>NC_138882.1:79366890-82104390 GCF_965194825.1 Balaenoptera physalus | reverse complement strand
AGTCGGTAGAGGAGACACAGTGTGTGCTAAAGCCTATCCTTCCTGCCCTGTGTCCCCATAGACACCAACAGCACATCCGGAGACCCAGTGGAGAAGGATGAAACACCTTTTGGGGTGAGCGTGGGAAGTGGAAGCTTGTCCAGGACTTTAGATTCAGGAGGCCGGGCTAGAGGCTCATCTGCATGTCATTTCTGGTCAGAGCACAGAGATGAGTAGAATCTGGCCTGAGCTTAATCAGCCCCCTTTACAGCCGTGACTTGGAGGCCCCAGGGGAGGAGGAGGCAGGTCTGGGGGCCTGGCTCTGGGCATCTATGCAGGATGGAGAAACAGTTTGCTATGGGGGAGCTCTGAGAGTGCAGACAACCCCCAAATCTGACCACCCCACACCCTCAGGTCTCCATGGCTGTGGGCCTGGCTGTTTTTGCCTGCCTCTTCCTTTCTACGACATTTCTTGTGCTCAACAAATGTGGACGGAGGAACAAGTTTGGGATCAACCGTGAGTTGGGAGGCTGCAGAATGGCTGTCTGTCAGTCTGTCCGTCTGGCTTTGTTTCCTGCTGGCTCTTCCCCACTCTGTCCTCTCTGTGGGGGCCTGTGCACACGTGGAGTTCTACAGAGTGTGTGTTTGGGGTATACGAGGACTGGCTATGGGGCTTGTGAATATGAGTGTGTCGGTGCTGGAGCCGGGGTAGTTTCAGAGGTAGCATCTGCTAATTGGTGGCTGGATTGTAGTCAAACACTAAGTGGGTCTGGGAGGTCTGGGCTCTGCGGGGGGGCAGTGGGGGAGTTCTCTGGTGGCCCACGGGGCCTGGGGTTGGACAGGAGCCACATAGAGAATGGCCATAGTGCCCCCCCCCTTCCTCCTGCCTGCTGTCTTGCTTCCTAGCTCTTCTGTTCCTCCCATGCAAGTTATGAGGTGGGGTCGCCTGGCACGCTGCAACCTGACAGGAGCTAGAGTGTGTGCCTGGGCTGTGACCCCGCCATGTGACTGTGTCTCCTCCCCAGGCCCCACCGTGCTGGCTCCAGAGGATGGACTGGCCATGTCCCTGCATTTCATGACATTGGGTGGCAGCTCCTTGTCTCCCAGCGAGGGCAAAAGCTCTGGGCTCCAAGGCCACATCATTGAGAACCCACAGTACTTCAGTGATGCCTGTGAGGGGCTGGGTCAAGGGTGCGGGCGAGCCTGTGTGTGTGTGTGTGTGTACGTGTGTGTGTGCATGTGGAAAAGCCCCTGTGTGCCATTGCCTTTGCCCACCCCAGGCCTGAACAAGCCTTCCCTCCCACCCCGCTGCCACCCACGTCCACATCATGTCATGGGGCTTTGGTGAAGGTGTGAAGGCTCACTTTCAGTGTCCATCCTCCCCTTTGCCTGGCACCCCCTGTGCAGAGCACAGCCCTGCTGGACAGTCCTGTCCTTGCCCCTGTCCCATCCTTCCCAAGACTGGGGCTCTTGTCTGATCCTGCAAGCCCCCCTGCAGGTGTTCATCACATCAAGCGCCGAGATATCGTGCTCAAGTGGGAGCTGGGTGAGGGCGCCTTTGGGAAGGTCTTCCTAGCTGAGTGCCACAACCTGCTGCCTGAGCAGGACAAGATGCTAGTGGCCGTCAAGGTAAGACCTTGGCCATGCGATATTGCTGGCCCGGGCCCCCCTCCCAGAGCACCATCATTCCAGGGTGGGGTGCTCAGGCTGGTGGGTGGGAGGCTGGGGTCTGGCATGGTTCACGACTTGGGGGTGGATGGGTCACCTTGGACGTGGGGAGGTCAAGGCTGGGCCCCCACCCAGGCCTGTCCCCGCCCCTACCATCCAGGCGCTGAAGGAGGTGTCTGAGAGCGCCCGGCAGGACTTCCAGCGGGAGGCCGAGCTGCTCACCATGTTGCAGCACCAGCACATCGTGCGCTTCTTTGGCGTCTGCACCGAGGGCCGCCCGCTGCTCATGGTCTTTGAGTACATGCGGCATGGTGACCTCAACCGCTTCCTCCGGTATGAGGGCCTGGCCCTGGCGCTGGCCCCTGGCCCGTCGTCCCTTCCCTACAAGCACATCCCTGCTTGTCTGCTGAACTGAGGGGGGTGGGACACCAAGAAGGAGCAGGAAGGCCCTGTCCGCGAGGCAAATGTGAGGCAAGTGTGTGAATGTGAGGAGAGTCCGTGCGGAGGACAGAGCGGCAATGTCAGGGAGGTTGCATTAGCAGAAGTCACGAGCTGAATCTTCAGGATGGGTGGGCTTTGCAGAGACTGTGTGTGTGCACGTGCGTGTGGCACACAGAAGCCAGGCCTGTAGGAGGTGGCAGTTTTGATAACTACGATAACAGCAATAACAGACATTTATCAGGCACTTTCCACGCTCCAGGCACTGTGCTATATATTTTATAATTCATTCTAATTATGACTGTATGTGCTTATACATATATGTCTGTATAATAATATAAATGTATATTTATTTTTCATAGTCTCCTAGCATATATGGCAATTTATACTTGAAGAAAGTTACCAAAAATTCGTTTCTTTGGCTTTGGACAGAACAACTCTGATATGTTAACTAATTTGTACTGATAATTTTAATAACTTCAAGAAATGTACCCATTTCTCAGATGAGGCTTAGAGAGGTTAAGTGACTTGCTCAAGGGCACACAGGTAACAAATGGTCCAGGGAGATGTGACCCCAGGCAGAGCCCTGCTCTCAAATCCTGACTGTGATGGTCACATATTCCCTTCGTTGTGTCCTACTCCGATGAGGTGGACCCCCTGTGAGGTTGGGGCCGTGTGAGGCAGGGAAAGGGCCAGGGTTTGGAATCAACTGCGACTTATTAGCTGCGCCTATTTTGCCAAGTAGATTTCCTCTCAGGCCTCAGTTTCCCTACCAGTAAGAGGGACAACGTGGGACTGTGGTTCTGGATGAGTGTGCCTGTACAGCTGATGGTAGTGATTTGGTCTCCAAACATCCCTTTGGGAGTGACAGGTCATTCATGTAGCCAGGCTGCAAAATTCAGCTGGGAGAGACTCCAGAGTCTGAGCTTATCTTGAGCATGGGGAGGAGCCAATGGAGGATGTGGAGCGGGAAGGAGGTGAGGGCAGACCTGAGGTTAAATGTGGAGGTGAATTGGCTCAGAGGAGCCCAAGTCAAGAGGAGGCCAAAGAGGAGCCCTTCCCCTTACTCACTAGATGCGGTGTGGGCTCTGTGCTAGGGACCGGATGCAAGCCAGGATCCATCTGGGGTCCAGGATGGAGGAACAGCAGCTTTATATAGTGGATAGAGCACGGGTAAACCAAAGGAGGGAAACATGAAAGCTCCTAGATGAGTCTAGAAGACTTCCCCTAGGAGGGGCCATCTATTTCTCCTCGCCTCTGGGCCTCTACCTCTGCCTGGTATACTGGGTCTCCTTCCCAGCCCCTTCACCCACCCCTGTCCCCGACCCCTTCAAGTGGCTTACCCACCTCCCTTCCCAAGGGCTTGAGTGTCAGTTTAGATGTCTCTTCTTCCAGGAAGCCTTCCCTGACTTCTTCCATCCCTACCCTGAGTGCCCATCAGGTGCCCCCCACACTGCACTGCTGTAACCTGTTTATCTGCATCCTACCCTCCACTGTAGCTCTGGTGCTTGGCACATTGGAGATGTTACCTGGAATAAGTGAAGAAATAAATTGTTGAGGAGAAAGTTGGCCAGTAGGAAAGGGCAGTAGTGACAAAACCGTCAGTCAGACAGCTTCAGAAGAAGGGATATTTGGGGAATGGAGATGAATGATCAGGGACTGGTCTGGAGGGATGGCTGTGGGGAGGAGGAGGGCATCCTGGAAACCTTTGGAAGGAAGGCTGGATACCGAGGGCAAAGGTGAGAGAGACAGGAATCAAGGACGACCACATTTCAGGCTCACAGCCTGGGTGGGGGATGTTCCCTTCACTGAGGCAGGGGCAGGCCTGGGGGAAGACGCTGAGCATCTTCGCAAGGGCTGAGTCGGAGGTGTACCCGGGCAAGAGATGTAGGGGCCAGTGGGCAGCTCCAGTGGGCTTGGAGTTCAAGGGGGCTGCCTGAGAGGAAGGCATTAATGTGGAAAGTGTGGGCACCAGTGGAAGCTCTAGAGGTGGGGCACACCAGCCGGCCCCCATCCAGGTCCCTCCAGACAGCTGCCTCCCCTGTTCTTTCCTTCCTCCATTCCCTGAGTCCCTTCCCCCACCCCCCAACCCCCAGCTCCCTGGGCTCCCTTCTCTCAGGCTCCTGGGGGTTCTCTCCTCCCAGCCTATCCTTCTCCCTCACTCTTTCTCGAAGGTCCCACGGGCCTGATGCCAAGCTGTTGGCTGGCGGGGAGGACGTGGCTCCAGGGCCTCTGGGCCTGGGGCAGCTGCTGGCCGTGGCTAGCCAGGTCGCCGCGGGGATGGTGTACCTGGCGGGTCTGCACTTCGTGCATCGGGACCTGGCCACGCGCAACTGTCTGGTGGGTCAGGGACTAGTGGTCAAGATCGGCGATTTCGGCATGAGCAGGGACATCTACAGCACCGACTATTACCGCGTAAGTCTTTCACCCCGACCCCTCCCACAGCATCCAAACTGCAGACACGCTAATGCCGAGTCCCCCTCCAGTGCCTGCCCTTGCTGGGCACGCCCTCCTCTTCCTCAGGCGGTGTGGTGTCTGAGACTCTCTGGCTCTGGTTTTTAACCCTCCTCCTACCCCCTCGGCCCCCAGTGGAGGAGGGTCTGTCTCCACTATCGCGGAGGGAAACGGCACCATCGGTTTTTCCCTTTTAGCCCTGGGCCGGAGAGCCACTTCTATTTATTTTTAATGACGGGACTGGGGGCGGGTCTGCGTCAGGAGAGGCTGTCCGCGGTGGGCGCCCGCAGGAGGTGACGCAGCGCCCGCACGCCGGCAGGTGGGGGGCCGCACCATGCTGCCCATCCGCTGGATGCCGCCTGAGAGCATCCTCTACCGCAAGTTCACCACCGAGAGCGACGTGTGGAGCTTCGGCGTGGTGCTCTGGGAGATCTTCACCTACGGCAAGCAACCCTGGTACCAGCTCTCCAACACAGAGGTCAGCCCCGCTCCGTGGGTCATTCCCTGCCGGCCACCCTTCCCCCGCCCCTTCGGGTCCCTTTTTCAGGAAATTCAGTCCCCTTCTGCCCCTCATCCCACTGCCGGCAGGTCGGGCGCCCATCCAGCATCCCGCTGACACTGCTCTCTCCACCCCAACCCTGTTCTTTTCTCACATTCTTCCTTCTCCTATTCTAACTGGCTCCTGGGGGAACCTCAAAGCACTTATAAATGGAGCCCAGACCCCCATCCCTAGCTGCATTTTATAGACCTAGTAGGCATCATCAGGGTGAAAGGGAGAGGCATGGAAAGAGGAACACAATACGAGAGGGCCTGCCACTGCAGCAGGAAGGCTGGAGGTTAGACTGTAAGAAGGACGGTCCTACACCTCCCCTTGCCCTCCTGGCTGGGCACAGGTGTTCCCTCTCCCAGAGCAGCTCCCCCCTATCCCCTCCTTGGCTCGCAGCTGTCAGTTTCCATTTCTCCTCCTAATGCAGTCTGCTCCCTGGAGGCTGGTGGCGTGGGAGAGAGGGTTATAGATTTTAATTTTCTCAAGCACTGAGAGAAGGAATGGAATTAGTGCCGCCCATAACCCAAGTCCTCTAATGGCGAGGGAGGGAAGAAGGGGGGAAGAGACTCCAGGCCCTTCAAGCATCTCCCTGCCACAATCTCTCCTTCTTTGGATCCCTTAGCTGCTCTTGCAGTCCTTCCTGGAGTTTAACTTTGATCTTTCCCGCTGCAGTTTTCTTTTAAGAGCAGCTAGGTCCCCACAGAGTGGTACCTAGAGAAGAGAAAAAAAGTGGGGTTGCCCTCTACCTTAAAATGCAAGCCAGCCACTTTTCAAGGCCTTTACCTGCAACCCTGCTCTGTTTTCTTTTTGCCCTCTGGAGCTGAGAGATGGAGAACCCTTCCCTTCTTCCATGCAGCCCTCAATACTAAACTGATGGATTTGGCAAATGCCTTGGCCCCTCCCCCTCCTTGGCCCACCTGGCAAGTCTTCCTAGGGTCTGATTCCAGCCCTTTGGGATACAATTCTACCCCAGCCCAACCCTCCCAGGGTCTCTTTAGCTTTAATCCTTCCACTGCTCAGTGTCAGAGTGGAAAGGAATCTTGGGATTCACTGCATCCTTTCAGATTATTAGTAGCCACGAGGCCCAGACATATCGTATGACCTGCCTTGGGAGCTTCAATGAGGCAGAGGCAGTGCTGGGTCTGGCCTCACTCTCCTGCCCCCAGCCCAGTGTGCCCTCTTCTCTCTCCCTCTGGTGGCCCCAGGCGATCGAGTGCATCACGCAGGGACGTGAGCTGGAGCGGCCGCGTGCCTGCCCACCGGAGGTCTACGCCATTATGCGGGGCTGCTGGCAGCGGGAGCCCCAACAACGCCACAGCATCAAGGATGTGCACACCCGGCTGCAAGCCCTTGCCCAGGCCCCTCCTGTCTACCTGGATGTCCTGGGCTAGAAGGCTGGCCCAAGGGCTGGGGCTGGGTAGCCGGAATACTGCAGCCTGCCCTCAGCGACCCCCATGGCTCCCAGCAGCCCCAGGGTGATCTCAAAGCATCTAACTCACCCTCAGCATGCGGGAGGGGACAGGTGGGGTCTGGGAGCAGAGGATGTCCCTGCTTCTCTAGGCAGGGTTCCGCCATAGCAATTATATTTATTATCCCTTGGCTGTGTCTCTTGCCAATTCTTGGGATGGTGTCATTCTGGGAGGGGGTTATGGGGACTCAGGTAGGGGGATGACTTTCCGGGATCCTTCCCCTCTCTGCTTAACCTCAGCCACCTACCCCTACTGCACGCAGCCGTCACCTCCACCTTGTAGTGGTGGGTTGCCTCCCAGTCCCATGGTCATCTTGTCCGCCTGGCGGTGAGGCAGCCTCAGGTCGAGCTTCCCGGACCTTCAGACCCTAATTGCCTATCTCTGTATTTCACTCAGGAAGGCTGCAGTAGGAGGGATTGAAGTTAGATGTGGAGGTGGACAGGATGGAAGCATTGGTGGGGTGAGTGTTCCTTGTATTGGTGTGCCCAGAACAGAGCAAGCACACAATGCAACAAAAGGTTGAGAAAGAAAAGGGGGGGACAGCTTGCGTATGTGGGCGCATGTGTGCACGAGAGCACACGTGCACATGCATGCACGTGTGTGTGTGTGTGTGTATACATGTGGCAGGGACAGGGAAGGAGTAGGATAAAGGAATGGTTGAGGGAAGCAGGACCGCTTGTTCCTTCCCCTCTGTCACTCTTCTCGGCTCTAAGTGCTTTGAGATCCATACCTGGAGGCCAGGAATTGAGCAAGGTGGCTATTTCCTAAGGACCAAGCCATCTCCCCATTCCATTCTGCCCAAGGGAGGAGGTAAGCGCTCCCTTCCCCTCTGTCCCTTGGAACACCACTGGCCCGAGGCCACCACTGGCCCGAGGCTTTTGTCAGCTCCGAGGCTGGGTGAGGTCCCCCACCCCAGGACCTGGGCCCTGCCCCCATCTTCCTCACCCTGGAGCCAGGGAGGAGCAATTTCCTCCCACCCTCAGCCCCATCACTTCCAATCACCTGCCCCGCTCCTGCAATAACCCACGCTCCCCATGGCTCCTCAGGGCTAATGGCGTGACTGTCTCATGTCCCTGGGTGCCCAGCTCTCCCCACCCGGTGATTCAATCTGGGTCTTATCACCCCTAGGCCTAGGCCGATGGTGTCTGCCTCTTGTCCAGGCCGGTTAGTGCTAATGGAGGTCTGACCCAGGGCTGCGGGCTGATTGATGGGGGGGTCTGGTCCTTGAGGGCCAAGTTTAAAGGCCCTCCTCTCATGCCCTGGGCTGAGTGGGGCTGGTGCTGCGCCACCCCCGGGAAGGGAGGGCTTAAGCAGAAGTGATTGGGAGGAGAGAAGGTTGGAACGTGCTAGGAGAGACAGGGTCAGGGGATCAAATCCAACAGGTGAGCTCAGAGACAGTGCAAAGAGAGAGACAATGCAGACAGAGAGAGGGACAGGACCTAAAGACATGGAGACAGGCTGAGAGACTGTCGAGAGGGTGCAAACAGAGAGGGAGAAAGAGACGCACAGACGGATGGACACAGATGAAGAGACAGAGGCACAGATGAGTGACGTAAACAGACACAGGTGGCACAAGCAGCTGAATCAGAGTGTCCTGGAGAATAGCATGGCCTCCTTGGAGGGTGCCTTCTATCTCGCCCACACTCCCATCCTCCCCACCTCCTCAGGCCCCTTGAGCCTGTCTTCAGGGCCGAGGAGGGAAGTGGTACACACTTCCAGCCTTGGAGACTCTGTGGGTAGAGGCGTAGGGGGCCTGGGGTTTGGCCCACACTGAGCATCACTGAAGCAAAGGGGATGGAGGTCAGGTGGCAGAAGGGACCCGCCAGGGCATGTGGAGCGTTACCAAGGTCAAGAGCATCAGAGTCTCAGAGGCTCTTAAAACCACAGCTGGAGGTATTGCTGGAAAAACTGGACAGGTGAGGTGAGGGGTTCTGGGAACAAGGTTAGGACAGGGAAAGGAAAATGCTGGGAGACTGTGGGAGAGGGAATTGGATAGCTTTCATCGATGTGGGAACAGGAGCTTAAGCCAATGACTTTGATTCCTTCAGGCAATCGGGGCCTGGGGCCTTGTCCTGGGTGGTAAGGAGGGAGCTTGCACCCACTTTGTCAGCTTCATGGCCTAAGAGCCCCTGCAGTCCGTTCCCTTCATTGATGGGCACGTAGATGACAGGCACACCAGCCTACCCCACACAGCCAGGCATGCACGTGCAAACATGTATACACATGGCACCTCCCCCCTCCCCGACTCATAACTGTTGGATCCCATTGTCTTTAATGGTGCTCCCCACCACGCCACTGTGACACGTGCCCCGTCCCTGTTAATTACCTCCTGGCTGTGCCAAGTCCATTAACTGCCACACCCACCCCTGCCACACACACACCAGGGGCTAAGCACCAGCTGAGATGAACGCCTGCAGGGGGATCAATGGAATGGGGCCCTGAGGACCCCATGGGGAGCTGGGACAGGGATAGCCACCTGAGGCTGTGGGGATCAGACATCTGAGTCCCCCAGACCTGGTGTAGTTCCCCCACTACCCCTCCCTCTCAGAGATAGCTGTCTTGGTTGGGAGACATAGGCTCAGATGAGGTGGTGGATACTGCAGGAACACCCAACATTGAGGAAAGAACCCTGAACTCCCCTGTCTAAGGAAGCTTCTGCCAGCATCTCCACAGGGCTCTGGAGAGAAGGAATCAGTGATGCAGAAGCCAGTGTGGCTCCCCAGGGGCCCCCAGCAGGGGGGATGGGCCCTCTACAGAACCCAGGGGTCCAAGCCTTCCAAGGCTGACCCCCTCAGCCTTCCTAACCAGCCTCTGCCTCTTTTCTGTCTGCTCCCGTGGGGGCTGGATTCCCGACAGGAGGGCGGAGCATCTGTTCAGGTTTCCAGGAACAGTGCAGGCAGAGTGTTGGGGCAGCCTGGGTGGAGAATGTCCTGTCCTGTCCTATGTCCCCTTGAACCACCAAGCTAAAGAGAGATCCTAGAGAAATTCCGTACTCCATAGGCCCTGGACTCTCCAAGTACCAGCTGGAGAAAGCCTGTTTTGCTCAATTCCTAACGTGGCCTTAGACAGGCTGTCCAATGAGAGAGGGGCTGACAGTGCCGGGAGGAGCCAGGACCCAGAAACCCCAACTTTCAGTCTACAGCCATGCTGAACCACCAGGCAGTCCAGCACCATCCCCAGAGGGGACTGAGGACTCCACAGCTCCAAGCATCAGTGCCCTCCCAGATTCTCTCTCTGTCCGGCCCCGCCCCATCCCCGCCCCGGCCCCGCCCCCCACCAGCTCTGACAGACTCCAGTGCTAAGATGGAAAGTTGGAGCAGCTCTGGCTCTGGGGCAGTGGGGAGGAGAGAGACCTGGAGCCAGGAGATGGAGACAAGACAGGGCCAGAGCTGCCAGGAGAGCCCACTTAGGGGCAAAGACAAGGAGAGAGGGGGCAGCCCAGAGCAGTGCAGAGAAACAAGAGGTGCATGCATAGGGAATGGAGAAAAAAGCAGAGAGCCCCAGCTTCGGCCCAGAGCCCTGGGGCAGTGTGTTTTACTCTGAACCCTTGGACCAAGAGGCTCTTTAACACCCCCTCCTACTCAGCTGGGTCCCTTCCTCTCTTTCCAGGGCTTGGTTCCCTGGAGATCAAGCTTCTAGACTCTGCAGCCAGAGTGCCTGGTTCTGTACCTACCAGCTCTGTGATGCTGAGCAATTTACACCGCCTTTCTGTGCCTTAGTGTCCTCCTCTACAAAATGCAGATAATAATAGCACTAATCTCCTAGGGTCATTATGAGATTTAAACAAGTCTCACGTGTAAAGCTTTTCCAATGAGGCCTGGCCTGTGGTAGGTGCTATATAAATGTTTGCTGTTTTCATTCCTCTGTTTCCCGCACTTCTTCCTCCTTCTCTCTATCCTATGACAGACTTTGAGCACCCCAGTGTCAGGCCTGACCCTGGTCTTTGGGGTGGGATAGGCCAGGCTGGCGGGAAGAATATTTTGGGGGGATAGTGTTCACAGAAGAGAAGCTCTTATCCCCTGATCCCAACCACCCTCTCCAGCTGCACCAGCTTCAGAGAGGTCTAGCCTGGCCGTGGAGTGTGTGAGGAAGGAGAGGGCTTCTCTCGCCCTCTGAAACCCCATGGGCTGTGGGTCTCTGGGTACCCCCCAACCGGCCCTGGTGGAGGATGGGCCCTGGGTCTGCAGGGATGGCAGGGCCAGAGCGGACCCCACTCACCACCCCATCAACTCCTGTCCCTCAACTCTCTGACTTCCCCCAGTGGGAATTCCCCTCCCGGCTCACCTCCTCTGGGAAGCCCTCAGGGATTACTCAGACCTTGGTGCCCCTGTAGGGTGATTCTAAGGTCACAAATCCTCCCAGACTCTGAGTCAGGTCTCCAGTGTATACATCCAGGAGTGGGAAACATGCTTCTGAGGCTTTCTATCCTTTATCCCTGTGGCCTCCCACTCCTGAGTGTCAGGAAGTCTTTCTTGCTGTCTACCTTCCTGCTTCCCACCTGGATCTGAAGGGGTTACTCAGCTCCAGGCCTGCCCACTGCAGGTCCCAGCTGCCTGGGGCCTGTGGTCAGAGCTAATGTAGGAGAGAGTTGGAGGACAAGAGGGGATAAAGTTATTAGCATCTTCATCTTTGAGGGATATCGATTGTCGGGTCTCCAGACTCGCTTGGTCTTATAATGGGGCTCACGGGGGTGTCGGGAGGGGCTCAGAAAAAATCTCATGAAGCCTCCCCACCCCTTATCCTTGAGTGGGAGCTGGGCTGCCTGGGTTTTCTCAAAGGAAGACATGCAGAGACACAATGTGGGGGACAAGGGCTGAGAGGGAGGCAGAGGGGCTGAGAGGGGAGTTAGGGCTTGATGCCGTGATCAGGGAGCAGACTGTGGGGTGGGAGCTGGAGTAGACGTGGGCTTGGTTTCAGTTCACTGCCCTTTGCTTTAAGGGGTGTGTGTGTGTGTGAGAGAGAGAGAGAGAGAGAGGGAGAGAGAGAAAAGGCAGGGATCCCTCCTCCTGAGGCTCATACACATTCAGCTGAGGCAGAGCCTCCTCCATTGGCACGTGAATGTTCTGTGATACGTTACCTGCCCCTCTCCAAGCAGCTGACTGAATGTTTCTGGTGTGATTCTGTGTGTGGTGGTGGCAGCCCCTCCCAGTGGAGTGTGTCGCCCCCTTCCCACCCCCAGGGTAACTTTGGTCCCAGTGCGTCAGGTTTTGTGTTCGTGTGTGACAGTCCCCGTGTGCTGGTTTGTGTAAACTGGGCTCTCTGCCCGCGTCTGTTCAAAGTCTCACTCCTGACGAGGTCACCAGGGATGTAGGCAGGGGAAGGGGCCGAGGGATCTGACTGCCCACCTCGTCCAGGGGGCCCCTCTTCCAGCCAGAGGTTTTTTAGCTCCAGGTTGACCATGTGCAGGGGTGGCGATGGAACTTAGATGGCAGAGAGACTCCAAGGGGTGAGAGCCTCAGAGAGGGAGATGTGGTGCTGCTGGGGACAGAAGGGCACAATCTCCCTTCCTTCTGTCCCTCCCTCCGGATTCCTCTCTTCCTCTCTTCTCTTTTCCTTCGGAAGCAGGGAGGAGGGGGGCGGGAGTGGCTTCTTGGGCAGGGGGTCAGACTGTTCCTTTTGCCCTGGAGGAGCTGGCTTCCCCTCGCTGGGCTGGGAGAGGAGGTAATTAATGGCAGGGAGGCCAGGAGGGGAGCGTGTTCAGGGCTAATGTTGGTATTAATCAGGAGCCGGTCCCCAGTGAGGGATAGGATTCAGCTGGGGCACTCGTGTGTGTGTGTGTGTGTGTGTGTGTGTGTGTGTGTCTCTGTGTGTGTCTATGTCTGTGTGTTGGGAAGTGGGGGACTATGGAGCACCAGGAGTCCCTGGCTCATTCTGTCAGCCTTCCTTGCTCCCCAAAGTGCCCCCCCTCCCTTGCCCTTGTTTTTCTGGAAGTCCATCCTGCTATCTGGCCTCCAACCTCCTGCTGAGGGAGGGCCAAGATCCCTCCTCAAGTCCAAGTCCGCCCCTGGATGTGGGGGGGGGAAGGCCACCCCCCACGCCCAAACCCTTCACTAGCTCTTACTGCGGGCAGGAGGGCACATTAGGTGATTCCCGAGGCTGTCAGCCCTGCTAATTGCCTCTCAACCTTCCCTTCATCACCAGGGCGGCCCCCCCATGAACTCCATTAGCCACCCCCCTCCCCTGATAGCCCCTAAATCAGCCCCAACTATTCACAGGAGGGGGAGCTGGGCTGAGCTGTGATTACAGCTAGAGTGGAGGGGGTGAGGGACAGAGCTTGAGTGCCAGGCAGACTGTCGGGCAGGCTGGAGGCAGGGCTGGGAGGGGGACAGTAGGGCGTGGGGACCTTTGGGCAGCTTCAGGGCAGAGACCACCCAGGGAGGGACCTGGGAGCCTGAAATAGGGAGGGAAGGTCAGGTTGGAAGGTGGGCAATGGGCAGGGTGTGTGTGTGTCATAGCTTGTATTTCAGCGCGCCCACCCCCCATTAACACCCAGGAAGGTGAGGGAGAGGGTCAGCTGGGCACACGCCCTGTCAGCGGGTCGTCCTCACCACTGTCGTCAGCATCCTTGCCAAGCGTTTATGACATGCTTGGTTGGAGAGGCAGAGAGAGCAGCAAGAATGTGCTATCCTTTCTCCTGGGCTTTCCCGAGAGGACCTCAGGGATCCTTTCGGCTCCCGTGGGCTGCATGGGGCAGAGGCCGAGCTACCCGCTCCGTCCCTGTGTCTGTGTGTTCTGGAGCGCACCTCTGTGCAGCTGTGGCTGAGACAGGGAGTGGCCTGCGAGGTGTGTGCTGACATCCAGCCTCCTGAGGTGAGTTGTGTGTCCAGGAGACAGTGAGACCAGCCCCGTGTCCCACTCAGCCCTCTTTTGAAGCTGGATCGGGGAGCCCTCTCCACCCTCTCCAATTCCTTCAAGACCTCAGCAATCCCTTGCCATCCTGGAGGGAAGAGGCACCCGCTCCCTCTGTGGGCACGTGCTACTGTGCTCTGAGCTCACGCACTCCTCGGCACCTCCAAGCCATCAGGTTGCTCCCTGGATCAGTGCTGTGGTCTCCTCCCCAGTCTCCCTGCTTCCACCCGTGCTCTCTACAGCCTATTCTCAACACAACAGTCATTCTTTTAAAACCTGAGTTGAATCATGTCCCTCCTCTGTCTCATAACCTCTAGTGGCTCCCTGTCTCATGCAGAACAAAATCCAACAGCCTTACCACAGCCTACAAGGTCCTGCAGATTTGACCCCCGTTACACCTCTGTCCTTGACATCTCCCACCACGCTCCCTGCTGCTCACTCAGTTCCAGTCTCCTAGCTAGTCTGTGAACATGGCATATGCTCTGGCCCCAGGGCCTTTGTACTTGCTCTTCCTCTGCCTGGAATGCCCTTCCCTCAGAAATCTGTGTGGCTCCGTCCTTCACCTCATTTAGGGCTTCACCTGGAGGATACCTTTTCAGTGAGGCCTTCCCTGACCACCTTTCCAAAAATAGCACCCTCAGCCCTCCCTATCACTCTTCCTGTTTTGTTTTTCTCTATTTTTGTTTGTTTGTTTGTTTGTTAGAGCACTGTTTTCATTGCCCATCGATAATTTGGTTTTATTCTATAGCTAATTACAGGAACAATCCTATTAGAGAAAAACATTGAAAACTCTTGTGTAGTTAGGACTAAAGGTGATAGCTGAAAAAGGGTCACTGAGGAATATTTCAAAGTGTATAGTGATTTTATAACAGAGTTTGTGTTGAGTGAACAGTAACCACTTGCTCTGGAGAATTCCAGTATGGTAATATGAATATTCCTTCCGGGTATAAGGCGAGGAGAGAGATTCGTACAAGTCATTATTCATCGCAATGGACAATGAATGTTGTCTACATGTTTTTCTCTATTTTTTATGATTACACTTATCATCTAATGCGTCATGATTTTACTGATTTCATTTATTACCTCTTCACCAGCACTACTACTAGAATGAAAGCTTCATTTTTTTACCTTTCATATTTAGGTAGAGATTTTTGCCTATTTTGTTCATATCTCTAGCCCTTATTCATGAATCAATGAAGGAATAATTGACTCTTTCCCCGATCAGCATGTGAGCTCTTTGAGGGAGGAAACTTTTACTTCTCCCCTAAATAAGTTAAATGTGAAGGTCTTAAAAGTGTGCCTAGGGGACTTGCCTGGTGACGCAGTGGTTAAGACTCTGTGCTCCAATGCAGGGGGCTGGGGTTCGATCCCTGGTCAGGGAACTAGATCCTATATGCATGCTGCAACTAAGAGTTTGCACGTCACAACTAAGGAGCCCGCCTGCCGCAACTAAGACCCGGTGCAACCAAATAAATAAGTAAATATTAAAATAAAAAAAAGTGTGCCTAGTAATCAGTAGGGTTTGTTTAATAAAAGTTAGTAGTTGCCATCAACATCATCATGATGTCATTTCCTCTGTACCCCGGGTGCCAGTATCAGGCCACCCAAGATGGCTGTTCTCTTGCTCTCTGTACATCCCCCGCTTGACCAGCCCCTGCTTCACCTACACCCTAGTCCGATGACTGACCTTCCCTCTTAATCATAGAGCCTACTCAGCAAATGCCTACATACTTGCTCCCGGCCCCAGCTAGTGATTGCTCTAATCTTTAGATCAGAGCTATCTTCACTATGGTAGTTTATCAAAAGGGGGAGCCCCTCTGCTGGTTACCCTGGTAACTGATGTGCCAACCTGACATCAATTCCCTCTATAACTGGAACCCCCCTACCCCCCCACCCCACCCCCCGTGTCGCTCCAGGACCTTGCTTCAGATGTGTAAGATCCCCCATCTATTAAACCATTAATGTCTCTATCAATGACTCCAGGCTCTTTCTTTGGTCTTGAGGCTGGGCAATTACAGGGCTTGCAGGCCTGCAGATGCAGCCCAACACCAGGTAAACACAAAACAAGTGCTACTGAACAAAAGGATGAATGAGGACCTTAGGCCCCCTTGTACCTTCCAGGGAGGCAACAGGGGAACTTCCATCCTTCTAGCTATAGGGCTGGGCCCAGGAGGCAGAGTTAGGGTCCAGAGACCCTGGAAGAGCATTGCACAGGGTGGCAGCCATTTACTCTAACGATTATTGTGCACTTACTTTGTGCCAGGCCCTGAGATCACAAAGATGATTTCGACCTGGCCCCAGTCCTTGAAGAACTGAGAGTAACGAGAGAGGGGGGCGAGTTAAACTTTCACATGCAGGAGTGGGATGGGGAGGGAGAGCCAGAAGCTGGAAAGGCTCCCAGAGAAAGGAAAGTAGAGCTGAATGTGAAAGGATGAGAACAAGTGACCCAGGTGAAGGAGGGAGGAGCGCTGTTCTTCCTCTATTGTCCTCAGTCTCCCCATTTACCCCTCGAAAGTGATGGATCAGACAACTTTCAAGGCTCCTCTGGCCTCCGACATGCTGCAACTCTATGATCTTTGGCCTCTGGGCCCTGGATCTGTGCTCTGGTTTCTACTGCCCCCTGTTGGAAATTTTTGGTAACACTGGAGTCAGGAAAAGCAACACCCAACCTTGCCTTCTCCTTTCCTTCCTTCCCCAGTGAGCAGCACCATCCAATCCGCGCCTTCCCTTCACCTTCCACCTCTCAAAGCAACAAACTAAACAACACTTGCTTGTCTGTCAAATAGAGAATATTCTCAACACATTTTTTAAAATAAATTTTAATAATGGTTATGTTTTTTAAAATTAATTAATTAATTAATTAATTTTTGGCTGTGCTGGATCGCCATTGCTTCATGCGCGGGCTTTCTCTAGTTGCGGCCAGCGGGAGCTGCTTTTCCTTGCAGTGCGTTGCCTCCTCTATTGTGGAGCATGGGCTCTAGGCACGTGGGCTTCAGTAGTTGTGGCACATGGGCTTAGTTGCTCCGCAGCATGTGGGATTTTCCCGGGCCAGGGCTCGAACCTGTGTCCCCTGCATTGGCAGGCGGATTCTTAACCACTGCGCCACCAGGGAAGTCCCTCAACACATATTTTTGACAAAGGTCTTGAAACCAGAATACATGAAGAATTCATAACTGTTATAACCCAGCAATCCCACTTATTTTTTTAAAAAACAATATTTATTTGGCTGCGCCGGGTCTGAGGTGCGGCACGCGGGATCTTCAGTTGTGGCATGAAGGGTCTTTAGTTGCGTCATGCAAACTCTTAGTTGTGGCATGTGGGATCTACTTCCTTGATCAGGGATGGAACCCAGGCCCCCTGCATTGGGAGGGCGGAGGCTTATCCACTGAGCCACCACGGAAGTCCCCCCACTTCTAAGTAGAACTGGAAAAAACTCAATGCCCATCTACTCATGTAAACACAAATTGTTATGTATCCATACAATGGAATACCACTCGGTGATAAGCAAGGAATGAAAGCCTTATGGTAAATGAAAGAAGCCAGATGTAAACGAGTACATATTGTATAAGTCCATTTATACGAAATTCTAGAACAAAAAATCTACAGTGACAGCAGATCAGAGATTTCATAGGGTTGGGGTTCGGGAGCGAGGATGGAGTAGCGGGTGGGACGTTATCTGCAAAGCGGCACGAGAGAAGTTTGGGGAGAGGAAAATGTTTTTTTGGTTTTTAAAAAAATTTTAATTAATTAATTAATTAATTTATGGCTGTGTTGGGTCTTCGTTTCTGTGCGAGGGCTTTCTCTAGTTGTGGCAAGCGGGGGCCACTCTTCATCGCGGTGCGCGGGCCTCTCACTATCGCGGCCTCTCTTGTTGCGGAGCACAGGCTCCAGACGCGCAGGCTCAGTAATTGTGGCTCACGGGCCCAGTTGCTCTGCGGCATGTGGGATCTTCCCAGACCAGGGCTTGAACCCATGTCCCCTGCATTGGCAGGCAGATTCTCAACCACTGCGCCACCAGGGAAGCCCCAAGGAAAGTGTTTAAAAAATTTTTTTAAATTGGGTGGTGGTTACACAGATGAACACATTTGTCAAAACTCATCAAACTTGGGGGAAGTTCCCTGGCGGTCTAGTGGTTAGGCCTCGGCGCTTTCACTGCCCCGGCCTGGGTTCAATCCCTGGTCAGGGAACTAAGATCCCACAATACCCATGGCACGCCAAAAACAAACAAACAAAAAACAAAACTGCATCAAACGAAGACATCGAACTAAGTGAACAAGCCAGACACATACTATAAGGACAAATATTGTGTGATTCCACTTATGTGAAGTACCTAGAGTAGTCAAATTCATGGAGGTAGAGAGTAGAATAGAGGGGTTGGGGGAGGAGGAATGGGGAGTTACAGTTTAATGGGTACAGAGTTTCAGTTGGGGATGATGAAAAAGTTATGGAAATGGATGGTGGTGATGGTTGAACAATATGAATGTACTTTATGCCACTGAACTGTACACTTAAAAATGGTTAAAATGGTAAACTTTATATTATTTATATTTTACTATAATAAAAAATGTAAAAGACCCTCATCGAACTGTACACTTTTAAGTGGGTACATTTTTAAATTTATGTCAATTATACTTCAATAAAGTTGAATTGTAAAAGGCGCCAAAGAAGAACGTATCTGTCTTGCTCTCCCTGAACTATTGTAGATTTCTCTGTCTCGGTGGTTTGTAGAGGGAGCCCTGTAATCAGACGGACCACAGATCTTGGTTCAAATCCCGCTTTTGCCGCTTATGGGTGCCCTAATTACACGAACAATGTTATGTAAATAGAACCTATCTCGAGTTAAGGATTGAAAGAAGCAGCACCTAAAGGGCTAACGATGATGAAAGCAAATGTTAGTTGTTATAAAAATTGCCTCTGTCTCCTCAGAGACTGAGAAGGGAAGGGTGCCCCAAGAAAGGTGGGGTACAGGTTGTCGGCCTCCGGAGTGACGCCTTCTCCCAGGTCAGGTGCGCGGGCTGTGTGGAGGCGGACGCTGGCCGCGAGGTGGCGCCCGGCTCGGGCTGGCTCCGCGCAGAGGCTGCGGCGCGAGGTGCACAGAAGCGCCCGGGCCCTGGACCAAGGGGGCGGGGAGAGGCGGAGACTCCGCCGAATACTGTTTCCCAGGATCACACCCTCCCTCAGGGTGCTTTCGGGCGGTCAGAGAAGCCGAGAGGCCTTTTCCCGGTGCTCTTCTCCCAGTCTGGGATGCTGTCGGTCGGTCCCCGGTTTGTATCTTTAATAAGGTAACGGTTGTTGGGCCTCAGTGGGAAGGTGCCTGACGTAGACGATCTCACTGATTCCCCTCCACCACCCCACTTTGCAGATAAGAAAGCTGAGGCCGGAGAGGCGGAGTACCCCAAGGCCGCACAGCTGGTGAAGAGTCGAGGAGGGACTCGGGCCCGGGGCCCCTGCTCTTCTCCCCTGCTCATCCCCTCTCGGCGCCCGATCCAGGCTGTCGGGTCGGCCCGGCCGCTCAGCCTCAGTGGCCCCACCCCTACACAGCCTCCCTCCCGGGCATTCTGGATCTCCCCTCCCCCGGCTCCCGGTTTCCTTGTCAAAACTTCCTGCCTTGGCGAGGGCCCGAGTTCCCACCCCCTTCCTGCCCCCCGCCCCTCCGCGCCCCTCCCCGCCCAGCGATCCACAACTTTCGGCCACCCCGCCGCTCTCGCAGTCGGCCTGGGGTTCCACGCAGGGACCCCCGCCCTCTGCTCCTCCGGGCCCACCCCCGCGGTCCCCACCCCAGGCGGACGGCGAGATAGGATCCCGAGGCAGGTGAGTGACCGCGCGCCCCTGGTCCCGCGACCACCCTGCACTGGGGGACCTCTGGGTGGGGGAGAAAAGAGAGACTGACAGGGAGAGAGACCTGAAGGGGATGGGGCAGTGGAGAGGGGCCAAAGGGGATTGGGGGTTTCCATCCATAATGAAACAGCATGTAAATGACATGCAAATGAAGCTGTTTCTTAGCCCCTTGTATGGGACTTTGTGTGTCCAGCGGCTGCCACCACCCCACTGGCCCCCTTTCAGGGCTGGAGAGAGAAGCCCTCTAATTGGCTGAAGGGATGTGTAGTGTTAAGAACACCCACACTGGAGTCAAGGCTGCCCAGGTTCGAATCTCGACTCTTCTCCTTACTACCTGTAGGATCTTGGTCAAGAGACTTCACCTCTGTGTCTCAGTTTCCCATTTCTAAAAGGGGAATAATAAGATATAGTGCCTACCTTATGGGGTTGCTGTGAGGCTAAGATGAGCATAAACATGTCTCCTGCTTAGAACCGTGCCTGCTCAGTGTTTATTACAGTGTTGGCCCTCTCCCCACCAGGAGACACGTTTGAGGCGGATGGAGGGAAGGGACCCAGGTTTACAGGTCCCTGGGGCTCATAGTTTTGCCGGTTTGAGGACGAAGAAGTTGGCCAAAGGTCTCAGGCATGTGGATCCCCAGAAAGCCCCATGGGCTGGTGTGTGTGAGGGAGAGTGAGGGTGGGGGGCCCTGGAGCCCAGGCCCCAGCAAGGCCATCCTCACCCCAACCCCATCTCCAGCCTCCAGTAGTGAACTTTCAGCTGTCCTGCTCTGGCCTTTTATGAGTGGCCTCTCCCGAGCTTGGGCTGTGACCCTAGTCCCCGGGGATGGGAACAGCTTGTGCTGGTCCGAGTTTCCCAGGCTCCCAGGCTCCCAGGCTCAGCCAGACCTCGGCTCCAGGCAGGATTGGGCAAGGGGTCAGCTCTCAACCCTGGCCTAGGCTGGGCCTGGGGGGTCGGGGAGCTGTCTGAGTCCCACCCCATCCCAGTCCATGATACAGTCCCTCTGTGTGGGCACACGGGAGCCAGGGTGTGGGACAGCTCTCCTCTCTCCAGCTCTCTGTCCCCTGCTGCTGCCTCTCCCACTTCTGAGGTCTCCCAAAGTCTACCCACTAAACTTGCCGTTGCACTTGGGGCTACCCTCCCTGCCACCTAGGAGCTGGGTTAACCAGGCTCCCTTCTGTCTTCCTCTCTTCAACGGGAGGTGAAGCCGAGGGTTGGCATCTGTTTCTACACTACCCCCCCCCCCCAACTTCCATCCCCTATCAGACTTTCCCAGAAGAGGAAACTAGCTCTGCAGGCAGCCCCATCCACAGTTCGGAAACCTGGATAGAGATAGAGGTCACTGGGATGCTGTCTGCCTCCCCCCACCAACACATTCTGCTGGAGAGGGGACCTGGGCCAGGCAGGGCCTCCACCACAGTGCTCGGAGCTTCTCCTTTGAGTAGCCTTGGAAACCTTGAAAGAGAGCCCTCCCGGGATGCAAGAGGGGCCCTAGGGCCCATCCTAGCTCTGGGGAGGGTGTCCATACCAGTCCTGGGGGAGGTACCATAGAGGCTTCTCTATGGGGGAGAAGCCAGCAGGAGGAGCAAGAGAAGACAGGGGAGGAGAGAGTGAAAGACAAAGACAGAGATATAGAGAGACAGAAATATGGAGACAGACAGAAACCAACAGACAAAGAAAACACAGGCAGAGGCATAGAGACTTCTGGAAACAACAAGGCCCAGAGGGAAGCGAGAGGCATATTTGGAAAAACAAAGCAGAGACTGAGAGAAAGAACAAGAAGGTGGTAGAGGAGGTAAAACAGAAGGAAGTCCGAAGACCAAAGAGAAATCACAGGGGTAGAAGGACCTAAAAGGGACAGCACAAGCCTTTGGAGCTTGATAGACCTGGTCCAAATCCCCACCCTGCCTTTGGTTGGCTGCGTGACCTTGGGCAAATTACTTAACCTCTTTGGGATTTCTTTTTTCTCTTCCTTCCTTCCTTCCTTCCTTTCTTTTCTTTCTTTCTTTTCTTTCTTCCTCCCTCCCTCCCTCTCTCTCTCTCTTTCTTGCTTGCTTGCTTGCTTTCTTGCTTTCTTTCTTCTTTCTTTCTTTCCGCATGGCTTGTGGAATCTTAGTTCCCCTACCAGGGATTGAACCTGGGCCCTCGCAGTAAAAGCACTGAGCCCTAACCACTGGACCACCCGGGGAACTCCCTGGGATTTCTTCATCTACGTAACAGGTGGCATAATAGCACCTACTTTCTAGGACTGCTGAGAGGATGGAAAGAAAGGATCCAACTCACAGTATACATTTAACAAGGGGCGGGAGTTGGTGTTAGAGCCACACGTGGCCACATGGAGGTCTCCAGAAACAGCACCTGGGTGGGTGCTGGGCCATGGAGCCTCGCGAGTCCCCTTTCCTGCCTGTACCTCCTACCCCACCCCACATAGTGGCATCTGGGGCCTAGTCCGTCTGTGTAGGAGGTGCTGTGTGGATGGGCAGTGAGGGGCATAGTCCCTGGGCCGGAGGAGGTGCGGGGTAAGGGCTCAGGCCCTGCCAGCGGGCACACTCCCTCCTCTCCAGGTGACTCAGTGCCCTGCACTCCCATGCACTCAGCCCAGAGGAACTTGGAGGCCGGCCCTGAGGAATTCCTGCCCGAGGTCGGGAGAGCAGGTCTGGAGACGCCTTTTACTTTGTAATGTTGGGAAGTTCTTTCTGAACTCCACCTTCCATTGACTTACCAGTGTTGTGTCTTGAGGGCCCTAGAAGGAAGGTCCTGCTATCTGGTGAGCCGGGGACAAGCCACAGCCTCCAAACATCTCTCCCTGTCCCCTGTTTCCCACAAAGTAAGGTTGGGCTTACTCAAGTCGAAAGGATTTAGAGTTTATCAGTCCATCCACTCCACACAATGTTTAATTACTGCCCACTGGGTGCCAGGCACCCTAGATGCGTGTGTGTAGGTGCTGGGGACACAGTAGTCAGGCAGGCAGAGAAGTGCCCTGACCCCACGGTGCTCCATTCCAGTGGGGAAGACAGACCTTAATAAAAATATAATGACCACGGGATGGGAACCTTCAGGGAACACCTGAGGGGCAAGCAGCCCACTAACAGAGCCTGGGACAGGAATGGAATTGGAGGCTGTCCCAGCCTGGTAGGGAAACCAGACTCACAAGCTGGCATCACAAGATGGGGTACATTACCTCATCCGTCCATCAGACTTGAGGTGTTCCGGGGCCTGTGAACTCCTGACTTGACCTGGGTTAGTCCCACCTGACCCCAGAGAGGGACACTGGTGCCTTAGGCTGGAGTTTGGGGAAGTGTTGGGCCTCTGGGGGACTGGTCTATGTCCAGTATGGAGCCGGCCTCAGGGAAGAACTGGGGTCCTTTGGGCCACAGGGGTCCGTGGTGAGTGTGCTAAGAGCCTGGAGGAAGTTTCCAAGGAAAGGGAGGAACAGGTGAGGTGTGGAGCCACTGAGGGGGCTTCCTGGAGGAGACTGGCCTAGAAGGATGGGTAGGACCTGGGCATTCCAGGAGTGGCCTGGGCAGAGGTGGCCGTGTGGTGAGAGGCATGTCCAGTGTGATGGGAGCACAGGAGCAGGAGCAGAGGCTGGCCACCTGGGCCCTGGGCGCCCTTTCCTGTAGCGTGGGGAGCCACAGAGGCATTAGAGAGAGGCAGTGGCCAGAGCAGAGCTGCGCTTTCCAACAGTATCTGGGGGTGGCGATGAGCAGGGGGAGCTGCTCCCTGGCCTGTGTCACCCCAGGGGTTACCTCCCACCCCCCACTGCTTTGTTCTCAGAAGCAGATTCTAATCCTGCTGTTGCCTCTGCGGACCAGTTGGCCCTTGGGCAAGTCTTTTTACCTGAGACCCTCCATGGTCTCTCCTGTGAAATGGAGAGGGGTATCAATCGCTCCACCTGTGGGTGGTGGTGAGGGTCCGGACTGGCTCTAGCTTCCCGTAGGCACGTGCTGAATGTTTGGTGAATCAGAATCCCTGCAGTTTCTCTATTTCCTGATGAGTAAACAGGTCGGGCTGAGGACCCTCTAGCTTCTGTTTCCTGAGCCACAGAGAACACAAGGCCGGCCCCTCACCCCTGCTCCCTCCCCGCCCAGCCTCTGGAGCACATGCAGGCTTCCTGTCCCTCCATCCGGCAGACATGCCTGGCGTGCCGAAGGCCTGGCTTGGCTGGATGTAGGAGGGGCTCTGTGTGTGCGTGTACAAGCGTGTACACGGGTATTCTGAGTGGCACGTGGAGCAGAGCAGTCTAGGCTGCTGGCGGAGCTGGGTTAGAGGGCATCCCTGTATGGGGAGGGAAGGGAAGTCTTTGGACTCAGGATCACACTGCTGAGTGGGAAGGACTAAGTGATCCTGTCTCCATGGCAAAGAGAGGTTAGGAAAGGGCACAGAGAACAGACACAGACACGGGGGAGATCCTGAAAGACAAGAGAGCTACAGGGCGAGGCAACCTTGGCACCAAGCTAAGACACAGGGCTCGATTTGTGGATCGTGGCTGGAGTTCAGCCTACACTCCATACCTGAAGGTGGATTCCCTAGTGCAGTGAACATACTGCACAACTGTACGTGGTAGCCTTGATATAGAAAAGGAAGGAGAGAGGCAGAAGAGACCAAGAAACTGATGGAGGAAGAGAAAACGACAGAAAGCAGAGAGTTTCTGATGAAGAGCAAGACAAAAGGCAAAAAGAAAGAGGCAGAGAGCCTAGAACTTGGAGGATTCTGTTTTTGCATCAACACATGTCCACTGAGCAGCCTCTGGTCTGAGGCTCAGTTCCAGGATGGTCATTGGAACCAACAGTTCCAACCCCCACTGAACCCTGGGAGATGTGGGGTGTTATTCTCCCATTTTACAGATGAGGAAATGGAGGCTCACAGGGCTCAAGTGACATGCTTGAGGTCATACAGCTTTTAAGTACTAGGAACTTTGGCCTCCAAGATGGGAAGGAGGGAGAGAGAGAGATACAGAGAGGAGGCACCAGTGGAAACAAGCAAGAAGCTGGAGTTGGTGCTCAGGCTGAGGGCTGGGGGGGAGTAGAATCCAGGCGTCCTGCCTCATCAACCGCCTTTGGCTTGAAGACTACCTGGCGGGCAGCCCATCGTTCTGGGGGATCAGGTTCTCTGGGGAGCCTAGTCCCCTCCCCTCCCCACTTCCTTTCTCTCTGTCAGCATCTCAGGCCCTATTCCCATTCCCGGATCATCCTGGGGATTCTTCAGGAAAAAAAAAGAAAGAAACAGCTTTTCCTGGAATTAATACTCAAAGAGTATGACAGTGCCAAGGGGAGTGGAGAAGGGGTGTGATAGGTGCAGGAGGAGTGGGGCTGAGGATGCCATCATGGAAACTGCAATTGTTCATTGAACTTCTTATGTAGCTCTCTAAGCACTTATCTGTATCAACTCATTTATTACTCTGCAGAACAATCCTACAAAGGGAAGTACCATTATCCTCTCCATTTTAGAGATGAGGGAACTGAGAGATGGGATTCGAACCCAGGTTTGAATGGGGGGCTGGGAGGGGATGCAGAGCTCAGAGGGTATCCTTTGCTGTACCACCTCCCGGAGAAGAGCAGCTGGAAGGGAGCTGGTGGGGAAGTTCCTCTTGCTGTCTCACTTCCATCAGCCCCACTCTTGCTCTCTGCCTTCTATAGCCGTGGATCATCTCCTGTCCACTAGGAACTCTACTCCCCTCCCAGAGGCCCCAGACTCATCCCCCTCCTCCTAGCAGGGTTAGGATTGGAGTACAGTGAGGGTAGGGGGACTCCGCACTAGAGAAATCAGGCTGAACAGGAGAAGAGAAGGGGAGGCGAGCTGGGTTGGGCCCTGTGTGGGCTTGGAGGCCGAGAGGGCAGGGATACTGGGGGTTCGCGCAGGCGGGACTGGGGACTGGGGTGGGGGGGGCCTGGCCAGGCGCCCAGCTGCTTTGCATCTCGAGGTGGAGGAGAGAGAAGTGTCAGCTCATTCTTGACTGTAAACACATCCCGGTTCCCACGCCTCTGATCTCGTTCTTGCGGCAGCCCCCAGCCCGATCCCCTTCTCCTGTCCAGCCCCCTGCCAGGCTCCCCCTCGCCATAACCAAGGCTATTACAAAGAGATGTAAAGCCCCTGGGATTCCCGCCTGGGCTCGGGAGAGCCTGGAACCACAGGGATGGATCTGCCAGTCTGGGTTTGGATCCCAGCTCTGATATTACTGGCTGTGTGGCCCTGGGCAGGGAACTTACCCTCTCCTTGCCTGTTTCCTCATCAGTAAAATGAATAATAATACCTACCACAGTGGGTTGACATAAGCTTTACACGAAATGATCCATATAAATTGCTCAGCACTCTGCCCGTGCCAACACAGTAAACAACATATGTTAGTTTTCCAATTGTGAGGGAAGGTGTGTGGGTCCCTCAATCCAGAGGTGCCATGGAGGAAGGAGGCTGAGTAGGGGAAAGGCCGGGGGCATCTGTATGGGAAGAGGGAGAAGGGAGCCTACAGTGGGGGCCCCTGGGGTCAGATGGGGACCCAGTAGTTGTCTGATTTAAACCCCTTGAAGGGGCACGTGTAATCACAATAGCCCCAGTTCTGCTGGGACTGGAGGTGCTGGGGAAGGGTGGGCCAGGGTCTCAGGTTCCCTAGCCCCTCAGGGACAAAGGCTCAGATGGGAACAAGCCTAGGCAGCCAGGCTGGAGCTCTGGGCTCCTGGTCTGGCCTGTGTTCCCTCCTCAGGGTCTGGGGCTGGTGAGGCCAAACCCTGCCCCTCCCTGCCAGGATCCCCATCTCATCTCTCCCCTCCCTGCAGACCACCCGCTGATCTCACCGACCTCATCCTGGCTTCCAGCCCCTTCCACTGACCAGCTGAGACCTCCTCTGCTCTCCAGTCCTACCCTGAGGCCCTTGGGAGAACAGAATCTCCCCACCCCTCTAGTTATTAGAGTCAACCCCCTGGGATTAGGGTCAGGCCCTCCTCATGCTCCCCTGCCCATCTCGAGGTCCCTCTCAAAGTCCCCCGGGTGAACCATTTCCTCCAGAAGTTGGTTAAGAGGAGGTGGCTGGTGGGAGGGGGCTGCTGTAGATGAGAGGACGGACAGCCCCTCCCCTTTGCGCCTCATCAGGGCCTTCCTGCTGCAGGTCTTGTCCATGTCACCGCAGCCTCGAGCTCCGGGGACAGATCCAGGCCCAGGTAAGCCTGGGGGTCCCTGCGTGGCTGGAGATGAGGCTCGCCCAGGGACAAGGGTGATGACCCTGTATCCAGACAGATTGAGCTCCAATTGGAGGACAGGACCCCTATGCCAGGGGCACAGTGGGGGCTACAGGAAGAGGGGAGTGTGGACCAGACTGAGGGATGAAGAGGTGGAGATGCGTGGGGGGCTCGGGGTCCTGTCCATGGGCTTGCTGCCATGTACACTCGAGGGAGAAGTTCAGCTGGGATCAGACAGGGTGGACCTGGGATCATGACCGGAGCAGGCCTGGGGTGAAGGGCAGAGTCTGGGGATGTTGGGAGAAGGAGCCAACTGTTGGGGAGGGAGCTGGGGGTTGTGTGGGTGGAAGGGCAGACTATGGGGGTCGTCTGAAGGACACTCCTGACTGTGGCCTGGCTCCCTGAGGCCAGGCTGCGTCCCTCCCCCCGCCCCACTCCCCACCCTCCCCCACATCCTACCTTCCAAGTTCAGGGTGGTGGGAGGACGGAGCCACCCCATGCTCCGCCCGTGATCATGCTCCCTGCTGCCCTCCCCACATACACACGTTCTATCCAGGCTCTGTTTCCTGTTTCAGGCTCCATATCATGAGCACCGGGATCCCCCAGGACACTCTCTGGGCTCCTCAGGCCCTGGGGCCCAAGGGCCCTGTCACCCTGCCCCTGGCTCACCTGAGTTTCTCAGGCCCCAGAATGCCATAGAGGCCTGGTGAGTTACCTGGGGACTGAGGATGGATGGGAGGGACACAAAAAAGACAACAGGTGGAGATCTGCCCTGGGGGAGCTGTGATGGGGCCACTAACCGGAGTCATGGGCAGGCCTTGCTGCTCTGCAAGACAGGAGCGGGGGTGGGGGGGTGGGTAGAAATTTGCGGTGGGTGGGAGGGAGCGTGGGGAGGAGAGGTGGGCCAGCCCAGCCGCTGAGAGGGTGCGGAGCAGGCTGGAGGGTTTACTGGTGGGGCAGAACGCGGCAGTGGGGTGCGGTGAGGTTAGGGAGCATCCCTCTGAGCGCTGCCCTGATGGGCGCTGAGAGCGGCCCGCGGGGACCCTGGGAGTGTGTGGGTGGAGGGTCTGGGGTGGGGCCCGGAGGCAGGCATTCCAGAGATACTCAGGGGGGTAAGGGGCCAGCTACCACGACCTTTCTCTCTCTTCTCGGGGAAAATTATAAGCAGATGTGGGCGCCTCAGGGAGGCGTAGAGGAGGGAGCCGGGGCAAGTTAACAGAGAATCTGAAACTGGCGGGGCGGGGGGTGGGGGGGGGGGCGGCGGGTGCTCAAGGGCCTCCGCGGCTCCTGAGCTCAGGAGCGAGAACTGACTCCTCGGAGGTCCTGACCTGCTTCCCACCCACTGGGCGAGGCCAGGCGTGGAGGAGAGGGGAGGAGCCCATTTCCAGATGGCTGGTGGGTGGTCACAGGGAGGTGGCGGCTTCTCCTTAAGTCTGAGGCCAGGCTGGGGACTCCCTGGGTGATAGCACCTAGAGCTGGGTGCAGAGGTATGCTGGCAAGGCTTTAGCAACCGGCTTCGGTGGGGGGATGGGTGGGGGGGTGGCCCTGATTTGTGGTGTTTGCTGATTTCCATGGTGCCGATTTCCACCCCCGTACTTGGTTTCAAGCTACTACTGTGACAGCACTGAACAAGGAGTTGGGAAGAGAAGTCATGATTGGCTCTCAGAAGTCAGTATGGGCCGTGCCAGCGCACCAGTGGTGGGGAGGGGCCTCCTTCAAGGTCACCTGGACCTAGCCCTACTCCCACCCCATAAAGCAGGAAGCCCCTAACAGCATCAGGGTGGTTTTGGCCTCTGCCTGCCTACATCCAGTGATGGGGAGCTCATCACCCGAGGTGGCTGATTCCATTACAGAACTGCTTTGACCGTTGGAAAGTTCTTCCTCTAACTGAGCCCAAGTTGGCTTCCCTTATAACTTCCCTTCATCGGCTCCAATTTCACACCTTGGTATAATATCAAAGTGCCCTGGGTAGGGGCTGTGCTGGGGATTGGGAATTCAGGCACAGGTCCCTGCCTCTAGAGGTCATGGTCAGGGAACAGGCACTAGAACAGTGGCGTGTGGGTGAACGGTGCTGGGGTTCCTGGAAGGGATGGGTGGGGGCAGTCTGCCAGTGTGGATCGGGAAGCAGGGCAGGGAAAGAGGGGTGACACTTGGGCTAGACCTTGAAAGGTGAGTGCTTAAAGTGAAGAATGGGGGGGAGGACGTCCAGACAGAGGAAACCGTGTGAGAAAGTCTCAGAGGCATGGCAGTGCTCCACCTGGTCAGGAATAAGACCTGGAGCCTGGGAAGCATGGGCCAGAGGACCAGAGCCTCATCTCTTCTGCCACCCCTGCTTGTTCTCTGCAGAGACTTGGTCCTCCAGGTTTGTGGCTGCAGTGCCCCTCACCTGCTCCACACCTGGCCGTGTCACAGGCCTCAGCAATGTCACCACCTCTGCAGGCCCTCTTTCTCCTGGCCCTGGGGCTGGGGCTGGCTGGAACCCTCAACCCCAAGGACCCCAACACCTGCAGCTTCTGGGAAAGGTGAGAGAGGGCCCCTGCTGTGCCTTGAGGGCTGCAAGCCCCCAGCTCCCCATTCTCCCCACTGAGGCTCCTCTTCCCAGCTCCTTCCCTTGCTTCCTTCCCTTTCTCCAGCCCTCACCTCCCTCTTATTTCTGCTTCTACTCTCTCTGCTCCTCTAGATGGGATGCCTCTGACTCCATCCCCATCTTGATCTTGTCTCAGTCTCCATCTCAGCTGTGACCCTGTCCTTTCTTTATCCCCATCCCTTGGTCCCTGTGCGAGGCTAGCTGCAGGACAGAGCACAGGGTAGGAGCCATTCACTATGGGGCAAGCAGAGGGGCTGGCCCAGGGAGAGCCAAGGGGACAGGGTTGGGCAACAAGTCCCAGGGCAAGATTTGGCCAGAAGTGCTTCAACCCATCTCCATCAGCTGGGCCCAGAAGTCAGTTCTAGCTCAATTTCCCCATATAGGGAGAAGGAGGCGGCAGGGAATGGAAGGCTGGAATGGAATATTCCCAGGAATATTCCAACTCTGGGAGGATCCCTCCAGATTGAAGCGGGACAGATGGGGGTGTCCATCCTAGGCTCGAGGGAGCGAGCCTAAATATTCCCCACTGTGGCCAAGCCCTCGCGCCCCCGCTCCGCTCTGCCAGCTCAGGCCTCCCCCTGCCCTGGGCCCCCACTCCGTTCCCTGTCTTGCAGCTTCACCACCACAACCAAGGAGTCGCACTCCCGCCCCTTCAGCCTGCTCCCCTCGGAGCCCTGTGACCGGCCCTGGGAGAGCCCGCACACCTGCCCCCGGCCCACGTGAGTGCCTGTCCCCCTCCATCGGCAGATGGGTGCCAGAGGAGCTGCCTCAGCCCGGGCCTTGCCCCTCTGTACCCCGATTCTTTTCTCGGAAACTTTAGAGTTCAGAGGAAGCATCTGGCCTCAGGGCACTCAAGGCATGTTGTGTGTGGGGTATGTGTGTTTGGGGTGTGCAGGTGTGGTGTATTGTGGGCATGTGTGTGGCCGGATGGAGGGCAAGGAGGGAATGTTCTCTGCTACCCCAGCTCAGAGTGTTGGGCAGTGCCCCAGGCCTCCCCCAGTGCCGCACTGTGGAAGGTTGGAAGCCAGGGCCTCGGCAGGGAGGACTGAGGGCCACCTCTGGGTCTCCCCCAGGGTTGTCTACCGGACCGTGTACCGCCAGGTGGTGAAGATGGAGCACCGAATGCGCCTGCAGTGCTGCCGGGGCTTCTATGAGAGCAGTGGGGCCTGTGTCCGTGAGTCCTGGGTGGGGCCGCGGAATGAGTGGAGCCTAGGCCACCTAGTCCTTCCCTGCCCTCACCAGGGTGGGGCTACTCCTCTGCCCTCCGCTCGCCCTGTTGTCTCTAGGGACAAAGCTGCCACTTCATACCCCTGTCTCTAGCTGGCCCTACGTCTCTCCCACCCTCTCTCGCCATGTCCCTCAGCAGTCTCCGGCTCTGCATCTCTGTCTCTGGGCTGCCTGTATCTCTCTGTCACCGTGTCTCAGGCTCTCTCTCTGACTCTTCCCGTCCCTGTCTCTCTGTCGCTATCTGTCTCGACCGGTCGCCGTCCAGTCTCTCCTGTCCCCCGCCCCCAGCACCCTGAAACCCGCAGAGCAGAGCCCGCTCTGTCTGCCTCTCCCCTTCTCTCAGCCTTGGACCATCACCAGCCCCTACAGAGACCCCTGCCCAGCCTGAGCCCCCAGCCCAACCCCTACCCTCTCTCTGGACAGCATCCATGTCTGGTCCCTACGTGAGGAACCCCGCCTGCCCATTTCCCAACAAGGTGCTTCCAGAATTTCACAGAAAGGAGCTCGGGAGTCCAGAATCCTGAGGTCTTGACAAGCTCTGACCTGAGTTGCTTTACTCTCAGTCTTTTTGCATCTTAGAGGCAGAAATGCTGCTTGGCGAACTCCAGGTCCCTGGTGTGGGAGGAAGCTGGGGTTAGGCTTCAGAGAATAAAAGGTGGGTACGGCAGGGGTGGAAGCATCTTCTCACACACACCCCACCCCATCTCTGCCCCAGCGCTTTGTGCTCAGGAGTGTGTCCATGGCCGCTGCATGGCGCCCAATCAGTGCCAATGTGTGCAAGACTGGCAGGGCGACGACTGCTCCAGTGGTGAGTGGCTGGTGACGGCAGGGCATGACCCCTTGTGCCTACAGGGATGCAGAACCCTTGGGCACACCCTCCCTACCAGGGCACAGGTGCTTAGGCCCCCAGGGCGATCACCCAGCAGAGTCCCACTGCAGCCAGCAGCCTTTTCTGGAGGTGTGGTACAGGGGGAGGGGCCAAAGCCGGGCATGGGGGCATGTGTGGGGGCCAGGACACAGAGACGGGGACTAACTGGAGGCTGGGGAGGGGCAAGACCCCTGGTGACCCCCTTCCGCCCTCCCATCCCACAGCTTGTGCCCCGGGCGTTTGGGGGCCACAGTGTGACAAGCCCTGCAACTGCGGCAACAGCAGCTCCTGTGACCCCAAGAGTGGGGCATGTTCCTGTGCCTCTGGGCTGCAGCCTCCACACTGCTCTCGGCCCTGCTCCCCTGGCCGCTACGGCCCTGCCTGCCAGTTCAGCTGCCAGTGCCATGGGGCACCCTGTGACCCCCAGACCGGAGCCTGCCTCTGCCCCCCAGAGAGAACTGGGCCCAGGTGTGTAACGGGAGGAACACACACTAACGGGATCGCAGACACAGGGTGCACGGGCATACGTGGGGACACAAGGGGACTCAGCATCCCAAACGTAGGGATGGAGTCAAGAGGCCCAGATCCTGGTCCCAGCTTCGCTGCTCGCTGGTTGAGCAACCTTGAGCAAATCATTGACTCTTCACGTGTTTGTTTCCGGTCTGTAAAATGGGAGCAGTATTGTCCACCTAGAAGGGTTTCTGTGAAGATAACACGAACTAGCGTGTGAGCGAAAGCACGTCTCAAATTGGGGCTGAGATAGGGACGCAGAGAACCCTACTGCAAGGCAGGGTGCAGGGAGAGCTGGGGAGTCACAGGAGGGAGAATGTGCATCTAGCTGGAGATCAAAGATCCAGCTTCATGGAGGAGCTCTGGAGTTGAGCCCTCAGGATAGAAAACCATGGCAGGCGGCCGTGTTGCCCCCAGAGGGACTAGCGTGAGCAAAGCTAGAGCTGGAGCAGAGGGTGCGTGGAGAGCAGACACGCCACCCATGGCTCTTCGCTCTACCCCTCCTGATGGGGCTGGGTGTCCCTGCCATTTCCCGTCCTGGACACGTTTGTTTCTTGATCCCTGCAGTACCCAACAGGGAAGGGGGGTGAGACTCGAAGGGTGGGTGTGACTCACTGAGCCCTGGAGTCGGGCCTTCCTCCTGGGGAGGGCCTGTGTGTGGCTGACCAGCCCTTGGAGGCAAAGGGGGAAGCAGGTACTGCTTGTTTACATACTGACCTCACCCCCTCTGCCCAACAGCTGCGAGGTGTCCTGTTCACAGGACAGTGTTGGCTTCTCCTGCCCCAGCACCCCTCCTTGCCAAAACGGGGGTGTCTTCCAGGCCTCTCGGGGCTCCTGCAGCTGCCCACCTGGCTGGATGGTATGAAGGGTAGGGCCTGTGGGTACGAATTCTGTGGGCGGTTCTCTACAGGGCTCCCAGGAGGATGTGTGTGAGGGGGGTAGGCTGTGTGGGCCCTGGAGAGGTTTGAGGGTTTGGGGTGTAGGGGTGTTGATGAGTCCTGTGGCCATGGGGAGGGGGCTGGGCTCCTGGGGCTCTGTCGACCTCTCACCCCTACAGGGCACCATCTGTTCCCTGCCCTGCCCCGAGGGCTCCTATGGACCCAACTGCTCCCAGGAATGTCGCTGTCACAACGGAGGCCTCTGCGACCGGTTCACCGGGCAGTGTCACTGCGCTCCGGGATACACAGGGGACCGGTGAGTGGTGTTGGCCTGGGGTGGGAGTGGGTTGGGGTGGGCCGGGGGCGGCGGCGGGCGGCGTGCCCAGGCTCACTCCCGCGAGGCGCCCAGGTGCCGTGAGGAGTGCCCCGTGGGCCGCTTCGGGCAGGACTGTGCTGAGACTTGCGACTGCGCCACCGGCGCCCGCTGCTTCCCGGCCAACGGCGCGTGTCTGTGCGAACACGGCTTCACTGGGGACCGCTGCGCCGAACGTCTCTGCCCCGACGGCCTCTACGGCCTCAGCTGCCAGATGCCCTGCACCTGCGACCCGGAACACAGTCTCAAGTAGGCCGCGGGCACTGTGGTCAAGGGGTCTGGAGGCCAATGGGAGAGGCCTTCGGTGCTGAAGCCACCGGAGTCACAAAAAGGACCTAGGGCGGGACAGATGTCACAGAAGGGAAAGGGGAGGGGCCTCGGGGACGGGGAGAGACCGCTCTCGGAACAGCACCGAGCCTCCCCGATATCCCCCTCAATTCGGCGATGCTCGGCTCCCACCGCGCGGAGGGGGCGGGGAAGTCGACCTGCGGACCCGAGCTCAGACCGCGCCGCGCCCCCGCCTCCGCCCGCAGCTGCCACCCGATGAGCGGGGAGTGCTCTTGCCTGCCGGGCTGGGCGGGCCTCCACTGCAACGAGAGCTGCCCGCAGGACACGCACGGGCCCGGCTGCCAGGAGCACTGCCTCTGCCTGCACGGCGGCGTCTGCCAGCCCGACAGCGGCCTCTGCCGGTGCGCGCCCGGCTACACGGTGAGGCGCGCCCCGCCGCGAGGGAGGTGCCGGAGAGGCCCAGGAGCCCGCCCGCTCCTCTCACTGGTGCTCCCGCCCGCTCTCAGGGCCCGCACTGCGCTAGCCTCTGTCCCCCTGACACCTATGGGGTCAACTGCTCCGCACGCTGCTCCTGCGCAAATGCCATCGCCTGCTCGCCCATCGACGGCGCCTGCGTCTGCAAGGAAGGTAATGGGTTGGGGTCTCCCGGAAGGGGATTTGGGGGCGGGGCCATGCGAAGAAGGGAGAGTCCAAGGGTAGGGGCAGGCCAAGAGTAGGGGAGAGGCTGCAGGGTAAGGGCGGAGGCACTGGTCAGCAGCTGGACTGCTGGGAAAGTAGCCAGGCTACTTCCTTCCTGGAATATCCGCTTTGTTTTTTTTCAACCACAAAAATCCCAATTGTCCTTAAAGGCCCAGGCCAGAGGTACCTCTTTGCAGAACATGCCTCATCCTCAGACATACAGAATCACAGAATGGCAGCTCCAGGAAGGGCCTCGGAGATCTACCAGGGGTGCCACGTTGGCAACCTTTAGGCTAGATTCGGACGCAGATATGTTTTGTTTGACTAGCTGTCTATCATATTTAGCAAAAGTCCAGTCTCCAGTCCCCACTCCTCCCTATTGTCTTACACATGATCTGGAGAACTCATTTAGTTACCTGTTGGGGCCTCTGTAAGCATTTGGGTTTGCTGCCACCCCCCTTCATTTTGCAGAAGAGGCAACCAAGACTCAGAAGGTGGTGGTGCATCCCCAGCGGTCTTTCAGCCTTCTGTCCAACATCCAACAGTTTCTATGCTTGTCTCCTATGCGGCCATGGGCATCCCCACCCCCAGCCCCAGCTCATAGTGCAGAGCCTGGCAGAGCCAATGCCCAGTGTGTGCTTGCTCAGGAGGGGAGCCAGGTCCCCATGCCTACTTGCAAGTCCCCTCTTCCAGGTTGGCAGCATGGTAACTGCTCCGTGCCCTGTCCGCCTGGAACCTGGGGCTTCGGTTGCAATGCCAGCTGCCAGTGTGCCCATGAGGCAGCCTGCAGCCCCCAAACTGGAGCCTGTACCTGTACCCCTGGGTGGCACGGGACCCACTGCCAGCTCCCCTGCCTGGTAAGTGCACAACCATCTGCCTTCCTGGGGGAGGGAAGGGCACAGCACCCCCCAGCTGACTGGCCTGTCCTACCCTCTACTCCCTCTCCAAGAAGGGGCAGTTTGGTGAAGGCTGTGCCAGTCGCTGTGACTGTGACCATTCTGATGGCTGCGACCCTGTTCACGGACACTGCCAGTGCCAGGCTGGCTGGACAGGTGAGCGTTCTGGGTGTCCAGGCCCCAGGCTTACTGTGGAGTTGGGGAATGCATCCCACAGGACATGTGTTCAGAAGAAACCCTATGGAAGGGGGGCCACAGGCCAGGCTCATCCTACCCCTCTCACAGGTACCCGCTGCCACCTGCCCTGCCCTGAGGGCTTCTGGGGAGCCAACTGTAGCAACACCTGCACCTGCAAGAATGGGGGCACCTGCATCCCTGAGAATGGCAATTGTGTGTGTGCACCTGGATTCCGAGGCCCCTCCTGCCAGAGATGTGAGGCTCCCTCCCCTCCCCCTGCCTGCCAGCAGTAATGTGCAGTGCAGTGTCAGATGCCTGAAGCTCCCACTCTACCCCTCTTGGTCTCTTGTGCTGACTCCAATCTTTGGGCCGGTTGCTGCAGTGGGAAGGAGGGAGGGAGAGAGTGGGGTCACGGGCTGACTGAGGGTTGGCCCCTGCCCCTGGTCACCACGAGCCCCTTTCCCCCAGCCTGTCAGCCCGGCCGCTACGGCAAACGCTGTGTGCCCTGCAAGTGTGCTAACCACTCCTCCTGCCACCCTTCGAATGGGACCTGCTACTGCATGGCTGGCTGGACAGGCCCTGACTGCTCCCAACGTATGTGGTGGCTCATGTGTCTGAGCATGTGTGCATGCTGAGGGGGTGGGCTGAGGACCAGAGGCTTCCGTTCCCCTGCTCCTGGGTATAAAAGCCTCTGAACCCACCTTGATTCAGCCATTTATAGAAACACTATAAACAAATATTTATTGGGCATCACCTACATGCTGGGTATTGTTCTAGGTGCTCAGGATGCAGCAATGAACAGATCAGGGAAAAAAATTCCCTGCCCTTCTGCTTGGGAGGCCTGAGAAAAGCAGTGTTTGTATGGGGGTGGGGAAAATCATAAGCTCAGTTTTGGACATGTTCTTTTTTTCTTTTGGATTGCCAATTTATTTTTATTTATTTATACATGGCCTCTTTCCCACATAAATATAAGAAGGACATCATGGAAAAAATTAGTCCAGAAAACCGAGTCAAACAAATTTTAAAAAGGGGAAATGAGAAGCAGTTACCATGAAAAAGATGGGCAAGGTAGAGGGAAGTAATCTTGGACAAGACTTTTTCCATAGAATTCAGTAACTACTATTAGATTTTTTGCTAGTGTCAGATACACAAAAATTATGCCTTGAATAGTATAGACAATTATTTCTCTCTTATGTTAAAAAAAAAAAAAAAGTCCAGAGCTAAGCAATATAGGATAGTTAGTTTGGAAGCCTTTGGTTGTCTGGCCCTGGTCACGTTATTTTGAAAGTCTATCAGATAGGCAAGTGCAGAAGGTAAGCAGGCAGCTGGGCACGTGGGTCTGGAATTCAGGCAAGACACATGGCTGTGGGCAAGCATTTGTGACTCATCAGTGTGTAGATACGGTTCAAAGCCTTGGTGCCCCTGGGGAGACCAAAGCTGAGCTGAAGAGGTCAGCGATGCTGGGGGCTGAGAATTCACTCAGGAGGGGCTGGCCCTGCCCGCCAGACAGGCTCCAACCTTGTCTCCTGCAGCGTGCCCTCTAGGACATTGGGGGGCCAACTGTGCCCAGCTCTGCCAGTGTCGCCATGGCGGGACCTGCCACCCCCAGCATGGGAGTTGTTTCTGCCCCCCAGGCCGGACCGGACATCTCTGCTTGGAAGGTACCAGCAGAAGGGGAACTCCATGCCCCTGCCTCCAAGTCAGCCCTAGCCTGAGGAGGGGACTGCAGTTCCCTGGCCCCTCTGATCCCCGCCTGCCTCCTCGGCTCTCTAAACAGGCTGCTCTCCAGGGATGTTTGGCGCCAATTGTTCCCAACCATGCCAGTGTGGTCCTGGAGAGAGGTGCCACCCAGAGACTGGGGCCTGTGTGTGTCCCCCAGGGCACAGTGGTGCCCCCTGCAGGATTGGTGAGTTCTCACCTAGCCCCCTCCCTACCCCCACCCCGCCCCGCACTGTCCCCAGGGAACCAGGACACAGGTACATGCCCAGGTCTCTGCTAGGTGGTACCCTTGTATCACCCTGCCTCCCTACTGGGGCCTCTCCCATGCATGCATCCCAAGCTCACCAGTAGGGCCAAGACACTGTCCTGAGTGACAACCCCATCCCACACAGGAAGCCAGGAGCCATTCACCATGACGCCTACCTCTCCGGTGGCCTATAACTCACTCGGGGCAGTGATTGGCATTGCAGTGCTGGGATCCCTGGTGGTGGCCCTGGTGGCGCTGTTCATTGGCTACCGCCATTGGCAAAAAGGCAAGGAGCACCAGCACCTGGCAGTGGCCTACAGCAGCGGGCGACTGGACGGCTCTGAGTACGTCATGCCAGGTGAGCTGGCCCGGGGGCGGGGACACACATGAGTGGCTGGCTCTTAGGTACAGGGCAGATGGGGTGCGGGGCTCCTGCATCCCTCCCTGGACCTTGTAGGTGGGAAGCAGGGAGTTGGAGAGAGTCAGAGAGGCCAGAGAGGCTGATTATGGATCTCCTGGAACAGAATGACTGTCTCGGGCCCAGGCTTGTCTCTGACCGGGCAGGTCACCCTGCAACTGTGTCTGTTTGTGCAGATGTCCCTCCGAGCTACAGTCACTACTACTCCAACCCCAGCTACCACACCCTGTCACAGTGCTCACCTAACCCCCCGCCCCCTAACAAGGTCAGTGTTGGGGGCGGGGATGCACTGTGGATGCCCTGTGGGCACAGCCCGGTTCTCCGGAAAGCTCCAGCCGGGCACGTGCCTCTCCCTGTCCCACCCCTCCCCTGCCAGGTTCCAGGCAGTCAGCTCTTTGCCAGCCTCCAGGCCCCTGAGCGGCCGGGTGGAGCCCTTGGGCATGATAACCACGCCACGCTGCCTGCTGACTGGAAGCACCGCCGGGAGCCCCCTCCAGGGCCTCTGGACAGGGGTAGGAGCCTGGGGGCCAAGGCCTCTGGTGAGGGTGGATGTGTACAGCCCAGCGTCCTGCTCCATCTGAGTGCGTGTGTGTGTCTGTGGAAGGGGATTCTGGGCCTCAGTTCTAGAGGAGGTGGGACCTTGGGCAGGGGACCAGGGGCCTGATTGCAGGTTGCTTTCTCCTCCTCAGGTAGCAGCCGCCTGGACCGAAGCTACAGCTGTAGCTACAGCAACAGGAATGGCCCTGGCCCCTTCTACAGTAAAGGTGAGGGCAGGGCAGGGCAGGGCAGGGCAGGGCAGGGGAGCGAGGGAGGGAGCTGCGCTGGGGTTTAGGGGCCAGTGCCTCCACCGAGCCTGACTTCTTTCCCCTATCTTTAGGGCCCATCTCTGAAGAGGGGCTGGGGGCCAGCGTGGCTTCCCTGAGCAGTGAGAACCCCTACGCCACCATACGGGACCTGCCCGGCCTGCTAGGGAGCCCCCGGGAGAGCAGCTACATGGAGATGAAAGGCCCTCCCTCAGGGTCTCCCCCCAGGCAGCCTTCTCAGCTCCGGGACAGCCAGAGGCGGCGACACCCCCAGCCAGAGAGAGACAGTGGCACCTATGAGCAGCCCAACCCCCTGACCCATGGTGAGTCTTCCTTCTCCACTGGGGCAGAGAGAACAGGGACAAGGGAGGTGGGAAAAGAGAAGGGACAGAGGGCGAGAATGCAGAGTTGGCATGAAGTGGCAGCAAGAGCAAGGCCTTTGGGGTCAGACTTGGGCTCAAACCAGGCATGATGTTTGGGAAGTCACACTGCCTCTTAGAGCCTGTAGGTGGCGGTACCTCCCTCACAGGGCTGAGGATTTGAAATGGTGGTTTTACAGCACCTGAGTTGTAGACTTGATACCCAGAAAAGCTGGGAACAAGGCAGGTGACGGAGTGTCTTCCTTTCCCGTGAGGTGGGCAGGTCGAGATGGCCTCCCCCACTGGCAGCTGAGGAGGCTGGCCTATAGCCAGGCACTACGCATCCGTCTTTGGGCAGAAGAGGCTGGAGAGGGCAGGAGAGTGGTGGGAAGGGGAGGAGCCACCTCCTTCTCATCTTCTCCCCTTTCTGTCTCCAGACCGAGACTCTGTGGGTTCCCAGCCCCCTCTGCCCCCGGGCCTGCCTCCTGGCCACTATGACTCACCCAAGAACAGCCACATCCCTGGACACTACGACTTGCCTCCAGTACGGCATCCCCCGTCACCCCCACTTTGGCGCCAGGACCGTTGAGGAGCCAAGATGGTGTGCAGAGGTCAGCACACCGGTTCTTTGCTGCTCAAGGCTGAGGACAGAGCCCGCTGTACCCTGCCAGGAGCAGGGAGAGGACTGGCCGGCCGTGAACACGAACATGTTTAATAGAGGAAGTGAATGGAGAGGAGATGGGAGCCTGGCTCCCAGGTTCTACCATGGGAAACACTGGTCAGCAGGAAACCTGTGTTCCTTTTCCCCAACCCATTGCTCCCCAAGGCCCCCAGGGCCCTGTATACATAAACTGGTGGGTTGAATGTTGCTGGATAACTCTGATTTCAGATTGCTGTAAGAAGTGTATATTGGGTAACTTTTCTGTGCACTCCCGGGCTAGGCTCTGTGTGTGCGTGCATGCGTGTTTTCAGAGGGGTACCAGGCACTGATCCCGTTCTGGGGCACTCACTATATAGTGGAGAGGCAGCCCAAACCCAGTGAACTCTGGAAATAGCCTGACTGGCCTCCCTGCATTCGTTTGGTACTCCCGCCAACCAACTGCTTCAAAATACAAGCTGGTTAGGTTACCCTTGCCTGAAAATCTCCCGTGGGTGCCCCATGGCCCTTGGGCTACAGTCAAAATTGTCCAAAGCCTTAAAGGCTTTGCTGGCCTGGCCTGCCTGTCTCTTCAGCCTCACTCTGAACTGTGTTCCCTGCCACTCTGCTCTAGTCACACTGGCCTCTACGTCCTCCTATCAGCCACACGTCTTCCTACTATGGGGGCTTGGCACATCTGGAATGCTCTTCCTCCCCCACTCACCTGTTAACTCCTGCTTGTCCTTCACACCCCGTGTTCTCTTTCACAGCACTGATTACTGATGTGTTCATGCACCAGTTACCTGCAGAAGGCCTACAGGGTGCCAGGCACCTCTGTAATGTGTTGCTTTTTAGTGTGATTATTTGATTAATCTCTGCCTCCCCCACCAGACTCTAAGTTCCCTGAAAGCAGGAATCCTGTGTTTATGTTCAACATTGACTCCCCTTGGCACGTGGTAGGCACTCAATAAATGTTCCCCCAAAGGCTGAGTGGCTGAGTGAGTTAAAAGTACCAGTGGTAAGTGCTGGCAAGTGCTAAGATGGCTGGGCAAACTGGTGCACTGAGAGCTGAAAGACTGCATAGGTCAGAGTCTTCCCCAAAGGGTGGCGTTTCTACAGGGGAACAGCACAAAAGCTCAAAGGTGGGAAGGTCTGGGAGTGGCGGTGGGGGAGGGGAGCAGACTGGAGTGGGGAGGCTGGAGCCAGGAAAGCAGAGGGGAGAGAGTATACTCTGATGGGGGCTCGGCAGGGTCTAGGCTACCTGAGGACTTTGAATCCAATTTCTTGGAAGCGTGACCCGCCTCCTAAACTCTTTAGCGGATCAACTAAGTCCCCAGACCTCCAGGAGGCGACATAGATGGGGTCGGTATTACAAACCCAGAGCCACGCCAACTCGCTAACTCGGTGGGTCTCTCTGGGCCTTTTCCATCAGGAGTCCTCTCCTTACAGGGTAGGAGGGCCGACCCCAGAGAGTGGATCTGTCCCCACCCGGACTCTGCTTCCCTAGATTCCTCTGACTGCCGCGATCTCTAATACACGGGGTCGGATCCCGGCTTTCCCCGGTTCCGTTTCCAGGGTGACTTTGGACAGCTCCTTGCCCGCCCCCTAGCCCCGCCTCTCCGTCCTGGTCTCGCTCTAGCCCAGCCCCCTTCACTCCGGTCCAGTCCGGTATCCACTCGTCTCCCTCCGCCACGGCTCCGCCCAGGTCCTTGTCCCTTCGCACAGGCTCCGCGGGGTCCGGCCCTCCAGGGCTCCAGGGCTCCCCTGCCCCTGTGACAGAGGGCTGCCCAGGCTCCGCCCTGGCCCCGCCCTTCTCGGCTGCCCTAGTTCCGCGGCTCCGCCCTCCGGGCTCCTCCCGCCCCTTGATGACTCTGTGGTGCCCCCTGTCGGCCTCGCATGCGCTCTGTGGTTGCCCCTTGCCCTTGGGCCCGCCCACCTCGCGCGGTTGTCTTGGAGAGGGACGCTGAGGCGACGCCGCGGCAGGCGGGTCCTGCCTGTGGACGCGGAATAGAGACCCTTGATTCGGCCACCTCCAGGGCGAGCCCCACAGAATCCCGTCCTGCCTCCTTGCTCCCGTGAGTGTCCCCAGAGTCGCTGCGGACGGCACCAGCATGTCGGGCGAGGCGAGCGCACCACCGGTGGCCTCACCCAGGGCCCCGCGTCCCGGGATCCAGAAGTCATCCGGTGCAGTGACCAGGAAGGGGGACCGCGGGGCCAAGGAGAAGCCGACGACCGTCCTGCCGCCGGTGGGGGAGGAGGAACCCAAAAACCCTGGTACGCTGGTGGCGGGGTTGGGGGATCAGGCCTCTAGGCTTCGGCTCGGCGCGCTCCCACCAGCCACTCGTCGCTCGGGTTAGCCAGATTGGATGGGGCGTCTTCGTTGTGCCAGGCAATGGCGGGTGAGACAGACGAGCCAGTAAATAATAACAGAATTTTTGGCGCTGAGGGGCGCTGTGTGGAAAAGGGCTCCACCAGCTGAAGTTCAGTATGTGAATGTAAGTAGCTCCTGGCACACGGTAAGGGTGTTATAAGTGGTCACCGTTATGAGGTGTGCACGTGTTATTAAGCACGTTTCTTCTCTGTAGTATGGAGTCCTGCCCTGCCTATTACTGGGAGGCACAATAGAGTTGATGGTGAGAAAGTATTTTATAAACTGCAAATTCACTCGTTCACTCAACAAAAGTACATTGTGCACCCACCCAAAGCGCCCTGCTCCATCCTGGGATATGAATCACAGTTTTAGTCCCAGCACAGTTCCTGAAACTCAGCTTGGCAGATGTTTGAATTAACTTGATCTTAAAGAACCCACACTCTGGTTTGGGATGCTGACGAATACAATAAGATGTGCTAATTTGTATCAGAGAAGAAGGTCCAGGGAGTGATGGGAAGACACAGGGGCGCTGCCAGGAGGTGACTTTGAGTTTAGTTTTATAGATATTCATTCATTTATTCAACAATTACTTTTTGGATGCCTGCTCTGTGGCTAGGTCCAATAGAAAGAGAACGAGATGGACACAGTCCAGCTGGAATGGAATTTACATTCTCTAGGAAAAGAAAACCATTGGAAAAGTACGCGTATGAGTGTGGCTCTTTATGTTGCAAGTGATAGAACCCCAACCCAAATTAATTATCCACAAAGGGGAATTGATTGGAAGGCTTCTTGATTCAAATCTACCAGCTTTGCCTTCAAAGAGGGACAGGAACTTGCTGTCTCTGGACTCAAGGTAAAACAACGTGGGAAAAGACTCTGATTGTCAGATCTTGGTCAGGTGCCATCTCCTTGTCAGTGCTGGTGGCTGGTGGGGAGGGAGCTATGGGAGCTGGAGAAAGAGCATTTTCCAGAAGGAGAGACAAGACAGGATAGAATCTCCTACAGATATGAACCTAGTTACATTAAACATACACACACACACACATACATACACACACACTCACACCACTCTGGCTGCTGTGTGGAAAATGGAGTGGCAGAGGGAGAGAATGAAGGCAGGGAGCTGAGTTACGAGGTATTTCAATAGCCCAGGTGAGGGATGGTGGTAGTTGGACTCGGGTAGTGAGGGAGATGGGTTAGGCTCCTTGGAAAAGTACTTCCGAGGTAGAAAAAGAGTTGGTGAAGTAGTGGATGGGGTGGAGAGTGGGGAAGGTAGCAAGAATGATTCCCTGTTTCTGTACTGGGCACGGGGTGGGTTAAGGTGCCTTTCATGGAGACAGGCAGGCCTGAAGGAAGAGGACATAAGAGATCTCCAAGGGGTGATGTCGGCTGAGCAGCTGCACAGAAGCGTGTGGAGCGGTGAGAAGATGTCAGGGCTGGAGATGTGAATTGGGGAACTGCTGATGTTTGGGTGCATTTAAGCCCGGGAATGAAAGAGATTCCCCTGGGGAGGGGGGAGTGGAACCGGAGACAGGAAAGAGCTCAGGACCCAGCCTCAGTGATCTTAGAGGAGAAGGAGCTGGCAGGGGGAGCCAGAGGGGTCAGAGAGAAAGGGAGTGATAACAGGACAGGGCCACATGGTCACAGCGGCTTTAGCAGCCGCTATCGTGTGTTGTGGCAGGGCTCAAATGGGGTAGCGAGTGAAGGCAGTTGTAGGAACGTTGATAGATTGAGAGGACATCGCATCTGGTGGCTTCTATTTCTCAAGGAGCTACGAGGCAAGGTCATAGTGAGTGTGGGAGGGGAGGAGAGCAGGAGCAAGGCCCTTTCAGAGCTGTGCTGCCCACTAGGTCACTGCTAGCTACAGCCCGGAGGTGGAACACTTCCATCGTCCCATTACGTTCTGTCGGGCAGTGCTGGTCTAGAGCAGCGGTTCTCCTTGGACCATCTTTGGCATCATCTGTGAGCTCTACCCAGCCTATGGAATCAGAATTTGGGGGGATGGGACCCAGCAAACTGCTTTAACAGGCTTTCCTACTGATTCTTACAGAAAGATGTTAAAGTTTGAGAACCTCTGTTTGGGGAAAGATGGTGTGAGTGAAGCAAGGAAGGATTGAGGGGCTCTCCCAGCAGAGGGAAGAGTCCAGGAAAGCAGGCAGTGTGCAGGAGTCAGCTGTACAAGGGGCTCCCCTAGCCTCTCAGTGCCTCCTCTCATCGGCCTCGTCCATTCAGCTAATGTCTCTCGGGTGTCTGTGTCCCCCCTGACGTCTGGGTGCCTGTGTCTCTCACCCTTTTGCCACGAGAACCCTCAAACCTCTCTGCATCTTGCCCCACAGTGCTGAGCACACGTCCTCCCAGTCCCCCTGCCCCCTCCGGGCAGGCTCCCTGCTGTTGGCTGCAGGAGTGCTGTCGGGGGCACAGTCCCTGCAGCGCCCGCTGCCTCTGGGGCCTCCAGGCTGTCCTGCACTTGGAAGAGCAGGCTGGCACCAAGCCCACCCTTCTGCCTCCGGTTTCTCCCCTTTGCCAGGGACACCCCTTCCCGTCTCAAGGAACCCACTTCTTGTTGGGATGCCCATGCGGGTGCAGGAAAGAGCAGGGGTCTTTGGGGACTCAGGCACCTCAGGTTTGCATAGCCCTCAGGATGGGAAGTGGTGGGCATCTGTCTGAATTAATAAAACTCTTGAATGAGTTAAGATTTCCAAAGCATTTAGAACAGTGTGGGACAGGAGTAAGTGCTATGTCAATGTTTGCTAAATAAATAAAAGCCTACCACCCTGCTGGGCCTCGGTCTACCCGAGTGCGGGCGTGGGGATGGGGGTGGGAGCGGGGGGAGGTGGAGAGGTCCTTCTGCTTTCCTTCCTTTGCTCACATCAGGCCTGGGCCTTCTTTCTCCGTGTGACCCTGGGCAGTCCCCGCAAGGACTGGGCTGGGAGGCTGGGCTGGGGAGGAGGAGGCCCCCCAGGGAGCGGAGAGCGGGAGTGGAAGCGGCCTTGACCCACGGGGTGGGTGGACGAGCCGGCACATAAAAGAGGCGCCCTCATTTGTCTACATTCCACGCCCTTTAGTCCCCTTCCTCCCAGGTCTTGATTTCCCACTGTTTCCTCTCAAGTGTTTTCAGTGTCGGTCTCTACAACGCATCTTACATGTTAAAAATGGCCGTGAGGACGTCTGCCTCGATGGAGGGGCCGCTGCCCGCCCAGAGGCCCGAAACCCCGCGCGGACGAGCGTGGGAACGCGGCGCATTGCGCCGATCCCTGGCGGGCGGGGGCGCAGGGCTGGGTGGGACGTCCTCTGGTCTCTGCTGCCCTCTGTTGGCAGCCTTGCGCTACAGGCGGCGGGCGCGGCGCGGCGCTGCGCTTCCCCTCCCGCTCTCGTCCCCGCCCCCACAGAGGAGTACCAGGGCACCGGCGTCCTCGAGGTGGACTTCGCTGAGCTCTGCACGCGGTGGGGCTACACGGACTTCCCCAAAGTGGTCACCCGGCCCCGCCCGCACCCGACCTTCGTCCCCTCCGCCTCTACGTCGGAAAAGCCCACCGTAGGTGAGTGACAGTGGAGACCCCGGGGTGTCTGCCAGGGCTACCGCGTCCATCCCCCATCGCACGGCGGGCCGAATGGCGGGGACGCAGGGAAATGTGTGTGTGAGCGAGCGGGGTGGGTTCAAGGGGGCGGGTGGGGAGGTGGGGGCGGTCTTCCGTAGTCCTTTCCAAACCCTCGCAGATGCGGGTCTGGCGGAGTCCTCCAATCCCGCGGCTCCGTGGGAGCCCTCCCGGCCTCTCCGGCTCCCGTAGGCCGGCCGGGGCGTGGGGCCCGGGGCGGTGACTCTGCCCCCTCCCTCCTTCCCCGGCTCCTCGCACGCCTGCCTTCTAGACGAACAGCGGCTGTCCGGGTCCTGCAGCCTCAACAGCCTGGAGAGCAAATACGAGTTCTTCCGGCCCACCATCCAGGTGGAGCTGGAGCCCGAAGACAAGTCCGTGAAGGAAATCTACATCCGCGGTGAGGTCCGCCCCCGGTCTCTCTCACCCGCCTTCCACCACCGCACCCCTCCGGGCCTGAGGCGCCGTCCTCCTTTCCCTTCCGCAGGTTGGAAGGTTGAGGAGCGGATCCTGGGTATCTTCTCTAAGTGTCTGACCTCCCTCAGCCAGCTTCAGGCCATCAAGTGAGGGGACATGGGGTGGGGGAGGGGCGGGAGGCCAGTGTTGGAGACGGACCACCAGTGGCCTGGGAGAAAGAACTGAAGGGGCACGGAAGGCCCTGGGGACTGTGGGGAAGGTGATAAGGAGGGGTGTGGCTGGGGTGTCAGGGTGGCTGGAGAGGACAAGGTGGGAAGGAGGTGGTGCTCCAGCTGCGTTTCTGTGCTTCCCGCTATCTCCAGCTTGTGGAAGGTGGGGCTGACTGATAAGACCCTGACCACCTTTATCGCCCTCCTGCCTCTCTGCTCATCCACGCTCAGGTCAGCAGAAGGGAATAGGCAAGGGGGAGGCTACCTGGGTAGCCTGGCTGGGTGGGTGGTCAGAAGTGAGCAGTTTGGGGAGGTGGGTGACAAGTTCCAGCTCCTGTGGCCTGGGCTGGCATCCCTGTGGAAAGAGGGTGCTGCTAGTGTCTGTTGGGTTTTGAAGCTCCCATCTGACAAGCAGTGGGGTCCCCTTTTCTGCCTACTCTGGTGCCTAAAGAGCCTACCTTTGGGGCCTTATCCCCTCTCCTCTCCATCAGTCCCACCACTACCCACTCTCTCCCTGGAGGTTCCTCACTGCCTGGTGTCTGACACTGTACTAGGGACTGGTTCTTATCCTACAGACACTGGCAGTCCAGTGAGGGAGGGAGAAGGGCATAGGCGTGGATACTGCAGGGCAGTGTGGGGACTGTAGTGGTGGAAGAATGGTTCATGAGAGACACGGAAGGCTGCCTGGAGGAGATGGTGCTAAGCTGAGCCTTGAAGGAGGAATAGGAGGGGGACAGGCAGGGAACTGGGAAAGGGTATTCTTGTATAGGAGGGAGCCAGAGCAAGGTGTGGAGTAGTATAACTACAGGGGTGGTTGCTGTATAAAGGACACAGCTGATTTGGCTACCCTTTGTTGAAGCTCCCCCAGTGCCCTTGACTTCTCGTGCTTCACAGAGCCCACCGTCACTGGCTTGCCTCCTCACTTGTCTTCCTCCTGTAGATGGGATGGATGCTTCTTGAGGGCAGGGATTTTGTCTCCTTCAGCGGGAGGTCCTTGTGTGCTATTTGTCTTGAACACCACAAAACACATATTGTATTCTGTCGTGGGAATTAGAAACAATTTACCCAGCAGGAGAATAACTATAGAATTCATCTTAATATGTAAAAATAAGTCAGATCAACATGATAAAAATAATTAAAAATAAATGCAATCAAGTTTAGATGCTAGATGAGCCAGGCTGAAAGGTTGGGCAAATATCATGAGAGAAACTTTTTTTTTTATTAATTAATTTATTTATTTTTGGCTGCGTTGGGTCTTCATTGCTGCGCGCGGGCTTCTCATTGCTGTGGCTTCTCTTGTTGCAGAGCATGGGCTCTAGGCACATGGGCTCCAGTAGTTGTGACATGCGGGCTCAGTAGTTGTGGCACACGGGCTTAGTTGCTCTGTGGCATGTGGGACCTTCCCGGACCAGGGCTTGAACCCATGTCCCTTGCACTGGCAGGCAGATTCTTAACCACTGTGCCACCAGGGAGGTCCCGAGAGAAACTTTTTTTAATAGAGAATTTTCCAGCCATTAGTTTCATTTTTTCTTGTGACTTGGAAAAACACCTCCATTTTCTCAGTACTGTTGGAGAAGCCACTGCCTTGTGGAGGGGTCATGTATTGGGTACCTATTGCTGTGTAACAAGTTACTTCAAAACGTAGTGGCTTAAAACAACAAACATTTATTATCTCACAGTTTCTGTGAGATAAATCCAGGTGTAGGTTAGCTGGCACCTCTGGCTCAGCATCTCAGTGAGGTTGCAGTAAGGCTGTTGGCTGGGGCTGCAGTCATCTTGACTGGGGCTGGAGCATCTGCCGCCAGGCTCACTTATGTGGCAGTTGATTGGCCACAGTGCCTCCACTCGGGAGCCTTTCCACAGGTCATCTGGGTGCCCTCACCACTTGGCAGCTGGTGCCAGAGAGCACCCGGGTTGGAAGCCACAGCCTTTTTGTAACCTAAATTCGAAGTGACAGCCCATGGCTTTTGCCATATGCCATTCATTAGAAGTGAGTCACTAGGTCCAGCCACACTCAAGGGGAGAGGATTACACTGGGGCACGGATACCAGGAAGTGGGGATCACTGGGGTCATCTTAGAGGCCCCCTTACCACAGCTCACTAACTCTGGGGAGTAGCCCCTTCACATGGCACACTTCTGGATTTCTAGTCTGGAGAACTGTCACATACAATTTCCTGTATCAAGGAGTTGGGCCGGGGGGTGCATCCTTTGCCTCTGTTTCCAAGCTGCTTCCCAGAGCCCCACCCTTCCTCTTTGTCCCCTTCCCTCATCTGGCCTCAGTGGTGCCTCCTGGGTCTCAGATCTCCCCCACCCTCAGGAAGGTGTCTCTGGAGGGGAACCCGCTGCCGGAGCAGTCCTATTACAAGCTCATGGCAGTGGACAGCACGTGAGACTCCTTTCCCTCACCCCCTTTCTCCGGGCCTGCCCCCCATTCCAAGTCACCCTTAGTTCCCACGCTTCCTTGCCCCTCCAGCACCTCCCCAAGGACCCTCAATTCCTGCCTCTCCACCCTCAGACCGAATGGCCCTCCTCATGCCCCCGTTTTCCGAGGTTCCGGGGAACGCCCAGGACTCCGTGTTTCCTGTGACCCGCGTTCTCCCTCCTGCTGCCCAGGATCGTGCACTTGTCTCTGAGGAACAACAACATCGACGACCACGGGGCGCAGCTCCTAGGCCAGGCTCTGTCCACGCTGCACAGCTGCAACCGGACCCTGGTCTCCCTCAACCTGGGCTTCAACCACATCGGTGACGAGGGCGCGGGCTACATCGCGGACGTGCGTGCGAGGCCGGCAGGGGCCCACGCTCGAGCTGTGGCGGCCCGGGGCCAGCCGGCTCACTGCCCCTCCCTGCCCCCGCAGGGCCTCCGGTTCAACCGCTCCCTGCTCTGGCTGTCCCTGGCCCACAACCGCATCCAGGACAAGGGCGCCCTGAAGCTGGCCGAGGTGAGTGTGCGGGCTGGGCGGGGCCGGGGAGCCACCCCCACATCCTCCCGCTTCCCGGGCGGCTGAGCGTGAGGTGCCGCCCCGCCCCAGGTCCTGCGCCCCTTCGAGCTGACGCACACCGAGGTGGTGGAGCGCCGGCGCCTCCTGCTGGAGAAAGGTTCGCAGGAGCGCTCGCGATCGGTGAGGAGCGCTCGGAGCCTGAGACTCGAGCCCTTGGGACCGCTTCCCAGGTCGGCTGCTTTTCAGCCAGCTGGCCGAGTCTTAACCCATCCTCTCTCCCTGTGTCGCGACCGTTTTTCTCTCCGACCTCTGCACAGATCTAACAAACGTTTGGGTTCTTACTGCAGAACCACTCCGCGGGCGGTAGAGTGTATTGGTTAAGAGAAAGGACTAGATTTAGACCGCAGGGACTTGGAATCTGGCTCTTCCACAAAACAGCTTGGGACCTTGGGCGTGTGACTTAACCTCTCGGGCCTCAGTTTCCTCGTCTGTAAAATGGGGATAACTGTACCTAGCTCATAGGATTGTTGACAGGATTAAATGAGTTAATTCATCTAACGCACTTGGAACAGTGCCTGGCACTTAGTTAAAGAAATGTCAGCTACTATTTTCTCCCTCAGTATGAGTCTGAATGCCACCTTCCCCCACCCCCAGCTCATCCCTGGGTCCCTCTGCCATTTCTTCCCAACAGCACCTGCCCCAGAAGGGTCCCAAACAAATTATGTTAGCATTTAGGCAGGGAGATTGGGGTAGGGGTGCTGCCAGTCCGACTGCCACCCAGGCATGAGGCTTCCCCTCACCCCTCACTGGGGAAGGGGCGCCGGATTCTTTCTCCTCCATCCCCTCCCATTTGTGAGCATAGCCTTCCACCTCTCGACATGGGGACTCCAAAACAGAGCGTGAGAAGAATCAGCTGATGGGGGTCAGCAGTTTTGCAATGGTGGAGAAAGACAAGACGCAGACAACGAAGACCCCTAAGGGTCTGGGCAAGAAAAAGGAAAAGTCCGGGGTAGGTGTGCTGTGGGCAGCGGAGCCCTGGGCGCTGGAGGAACAGGGGAGGAAGCTTCCTTGATTTGCGGGTGGGGCGGAGGGAGGAAGACCTTTGAAAGTCCACCTCTGGTCCCTCCCACACCTGCTCCCCATCTGCCAGGGAGGTAGGACTCTCATCTCTCGTCTTACGTCCTCCACAGGAAGTGGTGAAGAAAGAGGAGAAGTCAGGGTCTGGGCAGTTACCCACACAAGGAACCCCTAAGAAAGAAGACTCCACAAAGGCAGGCAAGGGGAGTAAGTGCTAGCACCCCTCTGCGGCGCCCACTTGTTGTGGAGGGAGGAGGAGCACGGGGCGGGATGCGGGAGGCCTGCGCTGAGCTAGTCTTCTCACCATGATGTCGGAAGCCCCAGCCGGCCCCATCCACGGCACTACACACCGTTTCTCCTGGGCTGGACCCCTGTGGCCCTGCCCTCAGAGAAGAAACCCGCCTACCTAGCTGGGGGTCCCTCCTCCAGCTCTATTTCTGTTGTACCCAAACCCAAAGTTTGAGGAGTCCCCTTCCTCGCCCCAGTCCATTCTCTCTGGGGAAACTGAGTGGTATCAGAGGTCTGCACTGTGCATTCTGGCTCCTCTTCCCACTCCAGAGGTAACCATCCCTGAGCAGAAGCTAAGCAAGGGAAAAGGGACCAAGACTGGGAGCAAAGAGAAGCGCAGCATCCTCCTGGAGTCAGAGGTAGGCTGCAGGAGAAGCGGGGTGGGGGACACGTCCCTGGGGTCCAGTCCCCCAGCCTTCCTGGGATGGAGTCTCCAGCCCTGTACTGTGGCAGCAGCCACTTCAACTCACATTGTGTCCTCAGTCCTGCCCCCCTCCCTAATCCAACCTGGGCTTGCAGGGGGTAACAGAGCTCAGTGCCCTCTCCCCTTCTACCTTTACTTGCTTATTAGGAGCCCACACTTTTGATCCTCTGCCTCAACTCAGTCTGCTTCCCAAAAGGCCATTTGTTCCTCACCACCACGCCCACGGTTGCTTGTACAGTTGCACAGGGAACAAAGCACATTCTCCTTTGCCCCTGCCAGCAGATCCCCAGGAGGGCAGGGTGTTTTCCTAGTCGTGGTACTACCCCCACCCTGTGCACAGGTACTTGAGACCCTCTCTCCTTTGCCCCTGGAGCCTCCCTTTTCTATTTAAACTTGGACCAACTTGTTCCTTGCTTTGGAAACCTTCCTGGACTGCTGACTCCGTAGCTCCCACCCCTCCGCAGTGGAGTCAGCTAACCCTAACCCTAACCCTAACCCTAACCCGAGGGCTATCTGTCCTTACACAGGCGTACCTTGTTGTATTGTGCTTTGCAGATTTTTATCTTTTTCTTTTTTATAACTGAAGGTTTGTGGCAACCCTGTGTCGAGCAAGTCCGTTGGTGCCATTTTTTTCCAACAGCATTTGCTCACTTTGTGTCTCTGGGTCACATTTTGATAATTCTCTCAATATTTCAAGCTTTTTCATTATTATTATATTTGTCATGGTGATCTGTGATCAGTGATCTTTGATGTTACTACTATGATTCCCCGAAGGCTCAGATGATGGTTAGCATTTTTTTAGCAGTTAAGTATTTTAAAATTGAGTTATATACACTGTTTCTTTAGACATAATGCTATTGCACACTTAGACTGCAGTATAGTGTAAACATAACTTTTACATGTACTGGGAAACCAAAAGAATTTGTGTGACTCGCTTTATTGCGGCTGTCTGGTGTGAGAGGACCAGAACCCACACTATCTCTGAGGTATGTCTGTGTTCTGTCATCAAAAGACCTCCCCACCTTGGCAGGGAACAGCGCCTCCACTTTTAGGAGTCTACTCTGGCACCCAGGACAAGATCTTACAAAAGAGGAAAGTCGGGTGGAGAAAGCGGGCGAAGGTTGCCTCTCAGTGCATTTTCTGTCCCTGCCCCAGGCTTGATCCAGGCTGCTGTTTCTTCCCAGGACTGTTGCATTTTCCTCTCATCCTGCCTTTAGTGTCATCTCCCTCCAGTCCATCGCCCTCATTGCTCTCCCTGTTAGGAATTACTTAGTGAACTCCAACTTAGGGAATGCCAACACACTATTTCATGCCTTTGCACCTGCTGCCACTTCCCCCACTGATCTTCATCTGATAGGGACCACATACTATTCAGATGTCAGCTCACAGGCCACCTCCTCCAGGACACCTGCCGAGACTGGCTAGCTGTGCCTCCTCCGTGCCCCCCGAGTACTGAGCTTCCCTCTGTCAGCTCGGACAGCATACTGCATTACTCTCTCACTCTCTGGCTCCCCTGCACAAAGCTGCTTCTTGAGGGTATGGGCTTTATCTTTGTCTCCCCAGCACCTGGGACAAAACCTGGACTGTAGCCGGCCCTCAAAATATGTATGTTGAATGAATGAATGAATGAATGAATGGCCTGTTGACCAGCTCCCCTCTCCTCTGCTGCAATCAGTATTCTGCCTTAGCAGCTGGTTGGGGAAACTAGTGAGATGGTCAGCCCTCTCCTGGAGCCCGTGGAGCACCGAGATGGGAAAGTTTTCATGCCTGGGAACAAGGTCCTTTTGCATCTCAACCTTCTCCGTACGTTTGCCAACCCCCCCACGCCCCGCCTTCCTGCCACGAGGCTAGCTGGGCCCCATGCGGTCACAAGGGTGCCCCTGCCCCGGCTCCACGGAGCGGAACCTGGTTCCCCAGTGGTTGGGCATCATGATGGTGAAGGCCCTCTGGCACGGGGCTTTGGGGTGGGGGTGAGGGAGGTCAAAGGAGGCGTCAGAGAAGTAGGGTTGGAGTGAAATTAGTCCTAGGTAAGTGAGCTGGGGAGCTGGGGGAGCAGGGGGTTAGTTTTGGAGTAAGAGGGTCGCAGAGGGTGTCCCGTGAGGGTGTAGGCAAGAAGGAGGTTGGCAGTGTCGGAGGCCACGTCTTCTGCTCCTTCCACCAGGAAACCGCATCACGGAGGTGGGGCTAGAGGCCTTCCTCACCACAGTGCAGTACCAGGCACAGTTCTCCAAGTCCAAGAGTGCGTCCAAGGGCCCCGTGGGGCTGCTGTGGCTGTCCCTGGCCGTGAGTCCCCAGGGACTGCAGCTGCTGCAGGCAGCTTGTCTCCCCATTTCCAAGACAGGCCTGTAGTTTCCCTCATTCTTTTTATCACAACCCAGCCTTCATCTCTCTCGCTGAGATAGATAGGCAGTCACACTCCTTTGCCTTTTCTCCATGTCCCCCAGCCCCTAACCCACCCTGTCTCAGGAAATGTTTTTCTCCCAGGTGATTAATCTTCATTGCTTTTGTTAGCTATCATCAGCCTTCCTTTTCTTCCTTCAGAAAAACTGCTTCTCCCCACAATGTCCTGCGTACACCACGATCCAAGAGCTGATGCTGCCAAGGGACCCTGTCAGTAAAGCCAAGCACAAAGAGGCGGCGGCTGTGGCTCCCTCCACCTAGTCCCCTCCCACCTTCTTCCCAGAGATTCTGGGCCACGGAAGCATCTCCTTTCCACGTGTGGGTTGGACCTCCCAGGGGAGAGCTCAGATCATTAACAAAGTCTATTGCTGTACTTTTTTCCTTGAGGCTGTCTGAAAACTTTGTCCCAGAACTACTGGGAATATTTGGACTTTGCGCCTGTTAACAGCGCGTTAACATGGCCAGAAATGGCCGAGTGGCTTTATGGTTCTGCTGGGGGTCATCTCAGCCCCTCTGGTGGTGGCCGACCAGGGTGTTGCTCTCCTGCCTCCTCAGGACATAGTTCTTGCTTGCCCAGACCAGAGTCACTACCCGTACCACCCGTCCCCGTCCCCTGGAAGACAGGTGATACACGAGGGTTTGCAGTGCCTCTGGTCTCAGAGGCAGAAGGGAAAGACTTCGCATAGTAACCAACACGCACAAGCTGAGCGGAAGAGCGGGTGGGGCAGAGGGATGGAGCACGGGCTCCACCATGCCACCCTCCTGGGTCCCTTCCCCCTTCTGCTGCTCCAACTGGCCCACGTGTCTGGACTGGTTTGGAGGAGAGGCAAGGGCTCAGCTTATGAAAACGTAGAGTTGTTAGGCTGCTTTAGAGAGGGTGCTGAGTCTCCTGTCATCTACGTAGCAAAGTCCAAGCACTAAACACGAACCCTAATGACACTGCCTGCTGCTGTCAGCCGCCTGAAACCAGAGCCACCCAGACAGTGCGGGGGCCAGAGGAGTCAGGAGAGCTGGGGGCCCCGACTCTTCAGCCCTCAGTGCTGCCTCCGCTGAGATGACCCGACCGTGCCCCAAGAGCCCAGGGCCGGCTTCTGGGGAGCTGACATCCACTCTTCGGGGAGCGTCCCTTCTTCACCTGTGGTCACATCCTCTTGGCCCCCACACCCCTTTCTGTTGCCTGGACAGAGCCCTGCTCTCCCCGCCAGCACTGCCTCTCTGCGAGGCTCCGTGGCCCTCCCGGTCCTCTCTTTGCCTCTGACCACCTGCGCTGCTGCTCAGCCTCTTGGCGGCTGGCTGAGCTTCTGCAGGGAGCAGCTCTTTGAATTCCCAACGCTGAGCGCGTAACAGGTGCTCTCCAGTAACTGCTAGCCTCTCGTTACCCCTGCCCGAGGCCTTCTGAAGCTTCAGTGGGTCCATACACTTCTTGTCCTCACCCCTACCCTTCATCAAGAACGGATCGTGTATTAATCCTGATGCCCAACTAGACTGTAAGCTCCCAAGGTCAGCACTCAGCGTCATGTCGGGTTTAGGAGGGAAACATTAGTTAGGGGGGAAAGAGAATTCGTTGCTTAGTCCCACAGTGATGGCAAAGGAGGCAGTTTGAGTGGTTACAGTCCTGGGGGTGTGGCCACGCCTGACGAGCTGCTTCCAGGGGGTGTTGGAGCCTGTGGGAGGGCGCGGAGGGCCAATGACAGCACCTGGCCAGGCCTCTGACATGACCCTCCCCTGTGTATTGCCTTCAAAGTCCTGAAGCTCACTGAGGGCAGCTCATGAGGGCTCTTGATTCTGGGGCCACTGCGTGCGTGTGTGTGTGTGTGTGTGTGTGTGCATGTGTGTGCGCATGCGCGCGCACGTTGTCTTTTCGTGTTCTGGCCGTGGGGGCTGTATCGCTTAGTCTGAAGTTCAGTGAAGTGCACATCTGGAACTTCGGGAGAGAATATGGCAAGGCCTGGGTCTGGGGCTGCCTTCTGTTCCCTCTATTCAATTCCAATCAGTCTCAGAGGGAACAACCACAGTATCTTTGATCACAGCAGTTCCAAGAATCACACACACACCACCACAGTTGAAGAATATTTAACTTTTCTTAAAAAAAAATCTTAACCATGAAAGGAAGAAAATAAAAGAGTATACATTATTTTAACAGCAAAACAGTCATTTCCATATCTGTATTTTATATATATTATATATATTTATATATATATATGTATATATACACCTAGCACAGTGTGTATATTCTATTAGTCTGTGGGGAGTGGAGTGGATGTGGTAATAGGGGCCAAGGCTGTGGTGGCCCCTGGGGATGGTCCTAGGTTGTTAGTTTAGGGACTCCAGCATTCAAACCCCTACCCCCACCTCCCCGGGGCCCAGTTTTCAGCTCTGTACCTGATACACTGGTTTTCTATAGGGAGAGGGTGGGGAAGGGTGGACACAGGTGGGGTAAGAAGTTCCCCTGAAGATGAGAAGTCCTAGGAGGGAGGGAGTAGCCCAGCACCGAGCTGCAGAGGCTAGGCTCTCCGGCCAGGTGGGCCAGAAGCTGGAGGCCTTCTTGCCTACGGGGGGCCGGGGCGCTCAGGGCTGGCTCCACCTTTGGGCCCTGATCCTGGAGCTGGGCTGCTAACAAAGAGATACAAGTGAACCTCCCCTTCCCTTAGCAGTCCCTCTGGAACTGCCTTCGGCACGCCAGGATCAGAAACAAAAAAGGTCGAAGTTATTTACAATAGCAAAGATGCACATACAATACACACATATTTACAGGAAAGCAAAGTGACAAGGAGAGGAGAGGCGGAGACACCCACCCCAGCCTGGGGGTCCTGCGGAGAAGGGAGGGGAGGAAGAAAGTGCATTTACACTGGAGCCGCCTCCTTTCACCCGCACTGGCTTGTCTGAGGGCACCCACACATACAGGCGCGCACACGTACGTGGGACGAGGGGGGCCTTTCAGATGCAGTCAGCATGCTTAGGAGACACAAGGCCTTGAAGGGCGGGGCTGAAGGGAGGGGAAAAGACACTGAAACTTGACTCCAATCTGAGCAGACCAAGCAACATGCGCATCTCCCCCCGGGTCTTGGCTGGAGCCTCTCTTCAACTGCCTGCCTCCACCACGGGGAGGAGGTTTGGGGTCTCCCCACCCTGTGCCCTGCCTCAGGCCGGTCCCTAGAGGAGGAGTGGGGACGCGGAGGATTCGGTGGTTTGGGCAGCTACAGTCCTGGGGATGTGGCTGTGTCCGCCGGGCCGTCTTCCAGCGGGCTGTTGGCACCTGCAGGGATGTGGGGACGGCGGTGAGGAGCTGGCCTCTGAGATGACCCTCCCGCTGTGTTCCGCCTGCAAAGTCCTCAGGCTGTGAGAGCAGCTCTTTAGTGCCATCCTTCTGTGACAAGGCATTCTCCTCCTCCAGAAACCCTAGAGTTTCCTGTGCGACCCGGAAAGGGCTGCCTACTGAACCCCACTTCTGTCCTGTTGGCCCCCAAAGCCCACGGGTAGGTATGGGTCTGTCTTCCTGAGCTGAAACACAGCCGTGGCCCTGGCCCATGCAATCTGCTTCTGAACCACTTATTAAGAACAGGTTTCAGATGGGAGACGAGGCTCCCCCTGGTTTGTTATCTCCATAACCCAAGGGAAAAGAGGGTTCAGTTATAAGTTTCCCAGTTTTAGGGGAGCTTCTGTGGGCCTTCCCTAAAATGACCTATTTCTGAAGCTGAGGGAATGAATGAATGAACTGTACTCAGGGGAGACGAGGCCCCTTCTCAGAACTCCCTTCCGTGTCCTCACACTGCACGGCAGTGCTTCCTCAGGAGCCGGAGGCCTTCTCCCTGCACACCCCGCCCCAACCCCGGGGGACTTCACTCACCGTCCTCAGGGCAGGGCCCCAGTTCGCGGCTGTCCCTGGAGTCAGAGGCCAGGTGCTCCTTGGCTGGAGGGGACAGGGAGCTGTCTATCCATCTAGCTGCCTCTGTGTGGAAACCGCCCACAGGCGTGGTGCCACCAGACGACTCTCCCCCGAGGGACCTGAGCAGCTCTTTGTGGGCCAGCTCCATGTCCTGGAAGAGTTGTAGAGGGACATCTGCTCTCAAGCCCCTCTGTTCATGAGCCCCTGGGGAAGGGGCAATGCCCTCTTATCCGTGGGGTCCAGGGGATGGGTTGTGCTTGAGGGCGGCTGGGTGGGCTGAGGGTAGAGCCCAGGCCGGGATCTAGGGCTCCCATGGAGACACACTGTGTAGCTCACTCGCGTGGGTGATGGGTCTTGGCGCAATGGACTGAGGCCTCCAGGGTCCCAGGCCCTTACCTTGAGCCTGTTGAGCTTGACGGTGAGCTGCTCGATGGTACGGAAGATCACGCCAACGTCCCTGAGGGCCAGGCTCGGGGGAGAGCGGCCCGGGCGCCTTTGATCTCCATTGCCTTCCCGAAGCGCGGGCGGAGGTTCCGTCTGCGAGGCAGGGAGGCCATCGGGCTGGGAGGGGCTCACGTGTGCCCCTGAGGGGTCAGTGCTTGAGTCCAGGGGTCCTGCCGGCATGCTCACGTAAAAGCAGTTCCCTGTCCCCAGCAAGACAAAGAGATTAGGAGGCAAACAGAGAGGAAGTCTAAGCCATCTTCCGCTCCCCTGGTGTTCCCCAGGCCAGCTGATGGGGCCAGGGAAGCCATCCTGCAGGCGAGCTTGGAGTAGGCTGGCCTCAGGCTGCCTACCAGTCTCCCAAAAGCCCTCCTCCAGAGAGCCTTCGAGATGGCGACTTTGCTCAGCTTGGCCCAGAGCAGGGGAGATGCTTAGTGGTGGAAGTTAAGGGAGAAGGGGCAGGGTGGTTGTGTTTCTTCTGGGAAACGGGAGTGGCTCCCATTCCCTGAAGGAAGGGTAAAGAGGGCATGGGCTGGTTTTAGGCACTTTTGAAAAAGAGCGGGCGGTAGCCTCCTTCACTCTGCCCCATCTCAGGCTCTGCTGCTGAACTTCGACACGGTGCCCTGCCCCAACTGCCATCTACTTCACGATCCTCGAGGTACCTCAACCCATCAGATGGGGTCGGGGACAGATAAAGAAGGACGTAAGGCTTACTGACAGGGCAGTAAGCATAGGTAAGTGCCCAGGAGCCTGGAAGGCCACGTAAGCCCTTTCCCACAGTGACACTGGATGGTGACTAGTGTCGGGGACAGGTGGCTCAGAATGTCAGGCTAAGGACACTGGGCCAGGCTTCCCCGCCCCCTTGCGTGACTAAGCAGAGCTGCTTAACCCTACTGCTTTGAATGGGGCCTGTGCAGCTCTCGGCGAGGGGCTGGCACAGGGTCTATTCTCCCGTCTTCAGGCCCACGTCCTACTCCTCACCCACTGCAGACAGTTCAGGGAGTACGTACGGAGGCGTGTGGCCACGTGACTGCAGGCAAGGGTCTAACACCTGAAGCCCAGTTCTGCCCGTGGGCCCGCATTCTAGCCCTGGCCTGTCTCTGGCTCCGAGGAGAAGTTCATTACCCGTAGCCTTTGCTCCGCCTTCCACTTCGGGTGGCTCAGGCTCTGACTGGCCACTCTCTGGTAGTGCAGGGACAACTTTGCTGCCTGCCACCTCAGCTGCACCGACACCACCACCAGGGAGAGTAGAGACTGAGAGAGAAGGAGAGGGAAGGGAGAGAGAGTAGGAAGGAGAGGGAGAAGGAAGGGGGGAGGGAGTGGGGGTGGAGAAAAAGGGAAGAACAAAGTGAACACAAGATCACACATGATTATACCCCAGGGAGCTAGAGAGAGCCGCTCCACCAATTCACCAGAGGAGAGAGAAGGGAGGTCAGGTCCCAGAAACCCAGGAGAGAGCACACACCTTGGGCAGATGGAAAGAAAAATGCTCCTGGAAAAGGAGGCAGAGCTGGGCACTAGGGGAGGAAAGGAGACCCCCTAGCACTAACATGGAACCCCGCCCCAACCTCAACCCCTCGAGGGCATCCCGCGCTTCGGTTCATCTTTCCTGCTGCACTCCTCAGACCAGGCTGCCCTCTCTTCAGCTTACTCTTCCCTCCCTCCCCCGAGCTCTGGCCAGACAAACCTGCCCTGAGCCTCCATCCCAGCCAGTCTTGGCTTTTCGTGTCTTACTGTCCACGGCATTCCACAAGCAGCCGGGCGCCCTCCCTACGTCCCTGCTCATTCACCACAGCTCCACACCCTCCACACGTCTCCCCAGCCTTGTCCTCAGCCCCTAGTCTTGGCTCCACATCTAGTCCCGCTGCCACCTCCATCCTACACGCCAATTCCTTCACTGCTATCTGGAGTGACCGGCTGCAAGCACCTGCCCTTGTCTTTCTGGGAATGAGGCTCCTGAGAAGAGCCCCACTTTTCCTTAGAACTGGAAGAGAAGTGAAAAACGCTAGCAGAAACTTTTATTGACAGTTGATTTGTGCCAAGCAGTAGTAATATACTTATATTGTAGAATGAAGTCCAGAGGTGATTCAGATTTTTGCCTAAGGTCACATGGGTACTAAGTGACGGAGCTAGGACTTTGCACCTCAGCTGTCCAACCCCAAAGCCTTTGCATGATAGCAACATGTCTCCTTCCCCCAGGATCTGGGCGAGCCTCTGCAAACATGGTTTGCAGGATAGAGCCATCTGGAAGACTCAGCACTACCCTAGCAAAATTGGGCATGTGTCTCCCCAGTGGCCACCCCAATTTATTTTACCTTTTCTCACAACTTTGTAACTTCCTGTTGCCTCTGTGCTCGAAGCTTCTTCCTCTGGATTCCTGTCCAGCTCAGGAGAGTCCCAGATCCCAGAATTTCTGGTCCTTGGGGGCAGGTGTTCCAGAGAACAGACAGCCATGTCCTCCTGCTGGCCCCGCTCTGGCCCTGAGAGCCGGGCACTGTCCCCTTCACCCCCAGTGGGAGCTCGCCCTGGGGAGCCTGGGTCCCAGGGGTGAGAAGTGATGCTGATGACGGAAGGTGTAGGTGTCAGGTCGTCCTCGGGCTCCCCGGAAGCCTGTGGGTCCATGGGGTGACCTGGCAGCAGGCTCCACAGGATCAGGTGCCGCAGGTTCTCCACTGGAGGGGAAACAGCGCGATGGCTTCCTGGAAATAGGACTACACGCCTCGCCAGTCGGGGGAGGGTGCAGAGGTGGCAGGAGGGCCACTGCTCCCCTCTCCCACAGCCATCTTGGTGAAACTGCTTCAGTCACAGGGTGGAGCTGGGGGACTCTGGCCAACCAGCTGGGTGGGGGGGGACAGAAATGACAATTGTCTCTCTGCATCCATCTCTCCTCAAACACAACAGGGAGAGCCTTCGAGCAGGTAAGACAGTGGGGTGTCTGCCATGGCGTTCACAATGGCCATGCTACTGGGACACTGGGGGCTGATGGTTGGGGCCATGAGGCACTCACCGTCCTCCAGGGCTGCATCGGCGAGTCCTTCCATGAACAGAGGGCCTGGGAGGGGCAGGAGGATGGGGTCCCTTGTCCTGCTGCCCCTGTTCTCTCCATCCAGGGAGGCAGAAGGGTGAGGCAGGGTACCCAGCTCCTCTTCTTCTATGCTGCCCTCCGGCTCAGGGCCCTCTAGCAGGACCGGGTGCTTCCCTTTGACCCTCTGCTGGGGCCCAGTGCCTGTTTTGGATGGGAGGACAGTGTAAGACAGGGAAAGAGGGAAGGCACGTATGGGTTGATCCCAGGCCCAGCTTTGGGTTCAAGGGGCTGGGAACATTGGCTGATTCCACAATGTTTACTGAGCACCTACTATGGCCAGGCACTGTCCCAGGCTCTTGGCATACATCAGTAAATAAAACAGAGATCCCTGCCCTATGGAACTTAAATTCTAGTGGACGGACATAGAGAAAAATAAAATAAGTAAGTAAATTGTCTAAATAAATTAGAGAAGTGCTACAGGAAAGAAGAAAACATAGCGCAGGGTGTGGGAGATCAGGAATGCTGGTATTAAACGGAGTGGTCAGAGAAGGTATATTGGTGCAAAGCTGACACCTGCACAAAGACTTGAAGTGGGTGCGGGAGTTAGGAGAAGCATTCTAAGCAGAAGGAAACAGAAAAGGGACCCAGCCAGGGAATCCACTGGGGAGATTTCTCTCTAAACATGAGACCCTAAGTTATTTCACATAAAAACTCAACGAGAATTCTGTCTGAGACCCTCTTGCCCCTGCCAATCCCATCCCGGTGACTGTATCTTCAGCCCTTTGGGCTCCCTATCCCTGCCCCCGCAAGACTCCGGTGCCTGCAGATCTGAGTGCATTCTGCTCTCCGTTAGGCACCCTCGGGCCTGACCGCCCCTCTCTTCCTCCCCTGCTCAATACCTGGCACCCAGAGAGCCCAGGCTGAGAGCTCTGTGCAAGTGAGCTGGTCCACATTCGCTTCAGCCTGTTCTCTTTCCTCTTCCAGACTCTTCCTTGCTCACTCTGTTTCTTCTCTACTCTTATCAAAACCTCACACCTCTGGCCCCGACGGCCCTCTCCCGTCACCCCCACAGGCACACCTGACCACCTCCCTACTGTGCCTACAGAAAATGGACGGGGTTGGGCTCCCACAAAGACAGCTCAGGGGACTTACCTCCAGGTACTGTCTCAGGCTCTGGCTCACTACGGAACACCTCGGAGTCATCCAGTCCTACCCTGAGGGAAGAAACAGCCAAGGGTGAGAGACGATAGCCTGCTGGGAATTCTGGCTCTCTGCCAGACAGGAGGAGGTGGCCATGTCATGAAATTCCACTCTGGCCTCCTGAGTTGGGATGGGCAATGAAGGAGCAGGGCCCAAGGAGGGAGGGGTTTAGACTCCGGCACCTGCCGTCTGGCTGGCAACCTGGAGGGGAGGGTGGGTGTCGGCCAAGCTTCTCCTGGTCACGATTTTATACCCCCCGACCCCACTTCAGGCACAGTCTCTACTACAGCCGAGTGGGGGGGCTGCAGGGGGAGAGCAGACGGGCGCGGAAGGCAGAGATGTGAGGGTACCTTCCGCCACCTGCCCGCTGACGTCTGCCGCTGAGGCTGCCCATCCCCGGGGGTGAAGGGCTTAGAAGCAGCAAACAAGTGGCCTGGAGTGGGGATGGTGAAGGGGCCTGGAGGGCTAAGCACCTGCTGGGCGTGGGGCTCTGGTGGGCTGGCTCCTGGGGGCCTGAGGGCGGCGGGTGGACGGGCTTTGGGGCGGCTCCAGGGTGCCTGGTGGCATTCCGCACGGCCTCTTCTAAGAGCTCCATCCATCTGTTGCTCAGCGGGAACAGTGAGAACTGGTGGTGAGAACAGGACCGAGGCACACAGCCTCTCCCCTTACCGACCCCCTGCGCCAGAGCTGCGAAGCCCTTCGCCAGGCCCTGCTCTGAGGACCCCCTCTGCCCAGCAGGGTACCCCCTTCCTTGCAGTCCCGACTGGCTGCTCACATTGGGTTACATTACTCGCAGCTACCAATTACTGAACACCAACTCTCTGTTACTCGTTGTGCTAAGCATTCTATATCTCTCTCTTTTTAAAATTAATTAATTTTTGGCTATGTTGGGTCTTAGTTGCTGTGCGTGGGTTTTCTCTGGTTGTGGCGAGTGGGGGCTACTCTTCGTTGTGGTGTGCGGACTTCTCATTGCAGCAGCTTCTCTTGTTGCGGAGCACGGGCTCTAGGCGCACGGGCTTCAGTAGTTGTGGCTCGCGGGCTTAGTTGCTCTGTGGCATGTGGGATCTTCCCGGACCAGGGCTCGAACCTGTGTCCCCTGCATTGGCAGGCGGATTCTTAACCACTGCGCCACCAGGGAAGTCCCTCTATATCTCTTCTGTCTCTCAAAATAACTCTCAAGAGGTAGCATTATCCACATTTCGCAGATGAAAACCTGGAGCCTGAGAAACTGCCTGACTCAACCTATCTCCTCCCACTGTGCCATGCTGCCTCTGGCTGGCCACTGTTGGGAATACGGGTGAGTGAATGCCCTGGGTGGGGATGAGGGTCCCGGAGGCAAACGCCTTTGAAGAATGTGGGCATTTGCAACGCTTGATGGGGGAAGGGAAGAAAAACCCCAGGGGAAAGGAGGGGGGCCAGAGAAAGGAAAGCAGCCTCAGAAAGGCTGGAAGACTGCTGGGGACTCCTCCTCCCTAGGGCAGGCCTGCTCATGGGGTCAGGGGCGGTGACACCGTAAACCTCTCTACTCCTGTCTTATCTCCCACTTCCCCTCAAGGCCCCGTCCTGTGAATGCTCTGGGGCGCAGCCCTGGCCTCCCTGTCCACATCCTCATACACCGCCCTGGTCCCAAGGGGACGGCAGTTACGTGGGACCGCCCCCCCCATCAGGCAATCCTCACGTGTTCTTGTCTGATGACGTCAATGCCACCAGCTCGTAGATCTGGGGTGGGCCCAGCTCGGAGGTACAGATAATGAAGAAGGCCCGTTTATCTGTGTGAGAGACAGAAGGCAGAAGGGTCTGCATTGGGGGTGGCAGAGGCATGACTGCAGCCTGAGCCAAGGCGACAGAGTGCGGACTTGAAGTCCTCACCCTCAACCAGCTGAGGAATGCAGCACCAGACGGACCTGGGTCCTCAGAACCACTTGGGGCTCGCTTACAAAGAGGACAGAGGCAATTCTGGGTCCCGTAATGCCATCTTCACAGCCACCCCCATTACCTCTCGCTTTCCGAACAGCGAAGGCTGAGGGGTGTACGGTGCTTAGGGTTTATAAAACTACATCATACCCATCCTCCCTTTACACCCTCCCTCCAAGAGACAGATATCACCCCCCATGTTATAGATGAAGAAAGCGAGCCCAGAGAATTTGGTTGCCTGGCTCTTGCTCCAGAGCCCTTCTTGTACACACTCTGCTTCTCACTGAAATGCTCTGAGCACTGGACCAGGCTCTGGACTGTGGGTGTGTCCGTCTTCTGCAAGCGAGCTCTGCCCGTCACTTTTGCAGCAGGAAGGGTTGTCCTTCCTGCTCTTCTCTGCCCAATCCTGCTACCTCATCCCCAGCGCCCACATCCCATCCTGCCTGAACCACACTGTCCTCCCTCATCGTGGTCCCCATCCTACCCATCACCCTACCCCACGCTGGACCATATCCTCCTGCTTCAATGAGTCAGGGCTAGGAGGAAAGGCACACAGGAGGGCTGATAAGCTCTGTACAGCCCCAGATCGGCCCCGCATCACCCAGTGCTCGCTGGACACGAGTAACAGGGCTCATGGCCCCGGGGTGTGGGCCGGCTGGGACTGTCTCCTCACGGGTACCTGTGGCCACGGAGCGGACGAGCACGGCATTGAGCTTGAGCACCGGGCTGAAGGTCTGCTTGCTGTCCGAGGAGCCCACGGCTGTCTTGCTGTGGCACTTCAGCAGCAGCTTCTCATCCTGTTTCTGCAGCAGCACGAGGAGGTCCTCCAGCAGCAGCACGTGGAGGTCTGGAGGGGTGTGGTGCTGGTGAGGTGTTCTCTGTTGCCCACTCATCCCCCATTAACACATGGGGTACCAGAGGCCCTTGGATAGTCATCTCCAGGATCTAGGAAGCCCTGTAGTCTGGTGACCTCTGACTGCTTTGTTTTTGGTCCTTCCTCCCCATGCTGTGCTTAAGGAGCCTTGAGCTCTCATCCCCAGTCGTGTTTCAAGCTGCCTCCTTACCATCCCTTTAGAGCACCGGGTACAGGGCTTATGATCCAGAGAGGGAAGAGCCCAGGGGCAGTGCCCTAGATTCCCTCTTGGCCCCAGTCCCCTGGCACTTACCCAGGGTCTTGTCCTTGCTGATCCTCCAGGTCAGGGGCCCCTCATGGATCATCTTTCTGGTTGTAAGATCCAGACTCTGTTAAGGAGACACCATTTATTCAACAAGTATCTGAAAACCTAGACACTGTGCTAAGGTGCTGGGCATCAGTGGTGAACAAGAGTAGTCCTTGCCCTCACACTCCTGTGGGGGATGCAGACAAGTAAAAAGGCAACTACAAAGTCACGTGCTACGTGCTGTGCTGGGGGATATGCCGATGGTTATGGCAGGGGTCTCTCTATCCCCTACTACATGCTGTGTACTCTCCTAGGATCACTCTGCTTTACCTGCCCTTTCCCTCAGCTTTATGTTCTCCCAAATGACCTTCACCTTTACCTTGAGTTTACTCCCATCCCCTGCTCTCCCAGACTGAGTTCAAACATCTAGCCTTTATGGTAGGGCTGTCTGCCCTTGTCTATCTCGGGATGGGGTGACAATGGTAACTGGGGCTGTGTGTATTCCAGGGCCCCCATCGCGCCATCCTATCACAGACAGGCCCAGGTCTCCTCCCCTCCACCTTCTCCAGGTCCTGACCGGAGCACATGTGGGGCTGACGACGCTGCAGCCTCAGCCTCCTACCTTGAACTCCGCTGCCAGGGGGTTGCTGGCCCTCTCCAGGGAGGTGGTGTCCAGGCGTTTCTGGTAGCCCTCTAGACGGTGCTGGTTCTCTGTCTGCTTCACTGCTTCGTTCACGTACTTGAGAATTTCCCGGCACTGATCCCGGGCCCGGCAGAGTTTCTCGTGCTCAGAGGTGCCACCTAGCCATGGCGCAGAGAGGAGGTGGTGAGGGCTCCTGCCTGAGAAGTCTGTCAGAGCCCGAGAGCGCCTGGCTACCAACAGCCACTGGCCCGTCGCCAACCAGCAGGGATGGGTGTAGACACGCCACCCTTGCCTAACTTGGACCTCGACCGTAAGGATGACTTATGCTGAGGGTCCTTGGGTTTCAGACCACGGCTCTGAAGACACTGATAGCCCTCGGGAGTTCCTGCCTAGACCACAGGCACTCTACGGGTGTGGAGGACAGGAGCGGAGACAGGGACTGCGGGTGATGACAGTGATGGTGTCTCCCTCTAGGAACACCTGTTCAAATCAGGTTGTGGTTCTTCCCACTTCTACACGCTGACGCCAACATCCCAAACTTGAGGGTGGTGAGAGCTGCTCAGGATCCCAGGGACAGTGACAACCTGGGGTTAGACCCTCCTATTCAGCATGGTCCCCTACTCCTGTGGAGTAAGCACGCATGGCTGTATCTTTTGTGCATCGCACAGAGACGTCCAGCAGGGGGATCAACAGGGCTAAAATCCAGCCACAGCCTCTGGCGTGGGACCACGATCCTCAGAGGAGCCAAGGTGCCCTCTGTGCGCTAACCTGTGTCACTCAGATGCTTCCCTCTGATCTGCACAGAGGCCCCACACAGGCCAGCGGCAGCCCTTACCTCCTCCTGCTGCTGAGCACCTTAGTTTTGCCAAAGCACATTTACAATCGTTACCTTCTTTGAGACTGACCATAACAACACAAGGATGAAGACCTGAAGACCAGAGAGGTCAAGTGACTTGCTAAGGACACGAAGCAAGTCAGTACTAGAACCAGGGTCTGAGCTGCGGGCTGCTGCCTCCCAACGCCAGCCTTCTGTGAGCCCTACCCTCCGTGTGCTTGATGATGTTCTCCAGCAGCAGTGGGTACTTGGTGAGCCGCTGCATCTCAGAGATGATGAGGTCTCTAAGCTGCAGCCGTCGGCACTGAGGGTGGCTCTCAGCCTCCTAGACAGAAGGAGGAACAGAGGAAGACGTCAGCCTGGATTATGAGCTGGCTGTGAGCTCAGGACATGGAGCCGAAGGGGATGTGGTCAAATAAGCCACATAAAGCAGGTAGTATTCCCACTTTATAGACAAGGAAACCGAGATCCATCTAAGTAAATACAGGCACTGGTAGGTGAGCGGGGCCTTCTGATGGCCAGTCCAGTGTCTCCGTCTTGAGAACGGGTATGTGTCAGTGTTTCTGAAGAGGGGGCGTTGGGGAGGGTGTGGATGGAGCAGAAAGTTGCCGTTTACCCTCCCCTGTAGAGAGAAGAGGCCAAGCGCCTGGAGCTGGGGGCCGGGAGGGGAGTCCGGGAGATTGTGGGTGAACCCGGTTAACTGTCCCCCTCAGCCTTAGTGAGCTAGGACTGAACTGGCTGCTCTCGGTGGCGACGAGGGGAGGCCGAGCGTACCTGCATGAAGAGCTGGAACCGGCTCTCCTTGCGCTGCCTGGTCTTGATCAGCTCCAGGGCGATGGACTGATAGGAGCAGAACTGCGCGGCCACCTGCTGCAGCTCCTCCCGGGCGGGGCCATCGAACTGAGAGGCAGAAGGGACACCACACGGCCCCGGCCTCACACCCCTGCCTGGGACCGCTCCCCCCCACCTCCTCTTGCCGCCTCCTCCAGGCCTGGGCAGCCATACCCGAGCCAGCATGAGGTCACTGACTTCTTTGATGATGGGGCCCTCCTCCCGGAGCTTCCTCATGGCTTCACACCAGGAATCTGGGGCAAGGAGAAAAGACAGAAGTGCCTGGGGTTGGGCCGCATGGCCAGGCCCTTCATGACGAGAGAAGAGGGATCTGAGGGCAGGGCCGTGGGGCAGGGTCTCCAGTCATTTCGCTTGTGGGGGGACTGGAATGTTGATGTTCAGGCTGCATATCAGGTTCTCTCGCCAAAGAGGGCTGCTGGGGGCTATCTGCTTGGGGGGGTCCTGGCATGCGGGCAGAGCTGGGGCAGAAACCTGAAGGCTGGCCAGGGAAGGGGGCAGGCGGGGTGGGCTCCTCACTGTGGATCTCGACGAGCTCGGGCAGGTTGGGGAAGAGCCGCACCAGCTCCTCCCGGGGCAGCAGGCCCTCCTTCTTCATCCGCTGGTAGAAGATCAGGTCCAGCACCCGGAGTGTGCGCAGGTGGGAAGCCTCTGTCACAAACAGCTCTGAGCGGGGGTAGTGACGGGAAGGGGCAGAAAGACAGCGGGAAGACCCGTCAGCAAGGATCTCATCACTACCGGGACCTCCCAACCACCTTTGGTGCTGGTTTCAGATGGTGTGTCAACTTCTCTCTCCCCAGGGGCCAGAACTGAGGTGGCCCTTACAGGAACCACAACGTGGCCGCTCTCGCCCCCAGGCCCCCCACTATTTTCTCTACCATCATCTGCGCCTGAGGCGCTCTGCACCTGTTCCCGCCTGAGTCTCACCGTTGATGACCTCCTGCCGGTCAATCTCCCTCTGGCTTAGCCCAGCCACCACATCCTTGCCCACTGTATGCTGCCAGTTTTGGGCGTCGGGCTCTGGCTCCAGGTCAGACAGCTGGCCCAGATCATCTTCTAGGAGGTTGGGGAGGAGGGCATCTGTGCAGAACCCCAAGCTGGGGGACTCAGTGCTCCTGGAGGAAAACAGGCAGCTCAGTGTCACACGGAGGAAAAACTCAAACACGGGGTTTGTCCCTCCGCCTCCTGCCCACCGCCCGGGGCCCATGGGAAGCCAGCAGGCCACGAAGAGGAGCTGCACCACCAACCGGCCCCTGGAAGGGGAGTGGGGGCAGCTGAGCATGGCTGGGGCACGGACACCTAACAGAGGCGCTATGGCACCCATCGCTCACCTGCGGCCCATTTTGGGGGTGAAGGGAGGGGTTGGGTTCTCAAGAGACCTGTGGAGAGAATGTCAACTCTCAGCAACCCTCTGCTTCTGCCCGGCCCCCAAGATATCAGCGGGCTGAGCCCCTGAGCCCCGCCCACCTGGTGGAGAGGCTGGAGGCGGAGGACGAGGCGGACTGGTGGAGGCGGGCGGCCTCTGCGGCCGCGTCCATGTCCACGTCGCTGCGAGAACGGGGCACGTTCTCTGCCTTCCGGGACCGCTTCATCTCCTCCCGGCCCTTCAGGCTCTCAGAGCGGCCCAGGCGAATCTCTGAGCGAGAACTGGATGGAGAGGGCAAAAGACCTTGGCGTCTTATATCTGGCCAGCTTTGACCTGCTGCCCCATCTCAGGGGTGCCTCAGCGCCGCAGGCTTCCACCCCAAACACCAGACCCAAAGGGTCCCAACTCCCGGTGGCAGACGCTGCTCAGTGACAAACCACTTCTGCTACAAAATCCTTCCTTTCCCCAGCCCAGCTGGATGGACAGAGCCTCTCAGCTTCCTTGTGACTGGTCAGGAAGGGATCCTAACAGGAAGGTGAAATCTGGGACTAACTGAATCAGACTTGTGGGGTGTCTGGATGCCAAAGACCCCAAGTCCCCATCAGGAAAGCTGTGGATACCAAAGTCCCTCATCAGGGACAACAAGGTCCCACCTTCCCCGCCCCTGGCCATCTCGTGGCCAGCTCATCGGGCCCTCTGCTTTGGAACAGGTCGGCTCCCACCCTGGACTCTGCTTGAGGCGGATCTCTCCTTTTACAAGATCTTTTAAGAGGGAAGTGAAAGCACTATCTTCACACACTCTTTAGTATTCTCCACACTGCCTGTCAGAAAATTCTATCCGCTGTTGAATTCCCACCCCTCCAGCTGTGATGTGGACCGTGGATTTCTTCCATTCTTATCCGGACAGCACCCTTCCTAGGCTTCCAGTCCCCTCTCGGGAGCAGACCAGCTTGGGAGGGTGCTTACAGGGGCCTGTTTACTGATGGGCAGGACCTGCTCCCTGGCCTACCATGCTTGGCCCCTGAGTGTCTGTGGGGCTTGATGAGATGCTGACGACTGGGTGTTGCTCTTTTTCGAGTCCTGCAGTGCCTCAGCCCTGTGACAGCTGGCATCTCTGACCCCTAGCTGCCCCAGGATGGTGCCTCCCCCCACGGTCCTGCTGGGCTAGTTCCTTGCTGACATTATTACTAATCTACATCCTGCTCTGCCTCTAGGACCACAGAAGGCCTAGAGGGTCTGGAGAGGTCTTAATAGCACAGCAGGTTGCTGCAGAGAAGGAGCCAAATGGCTTGGTCTCCATTCATCAAGTCTCTCTGAACTGCCAGAGGATCCAAATGCCGCTCCCCTGCCCAGGTCCTGGGGGTTCGCCTGCAGGGTTAGAAACCATACTGCCAGCTGATGCCCTACTGAACTCACCCCTTGAAGTCTGACAGAACAATTCCAACACAGACTAACTCAAAACACTTTCACCAGTGCCCCACAATGGGTCACTTTAGCACCACAACAAACCTCATGCAATGAGGTTCCTGGGGCTTCTTTCAAGTACCCAGAAGTGAGTAATGATCCCACCAAGAAGTGAGGCATACAACCCACCTCTGGCCAAAAATTCCTAGACTATTGCTGTCTAGAATTGGGGGCTTCTTATACCTGTTTAGTTTCTACGACAACCTCTGACCCACCATGCTGCCGATGCCATTTCTTCTAAGATTGCCAGTGAACTCATAACCATCAAACCCAAAGGCTTCTGCTGAGAGTAGATTTAGAATCCCAGTGAATGTCTCAGGGCAAATTTACCTAACAACTTGAAGAATACGTTTACAAATGGTCTCAAATATTTCCTCAAAATGTTGATAGTATATCTTATAATTGTGCATTTGATACATCTGTAGGATCACACCTACCCCAGCAATCATATAATTTGTATATTTAATTTACTCAGTAATATTAGAACTCAACCTCTGACCCCAGTACAAATCTAACCTTTATCTTACCTAAATCTTTGTTAATTCTCAGTATGGCAAAATCTTTTAATGAGTATTAAGCTTATAAAGGCTTAGTATAAACAGAAAGGAGTAACCCTGCATACAAGCAGGAACGTTTGACTTACAGTTTGGTAATTAGTTATTTCAGGGGTAAAATGGTTTGACTAATCAGGCTGTTACATGCTGACTTGCCTTTGGGTCTGCCTTTAGTCCAGCTCGGCAGTGTACACAAGAACTATTTTTGTATACGCAAGACCACATTTACTGTACCTCAAGTGTGGCTTAAGGAATTTGCAAGGATGTTTCTGACTACAGGCAGTTTTCACTTTAAGTGCTGGCTGCAGAATTTTAGACGTGACTTGATGGCTGTCATGCCACAGTCAAGAGCAAGTCTAAGAGTACATGTCACCACCAGAGAAGGGTTCTTCTTAGAATCCGGCCCAAGATGGAGAATGTGAGCAATGTCACAGCCTCCATTCCCCGTTTTCTTCTTGAAAGAAGAGCAGTTTGTTTTGTTTTTTTTTTTTAAAGTGATGGATTTTTTTTTTTTTTAGAAATTCTTTTTTTTAAAAATTATTTATTTATTTATTTATTTATTTATTTATTTATTTATTTATTTATGGCTGTGTTGGGTCTTCGTTTCTGTGTGAGGGCTTTCTTTAGTTGCGGCAAGTGGGGGCCACTCTTCATCGCGGTGCGCGGGCCTCTCACTATCGTGGCCTCTCCCGTTGCGGAGCACAGGCTCCAGACGCGCAGGCTCAGCAATTGTGGCTCACGGGCTTAGTCGCTCCGCGGCATGTGGGATCTTCCCAGACCAGGGCTCGAACCCATGTCCCCTGCATTGGCAGGCAGATTCTCAACCACTGCGCCACCAGGGAAGCCCGAGCAGTTTGTTTTGAATCAATGAGGCATTCTATTATAGGACGTTCCCTTTCTATTTCTTCGCTGAGATGTACATCTGATGCCCAAGTTACACCGTCTGCCTTTAAAGCAGCCAGCAGAACCTCATCTCTAGCTCTCTTCTTCACGGGCGCCACAGACTGTCTTTAGCCTGACTTCCTTATTGCCCAGGATTTCCCTTCGCCCCACTCTGTACTCTTCTCCAGCCTTGTCATTTAGGGTTTCCTGACTAGCTGCTTTATAACATAATGTAGCTCATTCTTGGGGTGGAGGCTACGGAGTGGCCAGGGGGTGAATCCAAAGGAAATTTTAAAGGCATATGGTTCTTGGACTGGAAGGTCAGGGGCCCTGCTCTCTCTCCCGCTGGCCTCTGATCACCAACACATAGTATGTCTTCTTCTGAACATACCCAGGCGGGAAGGTTGGGGGAGAGGGAGAGAGCTCTATAGTGGGAGCCTTACAGTCTAGTTGGGGGTAAAGTAGCTGGCACTGAACCTTAGCCCTGAACCCTGCCCACGCTCCCCTCCCTGGGCAGCCAGCAGGCCCCATCCAGCCACTGCTACCTGTCGCTCTCCAGCAGGTCCTCGGGAAAGCTTCCCGTTGAGAGTCGCTGCGTCCCAGGTTCCGGGGCATCGTACTGCTGGTTGTTCTCAAAGTGCTGAATGATGTTCCTCACGTTGCCTGGTTTGACTGGAAGCAGAAACAAGATAATGAAAGATACTCTGCCTTCTGTTCAGGGATGACTTCTCGGGGCCCTCGCTCCCCTCCAGCCCAGAAGACAGCGATGAGCAAGCATGGATGAGAACAGCATGGGGCTGAGGGTCAGGAGACGTGATATGAGCCCTGGCTCTTCTACTGTGGGGCGTGGCACGGGCAGTCCCTCCACCTTCCTGGGGGCTACTCTTTCCTCAGATGCAAAACGAGAGGGTGTGAAAGTGCATTTGCTATGGATATTTCTTTTGCCTCTCCCACTCTTTATTACAGTGATTCTCATGCTTGAGAATCGTTACTAGGTTATTCCCAAGAGCCATATATGTGTTAAAAAAAATTAGCCAGGAAGACCAAAAACACATCAACCTTGGTATAATTTGGGTTGCCAAATTTACCAAGCACTTTTCAAATTTATACTACTTTTAGAGTTCACTATTTCTGGTTTTCCTTGACTCTCCTTTCTATTCTTTCTGCCCTCACCCCCACCTCTTCCTCTCCATCATTAAAGAATCAGACCCTCCGTTAACAGTGAGGGGGTTCTTAGGAGGAACAGAGGAGAGATGTCACTCTCTGGCATTCAAATTCCAGATGCTTTTCAAAGCTAAGACGAAAGAGAGCTGTTCTTGTTCAAAGCAGAGAGGGCAGGTAAGAGTTTAGTAAAAAGGCGTAGGTGATGCCATGCGGAGACCCTGGAGAAGAAAGCTCAGGCCCAGGGGCTCCGTGGCTCCTATCTTCAAAGTCGATTAGCTCAGCTCCAGGTCCAGGATGTCAGAACAGGAGTTGGGCTAAAGATGCTGCTCTGCCCGGACCAATAGGAAGGATAATGGGATGGGGAAGGCAAGACAAACAGCCCCGGGCGCCAGGCCCTGGTCCTAACCACACTAACCAGAGATTCTGACATTGACATAGACAAACTTATAAATCTCCCTGTGTATTCTAAACTTGAGATTCGTAAGAAAATTTCCAAGCCAGAGGAAACAGAAAAGCATTTAGCTGGTCTCTTCAAAGCTCACAATTTCATATCCTTTAGGCAGGTAATGTTTTTCTAAAACTGCAGAAGAGGTGGCTGTATACATGTGTTAGGAGTAGGGGCTGTTATCATCACTCCCGTTTTGGAGATTAGAGTCAGATCTGCCTGTCCCAGACTGAATGTGCATCTGGGCCCTGGGGCAACTGCAGCAGCCAGGGAGGGTCAGCTGTGCTGCCACAGCCCGGAGCACCCCTGGCTGGGCGATGACGTGGGAGCCTGGGAACGTCCTATAATAGAATGCCTCGGGGCAGAGCCCATTGTTCCCTCTCCCATGGGCCACTTGGAAAAGGCCCAGTTCTTGGGATATAGTTACACCCTAGCTGTGACAAGGAACAGGTGTGGCCCTGAGATTTGGTATAACTGAATAACCCAGAGTAACAGGGGAAAAAGACACGTAGAAAGGAACGCGTTTTTGAAAAGGGCAAGGTTTTCATCAGTAACCTTTGCTCTCCCTTCCTCCATTCTCTGAATAACAATGAAACTAAATAAAAGTGAATTATATGTCACTAACAATCAGATACTTTCACTAATAAACAGGGGCAATAGCTGATGATCCTAAACAGCAAGGTTCTCAATACTGAGGCTTTCTAGCTTTGGTGGGTGTTTGGTCTTTAGATACGCATACAGACTTGTCTGATGTCCTGGGAACTTGAGAACATCAAATCAAACCATGAAATGACAATAGAAAGATATGACTCAAAGAGATGGTGAATACCCAGCATCCTTATCCTCTCTTGGGATCAGCAACCCTACCCTGGGTGTTCCTGTTCCCTCTCAGGCTGACACAAAGCAAGCAGCTTGGGCAGGGCTGCTCGGTCTCAGGCCTGCTGCTTGCCTCATGCCTGCCTCGGGCAGGGTGGATGGGAGGAAGTATGTGTTAAAAACTAAGGGCCTGGGTTTCAAGGCCATTCTTTTATTTTTTCCATTGTTTAATAGACTTTTTTCCCCCTAATATTTCTTTACTTATATTGTTTAAAATAGCATAACAAGTCTAGGAATTTAACTTTAAAAATAATTTTGAAAATCATTATTTTTAATTGTCACTTTATATAAAGTGAATTCTAGCAACAGATTAATTTCCTGATTGCATCTCACTGCTACCTCTCCCCTTGATTTACTACAGAACCTAGAAAATATTAATCACTTTAATCGTATCCATATGGACCTCACTGATGGGAAATGAACCTGCCCAGTTCTAGGTTCTAAGCTCCTCTGGGTTAATGTCTGTTATATATGTATTTATTTTTGATACATAGATTCTAGAAGATATTAGGCCTCTAACATACATACGTTAGGGTCATTCTCTTTAACTGTTGCAGTGACGCTGTGCTGGCAAAGGTAAGAGTCAGGAGATGAAGGTGCTACAGTGAAGGACTTAAACAAAGGAGATGATAGAAATGAAAATACCCCAAGACAAAACTGCTGAAGACCCATTAGGTACTAAAAACAACCCCATATAACATTCAAAACTGAGAATTTTATTATTATTTCAACTGAAAACAAAAATCTGAGGAACTTGTACGGGACATTTCAACATGCGAGGGTTTCCCTCATTTACATAGAGCCCTGGCCTTTTGGAGCCGCATTCACGGAGAGCTGACAGAATGAGAGAAAGGCCGCAGGCCGTGGACCAGTCTTGGAGGGCCTAGAAGCTGGCCTCTGCCAGCATTGCCAGGAGGAGCTGCACGGTGGCGGGGGGCAGTGCCCCGGCCCCTCCCGCCCTGCCTTAGGCGGGCAGAGTCCTGCACCCAGCGTGAGGGCAGAAGCCCCTGGGCAGGCATCCCTGGGCAGGCGTTTGTGTCATGGGGAGCTTTAGCAGCATGGAGGAACATACAAGAGTAATGGAGTGAGGAAAGGGAGGGAGGAAAGAGAGCCAGGACAGGAGGCGATGAAGGAGAGGGGAAGAAGGGCAGACAGAACTTGGGAAATGGAAACTCAGTGCTAATGCAAAGAAAAACCCAAAGAAAATGGTCCTTTTACCTTCCACAGGGGACAAGGGAATATGAAATGCTAAAAGAAAACAAACAAAAACAAAAGTAAACCATGAAAAGTCAAATTAATGTTTCAAGAGTCAAAATAAAAATTACATCAAGCTGGAAAATGAAAGGTAGTGGCAAAAATCAGGGCTGATCTAGTAGAGTCCCCTCCTCTCCCCTTCCCCCAAGGCAGCAGTTTCAGGAAAGGCAGGAGGCCCATGCCATGGCCCTTCCCAGGTTCCCAAGACTAACACTGGGGTGTTAAGATAATGACTGGGAGGGCCAGCAGCAATGTCCAGACAGATGACACACAATCGGGAAGAGATCGGTGCTCCATGGAGGTCTGGGTTACTGAGGGCATGAGGGGAGCCTCTGGGTCCCAAACCTGCTCCCTTTCCACCTAGTTCCGCTTAATTGAAACCCTCCATCAAGGGCCCATAATTGCTCCCAACACACAGGCCCTCAGGAGGACAGACAAGTCCATGGATGAAGGTGAAGGAGGCACTGACTGTCAACAGGGCAATCTTGCCAAGGGGGAGATACTCCTCTGCACGGCTGTTCAGTATCTACAACTGCCTCTGAGTTCCTAGACCCAGGGACTGGCTCGGCCTCCTTGGCTCTGAAGCAGTTCCCTGTACCTCAGGAGCCGTCACTGGGTGTGGCAAGGGGAGAACGCAGTAGCACCGAGAGGAAGCTGCGACCTCAGAGTTTGTTTGGGCCTTTGGCTGCCAGAGGCACAGGAAGGCCCTCTGCCAACATGCTGGCCTGTGAAGGGGCCGAGGTCCCTGTCCAAGGCTTTGCTCCCCAAATACTCACTGCTCTGGGAGGAGCTTTTGGGCTTCCCGATGTACTTGAGGATGGGGTTTCGCTTCTTGTCCTCCAAGGCATCCTTTTCTTTCTTGGCATTGCTGCTCTGCTGAGATAAGAGACACCAGGGTTTGGAGAAGGTCCCAGTACCCAGACTGGGCCACTGGCCACCATGCTACTGCCTCTATGACTAGCCCTAAACAAGCAACCGGAAAGCAGACTCATGCTTGTATCTGATCTAGCACATCTGCTTCTGGTCTGGGACTGGAGGGAGGGAGAGGGCTGCTCTAGTTTGGGGATCCTCAATGACTCTCCCGGTCTGCCTCAGCGCAGGAACCGTGCCAAGAGATGCTTCTTTCTAGGGGAGCTCTGTCACCTTCTTGGTCTTCGGGAAGAAGGGCAGCCACTTGTCCTTGTCAGGAGCGGACTGGGCCTTTTCCGCCGTGTTGGGAGGTCGTGCTTCTCGAAGACGGATGCCTGCGTGGCTCATGTAGGTATTGAGGGCGAAGTCCATGGGGGCACTGTAAAAGAGGAATGGGGGCGGTGAATCGGAACGCGCCGGCAGGTGGAAGGGCTGGGACTCTGCTTCACACACGCTCCTCGCCACCACCCAGCGGGGTGGCGAAGGGCCAGGGCATTCAGAGGGAGGCCCAGAATATTCCGGTGGGACAGCAGGCAGAAGCCGGAGAAAAGCCTTGGCTGGCATGACTCCCACAAGAAATCGCATTGTTTTCCTACGCAGACCGCTTCCTAACGAGGGGACAGTGGCCAGTGGGAGGACGCGTCAGTTCACCAAAACATAAGCAACTAAGCTGTGGGCGAAGACAGCTGAGGCCCACAGCTAATGTCCTCAGGCATATACACAGGGGTGGGGTGGCAAAGGGATGCGGAGAAACGCCAGCTGGCCCCTGCAAGTCCAGGTAAGCTGCCTTTGCCACCACCCACCCCAAGTACAAGGAGAAAAAGAGATGGAAATGATCTGTCAAGTAGCTTCCAACTGCCACAGATGAAACTGCCCAGAGCTCTGTGTTTAAAACTGTATTTGCCTCTCAATTCGGTAGACAGATTATCCACTTTGTGGATTGAATGAAGCAAATGTTTCGGCCCTGGCTTTCGTCTTCTCTGAAACAGCCTTCTAACCCCATCTTCTCTCCCTTATTGAGTGCGTGTATGCTCAAGGAATGCATACTCACTTTAACACTGGCTACTGAGAAACAAAGAGACATGTACATAGGCTTCAAGGAAAAAAAAACGTGCCAACAGAGGAAATGTGTTGTACCCTAGCTCCCCTCTGCGGGTGCTGCTAACACAGGCTGATTCTAGCACTGCTCCTTCTTTCGGTGGTCTACGAGAAAGAAGTGGGGAGGCAGACACAGGGCTAATGTGGGTGGAGAAGAGGAGGCCAGGAATGGGAGTGCCGGCAGCTTGGTGTCTTCACACTGAGGAGCAGACCCACGTCCCAGGCAGTGATCCCCGAGTACCAGGGCCTGGGCCTCGTGACCTCCTGGTGGTTACACAGACATCTGGAAACTAAACTTGGACAGACGGCGATCCTCTGAAGCTAGGGACTCCCCTATGATTGGCAGAGATGCAACGCCCAGTAGCTCAACCCCACTCCTTCCCACCTTGATTCAGCCACACAGACTCACTCACCTCCTGTCTTCCTCGTATTTGGACCTGGAACAAAAGAAAGAACAGATGACGCAGACTGCAAAGGCAGAGGCTCGTCGGCCTGTGCAAGACTGGGAGGAGGGTGAGTTCTTTCCTAGAGGAAGGGAGCGGGTGAGGAAAGGGAGGAGGATGATAGAAGGTCAGACTCAGACTCTTGGTCTCAGCTCTGGAGCCAGCCTGGGGCTCAGGAGGTGAGGGTTCTCATTCCTCCGAGGGGCTCAGTTAGCACAGAGTGATGATGATGATGGTGTCCTTCCAGATAAAAGGAAGGGGAATGAGGCAAATACAGCTTCTCGCTTGGTATCTGTTTCAGCCTCTGAAGCTATCACGGAGGAAGAGGCTCCTCTTTGTGTCCACCTAGAACTAAATTAGAAGGGTTGGGCTGACACTGAGGCAACAGGAAAGAAGGTGAGGGCGCAGAGATATATACCGTGAGACCTGATTCAGAGGAACCTATTTAAAAGAGGTTAATGGTAACAGCCACTAATACTGCGTGCTCACCATGGGCCAGGCACTATTCTAAGCTATTTACACGTATAATATTTACACTCAAAATAATAGGTCTCATATCTCCATTTAATGAGGCTAGCGCTTCCTTCTTTTAAATAGAAGCCTTTATAAGCAGGGTGCCTGTGCTGTCAATAATAACCCCACATAACTCCGTGGTGCCCACGACCTCAGAATAGGCTCGGTCAGGTTTTGCCACCATCTCTGGCATGGTCGGGGTGAGTAGTGCCATCTGACTGCTAGGGAAACTAAGGCCCGGAAAGATTCAGGGTTTGGCTGAGGGTCAGAGGGTTGTTTTCAAAGAATACACCCTCCCTGTGGGACCTCATCTAGTTTCATCTCCAACCCGGATCTCTTGTCAAATGCCAGATTCATCTATGCAGTTGTCTACTCAAATCTCCAGTTTGATGTCTAAAGATCTCAGATTTTGACACGTCCGAGCTCAAGACTGAGCTCCCGGTTTTCTACCACAAAACTGTCCCTCACACAATTGTCCCTAAGTCGACTGATGGCACCTTTGTCCTTTTAGTTGTTTAGGTAAGAACTGTGGAGTCTTCCTTGGTTTTCCTTTCTCTCACATCCTATACAACAATTTTTAGGAAATCCTCCTGTTGGTTCCACCGTCAAAATATACTTGGAGCTGACCTCTCTTCACACCCTCTGTCGCCGGTTCTCTGGTAGGAGCCCTACTGCGTGGGTTCCCGTAACTGATCTCCCTGTTTGGAACCCCTCCTTGTTCTCCCACCACCCTCCACCCACCCTCGAGTCTCTCACAGCTCCAGTGGCCCCTCATTCGCTGAGAGAAAAAAACTGAAGACCTTAAAACAGTCCACAGGCTCTGCGAGGCTGCTCTTCTTGTCGCCTCTCTGACTTCAGCACTGAGCTTCTCAATCTCCTCTGGCCACAGTGGTCTCCTACTGTTCCTCAAATACGTCAAGCACGTTCCTACTTTGCCCTGGCTGTTCCCTCTGCCTGGGATGCTCTTCCCCCAAGATATTTCCAAGGATGACTCCCTCACTTTCTTCAGTTGCCCAAATGTAACTTTCCGGATGAGGCTCTATTTGAAATTGCAACCCACTAGCTCAGGTGCTCCTGACCCCCCTCAGCCTGCTCTATCCCCCCCTCCCCACAGCCTTATTTTCTAACATAGTATACAATTTACTTATTTGTTACATACTGCTTTCTCTTCCCACAATAACATAAGCCCCACAAGCATTGTTGTTTGTTTACTAATGTATCCAGGAGCCTAGAACAGTGCTTAGCATCAGTGGGGACCCCACAGAAATTTGCTGGATTGAAATATCACTGTTAGTAGAGACTACTGAGATCATCTAGCCCAATCTCTGTCATTTTAGATGATACCAAGGTAGATGAAATGGCTTGATCAAGGTCACACAACTACTTGGGACTTCCCTGGCGGTCCAGTGGTTAGGACTCTGCGCTTCCACCGCAGGGGGCACAGGTTTGATCCCTGGTCGGGGAACTAAGATCCCACATGCCTTGCAGCGCAGCCAAAAAAAAAAAAAAAAAAGAGTCACACAACTATTGAGTGGAACGAAGTACTGGGGTGAAAAATCTACCTCTAAGCCTGCAAGTATCCCCACAAAGTCATCCCAGGCACCTGGGACACTTTTAGAAAATAAGACTGGAAAGAGGCAACCACAGCAGCTGTGCCAGAAGTTCCTTAGTTAAGTTTAGTTAGGCTAGTCCTCTGATGTGATTAGTTAAAAATAGTTCAATTTCCCATGAACCACCTGCCTCCTGAAGGAACTTTATTCCCTGGAGAATCACAGCGTGGTTCTCACACTCAGCATCAGATATGACCTTAGAGCAAAAAGGGAGAACCGTCAAGAAGAGGCTAGGGAGGGGAAGCAGAAAGCTCCCTGCATTCCTGGAGCCCGTGGTTTGTCATAATCACCAAATTACTGTCAGGAGCCCCAGGCTCTGCAACTCCCTTGAAATTCCTGCAGCCCCAGCCTGAGAAATGAAGCAGGAGGGCTGGACTCTCCCCATCTTTCAGGGGAAGACGGATCAGGCAAGCAGTGGAAGAGGGGGAGAGGTTGGGAAACAGACCCACAAAATACGTCAATCTGTGCAGCACGTTCAGGGGGTAGAAGTGGATCGGAGACTCACAGAATGTCTCCTAGGGCAGCCAGCTGCTTCTCTGCCACCTGGCGTTCGCGGAGAGGGTCCCCATCCAGGTCCAGCAGGTCGTTTTCACCATACAGGCTTCCCAGCCCCAGAGTGCGCTTTGTTCTGAGCCAGAGAGACACACAGAGAAAGAAACACATGTACATCATTGCTGGACAGAGACTGAGGCACGCATACACACATCACAAGAGATGCACACACACCGCAGGGGAAGGAAAACGGGTGAGGAGGCAGCGGAGAGAGCGGGAGGGGGTGCGCCGGGCACCTGTAGTCATGGATCTGCTCCTGGATCTCTGGCATGGCTGCCTCCTGAGCCTCACAGAGAACAGTGCGCACGTCCTCACCGCTCCGCAGGCGCAGGTCTGTGGTGGGAGCCGAGGGGAGACAGGGGAGGGATGTCAGGAGGAGGAGGTTATATCTGCTGAGCATCCTCAAGCCTCTTAACTCCCTGGGGCACCGGGAGGGGAAGCTGGCTTTCTGCCCTCCTGTTAACCAAGGGAAGTGGAGGCCTGGCCCTACCAGGTCATTCCTGAATTCAGGACTGGAATCCTGACATCCAAGTCCAAAGGCAAGGACAGAAACATTTTCAGGGTGTTCTACACTCCATCAAGTGGGGAAATATTAAAGTCCCTCTCTGGATGTGTCCAGACGCTGCTGCCCTCTGACATCATGTGCAAACCTCTGAGAGGCTCATTCTCCTTCCACTGACCCAGGGCTAGCTCGCAAGGCTGCAAAAGGCAAGGAAACCTAACTCCCCACCAGAAACTGGAAGGTGTCTCTCCTGTCCCTACATTCACCCTCTGCCTGTGCCCATAAGCTTTCCTATCATCTGGGCCTGTAAAGTGCCTCTCTTCCAAGGCAGCTTCAAACTGTTACCTCTAGAAAGCTCCTATGATTAGCCTCTCAGACTGACGTCCTCTTTATACCACCTCCCAGCTCTTCTAGTCATGACTTGAGAACGAGACGGGAGCACAGCAACTGCCTAGCTCCCTGGCTCCTCACTCTGTGTGAGCTGAGGAACTTACACAAACGAAACCAAAAGAACAAAAATACTCCAGAGATCCTGACGCTGCAGGTGGGGTGGGTGGAGTGAGGCACTGGTTTCTGTATTTTTAAAGAAGAATTCCCCAAGGGATCCTGATGATCGACCAGGCTTAGGAATCCAATTTCCTCTCTGTACACATGAGCCGACTGAGGCCCAGAGAGGTCACATGGCAGGTCGGCAGGAATGACCCCGGTCTCCTAACCAAGTCTTGTCTCCCCGCGACAAGCTCCCAGGCAGGGTCTGTTCTGTTTGTGCTTGCCCATAAGCTACCGTGAGGCGTTTTGGAGGAACTGTCCCTATTTCCCCCTATCTGCGAACAGCTGCCCAAGGCAGGGACTATGTCCCGCCGACCCCCCGCCCCTTCCTGAGGGCCCAGCACAAGACGGACACCAAAAGGAGACTAACCGTCCTAGGAGCCAACTTACCAATTTCAGCCTGTAACATCTCTGGGATCTTCACTCTCAGAGGCTAAAAGACAGAAGGGTGGGGGCAGAAGTGGTGAGATCCACACACCCCAGGGGTTGTGGGAGATACTGTGCAGAGGTAAGGAGGGCCCCAGAACACTACCTTCTCTCCCCCTTTCCCTACACTACCCTACCCTCCACTCACCTCTCTCCAACTGAATTCTAGGCTCGGGATTTGAGAAGTGGAATCTGAGGTGGCAAGGCAAGTTGGGACTATACTCCGAGGGTGGCACCTGCACTCTTCCCACTCTTATTTCAAGGACATCAAGATGCATAGAACGGAGAGGTTCCAAAAAGTATACTGGTACCAATTTAGCAGCATGGGAGAAATCTTTATGAGGCGATTTGATGGGCTTCCCCTCTCCTTCACTCCCAAGGGAAAACTGGCCTTATGTTACCAAGTCTTCCAGTGGGCACAGTGCCTGGCTTTTCCTTTACAACTACCTGACAGCTGGATATTGGGGTGGTTCCATAACAGCCAACAGGGAACAACTGGCAGCTCTAACCTCCTTACTCAAGACCCATTGAAGGGACAAAAATAAAAATCTTGAGGGAAAGCAGTTTATTCCCCACTCTCATTAGTCCTAGTAGCTTACTGCCAGATGAATAAAGTCATTTTGGAATTAGTTTAGTTGATCAGCTTAGAAAGTCTAAGATGGGAACTGCCCTCTGCAGGCCGAGGTGCCGCCGCCAGCGGGATCCCTGACACATCCCTGGGAGCTAGGTCCAGATGCAGAGTGCTCATGCACCCCAGACACTCTGGGGTCCCCTCCCTCTGAACCCTGCCTTGGGGCAGTAAGAGCACGTCAGGCTGAACTTCAGAAATCTGGGCTCGCCTCTTGGCTCACTGATTTCTATCATCTGATGTCTCTGGGCCTCTGTTTCTTCACCCCAGGGATGGGCAAGGCAAGGAGAGTTGAAGGGAACCAGGGCATTGATCCAGGGGAGAGTAATTAGGACTTGGTGCAAGTTCTTTTTCTCCAAACATTTCAGAGAGAGGCAATGTGTACTCTACCTTGCTACATGTGGACAAAAGAGGTCCAGAGAGGAGATCAATCTTTAGAGTGGAGCTAGGAACAGAATCCAGGAATCCTCTTTAAGAACCGGTCTCCAGGGACTTCCCTGGTGGTCCAGTGGTAAAAAATCCGCCTTCCAACGCAGGGGACGTTGGTTCGACCCCTGGTCGGGGAACTAAGATCCCACATGCCGCGGGGCAACTAATCCCGCGTGCCACAACTACCGAGCTCGCACACCACAACTAGAGAGAAGCCCACGCACAGCAACAAAGAGCCCGCACGCCGCAACAAAAGATCCCGCATGCCTCAATGAAGATCCCACGTGCCGCGACTGAGACCAGACGCAGCCATAAAAATAAAATAAATATTAAAAAAAACCAAAAGAACAAAAAAACCTGTCTCCATTTGGCCTGAGTGTTTTGCTTAGTTTTTCCCCTGCCTCTGAATGGTCCAAACAATATAATAAAATTGAAAACTGTAATCCAGTCTATGACTGCCTTACCGCATTTTTCTCTAGGAAAATATTCCAGATGTCTTTTCCCAAGCTTCGGGAATCCTTGGGGTTTGTTTGCTGATAAACTTCTGCACACAAGTAGAAAAGCTGGGAGAGAGAAAATGGGTCAGAGCAGTGATTCTCAACCAGGAGTGCTTTTGCCCTCCAGGGCACAGCTAGTCATGTCTGGAGGCATTTTTGATTTATATCTGGAGAGGTGCTACTGGCATCTACTGGGTGGAGTCCAGTGATGCAGCTAAAGATCCTGCCATGCACACGACAGCACCCCAACAGAGAATTCCAAAGGTCAGTGGTGCTGAGGTTGAGAAACCCTGGCTTACTTAGCATGTTTCAGAAACCTGTGGTAAGTTATCCCCACCCCTTGGCGCGCGCACACATATTCCCCCAACGCAATCTCTCCTCAACTCTGTATCCTCTCCACACTTGACATTTTGTCTTGTGCTTGTTTATCTGTTGTTTGAAAGGGTTCATGTTCTATTTCTCTTTGTGCTGTGCCTCGTCTTCATTCAGGAATGCTTCTGAGATACCAGCGCTTGGGATGTACACGCAGGTGTGCACTGAACACCTGTTGAGCAAATGGATGCTGACTCTGGCTTCTAACAGTGGCAGCCCCGGAAAGGAAGAGCAGCAGTGCATGCCACGGGCAAGAAGTTTATTCTGGAGAACATGACAGCAGCCCCTCTCCTTCATCCCCCTTCCTAAGCAGCTGAGCAGAACGACAGACGCTGGTAAGGCTGCTGGCTCTGAGCACTGTCGCAGAGCACCCCGACCTCCATCCCCTCATGATGCTTCTCGTCATCACCTTCAGACTGAAGACCTTTTAGCACCTTGCCCCTCTGCCAAGCTTTCTTGTAGTAACACTGTATATTTGCAAAGGGCTGCTCTCTCAACTTCCCACTGTCGGTCTGTATCCACCTTCATTCCAAAAACCTAGAAAGACCATCTCCTCCAAGCAGACCCAGAACGACAGCTTTCTTGGCCTAGCTCTTCCTGCTCCTCCCTGTGCTATCGATGCAGTGAGCAGTGAAGAATCCCTTCCACCCAGGTTGCACCTTCTTTTCTGTTTTGTCTGTCCTCGAGATGCCTGACCATGCCCATGGATCTGACTTATGACATCTGGAGAGCAGGGACAGAGGCCAAGCACAAGCAGGCACTCAGTCGAGACAGACACTTGCGACTTACCAGTGGACTGGGGTCCACCTGAGAGAAGATGTACCGTAGAAAAACCCCCAGGTGAGCCGGCCGTGACTTAAGTTTCTCAAAGTCCTGGAAGATGATGTCGCTCTGGAAGGCAGAAGGATGGGCAGGGCTGGGGGGCAGAGAAGCACCGCCCGCCGCAGCTCAGCTCCATGCTCCCTGCCTGCCAGGGCTGACAAGCGCGGCCCCTCCCGCACGCGCCCTCCCAGCTGGTGCCAGTCCAACCGCTCCTAATCCAGAACAGCAGGTACGACACAGGATGATGAAAGGAGAAAATCAGGGAACTGTTACCTCGTTGTTGAAATAACCCGGGTCATAATCTTCCTCTGGGCCGATAATTAAAGGCTTTGGGCTTTGATCTACACCCTGGAGGAGAGAGGCGAGTTGTAGAGATGAGAGGTCAGAGGACAGGGGATCCAGCCCCCTCAGTGGAGTTTGGTTAGTGACAGCATGGTACTGGAGGGGAAAGCCACACGGGGCTGGTAAACACCGGCATCGCACTACCACCCCCCAAATCTCAGAGAACAGAAAAAATGATTTCCACTTGCAAGAAGGCAACTGCTTCTGGGTGGGGCAGGGCAGACTCAGAGCAGCCTGGTCACATGACGTATGAAGATGGGAAGTGAGAGAAAGTGCTCTCTTCCTGTTTGTGAAAGATCTGAGGAGGGAGTGTCAGCCCACAAAATAAGAACCTAGAGCTTCTGCTGGACTGGTGGGCGGGGGCTTTGTTGTTCTCCTCAACAGACCCCCCCCACCCCAAAAACACGCCCTCCAAACCTAGTGTCTTCCACAGCGGTCCTCTACAGTTACCGTGTGCCTTCCACCCCTGCTGGAGGAGAGCTCTGTGGTCCGTCTCTGCCTCCTTGAGCAAAAGGGAATGGAGCTTTGCCTTCTCCAACACCGTCCCCATCATTTCCCCTGCCTGCTCAAGAATCTATGGTAGATTCCCCATTTCCAGTCTAAAATCCAAGCTTCTCAGCTTGGCTTTCTCTCTTTCCCCCTTATGCCATCGATTAGGTCTGATGAGAAATTTCATACTGTATAAACGTTTTAGACGCTTCATTGGACAAGCCTTTCTCCTAAAGGTTCCTTGAGCTTTCAAAGATTTCCTACCAACTATATTTTTCACTCAATTCACTCTACCTCATTTTCAGTGATTTCCCAACAAGGGCTGTGCTCAGGAACCCATCTGGAGGAGGCACTTCTCATGCCAACTTTTTCTCAGGCCCAAGATACCCTCCTATTCCACCTTCTCAAGGAGCTTTTCCTGACGGTTCCTCCCTGACACTCCTCACTCATTTTTGTTCTCCTGGGTATTTACAGACTCTATGCTCAGAATGACTGAGTATAGAACTCGAGAGACCCAGGAGGCATCTCAGAGATCAGAGTCTAGCACTCACTTATAATGGCATGTTCGAAGCTGCAGAGTCAGGCCTGTTGTACTGGACCTGAATTCCTCAGACACATCCTGAGTATCCTCCTCTCCCCTAACAAACACCCTAGTCTCTGAATCCCTTGGGATCCAGGATCCCCAGGGGGTGTGGGATGATCACTTCTGTCTCTACTTGGCTCTCTAGTGAAACCTGAAAGCACTAGGTTTTTGCTTGTTCGGGCGGGAGGATTTATTTTTTTAAAGTCTTTACAAACATACAGTTTTTCTGATTGCAAAAGCAGAATATGTTTATCATAAGAAAATCAAACATTGCAGAATTACATAACGAAGTCTGAACTCCCTATGATTCCACCCCCCAGCTGCTGCAAGTTTCATGGATAGTACAGGTTTCCACCTTTGCTCTTACTAACATAGATTATTATTAAGAAAATGGAACTATACTATATTTGCTCTTATCACTCAAAAATAACAACTTAAATAGTTTTCAGAAGTTGAAACAAATTCAGAGAAGGAGGAAAAGGACCCCAAGACCGATTACTCTACACCTGCTCCTATTAGCCACCTAAAGGAAAACCTCCCTTAAGAACACCATGTGCACCTGACCTTGCCTGGCAGCCTGACCTTGGCCCTGTAGCACTACTAAGGGGGAGTGGTGGTGGTGGTGGTGGAGGAGTGGGAGGGGTGATCAAAGAGCATCTAGGACAGGAGGCAGCCCTGCACTGGGGCTCAGGAAAACTAAGTTCTAGTCTGATGCTGCCATTAGCAAGCTGAGTCCTTGAATGGTCCCTTAGCCTTTCTCTGCCTCAGTTTTCTCACAGAATGAAGATTCTAATGCCTATCTCCTTTTCTGGCGGTAAGAATTAAATGAGATTTGTTCCTAAAGGACCTAGCACAGCAGCTGGTACACTAGGCATTTTAATACATGTGAGATCCACTTCCCTGCCTTTCCCCCCTCCAAGATCTGAAAGTAACTAAACTCTGTCCTATGGGGAGAACTAGAGCATCAAATGGTATATGATGTTGGTTTTAATATAATGGCAAATTTCCTTTAAAAATAAATTTAAGTTTTAAAAAGTGAGCTAGCTTAAAGAAAAATATTAAGTAACATTATATAGTTGCTATGAGGATATGGAAAAAAAAAATTATGGTGGTAGCAGATGAATTTTAAGAAACACTGCTTTACAAAACTCGGAGCTTTCTTGCCAGGGTCTCTAACAAGGAATGACCTAACCTCTGGCTGAACAATGACAGGCAATTCCCTGGCTCTCAAGTCAGCCCATTCCATTGTCTGAGAGCTCAGATTCTTTGCAAGCTTTTTGCATGGAGCCAAAAACTGTCTTCCTGAAATCTCCCCTGGACCTAGTTCTACCCTTGAAAGCAGTGGCTTTCAAATCAGGTTTTGCAGAACCTTAGGGCTCCAGGGAAGTGCCCCTGAGGTGGGGGCTGAGGTGGGGAGATTGATCAGGAAAAGTCCCAGATAGCTAAGCATTTATTTGTTTTCTGTATTAGGGTACCAAATAATAAGATTTTGCTCAAGAAAAGGACTTTGCTAAAGAAAGAGAAGATTGAAAATTAGTACTCTGGAGAAACGCTGAACCAACCTATCTCCCATTCTATACAGACATTAAAAGAAAGACCAGCAATCTGCTCCTTGGACATCACTTCCCTACAGATGCAGTCACTGACTCTTCACCCAGAAACTGAGACAGCCTTACTTCCATGTATGCATTTATACCATGTTCTTCCTTTACTATTTGTCCTCTAGTAAGTGTCTATCTCAAAACAGGGTTTAGTCTGATCGTTCAAGGCCACGTATGGGTAACCCAGTTCTGAAAACAGGGAAAGCAAAAGCGCACGGTGGCTCTCATCACTCACCTGGTCACTGCTGGGGGGAACCAGTGCATCCGAGCCCTGCCGCCTGTGGTGCTGGGCCACACGGGCCATGATCACAGGGGAGGTTCGAGGACTGTCCAGCCCAGGGTCTGACAGTACTGAGTTCCGGTTCACCAATGACTAGAGGAACAGAGAATTCTGTGAGAAGAAAACTCGTCCAGGGACTTCCCTGGTGGCTCAGTGGTTAGGAATCCGCCTGCCAATGCAGGGGACACGGGTTCGAGCCCTGGTCTGGGAAGATCCCACATGCCTCAGAACAACTAAGCCCGTGCGCCACAACTACTGAGCCTGCACTCTAGAGCCCACGAGCCACAACTACTGAGTCCGCGTGCCTAGAGTCTGTGCTCCGCAACAAAAGAAGCCACGACAGTGTGAAGCCCATGCACCGCAAAGAAGAGTAGCCCCCGCTCGCTGCAACTAGAGAAAGCCTGCACGCAGCAACGAAGACCCAAACGCAGCCAAAAATTTTAAAAAAAGCAAAAAAAACCTCATCCAGAAGACCCTCAGGGCTCTGCTCGTTGGCTAATAAAAGTCCAGTACTTACTCTGTGCCTGACATTATACTAGCCCTTGGTTATGTATCACCTCATTTAATGCTCACAATAGCCCTTTGAGGTAGAAACTATTATTCCTCCCACTTCTCACACAAGGAAACTTAAGACTTGGAGAGGTTCTGGGACTTGCTGAAGGTCAAATAGTTAGTAATGTGGTATTCCCTGGATGCAACCCGGGCAGTCTCAACCCACTGCCCACTAGGCTGCATTGCTTCCAGATGTGGAGCCCGCAGGGGAATGTCAACTGTGGATTATTTAGGACCCTCCTCCCCCTTCTTGGTGTCTTTCCGACATACTGATCCTTCCACGTACATTCATCATCTTCCCATGAATAGACAGGAGCAGTAAAGAAATAAAATTCCAACTATTATTTAAAATTAGGTTTTAAACATGTTTTCAATTACTTATTCACATATCTAATTAAGCTGGCTACGTAAATATTTTGCTCACACCATTATTACTTCTTCCATTCACTCGTATTTTTATATTGCAAGTTTATATTTGCAATTAATATATCCAGACTGAGAACACCTAGAAGACAACCTTTAAAGCCAAAGCCTGAAGTTCTTCTGACCACTCCAGAAAAGATAAGCTGTTCAAGTACAGAAAGATCTGTGACAAAGAAAGAGAGGCTGCCACCTCCGATTAGGCCAGGTTCATTGTATTACTCTAAGACGGTGTTATTCGCAGCCAGGTGGCAATGCGTTTTTGGTCCAGTCACTGTTTTAGAGAATTTTCGTCTCTGCTCCCTTACATTCAAAAAAGGCTTGCTACAGTTAAAGACATGGCCTCTTTCTCCACCCGACTCTATATAACAGAGTTGACAATGATAAAATAGAAGCCAGATTTGCTGATCTTGCGTGTAGGATGCATTTGAACCCCCTTTTTTTGGAACCCAGAGCAGAATGACTAAAACCCTTGGAACTGGAACTATACCAGAGGGCCACAGATGATAGGCCAGAGGCCTTGGTGTAAGCAGTGAGCATAGAACCTTTAGGTGTTCAGAGAAGGAAAACCGAATGTATGGTTTTAAAAGGGTCTCCCCCCGCTTTGGCACTCACCTCGCCGAGGGAAGGAAAGCGCTCTGTGCCAGAGTCCAAGCCACTGTCCCCCTCCTGGGAATCCAGAGAGAGTCGGCCTGAGAAGAAAAGAGTTTACACAGTAAGGAAGGAGCTGTGGCCTGGGGGAAAGAAGGGCCTTTATTCTGGGAACCTGCGCCCAGGGCAGGAGGGCGAAGCTGCCACCTGCCTTTCTTTCCCAGTTTCCCTTCAGCTCTCTTACACGACTCCCTGAGAACCTCTACACCTAGCTTTTACCTACCCGTACACCTGAGCCCAGGCAGTGTCACCTCCTAAAATAATCCTCCATAGCTCTACCTTGCAACGAGTGCTACCCTTCAGCTCATCCCAACCCTCTTCTGGTTCCCATCCATTTCCTCTCATGACAGCATCTCTTGAGCTCCTAGCTGCTAGGTGCTGGTAGGCACGCTGTTGTCTGGACCACCATCGTTCTAGTATCTCCCTGGCACTTATCTATCCAGGGCTACTGGTTATACACTCATTTCTACTGAATAAGTTGTATCCAAGTTCCCTGTCACTGGTACTGCTTTCTCTCATTATTCTATTTCTCAGAGGCAGGGACTATATTTTTCCCCCGTGAATCTGCCCCAAAGGGAGGGGACAACAGAATAGATAAGAAATGTAGACTAGAGATGTGCCAGAGAAAAAAGGCGTGCTGAGGGGACTCACCTTCTGATGATCTCTGGCTGGTGTCACCGTATAGTGGAAGTATGTCCTAAAAAAGAAAGGTCCGGAGGGTGGACAAATGCTGTGAACCTCTCCCCCTACTGTTTTCCTCCAATCAACCCTTCCCTCAGTCTCAGCAGATAACATCTGCTTACAATTAGCGGCCTCTTCTTCTTCATTGCCTGAAAAATGCCCCTTTGGAAGAGGTATTGCTTCATTTGTACAGTTTGAGGAGAATGGTGACCCCTAATGGTGAAAAGGGAGCTTTACTATTAGTAAAATTCTAAAAACTTGATTTCTCACCCTGGACCTCAAAGCGTCTATTGCCTTAGTTGGGCTGGACACAGAAAGAACTTCCAAACTATCAAGGAGCATGAAAAGCTCTAGCAGATGGAAAGCTCTGCCTCTAAAGATCTTTGAAGACTGACAGGCGCTGGACTGGGGCTGACCAGCCATTTGTGGAGGGAATTATGTTGCTAGTGCTTTACTGTTTATGATGCAATCTTGTCTATATCTCATTGAGTTTTTCAACAACTCTGAGGCAGGTATAGTACTCCCATGTTATAAATGAGGAAACAGAAGCCCAGAGATTTTAAGTAACTTGCCCAAGGTACACAGCAGGTAAACTATAAAGCCAGGGTTGGCGCTCAGATCCCTAGATTCCAAGCTGAATGTTTCAGACTCAACCGCTTACAGAGCACACGAGCGCAGAGGCAGCCGCAGCAGCAAACATGCACTGGCCCCGTGCTGAGGGCATCCTTTAATTCTGACAATACCACTATTAGGCAGATCCTGCCGTAGCTCCATTTCATAAATGAGGACACCAAGGCTCCCGGGGATTAAGTCGCTTGCCCAAGAGTCTTAAAGCTGGTGGGCACTATAGCTGGGAGGTGAATCCAGATGGTCTAAGTCCTGAACCTGAGCTCCTATCAACCATGTGACACTGAGAAGGCCTTCAGAAAATAAAAGTTTAAATTGGATTAGCCTGTGCTTCCCAGACTTTTTTGATCTGGATGTTCTGAAAAAGAAAGTAGATAATCCTCAAATAATTTCTATTGGCTTTGGCAAATATTATTCTTGGAGATCTTAAAGTTTTTGGAGAGTTACTTATTTACCCAAAGAATTAAGGCCTGATGGAGAGAAGTAAGACACTAATTAATACTCAACTCCCTGACTAGAACAGATAAGGAAGTGCCTCCTCTCTGGGATTTCCCACAAAGTGTGGTTAGGACTGCTACAGATCCCTCTCAACTGACTGGGGATCCTTTACTTAGGCTGACTTTTAAAAGTGCTCGTATTTCTTTGAGAAGACCCATTACTGGAGGGAGAGGTGATGGGAAAAGCTACCAGATGAATACTGAGTAAAATTAGTGTCGGAATATACATCAGCTATGAGGAAACTACCCAGAAGGGGATGGATAGTTAGGATTAAAGCCAACAGTCTGATTTATTGCATATTTATTTCTTTCTATTGCAACTGTAAGCTGCTGGAGGGCAAGAAACAGGCTATTGCTTTTTATGGGACCCAAGTGTCAGGACAGTGCTCAGTCTCTATGGTGCTATATAAAGAACTGCTGACCTCTGTTTCTCTGGAAGACACTAAACACTCACTAGCTCAGCCCTGCGGTCCTGTATGACTCGTTAAGCCTCTGTCCCAGATTTCTCCCTCATTCTCCCCTCCGTCCACCTGCACGTGCCCTTCCTAGAGCTAAGCCTACCATCACTCACCACTAAGCCACCAGTCTCCTGCTGGATCTTCAGCTGTAACTGAGTGACTCGCCGCCGGGCGCCTTCGATCTGCTCTTCCAGCAGGCTGCCGGGGTTCCGGCTATACACCTCACAGATACGCTGGGGGGCGGGGTGGGGGGCGAGGAGGACAAGGAAGGGAAAAGGCAGAGGAGTGGTTAGTAGAGAATGGACGACTCACCAGTGGGGAGAGTAGGCAGTTATCCCAAAACAAAGAGGAGAGAAAGGAGATCTCTGCCTCCTAGGAGATACATGTTATTTCACCATCACTCAGGAGCAGAAAGAGGTATAAACAGTGAGAAAAAGAACACGAGGCAACTAGAGAAAGAAGGCATGACACAAAGGCCCGTCCTAATCTGACCTGTTCTTAAGGCCTACTTGCTAAATGAGGTCTTCCTTGACTGCTGCTGAAGGGTTAGATATATAAGTGACTGGCCAGACCAGCACACACAAAAAAGTGCTAAGGAGGAAACATACACACAGTGAGAACCACAGGAGATGAGAGGAAGAAGCACCCCCGTCCCCGAGCCCTGTGGCTGGGAACCACTCTGAGACTTATCTAGCATCCTCCCAGCATACGGCAGAGCACAGCATGTGTGTTTAGAGCTTGGGCTTTGCAGTCAGGGAGGCCTGGCTCTGAATTCTGGCTTACTAGCTGTGTAGGCTTGGGCAAGCTTTAGTACGTCCTCATGGATCAAATGGAGATGACGGTACCTGCCTCTGGGGATGGCTGTACGTTCTGAATGAGATTATGTATGGAAAGTGCTGAGCAGAATGTCTGGGGCATAATTACTTGACTGAATACATGGCAGCTATTATTATTTTACTACCAAATGAAATGCTCAGTGAAATTGGCGGGTTAAATAGTTAAATAAAGACGTCGGGTGCACATTTTCTCCAAGATCGTCTGGGGCCATACTTGCTGTCTCATCTTCTCCATGCCTCTCAAGCCCCCAACCCTCCTCTTAGTCTCTGCAGATGGTATCGGCTGGTAAGAACTTTCCCAACTTTACTCCATTTCAAGGCATCTGCAGCCACCCTTTCCCGCTGCCTCAGAATAGAAACTCTGTCTAAATCTTCCACAAGGTTAGTGCCTCCAGCTGCCTCGGGCTCCTCCTGGGCATCGTTCACATATCTCCAAAGTCTCCTCTTTCCAATGGCTCCTTTCCCTCATCCTACAAAAATGCTTGTTTCCTGTCTTAAAACAAAAACAAGCCACTACAACAAAACCTTTTCCATCAAGTCTGATTATTCTTCAAGCTACCGCCTCAGTCTTTTCTCCTCCCTTTCACAGCCACATGTTTCCAAACAGGAGTCTCTATGTAGAGCCCAGACTTCTTAGCCTTCCGGTCACTCTTCAGCATACACAGCCTAGGTCCCCTCATCACCTCGCTCTTCCAAAGGCGAAATGACCCAACGGCTGAATCCAATGGTCTCTTCTTAGTCCTCATCTCTCCAGACGTCTTTAAACACCCACCTCCTCCAAATGCTATCCTCTTTTGACTTCTTAACTCGACACTGTCTTGGGTCACCTCACACCCCTCTCCCCAACCATAGCTTTACCCCTTCCTCCTCTCTTAAATCTAGGTGAGCCTTCAGCCCCGCAAACATTTATAGAGAGCTGATACACACCAGGCCCTGTGCCAACTGTGCAGGAGGAATATGCAAATGTAGGCATGGTCCTGGCCTTTAAGGAACTTAGTCCAATAGAGGAGGACAAATAAATAATTAAAATACAAATACAACAGCAACTGGTGTGATGTTAGAGGTTGGTGCGGTGTGCTACAGAAGCACAGATGTTCCGAAATTCCGCCCTCAGCTCTCTCCTCTTTTCTGCAGTGGTGCCCTAGGTGATACCGTCTAGGCCCCAACTGCAACTACCACCCGTATGCTGAGGCCACCCGAATCTCTATTTCAACCCAATCTCTTCTCCTGAGGTTCATCCTTGTTATCTCCATGTGCCTGGTGGATGATCTTTTTATCTGAACCTCCCATGGGTGCTTAAACTCAGTACATCCAAAGATTACCTTCATTCCTTTCCCCTAAACCCTGTTCCTCTCTTCCGTCTCACTCCATCAATGGTATCACTGTCTATGTAGGCACACAAACTTGGGGCTATCTTTTCTTTCTTCTTCTTTACCTCCCTCTTCCAGTTGATAAGTTCTACTGATCTGACCCCTGAGATGTCTCCCATTGCCATCCCTCTTTCTGTTCTTTTTTCTTTTGGCCACGCCGAGTGGCATGAGGGATCTTAATTCCTCGACCAGGGATTGAACCCGTGCCCCCTGCAGTGGGGGCGCAGAGTCCTAACCACTGGACCGCCAGGGAATGGAGGGAATTCAATACCTCACGTTGCCATCCCTCCTTCTGTTCTTACTCCTGCTGTTCTTGTTAAATCGGTCATCATTTCTTATCTACTGCAACAGCCTCCGAGATAGTTTCCTTATGTGTCAATCCACTTAACAAACTTTTCTAAAGAAAACTGATTTGAAGATATGATCACTCCCCTACTCAAATCCTTTGATCAATTCCCACTGCTTTCAGAATAAACTTCAAGCTCATCATGGTACTGAAGGCCCAAAGCACATTCCAGAGTGAAAGAGACTGAACCCAACTGGAATGTCATCTCATGAAGCCTTCTCTGACCACTGCATAATTAATTATTCCTTCTTTTGGGCTTTAATGGCATTTAAAAAATAGTTTAAAAATTATTATCGACATATAATTCACATAACATAAACTTCACCATTTTAAAGTATACAATTTAGGGGACTTCCCTGGTGGTCCAGTGGTAAAGAATCCGCCTTCCAATGCAGGGGACTCGGGTTCGATCCCTGGTCGGGGAACTAAGATCCCACATGCCACGGGGCGACTAAGCCCGCGCACCACAACCAAGAGCCGAAGCACGACAACGAAAAAGATCCCGCAGGCTGCAACTAAGACCCGACGTAGCCAAAAAAATAAAGAAAATAAATAAATATTAAAAAAAAAAAGTATACAATTCAGTGGTTTTTAGTATATTCACAGAGTTGTACAAACATCTCCACTATGTAATTCCAGAACATTTCTATCAACCCAACAAGAAAGCAGTCACTACCAATTTCCCCTTCCTCTACCTCCTGGCAACCACTAATTTACTTTCTGTTTTTATGGATTTACCTATTCTGGACTTCCACACAAATGGAATCATACAATATGTGGCCTTTTGTGTCTGGCTTCTTTCACTTAGTCTGTTTTCAGGGTTCTTCCATGTTAAAGCATGTATCAGTACTTCATTCCTTTTTATGGCTGAATAATATCCCATTTTATGGATACAACACATTTTGTTTATCTACTCATCAGTTAATGGGAATTTGGGTTGTTTCCACTTTTTGGCCATTATGCAATTAATCAATGCTATTATGAATGTTTATGTACAGGTTTTATGCTTTGAACTCTCTTGGGTATATACTTAGGTGTGGAATTGACAGATCGTACGTTTAATATTTTGAAGAACTGCCAAACTGGCTGCACTACGGTGGGAGTAGATTACTACTCCCATCAACGGTGGGAGTAGATTAGGATAGCGGATATGTAGACAAAATATAAACAAACATTTCTCCAATTTCTCCACATGCTCACCAATAACTGTTATTTTGGCTCTAGCCATCCTAGTGCGTGTGCAGTGGTATCTCCTAGTTCTGGTTAGCCTCTCCCTAGTGACTAATGATATTAAGCATCTTTTCATGTGCTTATTGGCCATTTGTATGTCTTCTTTATTGGACTGTGTATTCAAATTCTCTGCTAACTTTTAAATTGGGTTGAGTTTTAAGCGTCTATTACATATTCTGGTACTAGACCCTTATCAGATATATGTGCTGCAAATATTTTCTCCTATTCTGTGGTTGTCTTTTTACTTTCTTGATAGTGTCCTTTGATGGATAAAAGTTTTTAATTTTGATGAAGTCTAATTTATCTTTTTTGGGGGGTTGTTTATGCTTTTGGTGTCACAGCCTAGAAACTACTGCCTCATCCAAGGTCATAAAGATTTATACCTATGTTTTCTTCTAAGAGTTTTATAGTTTTTAAAAATAGTTTTAGCTCTTACATTTAAGTCTTTGATCCATTTTGAGTTAAATTTTGTTTATTGTGTGAGGTAAGAGTTCAAATTCATTCTTTGCATATAGATATCCTGTTGTCCCAGAACCATTTGTTGAAAAGACCATTCTTTCTCCACTGAACTATCTTGACACTGTCAAAAACAAACCAACTGACCATAGATGTATGGATTAATCTCTGGACTCTGAATTCTATTCTACTGATTTATAGGTCTATCTTTATACCAGTACCACACTATCTTGATTATTCTATGACTTGCATCAAAATGTAAGTATCAGCACTTATTATAGTGCAGTATAACTTTATCTTCATTCATTCATTGATATTCTACTGGATTATAAACTCCTTAAAGGAAAGATTCATCTCTCACTTATCTTTATAACCATTCTAACCTTTGTCCCTAGCACTGGCCCATGCCTCCACTGCAGTACACACACAGTACCTAGCACACAGCAGGAACTCAATGTTTGTTAAATAAATGAGTATATTTTCATGTCTTGGTGCCTTTGACCTATGCTGTCCATTTACCAGCATTCTCTTCTCCATCTCTTTTGCCTACTGAAGCCCTATCCTTCAAGGCCCAGCTGAAATACAATCTTCTCAGTGAAGTTTCCCTCACATTTCCCATTATTAATTAACTGCTCTCTTCTTTGTTCTCTTATTGCAAGCTCTTTGTTCCTCCCACTCTCTTACCGTAATATGAATTTTCCCCATGAGACTGTAAACATGTTGAGGGCAAGAACTGTCTAATCGTTTTAATCTCTGTATACCGTAGGAACTAAAGCAATGCTTTACATACAGTGGGAACTTAGAAATTTGTTGAATTCAAATGAAGGGGCAAGGAGCCCATTGTAAGCCATGGCTATTATAGGAATCTGGTTATTCCCGTCCAGCCAAATTAATCTTCTTCCTGTTCTCCCTGTGCATCATTCCCCAGGCCTGGAAATCTCTCTGCATCCCCTTCTCCATCAGCCTGGCCCGGCATTCACCCCCCACCTCCACCTTCCTTCCCTCTTATCCTTCCCTTCCCAGAACCTCTAAGATCAATTCCAACTGATTTGCCTCAGTTCTCATGTTCCCTCATTTTATTCTACCTGTCTCATCACTTGTTTGTATTTTCTCTACATAGTCACCATTCTAATCTATTACCATAAGCTCTATTACCCTATTCACTCTATCCATCACATTCTGCTTTAAGAAATTCCACCGGCCTATGACAATTCTTTAGTAGTTCTGAAGTTTGACTTTTTAAGGTTTTACTGTGATAGGATATGGCCTGCAAATTAAGTTGTACACATTGGCAGATTGTTCTGATAAAGTAGTATTTCATTAAGGCAATGGCCAGTCTACCCTCAGCAGCGACCTTACCTGTAACTCTTTTTCCTCCTGCCTCAGCATATTCCTAAGGATCTGGGTGGCATGTTTTTGAAATTCAGGATCCTAAGAATGGAAAATATGACAGCAGTGAGAGTTGGGGACCAGATCGATAGCTTTTATTCTCGTCTACCAGCTGACTCCTGGTCGAGGAAGGCTATGAGAGTAGAGCCCGGTTCGTAAGAATGTTTTGTGTAACACTCAGTATCTCACTGAAATTCAGTAAACATAAAATCTGATTTTGATTTCATTCCTAATTTCCTAGAAACCCTGGCTGTAATCACATCTGGTATCAATTGCTCTCTGAAGTCTCCCAGGACTTGCTGCTCGGTCTTCTTTCCAACCAGAAAATCCTGTTCCCTATTCCTATCTGCCTCCTGTCCTCTTTTAACTCCTCACACAGGTTATCCTGGCCCTTGGGTTCTCTCCCTACTATTCTCGTCCTTTCCTGACTCTCTCCCCTACAGACTAGGCTCCATATTTCATTCCTCCAAGCAGCCTTTTTCCCCAGGAAGCCTTTTCCCCTGCTCCTTGACTTATTCCATACCCTTGTAACAGTGACTGGCAACAGTCTTTACCGATGCCTCTGACCAGGTCTGGAGGTGTGCACCTCCTCCCCGATGGGGGGAGAACTCTCAGAGGGCCTCCTTAGCGTCTTGCACACACATAGCAAACACACGGCATGCTGCTAGCTGATAAACTGCATATGCGCTTACATGCAAAGAGGACACTAAGGCATGGAACACCCCTTTAATGCAGCTCCCTCTTGCTCCACTTTTTGATGGCCTTCATACAGCTCTCTGGCTTGTCTCTTCCTGCCAGCCTGCCATTTGATTTAACCTGCTTTCATTCCAATGGGGAGCTCTTCAAAGGGGCACCAGAATGAGGAGAGGAGTAGGAGGACCATTACCTGCAGAGGTTTGGGTCCTGTGATGCGCTGTGGAGGTGGCAGAGGTGGAGGGGGTGGTGGTGGTGGGATCACAGGGGTGACTCGGGGAGCTCCTGCTGGGACTGGGTCCTGCTGGGGCCCAGAGACACCAATGGACGAGGGTGAAGAGCCCAGGAGGGTCAGTGCAACATAGGCACCAGCTGGAGGAAGGCAAAGAGAGGCTTGCTCAAGTGGTATTGTTCTCAACAGCAGACATTCAAGGTACAAAGGAGGGGGTTCTCCCTTCTCCTTCCATTAAGCTTATAGTTCTGCAGGTAAAGTTCTCCTTACTTTTAATGCCCCACCTGTTCTCTAATTTCTGTCCTTCCATCCTGCATCAACACAAGTATCCCTTCCTTCCCTTTCCTCATGCAGAGACCTCAACCAAAATCCCACCCGTAACTATCTGGGACCTGCCTGCCCAGTCCCTTGTTTCCTGGGACTGGGAGAGAGGAGTGAGCGGTATCTGAATGAGACCTGGTCTTAGTAGAATATGATCTAAAACGTAGGGCAAAGATGGGTGGAAAAATAAAGATGTCAGATGAGAGACTAATAGTGTCTCCACTTGAAATGACAGTGGGGAACTGTGGTAGTCTACAATGATCAGGCCAAGAAGAAAGACTCGGCTGCCTCGCACATCTACAAAGGAAGCCTCCTGGGGCAACAGGCCTGCTTCCACCCGTGCCCCATCTGATCTCCTAATTTCTTTCATTGTCAGCTCTCCCCAACTCACATTTGATAAGCTTCACCACTTCCAGATGTGAGCTATTGGTCACCATGGTGCCGTTCACCTGTTGGGGGACAAACGACATTATTGAGTAATGGCAGTGGAAGCCCAGGGGATCCTTCTCCTAGGTCAATCGCCGCTCCTTTAGGGAGCCATTTATCAATGCTCTCTAGCATAGTAAAACATTACAGAAGCTTGGTCAGAGTCAAGAAGGGCCTAGAATATGGAACCCAGCTATCTTACTCCCCAGTCTCTGTCACATTATACTACTCACTCTCATGGTACCACCCCCCTACTCAGTGGCTGATGACAGCTGGTACGAAAACGGAAGTGTGGAGGATGGCCAAGGCCAGAAGTGACGCTGCACCCCCTCCTCTGGGGGCGGAGAGGGAAGGTCACTCACTTTGATGATCCGGTCGCCCTCTTTCACACCGGCTTTCATGGCTGCGCCTCCTGTGAGGAAGGAGAAGGCCTGGTCAGCAGAGCCCCACGACCTTTCCAGAGGTGGCTGAATCTACACCAACGACCCTGTCAGATCACCTTCCCCCTCAAACCTCTTCTCACCTCTCTGTGTTAAGTGCCTCAAATGCTGGGTGTACATCCTATTCTGCTCCAGTGACACAACTACCTTTGAGCTGGACTGGACTGCATAAGGACACATCTCTTGCTCTTTCCTCCACCTGGCTCAGAAGCCAGACTTCTCCTGAGAGCCAGGCCAAGGCGGCAGAGAGGCAGGGCCATGCTCTGGGGAGAGTAATGTGTGCTTTATTTGAATGTGTCTAGATGTGTTCCAAGGTCAAATAAGAGTTATTTCTATTATCCAGTGGGAAGAACGAGTTCACTGTATTAAATAATTGCTGAAGTAATAATCATTTTTAAGAGGAATATGAGAAAAGGATTACAACAAGCGTTTTCAAACCGTGGTCCCTAAGCCCTGAGAGGTTCACAAGGATATTATGGGGGTTCCTAGCATTAAGGATGATAATGATCACTGCTTTATTTTCTGTTAAAAAATTGTTCTGGAGCTGCAGTGGTTTTGATCACCACGTACAGTCGTCCCTCGGTATCCACCGGGGATCAGTTCTAGTACCTCCCACAGATATCAAAATCTGCAGATGTTCAAGTCCCTTACTTAAAATGGAGTAGTACAAACCTGCAGGTTTCGCATCTGTGGATTCAACCAACTGCAGATGGAAATTTCAATCTGCAGTTGGTTGAATCCATGGATGCAGAATTCTCAGATGCAAAACTCGCGGATATGGAAGGCCAAATGCAGTTTTAAATAAGTTAGAGTCCTAGTTTAAGTTATACCCAGGAAGCATAAGAAACACTAATGATGAGATAAGTTCATGAGGGACTCCCCTGGGGGTCCAGTGGTAAAGAATCCACCTTCCAATGCAGGGGACTCGGGTTCGATCCCTGGGTGGGGAATTAAGATCCCACATGCCGCGGGGCAACTAAGCCCACGCACCACAACTACCGAGCCCAAGTGCCTCAACTAGAGAGTCCACGTGCCACAACTACTGAGCCCGCATGCCTCAACTAGACAGCCCACGTGCCACAACTACTGAGCCCGCATGCCTCATCTACTGAGCCTGTGCACTGCAACTACTGAGCCTGCGTGGTCTGGAGCCTGCACGTCACAACTAGAGAGAAGCCTGTGTGCCACAACGAAGAGCCTGCGAGCTGCAATGAAAGTTCCCGCGTAACGCAACTAAGACCCAACGCAGCCAAATAAATAAATAAATAAATAAATAAAATATGTTCACTCAGAAAGCTTATTAAAAAAAAAAGAAAGAAAGAAGTTCATGAGAAGCATAAAAATTATGTTTCCTGTAAATCTGCCCCAAGATGATCCTTAAATCTGTAAGTTGCATTCATCTTATCAAAACAAAACTCCGACAAAGCACATCTAGATGTTTCTAGTCTGAAAAGAGAAATTACAGTGATGACTACATTCCAATTTGGCTTTTCAGTACTGGGACCCAGACTACCCTCACCTAAAGTGTGCTATTATGGAAAAGTACTTGCAAGTAGCTTGAAAACTCTCTTTTACACTGTCATCTAGAAACTAAAGGTGGAGAGGAAAGAGCTATTTTGCCTGAATGTATGAAACATGTGAGGTGACTTCTAATAACTTAGGGATTAAAAGAAATTAAACTTTTCAGAGTAAAGGAATTAGAGCAGAAGTTCTAAACTTCAGTAAGCATGAGACTCACCAGGAAAATTTGTTAAAAAGCGTATTCCTTGACCTCCCTGCTAGCAAGTGATTCAGTACTTCTGGGACTGGGCCCCGGAATGAGGATTTCAATCATCCTAAGGGCCTAGGTGATTCCGACGTAGGCAGAACACAGACTACACTTTGAGAAACAGTGAACTGAGAAGCCTAAAATCTGGAAAAGGCAACAACTGCTTTGTTACTCTTGTGATTTCAATGCCAATCCAAGTGAAGTCTCTTCCCCTCTCCTGCCCGAAATACACATATATACTTAGATTTTCCAAAACTCATATTTTACTGCAAGCCATCCTTTTGTTCTTTCCTCTCCAGGTCTGAGAGGAGGAAAAATTGGAAGAGTGCTGAACTCACACTTCACTGGAGGGGATCCCCGTACTTTCTATATCAAAGAGACCATAGAGGCAAAGTACAAGTTACTGGCAGTCCCACTTGCTCTGTCTCACCCTAGTCCAGGAAGCTTGAGAGAATATGGAAGCAAAGAATAAAAGTATCTTTTCAGAGCTCTACCCCAGGATATGAAAAACAAACCTCTCACTGACAAAAGTTAACTACCAAACATAAGGAGCTATAATTATTTATATCCTTGTATGATCCACATACCTCATTTTGGTCATAAATTTGAAATTCTCTTTTCACTTTTCCCATTAAATAAATCCCAAATATTTCTCCCAAATTATGTAAGTATATTTCCTTCCCATTTTGCACTGTACTTAGTGGGAAAATGCTGGCCTGCCCCCTACCCCTTTCCTTGTACGCTTCTTCAAGCCTATGTTGCGCCAGGTTGCCAGGCCCAATCCCATTTGCTACACTAAAGTTCACTCCTGTTACGGATACTTGCTTGTGTTAGGGATACTTGCTTCATACTCTCCCCTACTCCCATCTCCTTCCTGATCATCTTCTTCAGTTTGGGTCACTTAACAACAATGATTCTACCACCTGACATATGACAGTGCTTTGAAATATCTGAAGCTTTTTCACACATCACTGGTTACTTGATCGATTTGCTTATAATGCCCTCCCACTCTCTATTCCCTTCCCACCAAATTTCTACCCTGCCAATGTGTTTTCCACGGCCATCTTTCAAACTACTCCTGAAATCCTATTTTATTCTAAGGAGGCTTCCTAAACTGATCAGAAGGGAAATACTTAGCTTCGAACCACCAACTACCCAAATACAAACTTACAAACACCCTTTCCTCCCACGTACTGTCCAACACACATCTTTAGGTCATTTATTACTTAGTGTTAATATATCTGCAAATACATTTAGACCAGTGTGCCTGTCTCAACTGTGAACTGCTGCAGCACAGTGACCATTCGTGCACGGAGCAAGGTCATGTGAAGGTGAGAAAGAAGAAAGCGGGTCTTCGATTTCTCCACGGCATCTTCCAACCCAGGACGAGGAGCTCCCCTGGAGGGCAATCAGGCACCTGCCTGATGACCTGAAGGCTATTCTGCCATTTTCACACTTCCAACAGGGGAAACAAGCCTGGAGTGTGATCCCTAGAAATTCTGCCTGGAAGCTTGGCATTGTGGAGACTTCCCCAGATGCCCCTGGGGAACCAGTTCTAGAATGAATCATTCATGCCCCAGGATGCCCAGGTCTCCAGAGAAAGCACATGCAAGTTCTCCAAGTCCTATGGCACTGTCACATACATGGTGGCTTTGTAAGAACTGTACACTGCAGGTAGCAGGGACCTAACACTCACCAGGCCGCACAGACTGCACCAGAACAATGCGATCCCCGCTGACTGTGAAGCCGAAGCCATGCTGGTCCTTTTGGATGATGACACAGCGTTGAACGAGACCTGGTGAGAGGCAAGGAGGAGAAAGAAGGGAGTTCGGTAGGAACCATCATCAGAAAGTTAGTGCACACAAGCCAAGACCAACCCAGGGAAGTCCCAGTGTGTTTCTTCCTCCAGAAAGCCTTTCCAGATTCCCCAGACTTTTCCTGCCCACACACACTATTGCAATGCCTGCCTTCCTCAGTGATCGACAAAACCCTGTCACCTACTCTGTATTCTATACAAGAAATTCCTTTCTCTGAGGTGCTGAGATGTTTGTCTCTCTTATGCATGTCTGTCTTTTTAGGCCTGTTTGGGTGAGACTGGTCGAAGAAGGGGCATGGCCAAATCCAGCCTGAAGACTAGTGTTATAGAGAAGCAGCCCTGTGATTGAAGCCTAAGTGAGACTGGAAGTTTTCCATCAAATTACGTCCAATGAATACAGCAGGTGGGACACCAGTGCTTGTTGATACTGCAGAGCTGAATAACTCACGTGGGGTGACTGAGGGCTGGCCCCTTGTCAAAATCCAGGGAAGGATAAATGACAAGAGAAAACCCCGTTTGTCACACGTATAACCATATGCAGACCGTAGGAAAAAAGAAAGAGAGACTATAACTCTTAACTGACTCCATCCCTGTGGGCGTGTACTAGACATCGTGCACGTGTGCAGGTATGTGTGACTGCTGCCTGTGATGGAGAAAGCATGAATTCTAGAGTTAAAACTCAACTGGTTTCAGGTCCTGGTTGTGTCTCCTACAAGTCTGTACACTTGGCAAATTTTTTAACCACTCTGTGTCTCAGCTTCCTCATCCATAAAATAGGTATGATAAAATCTACTTTCTACAATTGACAAAAGGACTGAATAAGGTAATTTGTATAAAACATATAACACAATACCTAGCACACATTATGAGCTCAATATAAGGGCTAAGTTGTTTTACATCTGGGGTATACAGATCTGTCTGTATGGGTAAACGCCTCTGTGTCTACGTGTTAATGCCCCGAGAAGGTTACCTGTTGTCTCAGAGGTGTCGGAGGGTTGGCGGTGGTGGGAAGGGGACTTGCGTTCAGGTGCTGAATCTCCCAAAGACAGGCTACTTAACCTGGAGAAAGAGTAAGAAAAGCACAACAATGAATTGGGCAGGGAGGGACCAGCCTTGTAGCAGAAGGAAGCTCTGTCAAAGGGGCCCTGAGTCTTGGGTAACAAGAGACCGACCCTCTCACCCTGTAACCCGCTCAATCTGGTGGGAGATCAGCCACATCTACACCACTGGCAACATCACCTATCTGGAATCCTAGGTTGGCAAGGCAAGCATGATCTCTTTAATGCCCAGCAAGGCGTGAAGGGAAATAACCCTTCCTGGAGTCAGGAGACAAAGAGACAATAGCAAGAACAGGGTGTGCACAAATACACATGCTTGTTGGGTCTTACCAGGCTGCAATGGGGCTGATGGAACAGAACGGAGGCAGCAGAGAAAATGAATGCGAGAAAAAGACAAGAAAAAAACAAACAGCTAGTTAGTTTTAGGTGATGATTTGTAAGGAAGGGGGGACTGGAAGGCAAGGATGGGAGGGTCACAAACACACAGAGGCCCTCAGGGACACAGCAGAGGACTGCAGTGGCTGCATCAGAGACACTCTCTCTCACTTTAGCTTCGTCTCTTCGTCCCTCTCCAAAACAAGTGTCTCTAGGAGGGTAACTAGGCCTTTAGTTGGGTAATTGGCAACTTTACCTGTTGGGTAATTGGCAACTTGTACCCTTTTCTAGAAAGGAGGCGTACAATGATGACCCGAGCCTCTGAAATTCCATTTATTTTGTGTGTACCATGGGAGAACAGGAATCTGGTCTGTTTGGTGGTAGTATTCCAACCCCATTCCTACAGCCAGCTTAAGGCACCCTGCTTAGAAACTATTAAGGCCCTACAACCTCAAGGTACCACAGATCACCAAACCAGACCTAATAATAGGGCCCCTGCAGGAACAGGAGAAGCTCAGATCATTGCTATGCCTCCCCTTTTTAGAAAAGTGTACGAGTTGCCAGTTCCTAATCAATAGTTGCTGCCCCTCCAGAGGGTGTCTCCTATTCATATCTAGCAAATGACTATGTAGAAGGGGCTTCGTGTAAGCACTGTGTGCAGTGGCAAAACACTGCAAAGAAGCTAAGTGTTCATAATGGGTGACTGGTTAAATAAACCGCAGTATATCAATATAACGACACAGTATTCAGTCATATAAAAGAATGAGGGGGCTCTTTATATATGATAAGGAATAGTCTCCAAGACGTGCTGTTGAGTGGGAAAAGGAAGATGCAGAATTATGTAGACGGTAGAAGAGAAGGAATGATTTGTATGTATATGTTTGCTTACGTATATATAAAATGTGTAAAATACCTCTGAAAGGGTACAAAAGAAACATATATCATTGGTTGCCTCTGAGGAAGGAAACTGTGCCAGGGGCAAAGGGATGGAGTTGGAATCTTTTCATTATCTTCTTGTTTGTACCATTTAAATTCTGAGTCATGTGAAGGTACTAACTATTCAAATAATAAATACAACACAGTACAAATAAATAACTTTTAAATTTAAAAGAGGGGTCTTCTTCCCCCCCTCACCCTGGCACCCCACTTACCTGGACAGGTGAGACTGCTTTTTACTGGCTGATCTTTGGATCAGAGAGAGAAGGACATCAAGGAAGAAGAGAGCGTGGGGCCCAGGACAGAGTGACGCAGGAAAGGAGGAAGCAAGGAAGAAAAACGAAACAAGACATAAACCAGACAAGACACTGGAGATGGTTGGTTTAAAAGAGAAACCACAATCAAGCTAAGAAGGACCCGGGGTGGAAACTGGCCAATGCAGTAGAACCACCTTACTAAAATGCAGATTTACCTGTGCCATTTTGCTGATTAAAACCTTTTACAGCTTCCCCATTGTACTTGGGAGAAAGGTCACCCTGTCTTCAAGCGAGGCCATTAGCCACAGCATCGAAAAGGCAGTACTGCCTGATGCCAGTCAGCACCCGTCCGCCGTCTCCCACAGCTCCCAGTACCTATCCTTACTGCATACAATCAGTGGAGCTGCTTGTGCGCTTGTCTGTAGGGCTGTAAGGTCCACGAAGTCAGGGTGGTCTTGTTGATCAGCACCCCCTGTGCCTGACACAGTGAATGCTCCGTCCTATTTTTGGTCCCTGCTCTTCACTGTTCTTTCACTTGCCATGGTTTCCGGCTCCTGTCTTTGCCCATACTGCTCCTTCTTCCTAGATGTTCTTCTTACTCTACTCCCCATTACTACGCCTGTCAGCCAGACAAGAAGGTGAACTTCCAGAAGCTACAACTTCTGGCTTTCTTCAAATTACCCTAGTCCATCATGCCCTGCCACCCCCCACCTCCTCATCCGAGGTTAAGATTCAACTTAGCTCATCATTTAATGAATGTCCTAGAATCTATGGATGATAACTAAACTTACTGTGGTAATCATCTTGCAGTACATGGACGCCAGGTCATGACGCTGTACATCTTAAACTTAGGCAGTGCTGTGTGCCAATTATACCTCAATAAAATGGAAAAACAAAACTCCTAGATTCTAGACCTGTGCTATCTATCTAATACAACAGCCACTAGCCACATGTAGATATTTAAATTTTAAAATTCTGTTTCTCAGTTGTACTATGGCTAGTGGCTACCATACAGGACAGTGCAGAATAAAACACTTCCGTCGCTGCAGAAAGTTCAATTGCACAGCGCTGCTCTAGATACTACGCCAGGCACTACGGGGTACAAAAATGAATAAGACACAGTCACCTGCAGGTAATGGATGAGGTATACATATAGAACTTTAGTATAAACACTGAATGGCAACAGCTCCGCTCCCCACATCGGTGAGGGATTCTCAGAATGAACTTTTAAAGGTTTGTTATTCCAGCTGCTCATCTGCTGTCTTCGGCTAGATCCACAACATCCCACCCCTGGGTTACCCAGAATGGGCGTGCACTTCTCCCTCCTTACTACTTCAGGAGAAAGCCCATTCTATCTTGGGACAGCTTGGGCCTCCTCCTTGCCTTGTTCTGCTTGACTTTGCAGGAAACTGGTTTCCTATGCCCACATTTAAGCTTAGAAGGAATGGTCTGGTAACTTAACCTGGTTTGGTTTTGCATTTGAGCTAGGTTGTGAGCTGTTCAACGTAACTCAAAGCACAGGAAGCCAAGGTTTATGTACCTGGCTGTAGAGGACTGTTAGGGGCAAAGACAAGGATCATTTCAGCAGCCATTGAAAGTTCTTCTAAAAAAAAAAAAAATCACAGGCTAGGGCAGAGACAGTGGAGGACATGGGGGATGACAACATAAGTATAATTGGAACAGATGCAAAAATTTTTTTTTTCTCTTTGAGAGCTTAAAGGAGGAAAAACTACCACTGAATGTGAGAGGAGGAAGAAACGTCTGTATCAGCAGATCAAGACTTTAATGGTGGGCTCTCCCTCTTCCTGATGACATTCCCATCAAAACTGGGCAGCAGAGATCAGATTCCAATCAGCCTAAATCTGATGGGCATGGAGAAAGCCCAGGAGAGTAGAGAAGTTCCTGCAAAATTTGTGGCTCTCTAAATGGCATCACTGAGATAGATCTTCTGAATCAACTTCTCGGTAACCCCCATATTTATCCAGTCAGTTATGGAGACTGGTAAGTCCTTTTATGTTTTCCCAGAGTTGCTCCTTCCTTTACATTATCACTGATATCCATCACTTTAAGCCACATTTAAGTCCATTGCCTCAAGTCTGGATGACTTAAAAAAAAAAAAAAAAAAACCTCTTGTTTTCACTCTCCAGTCCCTCCAGCATTCTACCACAAAGGACTAACTTCCCCAAACAATATTTCTTTGGGTCCCCCCCTGGTCAAGAACCTATGATTTCCCTTCTTACTATCTATATGATCAGATGTGCGTGCAATTACCTGGTATTAAAGGCCTTTCATCAAGTGGATCCAAGTACCTTTCAAATTCACTCTTATTACTTGTTCACTTTTCCTTACCTCTATTGGATCCTAAAAGATGCTGTGCTCATTCTCACCTCTGCTTTATGAAGACCTCCATCCCTTCTCCTCTCTATCCCTCCTTTACTCCTTTTTCAAGGCTCTGGTCAAATGGCATTGATTCCATGAGGCCTCCCCTGGCCACTGCAGCTTGCATTTCTTTTACCCCAACATTTTTTGGGAAAATGTTCAAACCTATTATTAAAGTTGATGGGGCAGCATGATGAACACCTACATACCCTTCATCTAGATTCACCAATTAACATTTGTCACTTGCTTTATCTTTCTATGATTATACACTTTCTCCCATTTGAAAGTTGCACACACCATGACATTTTACCCCTAAATACTTCAGCATATGTCCCCCAAGACCCTTGGAATTCTATATAACCACAATGCCATCAGCACACCCAATGAGTTTAACTTTGATACGATAATATTATCTAGGGCTTCCCTGGTGGAGCAGTGGTTAAGAACCCGCCTGCCAATGCAGGGGACATGGGTTCGATCCCTGGTCCGGGAAGATCCCACATGCCACAGAGCAACTAAGCCCCTGCACCACAACTACTGAGCCTGCACTCTAGAGCCCGCGAGCCACAACTACTGGAACCCACGAGCCACAACTACTGGAACCCACGAGCCACAACTACTGAAGCCCGCGTGCCTAGAGCCCATGCTCCACAACAAGAGAAGCCACAACGATGAGAAGCCACGACGATGAGAAGCCGGCGCACCGCAACGAAGAGTAGCCCCCACTCGCCGCAACTAGAGAAAGCCCGTGCACAGCAACGAAGACCCAACACAGCCAAAAAATAAAAACAAAAAATAATAATATTATCTAATATATAGTCTATATTCAAATTTCCCTAATTGTTTCATTAATCTCCTACATAGTTGTTCCCCAACTGCCTCAATACACGATCCAGTCAAAGATCTCAGAATTGCATTCATTCATGGTTTTTAGATTCATTTAATATAGAATATCACCCTCCTGCCTGCCCACTTTTCTTGGTCTCTCCTAACACTGACATGTAGAAGAGTTCAGGCCAGTTGTCTTATTGAATGGCCTGCAACAGATCTGCCTGTCTCCTCAGGATAAGATTCAGATTAAACATTTAAAAATAATATTAGATAAGTGATGTAGCATAACTTGCCCATTTCTGGTGATCCTAGGTTTGATTACTTAGATAAGTTGGTGCTCCTAAGATTTCTCAGTGGTAAAAGTATATCTTCCCACTTGAATTAGTGGGAAATCTGTGGGGTGATATTTTGAGACTGGTGAGTATCCTGTTGTCCAACAGCTTCCCACCCAATAGTTTTACTATCCATTGATGATCCTGGCCTGAACCACTTACTGCACTGGTGGCTGCAAAATGGCATTTTGGGAAAATTTTCAAACCTATATTAAAGTTGAAGGGGCAGCATGATGAGGTGAAGGAATTCTATCATTCCTTCTACATCTATTAGCAGGCAATCTTGTAAAGAAGGTTATTTTGTCCCTTTTCTGGAATAGTGCTATGAACTCATGAATTTTTTCCCCCAATGCAATGCATTATAATCCATTACTGCTTTTAAAAAAATGTTAAAGTTGTCCCAATTTGGCTGGTGGGAGCTTCTACAAGCCAGCTCCTGTGTCCTTTAAAGTGTCACTATCTGTCTTTGAGTGAATCCTTATTTTCTGGCACACACACAAAAATACTCCAGGCTCACCTTGTATTTTCCCTATGTCAGACTTTGACTCAAACATTTCTCTAAGGAGCCCTGGTTCCTTTTAGTAGGAAATATATTTAGAAACAAGATCTGGATGCTAGGTGCTCATTGCTGCTAAGCTGTCACTGCTTCTAGGCCCTTTCAATGGACAGAGCCAGGAAATAAATTGATTAAGAAATTGTGAGTTCACAATAAAATCTCGTTCGACTCCAACACTACAGGGTTCTTCCTCATCTTCCCCAATTCCATATTTTATCTTCCTTTTCCCATAGTGAGAACCTTGTTCACAAACAATAGTAATATATTTACTCATTTGCTCTATTCTGTAATACATCAAATACTGTTTCCAGAGTTACTACATCAGTAACACTGGCAACAGCAAACTTACTAAGTAAAGTTCAGCGTTTCCTTGCAATTCTTTCTGTCCTTAGACTATATCCCACTAAAGGTATACAGCCAGTACTGTGTGTGAAAGTTACTTTGGATTAATTCTTCTTTATGTTATCAATTTGAAATGCATTTAGGTTACTGTTTTTTTGGCTGCACCATGCAGCATGTGGGATCTTAGTCCCCCACCAGGGACCGAACCTGTGCCCCCTGCAGTGGAAGCGTGGAGTCTTAACCACTGTACCGTCAGGGAAGTCCCTAGGTTTCTTTTTATATTTGTCTGTAATTTTAGGGTTTGCTTTTTCAGGCTTATTTATTTAATTTTATTTTTTGAATTTGTCAAACATTTACATGGTTGAAAACTCAAAATGCAATTTAAAAGGTATATTCAGAAGTGTCCCTGTCCCTTCATTCCACTCCTCCCCAAGTAACCACTTTCATTTGTTTTTGGTTTTCTGTGTTTCTTCTTGTAAAAACTAAGCAAACACATATAAATATTCTTATTTTCCTTTCTTGCTTCCACAACCTTTTACACTTTGATTCCTCATTTAATATACCCTCAAAGAAACTCCATATCAGTTCACAGAAATCTTCCATTTCCTCATCCTTTTCTTTACAATGCAGCCCACATTCTTTCACAAATATTCCTCCTTCCTACACTGCTCCCTATCATCTGCTGTGTTAGTCCGGCCTCTCTGCCAGAGGGCAAAGGTTACAGGGTGTTCTCCCCGGTATGCTCGCCAGCACCAGACACAGGATGGGCGCTCTGCAAATACATGGTGAAAGCGCCTCCTCATCCTAGCCTAGAGGGCATGTGAGGAAGCAAGGAAAGTTCTGGTGACCTTCCAGACAGCAAAGCTGAAGAGTGGTACCAGCCCACAAATCCCTGCTGTTGGCCTATGGTATTTGTGTGTGTGTGTGTGCATGTATACACACATATATACATGTATATATGTGTATACACACGCACACACATATATGTATATATGTGTGTTTAAAATTAATTGTTAAAAATTTTAAAAATCAGGCAATTTCATATTTAAAAATACAGGTTTCTGGTTTCTCTTGAAAAGGCAGAAGTTCTGGCACCACTGGGGCTTTAGTCTCATATGGTGACAGCTGGCTTAAGCTGGGTGGTAACAGCCCCTTGCAATGGGAGGTCTCTTCATCCTCAGTCCCATCCCACAACAAATGTGTAAATGAGGGAAAGGCCGAGAATATCCCCGTTCTGTGATAATAATTATTAAGTTCTTACTAGCTACCAGGTACCATGCTAAACATTTGACATACATTATCTTATTTAACCATCACAAAAGCCTGGTGAGGCAGGTAGTACATCTCCATTCTCAGATGAGTGAACAGAGGTTAAGTAACTGACTTCAAGGTCTGTGTTCCTCAACAAAAAGCTACATGACCTGTGCCCGTATGTAGATCTAATTGGTCTTTACTGGACTTTCTCTATTTTCTTTTTTACATACATACGTACACACATGCACACATATACAAACATACATATAATATATACATCTCACATGTGCACACATATATAATATATATGATATATACATGAGATACAAATACATAATACATATATGCAATACATGTATATAAAGATATATAACACATATGATAGATATAAAAAGTACACTATACATAGGCTGACCTAGGTGTTTTTGAGTCTGGGGCAAAGTAATGTTCTTGAATCCCTGCCCAAAGCGAGGAGTAGTAACCAGGAAAGAGCTACCTTGCCAGGACCTTAGTTCTAGATAAAGTCGACACTCACTGAACCCTGACCTGGTCCTACTGGTCTGGTTTCCCTTATCTGCCAGGGTGGAGCTTTAAGCAGCCTCCTGGCACCCTAACTTTCTGAGGATTCTGCCTCTGGGTAGAATTTTCCCTATGGTCTGAGGCTGGAAACATAGCACATCCCTATAGTAAAGAAAAGAGGCCAGTTTGCAGACAATCCTTGCTGACAGAATATGACACAAATGCTCCCTAAGAGCTTATGTAATTGAAGACATTTAGAGGGAAAAAAGGGTACAGATCAAGTAAAAGCAGTGGTTTCAATCAGAACCAGAGTGCAAAGTTAACACTTTAAATGATATTGCAGAAAAGCGTTGGGCTTGGAAATAAGGGAAATTCAGGTGCTAATTCCAATTCTGTCTCTAATTCACTGTGGGCCACCAGCCACTTGACTTCTACACGTGTCAATTCTCTCATCTGTAAAAGTAGTGGGCAGAAAAATGGAGTGGGAAAGTCTCTGGCAATGTAGCCACATCTCACATCTCAAGTGGATCACTTACTAGCTGAGGAGCAGCATATGAATTACTTCAGGCTCCAACCCTGTGGGTTCAACTCAGCAGGTCTGTGGTATGAATACTATTTTTATTTCAACAGGCAGTCCAAGTGATTCCTTATTTAGAGGACCGTAACTTTGAGGAACTCTCAAAACAAGTCCCTTAACTTCTTAGTCTATCATCTGTTTTCCCTGGTAGACCTTAAACCCCTTGAGAACAAGGACGGCATCTTACTCATCCTTGTAACACCAGTCAAGGTCCAGCAAAGCGTCTTGTGCATGGTGGGCACCTGCTCCAAAATGTTTGCTGAAGGAATGTACACGTCCTTTCTTTCTCCCAGAGCTGAGGTGAGGATCAAAGAGGTAATATTTGTTAAGTTCTTTGGAAGTGTAAAGTCCTATGCAAATGGCTCTACTGTGTTTTCTGAAGTCTTGTCCAGGTCCAGATTGGGTGACCTACACTCAACATGTGTCAGAGGTGAGCGGAACAGTACAAGACTGAGTGAGCGAACAATACATGGAAAAGTGGGGATGACTCCTGGTGTGTTCTAATTCTAGGTAGGGCAGAGCCAGGAAGGCTCTCCTTCGCACTTCCATGAAGGACTCCTGGAGAACAAGAGGCTTGGGGACTTGTTCGACGATCAGAGCAGACAACTTGGCAGACAGGGTTGTGTGGAGGCAGAGAGCCGGTATGGCGACAGGGTAGCACGCGGCCCATGTGGTATGGTCTGGAAAGCACAGCTTTAGGGGTAAAGTACGGGCTCCAGCTCAGGCTCAGCCTTGTCCTCACTGCGTAGTCTCAGGCAAACCACCCAACCTCTCCAAGTCTCAGTTTCTCCATAACAAATGTGGGTAATTCCACTTTCCTCAAAGGGTGACTGGCGGAACCAAATCACCATCACTGATCCCTCGAAGCTAAAATGTTCACACTGAAATCAATCTCCCCAGCCCAAGCCTGACCCTGGCTCCTGAGCAAATAGTTCCTCCTCAGGAAACAGGGCCACACACAGTTGCTCATGCCAGAAACCTGAGTTATTTTTGACACCCCCTCAAATCTAACCAGCCGCCAAGTCCTACTGATATTACCTATTATTTTTGGAATCCACTTACTTTTGCCCCTTCCTGCCACACGCTAGTGGAAGACACCTCTCACCTAGAACAACTGGTCTCCTCACATCTCCTCCAGCCTCCACTCCTTTAGAATTCACCCATTCTCTACACACAGTCAGGGGGGTTTCTTCAAAAGATAATTTAGAACACACATCACCCTTCCGTGGTTTCCCGCTATCCTTGTATAAAGTTCCAAATCCTTTGCGTGGCCTAGCAGGTTCTCATCTCTTGTCCTTCCCCCCCTGCCCCCCACCTTGCTCACTATATTCCAAACCTAGGGGCCTTCTCTCCCACCTCGGCCAGGCCAACTCACACTCATTCTTCACGGTTCAGCGTAAACGCTTCTTCTCAGCGAAGCTTTCTCCGATACCCAAGAAGCTGAATCTCCCCTGAAATTTCCCTTTGCAATGCCTAACTCAATAGTAACTAGTTATTTGGGTGTTTTCCTGATTTTTTAATGCCTACTTTCCTCATTTAATGATAAACTTCATTGTCTCTTATTCTCTAGAGCACATAGCAGCTCCAGAACACAGTACATAGTGGACATTCAATAAATACATGTTGAAAGATGAAATCAGATAATACACACAAAAGAACTTTATAGACATCAAAATATCGTAAGCACATACTTACCAGCAAAAGGAAGTGTTCTGAGTAACCTCCACAACGTGTGTATGTTAGGGTTAAATCCACAGTTTCACAGTTTTAACAAAGGCTAAATGAAGTAGGAAGGTGTTAGCCTCTCCACGCACTTACAGCAGGGAGTGACATCAACCTGGCTGTAAGAACTGGTTAAGCTCCTAAAGTCTTCCGTCTCTCAGATCTCTAGAATCCAATTCTGTACACAAAGCAGCGAAGCATTCACTAAACAAGAAAATGCATGTTAGGATGTGTTGGTAACTACAAAGTAGATCTGGTTGAGGGGATGGCCAAAGGAGGAATCAGAGAGGAGACATTTAACCAGAGCCTGGGGAAGGGTGGAATTCTGATGGGAAGCTGTGCTGTGCTAGGACATGCTAGGGGGAGGAAACAGCAGAAGTAGAGGCACAGAAGGAGGTCAAGAACACAGCGAATTTGGTGAGGCTGTCAGTGCATCACAGGGGAGAAAAGAGGAAAGGGCCAGACAAGAGGAGTGAACAAGAGATAAAACTGAAAAGACACGGGTTCTCGTCCTGGTTCTGCCACTTAACAGCTGGTGGACATTAGGAAACTCTCTCAAACTCACTGAGTCTCAGTTTCTCCACCTAAAAAATGTGGATAATTCACCTGCCCTGCTCTACCTATCTCATAGAGCTGCTGTGAGAATTAAATGAGATAGGGAATATCAAAGGTTTTCAAAACTAAAACAACATATTCATGTTAGGAAGTACAAGGACAGAGGAAAAGGTTAGGGCAGGCTACGGATTTTATTCTTTACAGAGGGGAGCTGTTGAAGGTTTTCTAGACGGGAGTAACAGGAGCAGATCTAGTTCCTTAAAAAACTAAAAATAGAACTACCATACGACCCAGCAATCCCACTACTGGGCATATACCCTGAGAAAACCATAATTCAAAAAGAGTCATGTACCACAATGTTCACTGCAGCTCTATTTACAATAGCCAGGACATGGAAGCAACCTAAGTGTCCACCGAGAGATGAATGGATAAAGAAGATATGGCACATATATACAATGGAATATTACTCAGCCATAAAAAGAAATGAAATTGAATTTTTTGTAGTGAGGTGGATGGGCCTAGAGTCTGTCATACAGAGTGAAGTAAGTCAGAAAGAGAAAAACAAATACCGTATGCTAACACGTATATATGGAATCTAAGGAAGAAAAAAAAAAGTCATGAAGAACCTAGGGGCAAGACGGGAATAAAGACGCAGCCCTACTAGAGAATGGACTTGAGGATACGGGGAGGGGGAAGGGTAAGCTGGGACAAAGTGAGAGAGTGTCATGGACATATATACACTACCGAATGTAAAATAGATAGCTAGTGGGAAGCAGCCGCATAGCACAGGGAGATCAGCTCGATGCTCTGTGACCACCTAGAGGGGTGGGATAGGGAGGGTGGGAGGGAGGGAGATGCAAGAGGGAAGAGATATGGGGATATATGTATATGTATAACTGATTCACTTTGTTATAAAGCAGAAACTAACATACCGTTGTAAAGCAATTATACTCCAATAAAGATGTTAAAAAAAAAAAAAAAAGACAGGTCTGACTGCAGTGAGCAGAGGAGACAAGAAGAGATTAAGGCTGGAGGCCCAGAGAACAGGTGGGGCAGAGATGATGTGTACCTGAATGAGAGCCCAGCTGCTGGGATATAATAGCAAAGGCAGGAGAGAGAGAGACCACTGAGAGCGGCTGCTGGAGGCCGACACGAGGAGTACCTTCTGGCCCTGCGCTGTGTAACAGGGAAGCCGCAGGGCACCCGAAATGTGACTAGTCTGAACTGAGACACTGTCAGTACAAAATACACACAAGATTTCAAAGACTAAGTACAAAAAAAAAAGAATGTAAAATATTAATAATTTTTATATCGATTACATGTTGAAATAACATATTTTGAATATACTGAGTTAAATGAACTACACATTAAAATTAATTCACCTGTTTCTCTTTACTATTTCTAATGTGGCTACTAGAAAATTTTCAGTTACACTCAAGGCTTGCACTCTATTTCTATTGGACAGCGCTGGTCTGGCCTCCTCTGGCCACAGCTGTACTGCACTGTGCCTTCTCTCCCATGGCAGGGCCTCGTGCCCTTCAGACCAGTCAAAGGAAGCTAGAAATCTGCCCAGAGTCACTCCTCCCAAGCACCTTTGTTTCCCACAGCACCTGGTCCACGTTTCTGCCAAAGCACTTCGTACACGGGCGCCGACCTTTCTCCCTTGTTTGCTGGACTGTGAGCCCCTGAGGGCGCGCCACTGTGTCTCTGGAGCCCCAGTGAGGAAGCAGTGAGCCCTGCCCTGGGGGCGGCGTCTGCAGTGCTGAGCAGAGAACAATGCCACACGACCCTGGCTGTGCACCCTTCTCTTCACTCAGAACCCAACACCCCACTAGCCTCCCAGGCTCTACCAGCACAGGTACAGATGCACATCTGATGTCTATAAGTTGTCACACATCCCTCAGAAAAAGCTCAACGCTCAGGCTATGCCCAGGAATTCAAACTGATATTGAGGAGCAGCGTGGGGGAGTGTGGAGTTAGAACGGGCGTGTGTCCTGGCTCTGTCTCTGATCATTTGTGTGACTGAGGGAAAGTTACTCTCTGTGATCCTCAGTTTTCTCATCTATAAAACTGGAATACTAGCTACCTGTCCTGCAGGGCTGTTGTAAGAACTGGTGTAATGTAAGTGAAGTCTCTAGCACAATGTCTGGCACAGAGCAATGCTCAAAAAATGATTGCTATTCTTGTTATTTATGAGACCCTAAGTCAAACATAATTAGTAAGCTACTGCTAAAGCCATCATATCCTGCCTCACAGCACAAAATAAACAAATTCTGAGTCATGTAATACAGACACAACCATCTCACAGATGTCCTCTGAAGCAAATGACCTATTGCTATTATATTAGTTGACATTCATTTGCTTTTGTCTAAGTATCCCCCAAACTGTTACCTTTGATAAAAATAATGTGCTTCAGGACAGAAAGACGAGACCAGGAGACCTGGATACCAGTGCTAATGCTGCCATTCACTAGCTGTGTAATTCCGTGTGTGTGTGTGTGTGTGTGTGTATGTGTGTGTGGTCTGGGGGCGTGGCGGCGCACACAGGAAGGGAAATCATGGAGATCATGGAGGCTGCCATAGCAGCAGGGAGGGAACAGGCCAAGGTGGTGAGAGGGCAGGACTGACAGTCTAGACATCTGGGTTCTAGACCAAATCTGTCCCTATTTTTTTGTTTACCCTTGAAAAAAATTATATAGAACAAGCACCTAATATGTTACAGGCATTCATTTAATCCTCACAATAACCTGGTGAGGTAGACATTGTTATTTGCCTTAACAGATGAGAAAATGAGATTCAGAGAAGTTAAATAGTTTGCCCAAGAACACAGGTGCTAAATGATAGAGCCAGGAACATGAGCTTAAGTTGGCCTGACCAAAGTCCAGTCTTGCCCTCTCAGCACCTTGACTTCATCTCCTGCAATGAAGGGGTTGGACCACATTATCTCCCGTCCTTTCTCACGCTAACGTTGCATGATTCTTTGTCCCTCACCATGTTTCTTTGGCATATCAGGTCTTTGCACCCAGAGGGGGCTCCGGTAGAACTAAATTCATTCGACTGGGAGAAAACAGTAGACACCGTCACCAACAATCATCTAGGAGCACTTCCAGGTCCATACTGGTAAGGCCCACAAGATGGCTAAGAATATTTTTATTCATTTCCCAGTTTTCACAAAAGCAAAGGAATAAGAAGCAAAGCCTAGAATTCACAAGGTAAAGAATAAGCATCTGTCATAAGGCCCAAGGCTTAGGAGGGTGGAGTGGAAAGGGTCTCCATCTATGGAATGAGGTTTCGTCCTTGCCTACATCATGCCCACTGTGTGACAGTGGACAAGCCACATAACACCTCTAAGTTTCAGCTTTCGTGCTGGTAAAACAGGAAGATCACGCTTTGCACTTCTCACAGGGCACTGGGATAACTAAATTATTTGTAAACCAAAAATCACTCTACAGGTATATCTTGTTTTACCTAAAGTTTTCCTGGAAAGGTAAGTAAATGTGTCCTAAGTGAATCCTCCTGAAGGTGATGATACTAATTTAAAAACAAACTTTCAAAAGACTGGGTTTTCTTAAAGCAAGGCATACCTTGCTTTCTACTCCGTAAAAATAGAATTGTTATTCGAGTCAGTTTTTTATTGTTGGCACAAATAAAGGACAAACCAGAAAACAAATAACCCAGAATAACAGCCAATCCAAGAAGTCTCCGCTTTGATTTAAAAAAGTTTTGTCATTTGTCTCAGAAGATTCACCTTTCTGATTCACTTTGTTAAGGTGGATTTTAAATTAGCGGTTTCAATTCCCTGAGTTCATAACACAATCATTAGGAAAGTACTTGGTGGCAGAAGAAAGCTAGTCTTCGATTTTAAAACTGCCGAGGTTAAACCATAAAATGAGTAACTAGCAGAGGTAACTTGAGTTGACGTGGGTTGACAGTAGCACATCTGCTCTGCTTTGCAATCCCTTCCCTACTTCAGGGAGGTGGCACCCTTTTCTTCAGCTGAGGTAACTGCAGGAAGATGCAAATCTAGTCATAGCATCTAAGCTACCAACTGTAATTGGGGGAGGGGACCCAGAACATCACATTCTTAGCTAGTGACTTCAGGAAGCCGGGCCGGAGGCAGAGAGAAGAAAGAAGGGTGGGGGTGGGGGCTTCTTCTCCAGCCTGCAACAGGCTCCCTACAAATTCCTGTTCCATCCTCCTAAAAACTGCCCGGAAACTCCCCTCCTTCTGGAAGCTTTCCTCAGTTAACTCTCTAATGATGACCACTCCTATTCTTTGCATCCTGCTAGCCCTTAAGCATTTGACTTGTGCTACAAACACATATATCCTTGCCTCCGTATTACTTTAAAAGGGAACTCAAGTATTCTGTGTTTTGTCTAATAAAATACTTGTTCTGAAGGAAGGACTCACTGTCTTCTATTTCTGTGTCTCTTTAGCACCTGCATCTCCAGCCACCTGACCTGGGCCCCCCAACCGATAACCTGAGCTCTACAAGGGATACTTTACAGACATAGTTGGTTAGGAAGCTGATAGAAAGCCAGCCAGGGAACATCTGAGTCAACTTCCCTAGTAGCCAGATCCCTGAAGCTCTCGTCGCAGTTTCATCGCCAAGTGATCCACTTTGGACCTCTCTGACCCGTACTCCCTCCCCTCATGTTGACTGATGGGACCGGGACTGCTGGACCAGCCACTGTTATTAAAACATAAACTTGGCCTAAGACAACTCCGAGCAACAACTCAGGTATATGCCTGCCTGAAAGGAGGTAGAATGGGCAGACCACAAACCAGAAGAACACTCCACTGGCTCTGCCTAGCTGGGTACTTCTCGAGTCTGCTGATCTAGCTCATACACGTAAAGAGAGGAAACCAGCTGCTGCCCTCTCTGTTGCGGGAGATGCCAGGCCAAGACAAGGGTTTTTAGAGCAATGGCTGTTACCACTTCCAGCAAGTGCTGCTGCCTCTTATACCCTTTCCTACTGAATGAAACCTTTCATACTGGGGTGGGGTGGGGGACTGCACAACAGTGGAAGAGATATTAAGAACACAAAAATTAGGGAGTTCCCTGGTGGTCCAGTGGTTAGGGCTTGGTGCTTTCAATGCTGTGGCCCAGGTTCAATCCCTGGTTGGGGAACTAAGATCCTGCCTGCAAGCTTCGCGGCACGGTCCAAAAAAAAAAAAAAAAAAAAAAAGACAAAAATCACTGGTGCTGAGAGATGAAACTATAACCCCCTGTGTAGGTGAACAGAAATGATAAGCATTTGTTCTACACAGCTACATTTTAGAGCACATAATTTGACTCAGTTTACTATCAGGCAGCATAGGGTAGTTTAAATAGAGTATCCTGGGGGTTTGAAGCTCTGGATTATAATCATAGTTCTAGGCCTTCATTTCCTTATGAGCAAAGAGTGTGGTGGCATGTGCGTGTGGAGGGAGTGACAGGGAGAGGAATGGATGAACCAGATGGTTCCCTGCAGCGCCTTTCCAGGGGCCTGGAAAACATACTCTTTATTCTATCCAGGCACAGATCATATTATAATGAAGTTTTATTATATCAACAAGAGACCACCTTGAGCAGGGCAGTAACAGTACTTCAACTTGGAAATCGCCCGTCTCCAAAACATAATCTTTAGGAATCCAACCTGAATCGACCAGGAGAGAAACAATGGCAACTGAGCACTAGTGTTGATTTTATCCATGCACATAGTATATACTCAATGAAAATGTGCTAAACGGTGAATGACCGACCTTGAAATTCTAACTCTTCCCAAACTCCAGTGCTCCAAATAGCTTACCCTTGTCCTTTGGCCCAGTCTTCCATGGCTGAAGGCAAGTACTACCTGCTCTAGGAAGCTTTCTCATTAACTAGTGCAACTTCTCCAATGACCTTTTTACTAGTTATTAAATTCATTTCTGCTGCATTTTGAGTCCATCCTCTATCACTTAGCACTTGATTGTTTTCAAATTTTTTCATCCATATTGATCATGTCTCCCTCCAAATAGATAATAAACTTAAGAGCAGAAATCCTGTTACATTCCTTGTTGACAGAGCCCTCAATAACTAGCACAGTGCTAAACATGTACTCTTAGTAACTACTAATTGTGAGGTAACTGATTGATAGATGAGATTCCAGTGATGACTACAAGGATGAGAGCTAGCATGTTTCTCAAGCACTTACTGAGACAAGACAGTACGACTAGGAGTGTAGGCTCCTGAGCCCCTCTCTCAGATGTAAATGTTGGTCCTGCCACTTATTAGCTCTGTGACCTGACAAGTTACTTAACCTCTCTGTGCCTCAGCTTCCTCATCCTTAAAATGGGGAGAGTAATAGTACCCATCTCTTGGAATTGTTGTTAGGACTTAATTATTTAAAACGTAAAACTAAAACGCTTAGGCCAGGGCCTGGTCACAGTAAGAATAATCAATAAATATTAGCCATTCTTATTTATTTTATTTAATCCTCACAACCACCCTATGAATTGGTACTATTAATGTTTTGGTTTTACAGTCGGAAGCTGAGGCACAGAGAGGTTAAGTAACTTGCTTAATTTCATGCCTCCAGTGAGGGAGATGGAGCTAGTATTTGAATCCAACCAGTTTAACTTCAGAGCCCATTCTCTGCTAATGCTTTGCTCTCTGGTTAGAGACAGTTTTTACCACCTATTTTACTTTACCACAGATCCTTTTTTTTTTTTCTTTTTTTTAAAACTGAAGTATAGTTGATTTACAATGTTGTGTTAGTTTCTGGTGTACAGTAAAGTGATTCAGATATATATACTGTTTCATGTTCTTTTCCATTATGGTTTATTATAAGATATTGAATATAGTTCCCTGTGCTATACAGTAGGACCTTGTTGTTTATCTATTTTATATATAGTACTTTGTATCAGCTAATCCCAAACTCCTAATTTATCCTCACCCCAACCTTGGTAACCATAAGTTTGTTTTTGCCATAGATCCATCCTTAACTTACGTCAGTGTTCTCTTGAAATCTCAGATCACAGATTCAAGATGACAGGGATTGGCTGCTTATTTTTCCATATATGAACTTAGATTCTGCTAACATTTATTACGCATCTGCTGGGTGGCAGGTGTAGTGCTAAACAGTATTTCATTTGATTTTCAGAACTCTGAACATACGTATTTTACATATAAGGAAGCTACAGTTCAGAGAAGATAAAGGACTTGCCTGAGGTCCCAGGGTTAGTGATGGCTCGTGCCAGGACTAGAACTCAGATTCCCTGTCTCCAAGTCCAATAGCCAGTCCTCATTAAGCCCGGCTCTGGGTTTTTCCTGGCACAAGCGTAAAACACAGTGCTGATTACCATTTATACTTCTGCTGGCCAAACACACAGGCTTTGCAATCAGATCCCCGGGTTAGTAATCCTGACGCTGACACTGGCTCTGTGACCTCAGGCAAGATATTTAATCTCTCAACCTCAGGTTTTCCCATCTGCAGCAGAGGTTAGTAACTACTTTGCTGGATTGTTATGAGATTAAACGGTGCATTCCTTACAGCATTTAGCACAGGGTACACAATAAATACCGAAAATGCATATTACCTTTTACTCTTATCAACACACCATGAGTTGCTCCCTTACATTAGTCTAGCACTTCCTCATCTATTATTTAGGAAGATCCCTGTAAAAAAGACAGATGTTCAGACTTCCCTGGTGGCTCAGTGGTTAAGAATCTGCCTGCCAATGCTGGGGACACGGGTTCAATCCCTGGTCCGCGAAGATCCCACATGCCACGGAGCAACTAAGCCCGTGCGCCACAACTACTGAGCCTGCGCTCTAGAGCCCGCAAGCCACAACTACTGAGCCTGCGCTCTAGAGCCCGCAAGCCACAACTACTGAGCCCATATACCACAACTACTGAAGCCTGCACGCCTAGAGCCCATGCTTGGCAACAAGAGAAGCAACCACAATGTGAAGCCCGCTCACCACAATGAAGAGAAGCCCCTGCTCACCACAACTAGAGAAAGCCCACGCAGCAATGAAGACCCAACAGTGAACACCCAACGCAGGCAAAAATAAATAAATAAATAAATAAATTTATTTAAAAAAAAAAAAAGACAGCTGTTCAAATCAAATGACAGATGGGAAAACTAAGGTCTAGAGACATTAAGCCCCTTATCCAAGGTTAGGAACAGAGTTCATTCTCCTAACTTTCGGCATACAACTCTTCACCAGATCTGGCTATCTGCCACCTCTCTAATGTCCAGAATTTCAGAATATACAACCTCTCGTTCAGTTCCAAAGGAGGGCCTTGTAGTCCTAAGACTATCCTAATTGCCCCTTTAGAGCTTTAGGGATTCACCCTGCCCACCCCCCAAGCAAAAACGGGTGCTGGGCAAGTTGTTCCAAGTGGAAAATTCAACTCCATCCCAGGCGGAAACCCCAAATCTCTGCTGTTCCAGCAGATTTCCAGGACGTGCTGGCTCCCAGAAACCACAATTACAGGCAAGCTCAAGGCAGAGGAGTAATTACACCCATACCATCGGCTCAGCAGTCTCTTGGCCTCTCCCTCCAGGGCTGACTCCATCTCTCTACCTCTCCCATCCCCCTCACCCAAACCCCATCTCAACCACTGCTCAGTGGAGAGATATGCAATGGGAATTTCCATCCTTTCTTTCTTCCAGCCCTGCTCCATTTCCAGGAAACCGAGGAAGGGTGGGGTGAGGGGGGAAAGAAGCCATCTCATGGATATAACTAACGCTGAATGGCAGCAAGAGCTGAAAGTTATTTTCACAGAAAGAGAAGCATTCTTGAGGCCCCTCCCCTCAATCCATCCCTTATTTCCCACAAAGATGACGTCGGGAAGGAATTCTGTGGGTGAGACCCCCAAATGTGAAAATGAAGGGGATCTTGTGGAACAGGAAACAGCAACCTCAATCTCTCCAGACGGAACAATCTTGGCTGGACATAGAATGGAGAAAAGATGACATCTAGAAGGCCAAAGGGATCTAGAACTCTAACTCTTATCTCTAAGATCCTAGGAAAGTCTTGTAGGAAATCTACCGCTCCCAGAGTGCCTCCTAATCTTGGCTAACAGGAAAGAATGCCAGACCTCGCCTTCTTTTCTAAAATTGCTGCTCTTCTATTCTGAAACATGGGACTGATGTTCCAGTTATTTCAAACTCCAGCACAAGGTACTTTATGTAGTACCTTCCTTCTCCCTTCCAATGTCACTGTCCATTGTTTGCGTGGTGGATTTGCTCAGCTTAGCTCCAATGATTGCTCTCGATACACCATTACAGAACAGAATGCTGTCCCCTACTGCTGCCAGTGGTCTCAGGGCCGTTCCTACCTCCTGTCCCCACAATGTTGAAGGCTTTCAGTGGGTCTGAGTACCCTAGAATCACCTCCAGGAACTCTCAGGAGGTGAAGTGAATGTGGCATAGGGCAGAGGATAGGGATGGGGTGGTATCCCAAAAAGGGAGTGGACCTAAACATCCTAGAGGGCTTTTGAACAGTTATGGCTCAGAGGCCAGAAATGAAGGTTGTCAGGGCAGTTTCTTGAGGCCAGTCCAGAGCCCTCACAACTGTGGTTGATGGAGCAAACTGAGAAAAGCCCCAAAGCAGACCGGTACTGACCCAATTCCACCCATCAAAACCGTACTTAAAACATATTAATCCTGGGACTTCCCTGGTGGTGCAGGGGTTAAGAATCCGCCTGCCAATGCAGGGGACGTGGGTTCGAGCCCTGGTCCAGGAAGATTCCACATGCTGCGGAGCAACTAAGCTCATGCGCCACAACTCCTGAGCCTGCGTTCTAGAGTCCGTGAGCCACAACTACTGAAGCCCATGCACCCTACAGCCTATGCTCTGCAACAAGAGAAGCCACTGCAATGAGAAGCCCACGCACCACAATGAAGAGTAGCCCCCGCTCGCCGCAACTAGAGAAAGCCCGCGAGCAGCAACAAAGACCCCATGCAGCCAATAAATAAATAAATAAATATTTTCAAAAAAGAAAAAATTTAGAAAAACCCATATTAATCCCAAGAAGCTTTCCTTGATTTGCTCCTAACCAACCTCTCCCCCTAGGCAGGCGTAACCTCAGCCTTCATAAATTCACTCTGTATTATTGGTTAGTTACTTACAAAAACCTCAGTGAAAAGCAAACAGCCATTCAAACCATTTATTTCAAGTTATATTTGTCATATCCAGCATGACCAAAGACGAACACCTCTGTGGAACTCACTTCACAAAGACCTCATTTGTGCATTAAATGACACTTGTTTTGACACTCTTTTTCTAAGTATTCTTAAATCAATATACTTCCACATCTCTGGTTTCCCCCAACTAAGCTGTAAATTCCTTAAGAGGAAAGGATGTGTCTTCCACTTTTGAAATATCTTTGCATTCTCTCCCCTCTGTCGGCCACCTGGATAAAATAGGTGTTTTTTTTTGCACAAGCACATACGTACACACACACACACACACACACACACACACACAGCATCCACTACAAAATATAGGATTCTACAAAGCACTGCTTGATCCACTTGTTCGACAAACCAGCTGACAAATGGCCACTGACACAAGTCACAAATCTAAGGGACCAGATAGCCAAAGAGAAACTAGAGATATTCAAGATGGAGCTATACAACCACGTGGGCTAAGAATCAGAGGGTCGGATTAATTAGATGACTGCCAAGATTCCTTCCAATCCTGAGGCTGATTCTGATTTGAAGACAGAGTGGGACTGAGGGAGGGAGGTGGGGAGCAAGGATGCATCCCATCAAAAGCACTATAACCACAGGATAGAAATGGTAGAATTTAGTCTCTCTGTCACTCTTTCCAGGGCTTAGAAAAAAAGGGTTCTGAGGGCAAGAAGTAGACACCTCTCTGATCCTGTTTGCCCTCTGGTGCAGAAGGCTGCTTTGGAATGGGACTCAATGCTCTGGTTCTTGGAAACACAGGGGAAGTCAGGAGGCACTTGGACAGGGGTCAGGTCAGAAAGGTAGTGAAAAGATGGCAGTGACCGATGAACGGTTTCACCACATGCTGGCACCTCCTCCCCTGGATCATGCTGAACCTTTAGTGATCTGACTGATATGTGAAACCATCCCCATAATCCACTAACTGTAAATGTGCCAAGGGCTGGAGCCAGAGGATGAAGTGGCAGCCCCAGATCTGTAGGATGAGGCCTATGCCACAGGCCTAGTGAGGATGGGGGTTCCTGCAGGGACAGCCTGGCTGAGATTAGCAGCCCTTTAAATCCTAACTGACTTGTGTTAGAATTTCTCCCCTATAAGGTTCTGTGCGCTCAGGCAGCAGTTAGGGGGAGACAGGAGGGAGGCCAAGATGTGACTTACTCTGTGAGGAAAGGAGAGAGCTCCTCACCTTGTGTTAGCCTGTTCTCTGCACACATCACCGGGCATGGTGAGAATGAGAGGATGGAAAGGAATACAAGGCAGAAGAGAAGAGTCAGAGATGGAATAAATGCAGATGTGAGATGAACAAAGGGAAGAAGGGGAGGAAGTAGGGAAGTTACAAAAGAAAGGGGAGAGTAAAGCAAGAGCATGACAGGATGAAAAGATTTGGGATCAAGGGCTATGTGGAAAGATGTGGAGAAAGGAGAGGGGAAATTAGGGCAAAAGAGAAAAAGCATTCAAAAGGGGAGAGAAGAGAGTTGTAGAACTATTTAAACATCAAACTAGCTCAGGAGTTGGTACAGATTCTAAGGCAGCCAGATTCTCCCAGACTCTGACAGCAGGGGTGTTAAATGGAACTCATTACAGTCTTTGGGTTGAGATTTATAAAAGGGCTGTGAAATCATTAATTAATGCAGAGTGTCTGGCACAGAAAAGGATGATGCGGTGGTGGGGAGAAGGATTAGTGGAGAGAGAAGTGGTTAGTTGGCAAGCAAGAACCAGGTTTGCTGCAGGATTTCTGGATTACAGAGCTTTCCCTAGCAAGGTCTCAGTTTCCAATCTGGCTGTGCAAAATTAAACACACTCTCTTCTGGGTTTAAGATGGTGGAGTAGAAGGGCATGTTCTCACTCCGTCTTTCGAGAACACCGGAATCACAACTAACTGCTGAACAATCATCCACAAGAAGACACTGGAATTCACCAAAAAAGATACCTCACGTGCAGAGACAAAGGAGAAGCCGCAATGAGACAGTAGGAGGGGAGCAATCACAATAAAATCAAATCCCATAACTGCTGGGTGGGTGACTCACAAACTGGAGAACACTTTTACCACAGGAGTCCACCCACTGGAGTGAAGGTTCTGAGCCCCACGTCAGGCTTCCGAACCTGGGGGTCCGGCAACAGGAGGAGGAATTCCTAGAGAATCAGACTTCGAAGGCTAGCGGGATTTGATTGCAGGACTTTGACAGGACTGGGGGAAACAGAGACTCCACTCTTGGAGGGCACACACAAAGTAGTGTGTGCATTGGGATCCAAGGGAAGGAGCAGTGACCCCATAGGAGACTGAACCAGACCTAACTGCTAGTGTTGGAGGGAGGCGGGGGGTGGCTGTGCCTCACCGGGGGGACAAGGACACTGGCAACAGAAGTTCTGGGAATTACTCCTTGGCGTGAGCCCTCCCAGAGTCCTCCATTAGCTCCACCAAAGAGCCCGGCTAGGCTCCAGTGTTGGGTCGCCTCAGGTCAAACAACCAACAGAGAGGGAACTCAGCCCCACCCATCAGCAGAAAAGCGGATTAAAGTTTTACGGAGCTCTGACCGCCACAGCAACAGTCAGTCAGCTCTACCCACCATCAGAGCCTCCCATCAAGCCTCTTAGATAGCCTCATCCACCAGAGGGCAGACAGCAGAAGCAAGAAGAACTACAATCCTGCAGCCTGTGGAACAAAAACCACATTCACAGAAAGACAAGATGAAAAGGCAGAGGGCTATGTACCAGATGAAGGAACAAGATAAAACCCCAGAAAAACAACTAAATGAAACGGAGATAGGCCATCTTCCAGAAAGAGAATTCAGAATAATGACAGTGAAGATGATCCAGGACCTCGGAAAAAGAATGGAGGCAAAGATCGAGAAGATGCAAGAAATGTTTAACAAAGATATAGAACAAATTAAAGAACAAACAAACAGAGATGAACAATACAATAACTGAAATGAAAAATATATTAGAAGGAATCAACAGCAGAATAACTGAGGCAGAAGAACGGATAAGTGACCTGGAAGACAGAATGGTGGAATTCACTGCTGCAGAACAGAATAAAGAAAAAAGAATGAAAAGAAATGAAGACAGCCTGAGAGACCTCTGGGACAACATTAAATGCAACAACATTTGCATTATAGGGGTCCCAGAAGGAGAAGAGAGAGAGGAAGGACCAGAGGAAATACTTGAAGAGATTATAGTCAAAAACTTCCCTAACATGGGAAAGGAAATAGCCACCCAAGTCCAGGAAGCACAGAGAGTCCCATACAGGATAAACCCAAGGAGAAACACGCTGAGACACATAGTAATCAAATTGGCAAAAATTAAAGACAAAGAAAAATCACTGAAAGCAGCAAGGGAAAAATGACAAATAACACACAAGGGAACTCCCATAAGGTTAACAGCTGATTCCTCAGCAGAAACTCTACAAGCCAGAAGGGAGTGGCATGATATACTTAAAGTGATTAAAGGGAAGAACCTACAACAAAGATTACTTTACCCAGCAAGGATCTCATTCAGATTCGATGGAAAAATCAAAAGCTTTACAGACAAGCAAAAGCTAAGAGAATTCAGCACCACCAAACCAGCTCTACAACAAATGCTAAAGGAACTTCTCTAAGTGGGAAACACAAGAGAAGAAAAGGACCTACAAAAACAAACCCAAGGGGCTTCCCTGGTGGCGCAGTGGTTGAGAATCTGCCTGCTAATGCAGGGGACACGGGTTCGAGCCCTAGTCTGGGAAGATCCCACATGCCGCGGAGCAACTAGGCCCATGAGCCACAACTACTGAGCCTGCGCATCTGGAGCCTGTGCTCCGCAACAAGAGAGGCCGCGACAGTGAGAGGTCCGCGCATCGCAATGAAGAGTGGCCCCCGCTTGCTGCAACTAGAGAAAGCCCTCGCACAGAAACGAAGACCCAACACAGTCAAAACTAAATAATAAATAAATAATTTTTTAAAAAAAGTGCTGTGACCAGAAAAAAATAAAAAAACAAACCCAAAACAATTAAGAAAATGGTCATAGTAACATACATATCGATAATTACCTTAAACGTGAATGGATTAAATGCTCCAACCAAAAGACACAGGCTCACTGAGTGGATACAAAAACAAGACCCATCTATATGCTGTCTACAAGAGACCCACTTCAGACCTAGGGACACATACAGACTGAAAGGGAGGGGATGGAAAAAGATATTCCATGCAAATGGAAATCAAAAGAAAGCTGGAGTAGCAACACTCATATCAGATAAAATAGACTTTAAAATAAAGAATGTTACAAGAGACAAGGAAGGACACTACATAATGATCAAGGGATCAATCCAAGAAGAAGATATAACAATTATAAATATATATGCACCCAACATAGGAGCACCTCAATACATAAGGCAACTGCTAACAGCTCTAAAAGAGGAAATCAACAGTAACACAATAATAATGGGGGACTTCAACACCTCACTTACACCAATGGACAGATCATCCAAACAGAAAATTAATAAGGAAACACAAGCTTTAAATGACACAATAGACCAGATAGATTTAATTGATATTTACAGGCTATTCCATCCAAAAACAGCAGATTATACTTTCTTCTCAAGTGCGCACGGAACATTCTCCAGGATAGATCATATCTTGGGTCACAAATCAAGTCTCAGTAAACTTAAGAAAACTGAAATCATATCAAGCATCTTTTCTGACCACAACGCTATGAGATTAGAAATCAATTACAGGGGAAAAAACCTAAAAAACACAAACACATAGAGGTTAAACAATACGTTACTAAATAACCAAGAGATCACTGAAGAAATCAAAGAGGAAATCAAAAAATACCTAGAGACAAATGACAATGAAAACACAACGATCCAAAACCTATGGGATGGAGCAAAAGCAGTTCTAAGAGGGAAGTTTATAGCTATACAAGCCTACCCAAAGAAACAAGAAAAATCTCAAACAATCTAACCTTACACCTAGAGGAACTAGAGAAAGAAGAACAAACAAAACCCAAAGTTAGCAGAAGGAAAGAAATCATAAACATCAGAGCAGAAATAAATGAAATAGAAACAAAGAAAACAATAGCAAAGAAAAATAAAACTAAAAGTTGGTTCTTTGAGAAGATAAACAAAATTGATAAAGCATTAGCCAGACTGATCAAAAGAGGGAGAGGACTCAAATCAATAAAATTAGAAATGAAAAAGGAGAAGTTACAAGAGACACCACAGAAATACAAAGCATCTTAAGAGACTACTACAAGCAACTCTATGCCAATAAAATGGACAACCTGGAAGAAATGGATAAATTCTTAGAAAGGTATAACCTTCCAAGACTGCACCAGGAAGAAACAAAAAATATGAACAGACCAATCACAAGTAATGAAATTGAAACTGTGATTAAAAATCTTCCAACAAACAAAAGTCCAGGACCAGATGGCTTCACATGTGAATTCTATCAAACATTTAGAGAAGAGCTAACACCTATCCTTCTCAAACTCTTCCAAAAAATTGCAGAGGAAGGAACACTCCCAAACTCATTCTATGAGGCCACCATCACCCTGATACCAAAACCAGATGAAGATACTACATAAAAAGAAAATTACAGACCAATATCACTGATGAATACAGATGCAAAAATCCTCAACAAAATACTAGCAAACAGAATCCAACAGCACATTAAAAGGATCATACACCATGATCAAGTGGAATTTATCCCAGGGATGCAAGGATCTTCAATATATGCAAATCAATCAATGTGATACACCATATTAACAGATTGAAGAATAAAAACCATATGATCATCTCAATAGATGCAGAAAAAGCTTCTGACAAAATTCAACACCGATTTATGATAAAAACTCTCCAGAAAGTGGGCATAGAGGGAACCTACCTCAACATAATAAAGGCCATATATGACAAACCCACAGCAAACATCATTCTCAATGGTGAAAAACTGAAATCATTTCCTCTAAGATCAGGAACAAGACAAGGATGTCCACCCTCACCACTATTATTCAACATAGTTTTGGAAGTCCTAGCCATGGCAATCAGAGAAGAAAAAGAAATAAAAGGAATTCAAATTGGAAAAGAAGAAGTAAAACTGTCACTGTTTGCAGATGACATGATACTATACATAGAGAATCCTAAAAATGCCACCAGAAAACTACTAGAGCTAATCAATGAATTTGGTAAAGTTGCAGGATACAAAATTAATGCACAGAAATCTCTTGCATTACTATACACTAATGATGAAAAATCTGAAAGAGAAATTAAGGAAACACTCCCATTTACCACTGCAACAAAAGGAATAAAATACCTAGGAATAAACCTGCCTAGGGAGACAAAAGACCTGTATGCAGAAAACTATAAGACATTGATGAAAGAAATTAAGGATGATACAAACAGATGGAGAGATATACCATGTTCTTGGATTGGAAGAATCAATATTGTGAAAATGACTATATTACCCAAAGCAATCTACAGATTCAATGCAATCCCTATCAAATTACCAATGGCATTTTTTACAGAACTAGAACAAAAAATCTTAAAATCTGTATGGAGACACAAAAGACCCCGAATAGCCAAAGCAGTCTTGAGGGAAAAAAACAGAGCTGGAGGTATCAGACTCCCTGACTTCAGACTATACTACAAAGCTACAGTAATCAAGACAATATGGTACTGGCACAAAAACGGAAACATAGATCAATGGAACAGGATAGAAAGCCCAGAGATAAACCCACGCACCTATGGTCAACTAATCTATGACAAAGGAGGCAAGGATATACAATGGAGAAAAGACAGTCTCTTCAATAAGTGGTGCTGGGAAAACTGGACAGCTACATGTAAAAGAATGAAATTAGAACACTCCCTAACTCCATACACAAAAATAAACTCAAAATGGATTAGAGACCTAAATGTAAGACTGGACACTATAAAACTCTTAGAGGAAAACATAGGAAGAACACTCTTTGACATAAATCACAGCAAGATCTTTTTTGATCCATCTCCTAGAGTAATGGAAATAAAAACAAAAATAAACAAATGGGACCTAATGAAACTTAAAAGATTTTGCACAGCAAAGGAAACCATAAACAAGACGAAAAGATAACCCGCAGAATGGGAGAAAATATTTGCAAACAAATCAACGGAGAAAGGATTAATCTCCAAAATATATAAAAAGCTCATGCAGCTCAATATTAAAAAAACAAAAACCCAATCCAAAAATGGGCAGAAGACCTAAATAGACATTTCTCCAAAGAAGACATACAGATGGCCAAGAGGCACATGAAAAGCTTCTCAACATCATGAATTGTTAGAGAAATGCAAATCAAAACTACAATGAGGCATCACCTCACACAGATTAGAATGGGTATCATCAGAAAATCTACAAACAACAAATGCTGGAGAGGGTGTGGAGAAAAGGGAACCCTCTTGCACTGTTGGTGGGAATGTAAATTGATACAGCCACTATGGAGAACAGTATGGAGGTTCCTTAAAAAACTAAAAATAGAATTACCATATGATCCAGCAATCCCACTACTGGGCATATACCCAGAGAAAACCATAATTCAAAAAGACACATGCACCCCAATGTTCATTGCAGCACTATTTACAATAGCCAGGTCATGGAAGCAACCTAAATGCCCATCGACAGATGAATGGATAAAGAAGATGTGGTACATATATACAATGGAATATTACTCAGCCATAAAAAGGAACGAAATTGGGTTATTTGTAGAGACGTGGATGCATCTAGAGACTGTCATACAGAGTGAAGTAAGTCAGAAAGAGAAAAACAAATATCGTATATTAACGCATATATGTGGAACCTAGAAAATGGTACAGCTGAACCGGTTTGCAGGGCAGAAATTGAGACACAGATGTAGAGAACAAACGTATGGACACAAAAGGGGGAAAGCAGTGGGGGTGGGGGGTGGTGGGGTGATGAATTGGGAGATTGGGATTGATATGTATACACTGATGTGTATAAAATGGATGACTAATAAGAACCTGCTGTATAAAAAAATAAATTAAATTAAAAAAAAATAATAAAATAAACACACTCTCTTCCCTCTTGACTCAAATGCCACCTTAGGTGGTCTTCTCCAACCACCATATCTAAAACTGCAACCCTGCGTTTCTGATACTTCCTATTTTCTCTTTAGCAATTATTACCTAACACATTATCCTTTTATTCCTTATTTAATTCACCTAGAATGTAAGCTCCAGGAAGGCAAGAATTTTTGTCTCTTTTGTTCACTGCTATAGTCTCAGTGCTTACAACAGTTCCTGGCACAAAAGAGATGCTCAGATACTCAAAAAATACTTATTAAATAAAAGAATAAACCTAACTCCATTTAAATCTAAACCCATTCAGCTGCCTGAGAGAATGTAACGGGGAACATTATAAATAACTCAAAATAGAAAATAATGCAGATGCAACCTCACAGAATCATAAATGTTAAGGGCTAGAAAGAATCTCAACATCCTCATTTCACAGACAAGAAAACTGAGGATTAGAGCCTTTGTTATGGACTAAATGTCTGTGTTCCCCCCAAAATCATTATTTTGAAGCCCTAACACTCAGTGTAATGCTATTTGGAGATGCACCTTTGGGAGATAAAGGTTGAATGAGGTCATGAGGGTGGGGCCCTCATAATGGTATTTGTGCCCTTATGAGAAAAGACACCAGAGATTTGGCCCCCTTTCTCTCTCCATGTGCACACACCAAGGAAAGGCCATGTGAGCACACAATGAGAAGGCGGCTGTCTACATGCCAGGAAGAGGCCCTCACCAGAGCCCAACCACGGTGGTAACCTGGTCTCAGACTTCAAGCCTCCAGAACTGTGAGAAAATCAATTTCTATTGTTTTAAGTCACCCAATCTATGGTATTTGTTATGGCAGCCTATGCTGAGTAAGAAGGCCTTTAATTGAATTTTTCAGGGTCCTCTAGTGACAGGGTGAGAACTAGAAGCCAGGGCTCCTATCCCAGGTTGGTGCTTTCTATTACACCAAGGCCTTGGAATTTGTTTGCACATCAATGTAGGGGTGTTGGCCATTTTGGAGATAACAACACTGGGAGAAGCTGGAAAAATGGGTTCAGTGTCTCTATCTCACCCTTTATTCAACTCCTCAGAGCTTCTCACTCTATACTTAGAGCCAATGGCTTCGCCTCTGGGAGAAATACAAAGAGAGCTACTCTCCTAAGTCCTGCTTCATTCCTTCACAAGGTGGGGAAAGGAACAAAAGGCAAGGTACAGCTTTGCTTTCAAAGGCTTTTCCTCCCAGCTGTTGTTGAGTCACAAAGTTGCACTCAGGAGTGGGAGTTAGTAAAGGACAAGTCCATAGGAAGAGAAAAGTCAGATTGCTTGGTATGTCACCTGTAGGTAAGTGGGAATGAACTGAAATAAATTCTAGGGACAGTTTAGAAATATCACTCGTGCACATATTTAAAAACTCAAGTGGGTGTATATTAAACTTTAAAATCATGACTTTCAGGTGACCTCCTTCATCTCTTCCAAAAGTCTGCTTATCGAGTATAAAATGGATTTATACTTAATATGCTTCCCAAACGGCTCAGAAATCTTTGTATTTATAATCACATTTACCTTTATCAATAGTTAATAACTATTTATTGGTACACAGAAGTGATTTAGACATCTGAGGCATATATTAAGGTAGAGGCATGATTCTTGTCCTTGGGAAATTTACAATCTGAGGAGTTAGGAAGACAAAGGCAAAAGAGACTTAAGTTAAGGCAAAAGAGAAGTTAAGTGCAAATCCACAAAGAGCCAATTCTTTACAAACAGTACTGAGTAACAAATAACAGTGATCAGAAGATGGGGCTCTTCAAGAAGAGTAATCCTGAGGTCACTGGTATTGCACTAAGCTCTTAAAGGGCAGCCAGAAGGGATAAACAGCCTTCTTCTATTTCTCCTAGCTTCTAAACCAAAGTGAACCATGATTTGACCTAAACACAAGGGGACTCCTTAACAACGCAAATTCATTAGCTAGTCTAAGCTAGCTGGTGGAAAACTTCTACAGGGGTGAAGCTCGTCTACCTGGCTACAAAGTCCTCAACACACTAAGTAGTCCAGCTCTGAGCCATTTCATTCCACTACAAAAGCATGCCACCCCCAGTTCAATATTCAGTGGCTGAATCTCATTCTGAACCTCTCTTGCCTTCTCCCAACCTGAACTTGCTTCCTGGAGCACCTATTAAATTCTATCTCACCCTTCCCTCAAAAGCAAACAAATAACCCACTGCTAATATCAAAGGTGAAAGACTGGCTGCCTTTTCCCCAAGATCAGGAGCAAGACAAAGATGTCTGGTCTCATCACTTTTCAGCATTGAGCTAGGGGTTCTAGCCAGGGCAATCAGGCAAGAAAAAGAAACAAAAGGCATTCAGATTGATAAGGAAGAAGTAATACTACTTCTCTTCACAGATGATGTGACCCTGTATATAGAAAATCCTATAGAATCCACAAAAAACTATTAGAACTAATAAATGGCCACAGGATACAAAGCTGATATAAAACATTTATATATCTATACACCAGCAATGAACAATACCAAAATGAAATTAAGAAAACATTTCCTTTTTAATAGTAGCAGAAAAATAAAATACCTGGGAATAAATTTAACAAAAGAAGTGAAAGACTTGTATAGTGAAAAATACAAAACATCGTTGAAAGAAATTAAGTGAAAAGATATCCGTGTTCATGGGTTAGAAGATTTAAGATTGTTAAAATGGCAACACTCGGGACTTCCCTGGTGGCGCAGTGGTTAAGAATCCGCCTGCCAATGCAGGGGACACGGGTTCGATCCCTGGTCCAGGAAGATCCCACATGCCACAGAGCAACTAAGCCAGTGCGCCACAACTACCGAGCCTGCGCTCTAGAGCCTGAGAGCCACAACTACTGAGCTCACGTGCTACAACTACCGAGCCTGCGCTCTAGAGCCTGAGAGCCACAACTACTGAGCTCACGTGCTGCAACTTATAAAGCCCATGTGCTCTAGGGCCCACATGCTTCAACTACTGAAGCCCTTGTGCCTAGAGCCCGTGCTCCACAATAAGACAAGCCACTGCAATGAGAAACCCGTGCACCATGACGAAGAGTAGGCCCTGCTCACCCCAACTAGAGAAAGCCCACGCACAGCAACAAAGACCCAATGCAGTCAAAAAAAGCTAAGGAAAGAAATGAACCCACTTGTGAATCTTACCATCTAATAATGTTAGTCTGTGTCTTCTAAATAAACAGAAACCTTTTTAAAAAAAATGGCAATACTCCACAAATTGATGTATAGATTTGATATAATCTCTATCAAAATCCCAGGGTTTTTTTTTTTTGCAGAACTTGACAAAATGATCCTAAAATTCATATGAAAATAAACAGCTAAAATGATCTTGAAAAAGTTGGAGGATTCATGTTTCTCAATTTCAAAACCTATAGTAATCAAGTCAGAATGGGACTAGCATAAGGATGGACATATAGGTCAACAAAATAGAGAATCCAGAAATAAATCTTCACATTTATGGTCAACTGATTTTTGACAAGGGTGCCAGGACAATTCAATGGAAAAAGAACAGTCTTTTCAATAAATGGTGCTAGAACAACTGGAAATCCATAACAAAAGAATGACGTTGGACCCCTGCTTCACATCACACGCAAAAATTAACAAAAAATGGATCACTGACTTAAATGTAAGAGCTAAAACTGTAAAACTCTCAGAAGAAAGCATAGGAGTATATCTTTGTCATCCTGAGTTAAGCAATGATTTCTTAGATATAAAACTAAAAGCATAAGCAACAAGTGAAAAAATAAACTGGTCTTCATTAAAATTAAAACCTTGTGCTTCAAAGGGCAACACCAAGAAAGTAAAAATACAATCCACACAATGGAAGAAAATATTTGCAACTCATATATCTGATAAGGGACTTGTAACCAGAATATATTTTTAAAAAACTCGTATAAGTCAACAATAAAAAAAAACAAACCAGGGGACTTCCCTGGTGGCGCAGAGGATAAGACTCTATGCTCCCAATGCAGGGGGCCTGGGTTTGATCCCTGGTCAGGGAACTAGATCCCACATGCATGCTGCAACTAAGAGTTCACATGCCACAACTAAGGATCCCTGGAGCTGCAACTAAGGAGCCCACCTGCAGCGACTAAGACCCGGCGGAACCAAATTAATTAATTAATTTTTAAAAAAACCAGATAACTCAATTTAAAAAATGGGCAAAAATTTTGAATAGACGGTTCTCTACAGAAAAGATATAAATGGCCAATAAGCACAAGAAAAGATGTTCAATATCATTAGTCATTAGGGAAATGTAAATCAAAGCTACAATAAGATACTACTTCACACTGACCCTGAGGGCTAGAACCAAAATAATGGTAAATAACAAGTGTTGGTGAGGATGCGGAGAAATTGGAACCCTCAGATATTGCTGGTGAGAATGTAAAACAGTGCAGTCACTTTGAAAAACCATTTGGCAGCTCTTCAAAATATTAAACACAGAATACCATATGACACAGCAATTCCATTCCTAGGTGTATATATCCAAAAGAACTGAAAACATATATTTACACAGAAAGCTGTACACAAATGTTCACAGCAGCAGTATTCATAAAAGTCAAAAAGAGGAAACAACCCAAATGTCCATCAACTGATGAATAAACAAAGCTGGTGTATCCATACAATGACATATTAAGCAGCGATAAAAAAGGGAATGAAGTACTGATACCTGCTACAACATGGATGAACATGCAAGTGAAAGAAGCCAGTCACAAAGATCTTACATTGTATGATTCCATTCATGTGAAATGTTCAGAACAGACAAATTCATAGAGATAGAAAGTAGATTAGTGGCTTCCTGGGGCTAGGGTGAAGGGCGGGGAGCAGCAAAGAGGAAGGGCTGCTAATGAACAATGGGGTGTTTACTGGGATACTGAAAAATTCTAAAATTAGATTGTGGTGATGGTCTTACAACTCTGTGAATATACTAAAAACCAATTAACTGTATACTTTAAATGGGTGAACTTTATGGTATGTGAAATATATCTCAATAAAGCTGTAAAACGAAAACATAAACAAAAATCAAACAGCCATCCACCCCCACACTTTCCTGGGTTTACTGATTAGAAGAAAAGATCTTTCCTAGAACTCTCATACAACTACTTTCTGCATCCTCTACTCCAGATTGATACGTATCCTTCATATATCCAAAGTAAACAGTTTCTTTGTCTAGGTATTAATTTGATATTTTTGCTCAATCATCTATGTTGAATCTGGATAAAAAGAGAACCTATTTCACAGTATTTTTTTTTAATAGATGTATTTATTTCATTTATTTATTTATTTATTTATTTATTTTTTTAAAAGTGTATGTCTGTATTATTTTAAATTTTTATTTATTTATTTATTTATTTTTGGCTGTGTTGGGTCTTTGTTTCTGTGCGAGTGCTTTCTCTAGTTGTGGCAAGCGGGGGCCAATCTTCATCGCAGTGCGCTGGCCTCTCACTATCGCGGCCTCTCTTGTTGCGGAGCACAGGCTCCAGTCGCGCAGGCTTAGTAGTTGTGGCTCACGGGCCTAGTTGCTCCGTGGCATGTGGGATCCTCCCAGACCAGGGCTCGAACCCGTGTCCCCTGCATTGGCAGGCAGATTCTCAACCACTGCGCCACCAGGGAAGCCCATCATTTATTTATTTTTGACTGCATTGGGTCTTCGTTGCTGCACACGGGCTTTCTTTCTTTGTGGTGAGCAGGGGGCTACTCTTCGTTGCAGTGCTCGGGCTTCTCACTGCCGTGGCTTCTCTTGTTGCGGAACATGGGCTCTAGGCGCAGGGGCTTCAGTAGTTGTGGCATGCGGGCTCAGTAGTTGTGGCACACGGGCGTAGTTGCTCCATGGCATGTGGGATCTTCCTCCGGGACCAGGGCTCAAACCCATGTCCCCTACACTGGCAGGTGGATTCTTAACCACTGCGCCACCGGGGAAGCCCTATTTCACAGTATTGTTGTTGAATATTAAGCACTATTTAGAACAGTGCTTTATAAAGTAAATGCTATTTAAGCTTTAAGTTACTATCATCATCATCACCATCATCATCATCATTTCTGAGCCATTCATTCAACAAAATTTACTGAGTGCCTAATGTGTATGAAGAAGCACTGCTAGGTTTCAAAAGCAAAATAAGACACAAGTCAGATTCTCCTTCTTTTTCTGATGCAAAGTCACTGGGGTCTTTAGATAAGGGTGCCATTTCAGGTGGTTGATGAGGCAATGATACGGGAGGGGGAACCGGAGTTTACAGGCTAATATTCATGTGGACTCCTCATCCTATGCTCTGCTATCTAGTGTTGAACGTCTGTAATTAACTACATGCCTGGACCGCTGGCCATGGTTGCTCTACACTAGAGAAATCGGGTTTATTTCCAGGACTGAATTACGTTTCTCTGCCGTCACCTGTACTTGGGTCTGTTCCCAACTCCTTGCATCTCCCATTCTGACCCACACACATCAGAAGCCTTGTCCAGTGGGTGGGTTTATTTCAAAGGCACAGTCATTTTGGTTTTCCCTATCCTGCTTTACATAGCACAGCCACGCTTCGCCAGGCTCACTCGTTGAATGCCTAGCAAACTCCTGCTCATTCCTCAAGCTTCAGATCAAACATATTAATACCCTGGTGAAGCATTTCCCTGCCTCTTCCCCAGCATAGTTGCTCACATCCTCCCTCCCTCTATTACAGTACCTCTTATTCTGCAGAGCAAATCTGTTTATGGGTCTCACACAACACACTGAATTCCCTGAATGTATTTTCTTTTTATCCCTTAATTCCTAAGATTTTCACCTCCACTCAATCTCCTCTATTCACTCCCAGAACTACACACTTTGGATCCTGACTATGTCCAGAATACTTCCACGTTCAAAGACACAAACTCCAGCTTCCCTCACTCTCACATTCAGTCCCGCTACATCTGCTCTTTCACCTATAAGTGACCTCACCAGACCCTTCTATTTTCCTTCCAGGTGTCAGCCCCCTCTTGGCTTCTCTTCTGTAGTTGATCACCTAACGTCACAGTCCTGATTCCTTTGTACCTCCGATCCTCCATCAAATGTGTCCAGCAAACCAGCACTGCAGCGAAACTCCCATCTGTGGCCTCTGCTCCTATTGCCAGTTAGGTGGACTCAGTTAGCTGGGGAAAAACCACACTGCCATGCAATCCTGCGTGCAGATCCAAGGTCTCCAACCTTTGTCAGGCCTTTAGTGCCTCCAGTCAGGGCTTTATTAGCCCAATTCTCTTTTTCACACCCTCTCCACCACCACTCCAAACATTTATGGCTCTCCTCAAGTTCTGTATTTAAAGCCTGCCCTCACACTATCATAAGATTGTTTTTCTTCTGACCCCCTGATGTAACTAGAGTCCTTAGGCATATTCTTCTTCAATTTCCTACTTCTACCTATGAGCTCCTCAATCAACATTCACACACACCTTAGCTACTTTCCTCTAGTCAAGGCCCTCTCACTAGGTCCCTGACTCCACTCCCCTCTGCTTCCTCAGGAACTCCTCCTCTCCTAAATCTTCAGGATCCCTCTAATACTATGGGCTCTACCACCTCAACCCATAAATTTATCCAAATCTCTCTTAACCTGAGGAGAAAGTATCTCCTTCACCCAGAAAGCTTCTTTAGCTTTTACCAAGCAACCTCTTTCCTCATCCAGACTTCTGGAAAGTATAGAGTAGTCTACACTTACTATCTTCACGTTTTCACCTCCCGCTTACTCTTCAGCCCACTGTAATCTGACTTCTGCCTCCGGACACTGACGGGATTGTTTTCAGTAAGATTGCTGACCCTGAACTGTTAATAGTCCCTTAACTGAAAGTTTGAAGGATTTTCTTTTCTAGATCTCATCAAACTGGATTTCTCTCTGCATCTGACAATGCTGATCTCTCTCTCTCTTTCTCCTCCGGGTCTGCCACTCTCTTCACAGGGGACAGTGTCTACTCTGGTGCTTTTAACCAGCTCTCATAACACTGAAGCTTCTTTTCAGCCCTTAGACTCTCTCAAGTTTCTGACTTCTATACGTAACTTTCTGGGGAGACACCTCGACCTGTAAACACTCAAACTCAATCCACTGAAAACCTCATCTCCGTACACCCCACCTCTTTACTACTCCTGTATTCTCTCTCTCACCCAACGTAGAGACGCTGGCAATCAATCTCGACTCTTCCTTTTCTCTAACCCCATAGCCAGTTAAACAAGAAATCCTGTCAGTTTGATACAAATGTTTATATTTCTCATTTTTTTCCCCTCTACTTCAGGACTTACAAGAGACCCAGTTGGCACTGTGCTTAAGAGCACAGACTCTAGAGCCACAGTGCCTGAGTCTGAATCCCAGTTCCACTACTTACCAGCTGTGTGACCTTAACTCTCTATAGCTCCTTATCCTCAGTGTGAAGTGGGGACACTAACAGAACCTAGCTTGCAGGGTTGTTACGAGGAGTAAAGGAGCTATTATGCGCAAATTGCTTAGAACAGTGCCCGGCACGTAACAAACACTGTATTCGTTTTTAGTAAACAAACAAACAAACAAAAAGCAACCTCCCTTTGCTCCCCTGACTGGGTCAGTTATCTTTATTCTGTGCCCCTAACTCCCAGTGCACATTCCCATCACTGCACTCACCCTGCACTAAGTTACCTATTTAATAGTCTGTGAGCTACTTGAGGCAGGAATTGTCTTACTCACTCTTGCAGCCTGAAGGTCTATTGTCACACATGCACTGTAGCCCTCCATTAAGGCGTAGGGTGTGTCTGTTAACGATCATAAGATCACAGAAGGCTTTAACACATGCAGCATAGGTATGTGCAGCTCACTTCTTCTTACCCGCAGAGGAAGAAGCAGTGGAATGGAAAATTGGCCACCAGATTCTTAGCGCAGAGGAAGAAGCAGTGGAATGGAAAATTGGCCACCAGATTCTTAGCGCATTGGTCCGATGGGCGTGTTTCCCATGGTGAGCCGGATACACTCATTTACTCAGTCAAGAATGTTTACTCGGGCTTCCCTGGTGGCACAGTGGTTAGGAATCCGCCTGCCAATGCAGGGGACACGGGTTCAAGCCCTGGTCCGGGAGGATCCCACATGCCGCGGAGCAACTAATCCCATGCATCACAACTACTGAAGCCTGTGCGCCTGGAGCCCATGCTCTGCAGCAAGGGAGGCCACCGCAATGAGAAGCCCGCAAACTGCAGCGAGAAGTAGCCCCCACTCACCGCAACTAGAGAAAGCCCGCACACAACAACGAAGACCCAACACAGCCAAAAATAAAAAAATAAAATAAATAAATTTATAAAAAAAAAAAAGAATGTTTACTCAGTTCCTACCATGTGCCAGTCGCTTTGCTATATTGGTTCCCGCCCTCTGGGAGTTCTCAATTCAGGAAAGTGACAGATTCTTTTTGCAACAGGGTGACAGGAAGAATGAGGTCATGACTACGGAGGTTTCAGAAACAAATAAGGAGTGTGGATATGTCTAAGTTTTTAGCCTTCCTCTATGATAGCAAGCAAGATTTCTCACCTCTAAAGTGAACAGTGCTGTTAGTGTTTCTTAAACTATATCATTTTACAAACCAATAAAATACTAAATTCTCTACCAAAAAGAAGAAGAAGAAGAAGAAGGAGAACCTACAATCATTTACTCTCTGGTGGCCTGGAGAAATTTCCTTATCTATAAAATGTGAATGATGCTATATTATTTAGAGGAGCCCAAAGCATGACAACTAGGCTAAAGAGAAATTATGCCAATACACACACATGAGTGTCTATTTAGCACCTCCTACTCACCAGATTCCGAGAAATATGCTGGGGCTACAAAGTCAGAAGCTTACTTCTCCTTCAATGTACATGACAGGAGAAATGTAAAGACCTCAGGAGTTGCTATGAGAATTTAAAAAATAACAGGATACATACTAAAGTGCTTTTTAAAAAACAAAACAAAACTGCAGAAATTGGGACTTCCCCAGTGGTCCAGTGGTTAAGACTCCATGCTACCAATGCAGGGAGCCCGGGTTCGATCCCTGGTCAGGGAACTAGATCCCACATGCATGCTGCAACTAAGAATTTGCATGCCGCAACTAAAAATTTGCATGCCGCAACTAAAGGAGCCAGTGAGCCACAACTAAGGAGCCTGCTTGCTGCAACTAAGACCCGGCGCAACCAAATAAATAAATAAAATAAATATTTTTAAAAAAAAGATCAAGCTCACTTTATTAAAAAAAAAAACAAACCTGCAGAAATGGGGGCAACAGTACCGAACTCATAGGGTTCTTAAGAACACAGCAGCATAATTTAGTATTAAGAGTAACATGAGGGGCTTCCCTGGTGGTGCAGTGGTTAAGAATCTGCCTGCCAATGCAGGGGACACGGGTTCGAGCCCTGGTCTGGGAAGATCCCACATGCCGCGGAGCAACTGGGCCCGTGAGCCACAATTACTGAGCCTGCACGTCTGGAGCCTGTGCTCCACAACAAGAGAGGCCGCGATAGTGAGAGGCCCGCGCACCGCGATGAAGAGTGGCCCCCACTTGCCACAACTAGAGAAAGCCCTTGCATAGAAACGAAGACCCAACACAGCCATAAATAAATAAATAAATTAATTAATTAAAAAAAAACAAACAACAAAAAAGAGTAACATGATATCAAATATCCCTGCTCCCATTGCTCCTGGTCTCAGGTCAGTGAGATTTACGGCTAGAAGCAAAGGCTGTTGCCTTCATGTAAGATTAAAAGAAATAATAAGAAGAAAGAGAAAAAGAACTAACTATAGATAAAGATGTAGTCCTTTTAGACTCTCAATAATAATAAAGTAAATACAGTTGTACCTCAGTATCTAAGGGTGATTAATTCCAGGGCTCTTCCACCTGCCACCCCTGGCAGATACCAAAATCTGTGGAAGCTCAAGTCCCTAATATAAAATGGCAAAGTATTTGCATATAACCCCTGACATCCTCCCATATCCTTTAAATCATCTCTACGTTACTTATAATACCTAATACAATGTAAATGTTACGTAAATAGTTGCTGGTGCACAGCAAACTCAGGTTTTGCTTTTTGGAACTTCCTGGAATTTTATTTTTTCTGAATATTTTTGATCCAAGGTTGGTTGAATCCATGGATGCAAAAACCAAGGACATAGAGGGCAGACTGTCACTAACAATCAGGATGGGGAGGATGTAGAATTTCTCAGGACAGTGTAGTTTAAACATTTTCCTATCAATAATCTCTGAGTATTCTTTTGTCAATCATACCCATCCAGGGTAGCAGCAGGCCTGCAGAGATCATTTCATTCTCTCCCCTGATTCTGAATCGCCTTGCCTCGAAGTTCCCAACGTACTCTGCATCATAACTACTACGGCACTTACTGTACTTACTTGTTAAATTAAAATTACTTGTTTATATGTCTGTCTCTTCCATTAGTCACTAGATAGTGACTGACACACAGTGGATACTAAATGTTCACTGAATGAATAAAGGAATGGATAGAAGGACTTAATAATCCCCTTTTTATTTATTTTTAAAGAATTCCTAGTGAGGGAGAATCCAACATATGCTTCACATGTCTAGCAAAAAGTTATAAAATCCTGATTTTTCTCCAAAACTCAAAAAATATACAGATTAGAAATGAAGAGGCAAAGCTCATTATCTGCCAACAACATGATTTAGAATCAAACAAGCGGTTCTAAAATCTTAGGGAATTAACAAAAAAGCTATGAGAATTATTGACTTTAGCAAGGTAGCAGGATACAGGATAAATATATAAAAATTAATATCTATACATACTGACAAAAAGAAACTGAAAATTGATATTTAAAAACTACAATTTAAAATGGCATCCAAAATATGAAATATTTAGGGATAAATTTGACAAAAGATGTGTAAGACCTGTACACTAACAATTACAAAACACTGCTGAGAGAAATTAAAGACCTAAATGGAGAAATATACAATGTCCAAAGATCAGAAGACTGAATATTGTTAAGATGCCAATCCTCTCCAAACTGATCTATGGATTCAACACAATCTCACCTGTAATCCCAAAAAGGCATTTTTGTAAAAACTGACAAAGTGATTTTAAAATCTACATGAAAATGAAAAGGACCTAGAATAACCAAAATAATTCTGAAAATAAAAGAACGCTAGAGGGAATTCCCTGGCGGTCCAGTGGTTAGGACTCCGCACTCTCAATGCTGAGGGTCCGGGTTTGATCGCTGGTCAGGGAACTAAAATCCCACAAGCTGTCACAAGCCGTGTGGCGCGGCCAAAAAAAAAAAAAAACAACAACGCTAGAAAACTTGTATCATCTGATATCAAGACTTATTATAAAATGACAATAACCAAACCAGTGTTACTGACAGATTAATGGAACAAAGTAGAGTCTAGGCCACACACATATGATCAACTAATTTTCAGCAAAGGTGTCAATGCAACTCAATGAGGAAAGATCACTCTTTTCAATAAATAGTGCTAGAACAACTAGATCTATCCATAAGCCAAAAGAGACAATAACCTCAATTCTTATCTCATACCCTATACAAAAAATAACTAAAAATAAAGCACAGATCTAATGTAACAGCTAGAATCATAAAACTTCTAGGAGAAGATCTTACTTTGAATTAGGCAAAGATTTACTTAATCAATACAAAGAGTATAAACTATAGAAGAAAAAATTGATATAGTGGATTTCATCAAAATTAAGAACTTTTGGTCTTCAAAGACTGTATTTTGCTGCAAGCAAATGTGAAATAAGTTTTAAAAGACTGTTACGAAAACGAAAAAGCATGTCACTGGGAGAAAATAGTTGCAAAAACATATCTGACAAAGAAATTGTATCTACACTACACGAAGAACTCTTACAATTTAATAACTGAGTTAATACTGAGCAATTATGCCCACTTAAAAAATGGACAAAAGACCTGAACAAACACTTCACCAAAGAGGACATATGCATGGCAAACAGGCACATAAAAAATGTTCAGCATCATTAGTCATGAGGGATATGCAAATTAAAACCACAATAAGATATATTACTACATACACACTAATATGGTTAAAATTAAAAAGACTGACCATACCAAGTGTTGGCCAAGATGTAGAACAACTGGCACTTTCATACATTGTCTAGTGGGAATGTAAAATTGTAAAACCATTTTGGAAAACAATTTGGCGATTTCTTATGATGCTAGGCATATACTTACAATATAACCCAGCCAATCCTCTCCTAGGGTTTACACAAGAAAAAGGAAAACGTGCCCGCACAAAGACTTGTACATAAACATTCACAGCAGTTTTATTTGTGGTGGCCCAAATGTCCATCAACAGGAGACTGGATACACAAATTATCCATAAAATGGAATAAAACTCGGCAATAAAAAAAGAATACACTACTGATACACACAACAACATGGATTAACCTCAAATAATTGTGCTGAGTGAAAGAAGTCAGGCAAGGAAAAAAGGACGTAGAGTATAATTCCATTCATGTAAAGTTACAGAAGATGTGAACTAATCTACAGTGATAGAAAAGAAATCCCCAAGGATAGTTTCCTGGGGATGGGAAAGAAGAGAAGAGAGAGAACGAGATTACAAAGGGGCATGAGGAAACTTTTGGGAGTGATGGGTATGCTCCTTGTCTTAACTGTGGGGATAGTGCCACAGGTGTACACAATGTCAAAGTGCATCAAATTATATACTGTAAATGTATACATTGATTGTAGATCAAATATACCAGAATAAAACTATTAAAAGGAAAAAAAAACGCATTAAGGGAAAAAAAAAATTATTCTGAGTCCACACTGGAAACTAAACATTGCCCTTTTCAATTATAAAGATGCAGGCGGTCTCTATTAACTGGTAACACAAGTGTGTCCCAAGACATTCTGTTCATATTCCAGGTCACAGTGCTGCTAGACCATAAAATGAGGCAATGGCTTCTGGATTTAAAACAGGAGAAAATCGTAGTATGTACATACACACTCGCATTCTATCTCTTTACACATACAAATGATTAATCAATTGATGCACAGGCAAGTCCTAAATACCCACATTAATGGAGAGGCAGCACAAGTATTCAGCAAAAATATATAATACAAAAAGCATTTTCATTTGCCTTTGTAATTGAACACGTGGTCTTGTTTTTCAGAAGATATATCTAGGGATGTTGGGCTTTGACTAACGTTAAAATAAACTCTTTTCCCCCCCTATTTTTTACTAGAGCAGGAGCTAAGGAGTTCAGAGGTGGCAAGAATAAATTACAACGCTGACATGGATAAAGCAATTGAATTACATGTAGACAATAAGAATTCAAAAGCATTCACACATATCCACCAATGTTATATACTTACAGGGAAATGTCTGCCCACGTGCTCCCCACTCACTCTCATGAGCTCTCCAGAAGAGCTTTTCTGGGTCTCTAAATGCTTGTACCTCAATGTGAAATGTGTTATAGCCTGCTTCTGCACACATCAGAAAAGGTGGCAAAAGCCAAAGATTTAATGCTGAGATTCTGTCAGTAAATTCTCAGCAATTACAGTCTCTGATGAACCAGTTGCTACTTAGGAAGGAGGGAGAGAGACAGGTGTGATGGGGTACACAATTCAGGTAGAAGAGAGCTGTTCAAGAGGATTTTAGGCCAGCAGAATAAGCTGTTCCTAGATGCTTGCAGGTGGGCACTACAGAGATGCATCCTTCCAGTCCTAGAGCCTTTATTTAGTATTTATTTGGGCACAGCAAATGCTGAGCACTAAAAAAGAGAGAAGAATCACAGATACGTCCTTCCTCTGCCATGTTCCTCATTCAAAAAAGAGACAATGACAAGGACACATTTAAAATCAAATTAATAACCATCAAGGATATAAATGTCATTATCATTTAAAATGCGTCTAATATTAAGTCTTAATTGTGTGGCCATGTAATGGGAGTTTTCAATCTAAGCAATAATGACAGGATTTCAAAAAAGGAAAACAGCCCAAATAAATGAAAACAACTGTTGGTTATCTATGCTAAAAAGAGGGGCAAAGTAAAGCAGTGGTAAGAAAATTAGACTAAATTCCAGTCTTACTTTCCTATTCTAGTCCTGACACTATGCAGTCACAGGAAAACTGCTTAATTTATGCTTCAGTTTTTCATGGGAACCCTAATCTCATAGTGCTAGTCTAAAGATTAAATAAGACTATATGCACAAAAATTATCATCAAAATGCTAGCATACTGAATCCAGCAACATGTAAAAAGGATTATATACCATGACCAAGTGGGATTTACCCCAGGAATGCAAGGTTGGTTTAGCATAAGACATTTCTCTAAAGAAGATATACAATGACCAAGAAGCACATGAAAAGATGCTCAACATCATTAGTCATTAAGAAAATGCAAATCAAAACAATGAGATACTACTTTACACCCACTATAATAAAAAAGACAAATAATGACAAGTGTTGGAGAGGATGTGGAGAATTAGAAACCCTCACAGATTGCTGGTGGCAATGTAAAATGGTGCAGCCACCTTTGCAAAACAGTTTGGCAGTTTCTCAAAATGCTAAACACAGGGCTATCATATGATCCAGTCATTCTCCTATGAGGTATATACCCAAGAGAACTGTAAACAGGGACTCAAACATATACCTGTACACCAATGTTAACAACAGTATTATTCATAAATCACCAAAATGTGAGGCTTCCCTGGTGGCGCAGTGGTTAAGAATCTGCCTGCCAATGCAGGAGACACGGGTTCAAGCCCTGGTCCGGGAAGACCCCACATGGCACGGAACAACTAAGCCCTTGTGCCACAACTACTGAGCCTGCGCTCTAGAGTCCACGAGCCACAACTACTGAAGCCCGTGCTCTGCAACGAGAGAAGCCACCGCAATGAGAAGCCCGCGCACCACAACGAAGAGTAGCCCTCGCTCACTGCAACTAGAGAAAGCCTACATGCAGCAACGAAGACCCAACACAGCCAAATAAGTAAATAAATAAAATAAATAAATTTATTTTAAAAAAAAATCACCAAAATGTGGAAACAACCCAAGTGTCCATCAGCAGGTGAATAGATAAACAAAAGATAGTATATATACACAATGGAATACAGTATTATTCAGCCATAAAAAGGAATAAAATTCTGACACATACTACAACATAGATGAAACCTGAAAATACGCTAAGTGAAATAAACCAGACACAAAAGAACAAATATTGTATGATTCCATTTATATGACATGTCCAGAATAGGCAAATCTATAGAGACAGAAAGTAGATTAGTGGTTGCCTGAGGCTGTGGAGAGAGGGGAATGGAAAGTGATGGGTATAAGGTTTCTTTTTTGGGGTGATGAAAATGTCTGGTATTAGATAGTGGTGATGGTTGCACACCTTGAGTGTGAATTTTATGGCATGTGAATTATATTTCAATAAAGCTGTTATAAAAAAAAGAATATATGTGAAAACACTCAAACTGTAAAACTGCAAAGTAATACACAAACACAAGGGATTATTATGATGCAAATAAACGGCTGTGGATTGTGAAGTCATGAAGGTTAGATGAGGTAGCAATTAAATCAGCCAATTCACTAATCCTCAAAAATCCTGTCTGCAGGTATGGGAGGTGCTCAGCCTGCTATGTATTTTACATCTAATGTATTTATCTCTTGACTTTAGGGTACATTTATAAACAATTCGCTTTTCATCTCTGACCAATAAAGATATATTAAAGCTAAGATGTATGGGGGAAGGGAACAAAACCCCATAGAAACCTACCCTATTCCTAAGTTTAAGACGTTTGTAGGGGTAGAGGAGAGGGGAGAATGGGGAATGACTGCTAATGAGTAAGGGGTTTCCCTTTGGGGAGATGAAATGTTTTAGAACTAGATAGAGGTGATGGTTGTACAACACTGTGAATGTACTTAATGCCACTGACCTGTATATTTTAGATGGTTAATTTTATATTATGTGAATTTTACCTCAATTTTAAAAATAAAAGCACAGTCTGTTGGTTAAGGGGGAAAAAAAGATGTTTGTATCTGTGCCACAGTAAAAATGGTAGCGATTTTTAACTCAGTAATTATGCCCATCGTCTCCTGCCTAGATTACTGCAAGAGCTTAATAGTCCTTCCTGCTTTTCTCTTGAACCCCTAGTCTATTCGTAATACCAGAGAAAATCTTTTAAAAGGTGCATCAGATACGTCACTTCTCTGGCATCTTGAGTGACTATTCCTTTATTATTCATTTCATATTTTTTGAACACATATCTCAGGTTAAATATCTGCCTGTAAATATTAAATCCCCATAACCTCTAGCACAATGCTGACATACCAACCTGGGATCAATACACATTTCTTGCTGAAGTCAATTAATTGCCACATAAGACTCGAAGGTAAAATCAGAAAGCAGAGGAGATTCCTTATCTCTACCAAGCTGACAGTAAGCTCCCTGGCTGTGAGCTGTGATGCCTTTATTCCACCCTTGCTGCTTAAGGGTTCTTAGATCTTTTGCAGGTACCTTCCCAACTAGCCTTTAGGTTCCCTAAAGTCAGGGACCACTAGTCTCCATTATCTTCCCCAAGGCATCTAGAAGAGGGATAAGCACATACAGGGCAGGAGTAGATGCTGATGGAGATGATGGCAGCCAGAATGAGATGGGGGATAAATCTGGTAGAGAGGGAAGAAGAACCTCAGATTCCAGTAGGATTCGTGCTGCCAGCTTGTTATCTCATCCTTCCCTTCTCACCACCCCTTCTCCATGCCCTCCTGAAGCTGTGGGTTCCTAGCCCCGAGTCAGTAATCCTGCCTCAGCCAATTTATTTTCTAATCTTGTAGCTTTCATAGAAAAGGCTCTCCATGAGATTGATGGTGACAGACAGGACGGCCACACAGATGAGCAGGCTCCCCTGTCAATAAACACCAGGGAGGGAAGGCACCCCATTCATGGAAAAGACAGAGGAGCTAAGTTGTATCAGAAGGGAGGCAATTCCAAAAGCTGGGAAGAGCTATCCAAACAGTGTGCCCTGGGCTTCCCTGGTGGCACGGTGGTTAAGAATCCGCCTGGCAATGCAGGAGACACGGGTTCGAGCCCTGGTCCGGGAAGATCCCACATGCCACGGAGCAACCAAGCCCCTGTGCCACAGCTACTAAGCCTGTGCTCTAGAGTCCGCGAGCCACAACTACTGAGCCCACGAGCCACAACTACTGAGCCCGTGTGCCACAACTACTGAAGCCCACGTGCCTAGAGCCTGTGCTCCACAACAAGAGAAGCCACCACAATGAGAAGCCTGCACACCGCAACGAAGAGTAGCCCCCGCTCGCCACAACTAGAGAAAGCCCATGCGCAGCAACAAAGACCCAATGAAGCCAAAAATAAATAAGTAAATAAACTAAAAAAAAAAAGTGTCCTGGGGGAACCCACCTCCAAGGAGGGAGAGGAAGAAACAGAAACTAAGCCAGCTGAAGGAGATGCCTCCCTCATGCCCTAGGCTCTTCCTCACAAGTATATAGTGAGGTTAAAGTACAACAATAGACGGAAAGTGCTTTGAGGAATAAAAGCACTGTATAAATGCTTGGTACTGCAAGGATTATTATATTAAGTGGCTCTTATCCTTTGCCTGGTTTGTGTCCTAGTTCTTCCAACAGAACCCTAATAAAACTCCCCAAGCATTGGATCAACAAGACAGGAAATGAAATGAAGCAGACTCTCAGTCAAGAGCCCCTGATGACACAAGTATCAATTTGGAGGCAGTGGCAGATCACCAGCAGGGTCAGATGCAGAGAAAGTATCAGTTTTGCATCTGACTTTACTCTCCCTCAGCTGAAGACAAGAGAACTTTAACCACTTTGGGAGGTTTTTTTTTTTCTATCTTCTCTAGCTACCTTCCCATCCTTTTGCTCATTCCATGCTTCCTAGCCTATAAGCACTATTTCTCAGACCCTCCTGCTAGAAAACACACACACACACTTTCCCCAATTGGGAGGATCCTTTTCCAAAGTAACCAAGCTCACAGGGCTCCCAAGGAACTCAATCTCTGGTGTAAAGAATAAAAGCGGAAGAGGCGAGACCATGGGAGGAAAACACAGCTCAGAGTCCCAGATCACTGTATGACTGTTACAGAGAAGGTAGGGCTAGAATGGTAGAAGATTTTGTCTGAGTTTACCTCCTTCAGCAAAGACTAGGAGGTGGAAAGCGATTTCTGAGATCAGTACTGCGGGGCTCCCCGGAGCTCTGGGTGATTAAGAGTGTTACACCGGGCCCAAACCAGACACCCTCCTCAACCAAGGAGAGGAAGCCCAGGATTTAGAGCCAGGGACCTAGGTGCACTACAGTTGTGATTTCAAGTCTCAACTCCCGTGAGCCTCAGTGTTTTCGTATATAAAGGAGAAAAATAACTGTAGTAAGTATATATCAGAATGACTGTTAAAGCACTTTCCAAAAAATAGTAAAGTGCTGGACAAATGCCAGTTGCTATTCTGGATCTTCCCCTATCCACCCTTCTATATACGTACACGGTTGGATGTAGTGTCATATGAGAGAACAAAGGGGTGCAGGACTTGGGTTTCCCTACAGTGCCAGGTGGATTAGAGTTAGCAGTTAGTAAGTCTGAAAAGTTGCAAGAAATTTTAACCAAGAGAGAACCAGTCAACACTTGAACACTAGCCAATTAAAGTTATTGGAAAAACCCCAACTGGAGAATTTAGGGCACTAGCTGGCACCACTTAAAGAGCACAGAGCTCAGTTGTAAGTACTACAGGAGTATTACAGATGACAGAAAAGATAAGCAGGTATGACATAAGAATCAACAGGGGTTTATGTGGTGAGAGATACAGGAAAAAGGAGAAACCTGAATCAAGCAGTTAATCAGGTAAGACTTCACTAGTAAATAAGTTTGGAAGTGGTATTTGAAGGACAGGAGGGACAAAAATTAACCATAAAGAAATTAAGGGACTGTGGCAAGCTGAATTTTCCAAAAGTAACCACAACAGTATTTCCCATTCTTCACACCACTCCCCATCAGGAGGTGGCATCCATATCCCTTCCCTAATCCTGGCCAGGCCTTTGTGACTCCCTCCACTAATAAGAGTAGGGCAAAACTGACACCATGTGATCTCTGAGGCTAGCTCATAAAGAGGGATGCAGCCTCTGCAAGTAACACGGGATGCCTGCTCTGGGAGCCTTCAGTCACCCTGTAAGAAGTCTGGCTACCCTCACCCCACCATGTGGAAAGAGAATCTTTAGAGATTCCAGAGAGAGGAAAAGAAAGAGACAGAGACAGAGAGACAGAGAGTCGAGGAGCTCCAGCTGTTTCAGCTCTCAGCTGTCTTGAGTCTTCCCAACACAGGGGCCACAGTGAAGAAGTCTTTGAAGCCCAGGCCAGGTCGGCCCCTATATAACTGCACCTGTTTGAGAGATCCCAATTGGGAACAACTGCTTAGCTCAACCCAGTCAACCCCCAGAATTCTGAGCAAAATAATTAGTATTATGTTAAGCCAATGTTTGCGGTGGTCTGTTATGCAGCAATGGATATTTTGAACAATACTGATCTGTGCAAAGCCTCCATGACCAGGACAGCTAAGTCACACCCAAGGGATGGGGACCTGGCTCATCCAACTAGAGACTATAAGACAGGAGGTAGTAATGAGATAATAATAATAACTAGCATATACTGAACTCTTAACTATGTCAGGTATTTTGCTAAGCACTTTACATGCATTACTTTTACTTAATTTTTGCAAGAACCCTATGAGAGAAATACTCTTTTTCTCATTTTCCAAAAGGAAAAACTGAGGCTGAGAGGGACTGAGTAACAGGAAACCCAGGTCTATTTGACACAAAAGTCATACTCCTAACAACTAGTCTGTACTGCAACATGGTGAGTAGAACCTTAAAGGAGTGACCGAAGTTCCACAGATTAACATGAGAGTTGGATGGATCTCAGAGATCAAATCCAACTTTCCCATTTTACGACTGATGAAACTGAGAGGCCCAGCGAGGTTAAGTGACTTAGCTTAAAACTGTATCCATTACTCAACAATAAAAAGACAAATAAACAGGGACTTCCCTGGTGGTCCAGTGGTTAAGAATCAGCCTTCCAATGCAGGGGACGTGGGTTCGATCCCTGGCTGGGGAACTAAGATCCCACATGCCGCGAGGCAACTAAGCTGGTGCGCTCTAGAGCCCTCATGCTGCAACTAGAGAAGCCCGAGGGCTGCAGTGAAAGATCCTGCATGCAGCAACGAAGATCCCATGTGCCACAACTAAGACCTGATACAGCCAAATAAACAAATAAGTAAATGAATAAATAAATAAATAAATATTTTAAAAAGACAAATAACCAAAAAATGGACAAAGGATTTGAATAGACATTTCTCTAGAGAAGACATGCAAATTGCCAATAAGCACGTGAAAAGATGCTCAACGTCATTAAGAAAATGCAAATCAAAATCACAATGAGGTACCACTTTATACCCACTAGGATGGCTATAATCAAAAAGACAGACAAAAAAACAAGTATTGGTGAAGATGTGGGAAAACTGGATTCTCACAGTTTGTTGGTGGGAATGTAAAATGGTGCAGCCACTTTGGAAAACAGTTTGGTAGTTCCTTAAAATGCTAAACACAGAGATAGCATATGATCCAGCAACTCCCACCCTAGGTATATACCCAAGAGAAATGAAAAGACACATCCACACAAAAACTTCTACACAAATGTTCATAGCAGCATTAGCATTATGCATCACAGTCGAGCAGTGGAAACAACCCAAATGCCCATCAACTGATGAATGGATAAACAGAAGGTAGTATATCCATACAATAGAATATTATTTGGCCATAAAAAGGAATAAAGTACTGATATGTGCTACAACATGGATGAACTTGGAAAAATATCATGCTAAGTGAAAGAAGCCAGGCACAAAAGGTCACATATTATATGATTCCATGTATAGGAAATGTCCAGAGTAGACAAATCTATAGAGACAGAAAGTAGATTCATGGTTGCCTGGGGCTAGTTGGGTGGTGTGGAGAGTGGCTGCTAACGGATGCGAGGTTTCGTTTGGGGTGATGAAAATTTTCTGGAATTAGATAATAGGGATGGTTGCACAACTCTGAATATACTAAAACCCACTGAATTGTACACTCTAAAATGGTGAATTTTATGGTATGTGAATTATATATCATAAAGCTGTTAATTAAAAAACTGTATCCAGGGAGCTCCCTGGCAGTCCAGTGGTTACGACTCCGCGCTTCCACTGCAGGGTGTGTGGGTTCCATCCCGGTCAGGGAACTAAGGTCCTGCATGCTGTGCACTGCGGCCAAATAAATAAATAAATATTGTATCCATTCATTTAGTAAAACTTTACTGAGCATCCATTCACTACACAGTCCAGGCACCGCAGGGTACACACAGATAAGGCCCCTGAGTAGTTTAAAGGTGCCACACTGCTTAGTGGAAGAATGCTCAGTCACTTCTGAGATTTTATTCTTCCCAAAGTCACTGAACTTACCTGGCCCCAGAGTGCCACTCTTGCCCCGTCATTAACCAACCAGGAGGCAGAGAGGGAGGGAAGTTTCCTTCCTCTTGGATAGTGAATGCAAACCTCAGGTCCTATGGGGAGGCCATGGACAAGGAAAGCTTATCGGGAAGAGATTAAATACTCAAGAGACTTGATTCCCGATTTACCAATCTCTTTTCCTGGAGGACACCCTTCACCTGGGTCAAGCAAACCTGATGTCTGGCTCCCTCAAAGATTTACACATTTTTACCAGTGAGCCTGGCCAGGGGGACAGGAAAATGGAAAGAGCACTAGGTTAGGGCTCCATAAACACAGATTTTTTTTTTTAATCCCAATCCCATTGTTTACTAGTTTACAGATTTAGGCAAATCATTAAAGCCTCCCTGAGCTTGTTTCCCCACCTATAATATGGGAATGCAAATACTTGCCTGGACTACCTCAATAAGATAACAGACCAAAAACGCTTTGCAAACTACATATCATACCGCAGAAATACAAAGGAGCGCCATCATTATGGCACTCTTACCTCGGCCTTATAAACCTTCCATCTTTCTCTCCCTGTCAATTGTGTCCTCCCCTACTTTAAAAACTGACTTCTTCTCTTGGGTCTAATCCTTCCTTTAATCCTGTCACACATCTCCCCTCCTGCCTCTCCCACAGCAGACTCTGATGTGTGTTAACCTCTGACTTAAGACAACCTAGTTCTACCTTGAAAAAAATGAACTCAGAGGCCTACTGATGGGGACTAAGGGGCTCCATTTTTTCTCCTCTTCTTTCTGACCAAACTTCATGAAAGAACTGACCAGACTATCACCCTCTCCTCACTGCCTCTTCCCTCTTAAACTCACCGCAAACTGGCTCCTCCCCACATCCCCCCAAGGCCGTGAAAATCTTCCTGGTTACTAAATCCAGACACTTCTCTATCCTTTCCATCCTTTGCCTCTTGGGAGCACTTGACACCGCTGGCCACTCCCTCCCTCCATTTCTGAGATTCCACACTGCCCTGGCTCCTGTTTTCCTGCCACTCCCCACCAGTCTCTTGTGTGGGGTCCTCTTCCTTTGCCTCACCTCTGAATGCAGTGCCCCTCAGGGTTCTGTCCAAGGCCCTCTTCTCACTCTACACCCTGTCCCTGGACAGCCTCACACTTCCACCATTCGGTCCAGATGTTGATGACCCACACCCCGGCACGCCCTCCTGACCTCCAGGCCTGTACAACCAGCTGCCAACCTACTGAACAGCTTCCCTGGGATCTCCCACAGGCACTTCAAACTCATCATGTCCAAAAGGGACTTCTTCCCTCAATCACGCTCTTCCTCCTCAGTTCCCCTTTTCACTGAATAGTACCACCCAGCAGCCCAAGCCAAGGAAAAGGCTGTCATCCTTGCCCCCGCTCTCCTTCGCGCCCTCCCACCCCCATAACCAATCCTTCTAATCCTTCATTTTTCTCCATCTCCACTGTCGCTTCCCTAGTAGAGGCCACCCTCACCTCTTACCCAGATTACCACAATGGGCTCCTGATTTGTCCTCTCTCTCTGTTCTTTTGTTCTTTCAATTTAAACGTCCACACTGCAGTCGGGTGATCTTGTTTTTCTAAAAGCCTGTCTTACCATGTCACTCCCTACTTGTCTTGCAACGGTGCTTCACTGCCCTCAGGATAAAGTCCAAAACTCCTAATAGGGAGGATTACATGGTTCCCAGGCCCTAGCTCCTGTACGCTCCTGTTTCATTTAATTAATTGTTCCAAGGTCTCGCTATAGACCATAGCTACTTTCAGCTCCCGCCACACCATGTCCTTCCTTTTCTTCTGTCTTCAGTACATGCTGTTCCCTCTGCCTGGACTTTCCCTCGCTTAAGTCTGGCTCTCATTTTCTGGCCTCAATTAAACGTCACTTCCTCCAGGAAAGTTTCTTTATTGTCCCTCCCATTTGCTTCAACTGATATCACAGAAAAGTTCAGGGTGGTATCATACAACTCCTGCTCGCCTGCGTCTCCCCACACAAAACCACAGGCTCCCAGAGGGCAGGGTAAGCAACTTATTCATGTTGAATCCTAGTGCCTTGAGGGGCACCAGCCAGTGAAGACTTGTTAAATGGACCAATCTCCTTATCTGAGGGATAGCATAAGTATTCCTAAGCCTCAGACCCTATTCCTGTGAACACACTGAAGCCCAAGTGGTTTTCTGCCCCCATCCCTAGGGCTCGGAGGAGAAAAGGGTCTGCGGTTCTAGTCTCATACAAGGTCCCATTCACAAAGCTATTTACTACACTCTCTCCAGCCACCTCCCCCCAGAACAACAGTGGCCTTTCTCTGCAGCAGCAGTCTCTTGGAAGGAAGCTTCTGAGGGCTGTGCTCTGGGAAATGAATGGGGCCAGCCTGGGGCAGGCAGGACAATGGCAGGGCGGGCCCTGTGCCCCGTCAGACCCCTGCAGGGAACAGCAGCCCGGAAACCAGGCCGCCAATGAGGAAATCCCCCGAGAGCTGGGAGAAGCTGAAGGCAAGCAACCCAACAAGGCTGCTCTGTCCCTAGAAGAAATACCAAGTGCCCAAGACCTAGCACCCGGTAAGAACAAGGGGGATTCTTGGTCTCCTTTCCTAGCAGCAATGTTTAGAGTTGCTTTCTTGAAATCCCTTGGCTACGCATGGAGGGAATTGGTTATGTCAAGAATGAACAACTACAGTTCAAGTCAGGTAACCGTAGAGAGGAGTACAGAACTCTACTGAGCACTAGAAGACAATCTAGAAAAATGAAGAGACATCGCTTTTGAACCCTGAGAAACAGGATAAGACACAATAACCAACATAAAACATGCAAAGAATGGAAGAGCACCGACATTTATTTATAATAGTCGACCATGTGCTAGGGATTCTGCTAGAACTTTTATATAAAGTATTTTATACCAACATATAAAAGATAATAAGAGTCCAACAGCTATATGTATGTGCAAAAGGAATGTTGAATAATATAAATGTACTATAGAGTTTGATGATATTAACCAGAAAAGGTCACCTTGAAGGAACTAAGACTAGCCGGAGTTGGGGAGAGAAAGAGCACACTCATATAAAGATGTGGAAAGAGTGATGTAGGCCTGGGAAACAGGCTTCAGGCTACCTGAAGCGGGATGGCAGGGGACAGTAATAAGACCTACAATTAGTGAGATGTGGGCTGAACTGAAGCAAGAAGGCATGGATCCCAAGCTGGAGAGCTCGAGCTGGAAAGGAAAGACACTGTGCAAAGAAGGTTTCCAGTGAAAAAGGATGGACTTAGGACGAGATCTTCCGCACCTTATTTTTAACTAGTACCGTCCTGTGTTTGTTCAATATGTTCCCAGAGCCATGCCTGTCGGTCCTCAGTTTAGAATCAGCACAGGTCTCAGCACCCAAGCACAGGTCTTCTCGCGGCAGCTGAGGAGAGCTCAGGCCAATCTGGGGTCCTTGCCAAACCAAATGCCTCAACGACACTCACCAAATGTTTGGCACTATAGAATTCACAAAATGCTTTTACACATATCACCCTGATCACACAGCTAGTTAGCGGATAGGCTGGGACTCACACAAAGCTCTTCTCACTTCAAGTCCTATACGCTCTACAATCATGCTACTAGGATGGTTTCTGCAGAGATATCCCTTGAGCCCTGGAGTTTGGTCTGCAGTGGGAGAGTGGGGTATGATTAATTAATCAGGATATCAAATATATGCTAATCTCCTCAAATCATGACCCCATTTCCTAAGGGAGCTCTCAGAACTCACTGCCCTCTCTCTCTCTCTCTTTAGAAGACTGCATTGAAGACCTCTAAATCTATTTGGTACAAACAGCCTAACCTAAGGGCCTCAGCAAGATAAGTATCATTCGATATGCTATGTTCAGTGAATCGCTGGGTACCAACGGGAGGCAGAATGACTTTTAATGATGGTCTTAATCTCTCTAGCAATAGCCAGTCTCCAAAACTTGGGAACCAAATCTGATTCAGCCTTAACATACATACTCTGTTGGTTTTCCTTCCAAAATGTCTTTCAAATCCTGCCCTTCTTTGTCCTCACATTATCTTTTGCTCTCTTCCCACCTACATAATAATATTAGAATTCTTTCCTTAAACATTCCTTTCATCACCATATATTACACAAACCTTGCTGGTTCCCTTTTTCCTACCACATCCAGTCTGAGTATCTTTATCCCCCCAACACTCCCACCATACTCACCTTGACAACCTAATTTCTCTCTGCTCTACAAAGACCAACACTCTTACCATCCTGAGACCACCCCATGCTTGGTTCTGCCCCAGAACCTTTGCTTACATTGTTACCCTTGTCTGAAACAGCTTCCTCTCTTTCTTCAACCTAAATAATTTCTAACCACCCCTCCCCTGTCTATTCTCACTAGCACCAACTTTCTACTCGTCTCTAAATGTACCTTTTTGGTACACATCAAGATTCAGTAATGATGCACTATCTTTTTATTGTTTTGTGTTGTTTCATTAATTACATTTCCCAACAAGAATGTAAGCTCCACATTCTTGCAAATTATCTGTCAGAACACTAAGAACTAGGCTGTGCATGGAGCTATTTTGATAAATATCTGCCGTCCAACCGACTGACTGCAAGTGCCACAGATCATAGGTCACCCTCCGGAAGGTTGTTAGATTGGTCCCGTTCTCTCTGTGATTTGATGCCAGTCCACGACTGGTGACTATAGATCCCATTGCACCATTTTATGGTAGCTTTAAACACTGGAGGACAAAGTGCTGGAAATCAGGACTCTGAAATCACTTCACCCTAACTTTTCAAAGCCCCCTTCTCACACATTCACGTCTTAGTTTGCTATTCTTTAGAATGAGGAGAATCCTGAAGAAGTCAATAAAGACGACAGAGGGATACTAGTGACTTTAGGGCCTATGTTGAAATCAGAAGTAAAAGACAGGAAGATGGACTTAAATTGTAGCAAAGGAGGAAACTCCCTGGTGGTCCAGTGGTTAGGACTCGGCGCTTTCACTGGGCTGGTCGTGGCGCTTTCAATCCCTGGTCGTGGTCAGGGAACTAATATCCCGCAAGCCACACAGTGGAGCCAAAAAAAAAAAAAAAAAAAAAAAATTGTAGCAAAGGGGCTTCCCTGGTGGCGCAGAGGTTGAGAATCTGCCTGCCAATGCAGGGGACACGGGTTCGAGCCCTGGTCTGGGAAGATCCCACATGCCGCGGAGCAACTGGGCCCGTGAGCCACAATTACTGAGCCTGCGCGTCTGGAGCCTGTGCTCCGCAACAAGAGAGGCCGCGATAGTGAGAGGCCCGCGCACCGCGATGAAGAGTGGCCCCCGCTTGCCACAACTAGAGAAAGCCCTCGCACAGAAACGAAGACCCAACACAGCCATGAATAGATAAATAAATAAATTAAGAAAAGAAAAAGAAAATGCAGTGCTTCTCATTCACTAAAAAAAATAAAATAAAATAAAAAATTGTGGCAAAGGAAAAATTGTGATTCAAAAGAATTTACAACTATTCAACTCATGGAACCACAAGAGATCACTGAAAATGGGAGTCCCTCAACCTTCTGGACCAGCTCAGGAGACGCCCTACTTGGAGTCAAGAGGAAAGTGAAGAGGAGGATCCCCTAAGACTTAAGACTTCTGTGATTTTCCCCTCAAATCTGTCCGATTGTTTTAGGACCACTAATCTGGGTGTTCTTCCAGGCCTTGAAAATGTCTTCCAAATCCTACTCCAATTTTATTGGGGGCCACAGATTTCCCCGCCCCTCCCCACACTTCCACTTCCACATCACTGTACTTCTTCCACTTTCCCCTCCCATTTCATCAGACAGCTCTGTTCCCTGGTTTTTTCAAACTTTCGTTTTCACTGGTTTTCAGGAAGGCAGATAGGATTCCTGAAAAAAAGTCCTGGCTCACTGAAAGAAAGGGCACAGGCATTATGTTTTCAGAGGCTCAAAGAACATAACAGCTAGAAGGAATCAAATCTGAGAGGTTGGCTACCCTAATTCACTCATCTATTTACTTGGATGCTGGGGGTCTTCCCTCAGAACTCCAAACCTCTTTTCACAGGGGATCTAACACGACTTTTCATAAAGTAATGATTACTTTTTTCTTTTGAGACCACAATCTGCAACTTCTGTAGTCCTGCTTCCCTCCATGGGGCAAAGGAGTGACCTTGGATGCCACTAGCAGGTCTATGCTTGGGTCTTTTCCCAATACGGTGATTGAGAAAAGAAGAATGCACAGTCCATGGGGAAAAGGGTTTCCAAACCACATGATAAATCTTGAAATTAAGTTTTAAAAATAATAAACCAATAAAATGGATTTTTAAAGGCAGTGCCACTATGAAGATGTGAAGCAAATTCAGTCAGTATAGATTAAAACCGCTCCTCTTACGTTTTATGGAACTTCAGCGTTAACAAAGCCCTTTCTCCTACATCAGATTCCCAGATCTTTAAAGCGGTATCACTGCTATCCAAAAGACACTATCCAAAAGTTTCCAAACCCTATTCCACGAAGGTTGCGAGTTTCCAGAACTCTTTTGTCTTTATACCAATTTGGGGATTAGCCATGTGACCTTCACAGAATCTTTTTTATTTTTGATGAACTCATTGTCATTTAACTTGTCACATTTTTTGTCTTCCCTCCTAAACAGAACAAAAGGGACTCTGACAGTACTTTGACGATTTAAAAAAAAAAAAAGCTAAATAAATTTGTTCATCAAAGGGTGCTCTTTCAGAAATGTTTTTGCGTATGTGAAGGTAAGCTCAGCCTGTTCCTGTTCATAATGGTGATTAATCACCAAATGTTTCATCTGCAAATCCACTGCCATCTCTCATCTCACGCCTGGGGAGCACAAGGGTACATTCTGGAGAAGACTCAGCGTTTCAGGGGACTTACTCTTTGTAGTTCTGGATCCCTGTCACTGTTCTGGGAGGCCAACCTCTAAACTAGGCAGAAACTCAGCTGAATGTCTGGGGGTTTCTTGTTCCCAGGGCTCAGTAAGAACTTGAAGTGGAAAGGGGGAGCCTGAGGTGGGAAGAACCTCCCCCACCTCCTTCTCAGACAAGCCCAGTCTCCTCAGCCTAGGCTACCAGCTTTTCTTCTCTACAAACGTCCCCTCAGCCTGAAGGCTCTTTCCTCCTTCCTCTGCCTTTTTCTCCCACCTCCTCCATACACTTCATGAAAGATTTCGCCTCTTCTAAAAAAAAAAAAAAAAAAAAAAAAGGCTACAGGCTGGGGAAAAGTTACATTCAATCTCAGATCCCTGATAAGGAACAGTTGCTGGCTCTGGGTTTATTCTGAATTAGGCAAGTCATATGCTTCTAAAACAAGGAACAGCCAGAGATCATAAAACAAATCCTTTCTATCCCCATCTAAGGAAGCCAAGGTAGCTCAAGCCTCTCCCATTCATCAAAATTCCTGGGAAGGAGATTCAATAACCTTCCCCTTCTCATATTCTAGTATCATCACCCAACCCTGACCAATAGAACTAGAAAAGTATGCCTTCTTTCTAACCTCATGCACTTCTGCAACAAAAATGCCTGTTCACTCTGGTTAAATTCTTCAAAACAATGGAAAGATCTTTCAGTCACTCTTAATTTGTTTTGGGCCAGTTCAGAAAGTAGTGCATGATGTTAAATCAAATCCATGAGTTTACCATCTAAAAGTTATAGAGTTTTGGTTTAGAAAGCAATTTGAAATATATTATCTAATTTGATTTGTTTTTAATGTTGTTTTTCTTAAAAAATATTTTATTTATTTATTTGGCTGCGTCGGGTCTTAGTTGCGGCACTCGGGATCTCTTGTTGTGGCGTGAGGGCTTCTCTCTCTAGTTGTGGCATGCTGGCTCCAGAGCATGTGGGCTCAGTAGCTGTGGCACGCAGGCTTAGTTGCCCCTCGGCATGTGGGATCTTAGCTCCCCCAGGAGGGATCAAACCTGCGTCCCCTGCATTAGAAGGCAGATTCTTAACCACTGGACCACCAGGGAAGTCCCTATCTAATTTGATTTGCTCCTTTCAACAGCACCATGAGAAAGACGCAATAAGTGTTACAATCCTCAAATGACAAGCTATGTGAAAATGTTTGTGAACCGGAAAGCATTTCATGTGAACGAGCTATTGCCTTACACATGAGGAAACCAAAGGAGGCATGTGATTTGCCCAAGATCACACAGTTAAGGGGAATGCCAGGGCTCAAACCAAGAACTCTCAGCTTAAATCTAGTACTTCTCCATCTGCTTTGGTCCTCACATGAGCTAACTACCTCTAAACAGAGAAAAGCTGTTTTATGGATGCTCTTTTATGGATCCTAACCCATCTGGCCACCTCAAAAACATTTGCCATGGAGAACTAGGCAAATGGAGATACATGGCTTAGCAAAACTCATTACCATGCCTATAAAAATAATTCAGTATTATTATCTCTGCTTGCAATATCAAACACATTTTTAGAAACTTTTGAGAAGAACACACATTAACAGGCAATAAATTGTCCATGGACAAAAACTGAAAGGGACACGAACAGCTACCATTTAGCCCATCTTTCGCTAACAACTGATTAACACTGTAAGATCAAGATTAGCTGCAAATACTTCATGTTTCTTTGGACCCAGAAGTCACTTCCCAAGAGGGGATTAAAGACTCTGCTGGATAAATATTCCACAGCCTTCTATTCTTCGAGCCACAATCTCTCTCCATAGACATGGTCCTCCATGTTTATGTCCTAGAAAACACGCATCACCTAGGAAGCCTTCTCTAATTGACCTTACTTTGACTACACTTGAAATTAACACGAATGTTGAAAAATCTGAAACGGATGAATTTATATACGCTGACATGTTCACTCAATCCAATATTCGTTTGTCAAATATTTAGTAAGCACTCACCCCATGCAAGGCACTAAGCCAGGCGTGCAGGCTATAACTGAGCAAACAAAACACAGTTCCTACCTTTACAGAGCTTATAGTCCAGTGTTGCTTTTATGTGGTCTTCAGGAGTCTTACACCTTTCCTAGTTCCTCAAGTAGATTGCATGCTCTTTGTAAGCAAGAACTGCATACTTAAATTTTTTGAAACACCGAGCACAGCACCTTACACTACGCTCTCTAAACAGCAAATTGATAAACTAAAAGAGAATCCCTGACTCTATAACCTGAAATCCCTCCACTCAGTCTCTCCAGTATGGTGTAAAATTGTGTAAAACTGTGAATTATTTAAAATCCACAGGGTCTTGAATCTGAGACGTCAAAATAGCCAATAGAATGAACCTACTGCTAAAGGGGTACGATCCAATACAACTGGAGACACCGTGAAGGGGACCCAAGTCCCAGAACTGATCCTTTAATGGGGAAGAGAACTGGGGTAGTGGTAGAGGTGAGGAATGCTCTCACCCTGCGAAGCTCCATTATCCCAAGTGCAAGGGGGTTCTGAAAAGCATCTTACCTTACTGCCAGAAAGAACAAAACGGGGCCCCCGCCCCTTTTCCACAGGACCAGTATACAAACCTACTTAGACAGGGTGGGGCAAGAGAAAGAGCCTCGGGTTCAGGATCAGAAGACCTGCGACTGAGTCTAGATTCTGCCACTAGTCAGGGAAGATGGCACTGGGCTAGCCAGGTATCCCCCATGAGCCTCAATCACCCCTTCTGTAAAATGAGAATAATAACCTCTGATTTGTCTGCCTCATGGAAATATTGGGAGGCTCAAATGAGATACATTCCTATGAAAGCACTCAGAAAAACCGTGCTATACAAATCCTGAGAAGACTGTGAGGGTATGCCAACTCCCAGAGGAGCATCTTACACTAGCCCAGGAACCATCACTGCCTTTTTCTTGTACCCCCAACACCTGGGTTTCCATCTGCTCACATCTCTGAATTCAGAGAAATAGTTCACCCCCAAATCTCAAAAAGGCAAGTGCGCTAATTCCCATATTCCAAGAGGATGAAAAGAGAAGGGCAGCCATGTAACCATTTCAACTCCTTGCCTTGACACACGCCTCAGTTCTCCCTTTACAAGAGTCAAACTGAAGAGAAGCCAACAAAAAGGGGAAGGGATGGAGGTTCAAGCAGCCACATATACTATCTGTCCCTTGTGGCTGTCTGCCTTCTCTCCACTGCCAAGTCAGGTCCCCGTCTGGGGACTGCTGAACTAATCTAAATGGGACTCTGAGGCAATACAGAGATTAGTGTTTGGGAGAGAGAGAGATTGTATCATTTTAGGCCACATTCCACAGCCCAAAAGAAATTATTATCAGCATGGATAATCAAAGGTTAACTGGACAGGGAGAAAACAATTGTTCCCTTGAAAATATTCTTCCCTATCTCTCCAATAATTTTTTTTTTTTCCAGGCCCAGTCCTTTCATTTGCTTGTTCAGTCCTCCAACCAACCATCCATCCAACACCCACAAAACTACCCTAAAGACTCTCAAGGAGAAAAGGTTGAGGAGGAGAGGAAAGGAAAAGGCAGACACCTTACAAAGTTGTAAACTGTAGTGTGACGGGGCGACTGGGCAGACTCTTGGGGGAGGTGGGGGGGCAGGGCATCCTGTGCTCCGACTCTAAGGGCCAGTGTCTCTGCCCATCAGGCCTAAGAGCCTAAAACAACTCCTTCGGGCTCTAGGCAGAGGGAAGGCCCATTTTGCAGAGTCAAGCTTATTCAAAACGGCTTGGAAGATTTAACCTAGAGCATCAGCTGGTTGGCAGATTTCAATTAAACCCCAAGCTTGGAGAGGAAGCAATTCTAGTGTTGACCTATGCATTTTGGGGGCCATTATCAGCCACCGGTAAAAATCCAGACCTGTACGGGTGCAAAGGGTGTTTCTGTCCCATCATTCAGGCCAACAACATCCTCCGCATTCTAGAAATGGGATCCACCCCATCACCAAGCCCCACCATTCCACAACAACCAGCCGGTGGAGGCCCACGCCCCTACCAGGGCCCTTCCCCCAGCAGCTCCGACACCTAAAGCCGGACCCAATCACCCTTGGGGTCTCACGTGACCAGGCCTGTGCCCGCCTCCCACCCCTAGGCTGGCAAGTTAGGGACTCAAATTCAGCCTCTGGCCTGGCAAAAGTCAAAGGCGGCTGGAAAGCATTTCCCCCTCTTTCCCCACTTCTGGCGTCACTGTCTACTGTTTATATTTAAAAAACACTGAATCAGGAGATATGTTTTGAACATGGACACACACAGAGGAAACATAAACACACATGCCCAGAGAGTCCCCAGAGACCCCACCAATTCCCACAGCCCACACAGACCCTTCTTTTGCAACCTTTTATCAAAATGCAACACTTTCCCTCCCAGTCATTCCTTAAGTAAGTGTTGAAAAACCACATTATTAGCAAACTTACCTGTCTATACTCTGGGGTAACCTTACACTCATGGTTTCTCAGTGTCTCCACGGTTCCAGAATCCTGTAGTTTTGATGTCTTGATCAGGACTGAATCGCTTGCAATTTTTAAGAAAGGTGAGAGGATGGCCTCCCAACTTGAAGACAGAATCCTTTTTCTTCCAGCTCTCAGGACCCTGGTAACTGAAGCTCCATTCTACTTCTACCAGTTAACATGGTCTCCTTCCTTAGCCCCCTTTTCCCCTCCCCCCCTCTTAAAAAAAACAAAACAGAAAAAACCCGAAAGAAAAAGAGAAAAAACTATGACCTTCTTAGAACCAAAAACCCAACCACAAATCTCTTCAAGGTTAGCGCTATGGGCTTAAAAAAAAAAAAAAAAAATCACAGAATGTGCTTCAAAATATCAATCTTAACTGCAAAATATAGATAAAAACCATCCTTTTAATCTAGTTTTCCTAGCTGTCCTTCTGTTGGCAAGAGAGCCTCAAGCTCCAAAGGGGGAGAAAATAATGCTCTGGTCTCCAATGCTTAAAACGACAACAAATATACTGAGGGACCAAAAAGAAAAAAAAAATCCAAATTGACACCTGGAAAAAATCTTCCAGCTGATTTGCACAGTAGAAAAATAAATAAAACCATACACTAGTATGTACACAACAGCACTCCTTCCAAGTCCAGTGCAACCCTGGGAACCAAAATTATGAATTTCCTTAAAAAAAACAAAAAGCTTTTATATGAAAGGTTTTGAAATTCTTAAATGAGCCAATCGCACCAAAAAAAAAAAAAAAATCAAAGAACACCTGAAATACAATGCTTTTTACCTTTAAAATGGTAGCAATACCACAAACCAGAGAAAAATCTCTGAAAATATTCTCTCCTTTTCTTTTTCCTTTAAACTTGCAGGTTTCTCCACCTACCCCAGCCTGATTCCCAGCCTAGGTTCGGCCTTTTTCTGAAAGACAATTTCCTGAGTTAGTTCTGTTTTGCTCCTCCACATCCAGGCTCCGAAATTTTCTCTTGCCTCAGCCTCCATGAAACGGAGATTTCGCTTCTTCCCGTTCCCCCTGCTCTCCCTCTCGCCTTGCCAGAAAAACTGCTCCCTTATTATTAATAGTTTGGATTATTATTGTGGATTTGAGTTCGAGGTGGGATAGTCCTCCACACCAGCCTCCTGGACAATTCGATCGCCTGGCTTCTCTCACTCGGCCTCTCTTTTTCCTCCCTTTCCGCCCCTCGCCTAATCTCGCAGGCAGAGAAGCCCACCGCGCCTCGCGCAGGACCGCCGGCGGCCTCCGGCTCCCGGCCCCGCTCGCCCGCTCGCCCCACGCCCGACCGCCGCGCTCCGGTCTCGACGGCCGCGGGACTCCGGGCTCGGGCGCAGGCAGGGAAGGCGGCGGCGGCGGCAGGCCGGCACGGGCGGGCGTCCGGCTCCCGGCGTCGCGGCCGCGCTCGCCTCCTTCCGGGCCCCTTCCCCCCCGGCTCGCCGCTCGCTCGGGCGCAGGCCCGGCCGGCCGCCCCCTCCCCGCGCTGCCCTCCCTCCTCCTTCCCCGCGAGCCTTTCTCCTTCCCTCGCTCCGGCGGGGGCGGGGCCGCAGGCTCCTCCTCCCAGCGCTGCCCGCCGGCCTTTCCCCTCACGCCGCGGTTAGGGGCGGGGGCGGGAAGTCGACCGCCTTTCCCTTCCCTGAGAGCTGAGGCTGCGGTTCCCGCCCCGCCGGCCCCTCTCTAGGTCTCCCTGTGCGCTCTGCCCCGACGCGACCCCTCGCCGACGGTTCTCGGCCGGTCCCCTCCGCGGCCCCACAGTCGCTGGCCCTGCCCCTCGGTGCGGCCTAGCCGATCCCGGGCTTAGCCGGATCCCTGGCTTTTCCCGGCCTGGCTCGCCGGCGACCCCGGCCCGGACCCCGCGAGTCACACGGCGCCGCCTCCGCCGCCGTCACCACCCCGGCCGCCTTTTCGCTGCTTTCCCTTGGGTGCTTTTCCCCCTTTTACTGCCCTGAGCTCAAGACCTGACCTTTGTTTCTTCCCCCTCTTCCCACCCTGCTGCGGTGCCCGGCGCTCCTAGGCCCCCTCCCCACGTGGACTGGATTTTGCGTTCACCATCGTTACGCCTGCTCTCCCACCGCCTCTGCTCACACTACCTCCACCTCTTTTCTCATCTTATTTTTCAAAAATTTGTCGCGGCCCCCTGCCTGGGGGCCAGGAGCTCTTTTAACCTTTTCCTCCCATTTCGGTGGTCCTCCTCACTTCTAACACCCACCGACACTGGGGGAAGAGACCCTCCTGCTCTTCCCGCTCCGGTTGTTTGGGCATCTTAATACCAGGCTGGGTAAAGTGTTTTTGAAGTCGATGGAAAATCCTTTCAAGGACAGTTCTATTTTCATAACCCCCTCTCAAAGAATCACGGTTTCTAAATCTTTCCAAGTAGCATGACATTAGTCAGAAGGTCCCAAGCGTTATGGTTAAAAATAATTAAGACAAAAAGGAAACTTTTTCATTAGGACTGGGGAGTGAACTTTGTCTTCTTGCCTGGGTAAATGCTATTGTAAAATACCCCGCGGAGGTGGTGTGTTTGCATGTGTTCTCTCCCTTCCACACCACCGTGATTGTTCTGGGGGAAAATACATGTATGTGTGTATTTACCCACACACATCCATAAGCAGTAAAGAGGGATCTGAGTGATCCCAGCAGTGTTAGAAGTGATGAATTTGCAAACAGCAAGAGGAAAAAGAAACTAACAAGCATCCGCTGAGGACCCAGAATGAACTAGAACCTTCCTCTGAATTATACCAGGTACAAGTTGGTAAATAAAAGAAAGAACTTCACCCCATCTCCACCAACCCCTAGGCCAGAATCCCCAAAGACAGGTGGTCTGCCCGGAATCTGAGGCACCACAGTTCAAATTTCTACTGACTTTGTTGCTTATTCCCTTCCTATACTACCTGCAAAAATGATGTTCCCAAATGTGGACACTTCCTCTATGGTCACCAGTGGTCACCAAACATTTTTCTTATCATGCTTTCTTAATCTATAATATTTTAAAATAATTATTTACATGTATTTTATTACATGTTATAAATCTTGCTCTAGAGTAGAAATATTAAAAGATTAAAATAAAGATGAAGTGCATTTTAAAATCGTACTTTTTAGTGAAAGTTAATGGCTGTCACGACTGGGAAAGATGCTTGTCAAAGAGGTAGAGTCAAGCAGAAGGAGTGCATTCTTGATTGCATTTATTAAATTATGATAACTCATCTTCCTATCCCATTCACCACGATGCAGAGGCTTTTAATTGAAATTCAACTAGTAAATTTACAGCTTAAGTCAATCAGTGCTTCTTGAATGATTGGAAGGTTTTACATTTTATATTTTTAACAAATGGATCCAAACCCCCTTGGAAGTATCGCTTAGATTTTTAAAACAGATTTAAAATTTTTGTTTCTTGGTTTTCAAGTGTGCAGACAAAAGTTTTACAGGTGAAACACACTGTTTTTGGTGATTAAAAAAATAACAGGGACTTCCCTGGCAGTCCAGTGGTTAAGACTCCCAGCTTCCAATGCAGGGGGTGTGGGTTTGATCCCTGGTCAGGGAACTAGGATCTTGCAAGCCGCGCAGTGCCACCCAAAAATAAATTGTAAAATAACAATTTTGGAACCATTTCAGCCAGGCATTTTCCAAATGCTTTCTCAATAAGCGTGAGTTTCTTTAGAAAAGCAGTAACTTTCCCACTAATTAATAGACTGTCACCCTCACCTTGAAGGGACAGATTAAGTGGATTTTTGTTGTTTTTTGTTTTTGAAAATAAGTGCTAGGTAGTATACTCTTGCCAGCCATTCTTGATAGAACTTTGTAAAATAAAAATGTGTATCCGTGCTTTGTTCTGTATCTCTTTTTAGGCCTCTCCCAGGAGATAACCAATGAATCTCAGCAGAACAAGAATTTTCATGGTCATTTTCCCTGTCTTTACTAAAAATTGGAACGTTTGTAGCAATTAAGAGGCTTATTTTTATCCAGTGGATGGCATACATTATAAAGAAACTGAATGTCTGAACTGTGTGTGGCATTACTGCGGGTTCCTGGAAACATCTCACATACTGCACGTGACAGATGACTTCTGAAGCAGTGACCTGGTGAGAGTGCTAGGTCAGGCCTCAGACCGTATATTAAAGGTAAATAATAATAAATATTAATATAAAGCTTAAGTAGTTATTTTTACTATTGTTAAATACTATTGTGAATGCACTTAAATATTTTCCTCTTGCAGAGCAGCGTATCTCTTTGTATACTCCACTTTGAAGACTGTGGGGATGGGGGGGGTGGCCTTAGCAGGATAGAACTCCCTGAAGTTAGCTAGTCTTTTAAGTGAACTGCAGTCTCAGTTCAGGGAAAAAAAAATATTAGATTGTACCCAAGACAGACTAGGTTGTAGGAATCTGGAAGCAGCTGTTGGTTAATGAAAAGAGCGCTAGACTAGGAATCCAAAGAACTGAGTTTGTTTGGGGCTGTATACCGTTCTAGCTTTGTGACCTGCTGTTTGCAGGTTGTAAGGATTAAGTAAGGTCAAGCATGGGCTCTGTAAACTACAGATTGCTGGGCAGGAAAATCAGGATAAACGTTAAGAAGTGGTATCTTGAATCGACAGAGTCCTTTTACCTTTTTTCCAAGAACTCTATTAATAAATGAACCCTCTCTGCCCAACATCCTGTGGGATAGGTAGGGCATTCATTGTTACGTTCATTAGTTGTTAGGTTAAATTTATTTACACTTAAGGAAACTATGGCACAGAGAAGTTTTAGGTAATTTGCATGAAATCCCATTAGTTTGATACATTTAGGCTTGAGTTCATACCTCCTCATTTCTAGGTGAGAGAAGCAAAGGAAAAAACTTTTTTTTTTTTCTAGACTCCCTCTCCCTCTGAGAGGGAGTCTAGAAACTTAATATTTAATTGCATAGCTGAGGGAGAGCTGTGATGGAGAAACTTGAATGGTTCCCAGTGTGATTTCTAGAGAAGCAACTTTTTCATGCAGAGACAGCCTCAGTCCAAACTAGGAGTAAAGTCTAGAAAGACGGACTCCAGGTTTCAGTCATTCTCCTTCTGGGATGCTGTTAGGAGACAAGCCTAGCAAATAAAATCACCACTGGTGGGACAGTGCTACTGCTTATTGAAGATCTTTTATCCCTCTTCAACCTTTATCAGTTGGAAAAATGATACGGAGAGGCTTGCTTAATTAAGATATTGTTTAGTCCTAAGGGTGAGAAAATGTTATGGTTTATTTTTTAGCTGATTTAGATTTCTCTAGAATACTTCTGGGTAGCCAGAATAACCAATATTAAACCTCTGTTTCAAATATCATTTCATTGTCACTCAGAACATTCTGATCATTCAACCTGTCGAGTTCCCAATAAAATTTTAATACGAAGAAATATCAAATAATAATACCCAAAACATACATAGTGCTTACTATGTAAATACTGTTCTAAACAAACTATGAGTATTAAACCACTAGCCCGTCACAGCAGCCTTTTGAGGTGGTTATTATCCTCATTTTCAGATGGGAAACAGAGGCTCAGAGAGCTAAAGTAGCTTGCTCAGGGTCACAGAGCTGGGGACACAGGCAGTTTGGCCCCAGAGTCTATGCTTAACTGTCAGCTGTACTGGCTGTATGTTACAGGCACTGGTGAGAAAAAAAACAAAACCAAAAAACCAAAACCAAACCAAAACAAAGAACAATGCATACACAAAAGCTTATCAGAAAGAAGAGGTGCAGGGCTTATTGAGGAGAAACTGGGGAGGGTGGAGCTGGAAGTAGAGGTCAGCGGTTTAACTCCTCAGCCCTCCAGAGAGTCATTTTTCCATGATGCAGTGAACAGCAAATTTTATCTTAGTGCTCTTACGTCTTCGTCTCCCTTCTCAGTGTCCCTTGAGATATCACCCCCAGAAATTTGCTCCCTCATCACTTTTGAGGATCTCAAGGCATTCAGTGGAGAAGGGACTTCTCACCTTAACTCCCACTGAGGGGAGGTCTGCGTTGTCTACGGTGACACCTCTCAGGTGTGCACTCCAGCCTCCCAAGCGTGGTACCTTCCTGTCTGTTGTTACCTTAGAAACCAGCTCTCTCCCATCAACACCCCTAGTAGCTGAGACGAATTGAATAACAGGGAAGGTGCCAAGATAAGTTGTAAAGGGAAATGTGTGAAAGAAAACCAGTTTTAGACTGAAGGCTAATATTTCAGAAGTTGGGTGTGTTATGTGTGTTATTTTTTTCCTCCCAATAGGAAAAAGTACCCAGGATCAAATGCGAGATACAAAAAAGGTGAGATACCAAGGGGAAGATTAAAAAAACAAAAAATGAAAAACAAAACCTGCCCAAAGCCTGCTTTAAAAACTGAAAAATGTCCTTTAAAATTTTTGACCTACAATAAATTACACATATTTAAAATGTACAATTTGATAAGTTTTGACACACATGAAACAACCACCACAAATCAAGATAATGAACATATTTATTATCTCAAAGCTTAGTCTTGATCCTTTCTAATTCTTCCCTCCCACTGCTTCCAACTGGACCTCCCTCTCCCGTCCTAGTCCGTGGGCGATCGCTGATCTGCTTTTTTTCCCTAAAGATTAGTTTGCATTTTCTAGAAGTTTATATAAATGAAATCATAGAGTATGTGTTCCTTTTGATATGGCTTCTTTTACCCAGCACAATTATTTTCAGATTCACCTATGTTGTTGAATATATCAATTTATTGCTAAATGGCATTTTTTAAATTTCAATTTTTGATTGCTTATTGTAAGTTCATAGAAACAGTTATTTTTGTGTATTGCTCCTATATCCTGCAATCTTACTTATTAGTTCTAGTAGATATTTTGTAGGTTATATCAGATTTTCTATGTAGATGATCATGTTGTCTGAGAATAAGGACAATTTTACTCCTTCCTTTCCTATATGCATTCCTTTTATTTCTTTCTCGTGTCTTACTGTGCTAGCTAGACCCTCCAGTGTGATGTTGACCGCACTAGTAAGAGCAGGCAGCCCTGTCTTGTTTCTGATATTAGGAGGAAAGCATTGTTTTTTTCACCATTATATATGATGTTATCTGTAGGTTTTTCATAGATGCTCTGCTATCAGGTTGTGGACGTTCCCTTGTATTCCTAGTGTAGCACCGCTGGTGTAGTAGTATCATGCAATATTCCCCTTGTATTCCTAGTGTGCTGAGAGTTTTTATCAAGAATACATGTTGTATTATATCAAATTCTTTTTCTGCATTGACTGAGATGATCATATGGTTTTTCTTCTGTACTCTGTTGATATGGTGAGTTTTCAGTGTTGAACCAGCCTTGAATTTCTGGGATAGACTCCACCTGGTTATGCTTTTATATATTGTTTGATTTGATTTGCTAAAATTTTAAGAATTATTACATCTATATTCATGAAAGATATTAGTCTGTAGCTTTATTTTCTTGTAATGTTTTGTCTGGTTTTGAGTAATGATGACTTCATGGAATAAACTGGGAAGAATTCCCTTCTCTTCAATTTTCTGGAACAGTTTATATGGAATTGACATTATTTCTTCTTTAAATGTTTCATAGAATACCCCAATGAAGCCATTTGGGCCTGGAATTTTCTTTGTGGGAATGTTTTAAGTTACAACTTCAGTCTTTTTAATAGGTATAAGGCCATCTGGATTGTCTATTTTTTCTTGATTGAGCTTTAATAGACTCAGTTTTGTAAAGAATTTATTCATTTCATCTAAGTTTTTGAATATATGGGCATGAAGTTGTTAATAATATTCCTTTATTATCTTTTTAAGATGTATAAAATCTGTAGTGATGTTTACTTTCTTATTCCTGATATTTGTAACTTCTTTTTCCCAGCCAATCTGACTACAGGTGTATAAATTTTATTAGTCTTCTCAAATAACCAGCTTTTCAGTTTCATTGATTTTTTTCCCCTATTGTTTTTGTTTTATTGATTTCTGCTCTGATCTTTATTGTTTCCTTTCTTCTGCTTACTTTGGATTTCATTTGCTCTTCTTTTTCTAGTTTCTTACAGTTGAAGTTGAGATCATTGATTTGAGATCTCTCACAGAACCTGACTACACTGGTACCCTGATTTTGGATTTCCTGCCTCTGGAATTGTTAGAAAAAAATTTTTGTTGTTTAAGCTAGTCTATGGTAATGTTTATAGCAGCCCAAATTGACTACGACAGTTTCATTGACTTTGTCTATTTTTTAAAATTCTCTGTTTTATTTATCGCCACTCTAATTTTTGTTTTTTCTTTCCTTTTGCTAGCTTTGGGTTTAGTTTGCTCTTTGTTTTCTAGTTCCTTACAATGTACAGGTGTATATTTATGATTTCTTTTTATCTCTCTTACTGGCTTATTAACTATAAATTTTTGTTGTGCTATTATAGTATAATTCTTAATTTTTATCATTGACTAACTTCAAGTGATATTATACCACCTCACATATAATAATCTCCCAGGTTTTATGCTATGGTTAACATACATACACTTTACTTCTACATGTGTTGTAAATCCTGTAATATGTTGTAAAACAGTCAGTTGTCTTTTAAACTTATTTAAATAATAAAAATGGAAGTTTTTGTATTTATCTACATAGTGACAATTTCTGGTGCTCTTCATTCCTTTGTGTAAATTGAAATTTTATCTGGTATCATTCTTTCTGTCTGAAAACACTTCCTTTACTATTTCTTGTTGCTGGTGTAGGTGATGTGCTTGGTGTAATTATTTTCTACTTTCTTGTGCTTGGGGTTCATTGAGCTTCTTAAATCTGTGGGTTATGGTTTTAGTTAACTTTGGAAATCTATTGGTTAATTATTTCTTCAGATATTTTTGTCTGTTCCCCATCTCTTTCTTCTCCTTTGGAGACTGTGTATATTAGGCCACTGAGATGTCTCACAGCTCACTGATACTCTGTCCTTTTTCTTTTCATGTTTCATTTTGGATGGTTTCTAGTGCTATTCTACAAATTCATTAACCTTTCTTTCTGCTATGTCTAATTTACTGTTAATCATATCCAGTGTATTTTTCATCTCAAACATTGTAGTTTTTATTGCAAGAAATTCAGTAACATTCTTTTTAAAATTCCTCGTATACATATACTTAATATGCCCAGTCTTTCTTCTAGCTTCTTGAACATATGGAATACAGTTATAATAACTATTTTTGTGTGCTAATTCTATCATATGTTTCATTTCTGGGTCAGGTTCAGTTGACTGATATTTTTCCTCATTATGGGCCTTAATGTCCTACTTCTTTGCATGCCTGGTAATTTTTAATTGGGTGCTGGATATTTTTGTATTCCTATATATATTCTTAAATTTTGTTATAGAACACAGTTAAGCTTCTTGGAAGCAGTTTAACCCTTTCAGGTCTTGCATTTAAGCTTTGTTAGGTGGAACAAGGACAGCATTTAGTCTAAAGTTGATCCCCTCCCCCTATCCACAGCTACTGAGGTTAGGTCTTCTGTGCACTCTGTATGACGGCCTAGGAACTATGAGATCTTTCACTCTGGCTGGTAGGAACAGGCACCTTTCCTGGCCTTGTGTGAGTTTCAAGGATTCCTCTTTCTAACCCTTTCAAGTAGTTCTGTCTTCAATCTAGGATATTATCCTCCCACACATGCACTGATCTAAACTCAGCTGAATACTTAGGGGGGACCCAGTGCAGCTCTCCAGAGTCCTCTCTTTGTGCAGCTTTCTCCTTCTGATGTTCTGGCCTCTGGCCTCTAGTCACCTTGCCCTCCAGGACTCTCAGCTTTGTCTCCTCAGCTCTGGGGCACTACTGCACTCCACCTGGGCTCCCCCTCCCTGCGCCTTGGCCTGGAAACTTTGTCCGGGAAGTAAGCTGGAGCAACTAACTGAAGGACTCACCTCATTTGTTTCCCATTTCCCAGGAATCACTATCCTGCATTGCCTGGTAGCCAGTGTCTTGAGAACTGTTGTTTTGTCTATTTTGTCTATTTTTTTAGTTGTTTCAGTTGAAGCAATGGAATTCAGTCCCTATTATACTTTCTTAGCCAGATGCGGAAATTCTGGCTTGCCTTTTATTTTCAAACTTAAACCCCGACTCTATGCTTAAAATTTGAAAAATTTTCTCATTGGTGGAATTAAATTTTAAAGGAAGGCTTGTCATGCTACCATTTTAGAAGGGAGGCTTTTCAGCCTGTTATGGGCTCTTGAGCCAACTCTCTGGCTTTGAATTTTGGATCCTCCAAGAGTCAAGATTCAAGCTGTGTGGCCTAGGGAATGTTAATTAATTTATTAATGGCTGTATCCACATTTTAAAATGTGTATAATAATAATACCTTCCTTATAAGGTTGTTATGAGATTTAAATGAGTTAATACTTGCAAAGCACTGTGCATTGCCTAACACGTAGCAGGTGATTATCACATGTTAGCTAGTCATATGTATGAAGAGTGCAATCAGATGAGCTTGGCTAGTGTGGGCTATAGATTGGTGGGAAGTCATGAGAAGTGAGGTTGGTAAGGTGGATGGGTGCAGCGGAAGAAGGCTGCAAGATTGGACTATTGGGTTTAGGTGAGATAGAATAGACCTATAAGCACATGAAAAAATGTACAACTCCTAGTAAGGGGTATAAATTAAAATAAGATTATGGGAATTCCCTGGCAGTCCAGTGGTTAGGACTCCATGCTTCTACTGCAGGGGGCACGGGTTCAATCCCTGGTTGGGGAAATAAGATCCCACATGCCATGATGAGCCCCCCCCCCAGAAAAACAAAACAAAACAAAAAACAAATAAAATAAGTCTGTTTACCTATAAATATCAAATTGGCAAAGCATTAGAAAGATGAAATTATCTATTGTGGGCAGGAAGGATTCCATGAAATAAAAACTCATATTGAGTGAATGAAGTAAAAATTAATTTTAACTTTTTGGGGGACAATTTGGTAGAATGAATAAAAAGCCTTAAAGTGGACATATCTCTTTTCCTCAAAGTTATTGAGATATAATTTACATATAACCCTGTGTACAATGTGATGATTTGATACACGTATATAGAGTGAAATGTTTACCACAACAAGGTCAGTTAATACATCCTTTACCTCACATAATTACCATTTTGTTGTTGTTGTTATGGTGAGAACATAAAAGTTCTACTATTGTAACATTGTCAAGTATACAATACACTATTGTTAACTATATCACCATGCTATACATTAGATCCTTGGAACTTATTTATCTTATATCTGAAAGTTTGTACCCTTTGATCAACATCTACCCATTTCCCCCACCCCCCAGCCCCTGGTAACCACCATTCTACTCTCTGTGTCTATGAGTTCAGTGTTTTTAGATTCCATATATAAGTGGAATCATACAGTTTTTGTCTTTCCCTGTCTGACTTATTTCACTTAGCATAATGCCCTCGAGTTTCATCCATGCTGTTGCAAATGGCAGGATTTCCCTCTTTTTAATGACTGAATAATATTCCATTGTATTGCTCATATCTTTTGATCCAGTAATTCCTCAAGGATGTTCATGGCAGCAGCATTGTTTATAGTAAGGAACAGTTGGAAAAATGCCTGACGATATGAAACAATAATTGAGTTACAGCCCAGCTATATCCTGGAATAGTATTAGGTATCCTAATTGTGTAAAACAAAACAAGAAACAGAAAAATATTTCTACACACACACACACACACACACACACACACACACACACACGACTGTTAGGCAACACTCCAAAATATTAATAATATTATTTCTGGGAGATGGAATGACAGGTTGTCTTTCTGTCACCCAATTCCAAAGTGGGGGGTGGGAGTGGTTGGGTTCTACACACCAAGTAATTATCTGACACCAGCTGAGTGTCCCATAATTCGTTTCAATTCTGATACTATCTATCTGGAGATAGCATCAGATTCCACAGGTTAAGGGCTCAGTCCCACAAGACTGCCCTCCACTTTAGATGCAAATTGCAAGTCCACGTTGTCACCTGTGCTTCTCATCAACTGGCTGTAAGTCAGAGGTTCCCATGACCCCCTCCTTGGGTTCTACTAACCTGCTAGAGCAACTCACAGAACTCAGGAAAACAAGTTACTTACTAGATAACAGCCAGATGGAAGAGATGTAGAGGGCAAGGTGTGTGGGAAGGACCTTGGAGCTTCCATGCTCTCTGAATGCCACTCTCCCCACACCTCCATGTGTTCACAAACCCAGAAGCTCTTTAAACCCTGTCTTTTCAGGGTTTTATGGAGGCTTTATTACATAGGCATGATTGATTAAGTCATCGGCCACTGATGATTGAACTCAATCTCCAGCCCCTCTCCTCTCCCTGGAGGTAGTGGGAACTAAATGGGGAGACTGAAAGTTCCAACCCTCTAGACACATGGCTGGGTCCACTGGCAAAAGTCACTTCATTAACATAACAAAAGACATATTTGTTGCTCTCATCACTTAGGAAATTCCAAGGGTTTTAGGAGCTCTGTTCCAGAAACTGGACAAAGACCAAATATATGTCATTATAAATCAGAATATCACACGGGTGATTTATATCTTCTTCTTTATACTTCTCTGTTTTTTCCAAGTTTTTGGCAATAACCTGTAGTAATTTAATAATTTAAAAATCTAATATATTTTAAAAATGATTTTTTTTTGAAAGGTAATTTTAAATTTATTTATTTATTCATTTATTTTTGGCTGTGTTGGGTCTCCGTCTCTGCGCGAGGGCTCTCTCCAGTTGTGGCAAGCGGGGGCCACTCCTCATCGCGGTGCGCGGGCCTCTCACTGTCGCGGCCTCTCTTGTTGCGGAGCACAGGCTCCAGGCGCTCAGGCTCAGCAGTCGTGGCTCACGGGCCCAGTTGCTCCGCGGCATGTGGGATCCTCCCAGACCAGGGCTCGAACCCGTGTCCCCTGCACCGGCAGGCGGACCCGCAACCACTGCGCCACCAGGGAAGCCCTAAAAAATGATTTTAATTTTAATATGGGACAGCAGGGAGCCGGCAAGATTATCTGGTGGAGAAGGAAAAGGGTAAATACGGTATTTAATTCTAGCAGCAGTATGGAAAGTGGGATGGTTAAGACACAGATATTCTGATGACCGCTTCTTTATATACTTGAGTGAGTTTCACTGGAAGCTTCTGGGGAGTCCCACACAAGGACTTGCACACATAATGACCCTTCCCGCCTGCATTTTGAGAGGGACGTCACAAGGAGCTAATGATGCCCGCAGCTCTCTGCTGGCAGGATGGGCTCCCTGCTCTGTGGTTTCTGAGAAGCGCGCATGGCAGCTTCAGGGAGAGCCCAGCATGGCTGCCAAACTATTCTGATGCCTCACTAATCCTCACAGCTGGTAAGCACATAGCAGTCAAACTGGAGAGATTCTCCACCAAGATTGTAAAGGCTCCCAGAGGGGGAAAGACCTGGCCTTTTCTGAAAAGTGGGTTAACATGAAGGATAGAAGTGAGAGGCTGGAGGGGTGTGTTGTGAGATAGGCTGAAGGCTGAAGCTGGAAATGGGAGTCCCAGAATGAATGCGTGGGGCAGGCAAAAAATTCAGTTCTAAGATGAATGAAGATGGAGGAGCAGAAATTAATTGGAGTAAAATGGGCATTGGATGAAGGGGGCAACTCTAATTAAATAAGAGGTAGTCCTGGGAGAAGCCCTTGGAAGCGTCGAATTTTCCTTATGGTGTTACAAATCTTCAAGATGGTGGTGCCTAAATAAATGAATGAATGAATAAATAAATGAATGAATAAATAAATAAATAAATAAATAAATAAATAAATAAATAAATAAAACAAATACCCCTCCCTCCCAATAAAAAAGGAATTCCCTGGTGGTCCAGTGGTTAGGGCTCCGCGCTTCTACTGCAGGGGGCACAGGCTTGATCCCTGATCAGGGAACTAGGATCCCACATGCCTCGCTCAATAGAAAGGAGTCAGCAAAGAACCAGTTATCTGAGCAGAGGTGAGTGAGTGAGGGATATGGAGGCTATGGGTACAAAGATGGACTGTTAATAAAGAGAGCCACTTATGTGCTAAGCAGATGGACCAAGCTAGGTAAGGCAGGTTAGCACAGACAGCAAGGAGCATCCAGGTTGAGTCCATGGAGTTTAGGTAGTAGAGCTCAGCCCATGAGCCAGGGAAGCACGTGGTTATGACTGAGGAGTGCAGAAAAGCTGAGCACTGATATGCGGGAATCCCAGCAGAGTGTGGGCAGCAAAGGTAGGGAGTACTGTACTGGGAGGTGGGGAGCAACCTCTAGGCTGTCATCTACTAGACAGGGGTTCACAGATTTTTTTAGAGCTGTGAAATTTCTTGGAGACGACCCAATTTAATCCCTCCCCCTTTTTTTCCTAGAAGAGAAAATGGAAGCCCAAAGAGATGATCATAAGTCTTCCATCCTCTTTGAGAGTCTTACTGTCTAACTACACGACTATCTACTCCTATTTGTTATATAGGGAATTGACATATAAGGAACTGGTCATATCTAAGATTCTGGAATCTTGCTCATAGTCTTTCTGTAACTTGTGGATGCTATCATCATCTTGCACAGTTCCAGGGTCAAAATAAATGACTGTCCAATGTTCAAGCTCTTTACGTGCTTTGACCTTCTAATGTTCAACTCCTTTTACTTTCGCTCTATACCATCCACTTACTCTTATGGCCATATCATGGGCCTTATTATCACCTGATTCTTTACTAAGTTCAATATCCTTGGCTACAACTTCCTACCCTACCCGTCCTCCAATTTCTCTAGTCAATCGGCCTAGATCTCTGATCTATCACTTCAATAACTCACTTATTGATGCTCTCAAATGCATTGCTCTCTTGTAAACTTTAACCCAAGAGCAGCACATCTGTCCCCCTTTTCTGGCCCTACCTCTGTTCTGCTGAGGACTGCTGGGGAGTCACCCAACCATGGAATTTAACACTAGTACAAATTCATGGTCTTTTACCATGAATTCCTGTGATCCTGTGTATTTCTGAGCAGTATCAGCTCCTCCCCTCTTCTCCATAGCAACTCTTGTAAATCTCCCCACTTGCCTCAAGTGTTCCCCACCATATCCCTTCTCACTCTTGTTTTTTGAGGGGGAAAAAAAAGATGGTTGATTTCTGGTTTCCAGTCTGGCACGTAAGGACCTTAGAGTTACCATTCCATCTTAAATTTTATAAAAGTAAAATCTGAACAAAATGCAAAATCAACAATTCTTAGATTTACCAAATAAGTGAAGTCACAGGGCAAACTGCTGCTCTCCCAAGTTGGAGAAATAGACACACAGATACAGACTCACATCTTACCAGAGCAGAAACCCAGGAGCAGAAACTTCCATTGGAACCACAGCTGGGGTAGGAAAACCTGACCTGTAATTGACAAATTGCTTGAGGCTCAGTGTGGACAAGTCTGAAAGTTAAAAACTGCAGGGTGACACAGTCATGGGTGGGTGGGAGGCACCCATTTCTGTGAGTTTTGCCTCTAGGAGCCCTATCAGGTCTTCACAGTGAGTAATGGAGAAAAATCCCTTTGTGTTGTGGCAGAGGGTTGGGGGTTGATGGGTTGGGGGGAGGAGAAATACATTAGAGTAGTCTGTCCATCTTAATAAAGTATGCCCCCAGGAGAAACTACTTTACCGGGGCTTAACCTGCTGGGGTTTTATCAGAGCCTAACCTATCTGGGGGAAGGGAAAATATCCAACTCCAGCCCCCTTTAGGGGAGGGAAAACTTGAGAAACACTGGTGAAGTTCACAGTCAAGGGGCACAGGCTCACTAAAAGACGGAGACCAAATCATAGATCTATAGAAAAACTCCTCTCCCACCAGACCTTACCACTATGCTACTAAAGGCCTGTTTACCTCAGTTCCTTTTACCCAGGGCATCATGTCTACCTTTCAACAAAAAATTACAAGGCATACTAAAAGGCAAAAAACACAGTCTGAAGAGACCGAATAAGCATGAGAACCAGAGTCAGATATGGCAGGAATGTTGGAATTATCAGACCAGGAATTTAAAAACAAACTATGGTTAATATGCTAAGGGCTTTAATGGAAAAAATAGACAACATGAAAGAACAGATGGATAATGTAAGCTGTCAGATGGAAATTCTAAGAAAGAATCAAAAAAGAAATGCTAAAGATCAAAAACACTGTAACAGAAATGAAGAAGGCCTTTGATGGGCTCATTAGTAGATTGGACACAGCTGAGGAAAGAATCTCCAAGCTTGAGGATACAACAATAGAAAAGCAAAAAGAAAGAAGACTGAAAAAGATGGAACAGAATGTCCAAGAGCTGTGGGAAAAAAATACAAAAACGTAACATTCATGTAATGGGAATATTAGAAAGAGAAGAAAGAAAGGAACAGAAGCAATGTTTGAAGTAATAATGACTGAGAATTTCTCCAAATTTATGTCAGACAGTAAACCACAGATCTAGGAAGCTCAGAGAACACCAAACAGGAAAAATGCCAAACAAGACTATACCTAGGCATATAATATTAAACTTCATAAAATCAAAGATAAAGAAAAAATCTTGAAAGAAGCTGAAGCTGGGATGGGGGTGGTGGAGAACACCTTACCTATAGAGGAGCAAAGATAAGGATGACATCTAACTTCTCCTCAGAAACTATGCAAGCAAGAGGAGAGTGGAGTAAAATATTTAAAGTGTTAAGAGAAAAAAACCCACCTGCCTAGAATTCTGTACACTGCAAAATATCCTTTAAAAATGAAGGAGAAGGGGCTTCCCTGGTGGCGCAGTGGTTGAGAATCTGCCTGCTAATGCAGGGAACACGGGTTCGAGCCCTGGTCTGGGAAGATCCCACATGCCGCGGAGCGGCTGGGCCCGTGAGCCATAATTACTGAGCCTGCGCGTCTGGAGCCTGTGCTCCGCAACAAGAGAGGCCGCGATAGTGAGAGGCCCGCGCACAGCGATGAAGAGTGACCCCCACTTGCCACAACTAGTGAAAGCCCTCGCACAGAAACGAAGACCCAACATAGCCATAAATTAAAAATAAATAAATAAATAAAAATTTAAAAAAAAAAAAATAAAAGTTTAAAAAAAAAAAAAAAAAAAATGAAGGAGAAAAAAAAAATGAAGGAGAAATAAAGGCTTTTTCAGACAAGCAAATATTGAGGAAATTTTTTTCATTAAACCTGCCTTGGAAGAAATGTTTTAAAAAGTTCATCAGAGAGAAGGAAAATAATATAGGTCAGAAACCTTAATCTACATAAAGAAAGAAGAGGACTGGAGAATGAATAAGCAAAGGTAAAATAAAAACTTTTATTTTTCTTATTCTTAATTGATCTAAAAAGTAACATTTTGTTCAAAATATTAATAATAGCAACAATGTATTTGATTATGTATGCATGTATATATACACACACACAAATATGTATATATGTGCGTATGTATAAGTGAAATGAATGACAGCAATGATACAAGGGACAAGAGAGAGGAATTAGGAATATCTTATGATTATGAGGTATTGCACTACCTGTGAAGCAGTTTTTTTGTTTGTTTATTTATTTATGTATTTATTTATGGCCGCACTATGCGGCATGCGGGATCTTAGTTCCACAACCAGGGATGGAACTCATGCCCCCCCGGCAGTGGAAGCGTGGAGTCTTAGTCACTGGACCGCCAGAAAGTGGACTTGAATTAGTTGTAAGTATTATATTGCAAACTCTAGGGCAGCCATTAAGAAAAGTAAAAAAAAGAAATACACCTGATATGCTAAGAGAAGAGAGAAAATGGACTGATATAAAATGTTTAATTAAAACCACAAAAGGCAGAAAAAGTGTGGAAGACAAAAATAGGAACAAAGAACAAGGGCAACAAATAGAAAATATGGTTGCTATTAATCCAACTATATTAATAATCACTTTAAATGTCAATGACCTAAATACACTAATTAAAAGACAAAGATTGTCAGAGTGGATCAAAAAACAAGACCCAACTATGTGTTATATAAAAGAAACCCACTTTTTTTTTTTTTCTGCACCATGCAGCTTGCAGGATCTTAGTTCCCTGATCAGGGATTGAACCTGGGCCATGGCAGTGAAAGCACTGAGTCCTAACCACTACACCACCAGGGAACTCCCAAGAAACCCACTTTAAATATAAAGACATATATAAGTTAAAAGTAAATGAAAAAGATTCACCTATTTTCCTGTTGTATATATCTCCTTTGTTGACAATAAATTATTTTTTATTAAAAAAATTAATGGTTGGAGAAAGATATACCATGTTAACACTAGTCAAAAGAAAGTAGAAGTGGCTATATTAATTTCAGACAAAGCCAACTTCAGAGCAAGGAAAGTTGTCAGGGCTAAAGAGGGGCATTACAAAATGATAAAGGGGTCAATATTCCAAAAAGCCATAATGATCTTTATATGTATGTATGCATCTAACAACATAAGGCAAAAAATACATCAGGCAAAAACTGATAGAACTGCAAAGAGAAATATATGAATCCACTATTATAGCTGAAGACTTTAACTCCCCTCTATCAGAAATGCCCAGATCCAGCAGGCAGAAAATCAGTAAGGACATAGTTTAACTCAACACCATCATCAATCAACTGGATATAATTGACACCTGTAGACTACTCCACCCAACAATAGCAGATTATATATTCTTCTCTAGCTCACATGGAACATCCACTAAGGTAGACCACATTCTGGGCCATAAGACACACCTTAACAAGTTTAAAAGAATAGAAATCATACAGTATCTGCTCTCATATCCCCATGGAATTAAACTAGAAATCAATAACAGAAAAATAGCTGGAAAATCCCAAAATACTTGGAAATTTAACAACATACTTCTAAATAACACATAGGTCAAAGGAGAAATCTCAAGGTAAATTAAAAAATATTCTGGGGACTTCCCAGGTGCTCCAGTGGGTAAGACTCTGCACTCCCAATGCAGGGGGCCTGGGTTCAATCCCTGGTTGGGGAACTAGATCCTGCATGCATGCCGCAACTAAGAGTTCAAGTGCTGCAACTAAAAAGATCCCGCATGCCAAAATGAAGATCCTGCACGCTGCAGCTAAGACCCGGTATAGCCAAAATAAATAAATAAAAAAAATATTCAAAAAATTATTCTGAACTAAATAAAAATACAGTTTATCAAAATTTGTGGGTTGAAGTGAAAGCAGAGCTTAAAGAAAAATTTATGGCATTGAATACATTTATTAGAAAAGACAAAAGATCTAAAATCAATAATCTAATCTTCCACCTTAGGAAACTAGAAAAAGAAGAGCAAATTAAATTCAAAATAAGGGGCTTCCCTGGTGGCGCAGTGGTTGAGAATCTGCCTGCCAATGCAGGGGACACGGATTCAAGCCCTGGTCTGGGAAGATCCCACATGCAGCAGAGCAACTGGGCCCATGAGCCACGATTGCTGAGCCTGCGTGTCTGGACCCTGTGCTCCGCAACAAGAGAGGCCGCGATAGTGAGAGGCCCACGCACCGTGATGAAGAGTGGACCCCGCTTGCCACAACTAGAGAAAGCCCTCGCACAGAAACGAAGACCCAACACAGCCAAAAATAAATAAATAAATTTATAAAAAAAAAAGATTGGCAAGTTAAAAAAAAAATTCAAAATAAGAAGGAAAGAAGTAAAAATTAGAGCAGAAATCAAAGAAATTAAAAATAAGAAATCAATAGAGAAAATCAATGAAATGAAAATCTGTTTCTTTGAAATGACCAATAAAATTGACAAGCCTCTAGCAAGGCTAACAAAGAAAAAAGTGAGATGACACACATTACTAATATCAGAAATGAAAGAGGGGACATCACCTCAGAACTCATGGACATTAAAAGGATAATAAAGGAGTATTATGAATGGCTCTATGCCCACAAATTTGATAACCTAGATGAAATGGACAAGTTCCTTGAAAGGTACAATATGCCAAAACTCACACAAGAAGAAATACACAATCTGAATAGTCCTATATCTTTTAAAAAAATTGAACCTTATAGGGTTTTGGTAATAATTTAATGGTTTGTAACTATAAAGTTATTAGAATATTAACTGGCATATAGTAAGCACTCAACAAATGTTAGTTATTGTTATACTATTAGTATAAGCTCATGAACGTAGGGTCTGTATGTATCTTGTTCATTGTCCAGTGGTGTGCTGGAGCCAGCTTGTACCAATTGTGCCCATTTCTTTCCAGTTCCACATTCAGAGATGTCACAGAGCTTGATATTGACTATGGTGGGAGTATTTACACCCTGGTAATTGGCTAATGCTTCAAATCAGGGATTTTTTTGGTTTGTTTTTGGAGAGCTGGTTTACTAGTATGCCATTATCTAGTCCAGTGCCTAGCACTTAGTACGCACTCAGTAAATATTTGTTGAATGAATACACATATGACCACAGTCCATATGTTTAACTATTTCATTAGGGTCTCTTCAGTCATACCTTTAACTGAATAAGGCTCAGTGTGGAATTTCTTATCATAGGAGACCCTTGCTGTGTGCATTACTTGGGAAAGCAAACCTTGGCATTCTTTCCTTCCAGTTTTGTTTTCTTTGAGACATTTGACAAAGGGGAAGAGGAACAAGAAGCAAGAAGACCATCAGAAGTGACTCATCCTGATGAGCTGGGCTGGTCGAGGGTCTCAGGAGTCAGCATCCAGTGTCTGCGTGTGGAGCCTGCTGTAAGGCTGCTATTTGGGTTTTGCAGCCTTGAGATTTCTGTGAGGATGTCAGAGTGAGTGAGAGAAGGTCATGAGACTCAGTGTGTGTACTAGGCCAACAAGAAAATGATGTGTGGAATTGATGGTAGATGTTTGAGACCAGCTGCAGAAGAGCCCCTGATTATGTGAGAGCCATGAGAAGGTAGGGGTAGGGTGTGGAAAGGGAGGGTAGGAAAGAGGCAGGTTCTTGTTGAAGAGGATGCCTTTAGAAGGCTTTTGGGGGGAGGGTTCAGATGTGGGACCCTCCATATTATAAGCAGGTATAAGATCATGTTTCAGTCTAATTGTCATTTTCCTTTTTTCAGTCTCTTCTGTAAAATGATAGTAAAACTTGATCCTCCCCCAGTGAGTATGTATTGGGGGGATGTGGGTTTGGAGAAGGGAAGGTATGTGACATATTTGTCATTATAATTATTAGTAGTACTGTAGGATATTAGCTTCACCACAAAAATGACATTATTGCTTTATACCTTACAATAATAGCACATGCTTTTACAATTTTTATTTGATCTTCCTACTTGATCCTGCGATGTAGTTATGGCAGATATTATTTACTTAAAAAATTTATTTAACTTTAATATAAATAATACAATCTTGTAGTTTTAAAATCTTAAGTATAAAATATTTGCAGTGAAAAATCTATTTTCACATCTGTCCTTCAGCCACGCATTTCCTTCTCCCCAATAGGTAACCTTTGTTATTAGTTCTTGTTTATTTTTCCAGACGTTTAAATGAGTTGACCTAAAACAAATAGACTGCTAGATATTTGGCCAGCAAAGATGAGTTTATTCAGGATCAGCAGAGAATTGCAACCTTGGCGAGCCATCTGCAAGTCCCGCCAACGGCAGGGAAGGAGAACAATTTTTATAGAGAGGAAAAGGAAGTTGAGAGAGCTTTAGTAAACAAAAACTCCATGGCTTTTCATTGGCTAAGTTATTTCCAGGAAAGAAGAGGGGTCTTTCTTCTTCCTATTGGGCTCTGCTATTATCACAGGGAGTAAGAGCTCCCCCTTCTGGTCTCCCCACTCCATTTAATTGCGGTTTCTGTTTATCAATTTTTTACAAATGCCTAATCAAGTAAACATGAATATGTGTTTCCCCCTTTCTAGACAAATGATAACATCCCATGCATACTGCTATGTACCTACTTTTTCTCTTAAAACAAATCTTAGAGGTATTTTGACATCAGTACACAAGGTGCTTCTCTTTTCTTTTTGTCTGTGCACAGTGTTCCATTTTATGGATGTACTATAATTTGTTTAACACTGTGGGTGGACATTTTGGTTGCTTCCATTATTTTGCTTTTGAAACCATGCTGCGTCGAATTCCCTTGTAATTTTGCACCTGTGCGAGTTTATCTGTATGGTCCCTGTTTCATAGGTGGGACAGCTGAGACTCAAGGTGATGCAGTGACAAGTCCAAGGTCACAAATGATCACTGAAGCAAGTTCTACGACCCAGCCACTGTGAGAGTTTCCCACTACTACAACATGGAACCTGGGTTTTAGTTCAGCAGCCGTTGTTTCATGCTGCCATGGCCAGGTCCTGCCTAGGTGCTAGCCCTGTAGAGATGGGGAGGGACCTATTTGACCCTGCCTACAGGATAAAAAAGAGCTTCTGAGCGAAATCCTAAAGGATGAGCAGGAGTTAGCTTAAGCAGAGGACAAGACAGGGCCTTTCAGTCCACGGGACAAGCAGGCACCCAAAGCCCAGAGGTACAAACAATTCAGTACCAGCAGGATGTCAAGTGGGTGGTGGGAAGTGGCTGCAGAAGTATTTCTTGAGTGTTTGTGCAGGTGCAGCAGTGAGCTCCTGGATCCCATGCTATATTGAACTTGGACTTGGTTCTTTAGGTCTCAACTCGAAGTCAATGGAATTTCTGCAGAACGGTTAACTGTTGTGTTTTACTTTTTTTTTTCTTTAAGACACCAATTGTACTTGAACATTTGTTACTTTTTTTTTTTTTAATTTATTTTTGGCTGTGTTAGGTCTTCGTTTCTGTGCAAGGGCTTTCTCTAGTTGTGGCAAGCGGGGGCCACTCTTCATCGTGGTGCGCGGGCCTCTCACTATCGCGGCCTCTCTTGTTGCAGAGCACAGGCTCCAGACGCGCAGGCTCAGTAGTTGTGGCTCATGGGCCTAGTTGCTCTGCTGCATGTGGGATCTTCCCAGACCAGGGCTCGAACCCGTGTCCCCTGCATTGGCAGGCAGATTCTCAACCACTGCGCCACCAGGGAAACCCCCTGAGTTTTACTTTTTTTTTTTTTAATTATTGTTTATTTTATTTTTGGCTGTGTTGGGTCTTCGTTTCTGTGCGAGGGCTTTCTCCAGTTGCGGCAAGTGGGGGCCCCTCTTCATCGCGGTGCGCAGGCCTCTCACTATCGTGGCCTCTCTTGTTGCGGAACACAGGCTCCAGACGTGCAGGCTCAGCAGTTGTGGCTCACGGGCCTAGTTGCTCCGCGGCATCTGGGATCCTCCCAGACCAGGGCTCGAACCCCTGTCCCCTGAATTGGCAGGCAGATTCTCAACCACTGCGCCACCAGGGAAGCCCCATGTTTTACTTTTAATAATATGAAAAACAAATGAGACCATCGTGTTTTGGATCAACTGGGTGGCATTTTATAACCTAAATTGCCAAATGACTTCAGTGTCTGCATTTGCCTTTGTCTTTGTGATGAGTTGGCACCAGGTAGCGCTGCTTTAATTGTCTCAGCTAATGGGAAGAGAACAGAGAAGGACTCAGTATGTAAATGAAGCATTTGTGCCTCCGGGAGGCCAAATGTCTCCCAGCAGGCTGAGTGAACAAAGGGTTAGCAGAAGCTCCAACAGAGAAAAGTGGTGGGAGAAGTGAGTCATTGCACGCCTGCCAAACTCCAGAGACCCTGCGCTGGAGGGATCAGTTCCACAATCACATTTTGTGCAGCAATTAGTTTCAGCAAACATCATCTGTCACAATAAATTAATGTTATTATTTTTAAATGTATTGGTTTTATAGTTTTGTTTCTATTTAATTGGTAAATTGCCATTGCTTTTATAGTTTTATGTACTGTAAGTATATATTTATATCTAGTTTTATGCCTATATCTATTTAAATGGCATTATAATACAGATAAATTACCAATGCTGGGGGCACAAAGACCTTTTTTTCCTTTTAGGGGAGCCACCGAAGGGTTTTGAGTCTCATGATCAGACTGACTTTTTAAACAGAACGTCCTGGCAGTATGGATTATGGATTGGAAAGGGACAAGCTTAGACTCTCTAAGAGGCTGGTGGGGGCCTAAACTAGGTCAGTGTAGCATTGTCCAGAAGAGAATAGATTCGAGAAATGTTTAGGAGGTGAAACTGGTAGGATTTGGTGACTGACCGGGTGTAGGAAGTGAGGGAGAAAAAAGCTTGGCCTGACACTCTAGTTTCTACTTGGTTGTAATCGGCTAAATTGTGGTGTCATTAACTAAAGTTAGAAACTGAGAGAAAAGGGGAGTGAGGAACAGCACTGGATGATAAGACAAAGAATTCCATTTGGGACATGATACGGTTGAGTTGCCTATGGGACAATGAGGCAGAGGTGCTCGGTGGGCAGCTGGACCAATAAGTCTGAAGCTTGAGTGAGAGGTCAGTGCCGGCTGTGCAGATGTTGTGGTAGCTAAGACAAGGAGACAAGACAAAACTAAAACCATCTAGGAAGCATGTGTAGGATAAGCAGAGCTGTGGCCAGTGTTTTGGAGAACACTGGAGGTGGGGGAGCAAGGGGGAGCCCAGAAAGGAGTTTGAAAAGGAACAGTCTTAGGAATGGGAGAGTTGAGAGGGGATGGATCTTAGCAGCTAATGGGACAAAGGGTTTTCAACAGTGTTGCATGCAGAGGAGAGGCTGAATAAGATAAGGAACAAAATGCGGTCACTGGATTTAGTAATATGGAAGTCACAGAAAAACATGGCACCAGTTCCCTTCCTAAGCCCCAACACACAACCTTGGAATCCTCAACTATGTGCTTCCTAATTGTGGCCCCAGACAATTAATTGGAGTTGGCACAAGAGTTGACACCTGCCTGACCTTCCTTGTTTGGTACAGGTGGGAGGGGTTACATCACTGGGGAGACAATCCATTCCTAGGACTGGAAAAAAGGACCGGGGCAGGGGAGGGAAGCCTCGAGCGGGAAGTGGAGTAGACCGAGAGGAAGGGAGCGGGATACAGGTAAGAGAAGATTAGAACAGATGCTAAGAGCTGACCTGGGATCAGCAAAAGACTTGTGAGGACCCAGATGAGGGCAGCTTCATGGTAGCACCTTGTCCTGCAGTTGTGGGATTTTCTCCATCAATCCATGGCAAGCTGGGGTAGGAAAAGTGAATGGGTTTGATTATACAGGGATTGATACCCAGGGTTTGCTGTTCCAAGTGACCCAGGACAACTTATTCTTGGGGACCTTTGAACCTTCAACTGAAAAACAGATGTGTTGGACGCATGATCTCTCTGGCTTCATTTCTAAGTTCCTGGCAATGGTCCACGGTAATTGTGCTGTTTGGGTCTCATTCCATTTGGATGCAAAACCTCTGGCCCAGAGACCAAATCTTACCCATTGCTTGCTTTCCTCAGGCTGAACCTTCCAGGTAATTACTGCTGTGTTCACTCAATTTTCCCCTGGTGGGTTGCTCTGACTGGTCTGAGTCTCTGAAAGGTTAAGGACAAAGCAATGAAAGAATTATAAACAGTATTAATTAGTGATAGTATTAATATTTCAAATGGAATTAATAGCTCCCAGTCACGTGACCAGATACATTACTTTTATAGGTAATTATGATAAGTAATTAACACTAAATAAGTGATTCCTAGCCTGGTGCCTGGAACATTTTCTTCTTCCCTTTCCTCAGAACCTTCTGAAAAGCACTCTTTTTGGCTAACCCTATTTCCTACCTTTATCCTTAACAGGCCATAATATGAATTTAAACTATCGTTCAAATATTGTATTAGTGAGGTAGGCTTTGTTCCCAGTTTTAAAGCGGGAGAGTCCAAGCTACAAATGGCATACGAGCATAAAAATGTTCAGTTGCCCTCACCATTTATTTAAGACAAACCGAAGAAGACAGTAATGACGTAACAGTTTACTCATTAATAAAAGTGGGGGAAGGTGGGGAGAGGTCATAGCTGCTGAGGGTCCAGGGGAACTCATTCTTTTCAGTGGCATCATAGGCCAGCACTTGAAGCAGGACTATGGAGCCAGGTGGCTTGGATTTGAATCTGGCTCTGCCACTTGCCAGGAAAGTGACCTTGAACAGGTTGTTTTACCTCTCTACTCAGTGTCCTCATCTGTACAATGGGATGATAATAGAGTCTACCTCCTAAAGCTGCTGTGGGTTTTGGATGAGCTGACGTATCTGAAGCACTTATGACACAGCTGGCTCGTAGTAAGCGGTGTGTAAATGTGGCTGCTTGAAATATTATAATCTTTTTGGAGGACAGTTGAGCAATATGTATCTAAAGCCATTGAAATGTCATAATTTTTGACCTAGTTATCTCACTCCTGGGAACGAACCTCAAAGAATTAATTTAAGGAAAGAAAAAGATTGTAACTATGGACAAAAGTTTTGAAACCATTTTATGTACAAAACAAATAAGAAAAAACCTAAAAAAAACCCACCGAAAGGGTAATGGTAAAATATATGTTGTATAAACATGATGGAATAGTCTGCCCTGGTTAAGATTATCAACATTAATTACAGGGACTTCCCTGATGGTCCAGTGGTTAAGAATCCTCCTTCCAATGCAGGGGTTGGAGGTTTGATCCCTGGTTCGGGAACTAAGATCCCACATGCTGTGGGGCAACTAAGCTGGCGTGCCTTAGCTAGAGAGAAGCCTTTGTGACGCAACAAAGAGCCTGAGTACTGCAACTAAGACCCAATGCAGCTAAAAAAACCAAAAACAAACAAACAAAAAAACATTAATTACAAATACATAATGAAGTGTTTATGAAGTAATGTTTGATGAAACAAGCGATCACAGAATTGTATATCTGTTTTGATAACTTTATAAACAATTGGCACATGTTGTCTGGCTTTCTGTGTTTGGTAATTAGAAAGAACTTCTTGAGATTTACTTTTAGGTATTTTATTTTATTTATCTTATTTTATTGGAAGCAAGTTTATTTAAAGAGACACATTCCATATGGATAACGCAGTTCATCTCAGAAGGTAAGAGCGGCCTACTTTTAGGTATTTTAAAAGTAGGTTGATTACTAAACAAAATTCACGTTTAAATTAGGTGTTGCGCATGTATGCAGAAACCTTGCCTCTCGAGTGCTCAGTCATCTGCTGTGACTGCCGAGCCCTGACCCGGCTACCCCACCCTCCTCTCCCCGGCCAAGTCACCTACGTTCCATGCAAGGCACTGACTCCTGCCACGCTGTCTGTGACACTTCACAGATGAAAGTGTCTCAAGGGCACCTCAGAACCTGGCAGCACGGTGTTTGGCACGTAGTTCTCACTTAAGAAATGCTTGTTGAATTATATATACGTGTGTGTGTGTGTTCATATGTGTGTGTATAAAGCATATACGGTGCTTGAATTTTTTCTCCCCTCTTGGTCAGAGTCTTCATTAGGCGGAAAAAGGGAGAGCATAGGGATTCTCCTCATTGCCAGCAATGATTCAGGGCAGCAAATACTTTGCTTCTGTTTTTGTTTTGAAATTTCCGAGGCCTCTTCCGTATGCTAATCAAGTGTTCCAGTGACAAAGCACCTTCCATTTAACTAGTGTGTGTTGCACCACCCTGAGAAAACCAGCCTTATGGGGACACCATATTAATGCAAATCAGACAATTAGAGGACAGCACTAGACAATATGTAATCAAGCGCCAAAATGCACACAAAAAGGAAAATGTTTGCTACTATGGTCATATTAAAAATTACACAAGACTAATTTATAAAACAGAAATAGACTCACAGACATAGGAAATAAACTTATGGTTACCAAAGGGGAAAGGGGGCAGGGAGGGATAAATTAGGAGTTTGGGATTAACAGATATATACTACTATATATAAAATAGATAAACAACAAGGTCCTACTGTATAGCACAGGGAACTATATTCAATATCCTGTGATAAACCGTAATGGAAAAGAATATAAAAAATTATATATATAATATATAATAATAATATATATAAATAAATAAATAATATATATAAATAACATATATATATATAAAGAACTGAATCACCTGAAAGTGACACAACATTGTAAATCAACTATACTTCAATTAAAAATAAAAAGAGGGGCTTCCTTGGTAGTGCAGTGGTTCAGAATCCGCCTGCCAATCAAGGGAACACCGGTTCGAGCCCTGGTCCGGGAAGATCCCACATGACACAGAGCAACTAAGCCCGGGAGCCACAACTATTGAAGCCCACGAGCCTAGAGCCCGTGCTCCGCAACAAGAGAAGCCACCGCAATGAGAAGCCCGCGCACCACAACGAAGAGCAGCCCCCGCTCACAGCAACTAGAGGAAGCCCACGCGCAGCAACGAAGACCCAACGCAGCCAAACATAAATAAATAAAATAAACAAATTTATTTTAAAAAAAGAAAAAAATCACACAGGGATAACTTTTAAAATTTCCCTCTCAGTATATAATTTGCTCTTATTTCTAAGGAATTTTAAGGGTCTCTTAAAGTCTCAATCCATGCGATTATGGTGAGATGGAAAGAACATTCACTGATAATTAGGAAATTTATGTTCTAAATTTGGCTCTTCTACATGTATGATTTTGAACAAGTCCCTTCTTGTCTCTGGGCCTGTAAAATTAGGGGGTTGAACTTGATGATCTCAAAGGTCCCTTATGGCTACTAATGTCTGGTTCATGAAGCCTGGGAGTTCTGACGCCCTAAAACTCTGCTGGAACCCGGGTGTGCTTCTGTCCCTGCCTTTGGTGCGGCAGAGTCCAGGGCCTGGGAGCACGGGTGGTGGGGGAGCTGAATTTGCTGTGTCTTGTCCTGGTTCCCACCGCTCCTAGAAGAAGGCTGAGTATCTGCTCCGTGCTCTTCTCAGAGGAGGCTGATGGCCCCAGAGGGCCAGAGGGTGTGATGTCCAGGGTTGAGGCTGCCCCCGATTGTACCAGAGGAATTGACAATCTGCCCTCTGTTTTCCCATTAGACCTGTGGATCCTTTGGTGAATAGTCCATGATTTGCAAATGGGGTTTGAAATAGGAGGGTTCTTATAAAATATTTTTATCCTGCAACTCCCTTCCTCCCCTCGGAAGACTCCAAGGTGCCCATCACCCCTTCACCTCCAACAGCGCCCCGCATGGGTTCTACCCACCCAGCCTGGTCCCGAGCTCTGAGCTCTTCGGATCGCTGGTGTTGACTCTGGCCACCAGAGGGCACTCTTGTAACGTGGAAACCAACAGTTCTCTTCGCGTTGCTCGCGCCTGGGTCCCATCTTTGCCAGAACATCTGGACTTGCTGAAGCCTTTCTTAAGTGATTCTCAACCAGGCACGGTTTCTTCCCCTGGGAGGAACATTTCACCAGGTCTAGAAGAGGAGGCTGGGGGAGGGTGCCACTCGTATCTAGAGGCCAGGGATATACTAACCATCCTGGAATGCATAGGATAGCTCCTCACAGCTAAGAATTTTGCAGCCCCAAATGGCAATAGTGCCGAGGTTGAGAAACTCTGCTCTCCTTGAATCTGTTGTCTAAAACGCAGAGTGCACCACCTGGAAATTTATGTCCTCTGAAGCTGAGCTTTCAGTCTCCTGGGTTCACCTACTCCAAAAAGAAATTTTAGAAAAGTGACCACAAAGCATTTTTCATTGTCTGAAACGTGGGGGTCATAGCAACCACAAACTTCTGAAGAGGAGGAGGGGTCAGGCAGAGGGCACATGGGGGTTCCTGTTATGGGACCCTGTTCCCCAGGCTGGCCTCTCTGAACAGGACCCAAACCCTATGACAGTGTGATCCAGTTCTTTGCGCCACAGCAGACAACACTAGCTCTTTGTCTCTCCAAACTGGACAGGATGATGGGAAAGCCCCAGGCTGGGTGTTTGTCCTTCTTGTAGGGCTGGGGATGGGCCTGTGACTTTGGGAGCAAGTGAGAAGCAGTTTTCACTGTAGCTCCTAGGATCTCCTGGGAGCGACACTCTGAGGTCCCCCTTTTTGGCATCTGGGGTAAGGGAGGGAGACTGTGAAGAAGCCACTCACAGATCCTTTCTCTTGGCCTCTACCCCGCTTGGAAGCCTGGGAGCTGGGTTCCTTGCTCATCTTAACTTTTCTGTGCGGTGAGGGCTTAGCCCTGCCTTACTCTGGGTCTCTCCTTCCCCAGTCCATCCATGAGAACATGTGCCTGCCACAAAGGACTGAGGGGCAGAGGGTAGCAGAATGAATAGGGAGCTCTGAGAGAGGGATGCACCCCTACTCCTTGGATGAGGGCCGGGGACAAATGATGGACAAAGGGACCCTCTGTGCCTCCTTAGTTCCTGCTCTCCATCATGGGAAGAAAGTGGAGACAAATCCTAAACCTGTAATGGGCAGCCTAGAGATAGGAGAGCAATATGGTTCCATTGCCTTGGCTCCTGGGACATTCTTCTCTTTTGGCCTTTCCTTGGTTGAGCAAAAGACCCCTCTCTATGTGTCCCCTCCTCCCCCAGCCACCTGATGCTTCAGTGGGCTCCCCTTGTCATTCTCAGGACCTGGGGTGCAGAGGGAGAGGGACTCCTTCCAACTCCCTCCTTCATCCCCAACCCTTAAAACTCTGCTCAGAGGTCCATGGCAGGGATCTGGGGGTCATTCTGTGAAGACCCCTGCTCTGCTCTTAGGTTCCTTCCTTGAGGCTGGTTTCTCACTGGCCAGGGCAGCTCCTCGGGCTACAGTTTCAGCCTTTCTCTCTGGGACATGATGGCAGCAGAAGGGAAGAGAGTGGCTGGCTTGATTCCTACTGCTGCTTGGTTCCTACTCCTCCTCCCAAACCCCCCTCCCCCCTTCCCATCAGGAATCTTGGGTGGTGTTTAGCTCCAAACCAGATCAGAGGGCAGCAGGAACGCAGCAGTGGGTGGTCAGCCAAGAGGGAGGTTTGCCAAGGGCATTTTATTCATGGTCTGCAGTGGAGTATTACAGAGCTGAGGAGGCCCATCCCCCTGACCCCACTTGCTTGGGTCTTGGGGAAAGGAGGGGACAGGCGTTCCCAGGGTCACAGAATTCAGAGGGATCGGAGAGAGCTGTACGGAGGGGCAGGAGAGAGAGGGGAGACCTTAGCCTGATGAGGGACAAGGGCCCCAGAGAAGAGAGGAGTTGCCCTGAGACTCGGAACAAAACAACTCCTGACCCTTCCCCAACTTAGACTCTTAATTTCCCGTCTCATGTGGGCAGGTATGGGGTCTTTCAAATGATGGAAACCTATGGAAACCTTATTCTCATTCTCCCTCAAAAAAAGTTGAGATTAAGAATGTCTCCTTAATCTGATTAGCAATTTGGTGGGAGGGGACACTCTGCCTCAGTTTTCCCCATCCCCACATTCGCTTTTTCCCTGCGATGCCCCCCATCTCCTTGGGTGCAACTACGTTCCTTCAGATGTTCCTTCAGATCGTTCTACAATTTAAAGCTGTTTCCAGCCAGGGGAAGGAGCAAAGCCAGAAGGGAGGTAGATAAGAGGTGAGATGGAGTTTGGGGACACCCCCCCACTTCACATCTTCCTCCCCCATTAAGGAGGATCCAAGGGCCACACTGCTTTGAAGTTCTCCAGATTGGGGGACACAGGACTTTCCTCTACAATGTAGGGTTCCTGCCTCTCTGAGGAGAAGCCCTCCCTGGGATCCATCGTGAGATCAGGCTTTACCTCCAGCCCCTCGGGCCTCAGGCATGAGAGCCAGAGCCTCTCCCCAGCCCCCTGCGCCAGCCCGGCCAACAGAGGAAGGCCAGGAAAATGCCGGGCCACTGGGGCCCCTGCGGGTCCTGGGAGCAGGGTGTCCGGCATGGAGGACCCTGGGAAGTGCTGCCCTGTGGCGACAGGGGGCAAAAAAGGCCCTGAGAGGTGGGGCCAGTCAGAGGGGACAGGGGGTGGCAGGGGAGGGGTGAAGGAGGCAAAACTGGGAGGCTCGTCTTGGGGGCTCCCCAAATGGCAGCAAGGGCTGAGCCGGCAGGGGGCTGAGGCAGAGCCAAGTCCTAGAGAGAGAGAGAGAGAGAGAGAGAGAGAAAGAGTCAGTGAGACCCCGTCACTGGAGATGTCTCCTTTCTCTGCCCACTTCCCATTTCTTTTTGTTCCTGCTTGAAACCTTCTCTCCCCACCTGTGCACCTTCCTTTTTTCTTTGCTTCACATCTTCTCGTAAATGTCATCTCCTTGGGGAAGCCTCTGAGCCTTCCCAGCCTAGGTGAGAGCCCCTGGACTCCCCCCTCATCCTTCCTGGTACTCTCCTCCAGGGCCCCGTTGCTCAGAATCAGGAGTCATTTGTGTGATTATTTAATATCTGTGTTCCCAACACTGTGGTGGCAGGAACTGTGTCTGTTTTATTCTGGATCCTGGGATCCAACCCAGCCTGGCGCATATTAAGTGCTCAATAAAAATGTGTTGGATGAATGAATGAGGATATTCTTTGCCATAACTCAATGGATTCATTCTTCACTCTCCTCGTCCCTGTAGCAAAGGACTCAAGTTCTATTCTAGCTGGGCAAAGATCTAGTTGTGTGACCCTGGGTTTGTCATTTAAATTCTCAGTCCTCAGTTCCTTCATCCATAAAACCCCTGCTCCCAGCTAAGATCAAGCAGCATCATGGGGCTTGCTGAGCTGTGAGGCCAAGCATGTGGGGTGATGCCCAGCCTTCCCCTTCTCTGGCTGGCTCTGGCCTATAGCTCTCCTCCTCCAAGAAGCCCTCCCTCCTTCCATTCCTTCCAAATCTGCCCTGTTTCCCCAGGATCCTGCAATAGGGGGCTCCTAGCCTGGGATCTCTGGAGATGATTATATAGAACTTCACACCACTTTCTATAGTTCAAAAAACCTAACTCCAGTTCCACATTTTTTCTTAGCAAGTATCAACCCAAGGGGATGACATCAGCAGGGCTACAGTTAGTAAAAACTGGGAAAACAATTTAGTTATTACTTAATTCATCCGATTTATTTGGTAGGAGCAATATTTCTGATGTTGGATCTGTGAAAGGGGAAAATAGTAAAAATGATCCTTCATGAGGAAAAGCGTGGAGACCCCTGCCAGAGTGTACCTTCTCCTAGGTCACCATCCTTTTCTTGGGTCCTTAGATGACGTGGAGACTGCTGTTTTCCCCCAGGAAGGTTGTGTCCCCTGGGGCTCCTGGGGGCAGCGTTCCCCCCCCCCCAGGGCCCCACAGCTGAGTAGGCATGTGGAGGAGATGGGTCTAAGAGTCCTCCTACCCTTCCCCGCCCCTTCCCAGCTCTGGTCCTGCAGCTTCTGCCCCTGGCTCAGTAGTCCTGGCCGCTCTTCTGCCCAGAAGCAGCTTCTTCTCTTGACACCAAATGCTGTGAGTGAAGGTGGAGTGAAGGGCTGGCACACCCTTCTCGAATCCCGATCCAGAAGTGGGCATGTGGCTGCTACTAGACTCCCAGGGACCTAAAGCTCCTTAGTGTGCCCCAGGACCCAAGCACAGGCAGGGCCTGTGTACCCGCAGAGGGCAGGCAGGTGCAAAATAGCTCACGCCAAGCGGGGGCTCGCCAGGGAATATTTTTTGGTTTCCCCCTCATAGTTTCCCAAAGAGAGCAGCTCTGTGCCCAAGGCATTCCCAGCACTGGGAAGGGGTGGGTGTGGGTGGAAGAACAGAGAGGTGTTCAGGTGCTGTCTTGCTCCAGGCTGCCAGACTTGTGGCCCTACGAGTCCTAGCAGGTCTTGGGCCGCCCTACGCCCACAGCCTTGGCTGCGCTCATGAGGACCCAGAGCCAGGCGCCCTGCATTCTCTGGGAGGTGGGACCTCTGGGCTCTCAGCTGCACTTGGGTGGGGTGAGGGCCATGGGTCTTTGTTCCATGAAATTGCCAGAAGTGGAGGGATAGGTCTTGGGCCTCTGCAGAAGAGCCTTGTGTTGGTCAAGTGTCTCTGTGATCTTTTTCACAGAAAATCTGACTTTGCCTCTTCCCAGCTTACAGCCCTGGAAGAACTGGCCTCTGCCTGCATTTTTGCCGTGTCCCCCTCCCTCACCATGTGCTGTCACACCGGCTTCCTCCCGGTTCCTCTTTCCTGCCCCAGGACCTTTGCACACCTTATTCTCTCTGCTTGCCATGCTCTCCTCTCTCCCTCTGAACTAAGCTGGCACCGATTTACATTTTGGGTCTCAGCTCAAATGTCACTTTGTCAAGGAAGTCTTCCCGGTTGCACCCTGAACTTCCCTGTAGCAGTTAGCACAATTATCATTACTTATCTACTTGTTGGATTATTAACTGAATGTCCACAAACCCCCTCTTGTCTACAAGCTCTATAAAGGCAGTCTTGCTCACATTGGCACCCCTGGCCCTAGGACAGGGCCTGGCACATTCAACAGGAGCCCATGAGCTATTTGTTGAAAGAAGAAATGAGTGAATAAGGGAATGAATGGGTGAACTTTATCTTCCCAATCTCTCTTCAGTTGGGCCTCCTTCTCCACCCATGGCCCCTGCCTTGGTTCTGTCCCCATCATCCTCTGCCTAGATGATCTTCAGAGCCTCCAACATCAGTTGTGTGCCTCTTCCACCCCAAACTCTACATCAACCCAAGTCGTCTTTGTAAAATGAACATCTGGATGTGCCTCTCCCTCTGGGTCCCTCCTGTCCACAGGATCAAGTCCAAGCCCTCTCAGCATGGCTTCTGAGGCCCTCCGTGACCCGGACGCCTGTCCGCCTCACCAGCCTCGTCTCTCACCCGCCTCCTTGTCCCCCCTCCCATCACGCACCTTAACTCTCACCAGGTAAGCTACCAGCAGATCTTCAGATCTACTACACTCACTTGCAGCTTTTTACTTCACAAATGCTGTTCCCTCTGCCTGGGCATCTTTCTCCATCTTCTTCACCTGCTCAGGTGTAGCCTCCTCCAGGAAGCCCCAACTCATCTGCATTCCCATAGCACCTCGTGCTTCCCTGAATCTCAGCATCCTCCCATCTCTGCTCCCTACTGATCTCCGAGCATCTTGAGAGCCATCTTTCATCTCTGGGTCCCCACACTTAGTAAATAGCTGGTGAGCAATAAATGTTTGTTGAATGAATACATGACTTATCCTTTGACTCATGCCCCCTCACCCATGTGCTCAATCAAAAGGGTCCTCCCCTCCTCTGCTTAAGATTCCCTGGGCCCTCCCCAGTCCTGAGCACTCACGGTGGACAACGCTGCCGCTTCCCTTCTTGTCCCCGGAGGCCTCTGGTGGTCCTTGAGGGGTCCGCTGTCCAGCCAGCTGCTCTGCCATGGCCCGATGGCTGAACAGCATGCTATGCAGGAGCTGGGGAGTGAGGAGAAGCAGGCTCAGGGGTTGAATGGGCCCTGCCTGCCATGTATTCCCCAGTATATATTGTTTGTTTTAATGACCAGTCATTAAAATAATGAAATACTCTCATAATGGTTGTTAAGTCAGCACTGCCCACATGTCCTGGACCCTCCCCTGAGACGCCCCCCGCCCCCTTCCCTGTGATCCTGGCACAGAAGGAGTTGCCCTCTCTCATAGGCAGGTGCTCTACTATAGGGATTGTTAAATATGTAGGGGTGATTCAGAGTATCCCCCCCACCCCTGGGACACCCAGGGACTAGGATGCAGGGGGAGAAGAACATTGAAAGCTGATGGGCCCCTGAGGCAGAGAGGAGGGCTGGGGGCCTCCTGGACAGAGAGGCAGGTTCTGGTGGAGCTCTGGGGACAGGACCAGCCTTCATGCCTACCTCGCTCTGTACACCCATGGGCACCAGGGCTGGTCGAAACAGAGCAGGGGCCCCCAGCAGCAAGTGGAGGGATGGCGGTGCCCGCACCTCCCACAGAGGGTAGTTGACTACGATGAGCTTGCTGCAGTTGAACTTGTAAGTGAACCTTTTGCCTTTGGTCTTGTGCAGGATCCTCTTATTGTAGTAATACCTGGAGATTCCAAGGCTGAGAATAAAGGGTGGGCCCAGTGGCCGGGAAGATGCAGTCAGAGACCCAGCCACAACCCCTGTCCCCAGGCTGGCAAGGCAAAGCCCGAGCTGTTCCTGGATAACCACTGGACATCTTACCATACTCCAGAGCCTTTCCCAGGCCTCGGAGGGGCGGGAATCTGACAGGGGTGCCAGAAACCACAGCTCTTTTCTTTGAACTCTGCCCTGTCTGGCCACGTTGTCTGCCTCCTCTCACCTGAGGGCCCGGCTCAGCTTGTCATAATTCATCTGTGGTTTGCACTTCCTGCGGCCCCAGAGGCGGGCCACCTCGTCTGGATCCTTGATGACAAACTCCCCGTACTCTCCCTGCTGCCAGGCGATGACATGGCGGAACTCCTCCTTCTGCAGCAGCTCCAGGATGAAGTGCCACAGCTGGATCTGCCGGGAGCCCGGGGACGACTCGGCCTTGTAGGCCCAGTCGGGGAAGGCCAGGCCTGGGGTGGAGAGGGGAGTGAGCGCCGTCCCACTGCTCCCGAGGCCTCTGGGGCACTGCCGGAGCACAGCTGGGGCACCTGGCGGAGGCTCACCTGAGATCCAGAGGTTACGGGAGGCGATGGCAGGGATGCCCTCAGCCAGGCAGCTGCAGTGCATTGTCCGCTCTGGGGGAGCAAGAGCTGTGTCTGGGTCTTGGGGGGAAATGGTCCTCTCTTAGGAGGAAGAGAAAGAAGGCAGCGGAGAAGGAGGTGAAAGAGGAAGGAAAGAGAGAAGAGGGACGAGACTAGGGGAGGAAAGGGAGACTGAGGCAGGGGAGCAGGGTCTGAGGCAGGAAGCTCCCCCCTAGCCAGACTGGGCCCAGCCTCCCCTGGGGACCTCCTCACTGGCCAGGGGCTGACCCAGGGCTCGGGGCTTGAGGCTGAGCTGCGTTATAGATGGGGAGGAATGCAGAGGGTCCTAGGTCCTGCCGCCACTGGGGGATTTAGAGAATGAGACCTTTTCTCAGGGCTTAACAGGATTGGGGTTTTTCCCAGGAGGAGACAAGTGAAAATGTAATTAATCATTGGCTCTTTCTAAACCTTGAGTGAGAGGAGTTGGCAGATACACAAACCCACACCTTTGTAGTACTTAGAACAATTTTACATTTGAGAAGAGGAGGGATTTTTGTGCATTTTATTCACTGAGGAGTCTCGAGTGCCTAGCAGAGTGCCTGGCATGTCGTGGATGTTCAAGAAATGATTGTTCCCCCAGAATCACCGCCAGCAGCACACCCAAAAGTCACCTGCCAAGCACCTGACAGTGTGTCCTGAGAGAACAGAGTCACCACAGTGAGTGATGAATGTGGGAACTCCTAGGTTACCCTCCTCTGGACTAGGTGTTAGGCATCTCTGGAAAAATCCCTTAGCTTCCCTAGAACGCAGTCTCTCATTCCTGAAAACTTAGCTGAGGTTAGCCTTCAGAGCCCTGTCACCCCCTTTATAGTACTGCTCAATGTCACCCCGACCCCCCCACCCCCATGCATCCAGGAAAGGTGTTTATGCCCTTTCCCCGCCTCCCCTCACCGTCAACCAATGGCACCTGGGCAAACAGTGATGCTGGGGTAATCCAGAGGTTCCCCTTAGTCCCAGTACCATTTTACACTCTTAGCTACAACTGACATCCCCAAACAACTTCTATTTCTATGGGTTATGTTTATCACATTGATCATATTAGAAGTTTAAAATAAATATTTTAAGTACTTATTAACTGGTTTGAAAATAACAATAAACACATTATGTATAAGCATAAATAGCATTGTCATAAAAATAACTATACTTACCAAAACAAAATAAATAAATGAGGAAAAAAAAAAAAAGAAATGATTGTTGGTAGAATCAATGAATGGTGATGAATTTATCAAGGGTGTCACTATGTGTTTAATATCTGTCTTCCCCTTCAGAGTGTCAGCTCCCTGTGGCCAGGAACCCTGGCTGTCTTCTTCCCTGCCGGCTCCCCGGAACCCATCCTAGCCCAGGGCCTTGTACTCACAGGGGCTCTATAAATATTTGTTGAATTAATGAACCATGGGCAAGGAAGATGGAATCTTGCTGGTTCCCAATTTGGCTTGGGGGTGGGATGGGGGTGGGCATTGAGATGGGGGGAAGACTGGGGAACGAGCTGTAGTGAGATAAACTTGCCTGATGCAGGTGAGGGGAGGAGAGGAAATGTCTAAGTCACAAAGCCTTCCGGATGGAACTGAGGATGGTGTGAAAAGCTGGCTTCTACTGTCACTAGTGCAAGATGAACTGATAGGCCAGAGGATGAGGAGGGATGGGAGAATGAGAGCCCTGCTCCTGGGGCTGGGCCCGGGCACAGCGGACTACTCGAGCACAGGGGACCGGCTCACACCACCTGGGCTCTGGGTTTCCATCTCTGAGGCAGTTGGCATGAGGCGAGGGCTGTTCTCAACCAGAACTTATTAGGCCGTCAGGTCTGGAGGCATGTGAGGGCTTATCTGGAGTAGCCTTCTCACTTTCCAGATGAGGCTCAGAGAGGGAAAGCGACTTGACACGTGGTGTATGGTCATTCCCACCTCCACTCCTAATCCACGGCACTTTCTCATATACTGTGCTGCCTTAAGACTTGAAACAAATCCTCTGTAGCAGTGCTTCTCAAACTCTAATGTGCATAAGAGTCACCGGAGGATCTCTTTAAAATGCAGATTCTAATTCAGTGGGACTTGGTGGAACCTAAGATTCTGCATTTCTAACAAGCTCCTAGGTGATGCCAGCGCTGCTGGTACATGGGCTGTACTTTGAGTAGCAAGAATCCATGGGAAACAGCATTAAGGAGCTGTGGGTGTTGGAAAGTCAAGGAATTCCAAGGAATCCCAAGAACAAGGTCCTACTGTATAGCACAGGGAACTATATTCAATATCCTGTGATAAACCATAATGGAAAAGAATATGAAAAAGAATACATATCTATGTATAACTGAATCACTTTGCTGTACAGCAGCAATTAACACAACATTGTAAATCAACTATACTTCAATAAAATAAAATAAAATAAAATAAAAAGTCAAGGAATTCCAACCCTGCCCTCCCTCCCCCCACACTAAGAGGTCACTGGGTCTCTTGCTCTCCTTTTCCCAAGGAACACACAGCTCCAGGTGGGCCAGGGGACAAACCTACAGCCTGTTGGGGGCAGGTGTGTCCAGGGGTACCCAATCTGGCCCCAGCAGAGAGCATCTCTTGAAATTAAGGCAGACAGGGCTATGAGTAGGTCCGTGCCCACTCTGAATCTGGGTGAATAGGTTTTCCCACCCATCCATCTGTCTCTAAACTGATAGCTGATATTCTGGAATCTTCTCTCCTTCCTTTCCTCCCCTGAAGCAGATGCCCCTACTCCTCTCCCACCTTCCTTTCCTGCTCTGTCCATTGGGAAGTTCTTCCCTTGTCTAACCTCCAGATGATTGGGATGTCTCCTACCTCATCTTAGGAAAATGGGTGGGGAAATAGGGGGTGCAGAGGTGAGAGATTCCAAAGGAGGACTGTTCCTTGGAGGAAGCAGATAGAATTCCTAGGGCTGCGGTGCCTCCTGCTGGATCTGATGATGTTTCCTGGTCTGGAGGGTTTGAGACCTCAGGGTAGATTTAGGATCTGGCAAGAAGAGAACAATAAACCCACTGCAGAGCAGACACTCAGGGCACTCTGCACTGTGCTGAGAAATTGACACACCCTGAACCTCACAGGAAGTATCAGATGAGATGGAGCTCAGAGGGGTTGACTAGCTTCTCTAAGGTCACACAGCTCTTTAAGTGAAAGAGTGGAAAGCAAGAACTTAATACAAAATACAAAATTTATAATATTCAGCCACCTAGGTAGGCTACCAAACCCTCTCTCCTGCTCCCTCAAAGAACAAAATCTAAAATATGAAGCCAAAGTGGGTCAAACCCCGGGTTTCCTGAATGCTGCAGCTTCCTCCTTGGCCTCTCCCATGTTTGTGAGAGTCCCTCCTGGATCCTCACGTGTCTGAAGAGCTTGCTGGTTCTGGATGTGGAAATCCTCACCGTCGGTAAGTCCTGCCAAATATCTGCTCTCAAGTCAGTCCTTTTCTGCTGGAGCCCCTGAGCTGGCCGTGGGGAACCCTCAGAGAGGAGCAGATTTTAGTTCTACCTTTACATCTGAGAATTGCTCTGGCTGTTTAATCTTAATTCCTTGTGCTTCATTTTAACCCACACTCTGGTGGCAGTGCTCCCTAAGGCTGGGGGAGGTGGTCCCACTCTGTCCCACTACCCCCATCTCCCAGCTCCCTCCCTCTTGCTCTGGAGCTTGGGGCTAATAGGCTCTGAACAGCCCCACCAGACCCTACTGCAGGATCAGTGCAGTGGCCTCAGAGGACAAGTACTGAGAACCATAAATCACAAAGGATCACAACCCAATCTTGAATGATCAGAGAGCCTGTTCTTAAGAGCTTTGTGTTTCTTGAAGGGTTACAGTAGCCAGCAATTATTATTGTCATCATCACGATCATTCTGATTGCTATTAATAGGATTAATCCCCTTGGCCAACACAAGCGCTCATTACAACACATGTAGGCTTTAGGTAATTATTTAAGAAAAGCAATAGCGATAACGATGATAAAAAAGAGAGCCTTAACCTAGATGTTGGAGCCAAAGGAAGTGTCCCAAGCAGATTTTACGTTTTTAAGAGTTTAGTTAATATGAGCTGGGCCCCTATCACGAACCCAGCGTTGGGCTTGACTTTTTTTTTTCTTATGTTACTTCATTGAATCTTCACAACCCTTCGTGGTGGGTATTATTATCTCTGTTGTGCAAGCTGAGGAAATCGGGGTTCAAAAGATTAGAAGACTTGCATAAGATCCCAGGGCAAGTGGTGGAGCCGGATGCGAACAGGTCTGACTCCAGGCTCTGAGCTGTAATTAGTCAGTCAGGGCAGAAAAGTTGAGGATGAAACTTGGGAGCAGAGGCAAGGCTGGCAGGAGGTCCTGGGTCCTGAAGGAGGTGCTCCGGTCTAAACCTGAGAGGTGGGCTCTTGGCCAGAAAAATGATCAACAGTGGGGGGGGGGGCGGGGGAAGCCAGAGGACCGTCAGATGGGCAGAGTGGAATACAGAGAGGTGAGGAAGACAGGAACACGCCCAGGATAAACAAAGGTCAGAGCTCAAGACAAGGCTGCCTCTCTGCAAAGTAGAAACTTGCATCAAAAGTCACTTTGTCGTTGGCCCTTCTAAGCTGCTAAAGTGGATTGTCCCCATAATCTGATTGATTGGACACAACGAAGTCTTCTCAGTGACTGCTTGATTGATGAATGGGAAAACGGACTGTTTATAAATTCAAAGGCGGCCAAAAAGAGGGCAAGAGGGTCGGCGAGGAAGAGGGTGAATCAGAGAGAATGAGACAGAGAAATGGCATCGCGGAAATCGGGGCTGCTGTGGACACAGGTGAGGTTCAGATACAGCCCTGGGAGATGGAAAGATCAGCGTGGAGAAACCAGCCCTGAGGGGCAATGAGGGAAACACAGAGATGGCAGGCTGGAGGGATGTGTGTGTAATATTTTCTGCTTGTTAGCGTCCAGCAAACTCCTCATCCCCGCCCCGCCTCCGGCCAAATCTCCAGTCTGATTAGAAGCCTCTGGTCTCTCCCCTTGATCTCAACCCCAAGTGGAGAGCGGTTAGTCCTGAGACCTCCCTTAATGCTATTAGCGAAAGCGGCTTAGGAGGGAGAGCAAGACCAGCTGGGGGCCTCGGAAGGGCAAAGCCAACACCTTTTCTCTTGGGGAATTTGGGGGAGGGGCAGGGATCGATGTCCTTCTTCACCAAGGGCATCTTGTCCCTTCTTCTGCCAAACCCAGACAGCCTAGGGCAAAGAGGAGCCCTTCTGGATGCTCCCTGGCTGGGAATCTGGCCAGCTAAACCCCATCTCCCTCCCGCAGCCTCAGCTTTTCCTGCCATCAGCCCACACCTGGGAGAGGCGCCTCCCTCTCTGCCACTGCGCCAGCAGGGTCCACCCTACTTCCCCTGAATCCCTCCTTCCTCCTCCTCAGCCCTGAGCCCCCTCTCCAGGCTCCCTCTCAACCTGCTCCCGTTGCCAGTTCCCCCACATCGGGTCTCAGATCTTTACCTCCTCCTCACCCCACCCCCACCCCTCCAGCCCCTTGCAGACTTGTCTCTGGCTCTTGTGTCTGTGGTCCCTGAGGGCCGTGGGATTTAAAAGGTTTGTGTAACTCCATGGAGTCGAAATCCAAACCCAGACAGCCCCATGCTCCACCCCCAGACCTGGCAGGAAGGGCAGTTAAAAGTCATGGGGAAAGTCACAGACCCCTCAAGGACCCAGGGGTTGGGGAATGGGAATTGGGGTGTCAGGAGACCAGCTTCCAGCCTCACACCCACTGCTCCCTTGGTCTGGCCCCTCCAAGTCTCTGTTTCACTTTGTTTGACCTTTAATCTTCAACTGTTTCCTCCTTCCTTACAGTTTCTCTCCTCTCCCCTCTCAAGTCTCGTTCTTCCTTGTTTCCACTTCCTGTCTACCAGGCTTCTCTTGTCTTACTTCCCTAGCTCCATTCACTTTCTTTTTTCTCTGTTGTCCATCCTTTTCTGTCTCAGTTTCCCTTGGTCTCTCCATTCCTGTCTTTACGTCTTATGTCTACAGATCATACTGTCTCCTGTCTACAAATCAAGTGATCTGTCTGTCTTGCCTCCCCTGTGCCCGTTTTCCTCCTTAGAGGGTGTCCCTGCCTCACCACCTCTCACCCAGCCTGCCCTCTGTTGTGCTGTCTCTGTCACTGTCTCTCTTGGTCACTTTCTGTCTTTCTCCTGCCCTCCTATCTCTCACCTGTGCTTCAGAGATGGAAACTAAAACCCAGGCCCCCAGTTTCCTGACCCAGGCTGCTCCAGTCCCCCTCCCCTCCCCCCAGCCCTCCAGCGGCCCCTTGCCCTCTCCCCCAGCACAAACGCAGTGTTGGTTCCTTTCATCTCATTCCCATCAGCTGGGCCCCAGGGGATCCCCCTGACTGGACACCCCCGATCCTTCCCTTCATCTCCCCACCCAGGGGACAAGAAATCCCCCTCCAGTAGGTGCTGAGGTGGCCGAGGAGTCTGGCCAGCCCGAGGAAGTGAAAGCTCCCAGCCAAATGCTGAGCTGGGATGAGCTGGCAGGCCTGTCTGGGGCTGAGTAACAGGGACGAGGAATGCAGCAGGCAGCGGGCCTCCCAGGGCGCTCTCACCAGCTGGGGGCCTCTGACGCTTTCTGACTCAGTCCCCAGCCCTCGATGCCATGTCCGCTTCCCGCTTCCGCCTCAACCCTGGCCCTCGTACCCAATCTTACCATGAACCCTAAGTTCAGCTTCCACTAAGCGCCAAACCCAATGCGAGACTCCATCCATGTGCCCCGGACTCTCTCCCCACGGGGCCCCACTGCCCTCGAGCAGGGCCAGAAAGCGGTTGGAGGTGGAGTGGCAGTGGCACCACCTTCTTCTCAGTCCTTCTCCTCTTGTCTGTCGGGAAGAGGAGTAAGACGTCTCTCTGCCATAGAAGCATCGCCTTCTGTGCCTCTCCAGCCTCACACAGCCCACCTCCGCCCCAACTGTCACAGGGGTGCGCCTGACACGGGGCACCCGAGCTCTTAGATTTCAGGCTTCTTGGACCTCGTTCTTTGGGAAGAAGCCAGGAGTCTGAGGAAGCGAGCGAAGCGGATGGATGGGGCAGAATCCCTTCACTCCATCAGAGATGTCACTTCATCCCAGCCTGGCTCAGATGGGAGCACAGCCTTAACTCTGCCCTCCCTGGGACCACCTCCTGCTCCTTCCCATGCCCACGCTGTGATGCCCGCGCCCTCCCCCACTGCCCTTCAACCTGGCCACACGGATGGCAGCAGTGAGCTCTCTGAGCCGCTGAACTCCCTGTAGGTACAGACAACAGGGCACGGGGATGGCTGAGGCTCTCATTCATTCAGCCCCAAGAGCCTGACTTGGCCCCATTTATCCCAGGAGTCTTCTCTGCCCCAGTGAGCCGACATCTGACCCCAGCTGTGCCCCATCTGGGGAGAAGAGCCTGGTGCCATGCCAGACCTTCTGTCTTTCTGGGGTCCCCCCCTCTCTGTGCCCTGACTGCCCCACAACTGCCTCTGCGCTGTCCCACACCTGGATGGAAGAGCCTGGCCCCTCCTAGGCGGCTTCAGTGTGGCCCTTGGGCTCTCATGTTCACCCCGTGCCTGTGTCTCCTTTCTTTTCCTCTTCCCAGTTGCTCTGCGACTGGCTCCACAGCTGGGGTAGGGGTGGGGGAGGAGAAGGGCTGTCCCTCTGGCCAGCCCCAGCGGCAGAACTGCCACCAGAGCCCCTTACCTTGGTGCAGCAGCTTCTCCGGGCTCAGTCCAGCGGCTCCTTCCGGCGCACTCCTCGCCCAGCGACCCCTCGCTCATCACGCGCTGAGTTAGGGTTACTTAAAATGAGAGCGGGATCTCCAAGCTCCCAGGGGAGCTGATGTGGTTTTCAGACAATAGCATTAACCCTTCGGGGGCCAGTGGCACCACGGCCCTGAGCCCCCTCCACCTCTGTGGGCGGGTGGGGTGGGAGGGAGTGTCTTCCACTGGGTCCTTTGCATCCAGAGCCTTCCTCTGGGGCAGATGGCTCCTGAAACATCTGACCAACAGGGAGACTGGTGAGAGGGCTACACCCGCTTCAGTTTTAGGAAAAGGGACACTCAACTGCCGGGAAGTCCTTCCAGCTGTCTACCCTTCCCACTCTAAGTCAGCCCTTCTCTCATAGAACGTCCTGTGGAGGTGAGTCCAGGCCTGGAAAAGAACCCCCTCTTCATAACCTCTGACTCTTTAACACTACCTCACTCCCTGTTTTTCCCTCGGAGTCCCAGGTCCCACCTCCGCTCTCGTACTGGTGTTGAACCCTCATAATCTGTAAATTTCCTCTTAGTCTCAAGTCCTAAAATGAAACTAATAGTTTACCCAGTCACCTTTTCTCTAAGGTTTTTAAAGCACTTATTATGTCTCTCTCCTCTTAGGGCTCTAGAAAATAGATTTTTCCTTTTCTTTATAGATACTACTCAAAGTCAGACAGCAAGAAGAACTGTCAACTAAGTCATAAACCAGACAGGAGAAAGTAACTGCAGGGGCATCAGATACCCTGCTAAAGAAATAGCAGGAACAAGATAAGGCGGTAGGATTCCAGAATACACTGGGGAGGGAATGGAGGATTTAGGTAACTGACCTCAGGGGAAACTAGAGGAGGGAGGATGTCAGAGACCAGAGCTTCTGTTTTTAACGTCCTGGGGACCAAGGGACCCTGGAGCCTGTTGGGCCTGCGTCCAATCTCCCCAATCCCTAGTGGGGAGGAAAAGATTGATGGCTGTCATTGGGGAATCAATATGATTTTCTTTTTTTTTCTCCTTGACTCTGGGATGCCAAGTTTCTCTTTCCCCCCCACTACTCCCCCATCATTACACAGCCCCTCCCAGCCTTGAGCTGATCGAGATGGGAATGGAGGGCCATGGAATTAAATTCTGGGGGTTGTTTTCTGGTTAAATCAACCGAAGCTAACATGATGGAAAGGTGAGAGAGAGAGGCTGATTGCTGGAAGAGACAGGAGCCAGGGGCCACGAAGAGAGGGTCCTTGTTGGGGGAGAGGCAGGAGGACAGAACTCCGAGCCCATCAAGGGCAAAAAAGAAAGAGGTTACAAAGGGAGGGATGGTCCAGAACACTGTTCCTGGGAGTTGGATGCAGGGAGAAGGGAGGAATATTAGCCAGGACGAGGCAAACTTGATCTCCATAGAGGACAGAGAGCTATAGCCAGGAAGACTGAGGTTAGTGCCAAGACGTGTTACCCCAGGTATCTCTCTCAGATGTCACTGGTGTTTTCTCACCTGAAGAGCTGTCTCTGCCCCTTGCTCACCTTCACCCCATCCCATTTCCTTCATTTAAGGATTTAGGACCATTTGAGTTCAGAGCAGGAAGATGCCAAGGCCAAGCAGAGGATTCTGGGGAGGAAGAGCCTTTCCGCCCTCCCCCTCCCCCATGAAGGCCCCATTGGAAGAGCAGGTCGTGGCAGAGTCTTTAGCGGGAGAACTGGGACCTACACGGTGGGCCGGGACCCCCCCAGTTCCTTCAGACCACCTGCTGCCTCCACAGGCTCTCCTGGGAGGGCGACATCTGAGAGACCTCCAGGGAGGGAAGCTCAAGGCTCTTTTGCTGTCCCACTTCCTGCCACTGTCCCAACTCCCAGGAAAGTCCCTCACGTTGCTAACTTCAAGTCCTTGTGAGAACCAGAGCAGCTGCTTCTGAGACTATTAGGGTTTCACCTTTTCTCTTCTGCCGCTCCACACGCTGTCCCTGCCCACTTCCTCTCACATGCCCGTAAACCTGGTCACAGCAGTCCCCCCGCCACCACCCCTACCCTTTCTGTACAATTCACGTTTTGATTGCGGGCTCTTGTAGGGGAAGGCTGGGCATGGGATTAGGAAGCTGGGCACTTGGTACAGACTTTGGCTTCTAGGGTGGGACCCTGAGCCTCTCTGTTTCTTCCCTGAGACACAGGCAAATGGCCTAGTGCCCTTTGGGGAGGGGAGGTCCCCTGACCAAATCCAGACCTTTCCTTTGCTCTTTTGAGCATCTCTGTGTGCATCCGGTGCCTGGTGCGGTGCCTGGACACGAGGCTGCTCTACAGATGATCGCCGAGTGAATAAACCAAAAGGTACCCGACCAGCTCCCCACACTCTAGCTAATCCAACTACCTTAACTTGCAACAGGAAGCCTCAACATTTTAAACTGCCTTCAAACCCACAACTTCGTATCTAGTAACTGTACCTGGCCTGATGCAGCCCCCTAAACAACCCTGACACAGTAATGGGGCCCACTGATGGGGGGGGTGGAGACCCCATCCCTGTCTGGGGACAGGAGTCAACAAGAGGCAGCCCTTCCCACTTTGGGGCTTACAGCTGGCTCTGGGTATCTCCCAGGGTCACCTGGAGGGGAGTCTCTCAGGGCTGATCGGGGCTAAGGGCGGGGCTGGGAGGACCCCCTCTCCTCAGCTCCCCTGCCAGCCCCCAGGGCGTAATGGCACAGACTCAGGCACGCAGACTGCTTGCACAGCAGCAAAGCCAAGGATGCTCTATCTGAGCTGCAAGTAGACTTTTCCTGTTCTAGTTAGTGACTTTTTTTCATACTTGAGTAAGCAGCATGATAGGCTAAACTCCCAGTCTATCGACACTATCTGACATACTTTGTATCAAGACCTCACCACCCTGAATGGGTCCTCTCAGGTCTCACTTGTGCCTTCATAACCATCTGACATTAACATGGGCAGGACCGAAGACCCACAGATGGGAGATCAGGCCCTGGGGAGGGTTTCCCCAGGCACTGTAGGTGGTGAGGGGCTTGCCAGGTGGGGGAGAGATGAGGAGGTGGTGTTATCTCCTCCACGAGGAACAGGGAGAGGGAAAAGAAAAAGACTCCTCTTCCTCACTCTCTCTTTGTTCTTCTGCCAGGATCTGGCCTGGGGTCGTGGCAGCCAGTGGAATGAATGAAGTTGGGGGACTTGGCTGGTTCCAGGAGGGTCCGTCTGGCCAGTCCAAGTGTGACAGAAGGAGACTATCCCTTGATAAGCACTCCTTGCCAGCTGTTGGTGAAAGAGGGATGGTTCCCACTGGCTCATTCCTGTGAATCCCCCATCAATCCCCAAGACTGGGTGGGGCCCAACGCACCCCCATGGGGGAGTGATGGTGACTGAGACTGGACCCAGAGGAAGGAGAAAAGAGGAAGCGAGGGGAGGGAAAAGGGACACCCCTGAATGGAGGGATAAGGTCCTTAGGTGGCCAGAAAGGGGAGAAAGAAAAGGAGGTGCTGGGGAAGCTTTTGGAATCAGACTCAGGGAGACAAAGAAGAGGGAGAAGGAGAGGAAGAGGGAGGAGAGGGAGTTGATGAGGCAGAGGGAGGAGGTGAGGCGGGGGATGCAGGAGGAGGTGCAGCAGGAGGCCAGGCTGAGGCAGCCTGGGATGCAGCTTCGGGATGCGGGGACAGGGGAGGGGAGCCGCGGGTGAGCGTGTGCAGCCGGGGGCTGTGGTGTCGGTGGCGACTCTTCATGTCCCATTAGTGGCAATGGAAGGTGACACGCGGGGATCGATACCAATCGAGGCAACAGACTCCCAGTAATAAACCCATTTCACTCACACTTCTCCACCCCCACCGCCCGACCCCAAGAGAGGGAGCCAGGGCTTCCCACGCCCGACCCCCTCTCCAGAGAGGCAGCTCTCAGAGCTGTCCCCAGCCCTGGCACCGGCGCGGGGGCAGGGCCCGCCAGGCAGAGGGAGTCTTCAGCAGGGTGGCGGGGTGTGCTCTCTCTATCTGGTTCTGTGAGTCTCAGGCTGGGGTCCCCTGAGACCTCCAGGCTGGGCCCACCTTCTCCTCTGGGGGTGGGGCCAACATCCCCAATCCTGTGAGCATTTCCAAGGCAGAGCAGGGAAAAGCTCTGGAATGTGTGGATTGGCTCAGTCTGTGGGCGCAGGTGAAGGCATCTTTGTGCTCCTGGGTCTTATTCGTGCCTCTGTGTGGGCGTCTGAATGTGTGGCTGTGTGTCTCTGAGGAGTCATAAAACGAGCGTCTCTCTGTGGATGTCTGTCTCTATGACCGTGTGTTTTTGTGCGTAAGTGTTGGTGTCAGTTTTTGTGTTTCCGCTGTGCGTTGTTGGTGTACTGTGCGTGCCTATGTGCGTCCACACACACCTGTCTCGAGGAATGCGGGTGTGAGGCGGGGTTTGTCTGTGTGTGAATCTGAATGCGGGTGTCCGTGTTTCTGTGGGTGTCTGCTTCTGGATGTGTGGGCCGTGTTTCTGTTTTGGAGACTGTTTATGGATATCTCTGTATGTGTGTGTGTGTGTGTGTGTCTTTGTCTCTGTGGACACGTGGGAAAACGCTGCTGGCCTCTTCGTATTTGTACTCAAACCCTGCTCCCATCTGGCTTCTTGAACTGGGCCTCATGCAGTATCCTACCTTCCAGGTAGGGCGCCCCACTGTCCCTGGGACAGAGAGGTTCCCCCAAACACAGGACTTTTAGAACGAAAACTGGGACAGTCTCAGGCAAAACAGGACAGTTGGTCACTCTTCTTCCAAGCCCGGATACAAGGAGGCCAAAGTGAATGAATGCAGGACGAGAGGAAGATGGGGCGTGGAGAGTTGAAGGAGAAGCTGGAAAGGTTGAGGCATTTGAATGGAAGAGGAACCTAGAAAAAAAAAAAAAAAAAGGCTGTGGGAGCAGCAGGAGGAATGCTGGTTAGACTCAAGGAGGAACTTCCCCAGAGCACAGAGATGGGACTCCGGAAATTAAGATGAGAAGGAAAAAGGATCAGTTGCCCTCTGCTCTGGAAAACTCTGGTGAAGAGTTGGGTTGGGCTCTGTGGAGGACATTGGCACAGAGTGATGGTGCTTGCCAGCTCATGGCAGGTAGGATGTAGCCAGATGGACCCTGTGGGGCTCCCACCCTCCTGCACACCCTCCACTGCTTCCTCTGGCTCCTCACTGGGTGGGATGAGTTCGTGGGGCTCAGAGATGGGACCCCCACCCCCCCAGCGCAGATGGTGTCTGGACGCCCTGCTTTGAGTCCTTCCCTCTCGCCACCTGATGGGCTCCCTTCCTCAAAGGGGACAGAGTGAGCCTGCAAGGCCCTGGGTGGTGTGCCTGGATCGGGTGGGGGATCCTGGAGGCTGTAGGAGGGAGAGCTGGTTTATAATGTCCTACTAGAGTCTCTAAGCTCCATGGGGAGAGCCTGAGCCTTATCCATCATGTTCACCATGGAATTCCCAGTTCCTACTTCAGTGCCCGGCACACAGTCTCAGCAGAAGTTTTGAAAATAGAGCTCCAGTGCTAAGAATCTTCACACCCTGGGCCCACTCTTGACATTGCAGGCGCCTGTGCAAGAGAACAGATGGACAGCTGCTCCCTGGGCTCGTACTCAGGAGGGCGCGTCCAGGGTGGAGGCGCATGCGGGCCTGGACACAGCTCTGGCCATTGCACAGGGAATTCCAGGGCGCCAGGAATCCAGAGTGTGTGCGGGAAGGAGGGACCTGGTTGCAGGTGGATGGACCCCTTTGGCCCCATAGACTTCACACCCAGGCTTGGGGAGCTACTGTTGGCAAATTACAGTTTCAGTATCTGCTGCCGCTCTGCCTGGCTGGTCTGTGAGCTAATCTGGGGCTGAGCTTTGGAAGATGGTGAGAGAGCTGAATCTTGCCCAGGATCTTCCAGCATTCACTCCCCTCCCGGGACCTTGTCTATAATTTTTGTGTGGGTCTTCTTGTCCTGTCCTCAGATGGGTCTTGTCCCTTCTCTCAGACTGGAGGCTTCAGGAAGACAAGAGCCGTTGCTTCTCAGATTGGGGGCTTCTGGGAGGAACAGACTGTGGACTCCCTGGGGAGTGGCTGAGTCTCCTTCCCTAGTGTTCCTTCCTCCAGCTGAAGGACAGGCTGCCTGAACCGTGGGGTTAGGGGATTGGGCCAAGGCCAAGGATGGGGAGAGTGGGAGAGGGTGAGGAAGGTGGGCAGGAAGGACACACATTGGGCCACAGGGGACAGACTGGCAGGACACATAGTTAAGAGCAGCCAGAAGGACAGAGGCAAGACTCTGCAGACTTAGTAAAGGGACGTCCAAGAGCCTGGCTGAGGAGTTGGGGTTTCCAGGTCTTGCAGGGGAGGAGGATGGGTGGGGTGGTGAGAAGAGACAGATTGAGACCAAGGCCTGTGTAGCCTATTTCCCCCAGCTCTTATCTGGACCCCGGAGAACCTGGGGTGGGCAGACATTTCCACTATCTGGAGCCAGGAAGGCTTTCTTAAAAGAGAATTTAGGGGCTCCGAGGGGAGGCTGGTCTTACCTTCCTCTATCCACCCCTGTCCCCCTTCCCAAACACCAACCCGGGGCAGGCTAACCAAACCTTTATGTTCATATATATACATATATATATATATCTATATATATATTTATTCTGTGTTAAGGAGCCTTGTGTCAGGCTGATAGGAAAAAACACGAGGGAGAGAGACGGGAAAGTCAGAAGAATGCAGAGCTCAAATGAGACCTGAGATAAAGCAATTACCTGATCAATACGGGTGAAATTGAGTAATCTAGTGGATCAATACCATGGGCAGGAGGTTGGGCGGTTGGGCGGGGGGCGCTACCTGCTGTCTGCCCCGCTCCCCTGCCCACCCCTTCTGCAGCCCCCGCCCACTCGCTTCAGTTCCCCCCACCCCACCTTATTGGGAATTCACCTCTAGGTCTTCCTTCCACCGATGCCTCTGCACTCAGTCCCCCAGAGTATCACCCCCTGCCCCTCCCCAGCTCCCAACGAGTGCTTAGGCTCCCGGCCCAGGACTCCGTCTCCATCTCATCTCCCCTCACCCATCCCCTCTCCTCCCTTCCCAAACTGCTCCACTCTCAACAGTCCTTCTAGGTTGATGCCTCACCCTCTTTCTCCATCTTCCCCATCCCCACCCTCGTTCCCCCTTGGTGGGGGCCACAGCCCAAGCCAGTTGGATAGCCAGCCTCCCACATCTCTATCCTGAGGCCAAGTGTGGTTAAGTGGTCCCCCCCACCCCCAAATCAGGTAGGAGCTATCTAAGGACCAGAACTAGGTTTGCAAGGACCAAGCCTTCCCCATCAGCCTTGACCTGACTGCTGGAGAGGGAGTGGTGCCTCCTGCTTCACTGTTACTGGCAATACAACCTACCTACTCCATCTATAGGGCACTCCTTATGTGCTAGGCTCTGGCTGAGCTGGACTCTGGGGGCAGGAGGCTAGGAGGAGGACCCTGGTTCCTGCTGATCCAAAAGTGGTGGTGTGGGTGCTGCCAGGGAAGGGCACCAGTCCATCTGAGGACTGCCTGTGTTTAGAAGGGATCTTGGGGCTCTGTTTGTTTTTTTTTTTCCCAGAAGGGCTGTGGAGGAGAGTGAGAACTCCCCCAGTGTTGTGGGGGCATCTGAGCTCCTGCCTGCCCAAGTCAGTACTGAAAATTCTCCGGTAACCAGAAAAGTTACAGCTCGCTGGGAGATGAAGGGAAAGGCTGTGGCATTGTGGGGAGAGCATTGGAGCCGGAGCCCGAGCTTCCTAATTACCCGTCTTTGAACTGGAGGCTCCTGATGGGCTAGGAGTGTTTATATTTGACTGCGAAATCCCAAGACAGAGTCTGGCATCCAGCAGGCACTCAGGAAATGTTAGATGAATAAATGAGTGACTATTGTCACCTCGCCACAATCTGCCTTGTATTTCAGTTCATTATATGGGCTTGTTCCCGCAGTAAACTGAGTCTCTGTGAGTCTCCAGAGAGCAGGGACTCGCTGTGTCTCCTGGCATGTGGCCATGTCAGTTTCAGGAATGAATGACTGACTGAAAGCATGTGTGCCTCTCCCTCTCTGGCCTGGAGGTCATTTCAGGGGAGCTCACACCAGTGATGATTCCATAAGATTCCCTTAGAGAAATCAGGGGCCTCTTTAAAGCAACTCAGTCCCCCGTCCCTTTCTTCTAGCCTGTGTGTGTCATCACCGAGGGGGAGGGAGGTGTTTGAGAAAGAGCATGGAGCTTGGAGTCAGGAACTCTGGGTGAGTCCTGGTTTGGTTCCTCACTAGCTGTGTTGACCTTGGGTGATTCACTCAACTTCGTTGACCTTAGTTTTCTTCATCCCCAAAATGGGGATAATAATAGTAATAATCCACAGAGGGCAATGTTGTGGATCAACTCGTGGATCAAGTAAGTTAAAGCAAGTGACAAGAACGTACAAATGTTACTTGTTATTGTCAACATGGGGGTAGGAGGAGTTGGTCACCAGAAGTCCAAAATTTCAACATGGGCAGATAAAGATTTTTCCCAGCTAGGCCAGGAGTGGGAGAACCAAAGCAAGCTTCCTTTACTGTGATATTCTGAAGACAGGCCTACACCGCATACCTCAGTTTCCCCTCCCTTTTCCTTCCAGTTAGTTGCCTGGAGGTCAAAATCATACAAAGAAATCTCTACCCCACCCTCTGCCTGTTTAAATTACTCTTTGAGGAATTTGGGGGAAAGAAAAAACCAGAAGGACAAAAAGGACACACTGGAACAAAGGGCCCTGAAGCCAGAATCATGTTTTCAAGGCTGACCTCTGTCTCCTGGAGAGAGGGGTCCCTCCATCCTCCTCCCTCCTTCCCTCTCCTCCCTGGTCAGGTTCCGGCAGAAGGTGGGGTGAGAGGTCAGAGACGGCCTCCCTCACGGGCCCTTAGCTCTCTGGGACCAAGGTTGTAAGGTTCTGACTGTTCTCCTAAACCAGTCTTCGGGCTGAAGCTGGGATGGAGCCAGCACCTGACAACTGAGGCAAGGGGCAGTGATACTGGGGCAGACACCTGCTGCCTCTTGGCTCTAGACCTTCACTTCTCAGTCTTAGCCCATTGTTGGGCGGCACCCTCCCCATTGTCTCCCTAGACCAGATTCCCAGATCCTAGAGTCCGGAGTTTGGAGATGTGGGGCTTCTCCCCTCAACCTGGGCCCTGGGAGTCAGGGTGGGGCTCGTCTGCATTCTGGGAAGGCTTTAATCTTTGATCTTTATCCCTCCGTGATCAGTCCTCGAAACCCAGCCCCAGGAGCCTGTTTGTCCAGAGATAGAGGCCCCCTCTCCTGGGCCTGCTGCAGGTGCTGGCTTTCCTTCTGCACTCCTGATTGGGACACAAGGCCTGACTCCTGGAGAAATGCTAAGGTTGGGGTCCCCTGCACCACCCCTAATTCTGCGTGTCTAATTAGAATAAAGTGTCTTCACCCTTGTCTCAGAGATCCAAGGCCATGAATGGGCAAAGTATGGGATTTAGACTCATGGGACAGGTTTGAATCAGTAGGACAGGTCACCCACTGTGGACCCCTACTTTCTCATCTGTGAAACAGGGATCATAGTGTTAGGGGAACCACTGACTGAAAACTGCCTGCCCTGGCCAAGCCCGATAGTAACCACTTGCATGAGTTATCTTACAACAGGAGGTCCTGGTAAGGAACGTGGAACTAACAAGCTACCACCAACCAGAAGAATTTGGGAAAAGTCAAAAGGAGAGAGGAGACACCAGTCCATATGTGCTATCAACCTCCGAGAATCCTTTTCGCTAGAATCTATCTTGGCTGAGCGATGTGCGCGCCACCAGGAAGGACCCTGAGTCAGAATGATTGTTCAGAGACAACCCGGAAACTAACCCCATCACCATAAAACCCGAGACTGCGAGCCACGTGGCAGAGCAGTTCTCCTGGGTTCCCTTACCCTGTGGCTCTCTGCCCCAGCGCCCCTTCCCAATAAAGTCTCTTGCTTTGTCAGTAAGTGTGTCTCCTCGAACAATTCATCTCCGAGTGTTAGACAAGAACCCACTCTAGGGCCCTGGAAGGAGTCCCCCTTCCTGCAACAATAGTATATTACCTCCTCTTGAGAGGGGCCGACAGAAGTGATGTGAAGGCAAAAGCCCTGTACAGAGTACAGGCATAAATATCTTTGTCATGTCATTTTAAAAAGGACTTTGAGTACTAAATGCTTTATGTGCATCATTTAATCTTCAGAACAATCTTCTAAAATAGAGAAATAGAGGCACAGAGAGGTTCCATAATCTGCCCAAGGACTCACAGCCAGTAAAATGGCAGGGGTGGGACTATGGGATTAGAGCCAATTCCACTTTATCTCCCTTCCTCAGGGAGTCAACACACCCAGCTCCTGAGAGAGGAGGGAAGCAGAAGCTGTGACAAGAGGGGTTAGGGGTGGTGGAGTGGGGGGATGTCTGAGACAGCAGTCTTCCTTCTGTCCTCAGTATTCCAAACTGGCATTCTCTATCTGGACAATCAAACCTCCTTCATATATTTCTTGTTATTCATTTATCCAGCAAATACTCATCAAGCATCCTCAGGTTCCAGGCAGTGTGCTGGGCACTGGAGAAAACGAACCGACCCCTGCACCAGCCCTAGGCTTCTGGACCATCCTGTGAGAAACCGGACCGGCAGAGCACTGACAAAATTGTGTTAGGGTGGTGGCACAGAGATAAACATGGGCTGCAATAGCACACAGAAGAGTGCCCAGGAAAGGCCCCTGAAGGCAATGACATCTGAGCTGAGTTCTGGAAAAGATGTAATTGGTCAGGTGAAGTGGAGGAAGGACGTCTGTCTCCAGGCAGTGAGTTCAGCAGGGCCAAGAGGCCTTATGGCATGAGTGGTTAAGAACACAGGTATTGGGGCTTGAACCCTGGTCATACCAGTTAATGTCTCTGTGATTTAGTGTTCCCCTTGATAAAATGGGGATTAATACAAGTAAGCGCTTAACATGCCTGGCACATGGTAACTGCTGTCTCTGCACTGGCTGTTATGGTTGGAGCTTAGGCTTTGTGTGGGCTGACAGAGTGTGTTTATGCATGTTTGTGTGGTTAAGGATGAGGCTGGAAGGGTAAACGGGAGCCAGATTATGAAGGGCCTTCTAAACTAAACTAAGGACTGTGAACAGGGAGATAATGGGGAGACTCTGAAGGGGTTATTCCCTACTCGCTCATTTCACAGGCTCTGAGACTTAACATCCAATTCTATGCATTGAATGGTCAACATCGGGTGGCAGAACTGGTGGCCTGGGATCCTGATCTCAAAACTATATCCAGTTTCATTCCTAACAAGTCGCACTTTGCTTTCAGCAGCCTGAGGAAGGAAAAGAATCAGGAGGCTCTCCTAGCAGGAAGGTCTGCATCCAAGCCCATTCATTCCCAGCTTGATTTGGGTTGCTTCAGGGAGTCAACCAGTTAGCCTCTGCCATTTCGCCTTTTCCTGCCAACATGAGTTAATAGTCTTCTTAAGCAGAAATGTTAATTTGACAAGCTGGCCTTCATGCTCCTCTTTGGTCTAGCCCAAACTCTTTTGCGTAATATTGGGAATGGCCATTGCTAGCAGAGTAAAATGTAAACTCTAGGTGTCTCCTAATACCCTTCATAATCCATCCTAGTTTGCCTCTTTAGCCTCACCCCTCATCAATTTCAGCCTTTCTGAACTCGCAGGACCCTTCCATAGAAGTCAAATTTTACACCTGTCTGTGATTCTACCAATGTTGGGATCTTTAGAAGATCACTTTGCCTATCTCACGAGTAAAATGAGAATACTTAGTCTGGCACCATTTTTCTTAGGGTGTGTTATATGATACTCAATATCCCAGTAAGATCTCCTCCTACTCCTCTGGATTCTTGTCCTCTACTGGGAAATACTAGGTTTCCCTAGCACTGGCTTGTCATGTACTAAAAAAACAAAACAAAATCAATAATCCCAAAATCACCTTTATTGGGATTATTACTCACATAGCTGAAAAGTCACCCTTTTAGAGTGACTGTAATTCAGTGGCCTTTCTATTCAACTTGTTGTACAACTATCACCACTAACTCCAGAACATTTTCATCACCCCAAAAAGAAGATGTGACCCATTAGCAGTCACTCTCCACAGCGCCCACTAATCTATGTTGTGTCTGTGGATTTGCCTATTCTGAACATTTCATACAGATTCATACAAAGCGTGGCCTACTGTGTTGGGCTTTGCCATGTACTCTTAATGAATCCTCAAGTCAATCGTGAGGTAGAAATTTCCCCACTAACTCATGTCCCTGGCTTCAGTTGTCCTTTATCTAGCAGCATCTATTGACTCAAGGAAATTGACAATCTCCAAAGCTCTTAAGGGACCTACCCTCACCGTGTTGGCCCCTGCACAACAGGAATAAAAAGCGTGGAGGTGGGTGAGCTAGCATGCACGCGGCACATTCTCTGGCATGACCACCCTGGCTTAGTGTATCAACAACAAAACCAACGTTCCGCAAACATTACTTAAAAGTATTTTTTTTTAAATTTTATTTAACTTTAATTTCTGAGGTAAAATACTTTTTTTTCTTTCAACTTCCATAACAAAATACAGAGCTATCAGATACCCCTGGAAAAAATATGTATATTATACATATATTTCTATAACATTACATCATATATATATAATATATATATGCAAAAATTTGAAGACTTTATAGAAAGCGGAACATCTAAAAGGCACTGCACAATGGAGTTAAGATTACTTACATTTTATGTACATATACACACTTTATTCTGCTTAAGCGGATAACTAGTGAAGTCATCTTTCACATGTGAATTCCCAAAAATCCCTGCATCACAATTTTATAACTCAAAGAATGCCTAAATATTTCAAAACAAATTAACTGGTAACTTTTTTTCCCCCAAGAAGAAACAAAAAATGGAACAGTTCTTGAAAGACTGGATCAAAGTTCTTTTTCTTTTAAACAAAATTTAAAAGTATGTTCCATTACTGTTTACAAAACAAAAAACACAAACATAATTATGGAATAAATAAAAAACAAGGGACAAACAGCCAACTGACTCTACCTGCTTGGTGAGAAGTGGTATACTTCAACTATTTTTTTTTTTTTTTTTTTTAATGCTTCTGAAAGTTTCTTGGCCCATTGAGGACTAGGGTGCAGTAATTCCCTGTGTTAGTTAGCGAGCTGGGTTTAATGCAATGCAGCTTGAAAACTGGGGGTTGAAGGGACTTAGTGAATTGTTTATATTTCACTCCTAGCCGTTCTTAAAAAAAAAAAAGAAAAAAAGCTCAGCAAGGCTGGATGCCCTGAAGAGATCTCTGCTATTTTCTTCTCTAGAGTCAAAAAAGCAAACAGTTAGCATGAACAGGTTCTTAATACGTGTTCAAGATCTGTATTTGCAAAATGTTAAAACATTTGGCACAGCAAAAGTTGGAAAAAATGGGGAGGCAAAATACGTCTGGTGTTGTCCCCCCCTTTCCACCTGCTGTTGGACAGTGATGAGATGCTCGTGGAAGAGAAAGGCCTGGCTTTGTGCCAGGCTGGTGACAGGTGCTGCCCAGAGTGGGCTCGGGGAAGAAAAACTATCTCCCACCCCTTTGCTCCAGGAAATATCAGTGACCTCCACATCCCCTGGTCCACTTCCCGGGCAAGCCCAAGTCTGGCTCTGTGTAGGACCCTCCCCCCAACCCCAGTGTGCAGTGCAAATCAACCAACAATTTACTGGTGGAATGGCAATCAAAGGAAACAGTTAAACACCAAACAATTTCTTAAAGCCAAAAACAGTTTTCATGGAGTTGAACATTTTTTGAGTGTGTTTTTTTCAAGTGTAAAAGCTGTGACTTTTTATTCAAACAGAAGCAGCATCTAGGAATTAATTCTGGCACTTGGGTTCTAGGGGGTTACAGGTATGCATCACGGATTTCTCTCCCTCTTATTTTAAAGGCTTCATGTTTCTATTCCTGAGTTCATACTGACACCTGCCGGCCCTCCCCTCTAGTGGACAGAGACGGTGGGCAGCCAGCCTCCCTGGTTAGATTGGGCAATGCCAAGCAGAGATGCCTCTTCCACCTGCCTGGGCTTGCTTTCTGATTCGAGGTAAGTCGAGGTACAGAGAAAGAAACCGACAAAAACACAACCAACCAAAGGCAGCCTGACCAAAGCCTGAGGGACCATTCTCCTAATCCTTTTCCCAGGGAAAGACAAGCCACTCACGGAATTTGAATCAAACAAGGGGGAGGACAATTGCCGAAAAACAGCATGATGGACTCAAGTCCTCTTAAGCCACCTAACAACTCACTCACCGGCTCGAACCTCTCCTGGGCCCCTCTCTCACGCACGCACTCCAGTTTAAAATAGACACCCCCCCACCATGAAAAGACAACCCTCAAGTGCTTCTTAGTACACTGAGTTCACCTAGGCTGAGATGGAGCCAGGAATCTCTCCAATTTCTAGACAACATCCCTGTGCCCACTCCTTGCCCCTATCAGAGATGCAGTTATTTCTTCTTTCCGCTGCTCGTGGACCTGAGCCATGTTAGGTATTTCTGTATACTACTATGTACTTACATGTGCGCACACACACACACACACACACACACACACAGTTGGCTGTGGCTTCTCTCTGCCCCTAATCCAGGCTCCTTTTGCTTCATGTAAGATCAATACTTTCCTATTCCTTTGAAGTTGCTGGAAGGGAATTTCCCATGAAGAAACAATTCCTGGGGTCTCATGTAGGAGAGTCAATTGATCATGAGAATTAGTACAATCTAGGGGAATGGGTATGGCAAGAACGGCAACACCACAACAGGACAGACACCCACTGTTTCACTTACACCAGGCCTCTTGGCATCTGTCTGCCTTCTGTGTCTGTCTACCGCTTCTTTCAGCTTCCTAAACATCCACTTGTACCCCCAGCTACCTTCTGTGTTTCCAGGTATCATCTGCCCTTAACTCCCACAATCCTGCCTTTTTGCTACCTATCCCAATACATCAAGTGGGGATGATTAAATACCAGCTTAAAATTTAACCATCTTCCAACACTCCTGGATTATCTGAAAAGTTGTCTATGCCCTTTTACAGGTTTACGTTGACAGACCCGTATCATGTTGAAGTATGTTCATTGTTAAGGCTTTGACTTAAGAAAACGATAAGAGAACCAGACACCGCAGAAAGACATCTTCAACTCTGTCACGTCTCTCAGTCAACTCGCTCAGTCACACGTTGGTTTGGCTCCCCAAACCCACGATAGAAGAAAAAAAAAAAGAGCATTTTTGTGTTTTTGTTTTTAAAGGCATTGGGTTACTTCCTCCTGCCCTCTTCTTTCTTCCCTGAACAAGAGTTTATAACTCCTCATGGCTTCTTAATAGGTGAAGTAGGTGAAATGTCCAAGAAATTCACAGCAGGGCCTCCTGTCTCAACAACGTAGCTGAAGGCTCAGTGCCTGTGCCTTGCCAGCCCCGCTCTAACTGGCAGTACATTTCATGTTTCCTGAAAACATTTTATAAAAAGGAAAAAAAAAAAAAAGAAGCCAAACAACAACAACAACAAAGGGAAAAAGAAAAAGAGCAACACCTGAACATCCTCCTGCCCCCGTAAGACTGAGATTATCTTATTCCTCCCCTGAAATAATTATAAAGAAACATTTCAGGCAAAATACTTAAGTATTAATGGTCTCTCACTGCTCAACCTCCCAACCACACCCCTTTCCCTTTTATGTGTATGTCTCAGAGCAAAATAAATTCATTAATGGCTTTCCATATATAAATACAATAGAAAAGAAACAAGTCTGGAACCTGAACTATCATGGGGCCAAACAGTATCTTGGCCCTCTGGGAGTTTGTCAGAAAGTGTAAGCCTCAACAGGAAACAGAGGCTCTTTCTTCTTTCAGTTCAATACCCTTCCCATGTCCTACTCACCAGGAAAAAAAGTGTGTTCACATCCCATCTAATTTACAACAGAAGATACCCCATCCTATCCCCCAAACATAAAAATACAAGTCTATGCCCCTAGAAGGATCAAACCAGCCTAATTCCCTCCCCGCCCCCCACCCTGAAATCTTGCTACATAAATACATGTATGTGTTTGATTATAGTATAAACAGCTCCCAATCAACTTCCAGTTCTAAGCGTCAGCAGCAGCCGTTGCCAAGCCCCGGGGTCCTGACCCATTCCAGAGGAACTTGCCATTCTTACTCAGCTCCCGGGCTTCAGGGTCATCATTCCAGCGCCTCTTCAACCGAAGCTTGGGGGGCATCAGGGCATCTTCTTTCTTCTCAGGTGCACCGGGCTCTTTGCCAGGCCTGTCCTCACCGTCTTCAGTCACCTCTAGGGGTTCTTCACTTGGGGTGCTAATGGGTACAGAGGGCCAGACAGGCGGTGCAGCCGGGCGGGCAAAGATGGTGCCTTTTTCCTCTTCTGTGGTCCTGCTTGGCACACTGCCCTCTTCTTGAGAGCGCTCCTCCTTTTCTCGTGCCGACTGCCTGAGACTCTCAGGATCCTTCTCAGAGGCTGGTTCCACCTTAATTCTCGGGGGAACAGGAGCCAGCGTGGGAACAGTGACAGGCGCTGCCTCCTCGCTGCTCTCCACCCTCTCCCGGTTCTTCCGCCCAATAGGTGGGGGCTGCAGCTTGATGGAAAACTGGGTTGACTCCTCAGGATGCATCTGGCACTGCAGCGGTGGAACCATGAGCCCCGGGTAACGAGGAAATGTCCGCGGACTCAGATGGTAGTTGAACACAGAACAGGCTTGAGAATGAAGGTAGTGTTTCATTTCCTCAGGGTTGAAGGAGAAGCAACTGCTGCTGGTGAAGGGGCTCAGGCCTGGCGACGGGCTATAGGAGAAGATGGTGGGAGTCAGGGAGAGGGCTGGTGAAATGGGGACATTCAGGACGCCTCCACGGCCGGGGATGGGAGAGATGGCGAAGGGACTATGGGGGTCAGGGTACATCCCTGGCCTGGAGAACAGGGGAAGCATGATGTCAGGCTTGCGCTTCTGATGGCCAATCCCTCCGCCGACAGCATTCCGGGAGGACATGAGATCCACACCCCGGCGCCAGTCAGCGGCTGAGCCATCCTCCAGCTCTGAAAGCTCCACCTTTCTATCAGTGCCAGTGCTTGACTCCTGGCCAGAAGCAGTTAGGGAGCTAGCAGAGAACCGCCCTGGCTGCACATCGCTAGTTGGAGAATGGGTGTCCAGAGGTGGGAAATGGAAGCGGGAAGAGGCTGTTGGCACTGGTGGCGCACTCTGGGGAACCACACCTGTGAGGGAGGAAAAGACAAAAGGCCACTTTGGAGTTCTGGTCATTCATTATCAGCAATTTTACTTATGCTAAACAAGTACAAGATGTTGAAGAGCAACAGAAAATAAACATTCCAGCTGGACTGAATCCCTCAGCTGCCTGTCTCCTCAGCTTCCTATACTCAATTTAGTTGCCACCTTTCTCTAGAGTCTTACTCACTGTCTTCACGGTACTCACTACTATCTAAAATATCATTTACTTGTTTATCTGTATTCTAAAACATAAATCCCATGAAGGCAGGGACTTCCTATCATTTGCAAGTAGATTTCCAGCAGTTCAGGGCTTAATAATTAGTAGGTGCTTAATAACTACCAGTTGAATGAATGAATGGGTATTACAGCCTTCTCCTCTGCAACTCTAAATACTGTATATATATCACCTGCTTTAACTCTCAGCTTTGCAAATCATCTTTTCATAATTTTGGCCATATCTATAAAGTAAGGAAACAAACCAAAACCAATGAACAAAACTGGGAACGATATGTATGTAAACAATGCATTAAAAGCCTGAAGACCCTGCACCTCACATGTATGAACACGAACAAGACCACATTTTAAGAACAAAAACAGATCACAAAAAGAGGCTATGTTTGTTAAGGTAGGTTCTCATGGTGTACCTTTTATCATTTCTGATATACAATCACTACTTTGTAGAGATTCAAAAATGTTTAAATCTCTCCAATCTATTTTCTATTATACATAATCTGTATAATGATCTCCACTCCCATCCTGCTTTCAAGCACTGAGGACGCTGGGAGAAAGTCGAGTACCTACCACTTCTCCCAAATTCACAGACTAAAAACTGAAGCTCTAGGCAGAAACCAACACTGTGCTACACATGTCAACTTCAAAGCCTCACAAGTTCTCAACTCCCCCAAAAGGTCCTTCTGACAATCAGAGCATAAGAGAGGTATGAGGCCTCAGGGACCCTTTGGGCGCCTGGGAGGCATCAGTGGCTTCTATCACTGATGATGTCAGGAGGGCTATTTTTACTCTGAGGGAAGGATAAAGGAGAAGAAAAAATAAGAAAAACCCAAATACGTGAAAGTGTGGTGATCCAGGAGAAGAAACAAAAAAGGTGCACGAGATACGATGTGGGTAGGAATTGCTTGCAGTCTTCTATTCTTGTTATAACTGAGTCATCCTCAGATAGGACTCTGGAGTCGGTAGGTATGTGCAAGACTGTAGCTTTCTTGGCACATGTGCCTGAGTAACACTGTGCCAGGGCAGCATTTCAAAATGATGTTCCACAGAAAACTGGTCTGCAGGTCTTTTTTCTGAAACCACTGATTTAATTGCACAATTCGGAAAAACAGATGGATGACCTTGAATATAATTTGAGTAGAGTCAAGAGGGTCTCCAAAGTATCACTTCTACTAGCTTATTACAATGGCTAAAATTCTATTTTTTTTTGATTCTCCTGGATCTTTATTTTGTATTAAGAGCACATCTATTCAAAAGCAAAAAAACACTTCTATGTGTTCTGAAGGACTGAATAAGTATAATGTGGGTCGGGGTGGGGGAAGGGAGGTGGTCTTGTCTCCTAAACAATTTAGTTATTCGCTTTGTTTTTTCTAAACTGGAGGATATCTCAGTCCCTACACAGGCTAAGGTCTTGTCTCCTAAACAATTTAGTTATTCGCTTTGTTTTTTCTAAACTGGAGGATATCTCAGTCCCTACACAGGCTAAGGTACACTGTAAATCTGCAAAAAGGAGACAGAATACATAGCATTTTCCAAATGCATTTAGAGGGAGTGAAGGAAGGCAATTTGGAGGTGGCATTCTGGATCCCTCACCTCTGATTAACTGCAGCAGCCCTATTTTTATATGTTGTATCAGTATGTTGAGATAACAAATCTAAGATTTTGTCTGAAAACTAAGTTTGCTGCTTAAAGAAGTATGAAAACACTGCTTTGAAGAAGACAACCTTTGTGGAGCCACTATGAAATCGGAGTAGTAGGGCTGGAAAACGTGGGTTTGAATCTTAGCTCCAGCACCTTCTACCTTGTAGCCTGGTACAAGTAACCAACTGGTTTTTGAACCCCTTTAGCAAAATGGGAATAATAAGGCCCTTGTCTAAGTTCAAACCCCGGCCCTACCACTTAATAGCTGTGTTACTCTAGGTAACTTACTTACTATTCCGTGCCTCAGTTTCATTACCTGTAAAATGGATAATAACAGGACTAATCCTCATGCTATGAAAACTACAAGAGTTAATATTTGTAAAGTCCTTACACTGGTACCAGCGCATAGCAAACTGCATGTGTTTGTTAAAATAAATAATTTTTTATTAGACAATAATCATGATTAAAAAAGCAAAACTTTAAAAGGCATATATCATTTAAATATGGACCATATATTAGATAATAGTATTAGAGCATGTTAAAACTTCCTGGGTATGGTAATGTTATTGTGAGTAGAAGGAGAATGTCCTTGTACTTGGGAGATACATACTGAAGTACACGGGGATGAAGTGTCACATCTGCAACTTAATCTCAGAAGATTTAAAAAGTATATCGAAATATAAAGCAAATGTTTATCTATTGATTAGTGAATCTAGACAGAGGATATATGGGTGTTCGATGTTCAATTTTTTCCTCAATTTTTCTGTAGCTTTAAAGTTTTCTAAAATAAAGATAAAAAAACTGGGGTGGGGTGAAGTGAGGTCTCAAGTCCATCCTTGAACTGGTCTGCCCTCCCCCCACACTTTGACAGGTAGCATTTTTACTAGTATCTTCTGTATCTGTCCAAGGTTTCTTATGTACATTAAAAAAATACATTTTAATGTAAATATTAAAAATGCATTTAAACATTAAATATTAAAAAAAAATTTTTAAAATTTAAATGTATTGCTTCTATTTTTAAAAACACACAGTTCAAAATAGCCCAACTGTACCAACCCACCATCTAGACAATATCTCTCTAGCCTCCAGGATCTAAATCCACATAGCTCTGCTTCTTAGCGCATTTGTCACACTCCACATTGTATTCCGAATTGTATTAAACCTCATGTATCTTATCTCTCCTGCTAAATTTTAAGTTCCTTGAGGGAAAGAACTCCCCCATAATCTTTTTCTTTGTCTTTAGGGCTTAACACATTATCTGTTGAACAAATGAATGAATCCCAATCCAGAGAAGGAATGTATGATCTATTTCAATAACTCAATCTCTCAAGAATTGTTTCCTGAGAAAGTGTCCACCAGATAACTGTATTCAAGGCACTCTGATCAATCTTTGACTTTGATGTCATCCTTAATTTTATCATTTGTAAAATGAGGGTACTGAGACATATACTTTATTTGGCTAGGAGAGTTGCATGAGTCAATTCACAAAACACTAGGCAAAAGTACCTCCATTAAGTAGATGTTCAATAAATGTTACATTCCTTTGTCATCATAAAAGTTAACCTGAAACATCTGGTCTATCTGGGTAAAAGTTCTCTATGAACTAATGACTCTAGTTCTTTGGGGCTATCTGCAACCAGGATGTAAAAACCAAGTAGTATCCCTAAAAGTTTTGCTTTCCCCATGACTTTTTGATTAGGATCTTGAGCTTAGTTAAGGATCAATGTTGGTTCAACCACCTTCAGGCACAATAGGTGGTGCTAGGCCACTACTGTTAGGTTTCCAGACCAGAGTCTTCATATAGTGAGGGTCCAGATTTCCTTTCCATGGAAAAGCATATTACTCCCAAGGGCTGATGAATGCCCCATTCCAGGTTGTCCAAGTGGCTGGACTTGTGGGTTTTCAATAAAAAAAAAATGGGTCAAAGACAGAAGAACAAGACTCACACACTCTAGTATACCCAGCTAGAGTCAAAATTCCTCTAGGTACACAGGAGGGGGGTAAGGGTGAAAAATAGAGGAAACAAGATTCCAGTGGTTAGAACAGGTTTGATTTCCTAACGCCTCTCCCTCAGGCACAAGGAAAGAAAACAGGTTGTAATTAGAGAGATGCATTCCAATACCACTTTTTTTTAAAAATGCATGCCCCAGGGACAGAAGGGAGTGGTTACAGGAGAGATGGAACTGTAATGATAGCAGCATCAAGCTAAAACTGCCCTAACTTGTTGTGTGTAGTAATTACATATCTGCCATGGATCTCAGCATTATATTCTCTCAGCCACACCCCTGCTCTAATTTTTCAGGTTTCTTCCAACGTTTCTCTGAGAAGTTGTAATACTACAGAATCACAATCAGATTTCTTTGCCTTGTACAATGCCACAAAGACAGAGCATTAATGGACTGCTCAGAAACTAGTTAAATACAATCTATTTTCTTAGGCAGGGGTCTGATTTGCATCTTAAAACAAACAAACAAACATCCTTATCAGAGACTGCCTTCTGCATCCCTGAGAGGCAGACCCAAAACCTCTGTGAGAAGCTGTCATGGAAACCTGTCCCGTGGAGAGCCTAGAGGGGAAGCCTTGCAGCACTTCAGAGGAGAGAAGGTCAAGTAACCCCCGAGTCCTGTTCTCTGAGGCGCTGTTGGTGCAGATCAAAGACACTGCTTTTCACTGCAAACATATGAACCTCCTTTCTGTGATCAAGGATGCTGTGGTTTTGATGATATTCACTTGATAAGGGTGAGCTTGGTTGTTTCATAGAAAATCGGAAGTGTTTGTAGAAACTAGTTCTTGTCTATGAAAGAGTCACTGGGCAGGGTGTTAAAACTCTGAGTCCTGAACTTAAAGATCAACACAAACCTATGGAACACCATTCCTAAAGAAGACAATGCGATAATATCTAGGAGATGACAAATAATATGCAGAAAAAGGAACCAAATAAACCAAATCTATCTTGATGCTGCAGAGTCTATCACTTCCTGTGAGATGAATGGGAAAACTTGAGCAAGAACGCAGAGGAAATCCAGGGGATCATATTACTTTGGTGTTTCTAAATACCCCTTAAACATGACAAATCCTAGACCTGGGTTTTTTTTTTTTTTTTTTACACTGAAGGTCTCTCTATTTCTGATCATTTCTACAACTGTCCATTCAACGATAACTCAAACATGTGTGTCTCAAACTGAATCCTCCTCCAGAAATTTACGTTCATATTTGACTCTATAAACACATGTCTCTAAAAGTCCCATCAACTCCCTAAATCAACATATCCTTCTGGAATCCTGCACCCCTGCTGGGATCACCTTTCTTTTTCCCAGTCACACTGAGCAGATAACAGAAACCACAGGTGTGTTTTCCCTTCATGATGTACCTATGTCCTAGATTTCGGTTTCCGAGGGTCCAGAAGAAAGCTTTTGAGAGAAGCAACCAACTAGGCAGGGTATTATAGCATTATATACTGGGACTTATGTGGTCACATATTAGACCTGGGTTTTTATAATTCTTTTTCAACTCAAAATTTATTCCCCACCAAGAGAGTTTGCATCTTACCACTTGACCGTATGTTGATGAATGGGTAGTTGGGCATCACCAGCTTGTTGAAGTTAAATTTATAAGTAAACCTTTTCCCTTTTGTTTTATGAAGGATCCTCTTGTTGTAATAGTATCTGTAAAAACAGGAATGCACGTCAATTTATCTTCTAGCTACTGACAGTTTTTGATATACTTAGGTAACCACTAAGATCAACAATTCTTGCTGAGTATTACTTGCAAACATCACTATCATTCTTTTGCAGCCTTGCCCTTAGGTTAGAGCTGGGAGACCTAAGAGCGTACTTTTCCCATTCAATTTTCAACTAAATTCTAGTCCTTTACAAAGACAATCTCACTTTGAGATCCTGAACACCTATCCTAGCCCCAACCACCTTTCTTCTCTCTCTCTCTCTATGGTTTCAATTCTTTAGTCCATTTCCTTCCTGTCCCACTGTATGTCACTGCCTTGTTTCTCCTTTCTGCCTTGCCCAGGTGGGGGCAGACAAATCTCTTGGGAGACCTGATGTGGTTAGTCTGGAGGCCTAAGCTCAAGGCATAGACAAAGGAATGTAGAACTGTTTTATGGTGGCAGGTCAAACAATGGTACACCCTGGTCTGGAAAACAGCCGTCAGCTTGGCCTACTTCACTTTCAAAAGGAAGTGAGAGGCTCCAGCGACGCTGCTGCCCAGATTTTACATTCAGGGTCACTAACAGTGAAGGAAGGCAAGGGGATTTCAATGTACCTAGAACCCTGAGGCTTGAATCTATTCAGTGGCACAGGTTACAAACTGGCCCCTGGAGGGCTAAAGGGTTATGAAATGTAAAGACTGACAAGGGGAAAAGAAAACCTGCGAAAACTTATAGTGACCAATCTTTAGACGTGCTGGAGCAACCTATGAACTGACAGCTCGCTGAGCTCACTGACTGGTTCCTGAACAGCCAGGCCACTACCATGCAGTGAGTGCTCTCTTGTGTGCTTGCCTCACTCTTTTTCTAGTTTCTTCCAGGAGAGCCTAAAAAAGAGAGCTTCTAAGAGAATTCTAACAGGGAAGTGTAAACTAATCTTTTGGATTATAAATGAGCTCCAATCCAGGTTTCACCACACATTCTCGCCCACTACAGAGCAGAATTGGCTGTCAGGATCCAGTGCCAGCCACGTTGGAATTCCCTCCTACAGATAACCAAAGATATGCCTTTTCTCCTCCTGTGCCTGTGCTACACAGATTCAACAGCTCCCACTCCCACTTTAAAGCTACACCTTATTCACTCGTGTAGTCTCTTATCACCTGATACCTTTTTTATCTAACATTCACCAAACTACTTAAGTCTCCTTCCAATCTGTTAACACAATGGATTTGGGAATCCTTTCCTTTACCTCAGGGCCCGGCTCAGCTTGTCATAATTCATCTGTGGTTTGCACTTCCTGCGGCCCCAGAGGCGGGCCACCTCGTCTGGATCCTTGATGACAAACTCCCCGTACTCTCCCTGCTGCCAGGCGATGACATGGCGGAACTCCTCCTTCTGCAGCAGCTCCAGGATGAAGTGCCACAGCTGGATCTGCCGGGAACCCGGGGACGACTCTGTTTTATAGGCCCAATCAGGAAACTGATACCCTTTAATATGAAAAGGGCAAGATCAAGGTAGTCAGGAGCTAGGAACATACATACCTGTTTCCCCAACCTCACATTCCAAAGCTCAGAATCTCTAGAGTGCTGTGCAAACATGCCACAAACACCCTTTCGGTCAGCTGGGGCTAACCACAACAGCCGAGAGGAAAGCAGAGAGAAGTTACCTTTCCTTGTGGCAATCATTAAATCTGGTAAGAGTTGGGCAGCAGCACCCAGGTGTCTAATCTCTTACCCTTTCCGATCTTACTAAATCTCATGCCTACTTTCTGTGAGGACATGAAAGTTCCAAAAGGAACGAACAGGAAAGATAATGTTTTAGGAAAATACAACCTTACTCTCAAGGTTGGAAATGTGTCTCTAACAGGAAAGAGACTCTAAAGCTTGGGATAAGGGTGTGGTGACCAGACATGTTAACATTCATCCATAGGAAACAAGCCTACAACTGTCCTAGCAGTATCTACCCTGTCAAGAGGCTGTCAGCCATGGTCTGGCATTTGTGAACCAAGCCCAAGTGGAGAGAAAAGGAACCACTGAGGGACATTCCAGGTATGTCAGAAGATGATTAACTTCTGCTCACCTCCACCTCCTTCTGGCTTTTCCACGATGCTACAGCCTGCTTTCATTTTCACCCTCCTGCTGAGAGACACAAGCCACATCAATTACTTTAAGGTGCTATTTATTTATTATCCTCCCAATGTTTTCTGGCACAGCCTTTCCCCAGACTTCTTTTTCCCTGTCTTTCCCTCCTTATGTAACCCTCTTTCTTCCAAACATGTCACCTCCAAACTGCTAATCCCCAAGTCATCAAATGATGGTCCTCAAGTCATCAGCTTCAAAGGCCATAATTATCTCTCACCTGACTTTAAGCCACAAATTGTAAACACTGTTTTTAATATTTGCTTTCTTCCTCCTGACCAGTCTTTCAAATGTAAAAAAGAAAGGGTATGGTGAAATGAGTCCAAAAAAGCAGCCAAAACAAGTCAAACAGTTTGTCTTCTATTACTAGACAGGCCCAGATGCCAAGATACACAAGCCTGAGTTCACCCAGATGTACCAGTTTAAAGAAGAGTTAAAAAAAAAAAAAATCCAAAGCCATCTGATTGCCACTCAAGAATGAACATCTGATTTTGATTTACTTTCCTGAATTATGTGAGATGGGAGAAGGAAAACTTCTCCCAGTCAGAAACTGCCCCTTCCTCCTTGAAACAGCACCCTGGGATACATTAAGTAAACACACCATATGTACACTTACTCTATACAAACACACACACACACACTCCCCCAATTTTTCTTTGAGAAAAAATTTTACATTTTCTTCCTTTAACAGGAAGGAAAAAAAAGCAAGCATTTCTGAGAAGCTTCTGCTCAACAAGTGGAGGGAGTCTGGCTGTGATTTGAATTCATTCCACCCAGATTTACAGTTCCTTAATAAATTTCCTGTTCCTAGCAGCAAGCAGCCTGTATCAGTCAATCCTTTAACAAAAAGGAGGGAAGGCTAAAACTGCCAGAGGGATATGCGGGCAGAAGGCAGATCTACCCTCACCCAGGCAGTTCCCCAGGGTGAATGACAGGCCCTCAGTACCAACATTAGCAGGAGTCTGGAGGGAATGTAGGTGCCTTAGTGACCCTAGGGTGGGGTGGGTACAAATTCCTAATCTTGAAATTTCATCTAGCCTAGGATTCCTCTAGATCCTTTGAATTTTTTTCCTCACCATACACATTAAGAAGACCGGCAAGTTTCGGGCTATGAAACTACCAGGGAATGAGGATGAGATACATACCCCAAAGGAAGGAAAAAACAAACATAAACACAGACACAGAGTTACACACACAAGATACACAATAACAAGGCCCCAGAGCTGAGGCAGGAGTTTCCTCTCCCGGCTGCTTCCATCTCCGTGACAATGAGAGAGGAAAAACACTAATTTCCCCACGGCTCCAGGAAGCTGCCCCGGACGCTAACAACTAGACCGCTCTGTCGGATCGCCGGGTCTTTATTCCGCCACCGGAATGCCTTCAGCCACCACGACTCTGCGATCCAAACCCCGCTGCAACAATGACTTGCCCAGGAAGCTCTCTCCTGACATCCCAACTCCTCAATTTCACCCATAAAGGCCTCCCTCCCATGGGCCCGGAGGCGCCTCTCCATGCCTTAGGCAAATTCATTCCGAGGACACTCTGTCCAAGTAGGATCACTCATCTCAACTCTGCAAAGCCCGGCAGGGCCCTCGCCCTCCCTCGGACCGCGACCATTCCCCAGAGAGTGAGGCTTGCAGAGTCTGGTGCCGCGGATCCCCCGCTGCAGCTCCCGGTCCCGGCTTCCACAGCCCCGGGAGCCTCCTTTCTACCTGCCTCCCGGCCGGGCCTCCCTCACCCCGTGGCCTCGAAGCTCCGCGGAGCCACTGCACGAACACTGCCTGGATCCCCGTCGCCCCTCAGCCGCGGGGCCCCCTCCCTCCCCCGCCCCCCGCACTGGGGGAGGCCCGGCTGGGTTGGTACGTGGCTCGCCGGGCGGCCCCGACCGCAGGGACGCCGTCCACGCCGAAGCCGGGGGTTCTGCCCTGAGGAACCTGGCGGCGAGGCCGGGACTCACCTCTCCCCCGCACGGTCCGTCTTCGGTCCGGTCTCCTCCGCGGCGTCTCCGGCTCCTCCTCATCCACCCCAGCAGGAAGTGACCTCCTCGGCTGCTTTCGTCACTTCCATCCTCAGCGGAGAGGGCGGGGGAGGAGGCGGCGCCCTCCTGCCGGTCTCGCAGCCGCGCCGCGCCGCACCCAGCCGCGTCTCCCTTTCCTTTCTCCTTTCCGCAGACGCCGACTTCCGCCCGCACCCAGCCCTCAGCGCGCGCTCCTCCCGCCGCGCTGCCCGCGCAGCCACCCCGGCGCGGCGCGTGCGTCACGTTGCGGGGGCACGTTAGGCACGCTCGCAGCGGGCGGCAGGACGGGATTCGGCGGGACTCGCAGGGGGAAGCGGCCTTAGAGGCCAGCGGAGCGGCCGGGGGCTTTCCCGCCGGGCTGGTGTGGGCCAGGCGCTGCCCCGGGGGTCACGCCTGTCGCGGGAGGGGACCTCGCAGACCCCATGGGAACGGGCCCGGCGCCGGCATAAAGCTTTCCCCCAGACCGCTGAGAGGGGGTCCCCTGTTTCTCCTTAAAAGGGCCCTGCGACCTCCCAGAGAGGAGCGCCTTCACAATGGGAAGAGATTCCCGCAGACCTCAGAGGTCGTTCGCTGCCATCTAAGAAAAGAGTCTTTTCAGATACTTACAAAAGAATCCGCGAGGCTTTCTGTGAAGCGCCTTGCTTAGGCATTACACCCTCCACCCCGCCCCGTTAGGGGAGTGTGACGTTTCCTCGCTGACCCCCAACCCCCTGCATTTAGTCTTCATTTGTCCACTTCTAAGCAGCTTGCAGGTTTTCTCCCTAAGTCATTCAACTACATCTCTCCTCTCTTTGTCTTCCGTCTTTTGTTTCTGCTCAAGCAGTTACAAGCATCTTATCCAAAGCATTTTTTGTTCTTCCTTTAAGGTTCACTAATGGTAAAGGATCTCAAACATCTACTTTATCTCCATCCCCAGCCCCATATGTCTGAGTGATGTCCAGGCCTGGTTTCACTCCAAAAGGAGAAAAAAGGGAGGAGTGGGGATCAGTAAAGGTGAAGTAAATTAAAATGAACAATAAGAGTGTGCCAGAAGTGAAATGGAGTTAAAGGACAATTTGGGATAAAGGAGTAAACTTCTTTTTGTACCGCTGTTGTAACAATACCTTTATATCCTGAATGCCAGGAAGAACATAAAACATCACCATTAGTTGTTAGAAAAGTTGGCTTCCAATTTTGGGTTTGCTACTAGCCATTCTCCAGTTACTGTAAATTAACTAGTAAGTTGGTCCCCTCTGGGCCTAAAGTTGCCTTTTCTGTTTAAAAAGAAAGGATAATAGCATTGGTGATACAAGGTCTTTTCTAGTGAGAAAATCCTATGTAGCTGAATAAAATGAGCAAAATTTAAGCGCTCTCGTAGAGAGGACCACTGTAATAGGGAAGAATAAATTACTTTAACCTTTGTATTCTATTGCGTTTGCTACAAGTTAATCACTAAAGGGATGTTGCCTATAACCTTAAATTATACATAATTGACCATCTCTGGGAACTCTGCCTCCCATGTAATGAGCGTTAAGCTAAAATACCTTTCTTTAGCTCACAGGAAACCTCCCGAACAGGCCCACCTGGAAACGGCTGCAGGAAGGAAGAAATTAATACATCCTGGAGCCAGGACTTTACCCCCTCCCCTTTTAGTATAAAAGAAGCATGAATTCTAACTCAGGGAAGATGGTTCTTTGGGACACTAGTCCACCATCTTCTCCATCTGCTGCTTTTCCAAATAAAGTTGTTCTTCCTTGCCCCGACACCTCATCTCTCGATTTATTGCCCTGTTGTGCTGAGAGCAGTACGAACTTGGACTCGGTAACACTACCAATATTTTTAACTATACCATGAGCTCTTTGAGTGCAGGAACTTTGCACTTCTGCAAAGTTCTCCTTCACCATGGCACTGCTGCCTTCTTCATCCACTGCAGACAGGCCTCACAACTTGGAAATTCTTGTTCCTGAAATGTGGAGAGCATGAGCTTTCTGAAAGCACAGGGGTGGAAATGCTCAGATACAGTCTGGGAGTCAAGACAGGTAATCTCTCTTGAATTTCCACTTGCTCAAAGCCCTCCTTTGCACCTTCTGCATAGTACCTAGAACAATGCCTTATATGTAAATGTCAGGTGCTTGGTTAAACATTCTTTTTAAAATGTTGGAGTTTGGGGCGTTCCCTGGTGGCCTAGTGGTTAGGATTCCAGGCTTTCACTGCCAGGGCCTGGGTTCAGTCCCTGCTCAGGGAACTGAGATCCTGCAAGCTGCGCAGTGCAGCCAAAAAAAAAAAAAAAAAAAAAAAATTGGGATTTAGCTAAATGATGTAAATTGTATGCAGGTCCTAGTGCCTTCATTTACTAGCTGTGTGACCTTGGTTAATTTACTTAATCTCTCTGTATGAACATAATACCTATAGTGTCTACTCAAGTGGTTGTATTAAATGTGTCAATACACGTAGAGTAGTTAGAACAGAATGGCCCATTATAAATATGGCAGAGGAACAAATGTTGGCACAAATAATCATAAGAACCATCATAAAAATCCTCGAGTTCTCATACCACCCATACAAATCTTAGTAATTGTGTCGACTCGGAAACCAGGGTGATCAGGAATGAAAGCTGCCTCTGAAAGTCTGAAATTGCTAACCGTTGGCTCATGTCTCAGATTGTCATGGTTAAAGCCAGCACTTCACCTCCAAAGACCCTGTGTTCTACAAAGAGCCAGAACCAGAGTGTAGGACTCTTTGCTTATTCTTATTCAGCCCAGTCTCCTAGTGGTCCTCTGCTGCTGCTTCTCTTGCTAATTAGAGCCACAAAGGATGACTTGAGTAAACAAAATTAACAGAGATAAACAGGTATCTCTACCTGGCTGGAGTCTGATTTGATATGTAGAGAAATGTTTATTTGCCAGCAGAGCTCAACAGAGTTTTTATATTAAGAATCTAATCACTGGCCTAAAACTCAACAGGTGAATTTGGGTTTATTAAAGCAAACTGGAAATTCTCTAACAATTTGTGGATCTGGATAAATGAGTTTTGCCCCGGGAACCTCTCCTGTGGTGTTAGAATCTGGGGAGACTGAGATGGCTAGGGACTTCTTGCCTCGCGTTTGCAAGGTCCCTATCTCCTTCACCATGGCACTGCTGCCTTCTTCATCCGCTGCAGACAGGCTTCACAACTTGGAAATTCTTGTTCCTGAAATGTAGAGAGTATGAGCTTTCTGAAAGCACAGGGGTGGAAACACTTAGATACAGTCTGGGAGTCAAGACAGGTAATCTCTCTTGAATTTCCACTTGCTCAAAGCCCTCTTTGTCCTTCTGCCCCCTTCCTACCCATCTTTATAATTGTTCCATATGCCTAAGGATAAATTTCTGTTTTAAATCTCACACTCTCAGCTCTGCTCCTGCCACAACACAGCTAATCCACTGCTTCTTAAAAAAGAGAAAAAAAAGAACTCTTAAACATTTTGTTCTTCCAAAAAACCCTTTCTGAATTGGTGTGTGTGTGTGTGTGTGTGTGTGTGTGTGTGTGTTACTTCCCTGGCTCGCTTTTCTTTATTGCTCTCATTTTCATTTATGCACTTACATTCTCCACATCCCAAACTTAGCTAGTCATGTATGTGATATAAATGCTTTCCTCTCTATTCTTGTCATAGATCACTATGGTAGATCTACTGTAATAGATACCATCTGTATGTCACGTACATATTTGTTCTTCTTAGTGTGTTTGTCTTAGATTGCAGGCCCTCAGAGGTTAGAGCTGCAGTCAGTAGGTCGCTGCAGTGCCCAGAGCAGTTCTGTGTCATCACTTGAAATGCCTAATGATGATTATTTCCTTTTCTGGGAATGTGCTTCTGAGACTGGCTTCTTCCCACCTCCCTCATACTCAAGTCTCCCAGTAAAAATCAGGTAGCCTCTTTTCCCCAAAGTGTGTCCTCACTAAACTTGGATTCAGAAGAATTGAGTTTCCATCTCAGTTCTGCCATTTGCTAACAAACTGTTTTCTGACTAGCCTCTGAGTTTTGGCCTCCTCATCTGTAAGGATGTCCTTGCTGAGGACAGAGTGTAACAGCGTCTGTGGAGCGCTTGTCCACTATGAAACCCTTTATAAAGGTCAAGGATCCCGATTACTCTTGCTACCACCCCAGACCCTACTCTGTTCTTGGTATCAAGAACTCAAACTTCACTTATCACCTAATTTCACAAACTTCAAGTGGATTTAATGTTTCAATCTTGGGTAAGAATCTAATGGAAAAAGAATTTTGCCTTGAGAATTAGGCTTCTTGAGTTTCTCATCTAGACATTATTTTATGAAGGCTACACTGAGACAATACATTTCAATCACTCTGTGCCTTGGTTTCCCCATTTATAAAAATTATCATGATAAGAACTTCCAGAAAGAAAAATACTGTAACATTAAGGCTATTTACATCGATGAGGTCAAAGACTGAAGGATATATATGAAATCAACTTATTTCCACTCTTTGTGACTCAGTTTCCCCTTCAGTAAAGTGAAGATAAATGATTATAAGAGAATAAAATTTGACTACATATTATTTGCATTTACCACATTGGACTCAAGTAGCTCATAAGATGTTGTGTTTTGGTTTATTTTTCCCATCAACTCAAAGTTGTTGTGAGGCCAGAGGAGTTAATGTCAGTAACATGAGTGGGGATCCCCAGATTAAAGGTTAAGTGAGTCCAAAGCAGAAGTAACTTTGCCCAAAGTCACAGCTTAGCCAGGAGGAGCAGAGAGCCTGACTGTTATTCAGCAGTGACTTAGGGACTCAAGGACTCTCCCCGATTCCACGTCCATCACAGCCCACAAATACCCCTTTCTCTCATTTCCCTTTTTTAGGTCTTGGTTCCCTCATCTCACATCAGCACTGTGGAGAGGGTAGTGAGAGATCACGAAGGAACAGAACAGGAGAATAGGATTAATGTGAGGAAATGACCACTTAAGCTATTTTGGCTTTTCTTTTTTTTCCTGGCAGCCTAGGAGAAAGTTTCCCCTAACCAAATGTTTGATTGCCAGAATCTTTTTCTTTCTTTCTTTTTGTTTTTCTGGGCCACACTGCATTGCCTGGCTTGTGGGGTCCTAGTTCCCGGACCAGGGATTGAACCCGTCCCCAAGACAGTGAAAGTGCAGAGTCTAACCACTGGACCACCAGGGAATTCCTAGAATCTGTCTATTTCCTAGAATCTATTCACTTCTTTCAGAAAGCCTGCTGAAGTTAATTGGAGCAGAGGCCTAGATTTCCTGGTCTTAACTTATCTAGGATGTTTTTTTTCCAAGACCCTTGTGTATTTGTTCCCCACTCATAAGCCCTGATCCTTGACCTGTTTGCCACATAAACCTTTTTGCTGTCTTTTGTATTTATTCACTGTTCATATCTGGCTCTCACTGTATTCTCTTTATGACTGTCCACATCATTTGTCATCTGGAGAGGGCAGAGACTGTGTCTATCTAATGCTCATTATATAATGGCCAATAAAAATGATAATCACTGTAATAGACTTGGGGTTCATAGTCTAACAAACACCAATAATGGCTGTAGTGAAAAATGGAACAAGGCCTCAGATCCTGTTAATTAACAGGCAATCACCTTAAGAATATTTTTAAAAGCTTTCCTTTAATAATTGTGCACACATTTTTTGAATGCGTAGAATCTTAGAGATGAAATGAATGTCAGAGGTCATCTATCCCATCCTCTCTCTAAGTGCTACCAGCCTCTCCTTGAACCCTCATGATGATCAGAGATGATCAGAGGTCACTGCTTTGCCCAACACCTCGTCAACCTAGATTTTTTTTAATACATTGTAAAATACATCATATCCACAAAAGAGTATATGAAAATATACGTGTATCAGTTGAAGACAATAATAAAACAAAGTACTTAAGAACCTACCACCCAGGCAGAGAAGAGAAATTACCATACCCTAGAAGTCTTCTTTTGTCCCTCCTGATTCATCCAAGTTCAACGTTTAGATCACCCTAATTATAGAAAGTTCTTCCTTATATGGAGCTGAAATGTGTTCCACTGACATAACTACCCATGACTCCTAGTTCTGGCCACTGGGGCTACGCAGATTAAATTTAATGTTTCTTCCATGTGACAGCCCATCAGCTATTTGAAGACAGGTATTATGCCTCCCTAAGTAGTTGCTGGAAAAGAACAACCTTAGTTGCTTTTCTCTCCAAATGTGGCTTCAATAACTAAACACAGTCCTCCACAGACCTGGTCTGAGCAAAGTAGAGAGTAAAACTATTCTCCCTCCTTGATTTGGATGCTCTCCCTGCCCCCTCTTTTTTTAAAAGGTGGCTTTGGATAGGATTGACTTTTTCAGAGGCCATAGTACACTGCTGAGTAGATAGTCAAAATTCTCATGGCTTTCTTTTGGGAACTGTTAACCCAGGACTCTTCTGTTAAGTAGTTTTAAAGTCTAAACGCCAGACTTTACGTTACATTAATTCTTGTCAATTTTACTTGGTTGGTTTTGGTCTCTTATTCATTCCAGCCTGTCTATATCATCTTGATTTATTAGAATGTATTATAGTGTAATTTATTGATAGATTGAATTTGGAGCAAGTGTGAAAAAAATGCAGAATACACTGAAACGCCAACGTTAAACTATTCTAAACACAGTCAAATATTTTCTAAATGGTTCAGAAGTCATTGCAGTGTCTCCTCAATTATTATACCTTTGATCTGCGAGATGCCAGTTAGCAGAGTTGCAGGTAATGGGATTTCAAATAGCAGAGTGCTTAGTGTATGAGACTCTGGCAGAGAGTTAAAGCCACTGTGGAAAGCAGAGAACATCAAAGTAAAGCTAGTCATTATGTTGGCAGGAGGGAGAGGGGAGTGGGAGTTCATGTACAGTAGTTGGACATCATAAGGAACTGGGAATCTATCATATTTTGGCATCAGTTCAGAAGGCGGAACTTCTAGATACATGTACTGCCAGGATATTTTTCTCTCAACAATAGATTATTGTAATGGGCTTGGCTAATGTGCTTGCAATAATGCATTAAGACCAGGTTCATTGGCACAATTAAAAAAAATCACCATCATTATAATAACAGGTCTTGATTTTGCAGCAAAAATCTGGGCTGCTAATACTTTAAGGAAAGAAGAAAAAGTCAAAACTTGGAAGGAAAACAACCTAGCACGCACGTTCTTCTCCTGGATGTTAGGAAAGCACCTGGGGCACAGAGAACAGGCACCGCAGAAGCACAAATACACACACAAGTGCCATCTTGTCCAGCTTCTACATTATGCAGATGCTGTTTGCAGACCAAGTCCTCTCCTGCCCCTACATGTCAATGTGGCCCAGAACAGTGCTAGTTTCTCTTACATCCCTTGTGGAAAATATTTTGCCCTAAGACTGCCCCTGAAACACTAATTGAACCTGAACGTTTTAATTGAACCTCATTACTTGAACTGCGTGAAGGAGATGTGGGTCCCTTGGGTCTGAAATAGGGCGAAAGGAGACTGAACTCACGGTTACACAGTCTCATGGTGCCAAAATACACTGCCTCTGGGAACCTGGTTACTTGTAGCAACTTTGAGCTTTCGCCTCCGTTGCTCCTTACACCTTAGCTGCCTGGGTCCCTTCTCCTTGCTGCAGAGAGGGAAGTTGGAATTAGATGGAAATCCTCAGAGCCTTTCTAACATTGGGGAACTGCCACCAGATCAGTCACTTATCCCCACAACTAATGCCATTCACTAGCTAGGTGCCTGGCTCTTCCCTATTCTGTAGAACATGGAAGATCAGATACTTGGGGATCAGTGCTTTGTGTGGATTTGTGACATGATTCCTGCAACTCCACAGGACCAAAATCAAACATCACATAAATAGCTCAGTCTTATATTTGTTAGTCTATCTTTACTTCTCAGATGAAATTGGTCTAAGCATTATGGGCTCATTGGCCAACCTCATCAGGATCATTCTTTGTTAGAATAGAATAGGATAGAAATAGGTGATATAACTACCTGGTGATAAAGAACCTTTAGAAATACCAACAGAGCAGAAGGGATGCCCAGTTCTGGAAGACATTTTTCTAGAAAACATAATAACTTCTTAAGTACATAACGATATTTTTTCAAAGCATTAAATATATTTTAATTTTTAAATATTTTAATTTTTTATCCATCCACCATTCATTCTACAACAATTCATGCATCAGTTGCTATATACCATGCACTACGCCAGACTTTGGGGAAACAAAGCTCATGGAGCTTGGTCTCTTCTGATTGAAATAACAGTTCCATTAGCCATACACCCTACAGATATTTAAAGGTGTGAACCACAGACAAAGCAAGCCAAATATATGAACAGAGTTTAATGTTGTAATCAAATATAACATAAACAGGTTCATCTAGTTCATTAAATTCTATTTGTTCATTCCTTCAGTAGATATTGGCTGAACACCTACTATGAGCCAGGCACTGTGCTAGTCATTAGGGGTACACAGATGATTGAAACACTGGTCTCTGCTTCAAAGAGCTGAGAACCTAATGGGAGAGACAGACACATAAGCAGACAGCCGTGACACACGTTGGGGAACAGTGCAACAGACACTTTGGTAACCTACCCAGTAATTCCCAACCCTTTCTTTCTGGCTGGCAGAGCCCTCTTCCCATTATAAAAGTGAAACTGCTTTCCTAGCCTCCCCTTGTAACTAGGAAAAGGGCATGCTACCAAATCCTACTCTGTAAATCTACTGGAGGGATACTGGGAAGGATTCTTCACCTGAAAAGCGATATTCCCAGAGGGGAACTCCTATACCTGCATCTCCTTCTGTTATGGACTGAATTGTGTCCCCCCCCCGCCCCCCCAGATTCATGTGTGGAAGTCCTAACTCCCAGTATCTCAGAATGTGACTGTATTTGGAGATAGGGTCTTTAAAGAGATAATTACATTAAAATGAGCCCATTTGGGTGGACCCTAATCTAATACGACTGGTATTCTCATAAAGAAGAAGAAATTTGAACACACGTACACACACACACACACACACACACACACACACAGGAAAGACCATGTGAGGACACAGGGAGAAGATGGCCATTTAAGATAGAAGAGAGGGGCTTCCCTGGTGGCGCAGTGGTTGAGAATCTGCCTGCCAATGCAGGGGACATGGGTTCGAGCCCTGGTCTGGGAAGATCCCACATGCTGCGGAGCAACTGGGCCCGTGAGCCACAATTACTGAGCCTGCGTATCTGGAGCCTGTGCTCCGCAACAAGAGAGGCCGCGATGGTGAGAGGCCTGCGCACCGCGATGAAGAGTGGCCCCCACTTGCCGCAACTAGAGAAAGCCCTCGCACAAAAACGAAGACCCAACACAGCCATAAATAAATAAATAAATAAAAACATCGCCAATGTTATAAAAAAGAATAATTCTAAAAAAAAAAAAAAAAGAAAAAAAACGATAGAAGAGAGACCTCAGAAGAAACCAACGTGGCCAACACCATGACCTTGGAATTGCAGCCTTCAGAACTGTGAGAAAATAAAGTCCTGTTGTTTCAGCACTCCCATCAGTGATGCTGTTATGGTAGCCCTAGAAAACGAATAGATCTTCCCTGAATTTGGATATTGTCATGAGTTTGGATCCACTGCAGAAATCTTGCAGAAGGTCCAAAAGAATTGCAGTGATGCTGACTTAGTCCCTGATATCACTGAGCCAATTCAGGAACCATCTTCTTCTGGACTTCTTGTAAAGAGACAATAAGCCCCTATTGTTTAAGCTGCTATAGGTGTAGGAGTTCTGTTACCTAAAACCACAGGCATTGTGATTGATACATGCAAGGATAGAGGCAGTGTGGTGTGGAGATAGGGTACTGCAGGGAAAACAAGGAGAGTTATCTAGGTGACAACTAAGCTTGGGTCTTTAAAGATGTGCAGAAATTAATCAAATAAATGGCCGGACAAAGGGTACTTCAGAAAGAGAGGATCATAAAAAGAGCAGAAGCCACCAGCTATGAGGGAGAAACTTAGTAGCAAGAAACCTTTGGTGTTGTAGGAATCCAAATGTGGAGCCAGGAGGGGAAATACTTAACCTGTGGAAGTTGGCAGGGGTTGGATCGCGGAGTGAGTCTTGATTGCTGCTAAGAGCTGTGACTTTCTTCCTGTCGGCTTGGTTAGAATGATGTAAGTGAAGGATAAATTTGAGGGATCATAGCTGGAAGTGGGGATCCCAATGGAGAGTTTTCTGAAAGTTCAAGAGAGAGAGGAGAAAACAGAACTAAGGTGGTAGAATCAAGATGAAGAGGAGGGGGCCTCCCTGGTGGTGCAGTGGTTGAGAATCCGCCTGCCAATGCAGGGGACACGGGCTCGAGCCCTGGTCTGGGAAGATCCCTCATGCCGCGGAGCAACTGGGCCCGTGAGCCACAACTACTGAGCCTGCGTGTCTGGAGCCTGTGCTCCGCAACAAGAGAGGCTGCGATAGTGAGAGGCCCGCGCACCGCGATGAAGAGTGGCCCCCGCTTGCCACAACTAGAGAAAGCCCTCGCACAGAAACGAAGACCCAACACAGCCAAAAATAAATAAATAAATAAAATTAAAAAAAAAAAAAAAAGATGAAGAGGAGGAACTGATGCCTGAAAGTTGAGGAGACACGGAGTGATTTGCCCATCACTGTGCTGTATGGCAACTAGGCATAGATGGTAAATGAGTAGAATTATAATGTAATGGGTGGGCCAAAAGTTTTGTTCCTTTTTTTTCTGTAAGATGGCTCTAGTAGCACTTAGTTGTCTTTAACTTCATTCGAAACAATTTTGTTAGATTGTATGTGACAGCTGTCATATCAGTGTGCCTTTAAAGAAAGACTTATCAAAATTGGTGAATTTTTGTGTAGCTATTTTAATATTGAAGATGGAAGAAAAAAAGTAACATATTTGGCATATTATGCTTTATTATTTCAAGAAAGGTAAAAACACAACTGAAACGCACAAAAAAGTTGTGCAGTGTATGGAGAAGGTGCTGTGACTGACTGAACGCGTCACAAGTGGTCTGTGAAGTTTCGTGCTGGAGATTTCTCGCTGGACGGTGCTCCACGGTCGGGTAGACCAGTTGAAGTTGATAGCGATCAAATCCAGACATTAATTGACAACAGTCAACGTTATACCATGTGGGAGATAGCCGACATACTCAAAATATCCAAATCAAGCATTGAAAATCATTTGAACCAGCTTGGTTATGTGAATTGCTTTGATGTTTGCTTTCCACATAATTTAAGCGAAATGAACCTTCTTGACCATATTTCTTCATGCGATTCTCTACTGAAACATAATGAAAATGTTCTGTTTTTAAAACAAATTGTGATGGGCGATGAAAAGTGGATACTGTACAATAATGTGGAACAGAAGAGATCATGGGGCAAGCGAAATGAACCACCACCAATCACACCAAAGGCAGGTCTTCATCCAAAGAAGGTGATGTTGTGTATATGGTGGGATTGGAAGGGAGGCCTCTATTAAGGAGTCTCCTTCCGGAAAACCAAACAGTTAGTTCCAACAAGTACTGCTCCCAATTAGAGCAACTGAAATTGGCACATGAAAAGAGTCCAGAATTAGTCAACAGAAAATGCATCAGGATCTTCCATCAGGATAACGCAAGACCTCATGTTTCTTTGATGACCAGGCAAAACCGTTACAGCTTGTCTGAGAGGTTCTGATTCATCCATTGTATTCACCAGACATTGCACCTTCGGATTCCATTCATTTCGGTCTTTACAAAATTCTCTTAATGGAAAAAATTTCAGTTCCCTGGAAGACTGTAAAAGGCACCTGGAACAGTTCTTTGCTCAAAAAGATAAGAAGTTTTGGGAAGATGGGATTATGAAGTTGCCTGAAAAATGGCAGAAGGTAGTGAAACAAAAGGGTGAATATGTTGTTCAATAAAGTTCTTGGTGAAAATGAAAAATGTGTCTTTTATTTTTACTTAAAAAAACCGAAGGCACTTTTTGGCCCACCCAATAGCTGAGAAGAGAAAGCTGAAGTTTATCCTAAATGCCAACCTTTGTCTATTTGTATCATTTTTAATAAAAAAATTTAAAAAATGTATTACTTACTTCCCTGTCTTGTTCAACAGAATCTACTAGGTGTAAACTAACCTTTTCTTAATGACTCACAGCCCTCATTATGAAAAAGGAGGCATCCTGGTGTAGAGGAAAAGGCTGGGTCATGGTGTAGAGGGAAAGGCCTGTGTTAGACATCATAAAACCTGGTTTTATTCCCAGCTCCACTGCTCGCTAATCTGTGTGACCATGGAAAAGTCACTAAGCCTCTCTGTGTAATTTTTTCTCCTTGGCGCCTACTTCATAGGCTTGCTGTGGAGTTGAAATGAGATAATGTGTGTGAAAGGGCTTGATAAACCATCAGACACCAGACAATGAGGCATTATAATCCTTTTTCTAAAGTGAAGTGGCATACAGCACAATGCTGTGTCTACTTTCGAGTCCTGTTGTCCTTTGCTGTTAAGTTGTTTGCTGTCTCTTTGCTCTCAAAACACTTCCCTCTCAGAAGGCCTTTCACCCACACCCACCTTGTCCTCCCAGGGCCATGGGTTGGGAAGCCAGAGGTCAGCCTCTTAGAAACTTTGTACAGTGTAACTCAGTAAGGCTCTGTGTGGAGCGCTAAGGATCTGGTTTTGGTTCAAGAGCTTTGTGTTAGCTATTTTGGGTGCTTAAAGGCCTTTTTCACTTCTGGATTTGGTGCCTCATTCCACAGAATTGGGGTTGTCAGAGGCTGACTTCCAGTTAAGCGAGGTGTAACTCTGGTGCTTTTATACTGCCAGCTGAACTGCTCAGTTTCCCTCTTCCTGCTTAGTTAGTTCTGTTTTATCTCTCTGTAACCAGTTTTCTGTGGTATCACGTACAGATTTCTCCTCACCACTGACTCACACGCCATGGCATAAATTCAGACAGAAACCTTGACCATAACTTTTCAACAGAGAATATTCCTTGCATTCCCATCTTCAAGGATTTGGGGTCCCTGAGTTTCCTCCTCCCCTCTCTTGCCTTCTAACGGGGTCCTCGTTTTAGCATGTTGAGGGCCTTCCAACCCTCACATCCCATAAAGACACGGATGGGTCATTTAAACGGTAGACAATTGGAAGAGTAGATGTATAACCTGGTAATTAAAGCCTGCACTTTTGAGTTGGAGCATACAAGCTCAGGTGTGTTGCATAATCTCTCTGGATCTCAATTTCCTTATCTGTAAAATGAGAGTAATGCCTTGTTGCGAGGAGTCAACGTAATAATGAATTTGAAGCACTTAGCACAGACTCTGGTACAAAGGAAGTGCTCATTAAATGCAAGGTGGTGATTACTGGTTAGAGAAACTAGTCCTGGGAGATAGTAAGGATAAGATGTGCAGGGTCTGAATTCCTTAGGAGAAAAGGAGAAGACAGGAGGTGATAGGAGGTGGGGAATAGAGGATCCTAGAAAACGATTAGGCGTTTGGGTAGAGTGGGTTCTAGACCATAGGCTGGATTTTGAATTAGCCAAACTCCTGGGATCTTACCAGGCTAGGCTAGGTTTGGGGTATAGAGAGAAGAGATATCCAGGAGGTTGAGGTATTTATTACCTTCTTCAGGGACCTCAGCCAAGTCTGAAACTTCAACTTTTACATCAAGAAACTCTCCGTAGCCTTTTTCATCCCAGGTCCCTCACTTCCTCTCCCACACATCCTTCCTTCTGAGTCCCCATCAGGTTACTCTGGGTGGTGGATTAAAGATGGCCACAAATTCTTGGATACTCCTTCCTGGAGAGATGGGATCTATTTCCCCTTCTCCTGAATGTTGGCTGGCCTCTGACTGCTTTGACCAACAGAGTGTAGCAGAAGTGACGCCGTGAGAGTTCTGGGCCTAGGCTTTGAGAGGATTTGCAGCTTCTACCTTTTTCTCTTGGAACCCTGAGCTACCGTTTAAGAAGTCTGGTCCCCCTGCTAGAGAAAGCATGTGCAAAGACCCTGAAACTACATGGAAAGGGAAAGGCACCCAACTAAGATCAGTCTTTCCAGCATCTCAGGCAAGATACCTCACATATGAGAAAAGTCATCTTGGACTCTCCAGCTGAGCTGAGCCCCCAGCTGAATACCACTGGGTAACTCCATTCAGTGCCACGTGGGGCAGAAGAATCACCCAGGTGAATCCTGTCCAAGTTCCTGACCCACAAAATTGTGAGATATAATAAAATGGCTCCTGTTTTAGACAGCTAAATTTGGGGGTGGTTTATTATACAGCAATAGATAACAGAACCAAATAAGCACAAAATAAGGTTTATTTGCAATATTTTGAATAGGCACAAAGAATTTCAGGGATAAAGGGCTCCCTAGGATCTCTCCATCAAAATATTCTTAGAGATCATTATTGGAATAGGGAATACAGTCAGTCATATCACTATTACTGATTAAAGGCCTAAAGTTCAATTGACCTGGGAAAGGCAACTGACTGAAACTCACCTCGCTCCTGCAAGACTCTACTACTCAAATTATTTCATGTTTAGATGGAAAAAATGAGGGAAATATTTGGGAGAGGGCGTCTTCCCCTCTCCTCCCACTGACTATTGGAAGCGGGAGGAAGGGATCTGGGATGAAAGAACAGAAAGGTCTGTAAAACATAGTTTTCAGATCTTGACAGTTTCATTTAGGGCCAGCTCTATTTTCCTACAATCATAAGTGGACAAATAAAAGTTTCGCCCAAGCCCAAGGGATCTTGGAAGGGCCAGCCATATGCAGTCTGGGATGTCTAGGCACCAGCCTCAGCACTCAGGAAAACTGAGTCACGGAGAAGTTCTTTGCTCAGGTAACCCAACATGTCAGGAGTGGAGCTGGAATCAGATCCTGGCTCTCCTAGGCTCTTTTCCAGAAGGATTTTTCTACTGCACCATGATGTTCCTTCACCCCTGTTGCTGAGGACAGAAGCACATTTAAATCATGATTATCTTGCTGTTCTCTGGAACCCTGATTCCCAGATGTTCAGCCTTCTTTTCTGAGTTACCTTCCATCACTCTGAGAAGGTGAGAAGGGGCAGGTGTGTTTCACTGTCTTTGAAAACGGAGCACGGAGAGGTGGGCTTGCACGGAGCTCATAGCTCAGAAAGAGGCATTCTGATGCAGTGGGGAGAATTTCAAAGGGGCCAGGTGTCTGCCCTCAGGCATTTACATTCAAGATGGGGGATATGGCATCTGCTTCCTCCAGTGGGTGGGGAGGCGGGAGGCCATGACTAAGCAAGGTCTGAGCGACTGCAAGGTGAGGCTGCCCCTGAAATCAAGGAGAGGAGTAGAGAGGCCGAGTCAAGAAGGCCTCCTGGAGGAGGTGATAGGCATGTATTGGGAAGGAGTGAGGGAGAATTATCTAGGAAAGAATGTTTTGTGCAAAGTTTCGGAAGCAGAGACAAGCAATGCTTATGTTGAAGACATGATAAGAAAACTACTGGAGATAGAGCACAACCCTTGCTGAGGAGGCAGGAGAGGTATGATTAGAAAAGTGGAGGGAGGGAAAGGGTAGTTAATAATGGCGGGAGGCCTGGACCCTTAGGAGCTCTTTCCCTGATCTCTGGACCCCAAGTATGAGTTGTCTGGTCCCAAGGCCAAACCTCCAGCTCTTACCAGCTCCATGTACATTCGCAACTCCCATCTGTGTCTCCCATCTCAGCAATAATCACAACAGCACCCACGATGGCTGCCCTGTGTTGAGTGCTTACAATGCGACAGGCACTGCATGAAGCTCTTTACATGCATCTTCTCACGTGGCCCTCGTGGAAACACTAAGGGGAATCTGCTCATTATAGATGAGGAAACGATGGAACTGTAAGACAAAGCTAAGAGCCTGTTGAGAGAGGTCAGCAAATTGCCCCATAACTCCCTTGTCACTCATAAGTGGCAGAGCCAGGAAGGAGCCCAGGCTATGTTTTCACCTTCATTTGCGGGGACCTTCTGAGGGCTGGACGCTGTGCCTCTGTGTGGGTTACCAAGTCCCGAAACCCGGCCTGATTGTGTGGGTCACTGCAGAGACACAGGAGGGTCAGACACATTGGGCTTAAGTGCTGTCAGCGGCCCCTGTGTGCCCTCTCTGTCCCACCATTACCCCTCTCCTCCCCTCAGGTAAATCTCTTAGCACCCTCATCCAGGGAGGATAGGGAGGGAAGGACAAGGAATTGGCACTGCCAGTGGGGAGGAGACAGTAAAGCTGTCCTTTGGTTGATCTATCCTCAAAGGATCCTAGCTCCCAGAATCCTAGGGAGAAGCTGCCTTCAGGTGAGGTTTATGCTTGTCTGCCCGGGGTTACATATTGTATAGATATGCACCCGTACAATAAGATACGAAGGTGATTAATCATCTAGGAATTCCTGCCTCCTCAATGCCTTTTACATCTCTGTTTATTTAAGGAGCACTTGCTGTGTGCCTAGCAGTCTTCGAAGGGATGGGGTGGGGGGGGGGGAGGAGACAGAATAAGTGAAGGGAAAGTTAAGCTTCTTGCACTCAAGGAAGTTTTGCACTGATTGGGGATATACGGTTTCTAAATATTAAATAATTAGAAGACAAAGCCAAATAATATATAATTACACTGTCATTTAACTATGATCAAGTGTCAAAATACATGCCACAAATGTGCTACGTGCTGTCTGGAAGAGACGCCAGGGTGGGCTTGAATGAATCAGTGTGGAGGGCTTCCAGAAACGCTGGGCCTTGAATGGTGGGTGGGAATCTGAGCTGTGGAGGTGTTCAGAATCAGAGGTGATGTGGAGAGTTGGTGGGGGGTGGACATTAACAAGCATGGTGACTGTGTGAGCTCGGAAGGTGAGCAGACAGGCTGAGCCACGGGAGGGTGCAGGGCAGAAGAGAAAACTCTGGTGTTGGACAGACTTGGGGTCAAGTTTAACTCTCCAGGGACCTAGCTGCATGACCTGGGGCATTACTTAACCTTTCTGAGCCTCTTTTTTCTTACAATACGATAATATCTGCCATTTAAGGTTGTTCTAAGGATTAAATGCAAGTAAAGTTATCAACATAGAGCCTGGCACAGAGTAGAGCTCAAAAAAAAAAAAAAAGAAGAAAAAAGTTAGTTATTATTATAATTATTTTGAAAATAAACTTGCATAGGTGAGTATGATCGTTATGAAACAATGTCTTGCATCAAATCCCGGCATCAGTCCTTTTTAGCTGGGCTCACTCCGGCAATGTGCTTAACCTCCCCGAGCCTCAGCTTCTTCATCTGAAAATAGGGATGATGGCGTCCCCTACCTCACAGGGGGCTGCAAGGACAAGATGACCTGTTACCTATAAAACACTTAGGAGAGGGCTTGGTACCTAATGAGAGCTAACAAATGTTAGCTGTTATTACAGTTAATCCTCCCAAGTCCTGCAAGGGTTTTTATCATTCCCCTATTGTTGTTGAGGAAACAAAGGCTCAGAGCTTAAGTAACTTGTCCAAGGCCACCCAGCCAGTCACTGGTGAGTCCAGACTGTCTTTCTCATGTCCCCAGTGGAAATGCATCTCTCCAACTCCAAAGCTCTCTGTGCTTCCAGTATAGGACTTATTATAGTGCGACTAACACTGCGGTGACGCCCTCGAGGGCAAGGCCTGGGCCTTACTCATCTTTTGTGTACCAGCACCTGACACCAGTCAGGCCCTGGCAGGTGATCAAGAATGCTTGCTGACTTGAGATGAAGTGAGGTGACTGGAGTTGGAGCGCTGGAAAAGGCAGGGCTGGATGTGAGCCTGTATCTGGGCTGTCGGAGGAAGGAGTCAAGATGACTCCAGGTTTCCAGCCTGGGTGGGTGGGAGAAGTGTGGACCTGTTAACTGAAAACCGGAAGTTGGGAGAGGCTGATGGCTTGGGTTTGAGAAGAAAGTGGGGAAGGGGAGATGCAAAGGTCAGACTTAGGCAGGTTGTGATGGAGAGATGGGGACCCTTTAATTAGGATTCGGGGCTGTGAAAATCCACTGGCGGCTCCCCCACCCCCTCCCCACATGGACTGGCTTGTGACCAGACGTCAAGGTCCCTGCCCTGGACTTGTTACTAATGGGAGACCCGAGACACACCCAGGAAACCACAGGGCTTAGAACACTTACACAGCCATCTATCAGCGCCCAGGAGAGGAAAGGGTGTCTGGCCATTGTGGCCGGATTGAAGAAGAGCCTGGAATGAGGGAGTGTGGGGAGGTCAGTCTAGGAGAGCTTCCTGGAGGAGGAGGCTCAGCTTGGTCAGGAGGGTAGTTAGCTGCAAAGGAGGGAGACAGAATGTGGGGTGGGGGTGCTCACTGCAGGGAAGACTAGGCTTCCTGCCCTTGGCTGGGATTCTGGGCCTGGTCCCCTAAGCCGTCAGCAGGGGAGCTGGAGGAGGAATACATCACAGCTGTTGTGAGGGGGCCCGAAGGAGATCTCTAGGGAAACAGGACAAGAATAACCATTCTAATGCCCAGCACCACCCCATGCACGCTGCCTTCTCTCCTGCGGGGGCTTCGCTTTCTGCCACGTGGACACCCCTCTCTCTCACTCTCCTTCCTCCCTTCCCCATCTTCCCACCCCAGCCGACTGTGAAGGGGGGAGGGCGGGACCACCAGTCCCAGCGCCTGGGGAAGAGTGGGCCTTGCCAGCTGTCTCCTCCCTCCCCTTAGCCCATCACGATCCCTTCCTCCCGGTTCTGACAGACAAATCGGGCACCCGCCCCTCCCTGTCTCCAAGCCCCCTCCCTTCCCCTCCCTCCACTGTCCGGCCAGCCCTCAGCCCCTCCCCTGAGCGGGATGCCAGTGATGCAACCCCATACATACCCAGAAGTGAAGGGGTGAACGAGGGCCCCTCTCCCTCCCTCTTGGGCTTCTGACCCTGTTCCCTGACGTCCCTCCAGCCCCTCTCTCACCCGGTCCCGCCCCAGCCCCTCCCCCCGGGCCCTCAGCCCCTCCCCCCGCCCCCGGCCCCGCTCTGCTGTGGGAGGGCCCAGCAGCTCCCCGGCCTGGCCTGGCCGGGTGTGAGTCCCTGGAGGGCAGGGGAAGCTCGGCTTCTGGGACTTCCCCGGCCTCTGGCCAGCAGGAAGTCTTCCTCTGGAGAGGGGAAACCTTGCCCTTGGCCTCGGGCCAGCTGCTGAGCAAGACCAAGGTTCAGGGGAGAAGCCTGTTTCCCTGGTCAGCTGGGGACTCCCGCTGACCTCTGCTCTTCAGGTCTGGGGGTTTAGGCCTCAGAGGCCCAGAGAGCGCGGTCAGGGTGGCGGAAGAGGACGCAGGAGACGCTGGGGACAGTGGGGCAGAGAGACTCGGCGCCGACCCCCCCTCCCCCCACCCCCCCCCCGCCCGCATCAGCCGTCCTGGCTTTCCCTCCCGTCCCCGGCCTGTGCAGCGGTGGGGTAGGGGCTCTCTGGACGTTTCTCCTCTCCCCGCTGGGTGTGTGTGCCAGGCGGGTGTGGCCTGGGCACAGGGCGTCGATAAGGGGCCGCGGCAGCACCGCCCGCCGCAGCCCTGCAGGACCCAGGGTGGCCTGGAGCAGAGCGGCGTGCGGGCACAGTCCACCCCGGCCTCGTCCTGACACATCGGGCACCGGGGGCAGGGAAGGAGGGTGCCTGGAAGTCTTTCTCCGGTGCCTCGGTCTCCGCCTCTCCGAGGCTGTGGCAGGTGATAAGCCCTGCGAGTGGGGCTGGGGGGGAGCGGCCTCCTTTCCCAGGGGCTCTGGCGGGCAGAGGCCCCGCTCTCCTCTCCGAATCTCGCCTCTGCCCTTACTCCCCGGTTGCCCAGTTCCCGGGCTCCAAATGAGCCCCTGGGGACCCCCCAGCAGCAAACACAACCGGGAGAGAGCCAGAGCCAGCCCCCGGGGAGCAGGGCAGACAACACTGGTGACTGTGCACATTCCCCCCCGCCCCGCCCCGCCCTCCGCCACCCCCTCCTCACCTCCCACTCCTCCGCCCCTCAAAAGCCAGATGGGGTCCCCTTCTCAGAGCTCTTCTTGGAGCTGGGCTGTCCCACCCGGTAGCTTGGGAAGAGGGGGGAGGGCGAGGGGGAGGGGGAGAAGGAGAGGCAGGGAGGTTGGTTGAGACAAAGGGGGCAAGCCTGGGTGGGAAGGAGCCGCTGCGTGGGCTGGAGGTGGGGACAGAGCCAGGTGGCGACAGCTCTGCGGAGCCAAGATCAGGGAGTTTCCGGGGATGAAGGGAGAAGCTGCGCGCTGGGCCAGCGCCCCCTGGTGGACAGTGCTGCAGCGGCAGCCACCCAGTCTCCCTGCCCTGCTGCTGTGGCCACCGGGGTGGTCTGTCCTGGACCGAGAGGAGAGCACAGCCCTGCACAGGACCCAGGCAAGGTCCTCACTAGCAAGACCTGGCTTTGAGAAACTGTACAGGAACCAAGTTCTATTCCAGTGCCCATCGACTCTGTCCACCTCGTTTTCTCACCTGACCAGCAAGTGGTGGGTTCTCATGCAGTCTTTGAGGCCCCTTCTGGCATCGGCAGCCCGAGATTCCAGGTCAAGATGGATCTGATCTGGCTCCTCGTTACCTCTCTGATCTCAGAATCTCCTTCCCCTCTTGCCCGCACTCACATCTGCTCCAGCCACGCTGGCCTGCTGTTCCTGGAACGCACCAGGCACGGTCCCCCCTGAGGGCCACTACAAGGGTTGTCACCTCCACCAAGAAAGCTATTTCTTAAGATGTCCACTCTGTCACCTCCTCCCAGTCTTTTCTCAAAAGTCTTTCCTTTGATGAAGCCTGTTCTGACCTTCCGATGTAAAATTAAAACCACTCTCCCAGGTCTGGATCCGCCCTACCCTGCTTGTCCCAGAGCCCTTATCACCTTCTAACACACTATACCATTTCCTTATTTATCATGACTGTTGTGTAGTGTCTTCCTCCTTCTAATGGAATGATGAGGGTAGAGGGTTTTGTTGGATTCATTCATGGGTGTATCCTAAGCACCTGGAGCAGTGACTGGCACATAGTAGAAGTTTGTTACCAGTTTGTTGAAGGAATGAGTGTACCATTGAGGAGGGTCTGGACTGGGGGCAGACAGGTTGTTATGGATTGAGTTGTGTCCCCCAAATTCATATGTTGAAGCCTTAACCCCCTATTTGATGGTTTTGGAGACGGGGCATTTGGGAGGTAATCAGGTTTAGAGGAGGTCATAAGGTTGGGGTTCTCATGATGGGATTAGTTGCCCTCCTATGAGGAGAAACCAGAGAGTTGTCTGACTCTGCCATGTGAGGACAGAGCACAAAGGTGGCCTTCGAAAGCCAGGAAGAGAGCTCTCACCAGGAAGTGAATCAGCTGGCACCTTGGTCTTGGACATTCCAGCCTCCAGATCTATGAGAATTCTGTTGTTTAAGCCACCCAGTCTCTCTTTTTTTTTTTTTTTTGGCCATGTGGCTTGTGGGATTTTAGTTACCCAACCAGGAATTGAACCCGGGCCCACGGCAGAGTGAGCATGGAGTCCTAACCACTGGACCGCCAGGGAATTCCCTCTGGCATTTTGTTACGGCAGCCTAAGTAGACCAAGAAAAAGTTTTGCCCTAATAGCTCATATTTAGTGAGTAGAAGTGGTTGTGCTACTAAAATAGGGATTCATCGAAAGGATCACATTGCTGATGAGCTTTCACAGGTGGGGAGGGCGAGAAGAAGGCGAGGATTGTGGAGAGAATACAACATAGCTTGGCTCCTGCACTCACTGTGTTCACAAACTGACACCCAATTTACCCATGTCAGAAATTCTCAGCGTGCTCCATGGAGCATCAGTTCTGAGAAATGCTCCTCCAGAAAGGTAGGCAGAGATCAGAGAAGTTTAGGAAATGTACAGACTGATCCCTTCTGAGATATTCATAGCCCCTACTCCAGTGGGAACATTAATTTAAATTCTTCAGTCTGGTATTTCACAACATGTATGACCATGGGATTCACATTCCTTCTGTCTTTTATCAAGCAAAAGCCCTAACTGTTCTGCTAAATTAGCATTCTGACATCACACACTTTAGAAATGCTGACTTACAAGATAAATCTTAACTCTGCGTGTGGCATCCAGGGCCTTTGTGGTCTCTTCCAGTGTCTCCAGACTAGTCTCAAACGTGCCCGACGTTTCACCTATTCCACGCAGTTCTCTATTTGCTCACAGTTCTTTCAGCTTCCCCCGCCCCCATCCCCCCCTCTCCACACTCCTTCCTGGCCCAGCTCAAGTGCTCGTTTCCCCAACCCTGCCTGTGTGTATTGTCTACCCTCCATCACTGTGTGTGTCCCATCCAGCCCTGTGTCTCAGTTGCCTTGTTTTCTTTTGTCTGCTGCCCCTCTGGACCTGCTCCTCTCAGGCAGATGTGAAGTCTGCTCACTGCATCCCCAGGACCTGTCCCATGAGCTGCTTCAGGAGACACAGGATGCGTGGAGCCAAACAGAAAGGATTCTCACAGCTCTGCGTCTGCAGCCTGGGGAAGGGACATCAGCTGCGCCCTCCGGTGACCCCCGCCCCTTTGGTATCTTTAGTATCTTCCTCTCCATGGACACCTCTCTGCCCTCAAAATGCCGAGGATTCAGCATCCCAAACATGACTGGATTTCCCCAAAGGGTAATATTCAAAGATATGTATAGGTCATTCACAAAATAAAAAATACAACCAACTAAGAAACATTTGAGAACATGTTGTAACTTACTAGTAGTCATAGGAATGCAAATTAAACCGTGAGACCACATAGGGTCTGCAATATGCATCAAGAGCTGTAAAGTGTTCATACCATCTGTCTCATTACCCACATCTGTGATGAATCCTAACAAAATCCCCCAAATACTGGAAACACTTAATGCCCAACAGTTATCCACAATATTCTTTTGTTAAAGACTTTTTGACTGTGAAAAATAACACACACAAAGTATATAGCAATAAATGTATAGCTTAATGAATTATTATAAAGAAGTACTCAATGTAAGCACCTAAGGTCACAAGATGGAACATCCCAGTGCCCCAGGAGTCTCTGTGTGTCCCTTAAAAATCACAAGGCCCCCCCTCCCCAGAGATAAGCACTTGCTTTTCTCCATAGTTTGACCACCTCAGTAGACATCCATGAACATGGTGGTTTATGCTGCCTGTTTTGGGGATTCACACAAGTGAAGGCACAGAGTTTGTGTTCTCTCCTCTCTGGTTTCTTTCACCCAGTGTTACGGGATCCTTTTCTTTTTTTCTTTCTACTTTACCCTCTTCCTGTCTTCTTTTATTTTGTTGTTGTTCATTTTTTGAAAATTGAAGTATACTTGCTTTACAATGCTGTATTTGTTTCAGGTGTACAGCAAAGTGATTCCATTATTTTTTTGAAGATTATATTCCATTATAGATTATTACAAGATATTGAATATAGTTCCCTGTGCTATACAGTAAATCCTTGCTGCTTGTCTATTTTATGTGTAGTAGTTTGTATCCCTTTCTCTTTTGGTAATCATAAGTTTGTTTTCTATGTCTGCAAGTCTGTTTCTGTTTTGTGTAGACATTCATTTGTATTGTTTTTTTTTTTTGGGATTTTTCTTTTTTAATTCAAACAGAAAGTCACGAAAATTATACTCATCCTCATCAGTTCACTCAGTCCCATGTAATTAATTTTTCCATCTTGGTCTTTTGTTAGCACTTTTATGAGTTCATCAGTTTTTCATTAGAGTTTTGAAAATGCTTATTCATTCAGTTCAGCAGTACAGTCAGTTACCAGAAACCTGTACTTGTCAGAGTCTTTTCCATGAATTTCTTGAGGATGAAGCCCTTTTATAGGAACATATTTGCAAAAGCGTCAGAGTACACCCAGAACTGTCTGTAAATGACAAAAGACTTAAAAATGACCACGGTTAAAGATTTGATGAAAGTTCATAATAATGCAGTTGACAAGAAAATTAGTTATTTCTGAGATATACATTTTAAAGTAATAACTAGGATTATTACTTATAACATTATACCAGGAACATATAAGATTTTTAGAAATTTCATGTAATGTCTGAAACATTTATATTAACATATTTCCATACAAATAACCCAATGAAAGTTTAGTATTAGTTGTTTTGTTTGTTTGTTTTTTTATACTGCAGGTTCTTATTCGTCATCAATTTTATACACATCAGTGTATACATGTCAATCCCAATCTCCCAATTCAGCACACCACCATCCCCAACCTCCTGCGGCTTTCCCCCCTTGGTGTCCATATGTTTGTTCTCTACATCTGTGTCTCAACTTCTGCCCTGCAAACTGGTTCATCTGTACCATTTTTACAGGTATTGTTGTTTTTTAATTTATTTTTTATTTATTTATTGTTTGTATTGTTTTTTAAGATTCTAGATAGAAGTGGTATTATATAATGTTTGTCATTCTCTGTCTTACTTCACTTAGTATGATATTCTCTAGGGTCCAGGAGCCTTTTTCTTGTGTCACCTGGAGCCAGGTGCATACATTTCTGTAGACCAGGTAGTTAAGTTATAGGGATTATGAGGGAGAACGTATATAAGCTCCTGTCACAGTGCCCTGCACATAGTAGGCATTTAATACTGTTTCATTCTTACCCGCCCTCTCTGACACAGGCCCAGCTCCATTTCTAAGCAGGATTCTCCACACTTCCAGCCCCAGTATTGATCTGCTTCCTATCCTGCTACCACCACTTTTTACCACCACTTGGAATCCAGATTCTGTCCCCCTGGCCACCAGGGACAGAGCAGTCTCAGCATATTATCGTCTGCTGTTCACACAGCTCCCCACTCCTGTGAGGGTTCTTAGGATTTTCTTCAAGAATAAGACAGGCAGAGCCCACCCCTCTATCTCCCACCCATCATTCTTCACTAAGACCCTTCACTGACAAGGCAGTGCTGCTTCACATTTCAGTAGGTGGATCTTTACACAAGGATATGGGAAGATTTCATCAGTATTTCGGAGGAGGTTGACTACCCAGACTTTCTGACAGTTTCTCAAAGAAGTTGAGGCAAGAGAATGAAATCTGGAAAGGAGAGTCCAGATGAACATGTGGGGTAGGAGGCAGGGAGGTGGGGAAGCAGGGAAGCTTCCTGGCTTGGAGAAGGGCAGTGGTGGGCAGAGCAGGCATCTGCAGGAACAGCTTTTAATCCCCCCTCTCTTTCATTTCGTCCCCCCTTTAAAAATCACCTTTGTGTCCCCACTGCACAGTTTCCAGTGTCTTGTGACATTTTGCAAGGTGAGTCTTTTGTGATTACCACCATTATACACTAGATCTCAGGAAGAATTCCTGAAAATTTGTATGGGTTAAGGGACAGGTTTTATCAGGGAAACTTACCAAGAGAAGTTGGCAAGAAGAGAAGAGGAAGTGACCCTGGCTCTCTCATCATCACATGGAAATCAGTGGCTGGGCCTCAGTGATTTGCTGGACACACAGATTGGGGCTGTGCTCCAGAAGAAGGACTCTGCTCCCTTCTTACAGGGCAAGGGGTGAGAGCAGCCTTGACAGTGAGGGGACAGGCAGTAAGAGTTAGGTGCCAGCAATTTATTAGAGTTTTCTGGGAGTGCAGGCAGCCCAGCACCAGTGACTTGGGGGACATGGGACTTTTGTAAGCCCTCTGTCCCAGGGATAGAGCTAAGGACCTCATGGGATGTTGAGTGTGGGTGCAGACTCTCCCAGGAGGAGGAACCCCCAACACCAGTTGGGGTGGTGTCTAGGAAAACCAGAATGAGCTCCAGAATGTTCAGTTTTGTTTCTGGCTGAGAGGCCTGGGCGACAGGCAACCAGCGCTCACTGAATCCGTGGATGAAGTCCTGTGCTCAGGCTTGAGAGAAACACCAGGCTCTTAGCCCGCAATCTCTGTCCCCAGTCCTGAGCCTGCACTGGTCCTGGGTCTGGCCCGCGCTGGGGCAGGGGTGAAGCTGGTGCTCAAGGGGTTAGGTCAGGAGAAGTGGGACGAGGCAGCCTTGGCTGTTAGGACCTCTGGGAGCTGGGTGGTTGGCAGGCCAAGGAGCAGAGTTCAAAGCAGGCAGGTGCCTCTGAGCACTGACGAGTCAGGAATTCCTTTGGGGGAAAGGTGAGCTCGGAGGCCAAGGGGCCTTTATCTTCAGTGATGCCTGTTACAGGAATTCTTTGGTGGTTTCAGGCGGAAGCTGCATCATCCTCACATCCAGGAAACATTTATTTGGCACCCACGACCTGAAGGGCCTGTGGGAGGCCTGAGGACACAAGTGGAAAAGGCTGTCCTGGCCTCAGGGCTCCCTTTCCCGTGGAGGCCACAGACCCCGCCTGCGGCCGGACCGGGGCCACAGTCTTCTTGGTGGAAGGTATTGGTCTTGCTGCTCTCCTGCGTTTTCATCACATGGATGTCGCTGCGACACTGGGCTCTGTCCACATTCCCTGGGTCCCGCTGGCCCTGCTCTCCTGGCCTCAGCCCCGGTCTGCTTGGCCCGGCTCTGCTGCCCTGCATGAGGGGCTTCTCCACACCCCACCTCTTGGCTGGCGGAGTCTTGATCTGAGTGGTCGGTTCGCCGGGAACTCACTGCTGCTGATTCTGCCCGTTACCCTTGCCTTGACTCCTGCTGTGAAAGTCCATCCTGTTAGCACCTGGCCACGTGACCCACCGTCCCCCGCATTCACATCAGCCCTCTGCACACTGAGTTGTATGGCTGGAAGGGGCCGTGGAGGGAGTCATTTCTCCCCCACCCAGTCCCGTTTGCTTCCCTCCCCTACACTGAGACCCCCAACCTTACTTGAACCCCTGGAGATGTGTGAGGAGGGATCTGGGGAAAACCTAGGCAGGCAATAAGCTCACTTACTCCCCTTTTGTCCTTTCCCCCTCAGACTGTCATGCTCCTGGTAAATTTTGATGCTTGAGAAGCTCATTTTTTCCTTTTTAAATTAACCGTAAGGCCATTGCTTTCGCCATTTCTCACATCCTTAAAGCACTCACATGCAGACTCAGGAGCCTGCATCCCACACACAGCACGTTGGACCAGTCTCCTCCAGTTTACATCTGCCTTGGCTTCCATCAGGAACAGGGACCTGGGCCACAGGCCCCCCCAAGCTATATCTCTTCCCATTCCTGCAGCCCCTTCCTCTCCCGGTGTCTGTGTGTGCTCCACCTGCCCCTTGCGGGTCATCCTGCACGCCTCCTCCAAGAGGCCTTCCTGCTTCATTTCAGTTTTCATGTGTTGCTTGCTATCGTCTCCTAGATGAAAGAAAATGTACTGTAGCACATACAACCTGCGCTGAAATGATTTCTGCTTATACCTCCCTGCTAGACTACGGGCTCCTCTAGGACAATGACTTTGCTTCCTGTCTTTGTATTCAGGGTACTGCACACAATAGGCGCTCATCACGTTTTTTTTTTGTTTTGTTTGTAGAATGTTGAAGTGCTGTTGGAAGGCCTCCTTTCGGGAAATCACTAGCGGCAGTTTGATCTTCAGCCGCCAGGTGGCACTAGTGCCCAGGCGCTGCGCGGCCAGTCGGGAGGGCGGAAGGATGCTTTGAGGGAGGCTTCGGTGCTGGTTGCAGGTGGTGCTGCGAGGTCCGTGAGTCTTTTCCTTTCACTCTCAGATTGAGCACACGGGTCGAACCAGAGAAACGGGGAAGGGGTGGCAGGTTGATAGCTGGGGCGGCAGCACAAGTGTAAACCAGGATTCAGCTATTAGGAACTAAATCCTGGGCAAAATGAGCTCATTTTGAGTGAGAGATCCGTGATCTGGGTGAGAAATCAGGGGCAAGGTGCCGATGTGGGAGAGGCCTAGGCTAGGAATCAGGGTGGGGGGACCTGGAGGTCCACGTCTTAGATTGGGCTGGGAGAGAATTATTTTGGGCTAAGAGTGGGGCGGGTTACCATTGAGAAGGGGGAGCCTTGAGGAGCCTATGTTTCAGATCTGAGTTCTTGATCCAAATGAGAAACTTCTGAGGTGAAACAGCTTCAAAGAGGAGAGTGGGGGAACTTCTGCCTCACCCCTTGAGACAGACTCTGAGAGGTGAAGGCAGATTGCCTGGGGATGGGACACAGGGGCTTTCCTGGGGCTGGGGTTCATTCAGGGGGAAATGCCCAGCTCTGTAGCATTTCCCTGGAAGTAAGACTGCTTTGAAGGACTGAGAGAAGACCACATGCCAATATCAAACCCAGCTGCCACAATTTTGTATCAAGCACCCTTTCCATCCTCACTTCTTCACCTCTCTGAGCTGGTTTTCTTCTCTGTAGAGTGGGGAATCCTCGCCTCTCAGGTCAGTTTGGAGACAGCCTGAGGTGAACAATGGGCAGTGCTTTGGAACCTGTAGGGCACTTCCCACCTGGTTCTCATCTTGAGCACTCACAGCTGGGCACCTGCTGGGGTTGAAATCCTGGCTTTCCCCTCCCCCACTGTGTGAAGCTGGGTAAGTTACCCAACCTCTCAGTACCTCCGATTTCTCATGATCCCAATGACGATGTTAATAAGGACAGACCTCATGAAACTGTTGTAAGGATCTTTAAAGTGGCTCCTAAAAATGGTCTTCATAGACTGTTTTCATTTAAAAGTTTCTTGATCTTGTCCTTCTGAATGTTGAAATATTACAGGTGTGCATATGTGTGGGTACCTATCAACACCATCTCTATGTATTTGGGAAGTTACATTTGAAAGAAATCTCCTGGAAGGCATAATTATATACCGCACACATGGCCATAGAACACATCTAACCTTCTGGAACATACCCAGCTGACTGGTTTGGATAGGGGACTCTGTAGTCTGCTAGATGGAGGCCTTCAACGTCACACAGATTTCACGTTAACCACCAGTTCCCACAGGCTGCTGATATTTTCCAAGTCATTAGAGCTGAGGCCCCTTTCTTAGGCATGATGCCACCAGACAGTGGCCTGAAGGAGATAGCCAGAAAATTGATTAGCATCATTGAAACTCCCGTGGCAACAACTTTTTTCAAATTTCTTAAAGATACCCTGGAAGAACTGCCTTCCAGAAATTAAAAAGCCCAGAGCCACAATTGGAGCTGGACCCCCTGGAGATCTTCAGAATGTAAAGGTGGGTCTGTCATTGCAGGAGCTGAACTGAAGGTGGGGTGTTCCTTGGAGAACAGATGCAATAGACCTAATTTTCATTTTTTGTTTGAAACAAAAAATGCCAAACAGGACTCTTGCCACCTCGGTGTGGTACCTGTCCTCCATGATGACCTTGGGGCCCCAGGAGGACTTGCCGCAGTTTCTTCTGATTCTGGGGTCAGCTGGGACCATGGTCTCCTCCATGCCTCTCAGCCTCTCAGTGAACCTGTCCCAGCCTTTGGGACAAGCTCCCCCTTCTTTATAAAGACCTGGCTTCTCTTTGCTAGAGCTTCCTCCTGTACAGACCATCCCCAGCCCTTAGGGCTGTAGTCTGGTAGGTCTGGGACTGCCGTGGGTAGGTGGTCTGCATTCGGGGAGGACCTGCATTTGGGAGAGGCCTGACGTGGCCCTGAGCTGCACAGTAATCCGAGGCTCCCAGCAGCTGGTGGTCAGCACTGCATTTTCCAGGCCGGGCTACCTGGAACACTTCTTCCTAAAGCTGTGACATGTCACTCTCCCTATCGGCCAACAAACCCACTGACTCACCAGCATAGACTCCCTCACTCCGCTCACTGCAGAATGTCACATTTCATCACAATCATGGTTTCCCTTCCAATATCTTCCCCACACAGCTGAGCACCACAGACTACAGTTTCCGCCAGTGACCTGAGGAGATGCGGGTGTTTAAGACTGAGACACTCTCCTACTTGATGGCTGTCTTTCCCACAAAACCTTATCCCTGCCTTAAATCAAAGACGGCTTCTAGCCATTCAGAGTCCCTGATGGGGGAGTGGGAGAGGGAATAAACAAAGAAAAAGGACTCATTGGAGAAATGTATTCCCTACACAGAGTAGACAGATAGCTATTTTCCACAGTATACAAGGAACTCTTATAAATAAATAAGAAATAGACTAACAATCCAATAGTAAAGTATGGAGAGAATATGGAGAGTCAGAAGAATAAATACAACTGGCCATTTAACAGATACTAGAATTTTTAAACTTTCTAATATTTAAGGCATGAAAATCAAAACAATGCGCTACTTTCACAGAGATTGGTAAAATTAAAAAATTAACAAGGTTGATTACTGATTACTGAAGGTTGATTAGGGTTTAGGGAAACTGGCACTCTCATATGCTGTTGAGTGTTAATTTGATGCAAAATTGAGAAAAACTTGACAATATTTATTAAAATATATATAATGTGTATACTCTTTGCTCCAGCAATTTACCCTTTAGAAAAATTCAAGAAAGATCACAGTAATAAATATACAAATAAGTTCAGTGTAGCGTTCTTTTGTTTTTTTGGTAATAAGAAACAATCCAAATGACCATCAATAGGGAATTGTTTAAAGAAGGAAAGAATGTCATTGTTAGGACAAATGAGTAAACCTAGTTGTACCACCAAGTGAAGATGTCCAAGATAGGCTTGTCAATGGAAAAATTTACAAAACTATGCATTCTATGATCTCATTTCTGCAAAAGCATATAGGTAGATACACACATGTAGATAGATACATACACAGGAACAATCTAGACTATAATTGTAGTGGCTCATTCAAAGATGAGGATTAATTGTAATGGCTCATTCAAAGATAAGGAATTGATCAGGGTTTGCTTTTTTCATTTTATGCAGTGTACATTTCTATGTTAATTGAATCTTTTATAGTGCTCACTTTTTGTAAAAAAATACTTAAAAAAATTACTTATTTTATTTATTTATTTTTGGTTGCTTTGGGTCTTTGTTGCTGCACGCAGTCTTTCTCTAGTTGCGGTGAGCGGGGCCTACTCTTCATTGCAGTGCCCGGACTTCTCATTGCGGTGGCTTCTCCTGTTGCAGAGCACGGGCTCTAGGTGCACAGGCTTCAGTAGTTGTGGCTTGCGGGCTCTAGAGCGCAGGTTCAGTAGTTGTGGCGCACATGCTTAGTTCCGTGACATGTGGGATCTTCCAGGACCAGGGATCGAACCCGTGTCCCCTGCATTGGCAGGTGGGTTCTTAAACACTGCACCACCAGGTAAGTCCCTACTTTATTTTATTTTATTTTTTAATTTTATTTATTTATTTTATTTTTGGCTGTGTTGGATCTTCGTTTCTGTGCGAGGGCTTTCCCCAGCTGCGGCAAGCGGGGGCCGCTCTTCATCGCGGTGCGCGGGCCTCTCGCTATCGCGGCCTCTCCTGTTGCGGAGCACAGGCTCCAGACGCGCAGGCTCAGTAGTTGTGGCTCACGGGCCCAGTTGCTCCGCGGCATATGGGATCTTCCCAGACCAGGGATCGAACCCGTGTCCCCTGCATTAGCAGGCAGACTCTCAACCACTGCGCCACCAGGGAAGCCCCCTACTTTTTTTTTTTAAAGAGCAGTTTAGGTTCATGGCAAAATCAAGTGGAAGGTACAGAGGTTTCCCATATACCCTCTGCCCCCACCACATGCATAGCCTCCCCCATTACAACATCGCACACCAGCGTGGACATTTGTTACAACTAATGAACCTACATGGACACATCACAATCACCCAAATTCCATAGTTTACATTGGGTTCACTCTTGGTGTTGTCCATCCTGTGGGTTCAGACGAGTGTATAATGATTTGTCTACCATTACAGTATCATACCAAATATTTTCACTGCCCTAAAAATCCTCTGTGCTCCACCTATTCATACCTCAGTCCCTGCTAACCCCTGGCAAACACTGATCATTTTATTGTCTCCATAGATTTTTTCATAAATGGATGTTGGTGCTTACTTTTGGGGTTAAAGAGAACAATAAAGAAGATTAATTTTGTAGAGGAATATCACTTAGGCAATTATCATTTACCTACACAGGTGAACCCCATCTTTCTCTGCTTACAAGAACATCAAGACCAGATTCTCTTGTACCCTACACAAACACCATATGTGCCATTCAAGTTGCCAAGAACTAATTAGAGCAAACTACTTTAAAGCAGAATCTGTAGGCTTCAGTTTAATTTTTCTTCCTCAGAGAAGCCTCCCTGCCCTTTCACGGCCCCCCTCCCCTCCCAGCAGCCTGCACTTTCCCTTCTCTGTAACTGTCATGATATCTGAGAGGTGACTTATGGCATTTCCTTGTTTAGTGTCTGTTCCCCACTGTGGTGTGGACTCCATGTGGATAGAGAGCAGGGAAGTTGTGTTTACCTTGAGTTATGAGCATCTAGCATGTGCCCGGCACCCAGGAGGGGCTCAGTAAACATCTACTGAATGAGTATGGAATAAACACCTATGAAACAACCCTGGGGACAGATTCCAGTTTTCAATTCCGCTTTCATGGGGTCGGCAGTGGGAACAGGGTTTATTTGGGAGCAAATGCTCCTGTGTATGTGGGGGAAGAGATTCACACATAGGTCTTGTTGGCCTTTGTGGAAACGGTGATGGACATGCCTGAATATCTTTCATGAGCTGTTATAACCAGAAGGGATATGAGCTCAAGGAGGGGTAGCGCTTTTTAAAAAATAAACTTTATTTTTTAGAACAATTTTAGATTTACAGAAAATTGGGAAGATAGTAGAGTGAGTTTCCATACACTCCTCACATACCTTCCCTTATTATTATTTTACAGTATTAATATTTGTTACAATTAATGAGCTGATACTGACACATTTATAGTTCATACTTATTCAGATGTCCTTAGTTTGCCTTGATGTGCCCTTTCTGTTCCAGGATCCCACCCAGGACACCACCTTACTTGTAGTTGTCATGTCTCTTTAGGCTGTTCTAGGCTGGGACAGTTTCTCAGACTTCTGTTTTTTCGATGACCATTTTTTTTTAAATTAATTTTTATTGGCGTATAGTTGCTTTATAATGTTGTGTTAGTTTCTGCTGTACAGCAAAGTGTTGATGACCATTTTGAATACTGAGCAGGCATTTTGTAAAATGTCCCTCAATTGAGATTTGTTTGATATTTCTCTCATGATTAGACTGGGTTTTGGGTTTTTGGGAAGAAGACCACAGAGGTAAAGTGCCATTTTTATCACATACCAAGGGTACATACTACCCACATGACTTACCACTGTTGACCTTGACCTCCATCACCTGGACAAAGGGAATGTTTGTCAGGTTCATCCACTGTGAAGTTACTCTCCCCTGCCCCCCATACTGTCCTCATTGGAAGGAGGTTATTATGTGCAGCCCACACTTAAGGAGGGGGGGGTTATACTTCACTCCTTGAGGGTGGAGCATCTACACACATTATTGGACTTCTGCAGGGGAGACTGTCTCATCTCCATTTATTTATTTACACAATCATTTATTTATATCAGCAAACACTCATTGACATTTATTTTATACTTTGGGTTATAATCCAAAATCACTGTTTAAATTTTGTTTGCTCAACTTATTCCTATTTTGGCCATTGGATGCTCTTTAGCTGGCTCCTGTGACCATTTGACGTGCCCCCATCATTTCTTTTTTTAAGAATTTCCTTACATTATGGCACTATGAGAACTCTAGGCTCATCTTGTATATTTCCTGCTTCAGTCCTAGAATCAGCCATTTCTCTAAGGATCTCTACTTCCATTTATTGGGGAATAGTATTAGATGTGGTGTGCTTGTTGCTACTGGGGGTGGTAGAACTTTTTCAGGTATTGCAGATTGAGAGGGGCATTTCTTCTCTACAGGTATAGATTTTAAGTCCTAAATCCATATAGTCTTATTATGTTCCTGCTTTGTTGGACATGAGTAGACTCTGAGTAAATAGATGTGTCAGAAATTCATCACAAACATCTTTAGACGGGAATGAGACTGGCTAAAATAATAGTCACTAAAGGAATGTCACTTGGCCTCCCCTCAAATATGAAACAACTGATATATCAGGCAAAGGAAACATAAAAGAGTCTGTTGTTTTGTTATTGGATAGCTGGTAATAGTTATCATATCACAGATGTTATTGTAAAGGTCTGTTGATAAAAGCAATCAAGATTGTACTGAAAGTACTGGACAAGAATGTTGCTTTGGGGCCAGACTGATGTGGATTTGAATCCTTTGCCCATTATATATCAGCCTTGGATTTTGGACAAGTCATTCTACTCCTCTTGGCCTCATTTTTCTCATCTGTAAAGAGGATATAATGATCATATCTACCTCATAGAGCTGTTTGAGGACTGAGATATTGCATATCAGGTGCTTAGCCTCAGTGCTTGACAAATGGTAATCACTCAATAAGTGTCAACTGCCTGAAAGACGCCAGGGAGCACCTGGTCAGGGGAAAACACGTAGAGCAGATGTCGAGGTATACAAGTCCTATTCAGACACCTGAAAATAAATTTTATTAGGACAGCAGATTTTGGCCTTTGATGTGGACAGCTTTAGGATATGGGTCAAAACTATTTTAAGGCCTAATAAAAACAAACAAATGGGACCTAATTAAACTTAAAAGCTTTTGTACAGCAAAGGAAACCGTAAACAAAACAAAAAGACAGCCTACAGATGGGGAGAAAATATTTGCATACGATGTGACAGACAAGCGATTAATCTCCAAAATATACAAATAGCTCCTACGGCTCAATATATGTGTGTGTGTGTGTGTGTGTGTGTGTGTGTGTGTATGACCTAATCAAAAAATGGGCAGAAGATTTAAATAGACATGTCTCCAAATAAGACATACAGATGGCCAAAAGGCACATGAAAAGATGCTCAACATTACTAATTATTAGAGAAATTAAAATCAAAACTACAATGAGGTATCACTTTACACTGGTCAGAATGGCCATCATCAAAAAGTCTACAAAAAAATGTTGGAGAAGCTGTGGAGAAAAGGGAACCCTCCAACACTGTGGTAGGAATGTAAATTGATACAGCCACTATGGAGAACAGTACGGAGGTTCCTTAAAAAACTAAAAATAAAGCTACCATATGATCCAGCAATCCCATTCGTGGGCATACATCCAGAGAAAACCATAATCTGAGAGATACTGGCACCCCAATATTCACTGCAGCACTATTTACAATAGCCAAGACATGGAAGCAACCTAAATGTCCATTGACAGAAAAACGGATAAAGAAGATGTGGGGTGTGTGTGTATATATATATATATATATATATATATGTATGTATATGAATGAGTGGAATATTACTCATTCATAAAAGAGAATGAAATAAAGCCATTTGCAGCAACATAGATGGACTTGGAGATTATCATACTAAGTGAAGTAAGCCAGACAGAGAAGGACAAATATCATATGATATCGCTTATGTGTGGAATCTAAAAAAAAAAGATACAAGTGAACTTATATACAAAACAGAAATAAACCCACAGACATAGAAAACAAACTTATGGTTACCGAAAAGGAAAAGGGTGGGGAAAGGGATAAATTAGCAGTTTGGGATTAACATATACACGCTACTAGATATGAAATAGATAACCAACAGGGACCTACTTTATAGCACAGGGAAATATGCTCAATATTTTTTTTTTCAATATTTTTAATTTTTTTAAAATTTATTTTATTTTTGGCTGCGTTGGGTCTTCGTTGCTGTGCGCGGGCTTTCTCTAGTTGCGGCGAGTCGGGGCTGCTCTTTGTTGCAGTGCCCGGGCTTCTCATTGCGATGGCTTCTCTTGTTGCAGAGCACGGGCTCTAGGCACCCGGGCTTCAGTAGTTGTGGCACGCAGGTTCAGTAGTTGTGGCTTGTGGGCTCTAGAGCGCAGGCTCAGTAGTTGTGGTGCACAGGCTTAGTTGCTCCGCAACACGTGGGAATCTTCCTGGACCAGGGCTCGAACCTGTGTCCCCTGAATTGGCAGACGGATTCTTAACCACTGCACCACCAGGGAAGCCCTATACTCGATATTTTGTAATAACCTATAAGGGAAAAGAATCTGAAAAAGAATTATATATATATATATATATATATATATATATATATATATGGTATATATTCTATATATATACATATATACATATTGATATATATAAAACTGAGTCACTCTGGGGAGATTAACCAAGATGGTGGAGTAGAAGGACGTGCTCTCACTCCCTCTTGCGAGAGCACCAGAATCACAACTGGCTGCTGGACAATCATTGACAGGAAGACACTGGACTTCCCCAAGGAGGATACCCCATGTCCAAGGACAGAGGAGAAGCCACAGTGAGACGGTAGGAGGGGCGCAATCAGAGTAAAATCAAATCCCATAACTGCTGGGTGGCTGACTCACAGACTGGAGAACACTTATACCACAGAAGTCCACCCACTGGAGTGAAGGTTCTGAGCCCCATGTCAGGCTTCCCAACCTGGGGGTCCGGCAATGGGAGGAGGAATTCATAGAGAATCAGACTTTGAAGCCTAGTGGGAATTGATTGCAGGACTTTGACAGGACTGGGGGAAACAGAGACCCCACTCATGGAGGGCACACACAAAGTAATGTGTGCATCGGGACCCAGGGGAAGGAGCAGTGACCCTGGGGGAGACGGAACCAGACCTTCCTGCTAGTGTTGGAGGGTCTCCTGCAGAGGCGGGGGCTGGCTCTGTTTCACCGTGGGGACAAGGACACTGGCAGCAGAGGTTCTGGGAAGTACTCCTTGGCGTGAGCCCTCCCAGAGTCTGCCATTAGCCCCACCAAAGAGCCCAGGCTCCAGTGTTGGGTTGCCTCAGGCAAAACAACCAACAGGGAGGGAACCCAGCCCCACCCATCAACAGTCAAGTGGATTAAAGTTTTACGGAGCTCTGACCGCCACAGCAACAGTCAGCTCTACCCACCACCAGAGCCTCCCATCAAGCCTCTTAGATAGCCTCAACCACCAGAGGGCAGACAGCAGAAGTAAGAAAAACTACAATCCTGCAGTCTGTGGACCAAAAACCACATTTACAGAAAGATAGACAAGATGAAAAGGCAGAGGGCTATATACCAGATGAAGGAACAAGAAAAAACCCCAGAAAAACTGAGTCACTCTGTATACCTGAAACTAACACAAAATTGTAAATCAACTGTCCTTCAATAATAATTAAAAAAAACGATTTCAAGGCCCAAAATATAGCAACATCCAGGCAGAGCAATTAATGGTAGATATTTTTCCCAGGTGGGGTGGCGGGCTCTCCCCTGTTGCTCAGATTCTGATAAATGAGTCCCCCTAGATCTGCCAACCCTACAGAGAATGTAGAGTGGACCTGCCCACCCACCCACTGCCACATTCCCCTGGCAGATGGCCCAGGGGAAAGAAAAGGTGGACATAGCACTGGAATAGAGGCCAGGTCTCACCCCAGGTCTTGATGAGAGTCAGAGGCAGATCTAAGTAGATGGACGGGTTTGGCCCCCAAGAGTGTCATTGCTAGAAGGGAGAGGTTATCCATCACCCTTGTGGGGAATTTTTGAGGAGTTTGGCAACAGATATCAATATCATTTGTGGGGTCCATGACCTCTGAAGGTGAGTACGGGAGGCGGCATTCACTTCTTGATGGAGCCGGTATCTCAAATGATGATTGTGGCAAGGACAGGACTGCTCTCTCTAAACGGATCCCCAAATGGGATGGAGAGGGCCTGTCTCATTACTACACTGGTCTTATCTCTGATTGCTATTTTGGTTGGTGAGTCACTTGTGAAGATGCCATGCGCTCAAAATTCCACCCCAGAGACAGCAACCCTAAGGGCAAACATTTACTTGATTACCCCATGTTATGGACGGAATTGTCTTCCCCCCTAGTTTAGATGTTGAAGCCCTAATCCATTATATGACTGTATTTGGAGAGAGGACCTTTAGGGAGGTAATGAAGGTTATCTGAGCTCAAAAGATTCGGAGCCTAAACTGATAGGACTCTGGTCCTTTTAGGAAGAGGAGACGACACCAGAGCTCTCTCTCTCTGTCTGTACAGAGAAAAGGTCATGTGAAGACACAGTGAGAAGGTGACCATCTACAAGGTAGGAAGAGAAGCCTTACCCAAAGCCAACCCTGAGGGCATTTTTACCTTGAACTTCTAGCCTCCAAGAGTGAGAAAAAAAATGTCTGTTGTTTAAGCCACCCAGTTTGTGGTAATTTGTAATAGCAGCCTGAGCTGTCTAATATGCCCCATATTTTTTCCACTGCATGTGTGAGACAGTTGCATTTCTTGTTTTGTGACCTGTTTGTTCCTGTCCTTTGGCTGCATAATAAAAGTTACTCTGTTTATCCATTTGCTTAGGTTTAGTGGCATTTCTTTCTGGTGAGTGAAGAATTTAAAATCCAGAAATGAGTTGGTGAAGGAATTAGTGAGTATTTATCCTCAGTTATTTTCTATCCTCAAGGATAGTCTTAACTTTTTGAAAGAAAATTAGGAAACTGTGGTCCCATGAGGGGGCGCTCCTGGAAACCTGGTCTAGTGATAAAGCCAACCTTTCATAAGAGGAAGTATCTCCGGGAGAATGGATTCTGGAGAATAAGCGTGTTTACTGAGCATTTGTGGCCTCACTGGGCACATGCACAGGACTGCACTTACTAAACCCAGAGACTCCTGAGGTAGGAACACATCCCCAATGCTGTGACAGCTCACGGGCTCAGAAAAGTTCAGATATTTGTCCAGAGCCACTCAGGTAACAAGTAAATAAGATAAAATACAGACCTAATTTTGTTGAGTCCTAAATCTTGGGCTTTCCCAGCACTGAAGACTGTGGCACTGGCCCATCAGGGAGGGTTTATAACCTCAAGGACACTGGTCACCACTGAAATAATGCTGGTCACTGTGTGTCCTCGGAATCAGGGTCACAGCAATCTGCCCACCGGACAGGTGCTTCCAGTTGGGTAAGGAAGTTTCAGGAAGTTCCCGAATATGGGAGAAATACCCCCCACCCTGACCGTCACGGGGTCTTTGTCCAGCAAGCCCCCTTGTTGTTGGGGAGAGAACTTGTTAACGGGAAGGGGGTGTTTAGGGTCCCTGGTTTGACACCCGTCCCCAGACTGGGAGTCTTTATTACAAATAAATATCTTGACATTTTACTCTATAGATCATCCTTGACATAATTTTGTTGACATGAGTATATCACCAAGTGTCTCCCTGTTATTGAATTATTGTAAAAATTTAGAGCTTTGGGACATCTCTAAGTCCACATGTGGATGACTGTGGACTTTGAGATACTTCCTCTAGGGGAAGATGAGGCCAAGGAGGAACTACTAAGGGGATCTGCAGAGGCAGGAAGGTGATGTTTATTAGGATCTGGAAAAGGGGGGCAGGAAGAGGGTCAAGAGCAACGAACACTTACTGAGTGCTTATCTAATGACCCAGAAATCATTATGTCCATTTTACAGATGAAGAAACTGAGGCTTAAGAAGTTAAATAACTTGCTGAAGTTCAAGCAGCTAATATCTCCAAAACTGTTACCGGAACCTCATGCCAGTGCCCAGTGTCTTTCCATGATACCAGGCGGCCTCTCAGAAACCCTGGTCTTGATTCTCACCAGCTCCCCCCAGCCCTTCCCTTCTCTAAGCAGTTTCCCTCAAATCCAGGAACAGCTGTGCAATTCTGAGCTCAGCCACAGGGTGGCGACATTGTCCGACTATGGCTCAGGCCGCCTCCCCCTGGGAGGATGGGAGGAGGGAAGCAGTGGCCTATGTCTGCTGGGGTTGCCCTGCGCTGGGTGCTTTTAGTACCACATTTACTCAGTTCTCCCGACAACCCTGGGAAGTAGCTATTATCCCGTTTTACACATGAGGCCATTGAGGATCTGCCCACAATTACCCGGTCTGTAGTAGAAGCAGGAATGGAATCAAAGTCTGTCTGTCTGTCTCCCTGCAAGGTCCTGCCTCCCAGCATGCTGGGCTTCCAGAGAAAAAGTCGTTTGTGCCCTCAGAATACACAGTCTGGTGGGGAGGTAGACGGGGTGGGCGGGGGACCCCACTTGAGCCTGGGCCGGGGGTGTGTAGTGAAGGAGGAGGGTGGGTGAGGGGTATGCAGGCCTTCGCTTTGGTTAACGAAGGGGAGAGTTAGGTTTTAAGGTGGGAATAAAGTACAGTTAAAACCACTCCTGTGAATCCCTTAGGATATGCTGCTGTGCTGTAGGCCAACGTACCACCCTCAGCAACTTGTCCTCCTGCTGTGGAAGAGGCTGCCTTTTCCTCCTGGTAGACAGTTGGCTGTGTTTCCCAGCAAGGCTACATGAATATGTGTCTGCAGATTGAAATGTTAGATTTCCCCCCCCCCAGACAGGGATGTGCTGGAAACACCTGGAGCTGGCTTGTGAGAGCTGGTTTTACGCGTCTTTTCCCAAGTCTGTGCTCAGGGTTATCACGGTGGTGGTTTGAAATGAGCCATGGAGGGAGTATCCACACCACAGGGATTGGCAAATGCTAGAGACCAGGGCCTTGTCCTCCTGAAGAGCCAGCTGTTAAACAGTTCCCGACACAGCCCTGCCCCCGGGGAAGGTGGGTGGGAGCAGAGAGATGGACCAAGGGACCCAAGGGAACCCATGGATTTACAGCTTCCATCTCAAGCTCACTCCAGGCCTTCAGTTTGTGAAGAGAGTAGATTCTCCTAGAGTGGAATCGCTGCACAGTTTAAGTTGCTATTTTCCTCTCTCTTCTTTATTGCTACTGAGAGCAAATAACCGACTTTGAGTAGAAAACATGCGTAAGCTGTGTCTGCACTGGAAGCAAGATGGCGAACACAGACTGTGTCTTTGGACCCAACCCGTGATGGACTGTGCCCAGGTCCTGAAGAGGTGGGGCGCCCACATGGGGCAGAGTGGCTGTGGGGTTGGCTGTGGAGGGAGGGCACACACGTGCTGCTCACCTCGGGGCTCAGTGACCGCAGCAGATGGTGACCTGGACAGGAAAGGAGGGCCCTGGCTGTGCCGAGACACAGGCGTGCTCAGTCAATATTTGCTGAGTGGAAACCAGTCATGGCTGCCATGTGCAGCTTAGCTGAGAGCTGCCTGTCTTGTTCAAGAGCATCTGTGACACCCCAGTGCCCTCCTAGGAGGGCTGGGACAAGGGTGAGTCAACAGGACACCCACTCTCAGGCGCTGACCCAGCACTTGCACCAGCCTGAGAGTGGGGTCTCCTTGCCTCCCCTGTTCACAGGGCCTGGGGCCTGCATCAGAAGAGGGGGAGGCAAGAGCCTGTGACCTGGTCACATCACAAATGACCAACAACTTGCTGAAGTGCTGTGGGAGCCCAGCGCAGAGAGCACCTAAGTCATCTGGGGCAGATGGGGCAGGCTCCCAGGGGGCCATCTGAGCTGCATCTGGAAGCATCATCGGGCATTGGGCGGGAGGGAAGGGTCTTACTCCAGGGAGTGGGAGCTGGTGTGCAGGCTGGAGGCTGATGGGGGTTCTTTCTTAGGCCCATAAGGGATGGGGATTGACCCCTAAAGTGGGGAGGTTTTCCCAGTTATCCATTCCTGCTGGGGCTCTCCCTCCCTTCTGTGCTCCCAATGGGAGGGTCTTAAAGGTCTGTGGGCACCTTGTCAGGGGTCATGAGTGGGGACCTATCTCTTCACTGTGGGGAGGTTGGTGTACCCTGAGCCCGTGGGGTGGGTAGAAGGTTGTGCTGGATGTTTTGCTCTGTCCAAACCCTGTTGGTTGCAAGAGAGAAGCTGAGAACTTGTCCGGCCAAGAACCACAAGGGAAACCAGTGACAAAGGAAGCCCAGCAGAAAGAGGCCGACTGATGTGGCTGGGGAGAGAGTCACCCACAAACTGAGGTTGGGCAGGAGCCATGCATGGGGGCTGGGCACAAGCTCAGGGTGGGGGCAGCCCCTCCACCAGGGGGGCTTCTCCAGCTTTAAAAGGTAACATAGCTGGCGTGACTGATGGGATGGTTAAGACTAAGGTGAAAAGACCCTGTGAAAGCTGGACCATGAGACTCCCTAGGAGGACAGTTCGCTGCCCCAGGAAGAAGGGCAGGTCCACCAGCCGGCAGCTCACAGACAGTGAGGGTCCCCGGGCCCTGCTGGGAGACCAGCTGAGGCTTCCCAGGCCAGCAGCCTTTGCAGGTCTGGTTTGCGGCTGGGGGTGCACACCTGTTTGTGACACGCTTAGTGCAGGGGGAGGCGGCTGTGGTTGACCAAAGGTCACCTTGATCTCAGAGGCTGCTGAGATGCAGCCATAGGTCTTAGTTCCTCTCTGGGCTGATGCGAGGGAGGCGAGAGGCTGCCCTGGGACCGTCCTGGCCTCCTGCCCCCTCATGTGGCTTCTCAAGGTCTGAAACCAGCTTGTGTGGGAGATTCACTGCACTGAGAGGGCCTTGGATCTGGAAAGACTGTTGGTCTGAAAGGGCAGGGACCTGGTCTTAGGCCAGGCTCTGCCTTGTACTGACTTTCCACATCTTGCGGTTTACCAGTTAACCTCTCTGGAGCCTTAGTTTACTCATCTGTAAAATGGGAAGGTAATCACAATGGTACTTATCTACCTCTCATAGGTGAAAGTGCTTTTGCACCAGAAAGTGCTAGACAAGTGGGGTGCGTTGATGATGGTTTAGCTCCTTGGATGCCCCTGACGGACTGGAGACCAGGAGAAATGTCTGTCGTGCAGATTCAGCAGGAACAGATGAAGCAATGCCCTGTTTATCCAGGGGTCAGACTTCTCCCATCCTTAACCCTTTAGCCCGGGGCTGGGCTCCCACCTCATCAGCACAGGGGCCCGTCTCAGTGACCTGAGCAAGGACCTCCCATCTCCCACCTTTGGGGGCCCCTCACCCACCAGAATAGTTTCTCTCAGACTGCTCAGCTTCACAAAACGGAGGTATTTTCCAACTGTCTCACAGAGAACCATGAAGCTGTTTTAATTTTCTTTTTTATTCTAACGTACAGCAAATCACATTACAGATTAAAAAAAAAAAAGCCCCCTACAAGCCAAAGACTTAACAATTTGAAGTGCCATAAAACGGATTCGTCAGTGACTCTCCTGAGACCATGCATGTATTTAGCATTTTATCTCTGCTCTCTAAGTGTGTGGTGTTGAGGCGAAGAGATAGACGTCACCCTGAGGGGTGTCCCCATCTTCCCTGCTGCTCTGTGCCACCCTGACCCTTTTGAGGGCCTGTGAAGGGAAGCTCTGAACCCAGGTCATAGAGGCAGGTCATGTTTCCTTGAGAATGAGGTCTGTCCTGGGGTCTTTCTCTGGAAAGGCCGGAGTCCTCCTGGCTCTTCAGGTCAGCCTCGGACCCTGGACTTGCAAATGTGCCCTTAGCATCAGAGATGGAGCCAGAGCGCGGTGAGGGGTGCAGGAAAGAGGCTGCCTGAATGGCCTCAGTGTGACCCTGACAGCTGGAACCCACGTCACATGCATGCTCCTGACAAGGGACAATTTTTGGTATTTGTGAGTGATGGATGGTTCCTACCTTTCGGTCACTTCCTCACTGATTTCCGCCTCTTCTGAACTCTTGGTCTGCATTACCGTGTGGGAAGAACTCATTCCTTCCCCACCCCTTGTCCCTCCTTAACTCTTACACTGCTACTACTACTACCACTCACAGCACTTCTGACACCAGACGTGTGGGCTACCCCAGCACCAAGCAAGTCTGTGACACCAGCTGATTGTCCTACAATTCAATTCAGTTCTGACACTGTCCACCTGGAGATATGCTACAGGTTAAGGGCTCAGCCCTACGAGACTGCCCCACCCTCCATTAACATGTCAATCATAAGTCCAGGTTGTCACTTGTGCTTCTGATGATGTTATACATCGGAGGTTCCCAAAACCTCCTTGGCTTCAATTAATTTGCTAGAGCAGCCTGCAGGATTCAAGACAACAGTTTATTTACTGTTTACCAGTTTTTTATAAAGGATATGATAAAGGATACAGACAAACAAGAAAAGGGAAGATATGCAGAGGGCGAGGTATGTGGGAAGGGGCGTGGAGCTTCCGTGCCCTCTCCAGGTGCCCCACTCTCCCAGCACATCCGTGTGTTCAGCAACATGGAAACTTTCCAAACTCCGTACTACTGGGATTCTCATGAAGGCTTCCCCATGTAGGCATGATAGACTAATAAGTCCATTTCCAGCCTCTCTTCCCTCTCTGGAAAAATGGGAGTGGGACTTCTAATCCTAGCCTGGTCTCTCTCTTGACCAGCCCCACCAAGAGTCACCTCATTAGAACAAAAGACTCTGTTATCAGCCAGGAAATTCCCAGAAATTTAGGAGTGCTGTGTCAGAAACCAGAATCAAAGGCCCAATGTTAGAACAAAAGATGCCCTAGTCCTCTTATCACTTCGGAAATTGCAAGTGTTTTAGGAGCTCTTTGCCGGGAATTCAGGGCAGGGACCAATATACGTTTTTTTTCTATTATCTCAAAATTACCAACAATAGTTGGTCCCACAGGATCCTCACACTCAGGCCCCCAGGCTGAGCTCGCCTTCCTGCCCTGAGTCTCTAAAGGCCCAGCACCTTCTCCACTGGACAGCTGGGTTCCTTCTTGCCTTCACCCCTCACACCCAGTCCTTTGCCAAGTGATTCTACCGCAGCCGTGTCTCTCTATCCTGTCATCTCTGCCCTCCATCACTGCCCTGACTTAGCCCCTCATCTCTTGCCTGGATATTACAATGTCTCCTGTGTGGCCCTGTGCCTCCAGTGTCTCCCGATAGGCCACGCTGCCCTGATTAATCCACTGAAAGCGTCCTGTGATCCTGCCTCTCCCCTGTTTAAAGAGCTTCACTGATTTCCAGTTACCCACAGAATTTACTTCCGATGCCTCAGCCTGGGCTTTAGCATCGTCTATGGCCCTGCTACTCGGAGTGTGGTCCTCAGACCTGAGGCTTCGGCATCACCCAGGAGCTTGTACGAAATGCAGACTCTCAGCCCACCCAGAGCTACCGAGTCAGAACCTGCTATTGAACAAGATTGCCAAGTGAATCGTGTGCCCATTCAAGTTGGACAAGTGCTGCCTTATGGTCTCTGATTTCTTCCTTTTAAATATATATATAATCAGATATATAATATACATACTTATAGCATACGTATATGTGCCATCAAGTCATACATGCATATGGTTTTAAAAAATGTAGTGAAAAGTCTCAGTCCCGTGCTGGCCCCAGTTCCTCTCCCCAGAGGCAACCACTTCTATTATTTCTGGTTTTAGTTTTTCTGTGTTTACTTCTGTGTCTCTAGGTAATGTGTCTGATGGTATTTCTGGAGTTTTCAAACTGAAATATCACCTAATGACTTCTTGTTAATCTACAGGAGATTTAACTCACTGATTCCCCCTCCCTCCAACCTGCCAACCTGCCTCCTGTTCTGCCTGCCAGTGGTTGGAATTGATCCGGCTTTTGTCACGTGTCTGGTGGATCCTTGGTTTTCCCCTTTTGTTTGAAAAGGATCCAGGCAGCTCTGTGGGCAACCAGGCTCCACCTTAGGGTGGGGGCAGGGGCTGGCTTTTATGCTGGGGACCCCTAAATGTCAGAATGAGGAGGATTTCCTGAGGCCCCAGCACCCACACAAGCTGCTGAGTTCTCTCCAGACCATGCATGCATTCAGGGTTTTGGGGTTTTGTTTTTGTTTTAGAAGAGCCTTTCTTTGTTGACATCTGAGAAGGAAATGCCTGGCCCCTGGATGGTCATGCCTGGGCTGGGTGAGGGTTGGGAGTTGACTGTTTCGTGCCCAGACTGCCCAGCAGGCTCCCTGTTTCAGCCCTGTTCTCACCCCACCCTCCTTCCTACCTGGCCGTCTGAGTTCAGAGGCCCTGCGGTTCCTCTGGGCAGATGGCTCCATCCTCCGCTGTGCCCCTCGGTGTGTGTTCTAGGTCATTGGTTCTCAAACTTGGCTGCACGTTGGGCTCACCTGGGTCATTAACGAAGTCCTGTCCCCTGGGCAAGACCCCAGAGATTCTGAGGTAATTGGTCTGGGGTCTGGCTCCGCCTTACTAGGCAGCCCTCTTCCTTTCCTCTCTGAGATTCCAGGCATCTCTGGTCTGCTGATTAGTTGCCTCCCTGTCTCTCTTTGATGTGATCGATACACTTAAACAAAATACATTTACTATAGTTTTAATGTTCCAGGGAAGGAGAGGAGACACATGCATTTACTTGGTTCATGAACATCTTGAACAAGAAGTGCAAAACCTAATTTCAGTCTACGTGTCCAACTTCATCTCCAGCCTCTCCTTTGCACTCTGTAATTTAGCAAATACAAACAAACTCCAAAATCATTCCCTTTCACCCATCTTCACGCTGCTCTTTCCCACATCTGTGATGTCACTCATGCTGCTCCGCTGGTAACGTCTAAGCCCAGAGACGAGCTGTGGATCAGCCTCTGCATCTCCTGACCATCCCTCTGCCCTGAAATGACTCCAACAGTTTCAAGCTCCTCATTCTCACACAGCCACAATCAGAGGCAAGAGCCAGTGGGCAGCGAGGGGCACGAGTTTCTCCTCTCCCTCCTTCTTCTTGTCAGGTGGAAGTCATTCTCAGAAGCTCCCAGGAAACTTTTCTTACCTATCATTGGCCAGAACAGGGCCACATGCCCACCACCAGAGAGCAGGGGAATATCCCCACCTACATCCCTGATCCAGGTATCTCGTCTTGACAGCAGAAGCAGTCAGGGCTCTGTTAGTAAGAAGAGGGGAGGCTCTGGGGGAGGAAGTGGATGGTGTTGATCACAGTATTTTATTTCTCCATTCCTTCTGTGTCCTCTTTGGGGAACTAGTTATCTACATGTTTGGTCCCCATTGTCAGTCCATTTTGCTCTAATTGCTTCCCTCTTGTCTTCTACGTTATTTCCTCACCCTGTCTTTCCCATCACTGATGGAGTTTTCTGTAGTGTTGATTCTGTTCTTTGTATTTGAAGTTCTGCAAAATCATTAATTTTCTCCTCGATTATTTTCTTAGATGCCCCACCCCCAACCCCCATGATATTCTGATATTTTCTTTCACCTCTGGTTTCATCAGTCTTTTGCAAACTGCTGTTTCTTTCCTTTATTTTGGAAGGCCAAATATTTGTGTAGGTCTCATGTTTGGGTTTTTTTTTTCCTGCTTTTTCATCTTTGATTGGAGTCTTTCTATTTGTTCTGCTATTTGCCTCAGCAAACCTGTGTATTTGGATTCCTTTTGACTTTGCTTTCTGTCAGGACCCTGAAGTCTGAGCACATGAGTTAGGGAACTAGATGTGATGCCTTGTGTTCTTTGCTTGGTCTCTCAGCTGCCTGGGGAGGGTGGGAAGAGAGCGTGGGCTCTGGGCAGTGGGAGCTGGAGTACCCTGTGTGCTCCACGTGCTCCAGTTCTGTGAAAACCACAGAGAAACAGTTTCCTCCGAGTGGGGTCTTCCTGCTCCACGAGGCGCGCCCTGTGGGGTTCCATTCCCTTCCCCTCCACCCCTTCCGCCTGGGCCGGCCATGTGGTGTAGCATCGTGTGGTTCATGAGCTTTCCGTCCCCTCACCCCTCCTGCCCCTTTGTCTGCTGCCTTTCCCATCTGGGTCCATGGCTCCTGGGATGGTGTTTCTCTCAAACTGGTGTGCTTTGTAGTCTTGGGGTCCTGCAGGTGCTCTGTTAGAATGTTTACATTTCATGCCTTCATTTCAATAATAATCTGACAGTTAATAATCTGGTAATTCATTCTGTGCATATTTGGATCCTGCAGGTGCCCACCTTATAGCAAAGGCATTTTCAGGGCTGCGTTTGCTTTTTTGTTACAGCATCTTCACAGGGGGACCAGAGAACGGCACAGAGCGTCGTTCTGATGGGGACCACCTGGTGCATAGTTTATGTGGAGGAGACAGGTGGGAGGACCGGCCCTCAGGCAGGACAGGGCAGAGTGACAATAACAACCTGTGCTTTTGATGCCGGCACCGCTCTGAGTGCTGTGAGTGTGTTAAGTCAGTGACTCTGCCGACAGCTCTGTGAGGGAAGACCCTGACTACTGCCCTCTTACAGCTGAGGAGACGGAGGCACTGGGAGGTCAAGGCCCTGCTCAAGAGTCTGCAGCCGGTAAGTGGACTGAGGGTTTGACGCGGGCAGCTGGGCCCCAAAGCCTAATTTCTTACCCATTAAGCCGTAAGGCTCACATACATTTGTCCAAAGGTTAATTCAGCTAAAACCAGTTTGCTGAAAGACAGTTTACACAGAAGTCCATTTTCTAAATGGGTAAACCACTGAACAACCAATTTGCTGAATTTCATAAATTTATAAAATATTTATTTCTGTCAATTATTGATAAAATTTGGACTTCCCAGGTGGTGCAGTGGTTAAGAATCCGCCTGCCAATGCAGGGGACACGGGTTTGAGCCCTGGTCCAGGAAGATCCCACATGCCACGGAGCAACTAAGCACCACAACTACTGCGCCTGCGCTCTAGAGCCCGTGAGCCACAACTACTGAGCTCGCATGCCACAACTACTGAAACCCGTGCTCCTAGAGCCCGTGCTCCTCAAAAAGAGAAGCCACCACAATGAGAAGCCCGTGCCCCGCAACGAAGGGTAGCCCCCGCTCGCTGCAACTAGAGAAAGCCTGTGCGCAGCAAGACAACTAAAGATAAATAAACAAATAAATAAATAAATTTATTTAAAAATTAAAATAAAGTAAAATTCTTGATAAAATTTACAATGCTTTGAGTCAGATGGATTACCAGAGCTTGTGAGGACTTTGGGGAGCAAAGCCCCCCGAGATCTGGCTTCAGACTGCCTCCCTGGCCTCAGGCCCCCTCCCTCTGCCTGTCAGTCTCCTCATCTCTCTGCCCCCCAGTCTCCCCTCTCAGGCCATCTTGTGAACTGACTTCTCTTTCTGTCTCCAGCAGGGAGCTGGGTAGAGAGACATGAAACACTGCTTTAGGTGCTCTTAGGAAGAAATAATGAAACCTGTCAACGAAAATGACAGAAATCTTCGAAAGCTGTTAAACCATTTTATCCAATATGAATTGCTTTAAGTTTTACACATAGTTTTAAAAAAAGAAGTTTTTGGTAAATGGATAGATTTGATAATTTTGATGACTTGAACATTCACTAAATTGGCATCTGACAAATTGGCCCCCTTCTGCCCCTCAGCACCTCTTCAACAGGCTTGTCACATTCAAAAATTCCTGCCCTATAGCTGTCAGGGGCGTATCTGACTTGTAAGCTGAGGTATGCGTTTCTATCCTTGTGGCACCAACTTATAAAAGTTCATTAACAGTAATGTTGTAAATACCCACTACGGGTGCAAATACCCAATGAAGAACGTTCTTTTTTTAAAATTAATTAATTAATTAATTAATTTTTGGCTGTGTTGGGTCTTCGTTTCTGTGCGAGGGCTTTCTCTAGTTGTGGCAAGTGGGGGCCACTCTTCATCGCGGTGCGCGGGCCTCTCACTATCGTGGCCTCTCTTGTTGCGGAGCACGGGCTCCAGACACGCAGGCTCAGCAATTGTGGCTCACGGGCCTAGTCGCTCCGCGGCATGTGGGATCTTCCCAGACCAGGGCTCGAACCCGTGTCCCCTGCATTGGCAGGCAGATTCTCAACAACTGAGCCACCAGGGAAGCCCTGAAGAACGTTCTTGTTCTATGATTCCAGTGGCAAGTAGATAGATATGTGTTGAATGAAGACTTTAATAATGTTGTCATGTTAATTTTTTTTCAGGTGAATAAAGCAATTCTACAGATCTATCAATTGTCACCCTGGCAGAGTTTTGGTTAAGATGAGGTTCTGGTAAACAAAGACTTTAATCAAGTATTGGTACAATAAATGTATGTGAACTAGCATTCTTTGTATTGAAGTTAAAAAAAATAAATTAAATACAGAGCCTGATGTGAGCCTGCAGGTTTTTCTCTTAATACCAACACCAATGGTTTAGTTTCAGCAAAACAAAAACATTTATCACATTACATTAAAGTTGCATGTTTGAATATGTTCAAATAATCATTGCTTCATTATTTTGTTGCTTTGTATTTATTTACTTTATATACATTTTTTGTTTATAATATAAAAGCTATAGGCACCAGACATTAATACATAGTTTCATGTTTATACATCTTTAAGTAACATAATAAAAATTAAATCAACATTCAGTAATGAGAATTATTTTCATTTTTTTTTTTAATATTGGTCTTATCCAATGAGTTAGGAAGTGTTCCCTTCTATTCTGTTTTTTAAAATTTTATTTATTTATTTATTTATTTATTTATTTATGGCTGTGTTGGGTCTTCGTTTCTGTGCGAGGGCTTTCTCTAGTTGTGGCAAGCGGGGGCCACTCTTCATCGCCGTGCGCGGGCCTCTCACTATCGCGGCCTCTCTTATTGCGGAGCACAGGCTCCAGACGCGCAAGCTCAGTAATTGTGGCTCACGGGCCCAGCTGCTCCGCGGCATGTGGGATCTTCCCAGACCAGGGCTCGAACCCGTGTCCCCTGCGTTGGCAGGCAGATTCTCAACCACTGCGCCACCAGGGAAGCCCGAGAATTATTTTCTTAAAAGGAATCTTTTTTTTTTTTTTTACTATAAAGTGAATTTTAATTGAATTATTACAAGAAATGAAAATAAAAGGGATCTCTGATAAGCATGACACAAATACCAAACTGACGAAGTAAAGCATAAAAAAAAGTACAGAAGAATTTCATTTATAAATAATGATGCAAAAATCCCAAGTAAAAATACTATCAAACAGTAGTACATTTAAAGAATAATACACCAACTGAGATTTATTCTAATAATGGAAGAATAGTTCCATATTAAGACATCTATTAATGTATTATTAGTAGATAAAAAAGAAAACCATATGCTATGTTCACAGATGTTAAAAAGGAAACAATAAAACTGACCATTTTACTCTTGGTAAAACTCTCGATAAAATAGGAATAAATACATACTTTCTTAACATGATACAGCAATATGCCTTAACCAAAAAAAGAACATCATGCTTAATGGAGAAACACTGGGAGCATTTACATTAAAGTTAGGAACAATACAAGGATATTCTTTATCATCATTATTTAACATGGTTTTGAAAGTATTAGCCAATTCAATTAGATAAGAGACAGGAATAAAGCATAAAAACTGGAAAAAAGGAAGCAAAAATTATAATCACTTGTTAATATTTTTATTTACCCCCAAATTCAAAGGGATCAAATGAAAAACTGTTACAAACAGTAGAGAAATTTAGTAACACGGCTTAATATACATTTTGCATGTATTATTTTAATCAACGAATTAGAATACTCACTGGGAACAAGATCCTATTTTAATAGCAGCAAAATTATGAAGCATTACCATTTCAACAGGACATGCCTTTTGACTTTTGTACTGCAGGCATGTATTATTGAATAAAAATAAAAAAGCCTGTGAATTAATTGAATTTTGAGAACCTAGATAGTACATTTCCTGTGCTTAGAATTAAGCCTAGTAGGTGACAGAGCTCAAAAAATTGTTTCCTTCCCTTTCCACCCTTCTCCTCTACAACACAGCTGGCCCTGAATCTTGTATCTGCAGGTCTCTTTTTTCCACAGTCAAGGGCCATTCTTCTCTCTATTCACGTGTAGCGAGCCGGGCTGTGAAATCCTGAAGGTCCTCCACCCAAGGCCCATCCTTCTCAGGGCCCCCAGGATGCACCCTGTTCCAAGGAATCATCTCTCTCCCCCAACCACCCCTGTGCAGGCCCTGCCTGACCATGAGTGTTCCCTGATGGGGTCAAGTGGCTCACAGGTCAGAAGTGTGGCCAAAGGCTGAAGGGTTTGCTTCTCATATTTGGTTATTTGAGTAGCAGAGTCACCACCCACCATCTGTGATGTGAGAAAATTTTGATGGAGAACCCAGGGGAGCAGCTCGTGCTGAAAATTGGTCAGGAAGACCTAGGCTTTAGCCCCAGCTTCACCTTAATGAGGGATCTGTGGGGACCCAGGGGAAAAGGGTGGGGTGGGGCAGATCTTGCCAAGGCCCCTCCATACTCCAGTGTCATCGTGGTCTAGGCATCCCCCTGGGGCTCTGTACTTGTCCGGATCTTCTCGTAGACAGTGTGGATGGCCAAAGTACACTCCGGGTTATGTGAATGGCAGCTGCCCTTCTCCCTGTCTTTCTACAATTCAAGCAGAGTTTAGGAGTGGTCTTGGTCAATTTCTAAGCATTAGGCAGAGGGGTCAGTCAAGCTACATCTCTTCATGAGCTTCTTGTACTCAACTAGGTAATTCTGGCTCTCAAAACTGATAACGCCCCCAAATATAGCTTCAGCACAGACCTCTCTCTTGAACACTGCAGAATCTTTGCACTGCTCTGTCTTCTACCCATGATGCTACCTCTCTCTCTCCACTCTAAGACTTCCACTTTGCTCACTCCCTCATCTCTTTCAGGGTCTCTCTTCTTCGTGAGGTTTCCCCTGACAGCCTTAATTAAAATCACACCCTACCCATGCATCTCTCTTTTCTGCTTTATTTTCTCATAACACTTATCATCGTCTAGCACTTCATAGTTTGCTTATTGATTCGTCATTCTCCCCTCCCTCAATCTAGAATGTATATTCTGTGAGGCCAAGGACTTTTCTTGTTTTGTAGACTTCTGTAGCCCAGATCAGAACAATTCACGGAACACAGTAGACACTCAACAAATATTTGATGAACAAATTTATAAATCACCTTGACTGCTCTTGTTGCAAAAGTGCTTTGAAAAACTGAGAAGCATCAGATAAATGTAAGTTATTATTATTGTAATCCTCATTTTATGAAAGAAGAAACTGAGGCACAGGGAGGAAAGTGATTTTCTAGAGTTGATCAAGAAGTCTGTGTCACAAACTTATTTTATGAAATAGAAACAGACTCACAGACATAGAAAACAAATTTATGGTTACCAAAGGGGAAAGGGGGTGGGGGAGGGATAAATTTGGCATTTGGGATTAACAGATACAAACTACTATATATAGAATGGATAAACAACAAGGTCCTACTGTATAGCACAGGGGATTATATTCAAAATCTTGTAATAAACCATAATGGAAAAGAATCCGAAAAAGAATCTATCTCTCTCTCTGTCTCTATCTCTATCTCTATCACTGTCTCTGTCTATATCTATATCTATATATCTATATCTGAATCACTTGGCTGTACAACAGAAACTAACACAACATTGTAAATCAACTATACTTCAATTAAAAAAAAATCTGTGTCAGAGCTGGGCCTCACATCCATTTCTGCACTTAACTCCCTGTCTCCTTGTAGGGAATTTATGTTCTCCATCAGACTGAGAGCTCCCCAAGGGCAGGGACTGATGTGGCAGGGGCTTCAGGACAAGGTTGTGTATCTGGGTCAGATGTTGTGTGTCTGGGTCAGACGTTGCCTGATCTGTTTCTCTATCCCAAAGCCACGTATTGCTCCCCTCCTGTGCTTCTCTGGTAGGGGTATTAGGGTTTGGGTAACAATGAACTATATCCTGAGTCCCCCTGAGGCCCAGGTTAGGTAGGGACATAACTGAGAGGGACTGACGTGGCAAGTCACAGTGTGGCAGGCACTGAGGCAGTTGGGGACGCTGCACGGAACACTAGGCTGGGAATGAAGACACCCCTATCCTGTCTTGTGCTTGCCATGGTTCTCTGATAAGTCCAAGTGTTCCCTCTGTGTCTCACTTTCCCCCACTATGACCTGCTGGGACTGGACTGGGTCCTGATGTTCTGTGGAGCAATGATCTAGCATTGTCCCCTCTTTAGGGAAGTCAAGGATGAGAGAAGAGAGGACCTGGCCACTGGCTACTCCTGGGCATCCTGACAGCAGCTCTACTTGCTTCTCCTCTGCTCACCATTTTAGCCCAGTAGTTCTCAACGGGTGGGACCAGGAGTATCGGCATCACTTGGAAACTTGTTAGAAGTGCAAGTTCTCAGGTCTGCCTTAGACCCATTGAATCACAAACTCCGGGAGCGGGCCCAGCAAACTTTATCTTACCAAGCCCTTCAGGCGTTCCCGACGCGAGCTCCGTTTGAGGACCATTGCTTCTGGGAAGTCCCTGAGGTGTCCTCTCCTCCTCCTGCTAGTCCTGTCTCCTGCTCTTCCCCCCGGTGAAATCATTCCAGCTGTGACCATAGCACCAATTCGCAACTAAGGGCAAATAGCCATATGAGATGCTCTCCCAGGGACATCTCATCAGCAGAGGTATCAAAGCCTTTACGCAAAGAGGTGATATTAATGGCAGGATCTCAGGCAGGTAGGAGGGAGAGAGACTTCAGGAAGGAGGGAGGAGGAAACGGGCCTTTCCGGATGCTTCTCAGATTCTTGGGTTTGCCCTATATCCAGGCCCTGCTAGTGTGCCCTACTTTTATTTCCTTGGGGCTTATATAGATGACAGGGTCTACCAGACACCTGGTCATTTACACTTTTGCCTCTTCCGCTTTGCCATCTCTCCTCCTTGGGTGGTAGCAAGGATCTGATGAGGCTGTGGACGTATGAGTGGGGTATGTTTCCCATCAGTGGTTTCCTCCCTTTGCCCCTCAGCTCTCAGCATGTTGTGGGCACCCAGGCACAGCAACCATATTGTCCAAAGCAAGGACTGGACCCAGAACTTGATGGGAAGCAGAATACTCTGGACTTCCCAGGACTCACTGTCTCTGAGCACATATCAGTTGACCCTAATTTGATTCCCTTAGACCCACCTTAGGGTGTCTCAGGAAGCTTATCTCTTCATAGGCAGGGTCATGGCTGTTGGCCACACCAGACTGAAGGTTAGCAGATTCCACTGTGAGAAGGACCTGGGGAGTAGCTGCTGAGCCTGGCACCACTGGCAGGAGAGTGGACCCACCTGTATATAGCAGATGCTAATGAGAATGGATGGAACTCGTGGTGACCCCCCATCAGCCCTTGGGTGAGAGCAGCCATGGCTCTCTGGTTCATAGCATCAGGTCCCAGACCCCTGTCCTGTCCCTGCCTTCCTCCACCCTTCCTTTCTGGGCATGCATACAGCTCCCAACCCCAGCATTGCTCTACCCCAGGCTTCTACCAGGAATGATTCACAAGAGAGGTCAGTGAGCCTCTATCTGACCATTGCCCTGCCACCTTCCCTGGGGTCTCCATCTACTCCTTTCCCCCAGATCCACCCCCATCCCAGGGCTCCCCTCAGGGTCTACCCAGCACCTGCCTCTCCCAGTCTGCATCTTCTTTCTCATCCAGATCCACACTCCAGCCACTAGGCTCACCGTCAGAACCATGAGAAGGATGCCTCTCCAAAGCCATTTGCTCGGAAGAGAACCTGGAGTCAAAGGCAAGTGTCAGATCTGCCTCAGTCAGGCCTGTTGGGTAGGCAATTGGGAGGAGGTGGGGCCACCCTGGCTCAGAGCCTGTATCCCACGTGTACATCCTTGATGCAACCCTGACAGTTTTCCTCCTTTCTAGTCTCTCTACACACTAGCTGCTGTTACTTTAATGTTTCTTCACCAGGCTTTCTGTCCCATTTCTGCACAGGAACCTCAGAGGCTCCCGTTAGCTGCGTGTGCCATTGCTCATCCCCTCAGCCTGCCCCTTTTCTCTTCTCAGACTCCCAGAAGAAAAATACATTCTAAGAGGAAGAAGGGATAAAAAACTCTGGGGTCACCAGACCTCAGGGTATGTCCTTTTCTCTGTTTGGGATGTCTTTTCCACTATGCCACAAGAAAACTCCTATTCATCCTTCAAGGCCCATCTCAAGTGTTCCCTTATCTGTGATGCCTTTCTCAACTCGGGCAGCAGTTACTTAACTTTTTTCTTCCTTCCATCCTTTCTCCCTCCCTCCCTCCCTCCCTTCCTTCTTTCTTTCATACCCAAACCATGTATTTTGTATTTGCTCCAACTTTAGCATTTAACATCTGTTTTTACGTTTAGAAATTTACTCCTCCCCTTCTTTGAGCTATTTTCTGATAATTACTGACATATTATGTGTCATGTACTGTGTTGATAGCTCTATGTAGATTATTTCTGTTCATTATCACAACAGCCCTATGAAGTAGATACAATTATTATCCATATTATGGAAGAGCTACAAAAATTAAGTAAGTTGTCCAGGGTCACACAGCCAGTGTGTGGTGAAGTCCCCACTGCAGTAAGCTCCTTGAGGGCAGGGGCTTATCTTATTTTTCACTGAGCCTTTCCCCTATCACCAGCACCTAGTAGGCACTCAGTGTGAGGGTTTGAATGCTGAGTGAGTGAGGAAATGAGAAGAAAGGGACTGTTCAGACGAGAGCCCCACCTGAGCAAGCAGAGGTCAGGAAGGCATTGGTGGGACGGGGCAGCTGAACTGGTAATTACACCTCTTTTTTAACATCAGTTGTTCCTGCTCTGTAGCACTCAGGATAGTAAGGGATTTGGTACTTTATGACGCCAGGGCCTGGAGTTCTTTCGTAAGGGTTCCCACCCCTGTAACCTACCCAGTACAGTCCCTTTATGAAGCTGAGGTGATGCTCTAGGCTGAAGGGGGAAGGGTGGTAACTGGGTGTAGTGACCGCAGGTTCTCACACTGCTCAGAGGAGGGCTGAACTGTGGTTTATGTACTCAGAGGTGGTAGCCATCCTTTGAATGGGCAAGTCTGGTATGCAGCAAAAAACGGGCATCTATCAGCCTGGACGTGCTATGCACGTCCTGCCCATCCAGGGTTGGGGCCAGAGTCGGGGGCACGGGAGAATTCCAGGGCTGGGGGCAGGGTACCCTGAGTTCCTCAGTCTTTACTCCTCGAATCCTTCTCCTCCCCTGCTTGGATTCTTATGTATAATTCAGCCTCCCAGGGTCCTTGATGCTGGGAAAGGGGGTGCACACAAGCCAGTCCCACATTTATGTTCTGGGTGATGCATTAGTCTCCATATATTGGTCCAACTTCTGGACTTGCAGGTTTGAAGACTACAGTGAGACTATGGCCACTCACTGAGGTGGGGACCTTTTGGCTGCATCACATAAACTGCCTTAAAATGTCCCTCAGTCCCCCCATTTTCCCCAAGTCCTCCCAGTCTTGCTCTCCCCTGGTCTCTGCTGGCCCATTTTCATCACTTTCCTAGCAGATCGCACTCACCCCTCCGTGGACAGACGTCCTCCAGGTGTAAGGTTGCGTTCTTCTCATCCGCGGGGTTGCTGACCACACAGGTGAGGCGGCTGTTGAAGTGGCTGAAGGACAGGCTCAGGCTCAGGTTCCGGGAGCTGCGGGCTGGCCCCAGCGTCCCTCTCTGCTCCAGCTCCCTGGGGAGGCCCTGGCTCAGCCAGGTCACTGTCAGGTTCCCTGTGTTTCCTGGGGTCCCACACTCTAGACTGACGTTGCACCAGCCTGATGTGTTAGATGATGAATGAATCTGGATCTGGGGGTGGGGGATGGGCTCTGGGGTGAGAGGGGACAAAAGAGAAACTGAGCTTCAGGGTTAGAAGCTCATCCAAGTATATCACCTCTCTCACCTATATGATGCATCTGTGTAGGTTTCTAACTATAGGCCTGGGGAAGGAACCTACGCTCCCTGGACTAAGAGGTTCTGATTCCCAGCCCACAGACAGATGGTTGAGTCCCTTCCATGCTCAGTTAAGTCTAGATAACTAAATTATCATGATGTATATGATAATTATATAATTATATGTATACATGATAATATATATGATCACCATATATTATTGTATATATAATAAATAAAACATGTGAGGCATTGAGAATACAGTGTAAAAACATGATAACGTTCTTGTTTTGTTCAAGGAATAAAAGCATACTGATTATCTTTAAATGCTGAAGTAAAAATGTAAGTTTAGTCATCAGTGGGATAAAAGTACAATGTTGTATAATTTCCTAACTACTAGAGAAGTTTGGATCAAAGAAAACTGTATTAATTAAACAAAAGGCAAAAAAAAAAAGAAAAAAATGATAAAAAACATTAAATAGGATGTCTGGAGTAGGTCCATACATGTAAAAAATTAAAATGCATTTGAGTGCGTTATATCCCCCTGTTAAAAAGCCAAGACCCAGATTAGGTAAAACCAGCTGTATGCTATTTACATTACCTAATGAAACAGAAAGATTGAAAAGAAAGAGATGAAAAACAGTAGATGTGGAAAATGTCAACAAAATGATTGCAGGGGTGGCAATAGTCACTACAGACCAAATAAAATTTGAGATAAAAAACATTAAGCAGGTCAAACAGAGATATTTTCGATTACTATGTACCTAACAACATGGTTTGGAAATGTATAAATCAAATTCACTATTACTACCATAGATGAGTTTACTACAGCAGATGGACCTAAAAGGACTAGAGGACAGGATGTAATATAGGTAAATACAGATGTTAATGGCCAGGTGGCCAATCTGGTAGGTCGATCACTATATGCTCAGTCCCACTTCCCTCACTGTCCTTGACTTCATCTCTTGAAGAACCTAGAAAGCTAAATTCTCAATTTCCGTCTTTCTTACAGTTGCATTGGTTCTGACCAGTGACTTAGGGGAAATCTCCTGTGTGAGAGGAAAGGTCTTCACTCCTGAAAAGAGAAAGCCTCAACACAAGAGAGATTTTTTTTCCCCTGTCTTTCTCTTTTTTGCTATTTATGCTAGAATGATGTCTGGAGCAACAGCTATCTTGGACCAAAAGGCAACAAGCATGAGGACAAAAGCCCATGTGCCAAGGATGGCAGAGCAGGAAGATAGAGTGAGCCTCCTTCCCAGGAGACAATGTGGAGCAGATCGATGGCTGCCAGCAAAAGCTATCTCTTGACTTCTGGTGATGTGAGAAAAATAAATCCCCATTTGCTCAAGCCTTTAAAAATCAAGTTTAGGGCTTCCCTGGTGGCGCAGTGGTTGAGAATCTGCCTGCCAATGCAGGGGACACGGGTTCGAGCCCTGGTCTGGGAAGATCCCACATGCCGCGGAGCGACTGGGCCCGTGAGCCACAACTACTGAGCCTGCGCGTCTGGAGCCTGTGCTCCGCAACAAGAGAGGCCGCGATAGTGAGAGGCCCGCGCACCGCGATGAAGAGTGGCCCCCGCTTGCCGCAACTAGAGGAAGCCCTCGCACAGAAGCGAAGACCCAACACAGCCAAAAAATAAATAAATAAATAAATAAATTAAAAAAAAAAATCAAGTTTAATGCTAATTGCTGTCAAACATATCCCTGACTTATGTGCATAGATAACAATAAAAAAGACTTGATCAGCAAAATCAAAGTTGATTAAAAAAAGGCCAATCAAAAGAAAAAAATATTGATGTCTGACCAAAAAATTAAAGCTATAAGTAAATGTCACTAAGAATGAGAATAGGGCATAACTACAGATGAGGAGATATTAAAAATTATAAGAAAACACTATGTACAACTGCATATCAATATATTTGAAAATATAAGTGAAATAATGTGTTTTTATAGGAAAGTGTAAATGATCAAAATCCTATTAAGAAGTGACAGCAAACCTGAATACACCCACAGTCTTAGAAGAAATTAGAAACGTGGCCAAAGATCTGTCCTTACAAAAGTCATGAAGTGTATATGGTTTTAGGGGTGAGTGTTACCAAATGGCCAAAGAAAGAAAATTCCTGTGTTATATACACTGTTCCAGAGTTTAAAAAGGCAAAATATTTCTGAGGTCATTCTGAAAGCATAGTTTAACTTTAATACTCACGTCAGACAAGAATACCGAAACCAAAACAAGACAAAACACACAAATCCATGGGTTAATGTCAGTTACAAACAGAGAATTGAAAATTCCTAAATTAAATATTAGCAAATATAATCACACAATACATCATGATCAAGTTGGGTTTATTATAGGGATGCAAGGATAGTATAATTAGGAAATTTATTAATGTAATTTACACCACTAGCAGATGAAAAGAAAACCATACCTAGCATTTATTGACAGGCATATATTTCCAGGCATAACTCCTAAGGCTTTACATTAACTCATCTAATCCTCATAATAACCCTATAAAGTTACATGAACTAGCTGTGTCAGTAGAGTCATCTAGGGCAGGGGTAAGCAAAGGGTAAAAGATCAGACGGTAAATATGACAGGTGGTCTCTGTCACAACTACGCAACTTTGCCATTATGGGGAGAAAGCAGCCGAATACAACATGTGAAAGAATGGACGTGGCTGTGTTCCAATAAAACTTTATTTATAAAATCAGACATTGGGCTGGATTTACCAGTGGCTGTAGTTTGCCACCCCTTGATCTGGGGCAGTTGTTGAAAATGCAAATTTGTGGGTCCTTTCCAAGACTCATTGAACATTCATCTGGGGAAAATGATATTTTTACATCACTTCTTTAAAAGATCTGATTTAATGAACAGATAACAATTTAAACATAAAACCAAATGGAATGTCTATTACAAAGTGTCATGAAGCACAGACAGGTGTTTAGGAAGTGTATGCTCTTAGGCATTTAAAGTATTCACTCAGCAAGTGGTTTTTATGAATTTTTATTAAGCTCTTTTCAATAGGTAAAGGAATATTAATCAGGCTTGAATAATAAAAATTCCTAGAAATCAGACTTCCCTGGTGGCACAGTGGTTAAGAATCCGCCTGCCAGTGCAGGGGACGCAGGTTCAATCCCTGGTCCAGGAAGATCCTACATGCCGTGGAGCAACTAGGCCCATGTGCCACAACTACTGAACCTGTACTCTAGAGCCTGTGAGCCACAACTATCGAGCCTGCACACGACAACTACCGAAGCCCGTGCACCTAGAGCCCGTGTTCCGCAACAAGAGAAGCCACCAAAATGAGAAGCCCACACACTGCAACAAAGAGTAGCCCCTGCTCGCCACAACTAAAGAAAGCCCACACGCAACAATGAAGACCCAACACAGCCAAAAATAAAGAAATAAAATAAATAAATTTATTTTTAAAAAATCCTAGAAAAATTAGGTGCATTTCTGTAGGTAGCCTTTAAAAATTGCTTAAATCTATTTGGTTAAAGGCATACTTCCTGAATGCCTCCTGGGAGCTGTGTAAAACACTGGGCAGATGCCAAGAAGAGTAGGGTATGGACCCTGCTCTCAAGTGGACAGCAGACCACACGCAAATAACTGTAGTCCAAGGCAGAGAGAAACATTACCCATAAAAGAATTAGGAAAAAGAACTTTCAGACTTCAAAATGGAAATACTCATTCAACAGGGATCAGAAAAGCCTTCATAGGACATGGCAGTTCTGAAAGCCATGAGGTAACAGAGAGAGAGAGGCTGTATTTGAGGAACAGTGTATTTGGCTAGAAACAAGGCTGGAACACTGGTGTCAATTGATGGAGGATCTCTAATGCTGGGATGAGTACTTAGTGCTGCAGGCGATGGGGTGTGAGCAAGTATTGTTGGAAGACTTAATATGGGCACTGGTGGATTATCAGAAAATGGAAAGCAAGACAAAGGGAAACCAGCTAGTAGCACTTGTACTTTTTCTAGCAACTCTTCTTTTGCTCCAACCTTGTGGTTTTGATATGATTTGTTAGTCAAATCACCCTGACCCTGGTTACAGGGGAGGGCACAAGTCCCAGGCGTTGACAATCAGAATATGTTATTTCCCTGGCCAGTGACCCATCTAGGGGTTATCTTGTGACCCAAGCCCAAACAGAAAATGCCCTCCCTAGAATTTTCCATGTGGAGTGAGCCAGGAAACTCCCTTTGCTCTCTGGCTGAGTGGGACCCATAGCTGTACAAGACCATACTCTTAACCACGTGGAGAAGCCCAGGAGAATAAAGCTGACAGGAAAGGGAGAGAGAAACACTGGAAAAAAAGATGAGAGAGTACGTGGTCCCTGACAGATAGAAGAGAGTGCCCTTCAGCTTTCCAATTCCTGTGAGCAAGAGGGCCAGAGGAACTCCTTTATTTCTTTTCCTCCTAGAGACCTATGTACCTTTATCACGAAAACACTCCTTATTGATCTAACTTGAGTAGGCTTTCGTTTCTTGCTGTCAAAAGAGATAGGACGAGACTGTATTGGTAGGATGTTACTCAGAAAGTTATGCCAGGAATTTATCAGCCAAGGAGGAGAGAGAGACAAGTTCAGGAATTAGAAGCTGGAGGCCAGGGAGGCAGCTGATACGTTCTCCATCCTTTACCGACTGGAAACCACAGCTTGGATAGTCAACCCAGCCCCTTCTTAAAAGCTTTCCAGTCTCCTGTGTTAGAGACCCTCACCCCTCCACTGCTGCCACTAGGTGAAGTATGCAGGGAATGTGTGGGATATGGATATTCCCTGGAGAGCCACCGCCGTGTGTCAAGAAGGAAGGGGCCAGGTGGCGAGGTGAAGGGTAGAAAATTTGGAGCATGGCACGTGGAGGAAAGTGTCAGGAAGCAAGGCTGAAGAAGCCGCCGAGGACCTGATCCTGTGCGGAGTTAAACTTCTTTTCCTGAGTGCCATTTATCCTGTGGGGGATGGGAACCGGGAACATTGTTTGGTTTCAAGCAGGTAAATAACAGGAAGAGCGCTACATTTAAAGAAGATCAAGATATCAGCTTCATGCAGGATAATTTGGAAGGGAGAAGAGACCAGAGGCAGGGAAGCCAGTTAGGAGGCTTGCTGTGATAACCCAAGCAGAGGTGATGGAACGGGACAGGGGCTGGGTCTCTTTCTGTATCTCTGACTTGTGTCTAGGACAGAGTTTCATCCTAATCTCTCCAGCTGGACTTCAGATCAACTGGTTTAAAAGCATTTTACCTAACGACTAGTTCTAACATTCAGTCTCCTACTTAGTGTTTTTTCTTCATCCAGTTTTGTTGTTTTGGTCTTGCCAAGTGTTTTGTCACTTAAGAATTTTTAAATCAGTTTTTGAACCAAGCGGCTAAGGATATTTCTGATATAATTGTGTATTTCTAATAATCAACTTTGTAGTATTTTACAATTGAAAGGAGAGTTGTTTTGATATTTGTGGGTGGGCCTCTATACTTTTATACTCCCCAGGGTTGCTGGGGGCTCTCAAGTGATCCCTCTGCTTTACAACTTTTATGGGCTGCCTCTCATGAGATGTGTAGCCCTGGAACCCACCCTGTACCCTGTACCTTCCCTCTGCCAGCTGTGTGTGGGCCCCCAGAGTGGGCAGTGGGATTTGGATGAGGGCCCAGCCCAGGAGGGGAGGAGGGTGGTGGTCAGGCCTTACCATGGTTCTGCTAGGGGTGGATTAACTGGAAGGTGATGAAGCTTAAGCCCCTTTCTCTTCCTGTTATAAATACTTTTAAACAAACAAACGAACAAAAAGAAATTGTAAGAAATTAAGAAATTGTAGCTAGTTTTTCCTAAGACGTAATTTTTAAAATTTAGTTTTCTTTTTAGGGCATCAGAAGAGATGTAAAAACTCCTAAAAAAGAGGTTTTTTTTTTTTTTTTTTAAAGAAAACCTGATTTCTAACTTACTTTAGATAAAGTGGTTGTTGGAATGCCTGCTTGGGGCACGGTCCCATACCTTACCATATAAACAGAGTCTAAAGACTTCCTCCTGGGATTTTCCTGAGTGGAATTTGATTTTCGCTGTATATAGTCCACTCATTTCCAGAGTGAGGTTCCTGATGCTCAGGAAAGCCATCTCTGTTACGTTGAATCTGTGCTTGTGTTTTTCTTCAAGGTCATACCAATCAGGATGAGGGGTATTAGGCCTCCAGGACACCAGCAGCTGTGGTTTCTCGTCGTCCTCCGAATCCCAATTCCACTCAATTTCTCGGATGTTAGGACCCAAAGAGGAGTTCAGTCGCAGCTGGACAGATCCCCCCAAAATCCTTTTCAATGTGCAGGAAGAGCTGGGGTCTTTGATTGTCTGGGAATCTGGTGAAGGAAGAGCTAAGAATGGAGGAAGAAAGAAGCAGAGCAAACATTATGCTGTATCTACTGTCTGCTTTCACATCACACTAATTTTATATTTATAAAAAGAGAATTATCTCCATTTTTACAGACAAGGAAAGAAAGCTGTAGAGGTAACTTGCTTAGGCATTGGTCTTACTTAGAAGTTGGCAGTTTTGATTCAAGCACATGTCTGTCACCCTCCTAGACTCACGCTCTTTCCTTTTCTTGCAGCTTGCACCCAACATGGCCTTTGGTTTAATTCCGGGAAATAGAAACTGAAAATATTGAAGATGATAAATCATAATACAATTTCCCCATTTGTTTGTATATACCAGAAGAAAATCATTTCAGCTTTCCCTGCTGCCACCATTTTTTCACTCAACCCACTGCATTACAGTTTCTGGTCACCACTCCTCTGAAACTGCTCTTGACTGAGTTACTAATAACTCCCTAAAATTAACAAATCCATATGTCACTGGTCAATCATCAGTCCTAGTCTTATGGGACCATCTTGTCACATTTGACATATGACTATTCTCTCTTTCTTGAAACTCTACTTATTTGATACAACTTTTTACTCCTTCCGACCCTCAGCCCACCTTCATTCAATAAATGCTTAATGAGCTAGGCACCATTGAAGTTGCCAGAGATACAGTGGTGAACAAGCAGACCAGGTCTCTGCTTTCATGGAACTTCCATTCTAGTGAGAGAGACTGCTGAAAAAAGCAGGGGAAACAAATGACTTCAGATAATTATAAGTGCTATATAAAAAAAAGGATGTGACACAGCTTTCATATCTGTGGCCTGGCATCTGAACTCCCTTCTCGTATTTATGGCATTTTCTATCTTATGAGGCAAGCCCATATCCCGCTATAGAAGGTGAAAATGCCTGATACTTTCCCAGCCACCTTTGCAGCTGAGACAGCACATAACCTGGGCTCCTCCAATCAGATGCACCTACCCAGACTTCCAAACAGAAGCTAGTGTCATGATGAGAGGAGGACAATAGTATATGTGCTATTGACAATGGCAGTTATGGCAGCAGCCACCTGATTGCCTAAGGCAATGGAGGCAGCAGTTCTGGGGCAAGTCAAGTGTCCAGAGTTAGTGGTGTTGGGATGTAAGCTGTGGTGTCTGTGTCAGGAGTGACAGACCAGCTTCTACTGGACCAGTTCCTGGATGAGTCATCTCAAAGCCTGGTCACCTGGATCCTTCAAAGTTTTGTGGGCCACCTACTCTCCTTTAGTATACATATTTAACTAGTCAGTTGATTTCTGTTGCTTGTAGCCAAGAACTTAGGATAATGTGATAGAATACTGGTGGTTTGATGGAAGTGTGAGGTGTGGGTGGTTCATCAAGAAAGTCCTCAAAGATGGTGTGACAACTAAAGTGAGTCCTGAATGATGACAGGACAGAATGAATTATTCCAGGCAGCAGAAAGAGCATGTGCAAAGTTTCCAGTGCAGAAATGATCTTGGCCTCCATGTGGGACAAAGTGAGAGCTATGGCTGGAGCAGAGTAAGTGAAGAAGAGAACTGAAAACAGATGGCCGAGGCAGGAAAGGATTTGTAGGGTGGGTAGGGGGGTTGGACGGATTCAGAGTGCAACAGGAAGCTGCCAGCTGGTTTTTAGCAGAGTAATATATGTAATTTACATTTTTATTGATCACTGTAGAATAGATACGGTGTGCAGAATGGTTTATAGGAGGGCAAGAGGAGGAAAAGGGATTCCAGTTCAGAGGCTTTTACAATAGGTTAAGTGAGAGAAGGATGGTGGTAGGGGATGGGGAGAAATGGGGAGATTCAGGAAAAATTTGGAGGTAGAACGATAGAGGTTGCTGATGGACTGGATGTCAGAGAGAAGGAAAAGAAGAATCAAAGATGATTTCTAGGTTTTTGGCTTAAGCAACTGGGTAGATGGGGTGACATTTATTGAGCTGTAAATACCATAAAAGCCTGGGGAGGAGAAGGTTTGGGGTGAAGATAAGCATAACACAAGAATTCAGTTTTAGACATGTTAACTTTGGCTTCCAAGAATGGATGTTAAATGGGCCATAGGGAAGGGTCTGAAGTCCAGGGGGAGATGTCAAGGCTGGAAATGTGGCCTTCAGCACAGTAATGCTACTTAACAACCACGGGATTAGCTAAAATCACCTAGGGATTAGGTGATTACAGCTAGGGAAGAAAAGAGGGCATAGCACTGACCACCAGAGGATTCAGGTCCATTGAGAGAGGTGGAGAAGGAGCAGTCAGTTGGGGAAGACCCAGTGAGTGCAGGGTCAGAAAAACTAAAGAAGGAAAGTGGTTCAAGAAGGAGGGGTGGATGACTAGGGCAGCGCTACTGAGAGGTGAGGTGAGACTTCCTTTCATTCTTTTCTTTTTCTCCTTAGTACTCCCAAAATTCTTTTGTGCTTCTCATTCCATTAGTACTCACTTTCTTAATATGTATATTTCTTCACTATTATATTAAAAGATTCAAATGATGCCTGTCTGCTCTTTATTCCCCAATGCTCACCACCACCCCAAGTAGAATGAAAATGCAGAACGTTCACTACCCCACATTCTCTGCTCACTACACAGCCTTATAATATTCTCACACCTCTCCCTGCAACATCCTTCCAACTTGGAGGTTTCACTGACATAGTCAAGTGTTCTATTTCTAGACATTTATTAGATTTTCTCTGAAAATATGACTCTATTGCAAGAATCTTCACCTACCACTTAAATCACAAATTCCCAGTCACATTACCATAATCCACTGCAGTATAATTACAACTGTTGTATGGTTTTTCGCTTACCTCTGCTTATTCTTTATCTTTCCCTGCTGTTACGATTAACTGCCTGTTTGATGGACAACTTTTCTGAGGATTTTCCTTCAATAGGCTCTGTGAGTGATATAGTCTCTGAATCCTTACTTAAATGCTAATGTCTTCTCTTACCATGCTAGTAAGTGGCATTGACGCTGAATAGCATGGATTCTTAACCTTTCCTTTAAGTAACACATAGATGTCTTTTCACCGTCATCAAGCTTCCAGTATTGCAGATAAGAAGTCTGATTATTTTTCATTTCAAAGTATTTTCCCTTTGGAAGCTTTCTAAGTTTTTTTTTGTTGTTGTTGTTTGTTGTATTTCAAAAATTGTACCAGCATACTCTTAGGTGCATGTCTTTTTTTTCATTGAGGTGAAATTCTCCTACGATTAACACTGTAAAGTATACAATTCAGTGGCATTTTGTGTATTCCCAATGTGCAACTGCTACCTCTCTCTAGGTTTAAAACATTTTCATTGTCCCAGAAAAACACCCGGTACCCAGTAAGTTATCATTCTCCCCCATCCCCTGGTAACCACTAATCTACTTTCTATCTGTTCTGGATATATCACATAAAAGGAATCATACAGTATGTAACCTTTTGTGTCTGGCTTCGTGTACTTAACATAATGTTTTCAAGGGTCACCCAAGCTGTAGTATGTACCAGTATTTTGTCCCTTTTTATGGTTGAATATTCCATTGTACATATATACCACAATTTGTTTATCCCTGCATTCATTGATGGACATTTGGGTTGTTTATACCTTTTGGATACTATGAATAATGCTGTAACAAACATCTGTGTACAAGTTTCTGTGTGGACATATGGTTTATTTTCTCTTGCTGTATAGCTAGGAGTGGAATTACTGGGTCATACAGTAATTCTAAGTTTAATTTTTTGAGGAAATGCCTGTTTTCTACAGCTGCTACACCATTCTGCAGTCCCAACAACGCACATGGGGTCCTATTTATCCACATCTTCACTAGTACCTCTTATTTTCCTATTAAAGCCATCCTAGTAGGTGTAAAGTGGTATCTCATTGTGGTTTTGATTTGCATTTCCTTAATGGTCAATGATGTTGAACATCATTTCTTGCACTTGTTGGTCATTTATATATCTTCTTTGGAGAAATATCTATTCAAATCCTTTGCCCATCATTAGTGTATAGGAATGCAAGAGATTTCTGTGCATTAATTTTGTATCCTGCTACTTTACCAAATTCATTGATGAAAAATCTGAAAGAGAAATTAAGGAAACACTCCCATTTACCATTGCAACAAAAAGAATAAAATACCTAGGAATAAACCTACCTAAGGAGACAAAAGACCTGTATGCAGAAAACTATAAGACACTGATGAAAGAAATTAAAGATGATACAAACAGATGGAGAGATATACCATGTTCTTGGATTGGAAGAATCAACATCGTGAAAATGACAATATTACCCAAAGCAATCTATAGATTCAATGCAATCCCTATCAAACTACCAATGGCATTTTTCACAGAACTAGAACAAAAAATTTCACAATTTGTATGGAAATACAAAAGACCTCGAATAGCCAAAGTAATCTTGAGAAGGAAAAATGGAGCTGGAGGAATCATGCTCCCTGACTTCAGACTATACTACAAAGCTACAGTAATCAAGACATTATGGTACTGGCACAGAAACAGAAATATAGGTCAATGGAAAAAGGTAGAAAGCCCAGAGATAAACCCACGCACATATGGACACCTTATCTTTGATAAAGGAGGCAAAAATATACAATGGAGAAAAGACAGTCTCTTCAATAAGTGGTGCTGGGAAAACTGGAGAGCTACATGTAAAAAAATGAAATTAGAACACTCCCTAACACCATACACAAAAATAAACTAAAAATGGATTAAAGACATAAATGTAAGGCCAGACACTATAGAAGTCTTAGAGGAAAACATAGGCAAAACACTCTATGACATAAATCACAGCAAGATCCTTTTTGACCCACCTCCTAGAGAAATGGAAATAAAAACAAAAGTAAACAAATGGGATCTAATGAAACTTCAAAGCTTTTAAACAGCAAAGGAAACCATAAACAAGACGAAAAGACTACCCTCAGAATCGGAGAAAATATTTGCAAATGAAGCAACTGACAAAGGATTAATCTCCAAAATTTACAAGCAGCTCATGCAGCTCAATATCAAAAAAACAAACAACCCAATCCAAAAATGGGCAGAAGGCCTAAATAGACATTTCTCCAGAGAAGATATACAGATTGCCAACAAAGACGTGAAAGGATGCTCAACATCACTAATCATTAGAGAAATGCAAATCAAAACTACAGTGAGGTATCACCTCATACCAGTCAGAATGGCCATCATCAAAAAATCTACAAACAATAAATGCTGGAGAGGGTGTGGAGAAAAGGGAACCCTCTTGCACTGTTGGTGGGAATGTAAATTGATACAGCCACTATGGAGAACAGTATGGAGGTTCCTTAAAAAACTAAACATAGAACTACCATATGACCCAGCAATCCCACTACTGGGCATATATCCTGAGAAAACCATAATTCAAAAAGAGTCATGGACCACAATGTTTATTGCAGCTCTATTTACAATAGCGAGGACATGGAAGCAACCTAAGTGTCCATTGACAGATGAATGGATTAAGAAGATGTGGCACATATATACAATGCAATATCAGTCAGCCATAAGAAGAAACGAAATTGAGTTATCTGTAGTGAGGTGGATGGACCTAGAGTCTTTCATACAGAGTGAAATAAGTCAGAAAGAGTAAAACAAGTACCGTATGCTAACACATACATAGGGAAACTAAAAAAAAAAAAAAGGTTCTGAAGAACCACGGGGCAGGACAGGAATAAAGATGCAGATGTAGAGAATGGACTTGAGGACACGGGGAGGGGGAAGGGTAAGCTGGGACAAAGTGAGAGAGTGGCATTGACATATATACACTACCAAATGTAAAATAGCTAGTGGGAAGCAGCCACTTAGCACAGGGAGATCAGCTCAGTGTTTTGTGTCCACCTAGAGGGGTGGGTTAGGGAGGGTGGGAGGGAGACGCAAGAGGGAAGGGATATGGGGATATATGTATACGTAGAGCTGATTCACTTTGTTATAAAGCAGAAACTAACACACCATTGTAAAGCAATTATACTCCAATAAAGATGTTAAAAAAAAGTAAAAAACCAAACAAAACCAAACAAAACCTTATGTAAAGCAGTGTCTGCTTACAAGTAAATGAATATCTTAATGTACCCATTGTTTTTTAATGCATTCTGTTGGGAATGGAAAAAAAATCATTTTTAAACAATCTTGGGACTTATCTAAACTTTTATTTTTTCCCAGCTAGACCAGTTAAATAAATGATCCAATGTATTTAAAAAAAAATCCTTCTCCCATTTAAAAAAATTGTATTGTTTGTCTTTTTGTTGTTGAGTTGTAAGAGTTCTTTATATATTCTGGATACCAGATCCTTATCAGACATATGATTTTGCCAACATTTTCTCCTATTCTGAAGAATGTCTTTTCATATTTTTAATAATATATTTTGATGCACCAAAGTATTTAATTTTGATGAAGCCCAATTTATTTTTCTTTTGTTGTTCATGCATTTGACGTCAAATCTAAGAATCCTTTGCCAAATCTGAGGTTATGAAGATTTACCCTAATGTTTCTTCTAATAGTTTTATAGTTTCAATGGGTTGTTGACCCATTTTGAGTTCATTTTTGTATATGATATTAGTAGGGGTACAACTTTATTGTTTTGCATGGGTTATCCAGTTATCCCAGTACCGTTTGTTGAAAAGGCTATTCTTTCCCCTCATTGAATGATCTTGACATCCTCACTGAAGATCAATTGGCAATAGATGTTTGGGTTTATTTAGGGACTCTTAATTCTATTCCACTGGTCTATAGATCTATCCTTATGTCAGTAGCATACTGTTTTGATTACTGTAGTTTTGTAGCAAGTTTTCAAATTGGGAAACATGTGTTCTCCATATGAATTTGAAGACTATCTTTTCCATTCCTGAAAAAAATAGGTTATTGGAATTTGGTAGGCGTTACATTGAATCTGTAGATTTATTTGTGGAGTATTGCCATCTTAACAATATTGTCTTATATTCCATGAACATGGGATGTCTTTCATCCATTTAGGTATTCTTTAATTTATGTCAACTCTATTTTGTAGTTTTCAGTGTGCAAGTCTTTCACCTTCTCGACTAAATTTATTTCTACCTATTTTTTTCCAGTGCTATCATAAGTGGAACTGTTTTCCTAATGTCCATTTCAGAGTTTTAATTACTGGTGTATAGAAACAAAATAGAGTTTTGTGTGTTGGTTTTTTTACCCTACAACTGTGTTGAAGTTATTAGCTCTAGTATTTTGTGTGTGTGTGTGTGGATTCTATAGGATTTTCTATGTATAGAATCATGTCATCTGCAAATAGATACAGTTTTACTTCTTCCTTTCCAATTTGAATGCCTTTCATTTCTTTTTCTTGCCCCATTGCTCTGGCTAGGAATTCCTGTACAATGTTGAATAGCACTGGTGAAAGCAAGCAACCTTTTCTTGTTCATGATCTTCAACAGAAAGCTTTCAGTCTTTCACCATTGGATATGATGTTCACTGTGGGTTTTTCATAAATGCCCTTTGTCATGTTAGGGAAGTTCCCTTCTATTCCTATTTTGCTGAGAGTTTTTGTCATGAAAGAGTGTTAAATTTTATCAAATGCTATTTCTGCATCTATTAAGGTGATCATGTATTTTTTTTTCTTCATCCATCTGTATGATGTGTTACACTGGCTGATTTTCTTATGTTAAACCACCATTGCATTCCAGGGATTAATCCCACTTGTAATGGTGTATGTAATCCTTTTAATGTGCTATTGGATTCTATTTGCTAGTATTTTGTTGTGGATTTTGCATGTATATCCATCTTCATTGGTCTATATTTTTTGTGATATCTTTGTCTGGCTTTGGTATCATGGTACTGCTGGCTTCATAGAATGTATTGAATGTAATACAACATAGAGAATGTAATGTACAACAGGGTAACTATAGTTAACCCTACTTTATGGTATATTTAAAAGTTGTTAAGAGAGTAGATCCTAACAGTTCTCATCACAAGGAAAAAAAACATTTTTTGTATCTATATGAGATGACAGATGTTACCTAAATTTATTGTGGTAATCATTTCATAATATATGTAAGTCAAGTCTCTATGTTGTACACCTTAAACTTATACAGTGCTGTATGTCAATTATATCTCAATAAAACTGAAAAAAAAAAGAATGCATTGGGAATTTCCTGGCAGTCCAGTGGGACTCCAGGCTTTCAGTGCCAAGGGCCTGGGTTCAAACCCTGGTTGGGGAACTAAGATCCCACAAGCCATGTGGCATGGCCGAAAACAAAAACAAAAAGAATGTATTGAGAAGTGTTCCCCCCTCTTATTTTATTTTTTGAAAGAGTTTAAGTTGGATTGGTTTAATTTTTCTTTAAATGTTTAGTAAAATTCAGCAGTGAAGCCATCCAGTTCTGAACTTGTCTTTTTGGGGAAGTTTTTGATTACTAATTCAATTCCTTGTTATATGTCTGTTGAGATTTTCTATTTCTTCTTTAGACAATTTTGATAATTTATGTATTTCTAGGAGTTTGTCCTTTTCACATAGATTATTTAATTGGTTAGCATAAATTCTTCATGAGATTCTCTTATAATCTTTGTAATTTTTATAAGGTCAGTAATACCTCAGCTTTAATATTTGACCTTAGTTAACTGCAATCTTCTCACTTTTTTTCTTAGTCAGATTAGGTAGAAGTTTGTCAATTTTGTTGATCTTTTCGAAAACTAACTTGTGGTTTCACTGATTTCACTGATTCTATTATTTTTCTACTTTCTATTTCATTTATTTCTGCACTCATCTTCATTATCTCCTGCCTTCTTCTGGTTTTGGGTTTAGTTTGCTCTTCTTTTTATAGTTCCTTAAGGTATAAATTTAGGTTGTTGATTTGAGATCTTTTTTATTTTTTAATGTAGGCATTTATAACCATAAAGTAATCTCTGAGCAGTACTTTTAATACATTTATACATTTTTGTATGTTTTGTTTCATTTTCATTCATCACAAAATATTTTCTAATTTCTTTTGTGATTTCTTCTTTGGTCCATTGATTGCGTAAGAGTATGTTGTTTAATTTCCATGTAATTACAAAATTTCCAGCTTTCTTTTGGTTACTGATTTCTACCTTCATTCCTTTGTGGTCCAAGAAGATAGTTTCTATAATTCTGAAGTTTTAAAATTTATGGAGAATTGTTTTATGGCCTAACATGGTTTATCTTAGAGAATGACCATGTGTAATTGAGAAAAATGTGCATTCTGCTGTTGCTGGGTAGAGTGTTCTGTATATGTATTTTAGATCTAGTTGGTTTATAGTATTGCCCAAGTTCTCTATGACTTACTGATTTTCTGTTTAGATGTTTTATCTGTTATTGAAAATAATGCATTGGCGTCTTCAATTATTATTGTAGAACTGTCTATTTTTCCCTTCAATTCTGTCAATATTTGTTTCAAAATTGCAGGCTCTGTTGTTTGACATGTGTATTGCATACTTATTATATCTTCTTGATGAATTGACCCTTTATCAGTATAAAATGTCCCACTTTGTCTCATAACATTTTTTTTTTTACTTAAAATCTATTTTTATGATATCAGAATAGTCACCCCAGCTCTCTTTTCATTATGACTTATGTGGATCTTTTTCTAGTCTTTCCCTTTCAACATATTTGTGTCTTTAGGTCTACAGTGAGTCAGGGCAGTTTATTTTTTTTAACTTTATTAAGCTTTTGAATAGCCAGTAAAGTCACAAGGCTCAAAATTTAAAAGGTATAGAATGATAAACTGTGAAAAGACTCTTATGTTTTTTTCCTTTTCCCTGTACCTTTTCAGAGATATTCTACCCATATGCATCCATGTGCATAGAAAACACATATATAATTCCCTTTCTTTTTTACACAAATGATAACATACTATGTAATCTTCTCTGAACAGTGCTTGTTTTCCTCCTTGATGATGTAGGTTAGTAATTATTTCATAACAGCACATAAAGAACTGACTTAGCCTTTTGCATAGTCACATAGAATTCTCCTGAATTATTATTGATCCTCTTTTTTTTTTCTCAACTGATGAACATTTAAGTACCTTCCTCTTTTTTTGGCTTTTAATATATGAGTTATACTATTTTTCCTAATTTGTGACATTTTTTCTAACCATGGGTAGTCATTTTTGCCATGAGGAAATGTTAATTTTCATAAGGTTAAATCTATCAACATTTTCTGCTTACAGAGGTTTTTGATTTTGCCCTTGTCTTTGTGCATGCTTAAGCCTTTCTTATTCTTGGTTATTAAATAAATCATCCCATAATTTTTTTCATTTTGTATTTAAATCTTTTATGTGATGTATTTTTTATCGTGGTAAAAATATACATAACATAAAATTTACTATTTTAGCCATTTTAAGTGTACAGTTCAGTGGCTTAAGTATATTCACAATATTGTGCAACTATCACTTATCTATTTCCAGATGCATTTAAATCTTTGGTCCCTGTGGAATTTATTTTGGTATGAGGTATGTGGTATGAATACAACCTTTTTTTTTCTCTGATGGCTAGCCAGTTGTCTCAAAACAATTTATTGTGTCTTTTCTGGACTTATCATGTCTATTCATGTGCTGATATTCTGCTGTTTTATGATGTGTCTTAATGTCTGGTAGACCTATTCCCTCGATTATGCTTATTTTTTTAGAATGTTTCTGAATGTTCTTGCCTCATAATTTTCCATATAAACAATCTGGATTCAAAAAAAAACTTTGTTGGTAATTTTTTCACTAGGATCACATTTAATTTATAGATTAATTTCAGGATAACTGATTTCTTTACAATTTAATTTTCCTATTAGGTAATATGCTGTATTTTTCTATTTGTTCAGGAATTATTTTATGTTCTTCAATAGCATTTTATATTTTTGTCACATATCTTTGACACATTTCTTGTTATGTTTATACATAGGCATTTTATTTTTCTGATGTCATGTCTTTCTGGTTATTAGTACTATGTAACATGTTCATTTATTTCTTTGTATTAATTTTGTATACAACTCTTTTCCTGAATTCTCCTATTATTTGTAATAATTTTTCTCTGGATTCTTTTGGATTTTTCAAGTAAAAAATTAAATCACCTATAAGTAATGATAATAGAACCCTCCTCTTTGAAATTTTATACCTCATTTCTTTCTCTGGTCTGTTGAAATAAATTTCTAGGCCCAAGACTAAGTCACTCCTGTCTGGATTGCCATGTCAGCAAACCCAAACTTAGATGACTTTTGTGCTCTTGTAAATGTTCCACTTGACCAGAAACTGCAATATCCAGTCAGCCAATCCCCAAACACTAGGCCAATTCTGGGCTCCATACTTATTTTCTTATTCCTCATTCATTTTCTATTTTCCTCTTCCTTATTCCTTATTCTTTATCCTATAAAAGCTTCCTGCCATCCACCCCATTTTACAGTCCTCTGGACCCTTGGAAATGGAGAATGCCCACTTCATGAAGTGTTAAATAAATTTGGTTTGTGTCACCTAAGTTTCCTTTGTTAATCATATTTAACACAGGTCTAACTGTATTAACCAGTATGTTTAAAACACTGTTAAATTGTAGTGGTGAAGGTAAAATCATCTGTACTATAAACATTGGTTATAAGTAATCTATGAAACTACCTGTGCCAATTTCTTTTTAAAGAATAGGTCTTAGACAATTTAACCTATTTTTAAAATCAGGTAATGTGTTATTATTATTTATTATATATATATTTGGTCTTTGTCCACTACTCCTGGGACAGAGCTCCTAAAGCCTTTGCAATTTCCTACATAAGCTCTCCAGTGGCATTATAATATTTAATATTTTTCCCAGTTCCTGAAATAGCTCCAGAGCAATAAATGTGAAATGGGTATCTTTTGTTATTCATAACAAGCCCCTTTGTACCACAGCTGAAATTTATGTTCATAAGATGACTTTGGAAAGCTCCTTAGGATGGGAACTGGTTGTCAGGGGAACCAACCTTGTTGGCAGGTTGGAACTTTCAGTCCCACACTCTGTCATCCTGACAGTGGAGAAGGACTGGCAACTGAGTTTAATCACCAGTGGCCAATGATTTAATCAATTCTGCCTGTGTAATGAAGTCTCCATAAAAATCCAAAAGGATGGGGTTAGGAGAGCTTCTGGGTTGGTGGACACAAGTAGGTGCTCGGAGAGTGGCACACCTGGAGAAGGCGTGCAAACTCTGTCCCCCTCCCTATATACTTGGCGCTATGCATCTTTCCCATCTGGCTGTTCACGGGTTACATTTTTTAAATAATAAACCAGTGATCTACTATAAACTGATCTCCCGTTGTTCTGTGAACTGCTCTAGCAAATTAACCAAACCTGACAAGAAGGTCACGGGAACCTCTGATTTATAGCCAGTCTGTACGAAGCACAGCTAACAACCTGGACTTTTAACTAGTGTCTGAAGTTGGGGGAGAATAAGGGACTGAACCCTTAACCTGTGGGGTCTGACACAAGCTGCAGGTAGATAGTGTTATAATTGTGTTAAATTGTAGGACACACAGCTGGTATCTGGAAAATGAGCAAATTGCTTGGTGTGGGGAAAAGAACTCGTATATCTAGTGTCAGAAGTAGTGTGGTAGTAGTGGGAGAGTAGGCGAGAAACACCAGAGTCTGTTTCCATAGCAGGTAATTTACCTGTTTAGATTTTCTTTCTCTTTTGGACTCAGTATTGGTAAATTATATCTTTCTAGAAAATGATCCATTGCATCTCAGTTTTCAATATATTTGTATAAAGTTAAGCAAAATAGTTTTTTGTTTAACTTCCTTTGTATGTGTGGTTATTTCCTGCTTTTAATTTCTTCTTTTGGGTATTTAGATTTTCAAGGGACGGTTTTGAAAGATTGGAGACACTAGATCATGCTTGTGTGCTGGTGGCAGTGATTCAAGTATTTTACTCTCTTTCAGACAAAACACTCTAGAGTAAGAGGCAGTTTGTGATCACAAAGCAATGTTTGGTTTTTTGAACAGGGAATTAAATTATTAAAGAGAAAGCAACTGGTCAGAGTTCAGGAAAAGGTAGGAATGAGGGAATTTCCAAAGACGGACAATTTAATGAAGAGAGCTGCAGGAGCTCCATACAGCTGTGAAGTTTACATCTGTGTGTTGTTGCAAGCTTCCTGACTCCTGGGTTTTGGGTTGTTTTTTTTTTTTTTCTGGCTTGTTCTCTCTCTCTTTCATTTTTAAAGAAATTTATTAAGCTATTTCTCTTGGGCTACAGAAAAGATTCTTTACTATGAACAGGGAGATAAAGTTAACAATTTACAAGAAAACTGAGAAAAATCGCTAGAGAGAAACTGGTGCCACAATTTTTACAAGATCCCAGTTCCTGATTTCCACTTCTCTTCCTAGTGCACTTCTGGAACCCATTAGAACATACAGAAAAGGGACCAAATCCAAATATGACTGAAAGGCTGGGTAAGAGCAGTGTAAATAAGGTCATTTCCATTTCTCCTATATCAACACATCCTGTGTGCCCTGCCTTGAGGACACATGCAAATATATGTCCATAAAATTTTTCCCTTGCAAATTTTTAAGGAACTGAAATTAAATATGATGATATGATACCATATCCTTTAAACGTCTTAAAATTATTATTTTAAATAAAGGACAAAAGCTCACTAGTTCAATCAACTTCAATTCTTAATAAAAATGAGTTAATCGTGAACCCAGCACTGCCTGAATCTGCTTTAATCCAAGATGCACTTAGAGGAAAGAGTTCTTGCTTTGTCACTGTTTAAGGAATGAAAAGAACATTGTGGCTAGAGCCACTGGCACCCATCCAGCTCCCTGCCCTCCCCTGTCATGTGGGACTCCATGCAGCCTGGTTATGACTGCTCTCGATCTGCTTATAATTCGGCATGGCTGATGCCTGCTTGGGCAAGGCAGGAACAGCTATATCTTCTATGGGGGACTTCCGGCCCTCAGTGGTTGCTAGGCAACTACAAGTGCACAAACAGAGAACAGATGGGCAGATAGCTTCCTGTGTACCCCTCACCACCCTGTCACCTACACAGCTCTCTGTTGACAAGTGCTCTAATGGCAGAACAGTAGAAGTGCTCTGGGAGCACAGAGGAGCCAGCCTAGATGTAACTACATCTCAAGAAAACCCCCAGCAGATCTCCCTGAATTGCTCCCAGTGGACTCTATGATCCTAACCAGGAAATGATAGCACTGTTGAGTAGAAAAAGGAAAAGGAATTCAGATGGGGGAAGGCACTAAGGGAGCAGCTGTTTCCTTACTGAGAAATGTAAATGGGATAATTTTCCTAGAGGCTGGGGTACGAAGGGAGGGTCAGAAGTAGCGAGAGAAGAGTGATTTCTTTTAAATAGCAGAGGTTCCCCTATCCCTTAATTAAGAGGTCAGAGTTCTGTGTGTGTGTGGGGGGGGAGGGTTAGGACAGTGAGGGCAGTGCAGCCTGTGTCCACCTCTCTGCAGTCTAAGGAACAACAAGGTCCTGGAGCTGTTAGATGCCTAGTAATGCTTCTTAGTTCTGAGACCTCAGGCAAGTTAATTAGCCTCTGTGAACCTTAGTTTCCTCAAATGCAAAACGAAGGTAGTGTCATCTACTTAATGGGGCTCATGTATAAAGCCAGATTTCCGAGATATGTCACAGTGCCTGGTGTTTAGCAGGGGGTCTTCCATTGTGTTGACACTTCCTGCCTCATTAGGAAACCCCACAGGAAGCATGTATTGTGTGAGGCTGAAATGAGATAATATATGTAATATTCCTAGTATGGTAGAAATCCTATATGGTAGATGCTCAACACATATTTATTCTTGTCTTTCCTTCTAACCAAGTCCTTTTCATCTTCTCACTCACCCAGACAGCTCTGCCTACCTATAGCGGTCATTGTCACCACCTTCGTGTTGTAACTTGCCCATTGTAATTTACCCTCTTGTTTGGTTCCAATTTCTTCATTATTATAAGTAAACCAAAAAGAATGTCTTTGTGCATAAGATTCTTCTGCATGAAGGTTTTTTTCTTTGGGGTAAATCCCAGAAGTGAAATTACCAAGGAAAAGGTATGAACATTTTAAATGTTTAAATGTTTCTGACACATAAGATGGACTACAGAGAAGCTTTATACTTATTGAAAAAGCTGACCATAATATATGAGAGCGCCTGTCACACTGTTCCGTTGTCATCAGAGTAGTCTCATTAAAGAAAAACACCTGTGTTAATTTGATAGGCAAAATATGATATCCAGTCTTCTTAATTTGCATTTGTTTGATTACCTGTGAAGACCATTCTCTTTCATGCTTATTTATCTTATCTATTTTTTCTTTATGCTTCATCTATTCATACTCTCTGCTCACTCATCAACAATGGTGGTAGTATTTCTCTTATTGATTGGTAAGGGGAAACTGACTTTTTAAAAATGTTCTCACAATATTCACCATGTGTAGGAGGTGGAGGTGGATGGGAGTTTAGTAGAGTGTGCAGTCTCCGTGTTGCTGCAATCCCCTTGATTCCCGGAGGAAAACCTTTTCTCTTTTATAAACTGTTGGATCATGATAAAACTGTCAATTATAAAACAAGGAAACAATACTTTTTTGTGTCTTTTACAGTGTCTATTTGCAAATCTTTCACCAAGATAGAAAAGTACCACATTACGTACATGAGTACTCTGTGTCCCTATGTCAGACATTGCTCTGACATAGGGATGCATGTGCTCTGTTTCATTTAATCTCCCAAATGACACCTCAAGTTAGGTGTTATTCTATCCATTTTACACGTGAGGAAGTTGAAGCTCAGAAAGGTAAAGCCACTTGTCCCAGGGTATATACGTTTGTCCAAGATTTTATGGCCAATATGTGGCAGGACCAGAATCTGTGACCCAGTGGGTCTGACTGCAGAGCTCAGCCCTTCTTTGCAAAGGCAGGGGGGCAGCTCACAAGTCACACACAAGGCAGCACCTGCAGCGTTACCCCCGCCCCCCCAGGAAGAGTTGGAAACAACCGTAACCACACGTAAAGGTCACCGGCAGATGAGAGGCTGGGGTCCCACTTCCCCTGCCTCCCCACCTCTGCGAATGGTGCCACGGCTCAGCTGTCCCTGAAAGATGGGGCAATGGCAAGCTGGGCCGGCCCCTCACCCCACGTGCCCTCCCCAGCCTGGGAGGAGAGGAAGGAAGCAGGCTGGGGGATGGGTAGGGGCTGGAGAGAAGCGCCTCAGATTGTGGAGGTTTCTCTGCCAAACAGGAAGCTGGAAAATGAGACACTGCTCTAACCATTTCAGCAGCGGCAGCCCAGTAAAGCTGGGCAAATATCTGTCTTCTGAGGTAAAGGTTTGACGGTGATTTTCCCATCCTGAGGAACTTGCAGTCATCTCGGAAAGGCCCTAGTCCCTCTTTCCTCCCCCCTCAACCCTCTAAGAAGCTGGAGGAACAGGATGTTGATACCATGCAAGCCCCAGCTGCCCAGCTGTCTCCCTCACACTTGTCTCCTCAGCCTCCTACCACAGCTGCGTCGTTCCAGGAGCAGCCCCCACCGTCCTGTTACTCACCGAGAACGAGGCTGATTTGGAGCATCAGGGTCTGGGTGGGGAACCAGCGGCTGCATAAGCAGTCCATGACTGCCTGGTGACTGCGTTAGACCTGGGCTCCTCCTCTGCCCCGCTCCCCGCCCCTCCCGGCGCCCACTGTCCTCTCAAATCCTCTCAGCACAGCTAGAGCCTCTCCTTGCCTGATGAGTCAAAGGACAAAGTTTTAAAAGCAAGAGGTTTTTTTTTTCTGATGAGAATAATCCATGTCATAATTTATGTAAGAATGTAATAATAATCCATATAAAATTTGGAAAACAGAGAAAATTGTACAGAAGAATAAAAAATCACTTATCACACCTCACAAATCTAACCGTCATAAACATTTTCCAGGTTATTGAGATATTATTGACACATAACGTATGTAAGTTTAAAGTGCACGACATGATGATTTGATACACGTGTGTATTGCAAAATGATTACCACAATGGAGATAGTTAACATCTCCCTGCCCTCACACAGTGACTCTGTGTGTGTGTGATAGTAACATTCAGGATCTATTCTCTTGACAAGTTTCAAGTATGTAATACAGTATTATTAATTATAGTCACCCTGCTGTGTAATAGATCCCCAGAATTGATTCATCCTATCACCCAAAGTTTGTACTTTTTGACCAACGTCTCCCCAACTCCCAGCCCTGGAAATGACCATTCTACTCTCTATTTCTATGAGTTCAGCTTTTTCAGATCCTATGTATAAGTGAGATGATGCAGTACTTGCCTTTCTCTGCCTGACTTATTTCCCCTAATGTGTGGCCCTCACGGTCCATCCATGTCGTCACAAAAGGCAAAACTTCCTTCTTTTTATGGCAGAATATTTTCTTTATCCATTTATCCACTGATGGACACTTAGGTGTTTCCATGTCTTGACTGAAATGAACATGGAGTGGGGTGGGGTGCGGAGTCAGATATGTCTTTGAGATCCTGATTTCACTTCCTTCAGAGGTATATCCAGAAGTGGAATTGCTGGATCATATAGTAGTTCTATTTTAAATATTTTGAGGAACCGCTATACTGGTTTCCATAGCGGCTGTACCAATTTACATCCTCACTAGCAGCGGACAAGGGTTTCCTTTCCCCCACGGCCTCACCAATACTTGTCTCTTGTCTTTTTGACAACAGCCATTCTAACAGGTGTGAGATGATATCTCATTGTAATTTTGATTACATTACCCTGATGATTAAGGATGTTGAACATCTTTCATGTACCTGTTGGCCATTTGTATGTCTTCTTTAGAAAATGTCTATTCAGTTCCTCTGCCCATTTTTTAATTGATCATCAGTAGTCTTGTATAGTTCCTCTGGGTATGTTTTTCTGTGCATTTTAAAATAAAATGAAAAAAAGGTTAACTTTTAAGATAAAGTAGTGGTCTTCAAAGTGTGCTACATGAGTATAAGTGTGCTACTGAATTATAAGAAGAATGTCTATATATTTTTTTAAGATAAGAAAAAAAGTCCCACTCATAACATGTAATAAAATTTCCCTGGCACCCTGTCTTGGTCTGTTTGTCAGTCGCGTGTGAATAAGTTACCCCAAGAGAAAGCGTGAAGTCCCAAGGCCAAGGTTGAGAGTGGCACTCTCATTTGTTGGGTCAGTTTCAGATGATCGCTCTCTAGACGGCATGGGCATCACTGAATTAACCAGCACAGAGTGGTCAAGTTGTTTAAAAAGTTCTCCTGACATTTGTGGACTGGAGAGAACACATGTAAGGCAAAGAACAAGAAAAAGACAGAGCTGACCCTCTCCTACACCTGATTAAGTTCTTTGTCAGCACATTTATGAGGCAAAACTGATGACCCAGTTAACCTGGACAAGAAACTCACCCAAAATTCAAAGTTGTTTAGGTCACCATGATTAGATCTCTCTTACTAGCTGCCTAGTGTATTTCTAACAGACACAAATGTTTGTTGTCACATTGCTTTAAAATAGAAGAATAATGTAAATAGTCTAAATGTCCCTAGCTTTAATTTTTGAATTAAAAATTCGAACTCACAAAAAATCAAGAATACCCCATGAAATATGGATTTGCCTCTGCTACTGTTAATGATAAACCTTACTCTAAATGCATATTGAGCCTTGAGGTGTTAGCTAATGTTGTATGAACCATCATGAACAGCCAGTATTAAAATACTGTTTATTTCATGGATATGGATATCTCATATTTTTATAGATTTTAATTTTTGGTGTCTGATTTTAAAAATGCAGTTCACAATTAAGAAATATACATGTGGTGGGATTGCCTGCTTAAAAGCTTTTAACTTATTTTTCACAACCCTGCCGTAAAATTTGTAGTAGACCACGATATAGACTCTATTTCTTTTTCTTTTTTTTGGCTACACCGTGTGGCACGCAGAACTTCCCTGCCCAGGTATTGAACTGTGCTCCCTGCATGGAAGCACAGAGTCTTAACCACTGGACCACCAGGGAAGTCCCTAGACTCTAGTTCTTTACCTTCTCTACTTTCTAATGATTTTGATGATAAACATCCTGTTTTCAATTTTGCTAGTGGTTTTCTATAAATGAATAAAAATGAGTTTGAACCTATTTTTCCTCTTATCATCAATGATATGCATAGAATGCTATTTCCTTTCCCATGTTCAATGAAAATTGAGTATGTTTCCTCTCTTTCTCCCAATTCTTAGTTTTTTTGATATAACTTGGGGTTTTATATACAGTTTATATAGCTGTTGAATCTTGTTTACTTTATGTCTTCTTTTCCACAAATTTAAAAATATTTGCATTACAAGTTTGGTTCTCTAGCGGCTCGAGAGGAACGTACTGAAGTGCAGCCAAGCTCAAGTTGCTTTAAGAATAAAAGAGGTTCAATGTCAGTATTCTCATATACTGAGACTGGAATTCGATCTAGAAAACCAGGAAAGTGGAAGCGAGGGGCATTTCTACTGCTTACATTATTCCCTCTATTTTAAAGCAGTGCTACAGCAAACTTCTGTCTGTTAGAAGTACATTTGACTGCTAGCGAGAGAGATCTAATCATGGTGAATAGTAATGGTAAATAAATTGTGGGTTTGTTTTTCTCCTGTGTTCAGGAAAAATCTGTAGGAAGCAGTGCAGAGCAGCAATGGTAATTCTATGAAGCATCAAATTCCCAGGCTTCTTATATTATTCTATTCCTTGGTGTGTGGCTTCCATCCTTAAGGTCACAGAATGTCTGCTGGAACCCTAACCATCATGTCCAAGTTCCAGACACTAGAAAGAAGAAAAGAGGAGAAAGCTGAGAAGGTTTTTCCTCAAGTCCCATCCAATTACTTCTGCTTACATTTCATTGCCTTTCTCTGTCTTACAAAGGAGTCTGTGAAGTGTCAGTTTTTAGTTAGGCACATCACTACCAACAAATATATAGTTAGAAAGGATAGCGAATAGGTAGGCAACTAGCTGTTTCATCCAGAACACCCTTAAACATGATTCTTTGAGCACTTATATGGCTTTGCTCCTGTTAAGATTTTTCCTTAGAAGTAGAATGTTGAGATCAAAATGCATTGTGCATTTACAGTACTGATATACTGTCAAATTTCTTCCCCAAAAGGCTGTGCATGTTTACATTCCCACAAACAGTGTATGAGAGTTCCCATTTTCCCATAGCCTTGCCAATACTGGCTATTATTATCTTGATTGTCAATTTGATATATGAAAAATGGTATCTTGTTTCACTTTTTATTTCCCTGATAACTGGTGAATTTGAGCACCTTTTTACAAGTTAACTTATTGGCTTTTACAAATAGGGGTTTGTCCACAGAAAATATTCTTCCATCCATGCCATCTTTCACCCCCTCCTCCTAACTACCCAAAACAAGACTAGGCTTATAAAGAGTGTTCAGAACTAGGGATGTGTAGAAAGTTAATTGAGCCAGTACAGATAAGTTCTGCGACATGGCATCTGAAGGAGAAATTGAGTTTTCTTTCTGGACACAGTAAAATTCTAACGAGGAAGAAAAGGCCAAGGGAGATGTTTGCTAATCAGAGTCATGAGGTCTGGGTGAGGAGAGAGACAGAGAAGTGGTTGATTAGGATGTTCTGGGAAGCTGTTGATTCAATTCCCGTACTTGGCTCATAATGAGGGTCTCTGTCTGGAGTTGCTCACGTGGTGGGAGGAGTGGCAATGTCTGAGAAGAGGAAGAATATCAGCTCAGTCCCTACCAAAGGCTTGGATGACTCACGGTGTTACAGACCCATCCAGCCTGAATAGGGAGACACTTTTGATCTCCTTTTGATCTTCCACCCAGCATAGAAACCCCACATGCACCACTGATTAATGACACCCTTGTCACTGAATAACCCAATGATACAGAGTTCATCTGGTCCAGCATCCCTTGGAATGAACATTTACATAACTCAGATGTCAACTTGATTAAACGTGGTCTGAGATTCACTTTTATACCCTTGAACTATCAAAAGCCCTCCTTGCTCTTCAGTAATATTTGACCTCTACATCCTCATAGCCTCCTCCCAGGGCCTTCTCCATTACTAAATCCCTCCTGATGTTTCAGATCTGCCCTATTTGCATTCCGCTGAAACTATCCACTTGAGCTAGTCATCTTATTGGCCTAATAACTTCACTGAACATCTGGAGGTTGTCATACAGGGAACTACACTCTTGTTGGCACTTCCCTCACTGTCTGTCTCCTTTCAAAGTCAGGTTCTCCCGACAAGTGACTCTTCCCTCAGAGGGGTTCCAGCCTCTTCACTCCAATTGCTTGTCTCAAGTCTTCCTCATGCTGCTTTCCTCAACCCCTGGAATTTTGGTGAATAAAATTTTCTCCATCTCATTACATTTTTTCAGAAAAAATATTCATAGATCCTTGCAAATTTTCTCCTACAAGTTGTGAAGGAGAAAACAAATCACAACATTTACTTGTGAGACTGAGCTCTTCCATCCTGTGTAATGTCACACTCCTTACTTTTTATAATGGTTGTGGAAGAACTCTTCTGTGGGTACTTTTAATGATTTGGAACTTTATGGTCCTTTATGGATCTGGCCCTTTCCTTGGGTACATGAGATCATCAAATCTGGCTTTCTCTATCCAACCCAGGCACAGGTCCCACTGCATCATTAGGATGTTTTAGGGGGTTCATACTGGCAAATATGCAACTGTTGTTTGATCAAATCTGACAGCATTCAGGTTTAGAGATGATCTGCCACATATCCTGCCTGTTCAGAGTCAGGGACCAGCCTGGTATCTACTCACTGGAAGAGAGCATCTTTTGGTGGATGCCCTCCTTTTAACAAGAGGAGCAGAATACTTTATCTACCAAGGTGTTTCAGCTGTAGATCTAAAACTACACATCACTCTGATTCCCTTCATTTCTTGATCTTAATTTCTGGACTCCCAGGGCAGGGGGTGCTTCTGGTGCAGTCTGCAACAAAATACCACCTCCTGCCTTAGCTGAAAAAAGTGGGTAGGATTTTCTGCCTCCCAGGATCCAGGCAGTGCTTCCATTTACCTGAATCTGCACCACATACACTAGGGCTGCTAGGTACTTAGGGCAGGTGGTCATACGTATGATAGTTCCTTGCCACCATCCCACACACATGAAAATTAATTAGTGGACACTATATATGACAATGCTTCTTACACATTTGGTCTGAGGTCTCTTCTGTGGCTAGAGGTGGGAGCCTCTTTATTCCCTTACCCAGAAGGTTGCTTTGTAGAAATCTAACTTTAGGGACTCAAGATACTTTCCACTGGTCTCCGGATCCCCTAAAGCTGAACCGATGTCTCCCATCCAACCCAGTCTTTTGGTATATTTGACAATATTGACACTATCTCTTCTTCCTCCTCAAATTGCTTCACCCAGAACAATAATTTGGAGGCCCATCTGGTGAAGTCCAGGCCTCGTCTGTAAGATTTCATTATAGGTTCTCCGGCAATGCCATGGTGTAGCAATCAATGCCCTCTTCACTTGTGTTGTCTCAATGAATAAATCTCTCTAACCTCAACACATGTGTAGAGGCCTCTTCTTCCTTTTGAGGGATGTGTGGTCAGAAACCTAACATGCAAGTCTCTCTGACTGTCGGCATTACCAAACACCTGTGAAAATCCTGTCAGGTATTGATTTCACGGAGAAAGAGACATTTGCAGCTTTAAACCCAGATATGGTATATAATACTAGATATTGCAAACTTTCTCTAATCTCTGTCAGTTCTCTGCCTCCAAAGCCACACTGTGGCATGCCTTCAGTCATAGGCACTGCACTTCTTGCTAATGTTTCTTATTTCTGGTAACAGCCTACCTGATGGCCGTTCCCTTACCTGCAAGAGTCAGTCTTCAGGAAACTCTGTTCCATCAACTGAAACAGGTAGGAAGCCCATGTTAGCCCAGTGTTGGCCACAGACCTCCTTTCTCTTCCAGGAAAGTTTCTAGTTTCTTAAGGAACTGTGGTTCCATTGGGTTAACATTAACTTCCAGCTTCCAGCTTCCAGCTTCCAGAGTAATTTGTTAGAATTTACTCATTCATTTATGCTCACAGGACAATATTGCAAGGTGGGAGAATCAAACATATCTTATTTAACATTAACCATATGTAGACATATGCTGTGTGCATGTTCATTTGTCCTCTTGTGCCAGGTTCCACAAATGTTAGAGATGGTCTTGGCAGCAGGAATAGGTGCATTGGGACTGTAAGGGAACTGCTTATGCAATGTAATTTTGTCTTCAGGTCCTGCTTGAGCCTACTCTTGTATATAACTTCCACTTGATAATGAAATGCTAGTGGACATGCCTGATTGTATGATTACATGGATTGAAAATCCATCCATCAAGTTAGGGATGGTCAGCTCAGGTTGCATGGTCATTTGTGGTGTCCCATGGTCAGGTATTAAGACTATGAGACTCTTAATATCAAGTCTAAAGCTGTATGAGAGGAGAGTTACTTTCCAAAGAAGATGTGGTTCTGCTTAATATCAGAGGACCCTCTCTTAGCTTTCTGCTGTCATGGTCTTCCACAGGCCCCAAAAAGTAATTAGATGGCTCAAGATCACTTCATACAGTGGTCAATGGCAGAGCTGCTTACATTGTAGCTTGTACCAGCTAGAGAATCCTCTTTCTCTGGGCCCATTCAAAGGTGGTTGCCTTATGGATTACTTGGTAAATGTACTAACATAGTACACCCAGTTGTAATGCATTTGCCTCCAAATACAAAAAGGCCTAGAAAGCATGGTGTCTCTTTCCTCATGACAGGGCATTAAGGTAAAACAAATTTGCTTTTAACTTTGAGGGGATATGCTGATATTCATAAAATTAACCACACACCATGCAAACACTAATCCAGAGAAAGCTATAATGGCTTTCCAAGCAATTATATCAGAGAAAATAGACTTCAGAGCAAGGAAAATTACCAGAGATAAAGAAGGATATTACATAATGATGAAGGGTCAATTCACCAAGAAGAGATAAGAATCTTAAATATGTATGCACCTAACAACAGAGCACCAAAATAAATGAAGCAAAAACTGACAGAACTGAAAGGAGAAATAGACAAATCCACTATTACAATAAGGGACTGTTAAATTCCTCTCCCAGTAGTGGAACTGGTAGATAGAAAATCAGCAAGAATATAGAGGAAATGAACATGACTTTGAAAAAACTTGACCTAATTGATACTTACAGAGCATTCAACCCCAAAATAGCAGACTACACATTTTTAAAAATAATTTAAAAAACATTTATTTATTTAATTAATTTATTTTTGGCTGCATTGGGTCTTCGTTGCCGTGCATGGGCTTTGTCTAGTTGCGGGGAGCAGGGGCTACTCTTCATTGAGGCGCGCAGGCTACTCTATCTTGCGGCGTGCAGGCTTCTCATTGCAGTGGCTTCTCTTGTTGTGGAGCACAGGCTCTAGGCACACGGGCTTCAGTAGTTGTGGTGCATGGACTCAGTAGTTGTGGTGCAATGGGCTTAGTTACTCCGTGGCACGTGCGATCTTCCTGGACCAGGGCTCGAACCCATGTCCCCTGCATTGGCAGGTGGATTCTTAACCACTGCGCCACCAGGGAAGCTCCAGACTACACAGTTTTGTAGTGCGCATGGAAAATTTATCAAAATATATCCTATCCTGGGTCATAAAACAAATCTCAACACATTTAAAAGATTTGAAATAATATAAAGTATATTCTCTGACCATAACAGAATTAGAGTAGAATTTAATAACATAAAGATAACAGAAAAATCTCCTAACAGTTAGAAATTAAACAAAACACTTAATAATTCACAGGTCAAAGAGGAAGTCTTAAGAGAAATTAGAAAATACACAAATCAAATGAAAATGAAAATACAGATATCAACATTTGTTAGAGGAAGCTAAGGCAGTAATATAAAGGCATATATTACAGAAAAAGAAATGTTTCAAATTAATAATTTAAGATTTTACCTTATGAATCTAGTAAACCAAGAGCTAAGTAAACCTGGAGCAAGCAGAAGGAAGGAAGGAAGAAAAATAGGAGCAGTGATCTATGAAATTAAAAGATCTAATAAAGCATATGTACACACAAAAAAAATGATGTAGTTAATATCATGCGTAATGGTGGAAAACTGAATATTTCTCCCCTAATATTGGGAATAAGACAAGGATGGCCATTCTCACCACTCCTGTTCAACATTCTATTGTAAGTCCTAGTCAGTGCAATGACAAGAAAAAGAAATAAAATGGTATATACATTCGAAAGTGGGAAAAAGACCTGTCTTTATTATAGACATTATCTGTAAGTTTTTCTAAATAGAAAATCCCTGGGAATTTACACACACACACACACACACACACACACACACACACACACACACACACATACAGGTTCCTAGAGCTACTGAGCTTACCAAAGTTGCATATATAAGAGCAATAGGGAGGAAAAATTACACTTCCTAAAGCCTGATTAATAAATTTGTATACCAGGTTGTGGGAAGTGCCTTGAGGTTCTTGAAGGGGATTTTCAGAGATGGAGATTAATCTAGTCAAGCTCTACAAAATGAATTAGAGGGTGGGGCAGGGCACTAGTGCATAGAGCCCCATTAGGCTTTGTAGGTATTATCATGGCCTGTGTACTCACCTGCAGTACCTGATTCATCCCCCTTACCATTTGGTCTAAATTGAAAATATGAATCATACTTAATTCAACTTGAGGTATTTCTCCCACAGATTTTGTGTAGTGTAGTTAATAATAATAATATCACCACCTGCTATAGTTAATGCATCTCAGTGTCCCCTGGAGTGGTTCTTACCTGCTCCCTGCCTGCCACCAAGGTTGAGTTTCTAGGACCCTGTAGGGAAAGGATCTTAGCTCAGTACAGTTACTGCACAATTCCGAGAGACAGCCCTGCTCCCCTTCCCATCTGGAAGATAATGATGTTCTCAAATACTTAGAATCCTCCTTTAAATTGCAATCTGCATGTTTTTGGAGTAGCCTTTGTTATAATTCACACACAACTGCATGACTGTATACTGGTGTGTGTGTGTGTGTGTATGTGTGTGTGTGCGTGTGTGTGTGTTTCTTTTCAGAAGCTGAGGTTTTAGTAATGATAAGCTTTGCGAGTTTCCTCTGATCTCTGAGAGTCTAACTGCTACAGGTGGAGCTTGCCGGCCAAGCTGGACAAATTTAAAGGGAGTGACATATGAGACACGGTTTTGTCCTGTTTGAATTAATGATTGGGGCAAATAGGAGCCTGCTTTGTTTCTATGAGGCTAAAGATGGTAATAGGAAAAAGAAGGAGAGAGAATATGTTGTATGAGAAAAGATTACCTTACAATACTTTCCATAGGCCCAGGTAAACCAGCTGAAATTACTCTAGCCTTTCCCATGAAACAAAACACACATTTATTGCCAGATTACAGAGGTAATGATTGCTTCTGCTTTCATTTCCTGTGGGAAAAGAACAATCCATCCTCTTTCTCACCAAGTTTCATGTTATAAAAAAGGAACTTGGCACACTGCGATATAGAGTGATGAGAGAGCTCTGGAGGACATACAAGGAGCAGTCCTCTGGTCTGAAACCAGAGAGAGGGGTGAGGATGGGGGGTGGGGCGGGCACTGTTCTAGACATTCAAAAAATGAGGGGGTGGGGTAGGAAGCTGAGAAAAAGTGTGATGGCTCGGGGAATTTTTCCTTGATTTCCTTAGCAATAAGGATAAGAAACAGTTAATATTTAATTATTGTTTTCTTACCTCTGAAGGTTATACCAGTAAAATAAAATCATTGCATGTGAGGTCCTTAGCACAGGACCTGACGTATGGCAGGCACGTGATCAACTACACTAGGGAGTGGAGAGGAAGAAGTCAAGGAAAAGGCCCAAGTTTCTGGAATGGGTCATTGGCTGAGAGTGGGAACCCAGCAATAGGATGGAAGTTGAAGACAATGAATGGGGCATTGGGCATGTTGAACATGAGCCCCAGTGGAGATACCTAGTAGAGAGTTGGATGCAGGGTCTGATAGTTGGAAGCAAAGGGTGTGGGGTGGAGATATAGACTTGGGCATTAGCAGCATGTGAATGATATTCGGAGCCCACAGGGTAGCTGTCCTAGAAAGAGAATGAAAACGAGTTGAAGGGAGGCTATGACAAAACCACTGGAAGCATCCACATTTGAGGAAAGCATTAGAGATAGAGGAAGAGCCTGAGGAGGATGGCAGAGGGGAATGAGGAGACCTAGGGTGCATAATATCAAGGAAACAAAGGGAAAAGAGACTTCAGGAAGGAAGAGTCAACAGTGTCAAATGCTGGAGCAGCTCCTGGTCCCCTCATGACGCGCTAAGGAGTCAGGGTGAAGGGAGGCCGAGGACTGAGTGTCTTGGAGCAAGTGTAGTAGTGGCTGTGATGTGGGAGAGAGAGAAATAGGACAACAGTTGGAGGTCTGAGTTTAAGGGGGTGTTAAGAAGGGAGAGTACCGAGAATGATTAAGGGCTACAGGAAAGGAGGGAGCAGGTTCAGCGAAATATGCCAGAGAAAGAGAAAGTACATTAGACAGTAAAGTTCCTGAAAAGGGGGGAGAAGGAGGGGTTAAAGCAAGGTGAAAGCACCAACTGTAGACTCTAGGAGCTCAGTGTCTTTTGTGGGGACAGAAGAGAAAGTTAGAACAGATGTAAATAAATGCAGGTCAGTTAAAAGTTAAGTGACAGGAACTTGAAGGCATCGCTTTTTTTCTTTCTTTTTTTTTTTTCTTTTTGCAAAGAAACTATTTTGTTGTCTTTAAAATTTGGGGGAAATGTTATTTACAAGAGTATAAAACATTAATTGAAACTTCTGAGTTGAGGTTTTGGGGAGTGGCACCTCATCTGGCCCTTCTATTATTCAATGGAGAGATCAAGCACATATCTTTCACATCCTAAGCCAACAGAACAAAGTTTCATCCTTTGTTGCTTCAAATACATGGTTGCAGAAGGCATCGCTTTCTGACTTCTATTTTTGTTTCCTGAGAAATAGGAGGCTCTTTCATTTCCCAAGGGTGATAAGGTAGAATGGAGGTTTGGAAGGCTATGAGAAAAGTCAGCAGTGTGATGAAAAGGTGGGTTCTGGAGCTCAGTTACCTGGATTTGAATCCTGGTTCTGATATTTCCCAGCTACGCGACTTGATCACATGATTTAGTCTTTCTGTGTCTCCTCTTACTAATCTGTGAAATGAGGATAATGACGTCTAGCTCACAGAGTGTTTACGAGGATTAAACGAATTTAAAGCGTGGAGAACTGTAATAGAGCGGGCGCTCGGGAGGCCCCGAGGCACCCCGCCCCACCCCCCGCCCTCCCCACGGGGAGACCGGAGCCCCTGAGCCTGCCTGGAATCCTCGGGTGGAGCTGGGCAGTGCGCAACCGGTGGCACGTGGCCCGTTGCTGTGAGCCATTACCAGGCAACCATTATCAGCAGACCGAGAGCCAGAAGGTTAGAGCGGTGGTGAGGGGGCCCCCTCGGCTAAGGGCGGGGTGGTGGTCCTCCAGCGGAGAGTGAGGTAAGAGGCAGATGTGGCCTTCTCCCGGGGGCCCTCCAGGGACAGGAGGGCTGGCGGGTGAGCTGTGGGGCCCGGGGACAGGCTGGGGGCTGTGTCCTGCAGAGCTCACGCCCTCTCCATGGCCGCCACTGGCTGGGCCCAGGCCTTGAGGCGGCAGTGAACCTCTCCCCCATCCCCGCCTCTGCGACCCTAATGGCAATGGCAGTCTGCATGGGTCGCTGTCTTCGAGATCCGGCCCCACCGTTTGGGTGGCCTGAGGAGCCTGAGGGCCAGTTGGGTCCTTGGGTGCCTGGCTCCCTCAGTGATGACGGCTGAGCAGGGTCTGGTGACCTGGCCCTGAGGGCACCTCCAGCTGAGATCTGCCTCTTCAGCCGGGCCTGGGCACTGGCGGGAGGACCCAGACGGGGTACTGCGCCAACGCTCCCGGCCGGGTAACCGACCCCTGCAGGGACCCCCTCCTCTTAGCCAGGACCTGGACTTCAGAGGGTGAAAGTTGTGCCTTGGAACCTGCCCTTTCTTGTCAGAACAGAGAATAACATTTGTCTGGTGGAGATTTATAGGAACGTCGTGACCTGATCTCAAGAACAAAGGATCTTTTGTCAGTTGCTTCATTCCAAAATTTACAAGCAGCTCATGAAGCTCAATATCAAAAAAAAAACCCAACCCAATCCAAAAATGGGCAGAAAACCTAAATAGACATTTCTCCAAAGAAGATATACAGATTGCCAACAAACACATGAAAGAATGCTCAACATCACTAATCATTAGAGAAATGCAAATCAAAACTACAATGAGGTATCCCCTCACACCAATCAGAATGGCCATCATCAAAAAATCTACAAACAATAAATGCTGGAGAGGGTGTGGAGAAAAGGGAACCCTCTTGCACTGTTGGTGGGAATGTAAATTGATATGGCCATTATGGAGAACAGTATGGAGGTTCCTTAAAATATTAAAAATAGAACTACCATATGACCCAGCAATCCCACTACTGGGCATATACCCTGAGAAAACCATAATTCAAAAAGAGTCATGTACCACAATGTTCATTGCAGCTCTATTTACAATAGCCAGGACATGGAAGCAACCTAAATGTCTATCGACAGATGAATGGATAAAGAAGATGTGGCACATATACACAATGGAATATTACTCAGCCATAAAAAGAAACGAAATTGAACTATTTGTAGTGAGGTGGATGGACCTAGAGTCTGTCATACACAGTGAAGTCAGAAATAGAAAAACAAATACCGTATGCTAACACATATATATGGAATCTAAAAAAAAAAAAGAAAAAAAATGGTTCTGAAGAACCTCGGGGCAGGACAGGAATAAAGACACAGACATAGAGAATGGACTTGAGGACACAGGGAGGGGGAAGGGTAAGCTGGGATGAAGTGAGAGAGTGGCATGGACATATATACACTACCAAATATAAAATAGATAGCTAGTGGGAAGCAGCCACATAGCACCGGGAGATCAGCTCTGTGCTTTGTGACCACCTAGAGGGGTGGGATGGGGAGGGTGGGAGGGAGATGCAAGAGGGAGGAGATATGGGGATATATGTATATGTATAGCTGACTCACTTTGTTATACAGCAGAAACTAACACACCATTGTAAAGCAATTATACTCCAATAAAGATGTTAAAAAAATAAAACAAAGAATCTGACACCAAGAATTTGCAACAACTAACCACGCCCCTCCCTCACCTTTCCTATAAAAGGGCTTTGCTGAAAGTTTTCAGGAATTTTGGGGTTTTTAAGGCATGAGCCGCCTGTCTCCTTGCATGGCCCTGCAATAAACCTTTCTCTGTTCCAAACTCCATTTTGGTATTGTTTGGCCTCACTGTGTGTTGGGCACACGGACTTGTGTTTGGTAACAGAATGATTAAGACAGTACGTGGCACATGGCAAGCACTCAATAAGTGTTAGCTATTATTAATTTATGTTATTATCTTTAAATAGCTATCATGCACAACAGCTGATTGCTGGGTGGTGTTAAGATTAGCTGAGGCTAGATATTGTGAATTTATAATGGCTTTGTCAAGGAAGGTTGATGATTCTGCCAGGCAGTTTGAGTGTGGTACAAAGGTGGGGGAGAGTTGGGCCAATATAGGGTTGCCAAGTAGGTGAGACTAAATAGTACTGGAACATATATTTGTTCTAATTTATTTACTCATTTCCCCCTTGGCTTACCACTATTTGTGTCTTATGATAAATTTGTGCAGAATGTTTTAGCACAGAAATTAGCTGATAGTTAGATAGATCCAGTTCTTCCTCTTAACGGTCACTTTCCATTAGTATTATGCTGAGGAGGCTTTAACTCATATCGCCAATATACTTGACCATCAATATCAGTATTATAATCTTACCAACAATGCCAGTTGTTATGGACTTAACTGTGTCTTCCCAAAATTCATATGTTGAAGCCACTCCAATGTGACTATGTTTGGAGACAGAGCCTTTAAAGAGGTAATTAAGGTTAAATGAGGTCATAAAGATGGGGCCCTAATCCAATATGACTGGCATCCTTATAAGAAGAGGAAGGGATACTAGTGATGTATGCATGTACAGGAGAAGGACCATGTGAGGACACAACATGAAGGTGGCCTTCTGAAAGCCAAGAATAGAGGTCTCAGGAGAAACCAAACCTGCCAACACTTTGATATTGGACTTTCAGCCTCCAATACTGTGAGAAATAAAATTTCTGTTGTTTAAGTGACCCATTGTGTGGTATCTTTTTATGATGGCCCTAGCAGACTAATAACCAGTGATACACCATATCTCAGTATAGTGGTATATACAACCTGAAAAATAAAGGCCTACTCCCTGGGGAATATCCTTCTTGTTTGTAGATGGAAAAGTTCTTGTTGGCATTTTGTGCCTCAGAGGGTATAAGAGAACATGCCTAGATTCAGCTCATCTCTGCATTGCTGTAGTAACTCCATATCCACTAACTTCATGGACCCAGGCGGCCACCTCAAGTAAGTTGCACCAAGATATATACTTGCTGGTTCCAATCACCGTTGCTGGAAAGGGGTTCTTTTGATGTGCATAAAAAAAAATATCCTTCCTTAATTCACTCCTTATATTCCCATAGTCATTTCCGTGGGGCCACATTCCGTAAAGATATCACATTAGGCCCGTTTCCATTACACTTCTGCTTGATTATATGGCTAGGCCAATGGTCACTGCCCATGAGTCAATAAAAATTCAAACATGGGGCAAACAGCATGCAATTAACATTAGTCAGCATGAACCATTTTATTTTTACTTTCTTTAATCAAGCTGTTGCCTTTCCAAGCAAGATGTCATTTATTCATCGTGCAGCTGCCTTCCATAAAGCCAGCAAATCTTTGCTGGTCAATAGAGAGTTGTTCATAAGCCACTTCCCAAGTGGCCCAAGTGGCTGTAGGATTTAGCAACTCCTCAGGTATTTCCAAAGTTGACCCCTGGGGAAAAGAGCGCCCCTGCTCCTGAATTCTCCTTGCACTGCCCCTGTAGCATATTCCTATAGAAATCATTTCCATTTTATTATGGAACTCTTCCTGGCACTGTCCTCCCCATTAGAACATTTCTCTGACATCACTCAAGACATTTTGGGTATTTCAGTATAATTTTACATACTCCAGTCATAAGACTAATCTTAATTAGCATCCAATAACAAGTTTGTTGTCTCCCAGATAGTTTCCTCTCAAACTTCTGGTCCGAAGTGCCAGCAGTCAGCAGTCACTGCTAGGTAGTACCCACTGGCTTTTGCCGTAAGCCCCCAGTCTTTCCTCAATATAGGGCTACTGTACATAAAATACGTCTGTACCATCACCCCAGCTAGATACCAATAGAGTGTTAATTAAAGTGCTAATCTCTTTTTGCTAGATAGTCTATACTGTTTCAAGTTAATGACTTGTGGGCTCAGGCAATCTTATTGCTTCTCAGTTAGCATGTTCTATCAATATTGACTGAATGGTATATTTACGTGTCTTCTATTTTACAATATTAATAGGGGAATCATTCCCAACTCAGACACAATATTCATCCCCATAATACATTCAAGTAAAGGAGATAAAACCTCTTTTCATTAAATCTGTTCAAACATTTCAGTTTTCATCCAAACTTTCACCTTAATCTCATCACCTGTTACATCCCTATATCCTCCCAATCTAACTGTAGCCCCTGTTAGGACTTCGTCAACAGGTTTTGGAAGACAGTTCATGAGAATCCCAATCAGAGTCCCAGAAACAGCTCTTCTCTACTCCCTGACCATTTTTCCAACGCCTGTGCACATGCCCATGGGTCTCCTTTGGTCAGTTCTTCTCTTAACTAGACTGTAGGATCATTGCCCCAGGTGCTTTGAGGTTAAATTTCTCATTCTCAACTTTGCCCTCTAGATTTTTAAATTTCTCTAAACTAGTGTGAATAAATCAGATTTTTGGAGACCCCTGGTTGTTGTGGGACCAGCAGGGGTTCCCACTGGTCCACCTAACTTCCAAGAAAGCTGCATTAAGACATTTTTGACACTATTAATGTCTGCTTTATTTATCTCACTTCTTAAAAACCATTTATAGATTTCTACCCTCCTAAGATGACTCCCTTGATTCTCCCCTTTCCCATTCCCCAATCTCTTGTAAATCAGTCTAATTTTGTTCATTATCTGTTCTTTTCTCTTAGGTAGCAACCCTGAGGCTAGCAGCTGTGGTGTGAAGTTGTTGGAATTCAAGCTTGGCCCAGCATCAGGATCCACCCTAACATTCTCTATAACTCTTATTTTAGCTATTACAGATAACAATTACCAATGGATTGCATATCTAGCTTTTTTCTTGTTACTTTGAATTCTCTTATGCATGTAACAAAACAACTCTTCAGGAATTGGATCCATCATTTCTAAATTTAATTGATAACTTCAACCTCTAATAACTGATTGCAGCACAGCTGTAATTCCATACGAGGGGTGACCTTGAGTACATACAGGAATCAAAGATTTCTCATCCTCTGCCTCTTGTTCTTATTTTTCTCAAACCACATGTTTCAGTGAGCAAGGATTGTTGCAGGGAATCCCTCTTCTGACACCAAATGTAAGAGCTGGGCTCACTATAAAGTTAGGAGGCACTGTGCACACAAGACCACTTGTTACCCAGTGCAAGCTTGCTCTGCTCGCTGCATGACAGGCAAATAAATCAGGAGATGAGGGGCTGAGGCAAGGAATAGCAACTTTATTCAGAAAGCCAGCAGACTGAGAAGATGGTGGACTAGTGTCTCCCAAAAAACATCTTATTGGGGTCTGGATGCCAGTTTCTTTTATAGAGCAGAGAGGGGGAGGATGTGAGGAAGTAAAGTAAAAAGGCCATTAGTTTTGCATGGCTTGACCAGCATCGGGGAGAGGATGTGGTAATTTCTTCTTTTCTACAGCCATTCACCTGTGGACAGGGTCAGATTGTCTCCCTGTGAGCTGAACAAAAGCACTTTAGTTTAACGTTCAGGCAGAGGGGCAGGGTTCCCTGAGGCAGGCCATTTTGTATGATTATAATAACAAAAGCAATGAAAAGCAAAGGTTAAAGTCAAAGAAATGATCCAACATGGAGTCAGATTTTGCTCTTCCCTGTTACACATTCACACTTCTGGCACTAACTGCAAGTCCAGCCACCTCAAGTTTTGATAGCTTTGTTAGAAGGACTCACAGAACTCCGTTTTTTTCCTTAAAAAAAATTTTTTTTATTTTAAATTGTGGTAATCACAGAACTCCTTTGTTATAAGGACTGTGAAATAAAATCCATATTTTATGGCAAGACAAGAAAAATTTAAACATAAAAAAATTTCTCTGCCTTTTGGCTTCCTCTCTCCCCTCTACTATGCATTGTGTATCTGCATTATGCATTGACCAAACCTCCCCATTGGCAGAAATACCTGCTCAGCCATAAAGAGCAACATTCTCCTAGCACCAAGACAACTCCTTAAAAGATGACATTCCTTCTTGATCTTGTAAGAGGTCACGATGACCCATCACTTTGTACTTACATATCTGGATTTTGCAAACTATTGACATCTTTTACTGTACAGCTCTCTGTCTCAAAAACCTGTGTAACTGTGCTTTGAGCTCTAATGGGCAGAACAGTTCTCGGAGCCTTATGAGAAGCTGTTCCCAGGTTATAATCCTCAATTTGGCTTGAATAAAATTTTTTACACAGGGAACTATATTCAGTATCCTGTGATAAACCTTAATGGAAAAGAATATGAAAAAGAATGTATACCTATGTATAACTGAATCATTTTGCTGTACAGCAGAAATTAACACAACATTGTAAATCAATTATACTTTAATAAAATAAAAAAATTTCTCTCTTTGATTAATTTCTTTTCATCAGCAGGACTCACAGACTCACTGAAATCTCTTATATTCAAGGTTACAGTTTATTACAGGGAAAGATACAGAGTAAAATTAGCCAAAGGAAAAATACACAGGGCAAAGTTCAGAAAATGTACCACCTCACCATGGAGTCAGGATAACCTTACCTTCCTGGCATCGATGTGTAGCAAATACGCACAGTACGCCAACCAGGAAAGCTTGCCTGTGCAGATCCTCAGCGTCAGCAAGAGATGAGCGCTTAGGGTTTTCTCAGACCTTTCACAAACATCAATATGGTACTGGGGATACACACAGCCCTATGCATGCAAGGACCTTCTAGATTCCAGGGAATATGTCAGAGCTTTCAAAAGCCCCTATGGACATCTAATTCCCCAGTTTTTCCTTTAAAGCTTTTTGGTGAGCCTATTGTTTGCTTCAACTATTTTTTTTTTTTTAATTTTATTTATTTATTTATGGCTGTGTTGGGTCTTCGTTTCTGTGTGAGGGCTTTCTCTAGTTGTGGCAAGTGGGGGCCACTCTTCATCGCGGTGCGCGGGCCTCTCACAATTGCGGCCTCTCTTGTTGAGGAGCACAGGCTCCAGACGCACAGGCTCAGCAATTGTGGCTCACGGGCCTAGTCGCTCCGTGGCATGTGGGATCTTCCCAGACCAGGGCTCGAACCCGTGTCCTCTGCATTAGCAGGCAGATTCTCAACCACTGCACCACCAGGGAAGCCCGTGCTTCAACTATTATCTACTACTGCATATAGCCACAAAGTTAAACACTTGTTTGCAGTTGCTTTCAACAAATACCTCCCTTCAAGTAAAGGGAGCGCACTGAGTTAGGTAAAATACAGGCATCATTGCAAATGGGGTCTTCCAGGAAGCCACCAGAGAGGCAAACAATGACAGTTCTTTGCACATGAACCTTTAAAAAGAAGTCCAGCCCTGTTCTGCTCTTTCAAGTGGCTGCTAGACTGTTAGTTTCACCATGAATTCAGACTGCTGTTTTTCAAAACTACAATGGAGGTAGGGAGTAGGGGGTGGGACTGAGGCAGGTTAAAACACCACGAAGTTCTCTGTTCTTATTGAGATTATGCTGTTTCTCTTGAATAAATTCTCCTTGGGTTGCTGCAAGGTTAATTTTCAGAGTTCTGAAAAAGTACTCTAAAGTTAACAGATTTTCTCATTGCTTTTATGGAGGAGAGAATTTCTGAAGGCTTTTACCCCACCGTTTTCTACACTTTACATTTTAGCATACATGTTGAATTATATTCTTTTTTCTTATCAAAGCTAAAGTTGTTCAGTGTTTATATATTCCCCCCTTAATGACCCATTGAAACCACCCATCATCCTATTATTATTTTATGAAATTTTGTTCTAAGTTTTTAAGTTAAAAATATTTTTAACAGCAAATAGTTGGGTCTTGAGGTTGAGGGAAAGAGGAACTGACATTCAGAGATCAGCCTACTGTCAGCCTGCTCCTGTAGCTGTTTGTTCTTCCTCATAACCCAGACCGGGGCTGCCGAGGGCACACTGGTCATGAAAAAGACAGTAACTCAGAGCATCTACTCCAAGTCTTCCCCTTATCCTATCCCTTATCCTCCTGGGTTGCAGTTCCCCCCCGCGCCCCCCCCCCCCCCCCAAATCAGGAAACAGCCATCCTCTTTCCCCCTAGGCCTCTCACAGTCCTGACTTGAGTTTCTCAGAATCAACACTTTCCTTCCCTTCCTGGGCATGTTTATGGTTGGGCTGGTGTTGAAAGCTTATGAGTACCTTGCCACTTACTATAAGGTGTAAACTTGGACAAGTTACTTAATCCTATGGACATCTGGGATGCTTATCAGTAAAGTGTGTGTAATTCTTAGAAAATATGGTTAATCTGAGGCTTCAATTCAATGTATATTGTGGATTAATTAAAATAATGCATGTAAACCCATAGAGAATAGTAAATATTGTCAAACCTGGAGGCTATAGGGCCATGAATACTGGTTCCCAGCCTAAGGTAAATGCCAATATTTGCACTGGGGATGTGGGGAGTTTACACTTTGAACAAGAAATTTATTCTTTGCTCATAGCTTCTTATGTAGGCAATCAACCAGCTGAAGTTTGTGGAAAGTCAGAAAGGAAACTTGACTCATTAAATGAGGTAGAGACAGAATCCAGGAGGAGCCTAATTCAGCCTTTCTGTAAAGCATGACTTCTGTGCCTGACCACAGGTTGCCACTTATGGTCAGGGCTGCCTGAAGCAGAGCTGTTAACCTGAGGAAGCCGCTAAGAGTAAGAGGTGGATATGAGGCTGGGAACTGTGAAAACACCAAGGTAGTCACAATTGTAAGGAATGGGGCCTGTCCAACATAGTGCCAGGCAAATCATCGACCAGGGCTGTTTACGCATTTATTCTACAATTATTTACTCAGTCCATACTATAGGTGCTGGAGGTGAGATGAAAGACTTTTCTCTAGTGTGGTGGGGCTGTCTCCTTAGAACTAACTTGATGGCCAGAGATCAGCTAAGAACTGGCTTTACAGCTCCAGCCTGGAAGAACTGTGTAAAATGCCCCTAGAGCTCAAGCTTTTACTTTTCTCTTGCCTCTGCCCATTCTGATATTTCCTCTGCAGCAGAACAGGCTGGAAGGGAGTGGGGCCCTACTCAGAAGACCCCCACCTCTGCTGGACCTTCTTGGCTCTGGGATATAACGGCCCCCTCCTCAGTGAGTGGCCTGGGCTCCTGGGAAGGGAGGGAATTGTGTGGAGCTGCGGTGAGGCAGGCAGGGGAGTGGTTGACCACTAGCAGGGCTCCTTAGGTTCAGGTTCTGGTGTCCTTGGTGAACAAAAGGAGAAAAACACAGCCTTGTAATTTGTAAATGTGGTAATTGTATATTTGGTTTAGAGCTCTGGGATGAACAGAAAAAACAAAATATCACCTTTTGGTGGTGACAGCCTGAGAACCCTGAGCTCAGGCGTGGTAGGCTGCATTGAGGGAATCATTTACCAGGGAGGGGGGGCTATTTCTGTTGCATTAGCAGAGAAACCACTAGAATCTGGAATGTCCCTGTGACTGTTGGCAAGGAGTGGGGGAAGAAAGGGTCCCTGTTATTATGGGCTCCAGACGGTGGAAACAGCAAACAGAAATGGAGGCTGGATTTGATGCCCTCTGATGTCCTGTGTGACCCAGGGCAAGTTCAGAGGGAACTACTGTTGATTGCACAATGTGGTGATAGGGTAAGAAAAATGAACAAAATTTTGTGTTAACATGTATGAAAGTTTTTAGTTTTATGTTATTTAAATACATTTTAAACTCAGTCTTGTTTACTACCACATCCACCCCTAGTACATTTTTTTTCTCTTTGAAGATTAGCATCTTTTGTAGATCTGAGCACTTTGCTTTCCTTCTCTTTCCCTGTCTTCTTTTAACTTCCTCACAGCTGGGCTCACCAGCCCCTTCTGGGTGGGTCCTCCCTGCAGCCTGAAGGCTGAGCCTCTTCTCTCCCTGGTTCCCTCCTTTCCAGCAAGTGGGGAGTCTGGTTAGGCTGCTGTCTAACCCTCAGCCGGCCAGAAGTCCCTGCCCTGCTAAACCCCTCTAAGTACTTGCTTCCCCTTTCCCAGGAGAGGAAAGCTGGAGAATGAGCCTCCAGGAACTGCTCTGATCCTGGTGATGAGAGAGCAGTGCTGGGAGGGGAGCTGCTGCGGAGGACAGGGACAGACAGGGTGGGGGAGGTGATGGGCAGCTCCTGCAGGGGAGAAGAACTGGGCTGGGAGACAGGGGCCCTGGCTCCAGGCGTGGCTCCGCCCTGTGTGACCCAGGACAAATTCATCCCCTGGGGCGCCTCCTCCTCCGTGAAAGGAGGGGTCTGGGCAGATCTCCTCGAAGACCCCTCCCAGTTGTGACATTCTGGGATTCGGTGCCTCCACCCAGACCGGACTCTCCTGTGGGGACTTCAAGGCCTCTGCTCTGTCTCTTCATCCTGTCCTGTCTTATTCCTGTGTCCTGACAGGGACTGACAGCTTTTGAGCCTGTTTAGGGAACCTTCAAAGAGAAGACCCCTGGCAGTTCTTGTGGTCACTTCTCAGTCCTTCAAGGAGGGAGGAGATGCTCCTCTTCAAGCTTCCCCTTGGAAATCCAGCCTGGACCTCTGTTTTCTCTGCCTCTGCTCTGGGGTGGGGTCTTGGGACTCAGTGTCCTCACACCACCTGCTGAAGGACATCATCTCCTTCCCCACAGTGTGTGGAAACTTGGTCTGCAAACCACACTCCGGAAAGCATGTTACAGCTGTGCCATTTAGAAGCAGCTAACTAATAATTCCAGCCAAAGTGTTTCAGTTTCTGTTTGTTTAGCAGAATATTTAGCTTCCTCCTTGCTGATCCCAAGTGGTGAGCCCTCTTACCAATGCTTAAGGGGAGTGACACAAACATTGTTTTGGCCAGAATTACCTGTGAGAACCTCTTAGGAAGGTACCACGTTGGAGACTGAAATACTGTTCCTCAGTAAAACCAACTGCCACATTTCCCTTATTGGAACAAGGGCTGTTTCTTGAGCCCAGATTAAACGGAGCACTTATGGCTAGTGTCCATTGTTATACTAAGAATTTTTTATTTAAACATTAGATTAATAATTTTAACATTAGATTCTCTTTGGTTATTTATAATCTTTTTAATACATTATTAGATTCAGTTTGCTGGTATTTTGCTGATGATTTTTTGTCTGTATTCGTATGATATATTGGTCTATAATTTTCTTTTCTTGTGGTTTCCTTAACTGGTTTTGGTATCAGTGTAATATTATACTCATAGAATGAGTTAGGAAGTGTTCTCTTACCTACTTTTAATTCTAATTTTAGAAGAATTAAAAAAGATTGATACTAATGCTTTAAATGTTTGATAGAATTAATCAGTGAAACGACCTGGTCCTGGACTTTTCTTTGTCGGAATGTTTTTTTTGGTTAGTAACTCAATCTTTTTATTTGCTGTAGGTTTGTTGTGATTTTCTATTTCTTCTTGAGTCAGTTTTGTTAATTTGTGTTTCTAGGAATTTGTCCATTTCATCTATGTTACATAATTTGTTGATGTATAATTGTTCATGATATTCTCTTACAATCCTGTTATTTCTGTGAGGTTGCTATTAATGTTCCCAATTTCATTTCTCTGATTAATGATTTGTGTCTTCTATCTAATTTTCCTTTTTCACTCTCACTAATGGTTTGTCAATTTTGTTGAGTTTTTTTCAAAAAACCAATTTTGGTTATGTTGATTCTTCCCATTGTTTTTCTATTATCTATTTCATTTATCTCAGCTCAAATATGTATTATTTCCTTCTATCTGTTAATTTTGGGTTTTGTTTGCACTTCTTTTTAGTTCTTTAAGGTGTCAATTTAGGTCATTAACTGGAAATCTTTTTTCTTTTTAAATATAGGTATTTACTACCATAAATTTCCCTCTGGGTGCTACCTTTGCTGCATCCCATATTTTGGCGGTTCTGTTTCCATTTTCCTACATCTCAAAGTGTTTTCTTTTCTCTTTTTAAGTATAATTGACTTAAAATATCCTATTAGTTGCAGGTGTACAACATAGTGATTTGATACATTATATTATAGTAATTTTGTATATTATGAACTGATCATCACAATAGCCCTAGTTATCAGCTGTCACCATACAATGTTATTACAATATTATTCACTGTATTCCCTATGGTGTATATTACATACCTGTGATTTAATTATTTTATAACTGGAAGTATGTACCTTTTAATCCCCTTCACCTATATCATTCATCGCCCCACCAACACTGCCTCTGGCAACCACCAGTTTGTTCTCTGTATCTGTGAGTCTGTTTCTGTTTTGTTATGTTTGTTCATTTGTTTTGTTTTTTAGATGCCACATATAAGTGAAATCAGAAAGTATTTGTCTGTCTTTGTTTGATTTATTTAACTTAGCATAATACTCTCTAGGTCCATTCATGTTGTTGCAAATGGCAAGATTTTATTTATTTTTTATGCTGAGGAATATTCCATTATATATATAAGCTACATCTTCCACTATCCACTTATCTATCGATGGACATTTAAGGTGCTTCCATATCTTGGCTATTGTAAATAATGCTGCAACAATACTGCTCATATCTTTTCAAATTAGTGTTTTCATATTCTTCAGCTAAATATGGAGAAGTGGAATTGTTGGATCATATGGCAGTTCTATTTTTACGTTTTTGAGGAAATTCCATACTGTTCTCCATAGTGACTGCACCAATTTACATTCCCACCAACAGTGCAAAAGTGTTCCCTTTTCCCACATACTTGCCAAAACTTGTTATTTGTCTTCTGATAATAGTCATTCTGGCAGGAATGAGGCAATATTTCATATGGGTTTTGATTTGGATTTTCCTAATGATTAGTGACTTGAAAATCTTTTCATGTGTCTGTTGCCCTTCTATATGTCTTCTTCAGAAAAATTTCTGTTTGGGTCCTTCTCATTTTTTAATTGCATTGTTTGGGTTTTTCATTTGATACTGACATGTATGAGTTCTTTACAAATTTTGGATATTAATCCCTTATCAAATACATCATTTGCAAATATCTTTTCTCATTCAGGAGGTTGCCTTTTCATTTTGTTGACAGTTTTCTTCACTGTGCAGAAGCTGTTTAGTTTAATGTAGTACCATTTGTTTATTTTTTATTTTATTGCTATTGCTTGAGGAGATAGATACAAAAAATTATTGCTAAGAATAATGTTAAAGAGCATACTGCCTATGTTTTCTTCTAGGAATTTCATGGTTTCAGGTCTTATGTTTAAGTGTTTTACCCATTTTGAGTTTATTTTTGTATATGGTATAAGGAAGTGGTCTAGTTTCATTCTTTTGCATGCAGCTGTCCAGTTTTTTCAGAATCATTTATTGAAGAGGCTCTCTTTCCACATTGTATATTCTTGCCTCCTATGTTGTAGATTAATTGACTTTATGAATGGGAGTTTATTTCTGGGCTCTATTCTGTTCCATTGATCTATGTGTCTGTTTTTATGCCAGTACCATATTGCTTTGATTGCTTTGATAGCATGGTAGTATTGTTTGAAATCAGAGAGTGTGATGTCTCCAGCTTTGTTCTTCTTTCTCAAAATTGCTTTGGATATTTGTTTTGTGTGTGTGTGTGTGTGATTCCATACAAATTTTAGGATTATTTGTTCTATTTCTTTGAAAATTACCAGGAATTTCAGTTGAGATTGCAATGAATCTGTAGATTGTTTTGGGTAATATGGACATTTTAACAATATTGATTCTTGCAATCTATGAGAACAGAATTCTCTTTCCATTTACTTGTTCATTGTCAATTTATTTCATAAGTGTCCTATAGTTTTCAGTGTATAGGTCTTTTCCTTCCTTGATTAAATTTATTCTTAGGTATTTTATTCTTTTTGATGTAATTTTAAGTGGGATTGCTTTCTAATTTCTCTTTCTGATAGTTTGTTATTAGCGTATAGAAATGCAATAGATGTCCGTATATGAACTTTGTATACTGAAGCTTTACTGAATTCATTTATTAGTTCTAATATTTTTTGGTGGAGTCTTTAGGGTTTCTTATATATAGTATCATGTCATCTACAAACAATGACATTTTATTTATTTCCTTCCAATTTGGATTTTTAAATTTCCTTTTCTGATTGTCGTGGCTAGGACTTCAAATCCTATGTTGAATAAAAGTGGCTAGATTGAGTATCCTTGTCTTGTTTCTGATCTTAGAGGAATGCCTTCCTTTGTCTTTTGTTACAGTCTTTTTTTAAACGTCTATTTTGTCTAATACAGGTATTGCTAACCCAGCTTTCTTTTCATTTTCATTTGTCTCTTGTAGGCAGCATATAGATGGGTCTTGTTTTTCTGTTGTTGCTGTTTTTTCTTTAATCCATTCAGCCACCCTACATCTTTTGATTGGTGCATTTAGTCCATTTACATTCAAAATGATTATTGATAAGTATGTAATTATTGACATTTTTTACTTGTTTTCTGGTTGTTTAGCTGGTCTTCTCTGTTCCTTTCTTCTCTTGGTTCTTCCCTTCTGGTTTGATGATTTTTTTTTTAGTGTTATGTTTGGGTTTCTTTCTCTTTATTTTTTTGTATCTTCTGTAGGTTTTGGTTTGTGGTTACAATAAGGTTCATACACACACACACACACACACACACACACACACACACACACACACATATATATAGCAGTTTATTTTAAGCTGATAGTCACTTAAGTTCAGATGCATTCTAAAAGCACTACATTTTTCCTCCTCTTCCTCCACATTTTATGTCTCTGATGGCATATTTTACATGTTTTAATTTTGTGTAAACATATTAAATACTTCTTGAAGTTACAGTTGATTTTAGTACTTTTGTCTTTTAACTTTCATACGAGTTTTTAAGTGGCTGATCCACTGTCTTTACTACATATTTGCCTTTACCAGTGAGGTTTTCTTCTTTCATATATTTTCTTACTTCTAGTTATGGCCTTTTCTTTTCTGCTTAAAGAAGACCCTTTAACATTTCTTTAAGGCCAGTTTAGTGGTGACAAAATCCTTTAGTTTTTGCTTGTCTGAGAAACTGTTTATCTCTCCTTCAATTCTGATTGATAACCTTGCCAAGCAAAGTATTCTTGGTTGCAAGTTGTTGTTTTTTTTTTTTTTTCCTTTCAGCACTTTAAGTATATCATTCCACTCCCTTCTGGCCTACAAAGTTTCTACTGAAAATCATCTGATTGTCTTATGGGGGGGGTGTCCCCTTGTATGTGACTAGTGGTTTTTCTCTTGTAGCCTTTAAAATTCTTTCTTTATCTTTCACATTTTTCATTTTAATTATGATATGTCTTGCTGTGACTCTCTTTGAGTTCATCCTGTTTGAAATTCACTGTGATCCCTAGACCTCGATATGTGTTTCCTTCCCCAGGTTAGGGAAGTTTTTAGTCATTATTTCTTCAAATAATTTTTCTGTCCCTTTCTCTCTCTCTTTTCCTTCTGGAACCCCTGTAATACAAATGTTAGTATACTTGATATTATCCCAGAAGTCCCTTAAACTATCTTCATTTTTTAAAATTATTTTTTCTTCTTGCTGTTTGATTAGGTCATTTCTACTCTTCTGTCTTCCAGATCACTCATCCATTCTTCTGTATCATCTAATCTGTTGTTGATTCCCTCTAGTGTATTTTTCATTTCAGTTATTGCATTCTTCAGCTCTGATTGTTTTTTTCTTATGTTTTCTGACTCTTTGTGAAGTTCTCACTGTGTTCCTACATTCTTCTACCAAGTTCAGTTAGCCTCTTTAGGACCATTTTTTTGAAACTCTTCATCAGGTAAATTACTCATCTCTATTGTATTAGGGTTTTTCCCTGGGGTTTTATCTTGTTTTTTCATTTAAAACATATTTTTCTTTCTCTTCATTTAGTATGACTTCTGTGTTTGTGTCTATGACTTAGACCAAGCAGCTACCTATCCTGGTCTTGAAGGCATGTCCCATGTGTAGACTATGTGTGCTTGGAGGCTTTGGCAGGCTGCCTGGAGCTGGAGAGGGTGCCAGCAGGAATATCCTGGGTTGCACCACATTGGGGTTGGCCTGGCAGGATGACTGGGGCTGGAGGGGGCACAGGCTGGGTGGTTCCTGAGGTGTGCCATGCCAGTACTGTCCTTGCAGGATGGCTGGAATTGGAGCAGGCATGGATCAGGGGGTGGGGTCCCAGAGTGTGCCACACCAGGATGGCTGTAACAGGAGTGAGCACAGGCCAGGGATCCCAGGGTGCACTGAGCTGGGGCCATCCCAGTGGAACTGCTAGAGCTGGAGCAGGTGCAGGCCTGAGGGGAGGGGATGGTCCTGGGACACACTACACTGGGGCCACCTTGGAAGGATGGCTGATGTTGGGGCAGACACAGATGGGGGAACCCAAAGTACATGGTGCCAGGCCAACTTTGGGGGAAGTTGTAGATGGTGGGGGCCAAGTGTCTGGGGTGTGCTGGGGTGGCCTTGGCAGGCCAGCTAGAGTGCCTAGACCATGTTCCCACCTGTGCTATCAAGGGGAAGGGAAATGCAAAAATGGCACTCTCTCGTGCCTCCAACTCTGGAGAAAATTACAGCAGTGCCCCACTTGTTTGGCTGATTCTCTACACTTAGTAAGTGGATTTCCTTAATGTATAGTCTAGGTGACCTTTAAACCACTGTTTTATCATTGTGCTCCCCAGGGTGGGCTAGTCTGTGCATGGACTCCTCAGCGATATCCCTCCCTCCTGCAGTTTGCCACATCAGGGGTGGGGTTCCTGTCTACAACACATCTTCATCTTTCCTACCCACTGTTAGGTGGTCCCTCTATCATTTGTTGTACAGAAGCTGTTCAATCAGCCCTTAGTTCTTCTTTAGGAGGAGTTGATCTATATGTATGTGTAGATCCAATGTGTCCATGAGAGGAGGTGAGTTCAGGGTCTTCCTACACTGCCATCTTAGGCTGAAAGCCTCTCATATTCTTTTCTGATTTCCCTGTGAGTTCACCTCTGACCCACAGGTTGTTTTATTGTGTGTTATTTAAATTCCACATATTGGTGAAGTTTCTAGTCTTCCTTCTGTTATTGATTTCTAGGTTCATCCAATGGTGGTCAGAGAATATGCTTCATATGATTTTATTCTATTTAAATTTATTGAGACTTATTTTGTGGCCTAATACAAGGTCCTGGAGAATGGTCCATGCACACTTGAGAATAAGCGTATCCTGTTGTTGTTGGGTGAAGTAGTCTATGTGTTTCTGTTAAGAAAAGTTGGTTTTAGAGTATTGCTCACGTCTTCTATTTCCATTATGATGGTGATGGTTAATTTTATATGTCAAATTGGCTGGGCCATGGCACCCAACTATTTGGTCAAACATTATTCTTGATGTCTCTGTGCAGGTATTTTTTGGATGAGATTAACATTTAAATCTGTGGAGTTTGAGTAAAGCTTATTACCCTTTATAATGTGGGTGGGCCTCTTCCAATCAGTTGAAAGTCTTACTAGAACAAGGACTGACCTCCCCTCAGCAAGAAGAAATTCATCCAACAGACTGCTTTTGGACTCAAGCTGCAAATCTTCCCTGAGTCTTCAGACTTCTGGCCTACCCCATGAGCTTTTGGATGCACCCATCTTCCACAATCACATGAGCCAATTCCTTAAAGTAAATATATATATTTACTTTGCTTTAAGTAAGTAAGTAAATAAACATATAAATTTATAATAAGAATGTATAATTGGAATAGACATACTCAGCAACTGGCAGAATCCCCACATTGGTTTCCTGACTTGTGAAGTGAGAGCTATTCTGATAGGAAAGGCAAAGTGAAAGCCACTAGAACCACTTCTACCTAAAAAAATAGTAAACCATGAGTAATTCTGCTTTCACAGAGGAACTACATAGATTAGTGTCAAGAACTTGAAAGATGTCGGGGTGGTGATTCCCATTCCCAATCAACTCACCTATTTGACCTGTGCAGAAGACAGATTGGTCTTGGAGAATGACAGTGGATTCTCAGAGTTAAGCTTGCTTACAGTGGACAGTAAGCTTAGCCAGGTGGTGACTTGAATTGCAGCTGGTGTACCAGATGTGGTTTCATTGCTTGAGCAGATTAACTCCTCCCCTGCTAGTGATCTGACAAATCCTTGTTTCTCCATCCCTTTTAAGAAAGATCACTGGAAGCAGTTTTCTTTCAGCTGGCAAGACCAGTAATACACATTCATTGTCCTATTTGAGGGGTATACCAACTCTCACCTGTATGCCATAACTTAATTTGCAAGGATCTTGGTCACTTTTCCTTTCTACAAGATATCACGTTGGTTCATTATATTGATGACATTGTGCTCATTGGACCTACCGAGCCAGTAGTTGCAACTATTCTAGACTTACTGGTTAAGACATGTGTATGTTAGAGGGTGGGAAATAAATCCAACAAAAATTCAGGGACCTTCTACCTCAGTGAAATCTCTAGGGGTTTGATGGTGTGGGGCATGGTGAAATATCCCTTCTAAGGTGGATGATATGTTGCTGCATCTGGTCCCTCCTACAACCAAAACCAAAAAAACAAAAAACCTAGGCATAATGCCTCGGGGGTCTCTTTGGGTTTTCGAAATAGCATGTTCCTGATTTGAGTATGTTACTCCAGCCCATTTACCAGATGACCCAAAAAGCTATGAGTTTTGAGTAGGGCCCAGAACAAGAGAAGGCTGTGCAGTAGGTCCAGGCTGCTGCACAAGCTTCTTTGCTGCTTGAGTCTTGTGATCCAACAGATCCAGTGGTGCCTGAAGTGTTAGTGGCAAATAGTGATGCTGATTGGAGACTTGGAAGCTCCCTATATGTGAATCACAGTGAAGGTCCTTAGGATTTTGGAGCACAGCCCTGTCATTGGGGATAATTACTCTTCTTCTGAGAAACAGCATTTGACCTACTACTAGGCCTTAGTAAAGACTGACACTTAACAATGGGTCACCAAACTACCATGCTGAAAGCAAAGGAAAAACAAAATAGGTTATTGAAGAAAGTAGTTATAAATACCAGCTATGACCATATACCAGTTACAGAAACCAGAAGCAAGGACTGTAATTGTCAAGAGTATTTTTTTCTCATTTTGTTATGAGTGCATTTGTGTGTGTTTGTGTGTTTGTATGTGTAGTGTGTGTGTATAGTGTATATATTTATATTACATATATAATATCTCCAATATCTTTGTTTTCTTCCATCTCTTATCCCCTTATTATATAACATAAGACATACTGACTGTGACATTAAACTAAAAAGCTTCTGCTCAGCAAAAGAAATGATCAATAAAATGAATAAGCAACCTATGGAATGAGAGAGAATATTTGCAAATCATATATCAGATAAGGGGTTAATATCCAAAATATATACAAGAAACTCATACAACTCAATAGCAAAAATACACAAAAAATACAATTTAAAAATGTGCAAAGGACCTGAATAGACATTTTTCCAAAGAAGATATTCAAATGACTAATAGGTACATGAAAAGTTGCTCAAATCACTAATCATCAGGGAAATTCAAATCAAAACCAGAATGAGATATCACCTCACACCTGTTAGAATGGGTATTATCAAAAGACAAGAGATAAATGCTGGTGTAGATGTGGAGAAAAGAGAACGTTTGTGCACTGTTGGTGGGAATGTAAATTGGTGCAGCCACTATGAAAAACAGAACAGAGGTTTCTCCAAAAATTAAAAATAGAACTACCATATGATTCATCAAGTCCACTTCTGGGTATATATCCTAAGGAAATGAAATAATCATTTCAAAGAGATATCTGCACCCTCATGTTTACTGCAGCATTACTTACAATAGCCAAGATGTGGAAACAACCTAAGTGTCCATTGACAGATGAATGGCTAAAGATGTGATATATATTTATATCACAATGAAATATACGCAGCCATAAAAAAGGAGGAAATCCTGTCATTTGGAACAATATGGATGAAACTTGAGGGCTTATGCTAAGCGAAATAAGTCAGACAGAGAAAGACAAATATTGTAGGATTTCACTCATATGTGGAATCTAAAAAAAAAAAACAACTCATAGAAAGAGAAAAAAGATTGGAGGTGACCAGAGATGGGGGTGGGGGGTAGGGGAAATGGGTCAAATAAAATAGGTATCATTGCATCCCAAGTGCTATAGAGATCCAGAGACTCTCCTACAATTTCTGTGAATTCCCAGGGGCTTACAGCTCAGATCTCTTGTTCTTCCTGAACTCCCTATCTCACTCAACTCTATATTTCTCTCCTGTATGGCACCTGCCCCTACTCCCGCCACTCCCTACACACATGCATGATCTGCTGCTGCAGATCAAAGTCTGCTTTCCTTTAATTCCACAAATATTATTGGCATAAGACCATTGTGTATAGCAAACTCTTACCAAAGGTACTGTGGTTGGTACACATGTGCTTGTTTATATGTTATGCCTTCACACAGGATGGATGGAACATTAAGGTGAGACTTTTTTTTTTTTTTTTTTTTTTTTAAATAAGTTTCTTTTGCTGTTTTTATTTATTTATTTATTTATTTATTTATTTATTTATGGCTGTGTTGGGTCTTCGTTTCTGTGTGAGGGCTTTCTCTAGTTGCGGGCAAGTGGGGGCCACTCTTCATCGCGGTGCGCGGGCCTCTCACTATCGTGGCCTCTCCCGTTGCGGAGCACAGGCTCCAGACGCGCAGGCTCAGCAATTGCGGCTCACGGGCTTAGTCGCTCCGCGGCATGTGGGATCTTCCCAGACCAGGGCTCGAACCCGTGTCCCCTGCATTGGCAGGCAGATTCTCAACCACTGCGCCACCAGGGAAGCCCCGAGACTTCTTTAAAAAGTCCTTGGCATATAAGAAGTCAGCCTTGAACGTGTATTGGCTGACTCCTTTCCAATGTCCCTGGCCTCCAGCTGCATAACTGGTTCCCCTCTCCGGGCCCCTCTTCCCCACCCTCCCGCACGGAAATCATTTTCATAATCAAATAATTCCCAAAGAAGGAGTCCTTTCAAGAGAGGTATAGGGACATGGGAGGGAGTGGTGGCAGATGGGACTTGCTCTCCATTACCATGCAGGAGACCAGGGGATGAACTGCTTAGATTTTGACTCCACGTAAGAAGAAGTGTCTGACCCCAGGCTGCACAGATTGCCTTTGCAAGATATTTCCCCATTACTATGTGGAGCAGAGGGGAAATAAAGCCAATGCTGACTATTCTCTTGTCTGGGATGCTTCAGAGCAGTTTTGGGGAGAGAAGAGACTGGACTGCAGGTGACTTGCTTGAGGTCACACAGTGGGATGGGAGAGGGGCTGTGATGTTGGGGGATAATTCCTGAGTTAGTTTCATGAGTCCAGACTCTGTCCCTTGATTAGCTGCGTGACCTTTCATAGGTCACATAATCCCTCTAGGACTCATGTTTCACATCCGTAATATGGTTTTGTATGCAGTGACCCAACTTTCTTGAGTGTGTGGGAGTGAATTCAAACCTGCAGGCTACAAGGCCTTGAATACTGGTTCCCAGGACAAGGTAAATACCAATATTTGCATTGGGGATGTGGGGAGTTGACACTTTTCACTCAGAGCTTTGTTCTTTGCCCGCAGCTTCTCAGTTAGGCAACTGACAGTTGCCATTTATTGAAAATGAGAGAGGAAATTTGACTCACTGAAGAGAGTAGGAAGAGGAGACAACCACTATATCCAGGAGGGCCTAGCCCAGCCTTGCTATAAAAGCATGACTTCTGTGCCTGACCACAGGCTGGCATCGATGAGCCAGGCTACCTGAGGCAGAGCTGTTGATCCAGGAAAGCGGCAAAGTGTGGGCGGATGATGTGTGTAAAAACACAGAGTGGGGACTGCCCAACACGATGCCAGGCAGGTCCTAAAGTGATGCTGTTTGTTCATTTAGTCTATAATTATTATTGAGTGCCTACTGTGGTGCTGGGAGCTCAGTGCTTATTATGATTCAGCAAAGAGGATAGTGGGAGCACAGAGATGATAAAGTTCAATTCCAACCCTCAAGGGGCTGACAGTCTTCAGGGAGAAACTCAAATGACCCTATTAGAAAAAGAAAATTGCTATACTGATGTTATACACAAAATGCAGTTGTGAGCGTAGAAGCAACCTCCATTGGCCTGAACACTCAGAGAAGTTTTCAGAAGTAAAGAATGTGAAGGCAGTTGACAGGTCACCACAAGTTTGCTAGTGAGAGCCAGTTTGAAGAATGTGCTCTTGGCAGGAAAATAGCACACAGAGACACAGAAGGGCAAACAGCTCAGAATGTTCAAGAAGGCAGAGGAAGTAAGTCTCTGTTACCAGAAGTGACAAAGAGCCTTGACATGCTTTGGAAAGAGTTTTGGTTTCGTTTTAGCCTGTCATCCTGGCTCTCTGCCAGGGTCATTTCTCCAGAACTAATTTCTTAGCCAGTGATCAGCAAATGTGGTCACAGTTTCCTTATTTCCAGGCCTGTCTGGGTAGCATTTTTCTTCTCTGTGTCATCTGCAGCTGATCAGGTAGCCTGACATGAGACCCCTGCTCAGGGGCTTAGGCCTCTGCTGGGCCTCCCAGCTTCTGGGCAGCATTTGCCTCCGGCAGGGTAAGTGGTTCAGGATCCCTGGGAATGCATGGCAACTGAGTGGAGCCAGGATACAGGGTCCTGACCATCCAGAGGGCTGTTTAAGCTGCCAGGGCCTAGGAAGCTGAGCCACAGTGGACCGCTGAGACAATATGATCCACTCTGACAATCCCTCACTATTGCACCCACCGTGTTTCATCTCGGTCACTCTGATTCCCACCCCGTCTTTCAAAAGACTCTCTTCCCAGCAGCAATCTTCTCAGAAAGCTGGCAAATGGAAGGGTGCCTCCCTTTCTTTCCTGCCTTTGGGGAATAACAATTGCTCTGTACACAGAATTCTGAATCCACTCTATTATTCAGCCTTTCTGAAAAAACTGCCCAAATAGCTATAGTGGGGTCCTGGACCCCCTTCAGATCTAGGATTTAAGGGAGAAATGAGCTTCCACCTTAGAACGGAAATCTGCAATCAGGCTGCCACAAAATTGGAGAAATACTTATAAATCATATATCTCATAAAGCATGTTTATTGCACCAAATTTTTTTGTTTTGGAAAATAGTTATTTTTTTCATTAAAAAAGTGTTATTTACTTAAACATGTAGTGGTTTCCTAACAAATTACCACAAACTATGTGACTTAAAGTAGCCCCCCATTTGGTATCTCTCAGTTCTGAAGGTGAGAAGTTTGACACATCTTGGCAAGTTCTCCCAAAGCTGAAGTCAATGTTTCAGCAGAGAGCATTCTCATCTGGAGCTTTGGGTCCTTCTCTAGGCTGATTCTTACTGTTGGAAGAATTCAGTTCCTTGTGGTTATGGGTCTTGCTACATGTTAGCCAGAGATGACATTCAACTCCTAGAGGTCATGCTCAAGTCCTTCCCCAGGGACCCCCTCCATTGGCGCAATGAAGAACCTCTCACGCTTTTGATCTCTCTGTTCCTCTTTTTCCATCATCTGGAGAAAACTCTTGTTTATGAAGGGCTCATGTGATAAGGTTAGGCCCTCCCAATCATCTCCCTTCCTTAAAGCTCCATAATCTAATCAAGAAGTGAAATCGATCATGTTCACAGTTGTGGGGATTAGAGTGAGAAGTCTTGGGAGCCAATTTAGAAATATATATATATATATATGATTTATATTTATATTTGTATTTATGTTACATTAAACATTTAATTTTTTTCTACACAAGAACTACAAAAACATGCAGAATATCCTTCCCGTCTTCCCTCTGCCACTCTCCCCACAGCTGCACCCATGTGCTCAGGTAGCTGGTACCTGACAGTGGCTGGGAAAGTCAGCTGCTCTCAACACAATACAACGAATGTCTTCTTAAAGTCAGTAACTTGTTGAACGTAAAGGTTCTGACGGCACCACAACTCCTTCCTGTGTAACAGAATATACAGATGCACGGCTCCCTGGATTTGAACCCTCCTTCTGATTCTGTCCCCTGGTCTCTGGGGAGGAGCCCCTGAGAGGGGTGCTTGGTGGAGAAGAAAGGGCACTGGCTGGGGAATTGGGAACACTGGTTATGTCTATGGTCTTTGTCAAGTAATAATAACAGTAATAGCTTTATTGAATATTGTTTGGACCAGACTCTGTGCTCAAAGATTTATAAAGATTTTTATTTTAGAAAAGAGATTTTGGCAGCCATGCCAAACATGCAGGTGCTGTTTACATGACATAAGAACTGATGAATAGCTAGGTGTGAAGAGTTATGGGCCTGGGGCCTGTGAGAGTCTCTATTTCCAGGAGAGCCTGGGATGCAACCAGCAATTGCTCTATGTTGCTCTAATGGCGTACAGAATGGGGCCAGTGGAGGACAATTTGCATCAGAAATTCATGGGCAGCTTTTGGCCACATGAGAGGTCCAGAGACTCTTAGAGGCCTTAGGGAAGTTTGCTAAAGTCTCTACAGTGAAGCAGAGTCTGGGGGCACTAATAGGAGTGCCTGTTGTGTTGCAATTTGGACACAGACTCTAGAGCAGTTTCTTGAAAGGGGCCACGTTCAAAGTGGGCTGATTTGTGAGTAACAGCAGAAATGGGCTTAAGTAAAATTTGTAAAGACATTACACATCGCTTCCAGAACCCACAAAGGCCTAAAAGATTCTGGGCTTGTTTTAATGTCATGAGTACTGAAAGGGTAAATAGTTGTTTCTTGAAAGTGCCAAGGATGGAGCAACCCTTGACTTCCCAAATAATGTTTAGAAACTTAACCAAAGCGGAAGGGTCTTATAATGTGTGTGGGGCAATGGCCCATCTCTTTGTGAGCTCCTTTGTGAGGATCTGTAGGTCCTGAATGAGTGTGTCTAATGATTTAGCAATCTCACTTCTGCGTATATATCCAAAAACATTGGAATCAGGACTTTGAATAGATATCTGCACTCCCGTGTTCGTTGCAGCATTTTCCACAATAACCAAAATATGGAGATGACCCAAGTGTCCATCAACAGGTAAATAGATAAAGGAAATGTGGTATATGCATACACTGGAATATTATTCAGCCTTAAAAAAGGATGAAATCCTACTATTTGTGATAACATGGATGCACCTGTAAGACATTATGCTTAGTGAAATAAGCCAGTCACAGAATGACAAATACTGCATGATTTCACTTATAAGGTACCTAAAACAGTCAAAAAGTGTAGAAGAAGACAATAGAATGTTGGTTATCAGAGGTTGGGGGTAGGAGAATATGGGGAGTTGTTTTTCAGTGGGTGTAAAGTTAGAGTTACACAAATGAGTATGTTCCAGAGACCTGATGTAAAACAGAGTGCCTATAGATAACAAGAAGGTATTGTGTACTGAAAATTTGTTAAGAGGGTAGATCTCATCTTTCTTACCATGCATACACACACACGTGTGCACACACACACACACACACACTAAAAGGGCACAAGAAAACTTTTAGAGGTGATGTTTGGTAATAAACATTACCTGGATTGTGGTGAAGGTAACACAAGTGTATACATATGATCAAACTCACCTATTTGTATTTATTAATTATGTACAGTTTTTAATATCAATTATACCTCAGTAAAGCTGGCGGGGGGGGGGGGAAGTCAAACATCAAAAATGGAGTCAGACTCTTTATTACAGTGAAGGTTAAAACCCCCTGCCCTTTCTTAGCCCAAAGAAGGCTCTGACTGCTCCTTGGTATGAGCTCTGACAGAAAATCTTCAGCTAAAAGTCATGTATGTAGCCTTCCTGAGTCACGTAAATGCAGCTAAATGCAGCGTCAACAGGGTCCTTCAAGGCTTAGAAAGACTAATCAGAAAGGTACTTTACTCCTGCTTGAGAAAAGGCAAAAGTTAGTTGCTGAGAGGTGGGACAAAGTCTTGGTCTATGGTGGTGGGCACAGGAGTGGGTCCTGTTCAGCCTCCACGGTTGTGCCACACCCGGGAAAGTGGCCCTGTGTGGACCAGAAGGTGATTTCTCAGAGCTCTGGTAATAGCTGTAGTAATGACTTCTTAGGGAGTTGCCAGTGAGTGTGTCCAAGGAGTTGGCTTTTTTCCGCTGTAGGGAAGGGCTCTGGAGCAGCTGCACGGGGACCTCAGCTTCCACCGCCATGCCCAGGCCTTGGCCTTCAGGGACAGCCTTGTCATCCTTACCCTCCACCATAGACTGCAAGAAATTCATGAGCACCTTCAGACCACCTTTGCTGCTTCACCTCCCTACTCTTTGTCCTTAGAAGAGAGACCTAGACTCCTAACCCACGTGACTCCGTGGGGTTGCTGTAACACTGCCCACCACAGCCAGACCTCCTCTGCCTCGAGCCTACTGCCCTCCCACATCTGCCATGGGACAAGGGCTGGGGAGAAGTGGGGGCAGAAAGAGCTCTCACTTGGAGGGCCCTGGCCAGACTTATGTGGGAGGGAGGGCACTTCCTGGGTGTGACTCTATTTTTTTTTTTTAAACACTATGCTGCCTTTTTATTATTTATTTTATTTTTATTTATTTTTGGCTGTGTTGGGTCTTCATTTCTGCGCGAGGGCTTTACAGACAAGCAAAAGCTAAGAGAATTCAGCACCACTAAATCCAGCTCTACAACAAATGCTAAAGGAACTTCTCTAAGTGGGAAACACAAGAGAAGAAAAGGACCTACAAAACAAACCCAAGGGGCTTCCCTGGTGGCTCAGTGGTTGAGAATCTGCCTGCCAATGCAGGTGACACGGGTTCGAGCCCTGGTCTGGGAAGATCCCACATGCCGCGGAGCAACTAGGCCCGTGAGCCACAACTGCTGAGCCTGCGCGTCTGGAGCCTGTGCTCCGCAACAAGAGAGGCCGCGATAGTGAAAGGCCCGCGCACCGTGATGAAGAGTGGCCCCCGCTCGCTGCAACTGGAGAAAACCCTCGCACAGAAACGAAGACCTAACACAGCCAAAAATAAATAAATAAATAAATAAATAAATAAATAAACTCCAATCTCTTAAAAAAAAAAATTTCTTCTTCTTCCCACTCCCTTATGTCTGTTATTTCTTCAAAGTGTTTATTTTTGCATTATAGGCTTGATTCCTTCCTTAATCCTTTTGAGCAGTTAGTCTACACATGTACCCTGATGTGGAAGTCTCCACATGAATCAGTTTAGTATTTGCCCCAACTTGGGTCTTTATAAGCGCCACCTAGTTTTAAGATAGTTTCTGGGCTCTGATTTCTAGCATGTAGTTAGAATTCACATCCACACCCACACACAATGAAGGCTTGGATTCCAATTTCTCACATTCCTCTCATGGAACAGGGCAGGTTGCAGCCCCCATGCTGGCTTCCCATGACAGAAGACAGACACTTTCTTACCCTAATTCACCCAGCCTTTTATCTTTTTGCAGCATCCCTACAAGCTCAAGGCCACGTTTACACTTCATCCCCACTTACAGACATGTAACATTGGCCTCTAAGGTATATTTCTGGTTCTGATAACCCACTGGGACACCTGAACTTCAAATTCCACTCAGCTCTTCAACACTGAGTTCCCTTTTGTTTCTGAACTTAAGTGGCATAATTAAAACATTTTAATTACATTTAATCAAGTTTTGTTGTGTGGTTAGATTGTAAGGAGGAACTCCTGAGTCAGTTCATGTGTCTTCTCCTCTGGAGGATTCCAAAGTATTTTTCCACTCCTGTAATCATTACTCCCACACCCTCCAACACTTGGGGCTGAGACAGCCATGCTCAAGGCAGAGGTCAGAACCCCGCTGAGAATGTGCAAATCCGTGTTCATCTTTTGACTTCCAAAATAGGCAAGAGCCATATTTTATTGACAGAACAAAAGAGATTTGTGTGCTCCCAAACCAAGATTATAGACTAAGAGAAGAGAGTTCATTTGGCAAATCACAAACTAAAAAGACTCCAGGTAGGACACGAGAGCGGTTTTATATATCTCTCTGAAATTAAGTAATCATTAAAAATGCATAAAGGGGGCTTCCCTGGTGGCACAGTGGTTAAGAATCCGCCTGCCAATGCAGGGGACACGGGTTCGAGCCCTGGTCTGGGAAGATCCCACATGCCGTGGAGCAACTAAGCCCGTGTGCCACAACTCCTGAGCCTGTGCTCTAGAGCCCACGAGCCACAACTACTGAGCCTGCATGCCACAACTACTGAAGCCCGTGCGCCTAGAGACCATGCACCGCGATGAAGAGTAGCCCCTGCTTACCGCAACTAGAGAAAGCCCATGCGCAGCAACGAAGACCCAATGCAGCCAAAAATAAAATAATTTATTTTAAAAAATGCATAAAGGATGAGACTGTAATTAAAACTTAAACAGAATGTGACATGCCATTCCCTAGGGGCTCAACAGAAGAAGGCTATGTGGCAGGGGGTGAGGAGCCAGCCAGGTGATAGGAATTCCAGATAAGATGAGCAGGAATGCAAAAGCAGAAGAAGCTTCCGTCCTACTTCCTTCTTCTTTGGGAGGGTAGTACCTCCTCCTAGGGAGTCATGTTTAGTAAATTGGGCCATGTGTGTTTGTGTGTTTGGGCTTTAAAGGGCCTCTAGAAGTGCTACAAGTTCCCCTTAGCTTGCATTCCATGTTGGGGAGGTTCAGACGTTCTCGTGGGCTCCTAGAGGGGAGATGAGGTGCTGAGAGGGGCCATGGGCCAGAAAGTGCCTGAGTTCAGAATAAGAAAGGTCAGAGTGCAGGGACCTCACTACAGGGGAGGCTGTGGCAGGGACCAAGGACGTCCCCAGTGTTGCCCACACAAGCCCAAGACAAGCAGGAACACCCACATCAGCAGCAGATGCAGCAGAGGGTAGAGAGTGAGACCCAAAGACCAGGGCAAATTTCCTTGGCAAAGGCCCACAAGGATCACAGAGAACAGCAAAATAAACTGAGCTCTCTTCCCCACTCTACAGGGACGGGGAGGGAAGGAGGAGCAGTAAGGAAGATGGAAGTTGGAGGCAACAGGAAGGACCTTCCTTGACTCATCCTGTTGTGGAGATCTAGCACTTGGGTTCTCTGGGTGTGAAAGCATTTAGGCTGCTGGTTCTTCCTCTCACGGGGCATTTTCATAGGTTCCTTGGATACCTCTCCTCACCCACGCTGGGGATCTCACCCACACTGTCACAGGTGACACTCTCAGAATGACCACCTATATCTTTCTCTTTGGTTGCTGGTCTTGGCTGGTCCATTTCCACATGGACCAGCCAAGATTCTCTTTGTTGGGAATCTGTTGCCTCTCTAGATGCCCTTCTTGTCAAAGTTCTTTTAAGGCCCTACTTCTAGTTGATAAAAAGCATGCTCATTTGACTCATCAATGCCTTTACAATTTCTTCCCTATTGGCAGCCAATATTTTACTACTATAGGCTGTCTCTGCAGCATTTTATTCCTTCAGCTTCTCAGGTATAAATCAGACACTTGTCCAGTGCATCCCCAAGCTGCAGAGGACACACATCAAGTTCTCAGAATCATCTCACTGAAGCCCCTATCACCATGTTGAGGTGAGAGGTAGGCACCAATCATGTTAGAAAGAAACTCACAGCTCTCTCCAAATAAAATCTCTTTCTGCTTATCTCCAAATCCTAAACTTTGTATGTCTTCAGTTTGGGTGAGAGAGGGTTAAGACTCTCAAACCAGTTTTCAGAACCTTCTTTAAAAATTCTACCCATGGGAAGTATTTGCCCAAGAAGTTTCATTACGCCCTCTGAGTGCTATGGAGATTGTGAAGGTTCTGATAATGCATGTGGAGGGCAAGCAGGTGTGATTTCAGCCGTGTGTGGTGACAGTTGGGGGTACGGGTAGTGAAGAGAGTTGATAGACTGGCTGCCTTCCCTTCTCTAAAACTGCGATTCAGTATCACTTTCTCATTATATAATTTTGCAAACTATTTCACATCTCTAAGCCTCAGTTTCTTTGGCTGTGAAATGCCCTGCCTTCCCAGCTGACTGCTCGGAAACTACATGATAGTGGGTGAATAACATGCTCTGCAAATACAATAATAAGCTTTTGTTCCCTCCTGCCCCAGCGCCTGTGCCCCTTTCCTAGATCCAGGCCGACTAACTATCCATCACACCAGGATGGTGCAATGTCACCCTGGAAGTGCAGGGCCACAGAGGACCTGAAGGTGACTTGGGTAAGCAAGGGCTTTCCCAGGGAGCTGGAACAGAGGAACATTGCGACCAAGCTCTGAGCCTGCCCCTAAGTCAGCCCAACTCCAGCCTCACCTGTGTGCTCAACAACCATGTGGACCAGAAAACTGCCACCATAGACCTTGGGGAACTCTCTTGGGATTAAGAGTGCGCCTGGCAAAGTGAGTGTGCCCACCTCTGCAGACATTCATTTCCCAGGAGATTGGGGGTATGGTAGGTCGGTGCTCATCATTGTCAAGAAATATGATTCCAACCTCCCCAGCCCTTGGGACAGTACCAGATGAGATGGGAATCAGAGATAATAAAGGTTGGCATATGACCCAGGAAATTATGGGAGGAGGTAGAATATCTGTACCAGGCACTGATGTTTATCTCTGCTCTGCTCTAAATCCCACTTGAAGGGCCATTGAGTAGACAAGGAATCATATTTGTAATGAGCAAATGAGAGGCAGGTTTTGACTCATGATATTAGAGGAGAGTTTTCTTTTTTTTTTTTAAATTTATTTATTTATGGCTGTGTTGGGTCTTCGTTTCTGTGCGAGGGCTTTCTCCAGTTGTGGCAAGCGGGGGCCACTCTTCATCGCGGTGCACGGGCCTCTCACTATCGCGGCCTCTCTTGTTGCGGAGCACAGGCTCCAGACGCGCAGGCTCAGTAATTGTGGCTCACGGGCCCAGTTGCTCCGCGGCATGTGGGATCTTCCCAGACCAGGGCTGGAACCCGTGTCCCCTGCATTGGCAGGCAGATTCTCAACCACTGCGCCACCAGGGAAGCCCCTAGAGGAGAGTTCTCTATAGTCAGTCATCCAAAACTGGAATGGATGCTTTGGGGCACAGTGACCTCATGTCACTGGTGGAGTGAAACTACAGGTAAAATCACTTGGTGGGTAGTTGTAAAGCTCAGAATGGGGTCAGACTCCACAGTGAGTTTTCTTCCAACATGGACATTCTTAGATTCTAGGAAAACTTCTTGGCAAAATCAGATTATTTTGAGCCCCAAAGTCCCAGTTTCTCCAGAACCATCAGCTGGAGTAGAGTGCCTTGTGTTGAGCCGGTACACCACAGGGAGCGTGGCCAGCCCAGGATCCATCACTCTGAAGCTTCTCACTCCCTGCTCTGTTTCTGACCCAACAGAGACTACAACTCTATTCTTATTTCCGTTATTGTGGATGATCCTGGCAAAAGCTCTTCTGCTCCTCAGCCTCCCTGGGAAGCTGGAAATTGAGCTCACCAAGGAAAATCTCCAGCAGAAGAAGGGAAATTACATGTGTCCAAGCAGCCTGGACAACTATTTCCTTTTTCATGCTTTGTCAAGTTTTCTGAATCATAAATGAATTCTTTCTATCTTCTGGCAAGTTAAAAAAAATTTGCTAGCACAAAAATTATCTATTCTTTAAAGATGTGAGGAATTCACATTAGGCTTTGTGAATAGGCTTTGCCTCTTATGTCATCAAAGGAGAAAATACTTATGTAAGTTTTATAATATTTTCTATGTTCATTTTTTGAGGTTTATACACACATGTAGATCAATTTTATCAAATCATATTTTTCTAGAAATTGTCCATTTAATAAAGATTTAAAATTGAATAGACATTAATTATGCACTACATTCTCTCAAGAGTTTTTCTTGTTATTATTGTTGTTTGGCTGTTTTAAATATGAGAGGATCTTGCTGAAAGGGTAAGTGATAAATTAGGTGATGTTTCCAGCCCTGAGAGCCACAGAATTCCATTAACCAGTTTATAGCTTTTCTTTTTTAGTCTATTTGCAAAAGTTATTTGGTGGCTCACCTGGTGGCAGGTGGTGTATTGAGGGAGTGTCTTCGCCCTCCACATCCTCTACTACAATTTGGAAATGAGAGAAATAAGGGTAGATGATTTGGAGGGATTTTTTTTTACTATTGGAGATTAAATAAAACGCTATATATCTGGATCACGGGAGAGATATAGCAATGCCAGTTGAGATCAAGGCAAGTCTTAATCTCACATAGGCACGTGACCAAAGAAAGAATGTCAATCAGAAGGATGGTTAACAAGAAATGGGGCATAACGAGAGATGAGTGACAGAGGCAAATGAAGTGCTCCATCAGGCTGGCAGGAGAATCCCATGCGCTGGGCAGGTAAGTCCTACCATGGAGATGGAGAGCTCAGATGAGAAGGCCACTGGGATCCATGCCGGCAGCATCTGCTTACCTGCCCTGACTCAGGGCTCCCCATGTAGTCCAGTGGTAACTCGGCTTCCAATGTGGCCTATCTTTGGGAAGAGGATGCCCTGGTCAGGCTAACAGGGATATCTAGCCCAGTTAGCAAGTATACTTCTCACTGTAAATGAATAAATATGCATTCTGGTTTTGTTTACCAGTGTCTTTTAACATTTATTATCAAGATTTTGCATCCCCAAGGCAAAAGGGCAATGGATGAAATGGAAATTCTGGGTTTTGGCTAAGAATCTACATGTCAGACTCTGAACACATGGTGAACACAACAAAGTACAGTTGACCCTTGAACCAGATGAGTTTGAACTGCGCAGGTCCACATATATGCTTATTTTCTTCAATAAATGTGTACAACAGTACTGTATGACCCATGGATGCTTGAACCCGTGGATGTGGAACTATGAATACAGGGGGCTGATTGTAAAGTTTTATGTGAATTTTTTAACTGCTCAGGGGGTGGGAGCCCCCTACATTGTTCAAGAGTCAACTGTAATGCCAAACTGTAGGGCTTTGTCATTCACTCATTCCTTCACTCAACCAACATTTACTGGCCTACATACTAGCACACACTGAGAAACATCTTGGAAGACAAACTCACAGCCTTTCTTTGCCATGTACATTCCCATTTGAATTTTATGGAGAGTTCATGTAGGCCCAAGGTTTCAGTTCTCAAGCCTGATCATGAATCAGAATCACCTATTGAGTTTTTAAAAAATATAGATGGTGCCCAGTTTCAGGATAGAGTCCAAGTATCTGTTCCTGAAAGCTCTCCAGTTGATCTAATGAACAGCCCAGATTGTAAGCAATTCACGGGGAGCATCCATTTGGATCAATCAGACCACTTTGCCTGTACTATATAGACAGATCTAGACATATTTGGGGTTATTTCAATAAAGATCCTGAAGGCAACAATCAATACAAAAGAAAGTAAAAATAAGCATAAGTACGTTAACTGGTTTAGATGATAAACTTCCTGTTGGTGTATATATGGCTTTATCTATCTGAAGCACAGCTCTGATCATGTCACTGTCCTGCTAAAAATTTTTAATAGGTAATTTTTTTGATTAGTGTTATAAAGAAACTGATGATACAGAAAAAGAGACAGACCGCAGAAGATAACCACTGTTAACTTCTTAACCTACTAGCTTTTAGACTATTTTATGCCTACATAAACATATTTATATATATTTACAATATAGGATAACACTATGCATGTTCCATAACTCATTTAATATTTCATGGGCAACTTTACATTCAAATATATAAAGATGTAATTTGTAACTTATTCTCCTTATTAAATAAATAGTATTCCCTCATGTGGAGAGAGTATATTTTATTTAACTGGTATACAGTGGTTAAGAGCTTTAGAATCCAACTCCAAGATTTCAATTCCAGCTCTGCCAACTATTAGTTATGTGACATTGAGTAAGTTCATTAATTTATCAGTGTTGCAGTTTCCTGGGAATAATAATGGTATTTGCATAATAGGACTGCAGTTTATACTTTGAGGCCTCAATACCCACCTGTCTTTAAACTACAGCCCAGAATAAATGTACCCTGTCACACAGCCTTGTGAAAGTACTATGGAGAAAAATAGACCATGGAGGAGGGAGGAGGGCATCAGGAAGAGTTTGCAGTTTTATATAGGGAGGTCAGGGTAGGTCTTACTGAAGAGTTAACATCTGTACAGAGACCTGAAGGAGGTGAGGAGATGAGACATGTGGATACCTAGAGGGAGAGAATTCTAGAGAGCAAAGGCCTTGTGGAAGGAGCATGCATGTAGTATTGAAGGAATGGCAAGGAGCCCAGTGTCCTAGAGTGGATTAGGAAGGAGGGGAGCATGGGAGATGAGGTCAGCTGATACAGGGCCTTCCAGATAAAGTGGGCCCATGCGGTAGTTCTGAGCTAACGAGTAATGTGACATAACTTAGGTTCTGAAAAGATAAATCTGGGTGATATTATGAAAATAGACATTAAAGGATTAAAGACAAAAGTAAGAGACTCAGAGGCTACTGCAGTAATCCAGGTGAGAAATGATGACCCTATTGGACTAGGGAGGTGGTGAGAGGTATTTTATTATAAATGTAATTTTTTCATATAGGTATATGAAATCAAATATTTGAATATATATAGAATGAAAAGATATCAGTATTTTCTAATAGAGATAGAGGGTGGGGTGTGAGAAAAAGAATGAAGTCAAGGATGACACCAAGGTTTTGTGGCCAGAAAAAATGGAAGGATTGAGGTGACGTTTGGAGGGATCAGAAATTGTATAGGAAGCATGTTTGGGGAGTTTGAATTTAGACATGTCAAGATGGGGATGCTTGTTATACGCGCAAGTGGAGATGTCAAGTAAACAGTTGGATATTTACAATGTGGAGTCCAGGGGAGGGATCATATCTTTAAGTCCCTTTTGCCACATAAGGTCATGTAGTCATGGGATTACTGCATGGCCGTAACATCAAAAAGAAATGAGTGTAGACAGTGAAGAGACGTGGTCTGGGTGGTCTGGGTATGAACCCTGGGTTATTCCAAAATTTAGAAGTTGGAGATAACGGAAAGATACTGATAAAGGAAACTAAGGAGCAACCACCCAGTAGGAGGAAAATAATGTGAATAGTGAATGCAAAGTGAAAACAGTGTTTCTAGAAAATATAGGTCCACTGCGGCTGAGAAGTTATGGGAAATGAGGATTGAGAATTGACCACTGGATTTAACAACATGAAGTTCCCTGGTGACTGGACAAAAGCAGACTCAATGGAGAGGTAGGGGCAATGGATGACAAGAGACAATTCGAGGGAGAAAGAAATTTCTTCAAATAAAGTATACAAATGGTCAATATGCTCATGAAAACATGTTCAACATGAATCATTTGAGAAATGCAATTCATAACCACAATGAGATACCACTTCACCAGCACTAGGTTGGCTACAATCAAAAAATAACAAGAGTTGGAGATGATGTGGAGAAATTCTCATACATTGCTGGTGGAAATGTAAAAATGGTGCAGCTGCAGGTATAAGATGGGAATGAAAGAATAAGAGGAGAATGGAGTACAAGAAGCTTTATGAAGAATAACCCAATGGAAGACGGTAAGTGGTTGGATGTCTGGGATGACAGAGAGAAAGGAATCACAATGTGTGAAATTATTATCCCCTGATATGCCTACATCACTTACACTTGGGAGAACTTCCGTAGGGTACTTAACATCTCTGGATTTTAATTTTCCATTTGTACACTGAGGATTTCTGCCTCACATAATTGTTGAATGAAGTTATGAATAATAATTGATAAGGAAGTTGGCTTGAGAATAGGGATGCTGAAAGCCACAACACACATTGAATGAGAGGAAGTAACTCCCACAAGACCCAAGAGGAAGAAGCATCTCTGCTTTGAATGTCTCATCTGAGCCAGAGGGCAGGGTCTCTCATTCCATGTCTCCCACCCACATCTCCTACTCCACTGTCCACTTAAGGGACAATTCCTCTTTCAACCACCAACTGCTCCATCCATCATCAGGATGAACTCATTCCAAGTTGGGGCACCTGAGTCAGAAGACCAGGATCCTTGGAAGAGGAACAAATGGAGGATATTCTCCTCTGAATACTCCAGGATTACAAGGTCTTCAGTGACCATGTGGCAAAGGATAAGATATGAATGCTGGAATTGTCCAGTGTTGGATTTAAGGCTTTGCTCTGCCACCAACTATTTTGGGACATTGGTTACTTGTCCTGCAAAATGGGGATAGTAATACCTACCCTAGAGTGTTCTTGTAAGAATAAGAAGAAATGATATTTATAAAATGCCTGGGACAAAACCTGGTTCATGATAGGCTTGGAAAGTCAAGTTCCCTTCCTCTTTCATTTTTTTTTCTCTTCTGCTTTAGGTGGGGGGTGGGAGGGGTCAATGGGTGGTCACATCTTACACTGCTTCTGGACTGATGGGCACTGATACCCAGCCATGATCGGTCACCTGGGATGCCAGTGAGAGATGTCATCTTTTTCCTTCTCAGCCTTCTGTTCAGTCTGAGCAGAAAGAGGTTAGAAAGAGCCTTATTATGGAAACTCTGCTCCTCTCTTATTCATGCACCATCTAGCAGGATCCTAGCATAACGCTCAAGCCTTTAGCTCAGAGCTTGGCTTTCTGAGGTCAGAAGTGAAGCAGCTGAGCTTGCTGAGCTGGGAGGGGAACCAAGAGACCTAGGAATCTAGGCCAGCAGACAAAGGATCACAGATCATAGTATCAGAGTGAATCCATCTCCGATTCAAGAGCTGGGACTCAAGGCGGAAGGTAGAGGCTTCGAGGAGGTGAGGACCCCCAGGGAGAGGAGAAGCTTCCACACAATACAGTGCCGGCTACATTAGGTCCTCAGGCAACGTGAAGCTGGATGTGGGTTGGGGAAACCAGGCGGTGTCATTGGAGTTCATCATGTCCTCTTTGCTTCCTTGTGGAGTCACTACCAGAAAGACCTTCAGCAGCCTCTGTGCTCTGGGTCTTGTCTGCTGAGTCTCTGTGGGAGTTGGGAGTAAGAGTAGCTCAGACCCTTCACAGACAGAGGTGCTTGTCTCCTTGGCACTGGCCTCCTAAAGCCCCAGCACCCTCCTGAGGGAGCCCCAGGTGAGGTTAGCAGGGAAGACTCATGACCAACCCAAAGCAAACCTATGGCAGGGGCCTTGATTATGTCCAAGTTGTCTGAAAAGGACAGATGTGGGAGAGGCTATTTTCAAACCTATGCGAACATGTAGACCATGTGACTTGGAAGGGGGTTTTGGGTTGGAATGGTAGGATTCCAACAGGCAGGGATGGGAGGAAGGGATAGGGAAAGGGAGCCATCATTTCAGGCAGAGGGACGTGAGTGAGCAAAGAGGAGGCTGACCTAGGATCTGAGGCCAGCAGGGCTGTGGGGCGCTGAGGGTCAGTAGAAGAGGCAGGAGAGGGTTGGCTCAGACCCTCCTACAAGCCTCACCCCTCACCCCTCCCAGCAGCCTCATCAAGGGGAGGCGGGAGCTGCATGCTTCGTTTCCATTCTAATAACCAAGTACCCCGACCCCAGACAAGGAAAGGCTGAAGCTGCTTTCCTAAGAACACAGGTCCCGACTTGGGTCCCTCTCTGAGAAACAGAAGTCTTGGAAGGTCCAGAAACAGTACACATTCCTTTTCCCACTCCACAAGAGGTGGATTTGAGGTCTACGAGCTGAAGCTGAGGTTAGTAATAGTGGTCAGGGAAAAGGGCTGTGGCCCGATGTATAATATACACTGGATACTCCCCCAACATACACACAGACACACACACACGCACACACACAAACACACCGCTTGACACAAACCTTTTGCCCTATACAGGGTGCAAAGGAAGCCCCAGGCCAGCCCTTTGTGGGATCCCACCTACCCATGCTGCATCCACGGACCCCCAACTCAGCTTCCAGCACCAAGGTCCTAACCCCTTCCTCTGCGGCGTGGTCAATATCTTCTACACGGTCCCCATGCCTGGGCTGTGTTCTCAGAAAGACACACGGCAGCCACTCAGCAGAGGCTGTGGGGATTATCATGTGCAGGAAGGTTCTCTTCGGGAAGCCTCAGGAGGAGAGTGGTCAGGAGCTGAGTCAGTGATGGAAAAAGAGCACGCTTCCTGCAGGGTGAGGATCCTGAGTGGGAAGGCAGCTTGGAGAGGCGACAGAGGCTGTGACAAGGCCACGTGTGCCCAGGGAGTCGAGGGCAGGAGGCTCAGAGTAACGCAGACCAGGGCGGCTGGAGCTGGACCAGAGCTGAGAGACGCAGGTGTCTGCCGGGATCAAGCTCCGAGTGGAGGTGTCCTAGGAGTTCCAGTTCTCCTACCTCCTCCAATTAAATTATCTTCATGGCTTCTCTTTCTGGCTTATGGACCTCACTGTAGACAGTATTAACAGGCTCCTTTTCTTCTAAATGTTGTTCACCAATACCCTAGGAATGCAAGACAGAGAGTTTCTAGAACAGCTGAGAGAGGCCCCAGAGGGACCCACATGGAACCAATGCTGCTGACATGAGCTGCACGTGAATTCCCCCAAAGCGCCCAGCACTGCACTGGCCCCAGGTATAAATTTTCTCAGTAAATACCACTGACCACCTGGAAAGAGTTAAAGAGACAGTGGGGCCGGGAAAGGCAGATGACTGGGTTGACAGGCCCAGACCCAGGTGAGGACGGACCCAGGAGAGCCCAGGCTGGGCACAGCTCCCAGCTCTCACCTTGTGCATGTCCTTTCGAGACTCCTGCTGGCTCAACTCCGCATACTGGATGCCACTATCATTGTCCCTGTGGTCCTCCTGCAATTCTGTACCTGAGTCATACACAGAGTGGAGCTTGAACCTGGGCCTTGAAAACCTGTACGCTCCCCCACTGTTCTGAACCCCAAGGCCAAGGCCACACCCACCATTCCCTCTGCAGAGAGATTCCTTGAGCAGCAAAATGCAGAAGGAAAGGAACCAAGGGTCCAGTGGGGGAGGGGAGGTATCAGGGCAGGAGGGAGAAGTGCAACCTGCCTCTTCCAGTCTGCATTTTCTTCTTCTTCTCACGTGTCTTCCAAAGGTACAGTCCTCCTCCAAGGATCAACAGCACAGCCACGACAGCCCCTAGGATGCCTGGCAGGGGGTCAGCACTGACCTGTCCTTGTGAATCTGTTTCCCTCACACAGAGAGAATGAAGAAAGTTAAGGAAAGACAGAACCTAAGATACCCATTGCCAAGGGGAGACAGAGAGAGAGCAGGTGGAGAGGTCTAAAGGGTCCAGGTTCAGAAGCTGAAGAGGGAGGACCATGTCAGTTTCATCCATTCAACCAGGTCCTGAGCTCCTGCTTGGTGCCAGGGGTACTGAGATGAACAAGATGGGGTCACCCAGTGGGGGAAGACTGAGAAAATACCAAAGTCTTCCAGCCAGAGGGACTGCAGTGCAATAGAGGTTTACACCTTGTACACATGTCTTCAGGGAGGGCCTCCCAGAGGAGGTGATGTGTAAATTGAGTCTTGAGGGAGGAATAGGAGTTAACTAGATATTCAGCGTGGGCACTGAATTCCAGGAAGGAGGAGCACCACATGTGAGAAATGACTGTGTCAAATCGCCAGCCGTGGGAGCTGCCATCATCCCACTGCAGCAGGCAGGAGAGGGACAGGACAGGGAGGAGCCGGGTGCAGAGGGTCAGAGGGAGGAAGAGTCTCTTTCCAGAGGGTTTTGTGGGTCATGCTGAGCATTGAACTTTATCTGAGACTCCAGGATGGGGCTGAGGGGAGGGTAACGCGGGATTTTAAGTGATGCTGACACATCAGTTCCTCCCAGCAGCTCATGGGGGGATGGGTTAGAGGGGCAAGGCTACACTCAGGACACCAGGTCATTCATTCATTCAATGAAATCCTGACTGTGAGCAAACAGTGCCAGGAGCTTTGCTTGGTACATGAATTCAAAGGAGAACAAGACATGGCCTCTGCTCTCAAGGTGTTCCAGGCTATGGAGGAGACAAACCCATAAACAGCATTGCTATTTCGTGTGGGGTGGCTACGGACTGCTCCTTAAAGGGGATGATGCTTGAGGGCAGGACAGTTATAGCACCTGCAGGGCCCTGTGCCACATGAGATTGACACACCCTTGTTCAAACTTTATTAATAACAGAATTATAACCAAGCGCAGGGTCCTGCGTTACTGTTCTGGTCACGTGCCCATGACCTGAGGGAAATCCTTGAACAGGAATAAGCAAGGAAGTGAAGGACTCTTGACTTGGGATGGCTGATGGTAGAGGAAACAGCATTTCCAGAGGCTCAGAAGCTTATAATAGCAGAACACATTCAGGAGCTCCAAGCAAACAATTCCGTGTGAAGTGTATGAGGTAAGAAACATGGGCAGAGGATCATCTGAGCCCTGAATCCTACAGGGAACCAGCGGGTCATACGCCTCCAGATGACACAGACCAATTTCAAGATCCAATTTCTTTTCAAAGGATTCCAGTGGACACACTATGGATAATGGATGAGGTGGGAGAAGTACTGGAAAGCTATTGCCCTGGACCAGCTCTGACACTGCACTACAGCAGCTGGGAAGGAGGGAGATGCCCAGCAAGCAGCAAGCAGGCGGGCAGGCAGGCAGGCAGGCGCAGGCAGCAGGGAGCATGGGTCAGGGGAGGTGTGGGCCCTCAGGGGAATACATCTCTAGGGAACACCTCTGCGGGCTGCAGCCCTAGTTCTCCTCACCTCCCCCACCCCGCCCCTGCTTTCCCTCCAGGGCCAGCTGGGACTGGGAGCTGCTCATCTGGAGCTGGGTGGACAAGATTTGCATCAAAAACAAAACACTTGTATCTTAGGGGGAAAAAGAGGGGGAGTGGAGAGGCGGGCATGGATGTGACAATGAAAAGCAGAGATGAGTTTGCTGTACCTCCCAGACTCCTGTATGAGGTGACCCGATGGAAGGTGGTGCTCATGACATAGTGGGGAGAAAAGCCCAGAACCCTCACCCCAGTGCACCTGAGCTCCGAGAATGCCCCTCCCCTCTGGCAGGTACACTCACCATGGACACAGACTTCCCCAAGGTCTAAGGTGGCAGTTTTCTGGTCCACCTGGTTGCTGACCACACAGGTGAAGCTGGCATTGGGCTGGCTCAGGGGCAGGTTCACAGGCAAGGTCCAGGAGTTGGAGGCTGGTCCCGGTGTCACTCTCTGCTCCAGCTCCCTGGGGAGGCCCTTGTTCTGCCAGGTCACGTTCAGGTCTTCTGTGGCCCCTGAGGCTCTGCACTCCAGGGTGACATTGCACCAGCTTGGTGTGATGGATGGTAACTTGAACAGGATCTGGGGAAGGGGCACCGGCTCTAGGGTAAGAGGGAAATAAGAATGGAGCCTCACATGAGTGGAGAACAATACAGTCTGCACATTCTCATCCAGTATCTCATTGAAATCCTGGCATCCTCCCTTTAATGATGGTGAATGCATTTTACAAGTAAAACACAATTTGCCCAATACTTAATACATAGCAAGTGACAATAAAGAAGGGAGCCACTGAGTTAAGTCCTATGTTATTTCACTAGATTGAGCAAGCCTTAAAAATCTCCAACAAGAAAATAAAACCTGGATCCCACCTACCCAAGGCCCGTTATTTCTAAGAAAATGGGGTTTCCTCTGGAAGGGGAAGAAGTCTGGGACAGAAAGGCTAGTCCCAGATCAGGACTTGCCCTCTTCTCCTGCTCAGATAATGCCTGGGTTTGCATAGCCCTTAGAGAAGGAGGACATCTGGCCAGCACTGGGAGCCCAGAGAAAGGCCCTGTGCTCGCAATAGTGGAGACACTTGTGGGAGATGTGGTGGTAGCAACTGGGAATGATGAGTCTGAGTCTGGTTAGAATATGCCGCTGAACTTGAGAAGTGACATATTGATAAGTTGGTCTTAGAAATCACATGGTGACCTAAAGCTGTAACAGCCTTTATGCAGACAGGGACTTTAGGGAAAGAAAGTGTTGATTAAGTGAGGTTCTTTGGAAGTGTTGCAGTATAACCTTTCTCCTACATCTATTGAGGCTTCTAGAGCTGGATTTGTGGAGTCTGTGAGTGAGGCTGGCCTTGGGTGGCGCTGAGTAAAAGGAGAGGAGGCATTAACTACGTGGGCTTATGAATTGTGGTAGGTGAATAATGGACCCCAGATACGTCCATGTCGATCCTCAGAACTTGTGAATATGTTAGGTTACATGGCAAAGTGGAATTAAGGTAACAGGTAGAATTAAGGTTGCTAATCAGCTGACTTTAAAATAAGGAGATTGTTCTGACTACCTGGATGGGACCAATGTAATCACAAGGGTCCTTGAACGTGGAAGAAGGAAGAAGAGGAGGAGGTCAGAGGGATAAGAATGTGAGAAGAATTGGTCTCACTATTACCTGCTTTGAAGGTGGAGGAAGGTGGTCATGAGCCAAGTAATGTAAGCAACCACTAGAAGGTGGAAAAGACAAATAAATGAATCTCCTTCTGGAAACTCTAGAAAGGAACACAGCCCTGCCAGCACCTCAACATGGGCCCAGCGAGACCCGTATCTGACTTCTGACCTACAGCACAGTAAGATCATAAATTTGTGTTTTATTAAGCATCTAAATTATAGCAATTTGTTCTAGCAGCAGTAGACAACTAATACACAAATTAAGTAAATCTAGACCTATAAAGTACAATAATTGTTTTGGCAATATCATTTCCCCAAATTTCCATTCTCCTCTCCCAAAATACTGAAGTGATTTATCCCTGCTGTGAATCTCAGCTCTGCTCACCATTTGCAGTAAACCCACTTACCCTAATTTCAGAGGAGAAAATAGAGTCTGAAGGCTGGTGTCTGGAAGGAATCTTGAAAAATGGGACCTATGTGAAACTCGTAGCATAAAAGAAGGAGGTAAGCCATGGGATGGGGTCAGGTGCTGTCACTTACCGTAGACAGTGAGGGGGAAAACTTGGTTAAGTTCTATTCCTCCAGTGAAGCTGGCTCGAGCCCGGTACAGTCCACTGTCCTCAGGGGTCAGGTTCTCGATCTTCAGGGACAAGATGCTGGGCACATGGACCCTCTGCTGGTACTTGTCCTGGAGGCTGACCCAAGTGGGAGTGTCTACCCCTGCATAGACTCGCAGCAGGACTCTGTAGTTTGAGTCAGGGCCAAAGCCCCATGTGACCTCCTCCAGGTTAGCTTCTTGCTTCTTGATCACATGAAACAATACAGAACCTCCTCGGACCCTGTGCAGATGAGCATGGGCTCCAGAATCCTGAACTCCAGAACCATGTGTCCCAGAACTCTTGACCCCAGCGCAGCAGATGCCTAGGGCATTGGAAACAGGAAATGTATTTTTTTTTTTCAGTAACAATAAAGGAGAAAACCACAAAACCCATCTTTTAAATGAAATTCATCCAATATACTCCCTTGATTCTTAGGAGGAAGCCTAGTAAAATGAATCTGAAGCAATTCTAGAATTAAGTCCTGGCTCTAGTGAATTGTAACCTTGAACAGGTTACTTAAACTTGCTAACCTGCAGTTTCTTCACCTGCTTCATAATGACAGTATAAACTGAATGAGATCATGGATCAAAAGCACCTGGCAGGGGCTTCCCTGGTGGCTCAGTTGTTAAGAATCCGCCTGCCAATGCAGGTGACATGGGTTCGAGCCCTGGTCCAGGAAGATCCCACACGCCGCGGAGCAACTAAGCCCGTGCGCCGCAACTACTGAGCCTGCGCTCTAGAGCCCGCAAGCCACAACTACTGAGTCTGTGTGCCACAACTACTGAAGCCCGTGCGCCTAGAGCCTGTGCTCTGAAACAAGAGAAGCCACTGCAATGAGAAGCCCGCGCACCGCAACAAAGAGTAGCCCCCGCTCGCAGCAACTAGAGAAAGCCCATGCGCAGCAACGAAGACCCAACACAGCCAAAAATAAAATAAATAAATTTATTAAAAAAAAAAAAAAAAGCACCTAGCAGAGTTTCTGTCAATAGCAAATGCATAACTGTAGGAGGAGCTTCTTAAGTGTCTCCTCATGTTCACATCCTTGTGTAATGCCCTCCCCTAGAGGGTGGGCTGCACCTAGTGACTGGCTTCTAAGGAATGGACCACAGCAGACTTGATGAATGTCACTCAGTGATACTAGGCTATAGGAGACTGTGACTTCCCTCTTGCTCTCTCTCTCTCCTTCACTCTCTCTCTTGCTCACTCTGAGACACCCAGCTGCCGTGTTGTCAGCTGGCCTAAGGAGAGGCCCACGTGACAAGTAACTGAGGGAGCCTCTGGCCAACATCCAGGGAGGAACAGGGACCCTCAGTCCAGCAGACACAGGAACTGCCTCCCATCAGCAATCACATGAGTAAGCTTGGAAGCAGATCCTGCCCAGCTGACCCTGAGCTGCTGCAGCCCCAGCCAAGACCTTGATTTCAGGCTGGGAGACCCTGAGCCAGAGGACCCAGCTGATTCACCCCTGGGCCCTGACCCACAGAAACTGTGAGACCATACCTGGTGGTGTTTAAGGCACTAAGTTTTGGGGTGACAGGTTACACAGCAGTAGATATCTAATACAGATATGAAGGCTGTTCTCTTTCCTGCTCCTTCTAGGCAGTGTAGCTGGCAGGACAGGCTAGGCTGTGCTGCATAACAAACAGTTACAATACCTCAGGGTCTTAGAACAAGGGGAGTTTATATCCCCCAGCACAGGTTCCATGAGACAGTGAGGAGGGGTCCTGTCGCACAGGGCGGAGGTTCTACCTCCTTGTAGCTGCACCCATGGAACTCACAGCACCCTCACGGGCTCCCAGCCCCGCAGCAGGGAGGGGAGACAGGAGAATCACACAGGGGGTTTCACTGCATCTGTCCAGAATTAGCGTGATCCCTGCTCTTGCTTTGTGGCCAGCATTTGTCACAAGGCTCTGGCTAACTGCCAGGGACTAGAATATGAGGGGAAGCGTGATCATTTAGTGAGATCTGCTGTCCCTGCCACCAAGACAGCACTTCCCTAGCCAGGCCCCACGAGGCCGCAGTAGGCCTTTCTTGGTCATTTTCCTGCAGAGCTGTGACCAGTGGGCACATTCGCCTCAGTGGCACCTCCTCCTGAGCCCACCCTCCCGCTTCAGACACAGACCGCAGGGACCCAATACCCTGTTTCCTTCCTGGGGACCAAGGTAGGACAGAACAGGACCAGGGAAAGTGTCTTATCCTGAAAAGATGATCAATCTGCTTCTTCCACCAGGTCAGGATCCATCTGCCTGGGTTGGCCTCTGGCTTCCAAGGTCCCAATCCTCTCTCCAATTCAATAAATTCTCATTATCTCAGGCCTGCCTCCCTCCTGCTGTACTTATGCCCATTCCTGGCTCTCACTGGAAGCAGAGAATAGCTCGTGCCAGCTTTCATATGCACAAGCATTTCAGATATTTCTTTGTTTTTATTTAATCACTAACTCACTTAACCAGGCATCTGTTCCAGATCAGGTCTTAGGGGGGATCTGCCCAGGCCCCTCCTGTCACAGAGAAGGAGGAACCCCAGGGGGTGAACTTGTCCTGGGTCACACAGGGCGGAGCCACGCCTGGAGCCAGGGCCCCTGTCTCGCAGCCCAGTGCTTCTCCCCTGCAGGAGCTGCCCATCACCTCCCCCACCCTGTCTGTCCCTGTCCTCCGCAGGAGCTCCCCTCCCAGCACTGCTCTCTCATCACCAGGATCAGAGCAGTTCCTGGAGGCTCATTCTCCAGCTTTCCTCTCCTGGGAAAGGGGAAGCAAGTACTTAGAGGGGTTTAGCAGGGCAGGGACTTCTGGCTGGCTGAGGGTTAGACAGCAGCCTAACCAGACTCCCCATGTGCTGGAAAGGAGGGAACCAGGGAGAGAAGAGGCTCAGCCTTCAGGCTGCAGGAAGGACCCATTCAGAAGGGAATGGTGAGCCCAGCTGTGAGGAAGACGGAAGAAGACGTAGAAAGAGAAGGAAGGCAGCAAGAGCTGTGATCTACAAAAGATCTAATCCTGAAGAAGAAAATAAAGCCGGGGGGTGTGGTTACAAACAAGACAGAGTAAAAGTTTATGTAAATAATATAAAATTTAACACTTACAAATCAACTTAAAATTTTGTCCATTTCCCTCCTCTCTCTCTCTCTCTCTCTCTCTCTTATGTAATCTTCCAACCCCAGAGCCTACGGAGAAAACTCTAAATAACAGAACATATTTTCCAGTTACGTAAAATTGAAGAGAAGGCCTACATTTTACTGTAGACATAAATTTAACTTGTTAAAAAAGAGGTCATGTTTTATAAAGCTCATTCTTATTTCAAGACATCTGTTTATAAAAGGTCTCTAATTCATTAAATTTCATATAACTCCGGCAAGTTTATTTAGTGGCTGGGTTACTAAAACAAAAAATTAAAACAATAAAAGCTTTCCAACTTTCTCCAGAATTCATAATTCACTGGGTATTAGTATTTTCTCATTAGTTTTTATTTAATTTCCTTTGACATAATCATATAATCTCCCAGGAAGTCCTGTATGTGATTACGGTGTTGTCCAGTCTTCAGTTCATTTTCACTTAACTCCCTGTTGTTTCTACTTCCATTTCTCTTCTCCCCAAGTTCACTCCCTTCTGGAGCCCACATTACCAGTCTACTGTTCCTTCTGTAGTTTCTCCATATTCTTTCTACACGTGGGTATACAGAAACCCTTAAGTTTTACAGGCTGCTGTTCCTTTTTACCAAAGCAGAATTTCACTGTATTCAACATCTTACATCTTGCTCAAGAAACCCAGACTAGAGTTGCTTCCTCCCTCTCAGACACAGGGTTCTGGCTGCCACCCTCCCCCATAGGACAACTGCACAGGCTGCCAGGCGTTCCCCTCTGAGTCTAGGCCAGGGGAGCTTCATTCCCCAGCCCTTCCACGCCAAGGAGCGGGTTTCTTTGTCTCCCTCCCTCTTCCCAGGCAGCTCGATGCTCTCCCAGTCTCTCTGTTATTGCACAGAAACAGCCTCGCCTCCCTGGAAATGTTTCCCTTAATGCAGCCAAGGCTGCCTGAGCACAGGGGTCCCAGGCTCGCCACAACCAAAAGGCCATTTTGTTCTTCTGTTCACCCCAGGGCTCTAAACCAAATGCACTGTAGTTGCTAAATAATTACAGAGCTGTTTTGTCTTTTTGTTCACCAAAGACTTTAGACGTGGAAAGGGGACATTGCCTCCCTGCTCCCCCCAAAGGTCCTCCCTCCCAGGAGCCCGGGCCACTCACTGAGGAGTAGGCTGGTGAATCCCAGGAGCCGGGAGGCCCAGCAGAGATGGGGGTCTTCTGAGCAGGGCCCCATCACAGGCTGCCTGCCTGCCTGTGCAGCTGTGGAAGAAAGGTCTATAGGAGGAGGGGCAGGAGAGAAGGGAAGCGTCACTCAAAGGGACACTTAGGTTCTTCCCCACCCCTAGGGCGGGGCTAGCATGTTAGCTCTGGGTTGCCAGCCCACTAGCCTGTAGTAAGCCACTCAGATGTTTCCTATTACGATCCCCAGCACTTACAGTAGGACCTCAATAAACAATTGCAGAATAAATGTATAAACAACTTCGCTATTGGAGATACCCCATCCCTGTGGTCACACCAGCCTGTTGATCTCACACTCCCCACGCTGGCACTCTCTATAATTCCCTTGCCTGTTTCCCTGGGGTTAGGCTCAGCCCAGACAGCTTGCTCTTCAGTGTCAGCCGATGGTTGGGCACAGAAGTCATGCTATTTCAGCCAGGGTAGGCTGGGCCTCTGCTGCCTTGGGTTGCTGTCTCCTCTGTCTTTACACTGTTTAATGAGTTTGGTTTTCCATAAACTTCAAATGTCAGTTGCCTAAGTAAGAAGCTATGAGCAAAAGAACAAAGCTCTTTGGGGGAAGTGTTAACTCCCCGTATCACAAATGCAAATATTGGCATTTATTGCTTGCACCCTTATGGCTTTCCAGCTGCCCCTAGTGTTACTTATTCTCCCTACATACACACAGGGCAAAGCCAGACCCCACGGTATCTGATAGGCTCTTGTCTGCTTCATTCCTACCATTTCCCTTTAAACCTCTGCCAGGCCTGCTCCTGCTATCACAGAGGGGCAGGGATAGATATCTACACATCCCTCCTGGCCACAGCCTCAGCTGCCTCAGACTCACTCCCACCTACTGAGGCTCAGGCTCTCGCCTCTTCTCACCAGACTGAATACCCCACAACATCGGAGAACTCTTGGGCCCACACCCTAGGGGAGCAGCACCATCTACCTAACTCCTGGGCAGTGCCTCCTTCTCATCCCCACTGAGACTTCCCCCTCAGCTGTCCCAAGGCTGAGGAGCCCCATGCATGACTGGCCCCATGACCATGCACTCAAGGTAGTCATGGCACTGTGTATTAAACCCATTTTACGGATGTGAAAACTGAGACCAAGCGAGGCAGTGTAATTGTAAAAGGTCATACAGTGAATCAAGTGTAGGGTCTGGACTCTCGACAACAAACTCTAGAAAAAAAAACCCCAACATCACAGCCACTGTCCCATCCCACTGTGTGACCTCAAGCAAATCACCTGAGTCTATTCTGTGCTCCTTAAATTGCTCTGCTGAATCCCAGACAAGTGAATATCCAATGCTGGCTTATTCCCTCCAACCTCCTCTAGTAATGGGGAAATTACTGCAAAAGGTAATGAGACTGTGGTCAGAAACTTCTTGTCTGGGGTCAAAAGCCAGGCAGCTCACCCACTGGTCCCTCTCAGAGTGATGGGGAGCAAGCTTCATATTTTTGCTCTCCCATGTCCTATAAGTCCTCTTGTGTTAGTCCTCTTGTGTTTGGGTCTGTAAACCATCTGCTCAGGATCTGGGGAGGGAGGAGGAGCCTAGAGAGAGGGAAACAGCAATGCAGCTACAGGCCAGGGACACCGGAAGAGAGCCAGACAATAAACATTCCATGCTGGCAGAACACCAGGGACTTTTTTGGAAATCTCTTAAGTCAGCATCTCAGCCACCTTGTGTAGCTGGAAAGTTAAATCATCATCAACACCCCCAACCTGTCTACCTCTTTCAAATTCACAAAGCATTTTCGTCTATGAGAGACAGATAGATATTATTACAATTATCTTCCCATTTTACAGATGTAGAAACTGAGGATCCAAAGAGGTTAATGAATAAACCCAATATGTAGTAGAGCCTGGCCTGGGACCAGATCCCTGTCCTTTCATACCAATGGTCTTTCCAGATCCAAGTCCCTCTCAGTGCAGTGAATCTCCCACACAAGATGGTTTCAGACTTTGAGAAGCCACATGAAAGGGGGAGGCCAGGCCTGTCCCAGGGCAGCCTCTCTCCTCCCTAGCACCTTTCCAGGCAGGAAAACTAAGGCCTGTGGCTGCAACTCAGCAGCCTCTGAGATCAAGGTGGCCTTTGTCCAACCACAGCTCCTCCTCCTGCACTCAGTACATCACAAACGGTCTGTGCCTCCAGCCCAGCCAGACCTGCAAAGGCTGCTGGCCTGAGAAGCCTCAGCTGGTCTCCCAGCAGGGCCCGGGGACCCTCACTGTCTGTGAGCTGCAGGCTGGTGGACCTGCCCTTCTTCCTGGGGCAGTGAACACTGTCCTCCTAGGGAGTCTCATGGTCCAGCTTTCACAGGGTCTTTTCACCTTAGTCTTAACACCCATCCCATCTGCCACACCAACGACATTACCTTTTAAACCTGGAGAAGCCCCCCCGCCACCCCACACCAGTGGAGAGACTGCTCTCACCCTGAGCTTGTCCCCAGCTCCTGGGAGGGCTCCTGTTTGCCCGTGACTCTCACCCCAGCCACATCTTTCGGCTTCTTTCCGCTGGGCTCCTTTTTCACTAGATTTCCCCAGCGATTCTTGGCTGGACTGGTTGCCAGCCTCTCTCTTCTGTCCAGCGGGGGAGGACAGACCACAACACACAGCACATCCTTCTACCCACCCCAGGCATTCAGACCACATTACTCTACCCCATAGGGAGCTGAGTGGGCTCTGCAGATCCCCACGCACAGTCCCTGCGAAGGTGCCCACAGACATTTGAGACCCTCCCATTGGGAGCACAGAGGGGAGGGAGAGCCCCAGCAGGAACAGGTAACTGGGAAAAACCTCCCCATTTTAGGGGTCACTCCCCATCCTTTATGGGCCTAAGAAAGAACCCCCATCAGCCTCCAGTCTGCACACCTGCTCCCACTCCCTGGAGTAAGACCTTCCCTCTCGCCCCCTGTCAAATGTCCACCGATCATTCCAGATGCAGCTCAGATGGCTTCCTGGGAGCCTGCCCCATCTGCCCCAGATGACTTAGGTGCTCTCTGCACTGGGCTCCCACAGCACTTCAGCAAGTTGTTGGTCATTTGTGATGTGACTAGTTTACTGGCTCTTGTCCCCCTCTTCTGATGCAGGCCCCAGGCCCTGTGACCAGGGAGGCAAGGAGACCCCACTCTCAGGCTGGTGCAAGTTCAAGGTCGGCACCTGAGAGTGGGTGTCCTGTTGACTCACCCTGGTCCCAGCCCTCCTGTGAGGACGCTGGGGTGTCACATACGCTCTTGAGCAAGACAGGCAGCTTTCAGCTAAGCTCCACATGGCACCCATGACTTGTTTCCACTCAGCAAATATTTACTGAGCACGCCAGTGCCTCGGCACAGCCAGGGCTCTCATTTCCTGTCCAGGTCACCATCTGCTGTGGTCTGAGCCCTGAGGTGGCTTCAGGGGCAGCGTGACCTCACCCAGCACCTCCCCTTCTGATAGACACTTGGCCCCCTAGGGCCCAAGGTGCCGTGTTCTGTGGGAAAATGAAGGTGAGCTCCTCCATGGCTATACCTTCCCAGACCTGTTTCAGGGGTGCTAATTCACCCCAAGAGCATCCACCCCTCAGAAGGACAGTCTCAAAGTCCGCAGTGTTATCCTCAGAAATTCAAGTCTGAAAACTAAATTCTACTACTGGCATATACCCTGAGAAGGCCATAATTCAAAAAGAGTCATGTACTGCAATGTTCATTGCAGCACTATTTACAATAGCCAGGACATGGAAGCAACCTAGGTGTTCATCGACAGATGAATGGATAAAGAAGATGTGGCACATATATACAATAGAATATTAGTCATAAAAAGAAACGAAATTAAGTTATTTGTAGTGAGGTGGATGGACCTAGAGTGTGTCATACAGAGTGAAGTAAGTCAGAAAGAGAAAAACAAATGCCATATGGTAACACATATATATGGAATCTAAAAAAAAAAAGGTTCTGATGAACCTAGGGGCAGGACAGGAATAAAGACACAGATGTAGAGAACGGACCTGAAGACACAGGGAGGGGGAAGGGTAAGCTGGGACAAAGTGAGAGAGTAGCACTGACATATATACACTACTAAATGTAAAATAGCTAGCTAGTGCGAAGCAGCTGCCTAGCACCGGGCGGTCAGCTCGGTGCTTTGTGATCACCTAGAGGGGTGGGATAAGGAGGGTGGGAGGGAGATACGAGAGGGAGGGGATATGGGGATATATGTAGACATATAGCTGATTCACTTTGTTATACAGCAGAAACTAACACAACATTGTAAAGCAATTATACTCCAATAAAGATGCTAAAAAAAAACCCCACATAGGTCAATGGAACAAAATAAAGAACACAGAAATAAACCAACACATATATGGTCAATTAATTTATGACAAAGGAGCCAGTGGGGAAAGAACAGTCTCTTCAATAAATGGTGTTGGGAAAACTGGATAACCACATGCAAAAGAATGAAAATGGCTGAGTAATATTCCATTGTATATATGTACCACATCTTCTTTATCCATTCCTCTGTTGATGGACATGTAGGTTGCTTGCATGTCTTGACTATTGTAAGCAGTGCTGCAATGAACATTGGGGTGTTGCTTAGCCATTAAAAAGAATGAAATAGTGCCATTTGCAGCCACACGGATGGACCTAGAGATTGTCATACTGAGTGAAGTAAGTCAGACAGAGAAGGACAAATATCGTATGATATTGCTTATATGCAGAATCTAAAAAAAATGATACAAATGAACTAAAATTTACAAAACAGAAATATATACACAGACTTACAGAACGAACTTATGGTTACCAGGGGGGAAGGGTTCGGGGGAGGGATAGTTAGGGACTATCATGTACACACTGCTATATTTGAAATGGATAACCAACAAGGACCTACTGTGTAGCACAGGGAACTCTGCTCAATATTATGTAACAACCTAAATGGGAAAATAATTTGAAAAAGACTAGATACACGTATATGTATAACTGAATCACTTTGCTGTACTCATGAAACTAAAACAACACTGTTCATCAACTATACTCCAATATAAAATAAAAAGTTAAAAAAGAAAAAGAATGAAACTGGACCACTATCTTATACCATACACAAAAATTAACTCAAAATAGATTAAAGAATTGAATGTAAATTCTGAAACCATAAAATGCCTAGGTTTTGACAATGATTTTTTTTTTTTAATGTTTGAGCTTTTTATTTAATCAACATAGCCTACTCTCATAATTTAAAAGCATCTATACATATTCGGTAAAATAAAAAATACATACATATGTAAACATACATATGACAATGATTTTTTAAGTGTGACTCCAAAAGCAAAAGCAAGAAATGCAAAAAGCAGCAAGTGAGCCTACGTCAAACTAAAAAGCTTCTGTGCAGTAAAGGAAATCATCAACAAAAGGAAAAGGCAATTTACTGAATGAGAGAAAATATTTTCACATCTTATATCTGAAAAGGGGTTAAGATCTAAACTATGTAAAGAACTCATACAACTCAACAGTAAAAGCACAAACAATCCAATTTAAAAATGGGAAGAAGATCTGAATAGACATTTTCCCAAACCTACAGATGGGCAACAAGTACATGAAACCATGCTCAATATAACCAACCTCAGGGAAATACGAGTCAAAACCGCTACGAGATATCACCTCACATCCGTTAGAATGCCTATTATCAAAAAGACGAGAAATAACAAATGCTGACAAGGATGTGGAGAAAACGGAACCCTTGTACATTGTTTTTGGGAAAGTAAATTGTTGCAGGAACTACGGAGGTTCCTCAGAAATTAAAAATAGAACCACCATATGATTCATCAATTCCACCATGGGGTATTTATTTGAAGAGAATGAAAACACTAACTTGAAAAAATATACATGCACTCCCATGCTCATTTCAGCATTATTTACAGTAACCAAGAAATGGAAACAACCTAAAACCTAAGTGCCCACCAATGGATGAATGGATAAAGAAAATGTGATATATATACATACACAGTGGAATATTATTCAGCCATAAAAAGAATGAAATCTTGCCATTTGCTACAAAATGGATAGACTTTGAAGGCATCATGCTAAGTGAAGTAAGTCAGACAGAGAAATACCAGTACCGTATGATCTCACTTGTATGTGGAATCTTAAAAAAAAAAACAAACAAGCTCATAGATACAGAAGACAGGTTGGTGGTTGCCAAAGGCGGGGGGTGGAGGGAGGTGGGTGAAATGGGGAAGGAGATCAAAAGGTACAGACTTCCAGTCGTAAAATAAATAAGTTTTAACGATGCAATATACAGCATGGAGACTATAGTTAAAAATACTGTATTGCATATTTGAAAGATGCCGAGACTAGATCTAAAAGTTCTCACTACAAGAAAAAAAATTCTGTAACTATATATGGTGACAGATATTAACTAGATTTATTGACTTAATCATTTTGCAATATATGCAAATATTGAATCATTATGTTATAAACTTGAAACTAATATAATGATGCATGTCAATTACACCTCAATAAAAATTTTTTACATTAAATTAAATCAAAAGTGAAAAAGGAACATCTAGTTTGCAGCAGCAGGAAGTCACAGGGGCAGGGCCTCTGGTGATCTGTCAGAGGCCCCTCAGCCCAGGGAATCCTGAACAGGCCTCCACCTCTACCCTTGAAGCTCCTGTGAAGTCTTCTGCAGGGGTTTTCAGCCCCCCGTTCCCCCATACGTGCCCATGCACACCCTCCACCAGAAGTCAGATTACCCAGCACCTAGGTCCGGGGGCAGATTCTTCTTGGAGACGGGATGGGAAGGGGACCTAGGAAGGCCACTGCGGCCATGTGGGTTCCTGGCATCTGTGCACCTGCCTCAGGGTCACCTTCTGCCTCACAGACCCAGCCCCATGGATTTTCCCCCAGCTGCCTTTAGCACAGGCCAGTATTTGGGAAACATTTTTGAGAAAACAGCTCATGTCAGTCAGGGGAGCCAGGAAAGAGTCAGGAGGCCCAAAGGAAGTTACTTATCTCCACATAGGTCTCCCTTGTTTTGCTTTCGACTTCCCCCAGGCTGAATACACCTGAGGACACGGAGTGGGTCCACCCCACAGGCTGGTTCCTGACAGCTCTGCCCATCTCTGCCCAGGAAGAGCCAAAGGGCATGAAACCCCTGCTGCCCAGCGTCCCACCTACTCACCTCCAGATCCAGTTGCTTTTTCTTTTTCTTTCATTTTGTGGAAGCTTTTTTTCAATTTTATGTTTTAAAGCTTTTATTAATTTTTAATAGACATTTTCTAGAAGGGTTTTATATTTCCAGAAAAATAATGAAGATAATAAAGTTCTCATATCCCCTACACACCATTTCCCCTGTCATTAACATCTTACATTAGTATGGTAATCTGTTACAATCAAGGAACTGTTATTGGTAGGTCCACACATTATTCAGATATCCTTAGTATTTCTCTTATGCCCTTTTTGTGTTCTAGGATCCCATCCAGGACAGCACATTACATTTAGTTGTCGTGTCTCCTTCAACTCCCTTAGCTGTGACAGTTTCTCAGAATTTTTGATGTTGACAGTTTTAAGGAGTATTGGTCAAGTACTTTGTACATTGTCCCTCCATTGGGATTTTTTTTTTTTACTTTATTTTATTCATTTATTTATTTATTTTTGACTATGTCGGGTCTTCGTTTCTGTGCTAGGGCTTTCTCCAGTTGCGGCAAGTGGGGGCCACTCTTCATTGCAGTGCGTGGGCCTCTCACTATCGCGGCCTCTCTTGTTGCGGAGCACAGGCTCCAGATACGCAGGCTCAGTAGTTGTGGCTCACGGGCCCAGTTGCTCCGCGGCATGTGGGATCTTCCCAGACCAGGGCTCGAACCCGTGTCCCCTGCATTAGCAGGCAGATTCTCAACCACTGCGCCACCAGGGAAGCCCTCCATTGGGATTTGTGTGATGTTTCTGAGGTTACAGGCTTTTGGAGGAAGACAACTGAGGTAACATGCCCTTCTTATTATATCATCTCAAGAATGCACACTGTCGACATGACATCACTGGTGATGTTGACCTTGTTATCTGTCCTGGGTAATGCCTTTCAGTAATTTTTTATTACTGCTTTGAGTTCTTATCTCTATTTCTAAGAGAACTTTCTCATTTTGAGATAGTTTCTTTCTTTATTGCTTGTTTTAGGTGGACGCATTTTTCTAGAAAGGGGTTCCTAAATCATCACATTCTCAAAAGTTTGCATAATAAAAAAAGAGATGTCAAGACCCTAACAAGGTTGGCTTAGGAGCCCCTTGGGTCACTTCCAGCACAGCCAATACTTACTGAATACGACCAGGAATTCACCCCATAGCAAGGCTTTCCTTCTAACTGTAGGAATTATTTCAAGGGCTTTCTTTTTAAAGAATTGTTCTTATTTATAGTCAAGGTAGACACAGTAGACAGCACAGGTGTTACTGCCAAGGAAAATCACTAGGGGGATATTTATAACAAGGAAATATTGGCAAATAAATGATGAAGAAGGGGAGGAAATCCCCAAGATGTTAAATTGGAGTGCTGCCACTGAGATGATTAATGGTGTCGTGAATTTTAGTGAAGATGATTACTGGATTGTCATGTAACCATAGTGTACACTTAATTGCACCTATAATAAAGCATGTGGTGCATGAGGAGACAAGGCCATGGATCCACATTTTATTTTTCTGATTTACAAGTGTTGAGAAAGGAGAAATCCCAAGATGCAGCTCTCCCCCACCAGGGAAAAGAACATTTTGAGTTCTGTGAATTGGCCAAGTTGTTGTCTCTTCCTGAAGCCATCACTAGGCAGCATGACAAAGCCTCCATCATTCGAATTAGCTATCTGAAAATGAGGGCCTTCACGAACCGGGAGGACCCTCTGTGGAATTTGCGAATGGAAAGCCCCTCACCTAACATATTAGTAAAAGTTATAGGTATACAGTGAAGGAAAGCCCCAGTGCACCAGCCATTGACGTATTTGAAGCACACTTGGGAAGTCACATTTTGCAGTCCCTAGAATGGCTTTGCATTGGCACTAAATGAAGAAGGAAAATTTTGTACATTTCCAACAGTCTCCATCTACCTGCCTCTCTTGCAAGTGACTGGCTTAGTTTGACCCTTTTCATCCAGTGGTTTGGCATGAGGAAAACACAGCTTTAGTGAGAGGGATTTTTTTTTTTTTGGCCACATCACACAGCTTGCGGGATCTTAGTTCCCCAACCAGGGATCGAACCAGGGCCCACAGCAGTGACGGCGCTGAGTCCTAACCACTGGACAGCCAGGGAATTCCCATAGTGAGAGGGATTTTGTATTTGTGTGATGATTTGCCAAGTTGGATAACCTACCTTGTCCCTTGGAGCTAAAGATGGGATAAGATTTGTCTGTCCCCTCTTAAGCAGGACCTACCCCAGACTTGTTGCTTCTGAGAGCTGACACTACTCTAAGGGGGAATCCAGAGCAGCTGGAACCTTCTGGCTGTTAGTGAGTTTGCTGGTTAATAGCTAAATCAAGAAAGGTATTGGTGAATAATAGAGATATTTGGCATTTGAGGAAGGTTGAGGGAGGATGAGAAACACTGACCAATATAACTACTCACTGTTGAGAATCCAAATCCAAGTCCACTAACTCCTCCTTGAAGAACATGGAAGCTGTTGGCTGTCACATATAGAGTAGTTCTATTTCATGTGGACTTTAGCAAATCAATTGATAGAAACTGGGCTATTGTCAACTCAGTATTAGAATTCTTGTACCTCATTGAAATCTCTGATTTTGTAATAGCCTTTAATAGAGTTTCAGCCTTGTCTTTTTTTTTTTTTTAAATAATTTTTATTGTGCATTTGTACTTTTTTTTTTTTTATTTTTTATGGCTGTGTTGGGTCTTCGTTTCTGTGCGAGGGCTTTCTCTAGTTGCGGCGAGCGGGGGCCACTCTTCATTGCAGTGCGTGGGCCTCTCACTATCGCGGCCTCTCTTGTTGTGGAGCACAGGCTCTAGACGCGCAGGCTCAGCAGTTGTGGCTCACGGGCCCAGTTGCTCCGCGGCATGTGGGATCCCCCCAGACCAGGGCTCAAACCCATGTCCCCTGCATTGGCAGGCAGACTCTCAACCACTGCGCCACCAGGGAAGCCCTCAGCCTTGTCTTAATCTGTTTGGGACCTAGTATCAAGAATATCCAATTTTGAAACTGATGTGTCACCGTGTCAACACTGTATCGAACTGGAAACACCACTGTTTGTTGTTCTGCAATGCCCACATTCATCTGTTTTGTGCAGAATATCCAACAAAGTTTAATAAACTAGTGAAGAAGAAATATGAGCAATTAGTTTAAGCAGGTAAATGCTAATTAGGGAATGCCTCAAAAGCATCCATTATATACTAGGTCAAAACACATCTTATAGCCCTGGTTAGTAGTATAATCCAAATTCTGTCAAGGCAACTGCACTTTCTGTTATTAAGGTGTGTGTGTTTGCTTTGCCTGACAGATGGCTCTGTTTGCTTAGATTGATAGCTAGGAAAATAATAATTCCATTATTCTGGCCAAAAGAATATTAGCTCTTGGGTTTTGGCCGTTTCAGTCAGTCTTCCTGCCAGCACAGCAATATGAACATATATGGATTGGATTTTCAAGGAAATTGACTCATCTGGAAGAGTGGCTATCTGAAATATCATCTGTTCACTCTAAAAAAAACCCCAAAATGAACAAATATAATAAAGCAGAAGCAGACTCATAGACATAGAGAACAGACTAGTGGTTATAAGAGGGAAGGGGGTAGGGAGAAGGACAAAATGGGGAAGGGGATTAAAAGGCACAAAACTACTAGGCATAAAATAAATAAGTTACAAGGATGTAATGTATAACACAGGGAATATAGTCAATACTTATAATAACTTTGTTTGGAGTATAATCTATAAAAATATCAAATCACTGTGTTGTACACCTGAAACTAACATAACATTATAATTCAACTATACGTCAATAAATAAAAAAGAAAGAAAAATTTGGCTTTAACTCTGTGCTTGTTTCTCCTTTAAAGCAGTTTATTTCCTTGCTTCTCTCCTGTAGCATTAAGGCAATCTTTTCTTAAAATCTGAGACAAATAATTGAGGTTTCTGCAGAATAAAGGAGCTGCGCTGACGTGGCACAGCAGCTTGCAACTCCTGTGCAGTCATTCTCTGCTTTTGTACGTGATGCTCTTTAAAGTGCTTTTAATAGTCAGCATTTTGACTTACCCAGGGACAGATACTGGCTGCAGTGTGCTATTCCTTCAGCAGTGGATGTGTTCAGTGTTGCCAGAAACAGTCGAATATGCAGGTAGAAGCCGTGAGATACAATGCAGAGATTAGTGCCCTCATAAGAAGAGGAAGAGGTAGCAAAGCTTTCCCCCTTCACCGTGTAAGGAAACAGCAAGGAGACAGCAAGCCAGGAAGAGGGCCCTCACCAGGAAGGGCATCAACCAGCACCTTGATCTTGGACTTCACAGGCTCTGGAATTATAAGAAAATAAATGTCTGTTGTTTAAGCCATCTAGTCTATGGCGCTTTGTAATAAAACTCTAAGAAGACCAAGACAGTCTGGAGGAGAAAAGAAAAAGACTCCATGACCCACCAAGCACCACCTGCAACCAGCACCTAAGCCTCCCTCAAAACATCCTCCTTCCCTGCCCACCCGTAGCGCCTGGGCGTTAGTGCCACCTGGCGGCTGAAGATCAAACTGTCCTAGAGGTTTCCTGAAAGGGTGTCTTCCAACATCAGGTCAACATTCAATAAACATGTAATAAGTGTCAACTGTGTGCAGCACCACTGGGATACAAAGACAGGAGGCAAAGTCACTGTACTAGAGGGGTCCAAACTCTAGCGGGGGAGATAGAAGCAGAAATCATTTCAGTGCAGGTTGTATGTGCTACAGTACAGAGGCTCTTAAGAAGCATTTTCTTTCATCAAGGAGAACAAAACAGATCATGTGAAAACTGAAATAAAGCAGGAAGGCCTCTTGGAGGAGGAATGCAAGATGACCTGCAGGAAACAGGTGGAGCACACACAGCCACTGGGAGGGGAAGGAGCTGCACGAATGGAAAGAGATGTACCTTGGGGATCCTGTGGCCCAGGGTCTCTGTTCCTGACAGAGGCCAAGGCAGGTGTAAGCTGGAGGAGACTGGTGCAACATGTTGTGCTCTAGGGATGTTAGAAATGACCAAAACAATGGACTTAAAGTTAATTTAAAAAGAAAAAAAAATCAGCTTCTCATGCATCAAAATTTACCAGGAGCATGACAGTCTGAGGGGGAAAGGACAAAAGGGGAGTAAGTGAGCTTATTGCCTGCCTAGGTTTTCCCCAGATCCCTCCTCACACATCTCCAGGGGTTCAAGTAAGGTTGGGGGTCTCAGTGTAGAGGAGGGAAGCAAACGGGACTGGGTGGGGTAGAAATGACTCCCTCCACGGCCCCTTCCAGCCATACAACTCAGTGTGCAGAGGGCTGATGTGAATGCGGGGGATGGTGGGTCACGTGGCCAGGTGCTAACAGGATGGACTTTCACAGCAGGAGTCAAGGCAAGGGTAACGAGCTGAATCAGCAGCAGTGAGTTCCCAGTGAACCGACCACTCAGATCAAGACTCCGCCAGCCAAGAGGAGGGGTGTGGAGAAGCCCCACACGCAGGGCAGCAGAGCCGGGCCAAGCAGACCGGGGCTGAGGCCAGGAGAGCAGGGCCAGCGGGACCCAGGGAATGTGGACAGAGCCCAGTGTCGCAGCCACATCCACGTGACGAAAACGCAGGAGAGCAGCAAGACTAATACCTTCCACCAAGAAGACTGTGGCCCCGGTCCGGCCTCAGGCGGGGTCTGTGGCCTCCATGGGAAAGGGAGCCCTGAGGCCAGGACAGCCTTTTCCACTTGTGTCCTCAGGCCTCCCACAGGCCCTTCAGGTCGCGGGTGCCAAATAAATGTTTCCTGGATGTGAGGATGATGCAGCTTCCGCCTGAAACCACCAAAGAATTCCTGTAACAGGCATCACTGAAGATAAAGGCCCCTTGGCCTCCGAGCTCACCTTTCCCCCAAAGGAATTCCTGACTCGTCAGTGCTCAGAGGCGCCTGCCTGCTTTGAACTCTGCTCCTCGGCCTGCCAACCACCCAGCTCCCAGAGGTCCTAACAGCCAAGGCTGCCTCGTCCCACTTCTCCTGACCTAACCCCTTGAGCACCAGCTTCACCCCTGCCCCAGCGCGGGCCAGACCCAGGACCAGTGCAGGCTCAGGACTGGGGACAGAGATTGCGGGCTAAGAGCCTGGTGTTACTCTCAAGCCTGAGCACAGGACTTCATCCACGGATTCAGTGAGCGCTGGTTGCCTGTCGCCCAGGTCTCTCAGCCAGAAACAAAACTGCACATTCTGGAGCTCATTCTGGTTTTCCTAGACACCACCCCAACTGGCGTTGGGGGTTCCTTCTCCTGGGAGAGTCTGCACCCACCATCAACATCCCATGAGGTCCTTAGCTCTATCCCCGGGGCAGAGGGCTTACAAATGTCCCACGTCCCCCAAGTCCCTGGCGCTGGGCTGCCTGCACTCCCAGAAAACTACTATAAATTGCTGGCACCTAACCCATACTCTTGAGGTCAGTGATATGTCTGTCCCCTTGCTGTCAAGGCTGCTCTTACCCTTTGCCTTGTAAGAAGGGAGAATGACCTAGGAGCAGGGACCTTCCTCTGGAGCACAGCCCCAATCTGTGTGTCGAGCAAATCACTGAGGTCTAGCCACTCATTTCCATGGGATGATGAGAGAGCCGGGGTCACTTCCTCTCCTCTTTTTGCCAACTTCTCTTGGTAAGTTTTCCTGATAAAGTCTGTTCCTTAATCATATGAATTTTCGGGAATTCTTCCTGGGACCTGATACGCGGTAGGGGCAATAACAAAAAGACCCACCCGGGGCTTCCCTGGTGGCTCAGTGGTTGAGAGTCTGCCTGCCAATGCAGGGGACACGGGTTCGAGCCCTGGTCTGGGAGGATCCCACATGCCGCGGAGCAACTAGGCCCGTGAGCCACAACTACTGAGCCTGCACGTCTGGAGCCTGTGCTCCGCAACAAGAGAGGCCACGACAGTGAGAGGCCCGCGCACCGCGATGAAGAGTGGCCCCCGCTCGCCGCAACTAGAGAAAGCCCTCGCACAGAAACGAAGACCCAACACGACCAAAAATAAATAAATTAATTAATTAAAATAAAATAAAAAAACAAAAAAATCCTCACTCACTTTAAAAAAAAAAAAAAGACCCACCTTGCAAAATGGCACAAGACTCTGGAACTGAGCAGTGGGACACAACGGTGATTTTGTTAAAGGACAGAGAATCAAAGGCACCAGGGCTGTTTCTCCAGGCCCCACCCTGCCCACCAGTGCCCCTCCCCAGCCAGGCAGCTTCCCTGCTTCCCCACCATCCCTGTCTCCCATCCCTACACATTCCACTTTCCAGATTTTTTTCTCTTGCCTCAACTTCTTTGAAAAAATGTCCCAAAAGCCTGAGTATTCTCTTCCTCTGAAATACAAATTAAATCATTCCCATTTGTAATGTAAAGATCCATCTTCTGAAATGTGAATCAGCACCATCTTGTCAATGAAGGGTCTTAGTGAAGAATGAGGGGTGGGAGACAGAGGGATTGGCTTTGTCTTGTTGCTGGAAGAAAATCCTAAGAAGCCCTCACAGGAGTGGGGCTTCTTTCTGTGTGGAACAGAGAGAATAAAACCCTGGTGCTGAGACTGCACTGTCCCTGGTGGCCAGGGGGAGAGAATCTAGATTCAGGGTGCTGGTAAGAAGTGGTAGTAGCAGGACGGGAAGCAGCTCAGTACTGGGGATGGAAGCAGAGAGAATCCTGCTTCAGAAATGGAGCAAGGCTCATGTCATAGAGGGGGGTAGAGAATGAAACTGTGTTAAGTGCCCACCACGTTCAGGGCACTGTGCTAGGAGCTTATATACGTTTTCCCAAATAATCCCTACAACTCAGCTCCTAACTACCTGGTCTACAGAAATGCATGCACCTATCTCCAGGGGACACAAGAAAAAGGCTCCTGTAATGCTGAGTCAAAGAAGCCAGAGAGAGAGAACACAAACTCTGTATCTTCTCTTGTGTGAACCCCCCAGACAGGCAAAGTAAATCACCACGTTTGTGGATGTCTACAGAGGTGGTCAAATTATGGAGAAAAGTAAGGAAGTAATTATATCTGGTGAGGGTGTCCTTGTGATTTGTAAGGGGCACACAGAGACTCTTGGGGTGCCGGGGTGTGCCATCTCATGACCTGTGGTGCTTATATTGGGTGTTTCCTTATAATAATTCCTTAAGCTATACATTTATTGTTATGTTCTTTCTGCATTGTTTTTCATAACTAAGAAGGTCTTTAGCAAAAAGTTCTGTGAACACCTTTGGAGCATAAAGTACTTCCAATATTTGGGGGTTTCTGTTAGGATTCATCGCGGATGTGGGTAATGAGGCAGATGACATATTTTACATTTCCTGATGCACATTACAGACCCTATGGGATGTCACGGCTTAATTTGCATTTCTATGACTACAAGTAAATTACAACATGTTCTCCAATGTTTCTTAGCTGGTTTTATTTTCTATTTTGTGAATTGTTTATTCATATCTTTGAATATAATCCATTGGGGAGATCCAGTCATGCTTGGGATGCTGACTCCAGAGCATTTTGAGGGCAGAGAGGTGTCCATGGAGAGGAAGATACTAAAGATACCAAAGGGGCGGGGGTCACCGGAGGGTGCAGCTGGTGGCCCTTCCCCAGGCTGCAGACGCAGAGCTGTGAGAATCCTTTCTGTTTGTCTCCACGCATCCTGTGTCCCCTGAGGCAGCTCATGGGACAGGCCCTGGGGATGCAGTGAGCAGACTTCACATCTGCCTGAGAACAGCAGGTCCAGAGGGGCGCAGACAAAAGAAAACAAGGCAACTGAGACACAGGGCTGGATGGGACACCCACGGTGATGGAGGGTAGACAGTACACACAGGCAGGGTGGGGAAAGTGGAGTTTGAGCTGGAAGGAGTGTGGAGAGGGGGGGATGGGGGCGGGGGAAGCTGAAAGAACTGTGAGCAAATAGAGAACTGCGTGGAATGGGTGAAACGTCGGACACGTTTGAGACTAGTCTGGAGAGACTGGAAGAGACCACGAAGGCCCTGGAGGCCATGCTCAGAGTTAAGCTTTACCTTGTAAGCTGGCATTTCCCAAAACATGTGATGATTCAGACACTAATTTAGCAGAGGCTCAGGAGGGCTTTGGCTGAAAAAATAAGAAGGAACGTGGAATCGCATGGTCACATATGCGATGCAGTGAGTGCAGGAGCCAAGCTATGCTCTGTTCTGCCCACGAGCCCTCACCTTCCTCTCCATCTCCCCACCTGTGGTAGCTCATCAGCAGTGCGGTCCTTTCTATGAAACCCCATTTTATTGTCAGTAGCACAACCACATCTCTGCACTGAACATGAGCTGGTTGAGGTAGACCTGTCTGCCCCCAGCCCAGACCCTCCTCAGTGGCATACTCGTTCCTTCCACAAATATTAATGAGCTCCTACTGTGTGCCAGTCACTGCTCCAGGTGCTTAGGATACATCCATGAATGAATCCAACAAACCCTCTACCCTCGTCATTCTATTAGAAGGACAAAGACACTACAATAGCCATAATAAATAAGGAAATGGTATAGTGTGTTAGAAGGTGATAAGGGCTCTGGGACAAGCAGGGTAGGGTGGATCCAGACCTTGGGGAGTGGTTTCCATTTACGTCAGGAGGTCAGAACAGGTTTCATCCAGGAGGAGACTGTTCAGAAAAGACTGGAAGGAGGTGAGGGCATCTTAGGGAATAGCTTTTCTGACAGAGGTGACAGCCCTTGTAATGGCCCTCAGGGGGGACCGTGCCTGGTGTGTTCCAGGAACAGGAGGCCAGCGTGGCTGGAGCAGATGTGAGCGCAGGCAAGAGGGGAAGGAGATTCTGAGATCAGAGAGGTAATGAGGAGCCAGATCAGCTCTATCTTGACCTGGAATCTTGGGATGCCCACGCCAGAAGGGGCCTCAAAGACAGTATGATAACCCACCACTAGCTGGACAGATGAGAAAATGAGGTAGACAGGATGCAGGGCACTCCCCAAGGGATGCTGGGATAGAATATGGTTCCTGTACAGTCTTTCTCAAACTCAACTCTTGCTAATGCAGACCTTGCCTGGGTCCTGTGCAGGTCTGTGCCCTCCACTCTCTCCACGTGTCCAGGAAAGACCACCCAGGTGGCCACAACATCAGGGCAGGGAGACTAAGCTCTGGGTGGCTGCCGCTGCAGCACTCTCCACCAGGGGGCGCTGGCCCAGTGCGTAGGTTTTCCCTTCATCCCTGGAAACTTCCTGATCTTGGCTCCTCAGTGCTGCCCCCAGCTGACTCTGATGCTAACTCCAGCCCATCCAGTGTTGCCTTCCAGCTGGTGCTTGCTCCCTTTGCTTCAATGTCTCTCTTTCTTAGGTTATGAGGTGGGAGGCCCCAACCCCTAAGGAGAGGCCTGAAAAAATAGACCTCAGCCTGTGTTTCAAGGAGCAGACAAGGGAAACGAGGAAACTGAGGAAGGGGATGGGGGGGGCAGGTGTGGCAGGTACGGAGTCATGCTGCCAGTCCCCACAGGGGCAGACTCCCCAACCTGGGTCAACCTGCAGGACAAAATACAAGCAGAGGGTCCATGGGCCCAGCATGAGGTCCTGAGGATTGAAAACCTGACCTGTGAGCACAGAGGGCAATACTAGACTAGAGCAAGCTTAACTCGAGGAAAAAATATAAGGCCACACCCCCTGTCCACTCTACACCCCTCCCCAGCCTGCCTTCCCCAGTTCTGACATGACTAGACCTTCCAGGGGTGAGTGCACCTCAGCTGGTTCCTACTCTTGCTGCTGCCCCTTCCTTTCCTTCCCCATTGCATCATGATGAGCTCAGGCCAACACAGTTCTCTCTCTCTCTCTCTCTCATCCCCAACATTTTGGCTTGCTGCAATATCCTATTTTGCTACTTTGCCTCCCAGAAGCTGATTATCCCGTTTTCTTCCTCTTCACATTTCTTCTATATCAGATCCTACCCTCTCAAGGCACATGTTTTGGCTTCACCCTACTAGGTAAAGGCTATGTATTCAGTGTATTCAGACAACCAAATAGAAAAAGGCTATCAATAATCTTTAAAACATTGCTCCATTAATGTTAAGAAAAGAAAAATAAAACTGATTGTTTTAAATTACATAAACCTTTAACAAGTATATTTGGAGTAGTCTCTAAGTAAGATCATTTTTTTTTTTAATAAATTTATTTATTTATTTATTTTTAGCTGTGTTGGGTCTTCATTTCTGTGCGAGGGCTTTCTCTAGTTGCGGCGAGCGGGGGCCACTCTTCATTGCGGTGCGTGGGCCTCTCACTATCAGGGCCTCTCTTGTTGCAGAGCACAGGCTCCAGACATGCAGGCTCAGTAGTTGTGGCTCACGGGCCTAGTTGCTCCGCGGCATGTGGGATCTTCCCAGACCAGGGCTCGAACCCGTGTCCCCTGCATTGGCAGGCAGATTCTCAACCACTGCGCCACCAGGGAAGCCCCAAGATCATCTTTACCAAAGAAACATTTGCTCAGGGAAGAAATAATATAGTGACCATTTTTTAAGTGCCCACTGTGAACACTTCAGAAGGTATGTTACATTTATTATTTATAATTTTCTAAAATAAGATTCCACAATTCAAGTTATTTTTATAGCTATGGATACAATATACTCAAAGTCAAGCTGCTTTTAAATGTAGAGTTAACAACAAGACTCAGATCTTTTTGACACTAAATTTGAGTGCTTTCCACTGCAAATTAAAAATATCTAACATTTTTAAAAGGAAGGGAAAAAAGAGAATAAAAAATCACCCATTAACATCATCTAACAGAGACCTGTTCTGTAAAATTTGCAACAGTGGTAGAAATGATGTAGCTGAGAGACTGTAGTCCCTTTTCCTTCTCTAAAACTGAGATCCTGTATCCCTTTCTCATTATATGACTTTGGGCAAAAATGCTTTACTCTCCAAGCCTCTGTTTCTTCATTTCTGTGAAATGTCCTGCCTTCCTAGCAGGTGCTCTGAAACTAAGTAAGGTAACGGAGGAGCAATGTGCTCTACAGATGCAAAAATAATTCTTTTTTAGGTGAGATGTTGCTGCTCAGTCCATAGTTTCAAAATGATAAACTTCTTCTCGGTATGTATGTGGCTTTATTATTCCAAATATCAGCTCTGGTCATGTTGTTCCCATGCCCCAAAATTTAAATAGATGATCTTTTTTTCTGATAAGTTTTATGGAAAATGTGATGATACAGAAAAAGAGACAGAGCCCAGAAGATAACCACTGTTAACAACTTCACATGTCAACTTTTGTATTCCCTTGTGGCCCACATAAACATATGTGAATATCTATTTATAATACCAAGACAATCTGACATGTGCTGTTAAACCCACCCTGCCTATATGATGTAACTTATTATTTGAAAGGACTACTCTGAATGCTATTTGAGAATAAGCTTAAGGGGGTACAGAGACAGAGAGACTCACTGTGAGGCTACTGAAATAGTCCAGGTGAAAACTGGTGGTCATATTGGATCTGGTAGGTGGTAAGGGTAGTTATATTATCAGTATAGACAGATGATTGATAAGTAGATGATAGATGAGATATATAGATAGATAGAAAAGATAACACTGTTTGCTGATAGAATGTGGGTTATGAGAAAATGAATGAAATCAAGGATGGCAGCAATTATGTGGCCCAAACAAATAGAAGTATGCAGGTGACATTTATTGGGACTGGAAAACTGTATGAGAACATGATTAGGGAGTTTAAACATAGACATATCAAGCTGGAGATGCCTATTATACATCCAAGTGGAGATGTCAAGTAAATGGTTGGATATTTACAATGTGGAGTCCATTGGCGCAATCCAGACCAGAAATTTTGGAGCAGTCAGTGTATTTAAAACCATGAGATGGTACGATAACTATATTGGTTTTCTATTGCTGCCATAAGAAATCACTGCAAATGTAGTCGCTTAACACAAATTTATTATCTCACAGTTCTGAAGATCAGAAGTCTGGTGTGAGTCTCTTTGGCATTAAATTGAGGTGTCCTCAGGCTATGATCTTCTCTAGAGTCTCAACAGGAGAATCCATTTTCTGCTTGTTTTTGTTCTTGTCCAAATTCAGTTCTTGGAAGTTGTAAGACTGAAGTCCTCATTTTCATCTGGTTGTTAATTAAGGCCTTTCCTAGCTTCTAGAGACCAGCACATGTCCTGGGCTTATGGCCCTCTTACTCCATCTTCAAAGACAGCAATAGTATGTCAAATTCTCACGTCATATCTCTCAGACCCACTTTGCTCCCTCTTCTTCCACATTTGTGGACTCCCATAATTAAAATGGGCCCACCTACATAATCTGGGGTAATCTCCCAATCTCAAGGGCCTTAACCTTGATCACATCTGGAAGACATTCTTGCCAGGTAAATTCACACAGTCACAGGTTTGGAGATTATTGCATGGGCATAACATCAGAAAATAATGAGTATAGATAGTGAAGAGAGGTCATCTGTTTGGTCTGGGTCTGAACCCTGGGAGATTCCAGAATTTAGAGATTGGAGAGATGAGAAAGAAACTAGTCAAGGCAACTAGGGAGCTACCACTGTATAGGAGGGAAAGAATGGTGATTGTGGAGTGCAAAGTGATACAGTGATTCAAGCACGGACAGGTCCATTGCTGCTGAGATTCAAGGGAGATGAAACAGAATGTCTATTAGATTTAATGACATGAAGTTTCCTGGTGACCTGAACAAGAGCAGTTCTATTGGTGTGGTGGGAGCAAAGCATGATGAGAGATACTCAGAGAGAGAAATGGATTAATTCAAACAAGGTATACAAATGGTCAATACACGTGAAAAGATGTTCAACCTCATTAATCATTAGGGAAATGCAATTCAAAACCACAATGAGATACTACATCACACGCACTAGGAGGGCTACAATAAAAAAATTTACAAGAGTTATGTGCAGAAATCCTCATATATTGCTGGTGGAAATGTAGAAAAGGTGACACTGCAGGTGGAAGATAGGAATGAAAGGATGAGAGGAGGATGGACTACAAAAAGCATTTTGAAGGCTAACCCAACGGAAGATGGTGATTGGTTGGGGGTCTCGAACAATGGAGAAAAAGGAGTCAAAATGAGTGAAATTATGATCCTCTGTGGATCCAAATCAGGCACATCACTTGGGGAGCTTAAATGTGGTATTTAACATCTGTAAATTTTATTTTTCCACTTGTGCAGTGGGAATTTCTGCCTCACAGAACTGCTGAAGGTCTAAATGAAAAACTTATGTAAAGCCTATTGAGTGGACTTTTGAATAACAATGTAAGGGGAGCTGGTTTGAAGACAGGGATGCTGAAATCCACAACACACCTTGTAAAGAGAGGAAGAACTCTTATAAGACCCAAAAGTGAGAAGCATGTCCTCTCAGAATGTGTCCTCTGCGCTGAGGGCAAGCTCCCTCTTTCCATGTCTCCCACTTACCAAGTCCCCATTGTCCACTTAAAGGGTAATTCCTCTTTCAACTATCAGCTGGTCCATCAAAAATGAACTCAGTCCATATTAGGGCACCAGCATCAGAGGCTAGGTCTTTGGAAGAGGAACAAATGAAGGCTATTCCCATCTGAATACTCCAGGATTCCAAGGTCTTCAGTGACCATATAGAGAAAGGGTAAGATATGAAAGCTGGAATCACCCAGTTGGATTTAAGGCTTTCCTCTGCCACCAACTAGCTTGGAGACAATGGTTACTGTCCTGTAAAATAAAGAACATGATACCTACCCTAGAGGGTCCTTGAAAGAATTGGAAGAGATAATATGCCCAGGACATATGTAAAGTGCCCAGGACAAAACCTGACTCATTATAGGCTCTGAAAGTCCAGCTCCACCCCTGTTGAGCTGAGGTCACATGGGTCAGAGTAAAAGAGACCAGGGGCAGCTGGAGCTGAACCAAAATTAGAGAAGCAGGTGTCTGAAGAATGTCGGGATCAGAGTGGAGATGTGCCAAGATTCTCCTGTTTCCTCCAATTAAATTATCTTCATGCCCTGGCCTGTGTTATGGATCGCAGAGTAGACAGTGCTAAGAGGCCAGTCTTCTTTCAGATGTTGCCCACTGATACCCTAGGAGTGAAAGACAAAACATTCTTAAAGCAGATGAAGTATAGAGTAGACCCAGAGGGACCCACATGGAACCAATGCTGCTGACATGCACTGTTTACGTGTTTCCCCAAAGCACCCAGCACTACACTGGCCTCATGTATAAATTTTCCTAGTTAATACTGTTGATTGTCCAGAAAGAATAAAAGAGGCAGTGGGGCCAGAAACAGCAGTAACTGGGTTTGACAAGCACAAGTGCAGGCAAAGAGGGACCCGGGACAGCCCAGGCCGGGCACAGCTCCCACCTCTCACCTTGTACATGCCTTCTTCATACACTTCTTGGCTCAGCTCTGCCCAGTCGATGCCATCATCATGGTCCCTGTGGTCCTTCTGCAATGTTGCTCCTGAGTCATACACAGAGTGAAGCTTGAATCTCAGTCTCAGAAACCTGTACCCACTTCCACTGTTATGACCCCAATGCCATGTTCACACCCACCAGCCCCTCCGCAGGGGCAATCCCTGAGCAGCAAAATGAAGAAGAAAGGGAGCCTAGGCTCCAGTGGAAGACAGGAGGTATCTGAGGAGGAAGGAGAAGGGCAACCTGCCTCTTCCAGTCTCCATGTTCTTTTTCTTCTTAGATGTCTTCCAGAGGTACAGTCCAGTTCCCAGGAAGACTAGCGCAATCACGACGGCCCATAGGACGCCTCCAAGGGGACCATTAATGGCCTGTCCATGTGAACCTATTTCCCTCACACAGAGAGGGTGAAGAAAGCTTAAGAAAGGTTAAGGAAAGACAGAATTTTAAATACCCATTGCCAAGGGGAGATAGAGAGAGAGCGGATGGAAACAGATAGGGAACAGATGGGAACAGATAGAAAGAGAAATCTGACGTCCTGGTTTAGAAGCTGAAGAGGAAGGAGTACAGCAGGTTCATTCATGAACGAACTGAGAAAATATCAAAGTCGGCCCGCCAGAGGGACTGCAGTACACACCTTTGCACACAGGTCTTCAGGGAGGGTTTTGCAGAAGAGGTGATGCATAAACTGAATCTGGAGGGAGGAATAGGAGTTTCCCAGATATTCAGGGTGGGCACAGCATTTCAGGAAGGAGGAGCACCATGTTCAGGTAATGGCTGTGTCAAATCGCCAGCCCTGGGGGTTGCCATCACCCCACTGCAGCAGGAAGGAGAGGGACAGGGCAGGGAGGAGCCGGGCGAGGAGGATCAGAGGGAGAAGGGTGTCTTTCTTAAGGCTCTTGTGGGTCCTGCTGACTGTTGAACTTCATCTGAGACTCCAGGATGGGGCTGAGGGGAGGGTAATAGTGGGTTTAAGTGATGCTGACACATCAGGTCCCCCCAGCAGGTCTCCCCAGTGGAGGATGGGTTAGAGGGGCGAGCTGCACACCAGATCATTCATGATTCAATGAAACACTGAATGTGAGCCAACTTTGCCAGAAGCTCTGCTTGGGACATGTATTCAAAGAACACAAGACACGGCCTCTGCCCCCAAGGTGTTCCAGGTTACACAGGAGACAAATCCACAAACAGAGCATTGCTACTTAGCTTGGAGTGGAAGGTTACAGCACCTGCAGGGCCCTCTGCAAACTGAGATTGAGGTTCCTTTTGGTCAAAATTTATTAAAAGCAGGACCATAACTAAGCAAAGAGCCCTGTGTAACTGTATTGATCACACACCCATGAAGTTGGCCTTAACTGAGAGACATCCGTTAATAGGAGTAGGTAAGAAAGTGAGGGGCTCTTGACTTGGGAGGGCTGATGGTAGAGTAAACAGTGTTTCCAGAGGCTCAAAAGCTTGCAATAGCAGGACACATTCAGGGACTCTAGGCAAACAGTTCAGTGTGAAGTGTGTGAGGCAAGAAACTTGGGCAGAGGAGCATCTGAGCCCTGAATCCTACAGGGAGCCACTGGAGGTCAAATCCCTCAGATGACACAGACGATTGACACAATCCAATTTGCTTTTCCTAAAGACCACTCTAGACACACAATGAATGATGAATGAGTGTGGGGAGAGGTACTGGAAGTCTGCTGCATGGACCAGCCGTGGTAAGGGGTGGAAAGGAGAGCGTAGATGTGAGAGACATTTAAAAGCAGAAGCAAATTGGATGTGCTTCCCAGGCTCTTGTATGGGGTGACCCAGTGGAAGGTGGTGCTAATAACATGGTGGGGAGAAAAGCCCAGAACCCTCATCCCAGTGCACCTGAGCTCTGAGAATGCCCCTCCCCTCTGGCAGATTGCACTCACTATGGACACAGACTTCCCCAAGGTCTAAGGTGGCAGTTTTCTGGTCCACCTGGTTGCTGACCACACAGGTGAGACTGGCATTGGGCTGGCTCAAGGACAGGTTCAGAGTCAGGCTCCAGGAGTTGGGGGCTGGTCCCGGTGTCCCTCTCCACTCCAGTTCCCTGGGAAGGCCCTTGCTCTCCCAGGTCACCTTCAGGTCCTTCGTGTCCCCTGAGACACTGCACTCCAGAGTGACACTACACCAGCCTGGTTTGATGAATGGTGAGCGGACCAGGATCTGGGGAAAGGAAACAGGATCTGGGGCAGGAAGGACAAAAGAATGGAGCCTCACATGAATGAAGAACATTGCAGTTCATGTTTTCTTATCCATTATCTCACTGAAGCTCTGGCATCCTCCCTCTCAGGGTGGTAAACACATTTTCCAGAAGACACACAGTTTTCCCAAAACCCAAATATGTAGCAATGACAATAAGGAAGGGAACCACTGAGGTAAGCCCTATGTGATCTCACTAGATTAGCAAGCCTTAAAATTATTCCGTAAAAAAAGTAAATGCTAGACCTCATCTTCTAGAACCCATTATATATAAGAAGTTGGGATGTTTCCTAGAAGGAGAAGAAGGCTGGGAATGAAGGACTTGTCCTGTTCCAGGGCCTTTCCCTGTTTATCCTGCTCAGAGGATGCCAAAAGTAGAGACATTTCTGAGCGATGCAGTGGTAGTGACCAGGAATGACAACTCCAAGTGTGGTTAGAACATGATACTAAACTTGAGAGGTCCATACAGGAAGTCACTGATTAACAAGTCTGTGGTAGAAAGCACATGGGAACCTAAAATTGTCAAAGTCACTCTGTTATAGCAGATATTTCTCTATGCAACAGGAATTTTAGGGAAACAAAGAGCTGACTAAATGAGGTTCTTAAGAATTACTGCAGTGTAAATTTTCTCCTATATCTATCAAGGATTTGGGAGCTAGATTTGGGGAGTCTTTGTGAGTGATGCTGTCTCTGGTTGGTAAGAAGAGAGAGGGCAGGGAGGACCACCTACATCTGGATTTCCAAATTGTGGTAGGTGAACAATGCCCCCCTCCAGAGGTGTCCACATCCCAATCCCCAGAACCTGTGAATATGTTAGGTTACCTGACAAAGGGGAATTAAGGTAACAGATGGAATTAAGGATATTTATTAGCTGACCTTCAAATAGGGAGATTATTCCAGATTATCTGGATGGGACCAGTGTAATCACAAGGGTCCTTAAAAGTAGAAGAAGGAAGAAGAGGAGGAGGTCAGAGGGATGCAATGTGAGAAGGACTCATTCCCTCCATTGCTGGCTCTGAAGATGGAGAAATGTGACCATGAGCCAAAGAATTCAGGCAGCCACTAGAAGGTATGAGGGAAGAGAAAATGTTTTTCCCTCTGGAACCTCCAGGAAGGAACACAGCCCTGCCAACACCTTGACTTTAGCCCAGTGAGACCTGTGTCTGACTTCTGACCTCCAGAAATGTAAAATAATACTTTCGTGTTTTAAGCCACTAAGTTTATAGTAATTTGTTATAGCAGCAATAGAAAACTAATACACAAATCAAGTAAACTAAGTCCTATAAAGAACAATAATTATTATGACAAATACATTTCCCTCAAATTTTCATTCTCCTCTCCCAAAATTATCCCTGGTATGAATCTCAGCTCTGCTCACCATTTGTGGTGAAACTACTTACCCTAATTTTGAAGGAGAAAATACGATATGAAGGCTGGTGTCTGGAAGTAATCCTGAAAAATGGGACCTATGTGACACTCCTAGGACAAAAGCAGGAGGTAAGCCATGGGATGGAGTCAGATGCTGTCACTTACCATAGACAGTGAGGGGGAAAACTTGGTTAAGTTCTATTCCTCCAGTGAAGCTGGCTCGAGCCCGGTACAGTCCACTGTCCTCAGGGGTCAGGTTCTCAATCTTCAGGGACAAGATGCTGGGCACATGGACCCTCTGCTGGTACTTGTCCTGGAGGCTGACCCAAGTGGGAGTGTCTACCCCAGCACAGACTCACAGCAGGACTCTGTAGTTTGAGTCAGGGCCAAAGCCCCATGTGACCTCCTCCAGGTTAGCTTCTTGCTTCCTGATCACATGAAACAATACAGAACCTCCTCAGACCCTGTGCAGAGGAACATGGGCTCCAGAATCCTGAACTCCAGAACCATGTGTCCCAGAACTCTTGACCCCAGTGCTGCAGATGCCTAGGACATTAGGAGACAGGAAATGTGAGTGTTTTTTCAGTTAAGAATAAAGGAGAAAACAACAGAACCCATCTTTTTCATGAAATCCATCCATCCAAAATACTCCCTTGATTTTTGGAACATAAGTAAAATGAATTTGAAGTAATTCTGGGATCACGTCCTGGTTCTGGGGAAGCATAACCTCGAACAGGTTACTTAAACTTGCTAACTTACATTTTCCTTACTTGCCTGATAATGATGGTGTGAATTATATGAGATCATGTGTCTAAATCAGATTTTCAGGTATATATTAAATGCATAACTGTAGGAGGAGCTTCTTAAGTGTCTCCTCACATTCACATCCTTGTGTAATGCCCTCCGCTAGAGGGTGGGCTGCACCTAGTGACTGGCTTCTAAGGAATGGACCACAGCAGACTTGATGAATGTCACTCAGTGATACTAGGTAATAGGAGACTGTGACTTCCCTCTTGCTCTCTCTCTCTCTCCTTCACTCTCTCTCTTGCTCGCTCTGAGAAACCCAGCTGCCGTGTTGTCAGCTGTCCTAAGGAGGGGCCCATATGACAAGGAACCGAGGGAGTCTCTGGCCAACATCCAGGGAGGAACAGGGACCCTCAGTCCAGCAGACACAGGAACTGCCTCCATCAGCAATCACATGAGTAGGCTTGGAAGCAGATCCTGCCCAGCTGACCCTGAGCTGCTGCAGCCCTAGCCAAGACCTTGATTTCAGGCTGGGAGACCCTGAGCCAGAGGACCCAGCTGATTCACCCCTGGGCCCTGACCCACAGAAACTGTGAGAGTATACCTGGTGATATTTAGGCACTAAGTTTTGTGGTGACAGGTTACACAGCAGTGGATATCTAATACAGATATGAAGGCTGTTCTCTTTCCTGCTCCTTCTAGGCAGTGTAGCAGGCAGGACAGGCTAGGCTGTGCTGCATAACAAACAGTTACAATACCTCAGGGTCTTAGAACAAGGGGAGTTTATATCCCCCAGCACAGGTTCCATGAGACAGTGAGGAGGGGTCCTGTCGCACAGGGCGGAGGTTCTACCTCCTTGTAGCTGCACCCATGGAACTCACAGCACCCTCACAGGCTCCCAGCCCTGCAGCAGGGAGGGGAGACAGGAGAATCACACAGGGGGTTTCACTGCATCTGTCCAGAATTAGCGTGATCTCCTCTCATGTTTTTTGGCCAGCACTGTCACAAGGCTCTGGCTAACTGCCAGGGACTAGAATATGTGGGGAGCAAGTGATCCTTTAATGAGCTCTGCTGTCCTTGCCACCAAGACAGCACTTCCCTAGCCAGGCCCTGAGAGGCTGCAATGGGCCTTCCTCGGTCACTTTTCTGCAGAGCTGTGGTCAGTGGGCACATTCCCCTCAGGGCCACCTCCTCCAGAGCCCATCTTCCCCCTTGAGGTTTAAGCTCCAAGGACCTGATACCCTCTGTCCTTTTGGGGACCAGGGTAGGACAGAACAGGACCAGGGAAAGTGCCACAGAATGACTTTATCCTGAAAGGAAAAACAATTTCCTTCTTCCAGCAGGTCAGGATTCTCCAGGGTCGGCCTCTGCCTGCTGGGAACCCAGTCCTCTTTCCAAGTCAGTAAGTTCTCATTTCAAGCCTGCTTTTCTCCTGCTGTACTTATACCCATTCCTGGCTCTCACTGGAAGCAGAGAATAGCTCGTGCCAGTGTTCATATGCACAAGTATTTCAGATATTTCTTTGTATTCATTTAATCACCAACTCATTTAAGCAGGCATCTCCTCGGGGTGAGGCCTTCACCCCAGTTCCATCAGCTCCCCTCACAGGACTGTGACCCTCACACTGAGCTTAACAACCTTTCAGCCCTGAGCCAAAAGCCTTCATGACCTATATCAGTGGGGGCAGTGGTCCACGAGAGTAAAAGGTATTCACTCATCCGTCTCCTGTCTGGCTCCTCACAGCTCTTCTTCTGTCCCTTCTTTCCACACCTCACTCCCCGCTGAGACCCTAGTGCAGGACGAGGTCTGGTGCAGATGAGACATTGTCCTGTAGAGCACACACCCTGTGGTGCAGGATGGACTCCCCGACATAGCCCACAGAAGGTTGACTGAGAAGAGCTGGATGGGACTGTGCTACCAGGTCCCTCTAAACAAGTCAGGACACAAATGCCATGACCAGCAGGTCCCCATGACACAGCGCTCTATCCCTCTCTCACCAGAAACAGAATTGGCCCCAAACTTGAGTTTGGATTCTAGCCTCCAGAACTAAGGGAAAACAAATTTCTGTTGTTAAGTCACCCAGTCTATGGTATCTTGTTTTGGCAGCCCAAGTTGAGTAACACAGTCCTACAGGTTTTAGAGAGAACATAGTCCTGCTGACCCCTTGATTTTCGACTTCTGGACTCCAGAACTGAAACAATAAATTTCTGTTCTTTTATGCCATCTCGATTTTGGGTCCTCATGAAGAGATTAGTGCCTATATAGTAAGAAGAAGAAGAAAGAGAGAAGTCTCTCTCTCTCTCTCCATGTCTGTCTGTCTGTCTGTCCTTCTCATGTAATCTTTGAACCCCAGGAACTATAGAAAAAAACTCTAACATATCTCTCTAGTTAAATAAAGTTGAAGAGAAGAGAAAGCTTACATTTTGCTGTTGACACAGAGGTACCTAGTTAAATGGGATGTAATGCCATGCAAAGCTCATTGTTATTTCAAGACATCTGTTTACAAATACTCTCTAATCCACTGAACTTTATATAACTCCTACAAGTTCATATACTGGCTGGGATACTAAAACCAAAAATTAAAACTATAAAAGCTTTCCAAGCCTTCTTCAGAATTCATAATTCCCTAGGTGTTCCTATCTTCTTATTAGTTTTTATTTAATTTCATTATAAACATATAATCTCTGATGAAGTCATAAAGGAGGTATAGAGCCTTCCTTAGGATAGTCTTTGTTTAAGTTCCCATTTTGCTTAATCCCCAGTCCTCTCTGCTTCACCCTCCCTTCTCTCTTCCCCAAGTTCACCCCCTCCTGGAACCCACTTAGCAGTCTACTGCTCCTTCCATGGTTTCTCCATACTTTTATGACATGTGGCTCTACAGACACATTTAAATTTTGGAGGCTGCCCCTCCTTTTACAAAATTAGAATTTTATTGTATTCAGTATCCTGCATGCTGCCCAAGAAAACCAGACTAGAGTTGCTTCCTTCAGCTCAGGCACAGGGTTCTAGGTCCGCCCCTTTCTCTGTAGGACAGTGGCAGAGGCTGTCAGGTCAGGGAAGACTTGTTCTCACTCCCTCGGCCCCCCAGGAGCCGGCTTCTATATCTGTCTCCATCCCTCTCCCCAGCTGGCTCCAGACTCTCCTGGCTTCCCTGTTATGGCAGCAGTAGCTACCTCATCTCCCTAGTAACGGAGCCCTTACTCTAGCCAAGGCTGCCTCCACTCAGGGTTCCCAGCCTCAACACAACCTAAGACATCAGACAGAGAGGGAGACCCTGTATCTTGGCTTGCCCACCCCCAGAGAGCCAGGCTACTCACTGAGGAGGAGGCTGGCGAATCCCAGGGACCAGGAGGCCCAGCAGAGGTGGGGTCTTCTGAGCAGGGCCCCATCAGTGCTGCCTGCCAGTCTGTTCAGCTGCAAAGGAAATATCTAAGAAGCAAGAGCAAGAGGGGGGGGAAAAGCTTCACTCCTGAGAGCTCTTGGGCTCTTCCCCACCCTAAGGGTGGGGCTAGTATGTTAGTTCTGGGATGTCAGCTCACAGGTCTAGAATAAGCCATTCAGATGTTTCATATTATCCCCAGAACCTGTAGTAGGATTTCAATAAACAATTGCAGAATAAATATATAAACAACCCCACTCTGTGATATGTCTGTACTATGTTGGAGAGGCCCCGTTCCTGTGGTCATGCTAGTGTGGTGATCTCAACTCCTTACCCCTACACCCATTGTAATCCCTTTACTAGTTTCCCCTGGTTAACAGCTCAGCCCAGGCAGCCTTGCTCACCAATGTCAGCCTATGGTCGGACACAGAAGTGACACTATTACAGCCAAGGTGGGCAAGACCTCTCCTGCTCTGGTCGATTGGCCTCTGTCTTTACACCGTTTAATGAGATATATTTCCTTTCTGATTTTCCGTAAACTTCAACTGTCCATTGCCTAAGTAAGAAGCTGTTAGCAAAAAAATAAAGCCCACTGTGGAAAGTGTCAACTCACCACATGCCAAGTACAAATATTGGCATTTATCAATTGCTTGCACTCTTATGGCTTTCTTAGCTGCCACTAGCACCAGTTATCCGCCCTACACACAGGGCAAAGCCAGACCCCCACAGTATCTGATAGACTCTTGTCTGCATCACACCCACCATTTCCCTTTAAGCCACTGCCAGGCCTGCTCCTGCTATCACAGAGGGGCAGGGATAGATATCTACACACCCCTCCGGGCCACAGCCTCAGCTGCCTCAGACTCACTCCCACCCACTGAGGCTCAGGCTCTCGCCTCTTCTCACCAGACTGAATACCCCACTACATCGGAGAACTCTTGGGTCCACACCCTACAGAATCAGCACCATCTACCTAACTACTGGTCCGTGCCTCCTTCTCCTGCCCACTGAGGCTTTCTCCTCAGCTGCCCAGACCCCATTGCTGCATTCGCAAGACTGGCCCCACGACCATGCACTCAAGGTATTCAGGGTGCTGCGTATTAAATCCATTTTATGGGTGTGAAACCTGAGACCAAGAGTGGCTGCATGACCTGCAAAAAGTCGCACAGTGAAGCAAGTGTAGGGTCTGGACTCTCAACAACAAACTCTAGAAAAAATTTTTCCAATATCACAGCCACTGTCCCATTCCACTCTGTGGCCTCAAACAACTCACCTGAGTCCATTCTGTGCTCCCTTAAAGTGCTCTGCAGCATCTCAGACAAGAGAATATCTAGCACTGGCTTATTCCCTCCAACCCCATCTAGTAATGGGGGAATGACCCGAAAAGGTAATGAGTCCTGTGGTCAGACACTTCTGTATGGAGTCAACATACAGGCAGCTCACCCACTGGTCACCCTCAGGGTGATGGGAAACAAGTCTGGTATGTCCCCCTTCCCCATGTCCCTGCACCTCATGTGAGCAATTTTTGTGTGAGAACTGTTTGGTTTTTGAAGATCATTTGCTTAAGGGCAGTGGGGAGGAGGAGCCTAGAGAGAGGGAACCAGCAATGTGGTGCAGGCCAGGGACACTGGGAGAAAGCCAGACAGTAGACTTTACATGCTGGCAAAACAGCTGGGACTTTAAAAAAATCTACCTCATTTTCAACATACCAACCATCCTGTGCTAAGGCATAACACATAAACAAGTACACATGCCAACTGCAGAAACTTTGGAAAGAGTTTACCAAACACAAACACTTGGTGCCAGGAATCTTTGGGGAATTGAAGGAAGGCAGGCCTGGATCTACAGCACCATAATGTGTGCGTCAGGAAGGTCAGAGAGGAGAGAAATGTAGAGTCCAGTGATATGGAGAGTCCAGGAAGAGGAGATCTGAGAGGTGACCAGGAGAAAGTAAGCTCCCGAGAATGCACAGAAATTGTCGGGAACTCTCTGGATGTCCAAGGGACTTCAGGGGTGGTCATATCTATTTTATTTGAATTCCAAAGAGCAAAATATCCCAGTGGAGTGCTTAGTTATGTGAAGAATACATGTATTGAATATCTATTCTATGTGTTCTTTCAATTAATCTACAATATATGCTTAATTAAATCCTTAAAACATGATATTTCCTAAGCATTACATGCATCTAATGAAGGATCATCTTGAAAGTACAAAGAGATTAAATAACTTGCTCAAGGTTGTATTTTAAGTAACTGGCAAGATGCTTACAAGCTTCAACATCAGCCCAGCCATGGACATGCTCAAGAGAATATAGTTTCTGAGAAACTTAAGTCATGACTGTGAAAGGCCTGGGGAGATAGAAGTTGACTGTTTCCTTATGTGAGAAGAAACTGCAGGCCTGGGAGGAGTGTTAGGTGCTTAGGTAAAGAAAAATTGGGGGGAGAGGATCTGAATTATGGTCTTTTCCATGATCACCCTTCCTGGGTGAAAGACTAGAGCCACCAAGCCAGCCATGCATGCTTTACTGCAGAGCAGCGGAGAAGACCCAGAGCTGGGCTGGAGGGAGAAGCAGACAGCAGCAGGTGCAGACTAGCCATAACTATTCTTCCTCTCTTCCTCTCCTCTTCCTTTGTAATAGAACTAATAATTTGCCAGTTAAAAAAATTACATTTAATATTTTTAATAAAAAATAAACAGCACTAAAATTTTAAAAAATAATAAGAGGATAATGGGTGGTTTCAATGAGTCATTCAGGGAAAAGTAGGTAAATATTGAGCAACTATAGTCATAATAATTTAACATGCATGTTAAAATGTGAAGGGTATTAAATGTCAGAGTAAGAACCTTCAAAAATTCTCTCCTTTCTAAAATCAGTGAGAGAAGCGGTTTCCCTTTCAGAGAACTTTTTCAGAATTCTGGAAAATAACTATGACACATCCAGTAACCTGACAGGCATTTATTCAAGAAAAACAGCTGAATTACAATAAGGACAGGAAGGTTTGTGGTGTTTTAAATTTCCCTACTTAAGTCTCTGCTCTCCAACAGCACAATACACCTGAAAAACAATAGCCTGTATTCTTGGTGAACACCAGCAACCTTGCAGACACCAGAGAAAGCCATTTCAAGGCCTCATTCCCAATAAATTTGTCATGATTTGACATATCTGGTGGTACCTCTGAAGACCCCACTTCAACAAAATCTGTATTTGACCTAACATGGAATTCTCCTACTGTTTGACAAAAGCAATTACAGGCAATTGTTTAATTTTGGGCTGCCTACAGTATTGAATAATAGTTCATGCAAACTATAGACTAATTAAAATCTTATAAGGGAGAGCTGGAGTATGAGGGGGTTTTGAAAAGCTCTGATATATTTCTGGGAATCTAGAAATATAGGCATATGAATATGGCTGTATGCATTTGCAAAGAGGCCTGAGAAGGCCCTGGCTAACATTGGGCCTCTGTGCAAGCACAAATTGAAGCCTAAAGGCACAGTTGTCAAAGGTCTGGACGAGTATGGAAGATAAAGCCAATATGCACACAGAGATTCTCAGCAAAGAAGATAAGAGTCCAGGCATTGAAAAAAAAAATCTTGGGAATTCCCTGGTGGTCCAGTGGTTAGGATTCCGAGCTTCCACTGCAGGGGGGATGGGGTCCGATACCTGGTTGGGGAACTAAGATTTCGCAAGCCACGCAGCCCGACCAAAAAAAAAAAAAAAAAAATCTCTACCCAACATTAGCTGACTACTAAGCTAAACAAACAGAAACTTCAGTAGTCAAACACAACAAAGAATGCGAATGAACAGAATTACTTCAGAAATGTAACTAAGCAAACAAGAAAAAGTACAACAAACAACAGTAACAAGCCCTAGAAAGGGGGAGAATCTGATTTCCAGAGTTGCCATATTATATTATTTTAAATGACCAGTTTTCAACAAAAACTTATAAGATATGCAGAGAACCAAGAATATGTGATACATTCCCAAAGATAAAAATACAATATCCCTGAAGAAGCATAAATATTGGATTTACTGAAAAAACTTAAAATTGGCTATTTTAAATATCTTCAAAGAATGAAAGAAAATCATGTGTGAAGAACTATAGAAAAATATAAGATCAATGAATCACCAAACAGAGAATATTAATAAAGATATAAAAATTATAACAAAGAACCAAGTAGAAATTCTGGAGTTGTAGAATCCAATAACTGAAGTGAAAAATTCACTGGAGGAGCTCAACAACAGATATGAGTAGAAATAAAAGTAATCAGTGAACTTGAAGACATGCAACTTAGATTATCCAAACTGAAATAGAGAAAGAAAAAATAATGAAGAAAAAATAGAAAGACATTCAGAGACCTATAGGACACCAACAATCATATCAAGATGCACATAATGGATTTCTAGAAATAAAGGAGAAAAGGAAAAATTGTGAAAAAATATTGGCAGTACATTTCCTAAAATTTATTTTTTTAAAAAACACTACACAGTCAATGAAATTCAACCAGGTTAAACTCAAAGATATCCACATCTAGTCATATAATTAGATTATTAAAAGAGCAAGATGGAGAATCTTGAAAAGAAAGAAAGTTACTCATCTCATAAAGAATCCCCAATATGTATATGTATAACTGATTCACTTTGATATAAAGCAGAAACTAACACACCTTTGTAAAACAATTATTCGCCAATAAAGATGTTAAAAAAGAAAGAAGAAAAAAAGATTAGCATCTGCTTTCAGAAACCATGGAGGCCAGAAAGCCCTGGGATGACAAATTCAAAGTTTTGAGAGAAAAAAAATTTCAAACATATATTGACTATCCAGCAAAACTGTCCTTTGAAGGACAAATTAAGACATACAAAGCTTGTGTAGCAATACATATATCAGAAAAAATAGACTTTAAAACGAAGCCTGTAACAAGAGATAAAGAAGGACATTATGTAATGATAAAAAGATCAATGCAACAAGAAGATATAACAATTGTAAATATAGATGCTATATATGTACCCAACATAGGAATATTTAAATACATAAAGCAAATATTACAAATATATAGGGAGAAATTGGCAGTAACACAATTATAGTAGGGGACATTAACATCCACTTTCATCAATGGACAGATCATCCACACAGAAAATCAATAAGGAAACACTGAAATTAAATGACATATTAGATATTAATAGAATATACCCTTGAAAAGCAGCATAACACATTCTTTTCAAGTGCACATGGAACATTCTCCAGGATAGGTCACATGCTAGGCCCCCAAACAAGTCTCAATATACTTAAAAAGATTGAAATCATATCAAGTATCTTTTCTGAACACAACACTATGAGACTAGAAATCATCTATAAGAAAAAAAACTGCAAAAAACACAAAAATGTGGGGGATGAACAATATGCTACTAAATAACCAGTGGGTCACTGAGGAAGTTAAAGGGAAAATAAAAAAATACCTGAGTCAAATAAAAACAATGATCCAAAATCTATGAAACACAGTAAATGTAGTTCTAAGAGAGAAGTTTATAATAATACAAGCCTACTTCAGGAAACAAGAAAAAAATCTCAAACGACCTAACCTTACACCTAAAAGAACTAGAAAAAGAAGAATAAACAAAATCCAAATTTAATAAAGGAAAGAAATCATAAAGTCAGAGCAGAAACACATGAACTAGAGCCTAAAAACTATAGAAAAGATCAATGAAACAGAGTTATTTCATTGAAAAGATGAACAAAATTGATAAACCTTTAGCCAGACGCATCAAAAAAAAAACCAAAAAAAAAACAAAACAAGGGCCCAGATAAGTAAAATAAGAAATGAATGAGAGGTTAAAATTGACATCACAGAAATACAAAGGATCATAAGAATTTACTATGAACAATATACACCAATAAAATAGAAACCTAGAAGAAATGGATAAATTCCTTGAAACATATAATGTCCCAAGACTGAATCAGAAAGAAATAGAAAGTATGAACAGAATAATTACAAGTAATGAAATTGAATTGAGAACTTTATTGAGAAACTCCCAACAAACAAAAATCCAAGACCAGACAGCTTCAGAGATAAATTCTACAAAACATTTATTTTTTCCTTCCCGTTTTATTGAGATATGATTGACATATAGAAATGTGTAAGTTTAAGGTGTACAGCATAATGATATGACTTACATACATCATGAAATTTTTACATTTAGTGCACATCCATTATCTCATAAACATACAAAATTAAAGAAATAAAAAAAAGAGATTTTTTCCTTGTGATGAGAACTCAGGATTTGCTCTCTTAACAACTTTTGTATACAATATGCAGCAGTGTTAATTGCATTTATCATTTTGTACATTATACCCCTAGTACTTGTTTACCTTATAAATGAGAGTGAATCTTTTGACTGCCTTCATCCAGTTCCTCCAGCCCCACACCCCATCTCTGACAACCAGAAAGCTGATCTCTTTTTCTGTAAGTTTGTTTGTTTGTTTGTTTTTGAAGTATAATTGCCCTACAACACTATGTTAGTTCATGTTACACAACATAGTGATTCAGTAGTTCTAAACATTTCAAAATGATCACCACTATAATCTAGGTATGAGCTGTCACCAAACAAATACATTACATAATTATTGACTACATTCACCACTGTACATTTGATACCCATGACTCATTTGTTTTGCAACTGGAAGTTTGCACCTTTTAATCTCCCTCATCTATTTCTCTCCTCCTGCTACCACTCTCCCCTCTGGCAACCACTGTACTCTGTATCTACAATTCTGTTTCTATTTAGTTGTTTTGGTTATTTCTTATGTTTTTTAGATTCCACATATAAGTGAAATCATACAGTATTTGTCTTTCTCTGTCTGACTTTTTTCACTTAGCATAATACCACTCAGGTCCATCCATGTTATAGCAAATGGGAAAGTTTCATTCTTTTTCATGTCTGCATAATATTCTATTGTATATGTATACTACATCTTCTTTATCCATTTATCTATTAATGGGCACTTTAGGTCGCATCCATGTTTTGACTACTATAATGCTGCAATGAACATAGAAGTACATATATTTTTTTGAATTAGTGTTTTCATTTTCTTCAGATAAATGCCCAGGAATGGAATTGCTGGATTGTATGGTAGTTCTATTTTTAATCTTTTGGGGAATCTCATATGGTTTTTCATAGTGCCTGCACCAATTTATATTCCCAACAGCAGCACACGAGAGTTCCATATTCTCTACTTCCTCACCAACACTGATTTCTTGTCTTGCTGACAATAGCCATTCTAACAGGTGTGAGGTGATATCTCATTGTGATTTTAATTTGCATTTCCCTGATTATTAATGATATTGAGCATCTTTTCTTGTGCTTGTTGAACATTTGCATGTCTTCTTTGGAAAAATATCTATTCAGATCCTCTGCCCATTTATAATTGGGTTCTTTTTGTGTATTTTCTGATGTTGAGTTCTATGAATTCTTTGTCTGTTTTGGATATTAACCCCTTGCTGGATATTATCATTTGCAAATATTTTCTCCCATTCAATAGGTGGCCTTTTCATTTTGTTGATAGTTTTCTTTGCTATGCAAAAGATTTTTAGTTTGATGTAGTCCCATTTGTTTATTTTTTGTTTCCCTTTCTTGAGCAGACAAATAAAAAAAAATTACTGAGAATGATGTCAAAGAGAATACTGCAATACTGCCTATGTGTTCTTCTAGAAGTTTTATGCTTTGAGGTCTTACATTTAAGTCTTTAATCCATTCTGAATTTATTTTTGTATTTGGTGTGAGAAAGTAGTCCAGTTTGATTCTTTTGCATGTAGTTGTCCAATTTTCCCAATATAATTTATTGAAAAGGCCGTCTTTTCCCCATTGTATATTTTGCCTCCTTTGTCATAGATTAATTGCCCATATAAGTGTGGGTTCATTTCTGGGCTCTCTATTCTGTTCTACTGATCTATGTGTCTGTTTTTATGCCAATACCATATTGCTTTGATTACTGGTATCTCTGGCTGCAGGGCCGGTGGGTCCTGGAGCTGGTGTTGGTTCACTGGTAAGCAGTGATGGCACCAAGGGAGTCGGGGGGTTGGTGCTGGCTTACTGGTAGGCAAAGCCTGATTCCAGGTTTCTGGCTATAGGGTCCTGGAGCTCCTAGAGCTGGCATCAGCCCACTGGTGTTGGGTGTTGGGGTACAGTGGGTTCCTGGGCTTTGCTGGCCACTGGTGGGCAGAGCCAGGTCTCAGGGTCTCTGGCTGCAGGGCCCTGGGTGTCCCAGATTTGGTGTCATTTTATTGGTGGGAGGGGCCACGGCCCAGACAAGGCCAAGAACAAGGCGGTCCCAGGGCTAGTACCAGCACACTGGTTGGCAGGCTCAGGTCTTGTGCCCTCCAGAGAACAGCTGTCTTAAGGCAGCTGGCCTGCTGGTGGGTAGGGCTGTGAACTCCTCTCCCCCCAGCTAGCTGCTTGGTCTAAGGCATCCCAGGATGGTACTGGGGCCAACAAGTTTGTAGGTGGTGCTGGGTCCCTGCACTAATAAGCTAGAGGGAGGGTTCCAAAATGGTGTTTGCCAGCACCAATGTCCTCATGGAAGAACGAGCTCTCAAAAAGGCTTCTGCCAACATCAATGTCCCCAGGGTGAGCTCAAGTTGTCTCCTGCCTCTCCCAGTGGCTCTCCAAGCTCAATAGGTAGTTCCAACACAGTCTCCTTTCAAATTACTACCCTGTCCTGGGTCTCAGAGTGTGTGAGATTTTGTGTGCACCCTTTAAGAGTGGAGTCTCTGTTTCCTACAGCCCTCTGGCTCTCCTGAAAATGAGCCTTGCTGGCCTTCAAAGCCAAATGTTATGGGCTTGTCTTTCTGGTGCAGGACCCCCAGACTGGGTAGCCTGAAGTGGGACTCTTGTTACCAAACCAAACTTGGGTCCACTTGCCCAACACACAGCAAAGCCAATCTACTGACACTGAGAAGCAGTGAAGGAAAATACAGTGCTTATTACAAGGCAACCAGCACAGGGCCAAGCAAGGAGAATGGGCACTTCATGCTCAAATGATCCAAACTCCCCAATGTATTTTGGAGAAGGGTTTTTAATGGCAAGGTTAGGGAGATCATTGCAGGGTGTCTGATCAGATAGTGGACATTCTTCTGATTCGTTGGTGGTAAGGTAACAGGTGGTATCTCAGGAGTCAACACCATCAACTTTCTGATTCTAACCAGTCTGGGGTGTAGGTGCTGCTGGTCAGCAGTTAACTTCTTCCACGTAATGGGGGTTTTAATATCTGCAAAACAACTCAAGGATGTGACTCAGAATATTATCTATAGCCCTTGAGGAGAAACTGAATGTCCTTGACTTTGCTTATGGCTAAATTATTATTTTGTCTTGCATAACTATTTTCCATTGTTTCTGCATTTTCTTATTTTTCTGATTACATTTGTTCTTTGGAATTTAGGGAAGGCCTAGGAGTCTAAAGCTTTTCTACTAACAAGAGACAGGGAACACAGGGGGTCTGTTCCCAGGAAGGGCCTGCAGGGTCCTGCTCAGTTTCACTCCAACCACTTGCTCCTTGGGGAGGACCTCTGCAATTGTCATTATCCTCCCTTTTATGGGTCACTCACCCAGGGGTGTGGGTCTTGACTATACCACATATCCACACCTCCAACCCATCTCACTGTGGTTCCCTCCTTGTATCTTTAGTTGTAGAAGATCTTTTCTGCTAGTCTTCTTTTTTTTTAACATCTTTATTGGAGTATAATTGCTTTACAATGGTATGTTAGTTTCTGCTTTATAACAAAGTGAATCAGTTATACATATACATATGTTCCCATATCTCTTCCCTCTTGCATCTCCCTCCCTCCCACCCTCCCTATCCCACCCCTCTAGCTGGTCACAAAGCACAGAGCTGATCTCCCTGTGCTATGCGGCTGCTTCCCACTAGCTATCTATCTATTTTACATTTGGTAGTGTATACATGTCCATGCCACTCTCTCACTTTGTCATATCTTTACCCTTCCCCCTCCCCATATCCTCAAGTCCATTCTCTAGTAGGTCTGTGTCTTTATTCCCATCTTGCCACTAGGTTCTTCCTGACTTTTTTTTTTCCCTTAGATTCCATATATATGTGTTAGCATACTGTATTTGTTTTTCTCTTTCTGACTTATTTCACTCTGTATGACAGACTCTAACTCCATCCACCTCACTACAAATAACTCAATTTTGTTTCTTTTAATGGCTGAGTAATATTCCATTGTATATATGTGCCACATCTTCTTTATCCATTCATCCGATGATGGACACTTAGGTTGCTTCCATGTCCTCACTATTGTAAATAGAGCTGCAATGAACATTGTGGTACATGACTCTTTTTGAATTATCATTTTCTCAGGGTATATGCCCAGTAGTGGGATTGCTGGGTCGTATGGTAGTTCTATTTTTAGTTTTTTAAGGAACCTCCATACTGTTCTCCATAGTGGCTGTATCAATTTACATTCCCACCAACAGTGCAAGAGGGTTCCCTTTTCTCCACACCCTCTCCAACATTTATTGTTTCTAGATTTTTTAATGATGGCCATTCTGACCGGTGTGAGATGATATCTCATTGTAGTTTTGATTTGCATTTCTCTAATGATTAATGATGTTGAGCATTCTTTCATGTGTCTGTTGGCAATCTGTATATCTTCTTTGGAGAAATGTCTATTTAGGTCTTCTGCCCATTTTTGGATTGGGTTGTTTGTTTTTTTGTTATTGAGCTGCATGAGCTGCTTCTAAATTTTGGAGATTAATCCTTTGTCAGTTGCTTCATTTGCAAATATTTTCTCCCATTCTGAGGGTTGTCTTTTGGTCTTGTTTATGGTTTCCTTTGCTGTGCAAAAGCTTTGAAGTTTCGTTAGGTCCCATTTGTTTATTTTTGTTTTTATTTCCATTTCTCTAGGAGCTGGGTCAAAAAGCATCTTGCTGTGATTTATGTCATAGAGTGTTCTGCCTATGTTTTCCTCTAAGAGTTTGATAGTGCCTGGCCTTACATTTAGGTCTTTAATCCATTTTGAGTTTATTTTTGTGTATGGTGTCAGGGAGTGTTCTAATTTCATACTTTTACATGTACCTGTCCCAGCACCACTTATTGAAGAGGCTGTCTTTTCTCCACTGTATATGCTTGCCTACTTTATCAAAGATAAGGTGACCATATGTGCGTGGGTTTATCTCTGGGCGTTCTATCCTGTTCCATTGATCTATGTTTCTGTTTTTGTGCCAGTACCATACTGTCTTGATTACTGTAGCTTTGTAGTATAGTCTGAAGTCAGGGAGCCTGATTCCTCCAGCTCCATTTTTGGTTCTCAAGATTGCTTTGGCTATTTGGGGTCTTTTGTGTTTCCATACAAAATGTGAAATTTTTTGTTCTAGTTCTGTGAAAAATGCCATTGGTAGTTTGATAGGGATTGCATTGACTCTGTAGATTGCTTTGGGTAGTATAGTCATTTTCACAATGTTGATTCTTCCAATCCAAGAACATGGTATATCTCTCCATCTATTTGTATCATCTTTAATTTCTTTCATCAGTGTCTTATAATTTTCAAGCAGGTTTTTTTATATGAAAATATAAGAGGCAAGACCATTCAAAGACATTCTAAAAAATAAGCATAAGCAGGAGACTAGTCCTAAGAAATTAAAACTTACCATGGAACTACAATGATTAAAATAGCATGGTATCAACACTTGAATAAACATAGAAAGTCCAAGAAAACACACAATAATTGTTTTGAGATAATTGGCTAACCATCAAGAAAAAAAATTGAATTCACACAACATGCTTCATACCAAAATAAATTTCACAAAGAAGAATGATTTAAATGTGTATGGAAATAGATAGTGCTGATGATTGCACAACATTGTGAATATACTTGATGTCACTGAGTTGTACACCTAAAATGGGTAAAATGTCAAATTTTATGTTACATATATTTTTCCACAATAAAAAATACACCACACACACAAAAATTTTTAATGTAAAAAATTTAAAAAAATCACAGAATGATATTTTTAATATCCAAGAGTAGGAAAAGCTTAACCATGACAAAAACAAAAACACAGACAATCAAAAACCTCTGAAACCAGAAAAGTTTGATATATTTAACAAAATAAAAATAAAAATTTTTCTTCATGGCAAAATTGGCTAAATATACAAAAAAATCAGAAATTATGAAAGATATTAAAATGCAAAAAAATATGGAAATTACTTAAATGTTCATTGGAGACAATAGAGGATCAGTATGATATTGATATACAGTAGAATTCTATGTAACCATACAAAAGATTAAGGTAGTTCTTTATGTGAGGTTATGAAATAATTGCTAAGCTACATTATTAAGGCAAAAAGAAGTCACAAGAAAAAGAGTACATAGTATGTTAGCATTTGTGTAAAGAAGGAGGGCAATTATGTGTACATTTTCTTTGCATGTGGATAGAATATATTCAAAAGGTAGAGGAAAAAGGAATAAAGAGTGAGAATTATAGACCTATGTTAATGGGCACACAGTGTACAAAGCTGTAATTTTTGACAATAACAAAATAACTCATACTCACCAAATCTGGATAGACTATTTTAAATTAAGAAGACATGCACTTGGAGTGTATCACAAAAGATGGCAGTGTAGGAACTCAGAAATTGGACCTTCCACACACATACAGAAAAAAATCTATTTAGCTGACAAGAACTGTCTGAATGACAAGAACTCTCTGAATAGCTATTTTAAAAACTCTGAAGTCTAGTCAAACACTTGCAGCATTCATGGGAGGGATAAAGAAAGAAGCTGGTAAATTTTAGTGTTTTTTAGTGGCTACCATCTCCCACTCCAAAATCCCATGGCAGGGCAGCCATAAGGACATGATACACATTCCTGGTGAGACTTGCTGGTGCCAGTGTGGGAAACAGGAAACTGTCCTCCTGGTTGCATTTTTTAATCTGTCTGGTAGATTTCTGAGTGGTATCATAGAAGCTGGCCATAGTTTCAACCCCTGCAAGGCCAAATCAGATTTCCTAGTGACTTCCATTGAGTGGCTTTAAAGAAACAAAACACCTTTCCACCTTCCTTTTTTATTGGATCCATGCATTTAAGGAAATCTTTGTCATGTCACCAGATGACTACAGAAATAATGGAATGGAGACTTCAATGACCACACATGACAAGGAATTTGGTCTTTGAAAAAATAGTTTGGAAAACTCACTAAACAAACATACAGTTGCAGCTTTCATCAAGCAGCAACAGCAATCCCTGGGGAAGGGGTGGAATTCTGCTTTCCAGAATTACCCAATTACAACATTAACAATGCCCAGTTTTCAAAAAAGTTACAAAGCATACAAAGACTTAGGAAAGTGGGACTGTTCACAGGAAAAAAAAAAAAATTGACAGAAAACATCCCTGAGGAAGCCCAGATCCTGGGCTAAACACTAAACAACAACTTTAAATTAGCTGTCTTAAATATCCTCAAAGAGCTGAAAGAAACTATGAAAAAACTAAGGGAACCCAGGGGAACTATGTATGAAAAATAGGGAATATCAATAAAGAAATCAAACTTATAAAATGAAAGGAAACAGAAATTCTGAAGTTGAAAAGTACAATGGCTGAAATAAAAACTCACTGGAGGGGTTCAACAATAATTTGAGCAGGTGGAAGAAAGGATCAGCAAACTTGAAAATAAGGCAATTTAAATTACCCAAACTGTGGAGCAGAAAGAAAAAAGAATGAAAAAAATAATGAACAGAGCCTAAGGGCCATGCGGAACATCGCCAAGTGTACCAACATATGCATTTGAGAGCCCCAGAAGGAGAAGAGAGAGAGAAAAGGGCAAATATTTGAAGAAACAACAGCCAAGAACTTCCCAAATGTGATGAAAAACATGCATCTACACATCCAAGAAGCTGAAAGAACTCCAGATAGGATAAACTCAGAGACCTACATCAAGACATGTTATAATCAAACTATCGAAAACCAGAGACAAACAGAGAATCTTGAAAACAGCAAGAAAGAACTGACTTGTCACATACATATATTTACAAGGCTCCTCAATAAGATGAGCAGCTCACTTGTCATAAGAAACCATGTAGGTCAAAAGATAGTGGGATGATATAGTTAAAGTTCTGAAGGTAAAATGATAGTCAAACAAGAATTCTAGTATCTACAATACTATCCAAAAATGAAGGAGAAATTTAGAAATTCCCAGATAAACAAAAGTTGAGGGAACTCAATGCTAGTAGATCTGCCCTACAAGAGATGCTACAGGTAGTCCTTCAGGTTGAAACAAAAGGGCACTAGAAGCCACAGGAGGAAATAAAGATCACCAGTAAAAGTGATCTTTTCTATATTTAACTGTATTGTTAAATATAGAAGCTAGTGTTATTGTATTTTTGATATGTGGCTCCTCTTTTTGTTTCCTATGTGATATATAAGAAAATGCATAAAACAAAATTATAAACCTATGTTAATGAGCACACAGTGTATAAAGCTGTAATTCACGACAATAACAAAATAAAGTCATTGATGGAACTGGACAGGAACAGAATTAATGCATGCTATTGAAGCTAAGATGCTATAAATCTACCAATCTATACTATTATAAATTTAGGGTGTTAATATTTTGAATGTTTACTTTTTCCCCATGGCAAGCACTAGGAGAATAACTAAAAATGTATAGAAAAGGCAATTAAATGAAATCAAAATGGTACACTAGAAAAAAATTAGTCAAACGTGAAAGAAAGCTGTATTGAAGGAATTGAGGGGAAAAATATATGACTTAGAAAACAAATAATACAAAGGCACAAGATTCTTAAATTTTATTTGGTCTGTAGTCACTATTGCCACACCTGTAATCATTTTGTTGACACTTTCCTAATCTATCTTTTTTTTTTTCTTAAGTGGAATCACCAACAATTTTATTGACCCAAATGCAAATGCTGAGCTCAAACAACAGTGCTGTCTTTCTACTACAGACATAGATGCTCCAAACTACTGGCATAAATTCAATTGTTCTACAAACCTAAAAGTTTTATCTGAAGAGAGAATGGAACATTTCCTCTAAAACAAAATTTAAACCTATGATTTTTATGAGCCCAGCACTGAGAGTTTTTTTTAAATTTATTTATTTATTTATTTATTTATTTATTTATTTATTTTTGGCTGTGTTGGGTCTTCGTTTCTGTGCGAGGGCTTCCTCCAGCTGTGGCAAGTGGGGGCCACTCTTCATCGCGGTGCGCGGGCCTCACTACCGTGGCCTTTCGTTGCGGAGCACAGGCTCCAGATGCGCAGGCTCAGTCAGTAATTGTGGCTCACGGGCCCAGCTGTTCTGTGGCATGTGGGATCTTCCCAGAGCAGGGCTTGAACCCGTGTCCCCTGCATTAGCAGGCAGATTCTCAACCACTGCGCCACCAGGGAAGCCCGAGAGTTTTATATCTAGACAATAAAGGGAAAGAGTGTGCTTTACTCTGTATGTGGTGAAACTTGTTTCACAGTGAAGGTGATTTTAATTATTTTAGCCAACATGTATCATTTCTACACTCTGTAATTTATAAACAAAATGTCATGTGAGGCCAGGCTCATTCACTGCACTCATGAAGGTCTATTGATTGTTTATTTTCATATTCATCCAATAGCTTTGGCTTCAAGGATTTTATGTTCATTTTCAAAAATTTAGAGGAAACTGCTTTCAGTCCTGTTGTAAACGACTTGTGCAGAATCTTTGTTACCTGAGCTCTTAACAAAAGCTCACCCTTGAGGTGACTGAGAACTGAAGGTGCAAAAACCTCTCTGCATAACAGTTCAAAGTCCACCTCAAGGCTCAGTGACCCCTCCCCCATATGAATTAGTAAAATAAGTATTATATTACCTCTTTCTGTCACATGAACCTATGTGTACAGGAATGGCCTTAGAACCCTCCAGAGACAGAAAACGTCTTTATTTAGCTGACTATCCAAATTTTAGTTCTGCCAAGCACTAAGAGGCTAACTAGGAGAATTGTATTTTCCTGAGATGGGCACCCAAATTAAGGATAAGAACTGTAACAGATAATTTTCCTAGTCTATATTTTCCCTTCTCTTTCTTGTAATCCTTCTGTGTCATTAGATCATGTAAATAGCATACAGCTGACTTTACCTAATCTGAGAATCTTGGCCTTTTAATAGGGGGATGCAATTCATTCAAATATTTCCGTTTTTACATGTAGGTACCTAATAGACTTTTAAAAAATGTTTTCTATTTACCATAGTGTCTTCTTTTTTTCCTTGCCTTTTGTTAGATTAACAGTGTTTTCTTCGACACAAACTTCTCTAGTAGTTTGTAAATAATACCACCTTGTATTTTTATCCTACTGGTTACTAAACTTCAATTTTTACTTCAACATTTAAAGATAATCAGTATTATGTTTTACCTTTGTACAAAACAAGAACTTAAACATATATTTCCACTATATTCTCAACCCATCCCATGTTGTGGTTATTATATACATTATATAATTGCCATATATAATTTTCATGTATATGTAAAATTATATAATTTTTATATAAATCATGATTGTTTAATTATCTGGACTAAGCATGGAAGGGACTCAACCATCTGTCTGTGGGCTGAGAGTCAGAAGCTCTTCGTCCAGGGAGAGTAGGTTCCTTCCCCAGGTCTATAGTTAGAAACCTCCCAGAGCTGCATCACATAGGTGAGAGAGGTGAAATACTTAGATGAGCCTCTAACCCTGAAGCTCAGTTTCTCTTTTGTCCCCTCTCACCCCAGAGCCCATCCCCCACCCCCAGATCCAGATTCATTCATCATCTAACACATCAGGCTGGTGCAACGTCAGTCTAGAGTGTGGGACCCCAGGAAACACAGGGAACCTGACAGTGACCTGGCTGAGCCAGGGCCTCCCCAGGGAGCTGGAGCAGAGAGGGACGCTGGGGCCAGCCCGCAGCTCCCGGAACCTGAGCCTGAGCCTGCCCCTCAGCCACTTCAACAGCCGCCTCACCTGTGTGGTCAGCAACCCCGCGGATGAGAAGAACGCAAGCTTACACCTGGAGGACATCTGTCCACGGAGGGGTGAGTGCGATCTGCTAAGGAAGGTGATGAAAATGGGCCAGCAGAGACCAGGGGAGAGCAAGACTGGGAGGACTTGGGGAAAATGGGGGGACTGAGGGACATTTTAAGGCAGTTTATGTGATGCAGCCAAAAGGTCCCCACCTCAGTGAATGGCCATAGTCTCATTGTAGTCTTCAAACCTGTAAGTCCAGAAATTGGACCAATATATGGAGACTAATGCATCACCCAGAACATAAATGTGGGACTGGCGTGTGTGCACCCCCTTTCCCAGCATCAAGGACCCTGGGAGGCTGAATTACACATAAGAATCCAAGCAGGGGAGGAGAAGGATTCGAGGAGTAAAGACTGAGGAACTCAGGGTACCCTGCCCCCAGCTCTGGAATTCTCCCGTGCCCCAGACTCTGACCCCAACCCTGGATGGGCAGGACTTGCATAGCACGTTCAGGCTGATAGAGGCCCATTTTTTGCTGCATACCAGACTTGCGCTTTCAAAGGATGGCTAGCACCTCTGAGTACATAAACCACAGTTCAGCCCTCCTCTGAGCAGTGTGAGCACCTGTGGTCACTACACTCAGTTACCACCCTTCCCCCATCAGCCTAGCGCATCACCTCAGCTTCATAAAGGGACTGTACTGGGTAGGTTACAGGGGTGGGAACCCTTATGAAGGAGCTTCAGGCCCTGGCGTCATAAAATACCAAATCCCTTACTATCCTGAGGGCTACAGAGCAGGAACAACTGATGTTAAAAAGGAGGTGCAGGGCTTCCCTCGTGGCGCAGTGGTTGAGAATCTACCTGCTTATGCAGGGGACACGGGTTCGAGCCCTGGTCTGGGAAGATCCCACATGCCGCGGAGCAACTAGGCCCGTGAGCCACAACTACTGAGCCTGCGCGTCTGGAGCCTGTGCTCTGCAACAAGAGAGGCCATGATAGCGAGAGGCCCGCGCACCGCAATGAAGAGTGGCCCCCGCTTGCCGCAACTAGAGGAAGCCCTCGCACAGAAACGAAGACCCAACACAGCCAAATAAATAAATAAATAAATAAATAATAATGAAAAAAAAAAAGACTTAGATTTAAAAAAAAAAAAAAAAGGAGGTGCAGTCAGACAAAGACAAAGATCATATGATATCGCATATATGGGGCATCTAAAAAAATGGTACAAATGAGCTTATTTACAAAACGGAAATAGAGTCACAGATGTAGAAAACAAACTTATGGTTTCCACTGTGGGGGATGGGAGGGAAGGATAAACTGGGAGGCTGGGATTGACGTATACACACTACTATATATAAAATATGTAACTAATAAGGACCTACTGAATAGCACAAGGAACTCTACTCAATACTCTGTAATGGCCTATATGGGAAAAGAATCTAAAAAAGAGTGGATATATGTGTATGTATAACTAATTGACTTTGCTGTACACCTGAAACTAACACATTGTAAATCAATTATACTCCAATAAAATTAAAAAAAAAAAAAGAGGTGCAATTACCAGTTCAGCTGCCCCATCCCACCAATGCCCTCCTGACCTCTGCTTGCTCACATGGGGTTCTCCTCTGAACAGTATCTTCCTTCTCAGTTTCTCACTAACTCAGCATTCAACCATCACATTTGGACTGAGTGCCTACTAGGTGCTGGTGATGGGGGGAAGGCTCAGTGAAAAATAAGATAAGCCCCTGCCCTCAAGGAACTTACACTGCAGTGGACTTCACCACACACTGGCTGTGTGACCCTGGACAGCTTACTTAATTTTTGTAGCCTTTCTATAGTATAGATAATAATTGTATCTACTTCATAGGGCTGTTGTGAGAATTAAAAAGAAAGGACACCCCAAACAGAGAGCAGAACATGCTCTGAGGTCTGGTGACCCCAGAGTCTTCATACTTTCTCCCTCTTGGAATGTATTCCTCTTCTGGGAGTCTGAGGGAGAAAAGACAAGCACAAGTCCAATGTAATGAGATGGGTGTTTTTGTTTTCCTGAAATTAAATGATTGATGCTGGGGTTAGGAGGAAAAAACTGTAGCTTCACATCAGGTTATATGTTTAATTTACTTTTTAACTTTAAAACAAAGAATGCTACCTCATATACATTTGTTGTACAACATTTGATTAAAGTCTTTGTTCACTAATTCAAGATAGTCAAGCTCATTTTAACCAAAACTCAACCAGGTGACAATTGATACATCTGTAAATTGCTTCATTGACCTGAAAAAAAATAACATTGCACCGTTCTTGAAATCTCCATTGAATAAATACTGATCTACTTATTACTGGAATCATACAAGAAAGTTGTTCATTGGGTATTTGCACCTATAGTGGTTATTTACTACATTACTGCTAATAAACTTTTATAAGTTGGTGCTACAGAGATAGAATCCCATACCTCTGCTTACAAGTCAGATACGCCCCTGACAGCTATAGGGCAGGAACTTTTGAACATGACGTGCCTGTTTGAGAGGTGCTGAGGGGCGGAAGGCGGTCAATTTGCCAAATGCCAATTCAGTGAATGATCGATCAAGTCATCGAAATTATCAAATCTATCCATGTACCAGAAACTTCTTTCTTTTAACTATGTATAAAGTTTAAAGCAATTCATTTTGGATAAATGGTTTAACAGCTTTTGAAGATTTCTCTCATTTTAGTAGACAGGTTTCATTGTTTCTTCCTAAGAGCACCTAAAGCAATGTTCCATGTCTCTCTACCCAGCTCCCTGTTGGAGACAGAAAGAGAAGTCAGTTCACAAGATGGCCTGAGAGGGGAGACTGGGGGGCAGAGAGATGAGGAGACTGACAGGCAGAGGGAGGGGGCCTGAGGCCAGGGAGGCAGTCTGAAGCCAGATCTCGGGGGGCTTTGCTCCCCAAAGTCCTCACAGGCTCTGGTAACCCATCTGACTCAAAGCATTGTAAATTTTATCAAGAATTGATAGAAATAAATATTTTATAAATTTATCAAATTCAGCAAATTGGTTGTTCAGTAGTTTACCCATTTAGAAAATGGATTTTTCTCTAAACTGTCTTTCAGCAAACTGGTTTTAGCTGAATTAACCTTTGGGTGAACGTACGTGAGCCTTACAGCTTAATGGGTAAGAAATTAGGCTTTGGGGCCCAGCTGCCCGCGTCAAACCCTCAGTCCACTTACCGGCTGCAGACTCTTGAGCAGGGCCTTGACCTCCCAGTGCCTCCGTCTCCTCAGCTGTAAGAGGGCAGTAGTCAGGGTCTTCCCTCACAGAGCTGTCGGCAGAGTCACTGACTTAACACACTCACAGCACTCAGAGCGGTGCCGGCATCAAAAGCACAGGTTATTATTGTCACTTTGCCCTGTCCTGCCTGAGGGCCAGTCCTCCCACCTGTCTCCTCCACATAAACCATGCACCAGGTGGTCCCCATCAGGACGATGCTCTGTGCCGTTATCTGGTCCCCCTGTGAAGATGCTTTAAGACAAAAGCAAACGCAGCCCTGAAAATGCCTTTGCTGTAAGGTGGGCACCTGTAGGATCCAAATATGCACAGAATGAATTACCAGGTTATTAACTGTCAGATTATTATTGAAATGAAGGCATGAAATGTAAACATTCTAACAGAGCACCTGCAGGACCCCGAGACTACAAAGCACACCAGTTTGAGAGAAACACCATCCCAGGAGCCATGGACCCAGATGGGAAAGGCAGCAGACAAAGGGGCAGGAGGGGTGAGGGGACAGAAAGCTCATGAACCACACGATGCCACCCCACATGGCCGGCCCAGGCGGAAGGGGTGGAGGGGAAGGGAATGGAACCCCACAGGGCGCGCCTCGTGGAGCAGGAAGACCCCACTCGGAGGAAACTGATTCTCTGTGGTTTTCACAGAACTGGAGCACGTGGAGCACACAGGGTTCTCCAGCTTCCACTGCCCAGAGCCCACGCTCTCTTCCCACCCTCCCCAGGCAGCTGAGAGACCAAGCAAAGAATACAAGGCATCACATCTAGTTCTCTAACTCATGTGCTCAGACTTCAGGGTCCTGACAGAAAGCAAAGTCAAAAGGAATCCAAATACACAGGTTTGCTGAGGCAAATAGCAGAACAAATAGAAAGACTCCAATCAAAGATGAAAAAGCAGAAAAAAAAAAAAACAACTAACAGAGACCTACCCAAATATTTGGTCCTCCAAAATAAAGGAAAGAAACAACAGTGTGCAAAAGATTGATGAAATCAGAGGTGAAAGATGAATTAAAATATCAGAATATGAAGGGGGTTGGAGGATGGAGCAGCAAATAAAATAATTGAGGAGAAAATTAATTCTTTTGCAGAGCTTAAAATACAAAGAACAGAATCAACACTACAGAAAACTCCATCGGAAACACGATGAGAAAATAACATAGAAGACAAGAGGGAAGCAATTAGAGCAAAATGGACTGACAATGGGGATCAAACATGTAGATAACTAGTTCCCCAAAGAGGACACAGAAGGAACAGAGAAATAAAATACTGTGATCGACACCATCCACTTCCTCCCCCAGAGCCTCCCCTCTTCTTACTAACAGAGCCCTGACTGCTTCTGCTGTCAAGACGAGATACCTGGATCAGGGATGTAGGTGGGGATATTCCCCTGCTCTCTGGTGGCGGGCATGTGGCCCTGTTCTGGCCAATGATAGGCAAGAAAAGTTTCCTGGGAGCTTCTGAGAATGACTTCCACCTGACAAGAGGAAGGAGGGAGAGGAGAAACTCGTGCCCCTCGTTGCCCACTGGCTCTTGCCTCTGATTGTGGCTGTGTGAGAATGAGGAGCTTGAAACTGTTGGAGTCATTTCAGGGCAGAGGGATGGTCAGGAGATGCAGAGGCTGACCCACAGCTCGTCTCTGGGCTCAGACGTTACCAGGGGAGCAGCATGAGTGACGTCACAGATGTGGGAAAGAGCAGCGTGAAGATGGGTGAAAGGGAATGATTTTGGAGTTTGTTTGTATTTGCTAAATTACAGAGTGCAAAGGAGAGGCTGGAGATGAAGTTGGACACGTAGACTGAAACTAGGTTTTGCACTTCTTGTTCAAGATGTTCATGAACCAAGTAAATGCATGTGTGTCCTCTCCTTCCCTGGAACATTAAAATTATAGTAAATGTATTTTGTTTAAGTGTATTGATCACATCAAAGAGAGACAGGGAGGCAACTAATCAGCAGACCAGAGATGCCTGGAATCTCAGAGAGGAAAGGAAGAGGGCTGCCTAGTAAGGCAGAGCCAGACCCCAGACCAATTACCTCAGAATCTCTGGGGTCTTGCCCAGGGGACAGGACTTCGTTAATGACCCAGGTGAGCCCAACGTGCAGCCAAGTTTGAGAACCAATGACCTAGAACACACACCTAGGGGCACAGCGGAGGATGGAGCCATCTGCCCAGAGGAACCGCAGGGCCTCTGAACTCAGACGGCCAGGTAGGAAGGAGGATGGGGTGAGAAAAGGGCTGAAACAGGGAGCCTGCTGGGCAGTCTGGGCATGAAATAGTCAACTCCCAACCCTCACCCAGCCCAGGCATGACCATCCAGGGGCCAGGCATTTTTTTCTCGGATGTCAACAAAGGGAGGCTCTTCTTTTTTTTTTTTTTTTTTTTCAGGAGTGAAAGAAAATCTTTTATTTAAAAAAAAAAAGGACACTGGGAACAGAGTTAGTCCATTTAGGTCTTCAGTGTCCTCATGGTGATTAAAAAAAAAAAACTAATTAATTAATTTATTTATGGCTGTGTTGGGTCTTCGTTTCTGTGCGAGGGCTTTCTTCTAGTTGTGGCGAGCGGGGGCCACTCTTCATCGCGGTGCGCGGGCCTCTCACTATCGCGGCCTCTCTTGTTGCGGAGCACAGGCTCCAGACGCGCAGGCTCAGTAATTGTGGCTCACGGGCCCAGCTGTTCCGCGGCACGTGGGATCTTCCCAGACCAGGGCTCGAACCCGTGTCCCCTGCATTGGCAGGCAGATTCTCAACCACTGCGCCACCAGGGAAGCCCCTCATGGTGATTTTGTCCTTCTCAATGATGTGGACAATGGCTCCCATGCCTGTCACTGCCTCCCTGCCCACAGCATGCAGCATGGCTTGTGAGATGGTTTCGATGCATGTTGGGCTCCCAGAGAGACTCACATGTTCCGTACATTTGTTCAGTGCAGGTGCCACTGACCACAAAGTCATCTGTCACCATGGGGCAGCAGATAAGGTCTAGAGAGCAAATGAAGGGCTTAGAGGTCTTCGGGTCCAACGTGGCAATGACCAGCTCAGTGTAGTAGGGCCCAAACCGTCTCTCATACAAGAGGCATGCTCATGAGGGTGTAAGGCTTGATCTACTGACCTTCCTTCAGCTCATACAGGTTCAGCTAGAACTTGAGGCACCTGGCAGCTGTCTGGACATTGGTGGCAAGACTGGCCAGGCAGATGTACAGTGAGTCGCCCATGGGAAAAATCTTCTGAACTTCCGTGGTCACCATCTGGGCCTGGATCCCGAAGCGCCTGTCAGAAGCGATGGCCACACAGTTCTTTCCTTTGTGGCCATGACAGCCCCTCCGTTATAGGACACAATAGACATGATTGTGATGTACTAGGATCTCTGATTGCCACAATTCCAGCAAACCAACTATGGGCCTCACTGCCAGGAAGGCTCTTCTAAAACAAAAACAAAACCCAAAAACCCTGAATGGGTGGCCTGGAGAAAACTTGACATCTTGTGTGGATACTGGGGCCTCAGGAAAGCCTCCTTATTCTGACATTTAGGGGTTCCCCAGCATAAAGGTCAGCTCCCTGCCCCCACCCTAAGGTGGAACCTGATTGCCCACAGAGCTGCCTGGCTCCTTTTTAAACATAAGAGGAAAACCAAGGATCCACCAGACACATGAGGAAAGCCAACAGCGTGAGCATCAATTCCAACTACTGGCAGGTGGAACAGGAGGCAGGTTGGGGAGGGAGGAGGAAGCAGTGAGTTAAATCTTCCTGTTAGATTAACAGGAAGTCATTAGGTGATGTTTCAGTTTGAAAACTCCAGAAATACCATCAGACGCATTACCTAGAGACACAGAAATAACCACAGAAAAACTAAAATCAGAAATAATAGAAGTGGTTGCCTCTGGGGAGAGGAATTGGGGCCAGCAGGAGACAGACTTCTCAGTATGTTTTTAAAAACCATATATATGTATGACTTGATGATATATATACTGATGCTATACATATAATATACATAATATATACATGATTACATATATATTAAAAAGAAGAACCAGACCATAAAGCAGCATTGTCCAACTTGAACATGCACACGATTCACTTAGCAATCTTATTCAATAGCAGGTTCTGACTCGGTAGCTCTGGGTGGGCTGAGAGTCTGCATTTCGTACAAGCTCCTGGGTGATGCCGAAGCCTCAGGTCTGAGGACCACACTCTGAGTAGCAGGGCCATAGATGATGCTAAAGGCCAGGCTGAGGCATCGGAAGTAAATTCTGTGGGTAACTGGAAATCAGTGAAGCTCTTTGAACAGGGGAGAGGCAGGATCACAGGATGCTTTAAGTGGATTAATCAGGGCAGCGTGGCCTATCGGGAGACACTGGAGGCACAGGGCCACACAGGAGACATTGTAATATCCAGGCAAGAGATGAGGGGCTAAGTCAGGGCAGTGATGGAGGGCAGAGATGACAGGATAGAGAGACACGGCTGCGGTAGAATCACTTGGCAAAGGACTGGGTGTGAGAGGTGAAGGCAAGTAGGAACCCAGCTGTCCAGTGGAGAGGATGCTGGGCCTTTAGAGACCCTGGGCAGGAAGGGGAGCCCAGCCTGGGGGCCTGAGTGTGAGAAGTCTGCAGGACCACCAGAGATCAGAGGAGGTGGAAGTCAGTGAGGAAGTGACCCAAAGGTGGGAACATCCATCACTCACAAACGCCAAAGATTTTCCTGTGTCAAGAGCACACCCAGGACCTGTATGTGATGTGGGTCCGGCTGTCGGGGTCACACTGAGGCCATTCAGGAGCCTTTTTCCTGCACCCCTCACCACTCTGCGGCTCCATCTTTGATGCTAAGACCTATGGCTGCATCTCAGCAGCCTCTGAGATCAAGGTGACCTTTGGTCAACCACAGCCGCCTCCCCCTGCACTCAGCGTGTCACAAGCAGGCGTGCACCCCCAGCCGCAACCCAGACCTGCAAAGGCTGCTGGCCTGGGAAGCCTCAGCTGGTCTCCCAGCAGGGCCCGGGGACCCTCACTGTCTGTGAGCTGCCGGCTGGTGGACCTGCCCTTCTTCCTGGGGCAGCGAACTGTCCTCCTAGGGAGTCTCATGGTCCAGCTTTCACAGGGTCTTTTCACCTTAGTCTTAACCATCCCATCAGTCATGCCAGCTATGTTACCTTTTAAAGCTGGAGAAGCCCCCCTGGTGGAGGGGCTGCCCCCACCCTGAGCTTGTGCCCAGCCCCCATGCATGGCTCCTGCCCAACCTCAGTTTGTGGGTGACTCTCTCCCCAGCCACATCAGTCGGCCTCTTTCTGCTGGGCTTCCTTTGTCACTGGTTTCCCTTGTGGTTCTTGGCTGGACAAGTTCTCAGCTTTTCTCTTGCAACCAACAGGGTTTGGACAGAGCAAAACATCCAGCACAACCTTCTACCCACCCCAGGGGCTCAGGGTACACCAACCTCCCCACAGGAAAGAGGTAGGTCCCCACTCATGACCCCTGACAACGTGCCCACTGACCTTTGAGACCCTCCCATTGGGAACACAGAAGGGAGGGAGAGCCCCAGCAGGAACAGATAACTGGGAAAACCTCCCCACTTTAGGGGTCACTCCCCATCCCTTATGGGCCTAAGAAAGAACCCCCATCAGCCTCCAACCTTCACACCAGCTCCCACTCCCTGGAGTAAGACCCTTCCCTCCCGCCCAATGCCCGATGATGCTTCCAGATGCAGCTCAGATGGCCCCCTGGGAGCCTGCCCCATCTGCCCCAGATGACTTAGGTGCTCTCTGCATATCACCCTCAACAAGTTGTCCTCCTGCTTTGGAAGAGGCTGCCTTTTCCTCCTGGTAGACAGTTGGCTGTGTTTCCGAGCAAGGCTACATGAATATGTGTCTGCAGATTGAAATGTTAGATTCCCCCCCAGACAGGGATGTGCTGGAAACACCTGGAGCTGGCTTGTGAGAGCTGGTTTTACGTGTCTTTTCCCAAGTCTGTGCTCAGGGTCATCGCGGTGGTGGTTTGAAATGAGCCATGGAGGGAGTATCCACACCACAGGGATTGGCAAATGCTAGAGACCAGGCTCCAGGCTGGTTTGCTGGAATTGTGGCAATCAGAGATCCTAGCACATCACAATCATGTCTATTGTGTCCTATAATGGAGGGGCTCTCATGGCCACAAAGGGAAATGCTTCCTCCTGAAGAGCCACCTGTTAAACAGTTCCTGACACAGCCCTGCCCCCGGGGAAGGTGGGTGGGAGCAGAGAGATGGACCAAGGGACCCAAAGGAACCCATGGATTTACAGCTTCCATCTCAAGCTCACTCCAGGCCTTCAGTTTGTGAAGAGAGTAGATTCTCCTAGAGTGGAATCGCTGCACAGTTTAAGTTGCTATTTATCTGTCTCTACTGTTGCTGGGAGCAAATAACCGACTTTGAGTAGAAAACATGCATAAGCTGTGTCTGCACTGGAAGCAAGATGGCGAACACAGACTGTGTCTTTGGACCCAACCCATGATGGACTCTGCCCAGGTCCTGAAGAGGTGGGGCGCCCACATGGGGCAGAGTGGCTGTGGGGTTAGCTGCAGAGGGAGGGCACACACGTGCTGCTCACCTCGGGGCTCAGTGACCGCAGCAGACGGTGACTGGACAGGAAAGGGGGGCCCTGGCTGTGCCGAGACACATGTGTGCTCAGTCAATATTTGCTGGGTGGAAACCAGTCATGGCTGCCATGTGCAGCTTAGCTGAGAGCTGCCTGTCTTGTTCAAGAGCATCTGTGACACCCCAGTGCCCTCCTAGGAGGGCTGCGACAAGGGTGAGTCAACAGGACACCCACTCTCAGGCGCTGACCCGGCACTTGCACCAGCCTGAGAGTGGGGTCTCCTTGCCTCCCCTGTTCACAGGGCCTGGGGCCTGCGTCAGAAGAGGGGGAGGCAAGAGCCTGTGACCTGGTCACATCACAAATGATCAACAACTAGCTGAGCTTAGAATTGCCCAAAAGGCATGCAGCTGTTCCTGGATTTGAGAGAAACTGCTTAGAGAAGGGAAGGGCTGGTGGGGGTCCGGTGAGAATCAAGACCACGGTTTCTGAGAGGTTGCCTGTTATTATGCAAAGACATGGGGCACTTGCACCAGGTTCAGGTAACAGTTTTGCCAGATATTAGCTGTTTGACCTTCGGCAAGTTGTTTAACTTCTTAAGCCTCAGTTTCCTCATCTGTAAAATGGGCATAATGATTTCTGTGTCATTAGATAAACACTTATAAGTGTTTGTTGCCCTTCTCCTTGTTCTTGACCCCTCTTCCTTCCCCCTTCCCAGATCCTAATAAATATCATCTCACTGCCTCTTATAACTCCTTGGTGGTTCCCCAACCACATTTTCTCAACTCTGTTTTCAGGGATGTTGCCTAATTTCTCTAAAGATCCTCACCTCTTAAGGGGGAAATCTCAAAGTCCACAGTCTTATCCTCAGTACTTCATGCCCCCAGACTCTAAATTTTTAGAATATTTCTTTATTTTCTATATATATATAATTTTTTATTGAAGTATAGTTGATTTACAATTTTGTGTTAGTTTCAGGTGTACAGCACAGTGAATCAGATAGATATATATATTCTTTTTCAGATTCTTTTCCCTTATAGGTTATTACAAAATATTGTGTATAGTTCCCTGTGTTATACAGTAGTGCCTTGTTGGTTATCTATTTTATATATAGCAGTGTGTATATGCTAATCCCAACTTCCTAATTTATCCCTGCCCTCCTTTCTCCTTTGGTAACCATAAGTTTGTTTTCTATGTCTGTGGGTCTATTTCTGTTTTGTAAATAGTTCATTTGTATCTTTTTTTTTTTTAGATTCCACATATAAGTGATATAATATTATATTTGTCTTTGTCTGGCTTACTTCACTTAGTATGATAATCTCCAGGTCCGTGCATGTTGCTGCAAATGGTATTATTTCATACTTTTTTATAGCTGAGTAGTATTCCATTGTATATATATACCACATCTTCTTTATCCATTCCTCTGTTGATGGACATTTAGTTTGCTTCTATGTCTTGGCTTTTGTAAACAGTGCTGCAGTGAATATTGGGGTGCATGTATCTTTTCAAATTATAGTTGTCTCTGGATATTTACCCAGGAGTGGGATTGCAGGATCATATGGTAGCTCTATTTTTAATTTTTAAAGGAACCTCCATATTGTTCTCCATAGTGGCTGCACCAATTTACATTCCCACCTACAGTGTAGGAGGGTTTCTTTATCTCCACACCCTCTCCAGCATTTATTATTTGTAGACTTTTTGATGATGGCCATTCTGGCCAGAGTGAGGTGATACCTCATTGTAGTTTTGATATGCATTTCTCTAATAACTAGCGGTGTTGAGCACCGCTAATTTTTTTCATGTACCTGTTTGGCCACATGGATGTCTTCTTTGGAGAAATGTCTATTTAGATCCTCTGCCCATTTGTTTGATTGGGTTGTTTGTTTTTTTTGATATTGAGCTGTATGAGCTGTTTGTATATTTTGGAAATTAATCCCTTGTCGGTTGCATCATGTGCAACAATATTTCAATAACATTCAGACTCTTGGTGATACACTCATGCTGACAGTATTATGTTAAGGATGATATGTAGAATAAAATGCCAAGTTATTTATTTGTAATAAAAGACTCCCTAGTCTGGGGATGGGTGTCAAACCAGGGACCCTAGATACCTGCTTCCCATTAACAAGGTCTCTCCCTAACAACAAGGGGGCTTGCTGGACAAGACCCCATGATGGTCAGGGTGGGGGCTATTTTCCCACATTCAGGAACTTCCTGAAACTTCCTGACCCAACTGGAAACACCTGGCTGGTGGGCAGGTTGCTGTGACCCTGATTCCGAGGACACACAGTGACCAGTATTGTTTCAGTGCCGACCGTTGTTCTTGAGGTTATAAATCCTCCCTGATGAGCCAGTGCCACATCTTATTTACTCATTAGGTCTGAATCTCATCTTCTTTACTTATTACCTGAGTGGCTCTGGATAAATATCTGAACTTTTCTGAGCCCGTGAGCTGTCACAGCACTGGGGGTGTGTTCCTACTTCAGGAGTCTCTGGGTTTCGTAAGTGGGATCCTGTGCATGTGCCCAGTGAGACCACAAATGCTCAAGAAACACGCCTACTCTCCAGAATCCATTCTCCCAGAGATACTTCCTCTTATGAATGGTTGGCTTTACCACTAGACCAGGTTTCCAGGAGCGCCCTCTTGTGGCACTACATTTTTCTAATTTTCTTTTAAAAAGTAAACTGTCCTTGGGGATAGAAAATAACTGAGGATAGATACTAATTTTTTCACCAACTCATTTCTACATTTTAAATTTGAGGCACTAAACTTGTTTACAATGAAATAAAAATGTAGCTATGTATCAACAACTCACTTGCTCTCCCAAACACTGGATTCTTCAGTCACCAGAAACAAATGCTATTAAACATTTGCAAATGGATAAGCAAAATGAATTACACAGGCATACCTTGGAGATATTGCGGGTTAGGTATCAGACCACTGCAATAAAGCAACTATCCAATATCGCAAGAAAGCAAGTCACACAAATTTTTCGGTTTTCCAGTGTGTATAAAAGTTATGTTCACACTATACTGTAGCCTATTAAGGTTCAATAGCATTATGTCTTTAAAAGCAATGTGCATACATTAATTTAAAAAATAATGCTATTGGGAAAATGGCTCCAATAGACTTGCTTAATACAGGGTTGCCACAAATCTTCAATTTGTAAAAAACAGTGTACCTGCAAAATGCAGTGAAGTGACGTGCAATAAAACAAGATGTGCCTGTATATTTGTGGTCATAGGATGGGGATAAACAGGTGACAAAACAAGAATTGCGATGGTTTCACATGTACAGTAGAGAAAATGTGGTAATGGAAGATATGCTCGCCTGTAGGGTTGCAGTCTCTGGTATGGAGTTTTAAGTGAATGCATACTCCCCCCCGGCCTCACCATCTGAAACAACCATCAGAGAAAAATAGACTAATAATGAGGCAGCGTCCACTCCATCCCACTTGGGGATTCGTTTAGAGAGAGAAGTCTTGTTTCTACCACCACCTGATACCAGCTCCATCAAGAAGTGAATGCTTTCCTCTCCACTGGCCCTCAGAGTTATATTTCACATGGTGTAATGTTGCAAGGTTCATCCATGCTATGTCATGTGTCAGTATTTCATTCCTTTTTATGACTAAATAATATTCCACTGTATGGATATACAACATTTTGGGTTTGTTTTGTTTTGTCTGAGCAAAAACTAAACTTCTATTATGTGTAAGCCACTATAATTGGAGGTATTTCTGCTATATACAACCAAACGAATTTTTAACAGATACATTCATACCTTCTGCTATTTCATTTGAGACCATGGCTAAGAACACAACAAGGCAATTAAAAGCTGAAGATGTTTTGTGAAACTCCCTTGGTTGAGAGCACTAGCTTAAAGAAGACAGTGTGAAGGAAGATTTTTGTATGTCTGAGGACCACGTTTGGTCACAAGGCTGCCCTAGTGCCCTTGGCAGAGAGCTGGGTGGGGTGGATCAGAGGCCATGCCACTCAGTCTCCAAGGCACCTTCTCTGTGTTTCCTGCCTTCACAAAGACACACAGGAAACTCAGCAGCTGGTCACCACCAAAATGTAAAGGACAAAGATTCTAGGGTCATGGGAAAGGGGAATAGAAGGCCAAGAGAGGCTCTTTCTTTCTGAGCACAAGCCTAAGGGGAATTTGGGGAAAAGTATAGGAAAACCTTCTTGTGATGTCAAACCCCCTTTCTGAATCAAGAGGAGGAGACTCTCGCCTGTCACAGAAAGTGCATACAATTCCCCTTTTTGGCATTCTATATGAATTCAGAATCAGCTTGTCAATTGCTACAGAGAAGTCAGCTGGGATTCTCATAAAGATTGCATTGAATCTGTTGATCGGTTTGGGGAGTATAGCCATCTTAACAGTATACATGAATATACAACAATATACATCTGATACATGAACATGTTTCCATTATTTAGATCTTTAACTTTTTCAACAGTATTTGTAGTTTTCAGGATATAAGTTTTGCACTTGTTCTGTTAAATTTATTTCTAAGTGTTTTATTCATTTTGAAGCTACTGTGAATTAATTTTTTTCTAATTTCATTTCTGGATTATTCATCACTAGTGTATAGAGACACAATTTTTGTATATTGATCTTGCATTCTCTGACCTTGCTGAACTCGTGTATTAGTTATAATAGTGAAATGGAGTGTTTACGATTTTTTTATATAGAAAATCATGTTATCTGCAAATAGTGATAGTTTTACTTCTTCCTTTATGATGCTTTATATTTCTTTTCCTTGTCTAATTGCCCTGGCTAGAACCTCTAGGACAATGTTGAATAGAAGTGGTGAGAGTAGAAAAGTAGATATCCTTATCTTGTTCTTGACTGCAGGGGGAAAGCATCCAGTCTTTCATCATTAAGTATGATGTTAGCTGTGGCTTTTTCATAGATGCACTTCATCAGGTTGAGGGATTTCTTGCTATTCCTTGTTTGTTGGGTGTATTTACCATGAAAGGCTGTTGGATTTTGTAAAATGCTTTTTTCTGAATTTATTGAGATGATCATGTGTTTTTGTTTTTTTTTAAATTTTATTTATTTATTTATTTATTTTTGGCTGTGTTGGGTCTTCGTTTCTGTGCGAGGGCTTTCTCTAGTTGCGGCAAGTGGGGGCCACTCTTCATCGCGGTGCACGGGCCTCTTCACTGTCGCGGCCTCTCTTGTTGCGGGGCACCGGCTCCAGAAGCACAGGCTCAGTAGTTGTGGCTCACGGGCCTAGTTGCTCCGCGGCATGTGGGATCTTCCCAGGCCAGGGCTCGAACCCGTGTCCCCTGCATTAGCAGGCAGATTCTCAACCACTGCGTCACCAGGGAAGCCCCCGATCATGTGTTTTTGTACTTCAGATTGATACTAGTTTCATTCTGTTGTATTGATGTGTTACTGTGATATTATGATTTATAATACTTACTTAAGTACATATTTAATCTTCATCCCCATTCCAGGCACAAAGCTGCTAAAACCCTTGGAATTTCCTAACTGTGGAGAGCTTTGAAGGTGTTTTATGTTAATGGGGTGACTTTTAGAAAGCACCTAAGTATGGGGCTGATTTCCAGGGGAGCCAGCCATGTGATTAAAGCATTGAGACTTTCAGTCCCACCCCCCAACATCGGGGGAGGGGAGAGGGGCTGGAGGTTGAATCAATTGCCAATGGCCAATGATTTAATCAATTATGACTATGTGATGAAGCTTCCACTAAAAACAAAACAAAATAAAACTTGTTCAGAGAGCTCCTGGGTTGGTGAACACATTAAAATCAGGGTGAGTGGCATGCCCAGCAAGATCATGGAAACTCCATGCATCCTTCCCACATACCTTGCCCTATGCATCTCTTCCATCTGGCTGATTCTGAGTTATAGCTTTCTATAATAAACTGGTAATCTAGTAAGTAGAATGTTTCTCTGAGTTTTGTGAGCCACTCTAGCAAATTAATTGAATCCAAGGTCATGGGATCTTCCAATTTCTAGCCAGTTGGTCAGAAGCACAGATGACAACCTGAACTTGCAGTTGGACAGTCTGCACCCACACTCAACGTCCCATGAGGTCCTTAGCTCTATCCCTGGGGCAGAGGGCTTACAAAAGTCCCACATCCCCCAAGTCACTGGTGCTGGGCTTCCTGCAATCCCAGAAAACTCTTATAAATTTCTGGCACCTAACCTAGACTCTTACTGCCTATCCCCTCACTGTCAAGGCTGCTCTCACCCCTTACCCTGTAAGAAGGGAGAATGACCTGACTCAGTGTCCTTCCTCTGCAGCACAGCCCCAATCTGTGTGTTCAGCAAATTTCTGAGGCCTGGCAACTCTTTTCCATGTGATGATGAGAGAACCAGGGTCAGTTCCTCTCCCCTTCTTGCCAACCTCTCTTGCTAAGTTTCCATGATAAAGCCTGCTCCCTAACCCACAGGAATTTTCAGGAATTCTTCCTGAGACCTGGTATACAATAGTGGCAATCACAAAAGACCCACCTTGCAAAAGGGCACAAGACCCTGGAAACTGAGCAGTAGGGACACAACAGTGATTTTCTTAAAGGACAGAGAATCAAAGGCACCAGGGCTGTTTCTCCAGGCCCCACCCTGCCCACCAGTGCCCCTCCCCAGCCAGGCAGCTTCCCTGTTTCCTCACCTCCCCTGCACCTCACCTCTACACATTCACCTGGCTCCACTTTCCAGATTTTTTTCTCTTGCCTCCACTTCTTTGAAAAAATGTCCCAAAAGCCTGAGTATTCTCTTCCTCTGAAATACAGTTTAAATCATTACTACTTAATGATTTAATTAAATCATTTAAATTTAATTACTACATTAAATCATTACAATTTTTGCTGAAATGTGAAGCAACACCGTCTTGTCGATGAAGGATGTTAGTGAAGAATGAGGAGTGGGAGACAGAGGGGTGGGTTCTGCCTGGGTCGGCTTTGTCCTGTTCCTGGAAGAAAACCTGAAGGAACCCTCACAGGGTGGGAACTGTGTGAACCACAGAGGGTAAAATGCTGAGACAGCTCTGTCCCTGGTGGCCAGGGGGACAGAATTCAGTTTCAGGGTGATGGTAAAAGTGGTGGTAGCAGGATGGGAAGCAGATGAGAGGATCTGAGGATGGGAGCAGATAGAATCCTGCTTCAAAATGCAGTTGGGCCCATGACATAGAGGGAGGGGAAAGAATGAAACTGTATTAAGTCTCCACCACGTGCAGGCCACTGTGACAGGAGCTTATATACGTTCTTCCATGCGATCCCTATAACTCTGATTCGGCTCCTAACTACCTGGTCTACACAAACGCATGCACCTGCCTCCAAGAGACATGAGAAAAAGGCTCGTGTAATGTTGGGTGAAAGAAGCCAGAGAGGAGAGAACACAAACTCCGTGCCTTCACTTGTGTGGACCCCAAAACAGGCAAGGTAAACCATCACATTTGTGAATGCCTGCTGAGGTGGTCAGACTCTGGAGAAAAGCAAGGAAGTGCTTATCTCTGGGGAGGAGGACCTTGTGATTTGTAAGGGACACACAGAGACCCTTGGGGTGCTGGGGTGTGCCATCTCATGACCTGTGGTGCTGATGTTGGGTGTTTCTTTATTAAGCTATACATTAATTGTTATGTTCTTTCTATGTTGTTTTTGACAATTAAGAAGGTCTTTAACAAAGAATACTGTGAACAACTTTGGAGCAGAAAGTGTTTCCAATATTTTTGGTGTTTTTTCCTTAGGATTTATTCCCAGATATGGGTAATGAAGCAGATGGCATGAAAATTTTCTAGTTCTTGATACACATTACATTTTCATTTCTACAACCACAGGTAAGTTCAAACATGTGCCCAAATGTTCATTAACTGCTTGTATTTTTATTTGCTGAACTATTTATACATATCTTTGAAAATTATTCATTAAGCAAATCCAGTCATGTTTAGGATGCTGACTTAGAGCAGTCTGAAGGCAGAGAGGTGTCCATGGAGAGGAAGATACTAAAGATACCAAAGGGGCGGGGGTCACCGGAGGGAGCAGCTGGTGGCCCTTCCCCAGGCTGCAGATGCAGAGCTGTGAGAATCCCTTCTGTTTGGCTCCACGCATCCTGTGTCCCCTGAAGCAGCTCATGGGACAGGCCCTGGGGATGCAGTGAGCAGACATCATATCTGCCTGAGAGGAGCAGGTCCAGAGGGGCAGCAGACAAAAGAAAACAAGGCAACTGAGACACAGGGCTGGATGGGACACACACGGTGATGGAGGGTAGACAATACACACAGGCAGGGTTGGGGAAACGAGCACTTGAGCTGGGCCAGGAAGGAGTGTGGAGAGGGGGGGATGGGGGCGGGGGAAGCTGAAAGAACTGTGAGCAAATAGAGAACTGCGTGGAATGGGTGAAACGTCACGCACGTTTGAGACTAGGCTTGGATGTCATGCTCAGAGTTAAGCTTTATCGTGTTAGTCTGCATTTCCCAAAGCATGTTATGATCCAGATACTAATTTAGTAGAAGCTCAGGGCTTTTGCTTGAAAAAATAAGAGGCAAAGCGGAATCCCATGGTCACATGTGTTTTGAAATACCAGACTGAAGAATTTAAATTAATGTTCCCACTGGAGTAGGGGCTATGAATATCTCAGAAGGGATCAGTCTCTACATTTCCTAAATTTCTCTGAATTTGTGCCCCACCCCCCTTTTGAGGAGCATTTCTCAGAACTGATGGTCCATGGAGCACACTGAGAACTTCTGATGTAGGTAAACTGGGTGCCAGTTTGTGGTACAGTGAGTGCAGGAGCCAAGCTATGCTCTGTTCTCCCCACGAGCCCTCACCTTCCTCTCTATCTCCCCACCTGTGGTAGCTCATCAGCAGTGCGGTCCTTTCTATGAAACCCCATTTTATTGTCAGTAGCACAACCACATCTCTGCACTGAACATGAGCTGGTTGAGGTAGACCTGTCTGCCCCCAGCCCAGACCCTCCTCAGTGGTATACTCGTTCCTTCCACAAATATTAATGAGCTCCTACTGTGTGCCAGTCACTGCTCCAGGTGCTTAGGATACATCCATGAATGAATCTAACAAACCCTCTACCTTTGTTATGCTGTTAGAAGGAGAAGACACTACAATAGTCATGATAAATAAGGAAATGGTATAGTGTGTTAGAAGGTGATAAGGGCTCTGGGAAAAGCAGGGTAGGGCGGATCCGGACTTGGGAAAGTGGTTTTAATTTTACATCAGAAGGTCAGAACAGGCTTCATCAAAGGAAAGACTTTTGAGAAAAGACTGGGAGGAGGTGATGGAGTGGACATCTTAAGGAATAGCTTCCTTGGTGGAGGTGACAACTCTTGTAGTGGCCCTCAGCGGGGACCGTGCCTGGTGCGTTCCAGGAACAGGAGGCCAGCGTGGCTGGAGCAGATGTGAGTGCAGGCAAGAGGGGAAGGAGATTCTGAGATCAGAGAGGTAACGAGGAGCCAGATCAGATCTATCTTGACCTGGAATCTCGGGATGCCGATGCCAGAAGGGGCCTCAAAGACTGCATGAGAACCCACCACTTGCTGGTCAGGTGAGAAAACGAGGTGGACAGAGTCGATGGGCACTGGAATAGAACTTGGTTCCTGTACAGTTTCTCAAAGCCAGGTCTTGCTAGTGAGGACCTTGCCTGGGTCCTGTGCAGGGCTGTGCTCTCCTCTCGGTCCAGGACAGACCACCCCGGTGGCCACAGCAGCAGGGCAGGGAGACTGGGTGGCTGCCGCTGCAGCACTGTCCACCAGGGGGCGCTGGCCCAGCGCGCAGCTTCTCCCTTCATCCCCGGAAACTCCCTGATCTTGGCTCCGCAGAGCTGTCGCCACCTGGCTCTGTCCCCACCTCCAGCCCACGCAGCGGCTCCTTCCCACCCAGGCTTGCCCCCTTTGTCTCAACCAACCTCCCTGCCTCTCCTTCTCCCCCTCGCCCTCCCCCCTCTTCCCAAGCTACCGGGTGGGACAGCCCAGCCCCAAGAAGAGCTCTGAGAAGGGGACCCCGCCTGGCTTTTGAGGGGCGGAGGAGTGGGAGGTGAGGAGGGGGTGGCGGAGGGCGGGGCGGGGCGGGGGGGAATGTGCACAGTCACCAGTGTTGTCTGCCCTGCTCCCCGGGGGCTGGCTCTGGCTCTCTCCCGGTTGTGTTTGCTGCTGGGGGGTCCCCAGGGGCTCATTTGGAGCCCGGGAACAAGGCAACCGGGGAGTAAGGGCAGAGGCGAGATTCGGAGAGGAGAGCGGGGCCTCTGCCCGCCAGAGCCCCTGGGAAAGGAGGCCGCTCCCCCCCCAGCCCCACTCGCAGGGCTTATCACCTTCCACAGCCTCGGAGAGGCGGAGACCGAGGCACCGGAGAAAGACTTCCAGACACCCTCCTTCCCTGCCCCCGGTGCCCGATGTGTCAGGACGAGGCCGGGGTGGACTGTGCCCGCACGCCGCTCTGCTCCAGGCCACCCTGGGTCCTGCAGGGCTGCGGCGGGCGGTGCTGCCGCGGCCCCTTATCGACGCCCTGTGCCCAGGCCACACCCGCCTGGCACACACACCCAGCGGGGAGAGGAGAAACGTCCAGAGAGCCCCTACCCCACCGCTGCACAGGCCGGGGACGGGAGGGAAAGCCAGGACGGCTGATGCGGGGGGGGGGGGGGGTCGGCGCCGAGTCTCTCTGCCCCACTGTCCCCAGCGTCTCCTGCGTCCTCTTCCGCCACCCTGACCGCGCTCTCTGGGCCTCTGAGGCCTAAACCCCCAGACCTGAAGAGCAAAGGTCAGCGGGAGTCCCCAGCTGACCAGGGAAACAGGCTTCTCCCCTGAACCTTGGTCTTGCTCAGCAGCTGGCCCGAGGCCAAGGGCAAGGTTTCCCCTCTCCAGAGGAAGACTTCCTGCTGGCCAGAGGCCGGGGAAGTCCCAGAAGCCGAGCTTCCCCTGCCCTCCAGGGACTCACACCCGGCCAGGCCAGGCCGGGGAGCTGCTGGGCCCTCCCACAGCAGAGCGGGGCCGGGGGCGGGGGGAGGGGCTGAGGGCCCGGGGGGAGGGGCTGGGGCGGGACCGGGTGAGAGAGGGGCTGGGGGGACTTCAGGGAACAGGGTCAGAAGCCCAAGAGGGAGGGAGAGGGGCCCTCGTTCACTCCTTCACTTCTGGGTATGGGGTTGCATCACTGGCATCCCGCTCAGGGGAGGGGCTGAGGGCTGGCCGGACAGTGGAGGGAGGGGAAGGGAGGGGGCTTGGAGACACGGAGGGGCGGGTGCCCGATTTGTCTGTCAGAACCAGGAGGAAGGGATCGTGATGGGCTAAGGGGAGGGAGGAGACAGCTGGCAAGGCCCACTCTTCCCCAGGCGCTGGGACTGGTGGTCCCGCCCTCCCCCCTTCACAGTCGGCTGGGGTGGGAAGATGGGGAAGGGAGGAAGGAGAGTGAGAGAGAGGGGTGTCCACGTGGCAGAAAGCGAAGCCCCCGCAGGAGAGAAGGCAGCGTGCATGGGGTGGTGCTGGGCATTAGAATGGTTATTCTTGTCCTGTTTCCCTAGAGATCTCCTTCGGGCCCCCTCACAACAGCTGTGATGTATTCCTCCTCCAGCTCCCCTGCTGACGGCTTAGGGGACCAGGCCCAGAATCCCAGCCAAGGGCAGGAAGCCTAGTCTTCCCTGCAGTGAGCACCCCCACCCCACATTCTGTCTCCCTCCTTTGCAGCTAACTACCCTCCTGACCAAGCTGAGCCTCCTCCTCCAGGAAGCTCTCCTAGACTGACCTCCCCACACTCCCTCATTCCAGGCTCTTCTTCAATCCGGCCACAATGGCCAGACACCCATTTCTCTCCTGGGCGCTGATAGGTGGCTGTGTAAGTGTTCTGTGGTTTCCTGGGTGTGTCTCGGGTCTCCCATTAGTAACAAGTCCAGGGCAGGGACCTTGACATCAGGTCACAAGCCAGTCCATGTGGGGAGGGGGTGGGGGAGCCGCCAGTGGATTTTCACAGCCCCGGATCCTAATTAAATGGTCCCCATCTCTCCATCACAACCTGCCTAAGCCTGACCTTTGCATCTCCCCTTTCCCCACTTTCTTCTCAAACCCAAGCCATCAGCCTCTCCCAACTTCCGGTTTTCAGTTAACAGGGCCACCCTTCTCCCACCCACCCAGGCTGGAAACCTGGAGTCATCTTGACTCCTTCCTCCGACAGCCCAGATACAGGCTCACATCCAGCCCTGCCTTTTCCAGCGCTCCAACCCCAGTCACCTCACTTCATCTCAAGTCAGCAAGCATTCTTGATCACCTGCCAGGGCCTGACTGGTGTCAGGTGCTGGTACGCAAAAGATGAGTAAGGCCCAGGCCTTGCCCTCGAGGGCGTCACCGCAGTGTTAGTCGCACTATAATAAGTCCTATACTGGAAGCACAGAGAGCTTTGGAGTTGGAGAGATGCATTTCCACTGGGGACATGAGAAAGACAGTCTGGACTCACCAGTGACTGGCTGGGTGGCCTTGGACAAGTTACTTAAGCTCTGAGCCTTTGTTTCCTCAACAACAATAGGGGAATGATAAAAACCCTTGCAGGACTTGGGAGGATTAACTGTAATAATAGCTAACATTTGTTAGCTCTCATTAGGTACCAAGCCCTCTCCTAAGTGTTTTATAGGTAACATGTCATCTTGTCCTTGCAGACCTTGTGAGGTAGGGGACAGCGTCATCCCTATTTTTAGATGAAGAAACTGAGGCTCAGGGAGGTTAAGCACATTGCCGGAGTGAGCCCAACTAAAAAGGACTGATGCCAGGATTTGATGCAAGACACTGTTTCGTAATCAGGTATTACTCATCCATGTAAGTTTATCTTCAAAATAGTGGTACTAGTAGGTAACCTTTTTTGAGCACTACACTGTGCCAGGCTCTGTGCTGATTGCTTTACTTCCATTTAATCCTTAGAACCATCCTAACAGGTAGATACTACTATTTGAAATTCTGAGAAAATTGAGGCTCAGAAAGATGAGATAATGCCCAAGGTCATACAGCTAGTTCCCTGCAAAGCCAAGTCTGTCTAAGAGGAACCTACCTAGCCTACAGCTGAAGTTTATAGAAGGTTTGGGTTTGAGAGAAAAAGCTGGTTTATTAATCAGTCACAGGCACCAGGAGCTCGTCTCCTGCCCCGACCTCAGCTCAGCTTTGGGAACGAGGCACACAGAGAGCTGCAGGCTGGGTTGAGGAGGGGAGGCTGTCAGTTTCCAAGGTCACTCACCATGAGGCCATGGCATCAGATGCAGCAGCAGGAGGAGGAGTGGGGGGCTTTACCCTTCTGTATTGGCAGCTGCTTAACCTGCGTTCCCAAGGCTTCCACATCTCAGAGCCTCAGACGGAGATGCTGCGCCTGGGCTGGTAGATGCAGAAGCTGTGAAAGAGCTGTTAACCAAAACTTTAGAAATGGAGACCTGACTGAAATAAAAAGGTGTACATTGGGGGCTTGTTAGAACTGCAGCCCAGGAGACACAGATTCAAGAAGTACTTGAATTGCGTTCCATGGGACTACAAAATGGGGGAGGCTTAGGAGGGCAAAACCTGCAAGGTTACAGTTAATTACCTGAGTTCTCAAGAATTATAATCAAAGATGGCAGGAAGTAAGGGTGCTGGTTAAGCAAGGATTGGTTGGGGTCCGAAATGGTTGCATAGTTACAAGGGGAACTCTTGAGACCATAAGGTTGCAGCTGGCAGGTGTTGTTCTGAATGCCCTGGTGGTGTCCTTGGGTCTGGTACAGTTCAAAGAAAGTTCACGTTCTCTGTGGTACAGAGATGTGTCTGACACCAGATCCTCAAACGCCTCCTGACTCCATTTTTGTGTGAACTGTGATTACTGTATTATAATTTCAATTTTTCATCAGAGTGGAGGGGAGAAGTGCCCCCAAGGGCACTGCCAACACCCCTCCCCAGCCCCATTCCCCAGCTATGACTATGGAACACGTCATCAAGAGAAACCACCATCTTGCCAGCTAAAGGTACCAGAGATCAGAGTTCAGGGCTGTCAAGCAACTGGAAGTTTAAAGGGGAAAAATCTGGAAGCATGACAATCTAGAAGGAGTGAGATCCAAGTCACAAAATAAATTGTCTAAATCCCTGGGTGGCAGCTAGACTATACATATGAGAGAAAGACCAAGAGGCCTCGTAGAAAAGTAGGTGTAAAGCAGAGAGAAATCTGTTACTGACAGAGATACAAAAAAATTAGAACTGTGAATCTTTTTAAAAAAAACTGAATTCATACCCCAACGTTGTCCAGCTTGTTGGTAAAAAGCTGAAGCCAGATGGGCTTGAAGAACAGAGTCCAAATCTGACAGAGCAACTGGCAAAAATGAGGGAATACTGAGAGGCAAGGAAACCACTGATGAACAACCTCTAAAAAAATGAGCAAATAATTTGAAAGACACTTCACTAAAGGACAAATTGCAAAGAAACACATGAAAGGTGGAGAAGTGCTTAACATCATTTATCATTAGGGAAATGCAAATGAAAATCACACTGAGATACCACTACACAACCCTACCATGGCTAACACAAGAAGACTGAAAATACCAATTGTTGGAGAGGATTTAGAGCAACTAAAATTCTCACACATTGCTGGAGGTAGTGAAAATGGCACATCCACTTTGGGAATTTGGCAATTTCTTGTAATTTTAAATGTATACTTAACCACACGACTCAGTGTTCTATTCTTAGATATTGACTCAACAGTCCTAAGGAAATGAAAAACAAGGCTGAGATTATGTGAAGCAACATAGGAACCCAGAAAGCAAAATTTAACTCTCGGGGTTGCACTAGTAGGACCTAAGAGTCGGTGTCTCCTTAAATTTTGTACCTTAGATGACTTCCTTGCCTCTAGCTAGTCCCAGCCCTGAGAAAACATGTCTACACAAAGACAGGTGTGTTCATAGTGTCTTTATGGGTAATATCCGAAAACTGGAAGCAGCCCAAATGTGTATCAGTTGGTAAATGGATAATCACATTGTGGTACATCCATTCCACGCTGTGAAATACTACACAGCAACACAAAGAAATGAACAACCAGTACACAGAAAAACATGATGGACTCTCCAAGGCTTTATGCTAAATGAAAGAAGTCAGACACAAAAGACTACATACTGTATGATTCCATTTACATAAACTTCAAGAAGAGACAAATGATAGTGTCAGAAAGCAGATCAGTGTGGCCTGGATCAAGAGGGGTCCAGAGGAAGGGGATTGATTGCAAAGGGATACAAGGGAATTTTTTGAAGTGATGGAAACATCTGTTTATTGACTGTGGTATGGGCTACCTCACTGTGTACAGTTGAGTAAATGTGTGAATGAATACATCCTTTGAAGGCAAACAGAGTTTGTCAAATCCCCTTGACAGGCTTAGAAGCCCTGAGTCTCAAGGACAACACAGACCCTGCTGGGAACTGACCCAAATGCCAGACCAGGATTTGTTCAGAGTCCTCTGCTTTTCACCTTCCAAGGACAGGGTGAGAGGTAGCATACTGGGCTTATCAGTGATGCGCAAGCAATCTCCCATGGAGATACACCTAAAGAGAGAGCCATGTGGTAAAGAAACAGACACACGTGTCCTTGATTACAAATAATACGTGCTTCAGAGGCAAAGTAAAGGATGCCAGAGACCAGATCTAGTAAGAAAAAGCTGGGAGTTGGAAGGGAATGGAGGGGTAGGGGTAGGAGGAAGCAAGGTTCATTTTTCAGGGCTGACTAGTTTTTAATTGAGTTGTAATTTACATACAGTAAAAGTTGTCGATTTTATGTGTACAACAAGATTTTCTTGTGTTTCCTAGAGAGAAGTTTTAACTTTTCTACAACTGTGTATTAGATCCATTCAGCCTTTTACTTCTTGGGTGGAGTGGGGACAATTGGGTCTGGTGTTTGCCTCGAGATATTATGAGTAAAATTGTGCCCCCTTTCTGTTTGGATCTTCCCCTTAGAAGCTAACTGGTAGGGCCAGGTGTTGTCTGCGTAGCTACTCAGTTGTTGAAACAGGTGGGGTTAGACAAGGGACTATGGGCAGCCATTCTGAGAGCTTAGTCTCTATGGTTTTTCTCTGAATTTGCTAGAACACTTGCACTTCAGGCCAGTGCCCTGGGCTTATGAGCTGGTTCTATTCCATGGTGAGAGGAGCGCGCCTTTGAGTTTTGTGTGTGTATGCATGTGTGTGCGTGTGTGTGTGTGTGTGTGTTTCCATTTCTGCATGGCCCAGCCACCTTGGTAACCATCATTACTAGTATTATCTCTAGGAGCTGAGCTTGGAGAAAAGAGTATGCTGGTAAACACTGCTCATTGAAAATCCCTTCTGGGAGAAATTCTTGGATGAAGATGAAGAGCTTTGCAGAAGTTACGAAGATTTTTTAAAAAACTAGAGCAAAAAGAATAGCAGGGGTATCTTGTCTGTTGCAGGACTGATATTTGGGTTCACTTGGAGTTAAGCAGTTTCTCACACTTCAGACACTCATCGGTGTTGGTGCAGACCAGCTCCCATTGCAAAAGATTGGCAAGAAGGTTGAAGTTACAGTGGGATATTGGGGAATTTTTTTCAACAGATGCTTGGCCACATCCTCATGTGTTTCCTTGTATACAGTAGTGCCACGGGAAAGAACTGATAGCTCAGGTGAGCTGATGGGGCTCCTCTCCTTATCCTTTAATTGTTAGGGGCTGAGAGTGAGTGGAGTCCTGGCATGGATTCCTAGCTTTCCAGTTGTTTTCCCAGCATTTGATGCTTTTCTGCCAAAGCCCCTTTTGGACCCTGCATCCTGTTTCAGAGCTGAGGCTGCGGAGCTGAGCCGAGCCGAGCTGAGCCAGGAGGGGAACCCAGATGCTCGGCCTCACAGATGAGACCAGCTGCAGAGGCTCGTAGCTCTGGAGTCAGTGGTCTTTGAAGCAAAAACTGGTGGAGGCAGCTATGGTGGGGTCTTGAGGCCGCTAGGACCTCCAGAGGAGGGGTGACGCAACTGCACGTCTAAGCTCAGGCTGCACCTCCTGGGGGGTGTCAGGAAGGATGGAGAGGATCTGGTAGTTTTGGCTGCCCAGGGTCTGACTAGCTCTCATAGGCTGAGGAGCACAAGGAAAATGTTGATAGTAACCAGTAATTGCAATGGTTTGCATTTATATATAACTCTTTTAGGAGAGTATTTCAAAGGTAATTAGCATTATAATGAATCAAAACTGCAAGGGACTGTGTAAAATGGGGTATGAGTGAATTGAATTAATGAGATTGCATTCTTCAAATTATTGGCTCATCAAAGAATTGGTTGATAGTTTAAAATGAGTAAATTTTTAAATAGGAATTTTTCTTTTTATTTTTTTTTAAATTTAATCAGTCATCAGTTTTATACACATCAGTGTATACATGTCAATCCCCAAAAACAGGAATTTTTAAATGACTCTAATAATTATCCATCATGTTTGTAGTAAATAGACTCAAGTCCATAACCAGTGGACCAAAAAAATGTGAATGCACATTAGTCCGATTAAATTCAAAATCACCAACTTAGTTCCAGCAAAATAACACTACCCACCACATTAAATTAACCTTAACTTGAATTTTATTGCTCTTTCTAATTTTATACTTAAAATTTTTATTGTTATTAGATAAGCATACAGTGTATACATTTCGTATTTGTATACCTTTGAGTAATGTAATAATAAAATAAGTTAGCAAAAATTGGAGTTTGGAATATGCGTGTTGAGTTTTACTTTTAAAAGGGATCTGTGAGTCTCAGCCTGAACACAAGTAACGTCTGTCACACTTGATGTCAGTGACACCTAGTGGCGGGAGGCAGAACTGCAACTTCATTGATGGTTTAAACAGCCTTCTCTTGGATAAACTTCAGTGTTCGTCTGGTCTTGAAATGAGTCTTGAAATGAGGTGACCACCAGTCCCTGGTCTCTCCCTGTGGCTCTTCAGCTATTTGGAGCAACTATATGGAGGAGAGAATTATATTTAATGTGCTGGGAACAGAACGTGGAAACAAATGGTGACTTTTAGAGTGAGGAAGTCTTCAGGAAGGCATTTCTAACAATTACAATGGTCCAACAATGTACATAATTTGGCTAGAAATTCTCTTCTTTTTTTTTTGTGTGTGGCGACTCTAACATTCCTTGACCTTATGCCCTCTGGGTAATAAGCTCCCCACCACCAGAAGTGTTTAACAAGCAGCTAATGACCATCGATCAGGGAGGGATTCTATTGAAGGGTGTCCTGAACTTGGTGGGAAGGTAGATTAGAAGGCCTCTTGGCCCCATTGCAACCCTGAGGTTCTTTGGGCTCAGAATTGAATCTGATTTCAGTGACTCTATGCAGGTAGGATGAGAAAGAAGGGGCTGCCTCAGAGCAGGTGGGCAGGACCCATTGATCCAGGTCTTGGGCCCAAGCCCACTCTGCTCCATGCCCTTCTGAAAAGTGTCCATTCAAGTCTCCACCTTCACCATCTCCACATCACTTGAGCTCTTATTAGGGTCAGTTGAATAAAATGTTGCCACTGCCTTCTCTAGGACACCTGGGTGTCCTAGAAGTCACTTTGCCTTAAGAAGTTTCTTAAAGCTCTTTTTGAAAAGAGCTGATGTGCTCTAAATTGCCAACAGACCAGGGAAAGAATTATGCCTTCGCACTATGAAAGGATCAAAGGTGGCCATGGGCTTAATGTGTGACAATGTGTGCAGTGGAGACGCAGGGGTCAGAGCTGTAGATATATAGAGTGATCCCAATAAGAACGGTAGACGCAACACCCCAAACCCCCTCATAAGTGGAAGGCCCATCAACTATGGTGCCTTAGGGGAAAATCCACAAAGTCTGAGAAGGAGAGTCACGACAATATAAGATTGTTTAAAACAAATGTGATAAATTTAGAAAGGTCACGGACAAAATGCAGTTAAAAGGATATGAGATATTCATCACAAGTACTGCTATGACCAAGGTCCTATTTATACAGAAAAGAGTTACAGGGAGCCTGAGACAAGAAGAACTTGCACTCTAAAGAAATGTTCAAAACAAAACAAAACAAAACAAAGGAACTGCCAAGGTCCCTGCAGACCTGGAGAGTGGGGGCAGAATAAGAGAATTCTCATTAAATGAAGAAGGCTGCCTAATACATTCAGAGGAGCGTGAAGGCCTCGCTGTTGCAGGTTCTTCAGAATTGGGGAGAGATCAGGTGCAAAGAGTTTCTACAAAGCCCTTCTCAGCGATGGCCCGAGCACTTTCCTTGGAACTGGACACCTGGCCGCAGAGCCCCTGTGTTGCAGGCCCTGGATCTGTGCTATTTGAGAGAGATGTTGCCCACCCTGGAAAATCTACCTGATCTAAGCCCTGAGATCCAACTGTTACACTGGGTGACCCGACCATCCTCTCCATGATTAGTTTCCTGCCTGCAAACAATCAACTGTAGAATGTGTGTGACCTGACTGAACTTGACAATAATTTCCTCAGGATCAAGTGACACTGAGACCTTGAGCCCAGGGAGCATGTGTAACCGAGCAGGACCCTATGTCCTCTGCTTTAGTTCTTCTCTGAAGTACCTAGATAACGGTATCTCATGCACATTTCCTGAGCTGTTTTACAGATGCTAAAACCCCCACCAGTGGAAGAAGTTAACTACTTGATGACCATGAGCATGTAACCCCCAGACCTAGTGGAGCCCGAGGATTGATAATGTTAACCCCTGTGGCACCACCCTATTACCTCACCATCAACCAATCAGAGAATTGTGCACAAGCTGATCATACACCCTGCGACTCCCCTCCCTCAGCTGGTCTTTAAAAATGCCTCCCTGAAGCCCATCTGGGAGTTCAGGCTTTGTGAGCATTAGCTGCCCCAAACTCCTTGTCTGGCGCCTTACAATAAACGCTGCACTTTCCTTCACCAGAACCCAGTGTTAGTAGGTTGGCTTTATTGCACGTGGATGAGCGAACCCAAGTTTGGTTCGGTAACACATCAGACTTCTTCAGGGAGTCTGACCGTTGGGCTCACTTGGGAGCCCCTGGCAGCACGGTAGCATTATTGAGTGCAATCCCAGGGTTTCCCTTTAGGGGCAGGAATGGTCCCTATGGAGACGTGGGTGGGTCTGATGTTGCACAAGGATGGGAGGGAGTTTGTGTGGCCTGGGGATGGGGCAAGGTTTTGTGGGGCCCACATGCGCTGGACCCCCTGGAGGTGCTCTCTGAAAGCAGGTGACCGTGTAGGCTCTGCAGACACAGGCCCAGCTCTGTCACTTTCTAACTGGGTGAGCTTAGGCAGGGTAGTGAACTTCACTGAGCCTCTGCTTCCTTTTTCTCTAAAATGAGAATATGAATGTATTAGTTGCACCTGCAACTAATACGGTTGGATGTAATAAGTGCAGTGAGGTGCCCAGCTCAGTGCCAGACACATGGGGGACCTCAGCAGAGGTGAGCTACAGTTACTGCAATGTAGCTACAGTTACAGGCAAGGGCCAAAGTGGCCCATCTGGTTGGACTGGGAGGGGGCTTATGCTGTTAAATATTGTTGAAAAGTTTGGATTATAAAGATTGTTTGGATTTATAAAATTTATGGAGCTGATAGAGAACAATCATGTGGCAACCACCCCCCTCTCCCTCTCCTGCACCCAAGGTTGCAAAAAGACAGTTGTGAAAAGTCCAGAAGTGTTTGGTGCCTTCGTGATGGTACAGACAACTTTTTCGGGGCGGTCTGTGACTTGCGGGGGAAAGCTTGCGTGGCTGCGGGAGTGGGATCAGGCATGGGCTGCTGAGGAGGGAACACTGTAAAGACTATCATGACCTTTGGAAAGCTGTAATTTAACATCAGTGGTCTTCAGAAGGTCTCGAGCATGCAGTAATTTATACATTTACAAATACAAAGCTTTGAATCATGTGTCTTGTGAGGTTGGTATGTGTTGTAAGTTGCTTAGCTGGGGAGTGAGCCTAGCAGACTGCCTGGCAATCCCAACCAATGTTAATGGTTCTCTACCAGTCTTCTCAAGCATTGAAGATGCTTGAGATGTGATTAAAAATGAGTGTGTGTGTGTGTGCACGTGTGTGTGTGTGTGTGTGTGAAAATGGCTTTCCAGTGAGAGAAACATGTTGTCAGAAGACAAAAAGTCACTGACTTACAGCATGAGGATACTCACAGGAAACATCTGTCTCAATGAAAACCGATTCTGGGGATGGGAGGGAACCTGCCCCAGCGGCTCCTTACATGTGAGCCTGGGGATGTCCACAGGTGTCCAGAGAGCTTGCAAAGACCCACGGTGTCCTGGATGGTTCTTATGCCCTGGGGGGAAGTGAGGCTTTGTCTGCTCAGACTCTGAGGGTGCCTACCACGCAGGCCCAGCTTCCCAGCCACTATCAGAAGCCGACCCTTTCATGAAGGGGCTTGAGGTCTGCCAAGTGGTAACAATGTCCAGTGACGCCAAGGTGTGACAGCACTGTGGGGACCCCTGTGCGCCGATGTGTGGTATTGACACTCTGGTACCTTTCTATAATGAGATCGTAAGCCTGTGTGCCGATGGTATGACTAAAATGACAAGGGTTGAATGAAGGGAAAGAAAGAGACATGCCTCTGCTTTAAGGAAACCCTAACCCTTTTGGAGCCTTTCCATCATCACGGCTAACAAAGCAAGTGAATTAATAAAAGGAAGTTGTCTCCTCTACTCTTCTCACCTCTTGCCCTTGGCTAGAGAAACACACACACACACACACACACACACACACACACACACACACACACACACTTGTCCCCTCTGGAGGGTTCTGGAGGCAGGCGCACTTTCTTCCATCAGGATGAATGTTTCTTGGCTCCTTCAAGTGGGGCACCAGGGCAAATTTTCTGGTATGTTTGTGGATGTCGGTCCAAAGACCAGGAAGAAGTCCGGGTGAGAAACTCTGAGCCAACTTGCCTCCCCTTCCTGCTACAGTCCTAGCCAGCAGCTTTCTTTCTGGATGCTTCTGGCTTTGCTCAGTCTTTTTACAACCCTCCTTTTCTTTTAATACAGGCACGCTCCTTTGCTGACTTCACGGGTTAATGGACCGACAGAGTTTAGCTTTTGCCTGACTGGGTGATAAATTCTTCCGTATGTGCTGGGGCAAGCTGATGTTCTTACAGACATTGAACACTGGTATTTATGTCCTAGTCAAGCATCTTTCCATCTTTCCACAATATTACCAAGGGCCCTTTTGCAATTATATGTAGATGGCCAGACTGGAGTGATGGTCTGGTTGTGAGGGAGGGAAAGTATAAATTCTCCATCAAGAATGGCTCTGTGGACGCCTGCCCAGAGGAAACGAGGCTTTCCTGAGTTCATTTGTCAGACTGAGGCTGCTTCCCATCATTTGTCTTGAGGGTTTTTTGTTTGTTTGTTTTTCTGTTTGTTTGAAAGAACTCATTCTATTACTTGGATTGTCAGTCTTAGGAAAATAGCTTTTCACAAAGAATAAAATGTAGAAAATATTCTGTGAAAGCCTTTTGCATCCAAGTGGGGAGTTTTTGAGGTTTCAGACATTAGGTCATTGATGATCAAAAAGTTGACATTCCCCTTGGGAAAATGGTTATTATCTTCACAAGACAGTAGCAAGCTGACCCCAAAAGGGACGTGTGAGAATCTGTGTTGTGCATTCTTACACAGCTGTGCCAAGGGCAGCGATATCTGACAGTTTCTTCAAGTCCACATGACAATATTTTATTATCATGTTTTAATTTTTTGGTTTCTGTTTCTGGTTTTGCTTTTACAAATAGCCTCTTACCAGAATGGGCGGAGGTGGAGGGTGTGTGAGATGGCCTAGAATGGTGGGAACCTCTGAGAAGGGTGCTGTCCGCATCTGTCAGGGGTTCAGGAACCCAGAGCCCAGTTTTGAAATGATCCTTTGGATTTTTTATGTATTTTCTTGATGTGAATTTTTCTCAAGCTTCGTATCTTTCATTTAGTACTTCCTGTTGTGGAACATCTTGCTCTGATGCTCGACCACCTGCTTGGCATCACTGGGTCTTCTAGAAAACACTGTGGACAATGAAGCTGCCTCTGGAGACCTGACCGCCTGCCTCACCCACTGGCCACACAGCTGCCACATGCCTTACTTTTGGTCACCTGAGCCCTGCGCCTGTTACATTTCCACGCCCCTGTGTGGTGGCCTGTGCAATTTGTATGCACCACACAGGGTTAGTGGCTTTCAAGGGCCTTAGAGGAAGGACGGAAACTGAAGATCCCTTGCGTTTTGAGGCCAGTGACCTCATGAATGTGGCCCCCAGTCCCTCTGTGGAATGAGAGTCTGAAGGGTGTCTGGTGGTCCCACCGGCCTTCCTGTAGGAATCCCAGACCTCTCTGGACCCAACCCCTTCCCTCCCACAGGACCCAGGGCCTAACTTTTTTTTCTTTCCCTTTGAAGTGTTCACCAGCCACTTTAAATGAGCTTTTCTCTTCCCTTAACCCTGACTTTGGAGCCAGCTCCCTTGTGCCTGCCTATTCCTGGGCCTCTCTGTTTTCGGGATTTTACTGGTCTTTATTCAGGGGATATAGGCTAGGGATACAAAAGTAGGCAAGGTATAAAGTTCAATAACCCCTACAGGTGTAACCTGAGGCTTAATAGCTGCTGAGAGTTTTTGTGAAAACCTCATGGGCTGCAAGCCCTGGGGTAGCTGCCAACATAAGAAAGGGGAGACCGGGTGGGGGGTCATGGCCAAAAGTCTCAGGTGTATTTTTTCACCCTTAGTGGGAGCTGGAGATGGGGCAGAGTTTGTTTGTGAGGTGGAAGACAGTAATTACCAAATCACTACAAAGTGATTACCAAATTACAAAATCACTACATTGGGTTTAGGTTTTCATTTTTAAAAATTCAGAAATTACTTAAAAATTTTTTTTGTCGTTGTTGGAAAAGAACAGTGAAATTGTTCCCTTGACACCACAATTATCTTTTCAGCATTAAAAATAAGTCCTTGAACACCATGCACTTTAAAAGTTTGATAACTTTACTGCTGAATTGTTTGTATCAACCTGTGAAAATTTCCAAATCACCTTTTATTTTTACCCTAATTATTTTTTTGTGACTTAAATAACTTATCTAAAAACATTTCCGCACAAACTCATCTAAATGTTAGTAAAGCTCCTCCTGGTGGCGAGTCTGAGTATTGAAGTCCCGCGGTCTATCTTCCTTCACGGGCACCAGCCGTCTACGACCTAAGCTGCCTGAAGAGCGGTCTGTGCCAACCTTTTGATGCTAAAGCTCTGATTTGCCACTGATAGGGGTGTGTGTGTGTGTGTGTTAGGGGGTGGCTGGGTGGGTGAGCGGAATGTGCATAGAGGCTAAGGATGAACAGGAAGACCACGGGTTGTATTTAGGCGGGAGTTGAGAGCGAACAATCAGGAGACCTACTTGTCACTTTGCATCCTGTTCCCCTATCAGCAGCGCTGAATTCGTTGGCCCGGAAAGGACCCTCATTACACAGGGGAGTTGTGTGCTCCCCACTATCCAGCCTGAGGCTGCCCATATCTGAGGCACCACTGGCTGTGCACAGAATGCCAGCTCCTGCTGCGGGCAAAGCCACTGGCCTCCAGCTGCTGCCTCCCTCTGTCCTGCTTCCCTATCCAGGCCCCAAGGAGACAGGAGGCAGCTCCCCCAGGTTGTTACTGGGGACTCTGCTCCCAGGCCTGGCACCAGCCAGGAAACCAGTGATGACTAGTGGTCACTAGTTAGAACTATGGCTTTACTTTGAATTTTCAGTGTGCCGTAATAACCTCCATACTAAATAGACATATTCATGTGTAAAGGATACATGCTCGTGTTTAAAACTCAAACAATAGATAAAGGCATTCAATGAAAGAAACTAAAGTTTCTCTTCCTTATTGCTCCACATTTACGACTGCAATGAACAATTTCTGAGTCGTCTGGTTACTAGCACACAAATGTAAATAACATGGCAATATGTGTAAACTCTTGATTTACCAACTTTAGGTAGTATCTATTAACTACCTTGCAGGAAAGGTAAAGAATTTAGGGCATTATATGGGCTTCCTTTCTTCCTGCCCCCTCTACTTCCTGGTTTCGATCTGTAATGTTACTAGGTTTTCCAGTGGTCAGATATATGATTTAAGAGTGTACTTAAATCTCTATTTCTTGATGTATCATCTTTAGACAAAATCTACTGATTTTCCACTACACAAGACAAGGAAATCAGTGCATGTAGATGTCCCTCCACTCTCCTCCTCCAGATTTCTGTCAGCCATACTATCATTTTTATATTGAGCATGTTTATAGCAGTTAAATGCTAAAGTAACCATAATTAAGTGTTCTATGCTTTGGGTTGATTCTGAAAACTGAAACCCCTTAAATAGTATTTACGGCATTATGATTATATAAACACTATTTACTGTAGAACCAAGAGTTGTGATTAGGCCCACAGAAAAGGAAAGAAAGTAACATGTAATTAAACCTTGGCCACTAAAAGGGGAACGTTCTATGAATGAAGTCCTATTTCCTTCCACTCCGTTGTTTACTCACAATTATCCCACAGTTTAGTTTGCACCAAATTTGAACCATGACTTTCTTAGACTGGGTTTTTCCCAAGGTTTCTAATTGTCATTTTACTTGTTGTTATTGGAGAATCACATATCTTCATCTTATTGTTTAGAATTAACAAAGACCTGCTTAGGATATTTATTTTGAGTTCTTATTCACATAATTTGCATAGGAGAAGTGGCTTGCTTTCTGAACACAATCTTCACAGAGCCCTCTGTCTTTGGACCAATTACTTTCTAGGGCTGCTATGCTGTTGTCAGTTTAGGATTTTTTCACTGCACACCTGAGTCCCACGTTTTCTTGGATGTGGGTCATTTTCTCTTTTGGATTTGTTTGTATTGCTAACGTACAGATTTGCTAGAGCACATAACTCCCGTATAACATAGCAGTTAAGAGTTGGCCTCCTGAGTTTGAAACCTGGCTTCATCGTTTATCGTTCTGTGGTTTGAACAACTGTGTGTGCAGGGTCTTGGTGTCCTCCTCTATAAAATGGGCATAATACAGCTCCCTCCTTGGTTATTTTGGGATGGGCTAAGATAATACATGTGGAACTTTTAGGTCAGTCACCAATAAATGATAAAAATTAATATTTGGTGGATTTGGAGAGGGAGAGGCATATATTAGTGTGCTCATTGACCACTCGGCCATCCTGAAACATGGCAGCCAAAACATGTTTCTAAAGTGGTCATGAAGGACCTGAAGGACCCTCTGCCACTGGGCACTCCCTTGATGATATTGTGCTGTCTTTTATGCCAATGACTCCCATGTGCGTGTCTCCAGACCTCTCTTCTAAGCCCAGACTTCCATCCCTGACTGTCTACTTGACATCCCCGCTTGCATGTCCAATACACATCTCAAAGGCAACTTGTTCAAAACTAAACTCCTCATCTTCTCTCCCAGACTTGTTTCACTCCCACCAGTCTCCAGCTCAGGATGGAGTTGTCATCTTTCTAGTTGCTCAGGTCAACCATTTTAGAGTCACATTGATTTCTTTTCTTTTTCTTGTAGTCCACATCCAAGCCATTAGGAAATCCTGTGTACTCTATGTCCAAAATGTCGCCAGTATCCTACCCCTTCTGACCACCACCACCGTCTCCACCCTTGTGGGAGCCATCATCATCTCTCACCTGGACCATGCACAGCCTCCTAACTGGTTTCTCCGCCTCCACCATTGTTCCCTGCCATCTATCCTCAGACTTGTCAGGTATGATCCTGCCTTGCAGCCTATGCCCTCTTTCCAGGACTCTCCTCCCTCAGAGACCCATTGTCCGTCCGATGAACCTATCATGCCTTTGCTCAGACGTCACCTTCCCAAGGAGGACTTCCACGGTCACCTTACTTAAAACTGCAGCCTGCCCTGGCCACTCCTGATGCTCCTTGCTCTGCTCTACTTCTTCTTCCTTCTCCATGGCACATACCACCCTCTAAATTACTACACACGTTACTTATTTTTCATGTTTATTGTTTAGTATCTTTTCCTCTGCTAGATTGTCAGCTCTCCTTGAAGGCAGAGTCTTGATCTGGTGTATTCACTGATGTATTCCAAGTGCCTAGTGCGGTGCCTGACTCAGTTGCAGGCACAAAGTAAAATTTGGTGAATGAATGAATGAATGGCAGTGAGGAGAGCTGGGGTTCTCCCACACTTGCATACTCCGCTGGCCCAGCTATTTGAAGGTGACACCAGGAGGAGGCAATTTGGTTAATAAGCCCAGGGAGCAGAATCTCCTTAAAGTTAAGAGTTACAGGGGGGTGACTTCCAGAGTGCAAGGCTATCAGGACTCATGAGGATTTCCCACCCCAGCATTCACTGGACCTGCTGGTCTCAAGGCTTCTTTCCAGCTCCAACCTTCTGTAATTTCAGACCATATGAGGTGCTGAGTTCCCTGGAGGTATTCCAGCATAGGCTGGATGATGTCTCAGGAAGGATAATGCAGAGGGACCCAAGCATGAGAAAAGCATTAATAGTGGATGACCTTCAAGTTCTCCTCTAATAATAAGATTTGATAATTAGATGACTCACCTCCTCCTGGTCTCTCCCATCCCTCAAAGCCTGAGTCACAGCCCTGGAATCTCTGGTCCCGCTGGGTCCCTCTGGGCCATTCCCTGACCCTCCTTATACCCCTATTACTCCATGGTTATGGTCACAGAACCTCTTTCCCCTCCCCCACAGAACGTATTCTATTTTTGCCAAGGCAATGTAGTATCCTTGACTGAGAGAGAGCAGCCTGGACCAATGAAAGGAGGGTAAGTGAGGGACACCTTCCTCTCAACCTTACTCTTTCATCTCTTCTTCTAATTTCCACCCCTTCTCACTGACATGGCCACATGGCCAGCTCTGGACCAGACTTATCCATCAGGTTTGCACTGTGGTTCTCCACTTGGAGACACAGGTGGACATGTGAGTTCAGAGGTGTGGAATAAGCACAGGAGAGATCTGAATGAGAATGGCGATGGTCAGGCAGGAAGGGAGGCTGAGGGCTGGAGCATGGAGAAACAGCCCTGAAGTACCCATCAGCCTAAGCACTCTCATTTTCTCCCACCCCCCAGCCCTTGATCTCTTCAGCAGCCTGGTACCAGAAAACCTAGAGCTACAGGATATGCTGGGCTCTGGCCCAAGGAATTAGAATTTATTCAAAGCCCTCTTGTGAGCAAACAACATGATCTTTTGTCAGTAAGAGACGTGGGAGAGTATGTCTAGCAAAATCACCCCTTTGCTTTTATTTCTCTGCTAAATGACCAGATAAAACCCAAATTACATATGTCATTCCCTGAAATGCTAAATATATGTATTCTCACACCTCCCACCTAATTATCCCATTCCTTTCACATTAAAAAGGTTAACAAGCTATTTTCCACTATTTTCTTCTGGAGTATCTTTTTGGTAGTTCAGCAGCTGTTTCACTGTAATGATGGAGTAGGGACCAATAAAGGCAGACAGCAATGCAAACTTCGTAATGAATGCAAGTACCTCGCCACCTGCTCTGAGAACACCTGCACAGGGTTTATACAAACATTATCTCTTTCAATAAGTACTCCAGGCAAGCAGCTGATATTATTTTCCTGTTTTACAGGTGAGGTAAGCAGAGCTTGGAGAGGCTGGATAGTGGGCGGTAGGGCCATACAGGAGCCAGGCCTCTGACTTCAGCTCTCATCTGCTCTTTGCTTCTTCACAAATGTCTCTCTCCAAACAAGACTAGTGACCCATGAAACCCTGCAAGGACATTGGATGAAGAGGCTAAGAGCATGGACTTTGATGCTAGCTCCAACTTACTAATGTGCGCTCTTTGCTTGTTATGGCTAAAATTTATTTATCTATTTATTTAAAAAATTTTTAAATTGAAGTATAGTTGATTTACAAAGTTGTGTTAGTTTCAGGTGTACAGCAAAGTGATTCAGTTATATATACATTATATAATATATATATTCAGTTATACATATATATTCTTTTTCAGATTGTTTTCCCTTATAGTTTATTACAAAGTATTGAGTATAGTTTCCTGTGATATACAATAAGTCCTTGTTGGTTATCTATGTTATATATAGTTACATGTATATGTTAATCCCAAACTCCTAATTTATCCCTCTCTCCCTTTCGCCTTTGGTAACCATAAGTTTCTTTTCTATGTCTGTGCATCTGTTTCTATTTTGTAAATAAGTTCATTTGTATCATTTTTAAAGATTCCACATATAAGTGATATCACATGATATTTGTCTTTGTTTGACTTTCTTCACTTTGTATGATAATCTCTAGGTCCATCCATGTTGCTGCAAAATGGCGTTATTTCATTCTTTTTTATGGCTGACTAGTATTCCATTGTATATATATACCACATCTTCTTTATCCATTCATCTGTTGATGGACATCTAGGTTGCTTCCATATCTAGCATAATGCCTAGCATGCTGCCTTATATTTATTAATTCTTCAATAAATAGTAGCTTTTCTTATGAGTTAGGTCTCTGATGAGTGGGCTGTATTGATCAGAGGAGATTGGAAGAGGGGAAAGACAACAAGGTTGGCTAGTTGACGTAGAAAGAGTTAAATCTGGAGATTTTGTGCAGGCCAGCCAGATGTCAAAGAGAAAGACAGACCTTGAGGAGGAACAAAGGACAAAACAGAAAGAGAAAACAGGTGTGCCCTTGAAATGTTTGACATTCTTTTAACTACCAAAGTGAGGGAGGCCAGACAGGTACCTCTCTTCTTTGAGGACACCCCCCAAATAACACCACTCTTCCCTGTCAGAGCTCTGAACCAATCGAGAGACAAACCAAAAGATATATTGGAGCCAGTTGACCACCTTTATGATCGTGATGATAAATTTTATACGTCAAATTGATAGAGCCATAGGGTGCCCAGACATTTGTACAAACGTTAGTCTGGGTATATCTGTGGGGGTGTTTTTGGATGAGATTAACATTTAAATTGATAGACTGAGTAAAGCAGATTGCCTTCCTTAATGTAAGTGGGCCTCATCCAATCAGTTGAAGGCCTGATCAAAAAAAAAAGGCTGACCCTCTTCCAAGTGAGAGACAATTTCTCCTGCTTGACTAGCTTCAATCAAGGACATCGGTTTTCTTCCTTTCTTGGACTCAAATTGAAATCTTGGCTCTTCCTAGGTCTCTAACCTGCTGGCATTTGGACTGGAATTACACCATCAGCTCTTCTGGGTCCCCAGTTTTCCAAATGCAAATCTGGGGACTTGTCAGCCTCCATAATCACATGAGCCAATTCCTTATAATAAATCAATCTCTCTTCTAGATAGATAGATAGATAGGTCATCTATTAGTTCTGTTTATCTGGAGAATCCTAATGCAATTATTAATAAAGCTGAGGAGTGAGAACCAAATGGGCTGGCTAACTACCCCTTTCCAGGCTGGAACTTGAGACAACCCACCTGAGGGAAAGTTTCAGTCTTCAGAGAAGACACACTTATCTAGAGTGCAGGCTTATACTGGTCCTGAGTAAAGAGGAAGGAGAAAGGGAACAAATTCCCATGTCTATAACTTGGATATAATAGATTCACCAGTTAAGATGTGAACAAATGGCCATTATCCACTAACTGGGGAAGAATAAGTGGTGTTTAGGGAAAATTACAATGTTCCCTAGATTTTTGTTCAGCTCACTGTGCTTATCCATTAAGCCTGTGGTCGATCACGGATGTGGGCAGCAGAAAGAATATCTACGATGCCATCTATGTGAGGCTGCATCCCCAAACCAAATATTCCTCCTCTGTGCAGTCTTCTGGGAGCAGAGCTGAGCAGCTCAGGTTTTGTAGAGAGCTCTGAAATGGGTCAGAACAGTGAACTAACGAGAGTCCACTCCAGCTCACAGTGTACGTGAACCTGAGAGTTTCCTCTCTGTTCTATTACCTGCCCCTAGTTATTTCATCCGTATTTCCTAACCGTCTATTAATTAGAGGTTCTGCATTGAGGTCTGATGACATCATTTACTTCTCCAATCATAACATGCCAACACAAAGATACTCTGATGTTGAAAACAAACTCCATTCCGTTAGGAAATCCCCAGGGAAGAATGACAGCTCAAAAATTAAATTCCCAAGGAAATTAAAGTAAAATATTTTAAGTTAAAAACCCCAGTCATCATCCTCAATGTCCTGTGTGGCTCTGTCCTTGGCCAGGGTGTCTCAGTGCCTGGGCCAAGCAGGATTCTCGCGACACATGTAGTGGAGACGGTGGCTCACAGGGCTGGGTGAAGTTCTATCAGCATCTCAGGGCACCTATCAATTCAATGCCAAGTGTCTGAGGTACTTCTCCCCTACCTGATGCTTTATTTTAAAAGTATGCAAATCTCAGAAAAGCTGGAAGAGAGAATAGTACAATGAACACTGGCATGCCCTTCCTTGCATTCACCAACTTTTTGTCAAATTTGTTCTCTTTCTCTCTCTCTCTCTCTCTCTCACACACACACACGATTTAAAAAATGTTTACTGAATCGTCTGAAAGTATTTTGAATATTTTCAAAAATATTTATAAAGTAATATCAGGTTATTGATTCAATATTATCAATAATATATAGTCCATATTAAATTTTCCCTAATTTCTCCTATGGTTTTTTTTTTTTTTTTGATCAAGAATCCAATCAAGGTTCCTATTAAGTGTGTCTTTTCAGTCTCCCTTTGTCTCACTGCCCTTTTGTTTTCATCTTTTGTGACATTGACAGTTTTGGGGAATCTCTCTCAGAATGGCCCACATTCTGAATTTGTCTCCTCAAGTAGGTTCTGGGTTAGCTTCTTTGATAAGAGCACTCTGAAGGTGAGACTGGACTTCCCACTGCACCACATTAGAGATCACCGAGGGTCAGTGCCCCCACTACCAGTGATGCCACATTTGATCACTTACTGAAGATGGGAGCTGCCAGATCTCTCCGTTGTAAAGGTACATTTCCCCTTTTGTACTGTGGGTGGTGATGCATTGAGACCCTGTGGATCTCTTGTTGCCTAGCAACCTCTTACCCAGTAATTTTAACATCCATGGGTGATCCTTGCCTGAATCAATTGTTACCATGGGATTGCAAAGTGGTTATTTCCTAATGTCAACATTCCTTCTACATTTATTATTTGTTGTCTTCTGTAAATAAGAGATTTTGACTGCTCTTTTTTTTCCTTTGAGAATAATTATCTCATAAATTCTTACTGTGTTCTCGTTTATTACTAGTAATATTATTTTTCATGCTCAAATTATCCCAAGGCAAACTCATAGATGATGTACCTTACTATTTGCTATATACTGAATGTTTGTGTCCCCTCCAAATTCATATGTTGAAACCTAATCCCCAATGTGATGGTATTAGGAGGTGAGGGTCTTTGGGAGGTGATTAGGTCATGAGGGCAGAGGACCATGAGGGCAGAAGATGGCTGAGACCGCAGCTTTTTTTTTGTTTTGTTTTTAGTAAACATATTTTTAATTCATTTTAATTAGATTTTAAGCTGCTTTTGTCTTTGGAGGCTTTTAAAAAGAAAACTGAGTTAGGTCCACTTCAATGTCCACTGATTTTCTTTTGTGAATCTTGTATGATGCTCGCAGGTTATATTGTAGCTCTGCAATAATATCTATCTTGATTTTCCATTCTGCAGCTTTCTTTTGAATATGTTCTCTAGTTGAGGATTTGTGTAAAGAATATACTGCTGTTCTTGCCATTTCCAAAGCAGTCTTCAGAAAGGCCATATCTATCCCTTTATTATTTTTGGTCCCGTGGGAGGATTCTTAATTACTGTATCAAATGACTTGGACATTCTGTTAGATAATGAGCACACATCACACTGAACCATGTCAACATTTGTTAACTCAAACTCTTCTACATTCCTATTAAATATTTCCAGTGCATCTTCATCTATGTCGAATCCAACACACAATCCCTCATAGGGGATTTTGCCCTTATAAAAGAGACCCCAGGGAGCTCCTTTGCCTCTTCTGCCATGTGGGAACATGTCTAAGAACCAGGAAGCAGGCCCTCACCTGACACTAAATCTGCGGGCACCTTGATTGTGGACGTCTCAGCTTCCAGAACTGTAAGAAGTAAATTTCTGTTGTTTTTAAGCCACTCTGTCTATGGTATTTTTGTTATAGCAGCCTGAGCAGACTAAGACACTATTTAAAAGAATCCAGAGAGTTAATAGGACATTTCAGTGTATCATAGCACGGGTCCTAGACTTACTGACTTTAGAAAAGAAGCCAATCTCAAGGTCCTAAAACATTTATCCTAACAAAATTATGTCCCCAGAGACCAGCATTTAGCATTGCCAAAGAAACTGGTGTCTGAATCACAGAGGGTAAATGGAAAAGATCTTTTCACCATAATGAAATTGTTATAAAGTCTAGAGTCTGTAATTTTAACTAAAGTGGAAGAAATCTTAAGTTTTGTTTTGCTACTATGAATTCACCATGCTGGGAAAGGGATACAATTCACCTAAGTGGTACCTTCCTTTTCCACTGAAGAATTTTAAAATTTCCTTTTTTTGAGCCTGGTGCTACCACCTTCTCAGAGCGGCATTGGGTATGAGCTTTGTTGGGTAATGTGGCCTCCATCACAGATGGTGAACAGATCTTTTCCTTTAGTCCTGAGCTGCTCTCGCTGTTGTCATCTCTCGATTTGCAGTTAGGCCTAAAAACCCTCCTTCTAGGGAATGCGCTCCCCTTGTCTGTCTTTGTGTTAGTTGCAGTGCTGTAGTGGAGACAAATGTCTCTCCTCTCGCTCTGTAAGGCAGCACGGGGATACAGCTCAGGCTCATATCTCTGGTGTCCTTGTTAAAAGACTCAGCTGAGGTTGGGTCAGCAGACCCAGCCCTTCCTACCTTGGCAAGACCCTAACACCTAACAGCTTGAAAAGCTCTGTGACATACATGGAAGTCAGCTGCCTTGCACTGAAAGCAGAAAATATTGCCCTGGCTCCCAATATATCAAAGGCCTTGAATGAAAAGGTTCTGTTTTATGGCTGAAGCTTGGTCACAGCCACGGCTGTTCAAGAAAGCCAATCTGTTGAAGGACAGTGGTCCCTTTTTCAAGGTTGCTGGCTTTGCTGGGGCCCTTGACTCTCACCTAGAAGATAGCCTGAAGGAGAAGCTCATGTGCTAACACACTGTGGGTGAGTATAATCCCAGGGAAGCGGAAGGGAGAGGGAATAGGAGGGAGGCTGGGAAAGAAGAACACATTTAAGATGTGTAGACCCAACTTGGCCACAGTTTTGCAATAGGTTGATTGCTCGGTCACTCAAGGAGTCCTCGGAGAGGTCATATAAATAAAGCTTTTACATCTCTGAATGGTGCATTTAAGGAGGGGGCTGTGGAGAGGAGAAAAGGAGCAACAGTTATCCATTGCCTTCAATATCCCAAAGTTAACTTCCCTGCACATTTGCACTTCAGCCCAATAGGGGAGCCCCGGAGTGGAGGTGGAAGGTTCATGGAATGTGTGTGAGGGAGGTGTTGTCAAGTCATGCCCCCAAGTGCCATAAGGACCTGGAACCCTTGACTGGCAGAAGCAGCTGCCTGAATTCACAACCATGGGAATAGTGTAAGTCATGTCCAGGGCCACTGCACCCAGAATAGTCCAGTGCACTTGCTCACCATTGCTTAATGGTCAGTGTGTGTATCCCCAGCCCTACAGTCTTTGGTCAAAACCTCGTCTTAGTTCTAGTGACCTGCCACAAAACACCACAGCCTAAGACTTAAAGCTCCTGTCTCAAGTTCAGCAGCCAAAAGCCAACTCCAATACACTGTCATAAAAAACCAAGGTAAAAAACCCATATAATCTCTGCCTGGTAAGCACCACCAAAGCATAGAGCCATCTGCCCTGCTCCCCTGAATTCTCTATTTTTGTTTCTCAGGGTTTGAAGCCTCCTATGCTAAACCTTGAGGTTGGGGTTGTGAAACTGTAAGTATCCCTCTATAGAGGCAGGTCTTTTAAAACTTAAGGCAGAGGGGAACACTTGCTCCTGTGGGCTGCTCTTGGCTATGAGAAAAGAAGACAGAGGGGCTGGACCACTAGAGGCCAGGAGCGTGGTGCTAATGGAACTCCCTTCCCACGAGAGGAGTGGGGAATCGTGTGCTCTCTAACATCCCCAAACCCCAGGGCTCTTGTGTTAAGATTTCTTAAAAGCTCTCTCCCTGGGCTCTGCTCTCTACCTGAAGCTCAACAGTTCCCCTTGAGTGGTGAGATGAGGGGCTGTCTTCCCTTCTTTAAGCCATTATCTAGGAGTCCTGCCTTCCCCTGGCTGGAGTTGGGAGGGAGAGTAAAACACCCAGTGCCCCTCACCAGACCACCCATCTCCTCCATCACCCCTTTCAATGAACTCTGATCTCAGCTGATAGAGGAGGTGTGAGGAGCCAGGGGACTACCCAAGGGTCGTGTGGCCACTTCTGAGTCAATCCTGTGGGATGTGTCCAGAAGCTCCTCTTCAGAACATGTGAGTTACTATCAACTGTTGAGCTCAGCTTTGGGCCTTAAGTGTTTTTCTGAGGGAAACAGGAAAAGTCCATTCAACACTGTTGCACATTCATTTATTCACTATGAATTGAGCATCTGTGATTCACCAGGCCCTGTGTTGTGTGTTGGGCGTGATGCGAGGATGAGGGGAGGGTTATAAAATAGAACTAACCATAACACTCAACCCTAGAGAGGCTTTAAGTAGTCCAGGGAGAGAAGCACGTGGGGGCACGCACACACACACGCGCACACACACTTTTGTAAGGACTACAAGAAACATAGATGCCAAAGGTTATAGAAACCTGTAGAGAGAAATGAGGCCTCACTGAGTATTGACATTTGAACTAAGTGTTGAAAGATGAGTGAGTTTGACAGAACAGAAAGGGGAAAGTTACTAGGAAAAAAGCCATGGCTGCTTGAAAGGAGGTGGTGCGTGTAGGAAATGAAAAGAGGTTCGCGTGGCAGGAGCACATGGTGCGTGTTCTTGTCTGTTAAAGGGGATATGGGGAGATGGAGCTGAAAGTGTAAGTTGGAACTAAATCATGAAGACCCTTGTGTCCAACGATAGAGCCTGAAATCTGGATAATTGAAGGATTTCAAGCAGAGGAATAAATAGAGCTGGTTTTTAGAAAGGTCATATGAGCAACTCTGTTGGGAGGTCCAGCTGGCAAATCTGTTGGGGATGGTTATGCAAAGAGAGAATCTGGAAGTGGGGAAACCAGTTTTGAGGCTATTACGTAATCCTGGTGGTAGGTGATGAAGGCCTGTACTAAGGAAGTGGCAGTGGGAACTAAAAGGAGGATGTGATTTGAGAGATATTTCGAAAATAAAGTTGACGGGGAACTCCCTGGTGGTCCAGTGGTTAGGACTACAAGCTTCCACTGCAGGGGGCCCGTGTTTGATCCCTGGTGGTCGGGGAACTAGGATCCCGCATGCTGTGTGGTGCAGCTGAAAGAAAGAAAGAAAGAAAGAAAGAAAGAAAGAAAGAAAGAAAGAAAGAAAGAAAGAAAGAAAGAAAGAAAGGAAAGTTGACTGGATTGGCTTGGGTGACCAATTCAATGTAGAGACTCAGAGATGGCTATGCATCTTCTGTCTTGGGTGACTGGGTAGAGTGCTATCTTCAAGTAGAAAAAGAAGAAGAAGGAAAAGAGAGGGAGGGAGGGAGAGAGAGAGAGAAAAGAAGAAGAAGAAGGAGAAGAAGGGGGAGGGGGGAGAAGGAAGAGGGGAAGGAGTGGGAGGAGAGAAGGAAGGAAGGAAGAAAGAGAACACAGTAAAGAGAGCAAGTTTTGTGGGGACAACTGATTGGGTTTTATGTGGTATTTTAGATATCTGCAGTTCATGCAAGTATCTTGTTCTTGTTTTGAACAATACACAGCATTCATCTCAAATTGACAGGTGGACCTCGTAGCAATGATTTTATTGGGATTATTAAAAACTCTAAGATTGAAGGACATGTATTGCACTTCTCTGGGTTAAGAGGGAGCAGGTAATGATATAGACAAATTTGTAGAGGTGATGTTTATTCATCAGGGGGATTTAATAGACATCCAATTCAACAACAGTTCATTGAGCACCAATTGAATGCCAGGCACCATGCTGGCTGCTTGGGCTTTCCTTTTAAGGAACTCTCAGTCTTGTTGGGGAAACACAAAAATGCACACGTCTCTGTATCAGAGGAGCCGTGTAAAGGAAAGAGCACCGTCCTGGGTACCACGAGTCCTGGGTTTAATTTAGTATGTGCTTTGCCACTAACTCGTTATTTAATTTTCAGCTAGTTGCTCTTCCTCTCTGGTTCTCAATTTCCAACCACAAAATTAAAGAAGTGGCTTAGATAAACTCTAAGTTCCCTCCAAACATCAACCATTAGTGATGCCATGTCTCACGGTATACAAGTGCTATGGGAGTCCAAAGACAGATCATTTCCAGTAGCAGCTGACATTTGACTTGGGGCTCAATGAATGAGCAGGATTCCAGCATATGCAAATGATGGAAAAGGCTGAGAGGAGGAAGTGCAGAGCGGCTATGTTAGAAAATGGGGAAGATCACCTGGTGATTGAGTGTAGGGTGTGGAGCACAATGACCACGGAAAAAGCTGGAGAGGGAAGTAGGTGGTGCTACATGGAGAAGGGCCATGAATGCCCCGTCAAGGATTTTATTAATCCAGGCAATGTGGCTCGGAAACGATTCCCCCTGTACAATCCACTGGAGTGTGGAGATCAAGATGAGGTGTGATGGACATCATAAAAATGGATCAAAACATCCCATGGCTCAGAGGCGAGATAGATCAACTTTGAATGGAGAAAGCTAAGAGGTATATTTATTCACAGTGTATTCATTTCCTCTATGGGAAAGTGTGAGGCCTGAGGTGGGGAAACGAAGATGACGGCAGCTACTTTTTACTGACCCAGGGAGGCTGATGAAACCCAGCATGTTGCTGAGAAGTCCTCTTAGCAGCAGGATCTGATGGTGTTCTAGTGGAAGGATGGTGCAGGGAGCACGTGATCTATGTGAGTGGCCCCCATGGAGCTGGGCAGTGGGCAGCCAGAGCCCACGCTACTTCTTCATGGTCCTGGGCGCTCAGTATGCTCCTAGGGTCAGTAGCATTAGCATCACGTGGGAGCTTATTACAGACGCAGGATCTTAGCCTCCACCCAGACTCAGCGAATAAGAATCTGCATTTTAACAAGATCTCCAGGTTACCCATAAGCACTTTATTTTATTTTATTATTTTTTAAACATGTTTATTGGAGTATAATTGCTTTACAATATTTTGTTAGTTTCTGCTGTATAACAAAGTGAATCAGCTATATGTATACATATTTCCCCATATCCCCTCCCTCTTGCATCTCCCTCCCACCCTCCCTACATAAGCACTGTAAAGTTTGAGAAGGCTTCCTGCTTTCTGAACACAGCTTTCCTCACTCAAACTCTTTCTCTTAGTTTATTTCCTACTCAGGGAAGAGAAAAGAGTACTTCCTGGATTTCCTAGGGCGCACACTGGAGCAGATGCCAGTTTGAGGGTAGGAATACACCATAATGACCTATAATATCTTCCTCATTCATTCATTCATTCATTCAATCAATCAAATAGTAATAGAGTACCTCCTATATTTCAATATGTATTCTATCTGCATCTCTGGTCCTCCTGGCCTTGACTGTCCTGGGTTACTTCTGGCAGGATGGGAAGGATCTAGGACCTAGGGTGTGAAATCCACTTACTTGGGCAGGAGAGAAATTATCCTGGTGTCAGATTCTGAGCTTAGAGTTTCAGACAGACAGTGGGAGTGTGGAATGCAGTCCCATCATGGGGAGGTCCATGACGAGCCCAGTGTCCATGTCTCCAGGGGTGTGTGCTGTCCCATTTGGCAGAGCCCACTGTAGCCTTACCAGCCTGACTGCAACTGAGAAAAGCACCCACTGAAAGCAGGTTATCCGTGGTAGAGTTTAGGTGCAGTCCTCATGGAGGAATGGTGGGGATGTGTATGGGAGTAGGACTCGGAATAGTGACCAAAGCTGAAGCTCATTAAGGAAGCCAGGCAACATCATGGGCCTTGGGTTGGGAGCAACATGTCATTAAGAAAAAGACCACTGGGCCAGGGCTGTCATTTTGGAAATAGGCGGGAGTCCTGCGGGACCCTGTGTTCTGTTCAGACTAGGGTGTGGGCACTTGATGTACAGGTTGCTGGGTGTGGCCTTGGGTGGTTTAAATCTTCCCACTTTGATGTCCCTTCTCCCTCAAGGGTGGCTTTGGGTGCAGAGGCTGAGACAGCAGTCGGGAGCTGCGTGGACTCATCTGTGAGGAGTGGATGCAGCCAAGAGCTGGGGCTTAGGGGCTGCGGCGTAAGCCCCCTTCACCTGGGAGTAGATGACACAGGAATCCTGGGGGAAGGAGCACATAGGTGAGGGCCAGAGGCCAGCAGGCCCGAAGTGGGAGAGTACACAGGTCACGGGACTCACCGTGTTCTTGAGAAGCTCCGGGTCAGAGGCTGCTGTGGAAAGAAGGGAAGCATTCAGCTGTGAACTCAGAACTCTCTCCTTGCATCCGTGCCACCAGCCCAGCCACAGCCATCTCCATGGGGCTGCACTGAACCTTTCCTAAGAACCTCAACCTCACAGCTTCGAGCAACTCTCTCCTCGGCATCACTCCACTCTTTGTTCCTCATGCTGAGCTCCCCAGGGACTCTCAAAAGAAAGAAATGTACTTTTTATCTTGTTCATGCTTTGATCATAGATTCATAGTGTATATTATGGAGAAGCAGTCTGGCCTGGAGCAGAGGCAGTGCAGTGGTTTAGAGCAGACTTCTGATCCAGACTACCTCAGACTGAGCCCCAGGTCAGCCGTGCCACCTCTGTGACCTTGGGCAAGTCACTCAATATCTCCTGCCTTGGTGTCTCATCTGTATTTTGGGAATAATAATACCTACCTGTAGGGTTATGTGTGTGTGTGTTTGATTTCTAACATCTGTTATGTGCTGAGCAGTTCCAATGTGCAGGTACACTTCTGAGGGTTATAAACAAACAAACTTTAAATATATGTGTGTGTGTATATATTTATGGCATATATATATATTTTTTTTTTTCAATGTATTTATTTACAGTACTCAGAACTGTACCAGGCACATAGGAACTGCTCAACACATGTTGATATGATAATAGAAGTTGTTATTATATTGTCTTAAAGCTGGAATGAAATATGGCATTCATCAAGCAAGGCTTTCCCTTTTTGGCTTGGAATGAGCCTCAAGGCTCCCTGGAACTGCCCTGAGAAGCAGAGCTTGGCCTAAGGCTTGGACTCTAGAGACAGACTCTTCTGTGATTTGTTAGCTCTGTGACTTCAGGCTGGTCATTTAAGGTCTCTCTGCCTCTGTTTTCTCATCTGTGAAATGGGGTAATAACAACACTCACATCAAAGGGGGTTGTAAGTGTGAATGAATTCATACATTTTAGAGGTGGGCCCCTGAACCAAGAATGGAACAAAATGGAGTTCATTTGATTTTATACAAGAAGAATAAAAAAACCAGAGAAGGAAGCAGAATGGCTAAAAATCACATGACACTTTTTACAGAACAAAGTTAGAATAGCCCCAAAGGCTTTCCCTTTCCTGCTCTGAGAGGAGGAAACCAGGCTGGGATTCTTCACAGCTGACCATCTACCATGAGTGAGGACTAATGACACAGACAGACAACAAGCATATACTCGTCATAAAAGCTGCTTAAACTCTGCTGCTGTAATAGCATCTCCCCATCTACTTCCTCGTTTGATCCTTACAATAACCCTATGAGAGAGTGTGATAGGCAGAATAATGTCTCCCACAAAGATGTCCATGTCCTGATACCTGGAACCTGTGAATATGTGACCTAAGATGGAGAAAGGGATTTTGCAGATGTGATTAAGATTATGGACCTTCAAATGGCGAGATTATTTTAGATTATCCAGGTGGAATTTTAAGGAGAACTTTAAAATCTGAGAACTTTTTCTAGTTGTGGTCAAAGGGAGCACTGACTATGGAAGAAATGGTTAGAGAGGTGCCACTTGCTGGCTTTGAAGATGGAGGGATGGGACATGAGCCCCAGAAAGGAAAAGGGTGTCCTTTAGAAGCTGGAAAAGGCACGGGAATACATTCTCCCCTGGAGCTTCCAGAAAGGACCTCTGCTGACACTGATTTTAGCCCAGTGTAACCTGTGTTTTAGACTTCTGACCTACAGCACAGTAAGATAATAAACTTGTATTGTTTAAGCCCTCATGGTCATTTGCCACAGCAGCAGTAGAAAACAGGTACAGGTAGGAAGGGAATGATAGACAGTCCTGTCTCATTTCACAGATGGGACACTGAAGCTCTGAGGGGCTGACTGCCCAGGGTGATGACTTTGTTACTCAAGTGATGCTGAGGCCATCTGTGGAGAATGGAGAAAGCAGCTCTGCACGGTGAGCTTGGGTTAATCGCAGCAGGGTAGGTGGGCACAAAGTAAGAAGCTCAGTGACCCAGCCTGAGGGGCAGTTCTGTGTCTGGTTGGCCCAGACCCACTGAAGGGGTGGAGACTGAGCCACACATAGCAATAGACCGCCCAAATCAAGGGTCCTTGGGTCTTACCTGCCTGTTTGTTCTCCACCTTCACGCTCCGGACTTCTGAGTACACCACATCTCCTCCGTTAGGATTTACTTGGAGAGAAGTTGAAGTTTGAGAGGACTCTAAGGTTCTTGCCCCTTGTCTTGCTACTTCCTCCTCTCCCAGATAGAGTTTGTTCTCTGGAGGGAGCAGGGCCCTCTGGGCCTCTGTACCATCCCTTCCTCATTTCTTGTCCCACCACTTCCTGGACCAACCCTGGGGTCCCTGCCCAAATGGAGGGTCCTCAGTCCTCACCATTGCTGTACACTGGTTGCAGTTCTATCCAGCTTGGTACATTGTAGTAGGTGGGCTCTTGGGGGTCTGAAGCTGATGGGTTCCTGTAAGGTAGAAGCATTGATGTTTCCCAGAAATCCTGATGAAGTAGCTATAAGGATCATTCCCTGTTAGTGAGTCTTTACCACAGGATAGTTGCCAAGCCTGGAAACATAGATGAGCATATAACAAATGGTCTATTGTTATGTACTATTATATTATAAATCATAATACTAATCCAGACTTTACTGCCACCTAGTATGTCACTGTGCTAGTGCCTATAACAATATTAAGTTGATGCTATTATTATCTCTATTTTTTAGATGGAAAAAATGGAGGTTCTGAGAGGTAAAATGACTTACTCAAGACTATGTAACTAGAAAGGGAAAGAGCCAGGAGCCATTCAAACCTGGCTCCAAGGTCTACACTCCCAGAGAGATCAGTATCTGAGTGAAATCCATAATTAGAAAGGCTCAAATGGGAATACCTTGGTGGTCCAGAAGTTAGGACTTGGTGCTTTCACTAAGAAGGGCTTGGGTTCAGTCCCTTGTGGGGGAACTAAGATCCTGCAACTTTGCAGCACGGCCAAAAACAAACAAACAAAAAGGCTCAGAGGAACTCAGGATGGTTTGGATGCTGCTACCATAAGCTTGCCCAGGGATAGTTTGTGAGCTGTGGTGTGACTCCTAAAGTCAGTCTTTGGAATCCAAGATGGCAGCCCCTTCTTCACAGGCACCACCTCCTGTTAGCAGAGAGGTCTCTCGGGGTGGCCAAGTTGCGTGACTCCATCTTCTTGGCTGTCATCACAACAGGTGTTGGTTAGGTTGGGTTGGCCATGACCAGAGCTTTCCAGGCTGATTAAGCTAAGACCATCTTAGGAAACGGATGGATTCAGTGGTCATAGTGTCACTCAAACAACCAAGGCAACATTGGACCAAGGATGTAAGTTAATAAATAAAAAGCAATTAACACTTGCTGCAAGAAAAAGGCCTATTTAGCTAAGCTGATGGGTGAGAAGGTCCTGGGAATTGAGATATCCCAAGGGAGGTGGCAACATGAAATTGGCACAACCCATCTCAGTGACATGAAGCAGTGACCATGCTCTCAGCAGTAACCAGATTCAATTCCATTTTCATACTTGGTGGGCATTTCATTAACCATACGGCAATATAGGCAGGTCTTACCTGGAGGAGTCAAATGTAGGCTTTCCTCCTGCAAAGGAAAGCAGAGAGACATTGAGTCCAGGAGAAGGAAGACTTCACAAGGAGCACAGCTCATAGGAGGCTCACCTAGAACCTTCCAGGAGTCACTGTCTCTAAGATGTGAACCCTCCTTTGCTATGTCCAAGGGAGGTGGTAGATTGGGCAAAAACTACTGATCCTGGATTCCAGAGGGGTATAGTTATAATACAAAAGGGTAGCCCACAATCCATAATCTTTTAACGTGGAGTTTGTGAAGAACAATGGTCAATACCTGAATGTGGGAAAATAGACTTGATCGGCTATGAAAGTACCATACATTTACAAAATCAGTAAGTTATCAAATTCCATTTGGTTTCTGTTCTCACTACTATTTCTCAGAGTTTTTCTTCTCCTCTTCCGTTCCTTGGGGGTCTTGCAAGGGTAGAGAGGGAAATGCACTGTAATTTGTCATGTCAGATAAACTACATCTTGTGAAGACATCTTACACCCAATAGGGCTGTTCTGGAAACTTTGCATTTGATGAAGACAAATTCTGGAGGAACTAGAGGGGAATGTAGGAGCTGTGGAATTGTGCAGAAAGGAGGTGTTGAGAGCTTGGGGGTGGTTCCAAAGGCAGCATGAGCCTGAGGGAATGGAGATGGGAAGGACAGGGACTCAAGCAAAGGTTAACCAGGGAGTTACTCACCTGCTTTCCTCGGGAGCCAGCAGTAGAACAACAGTGCCACGGCAGCGAGACCCATCAAGCTGAGCAGCCCCCCGGTGACACCGGTGGCAACAGGGCGACTTCTGCTCCCTGTCAGCCCTGAGGGGGAGACCCCAGGCATGAGCCAGAGGGAGAAGCTTGTGGTCTTGAACTGCCCTGATCCCTGGAGCTGATGCCTGGGAGAGAGGATGAACTGAGGGGACCAGGACTCCTGAGGCTAATCAGGTGCAGGTGTGGCACAGGGGATGGCACTTCTCTTGGTGGGGAAGCTCATGTCTGTGGCTGATGCAAGGGTTGAGGGTCAGGATGGATGATGCTAGCTGAAGAGTATTAAATTCAGTGGTCTTCTTTAGCCCCCTTTCCCACCCAAATGACAAGCCTTCAGAAACACTTAATGAAAATAACAGTTTGGAGAACATCTAGCTTTGTGTACCTGTCCCTGAGAAACACTGTCCTGGTCAGGCATCACAAGGATTATCAGAGTATCCTAGGAGGAAATCTTTTGGCCACATCTGTGGCCTGAGAATAGGAAACTTACCTGTGATGGAAAGTGTCACTGCCTCACTGCACTGGGGACCCAGGCCATTGTCGGCCTCACAGGAGTAGGTTCCAGAATGATTTGCAGTCAGTGAGAGGTTGAGGGACACTCCTTGTCCAGAGTGGGATATGCTGCTCTCCAGGGTGACATTCTTGTGATAAAACTGGTACAGGATCGGGGGAGAGCCTCTCTGGGCCTCACAATGAAGCTCCACCACATCCCCCACCACAGCCTGGGCCCTGGGGGTCCTGAGGGTGAGGATAGGGTGAGACACTGGAACTGAGGGAAAACAAAAAGTCAATAGAAGTTCCTACTTCTAACATACTCAGAAAGGAACAAAAAATAATATAAACAAATAATAAAAGTCATATCTCAATCAAGGAAAATATATTGAAACACATATGACAAGCAAAGTTAATGACCTGAATCTACAAATAGCTTTCAATGAACAAAAATATCCAACAGAAAAGTGTGAAAAGTGTATGAATCACTAAAAACTTCAAATAGCCAATAAATATATAAAGATAACATCTTTGTTACTAATTAAGTATATACAAATAAAAACACCCATCAGACTGGCAAAGCTTAAAAAGGCAGATAATACTGATGGGGTTGTGGATTAAGAGGCACCCTGATATGCTCTCGGTGGGAATGCAAATTTGAGACACTTCCTTGAATGGTGATTTGGAAATATATATCTAATTTAAAATGCACATAAACTTTCACCCAGCAAATCTACTTCTAAGACTATTTCTTTTAGGGCTACTAACATAAGTTATGTAAAAAATGGCCAACAGACACGTGAAAAGATGCTCAATATGGCTAATTATTAGAGAAATGCAAATCAAAACTACAGTGAGGTATCACCTCACACCAGTCAGAATGGCCATCATTAAAAAGTCAACAAGTTTGGTACTGTGCTGTGTTTACTTATTATATACAGTTCATACTTCATAGAAACTGTTATTTTATTGCTTTTGAATAAATTTTATATTTTGAATAAAAAAAAAGTCAACAGGACTGAGACATTCAAGATGGCGGAGGAGTAAGACGTGGAGATCACCTTCCTCCCCACAAGTACATCAGAAAAACAACTACATGTGGAACAGCTCTTACAGAACACCAACTGAATGCTGGCAGAAGACCTCAGACTTCCCAAAAGTATGGCTGACAGGGTTTTGGTGTTCCATCCGGGTGTCAGGCCTGTGCCTCTGAGGTGGGAGGGCAAAGTTTACGACATTGGTCCACCAGAGACTTCTCGGCTCCACGTAATAACAAATGGCAAATGTTCTCCCAGAGAGCACCATCTCAACGCTAAGACCCAGCTCCACTCAATGACCAGCAAGCTACAGTGCTGGACACCCTATGCCAAACAACTCACAAGACAGGAAAACAACCCCACCCATTAACAGAGAGGCTGCCTAAAATCATAATAAGTTCACAGACACCCCAAAACAAACCACCAGATGCAGTCTTGCCCCCCAGAAAGACAAGATTCAGCCTCACTGACCAAAACACAGGCACCAGTCCCCTCCACCAGGAAGCCTACACAACCCACTGAACCAACGTTAGCCACTGGGGGCAGACACCAAAAGCAACAGGAACTATGAACCTGCAGCCTGAGAAAAGGAGACCCCAAACACAGTAAGTTAAGCAAAATGAGAAGACAGAGAAACAAAAAGCAGATGAAGGAGCAAGGTAAAAACGACCAGACCAAACAAATGAAGAGGAAATAGGCAGTCTACCTGAAAAAGAATTCAGAGTAATGATAGTAAAGATGATCCAAAATCTTGGAAATAGAATGGAGAAAATACAAGAAACATTTAAGAAGGACCTAGAAGAACTAAAGAACAAACAAACAATGATGAACAACACAATAAATGAAATTAAAAATTCTCTAGAAGGAATCAATAGCAGAATAACTGAGGCAGAAGAATGGATAAGTGACCTGGAGGATAAAATAGTGGAAATAACTACCACAGAGCAGAATAAAGAAAAAAGAATGAAAAGAATTGAGGACAGTCTCAGAGACATCTGGGCCAACATTAAACGCAACAACATTCAAATTATAGGGGTCCCAGAAGAAGAAGAGAAAAAAAAAGGGACTGAGAAAATATTTGAAGAGATTATAGTTGAAAACTTCCCTAATATGGGAAAGGAAATAGTCAATCAAGTGCAGGAAGGGCAGAGAGTCCCATACAGGATAAATCCAAGGAGAAACATGCCAAGACACATATTAATCAAACTATCAAAAATTAAATACAGAGAAAAAATATTAAAGGCAGCAAAGGAGAAGCAACAAATAACATACAAGGACATCCCCATAAAGTTAACAGCTGATCTTTCAGCAGAAACTCTGCAAGGCAGAAGGGAGGGGCAGGACATATTTAAAGTGTTGAAAGGGAAAAACCTACAACCAAGATTACTCTACCCAGCAAGGATCTCATTCAGATTCGACAGAGAAATTAAAACCTTTACAGACAAGCAAAAGCTAAGAGAATTCAGCACCACAAAACCAGCTTTACAACAAATGCTAAAGGAATTTCTCTAGACAGGAAACAGAAGACAAGGAAAAGACCTACAAAAACAAACCCAAAATAATTAAGAAAATGGTAATAGGAACATACATATGGATAACTACCTTAAATGTAAATGGATTAAATGCTCCCACCAAAATACATAGACTGGCTGAATGGTTACAAAAACAAGACCCACATATATGCTGTCTACAAGACACCCACTTCAGACCTAGGGACACATACAGTTCAAAAGTGAGGGGATGGAGAAAGATATTCCATGCAAATGGAAATCAAAAGAAAGCTGGTTAGCAATTCTGATATCAGAAAAAATAGACTTTCAAATAAAGACTATTACAAGAGACAAAGAAAGACACTCATAATGATCAAGGGATCAATCCAAGAAGAAGACATGACAATTGTAAATATTTATGCACCCAACATAGCAGCACCTCAATACATAAGGCAAATGCTAACAGCCATAAAAGGGGAAATCGACAGTAACACAATCATAGTAGGGGACTTTAACATCCTACTTTCACAATGGACAGATCATGCAAAATGAAAATAAATAAGAGAACACAAGCTTTAAATGATACATTAAACAAGATGGACTTAATTGATATTTATAGGACATTCCATCCAAACACAACAGAACACACTTTCTTCTCAAGTGCTCATGGAACACTCTCCATGATAGATCATATCTTGGGTCACAAATGAAGCTTTGGTAAATTTAAGGTAATTGAAATTGTATCAAGTAACTTTTCCAACCACAACGCTAAGAGACTAGATATTAATTACAGGTAAAAATCTGGAAAAAATACAAACACATGGAGGATAAACAATACTCTACTAAATAGCCAAAGATCACTGAAGAAATCCAAGAGGAAATAAAAAAATACCTAGAAACAAATGACAATGAAAACACGAAGACCCAAAACCTATGGGATGAAGCAAAAGCAGTTCTAAGACAGAAGTTTACAGCAGTACAATCCTACCTCAAGAAACCAGAAACATCTCAAATAAACAACCTAACCTTACACCTAAAGCAATTAGAGAAAGAAGAACAAAAAAACCGCAAAGTTAGCAGAGGGAAAGAAATCATAAATATCAGATTAGAAATAAATGAAAAAGAAATGAAGGAAACAATAGCAAAGATCAATAAAACTAAAAGCTGGTTCTTTGAGGAGACAAACAAAATTGATAAACCATTAGCCAGACTCATCAAGAAAAAAAGGGAGAAGACTCAAATCAATAGAATTAGAAATGAAAAAGGAGAAGTAACAACTGACACTGCAGAAATACAAAGGATCATGAGAGATTACTACAAGCAACTATATGCCAGAAAAATGGACAGCCTCAAAGAAATGGACACATTCTTAGAAAAGCACAACCTTCCAAGACTGAACCAGGAAGAAATAGAAAATATAAACAGACCAAACATGAGCACTGAAATTGAGACCGTGATTAAAAATCTTCCAAAAAACAAAAGCCCAGGACCAGATGGCTTCACAGGCAAATTCTATCAAACATTTAGAGAAGAGCTAACACCTATCCTTCTCAAACTCTTCCACAATATAGCAGAGGGAGGAACACTCCCAAACTCATTCTACGAGGCCACCATCACCCTGATACCAAAACCAGACAAAGATGTCACAAAGAAAGAAAAGTACAGGCAAATATCACTGATGAACATAGATACAAAAATCCTCAACAAAATATTAGCAAACAGAATCTAACTGCACAATAAAAGGATCATACAACATGCTCAAGTGGGTTTTATCCCAGGAATGCAAGGATTCCTCAATGTACGCAAATCAATCAATGTGATACACCACATTAACAAATTGAAGGAGAAAAACCATATGATCATCTCAATAGATGCAGAAAAAGCTTTTGACAAAACTCAACACCCATTTATGATAAAAACCCTCCAGAAATAGGCATAGAGGGAACTTACCTCAACATAATAAAGGCCATATATGACAAACCCACAGCCAATATCATTCTCAATGGTGAAAAACTGAAACAATTTCCACTAAGATCAGGAACAAGAGAAGGTGGTTCTCTCTCACCACTATTATTCAACATAGTTTTGGAAGTTTTAGCCACAGCAATCAGAGAAGAAAAAGAAATAAAAGGAATCCAAATTGGAAAAGAAGAAGTAAAGCTGTCACTGTTTGCAGATGACATGATACTATACACAGAGAATCCTAAAGATGCTACCAGAAAGCTACTAGAGCTAATCAATGAATTTGGTAAAGTAGAAGGATACAAAATTAATGCACAGAAATCTCTTGCATTCTTGAGAGGGCAGACAGCAGAAGCAAGAAGAACTACCATCCTGAATCCTGTGGAACAAAAACCACATTCACAGAAAGATAGACAAGATGAAAAGGCAGAGGGCTATGTACCAGATGAAGGAACAAGATAAAACCCCAGAAAAACAACTAAATGAAGTGGAGATAGGCAAACTTCCAGAAAAAGAATTCAGAATAATGATAGTGAAGATGATTCAGGGCCTCGGAAAAACAATGGAGGCAAAGATGGAGAAGATGCAAGAAATGTGTAACAAAGACCTAGAAGAATTAAAGAACAAACAAACAGAGATGAACAATACAATAACTGAAATGAAAACTACACTAGAAGGAACCAATAGCAGAATAACTGAGGCAGAAGAACGGATAAGTGACCTGGAAGACACAATGGTGGAATTCACTGCTGTGGAACAGAATAAAGAAAAAAGAATGAAAAGAAATGAAGACAGCCTAAGAGACCTCTGGGACAACATTAAACGCAACAACATTCGCATTATAGGGGTCCCAGAAGGAGAAGAGAGAGAGGAAGGACCAGAGAAAATATTTGAGGAGATTATACTCAAAAACTTCCCTAACATGGGAAAGGAAATAGCCACCCAAGTCCAGGAAGCGCAGCGAGTCCCATACAGGATAAACCCAAGGAGAAACACGCTGAGACACATAGTAATCAAATTGGCAAAAATTAAAGACAAAGAAAAATTATTGAAAGCAGCAAGGGAAAAATGACAAATAACATACAAGGGAACTCCCATAAGGTTAACAGCTGATTTCTCAGCAGAAACTCTACAAGCCGGAAGGGAGTGGCATGATATACTTAAAGTGATGAAAGGGAAGAACCAGCCACCAAGATTACTCTACTCGGCAAGGATCTCATTCAGATTTGATGGAGAAATCAAAAGCTTTACAGATAAACAAAAGCTAAGAGAATTCAGCACCACCAAACCAGCTCTACAACAAATGCTAAAGGAACTTCTCTAAGTGGGAAACACAAGAGAAGAAAAGGACCTACAAAAACAACCCAGAACAATGAAGAGAATGGTCATAGGAACATACATATCAATAATTGCCTTAAATGTGAATGGAATAAATGCTCCAACCAAAAGACACAGGCTCACTCAGTGAATACAAAAACAAGACCCATATATATGCTGTCTACAAGAGACCCACTTCAGACCTAGGGACACATACAGACTGAAAGTGAGGGGATAGAAAAAGATATTCCATGCAAATGGAAATCAAAAGAAAGCTGGAGTAACAATACTCATATCAGATAAAATACACTTTAAATAAAGAATGTTACAAGACACAAGGAAGGGCACTACATAATGATCAAAGGATCAATACAAGAAGAAGATACAACAATTATAAATATATATGCACCCAACATAGGGGCACTCAATACATAAGGCAATGGTTAACAGCTGTAAAAGAGGACATTGACAGTAACACAATCATAGTGGGGACTTTAACACCCCACTTATACCAATGGGCAGATCATCCAAAATGAAAATAAATAAGGAAACAGAAGCTTTAAAGGAAACAATGGACCAGATAGATTTAATTGATATTTATAGGACATTCCATCCCCAAACAGCAGATTACACTTTCTTCTCAAGTGCGCATGGAACATTCTCCAGGATAGATCACATCTTGGGTCACAAATCAAGCCTCAGTAAATTTAGGAGAATTGAAATCATATCAGGCATCTTTTCTGACCACAACACTATGAGATTAGAATTGAATTACAGGGAAAAAAATGTAAAAAACACAAACACATGGAGGCTAAACAATACATTACTAAATAACCAAGAGATCACTGAAGAAATCCAAGAGGAAATCAAAAAATACCTAGAGACAAATGGCAATGAATACACGATGATCCAAAACCGATGGAATGCAGCAAAAGCAGTTCTAAGAGGGAAGTTTATAACTATACAAGCCTACCTCAAGAAACAAGAAAAATCTCAAATAAACAATCTATCCTTACACCTAAAGGAACTAGAGAAAGAAGAACAAACAAAACCCAAAGTTAGCAGAAGGAAAGAAATAATAAAGATCAGAGCAGAAATAGAAACAAAGAAAACAATAGCAAAGATCAATAAAACTAAAAGCTTGTTCTTTGAGAACATAAACAAAATTGATAAACCATTAGCCAGACTCACCAAGAAAAAGAGGGAGAAGACTCAAATCAATAAAATTAGAAATGAAAAAGGAGAGGTTACAACAGACACCTCAGAAATACAAAGCATCCTAAGAGACTACTACAAGCAACTCTATGCCAATAAAATGGACAACCTGGAAGAAATGGACAAATTGTCAGAAAGGTATAACCTTCCAAGACTGAACCAGGAAGAAATAGAAAATATGAACAAACCAGTCACAAGTAATGAAATTGAAACTGTGATTAAAGATCTTCCAACAAACAAAAGTCCAGGACCAGAAGGCTTCACAGGGGAATTCTATCAAACATTTAGAGAAGAGCTAACACCCATCCTTCTCAAATTCTTCCAAAAAATTGCCGAGGAAGGAACACTCCCAAACTCATTCTATGAGGCCACCATCACCCTGATACCAAAACCAGACAAAGATACTACAAAAAAAGAAAAATACAGAGCAATATCACTGATGAATATAGATGCAAAAATCCTTAACAAAATACTAGCAAACAGAATCCAACAACACATTAAAAGGATCACACACCATGATCAAGTGGGATTTATCCCAGGGATGCAAGGATTCTTCAATATACACAAATCAATCAATGTTATACACCATATTAACAAATTGAAGAATAAAAACCATATGATCATCTCAATAGATGCAGAAAAAGCTTTTGACAAAATTCAACACCCATTTATGATAAAAACTCTCTAGATAGTGGACACAGAGGGAACGTATCTCAACATAATAAAGGCCTTATATGACAAACCCACAGCAAACATCATTCTCAATAGTGAAAAACTGAAAGCATTTCCACTAAGATCAGAAACAAGACAAGGACGTCCACTCTTACCATTATTATTCAACATAGTTTTGGAAGTCCTAGCCACGGCAATCAGAGAAGAAAAAGAAATAAAAGGAATTCAGATTGCAAAAGAAGCAAAACTGTCACTGTTTGCAGATGACATGATACTATACATAGAGAATGCTAAACATGCCACCAGAAAACTACTAGAGCTAATCAAGGAATTTGGTAAAGTTGCAGGATACAAAATTAATGCACAGAAATCTCTTGCATTCCTATACACTAATGATGAAACATCTGAAAGAGAAATTAAGGAGACACTCCCATTTACCATTACAACAAAAAGAATAAAATACCTAGGTATAAACCTACCTAGGGAGAAAAAAGACCTGTATGCAGAAAACTATAAGACACTGATGAAAGAAATTAAAGGTGATACCAACAGATGGAGAGATATACCATGTTCTTGGATTGGAAGAATCAATATTGTGAAAATGACTATACTACCCAAAGCAATCTACAGATTCAATGCAATCCCTATCAAATTACCAATGGCATTTTTTATGGAACTAGAACAAAAAATCTTAAAATTTGTATGGGGACACAAAAGGCCCCAAATAGCCAAAGCAGTCTTGAGGGAAAAAAAGGAGCTGGCGGAATCAGACTCCCTGATTTCAGACTATACTACAAAGCTACAGTAATCAAGACATTATGGTACTGGCACACAAACAGAAATATAGGTCAATGGAAAAAGGTAGAAAGCCCAGAGATAAACCCACGCACATATGGACATCTTATCTTTGATAAAGGAGGCAAAAATATACAATGGAGAAAAGACAGCCTCTTCAATAAGTGGTGCTGGGAAAACTGGAGAGCTACATGTAAAAGAATGAAATTAGAGCACTCCCTAACACCATACACAAAAATAAACTCAAAATGGATTCGAGACCTAATGTAAGACCGGACACTATAAAACTCTTAGAGGAAAACATAGGAAGAACACTCTTTGACATAAATCACAGCAAGATCTTTTTTGATCCACCTCTTAGAGTAATGGAAATAAAAACAAAAATAAACAAATGGGACCTAATGAAACTTAAAAGCTTTTGCACAGCAATGGAAACCATAAACAAGACCAAAAGACAACCCTTAGAATGGGAGAAAATATTTGCAAATGAATCAATGGACAAAGGATTAATCTCCAAAATATATAAACAGCTCATGCAGCTCAATATTAAAGAAACAAACAACCCAATCTAAAAATGGGCAGGAGACCTAAATAGACATTTCTCCAAAGAAGGCATACAGATGGCCAAGAAGCACATGAAAAGCTGCTCAATATCATTATTTATTAGAGAAATGCAAATCAAAACTACAATGAGGTATCACCTCACACCAGTTAGAATGGGCATCATCAGAAAATCTACAAACAACAAATGCTGGAGAGGGTGTGGAGAAAAGGGAACCCTCTTGCACTGTTGGTGGGAATGTAAATTGATACAGCCACTATGGAGAACAGTATGGAGGTTCCTTAAAAAACTAAAAATAGAATTACCATATGATCCAGCAATCCCACTACTGTGCATATACCCAGAGAAAACCATAATTCAAAAAGACACATGCACACCAATGTTCATTGCAGCACTATTTACAATAGCCAGGTCATGGAAGCAACCTAGATGCCCATTGACAGACGAATGGATAAAGAAGTTGTGGTACATATATACAATGGACTATTACTCAGCCACAAAAAGGAACGAAATTGAGTCATTTGTTGCGACGTGGATGGATCTAGAGACTGTCATACAGAGTGAAGTAAGTCAGAAAGAGCAAAAGATATATCGTATATTAATGCATGTATGTGGAACCTAGAAAAATGGTACAGATGAACTGGTTTGCAGGGCAGAATTTGAGACACAGATGTAGAGAACAAACGTATGGACACCAAGGGGGGAAGGCCGCGGCAGGGGTGGTGGGGTGGGGATGGTGGTGTGCCGAATTGAGTGATTGGGATTGACATGTATAGAGTGATGTGTATAAAATTGATGACTAATAAGGACCTGCTGTATAAAAAAATAAATAAAATCAAATTCAAAAATTAAAAAAAAAACTAATACTAAAATTTCTTTGGGTTATTTGTATGGAAATATGTTAATATAAATGTTTCATTTTACATTACATGAAATTAATTACATTACATGACATTACATGAAATTCCTAAAAATCTTATATGTTCTGGTATAATGTTATGTCATTATTCTAGTTATTACTTTAAAATGTATATCTCAGAAATAACTAAATTTCCTTGCCAATTGCATTATTATGAACTTTCATCAAAACTTAACCGTGGTCATTTTTAAGTCTTTTGTCATTTACAGACAGTTCTGGGTGTACTCTGATGCTTTTGCAAAAATGTTCCTATAAAAGGGTTTCATCTTCAAGGAATTCATGGAAAAGACTCTGACAAGTACAGGTTTCTGGTAACTGACTATACTGCTGAATTGAGTGAATAAGCATTTTCAGAACTCTAATGGAAAACTGATGAATTCATAAAAGTGGTAACAAAAGATCAAGATAAAAAAATTAATTACATGGGACTGAGTGAACTGATGAGGATGATAATAATTTTTGTGACTTTCTGTTTGAATAAAAAAATAAAAAAGAAATCTCTTGCATTCTTATACACTAACAATGAAAAATCCGAAAGAGAAATCAAGGAAACAATACCATTTACCATTGCCAGAAAAAGAATAAAACACCTAGGAATAAACCTACCTAAGGAGACAAAAGACCTGTATGCATAAAATTATAAGACACTGATGAAAGAAATTAAAGATGATACAAACAGATGGAGAGATATACCACGTTCTTGGATTGGAAGAATCAACATTGTGAAAATGACTATACTCCCCAAGGCAATCTACATATTCAATGCAATCCCTATCAAACTACCAATGGCATTTTTCACAGAACTAGAACAAAAAGTTTCACAATTTGTATGGAAACACAAAAGACCCCGAATAGCCAAAGCAATCTTGAGAAAGGAAAACGGAGCTGGAGGAATCAGGCTCCCTGACTTTAGACTCTACTACAAAGCTACAGTAATCAAGACAGTATTGTACTGACACAAAAACAGAAATATAGGTCAATGGAACAGGATAGAAAGCCCAGAGATAAACCCACACACATATGGTCACCTTATCTTTGATAAAGGAAGCAAGAATATACAATGGAGAAAAGGCAGCCTCTTCAATAAGTGGTGCTGGCAAAACTGGACAGCTACATATAAAAGAATGAAATTGGAGCACTCTCTAACAGCATACACAAAAATAAGCTCAAAATGGATTAAAGACCTCAATGTAAGGGCAGACACTATAAAATTCTTAGAGGAAAACATAGGCAGAACACTCTATGACATAAATCACAGCAAGATCCTTTTGACCCACCTCCTAGAGAAATGGAAATAAAAAAAAATAAACAAATGGGATCTAATGAAACTTAAAAGCTTTTGCACAGCAAAGGAAACCATAAACAAGATGAAAAGACTACCTTCAGAATCGGAGAAAATATTTGCAAATGAAGCAACTGACAAAGGATTAATCTCCAAAATTTACAAGCAGCTCATGCAACTCAATATCAAAAAAACCCAAACAAAACCCAATCCAAAAATGGGCAGAAGTCCTAAATAGGCATTTCTCCGAAGAAGATATACAGATTGCCAACAAAGATGTGAAAGGATGCTCAACATCACTAATCATTAGAGCAATGCAAATCGAAACTACAGTGAGGTATCACCTCACACCAGTCAGAATGGCCATCATCAAAACTTCTACAAACAATTAATGCTGGAGAGGGTGTGGCGGAAAGGTAACCCTCTTCCACTGTTGGTGGGAATGTAAATTGATACAGCCACTATGGAGAACAGTATGGAGGTTCCTTAAAAAACTAAAAATAGAACTACTATACTACCCAGGATCCCACTACTGGGCGTATACCCTGAGAAAACCTTAATTCAAAAAGAGTCATGTACCACAATGTTCATTGCAGCTCTATTTACAGTAGCCAGGACATGGAAGCAACCTAAGTGTCCATCGACAGGTGAATGGGTAAAGAAGATGTGGCACATATATACAATGGAATATTACTCAGCCATAAAAAGAAACGAAATTGAGTTATTTGTAGTGAGGTGGATGGACATAGAGTCTGTCATACGGAGTGAAGTAAGTCAGAAAGAAAAAAACAAATACCGTGGGCTTCCCTGGTGGTGCAGTGGTTGAGAATCTGCCTGCCAATGCAGGGCACACGGGTTTGAGCCCTGGTCTGGGACGATCCCACATGCCGCGGAGCAACTGGGCCCGTGAGCCACAATTACTGAGCCTGCGTGTCTGGAGCCTGTGCTCCGCAACAAAAAAGGCCGCGGTAGTGAGAGGCCCGAGCACCGCGATGAAGAGTGGGCCACACTTGCCGCAACTGGAGAAAGCCCTCGCACAGAAGCGAGGACCCAACACAGCCAAAAATTAAAACAAACAAACAAACAAAAAAACAAAAAAAAACAAATACCGTATGTTAACACATATATATGGAATCTAAAAAAAAAAAAGGGCTATGAAGAACCTAGGGGCAGGACAGGAATAAAGATGCAGAAGTAGAGAATGCACTTGAGGACACGGGGATGGGGAAGGGTAAGCTGGGACGAAGTGAGAGAGTGGCATGGACTTATATGTACTACCAAATGTAAAACAGATAGCTAGTGGGACGCAGCTGCATAGCACAGGGAGATCACCTCGGTGCTTTGTGACCACCTAGAGGGGTGGGATAGGGAGGGTTGGAGGGAGACGCAAGAGGAAGGAGATAGGGGGATATATGTATATGTATAGCTGAGTCACTTTGTTATAAAGCAGAAACTAACACACCATTGTAAAGCAATTATACTCCACTAAAGACGTTAAAAAAAAAAAGTCAAGAAACATTGCTGGAGAACCTGTGGAGAAAAGGGAGCCCTCCTGCACTGTTGGTGGGAATGTAAATTGGTGCAGCCACTATGGAGAATAGTATGGAAGTTCCTCAAAAAAGTAAAACTAGAGTTACCATATGATCCTGCAATTCCACTCTTGGGCAAACTCTAGTTCAAAAAGATATATGCACCCCAATGTTTATAGCAGCAATATTTACAATAGCCAAGACATGGCAGCAACCTAAATGTCATCATTAGATGAATGGATAAAGAAGATGTGGTATATATATACAATGGACTATTACTCAGCCATAAAAAAGAATGAAATAATGCCATTTGCAGCAACATGGATGGACTTAGAGATTGCCATACTGAGTGAAGTAAGTCAGACAGAGAAAGGCAAATATCATATGATATCACTTATATGTGGAATCTAAAAAAAAAATGTTACAAATGAACTTATTTATAAAACAAAAATAGGGCTTCCCTGGTGGCACAGTGGTTGAGAATCTGCCTGCTAATGCAGGGGACACAGGTTCGAGCCCTGGTCTGGGAAGACCCCACATGCCACAGAGCGACTGGGCCCGTGAGCCACAACTACTGAGCCTGTGTGGCTGGAGCCTGTGCTCCACAACGAGAGACCGCGATACTGAGAGGCCCGTGCACCGTGATGAAGAGTGGCCCCCACTTGCCGCAACTAGAGAAAGCCCTAGCACAGAAACGAAGACAATCAATCAATCAATAAAATAAATAAATCTTTAAAAAAACAAACAAAAAAACAAACAAAAAAACCCAAAAACAAACAAACAAAAAAACAGAAATAGACTCACAGACATAGAAAACAAACTTATGGTTACCAAGGGGGCTAGCAGGTGGGGTGAGATAAATTTGGAGTTTGGGATTTACATGTATACCCTACTATATATAAAATAGATAACCAGCAAGGGCCTACTGTATAGCACAGGGAACTATACTCAATATCTTGTAATAACCTACAATGGAAAAGAATCTGATAATGAATATATATATATATGTACGTATATAAAACTGAATCACTTTGTTCTACACATTGTAACTATACTATTGTAACTAAACTTCTATTTAAAAAAGTATTTGCAAATATATTTGCACAAAGATTTATATTGTAGAATTTTTATAATAGCTAAAACTGGAGACAACCTAGTTGACTTGCTAATAAAACACGAAAGATATCCAAGATATATCAAGTAAAAAATGCAAGTTGCATAACTATATGTGTAATATGATTGTACTTGTAAAAAATTCTATGCCTTTGTTTATAATATATTTTAATATTTCTAGAAAAATATACCTGAAAGTACCCTTTTGCTCCATTTGATTTTTTATCGTGAAAGTTTATGTATTCTTCCAGAATAATAAATTATTAAAAAGTTGTGTTAAACCTGGCCACAAAGGATGAGAGCTATTATAATGTATATTTACATTGAGTTGGATAGACTCATTTTTCAACCTGGCTCTACCATTGCTAGCTGTGTCTCTAAGCTAGTTACTTCACCTCTCTAAGTTTCAGTTTCCTCTCCTGCAAACTGAGGATAAAAATGATCTCATTTTTAACCTCAGTGGTTTATCTTAAAGATTAAATGAGATATTGCATGTCAAGTACTAAGCACAGGGCCTGGCACATACAAGGACTCAGTAAGTATTGATGGTGGTGATGATGATGATGGTAGTGACAATGATAATAAGTATTCCTTTTTCTTGCAGTTCTCCATGATCTGTGTCCTAGTTCTAGGACTCAGACACAATCATCTAGCAAGAAGTCCTTTAGGTGTGATAGCACCAGCATAAATAATAGGCATTTGCACCAGGGATCATAGAAACAAAGGAATGAGGATGTGTATAAAATCACGGATACAGAGCGTGAGGGGTATGATGTGCTGGTCCACTGTGTTGTGAAGAGGGAGGGAGTGGCACTTGGTCAGAAGTACATGCCTGTGTGGTGGATCTAAATGGTGAGTGTGTAAACCATGCGGTAAGAGTCCCTGTGAACCTTAGAGGAAAATTGGCTGAGGCAGGTGCTGCCTGCTACTGGGGGAAGAAGAATGGACTGGTTGAATGGAAAAAATCAAATCTGCAATCAAGTTGCCTGCTAGATGCCAAAGAGATGGCTGCCCCAGCCACCTTGATGGGATGTTGGCTCCTGGGCTGGTATGCCTAAATCAACCTGCTCATGTGATTTTGTCTGTATTTCTTATGATACTCAGGGACCCAGCCAAGGGAGACTAAGAGTATCAGCCTGTATTTTGCTTTATGTACTTCAGAAAGCATTTGCATGCTATTTCATGGTCTCGTGTTTCTCTGGGTTGTATCCTAGGAGCAGGGACTCCCAGCTTCTCCTTTAACATGTCTCCTTCCAGGAACCTTTGAGTCTGACATACGTCATATTCCCTGTGCACCAAAATAATAGAATTCTAGGGTTGAGGATGACCCTGGTATTCATCTAGTTCAATTTTCTCACTTTATGAATGAGGAAATTGAGGTCAATATAGGGAAATATGCTTGGCCAAGTTCATAGAGCTAGTATCTTCAGAACCAAGACTAGAACATCCATCTCAACAGCCCTTAGCATACTTTTGCTCTACCATAAGTTTGACCTGTAGGGGATCATCACAAAGCAGATTCAGAGATGACAAGAAGCAGTTTTCCTTTGGTTTTTATACCTAATGGCAAGATGTCAGACAGCTTAGAGAATGAAAGAATTTGATTAATGGGTGACCATTTTCATTCCATGTCATCCTGCTTTCACCTCTGTGTCCCCACTACTTTAAGAATCACTTTGTAAACTAACTTGGATTGGTTGTGATTGTATATCCTTAAAGGCTATGTACCTAGCTAATATTAATATAGAATTTTTAATATGGAAATGTGAGGCATGTTTATATCCCTGGTAGTGAAAGAAGCTCAAGAGTAGAAGTTTGTTGGAAGTCAAAGAGATAAAAACCAGGACAAAGAATGGCCCAACCTTTTTTGGGGCAATGAAACCTATACTTAGAATTCATTATTTTCCCTTTTTTTATCATAATTGCAGATCAAAATATAGTCAATGTTCTAAAAACCTTCTTTGCATTTTTAGTGAGGAGTTTTGATCACATTCAAGAAGACTTCTTGAACTGTGCTGCTGAGAGGGTCCAGGTTTCTGAAACTGCAGCCACAGGAAGGATCCCAGACTTTCAACTGGAGATTCTATGTGCAGGAAATATGCTGGGGGTTCACACCAGCAAACAGGAGTGCTGGAGCTCCATTTCTGCTGCCGGGGAGAGAAGACGGTCAGTCCCTGGTTGTGCTGCCTGCGGGCAGGACCAACTCACCTATGACACTGAGTAACATCACCTCACTATGCTGGACCCCCAGGCCATTGTCAGCCTTACAGGAGTAGTTTCCAGAATGTTTCGTGGTCAGAGAGAGGTTGAAGGATGCTCCTCCTCCCAAGGGAGCTGAGCTGCTCCCCACGGCGACATCCTCATGATAAAACTGGTACAGGATCGGGGGAGAGCCTCTCTGGGCCTCACAGTGAAGCTCTACCATGTCCCCCACCACAGCCTGGGCCCTGGAAGCCCTGAGGGTGAGGACAGGATGAGACACTGGAACTGAAGGAAGAAAGATAGTTAACCATTAGTTCATGCTGTTTAAATATGTTCCTCCATAGAAAAGACATTTCAAACAGGAAAATGTTTTTCTGTTTTTAATGACCTTGTGACATCACTCAGAGCTCAGCTATAATCTCTTCAGATCTGAAGAAACAAACCATTTGTGTAGTGTTATATATAGTCTGGAATACTTCAATATACAATCTCAAAATTGTTTGGAGAATCTGAAAACAGAGATTAAATTGAAACCCAAGTATCTGAGAAGTCAAAAGACAATTGGAGAAAAGGAGAAATCAGTTCAATAGAAAATGAGAAACAGGGGAGACTGCTGCTTACATAGCCAGGGATGTAACTGAGCCTTGGCCGCGTCAAAAATAAGACCCCAAAGAGAATAAATATTGATCAAGTTATTGGCTCATTTTCATATTTATTCATTCATCAAAAATTAATTGAGCAGTTTAAAAGTCTCAGGAACTACACAATATGCTGGAGATTCAATAGTGAGAAAGACACAGTCCCTGCTCTCATGAAGCCTGCAATCTAGATGACAGGATAGAGTAATTAAATAGAAATACGAATACATAATTAAAACATTGATAATTGATACAAAGTAAAGAATAGGATGCTATGAAATGTATAATAATGGGACCTGATCTAGTATGGGTGAGTCAGGTAATGCTGCCTCACAAAGTGACATCTGAATTAACCAAGTGAGGAAGGGAATGAAGACTGCACAGGCAGGCAAACAGTGTGTGCAAAGGCCCTGAGCTGGGAAGAAGGTGGGAGCTTTTGAGCTGTTGAAACGAGGTGACAGCAGCACTAAGAGAAGGGTTTGAAGAGTGCCGTGAAATAGGAGGCTGGAGAGCTAGGCAGAGCTTCACAAGCCATGGTACTGATTTTGATCCTTCTTCACAGAGCAATGGGAAACCTGTAAGTGTCTCTATACAGGGGCATGAGATGATCAAACCTGTCTTTTTTAAAGACAATTTTGATCTCAGTGTGCAAAATGGATTGTAATGGGACAGAAATGGAATGGAGAGGTTATTAGGGGTGGAGTGGTGGCATTGCAGTAATTGAAATGGTGGTAGATTTGACTATGATAGTGGCAGTAAAGATAGAAAGAAAAGATCCAAGGAATATTTTGGAAATAAAATCAATAGGAGTCAATGATTAACTGGCTATGGAGACCAAGGGAGAGAAATGGCAAGGGAGCCTCCTGGGTTTTTGCCTTGTATATCTGGATGAATGGATGTGTCTTTCACAGAGCTAGGGACACTTGGAGGAGGACCAGATCTGGGGGGATTTCCATGAGTTCAGTTTTAGAGATGTTCAAGTTCATGAGCCTTTAAGAGATATGGCATAAGCAGGTGCTCAGGTAGGAGGTCTCTTTTGGAGATAAAAGTTTAAGAATCATTTATAGATGACGCCCCCAGGATCATTCAGAGAAAGAACATATATAAGAGAAGAGGGTACATGCAGGACAAAGCTCTGGGACACACCAATGCTTTTATAGTTTGTCTATAGAAGGAGGAGCTAGTAAAGGGAACTGAGAAGGAGTGGCAGAGAAAGGAGATCCAGGAGAAGGTGAAGTCATTGAAGCCAAGGAAGGGAGGGTTTCAAGAAGAAAGAAAATGCAAACAGTATGTACTATTTCTGAGAGATCAAGTAAGGTGAGGATTGGAAAATGGCCACTGGATTTAAAGCCATGGAGGTCATTGGTGACCTTTGTGAGAATCATTTTTTGTATAGAGGTCAGAAGAAACCAAGTGTTAAATCCTAGTGGGTAAGGAGGAAATGGAGACAATCTGTGCAACTGACTCTTTCTCGGAAGTTTAGCCATAATAGAGCAGTGGCTGGAGACGTAAGTGGGACCAAGTTAGGGTTTTTTCTTAGACCTGGGACAGACATAGCACGTTAAATGTCAATGGGAAGGATCCTATAAAGCAGGAGAGAAAGTTGTTCAAAGTGTCTGAGAATGCAAGAAAGGATGGACTCTAGAGGTGAGATGGAGATTTTCACCTTTCATAGGAAGCAGTCTTCTATACCTTAGGAAGAGGAGGGAAGAGTTACTGGATGGATACAGAGACAAACACTCAAATGGTGGTGGGAGTCGAGGGTGTGATTGTCTGGGAGGAAGTAAAGGTGTTAATGAACTGGGGGTTCTGTTGAGGTCTGAGAACAATAATGATTGGAGGATTTTATTTTTTTTAATTCCTGTATTTTTAAATTTTTTTTAAACATCTTTATTGGAGTATAATTGCTTTACAATGGTGTGTCAGTTTCTGCTTTATAACAAAGTGAATCAGCTGTGCATATACATATATCCCCATATCTCCTCCCTCTTGCGTCTCCCTCTCTCCCTCCCTATCCCACCCCTCTAGGTGGTCACAAAGCACAGAGCTGATCTCCCTGTGTTATGTGGCTTCTTCCCACTAGCTATCTATTTTACATTTGGTAGTGTATATATGTCCATGCCACTCTCTCACTTTGTCCCAGCTTACCCTGCCCAATCCCTGTGTCCTCAAGTCCTTTCTCTACATCTGCGTCTTTATTCCTGTCCTGCCCCTAGTGATTGGAGGATTTGAAGAAACTAGTAGAGGGATAGGAGGTTGTGGTCAGGTGATTGGAGTAGTGTATGTACGGGGCAGTGGGTGGCGGAAAGAATGACAAGACATGGTGTTGAGTGGGTCATTCATGTGAACGAGTTATGGAATGATGGCAGAGTGTAGGGTAGAGAGGAAGACTATGAGTGAGGTGCCAAGCCTGCACTGAAAGTGGGCATGACTAGGTTAGCCCATGACAGGCCAGGTAGGAGAGAGAGTGCTATAGCTGAATGAGAGGTAAGTTGTCAGGAGAATGATGTTGAAAGGTCTTTTAGCAGTTCTGGCTGGAGATCTGAGATGCTCTGGGACAGGGGCAGGAGAAGCTAGAGAGAAATTCATGAGCCAGTGAAAGGATGAGTTGGCCTTTTTATTGATTGACTGACAAAGGAAACCCCAACTAAATCTCTTCTGAGGTGAGACATGCTGAACTTTACAATTTCCTTTCTTGCTGATCATTGCTGGCCAGGATGCAATTTGTGTTTTAAAAGCCTTTATTCCTATGTTAGGAAACTTTTGGTCACAATGTCTTGCACTACTGCTACCAGGAGAGGCAAAGCAAGCAAAGGGAAGGTGAAAGTTCCTGAAAATGTAGAATACAGAACTCTCAGTTGGAGGCTGTGTAGCAATGATGTAAATGACCCTGGGGTACCTCCAATCTCGGCTACAGGGGAAGGTGGGGGAGATGGTCTGTCCCTGGCTGTGCTGTAGTTGGGTCCACTTACCTCTGACACTGAGTGACACTGTGTTACTGCGCTGGGCCCCCTGGCCATTGTTGGCCTCACAGAAGTAGTTCCCAGAATGCTCTGCCGTCAGAAGGAGGTTGAAGGATGCTCCTCCTCCCAAGGGAGCTGAGCTGCTCCCCACGGCGACATCCTCATGATAAAACTGGTACAGGATCGGGGGAGAGCCTCTCCAGGCCTCACAGTGAAGCTCCATCACGTCCCCCACCACAGCCTGGGCCCCGGGAGCCCTGAGGGTGAGGACAGGGCGAGATACTGGAACTGAGAGCAAAAATGAGTTAGTTGATACCAGGATCTTTTCCCATTTCCTCTATTTTTATTTTTCAGCGGTTACCTCTGTTGATTATTTGGTGACACTTTCGAGATCTTTTCTATGTGTAAGAACTCTTATTCTTATCAACACATAAACAAATGCATAAAAACCCCACATACATGCATGGGATCACAATATACATACTGGTCTACAACCTGATTTTTCCCCTCAGCAAAATATCATGAGCATCATTCTATGTTATTACCTAAAGATCTATCTCAGTCACTTAAAAAATCAGCTTTATTGAGCTATAATTTACATGCATAAAATACAACTCCTCTAAATTTAAAATTTGATAATTTAGGGTAAATATTGCTTGATTATTTTTAACAACAGCAAAGCATTCCATGGTATGAATTTACTGTAATACACTTCAGCAATTCCCCATTATGGAACTTTAGGTTGTTATTGTTTTCTAATTTTGAATAAGGCTGCATTACACAATTCTGTATATATATCACTGTATTTTGTCAATGCATTTCTTAGGATAAATTCTTCGAAGTGGGATTTCTGGGATTGGGATATGGGCATTTCAAATAATGATATATAATGTTAAATTTTTCTTCAAAAAGTTTCAACCAATTTACACTTGCACTAATGGTATGTAAGAGTTTCCTTTCCCCACCCTCTGATCAATTATAGTCATATAAATGCACAGGCTTATTTTTCTTATCATTTCTCTTTTCCTAGTTTTAAACTCTACAGTTGTTCCATCTGAAGAATTGACTTATTCTATCCTATGGGACCTTACAGTTTATTATTTGATTTTTTATGGACTGTTAGTGAGCTGTAATTCATTAATGACGAGTTGTTCTCTATAAAGTATCCAGAAATTATTTACAAAATGAAAACTTTGAAATCTGTCATTAATTTTTCTAAATTATTAAGTCAATTTTTATCCTCCATTATGAAATAATAATAATCATAAGAAAATTGGTTTTTTAATTTCCTCTTCTCCCTCTGAAGGATTTTCCTTTGTTACATATATTTTTTACTTTTTCAGCATTTAGAATAGTTGCTTTCTATTCTGTAACCATAACTCTCATATTGCTTAGCCTTTGTTTTTATGTCTGAATCAGTGGTTTTCAACCATATCTGTACAATATTTTCAACTGAGGTTGTGTTAAAAAATGTGGATTCTGAGACCCCATCTGAGAGATTCTGAATTTAATTGGTCTGGAGAGAGCTTAGTAAAAAGTCTCTTTTCAAAATTCCTAGGTGATTCTAATATGCAGCCAAGGCTGAGAACTACCGATCTGAATAGATTCAGTATTCACTTTTCATATCATAGTTTCCTCATTTTGAGTCTTTTATATTGATTCATACCTTGGCTGGCTAGAGTTTGTCATCAAGTAATTTTTCAAGAAGCGTTAATGGGTACTAAGTTCCCTGAATTCTTGCATGTTTGAAAATGTTTTTCTGATTTGATATAAAATTCTCAGTTCTCATTTCTCCTCTGAAAGTTCAAGTCTGAATACCATTCCTCTCTCTTTTAGTATTGACTTCTGTGTAAAGACTAAGACCAACTGCATATTTTTTCTTTCTGAGATGACTGCTTTTTTTTGCCATGATCACACACACACACAGGTGCGCACGTGCACACACACACACACACACACACACACGTATATTTTTAGCCTTGAAAGTCAATAACCTCATCAGGATATGTCTTTTGATCTACATATTCAAGTTTTCTTCACTTCAGGAAACTTTTTATTATGTCTTTGAGTTTTGTTTCTCTCTTTAGACACTTAATTATCCACACTTGTGGTCTTCGTTGTCTGATCGCCATACTTTACTTTCTTTTTCTTTTTGCCTTTTCTGTGTCTTTCTACTTTGCGTTCTGTATTATTTTCTCAAACCAACTCTCCATTCCATTAACAGATTTCGGAAGTATGCATTCTCTTCTTACTGCTTCAAATTTGGATTTTATTTCTAACATAGGTTTGGTTTTTCTCCTGAGCTCTGTTATATATATGTATATATATTTTTTTCTTTTCTGTTATCTTATCATCTCTTTTTTTTTTAACATCTTTATTGGAGTATAATTGCTTTACAATGGTGTGTTAGTTTCTGCTTTATAACAAAGTGAATCAGCTATACATATAAGATTCTCATATTGGACTTGTTTTCTTTATGGCTTTTACTTCAATGAATAAAGTTATATTCCGAGTTTTGTATTTGCTTGAGAAAGCTGTGTGTGTGTATGAGGGGCGGGTAGTGTTTTAATGACCCAGGGCTGTTGATAGATTCAAAATTGGTATATCTTATTAGCTCACATTCCCACGAAATTTCTGTGTCTCCTCTTTGCGGTATATTCCCTTGAGAGAAAAAAAAAACAAACCCCAGATTATTCTGCCAGAAAGTCTGCATGGCTCACAGTGAAGCTTCTCAACTTGTTTGCTAATTTAAGGCTAATTTACTTCTGTTCAGTTGATATAAACAGTTGCAAAGATCAATGTTCTCTCCCTGCTCTTTTTTTCCTCATCTCATCTCAAAGACCTTTTTGTTCATGAAATTACAAATGCTGACTGAGGACCTACTCTATGCCAGACACCAAGTAGGCACAGGGATGAAGTGCAGACCAAAACTGATAAGGTTCCATTCTCATGAAGCTTATACTCTGGCATTGAGGAAGACAGACACGAGACGGGAAATAAAGGGGTTTCAGATATTGCTAAATTTGAGAAGAAAATACAGCATCATAATGAGAAAGAGGATGTCTTAGGGCTTGGGGCTTTCCTAGGTAGATTGGCTTCAGGCTTTGGAGTCTGGGTCTCAGATCATTTACATTTTGAAAATAATCTCTTTACTCAACAATTTATATTGGGGTAATGTCTTCCTTTGGCCATGTTTTATTTCTATGATCTGAAACAAGAGCTATCGAGGAGCAAGAGGTCTTTCAGATCCATATGTTCCAAGATAGGACCATAGTAATAAGAACTCCAAATGGACTCATGGGTTCCTAAGACCACAGACTATAACAGAAACTTGCCTAATTTACAAATTCTGACCAGACCACACTTGCAGTTACAATCACACTCTGACCAGTTCCTGCTACCAAAGCCCTAAAAGTGCCTCCCCTAACTCCCCGCTGTGAGAGATGATGAGACTCTGTCAAACTGATGCTCTCCCTTGCTTTGCCAGCTAAACGAGCCCAGCTCTGGGGCACCCACAGGTTTCCCTGGTTGTCTTGTCTGGGGCTTTGACGAGTGTCGCTCAGCCTCTCCCTCACTTTGTTTCTTCCAGAGCTTCATGGATTCATGGCCTCTGGGTTCCTATTCCAACTCAAATCACAGAATTCTGGGGCTTTAAGGGACACGAATTACTGTCTTATCTAACTTTCAATAGAAGGTGAAAAGCAAGACAAAGAAAATTTAAAAGTTTTGCCCAAATTATGAGCTAGCTATTTTCATACCCAGGGCTAGAATTCAGGTTTTCTGACCCACGCTGACATCAGACAACCCGAGCAAGATGTTTTTCATGTACACTGGCTCTTTCTAGGAAACCTCAGAGATCTTTCTGTGCATATCATTCCTAGAAAAAGTATTTTCTTAAACGTAGTTCATTACATGTCATGTTGTCCCAAGTGACCCTGCTCTCTTGGCCATCATTTGTTGAATTAGAGGTGAGCAGTTGGTTTAAGAACATTCTATGTATAGACTTGCCAGTGGCCTATGAGGTGTCTTAGAGCTAGGCTGCTTGACTAGTTGGAAGCACCGCTTTGGCAATTGGGGCAGACGCTGAAATACAGAGCAGGACGTCATACCCAGAAGTCCAAGGCAGTCAATGCTGAAATTAACAGAAGTTTTGAGTAAAGATAAGTTATAAGATAGAGTCATAAGAATGAGGGTGGAAAGCACTTAGGAGCAGTAAGAACAATGGGGCAGAAGGACATAGAAAGGAAATAGCTGATGTGCCTAGGAGTAGAGAATAATGAAAGCTTCTAGCTCATCAAACATCAGCATAATCTGTTTTTGAGAAATAAGTTGAATTCTGAGAGATCTCTCAGTTCTTATTCCATGAGTCTGAATATAATGTCTTTCCTGTTTTTTGTTTTTTGTTTTTTTTGTTTTTTTACTCCCTGGATATCCTTAACAAACCCTCACCCACTGGAGACATGGGGGTTTTTTTCTTCTGATCTAAAATGATCTGATACACCAGATTCAAGAGTTTTCTATTTATATTTCTCTTCTCTGAAAAGAAAACTGAACTTTTACTCTCTACTAAACAAAGATTCCAAGTGTAAACAGAAGCAATTTTGCTCCTAAAATGACACTTTTTCATGGTTCCATGGGCAACCATGAGCTGTACACCTATGGTTCGTATACCTTTATAAATGTATGTCATACTGCAACAAAAATTTTAAAAACATAATACAATGAAATGACATTTATTTTACTGGGTTAAGTCAAAGGATCACGGAAACCCCAGTAAACAAATGAGCTGGTTTCCAGGAAGACATTTCCTCCCTTCCCTTCACCTTCAGCCCTCTTTAAACCTACTGGAAGAGCTTGAACTTCTTGAGAATCCTTTGGAGAAAGTAAGGTCTTGCCCACTATATGCCCATATGACTGTGCTTGTAGCTAAATTAATATGTAGGTGTGGGCTTCCCTGGTGGCGCAGTGGTTGAGAGTCCGCCTGCCAATGCAGGGGACACGGGTTCGAGCCCTGGTCTGGGAAGATCCCACATGCCGCGGAGCAACTGGGCCCGTGAGCCACAACTGCTGAGCCTGCGCGTCTGGAGCCTGTGCGCCGCAACGGGAGAGGCCGCGATAGTGAGAGGCCCGCGCGCCGCGATGAAGAGTGGCCCCCGCTTGCCGCAACTAGAGAAAGCCCTCGCACAGAAACAGAAACGAAGACCCAACACAGCCAAAAAAATTAAAATAAATAAATAAATAAATAAATAAATAATTAATTTAAAAAAAATGTAGGTGTTATTGAGGAAATATGAGATGCTTCTGTGCATGGAGTTAAGAGAAATTGGCTTGGAGACTGAACATACAGGGCCTGAGAAGATAATTTGAGAAAACAAATTCATTTGCTAAAAGCTGGAAAAGGTGCTGAGCTATCATAGGGGTCTGGCTGAGCCAGGGTAGATGAGGATTAAGGCCCACAGATAGCTGGTTCTATGAGAAGGGAGCCAAGACGGGCATGAGGTTGAGTGGGGTAGGAAACTGGAAGATCCAGGCAGACCTCTGAAGGGGTTGGTGCGAGAGGATCTGGGTCAGGGGTGGGTCACTGGCAGGAATCCAGGGCTTACCGGTGACAGAGAGTCTCAGGGTCTCACTGCTCTGGGGGCCAAGGCCATTGTCAGCTGTGCAGTAGTAGTTCCCAGAATGCTCTGCAGTCAGAGAGAATCTATAGGACGTTGTTCTCCATAAAGTAGTTTCTATCTTCATGAGCAGCACACCTTCACGAAAAAACTGATACCAGATGGGCAGAGAACCTCTCTGAGCTTCACAGTCAAAGCTCACCTCATCTCCCACAAGAGTCCGGGTCCCAGGAGGGTTGAGGGTGAGGACAGGTTGAGACACGGGGACTGAGGGAAAGAAACACTTAGTCAACAGGTGCATCTGCCACTTCCTGGAGCTTTCAATCAGTGGCTAGTGAGTCCCAAGTCCACTGGCCCTCAGGGCAGCCCAGTGCCTCCCAGGCTTTTCTCCCCAGCTCTCTCCTGTTCTCCATGCTGGTCTTCTCCTTTCCCATCAGACCTGGCCCTTCTCCTCTCCTATCTCCCTTTGTTAGGTGACCTCATTCCTGTTTTCCAGAGGAAATGATGTTCTTGGGGAAGAAGTCCCTTATCTTGCTTCCACCAGACTGACAGATTTACCTTGTCCCTTTCCTTTGCCATATGACCGTGGAAGATCTGTTCCCTCACCTGCCAAGCCTCTCTGAGTCTTGTTATCTGTCCCTGCTCTACACTTCTCCCTTTGCTGGGATTGGCCTCAGGCCTCTGCCCTTAGCCCATTTCTGTTCCAGATTCACATACTCTTCCAGGACCCTCTCCTCTGTTCCTACACTCTCCCTGCATCCAGCCTGACCCTCTCTATTTACAGGTGAGAAAACTGAGTCAGGAAAAGGTTAGGAGATCCACCTGTGGTCCCTCAGCAGGCTGTTTTCAGGGCCAGATAGGACCTGAGTCTGTCTCCTTACTCATGGTCTAATGCTGAATCATATCATCTCCTTGAAAGTGGAACTGGAGTTTGCCACCAATGAAGGGAACAGCACAGGGCTCTACAGAAGCTATTTTCCTCTCACTACCACAACTACCTTAATAGCTTTCAGGGTAAGATGGCATCAGATACTGGTAAAGTAGCTGGTGTAGTTTGGGGTGGTGTAGTATGGTGTAGTAACCATAGTTACATGATTGGAGTAACTGTGATGTTGCTACCTGTCTGTATCCTACATGGATTTGCACATTGGTTATTGCCAATAATTAATTGCTGATTGGAACAACAGATATCTCCACAACTCTGGGATAGAGAAATGATTTTAGAACTATTAAGATTGATTGGAAACTCAAGCATCTGGGGATTTGAAGGATAAAGAAAGAAAAGAGAAAAACAGTGAATTCTGTAGATGCCAGGGACCAAAGAGGGGGAGAGAGAGAGATGCTGAAGACATATTAAGGGGTGTGATGGTATCTGAACTTGTCGAAGAATGAGGCCCACAAGACAGAGACAGTTGTTCAAAGACCTGGGAGCCAATGGGGATATTAGAATGGTGTTATTGACTGAACTGTGTTCCTCCTAAATACATATGTTGAAGCCCTAATCTCCAATATGACTGTATTTGGAGATAAGGCCTTTTAGGAAATAAATGTCAAATGAGGTCATAAGGGTGGGGCCCTAATCAGATGGGACTGGTGTCCTTATAGAAGAGAAAGAGAGAGGCCTCTCTCTCTCCCAGGGCACAGAGGAAAGGTCATGTGAGGACACAGAGAAGGTGGCCTACTACAAGCCAGAAAGAGAGCCCTGATTAAATACCAATCTTACTGGCACCTGATCTTGGACTTTTAACCTCCAGAACTGTGAGAAAATAAATTTCTGTTGTTAAACCACCCAGTCTGTGGTATTATGTTATGGCAGCCTGAGCAGACTAATATAGATAAATTGGGGAAGAAGCAGGAAGTAGGTAAGGGAGTAGAGATTTGTTGGGATTCAGTAAGAGGAAGATTAGACCCAGGAATCGCTGGACTATTTTCTTTTTTTGATTGACAGAAAAATCAAAGACTGAGTATCATCTAAACCAAATAATGGTGAACTCTGACAGAATCTGGACCCTGAAAAGTTTTCACAGCTATGTTAGGAGAGTTTTGGTCAGACTGTGTATTTTACTGTTGATGATTCACTGTAAGGAATTCCTGAGAGTGTGGTCACAGGAAGGAGCCCAGATCTGCCAAGCAGAGTCAATGAACCTGCCATGATGCCATGTGAACCAAAAGCCTGTGAATTTCTGTAGCTGCAGTCTTTAGACTGTGGGGTAAGAAACAACCTGACCCTGTGACTTCTGGTGGTCAGACTTACTTCTGATGGAGAGTGGCCTCTCCTCACTGCCTGGGTCCCCAGGCCATTGTCTGAGCATGGGAGTCACTCCCAGAATGTTCTGTGGGCAGAGAGATTGAGGGATGTTCCTCTACTATAGGGGTCTGGGGTCCTCAGGATTTCAGCTTCATGATAAAACTGATACAGAATTGAAAGAGAGGCTCCCTTGGTTTCACAGGGAAGATCTGGAACTCTATCTCATTCTTCCCAACATCCTGTGCCCTAGGAGCCCTGAGGGTGGTGAAAGGATGTGTCATTTGGAACTGAAAGAGACAACGAGGTAGTGGGCGGGAGGGAATCCCTGCACATCCTTAAATCAAGGAGGCTTAAGAAGAGACATGGCCCCAGATTGTTCCAGTTCTAAAATTCTGTTTGTTCTGGCTTTATCCCAGGAGCCACTGCATTTAAGCTAAAAAGTAATTTGTAAATATGAAGAATCCAGACATGTGCCAGCCACTGAGTACTTTCTCTGACCTCCATTTCTAGGAGTTTCCAAAAGCTCCCACAACTCCTTCTATCCTTAAATCCCACTCCTGTTAGTCTCTAACTTCTGGTAGATTATTCAGAGTAGTAAATTATTGGCAACTATCAACATTCACTCCCACCCAACCACCTTGTGGTCTTCAAGAAGTTTGAAAAGCCATCCCTCAGATAATATCTGGCAGACACACCTTTCACATTGATGGTCACTGGGTCACTGCGGAAGGAGGAGCGACTATTGCTGGCAACACAGTAATACTCTCCATCATGACTGTTTTTCACCACAGGGATCTTGAATTCTGTTTTTGAGTAAGTGTGAAGCTTTCTTTCTGTCCTCGGCTTTTTGAATTTTCTGTACCAAGAAATTGTGATGGGCCCTGGAAGTCCATTTACTGAGCAGATGAGCACCAGCTCCTGCCCTTCAAACACCAACTTTGGGCGAGGGTATATACGGACGTCAGGAACAACATCTAAATGAATAAAAATGACATGTGGGATTCTTGGTATTGGGGTGTCACAGAATAAGCCATAGAAGAAGAGTCTCAGAATGGGAAGGGCTAAGTCTGCTGACCCGATGGGAAGTTGGCCTGGAATAGAATTGAGCTTGTTCCTTGGGACGAGGGAGAAAGTGGTGGAGAGACTGTGGTCCATCCATGGTTTGGGAGAACTTCAACTCCCTAATGAACTGGTGGAGCATCTGGCACAAGAAAAAGAGGCAACCCTGCCCACCCTCCCCTCATGCCCTACCTGTTAGAACATGGACTAATCATTCTGGAAATTACACCCGGTGCCCAACAGTGGTGTTGCTTGGGGGGAAGTGGTGGATGGTGAAGGGGAGGGGAAGACCTGCCATCAGAGGTGCTTGTTCTGAAGCTGTAACAACTGCAATGGCTAGGTGGAAATCAATCATTGGCATATACAGCAAGCTTGTCCTGGAATAAGCACTTCTTAACACCTCTGCCAGTCAGTTAGATGGTCAGAGGAGGTGGACCCATAAGTTTAGTCCTCCTAAAACTGGGAAAATCTGTGATGAAAGTGTTCTATACTCCAGGTGGCTGTGGTTTTACACTAGGATGTTGGCTTAGGGCAGTGCCTTTTTGAGTCATCCTGGGGGTTTGAAGAACAAGAGAAGATACCTGGGAACAGAGAGGGAGTAGGGTTTGAGATTGGGGTTCCATCAATTATGCTGGGGGAGATCCTATACTAGAAATTACTATGTTGTAACTGTTGGGTAACACCCTCTCCACTTCCTCTCAATTTTCCAGTCCAAACTAGGGACCTAAGAAAAATCTGTTGCCTATGACTGGAGAACAAAGATTAATAAAATCTGGACAGTTTAGAAGAAACATAGAACCTTCTTTTTTGCTTAGGAATGGGAGTGAATTTATGGAGAATGCTACCACTTTCACCCCTTCCTCACTCAGGAAAGCATGCATCCCAGATCTGCATCTTTCCTAATGCTCAAACACGTCTCCTATGAGACAGGTCAAATTTAATCAGAAGAGGCATTTGACAATTGGTTAGCAGTCATGCTTGAGGACCTACACAGTTTCAGAGACTTAGGGAAAAGTAATCGTGGGTAAAACACCATCCCTAAAGACAGCAAGTTGAAACCATTTAGTCCCCAAGCTCTTGTCCTTTGTTTTTTTATTCTTAAGTGCTCTGCTCCAGGGATCTAGCATTCTAGGAACCTGTCCATCTGGCTAAGCAGAGTCCATCCAGCCCAGTCGGAGGGCTCTGCCATAGCCCATGGCTTAAGCCTATAGGCCTACCAGGGAAAAAAAATGGTGTCAAGGAAGAGAAACTTCAGAAGAAAAAGAAAGAGTTGTATCTCATGAGATTGAAAGAAAAAAGTAAACAACTGTTGTGCCACTCTGCCCGGCTCTTCCCAGCCCCAGTCTTAGCAAGTCTCACCTCACTAACACTCACTTTTCACCTGTATGTGTAATCTCTGGCTCTGTTTCTGGACAGAGGGAGTCATGCTCTGTGCCTGGCACCAGTAAGACCCTGAGTCTTCTCTCCATATGGTGGGGATCCGGAATTCTGGGGAGCTTCTCCAGCCTGACCCTAGGGACTGTCTGTCTCTGAAGAAGTGGAACTGGAGCTGGACATCTGGCCTCTGTGGAGGGAGCTGGGTCTCACAGGTCAGAGTCACTGCTCCTTCTTCGGTGGGCTGGGTGGAGCTGGCTCTCAGCACAGGACTTGGAAACAGCTCTAGAGAGAAGAATCACAACAGTCCCTGGAGCAGTGAGGCTTGGAACTGCTCTGGAGAAAAACACAGTTCATCCTCAGCACCAGCAAGCAGAACATACAAAAGCAGGCAGAAGAGATGCCACCTTTGATTCCTAATATCCTTCAGCCCAAAGCACAGTAGTACTTTCTCTGTTCCTTGTAGGATTGTGCCCTGAGGTTCAATGGTATTACAGTCCACCCTCTTTATCCTCTACAATCTCAGGGGTCCTCCTTTTGACTATCCTATTTCACAAAATAATGAAGGCTTTACCTTGGACTTCGATTTTGACCGAGTTTGAAGAAACCAACAGATCATCTTCCTTAACTCCAACACAGTGATATTTGCCATTGTCCTTCAGACTTGCCTGATGAATATGGAAGTCAGAGGATTTTTCAAAGACTTCCAGGACTTTTCCATTCTTGTACAGCTTTATAGTATTCAGTACTGTGTTTGCCTTTGCTCGGCATCTCAGAATCACAGATTCTTTTTCAAACACATCAAGTGGAGCCTGCAGGATCAGGTTGGCTGTAGGAAACACAAGGGCAGTTGTTTGTTTCATCTGGTTGTTTCTCCCTTCTTTTCATTATTATTCCAATAGATTTTATAAGAAAGGGACTAGGAAAAAGGATTCTTAAAATAATTATCATTTCTTTTTTTCTGGTTCTATCTATCTATCTATCTATCTATCTATCTATCTATCTATCTATCTATCATCTATCTACCTATCTATCTATCTATCTATCTATTTTATATTTTATTTTTTGGCCATGATGTGCAGCTTGTGGGATCTTAGTTCCCCAGCCAGGGATCAAACCCGTGCCCCTGAAATGGAAGTGCAGAGTCCTAACCACTGGACCACCTGGGAAATCCCTCTTTTTTTCTGATTTTAAAAGGAACACATATGTTTGAGAAAATTTTGTAAACGGAAATGTAAATTAACCTTATTATCTCACCACCCAGATTTTTTCCAGTTCTTTTTTCTATGTACATGTATATGAGAGTCTGTGTGTATTTCTTTTCTTTTTATGAAATTAAAATATTTATCTACTTGATAACTTGCTTTTCACTTACTTTGCTATGAACACTTTCCTATGTCATCAATATCATTCCCTAATCTGGTTTTCAATGACTACAAAGTTTTCCTACAATGGCAGTAAGGTAATTTATTTAATGAGTTTTCTTTTCTTGACCATTTAATGTTCTTCAATTTTGGTTGTATATATCTATGCTTATTTCAGTAGGTAAATTCTTAAGAGGGGAATTGTCAGGTCAAAGAAGCTCTTAGCTCTTTGCTACTATACTGCTTCCTTGTTCACTAAATTAAAGAGCATTATAACTAGAAAGATACTGCTTCACCTCAAAACAGGTGGCTTTAGGACAGAAATGGAAATTTCTGTCTATCTGTCTATCTATTTATCTATCTATCTATCTATCTGTCAAATATTAACAAATCCTCATGTAGATTATTATTCCAAATAAATTTTATAAGCCTCAAACTATACATGGTTTCAGAAACCATTCAGATAAACTGCTTCTCAAATTTCCTTTTACCTGAGCAGTTTGTAAAATATATAAATTCCTGGGTCCTATTTCTATAGCTTTTGAATTAGTAAATATAGCTGAGTTCTGGGTAACTTTATTATTTCTAAACTTTTTTCTTTCATTTCTTTCCCACCTGGAGAAAAGAGCAAGCTCACACGATTACTCAGGAGTGAGTCCTGGGCCTGGCATCTGTAATCTCCAGATTCATAGACCTCATGGGTGTTTCCTGAGGTTTCACTTTGTATTTCTCCCAGAAGATACTGATGGTACCATTTTATTTTCTCTGATGCATCGAAGTGAATTGTTTTGCAAGTCAGTGTCACATTCTCTCCTTGGAAGACAGTGGTCCATGGAGGATGGAGGAAAATTACAGACTTTGGTTCAGTTGCTGTGGATGAAAGAGAAAGAATCTGAGGTGGAGTGGCCTGCAGTCCCCATCACAGTGGTTTGTGAGGCTCAGACTGGAGGTCCTGGCTTTTGGGAATCCCTAAGAAATCCCCCTGGGAAAGTCACTGATTGCTCAAGTCTGTGTTTCAACCAAAGCACTCACCCAGCAGAAAGTGATTGCTGAGGGGATGACAATGAGCAAAATGATTTCAAGAGGGTGATATCAGGCAAGGTTCACTGCCAAATGTCAATGGGAAATAAATGGTAGGTTAGTCTGTTATGGAATTGGATCCTGGGAAATGTCATCCCCTGCCCCTGCCACTTCATCATGTTCATAAACTCATAAGAACTTCCCAGGGAGTTGTTAAACTCACAGTTTTGCACATTCCAAAAAAGGATAAATCATATTAAGATTTTGGCACTGGAAAAAGCTGGAGAGATTAACTTGTCTAACACCTTCATCTTATAGATTATGCCCAGGAAACGCCCAGAAAAATCCCATCATAGCTAATTGTGGTAGAGCAAGGAATGGACAGGTCGTTAGCTAGAATCCAGAGGTGATCTAATTAAGGATGAAACACTGGGCAGCTGATTTTGGACAGGAGAGAGGTGGTAGTGAGTTCTTGCTATTTGTGAGTCCTCAAATATCCAAAATACTCTCTGACCCAAAAGATTGGCAATTAAGTGTCAGAACTTAAAAAAAATGTGGGATACAGACAATTTGTCTTCTCCCTCAATCTCCTCTTTTTGTGCATTTCTTCCTTTTAAGGGCCCATTTGTTGGATGTTCTTATGCTCTCCACACATTTCCTGGAGGATCTTACTCCTAAAACTTTAGAGAATGCAACATTCCCACTGGTAGCTCCACAGTGTGATGTTTTCAGAGAAGTTTTGCAGGCTTGCTGATTGGAGAACATCTTATCCCAAGTCCTGCACATTTGATATGGAGTTAAGATGTCCTGCCTTGTTATCTGGGGTCCATTTGCAATAGGAGTAATTGCAGGACCTAGTGAAGGCCAGGAGTTGCTTGTACATTTGCTGCTTCTTCCAGGGAGGGCCAGAGGATGACCACGTGGCTATCCTGGCTCTTGGGCAATGCCAATAGACCAGGTGACACTTTCACATCTTTGCCGACCTCAGCAAGAGAAACAGGAGATATTAGAGATCCTCAGGCAATCATCACAAATATTTCATATTTATTAGGGAGACACTCTTATCCAGGGACACTGAAGTACATAAGAAAGGAGAACTCACCAAACTGTCCACTGACAGGAGCTGTAAAAATATAAAGAGCCAGAGATGAGCACAGAGCAAGGAATCTTTGGCTTTTCGAAGGGAATGCTTGTTTTTTTTTCATTCATTTATTATTTCTTTCATTAAAATTTATTTTTTAATGTAATAGTCATTTTTCAAATGTCTATTTATACTGGTCATTGTGCTTGGACTAAAGCGTGAATAAAAAAGATGAATAAAAAATGGTATCTGATCAAAGAAGTTGATTGGTGGGATAAACAGAAACCTGAAGCAAAATAATATAATTATAATGCAGGGTATAAGTGCAGTAATAGAAATACACATGGGGCATCTTGAAGGCAGAAGGGTCACCCATCCCAGTATGTAGGGTCTGTGTGTGTGAGTCAGTGTGTGGCAAAGAGGGTGGGTGGACCATAAAAGATACCTGAAGGAAGTGATGCTTGAGAAGACTGAATGAGAACATAGGAGTCAGCCAGGCAAAGGTGATTGTGTTTGGCAAGAGCTGATGGGGGGTGTAATTAAGACAGAAAGGGCACAGATGTGAAGAAATAGCACTGGTGTTCAGAAGTTGAACGGGGGAGTGGTTCTGGAAGGTAGAGAGTTTAGGGGAAATCAGATTAGACAGATAGGCAGGGCCTAAGTTATGGATGGTATGTAGCTATGGTTTCATCATAAAAGTAACAGGGAGCCATGGAAATGTTTCAAGTAGGAAAGTGACAAGATTAAAAGTTGTAACTTATTGGAGCACTCTGGCAGATGTAAAACAGAAGGACTGGAGGGAAGGCAGAGCAAGAGATGATGATATTTAATTTTCTTCAGAATGTTTATCTGAAATTATCTTATTTGCTTGTTTGCTTTGTTTGCTTACTTTTCCTTCTCTAGAACAGAAGCTATGTGAAAGCAGGGACTTCTCATGTTCACCATATATCACACAGAATTTATAACAGTGCCTGGTTTATAAGAGACATTTCATAAACATTTATTGAATAATGAATTAATTAAAGTACTAAGTTAGTAAGTATCTCTACTTGGGAAGATACAGGTTTGAGAAAGGAGTATTGGAGAGGCAGAAGAGGCAAAATTGACTAGTTTGTAAACTGATTACACATTCCAGATGAGGGACAGATTTGATTCATTCATTCAACAGAAATGTGTGGAATGCCAACTGTATCTAGGAACTGGACAAGGCAATGGAAATCCAGCAGTGAGCAAAAGGGATATTATCCCTGTCCACATGGGGCTGATGAGAAGTAATCCAAACCTAAGTGTTATAATCAGAGCAATGGATTATTTGCCATTTTCTAAATATCTTGGAATCATGGATTTGTATTGTTTTATAAGTAGCTAATATTTTTCTGAGTGTATTCTATGTGGTAGATATTCACATACATTATTTCATGTAATCTTCTTAACTATCCCTATGAGGAAATTTCTATGATTATCCCCATTTTACAGACCAGAAACTGTTTAAGTAGCTGTTAAGGGTAGAATGGAGTTTTTAACCCATTTATTTGAACCCATCCTGTTTGACCCCAAAGCACATGCTCCTGGCCATTACCCTATCCTGCTCCTTTGTTTTGGTGCCACACTAGGATGTGCTTCCTATTTCTGGAGTATTCCATGCAGCTTCCAACTATGGGGTCCTTTTTTCTCACATTGTGCTGTACCCCATCCCTGCCCCCTCCAGCTCCTACTGTCTATCTGTTTCATGAAATCATTACCAGCTACTTGGCATATAGTTTGTTAACCACTTTTACCATCATTGGTAACTTTGCTTGGACAATTGTTTAACTGAGATCTTGTTACATAGATATTTCTTGTACATTGGCCTTGTTGAAGGACCTTCTATATCATGAGCTTCCTAAGCGCAGAAATGATGCTTCCCATGTCTTCCCATCATCATTCTTAGCACCTAGCATAGTGCTGTGTATTAAAGTTACTAAATAATTTGTTGAACAAATGAATAAATATGTTTTATTCTAATATTTTCTACTTTGGTAAAAAACCAACCAGTTGATATGTGTGAATTGACAGACTTATACACACCCACAGGCACAAAGAGAATGTCACATGTTGGGAGTGACATGAGCAAGATAGTAGAAGAGGAGGTCTCTAGTCTTTGTCTCCACCCTCTACAGAAACGAAGTTTTAGCAGCCATCTACAAACAAAAACTGAGAGCTTTGAGATCTAGAGATTGTGAAACCCCATTGGAGCCCAAGACCAAGGAGCGCCACTTTGAGAAGACAAGCACATGTGCTGGTAGAAGACTCACTGACTATGATCCCAGCTACAGACTAAAAGCTGCCTTATTCTCTTGTAAACTCAACTCTAGCTCCACTTGTCCATGGTCCTGCCACCAGCCTTTTCTGCTGAGGAATCCATGCTCAGCCATGCCCTTGGTAGCAAGCCCACCAGCCTCAGACCTGAGTTCTATTGCTGAAGCAGTTCTGTGACCCAGATCCAGTCCCACTCTACTGTAGTCCAAAGCAGTCTTGCCTGCCCAGGGTTCTACCCAGGGACCCAGTGAAAGCCACACCTGTAAGCACCCCTGGTAACAGAACTTCATGTCTTGAACTTGACTGTGGTCCTTAAAGCCATCCTGTGACCAAACTCCAGTACCACTCTACTGAAGTTCAGGGCAGTCCTGACTGCCCAGGGACCAGCCAAGCAACCCAATGAGAGAACGCTCAGGGACCTAGCAGAAACCACACCCATCCATGCCCTTGGTAACAGGCTTGCCAACTGCAGACCCAAATGTAAACCCAGCAATAATCATGAGATCCAGCTCCAGCCAAGCTCAACCATGATCCTGGAGGCAGTCCTATAAGTTCATGGAAGAAGCAAGAGTATTTAGCTGTTCAAACAAGTAAATACCAGAAAGAGTGTCTGCTTTTCTAAATTCACAGACACCAGTGCAGAGCTACACAGATCATATTTGTCAGGCAAATATGACAACATCAAAGGAAGCTAATAAAGCTCCAGTAACTCACCCTAACGATCCATGAACTGCTTGGCTAACATTTCAAAATAATAGTCTTAAAGAAGCTCGATGAACTATAAGAAAAAGCAGACAAGTAAATGAATCTGGAAACAATACATAAACAAAATGAGAAGTTTAACAAAGAAATAGAAAACATAAAAAAGAACCAAACAGAAATCTTGGAGCTAAAGAATACAATGACTAAGCTGAAAAATTCAACAGACACCTTCGATAGCAGAAGTGATCATGCAGGAGAAAGAATCAGTAAATTCAAAGACAAGCCATTTCATATTATCCAGTTAGAGGAACAAAAAGAAAGAAGACCAAAAAAAGAGTGAAGACGACTTAGGTGGTTTATGGGATAACATTAAACCAATCAATGTATGCATTATTCAAGTCCCAGAAGGAGCAGAGAATAAGAGCAGAAAGATTGTTTAAAGAAATAATTAAAAACTTCCCAAATCTGGGGAGGGAATTGAACATCTAGATCCATGATTCCCAAAGGATCCCAAATAAGCTAGACATCAAAAGGTCCAAGACATATTATAATCAAACTCTCAAAAGTCAAAGACAAAGAGAAAGTTTTTAAATCAGCAGGAGAAAAGCAACTCATCACACACAAGGGAACCCTAATAAACTTACAGTGGATTTATCAGTAGAAAAATTGCAGATCAGGAGAGAGTGGGATAATTAAAATACTGAAAGAAAAAACCCTGCCAACCCAAAATACAATACATGGCAAAGCTGTCCTTTGAAATGAAGGAGAGATAAAGACTTCCCAAGATAAAAAAAAAGCTGGGGAAGTTAACTACCATAAAACCTGTTGTAAAGAAAAGTTAAAGGAAGTTCGTCAAGTTGAAATTAAAGGACACTAACTAGCAACATGAAAACACATGAAATTATAAAATTCACTTTTAAAAGTGAGTATATATATGGTTTGACTTATGATTCTTCAGCTTTGTGATGGTGCAAAAGCAATACGCGTTTGGTAGAAACCATACTTTGAACTTTGAACTTTGATCTTTTCCTGGGCCAGCAATATGCGGTATGATACTCTCTTGTGATGCTGGGCAGCAGCAGTGTGCCAGAGCTCCCAGTCAGCCACACAGTCAAAGGGCTAAACTTACAACAATTCTGTATCTATACAGTCATTCTGTTTTTCACTTTCAGTACAGTATTCAATAAATTACATGAACTATTCAATACTTTACTATAAAATAGTATTTGTGTTAGATGATTTTGCCCAGCTGTAGGCTAATGTAAGTGTTCTGAGCATGTTTAAAGCAGTTTAGGTTAGGCGATGATATTCAGTAGGCTGGGTGTATTAAATACATTTTGGACTTATGGTATTTTCTACTTATAACGAGTCTATCAGGACATAACCTCATCATGAATTGAGGAAGATCTGTATAGTTATATTCAGACTACTCTGAATACTGGGTCTTATTCTATTCAGTCTGCTATGACAAAAATGCCATACTGGGTAGCTTATAAACAACAGTAATTTATTTCTCAAAGCTCTGGAGGCTGGAAAGTCTGATATCAAAGCACCGGCGGACTCTTCTCCAGTACAGTTCACTTCATCATAGACAGCTATCTTTTCGCTATAATCTCATATGGAAGAAAGCATAAGAGGGCTCTCTTTGGCCTCTTTTATAAGGGCACTAATCTCGTTCATGATGGTTCTGCCCTCATGACATAATCATCTCCCAAATGCCCCACCATCTCCTAATACTATCACCTTCGGTGTCAAAATTTTAACATATGAAGTTTGAGGGAAAACAAACATTCAGACCATAGCATCCTATATAGTGGTATATAAATCACTTTTAACTCTAGTGAAAAGATTTTAAAAAGACAAAAGTATTAAAAATAACTATAGCTAAAACAATTTGTTAACGTATATACAATATAAAATGTGTAAATTGTGATATCTATAACAAAATGGGGGAGAACTAAAAGTGTAGAGTTTTAATATGTAATTGAAATACATTTCTTAACTTAAATTGTCTGCTATATTTTACAAGGTCCCATAGTTATCACAAAGAAAAAAACTGAAATAGATATACAAAGACCCCCAAAAGCTAAAACTATCTTGAACCAGAAGAACAAAACTGGAGGCATTATACTTCCTGACTTCAAATTTTATTACAAAGCTATGGGAATCAAAGCTAGCATAAAAATAGACATATAGATCAATGGATCAGAACAGAGAGCCCAGAAATAAGTCCACACTTTTACAGTCAACTGATCGTCAAAAGGGGTGCCAAAAACACACAAGGGGGAAAGAATAGTTCTCTCCGTAAATCATTCTGCAAACACTGAATATCCACATGAAAAAAAAAATTGGATCCTTATATCTCACCATGTACAAAAATCAATTCAAAGTAGATTAATGACTTAAATATATGACCTGAAACTGTAAAACTACTAAAAGAGAACATAGGGAGAAAGCTTCTTGGCATGGATCTGGGACATGAGTTTTGGATATAACCCCAAAAGCATAGGCAAAAAAAGGAATAACTAAAACAAATGGGATTGCATCAAAAGTAAAAGCGTTTGCACAGTAAAGGAAACAACAATATAAAGAGTAACCTACGAAATGGGAGAAAATATATGCAAACCATATATCCAATAAGGGGTTAATATATAAAATGTCTTAGGAACTCTAACAAATCAACAACAAAATACAAATAACCTGATTAAAAAACAGTTAAGGACATGAATAGATATTCTTAATAGAAGACATAAAAGTGTCCAAAAGTATATAAAAAGATGCTCAACATTAGTTATAAGGGAAGTGCAAATCAAAACCAGGAGATAACACCTCACACCAGTTGGAATAGCTATTACCAAATAGACAAAATATAACAAGTGTTGATGAAGAAACCCTGTACACTGTTGGTAAGAATATAAATTCACACAGTCATTATACAGAAACAGTATGGAAGTTCCTTAAAAAATTAAAAGTAAACTATCATATGATATAGCAATCCCACTTCTGGGTATGTATCTGAAGGAAATAAAATCAGTATCTTGATGAGAATCCTGCACTCCCATATTCATTGCAGCATTATTCACAGTAGCTAAAATATTGAAACAATCTAAGTGTCTGTCAACTGATTAATGGATAAAGAAAATGTGGTGTATAATAATATTCCGTTGCATATATATATGCAACGGAATATTATTCAGCTTTAAAAAAAAAGAAAAAAATCCTGCCATTGTGACAACATAGATAAACCTAGAGGACATTATGCTAACTGAAATAAGCCAGACAGAGAAAGACAAATACTGCATGATCCCACTTACATGTAGAATCTGAAAAAGTTGAAATCACAAAAGCAGAGAATAAAATGGTGTTTGCCAGGCAGTGAGTAGGATGTAGGGGAACTGGGGAGATGTTGGTCAGAGGAAATGAACTTTCAGTTGTAAGACAAAGCAGTACTGGAGATCTAATATAGAGTATGGTGACTAATAACGTATTGTTGAAATTTGCTGAGAGTTCATCCTGAGTGTTCTTACCACACACACACACACACACACACACACACACACACACACACGGTAATTATGTAAAGTGAGAGAAATGTTAACTAGCTGATTGTGGTTATTACTGCATAATACATGTATATCAAAACATCTCGTATATCTTAAATATATACAATTTTTATTTGTCAATTATACTTCAATAAACCTGGAGGGAAAAAGAAAGAATGTCATGCATCTTAGGTTTTTCCCTTGCCTTGCCCACTTCCCCCTGTGAGTCTCGGTCTTTGTCTCCCCCTCCCTGTGTTCTTTATCTGACAATCACAGCTGTGGTTTGCATTTGTGTGCAAAAGAAGGAGACATCTTTTGTATTAGAATACTTTCCCTCCCATGTCTAGCACCATGGTCTGGCATTGTCATACAAGGGATAAACACTCCTCCTCTGCAGAGAGAAAACTAGGGTCTTCTCTGAATGAGACAATATGAACAAGCAAACGTAATACATTTTCTGGACTTTATCAAGTAATATTTGTTGTAGAAAAAAATGAATAAACCCTTAAGTGTTGTGGTCACTGTGGTTTCCTTCTTTGTAAAGTTGAAGCTCTGACCACGCTTTCAGCCTCAAGGGAGAAATCTCTGAGCTATACAGTGAAGCCAGAGAATATAATCTCCCCAGGCAGAAAAGAATCTCTGAGCAGGGGCTGAGCCCCAAGAAAAGGTCAGGTCCATGATAGAGAGATGCTGTCCCAACCCCACCCAGGGCCCACGTTGAGCTGTTCTACTTACCCAGGACCAGCAGTGACACCCACAGCAGCATGAAGACTTGGCCTGCCCAGGGCTGAGACCAAAAGAGAGGTTTTCTCAGGAATACTAAGTTTGGCTTTGATCTTACAGTTGTACACTGTCACAGTAGCCCCAAGGAAGACATCTGAGAAACAGCTTTTTCAAAGAGCAGGATGCATTAGTAAATTAGAAAAAAGGAAGTGGAAGTACCCATCCTCAACTACTAATCAAAGTTTCCTGCCCAGTGATCAAAGTGAAAAAATAAATGTTAGGGTTTTTAAAAAGCTCATATCCTTGACCCCACATTTCTATTGCTTGGAAAATACCTTAAGGGAAGTATGGAAGATAGCTCTAAAATAATGTTATTGTGACATTATTCATAATAGCCAAAACACTTGAAGCAACATAATGGGACTGCTTAAGAATATTCTGATACATCTAAACAATGACATAAAATGCAGACATTAAGAATGAGATAAACTTGCACATATAAGAAGGCAAGACAACCTTGATTAATGTGAAGAGAAAAAAGTGAGGAGTAGATTGGTATTTGTAGTATTATCACATTGGGGTAGATGTAAAAAATAGAGTACATGTGTATATAAACTGACAAAGTATCCTTTTTCATTTCCTGGAAAGTATATCTAAAATAGTGGTTATATTTGAAGAACTATGGATAGGAAGGAGACATTTTATTTTATGTCTTTCTATACTGTTTAACTTTTAAAAAATTACTATGTTTGTGAATTGCTTTTATAACTTTTTAAAACTCAAGTTTCCATCCTGGTATACTGACAGCAAAGATCCCTAAGACATTAGCTGCCATGAGAAATGCCAGTTCCTTATTTTTAAATAGTTTTCCCCACCCTTTCTTTCTGGGTCCATACCTTGGTCTTCTTAAGGGGACATTTAATCTCATATCTGCAAATGCATATCACCTTACATACATTACGTTATATCCTACCTACTTCATTCTGAGATAAGAAAAGCATATAAGGGTAAATAGAGATTATTCCATCTCAGTCCAGCAGGAGGACCTCCAGGGAACAAAGAGCTTTTACTTGCTTTTGAAGCTAATACAAATAGCTCTGCTACATATATTCTTGTATAGGTCTCTCGGTGCATGTGGGCACGCATATCCGTTGAATATATACCTGGGAGTAGAATTCCTGGCTCTTAAAATTATTTTAGAATGCTCAGTTTAGAAGGTACTGCTAAATTATTTTGGAAAGTGGTTGTGCTAATTCCTACCTTATCAACCAGTGTGTGAGAGTTCTTGTTGCTGTAAAATATTTACTGATATTGGTATTATAATCTTGTAAAATTTAGCCACTGTGCTAGGATTATCTTAATGCAGTTTTAATTTTCATGTCCCTGGTGAATTATGCAATTGAGCATCTTTTCATGTTCTAATTGGTGAATTGGATATTCTTTTAATCTCTCTGGTCATTTTTTTCTTTTCTTGCCTTAAAATACAAATTTTATTTCATCTGGCTTGCAATTTTTCTTTTGTGATATCATTGTCTGGTTTTGGTATCAGTGTGATACTGGTCTCATAAAATGACTTCAGAAGTGTTCTTTCCTCTGCAATTTTTTGGAATAGTTTGAGAAGGATAGGTGTTAAGTCTTCTCTAAATGTTTGGTAGAATTCACCTGCGAAGCCATCTGGTCCTGGACTTTCGTTTTTTGGGAAATTTTAAATTACTGATTCAATTTTATTACTGGTAATTGGTCTGTTCATATTTTCTATTTCTTCCTGGTTCAGTCTTGGGAGATTTTATCTTTCTAAGAATTTGTTCATTTCTTCTAGGTTGTCTATTTTATAAGCATATAGTTTTTTGCGGATGAAATGATACTACAGGGAGAAAATCCTAAAGATGCCACCAGAAAACTACTAGAGCTCATTAGTGAATTCAGTAAAGTTGCAGGATACAAAATTAATATACAGAACTCTGTTGCATTTCTATATACTAACAACAAACTATCAGAAGAAAAATCAAGGAAACAATCCCATTTACCATCAAATCAAAAAGAATAAAATACCTAGGAATAAACCTACCTAAGGAGGTAAAAAGCCCGTATACAGAAAATTATAAAACACCAATGAAACAAATTGAAGATGACATAAGTGGTTGGAAAGCTGTACCATGTTCTTGGATTGAAAGAATTAATATTGTTAAAATGACCATACTAGCCCAAGGCAATCTACAGATTCAATGCAATTCCTATCAAAATACCAATGGCATTTTTTTCCCCAGACCACAACAAATAATTTTAAAATTTGTATGGAAACACAATAGACCTTGAAGAGTCAAAACAATTTTGAGAAAGAAGAACAGAGCTTCCAAACAACTTGAAGCTAGGTACTGAGATACTTCTCTTAGGAACTCTAAGAGGTCTTGGCACATCGTCAAATACTGAGAGCATTTTAAAATATAATAGGCTGTTTGAAGAAGCACAAAGATTTGAGAGATGACAAAGAGCTGGAGCAGGGTTGAATAATAAGTTTTATCTCCTACATGTGGCCACTCTTCAATATTGGGAGAGGTCTTCATTTCATCTACTGTATACAAACCATAACAGAGTCAAGCAAAATAAAGAAACAGAGGAATATATTCCAAATAAAAGAACAAGATAAAACCTAGAAAGAAAAAAACCTTAATGAAATAGAGATAAGTAGTTTACCTGATAAAATGTTCAAAGTAATGGTCATAATGATGCTCACTGACCTGGGGAGAAGAATGGATGGACACAGGAAAACTTCAACAAAAAGAGGGAAAATATGAGAAAGTACCAAATAGAAATCACTGCTGAAGAATACAATAACTGAACTGAAAAATACACTAGACAGATTCAACAGCAGACTAGATGAAGCATAAAAGAGGATCAGTCAACTTTAAGACAAGGCAGTAGAACTCACCCAATCAGAGCAGCATAAAATAAATTGATTAATTTTTTTTTAAAAGTGAAGAAAGCTTAACGAGCTTATGAGGCAAAACCCAATGGGCACACGCTCAACTTATAGGTGTCCCAGAAGGAGAGGAGAGATAGAAAATAACAGAAATCTTGAAGAAATAATGGACAAAAACTTCCCTAACCTGAGTAAAGAAATAGACATCCAGATCCAGGAAATTCTGAGTTTAAATAAGATGAATCCAAAGAAACCTACACCAAAACACATTATAATTAAAATGTCAAAATTAAAGACAGAGAGAGAATATTAGAAAGCAGCAAGAGTGAAATATTTTGTTATATACAAAGGAACACTCATAAGACTATCAATAGATTTTTCAGCAGAAACTTTGCAGACCAGAAGGGAGTGGAATGATATATTCAAAGTGTTGAAACAAAGAATAAAAAATCCAACAAATAATACTCTACCCAGAAAAGTTATCAGGTAGAATTTAAGGAGAGAGAAAGAGTTTTCCATACAAGCAAAAGCTAAAGGAGTTTTCACCACTAAACTGGCCTAACAAGAAGTGTTAGGAGGACTTATTTAAACTGAAAAAAAAAAAAAAGGTTAATTTCTAACAAGAAAACATATGAAAGAAAACATTTCACTGGAAAGGTAAATATATAGTAAATGTAGTGGTTTAATCACTTATAAAACTACTATAAAGATTAAAAGACAAAAGCAGTAAAAAGAACTATTACAATCATTAGTTAAGGGATACACAAGACATAAAGATATAAACTGTGAGGTGGAAAGTAAAAATGTTGAGATATAGGGATCAAACTTATGTTGTTATCAATTTAAAACAGAATGTTATGTTATTATACGAAAGCCTCCTGGTAACCATAAAGCAATCCTTTAGTAAATACCAAAAAAGAGAGAGAGAGAGAGAGAGAGAGAGAGAGTAATATAAGCATAACAGTAAATTTAAAAAGTCATCAAATCACAAAGGAAGAGAACAAGATTTGTTCTCTTTGTTTGAATAAGTGGTGCTGGGAAACTGGAGAGCTACATGTAAAAGGATGAAATTAGTACATTTTCTCACACCATATACAAAATTAAACTCAAAATGGATTAAAGACCTAAATGTAATATGTGAAAAAGCTCTTAGGAGAGAACATAGGCAAAACACTCTTTGACATCAATTGTAGCAATAGTTTTATGGATCAGTCTCCTAAGGGAAAAGAATCAATAGCAAAAATAAACAAATGGGACCTAATTAAATTTAAAAGTTTTTGCAAAGCAAAGGAAACCATCAACAAAATGAAAATATAACCTACTGAATGGGAGAAAATATTTGCAATAAGCTCATACAACTCAACATCAAAAACAAACAAACAAACAAAAAACAGAATTAAAAATGTGCAGAAGAATTCAATACACATTTTTCCAAAGAGGAAATGCAGATGGTCAACAGGCACACCACTAATCATCAGGAAAATGAAAATCAAAACCACAGTGAGATATCACCTCACACATGTCAGAATGGCTATCATCAAAAAGAAGACAAATAACAAATGTTGGCGAGGATGTGGAGAAAAAGGAACCCTCATACACAGTTGGTAGAAATGTAAATTGGTGTAGCCACTGTGGAAAACAGTATGGAGTTTCCTCAGAAAACTAAAAATTGAACTACCGTGTGATCCAGTAATTCCACTCCTGGGTATACATCTAAAAAAACCAAAAACACTAATTCAAAAAGATATATGTGCCCCAATGTTCACAGCAGCATTATTTACAATAGGCAAGATACGGAAGCAACCTTTGAATGAATAAAGAAGATGTAGTATATATATTGAATATATATATATATATATAATGGAATATTACTCAACCAAAAAAAAGAATGAAATTCTGCCATTGCAGCAACATGGATGAACCTAGAGGGTACTATGCTTAGTGAATTAAGTCAAACAGAGAAAGATAAATACTGTATGTCATCACTTATAAGTGGAATCTAAAAACAAAACAAGCAAATATAACAAAACAGAAAAAGACTCACACCTATAGAGAACAAAGTAGTGATTACCAGTGAGGAAAGGGAAGGTGGGGGGGGAAAGATTGGGGTAGGGAATTAAGAGATACAAACTGCTATGTATAAAATAAATAATTATATTCTACAGCATAGGAAATGTAGCCACTATTTTGTAATAACTGGAAATGGAGTATAATCTATAAAAATATTGAATAAGTATGTTGTATACCAGAAACCAATATAATATTGTAAGTCAACTATGCTTCAATTAAAAATAATTATAATTTAAACTGGTACACTCTTACAGAGACACCAAAGGTGATTTTAAAATTTATCTGAAAGATATTTAAATTTCTAAAAAATTACGAAAATTGTTTAGGATGAAAAACTAACCCTTGTAAATTTGGTGTGATAAACTTAAAAGAACAAACATGTTTGGAAACACATCAATGATTGTAATTTAATTTTGTTGAACATATAATTTCACTTGCTTGTATATTTAAATATTTTGTAGCTAAAATATTCACTTAATGAATAAAAATAATATAAAATTTGGAAAGTCTATTAAAAAAAGAAGAGTGCAAGAGAAGAAAGAAAAAGGAACACAGAAGAACTACAAAAACAACTAGAAAAGAATTAACAAAGTGGCAATATGTACATACCTATCAATAGTTACTGTAAATGTAAATGGACTAAATGCTCCAACCGAAATACACAAAGTGACTGACTGATAAGAAAGCAAGACCCATATATATACTGTCTACAAGAGAGTCATTTTAGATGTAAGGACACACACAGACTCAAAGTGAAAGGATGAAATAAGACAGTCTACGCAAACGGAACCAAAAGAAAGCTGGAGTAGCTATACTTATATCAGAAAAAATAGGCTTTAAAACAAAGACTGTAGTAAGAGACAAAGATGGGCATTACATAATGATAAAGGGGTCAATCCAACAAGAGAATATAACATTTATAAATATTTGTGCATCCAACATAGGAGCATCTAAATATATAAAGCAGATTTTAACAGACCTAAAGGGAGGAATAGAGAGTAATAGTTGTAGGGGATTTTAATGCCCCACTTACATGAATGAATAGATCAACCAGAAAGAAAATTAATAAGGAAACATCTGCCTTAAAGGACGTGTTAGCCAGATGGACTTAACAGATATATACAGAATGTCACACCCAAAAATAACAGAATGCACATTCTTCTCTAGGGCTCATGGAATATTTTCCAGGATAGATCATATGTTAGGCTACAAAACAAGTTTTAATAAATTTATGATAATTAAAATCATATCAAGTGTCTTTCTGAACACAATATTAAAACTAGAAATTAATTACATGAAGACAACAAAAATTCACATATGTGGAGATTAAACAACATACTACTGTGCTTGCTTCGGCAGCACATATACTAAAATTGGAATGATACAGAGAAGATTAGCATGGCCCCTGTGCAAGGATGACATGCAAATTTGTGAAGCATTCCATATTTTTAAAACAAAGAAACCAATCCAAAAATGGGCAGAAGACCTAAATAGACATTTCTCCAAAGAAGATATACAGATTGCCAACAAACACATGAAGGGATGCTCAACATCACTAATCATTAGAGAAATGCAAATCAAAACTACAATGAGGTATCACCTCACACCAGTCAGAATGGCCATCATCAAAACATCTACAAACAATAAATGCTGGAGAGGGTGTGGAGAAAAGGTAACCCTCTTCCACTGTTGGTGGGAATGTAAATTGATACCACCATTATGGAGAACAGTATGGTGGTTCCTTAGAAAACTAAAAATAGAACTACCATACGACCCAACACTCCCACTACTGTGCATATACCCTGAGAGAACCATAATTCAAAAAGAGTCATGTACCACAATGTTCATTGCAGCTCTATTTACAGTAGCCAGGACATGGAAGCAACCTAAGTATCCATTGACAGATGAATGGATAAAGAAGATGTGGCACATATATACAATGGAATATTACTCAGCCATAAAAAGAAACAAAATTGAGTTATTTGTAGTGAGGTGGATGGAGTTAGAGTCTGTCATACAGAATGAAGTAAGTCAGAAAGAGAAAAACAAATACCGTATGCTAACGCATATATATATGGCATCTAAAAAAAGAAAAAAAATGGTTCTGAAGAACCTAAGGGCAGGACAGGAATAAAGATGCAGATGTAGAGAATGGACTTGAGGACAAGGGGAGGGGGAAGGGTAAGCTGAGACGAAGTGAGAGAGTGGCAAGGACATATGTACACTACCAAATGTAAAATAGATTGCTAGTGGGAAGCAGCCGCATAGCACAGGGAGATCAGCTCAGTGCTTTGTGATCACCTCGAGGGGTGGGATAGGGAGGATCGGAGGGAGACGCAAGAGGGAGGAGATATGGGGATATATGTATATGTATAGCTGATTCACTTTGTTATAAAGCAGAAACTAACACACCATTGTAAAGCAATTATACTCCAATAAAGATGTTAAAAACAACAACAACAAAACCCACAACATACTACTGAGCAATCAGTAGATCAGAGGGAAGTCAAAAGAGAAATAAAAAACTCTGAGACAAACAAAAATTGAAATGTACCAAAATTTGTGGGATAGAGCAGTTCCAAGTTCTACACCCACAAATCAGTCATGTGATATACCACATTAACAAAATGAAGGTTAATAAGCTCAATAAATGAAGAAAAAGCTTTTGAAATAATTCAACATTCATTTATGATAAAAACTGTCAACAAAGTTGGCATGGAAAAAGTACCTCAACATAATCAAGGTCATATATGACAAGCCCACAGCTAACATCATACTCAACACTGAAAAGCTGAAAGCCTTCCTCTATGATCAGGAGCTCGACAAGGATGCCCACTCTCTCCACTTTTATTCAATATGGTATTGGAAGTCCTAGCCAGAGCAAATAGTCAATAAAAAGAAATAAAAATGCGTCCAAATTGGAAAGGAAGAAATAAGTCTTTTACTCTTTACAGATGACATGATATTATGTATAGAAAATCCTAAAGACTTAATCAAAAAACTGTTAGAAATAATAAATGAATTCAGTAAAGTTTCAGGATACAAAATCAATATACAAAAACCTGCTGCATTTCTATACCCTAATAAACTAAACTATCAGAAAGAGAAATAAAGAAAACAGTCCCATTTACAACTGCATCAAAAATAAAATACTCAGGAATAATTTTAACCAATTAGGTGAAAGACCTGTATATTTAAAAGTTCAAGTACTAATGAAGGAGATTGAAAATGAAACAAACATATGGAAATATATACCATATTTATGTAATGGCAGAATCAGTATTTTTATTTTATTTTAAATTTGTATTGGAGTATAGTTGATTCACAATGTTGTGTTAGTTTCACATGTACAGCAAAGTGAATTAGTTATATATATATATACGTACGATATTTGTCTTTCTGTGTCTGACATACTTCATTCAGTATGACAGTCTCTAGGTCCATCCATGTTGCTGCAAACGACATTATTTTGTTCTTTTTCACGGCTGAGTAATATTCCATTGTGTATATGTGTGTGTGTGTGTGTGTGTATATATATATATATATATATATATATATATATATATATATATATATATATATATATATCTCACATCTTCTTTATCCATTCATCTGTTGATGGACATCTAGGTTACTTCTATGTCCTGGCTATTGTAAATAGTGATGCAATGAACATTGGGGTGCATGTATCTTTTCAAATTATGGTTTTCTCTGGGTATATGCTTAGGAGTGGGATTGCTGGGTCATATGTTAGTTCTATTTTTAGTTTTTTAAGGAACCTCCATACTGTTGCCCATAGTGGCTATACAAATTTACATTCCCACCAAACAAAGTAGGAAAGTTCCCTTTTCTCCACACCCTCTCCAGCATTTGTTGTTTGTAGAGTTTCTGATGATGCCCATTCTAACCAGTGTGAGGTGATACCTCATTATAGTTTTGATTTGCATTTCTCTAATTTTTAGTGATGTTGAGCAGCTTTTCATGTGCCTCTTGACCATCTGTATGCCTTCTTTGGAGAAATGTCTATTTAGGTCTTCTGCCCATTTTTTGATTGGGTTGTTTGTTTTTTTGATATTGAGCTGTATGACCTGTTTGTATATTTTGGAGATTAATCCTTTGTCCGTTGATTCATTTGCAAATATTTTCTCCCATTCTGAGGGTTGTCTTTTTGTTTTGTTTATGGTTTCCTTTGCTGTGCAAAAGCTTTTAAGTTTCATTAGGTCCCATCTGTTTATTTTTGTTTTTATTTTCATCACTGTAGGAGGTGGGTCAAAAAAGATCCTGCTGTGATTTATGTCAAAGAGTGTTCTGCCAGTATTTTTAAAATGTTCATACCACCCAAAGCAATCTATAGATTCAATGCAATCCCCATCAAAATTCCAATGGCATTTTCATAGAAATTGAACAAATACTCCCAAAATTTGTATGGAACCACCAAAAACCCTGAATAGCCAAAGCAACCTTGAGAAAGAAGAACAAAGCTAGAGGCATTATACTCCCTGATTTCAAATTATATTGTGGAGCTATAGTAATTAAAACAGTATGGTTTTGAAGTGGGACTTCATCATAATAAAAAGTTTCTGTTCTGTGCAGCAAAGGAAACCATCAACAAAATGGAAAGGTAATCTACAGAGTGGGAGACAATATTTTCAAATCATATATCTGATAAGGAGCTAATATCCAAAATATATAAAGAATTCATACAACTTAACAGCAAAAAAAAAAAAAAAAATCCAATTTAAAAATGGGCAGAAGATCAAAATAGACATTTTTCCAAAGAAGACACACAAACAGCCAATAGGTATCTGAAAAAGTGCTGAACATCACTGATCATCAGGGAAATGTAAATCAAAACCACAATGAGATATCACCTCACACCTACCAGGATAGGTATTATCAAAAAGACAAGAAAAAACATGTTGGTGAGGATGTGGAGAAAAGGGTAGGACTACCATATGATTCAGCAATTCCACTTCTGGGCATTTATTTGAAGGAAATAGAAACACTACCTCAAAAATATATGCACCCGTATGTTCACTGCAGTATTATTTACAATAGCCAAGATATGAAAACAACCTAAGTGTCCATCGATGGATAAATAGCTAAAGAACTTGTGGTACATACACACGGTGGAATATTATTCAGCCACAAAAAAAGACGAAATCTTGCCATTTGTGACAACGTGTGTAGACCTCAAGGGCATTATACTAAGTGATATAAGTCAGACAGGGAAAGACAAATATCATGTGACCTCTCTTAGGTGTGGAATCTGAAAGAAGCAGGGGCTTTGGGGTGGTAGAAATAAGGGAATGAAAAGAAAAAAGGAAAACAATGTACAGGTCTTTTTGTAAGCAGCCTTTGGCAGGAAAGAGCTCTTTGCAGGAAGTCCCTTTTGTCTTGTCACTAAACTTAAACCAGGCACCCCTATGCTGTACTCATCTCTAGCCCTAGCACAACTTTCAAATCTTTTGATCACACAATACCTTGTTTAACCTGTTGGTTCTTTCTGTGGGTCAAAGAAGTAGAAATGAAGAATAAGTAATTAACAGATGACCAGATCTCTTCCTTAGCTTCCCCTTCAGTAATCTCGTGAACAAACTGTGTGAACAAGACAGTATCAAAAGAAAGATCACAAGAATTTGACAAGCCTGCACAAAAACCTGCATGCAGTGGGGGATGGCAACGACTCTGACCCCCTATCTCAATGATTAACTGAGATAACTTCCCCTTTTCCCTTTAAAACTTTCATGGCTGAGCAGAATCTTGGGAGGCGGTTTTTGGGGAACACTGAGTCCACCATCTCCCCAGACGGCCGGCATTCTGATTAAAAGCCACTTTCCTTTCTACCAACATTTGCCTCTCTTGAGTATTGATTTTTGAGTGGTGAGCAGCTGGACCTGATTTGGTAATACTTTAAGAAAATTGTAAAATTTATTGATAAATGGAGAGTTATATCATATTTGTGGATAGCAACACAATAACATAATGACCTTAAATCTTACCACATTTATCAACAAATTCGAGATGAAAAAAAGAAAGAAGAGAAGTAACAGAAGTTTAAGGAGGGTGGAAGGGAGTGATCTGGACACCCAATAACACTTCTCTAGTAACATCCTGATGAGTTAAGTATAAATGAATCAGAAAGAAATGGATTTTTTTCCTTGAAATACACATGAGTTTAAATACCAACGAAAAATATGCTTGGAAAAAATGTTTTGTTAAAACTCCCCCTCCCCCAAAAAGTTTCATTGAAGATGGAGTTTTGTTTTTCACTCTTTTAGTCATTTGTGGTTTGTCTCAGAAAGTGAAATGTGGTAGATATGCTTTTATTCTGAACTGAAAGTGATGTTTATCCTGATAGCTTACCATATATTGGATGCTTACTGTAATACAATGTCACATCAGGTACTATGTATATATTACTTTATTTAATCGTTGCATCAACACTAAAACAGTTAAACAGTGAAATAACACAGGCAATGTTCTATCAGGTGGGTATTATTGTCCTCATTTTACAGATGAGGAAAACTGAAGCTCAAAGAAATTAAGTACCTTAATTTCAAGTACCTTGTAAGCCCAAAGACTCACAGACAGTAAGTAGACTCACAGACAGTAAGTAGTAGAGTCAGGTCTGGAACCCAGCTCTGTCTGAGAATGAGCATAACCAATTCAATAAAGAGATTCAACAGTCATTAACATTTGAATAGGAATCTAGGTAAAGCATTGTCCTAAAACCATCTGTAGCAGTAACAGTTTCCATGGTTAAATGGTTATCTCAAAGGCAATGTTAAGGACCTATTCTGGGTTCCTGATGGCAGGAAATGGAAACTTGGTATTCTGAAGTTTATAAGTAAGCACTGTACTATCTATAACAGTACAGATTAGAACCAAAGGCTTCTGGAGGACAAAGGGAGAGACATATTTAAAGTAGGACGTGAGGAATTAACCACAGTAATCTCATGATCACTGGATAAGCCTTTCAGTTCAAGGGCTCTGTCAATCAATATGGAAAAGGGTTGGAACCTCTCAGGTGCTCTGGCTATAAGCAGCTGGAGGAAAAGTGTCAGATACAGTGATGAGAGAGGATTGACAGAGATGAAGAGGGAGTGTTGGCAGCATAAACAAATCTGGACAAATGGAGAATTTAAATATTACCATCAGGTCATTTTCCTGAAGGAAAATCTAACCGGCAACGTTCTGTCATGACAGAGAGGTAAAGGAGCACAGGCTCTGTTACCAGAGAGACTCAGAGCTCTGCCACTTACCAGAGGGATGACCTCGAGCAAATTATCAAACTTGATCCCAAGTTTCTTCACCTTTATAAAGGAGACAACACCACCCATCTTATTAGGTTGGTGCCAGCCTATTCAAAACCCAGACCTACATGAAACCAAAATCTGCTGTTCTTTCAAACTTTTATTTGCTTTCTACACTACAGCCTTTTTACCAAATTGCCTTTATTTGTAATTAATGCTTATTAATAATCACTGGGTGAATGCATATATATTTAATAACTCTATTGAAGTATAATTTTCAAACATAAAATTCATTTGTTTTATCACTGCAATCTAATTTTTTTTAAATTTCCACTACCCCAAATATAAACTTGGCACCCATTTGTACTCTCCATTCCCACCCACAGCCCCAGGCAACAGATTACTAATTTACTTTCTTTCTCTATAGATTTGCCTATTCTGAGCATAGAAATTGATTCATACAATATGTGGTCTTTTGTGTCTGGCTTCTTTCACTTAGTATGCTTCCAAGGCTCATCCGTGTTTTAACATTCATCAGTACTTTGTGAATGTATGCTTTGTTATTTGAATCTTCTTGGCTAGGATAACAAGGTTTGTTAAGAATCTCCTTGAATATTTCACAGTTTCCTTGAGGGCACTACATCAACCTGAGTTTGATAAACAAGAGCAACAGCCAGAGATAATAAAGAAAGAACATGTCTGATATCCCCCGTTAAACTTTCTAGGGTTCTGAGGTGAGATACCCATGCCTGTGGGTCACTTTGCACACTTGCTACCATTTTCCTGACCATGTCCAGAAGGGATATTAGGTCAGATTAGGTTGCTCTTGACCTCTGTCTTTGAATGCTGGACATTCTTTTTGTGTCTACCTTGTACAGGTATCAAAGAACAAAAGTTCCCCAGCTTTCCAACTTTTTGCTAGTTCTCCAATCTATGTCCATTCCTCCACCTAATTCAACTTCTGAATACCCTCTATTCATTACTTCATATTGATTTTTATTTCTTATTAATTTATCTACCTGGTTACATTTAGAAAAAGTAATCGAAACAGGCACCCATCATTGGGTTTGTCAAGCAAATCTCTCCCCATCTTAAGATACATGCTGGACCTGCCAAGGTGAATCTCTACACAAAGACCCTTCTCCTTTCTGTGGTTTTTTTCCAACTTGTCCATCCCAATACACCAACTGCCTTGTGTTTTCAGACTCTGATCTTTGGCCAGGGAGGAAGCTTGTTGTATGGGAAGAACATTCGTATTCGAATTGGATAGACATGAAACTGAATCTTAGCTCTGTCAGTTACCCTCTGGGGGACTTTGGGCAAACAATTCAAGATTTTGAGTCCCAGTTTTCTCATTTATAAAGCAGGTATTGATTATACTTGCCTTCTAGTTGCTGTCAGCATTAAATGTTTGCAAAGTATATGTCACAAGAACATAGTAGATGCTGCATAAATGGCAGTTATGAAGCTTATTAGCCTGCCACCCTGAACTCAGCCCTTTTTTCCATTCATGTAACCGAGCAGGACCCTATGGGGCTTTCCCATGACAGACCCCTCCCCCATATCCTCGGCTTTAACTCCTCTCCGAAGTACCCAGATAATAGTATCTCATGCATATTTCCTGAGTTTTCAGATGCTAAAAACCACCACCAAAGGGAAGAAATTAACTACTTGGTGATCATGCGCACATAGCACACAGACCGCCCTGTTACTTCAACATCAACCAATCAGAGAATTGTGTACGAGCTGATCACATACCCTGTTACCACCCCCATCCCCCAACTTGGCCTTTAAAAATGCTTTGCTGAAGCCCTTTGGGGAGTTCGGGGTTTTGGGGTGGGGCATGAGCCACCCGTCTCCTTGCGTGGCCCTGCAATAAACATTTCAGTGCTCCAAACTCTGACGTTTCAGTTTGTTTGGCCTCACTGTGTGTTGGGCTCATGAACTTGTGTTAGGTAACATTCTCCAAGGCTGCCCTCAGCCCGGGGCTTTCAGATCCAATTGCCTTCTAATCCCAGCACTAGCATAATCACAAATTCCAATGACGGGTTCAAATATTTAGTTAGAAAGCATTTAGAAAAAGAGAGAAATTGTTTTGGGCCTGTTTGATTCTGGAAGGTCCATTGGAGAAGACCTGTGACTAGCCACTTATGACTTGTTGGAAGCATCACAACTACCTGCTTCCATGAACATATGACCTGTACAGTCACACAGGACCCTACATTTATAAAGGCCCTGAGCCTGACCTAATACTCTGCTGTTGCTGTCTTGAAATTTCTAATAATTTTATCTTTAAATTGTGTATTGTAAACGAAGTCTGATGGAACAATGGAGTCAGCACATGAGCAGAGAAGATACTTGTTATAGGTGTGTCCACTTTCCTTGCTGCCCAAATGCAAATAGCATTCAAATACCCCAGGAACACAGAATTCCTGTTGGATCCACAATATGTGTGAGTCAGCAAGACTCAAAGGGAGTACAAAGTAAACATATGACATCAATGACTAACAGCCCCGAGAAGCCATGCTTTCCATTTGAACCAGAACTTGCTTTAAACATAGTAAGAAGGCAATCGTGTTCTAAGAAACTTCAACAACCAAGGAACCCTAATATAAGGTACTTCCCTATATTAGCTAATCAAGTAAGCTGAAAATAAAGTAAAAGGAAAAGGAACGATAAGACAATCTCTATATTTCAGTCTTTCCTTACTTGTCAGTAATCTAAAGATAGAAAGTGTTGGCGTAATGTGCTCATATTAAGAAATGAAATTTTAAAAGTTGAGAGTTTTTTTTTTGCAGAATTTCCACTGTTCTCAAAAGAACAAAATACATATGCGTGAGTGAACTATGAAATACAAATTGTCTAATTTCTGTGGTTCTACATATGAGTGAAATACTCTCACATTTGCAGTTAAAGCTGGTATTGCAAAATACAAAGGTGAAACATAAAATTCATGCTAATGATTTAAAATTTTGTTTTTTCTTTTCTTATAATGACCTTAAATAGCAAATAAAAAGCATCATGACAAGAAGAGGCAGAGACCATGGAAAAAAGAAAAAAAAAAAAGCTTTATATTTTAGTACCTTTAGCATCACTTTTTTTCTCTTGGTTTTTGAACAAAGGGTCTTGCATTTTCACTTTTCACTGGGCCACAAAAGTTATGTAACATCTTGCATCTAGCTCTGCTCTCTTCTTGGTGGTCCTGAATAACTTCCTGGGGAGAACTGGGGCTACTTGTGCTCCTAGGGAAGGAGGCCTTATGCAAATGAGCTGACTTCTTTTCGTAATGAAAATTCTCATTTTTTTAGCCAGAAAATAATAGAACCCAACTGGTTTGAGGCTTTCCCCTTACCACTCCAGCTATGTAAATTTCTGAGGTGTTATTTTTCCATGCCTCTGGGAAGTCCGAAGACACAACACATTTTTTGCATAAACATAAATGATATATTTATCTTGGGGTTCCTCTTTCTGAGACTCTTGAACTGATGTTTGTGTGGGGGCTGTTTTTACATCTTATCTCAAGGTCAAGCTTAGCTTTAGAGATTTTATTAAATATAATAAGCAAGAAACTGGGATGGAGCTAATGAGAACAGAAGGCTGATGGTGTGCACAGCAGAATCACCAAATACATAAGATTGAAGTATTGTAGAGATTATCTAGGTAAACATTTTAATGACTCAAGAGTGAAGGCAAGGAATTTCAAATTCTTTAAAAAAAAAAAAAAAAGTCTAGGCCACAGAGTGATTGGCCAGGAGGAGAGAAAGCTGAATGTGAATCTCAAATTTTCTTCAAGTTTTTTTGGTAAATAAAATCCTGGCACGTAAAATGCAACACTGAGAGGAGTTGGGTGAGACTGCACTTATGCCAAGGAGTTTTTTTTTTTTTTTTGGGGTGTGCCCATGTTCCAATAAAACTTTATTGACAAAAACAGGCAGTGGGCTATATTTGGCCCACAAGCTATAGTTTGCTATCCCCTGATTTAGAACACCAAAAATAGAGATAGATGTTAGGAGCTTATTGGAGGGAGGACAATTCAGCTGGAAGGAATGTGAGAGCAAAAACATAAGAAAAAATACAGGGAGTAGGGAAGGTTAGGCATTGAATGGTTGGCTAGTATAGGATGGGCCCAAGTCATACAAGATCTGAACCTAAGCTGAAGTCTATAGATTTTATTGTGTAGCTGAGAGAGAATCCATTCATTTTCATGGGACCATTTTAAGTCTTGGGGACCTAGAATGCTCCCAGGATGACTGCTATCTCTGAGAAATTATGGGGGGATTCCAAATCTAGAAACGCTGATTTTGACCTCATCTCTATGTTTTTCTATTTTCTTGCTAACCTCCATTAGCATCTTATAACTCACTCCATTTTGACATATCCCGACGCCAGAATTTATCCAGCTGGAAGAAATAGGAGTGAAACAGAAGGGGAAGTTCTACGTTGGCTGCTGCTTCACTGGACTATGAATCTCAGTGCATGTCATGGAGCTCGAGTGAGAGCAGCTGGTCACCCAGATGTGGGAAGTCAGCTGACTCCTTGGCCTAGAGAATAGGCCTCCTTCGGGGTATGCATCTCTGCCAAGGAGTTTTTGAACGATACTTCAGTCTGTCTTCATCTATGGCATCGTCATTCCCTTGGATGCCTAAGCCAAATTCCTGGGACTTGTCCTAGATGCCTTCCTTCACCTCCAATCAATCACTGCTTTTACTGAGTTTCCTACAAAACAAGGTGTGTGCCCCTCGCCTCTACTACATCTGTGGCTCTACCCTGCTCATCTAACCTTGATGACAGTAACAGTACCTAACCACTCTCCCTGTCACCAGGTTCTCCCACCACGAAGTTGTCTTTGACACAGCCACTAGAAACATCTCTCTGGAGGACAAATCTGAGACACATGGTTTGACTAAAACATCTGTGGTTCCCTGCGGTTACAAGATAAAGCTCTTTATGGCACCAAGGCTACTGGGATCTCTCCCTTTCCAGATTGACACAATTTTCCAGTAAACAGAGTTTTATTTTGCAAATGTACTAAACTCCTTGTAAGTTCCTGAACACATTTTTCTGTTTTATGCCTGTGCACATTTTCTATGTCTGCTTAAGTCCTTTTCTTCATTCCCTAGCCCATCCTTTCTGTGTCTAGTTTTCCAACTCAGTTTCCTTTTCTTCTTCTTCTTTCTATTCTTCCTTCTTCCTCCTCGTGACAGCTAACATTTATTAAATGTTTACTGTGTCTAGGCACTATGCTTAAGACTCCACACATTTAATCCTCACAGCAAGTTTATGAACTAGATTCTACAGTTATTCCCATTTTTAATCTCTAAGGAGTTATTTGAGTGACTTAACTAAGGTTACATAGTTATGAACTGTGACCTGAACTCAGATCTGGTTGGCTCCCACATATTAATACTCTCTTAATCACTGTGTACTATCTCTTCCAGAAAAATTTCCCTTGGTTGAGTCGGGCAGTGACTGGCTGTGATGTTCACCAGATCTGTGTCTTCTGTTTCCCAGGCCACAGCTGGATTGCTTTTCCCACCCCTGAGTTAGGCAAGGAAACTGTGGCTAAGTTCTGGTCAATGGACTATGGGAGGAATGAGTGCATGCCACTCTCAGGGCTGGCCCCTAAAGTCTCTCTGGTGACCTTCCACACTCTCTCTCTTTTTGCAAAGAAATTGGAAGCCCAGAAGATGACAGTACCATGAGATGTAAGCAGCCTAGGTTCCTGAATGGCTGGGTGGAACACAGCCTTGCCCTTCATCCTGAGGGCAAGTGATGCTTTGTTTGGAAAGCTCTTAAGACTTCTGGGATCATCAGTTAGAACTGTTTTTTGTTTTTAATTTTTGTTTTTGGCTGCGTTGGGTCTTCGTTGCTGCGTGCCACAACTCTAGTTGTGGTGAGCAGGTCTACTCTTCGTTGTGGTGCATGGGCTTCTCATTGCGGTGGCTTCTCTTGTTGCGGAGCACAGGCTCTAGACTGTGGGCTTCAGTAGTTGCAGCCTGTGGGCTTCAGTAGTTGCGGCATGTGGTCTCAGTAGTTGCAGCATGTGGGCTCAGTAGTTGCGGCTCATGGGCTCTAGGGCATGAGGGCTTCAGTCATCGTGTGCATGGGCTCAGTAGTTGTGGCTCACAGGCTCTAGAGTGCAGGCTCAGTTGTTGTGATGCATGGACTTAGTTGCTCTGCGGCATGTGGGATCTTCCCAGACCAGGGCTCAAACCCGTGTCTCCTGCCTTGGCAGGCAGATTCTCAACCACTGCGCCACCAGGGAAGCCCACTAAATACTAATATTGATAATTAATATGTTTTGAATACTTATATGCAAAAAGCACATTATCAAGCACTTATATTCATTACTTTATATAATTCTAATAATTCACAAATGTTAATTAAGTGCTTACCATGTATTGTGTATTGGGCTCTGAAAGAGGCCCTGGGGATACATTAGTAAACAAAACAAAGTCCCTGTTTGCATAGAGCATAAATTATACTTTGGGTAATCAGATAATAAACAAATAAGAAAAACTCTTAGAATGTCAGATGGTAAAAGTGCTTTGGAGAAATATGAAGTAGCATAAGAAGAAGAGGAATTAATGGGGGTTAGGAGATGTGGCTATCTTAAATGGGTGATAAGGAAGACTTTGTGGGGATTATAACATTTGAGTAAGGTTGAGAGGAAACAAATTGTGGTTATCAGGAGGAAATCATTACAGAGGCAACAGCAAGGACAAAAGCCTTGAGTAGGAATGTGCTCACAATGGCTGTACAAGGTACATAGTATCTTCATTTTGCATAGAAAGAAATTGAACCCAGAAAATTTAAGTAACTTATCAAAGAATTTATAAGTGGCACATTGAAGGCTTGAACTGAAATCTTTTGGATTTAAAAGCCCATATTCATTCTGATACATTCTCCAGCCTGTGACTTTTACTAGTTACACTAAAAGTACACACACACACACACACCCCATTCTAAAAGAACTGTCATGGCAGGTCATGATGAATGGCTTTCCTAATACCAATGCTTTCTATGTGACTTTTATTCAGTAGAGACTAGAAGGGTGAAGCTAGGGTTTCTGCATGTAGCCTCTCCTTCACTAAACAGATCACCTGCCAGACTTAGAAGTGGACTTTGGTGTAATGAAATTGCAGCTGTGAGCTCTTCTGGAAGCTGCATGATAGAGCTGGGTGTTTTGATTTTTCTGAGCTGCAGAAGGAGAGGCTTTCGTGTTGAATGGAAGTTATAGCAGCTTCTCGGTTTTGGAACTTTGCCAGTAGCAGCTGAGACCCTGTGGATCTTGCAGTGGCTGCTCTCTTGCCAGGCCAAATTGGCAGTTTTATTCTGGGAGTTGCTCTTGGAGGCTCAGCCTAGAGCCTCATTCTCCAGCCTGTCCCTTAAAACCCTATATTAAATCCCTTTCAGGCGTCCAGTTTGTTTTAAGTTGTACATATATAGCTTGCTCCTCTATTTTGGTACCATGATTCAAAGTCCTTTTCAGCCACAGTATTCTAATTACCATTCTGACCTTGCTTCCTATTATAGTAGACACGCCTTCCTTGGACTCTGCTACACTGAACTCCATCATTATCAGGGAGCTTATTTCAGAAGTGGTATCTTCTCCTTTGCCTATTTCTATTATGCTTCACAAAGATGCTTGGACTTTTATCACTAATGTATTTTTCACTGCTATGTGTGGAAAGGGGTGTCCTAGAGGCCCTCTTGGGAGATATAGTCAGAGTGTATGTGAGTGGGTCATGTGTGATAAATCCACTTCAGCAATCTCATTTATATTAATCTTTGAATCTTTCCACTATATTATACCAATAAATAGTTGCTATCTCAACCTCATTTAACCCAGGCCACTGTTGAGAATAATTTTTGTTCCTCCAAGAGAGCAACTATTTAGGACCACTCCTAGCTGCTTGTGTTCATACACTGAATCCAGAATCTCTACCAATTGAAACTATATCAATTAATTTAGCCCCAAAGAAAATTATCTTCCTCCTTCCCTAGTCTACTATCCTCAGCAAAATATCCAGGTTTTTGTTATTATAAATTCATAAATGTAAAAAATTCTCTTAATATGTTATCCTTCCTTTTCAGGGTTTTGCAGTATTATTGGTCCTCTACAACACATTGGGATAGTCCTCTCAAAGTAAGATTAGTTGCTACTGCATTCTATTAAGAAAGAAGCCCAACCCAGACCTCTGGATATTGGAAGCAACATATATCACATTGGTTGCCCTGTTCTGACTCAATAACTGAACTGCCCATGAAGCTGTTATCTTTGAGAGAGTCCCTGAGGAAGGGAGAGCTCTTCAGCTGGTCTAGGCTAGAGTACAATCAGTTCTGTCCTTGGTTTTTATGATCCAGTATACCCAAAGGGTCCAAAAGTGCTGAGGTTGATTAGGATGTTTTGTGGATGCTGTAGCAAGCCTAGACAGGAGAATCACAGTCAATGACCCTAGGGTTTTGGAGCAAACCTATGTCCTCTTCAAGTAACTACCATCTTTTTGCAAAAGCTCTTGGGTAACCTTGCTCAGGTAGTCACTGAACACTTGAACATGACACACCAGAGACCTGAGCTGTTCATAATTAGCTGGAAGATGTCTGATCCACTAATCAAGAACTCATACCATCACCAAGCGGAAGTGATTACAGATCTGACACCTGAAGGTATGAGTAAGTTGAATAAATAATGACTGGCTCATATTCCTCTCTCCAACTCCTCTCTCAACCAACAACTATGACCTGGTGGTGAGTTCCCTATGACCAGTTGACAGAGGAGGAAAAAGTCTATCCTGGCTTAAATATGCCATCATCAGCTGGAGGTGACTGTTGTAACACTGTAGCCCCATCTGGGGAGTACTTGAAGGACTGTGAAGAAGAGTTTTTCCAGTGGCAGAACTTTTAGTGGCACATCTAGAGGCCCACTTTGACTGGAAGATGAGATATCCAGAGATGGATGTCTACTCTGATTCACGAGCAGGGGCCATATGGTCTGGGGGTTGGAAATAAAAAAGTTAGGAGATTAGGAAAAAGTTACATGGGTGGACCTCTCTGATTGGACCCAGAGCATGAGAGTATTTGTGTCTCATATGAATGCTTACCAAAGGCCTTGCTGCAGAAGAGGATCTCAATAATCTGAGGGACATGATAACTTGCCCTAGGTGAATGTCAGTCAGCTCTTTCCCCGGCTACTCCACTGATTGCTCTAAGGGTTCATGTAAAAAGTGGCATTGGTGGAAGATGCAGAGGTTAAGTATGGACTGTTATATAAACATCTGTTCACCACGGCCAGTCTGGCCACTCTTAAGTGCCCAGCCTGACAGGTACAGAGGCCAGACAGAGTTTGATAAAGTGCCAGATCCATGGGGAGCCAGCTTGTTACATGGTAGTAGAGTGTTTACATTAGATCTCTTCCATTCTGGAGAGGGTGGTTATTCTCCTCAATGAAATAGGTAATTCATTCATTCAAAAGTATTTATTAAGCACCTGCAATGTACCAGGCACAGTTCTAGGCGCTTGGGATATATCAGTGAACAAAAAAGACAAAGGTTGTTGCCCTTAACTTACTTTCTAGAGGGCTGACATACAATAAGCATAATAAATAAGCAAATTGTATAGTATATTTTAAAGTGATAAGTGCTGTGGAGAAAAAAAGTAAAGCAGAGTAAGGGAGATTGGGAGTGCTTAACTTTTTATCATGGAAATTTGAAACATACAAAAGCAGAGACCAGTATAAGCCCTCCTTCCTCCTGTAATGTACCTACCATCCAGCTTCAGAGTGATGCTCACATGACCAATCTTGTTTCATCTATACCCCTATCCACTTCCTGCCCACCCTCTCACTACTGGATTATTTCAAACAAAAACATATCATTTAATCTACAAATACTTCAGTATGAAGTAAAACATGAATTTTTTTTAATAAAAACATAACCACAATACTATCATTTATATCCCAAACACATAAATTCTTCAAACACATAAATTATCCAAACATAATTTCTTTATATTAATGTACAAATTTCCTTTAGTATTTCATAAGTAATTCCTTTTTAACTGAATTTGTTTGAGTCCAGCCTCACTTATTCCTTTTGACTGACATGTCTCAAGTCTCATTTAATTTATAGGTCTTCCCTCTTTCTTTCCTTCCTTCCTTCCTTCCTTTTTTCCTTCTTTCCTTCAGTCATTTGTTTATTGAAGAAACCAGGTCATTTGTCCTGTAGAATTTTTCCATAGTTTAGATTTTTCTGATTGCAATCCCATGGTGCTATTTAACATAGTCCTTTGTCCCATTTATTTCCTGTAAACTGGTAGTTAGACCTAGAGACTTGAGTGGATTCAGTTTTGATATTTCAGGCATAAATACTTTGTAGGTGGTATTGGATACTTCCATCAGGAGGCACATAATATTAGGCTGGTTTTTGTATGTCAACTTGATCAGTAACATGAAACATTCACACAAAATAGTCGTTTTCTATTTCTTTCCGTCTTTCTTCATCTATTGGAAGAATTATTCTAACGTCACCTCTTTGATAACTCAAAGATACAGCTCCTACAAGAAAGGCAGCTCTGTGTCCTTTGAGTAGGGAATAGTAATTAGAGACTACAACATGTGCAATGGGTGCTCATTGTTATTGAGTTGTTAATTATTTCTAGACATTTCCAGTGGACGGAACTAGGAAATAAATAATTTTTTTAAAAGGCAGCGTTTGTCATCAGTTTGCACTAACATTTCCAATTCAAATTTAGGTTTTTGGGGTTACTTAAAGTTACTTACTTAACTTTTTAATTTTATATTTGTATTTCTTGTCTCCAATGTTAAAAACTTTGTCCCTAATAACATTAACGTAATTAGCTTTTGCTTTTGGAAACTTAGTCTACAGCCTGCTTCTTCAACTCTTCTAATGATTTTCCGAAGTAGTTAATATAAACTTTTAAATTCCTTTATCTGTAAACCACTTGGAATGAATTCTTCTGTCTGCAACTGAATCTTGACAGTGTAAACAGTGTAAGCAGGAGGGATGGGGTTATGCATTGCTTGTAAAGTATACATGCAGTCACTCATAGTGAAACTAATTGATGCAGCTGATTCCCCAGTGGGAGAATTGTTGAAGATGTATTAAACAGAGACCTGAGTCACTTGGTCCTTCCTGTCTAGATGCAAATCCCAGTTCTCCAAAATTTGTGCTTCTGTTTTTCAGCAGCAGTCCTTCTCCCTCCTTATTCCTTTCCCCTAAATCACACCCTAGGGAACACATTAGGTTAGGCTCAGAGCAGGTACACAGGCTCTTCTTTAACCATGGACCCTGGTCATTTCAGTGACGTCTTTGAGGGGCTTTCCCATCACGGCATCAGAGTGGGTGAATCAGAAGTCCTGGGAGTGAATGCACATGGGCAAGAAGAACCGGAAAGTTGGAACTAGTTGGTCACTCTAGAGACCTCAAGGACTGCACTGCGTTGGGTCTTGGGATCAGGGACAAGTCACATTAGTAGGACACCCTTGTGATTTTCCATGATATCTTCATCTTTAGAGCTGACCTTTCCAGTTGAATCATCTTGGAGCTGTGTCTTCACCTCAGAGTAGACAATTGAGGCATTCTGGGGTGGAAAGAAGATAGAAGAAGAACTGGAAGGAGAAGGCGTATGGGGCTATAAGCAGTAGTGGGAGAGAAAACAGTCAGAAAATGAAACTCACCTGGTCCTCTAGAGATGTTCTGAAGGTATTTCCTGTGGAAGAAAAGGAAACCACTGAACTATGAGTATTTGGATCCACTCAGAACTCAGTTTTATAGCTTATTTCCCAGAATCTGGGAGTCACTGGGCCTTTTGTATTGATTGTCATGTTTTCTCCTCCCCGACCCCCAACATGTCCTACAACACGTGTGACTTTGTTTTACCATTTCTTAACCCAGCCCTCTGCATGTCCTTGTCAGGCTCCCTTGATCTATAATGTTCTCCCTCAATACCACAGAAAGTAACCTCACTCCCTTCCTTTACCAGATGTTAAGAGATAATTTCTCTCTTAGTTACAATTCTTGCCTCTCTTAACTTCCATCTTACCGACCTTGAAGTCCAACCCCTGCTTGTTCTGCAAGTTCCCACTAGACCTCTTCAAATGTATGCCCTGTGAGAAAAATTCTCTTACATTAGCATGTTCTGGTTATTGATTTTATTGCCAAAGTTTCTTAGAGATGGAGCCATAGTGAGAGAAAAGTTTAGCAGGTGTGATTTGTCACATCCTGCATATTAGAAATTAAGAATCTCAGAGAAGTTAGAATCATGAGAGCTATATATAGTAATTTTATGGAGAGATAGAGCTTGGGAAAAAAGGTACATCCTGGAACTCTCTCTTTTTCATTATATTTTTACCATAGACCTTTTGGGTTTACAGATCTTTTTAATGACCTGATAGAAGCTATGTACTCCCTCCCCAGAACAATAGACATATGCACGGAAATTTGCATACAATTTCAGGGGCTTCATGCAAACACTGAGGCACTGGTGAAGAAATCTTGCTACAGATCATCAACACATAAAGTGCCTAAAATAGAACTCGTCCACCAACAGAGTGCTCAGCTTCAGTGGTGTTTTGACAAATATGTCAAGGACAGAGTGTGAAGAGCAGCAACTGATCAAGGTGACTCTATAAGATGTACCCAATTAACCCAATCAAATTGATGGCAGTTCTAATTCTATCATTCAAAATGTCCTGATTAGTGGGGATGGCTGAGAAATCAAAGTAACAGACAAAGCACGTGTTCAGATGATGCATGTTAGTCAAATATAGCAATAGGCACTTTATGCAGCAAATATTATAGCAAAACAGAAGACTTAGTCTTTTACTGGCTTATGACCTTGTAAAAGTCCTTAACCTCATTTGTAAACCAAGTTCAGGATCAAGTTACAACTGAAATTTCTACTAGGCACAAAAATACTGGAGAGGTGCTACAGGTGGAAAAGGCAGCTTACAAAATACTTGCAAACCATATATCAGATAAGGGTTTCATATGCAAAATATATAAGGAATTCGTACGACTCAATAGCTAAAATAACAACAATAACAATAACCCAATTTTATAATGGGCAAAGGTTCTGAATAGATGTTTCTCTAAAGAAGACGTACAAATGGCCAACAGTTATTGAAGAGGTGCTCAACATCAGTAATCACACAAATCAAAACCACAGTGAGATATCACCTCACACCTGTTAGGATAGCTATCATTAAAAAGACAAAAGATAACAAGTGTTGGCAAGGATGTGGAGAAAAAGAAATTCTGGTACACTTTTGGTGGGAGTGTAAATTGGTACTGCTACTATGGAAAACTGTATGGAGGTTTCTCAAAAATTTAAAAATAAAACTCTCATGTGATCCAGCAATCCCACTTCTGAGTACATATCCAAGGGAATTGAAATCAGGATCTTGAAGAGATCACAGCACTATTCATAATAACCAAGATATGGAAACAACTTAAATGTTTATTGATGGATGAATGCCTAAAGGAAGTATGATACACACACAGACACACACAGAGACACACAGACACACACACACAACGGAATATTGTTCCACATTAAAAAAGAAGGAAATCCTGTCTTTCGTGACGACACAGATGGACCTGGAGGACGTTATTCTAAGAAAAATAAGCCAGTTACAGAAAGACAAATACTATCTGTTCTCAAACACATAGAAGCAGAGAGTAGAATGGTGGTTCCAAGGGGCTGAGGGAAAGGAGGCTAGAGGTATTGCTCAAAAGGTACAAAGTTTGAGTTACGAAGGATGAATAAATTCTGGAGATCTACTATACAGCATAGTGCCTACAGCTAACTATATTCTATTGTATACTTAAAGTTTGCTAAGAAGGTAAGTCTTACGTTAAGTGTTCTTACCACACATCATCATCATCATCATCATCATCATCATCAAGTGTGTGGAAGGAAACTTTGGAAGGTGATGCATATATCTGTGGCCTTAATGGTGGTGATGGTTTCCTTGGTGTTTGTTAATTTATCTCCAAACTCATGAGTTGTATACATTAAATGTGCATAGCTTTTTACATGACAAAAAAAATAGTGAACTACTTATAATATGCTAGAATATGGATGAATTGCAAAACATTATGTTAAGTGAAAGAATCCAGACCTAAAGACTACATTACATAAGATTCCATTTATATGAAATTATAGAAAAGCAAAACTATAGGACAGAAGGCAGATCCGTGGTTGCCAGGGGTGGAGCTGGGGGGAGATTAACTGCAAAGGAGCATGAAAGGATTTTCTGGGCTGTTGGAAATGTTCGACCTGGTGATTGTGGTGGTGGTTCTGTGAGTGGATTCATTTATTAAAATAATTAGAACTGTATGTTTAAATGTAGAGAATTATATTGTATGTCGATTATACCTCATTAAAGCTGATTAAAACAATCAATGAGTGGAATAGAAAACAGAGTGCATCACACTAAGTATTGTCTCCTAAAACTTTAGTTCAGTTATGTGTGTGTTTGTGTGTGTGAGTGTGTGCACATTCACACTGCTTAACAGTACAATTTGCATTTCTTACTGCAGATAACAATAAAAAATATTTCAACAGCCTTATCAAGAGCGTTGAGAGCTCTGACTCATGACTGCTGGTGGGATCAGAAGAAAGCTGCTGGGTCAGCAAGGACCTGAAATTCCCAGGTGTCCCCAAGGACAGATGTGGTCCACGTGGGAGACAGAACAAGCAGGAGTATGGTCACTTTGGGTCCTGTTCAGTAGGGCCTCCAGGTACCAAGGGAATCCAGCAGCAGGAAGCTGGATGTGATTGACTGGAGGTGAGGCCAGTGAATGAGTCACACACAACTCCTGGAATTAGAAATGCACCAGCTGTGCCAAAGGAATTTTAGGAAGGAGGGATCCAGCAAGAAACCTCAAGAGACCACACATGTACCTTATACTGGGGAGTGCCTCCTTAACCATCTGCCATCCCAGAGGGGCAGAAGCCAGCTTCCAAAATACCAGCTGGAGTAACTCCTTTCCCACTCCTTTCTCCAGGCTAATTAGGGGAAGCCAACCAAAGAAACAGAGAAGCCAACTCTGCCTGGTCCTCCCCCTCATCCCTACCATTGCCAGCTTCCATTCTGAAATTTGCCTGAACTAGGAGAGGGGAAAGTTTTTCTTAACATCTTCAAACTAGGTGTTCTAGTTACTTAATAGAGACTATGACATAAAGTGTCCACCTACTGTCTATTGTCTAAGATAATGTTTTGTAGAGACTTTGGCTGCCAGAATTTTCATCCTGATTGCCAGAGAAGATCTCTCACAGAAGAAAGTTTAAAGAGACAGTGGGAGACAGAAGATTTTTGTAATTAAGTCATGAGTCTTGCTTGTTCAGTACACTGGTTACACAAGGTTGTTATATGGATTAACTAAACATATACATACATATGTATATTTATATATATTATAATGCATATATATCCTTATCACATAATAGGTGCTTTGCAATCATTCATTCGTTACTTAAGGGAGATCTTTGTACATACACCTTCATGATTACAGTATCTGTTAGAAGGATGTTTAGTTTTTGTTCTGATCATGAGCAAAGATATGTTATGAAGTTTTCTGTGTTTGTCTTCTCTTTTCAGAATCTAAGCATCACACTGTAGGGATTTTTATCTGCCTTGTTCACTGATTTACTCCCTTTACTTAAAGCAGTACCCATCACATAGGAGGTGCTCAGTAAATATGTGTCGAATGAATGAATATAGTTTGCAGCAAGAATCTCTTCCCAGTGACTTACCTTCTCCTTCTTCCCCAGACTGAATAATCTGGACCTCAGAATATACCAGGTCTCTTTCTTTGGGGTGCACTGAGAACAAAAAAAGCAACACTTTCTAAGCCTTCCCAGTCAGTGAGGTATGCTGCAGATGCTTCTTCCTAAGCAATTATTTATTGGGAATGTCTGGGTTTGGGATAGTTAGGGAGACCAGGGGCCTTTGCCAGGCCTCAAAACAAAGTATCTCTCCCTGGCTCAGGCTGGGAGCAGTTTCCTACCAGGAAATCCTTACCATTGCCATACAACTGCTGCAGCTCCACTGGGGCAGGGCACATGGGATGGAAGGACACTCCTGGGTCTAGGGTTAGGGGTCTCCTGTGAGGCACAGAAACACATGATCGTCCTTGGAACATTATAATATGCACAAGAGTGGGACAGACAGAGACAAAAAGGAATGGGGAGAAGTCAGCAGAACAAGGCCAGAAGAGTCTCTAACATCATAGGAATGATGATCTCATAGATAGAATGGTCACTCTTAGTTGGTTAAAAAAACCCAGCCTCATCATCAGGAGGAAGTGTCCTCAAAGCAGTCTATCTGGACAATTCAAGAAGAAATTAGACATAATCCATGCTCCAAGTCCCTGACTATAAGACTGAGGCACTGACACAGACAGAAGAAGACCATATTTTCCAAACCAAATTTAAAAACACAAAATCTGATGAGTATATGAGCACATGTGGGGCAAAAAGAAGATTCCTAGAAGCTGAGCTTCCTCTAGAAAGTCTAGAATTAATAGTCATTTTATACATAGTTATAGTAACACATTGCCTAACTATAGGACTATTTGCACCAGAAATATTCTGTGGCAACCTAGAAAATCTATAACCTTTGGTATCTTCCATTCAGATAAATGGATAAATTTCAAATAAGAAACTGATCTAAATACATGCAAAATCCATTATATAAACTATTAGAAGGATTCTAGGAAGCTGTGATTGTGGCCATTTCAAGGAATGTGAAAATGGGAGTATCTAGACACAGGGACACAGAGAAATCACTTGGCCTAAACTTTCAGCCCCACAGTTCTGCAAATTTTATTCTTGGGAAACCAGAAGGCTGAGGCCTCACCTGGTTGTGTCTCCCAGAGAACCATCTCCTGCAAAATAAAACGAAGGCAGATTTGTGTCAGCAGAGGGAGCTCATTCTCAAATATTTCACACACATGCACTGCCTAAGACAGGTCATCAGAAAGTTATTTCAAACATGGGCCCAGTCCCATATTCTCATGAAAACGATGTGAAAAAGAACTGAACAAAGCATATAACTTGCTGGGGACAGGGCTACACATTTCTATGTTGAATGTGCAATTACTTGAGACTTGATTAAAGTTCAAGGCTGTGTTGATATACCTCAGGAAATACTAAGTATAGCCAAATTGTCTTTCTTGCAGAGTAGTGAGGAGCTGTAGATGGATTTCCAGGAGCATCTGTGGTTATGCTCAGAGGAACCTCAGGCTCAAGCTCGTTAAGGAGACTCATGGTCAAAGGTCCAAATCTCCCTACATTCAGCCCAGTGCAGGGCACATAGCAGGTGCTCAGAAGGATCTGGTGAGTTGAGTTGAATTGAATTAAATTAAGAGACAGGGATGAAGGATGGGTAATTATACTAGAGCTGAAAAAGTTTCTGTGCCTGTCTTCTACACCAGGTTTCCTGGCATCTGAAACTAGCCTGACCTGGGTTAAAGCAAGAAGCCTTTGGAAGCACATGGCAGATAGTACCAGGGAAAAACTCTCTCCACCAGGTAGAGGGGGAGGCAGCGGCCTGACCTGTGGAGAGCAGAGCCATTGGAGCACAAGGTGCTGGTTTCGGGCTTTGACTCTGGGAAGTCTCTGAGGAAGAAGAAGGATAATGATTAGCCAGCTCCCATTCTCAGTCATTTCTTCAGAGGGGCTTTCAATTTATTTTGATTGTCCACTTATAGGGGATGTAGGATGGGCTGAAGTATCTAGCTGACCAGTCTGTTTGGACCAAAGAAACCACCCAAGGAAACCATTTAAAGTTTTTGAAACTTTACATTAAAATGTTTATTTCCTCCCTACCTTTCACTTGAGGCTTAGTAAATTAGAGTAGATACCTATTAAGGAAACTGCCATTTCAAGAAAGAGTATGAGTGTGTCTGTGAGCGCTGGGGTGGGGAGGTGGAGGACTGTGGTGTGGCTGTTACCGAGGTTGGGGTGAGCTGGGGTGTCTGAGGCAGGGACAGGGCATGGACTCCAGCAAAAGGTAAGAGAGAACACAAACCTAGTTTCCTCTGGTGCCAGCAGTAAAACAGCAGGGCCACAGCCAGGAGAACACCGAATGTCGCCCCAGTGGTTCCCGCCGCAACAAGGCCTCTTCTTTTCCCTGGGGTGCCTGGAGGGGAAAAGCCTGTATGAGCCTCTGGGGGAGGGGTCTAGGGCCTGGAGCCCTGGAACCTTTCCTCGGCTTGGCTGGGGTCCTGAGCCCTGGTAGAGGGAAGAATCTAAAAGATGAGGACTCGTGGGGGCCTTTGAGGACTAGGCTAGGACTGTTGTGGCACAGGAAGCAGGTTTCTACTTGTGGCCAGCACAGCTCTGAGCCTGTATGTGACAGGAAGTGACTCACTGTGAAGAGGTAGAAGACAAGAGCCTGGGTGGATTGTGGCAAAGGGGAGAAAGCTAGACAGCTCCCTCCACCGACCCCCAGACATCATTTCAGAGATTAATATTTGGGGGAGAATCTACATCTGCCTCTCTATCTCTCTATCTATTCTGTACTTTGGCCTTTTGGAAATTTCCCCTAGACTTCTGGACGGATGTTATGTGACAGCGGCTTGGCAGCACCTAACTTTGGAACAGCAGCCTGCCTGAGAAAGAAAACAAATATCACCACTGATTAGGGCACTAGCTGAACCAGCAGTAACTCTGAGATTGCTCTCCATTAAAAAAATATATTGGGGGCTTCCCTGGTGGCACAGTGGTTGAGAATCTGCCTGCCAATGGAGGGGACACGGGTTCAAGCCCTGGTCTGGGTAGATTCCACATGCCGCGGAGCAACTAGGCCCGTGAGCCACAATTACTGAGCCTGCGCGTCTGGAGCCTGTGCTCCGCAACAAGAGAGGCCGCGACAGTGAAAGGCCTGCACACTGCGATGAAGAGTGGCCCCCACTTGCTGCAACTAGAGAAAGCCCTCGCACAGAAACGAAGACCCAACACAACCAAAAATAAATAAATAAATAAATAAAATTTAAAAATATATATATATATATTGGGTCACCACAATGAAATGCCACCAGTTTCCTTCCTCATAGAAGCCTGAGTCTTACGTGCTTTGAAGGGGAGGTGGGAAAGAAACTGATGGAAGGAATAAACTAAATTGTTGGGGAATTCTGATTTTTCCATTGGATCCATTCTCCAAGGCAAGGGTGTCCTCTCTCACCACTCCTATTCAACATAGTTCTAGAAGTCCTAACCAGAACAATCAGGCAAGAAAAAAAATAATAGAAGCCCTCCAAATTGGAAAGGAAGAAGAAAAATTGTCTCTGTTTGCAGATGACATGATCTTATATAAACAAAATCCTAAAGACTCCACAAAAAATCTGTTAGAGCTAATAAACAAATTCACTACAGTTGCAGGATACCAAATCAACATACAAAATCAGCTGTGTTTCTATCCATGTAACAATGAATTACCTAAAGAAGAAATAAAGAAAACAATCCCATTTTCAATAACATCAAAAATAATACAATACTTACTAGTAAATTTAACCAAGGAGGTGAAAGATCTGTATATTGAGAACTATAAGATATTGTTGAAAAAAATTGAAGAAGACACAAATATAGAAAGATATCCCATGTTTGTGGATTGGAAGAATTAATATTGTTAAAATGTCCGTACCATCCAAAGTCATCTACAGATCCACTGCAATCCCTATCAAGATTCCAACGGCAGTTTTTACAGAAATTAAAAAAAAAAATTGTATGGAACCACAAAAGACAACAAATAGCTAAAGCAATCCTGCAACGAAAGAACAAAGTTGGAGTCTTCACACTTCTTGGTTTCAAACTATATAACAAAACTAGAGTAACCAAAACAAATTGGTGTTAGCATAAAAACAGATACATAAATCAGTGGAACAGAATCAAGAGTCCAGACATAAACCCATGCATATACCGTCAACTAATAGTGGATAAGAGAGCCAAGAATACTCAGTGGAGAAGATAATCTCTTAATAAATGGTGCTGGGGAAACTTGATATTCACATGCAAAAGAATGAAACTGGACCTCCATCTTATACCACTCACAAAAATTAACTTGAAATGTATTAAAGACTTAAATGGAAGACCTGAAACCATAAAACTCCTAGAAGAAAACATAGGGAAAAAGCTCCTTGACATTAGCCTTGGCAATGACTTTTTGGATACGATACCGTAAGCACAAGCAACAAAAGTGAAAATACACAAATAGTACTACATCAAATTAAAAAGCTTCTGCACAGCAAAAGAAATAATCAGCAAAATGAAAAAGCAATCTATAGAATGGGAGAAAATACATGGAAATCATGTATCTGATAAGGGGTTAATATATAATAATATAAGGAAGTCATACAACTCCATAGCAAAAAAACCCTCAAATAATCCAATTTAAAAATGGACAAAGGATTTGAAGAGACATTTTTACAAAGAAGACATGCAAAAGCCAACAGGTTCATGAAAAGGTGTTCAACCTCACTAATCATTGGGGAAATGCAAATCAAAACCACAGTGAGGTAGCACCTCACACCTGTTGCAATGGCTTTTTTATAAAGTTTGTTTAGAATCAGAGCGTAAGCAAAAACAGTAAAATTAAATTTCAGCATTTCAGTTTAATAAAGCAGTCTACGTTATGGTGATTCAGCAGAACATAGGAAAGCAAGAAAATGTGTCACACTTACACTACATTAAGGACGTTGAGTTATATTACTAATGTATGCAATTTTAATTTTGTTTAACACTCTCTGCCAAAATAAACTTTATTCCCTATAACTTAAAAAAAAAAGACTAGAAATAACAAGTGTTGGTAAGGATGTGGAGAGAAGAAAACCCTTGTACACTGTTGGTCAGAATGTAAACCTGTGCAACCACAATGGAAAACAGTATGCAGGATCCTCAAAAATTTTTTAAAAATAGAACTACTATATGATCTAGCAATCCCACTTCTACGTATATATCCAAAGGAAATGGAATTACTGTCTTGAAGAGATATCTGCATCCCCATGTTTACTGCAGCATTATTTACAATAACCAAGACATGTGCAACCTAAGTGTCCATCGATGTATGAATGGACAAAGAAAATCTGGTATATATATATATATAATATTCCATCATGATGGAATGTGAATATGATGGAATATTATACAGCCATAAGAAGGAAAATTCTGCCATTTGCAACAACATGAATGAAGCTTGAGGGCATTATGCTAAGTATGACAAGTCAGACAGAGGGAAAGATCTCTGTCTCTTTGAGCTAAAAGATTGTGTCGAGGTTCAAATCTGGGCTGCCAGGTATAAGCTTTGTGACCATAGGCAAATTACCAAATCTTTCTGAGTTTCACACTCCTTTTCTGTAGAATGGAGATGATAATATCTTTATTTTCTAGAATTATTACTATGATAAGCAAAAATGATATGTGTAAAACTTATTCATTCAGCAAATATTTACTGAATGCCTAATATGAGCTAATCAGTAGAATAGGCACTTGGGATAAAATATGGTCAAAATAGAGATTTACCTTTATGAGGCTACTATGGGAGGTGTGGAAAGAGACAGAAAAAGACTGCATGGCATGGCAGTTGGTGACACATGCTGTGAGGAAGAATCAAGCAAGACTTGGAGAGAGAGGGCCTTGGTGAAGAGCTGCTATGTTGTATAGGGTGGCTGGGAAGTTCTCATTGAGAAGGTGAGTAAGGTCCTGGAGGAAGTGAGGGAATGAGCATGAAGATATTGGGGAAGAGCAGTGCAAAGGCCCTGAGGTTGGAGTGTGACTGGAAGTTTTGAAGAAGAGACAGGGGGCCATGGTGGCTAGAGTGGAGAAGGTGAGGAGAGAGTGGTGGGCCATCAGGTCAGAATAGCAGGACAGCCAGATCATCAGGACCTGGTGGGACATTGGCTCTCCCTCTGAAGGAGAAGGGAAGCCATGGGAGGATATTGAGCAGAAGAGTAACATGATCTGATTTATGATTTAGAGAGTTCCTTCTGATACTGTGTTGAGAATATGTTGTGTGGAGCAACAGGTGAAGCAGAAAATCAGAGTGTTATTGCAGTCATCCAGGTGGCTTGGATCAGGTGGTAGCAGTGGAAGTGGTGGGAATTAGTCATATTCTGGTGATACTTTGAATGTAGAGTTATCTGGATTTGCAGGTGTATTAGAGTTGGAGGATCTAGAGAATCCGCCTGCCAATGCAGTGGACATGGGTTCGAGCCCTGGTCCGGGAAGATCCCACGTGCCACAGAGCAATCAAGCCCGTGCACCACAACTACTGAGCCTGAGCTCTAGAGCCCGCGAGCCACAACTACTGAGCCCACGTGCCACAACTACTGAAGCCCTCCCACCTAGATCCCGTGCTCTGCAACAAGAGAAGCCATTGCAATGAGAAGCCCCCACACCGCAATGAAGAGTAGCCCCTGCTCACCACAACTAGAGAAAGCCAGCACACAGCAACAAAGACCCAACGCAGCCAAAATTAAAGTAAATAAATTTATTTTAAAAAAATATGATGGGGATCCAGTAAAAAAAAAAAAAACAAAAAACCTTAAAAGAGGTATCTGATGAATAGATATAGAAGTACCATTGGAGTGAGGCAAGCCTCAGGGTGATGGGTTTGAGAGAAAATAGAAGTGAAGACAGTGAGTAGAGATAACTCTTATAAGGGGTTTTACTGTAAAGGAAAGCAGGGAAATCTAGCTTTCCAGTAGTTCCTCCATAACAGCTAGCTTTATTGGATAGCCTGGGATGCAACTGAACCTGAGATAGAGGATGAATTGAAGCCCCATAGAAACCATTTCTTTAGTGCCAGGGGAGCTGAGTGGGAACCTGGCTTGACCTAGTATGACTCCTTGGAGACAGAGGAAGGTAAAGATATAAGCTACGACTGTGCTATCGCAAAGGAAGGCTTATCTCCTCTGTGGACATAATGGGGCTCTGTATTCGCTCTTGGTACTTGTAAGTTTCCTGACGTGAATACAAGTTGGTACTGAGACACTCTTAGACCTACAGTAATGGAGTAAAGGGATGTTTTATGTCTTTGGTCCTGTGGAGGATTACCAAAAGGAGAGTACAGTTGACGCTTAGGATGAAGGAGCTATACCCTACCCTAAAACACTGCTGATGACATAAGACTGCTCTTTGAGAGTGACACACAACGGATCCGCGTACACGCACATAGAATCATCCCCAAGAGATGAAATGGCCCCTGGCCAGCATTACCTCACTGTAGTACCTCTTTATAACCTGAATTATTGACATTTAATGGAAAAAAAGTGAACGTCGCAGTGGAAAATAGCAAAATGGAAATAGAAAAACGAGAATCACAAAGATAGTGTTGGTTGTGCCCACCCCTAATTTGAGAAATCTGAGAATAAATAAGGTCAATGGGGGTTAAAACTTACTTCTCACAGAGACGTTCACCGCCTCGCTCTGGATGATGCCGTAGCCGTTGTCAGCTGTGCAGTAGTAGCCCCCTGCGTGGCCCTCCCTGATAACAGGGATCTCCAGCTCTGCTCTCTGGGAACGCTGACTTTTCTGCCCCAGACTCTCCCTCGTGTCCTCTCTGTGCCAGGAGAATGTGGTGTTCCCCGTGCCTTCAGCCACAGAGCAGACAAGGACCAGTATCTCCCCTTCAAGCACTGGGTCCCCCTGGGGCTGGGTCTCCAGGAACACTCCAGACACGGGGATTCCTGTATGAACACAGACAACAGGTGAGGGCATGATGAGAGGAGGACAGGGGTGGGATGTTGGACAGGGTCACTTTGTATGAGACTTTAAGATATACTCTTCTGCAGGTGTTAGCACTGTAGCTCGTAGACTGTGGATTTGGGACCTAGAGTATCATTAAATGTAGTAACCTTTCCATCCTGATGCACAGGCTCCAGGAGAGAAAAATTGGGTCTCCCTGATAAAGCATTTGGGTTTTATGTCATGTCCTAGTTGTCAGTGTGAATTATTTTGACCGGGGATAAGTAATAACAATAGTGGCTATCGTCACACTGACCTAGACCACATCCGTTTCCAGAAGTCCTGCTTTGGTACCTAAGACAAGCTGATATTTATTGTATTTATCTTTGTGTGTATGTATGTCCTTCTCTTCTGCTTTACACATCACACTGTTGTTGTTTCTGGTTAGGGCCCAGCTTTGTGGATATGTGTCTTCTAAATAGTTTGCCCCAAGATCTGACATCCTAGAATCTGTCGATTCAGTAGCAGAGAATTTTGTTTCCTGTTTTCATTTTGTTTTGCCCAACTGTTGTATCTGCCTCCATGAATCACCTCTGTCATTTCAAGGTGCTAGAATTTCAAAGAAAGACTAAGTTTTTAGAGAAATCGAGGTGGAAACGAAATCCTGTATTTCCTTTATTATCCACCTCACTTCTCAGTCTAAGCCTGGTGCCTCTGTCAGGATGACAAAATCCATCTGTACTGGGCAGTCCCTACCCTCACTGGGCCAGAAGGAGCGGTCAGGGGAGACGCCACAGCTCGGCTCGCCAACACTCACTCTGCACGTCAATCTGAAGCGGGAGGCTGCGTTTGTGGATGTCGCTGGTCACGGCCCCACACCAGTATGATCCTGAGTCTTCTCTCCAGATGGCTGCGACCTGGAGTTCCGGGGACGCACTCCAGTTTGAGAGGATGACCCCATGGTCTCTGAAGAAGACAAAGCGAAGCCGAACGTCTGGCCGCTCTAGAGGAAGCTGTGTTTTACAGCTCAGGTTTACAGAATTCCCCTCTGTAGGCTGGGAGTCTGTGACTTTCAGCTTTGGACGTGAAAACAGCTCTGATTGGAGAGAAGAGGTGAATCAAGTTCTCAGTATGAGGCAGGCTTGGATTCTCGGTTCTGGAAAACTTCAGACACCCAGCAAGACAAACTTATTGACCCCTCTATCACATTTTTCTTTCCCAGGATTATTTAAGTCAAATTGCTCCACTTTCTCTGCCTCTTAGAGGACGTAGGTCTCAGATATTTCCAGAGTTTGTTATGATATCAACTTATATAGGGAATTCCCTGGAGGTCCAGTGGTTAGGACACTGTGATTTCACCGCCGAGGACCCTGGTTCGATCCTGGTCAGGGAACTAAGAAGATCTCACAAGCCGAGCGGCACAGCCAAAAAAAACAAAAACCAAAAAACACCACTTACATAGATCCCCGCGGATGTGCCCAATTTACCCTGCCCTGACATTGCTAAGCAAATTTGTATGAAATGAAGTGTTTACCTTGAATTCGAATATTTGTGAGACTTGTTCTCAATACATGCTTGTTTTCCAAGGATCCAATGCATTGGTAACAGCCACTGTTGTTTAATCTTGCTTGTGATATCAGAAGATCCAAGCTTTTATTAGAATCAGAAATAACTTTTCTATTCCACAAGTACCTCACAGCAGTCAGTTTCTCTCTCCCCCTTTTCCGGCATCTCAGAACCAACTCGTCACCTTCAAACACAGAATGTGGGGCCTGGAGGATGAAGGAGGCTGGAAACCACACACAGATAAGGCATTGTCATCGAGGCACTCCTTCCTCTGTGCATCCTGAATGACAGAGATTTTTTTTCTTCCCCAGGATTTAGTCTCCTGACTCAAGTTCACTCATTTCCTTCCAAATCAGTTGACCTGCTTCAGATACAATTCCTAAATAAATCCTAAACACATCTATTTAACCATTCAGGGACAGATTCAAAACTATAAGGATTCTAATGTGGAGAGGAAAAGCTGAGAGGAGGTGTGACCGAAATCTCTGATGTCATTGATTACAGAGAAGATCAACACCAACTTGCTCACCAAATAACAGAACAAGAGTCATCAAAGACGTAGTTCTTGGAGAAATACACTAGGAATTGTTACAGTGCATTGGAGTGGGCTCTGCAGAGGGCTTATGGTCACAGATACAAATTCAGGGTCAAGGGACAGTGAATGTGGTCCACTCATGAAACTGTCATGCTCTTCAGATTCTGATTAGAGGCTATTTCCATCCTTTCTCTCTGAGATGATGCAGTGAATGCCTGCTCCTGTAGACCAATGCCTGAGGAGTGATCTAAATTTTCTGAAATAGAGAAGGGACAGATCCTAAGACAGGTGAAGACCCAAGCCCTGAGGCTGGAGATTTCCCACCTCTGAATTCTTATTTTATGGAACTTTTCACTTTCTATTTTATGCTTAGTACCTTCATGTATACATAAATTCTCCCCAAGGAGGCTGTAAAGCCCTTGAAGGCAGGACCTAAGACAGCTTCACTTTTGAATCCCCTAAAACTAAAACTTCTTTCTTTAATTGTGTGTGTAAGAATGTCTGTTGATTAATATTAGACATTTAAACTCTAATGTCAATAGTAGTTTGAAAAACACTTATAGACAGTGAGAGAGGACATGAACCTGAAAGATCAAAGTTAGAGTAGAATGAAGGGCCTCAGTTCTTGGACAATCCAGGGAGCAAAGATGTACTGCAACCACTTCCAATGTTTTAACTAATTCACCTTCTTTCTCACCTGTAGAAAAGAGCAAGCGTACAGGTCTACTCGGGAGTGAGCCTGGGGCCTGGCAACCGTACTGTCCAGAATCACGAACCTCGAGGGTGTTTCCTGGGGTTTCAGTTGGATGTTGTTTCCCAGAGTACCAACGGTACCATTTTATTTTCTCTGGTGCATAGAAGTGAAATCCGCTGCAAGTCAGATTCACTCTCTCTCCGTGGAAGACAGTGGTCCACGGAGGCTGGAGGGAAATCATGGATCTGGGCACAGTAGCTGGGGAGAAGAGAAATGAGTCTGAGGTGGAGGTGTCTGCAGTCCCCACTGCAGTGGTTTGCGTGGAATGGACTGAAGCACCCAGCTTTGGAGAGTCTCTGAAAGGCCCCCTGGCGAGGCTGCTGTTTCCCCAGGTTTCAAGTTTTCCAGCTGTGTTCACCTTACCCAGGAGTGCAGCAACTGCTCTGTGATCTACGGGAACAGACTAACCTTTCGGAGGGCAACCCCAGCAGGACCTACTCACCACAGAAGATCAGTGATGGGAGGCTCGCAAACCCCCTTACCTTTTCCAACAGGCCAGGTCCTCAAGTAGATTCCTCCTGAACTCCCTCCCACCCGGGGTTCTTCATGTTACACACACCTCTCTAGGATGAGCATTTGTGTGGTGTGGCCATATGGTGGGGTGAGGGATTGTAGAGGGAGGGAGTATAGGAATTTGGGGTCAATTACGCAGTTATGGAAAAGGGTCTATAGTATTTTTTTCCAACAAGAAGTAGGTAGGGGAGGGGTGAGCAGGCTGTTGTCTGAAGTGAAAATTATATTGATATAACTACAAAGAGTATAAGTGCTGGGAACTAGGTGCTTCTAACTCCCCACACCCCAAAGATACTCTTTCATGAAAATAAAATGTGGGCACTGCATAAAATCAGGCCTTAAGATCTTTGAATTATTGATGGACAGAAGCTGGAGTATGTAAGGGTAAATATCAATACAAATTAAGGATAAGAGGTTTAATTCTCCCTGTTGAAAATAAGGGAAACAACTTCTCCCTCTCTTTTTTTCTTTCAGAATTTCTTTCAAATGTACGTGAATCTTTACAATGGCTAAAAAGCCTCTTGCCAGTCTCATAACTCAGGAACATCTTTCTCAAGAAGGAACCATCTTTTTGAAATGCAGACATCTAGGGGGGTAGCTCCCCTGGATCCTGTCTCCCCATTCCTGCGGAAGGGTAAGCATTTACCTTTGGTAGGTACCTTGTTGCAGTATGCAAGACTACCTCCAGTCCTAAAGATATGAGATGTTTATTCCTCCTCTGGATAAAAACCAATAACCATGATAAATTTAGGATAAACTATGTGTGACAAAAGGTGCTGTCAAGTCCTCCTACTTGAGAACTAGTTACTGTTTAATCTTGAAAACATGTATGTAATGGGCTGAATCCCCTTGGCAATATAAGAGTGGGAGATCCTTTTCTGTCTTTGCAATCTCTTGGTGGATTGCCTGTGATGGGCATGCTTATTATTAAGTGTATGGTTTAATGCTTATTCAATACTAAAAGTGTTTGCTTTCTTTATTACCTTTGTGGAGAGGATTTCTCGGTTGGGAGATTTTGTTTTTAACTTTATTTCCTGCAGCCGTTACTGTGGCTCTTTCTTATCTGAGTGTTTATTTCCTAAGTTTTGTAGCTTCAAGGTGTGAGAGTTAGTAACTGAAGGGTGAATCCACCACTGTGGCATAAAAATTATTTTGAGCTGAAGGCATTTGAGAATAGATTTTATTTTTTTAATTCTGAATTCTCTTATCTGCCTAAAAGCAAAGCCTCTGAAGAGTTCAATTGTCATAAATCACCTCTCCAGGAGCAAATAAATGATCAGCTCTTATCACCAGACGCTGGAAGTTGGCACCACACCTAAAGCAGAAGTTGTCACAAAACTAGCATAGCTCCCATCTGTTCTCTTAAGGGCCAATTTATCTTTCCTAAAAATCATTTGTTTTCCAGTAAGTGGCCTTCTCACCTGCCCCTTTCCCTATCCAGATGTTATATGTCTCAAATTCTAACTGCCTCCTTAGTTTATATTTTTCTGTGTATTCCCATAAGTTTTGAATAAAAAATTTGTCTTTTCTCTTGCTAGTCTGCCTTTTGTCAGTTTAATTTGCAGGCCCTCATTAGAAAACCTAAGAGGATAGAAAAAAAAAGTTTTCTTCCTTGACATAATAAAAGTAATCACAGACCAAATTATTCACTATTGGAAACACCCACTCAAACATTCTCACCCCTTTAACAGTACTATTTTCTAGCCTGCACAAAGATCAATGCTTTGATAGGCTAATCCTTCATTGTGTATACAATGAAAATTGACTGTAAAGTGATACTTCAGATTCTTCCAAAGATGCAGTAATTCATGAAGGTGGTAAAAGTGTTGTGGGACCACTGCTCTGATGGTTCCCAAAGTCACTGACAAGTGTAGTAGAGCAAGATCTGTTAACAGTTGAAGAGGAGCAAACAATGATAGAGAAAATATTTGTTTGGCTCCTGAAAGTTAGTCCCAATGCCCTTCTATTGAGCCTGTTGCCCACCAGCGGGTTTGAAAAACTGAAGCACTAACTTGCCCAGCCATGTGACACAGTTCTGAGTAAGGAGATGTCAGAGGAATAAAGCTAGGAGTAAACTAAGGAGTGAGGATTCTGGGGGAAGATGTTTCCTTTATGATGAAAGGAGAGAAGCATCGCAGGGGAGCTCTTCTGCAGTTTTAGTTTCCTACAGCTATCACATACAAGAAAACAAAACAAAACCAAAAAGAACACACAAAAAACTACATTTGATTCATGCTTTGTTCTACAAATTGCCTTGGTAATCTAAATTCTGTGATGTAGAAAATAAAACACATTATTTCCATTTGTATTGTCTTTTTTCCAAAAATAAAATCTCACTGTTGGGGATATGCAATTTACTATAAAATCATAAGTGGAATCAATTAAGTGTGTTTTTATCTTAGTACTTTTTATACTCAGGTAAGGAGGATTGTCTGTATTCAAGGGTGTACAAGCAATTGTTTTTTTAAAGCTTGAGACTTTAAATATTCTCACCTTTTTCTGTAAGAACTGCCCCAAATACGCCTTAGAATTGTACCCAAATGTAATGGAAATACTCTGTTTGGGGGCAAAAACTGTAGAGTAACCTGAACGCTTGTTTTAAATAAAGAAATTAAATGTTCTGTTTGGTTATAGAAACATTCATGTGTTTCTGCAGACTTTTTTTCCTTTCTCTTTCTCTAGAAGTTTATACAGATATACTACATCCCAGTGAGTATGGGGTTGTGTTTCTCTTGAAGAAAATAGAAATCTGCACTGTCTATGTTCCTGGGAAGCACCTGGGGTTAGGGAAATGGAGACTGGGCAGTTAAGTCTTGTACTGGAGGGAAGGGAGAACTTCTTTGGTGTATGCAGCTTTATTCCTCGCTGGTCCAAGTAAGTTGCCCCTGCTGTGTGCAGGTGGCCCGGTGGTCAGGGGGAGACACATCTTGCCGGCATCTTTATGAGGTTGGGACTGAGTCAATGGGTTCTGAGATTAGCCACATCTACTAGCTGACACTCTCTGTATTTTATTTCTCCATCCTAGAATGTTTAACAAAACCTAGTCAAGTTAAGATCTCCTCCCAGTTAGGCAGAGATTTGTGGGAAATGGGCTGTAGCCACAGCACTGATGGGGAGAATCACAGGCCCAGAAGCTACAGGGGACGGTGTGCATCAAGGGGCAGTGGCTTAAGCAGCTCCCTGGATGGGGGGGGGGAGGTGGGAGGTGGGCTGGACAAATCCGCAGGGATTGCCAAAACTCGTGGAGACAGCTCCCAATACAAGGCTGGACTTTCTGCTGATCAGTAGGATGGGGGCTCAAAGTTATCATGATCTGAGCTTATTAATAGAGAAATGTCTACACAGGATGCTGACGTTTGGGATGAGCTGGTTGCACGTGGCTCTGTCCAGCTGGGGCAGACGTGGGGAAGCCGGCAAGTTGGTTGCACCTCAGCCTCCCCCAGTGAGGTGATGGCTTATTTCTACCCTTCCCCTCTCAGGAGTCTATGCATTCTGTCAAGTTGGCTAGAATCCCACGTCAGGTGGGGACACCCCCTTTCCTTGAATTCTGTGACATGTATCCCAGCCCCGCCTCCAAGATCATCCAGCACGATGCCGGGTTTCATCCAGGAGTGTGACTCCCAAACTCTTAGGGTCAGAGTCCTAAGACATGTTTTCACCTGCCCGTAGTCCTCAAGAAAATGATGCGGGCACAACAAGGCCTCTTTTTTTTACAAGTATTTGAGATACAGGATAGTTATTAAGAGATCCAGAAACATAAAAGAGAAAGGGAAAGAAAAGAGGGACTTACCGAGTGGTCCACTGACTGGAGCTGCTGCAAGAGAGTCAAGAGCCAGGCATCAGCACAAGGCAAACCACAAGTCCCAAACCATTCTACCGTAAGAGTCCACCCGCCCATTTTCAACTTCCAGCCAAACGGAGGAGAAACATGCCCAGTTCCACCCACCCTGGAGAAACAAGGTAATGCCATGGCCAAAAGCTCAGGCTGCAGACTCAGGCAGAAACAGGTGTGAATTTTAGCTGTGTGGCCCTGGGCAAACTACACAAAACCTCCAAGGCTCAGTTTTCTCATCTGTAAGATGGGCGGGGCCATGAAACTGACCTCATGGCCATATTTTAATGAGTTAAATTAGTAAGTCATCAATTAAGGGTTTTTGTAATTATTTTTTTGACATGACTGTGGCTGCTGCTGAGGCTTGGCTTCACTATCTTCTTGCCTGGAGTGTTATTCTCCTCCTTCATTATGAAGCAAAAGCAAGTTACACCCATGTATCGAAACCCAGATGAAATCCCACCTCCTCCGTGAAGCCCTCTGAGATACCTCTAGGCTGCAGCACCCTCACTTTTCTATTGATTCAGAACCCCTCCCATTCCAGCTCAGTTGAAACTCATAACTGGACATGCAGTATGGGGCAGTGGTTAAAAGCACAGCTCCAGTGTCAGATTACGGGTTTGATTCCTGACTCTGCCACTTTACTACTGCATGAAACTTAAGGCAAGAGACCGTCTCTATGCCTTAGGTTCCTTATCTGTAAAACAGGATTTATAGAAGTTCCAGCTCATCTATTGTTAGATTGGATACATTAATACAATGGGATATTCTTAGAAGACTGTCTGACATAGGGCTCAGCAAGAATTAATTATTATCAGCAAGAATTAATTATCATTATCCTATGACCCATTGTGTAATATTTTTCTTGTATTGCCAAGTCAAATGCTCTTTCATTTGTCCTTTGATTTCCTTATCAGAATGTCAGTTCTTGAGGGCAGAGCCCGTGTCCTCCGTGTCCCTGCATCCTCTGCATTGCCCAGCACCATGCTATGCCCCATATAGCCATTCATTCACTATTTACTGAGTTCCCATAATGTGCCAGTCACACTAATAACTCTTCCTTTCTTAATTGGAGTCTGGAATATAGCTGAGAAGAAGGCAAACACATTTAACAAAATTCAGTGTACAAATGACTTTATTTCTTTATTTCCCTAAGCTTGAGCTACTAGAAAATCAGTGTCTCATTTGGACAAATGTTGGCAAGCAGGGAAGAAAAATCAAAGGGAAATTGTCTTAGTTCTCCTCTTCTCAGGCTCTTTGCAAACATCAGAGCAGGTTTGATCTTAGAATACAAGAAAGAAATAACTATTCTCAGCAGAAAATCTTTCTACATCAGCTCATGGTCAGAACATGGTCCTTTCACAAGGGACTCAGTTCATCTTTCACTCTTCGTTTTCATGATCTGTGATTAGAAAGGTAACCAAATTTAATTGTAGTTTTCTGCATGGAAAAATAAGCCCACTTTTTCATAGGCAATTAAAAGCAAACAAGGAACACATTATTAGAAATAATTTTTTTCCCTCTCATTCTATTATATCAATATCTTTCCCCTTTGTTCATTTTCTGCTGTTCTAAATGGGAGTAAAATCCATTTTTTCAGCAGCACAGAGGAGAGGTCTTTTGCCTGTGGAGAGGCTCAGTTTTCCCAGCAAACAGAGGCCTCCCCCCACTACTTACCGAGGACCAGCAAGGATGCCCACAGTAACATGGAAGTCTGCTCTGGGATCTTGAAGAGCATCTCATAGGAGACAGGCCAGTTCCCAGTGCTGGGAGTGAGTTCAGCAAGTTGTTCCTCTGAGTATAGCTGGTTGAGTTAATGAAGTTAATGAAGTGAAAGGGGGAAGTAGGGGAATCTTTCTTAAAATACAGAACAGTTACGTTACCTGGTGTAAGAAAATCTCAATGACGGAAGTCAACATTTGATAAAAAAATATTTAAGTACTGCTCTGATATATTGGTCTGAATAGCTCCTCAAGGCTTTAGTTGTCTTATTTTCAGAAAGCTCCAGTCTCTGCCTTCCAAGGAAACTGCAACTTATTCTCTCTGCTACCAGATATCAGGTAAGACTGAAGTTCTGTTGAGATTCACATAATCCAAGGATGTGTCTAAATCACTCCTGAGCTGGAAAACTTCTCATTCAATACAGAAATGCCCTTCTCTGACCCCTGACAGACTCTGCTGGACCACCTCCAGATGACCATCTGTATATGATGAAGTATCTGAATCATAAGACAACTTGCACCTTGTCTGACATATATGAAAATATCCTGACTCATTTGTCTCAGAGGAAGCCGCAAACTTTGATCTGAGTAGGCAGCAACGAATAAATTGTAGTCCCATCACGTTCTTCCTGGAGAATGGACTGTGAAATTTTTAACTTAAGGTCTTAGAACCCAAAATTTGCTACAGGAATGTCTCAACAAATACATATTGATTATATAACTGTATGTTAGGCATGGTGCCAGGTGATGGGAACACAGTGGTAAGCAAGACTCTATAAGCTTTCATTCTAGTGGGGAGACAGAAAAGCCAACAGGGAGTTAAATACAGAGTGAAAAGTGCTCCTAGAGTTCAGTAGGAGGGAAATCTGACCCAGTTCTGGGGAATCAGGAGAGGCTTCCCTGTGGAAGAGACACCCAAGTTGACTGAGAGATGAGCAAGGACAAAGGTGAATGCAGTCATATCACTGTCATCATCATACTCATGATATCTGTGAATAAATGACCCTTGGCCTTCCTAGGAGGGGAAAATAACAGACATAGGATGAATTATGTGGAATGGTCTGTATTCTTCTCTTACAGCAACATTTTTCTATATATCTATAATAGTTTCTTTCTCTAATTAGGGGTTTGTATTGAACATCAATTCCAGGCAATGTCCATGAATTTAGAAGTATCACAAAATAAATAAAATGCATCTCCTTTAAAGACTTTGTAAAATGTGGTAAGGGCCAAAGTAGACATAGACATGAGGCACAATGGGAACATAAAGAGTGTCAAGGTGGCACTTATGTCCTTTGTCACCTAGCCCTGGGACATGTCTATCATCTTTCAGCTCCGGAGGGGTGAGACATGATGAACCTGGATTCATATCTTGGCCTCAACTTTTATTAGTTGTGTGACTTTGGTCAAGCACTTGGCCTCTTTAGGCCTCAACTTCAACACTGGTATAAAGAAGATAAAAATAATATCCACGAGGGCTTACCTGGTGGCGCAGTGGTTGAGAGTCTGCCTGCCGATGCAGGGGACACGGGTTCGAGCCCTGGTCTGGAAGGATCCCACGTGCCGCGGAGCAGCTAGGCCCGTGAGCCACAACTACTGAGCCTGAGCGTCTGGAGCCTGTGCTCCGCAACGGGAGAGGCCGCGATAGTGAGAGGCCCGCGCACTGCAATGAAGAGTGGCTCCCGCTTGCCACAACTAGAGAAAGCCCTCGTACAGAAACGAAGACCCAACACAGCCAATAAATAAATAAATAAATAAATAATAAAAATAAGTAAATTTAAAAAAAAAACCACTTTAAGGCGATGTTGCTATTGATGTGTGTATGAATGCAGTAATGATGTAGAACTCGTGGCCCAGGGCCTGGCACCATGTAAACACTCAATAAATCACTATTACTATTTTAGGACCATGGGCTGGAGAGCACTTTATAAATGATGCAATATTCTACAAAGAGTATTTTAGACTAAGCACTAATAATATTGATTGAGTAAAGGTTGAGGGGAAGTTGAAATTACATCTTCTGTTTTCTCGTTTCTGGCATAAATTTTGTTGAATGAAGGATTTTCAATTAGCAAATAAAATTTTATATTTATGACATTATATAAGATGTCCAAACACAAAAATCATATTGGCAACCACTGTGTAAAATTTTAAATAGTTTAAGTCAGGTACTATTTTTGTTGTTGTGTTTAAGTCACTGATATAAATGCCTCAGTTATTGGTATCAAAACTGTAGTTTCATTTCAGAACACCAGCATATACCACAATTTATTAGGCAATTGCTTAACTAATCAGGGACAACTTTTAGATTTTATATTAACGAGGGAAAGTAATATGTGTATTTAGTGATAGCGTAAGAAACTGTGAAAAGTCTGACCTTTTTCATATATGAAAAAAGAAGCATTTAAAACTCTACATTTTAAAAATAAATTTTTAATTTTGGAATAATTTTAGATTTACAGAAAAGTTGCAAATATAGTACAGAGGGTTCCTGTGTATCCCTCACCCCATTTCAGTTTCCTGTAATGGTATCGTCTCATGTTATAGTGGTATATTTGTCAACTACTAACTCCACGCTTTACTCAGATTTCACCAATTTTCCCTTTAATATCCTTTCTCTCTTATAGTATCCCATCTAAAATACCACATTACATTTAGATATTTCTGCTTAGTCTACCCTGGTCTGTGACAGCTTATCAGTCTTTCTTTGTTTTTCATGACTTTGACAGCTTTAAGGATCATTGGCCAGATATTCTGTAATGCCCTTCAATTTGGGTTTGTCTGATGTTTTTCTCATGACTCAACTGGGGTTATGGGTTTGCAGAGGGAATGCCACAGAGGTGGAGTGCATTTCTCATCTCATCATATCAAGGGATACGTGATATCAACATGCCTTACTGCAAGTACTATTTATCTCAATCACTGGGTTATGGTAGTGTTTGTCAGCTTTCTTCAATGTAAAGTTACTATCTATCCCTTTCCATACTCTAATGTCTGGAAGCAAGTCCCTAAGTCCAGCCCACACTCAGGAAGTGGGGCTGGGAGGAGATTAAGTTCCACCTTTGTAATGAAGATTTGTCTTTTCTCCCCCATTTATTTACTGTTTGTCTGTTTGTGTGTGTTCATTTGTTCATTCATTCATTCATTCATTCAATCTTTGTGTATATCCCTACGGGCTCATGTGCATTTATTTTATACTTTAGGTAATAATCCAGTGCTACATCATTGCTTAAACTGTTTCAGCTTTGGCCATTGGGAGCTCTTTCAATTGAGCCTCTATTTCCCTTTGACGTGGATTGTGCTGTGGGATGGAGCTGGGTGTGGGGAGAGAAGGAGGAAGCTGCAGGCTTGGGACCTGCAACCAGAGCTTGCATTTCTTATGGTTCTATGTTCCAGTATGGAATTCCAAAGATCCAAGAATTTTATATTTGAACCTAGACTACCAGGTCATTATAAAGGTATATTTGTCAAGGTGTAGGATAAAAATATTTTATTAGTTCACTAGATTGATTGATAACTTTTAAACCTCTGGATATATACAATGAAGGCCTCCATTTCTACTCTTGTCCTGGACCACACATGTTAGGGGTTCTCTAACATGTATTTGGAAGGGAAAGTGAGATACTGCTTTTCCAATGATTTTGTTTATATGTAGAAGTTGATTTTCTTACTACTTCACTTCCATTGGCCAAAACATTTTGAAAAAGAATAAACAAAATAAAAATTTTAAAGCCATAACTTTCAGTTAGATTTTGTAATTTTCCAAGCCAGGCAACTCATTAGGAGGCTGTATATTAAAGAATGTAAAATTTAGGTACCAAAGTAAAATCACCCATCACTGGTAAACAGCATTAAACTATGCATCTGGTTCTAAATTTTGTCTGTAACTACCCATTTTTAGCTGCAACTGCACATCACAAAAACCTTGATAGAGAGAAGGCTGCTTTTTCAAGAGGCATAGTCTTAAAAAATTACATGGGAGGGTGCTCTCTACTTTATGGGAGTGGGGCAAGTTTACATTTTACCAATTTACTCTGTTTTAATTGCTTTTCATAGATTGGTGCCTTTGGCATGTTTTAATCTGACTCAGCCTATTTCAAGGGGTGTGAATTCAAAGCCTATGGGAGTCAGGCAGGCAGTGTAGAGTGAAGAAAGTCAGGTGTGAGAAAAATCAATTACCATAATGCAATAAAAGTTTAATTATTTTACCAAACTATTGGATATGTGTGTAACATAATATAAGCATGTGTGAAACTAGAGATTATATTTTTAAATCCAAACTTGAAAACTACAAATTGGAATGCAGACATAATTCATTATTTTTTCTCTTACATTATTTATTATTTCTCCATTGGGAACTGGAAACTTGACATCTTTTCTTCTGCACCAAGAAATCAGTATCAGAATTTACATTTCACATTGTATATGCAACATAAGATTCAGTTTTGTAAACCTTGTAACCTTTAAATGGCATGGAGAGTCCTTAAAAAAATTAAAAATAGAACTACCATATGATCCGGCAATTCTATTCCTGTATATTATCAGAAGAAAATGAAAATACTAATTCAAAAAAACATATGCAGCCTTATGGTCATTGCACTATTATTTTCAGTAGCCAAGATATGGATACTACCTAAGTGCCCATCAATAGATGAATGGATAAAGAAGATGTGAGATATATATATATATATATATATATATATAAACACACACACACACAATGAAGTATTATGTATATATGTATATGTATACATATAAATACACAGTGAAATATTACTCAGCCATAAAGAAGAACGAAATCTTGCCATTTGTGACAACATGTATGGACCCAGAGGTATTATGCTAAGTGCAGCAAGTCAGACAAAGACCAGTACTGTATAATTCACTTATGTATGGAATCTATAAACAAAATAAATGAACAAACATAAGTAAACATAAATAGTCATAGATATACAGAACAAAAATGTGGTTGCCAGAGGGAAAGGGGGTGGGGGGAGGAGAGAAATAGATGAGGGAGATTAAGAGGTACAAACTTCCAGTTTCAAAATAAGTGAGTCTGGTTTCTAAGTCGGACCTAGGCCAACTCCAGTTGGTTTTGGGACCCAGTTTGGAAAAAAAAAAAATGCTCAGAGTCTGAAAGCTCATGAAGCAAAACTGCTAAACAAGGACCAGATTCCTAGGGGACATCCCCACACCTCCAGAGGCAGCAGGCAGGCAACAGCTCCAGGGGGCTCGGCAGTTTAAATATTTCATCTATTCTCTTCATGCCTGTATGGTTTCTGAGGAGAAGCTGAACGTCATTCTTCTCTTTGTTCTTCTATAGCTGTGTGGCTGACAGGGTCTTGGTGCTCTGGCCGGGTGTTAGGCCTGAGCCTCTGGGGCGGGAGAGCTAAGTTCAGATCATTGGTCCACCAAAGACCTCCCAGCTCCATGTAACATCAAATGGTGAAAGCTCTCCCAGAGATTTCCATCTCAATGCTAAGACCCAGCTCCACTCAATGACCAGCAAGGTACAGTGCTGGAATTCCCATGCCAAACAACTAGCAAGACAGGAACACAACAGCACCCATTAGCAGAGAGGCTGCCTAAAATCATAATAAACTCACAGACACCCCAAAACATACCACCGGACACGGTCCTGCCCACCAGAAAGAAAAGATCCAGCCTCATCCGCCAGAACACAGGCACCAGTCCCCTCCACGAGGAAGCCTACACAACCCGCAGAACCAACCTTATCCACTGGGGGCAGACAACAAAAACAACAGGAACTATGAACCAGCAGCCTGCAAAAAGGAGACCCCAAACACAGTAAGTTAAGCACAATGAGATGAAGGAGCAAGGTAAAAACCCACCAGACCAAACAAATGAAGAGGAAATAGGCAGTCTACCTGAAAAAGGATTCAGAGTAATGATAATAAAGATGATCCAAAATCTTGGAAATAGAATGGAGAAAACACAAGAAATGTTTAACAAGGATTTAGAAGCACTAAACGGCAAACAATGATGAACAACACAATAAATGAAATTAAAAATTCTCTAGAAGGAACAAATAGCAGAATAACTGAGGCAGAAGAACGGAGAAGTGACCTGGAAGATAAAATAGTGGAAATAACTACCACAGAGCAGAATAAAGAAAAAAGAATGAAATGAATTGAGGACAGTCTCAGAGACCTCTGGGACAACATTAAATGCACCAAAATTCGAATTATAGGGGTCCCAAAGGAGAAGAGAAAAAAAAAGAGACTGAGAAAATATTTGAAGAGATTATAGTTGAAAACTTCCCTTATATGGGAAAGGAAATAGTTAATCAAGTCCAGGAAGTGCAGGAAGTCCCATACAGGATAAATCCAAGGAGAAACATGCCAAGACACATATTAATCAAACTATCAAAAATTAAATACAAAGAAAAAAAATTAAAATCAGCAAGGGAAAAACATCAAATAATATACAAGGGAATCCCCATAAGGTTAACAGCTGATCTTTCAGCAGAAACTCTGCAAGCCAGAAGGGAGTAGCAGGACATATTTAAAGTGATGAAAGGGAAAAACCTACAACCAACATTACTCTACCCAGCAAGGATCTCATTCAGATTTGACAGAGAAATTAACACCTTTACAGACAAGCAAAAGCTAAGAGAATTCAGCACCACCAAACCAGCTTTACAACAAATGCTAAAGGAACTTCTCTAAGCAGGAAACACAAGAGAAGGAAAAGAACTACAATAACAAACCCAAAACAATTAAGAAAATGGTAATAGGAAAATACATATCTATAACTATCTTAAATGTAAACGGATTAAATGCTCCAACCAAAAGATATACACTGGCTGAATGGATACAAAAACAAGACCCGTATATATGCTGTCTACAAGAGACCCACTTCAGACCTAGGGACACATACAGACTGAAAGTGAGGGGATGGAAAAAGATATTCCATGCAAATGGAAATCAAAAGAAAGATGGAGTAGCAATTCTCATATCAGACAAAATAGACTTTCAAATAAAGACTATTACAAGAGACAAAGAAGAACACTACATAATGATCAAAGAATCAATCCAAGAAGAAGATATAACAATTGCAAATATTTATACACACAACAAAGGAGCACCTCAATACATAAGGCAAATGCTAACAGCCATAAAAGGGGAAATTGACAGTAACACAATCATAGTAGGGGACTTTAACATCTCACTTTCACCAATGGACAGATCATTCAAAATGAAAATAAATAAGGAAACACAAGCTTTAAATGATACATTAAATAAGATGGACTTAGTTGATAGTTATAGGACATTCCATCCAAAAACAACAGAATACACTTTCTTCTCAAGTGCTCATGGAACATTCTCCAGGACTGATCATATCTTGGGTCACAAATCAAGCTTTGGTAAATTTAAGAAAATTGAAATTGTATCAAGTACCTTTTCCAACCACAACACTATGAGACTAGACATCAATTACAGGAAAAAAGTCTGTTAAAAATACAAACACATGGAGGCTAAACAATACACTACTAGATAACCAAGAGATCACTGAAGAAATCAAAGAGGAAATAAAAAAATACCTAGAAACAAATGAAAATGAAAACACGATGACCCAAAATCTATGGGATGCAGCAAAAGCAGTTCTAAGATGGAAGTTCACAGCAATACAATCTTACCTCAAGAAAAAAGGAACATCTCAAATAAACAACCTAACCTTACACCTAAAGCAATTAGAGGAAGAAGAACAAAAAACCCCAAAGTTAGCAGAAGGAAAGAAATCATAAAGATCAGATCAGAAATAAATTAAAAAGAAATGGAATGATAGCAAAGAACAATAAAACTAAAAGCTGGTTCTTTGAGAAGATTAAAAAAATTGATAAACTTTAGCCAGAAAAAAAAAAAAAAAAAACTTTAGCCAGACTCATCAAGAAAAAAAGGGAGAAGACTCAAATCAATAGAATTAGAAAGGAAAATGGAGAAGTAATAACTGACACTGCAGAAATACAAAGGATCATGAGAGATTACTGCAAGCAACTATATGCCAATAAAATGGACAATCTGGAAGAAATGGACAAATTCTTAGAAAACTACAACCTTCCAAGACTGGACCAGGAAGAAATAAAATATGAACAGACAAATCAGAAACACTGAAAATGAAACTGTGATTAAAAATCTTCCAACAAACAAAAGCCCAGGACCAGATGGCTTCACAGGTGAATTCTATCAAACATTTAGAGAACAGCTAACACCTATCCTTCTCAAACTCTTCCAAAATATAGCAGAGGGAGGAACACTCCCAAACTCATTCTATAGTGGTGATGGAGCCACCATCAGCCTGATACCAAAACCAGACAAAGATGTCACAAAAAAAGAAAACTACAGGCCAATATCACTGATGAACATAGAGGCAAAAATCCTCAACAAAATACTAGCAAACAGAATCCAATAACACATTAAAAGGATCATACACCATGATCAAGTGGGGTTTAACCCAGGAATGCAAGGATTCTTCAATATACACAAATCAATCAATGTGATAAACCATATTAACAAAATTGAAGGAGAAAAACCATATGATGATCTCAATAGATGTAGAAAAAGCTTTCAACAAAATTCAACACCCATTTATGATAAAAACCCTCCAGAAAGTAGGCATAGAGGGAACTTACCTCAACATAATAAGGCCATATATGACAAACTCATAGCCAACATCATTCTCAATGATGAAAAACTGAAACCATTTCCACTAAGATCAGGAATAAGACAAGGTTGACCACTCTCACCACTATTATTCAACATAGTTTTGGAAGTTTTAGCCACAGCAATCAGAGAAGAAAAAGAAATAAAAGGGATTCAAATTGGAAAAGAAGTAAAACTATCACTGTTTGTAGATGACATGATACTATACGTAGAGAATCCTAAAGATGCCACCAGAAAACTACTAGAGCTAATCAATGAATTTGGTAAAGTAGCAGGATACAAAATTAATGCACAGGAATAACTTGCATTCCTATACACTATAGATGAAAAATCTGAAAGAGAAATTAAGGAAACACTCCCATTTACCATTGCAACAAATAGAATAAAATACCTAGGAATAAACCTACCTAAGGAGACAAAAGACCTGTATGCAGAAAACTATAAGACACTGATGAAAGAAATTAAAGATGATACAAACAGTTGGAGAGATATACCATGTTCTTGGATTGGAAGAATCAACATTGTGAAAATGGCTATACTACCCAAAGCAATCTGCAGAATCAATGCAATCCCTATCAAACTACCAATAGCATTTTTCACAGAACTAGAACAAAAAATTTCACAATTTGTATGGAAACACAAAAGACCCCGAATAGCCAAAGCAATCTTGAGAAAGAAAAGCAGAGCTGGAGGAATCAGGCTCCCTGACTTCAGACTATACTACAAAGCTACAGTAATCAAGACATTATGGTACTGGCACAAAAACAGAAATATAGATCAATGGAACAGGATAGAAAGCTCAGAGATAAACCCACACACATATAGTCACCTTATCTTTGATAAAGGAGGCAAGAATATACAATGGAGAAAAGACAGACTCTTCAATAAGTGATGCTGGGAAAACTGGACAGGTACATGTAAAAGAATGAAATTAGAACACTCCTTAACACCATACACAAAAATAAACTCAAAATAGATTAAAGACCTAAATGTAAGGCCTGACACTATAAAACTCTTAGAGGAAAACATAGGAAGAACACTCTATGACATAAATCACAGCAAGATCCTTTTTGACCCACCTCCTAGAGAAATGGAAATAAAAACAAAAATAAACAAATGGGACCTAATGAAACTTAAAAGCTTTTGCACAGCAAAGGAAACCATAAACAAGACCAAAAGACAATCCTCAGAATGGGAGAAAGTATTCATAAATGAAGCAACTGACAAAGGATTAATCTCCAAAATATACAAGCAGCTCATGCAGTTCAGTATCAAAGAAACAAACAACCCAATCCAAAAATGGGCAGAAGACCTAAATAGACATTTCTCCAAAGAAGATATACAGATTGCCAACAAACACATGAAAGGATGCTCAACATCACTAATCATTAGAGAAATGCAAATCAAAACTACAATGAGGTATCACCTCACACCAGTCAGAATGGCCATCATCAAAACATCTACAAACAATAAATGCTGGAGAGGGTGTGGAGAAAAGGGAACCCTCTTGCACTGTTGGTGGGAAGGTAAATTGATACCACCATTATGGAGAACAGTATGGTGGTTCCTTAGAAAACTAAAAATAGAACTACCATACGACCCAACACTCCCACTACTGTGCATATACCCTGAGAGAACCATAATTCAAAAAGAGTCATGTACCACAATGTTCATTGCAGTTCTATTCACAATAGCCAGGACATGGAAGCAACCTAAGTGTCCATCGACAGATGAATGGATAAAGAAGATGTGGCACATATATACAATGAAATATTACTCAGCCATAAAAAGAAATGAAATTGAGTTATTTGTAGTGAGTTGGATGGACCTAGAGATTGTCATACCAAGTGAAGTAAGTCAGAAAGAGAAAAACAAATACCGTATGCTAACATATATATATGGAATCTTAAAAAAAAGAAAAAAATGGTTCTGAAGAACCTAGGAGCAGGACAGGAATAAAGACGCAGACGTAGAGAGTGGACTTGAGGACACAAGGAGGAGGAAGGGTAAGCTGGCACGAAGTGAGAGAGTGGCATGGACGTATATACATTACCAAATGTAAAATAGATAACTAGTGGGAAGCAACCGCATAGCACAGGGAGATCAGCTTGGTGCTTTGTGACCACCTAGAGGGGTGGGATAAGGAGGATAAGGAGGAGATGAAAGAGGGAGGAGATATGGGGATATATGTACACATATAGCTGATTCACTTTGTTACACAGCAGAAACTAACACACTATTGTAAAGCAATTATACTCCAATAAAGATGTTAAAAAAAAAAGACGTGAGTCATGGGTATGAAATGTACAGTGTGGGGATATAGTCAATAATTATGTAATATCTTTGTATGGTGACAGATGGTAATTAGATTTTTCATGGTGATCATTTTGAAATGTATGGAAATATCAAATCACTATGTTCTGTAACAGTAACTAATAGTATTTTATGTCAATTATACTTCAAAAACAAATAAACAAACAAACAAACAGATTCATAGAAATGAGATCAGATTTGTAGTTACCAGAGGCAGGGGGGTAGGGTGGGGGTGTGGGAGGGGGAATTGGATGAAGGCAGTCAAAAGGTACAAACTTTCATGAAATGGAAAAAAATTTTTTTTCTACTTCTTTAATTTTGTATTTGTATGAGATAATGGATGTTTTCTAAACTTATGTTAATTATTTCATGACATATGTAAATCAAATCATTATGTGGCATACCTTAAACTTGTACAGTGCTGTATGTCAATTACATCTCAATAAAACTGGAAGAAATAAATAAATGGTCACAATATTTAGTTTTGTTTTTTTATAAGGTCAAATAGCTATTTGCAATTATAAGCACATCTGATCATAGGTAGAAACTTTGCACAGTGGTTTTTATATTTAGAAGGACTACTTCTTGGATGTTTGGATTTCTGGTGTTCCTACATTGCCATATTTGTTGTTCAGTTATATTGCTTTACTCTTCAATTATTTCTATTTGTAACTCTTGAACCCAACTGTCACATTCATTGGAAAAGGCCAATCTAACCATGCTGGTTTATTTTTACATTTTTTTTCCAAATATACTTTTCAGCTCCATAATTTGGGATAGATAGTTCAATCTATCCCTTTTTTTTCTAGAAATTGATTTCAGTGAATGGGATCATAATTTTGGGTAATTACTAATGAATGCCTCCCTGAGAAAATAGTGTTTAAATGAATTGTATCATTCACTAAAAAGACCAAGTATTTGATCTAATCTTTGGTGGGGAGCCAAGGTCGATGACATGAACGAGTTAATTTTTTTCAATTCTCCTTTGTACCCTGTTACAAGTAAGTCACCTAAAATTCGTGTATAAATGACCACCATACTCTGCCTTTTATTCATCAAGTAAAGTGCTAATCTGTCTGTGTTCCTAAATCCTAGGAATTTATCTGGCTTATGGTTTTAATGACTGAATTTGAGATGTGTTCTTTTTCAGCACAGAGTGATTTCTCGTGAATGGTGCTATGATAGAATTTAGTTCTTTACATAACAAGTTCAACATTAACACTGGCCACTGTAGGAGCACATTTATATTTGTCTTACTAATCTTGACCAGGCTATTTTCAACTTTTCAAGACTTGTGGTAGATGCAAAAATGGCCACAACCTCTTCCCCAACCTGCATCTGTGACCTTATAATGTGACTTGGTAGCTTCTCTCATAAAAGAGGCGGAAATCTATTTCTTTACCTCTTGAATACAGTCTGGCCTTGTGTCTTGCTTTGGCCAATAAAGAGTGGCAGAAGCAGTGATATGAAAATCATAAATGTCTCAAGATGTTTTGCATGCTTCTGCTTTTACTGATTCATCATAAACCAGACAGTCCAAACCCAGCCATCAGCTGACGGCAGAAATGCATAAGTGAGTTCAGCCAATAACGGTCCAGCACCGCCCAGGCCAGAACAGCTGTCGAGATAAATCCAGGCGGAGTTACCGTACTGCCAAATCATAAGATAAATAAATGGATGTTGATTTAAGCCATTAAGTTTTAGGGTGGTCTTTTACACAGAATTACTATCTGATATGACTTGTCTCAATACACTATAAGCATCATGACCAAAGTTTTTAGTTCCATCTTAATTCTTAATGATATTGAAATAAATATAGTTTTTCCAGGTGGTAGTATTTATACTTTTATAAACTGCTGTAGAAAATGCCATGCATTGGTTAAAAATATCACACACTTAGCCTTTCAGCTCTTAAACCATATTTTCAACTTCCTGAACATCAGCCAATACTTGATTCTCTTCAGGAAACATAATATTTTTGCCCTCAAGAGACATTCTTTTATAGATTTACCCTCTGTGAAAGTTTTTGTACTTGGAAACTTTTTGTTACTTACTGAGCACATAACTGCATTTTATAGTGGTAGTATTTAATTTATGAACACTAAAAAGAGGTCCTCTTTAAAGTTCAGTTCTTTATTTTTTTAGTTCATTAAGTTCTTCAATGTGCATCTTTCTCTAGTCTGTCATAATTCTTGCTATAATTTGTTTTATAATGGTACCTTTATTTGCATTTAATAAAAAAAAGACACACTGGAAATTCCCTGGTGGTCTAGTGATTAGCATTAAGCGCTTTCACTGCTGTGGCCCGGGTTCAATCCCTGGTCAGGGAACTGAGATCTCACAAACCTCGGGTAGTGGCCAAAAAGGAAAAAAGAAAAAAAAAAAAAGACACATTTTATTTGCATATATATGTAGGAATACTTTTTACTTTTATAAAGAAATGATCTCTTCTTCTTGAAACCACAAGTTCTTCTCGAAACCACAAGTTCTTCTCATTCTGTCTTCTGTTTTCCTACTTTTGGTAGAGACATAGGTAAAAAAGTCACTCTTTTCTTAAATCTACTGTAAGTAAACAGTTGGACATTTGAGAGAATAAATGGAAACTGCCACTTGGCTTAGATTCAATGAAACAAAGGGAATAACAGATACTCTGGTCAATTGGAGAGCATGTGCTCCATTTGAAAGCAGAAGCTGATATTCAACTCTAGAATATTGTCACCAAATCTGAAAATCTGTTATCTGATTTTTCAAACTTCTTAAGAGAAGCTCCAAATACAGATTTTTGTGTGAAACCTCCTGAGTTCTAAATTACAACTGATTTAAACCGTAACTTTAAACACTGTGTGAGTCAAGGATGTGCACCAGATGAACATGAGCATGGTGGGATTTTTACATTTCTCCTCCCGGTCAATACATAGTATTAAGCAAAGTGGCCTAAACACAGATTAGATGAATGAATGTATAAATGAATGATACGATAGTATAAAATAGGGGCACAAAATAGGGAAGGACAAAACCTTTTCAGGGTTTTGCTCCAGGATTTGGTAAAGTAATTCAGGGAGGAAAAAGAAAAGACAAAAGTAGCAGGAGGCCGACTGAGGAGGCATTTTGAAGGAGGCTTGATCTCAAGAAAGAAGAAAAAAATCTCCCTCTCCCATAGCTTCCTCATGCTCTGCACGATAAAACACTCTACCTCTTTGACAGAGATGCTCTTCTTTAATGGGATCCTAAAGTCTGAACTCCTTTTGAAGAAAGCCCTCTTGCATCCTCTCCAGATTATGGAAAGGGTTATGGTTGGAAGAAAAAAAAAAAGATGGGATACCCAAAGAGATGAAGAACACTGAACCATCAATTTTCCAAGAAAGGGTTCTGCTTGGGGGAGTAGGACAGGATCCAAGGACCCTTTCTTCTCTCCCTTCCCCATTCATCCTGTTACTTCTGAATATAATGGTCTCTCAAGCCCAAGAAGACATTTCTTAGGTTCAGATAGTTGGAGGATTTCCTAAGCTTATCTCCTGGTCCAGTTCTTGGCAACTGGGTGGAGTTCCTACCTTGAAGAACTCCAGAATTAAAAAAAAAGAAAAAAAAAAAAAATCTCAGCATATGTGTGGTTGCCAGAGCTGGATTGAGTTTATTGTTGGTTTGTGGGAGTTAATGTTGGTATAAATTGAGAGAAAAGCAAGAAGAAATTGATCCTTCTGTATCAGGGTAAGTCACACCAGCAAGGTATTTTTATAAGGATCACAAAGCACCTCTAATCACAAATCTTCCATTTCATAGTAGAAAGTAGAGTCAAGAAAACACTCTGGTTAATCAAATAAATCTGTGATTGGAACATACAGAATCCAGAACTTCTGAGATGCAAGTTCTTTTAATGTCCTAGTTTTCCAGTCAGGAATGGAACTTGGTGAGTGTGGGTATGTGTGGCCGTAAGGGGTGAGGTGTGGGGTGCTAAAGCAGGCCATGAACAACTAATTTTAGTTATCTGTGGAGCTGGGACCAGCAGAACTTGGCACTCTCATGAAGATGTCCAGGGGTAAGTACTGGAATATAAATAGTACCACTGACTTGCAAACTCTCGATGCCCCAAAGCTGCTATGAGAGTTGTGGTTACTGAGGTTCTCATGAAGTTAGGATGAAAAATTTATAAGAAGTGGACGTTCAAAGAATAATATCCCCATGGATATTCTCTACAATTTAAGGAGAAAAATAAAGGTATAGACCCAATTAGTCATATTCTAAGATGCCCAAGTTACTATCTTTAGTAGACTCTTGTTATTTACTTATTTATTTGATCTCTTGAGTAAAACACACCCTATTTATCATCACTTTGATTTCCTTTTAGGTGGACTAACCCCGTGTATGGTCTTGGTGGGAAATAGGGCAGCCTCTCCTTTTAAAAGCCCAGTGAACAAGATTATTCCATCCCCTATTCCTGGGTTGTCAAGAGATGGGTGTGTGACCTAGGCTCGGTCAGTCAGTCCTTTGCCCTGGGACTTTGCAGCTTGAGCTGGTGGCATTAGGGTGCGGGGTTGCTGTGGTGGACAGGTCCGTGTGTGGATCACAACATTTCCGTAGTATGACATTTGCTGTGGTCCCTACTGCTTGGGCCTCCCACTCTCTCTTGTTCCTATTTATTTCTGAAGCCCAGTCCTCCCATTTTCTGAGTCTCTGACATACTTTCAGTAAAGTATCCCCTTTTTGAAAAGAGAGCCAGAATTGATTTCTGTTGCTAGAACCAAGAACCCTGACTAAAATATTACCTGAAGACTGGAGAAGAGACGTGAGCTTTCTGCAAAGTCTACTCGATTGATTAGAATACATAAGGGTATGTAGAATGCATGTAGGGTTCTAGGTATGTGCCTATGTTTGAAAAAAGGGGGTAGTAGCAACACGGGTAAAATTCACTAGAAACCTCTTGATAAACTGTTTTTGGAATGTCTGTAAGAGACAATCTTTCCCATAATAATGATGATAACAATAATTCAAATATTAAAATTACCACTTATTACATGCCTTCTTTACAAAAGACATTTATTTCTTAGAAGGTCTCAATCTTTTAATAGCCCTATGAGATAAGAGCATTTACTCCCATTTTATAGGTATGATAACCGAGGTTCAGAGAGGATAATAATTTCCCAAGGTCAGACAACTGGTAAAAAATCAGTCAACATTCCCTTCCAGTCCAAATCTTGTTCTCTTTTTGTTCTACAAGGTCATCTCTCTTCCAAAAACAGAGGGGGGAAGATTCTAGCCCAAAATATACCTTGTGAACCTCATATTGCTAAGTCTCTGCAGTTATCTTTTTTAACCATTGTGTTAACCAGACATTCTCAGACCCTCATTTTATTTTTAGATCTCACTGGTTTGTAACTTACTGGCGGTTGCATGTCAGGATTGCTAGCTCCAGAGCACAGAGGCAAGTGCTGCTAGGTGGAGTATGCATGCTCTTATTCCAAACACACCATCCTCCTTTTTGTTGACCTAGATAGTCCTTTGTGCTTTGTATTTTTGTTAGGGTTCTCTAGAGAAACAGAACCAGTAGAATATATGTAGGTATATCAGAAGAGATTTATTATGAGGGATGGACTCACATGATTAAGAAAGCTAAGAAGTCTCATGATCTACTGTCTGCAGGCTGGGAGCCCAGGAAAGCCAGTGGTGTAGTTCCAGTCCAAACCTGAAGGCCTGAGAGCCACTGGAGCCAGTGGTGTAACCAGTCTGAGTCTGAAGGTCCAAGAACCAGGAGTGCTGATGTCCGAAGGCAGGAGCAGATCAATGTCCCAACTCAAGCCCTTTCTCCACCTTCTTGTTCTAATCTGGCAGTCAACAGATTGCATGATGCTCACCTGCATTGATGAGGCTGGGTCTTTTATACTCAGTCTACTGATTCAAATGCTAACCTCTCCCATAAACACCTTCACAGATACACCCACAATTAATATTCTACCAGTGATCTGGGCATGCCTGAGCCCAATCCTGTCGACAAATAAAATTAACCATTGCTTATCTCAACTTCAACAGAGGTAGTTGTCAGGTTTTCCTTTCTTCTTTTTTTTTTTTTTTTTCTCCTTCCCTTTGTCTGTGACCTTTTTATTATTTCTGTAGTGACCAGGGGCTGTTTGACTCATCATTTCTCCTTTTTAGAATTTATTTTTCTCCCTTTTGTTTCAGAAATATATGTCTTGTCTAATTTGCCGAAAGTTTCTGGAAACATTTCAAAGATTTAAATTTTTCATGCAATCCAGAGCAAAGAGGCTGAAGGTAGTGTAGGGCAGGAAGTAAAGGTGGGGATAAGGAAGATAGGAGAGACAGTCTGTGGTATTTGGGGGACCATGGGCTTTGAAAATTTTGGAATAAAAGGGACAGGTCTCTGCTTTCAGGGACAGTGCAGTAAACTTTCTGTAAAGGCAGATTTATATTGGTCTCAATTATTTTGTATTTCTTGGTATGAAAGCCTTATTTCATAACTATTCGAAATCTCTAGGAGTAGGGATTAAATGGATATGAAATTAAGGCTGATGGTATATAAAGAACGATTCTGGAAAGAATATTTACACTTAAATTGCCTAAGAAAGTCATTTCTTTTTCTTTTAAATTTATGTGAAGTTAAAAGTTAATCTAGAAGCAGTTTTAAGAATTAATTTGGGTTTTGGTGGGGGGGGGGGGAATGGGAAGTAGAAGGTACAGAGTGAGGAAAGAAACCCTTTAGCTAGGAACTTAATGGCTTTAAGGTAGTTTTTCATATAATTAAGCTACATTAATGTAATATAATATAGTCTGACTACATTACTGTAGTAGAAGCAGATGAATATAAAAATATATTACCATTGATACAGGAAGTCATACAAGAGTTTGTTTTTCACAACTAGTTGTTTTATTCCAATTAGAATTACTTATGCTACATTATTATGTTTAATTTATTGATTTATTCTAGCCTCATGAAGCTAGAATATATATAAAAATATATATGACGATCAAGACTTAAATGGATGTCGAAAGATGAAAGGTGAAGAAATGGGGTAAACTAGTAAACCAAAGCCAGGAGTGGAATTAGAACATGACACACATACCGCAAGGTCTTGCCTGATGGTAAAAGTGCTTGAAAGTTCAGGTCTTGGTTTCTTGTGACCAAAGCAAAGAGGGCAAGATCATGAGTTGACACTGTTCAGGAATGTTGTTAAGAGAAATCAGATCTTGCTCTGGCACGAGGATTCACTGGACAGCAGAATCACAGTTTCTGACAGGGACACCAATTTTGCAGTGTGAGTTGCTGAGTCTACATCTCCTCCCACTGCTTGCCAAGTCGAGAGCCCTCTCTCACAATTAAACTCAAGGATTCTTCAAAGTCTCCCCCACGGGCCCTGCAACTTGCTAACGGAGGCCCAAGGCTTCTGCTCACTGTGTGCAGGTGCTGACTGCAAAGCTGGCCCTCAGGGGATTTGTGGGCAGCTCCTACTCACAAGGGTCCCCTTGCCTTTGTGTCCTGTCTGTGACCTGGGTCTCCTGGCTGAGGGCCCCTGGCCTGTTCTGGCTCCACCTCAGGGTGGGATAGAGATAGTCCAGGTGAGGGCATGAAGAAAACTGGAAAGACGGCTCCAACAGCAACGCCTGGTCCCTGAAGGAAACTCAGGGTCTGGGTCACAAGCAGGTCATGGGAACTGGATATTCTCATAACCTTCTCTAGCATCCTCGTGGCGTACTTCTTAGCCCTGACTTTCCTTGCTCAGTCCCTGGCAAATAATCCTTTTCCTTGAAATAATGGCTGAGGAGTCCTGGGAGAGAAGTACACGGTTATCCTGGTGGGCACCTGAAGACCCCAGTGATCTGAGTCAAGGTCAAGACATGCCTGCAGGACCTGTTCTGACTCACTGCAGGTGCCTCTCAGGCTCCTTTCATGCTCAGCTGAGGCTTCTGGAGGCTGCCCTTTCCCCACCTTAGGACAGACAACGGAGGAATTCTGAGGGGAAAAAGCTCATGAGAGAAAGGAAGTTACTGTTTTAATTGAGGGCCCACTGTGTCTAATGCATTGAACTACGTGCTTCATTGAGGGAGAGTAAGTCCTGGGAAGAGACAAGCCAGGAACATGGACCCACTTGTCTTCCAGACGTGTTTCTAGGTGCTCTGCTGGGGAGGAAATTAGAAAATCATGAGTGGTGAAAAACAGCAAGCCTCTTACAGCCCAGTCCTTGAACCATCCCCCAGCGTTTCAGCCTCTCCCCCCCCAGACAGGAAAGAGACACAATAGCAGCAGGCTCTGAAAGATCCAGCCATCAGGAGAGACCCACGTTGTCTTCTCATGTGCAGGGCGATGACTGCTATCAGTGCCAAGGAACAGACTTTGCTGCTCTGGAAAGCTCTGCTGTGCCTAGCAGCCCACTTACCCCCTCAGCTCCAGTGAAGACAACAGCATTGCCCCAAAGCTCACCTGCACCCTTCTGTCCCTGCTGGGTGCTCCAGACCTGGGAGTAAACCATGCACGGACACACTGGATTCACTGAAAGAGGGGATAAGATTAGACAGGTGGTGGTGTTCAAGGACTCACACAGGTGCTTTTCCCGACCACATGCTTCATACTTACCTTGACAACCCCAAATGAGTCTCAGCAGGACCTGGAATGTCAAGGACATCCTTACAAGCCTCACCTCATTGGCCCTTTCCCTACACCTTTCCTCACCTGGAGCCCTGACCTAACAGCAGTATTCACCATTGCTATACACGGGCTCCTGGTCCCTGGCTGGGGCAGGTGAGCTAGAGTAGAAGCATCCCGGGAGACCTGGGCTGAAAGTTTCTGAAAGCACAGAAATATGTGTCGGTCCGTGGGACAGTGAATTAGGAGGAGAAGAAAGGCTGGCCAGGGGGCTAAAGTGTAGACAGAGTTTCAGAGGATTCAGTACCCAGAAAGGCATGGAGTGTTGCAATGTAGGGCTAGAAAGGGGGAGGGATGCAGAACATGGCACGTTCAAATTTCTATTTTTGAGCCATTTTCCAAGTTCTCCATTTTGAGTGTTAAATAAGTCAGAAGGAGAGTTCCAGCATCCTTTGCACACTAGATGTTGAATAAATGAACCAACAAATAAATATGGACTAGACCTAGAGACCTCACCTGTGGGGGTCGGCACCAGAACCTGCTCCTGTGAGGCGGGGAAGAAGTAATGTTTGCCAAGGGGAAGCTCTCTCTAGGATGGATTTGGCATAAAAGGCGTCCACTCATTTCACGTATCAGTAGATGATGGTCTGGAAGGCCCCTTGCTGGGAAGTTTGCAGTCAGAATAAGCATCCCACATTCTACGTGACCCCCTGCTCCTGGCACAGTGCCTGGCATTGAATTAGTGCTTAATATATATTAGTGGAATGAATGAAAAATGTGAAATGCCTGTCTTCCCAGGGGCAGACAGCAGGTGCTTTACACCTGGAAAATTTAGCGGTTTGGCTACCGGCTGTGTAACCTAAATGAATCGCTTAGCTTCTGTAGACCTTGGTGTGCTCTTTATGAGTATAGTGTAGTGCATTAAACATGAGCTCTGGGGCCACACTTCTTCAGCCAGCCTGTAGTTGGGTCACTTTAAGGTTACTCATCATTCCTGTACCTCTTGTTTCTGTATTTGTGAAATGGGGAAAGCAGTAATAATAATAATACCTCTCAAATGAAGATTAAATTAGTCAATGCATGCTAAAGTGACGGTAACAGCATTTGACACACGGTGAAGATATTGCTACTATTTTTATTATTATTATTATTTTGTTAGTTTTACGAATTAGCCCAAACCTGGCTGTGCTTTTGAGTTACTCAGGGAATTAATAAATACCATTTCTTGATCCTCATTTCCAAAAATTCAGGTTCAGTAAGTCTGGGCTGGGATCAGATATTTGTTTATTCTATGGCTGATTCTGTTGTGCAGCCAGATTTATTGACTCCAGGGCTATGCTGCTTAACCCTATGGGATGCTGTCTCTGTAGACTACCATGTGAATGGCATCCCCTGGAGTTGTACTGTGTGGTGACTCTGACCTGGTTTCTTCCAGTCTTAAGAGGCTGTGATTCTGTTCTGTGTCCCAGATAGGCAGAGTTCAGGGTAATCCTATAGCATATATTCAGGACATACTTGATTTTGAAATTAAAGGACCCACACTTTTGAATTCTTGAGGATTTTAATTATTTGGCCATCACTGATTTGCTTTGCACAAGTAATATACAGTCTTGCCTGGAAGGTTTAAAAAGTGAATATTTAAATGAAATAAACATGAACTTTAACAGGTACCCTTAGCAGGCAGGGTAGTTTTCATCCTGCTGGAGTCTATATTCTTCCTTCCTCTGTCCTGAAAATAAGGCACTTTAAAACACTCTAAATACCCTTCAAGGCCATGGAGATCTGCAACCACTTGTTTGGTGTGTGCCAGGCTCCCTTCTGTCCCTCTGGTTAGTATCTTCATGGGGACATTTCGCTCTGAAGGTCTTCTGCAGTCTCTTGGCACAGGGCATTTTAATAGGCTCCTTTTGTGACTGGGGATATTAAGTGAGGGCCGGGGTCCTTTTCCTTCCCTGTGTTAGGATTTTCTCTAATTTTGACATTGTCTTTATGTGAGCTTGCTGGATATCTGGAGGGCTCCTAAGGATGGAAGTGCTGTCCTTGGCACTAATATGTTGGGCGTCCCTAATCCATCTAGTAAGTGCATTATGGCATAATATTACAAGAGCCTTTTTTAAAAAGGGTAAAAGTATTGGAAAGACTTCCCAGAGAGAAACATCAAAAGCCTCTCTTGGGATTAACAGCTCTTCTTAGGGCATAAGAATTGAAAAAGGTGATGGAAGGGGGCTGAATTGGGAGAGGAAATGTGATTATTCCATTGTGGGTAAAGGACCTAGCCTATATTAATTTTGGAACAAGTGACTTCTTGGAGTCAAGGTAGTGATATCGGATTGTCTATTGTCAAGATTTTATCTGGCTTTGTGTGTCCAATAAAGTCTTCTTCTGGGGGGAGGCACCCCTCACCTATTAGATGACAATTGTGCTTGGTTCATGAGGTTTGGGTGAGGTTGCCTCCTCCTTCCTTACTCCTGTGAAGGGTGGGACATGTGCCATTCATGCTCTAGGCTGGCTCGTCCCAAGTTCTCCTTGAGACTTCTGCAGGAGCCATCTGGATCCTGAGCATTAAACAAGAGGCAGGCTTGGAGTAGCCAATACCCTTCTGCTACCAAGAGGGCAGCCTAGGACCTGTCTCTGTGTGAGTACAAGCTGAGGTAAGCAAGCTGTGGCTGACTTCCATCTATTTATGTTTTCCACGGGCTTGATTCTCTACTTGCACTTCATTCTTCTCTAATTGTCAATGTTTTTGTCACAAGCTTTCTCAAGTCCTTCATGCAATGAATTAGAGGTATAACTAAATGAGTAAATGAAGTAAAAGACATTTTATATAAAATGATTGTGTACTTCATGTTATCCTCAGAATGCCTCTATGAGGGCAAGGAGAGGATGCATTAATATTCCCATTTTCAGAGAAAGAAAATGAAGGTCGGAGAGATAAAATCATTGTCTTGGTAGGTTTTTAATATATCCCACCCAGCAAGTGGCAGAACTGTGGCTAGAACTCATCGCTTTACTTCCAATCCAAGGCTCTTTCTATTATATTATACATTATCATATATAATTATGCATAATATAGTATATTATAATATATTATAATTAATATGCCAGTTATACTGTACTTAATATACTCATTGTATTATATTCTACAGTACTTAGAATACTCAGATTATTTCTTTTCAAATCTAGTTCCCTGTTGTATTTCTCTTGTCTATGCATCTTCATGGAGATTGTTTCTAACCCATAGCTATTTTGTCAGAGTTCTATTGAATAAACAAATGTAAATGGGCAATCAGTCTCACTTGAAGTCACATATGTAAAGCACTTTCTTGGAGGGTTGAATTACTTTAACTGACAGCCTCACCCACTGGGTGGTAGCTTCCAGACTACGTGTATGCCACCTGCTGCACCCAAGGAGCATTTTGGGTGATAATCAGCAACAAAGAGTAAAAGCAGAAGTTACAAACCTGACTTCCTCTGGAACCTTAAGTAAAAAACAGAGCAACAGTTGCCAGGAAACCAAGCAGTGACTCCCCCCACCTCCCCGCCATCACTGCCTCCGGAAGGTGGCTCTTGTCCTCTGCAGGTTCTGAAGAGAGAGGCCTGGTACTCAGGCTGGAAATCTGTGGATACTGCGGGGGAGGGGGCGTGAGGTCGGGGATGGGGCAGGGGTCCCAGTGAGTTTTGCCTTAGTTTGAAATGGTTAAGTGGATGTTCAGTTATTCGTCCAATGACCTGGCGTGTAGTCCACTCCTCTCAGGCTAGTGTGAGGCTGGCTGCTAACTTTCACAATTTCTAGTAGTCTCTATTTCCAGTATGAGTCACTGAGGAACCCCAATTTTTTTTTTTTTTTTTTTTTTTTTGGCTGTGGCACATGGCTTGTGGGATCTCAGTTGCCTGACCGGGGACTGAACCTGGGCCATGGCAGTGAAAGTGAGGAGGCCTAACCACTGGACCACCAGGGAATTCCCGAGGAGCCCCAATCTTAACCAAATGCCCTTTCTCATTGACCGGCACGCTTAGAGTCTTTCCTCTGGAAGGGAAGCGTGTAACCCAGGCTCAAGCAACACACAAATGACATTGAATAGCAGTGCCTCACTGCGCTGGGCCCCCAGGCCATTGTCAGCCTCACGGAGTAGTTTCCAGCAAGTTCTGTGGTCAGAGAGAGAATGAAGGATCCTCCTCCTCCAAGTGGGGCCGAGCTGGTCCCCAGGCTGACATCCTCATGGCAAAACCAGTACAGGATGGGGGAGAGCCTCTCCGGGCCTCACGGGGAAGCTCCATCGCGTTCCCCACCACAGCCTGGGCTCCGGGAGCCCTGAGGGTGAGGACAGGGCGACACACAGGAACTGAGGGGGACCGCGGGCTGTCAGAGAGGGTCTCTTCCTCTTGACAGTTCACCACCTACCCCTGCCTCTGTTCCCACATTCCAGATTTAATCCTTAGATCAGGGCTGTCCAACAGAACTTCCTGCAATGGTGGAAATGCTCTATTTCCGTGCTGCTCAGTATGGCAGCCACTACCCCATATGGCTGTTGTGCACTTGAAATGTGACTAGTGTGAATAAAAGAGAAAATTTTTTATTTTAATTAATTTAAATGTAAACAGCCAAATGTGATGAGCGGCCACGGTATTGAACAGCACAGCTGTAGAGGCATTTACCCCAGAGCTGTGAGGATGAATTCCAGGAAGCCTTTCTCCGGCTGGCTGACAGCATCAGTGTTCTTTCATCTCTTTCATCTTACTATCTTATTTTTTTTCTACCGAATTTGTAGTTCCCCTAAAGCAGCTGTTCATTTTGGAAGGTCTGCCTTTGTCAGAAAAGAATTATCTCTTCATAGCTCTGGTCCCTATGATCACCTTAAAGTGTTCTCATGACCCAGAGGATCCCTGAGTCCAGTTTGAGTACCTCTGACTGAACTGTGGGCGGGTGAAACTCACTTCTCACAGTGATATTTACTGCCTCACTCTGGATGAGGCCATAGCTGTTGTCAGCTGTAGAGTAGTATCCCCCAGCCTGGCCCTCCGTGATAACAAGGATTTACAACTCTGCTCCCTGGAAATGCCAAGTTTTTGTCCCCAAACTCTCCTTCACGTCCCCGTCCCCTCTGTGTCAGGAAGAGGTGATGTCCCCTGCGCCTTCAGACACAGAGCAGACAAGGACCAGTGTCTTCCTTTCAATCACCTGCCCTTTGGGGGCAGAGTTTCCATGGAGACACAAGACACAGGGATCCCTGTGTGAATAGGAGACAGCAGGTGAGGCTTGACTCTTGGGAACATCAAGGCTGAAGTGGTTGGTATCACCCTAAAAGTGACAGCAGATGGAGTTGGAAATTTTGAGCAAGATCAGAAAAGAGAGATCTTTGTAGAGTACGAATTGAGGATGCTGGGTGTCAATCCTGAGTATATTTCTGTGGGAGGCAAGATTCTCACTTCTCAGCCTTCAGTCACATGAGGTTCCTCATCTCATAATGTACTCATTTCAGGAGCTTATTTCCCCTAGGGGGCCAGGGTGGGCAACACCAGGGAAAAATCCTTGGGCTTGTGCTTGGTGACAATGGGTAGAAGTCTTGTGTTGAGAACTAGGAAGAATAATGGAAAATATTAGCCCTCCTTTAAAGGGACATCACGCAAGATGATAAACTGCTTCTCTCCCTTCTTTTCAGACCTACCTGAAGACCCTCTGCTTCAATACTATCTTCTCTAATTGCTCCGATATAAAATGGGTCTCTCTGTTCTCTCAAATCCTATTGTATTGGATTTGGTACTAGGCTACTCTCTAGATGACTGTCAGCTCCCTGCAAAGCCTCTATAGCATAATAATAGGCATCCAGTATATATCTGATTATATTACAATAGGAAAGGTAAAGTTAAGAGGAATGTGGTGGACATTCTGAAGTTTTATGATTCTTGAAGCCTCTCGGTAACCATTCCAGTCCTAAAGCACTATTAGAAATGAGAGGAGCTCAGGATAGCCTCAGGATCTCTCTGGAACAGACCCCCATCCCCATCTTATGGGAAAAGAAGGAACTAAGTTCTGAATAATGCCCTGCCCTACCTCCCCTTTTCCAGCCCCAGTGTCCCTTTTCACCAAAACTCACTCTGCACATAAATTTGGAATCTCTGTCTCTGTTTCCAGACACAGGAAGTCACTTCTGTACCTTGTACCAGGAAGACCCTGAGTCTTCTTTCCACCTGGCAGTGATCTGGAGCTTTGGGGAGCTGCTCCAGCATGACCCTAGGTCCTAGACATCTCTGAAGAGGTGAAATTGAAGTTGGGCATCTGACTCTGTGGAGAGAGCGGAGTCTCACAGGTTAGGGTTACTAGACTCTCCTTGGTGGGCCAGATGGTGTTAGCTGTCAGCACAGGAGGTGGAAATAGCTCTAAAGAGAAGAACAGACATAATCCCAGGGCAGCGAGGCTCAGAGCACCTGGAGAGACTCATCTATGTTCTCAGCACTATCAAATAAGTCTTACAAAACCAAGTCAATAGAATCACCACCCAACTCCCTGGCACAACTGAAGTATCATAATTTCTACCCATGGCTTTCTAGGGAAGCTTGATGAGCACACCCTCTACCTCCCCGCTCCTTGACGAGCCTTGTTTGCACCCAACCCTGCTATACCTGGAGTGTAGTCATTACCTTGAATTTTGACCCTTACAAGGTTTGAAGTTCTTTGCCACAGAGATACATAACCTTTCTCAGAAAGCAGCGCAATTATATAAGCCATTGTATCTGGAGACCGCTTTTGGTATGCTGAAGCTTGAGTTCCTTGTAAAAGCAGCAAGTTGTTTTTTTTAACATCTTTATTGGAGTATAATTGCTTTACAATGGTGTGTTAGTTTCTGCTTTATAACAAAGTGAATCAGTTATACATATACGTATACCCCCATATCTCCTCCCTCTTGCGTCTCCCTCCCACCCTCCCTATCCCACCCCTCTAGGTGGTCACAGAGCACCGAGCTGATCTCCCTGTGCTATGCGGCTGTTTCCCACTAGCTATCTATTTTACATTTGGTAGTGTATATATGTCCATGCCACTCTCTCACTTCATCCCAGCTTATCCTTCCTCCTCCCCGTGTCCTCAAGTCCATTCTCTATGTCAAGCAGCAAGTTTTTTCCCACCCTTGTAGTAAATCATTTCATTCAATTCCCCTCCCTCCCTTCCCCAGCAACTCAGAATCACTCTATCCCCTTCAAAGATAGAGTGTGGGTCCTGGAGAATCAGCCAGTCTGCAACAGACAGTAGACACTCAATTCACTCCTTGATTTTCCATCCTCTGGGTGCCTGTTGATATCTTGCACTCACTTTCCCCACAAAACCTACCCATTCATAGTTTCTTCAATGACAGTTTTGCTTTTTCCTCATGAATTTTACCCTTCACTCAGGAGCAGATGATTTCTGAAGACTGACCCTCCTCTCCCTCACCTGAAGAGACTACCAGGTACACAGGGTCACTGGGACTCAAGTTCAGGGTACAGCACTGGTGCTTTCCAGCACGTGTCTCTTAAATAGCATTTGAAATGAAATTTTTAGTCCATATTCTTTCATAGGCTCATCATGCTCTCTCTGTTCCTGGGTAGAGGGATGCTTTGCAAGTCATTGTTACCACTGTGCCTTGGAAGGTGGTGGTCCATGGAGGATGGAAGAGAACACAGCTTTTGGTTGGGCAGCAGATGGAAGGAACCTGTCATGAATCAAGTTTCCACTGGGTGCCAGGCACCTAGTTGTACTCTTTACGTGAGGTCACTGAATCCTCACGAATACCCATGGGGTCATTACCATCATGTCTTATTTGTAAACATGTAAGTCAGTGGGGGATCAGGCCACTTTGCCCATGGTCACAGAGCTAGAATGTAGCAAAGATAGGATTTGAACCTCATTCGCTGAATTTTAAGGCCATAGTCTTTCTACTAAACCATGCTGTCTGCTTGAGAAAGAAAGAGACAGAGAAAGAAAGAGAAAGAGACCCTAAGTTTGGATTGGCTGCCAAAACCCTCATCCCTTGCTTGGCTGGTGCCAAGGAAGTGAGGAGCCCACATTGCTCTGGGGTAGTTATGGGACTTTCTCGTTTGATTCTTTATGAGTATCAGAGCCTGAAATGAATCAGACAAATGAGTAAACAGTTCCTCCTCCCACAGCCCAAAACAGCTCTGACTCTTGCTCAGACCAGGAAATAACAAGTTGAGACAGGGTCAATATGAAATATTGAGTTTGTAGGTAAAAAGGATGGAAATGACAGGAGTTTGTTCTGAGCCTGGATCAAAGATTTGGGTGAGACATTTCCTGTGACTATTTCTGTCCGAGCTGCCTCCCTGCTCCTAAAATGGACTTCCAGCTGCGGTGCTCCCAGGAGACTTCGTGCACCTGCAGCCAGGGGAAGACACTGTCTCCTTACTTGCCTTTCCTTTGTCAGGTGCGTCCTCCTCCTTTTGCAGAAGAGGTCAGAAAGTAAACTCTCGAGCAGAGCAGAGCAGGAAGGTGCCAGGAACAGAGAGGTAGATAGGACTAGAATGATGGCCTAGGGGAAAGGGGGACACTTCCCTGCAGCTGTGGGGAGAAGGATTGGTACAAGCTTCCCCAGGCTCCTGTGCCGGGCACTATAACTCCAAGGCCATGAAGAAGAAACAAAGAGGAACTTGCAGGACTCTCCTCAGCCAGGAACTGCAAGAGAGAGAGACATGAGAAATTAGCACAGTACAGGGATCCCGTCCTCAGCTGCACACTCACACTTTCTCTGCCTTTCTTTGCCTTCTCTACGTTGCCCTGTCCCTACCCAAACAGCCGATGGACACTTCTGCAGTTCATCATCAGGACCTATTGGCTACTCAGCAGTTCTCTTTTTTGGTCCCAGACGCTAGTACGGAATAGCCCAGAGGCAAGAAGGACAGTGGAGAAAGAAGTCTAGCCCTTCCCTTTCCTCGGCACTGGTCTCCCTTACCTGCTCTCTGGTTTGACTTTGTTGCCCAGAGAAGGGCTTAGCAGAAGTCTGATCTCACCAAGTTCTCATCTGGGGGACTATCCCTTTATAAGGGCACTCAGTGGAAGCAACTTCCTTGTTCACGCACTCATTTATTCAACAAGCGTTTGGTAAATACTTACTGTGCCAGGAGTGGGTCTAAATATTAGAGTTACCAAGAATAAGACACTGCCCCTACCCTCAAGAAAATTACAGTCTAATGGAGGAGATGTTAAGTTGATAAGAAATTACAATACAGTGTGATAGGGCTATGACAGTGGGAAGAGAGAGAATTGTTAAGAACACAGAAGTGGGTATCAAACTTCTCCTTTTTAAATAAAAAAAGACCATTTATGTAGTTTTGCAATGTAACAGGGATATATCAGAATAAAAATGCTAAGCCTACTATCAGAATTGAAGTTTGAAACTCTTATTTTTCAAATATTTTAAATATTATTTATATTTAAAAAAATATAACTGCCCATATATATTTTCAATTCCACTGCTCATCAGATTTCACTATTTCCTTCCAAACATTTTTCTTGTATGTGTATTATCTTAACCTAATTTTAGTACTTGTTAAGTTACAGTTTAGAATTCTGCTTTCATTTCTTTGATATTATCATATTATAATAAATACAGTGAACATCATGGTGCATATTTTCTTCTCCATGCTCACCCCTTTACTTTAGATTCCCAGAACTGGGATTCCTAGGTCAACATACATGCCATTTTTTAACTGGCTTTCCAGATATGCTTTACCACTTCCGCTGTCAGGAGCAATGTGACTGCATTTGCTTCACTCAATCTTCCCACACTGGGAAACTAGCATGTAGCCTTCTGGGATTATTGTTGCTGTTGCAAATTTATTGACTGTAAACTGTACCGCCATGCTTTAATCTGTGTTTCTTGAATGGATTTACTCATTCATACAAGAAATATTAATTGAGTGCAGCCTATGTGCCAGGCACTCTGCTAGGTTTTAGGGATAAACAATGGTTTTTGTGAAGCGGGTGATCAAGCAAGCAGCTGCTGCAGGAAGTGTCTTTTAGTAGATCATCATGATCTTTATCCATTTACCCAAAATATTTTCAAGTTTTTTTGCCAATTTATATGAATTCTTTACATCATATCTCAGCTCTTTGCCTTATTAGCTGTAAATATTTTCCAAAGGTAATACTCATTTTTATTATAGTTGTGTTAGTATCATAATACAGAAATATCAAATGTTTATTTTAGAAAATCTTCTCTGAATTTTCTACTACTTCAATATTTAGGAAGACATAATCTGTATAAAAATCCAATACAGTTTTAATTCATTTTCCATGTTTCTGAGAATTAAAAAAATACACTTATTTCTTAATTATCTGGTTTACTTTAAAATTTACAGTGGAATCTGTAAATATCTATTGTGTGATGATGTCTACTTACCATAAATTAAGCTAATATGTAATTGAACGTATTTCTAGATTTCTATTATTTTCCATTGATCTATATTTATATCTTGTACCCATAACATCATCTTTTTATATTGTTCTAGAATCTATTTTTAAAATATATGAATTAGATTTCCAATGTTACTCTTTTAAAAAAAAATCTATTCTTTGATACTCTCACCAATAGATTTTTCCAGATAAGTTTTTGAACATTTTATTGAACTCCCAGGAAAATTCTTCAGGTAGTTTGATTGAAATTATATGGAATCTATAAATCAACTTGGGGAGAACTGACATCTTTATAACACTTCTACCTTAGTGTTCCTATCCAGACTAATGACATGTCTTCATTCATTGAAGTTTTCTTTGTACAGTTTTATAGATTTCCTTTTATAAGTCAAAAAACATTTTTAGCACTCCTATTTTTTCACTTTTATGGCTATTTTAGATGGCATTTCTTTGCTATAATCTCAAACTAATATTTGATAATATTCAAGGATGTCACTGTTTTGGTTGTTTATCTTGAATCTTCCTAATTAATTCATATTCATGTACTTCAAACTATACCACATGAATGATATAATCAAGAATAGAGGCTGCATAGTTCATAACACAATAGCAAACAAGCAAGTGCCAAATAAGTGTGGTGGGAATGAATAAAGAATGAATAATATATTTTAAATCTTGCCTTCCAATGTGTATGCCTCTTACTTTTGCTACTAATGTTAGTGTATTGGCAAAATTTAAAAACTATTACAAATAATAAGGATAGCAAGCATCTTGGTTCTAGCTCCAATTTGAATGGCAATTTTAGTGTTGTTCTGTTATGTATAATATTGGCTGTCAATCTAGAACAGGTATTCTTTGTTATGTTAAGTAGGTAGTCTTCTGTTCTGTGATACTTATTTTAGGGATAGATATTGATTTTTTATACCTATTCTAATACTTTTGGCACCTGTTGTCACCATAATTTTTCTCCTATTTAGCATTTTGATGTGGTTAATTATATAATAACCATCGATTTATCTATTCTTCAATTCTGACACAAATTCTACTCGGTAGTAGTTAGTGTAAGATGAAAATACTTAACACAAGCAAATTGCTAGTGAGCACTCAAAAAATATTAACATTTCTATTGTTATCATTTTTATTTTGACACGCTGCTAAATTCTTATTTAAGAAGATAGGGACCCACATTCCAAGGAAAGCTTCCCAGTCCATTTTACCCCTAGAGAATGCCTGAGGGCAGAGGCCAAGGGAATTTTTATGGGCATCTGAGACTAGTGCTCTGGGGACGCTGAACAATCCATCCCATCCAGGTCTTGCTCTGTGGTGCCCACTCACCTAGAACCAGCAGCAAATCCACAGCAGCATGGAGTCTTGTTCCAGGAGACTCAGAAGCAGTTCCTCTTGGAAATTGACAGTTGTACTTGGATCTGAGGACAGAGGCTGTCCACAGTGGCACCAATAAGCATGGTCCAGAAGATTCTGAAAAGGGGAAGCCGAGGACACTGCTATTTGCTAATTGCCATTTCCTCTGCTGTGGGTCCTAAGGAAGTGAAATTGTTCTCTTGTTTATATATCTGCTTAAATATAGGTCAACAATGTAGCTAAAATAGTCAAGAAGTCATCCAGGAACTGTAAGACTTGGTATCCCATTATAACAGTTCAAGTCTCCCTAGTTTCTGTGTCTGGGGGATTTTTCATTCCTTTAACAATTATCTATTGCTTATTTACTGTGTCTCATGGGCTGAGTTATACAGGTGACCTATATCTCCCTGGCCATGTTGTGTTGAACAAAGCTAACGATCCCTGCCCTCGTATAGTTTCTAGTCTAATGAGGGGAGAAAGCCTTGATAGAGAATGACATATCTATTTTCCTGTTAGGATCAAAAAACTTACTTGAACCTAAATGTAAGGCCAGACACTATCAAACTCTTAGAGGAAAACAGAGGCAGAACACTCTATGACATAAATCGCAGCAAGATCCTTTTGACCCATCTCCTAGAGAAATGGAAATAAAAACAAAAATAAACAAATGGGACCTAATGAAACTTAAAAGCTTTTGCACAGCAAAGGAAACCATAAACAAGACCAAAAGACAACCTTCAGAATGGGAGAAAATATTTGCAAATGAAGCAACTGACAAAGGATTAATCTCCAAGATTTACAAGCAGCTCATGCAGCTCAATAACAAAAAAACGAACAACCCAATCCAAAAATGGGCAGAAGACCTAAATAGACATTTCTCCAAAGAAGATATACAGATGGCCTACAGACACATGAAAGAATGCTCAACATCATTAATCATTAGAGAAATGCAAATCAAAACTACAATGAGATATCATCTCACACCGGTCAGAATGGCCATCATCAAAAAATCTAGAAACAATAAATGCTGGAGAGGGTGTGGAGGAAAGGGAACACTCTTGCACTGTTGGTGGGAATGTAAATTGATACAGCCACTATGGAGAACAGTATGGAGGTTCCTTAAAAAACTACAAATAGAACTACTATACGACCCAGCAATCCCACTACTGGGCATATACCCTGAGAAAACCATAGGTCAAAAAGAATCATGTACCAAAATGTTCATTGCAGCTCTATTTACAATAGCCAGGACATGGAAGCAACCTAAATGTCCATCGACAGATGAATGGATAAAGAAGATGTGGCACATATATACAATGGAATATTACTCAGCCATAAAAAGAAATGAAATGGAGGTATTTGTAATGAGGTGGATGGAGTTAGAGTCTGTCATACAGAGTGAAGTAAGTCAGAAAGAGAAAAACAAATACAGTATGCTAACACATATATACGGAATCTAAGGGAAAAAAAAAAAAAAAAAGGCCATGAAGAACCTAGTGGCAAGACGGGAATAAAGACACAGACCTACTAAAGAATGGACTTGAGGATATGGGGAGTGGGTGGGGTGAGATGTGACAGGGTAAGAGAGTGTCATGGACATATATACACTACCAAATGTAAAATAGATAACTAGTGGGAAGCAGCCGCATAGCACAGGGAGATCAGCTCGGTGCTTTGTGAACACCTAGAGGGGTGGGACGGGGAGGGTGGGAGGGAGGAAGATGCAAGAGGGAAGAGAAATGGGAACATATTGTATATGTATAACTGATTCACTTTGTTATAAAGCAGAAGCTAACACACCATTGTAAGGCAATTATACTTCAATAAACATGTTAAAAAAAAAAATCAAACTCAAGAAAGACAAATGTTGGTAAAAAGGAAAGTTGCTTTTAATCAGAATGCCGGCAATCTGGGGAGATGGTAGACTCAGCTTCCCCAAAAAATCACCTCCAAAGACTCTGCTCGACCATGAAAGTTTTAAAGGAAAAAAAGGAAATAATCTCAGTTAATCTTTGAGATAGGGGGTCAGAGTCATCCCTATCCCCCATGGCATGCAGGCCCATTTACTTCTTGTGATCGTCCTCTAGATGTTATCTTGTTTACACAGTTTGGTCGTAAAGTTTGTTCACGATATTACTGAAGACAAGCTAGGGAAGAGATATGGTCATCTGTTAATTACTTATTCTTCATTTCTACTTCTTTGATCTAGGAAAGAACCAACGAAGTATTGTGCGATCAAAAGATTTGAAAGGTCTGCTAGAGCCAGAGATGCGTAGAGCAAGGGGGTGCTTGGTTTAAAAGTTAGTAACAATATAGCTTTGCTAAAGTGACAAGAAAAGGGGTTTCCTGCTGAGGGCAGTTTCCTGCAGAGAGCTGCTTACATATGCACTCCAACTCCTTCTCCACCCAGTGGGTCTTAGTGATCACATAGATCTTACAAGTCCTGGGATGTGTCCTATTGCAGTTCCACAGTAGGTGGTGCTCAGTACGCTGAAGCCCGTGGGTGACCATGTTATCACTCACGTGGTAGGAGGGCTTCCTTGGAAAGAGTACCTCTGGGATGGGTCCTCTGTTTTAGCCACCACTGCTGGACACTTTCAAGATGTCCCTCCCAGTAGTAGAGCCTATGGTTGATTGACCCTGGGACATCCTGGGACACAGACAGATCCTGAAAACAGTGTGAGGGAGACGTTCAGGAGCTCCATCTGTTCAGGAGCAGATAACTACCTCTCTCCTTGACGCAAAGCCTCTGTTTCTTTTCCTTCCCCTTATTCTCACACCAGCTCTACCACTGCCTTTGCCTTTTGAACTCAAAGTATTCATTTCCTTCTTGAAAGTAAAAATTAAATTGTCTGTTAGGAAGGTCTTAGCCCACAGGAACCCGGAAAGACCTGTTTATTCTTTCTAGGATTATGGAGGGTTTGGTACTTAGGAACCCAAAGGCCTGTTATCCTCCTGGGGATGGAGGTCACTGTACCCGCCCCCTGTCCTTCCCCACACCCCTGCCCTGATGCACATTCACACAAACATACACAGCAAGTATGGACCAAGGATACTTCTTGTCACTTTCTTACTAAAAACTGTAAAACAAATTGTCTAGGACTTCACTGGAATATAGCTACATATAAAATGACTTAGACACACAACGGCTGTTTGTACTGTTGACCTGAAACAAATAGACCGCCAGGTATTTCTCCAGCAAAGGTGGGATTATTTGGGATCAGCAGAGAATTACAATTCAGGGTCTGCAACCACGGTTAGCCACATGCAAGTCCCCACACAGCGAGGGAAGGAGAATGCTTTTCTAGAGGGAAAAGGAAGCTGAGAGGGCTGCAGTAAAAAGAGTCCAAAACTTCAGTAGTTGCTGAGTCCTTGCTAAAAGAGGAGTCTTTCTTCTTCCTGGTCGGCTCTGCTGCTATCACAGGGTGTGAGAGCTCCCCCTGCTGGTCTTCTGACTCTATTTAATCGCAGTTCCTGTTCATTAACTTTTTACGGGAGAGATCTAAGCTGGCTTCTTGACTTTGATAGCTGCTTTTTATAATAGATATGAATACAGTTATGGCTACTTCAAATGTCATCTCTACCCTTTTCTGACTCTGCTGATTGCGGTGTGCAGTGGTGAGGAGTGGGAGAAGGAAAGTTTTTAAAAGCCTGCAAAGGCATTCTCTATGCAGTTTTGCTGAAATAATAAACAGAATCATCATCACCCCCATCATCCTCTGATCTAATACTTACTAAGGACTTACTAAATGCCATACATTGTGCCAGGTATCTCATGTTCTCCTCCCGAAACCTCTGTAAGTTAGATGATATTATTATCCCCATTTCAGGACATCGCCAAAGCCAATTATTGCACCTCACACCCCCTTATCACTAAAGAAGAGGCAAAATCCTTGGTAGATTTTCTTTTTTATTTTGGAGGCAACGTATTCCTCATTTAAGTGTACTACTCTGACCCAATCACTGAGTAGCCCAGACGACTGTCAGTTCTGAGTGAGGGCCAAGTCCGCGTTGCCATGGAAGCTGCTCCACCATGGGAGGGGTACAGTCCTGCAGATCTGATGTTGCCTGAGATGACTGTGGCAAGTATGGATGTTGCACGGGGCATCCGAGGAGCCAGGAGAGGAGAATTACAGCATAGCGTCCTAAGATTTTAGACAAAAACTATGGACTCTCTTCTAGAGATAGCTCCTGAGATAACTCTTCTTCTTTTGAGAAGTAGCATCTGATTTGTTACTGGGTCTTACTGGAAATTGAATGCTTAACCATGGGACATCAAGTGACCACAAAATCTGAACTTCTCATCATGAGATAGATGTTATATAATCATGTTGTATATGCACAGCAGCAATCCATCCTCAAGAGTAAAAACAAAAAAAAAACAAAAAACACAAAAAAACAAAACAAAACACAAAACAAAACAAAACTAGGCTCAAGCAGGCATAAGTTAGTTGTGTGATGTGTGAGCAGGTAGCTCAGGCTGCTATAGCACCGACTTTTGCCTCATTTCCTCCTCTCTTTCAGTCCACATGTAGAGTTCCTTATAACTAGTTAACTAAAGAAGAAAAACTAGGGCTTGTTTCATGACGATTTTGCACAAAATGCTGAAATTAATTGGAAGTGAACTGCTATAGCATTACCACTCCAACTAGGATTGTTCCTGAAAAAAAGTGATGAAGGGAATCCTTACAAGGGACAGAACTTCAAGCATTATAAATGGTCATCTTCTCAGTCTGACTTGAAACCAAATGAATTCTGATTAATTCATCTTTACAGTTGAGGGTCAAGGAGCTCCCCTCCTTGGGGTAGGAAGTCCAGCATTTAGCTAGGGAGGTAGAACCAGCCCTGGGGATGAGACACTGTTACAGTTTCCAGAGTACAAGTCTGGGTAAGAAACAAGCTGAGAGTTCTCAGCACCAGCAAACAGGGCACACAGCAGGACACCCACTGTCCTTGAGGTTGTGAAGAAACTTACATACTAGCGGAGAAGGCAAATATTATACAAATAAACGATTATGTAAATGAGATAGTTTCAGATAGTGGGGCTTTCTATGAAAGAAACAAAATAGAAATCAAAATATGTGGTTAGATAAAATGCAGCAAGCAACAACAATAGCAACAGCAACAACAGCTACTATTTGAGTGTTTAGTAAATTTCAGACATAGTTCTAAGCCCTTGGCACAAGTTAACTCATTTCATCCTCACAAAATCTTGTTATTCTCATTTTAATATGAGGAAACTGAGGCATAAGGAAGTTGAGTATTTGTCCAAGGACACAGGGGGCTGGTGGACGAGTCTGCCTGGTTTCAGGGGCAGGTTAGTGCTGAGGTTCCCACAGCATCCCACTTTCTGATTCCAATTTGTTTCTGACCTTTCTGATCAGTATTCTAAAAGCAATTGTTTTTTAATAATAATTTCCCACTTCTATTTAAGGTCACATAAGTTGGTCCACATTCCCTGATACCAAAAGAGTCCTATTGATATTTTATGAGTAAAGAGCAATTTCCACTTTCAGTAGATTGAAACCTGTGTGGAGAGCAAGGTTCTCCTCTTTACCATATTAGTGTTAGGGGCCTTTCTTTCCATTAGGTACTGAGGGACCAAAAAAATAAAAAGTTTATATGAAGAACTAGTTGAGGCACCTGGTTAATGGGAAGCTAAAGCTAAATGGCTGCGTTGGCTATTGAAAGCAGATGATGATCGCAAGGATACTACTTTATTCTGGACATGGATCGTGGATTTATCTGCGAGATTCCCTTTGTTTTCAGGATCCATCTCACCGAAGTCTGTCATTTGCCAAACCCCAAGGAGATTGATGGCACAGACACTATTCCATCAATAGCCACCTGTAAAACCTGCCCTTCTATTTGAAGAGCTCTTATCCCTCCCTCATTAGCATTCCTCAGCAGATAGGTTTACCTTTTAGGGCAGGCCCTGCTCACACAGAATGACAGGCAGGAGACTGGGGTGCAGATGGGTGTAACCACAGAGGTCTCTTGGCCTCAAGTGGTGGGAGCCTCACTCTTGTAGCTGTTAGAGAGAAGGGGCTTAGATGGATATACATGAGTGTTCTCGGTGCTGATAAAGGGAGTGGACCTTGCCTGGAGACCATAAAGCAGGAACAGAAGTCACAGATTTTTTTTTTTTTTCTTCTGCCTGGAACTGCCAAAGAAAAGAAACCAGAGACTTGCACAGAATTGCTCATTTTCCAATCTTTTCAATTTGCAAACTTCTGAGAACTTTCTCAGCAACCTACTAACCACTACTTCTTCCTTTTGTGCTTACTTCCCTCTGTTCCTTTTTTACCCCTCACACCATATGTAAAGCAGCCCAGTCCCTGCTGAAAGGCTGAAGAAATTAGCAGTTGTTGAAGCAGAATCACATTAATTATCCATCGATAGAGAAGAGGGGAGAGATTCATTTTAAGAGTGGCTTGTGTAGATAGATCCATTCAACTTCCTTCAAACCAAGGAAGGCAGAGAGAAGAATTTACAGTTGTCAGAGAGAGTAATGTGTAAATATGATTTCATCTACTAGAAGGACAGTACTGGGAGGAAACTGAAATGTCAAAGGGACCTGTGAGAGGCTATTTCATTGTAAGTTATAATACTTGATATAAGTGTCTCTTTATTCTCCAACAAGGCACTGCTTTTGGCTTGCATCTTAAGAGTATGTCCCCTGTAAGTGCGTAGCATGGACAAAAGTGGATGCTCCAATATATATTCCACCATGCTTGCTTTTGGAAGAATGAAGCTGTTCTCTAAACTGAATGACTCAAGGATTATGGTTCTTTTAAGCAGTAACCCTTAGTCCATGATTCTGAAATAGTCCTTTGTTGTTAGGTTGTTTGCAGTTAGGGGTCCCTATCTTTAATTCTTTCTGTCTGACACTTAATTTTCAGAGATTTTTGAGCATCAAGACACCCTGCTTTGGAGAACGCAATTCAAGAAGTGGCATGTCTTCCACATTACACATGGGTATTTCCTCTCTTCAGACCAAGTTTTGGTTTCATGTTTAGAGAAATTTAGAGAAGTGTCAGCAGATGTCCTGTCTCTTCACCCATGGCTGGAAGAGGGCATTTTCATAAATGAATATATCTTTATATTCTATTAGATAACTTTGGCATATTAAAATACCATGAACAAAAGTATAAGGCAAAGGACACACCATGAATATCTACATCACACATAATAAGTAAAGGATTAGTATCATTAGTTCATAAAGTAATCACACAGTTCACTAGGAAAAGACAGTTCCAACTGCTAGAAAAAAATATAAAAATATTATCACAAATTGACTATTGGTTTAAAGAAAAAGAACACTACCCCACACACATAAAACAATATTCAACTTCGCTAATAACCAAATAAAATGTAAACCATCAAGTATAGCTTCTGTTATCATATTTGTAAAAAAAAAAACAAAAAACACCACCCAGTGTTGGAACACATGCACGTTTCTGGAACAATAAAATATAAAGTTGTACTGGATTAAGAGCTTTAACATTCTTTATAATCCATTTCCCAATAAGAATTTAGTGTGAGAAAATAGTCAGAGATACAGAAAAAAGTTACACCTCAAAGTTTTTACAAAAGTAGAAAAAAAATGAAATATCCTAAAATGGGAGAATCTATATCATGCAATACTATATAGTTATTAAATTCATGTTTTAGAATAATACGTAAGAGCATGAAAAATGTCCAAATATATTAAGTACTGAAGGAAAATTATATCAGAGGGAAAATTGGATCTTCAGGAAAAGTTAAGAGCATTGAAATATCTGGAGAAAAATAAAAGATTACAATTTTCTACTTGTTATTTAAAATAGGTGTGACTACTTAAAACATAAATTATAACAATCACTTATGTGATTTTTTTACATGTATGTAAATGTAGTACCTATGACAAATATCACATAAAGAATTCAAGGAGTACCAAGATGGCGGAGTAGAAGGACGTGCTCTCACTCCCTCTTGCGAGAGCACCAGAATCAAAACTGGCTGCTGGACAATCATTGACAGGAAGACCCTGGACTTCACCAAGGAGGATACCCCACGTCCAAGGACAGAGGAGAAGCCACAGTGAGACGGTAGGAGGGGCGCAATCAGAGTAAAATCAAATCCCATAACTGCTGGGTGGGTGACTCACAGACTGGCGAACACTTATACCACAGAAGTCCACCCACTGGAGTGAAGGTTCTGAGCCCCACGTCAGGCTTCCCAACCTGGGGGTCCGGCTACGGGAGGAGGAATTCCTAGAGAATCAGGTCTTGAAGCCTAGTGGGAATTGATTGCAGGACTTTGACAGGACTGGGGGAAACAGAGACCCCACTGTTGGAGGGCACACACAAAGTAATGTGTGCATCGGGACCCAGGGGAAGGAGCAGTGACCCTGGGGGAGACTGAACCAGACCTACCTGCTGGTGTTGGGGGGTCTCCTGCAGAGGCGAGTGGTGGCTCTGTTTCACCGTGGGGATAAGGACACTGGCAGCCGAGGTTCTGGGAAGTTCTCCTTGGCGTGAGCCCTCCCAGAGTCTGCCATTAACCCCACCAAAGAGCACGGGTAGGCTCCAGTGTTGGGTTGCCTCAGGCAAAACAACCAACAGGGAGGGAACCCAGCCCCACCCATCAACAGTCAAGTGGATTAAGGTTTTACTGAGCTCTGACCGCCACAGCAACAGGGAGGGAACCCAGCCCCACCCATCAACAATCAAGTGGATTAAGGTTTTACTGAGCTCTGACCACCACAACAACAGTCAGATCTACCCACCACCAGAGCCTCCCATCAGGCCTCTTAGATAGCCTCAACCACCAGAGGGCAGACAACAGAAGCAAGATAAACTACAATCCTGCAGCCTGTGGACCAAAAACCACAGTTACAGAAAGATAGAGAAGATGAAAAGGCAGAGGGCTATGTACCAGATGAAGGAACAAGAAAAAACCCCAGAAAAACAACTAAATGAAGTGGAGATAGGCAACCTTCCAGAGAAAGAATTCAGAATAATGATAGTGAAGATGATCCAGGACCTCGGAATAAGAATGGAGGCAAAGATTGAGAAGATGCAAGAAATGATTAACAAAGACCTAGAAGAATTAAAGAACAAACAAACAGAGATGACCAATACAATAACTGAAATGAAAACGACACTAGAAGGAATCAATAGCAGAATAACTGAGGCAGAAGAACGGATAAGTGACCTGGAAGACAGAATGGTGGAATTCACTGCTGCGGAACAGACTAAAGAAAAAAGAATGAAAAGAAATGAAGAGAGCCTAAGAGACCTCTGGGACAACATTAAACGCAACAACATTCGCATTATAGGGGTCCCAGAAGGAGAAGAGAGAGAGAAAGGACCAGAGAAAATATTTGAAGAGATTATAGTCGAAAACTTCCCTAACATGGGAAAGGAAATAGCCACCCAAGTCCAGGAAGCACAGAGAGTCCCATACAGAATAAACCCAAGGAGAAACACTCCGAGACACATAGTAATCAAAGTGGCAAAAATTAAAGACAAAGAAAAATTATTGAAAGCAGCAAGGGAAAAACGACAAATAACATACAAGGGAACTCCCATAAGGTTAACAGCTGATTTCTCAGCAGAAACTCTGCAAGCCAGAAGGGAATGGCATGATATACTTAAAGTGATGAAAGGGAAGAACCTACAACCAAGATTACTATACCCGGCAAGGATCTCATTTAGATTTGATGGAGAAATCAAAAGCTTTACAGACAAGCAAAAGCTAAGAGAATTCAGCACCACCAAACCAGCTCTACAACAAATGCTAAAGGAACTTCTCTAAGTGGGAAACACAAGAGAAGAAAAGCACCTACAAAAACAAACCCAAAACAATTAAGAAAATGGTCATAGGAACATACATATCGATAATTACCTTAAACGTGAATGGATTAAACGCCCCAACCAAAAGACATAGACTGGCTGAATGGATACAAAAACAAGACCCATATATATGCTGTCTACAAGAGACCCACTTTAGACCTAGGGACACATACAGACTGAAAGTGAGGGGATGGAAAAAGATATTCCATGCAAATGGAAATCAAAAGAAAGCTGGAGTAGCTATACTCATATCAGATAAAATAGACTTTAAAATAAAGAATGTTACAAGAGACAAGGAAGGACACTACATAATGATCCAGGGATCAATCCAAGAAGAAGATATAACAATTATAAATATATATGCACCCAACATAGGAGCACCTCAATACATAAGGCAACTGCTAACAGCTATAAAAGAGGAAATCGACAGTAACACAAAAATAGTGGGGGACTTTAACACTTCACTTACACCAATGGACAGATCATCCAAAATGAAAATAAATAAGGAAACAGAAGCTTTAAATGACACAATAGACCAGATAGATTTAATTGATACTTATAGGACATTCCATCCTAAAACAGCAGATTACACATTCTTCTCAAGTGCGCACGGAACATTCTCCAGGATAGATCACATCTTGGGTCACAAATCAAGCCTCAGTAAATTTAAGAAAATTGAAATCATACCAAGCATCTTTTCTGACCACAACGCTATGAGATTAGAAATGAATTACAGGGAAAAAAACGTAAAAAAGACAAACACATGGAGGCTAAACAATACGTTACTAAATAACCAAGAGATCACTGAAGAAATCAAAGAGGAAATCAAAAAATACCTAGAGACAAATGACAATGAAAACACGACGACCCAAAACCTATGGGATGCAGCAAAAGCGGTTCTAAGAGGGAAGTTTATAGCTATACAAGCCTACCTAAAGAAACAAGAAAAATCTCAAGTAAACAATCTAACCTTACACCTAAAGAAACTAGAGAAAGAAGAACAAACAAAACCCAAAGTTAGCAGAAGGAAAGAAATCATAAAGATCAGAGCAGAAATAAATGAAATAGAAACAAAGAAAACAATAGCAAAGATCAATAAAACTAAAAGTTGGTTATTTGAGAAGATAAACAAAATTGATAAGCCATTAGCCAGACTCATCAAGAAAAAGAGGGAGAGGACTCAAATCAATAAAATCAGAAATGAAGAAGGAGGAGTTACAACAGACACCGCAGAAATACAGAACATCCTAAGAGACTACTATAAGCAACTTTATGCCAATAAAATGGACAACCTGGAAGAAATGGACAAATTCTTAGAAAGGTATAACCTTCCAAGACTGAATCAGGAGGAAACAGAAAATATGAACAGACCAATCACAAGTAATGAAATTGAAACTGTGATTAAAAATCTTCCAACAAACAAAAGTCCAGGACCAGATGGCTTCACAGGTGAATTCTATCAAACATTTAGAGAAGAGCTAACACCCATCCTTCTCAAACTCTTCCAAAAAATTGCAGAGGAAGGAACACTCCCAAACTCATTCTATGAAGCCACCATCACCCTGATACCAAAACCAGACAAAGACACTACAAAAAAAGAAAATTACAGACCAATATCACTGATGAATATAGATGCAAAAATCCTCAACAAAATACTAGCAAACAGAATCCAACAACACATTAAAAGGATCATACACCATGATCAAGTGGGATTTATCCCAGGGATGCAAGGATTCTTCAATATACGCAAATCAATCAATGTGATACACCATATTAACAAATTGAAGAATAAAAACCATATGATCATCTCAATAGATGCAGAAAAAGCTTTTGACAAAATTCAACACCCATTCCTGATAAAAACTCTCCAGAAAGTGGGCATAGAGGGAACCTACCTCAACATAATAAAGGCCATATATGACAAACCCACAGCAAACATCATTCTCAATGGTGAAAAACTGAAAGCATTTCCTCTAAGATCAGGAACGAGACAAGGATGTCCACTCTCACCACTACTATTCAACATAGTTCTGGAAGTCCTAGCCACGGCAATCAGAGAAGAAAAAGAAATAAAAGGAATACAAATTGGAAAAGAGGAAGTAAAACTGTCACTGTTTGCGGATGACATGATACTATACATAGAGAATCCTAAAACTGCCACCAGAAAACTGCTAGAGCTAATTAATGAATATGGTAAAGTTGCAGGATACAAAATTAATGCACAGAAATCTCTTGCATTCCTATACACTAATGATGAAAAATCTGAAAGAGAAATTATGGAAACACTCCCATTTACCATTGCAACAAAAAGAATAAAATACCTAGGAATAAACCTACCTAGGGAGACAAAAGACCTGTATGCAGAAAACTATAAGACACTGATGAAAGAAATTAAAGATGATACCAACAGATGGAGAGATATACCATGTTCTTGGATTGGAAGAATCAACATTGTGAAAATGAGTATACTACCCAAAGCAATCTACAGATTCAATGCAATCCCTATCAAATTACCAATGGCATTTTTTACGGAGCTAGAACAAATCATCTTAAAATTTGTATGGAGACACAAAAGACCCCGAATAGCCAAAGCAGTCTTGAGGCAAAAAAATGGAGCTGGAGGAATCAGACTCCCTGACTTCAGACTATACTACAAAGCTACAGTAATCAAGACAATATGGTACTGGCATAAAAACAGAAACATAGATCAATGGAACAAGATAGAAAGCCCAGAGATTAACCCACGCACCTATGGTCAACTAATCTATGACAAAGGAGGCAAAGATATACAATGGAGAAAAGACAGTCTCTTCAATAAGTGGTGCTGGGAAAACTAGACAGCTACATGTAAAAGAATGAAATTAGAATACTCCCTAACACCATACACAAAAATAAACTCAAAATGGATTAGAGACCTAAATATAAGACTGGACACTATAAAACTCTTAGAGGAAAACATAGGAAGAACACTCTTTGACATAAATCACAGCAAGATCTTTTTTGATCCACCTCCTAGAGTAATGGAAATAAAAACAAAAATAAACAAGTGGGACCTAATGAAACTTCAAAGCTTTTACACAGCAAAGGAAACCATAAACAAGACGAAAAGACAACCCTCAGAATGGGAGAAAATATTTGCAAATGAATCAACGGACAAAGGATTAATCTCCAAAATATATAAACAGCTCATTCAACTCAATATCAAAGAAACAAACACCCCAATCCAAAAATGGGCAGAAGACCTAAATAGACATTTCTCCAAAGAAGACATACAGACGGCCACGAAGCACATGAAAAGCTGCTCAACATCACTAATTATTAGAGAAATGCAAATCAAAACTACAATGAGGTATCACCTCACTCCTGTTAGAATGAGGATCATCAGAAAATCTACAAACAACAAATGCTGGAGAGGGTGTGGAGAAAAGGGAACCCTCTTGCACTGTTGGTGGGAATGTAAATTGATACAGCCACTATGGAGAACAATATGGAGGTTCCTTAAAAAACTAAAAATAGAATTACCATATGACCCAGCAATCCCACTACTGGGCATATACCCAGAGAAAACCGTAATTCAAAAAGACACATGCACCCGAATGTTCATTGCAGCACTATTTACAATAGCCAGGTCATGGAAGCAACCTAAATGCCCATCAACAGACGAATGGATAAAGAAGATGTGGTACATATATACAATGGAATATTACTCAGCCATAAAAAGGAACGAAATTGAGTCATTTGTTGAGACGTGGATGGATCTAGAGACTGTCATACAGAGTGAAGTAAGTCAGAAAGAGAAAAACAAATATCGTATATTAATGCATGTATGTGGAACCTAGAAAAATGGTACAGATGAGCCAGTTTGCAGGGCAGAAGTTGAGACACAGATGTAGAGAATGGACATATGGACACCAAGGGGGGAAAACTGCAGTGAGGTGGGGATGGTGGTGTGCTGAATTGGGCGATTGGGATTGACATGTATACGCTGATGTGTATAAAATTGATGCCTAATAAGAACCTGCAGTATAAAAAAACAAACAAAACAACTAATACTAAACTTTCATTGGGTTATTTGTATGGAAATATGTTAATATAAATGTTTCAGACATTACATGAAATTTCTAAAAATCTTATATTTGTATTTGTATGGAAATATGTATGGAAATATGTTAATATAAATGTTTCAGACGTTACATGAAATTTCTAAAAATCTTATATTTGTATTTGTATGGAAATATGTATGGAAATATGTTAATATAAATGTTTCAGACATTACATGAAATTTCTAAAAATCTTATATGTTCTGGTATAATGTTATAAGTCATAATCCTAGTTATTACTTTAAAATGTATATCTCAGAAATAACTAATTTTCTTGTCAACTGCATTATTATGAACTTTCATCAAATCTTTTACCGTGGTCATTTTTAAGTCTTTTGTCATTTACAGACAGTTCTGGGTGTACTCTGATGATTTTGCAAATATGTTCCTAAAAAGGGTTTCATCTTCAAGAAATTCATGGAAAAGACTCTGACAAGTACAGGTTTCTGGTAACTGACTGTACTGCTGAACTGAATGAATAAGCATTTTCAGAACTCTGATGAAAAACTGATGAACTCATAAAAGTGCTAACAAAAGATCAAGATGAAAAAAAAAACAACAATTAATTACATGGGACTGAGTGAACTGATGAGGATGAGTATAATTTTTGTGACTTTCTGTCTGAATTAAAAAAAAAAAAAAAATCCCACAAGGACTCAGAGGCAGGGAATATACAAATCAATTTTCACTGCAAAGTAAAGGAGCTGTTACAGTGGAGGATTACTGGACTGAATGTCAATATTATGACATAGTATGAGTGTGTTTCATGTTTGGTAATTGCAATCATTGTTGCTTTTGTTGTGGTCATCCATGTACAATGCTTGGTGTCAGTCTATTTATCTCTTGTAAAAATAAAATACAGTGTGTGTGTGTGTGGGGAAAAAAAAAAAAAGAAGAACATACATATGGCAAAAAAAAAAAAAGAATTCAAGGAGCTGGGATATAAAGATACCTATATGGTTTCATTTCTCCATTTTATATGGAGAAGTAGAATACTAATTTCAAGCAGATCAGGAAAGATTAAGAATGTATATTGTAATCTCTAGATCAGCCTTTAAAAATAATATAAAGACATATAGGTAAAAAGATAATAAAATTGCCATATTTAACACACTAAAATAGGATACTAAAAATATTCAAATAATTCGAAAGAGGGAAAGGGAAAAACAAAGGAACAAAAAAACAGTAGAGAAAAACAGGAAGCAAAAAATAAAATTATTAAGTCCAATCATATCAATAATTATCTGAAATATTAGTGGTCTAAACACTAATGAAATGAAAGAAATTATATGAATAGTTAAAAGAGTGAGACCCAACTATACACTGCTTACAAGAAACACACTTGGAATATAAAGACACTGATTGAAAGTAAATGGATAGAAACATATACATTATTCAAACAATAGCGTAAGAGAACTGGAGTGGTTACACTAATATTGGATAAAATAGATCTCAAGACATTATTATTAGAGATAAAATGGAATTTCATGATGAAAGAGACAACTTCAGGAATCCATAATTATTAATGTGTATACATCTAGTACAAGAGCCTCAAATACATGACACAAAAATTGATGGTAAAAAGGGAAAAATACATAATTCCACAATCATAGTAGGAAATTTTAAAATTCTTCTCTCAGATCTTGAAAGAACGTTAGACAAAAACTCAATAAAGACACAGAAAATTTGAACAACACTCTCAACTTCCTCGACTTAATTGATATTTATAGAATAGGGCACTCCAAAATTGCAGAATATATATTATTTTCAAGTGCACATGGTATACTCATCGAGACAGATTATATACTGGGTCATAAAACTAGTCCCAATAGGTCTGAAATGACTGAAATAATAGAATGTTCTCCAATGATAATGCAATTAAATTAGAAATCAGTATTGAAATCATGTACATACCCCTGTGACCTTGTCTTTTGAAGTAAAAGGCTGACTCAAGAGTTAATGATTGGGAAATGTGAAGATGTAGAAACAAGGAATAGCTGTTGGGCTGGGGAACTGGTAACAATTTAGACTATAAATCCACCACATCAAATTAAAAATGTTTGCTTTTGAAAGGTACAGTTAAGAAAATGTAAAGGCAAGTCATGTATCAGGAGAAAATATTTGCTAAGCATTTGTGACAAAGGTATACATATCCCAAATACATAAAGAACTCCAGTAACTCAGTAATAAGAAGACAAAGAACTCAAATTATAAAGAGGCAAAAGAAAGTTTACTCAGCAAATTATGCTGGAACAACTGGATATTCACAAGAAAAAAATGAACATTTTTCCTCACACAGTACACACACACAAATTTTCAGTCTAAATGGCTCTTAGGTCTATATGTAAGGGTTAAACTATAAAATTTCTAGAAAACAAAATAGGAAAGAATCCTTTGACTTTGTGGTATACTTTCTTATATAAAAAACACAAAGCTTACCCATAAAATGAAAAAGTAGATAAATTGGATTTTATCAAAAATAAAAGAATATCTTCTCTTCAAAACACACCGTTAAGAAAATGAAGGGCAAGTGACAGACATGGAGAAAACATTTGCAACGCATAAATCAGACCAGGATATATAAACAAACAAACAAAAAAAACTCTTGCAACTCAACCATAAAAAAGACTATCCAATAAAGGAGAGGTAAAATGTGTGAACAGACACTTCACAAAAGAAGACCTACAAAGTGCTAATAGGGAATTGAGAAGATAATCAACGTCATTGATTATCAGCGAAATCAAAACCACAATGAGATAACACTATACCACACGACAAACTCCTTAGAGTGACCAAAATTAAAAACTGAAAATGCCAAGTGTTGACAAGGATGTGGAGCAACTGTAACTATCAAACACTGTTTATGGGAATGTAAAACGGTACAGCCATTTTGGAAAAGAGTATTGCAGCCTCTTAAAATGTTAAGCATCAATCTACTATGTGACCGAGCAATTATACTCCAGAGTGTTTACAAGGGAGTGATGGAAACATATGTCCACACAAAGAATTGTACATGAATTTTCATAGCAGTTTTATTTTTAATAATGACAAATGAAACAATCCAAATGTCCATTAAGAGGTAAATGGATAACCAAAAGTGGTATATACATATAATGGAATATTTACTCAGCAATAAAAAATATATATGTACTATGGATTCATGAAGCAATGTGAATGAATCTCAAAATCTTTCTGCTTGGTGAAAGAAACCAGGCACAAAAGAGTATATACTCTATGGTTCTATTTATATAATATCTTAGAGAATACACTGTAATCTACGGTGACAGAAAGCATATCAATGATTGCATAAGATAAAGGTGGAGGGAAAGAAGTATTATGTACAGGATAAGGAAACTTAGGGGGGTGATGGAGATATTTGGGATCTTGATTGTAGTAGTGTCTTCATGGATGCATATATTTGTCAAAATTCATCAAATTGTATACTTTAAATCCATGCAGTTTACTCCACATAAATTATTCAATTATTTGTAAAAAAATAAAATAAATGGAGAGAAAGAAATTATATTAATGTCTTGAATCTTAATGCCTCAACTGTTACCTTCCTGACTAGTTGGGAAAATAATTTCCTCATGAATCTTCTCCCAAATATTCCTTAGACTCTCCCTGACTGCTTACAGGTACTACTATTTGCCCTTAGTTTGAAGACCTGCATAAGGGGTTCTGGGAGGGAGGTCCTCCATACACTCGGAACTATTCTGTGGGCTGTACAGCCCCTCTGGTGTCCCCATTTCTTGCTGGCATTTCCTGATTCTGTCCATCTTAGAGGTTGCTGTCCTTGGTGCTGCTTGCACCTCTTGCATGCACTCCTGGAGAGTGACTCTCACTGTCCATGGGAAGCTACCTCAATCCTGTCTTTATCCCTTAGGGATTTTTTTCTCTCTTAAGTCAATAGAGAAAACCTGCCTTTTGTCACCACTCTTTTAGATGGGTTTCCCACAGCTGGATCTAGTGTCATGTTTCCCTTCTCTTGTATACCTTATTCGTTCTGGAGCTCAAGGTGGGGAGGCATTTGGAGCAAAATTTAAGCACAGACACAGACGACACCTAGATTCCTTGCTCCCTCTAAAGGCCAGGCATACATTATGGATTGCATGTTGTACCTACTAATATGGAAACTAGAATGGTAAGTCCCTCTTTCATAATAAAAATATGTATTTCCTCTTTAAGAAGGCAATCATTTTTTCCCTTGGCAAATGATCTTGTTAGTTGAATTCATTAGTCAAGGCTAAAAGCCTCAAATCAGATTGCATTTTGATATATGTTATACTTCCTGATGTCTAAGCTCCTGACACCCAAGGGGAAAAACATAAAATTTGAAATACACAATACTCTTATGCTTGACTTGTTTTCAAGGGTTGCAAAGCACCATTTCATTATTTACTTAATGTTATCAACAATGGCTGGTGTAAAATCAATGATGTCCATAAATTGTATCAGTTGAGGTGCATCAGTCCTTGGTGAACTTCTAGCTTCTTTCCTTAAGGTCTACTGTTTTCAAAGCTAAAAAAGTTCAGTGTAACACTAGGTGATAGAGGCTAACAATTTCAATTATTCCTTTTCTGCCTCAGCAGAACTTATGAATAAAACTGCTTCTGACATTTTTTGCTGGCATACTTAAAAAAATGTTTTTTCTTCATTGGTAGACACCCAATATCTGTCAGTCAATTGAGGAATTGATTAGGAGTCACTGAGCAATGGAAGGGGATGTCCTCCTTTGAGCCTACTAATTGCCTTGCATCTCTCTCTACATCCACTGCCAGCTCAGGTCATGAGGGCTCCTGAGTGACACTAAGCTTTACCATCTGAGTCATGTGAATCATTGGCTCTACTGACCTTCCAAGATTGATGTTGATGCTTCTGTAGCCAACAAATAGTGGATGTTGAATAATTAAACAGTAAAACTGAGCTGCAACTGGTAGGAGGAATGTTTGATCTTATGAGAGATGAAGTATCTTGAGGACTACAAATTCTGTGTGGGCTGGGGTGTGTATGTGTGTGTGTGTCATATACCTGCATCTATCTTTATCTGTCTATTTATCTATCATCATCATCATCATCATCAATCATTTATCATCTATGTATCTATGTATAAATTTGTGTTAGTCTGCTCTGGCTGCCATAACAAAATACCACAGACTAGATGGCTTAAATATCAGATATCTATTTTCTCACAGTTCTAGAAGTCCAAGATCAAGGTGCTGGCAGAGTTGGTTCCTGGTGAGACCTCTCTCCCTGCCACCTTCTGGCTTTGCAGATATCTGTCTTGCTGTGTCTTCACAAGGCCTTTCTTCTGTGTGCATGAAGAAATATAGAGAGGGCTCTGGTGTCTCCTCTTCTTCTTAGAAAGACACCAGTCCAATTCAATTAGGGGCCACCCTTATGACCTCATTTAACCGTAATTATCTCCTTAAAGGTCCTATCTTCAAGTATAGTCAGATGGAATTTTGAGAGAATACAATTCAGTCCATTATACTATCTAATCAGACAGTTTGGAAGCTCTCTCCCATTAAATAGAATGTGTGATTTGAAAAAATCTTAATACTGATATATATTTCATGAAGAAATAGTATATATGTGGATAGAACATAGCTTTTTGTTGTTTCCAATTTGGTAGCTGGAACAAAGCATGTACAACAGAACATCAGCAATGCCACAATCAACCACACAAAAATGGAAACAAGATGTTTAAAACAAACTGTTTATGTAGAGATAGTACGTTAAAAGATTTTGATCCCACTTAGATCAACCGGTCACAATGGCATCCTTGTGATCCTGGCTAGACCGTTTCTCCCTTCTCATCAACAACCCCGGGAGCTGAAGACCCAACTGCCCTGCCTTCACACGTGTCTCTACTGTGAAAAGAATGCAGAATTTACTCAAATGCTGCTCACTATGTTCCTAGAGAACAAACAGACTCAGGCACAGAGGAAGTTGGCAGAACTTTCACCCAGCCTGATGTCCCCAATAGCCCAGCCTCTTGGGATGCTGAGCCCTGGAGGGAAAGAGGTAGCATGGCTGGAGATAACAGAGATAATGACATAGGCTGCTTCTCAGGGTCTCTGTGAGCCACTATGGGTACGGAGCTAGTGGTCTATGGCTGAAAATGCACGTGGGACATTCTCATAGTTTTCTGCAGCATCTTCAAGGTCCGTGTCTTGATTGATGGCCAGCCCTGGAGAATCATCTAGATGTGCCTTCTTCAACTCTGAATAGATGACTGCAGGCTCCTAGTGGAAAAAAAAAAAACAAAACACAAATAGTAAGTACCTAAATGTAGGTGAGGAAGAGCAGAGGGGAAAGCAAGCCAGAAAATATGACCCACCTTATCCTCCCAGTGTTTCTTTGGTGAATTTGCTGTTGGATGGGAAGAGGAAAGAAAAGTATTAAACTGTGGGTAATACATTGTAACTTACAACCTACTCACAGTGCATTCCAAGCCAATCTTTCCTCTGCTGACTCATTTCCTAACTGTCTCCTCTGCTGAGTTCTTCCAAGCCCTCACAGACCAAGAATCTCATCCTCACACAAACAATAAAGCCTTTCCTCTGCCCATAAAATGCCCAGAATGACTTTCCTGAAAATATCTTTCTTTTCCCACTGCTCATCACAACCCCAGCTGAGCAACTCTGTTATTTCCACCTCCCTACCACTATTTAGGGCCTCTATGGCTACATTGATCATCTGGGAGAAGGAAGTAAATATGATTCACTTCACTTTGCACAGAGAAATTGGAGGAGGCAGCTCCAATAGGGACTTGGTATTCTAAGGCCAAACAGAAAATGCCCAGTAAGGCAAAGATATGCAGTGCTAACATTGAGAAAATTCAGTGTGTGTATTTCTCCTATTCTTCCAAGGGATTCTTTGGATCTCTTTCATTTAGTTATTCAGCCAACAAGCATTCAGTGAACAATGACCTTCTATTAAGCATTGGTAAGCTATAAAGAGGCAAAAATGACATAAACTCAGTCCATACAATTAAGAATCTTATCATTTTTAAGGAGAGAAATAGAGAAATAGACATGGAAACAAATGCAACAAGTATTATGAGCACCAACATAAAAATACATATTAAACTATGCTGTTGCCACAAAGGGTAATCAGTTCCTCTCAGGTCAGGAGATAGGGAGGGCTGGTAGGAATTATTGAGTTTCACGATGGTAACTGAATTATTTCTTGAAATGTGAGCAAGGGTCACAGACAAACTAGAGGCAAGAACATTACAAGACAAATAAGAAGCACGAGCACCAAAGCACAAAACAACCCAGTTTGATCAAGGAAATGCTAAGAGTTCAATATGGCTAAAGTAAGGACATAAGGCAGAGCTTAGAGGAGGGACAAAATCACAGGGGGAGGCAAGGGTCATGCTTTAAAATGGAGAATCACTGAGGGCAGTTAACCTAGACAATGATGTGATCAACTCTGCATCTCAGAGGGATCACGCTGGAAACAGGTAGTTAGAAGGTTGGAAGGAGAATGAGATTAGAAATAAAGAGACCAGTTAAGAGAATTACAATTGTCTACACATTAGATAATTAGAGGCTTAATTTAGCAATTATGTTCATTCATTCATTAAAAAAAATTTGAGGGGGGCTATCGTTTTCTAAGCATAACACTATATGCTACTGATATATTAGCAAAGAAATAAGGTGTCTGTCCTTAAAGAGTTTATGGGGTAATGGTGGCAGTGTAGACAGGTAAGAGGGAATGGATGTGATTATAGGATTGGTAATATAAGAGGAGCAGTTAATGCCTCTCATGTTGGATTCATATTGAGATGACTCTTTGATCAAAAACCCCTTGCTGGATTTGATAAAACACTGCCACCTTACCTCTACTTGTGTCTCACCTGAATTTTCTTTTTTATCTTTGATGCTCCAGATCTGGGAATAAACCAGGTTGTTCTCACCAAGATCCACTGCAAAAGAATAGATCACAGTTGGCTGTAGTCAAGAGCTCACACTATAAACTCTTCTTCCCAGTCACCAAGTTTATAACCACCTTCTAACCTTGACATAGTGCCAGAAATGACATTTTTATATTGAATATGACTGAGCCATGGACTATTGCTCAATCTCTCTTCCCTCCCTGGTTCATCCCTGGAGCCCTCTGTTCCTTAGGAAGTTCTCACCATTGCTGTACACTGGCTGCAGTTCCATTGGGTCTGATGGTTCAGAGTAACTGGGCTCTTGGGGGTCTGTGTTGGAGGTTCTAGAAGGTTCCCTAAACTCCCTGGGACTGTAACTGTGACAGAAGGGGAGAGAGATAAAAAGGAGAAAAGTATTTGTGGATTATACAGAATCTCAGGAAAATCAATATCCAGGAAGAGCTCAGCATGGTTCATGTGAAAATATCATGGCTGCTACTCTAAGAGTCTTCATGGCTCTTTTGAGAAAACGTCAGAAGTATGGCACAAGACAGAGCCAGGGCAGCATTACAGAGAAGGCCAGCTGAGGCAAGGTCAGAGGACAAAGGCTACATAGTTCAAGGTCTCTTTGATAGAGTAAACACTTGTGTTTGCCTATTTTTTATTACTTTCAAAAGTTTAAATGTTTCAACATCGATACACAAAGGCTTCTGCATTCCACAGAAGTTGACCTTTGTCTTTTTTTTAGGTTCCTTTCAGTTTTCTACCTCATATTACAATGATCTACCTTTCCTGTAAAATATTATGAAGGCTCTTCAGGAAAAGTATTTTTTTCCAATTTCATTTCCTTCTGCAGTTAATATTGTGAGTTGAACATTGCCAGCATTCAATAATCGTTTCCTGAATGAGTGTATGAGTGGGGAAATGAGCGATAAGGGAGTGAATATATGTAGCCTTATGAAAGATGATATCATTAAGACATCAGTGATCAATTCTCTACTGGAGCACACTTAAGGAAGGAGATAAATTAACCATGGATAGTAAATAACATTAATTCTGTGTATAAGTAGGTATAAGTGAGTATTATTCACAACTATGATTGAAAGTGGCCTTCTTAATCACATTTTTCATTTTATAAGAATTTGCCATTTTTAACAGGAAATGAGTAAAATATTTTTTTAATGTACACAACTCCATATTCTATCTTGTGAGCATAAATAAAATGAAAATGCTGACAGCACAAGAAGCAGAGACCTCACCTAGGTGTTCCAGTGGTGGAAAGTCCTCCTGAAAAATGAAAAAAGGAACATTGATGATAAGTGATCTCTGTGGACAATGTGCTCTATGTTAGAATATCCTTTCCCAGAAATCAAATTCAGCCTAGATTTCAGCTATGGCAAATCTTTGAGAACATCCGGCTCCACCCCTTATGTCATGTTATAGATAAGGAAGGTGGGGTCTGGAGAGACATTTGCACAGAATCACACTTATTCTCAATCATTCAATCAGTAATAGCAGCATGAACTCTAAGTAGTTGTGACCACATAGCAGAAGAGAGACAACTTAATATTTAACTCTAGATCAAGTGCTTCCCGTACTCCCACTTCTCTCTTCTCACTGCAGCCCTATGAGGTAGAGACAAGGAAACTGAGGCCTAGAGGGGGGTTAAAATTAATACTTGTTACACAAGTATGACTCAATAGGACTACTAGAATAAGCTCAGACCTTTCTTTATCTGTGACCTTGCAAATCCATTTCAACAACATTGGGTGCATATTGTTTTCTCCATGCTCCTTCTTTCCTTTGCTTTCACCTGGCTAATACCAATTCATCTTTTCTCCTCCAGAGCTTTCCCTGATGCCAACAGGCTGGATTAAGTGACCTATATCCTTGCACATAGAACCCTGCAATATTAAAATTACTATATTGTATTTTAATTATCTATTTCTGTGTTTGCCTCTAACTCTCTCCTTAGTGAAAAGGTGTGTTACTTGAGCATGCAAAACTTGTCTTAATTATTTTTCTATTTCCAGTGCCTAGAAGGTTGAAAATATTTAGTAAAGATTTGTTAAACAACTGAACAAATTAAACTATGTACTATGAGGACTAAAAGAAAAACAAGTTGACAATTTTTTAATAGGTGACTACATGTAAACCTAATTTGGAAGCCTACTCCATCAGCCTTGAAAATATGCCAGCTTTCCATCAACACAAAAATATTGAAATCTTTCTGGCCTGCCCAGTACAGCCTCCTCCCAGTTTCCCATCTCTGCCCTTTGCCTACTTATCTGTGGCTCTATATCTGTCTCACTGGTCTTAGAGAACACAAGTTTTTTCCCAAAGTAAACATATTCAGTCTTACCTCTCATGGAAAATGACTGATTAATGCCTACACACCCCGTCTTTGGGAACCAGGTGTCCTGAGTTAAACTAGAGGTGTGTAGGAGTGATCCTGGCCTGTATCTCTCTCCTCAGGGCCATTGTAACCATATCAATCAACAACTAATATCCTTACTTGTAAGCAGGTTAACTAAGTCCCAGGATGCATCTAAGAGTCAGATTATCTCTTCATCTGCATAAAGGAAAACAGACCCAGAAGGTGGCTATTTATAATATAAGCTAGTATTCACTAAAGATATATGGGCCAGGCACTGTGCTAAGCAGTTTACATAGATTGTCTCATAGCACCTAAAAGGTATATACTATTATTATGACCATTATACAGCTAAGGAGACTGGAGTTTGGAGAGTTACATTACTGGAATTTAATTCCAAGCAGTTATAGAGTGAATAAATAAATCATTCCCTTAGGTAACTTGGAGGAAACACTCAGGCTTAAGGAGCAGAGTCCTTCACTTTTAGATGAATTTGAAAGGACTGAGCTCTTCCCTGAGAAGACTGGTCAATAATGAGAAGGAAGACTTTGCTATAAGGGAAGTACAGTAGACAAGATTTTGAGATGTGAAAGGCAGAGACCCTCTGATTGACACTGTCAGAATTCCTTAGTTGAGTTTGCTATTTAAAAACACATTTCCCTTAGATCTAGAGGACAGAATCTCCTGGGTTTCTGCCCTCATGGATCACATAAAATAATGATTGGTAATCTTTCCTTCCCTTGTGTTATTTGGTGTTGTACTGACTGAGTAACCTGTTTTTTGAATATTATCAACTACACTACTGAGGTTCTAATGTCTGCACTTCTAGTATGTTACTGATTAATAAATGACATCCAGATAGGCAATGAGATAGAAAAGTAATTTTTAAAGTAGGAGGTACAACCAGCCTTTTACAAGTCACCAAGATGTAATGGAGAGAATTTGGACTCAAGGGCTAGGGAGAGCCCAGTTAAGCCCTAACTCTGACTCTTAGTAGATACACATGAATTTGGAAAGGTTGCTAACTTCCCCAAACCTTCATTTCTTCATCTTTAACATGGTTATAATGATATTGGTTGAATTGAATTGAAATGTACATACTGAAAAACTGAGAGAATTAGACACTATAAAATTGCATATAGGGGCTTCCCTGGTGGCGCAGTGGTTGGGAATCTGCCTGCCAATGCAGGGGTCACGGGTTTGAGCCCTGGTCTGGGAAGATCCCACATGCCGCGGAGCAACTGGGCCCGTGAGCCACAACTACTGAGCCTGTGCGTCTGGAGCCTGTGCTCCACAAGAGAGGCCACGATAGTGAGAGGCCCACGCACCACGTTGAAGAGTGGCCCCCGCTTGCTGCAACTAGAGAAAGCCCTCGCACAGACACGAAGACCCAACACAGCCAAAAATAAATAAATAAATATTTTTTAAAAATTGCATATAATAGACTCTAAATGAATGACAGATTTTATGATGAGTACTATCAGGGTTAGTGCTACACACATAATTGTATATGTAATATTATTTAAGAAACTATTAAGTAGCTTTAAATATCAGTCGTAAAATGATGATGCCATTTTTTTGTACAAAGAAGAGGAAGGATGGATGCTCATTGACTGACCTGAAAGTGGAAGTCAGAAGACAATGCTTAACCACTATCATTAAGGAAAGTATGTAAGGTCTTCATTAAATTGAGACCCAGTTATTTGTTTATTTGCTTGATTTCAATATGAGCCCTGAAAAAGGAAAACAGAAGCATTTGGTCTGACAGAAAAAGAGAGTTCATGTTACACCACAAAGAAAGACAGAAAGTAAAGGATTAGTAATTCCAGATATAAAGTCTTGAAACCTTATAAGCACCCAAAGCACTGAATAAAACAGTCCATGCATTCAAAGATTTCTAATCCACGAGAAAACATTCAGAGAGAAAAATAAAAGAAATCACATAAGAAAAAGACAAGGATGATGGCAGATTTCTTGTTAGAAATCATGCACACAGGAAGACAGTACAGCAACATCTTTAAAATATTGAAAGAAAAAAAAAATTTCAACCCAGAATTCTATGCCAGTAAAAATATATTTCACAAATGAATGCAAAACAGAGACTTTTACAGACATACAGAAGCTGAAATAATTCATCACCAGCAGACCCATACTACAAGAAATGCTAAAAGAAATCTTTTAGGTGGAAAGGAAATGATACCAGATCATTGGATATGGTACATATGGATATACAAAAAGGAATGAAGAACATTGGAAGTGGTAACTTTATGAGTAAATGTATAATATTTTAAAATTATATGTAAGCTTCTTTAAAAGATAATTGTTTACAAAATTAATAACTATGTAACAGGCAGGGGAGAAATGGAGTACACAATGGTAAGATTCTTATGCTATACATGAAGTGATATAATGTCACTTGTAAGTAGACTGTGATAAGTTAGATATGTATACCATACACTCTAAAACAACCACTAAAAAAACAAAGCAATGAGTTATATAGATAATAAACCAAAAAAGGAAATAAAATGGAATCATAAAAAATACTCAAGTTGTCCAAAAGAGGGTAGAAAGAAAAGGAAACGGAAAACAAAGAACAGATGAGACAAATAGAAAACAAATAGCAAAATAATAGATTTAGGGACCTAACCCTATTAATAATCACATTAATGTAAATGGTCTAGATTTTTAAAATTAAAGGGTAGAGACTGCCATATTAGATAAAAAATCCAAGTTAACTATATGCTATCTATAAAAATACACTTTAAATATAGAGACACAAATAAGTTAAAAGTAAAAGGGTAGAAAAAAGAAATATCATGCTAACATTATTTATATTAATATATTAATATCAAAGAATATTTCAGAGTAAATGATGCTACAGGAATAAAAAGGTCATAAGGATAATGTGGTAATTTCTTCAAAAACATGTAACAATGATAAATATTTGTGCACCTAATAATAGAGTTTCAAAATACATGAAGCACGTGTGATAGAATTGCAAGAAGAAATGGAAACATCTACAAATATAGTTGAAGATTTCAATACCCTTCTCTCAATAACTGATAGATCAAGTAAAAAGAAAATCAGTAAGGATATAGAAGACTTCAGCAACACTATCAATCAAGTTCACAAACAAACCCATACTACAAGAAATGTTAAAAAGAAGTCCTTCAAGCAGAGAGAGAATGATACCACATGGATGTATGTATATACAAAAAGGAATGAAGAATTCTGGAAGTGATAACTAAGTGGGTATTACCTAGACATCAAGCCAGAAAAAGAAATGACAAGAAAATAAAACTACCAAATCAATATCCCTTATGAACATAGGTGCAAACGTTCTTAAACATTTTAGCAAATCAAATTCAAAAAGTATAAGCAAGTGAGGTTGACCCCAGAAATGCAAAGCCAGTTCAACATTCAAAATCCAAAATCTGTATCACTAGACTAGAAAATAAAATCATATGATCATCTCAATCAATGTAGAAAAAGCATTTGTCATTTTTTTCTGTAAAAACTGCCAGCAAATTACAATAAGTAGGGAGTTCTTCAGCCTAATAAACAGCAGCTACAAGAAATCCACAGCTAATATTATCATATGCAGTGGTGAAAGTCCAAATACTTTTCCCCCTTTAAGTTCAAGAACAAGACAAGTATGTCTATTCTCAACACTTCTATTCAACATTTTACAGGAGGTTCTAGCCAGTCCATTAAGGCAAGAAAAAGAAAAAAAGGAATCCAGATTGGAAAGGAAGGAGTAAAATTATCTTTATTCACAGATGACTTGATCATCTATGTAGAAAAATCTGATGGAATCTACAAAACTAATACTAGAACTAATAAGTGTGTTTAGTAAGGTTGCAGGATATGAGATCAATGTACAAAAATCAACAGAATTTCTATATACTAGCAACAAACAATCAGAAATTGAAATTTTAATTTCATTCTCAGAATATCTATTAGTTTTATCTACTAATAAATATCACTGTCTTTATATGCTTTTCAAATATATCTCAGAGTTTATGGTTTGTACTTATAGCTATTGTCTATTTTTGTTGTTGTTACAAGTGGAGGACTTTGTTTTTCCTTCTTTTTGTTTTCAGTAAGCTTTGAACTGGGGTTGGAACAGTAAATACTTAACTTTCTAATTTTTAAACGGAAGCAAAACTCTGTTCTCTGATTTAAATCTCAAATTAAACACATGGAGTAGTAACATCATTAAGAAATTTGTTCTACATTTTTGTCACTGCCACAGAGTGGCAGTGATTAGAACTGAGGGCTTAGTACTTGGAAAGGAATAATTGACCTTTATAGGATGTACTACACAAGTCCAAGTTATTATAGCAATGGCAAAAGTCACAACATCAAAGAGTAAGATATAGTCACTCACCTGAATTCCTTTGGGTCCTGAAGTAACACACCAGAGCAGCAGTAGCAGCAAGGCCAAGGATGCTTAGCAACCCTGCAGTGACCCCCTCCGCGATAAGCGTTATTTTGTTACTGGAAGGCCCTAAGTGAAGAGACCTATACCTGAGTTCAGGGCCAAATATTTTTTTATCTAGACAAAAAACATGTAGGTGGGGGCTAGCGATATATTAGGACAGGTTTTTGCTAGGTTCTGATTTCTCAATTTGAATCATTTACAGTATAATTTGTAATTTTCAAAATAATAGCACATGAGAGTGATTGCCAGAATCTATCGTTAAAATTTATTCCTTTTCCCTCCCCCTCCCCCACCCCCATGAAATCAGTACCAGTCTCCAGAAGCCACAAGCCTTGGTTTCATGTTAATAACTCTTTGACACTGGGAGAATTTCTACAGTCTATTGGAGAAATATTTTATTGATTATAAATGTAACCTATAGCCCAGGTACCACCAACCCACCTGTGATGGTGAGTGTCACCATCTCACTGCGCTGGACCCCCAGGCCATTGTCAGCCCCACAAAAGAAGTTCCCAGAATGCTCTGCCATCAGACTGAGGTTGAAGGATGCTCCTCCTCCAAAGGGGGCCGAGATGCTCCCCAGGGTGACATTCTTGTGATAAAACCAGTACAGGATAGGGGGAGAGCCTCTCTGGGCCACACAGCGAAGCTCTAACACATCTCCCACCATAGCCTGGGCCCCAGCCGGGTGGAAGGTGAAGACAGGATGAGACACTGGAACTGAGGGAAGCAACATAGTTCATGAGCAGTTTTAATTAAGTATGTGTACAAGATAAGTTAATAAAGGAAATATTTAATTTAGTTTAGTAGTAGGAACATAGACCTGGGATTCAGGAAAACCTGAGTTTAAATCCCATCTCTGCCCTTTATTAGCCCTGTGATCTTGATGTTTTAAAAACTTTTTACTAGCTCCAAGTCTCAGTTTATTCCTTTGTAAAATGGAGCTAATAATTATATCACAAGCTATGGTAATAAGAATCATGTATGTAAAATGCTCGATAAATGTTAGCTACTATTACTGATAGAAATAATAACTAAAAGCAAGGTTTGTTTTTCCATGTCATTGATTGACTCCTGAGACTTAGCTTTAAACCTAGACTTCCACACCTATCTGAAGTAGGACCTCATTACGTTTTACCCAGTTACCTTGCTTTATTTTTCTGCATAGCATTAGCACTAACATCTATCAATCTGTGTATCTATGTATCTCTCTCTTATTTATCTATCTATCATCTATAATTGTTGTATATATGATTCCTCCAATAGAATGTAAGTTTCATAAGAATGAGGACTTATCTGTTTGTTCAATTTTATATTTCCGGCTGCTGGAACTTTGCCTTGCCATGTAATAGTTCATCAATAATTCATGAATGAGTGGATGACCAAATTGATCCAGATTGGCCCCGAAATATCCAGATACAGCAATAACAACATGATTTCCATTTTACTTTGTGATTATAGAAATAGAACAGCCAGGAAAAACAGAAAATCATTATGTTTGTAATTAATATATGGAATTATTAATCAATAATTAATTAATGTGAAATGTGAACTGTGAGATTGCTGATTCTGCTAAGTTGTGAGGGAACCTGGATGAGGCAATCTGTGTGCAGTGCTTTAGATATAAGCTGTGTGCTTCATTGGCAAGAGAAGTTTGGTAAGGATCTTAAGCTTTGCTTGGCATCTGAGATAGGCTAAAGGGGAGGGAGCACGGAGACAATCCGTTGAATGGGAATAATTCAACTCAAAAATGCGCCATCTGCTGGCTGCAAGACAGATGGCACCAGCTGCCTCACCTGGGCAGAAATACCAAGTCCTGTTTTTGGAAATGTAGGATTCCTGCTAAATTTAAACAGCTTGAGTTTTGCCCTTCTGTACATCCTTTGCAATATATAGTGACCTGCGCCAAATGCTAAGGGTCTCAGAGGTAAGGCTTTATACATTCTTTGCACATCTCAGTGTGCCTTTCCACACATGTCAGCACCTCATATATTTTTATCCAATTTTTATTGCTGTAAAATACACATAACTTAACATTTTCCATCATAAACTTTTTAAGTGTACAGTTAAGTGGTATTAAATACTTTCATAACATTGTGAAACCAACACCACCATCCATCTCCATAACTTTTTACCTTGTAAAACTGAAACTCTATACCCGTTAAACAATAACTCCCTATACTCCATTTCCCCATCCCCTGACAAGCAGCAGGCTACTTTCTGTTTCTATGATTTTGACTAACCTAAACATCTTATATAAGTGGGATCATACAGTATTTGTCTTTTTTTGACTGGTTTGTTTCACTTAGCATAATGACCTCAAGATTCATCCAGGTTGTAGCATGTAGCAGAATTTTCTTTCTTTTTAAGTCTGAGTAATATTTCATTTTATGTGCATACCACACTTTGCTTATCCATTTATCTGTTGATAATGGATATTGGGTTGTCAACAGATAAATGGATTGGGTTGTTTCCACGTTTTAGCTATTATGAATAATGTTGCTCTGTACACACATGTACAAATATCTTTTTGAGAATATATTTTCAGTGTTGGGGGATGTACATCCAGAAGTGGAATTTCTGTATCCTATGGTAGTTCTATTTTTAATTTTCCAAGGAGCCTCCATAGTATTCTCAATAATGATTTCATCATTTTACATTCCTACCAACGTTACACAAAGATTCCAATTTCTCCACATCTTAGCCAACACTTGTTATTTTCCATTATTTTTATAGTACCCATCCTAATGAGTATGAGGTGCTATTTGATTGTAGTTTTGGTTTGCATTTCCCTAATAATGAGTGATGTTGAGCATTTTTTTTCATGTATCTAACAGCCATTTATATATCTTCTTTGGAGAAATGTCTATTGAAGTCCTTTACTCATTTTTTTTAATGAGTGCCCCATGATGCCAGCCCCTGCCCCTCAACCCACAGCAGCAGAGTCCACAAACCTGATGACACCAGAAAGGGTAGAGGTGCCAGCCTGACCCTGGTTCCCACCCTACCCCCTTGCTTTCCCTGCATTGGTGGAGCCTATGACTCAAGGGATCCCAGACATGAAAGAACAGCCCACCATCCTAGGACACTAGGTGGTGATAACAGCAACACTTCAGGAGCAAAGCAACAGTAACCCCGGAGGCACAGGAAGTGATAATAGATCCACACTTCTTATAGAGACAGGGGAGGATGGAAAGTGACTACTCTCAAACATAGCCAGAGACATTAGGTAAGAGAAACCAAAAACTTATTCCATATCACCACCTACTGGAAAACAAAAGGAAGGCCTCTGATTTCTAACTGTCACTACATCAAGTGCACCAGCAGAGAAACCACACATCAAGTACCATGAAGAATCACAGTAACACTGTACCACAAAAAGAAACTGGCAATTCTCCACAAACCAAACTTACAGTCATGAAATATTGTGATCTAACTGAGAAAGAATTCAAAATAGTTGTCATGCAGAAACTCAACAAGCTACAAGTAAACTCAGAAAGTCAGATTAATGAGCTCAGAAATAAAATGAATGAACAGAAGAAATACTTTACCAGAGATATTAAAACTCTAAAAAAGAGCCAAACAGGAATTCTGGAATTGAAGAACTGAATAAATGTTGAGAAGGATGCCTTGGAAAGCACTAGAAATAGATCAGACGATATGAAAGAGAGAATTAGCGATCTCAAGATAGAAATCTAGACATGATACAAGTATAAGAGGAGAGATAAATAAGATAATTTAAAAATGAGGGAATTCTCCAAGAGCTATCTGACTCTTTTAGGAAAGGCAACATTAGTATAAGGGGTGTCCCAGGAGAAAACAGGGAGAGGGGAACAGAGAGTATATTTAAATAAATAATAGCTGAGAACTTCCCAAACCTAGGAAAGAAACTGGATATACAAATCCGTGAAGCTAAGAGAACACTTAATTACTTCAATGCAAAAAGACCTTTTACAAGACATATTATGTTAAAATTGTCAAAAGTCAATCACAAAGAAAGAATTTTAAGGCAGCCTGGGGAAAAAAGGATGGTAACCTACAAAAGAATCCCCATGAGCCTATCATCAGGTTTCTCAACAGAAACTCTACAGGACAAGAGGGTATGGAATGACATTCTCAAAATACTGAAAGATAAAAAGTGTCACCCAAGAATACTTTTTCCAGCAAAGTTATTATTCAGATATGAAGGAGAAACAAAGACCTTTCCATATGAATGAAAGCTGAGGGAATACATCAACACTGGTTCTGCTTACAAGAAATGTTGAAAGAAGCTCTTCTACAAAAAACAAAAAGGCAAAAGTACACAAAACTTTGAGGAAAGTGGTAAATAGACAGAATCAGAAAATTGCAGCTCTTTATCAGAATAGGTTTTAAACACTTTATTATAGTATAAAGGTAAAAGGGGGGGAAGCAGAAAAATAACTATAGCTACTTCAATTTGGTAAAAAACTCACAATACAAAAAGAGATAATTTGAGACAATAAAAACATAAAAGGGGAAGAAGAAAAGGATGGAACCCATATAGGTAAATGAAGATAAGATTCTATCAGCAGAAAATGGACTATTTTATCCAGGAGTGGTCTTATGCAAACCTCAGTGTAACCACAAAATATAAATCTAGAACAGAGACACAAAACATGAAAAAAGGGAAACCGAGAAAAATATCATAGAAAACCACAAAACCAAAATGGCAGGCAGAAACTTAAGGGGGGGGGGGGGAAATGGAGATATAGAGCAACCTGAAAATGAAAGGTAAAATGGCAATACTAAATTCTCCTTTATCAATAATCACCTTAAATGTAAATGGGTTGAATTCACCAATCAAAAGACAAAGAGTGGCTAGATGAAGTAAAAAATAAGACCTAACTCTATGCTGCTTCCAAGAAACTCACATTACCTTTAAAGACAAACATAGGCTCACAGTGAAAGGATGGAAGATGATACTCCATGCATATGGCAGCCAAAAAAAAAAAAAAAAGTGGGTATAGCCATGCTCATATCAGAAAAAATAGACCTCAAGCCAAAAAAGATAACAAAGGACAAAAATGGACATTAATTATGATAAAGGGGACAATTCATTAAGAAGATGTAATGGTGATAAATATATATGCACATAACATAGGAGCACCAAAATATACAAAGCAATTATTAGCAGACCTAAAGAGAGAAGTTGACAGCAACACAATAATAGTAGGGAACTGTAACACCCCACTATTAATGGATAGATCATACAGAAAGAAAGTCAACAAGGAAACAGCAGCCTTAAAAGAAACATTAGACCAGATGGACTTGATAAATTTATACAGAACATTCTATCCAAATGCAGTACAATACACATACTTCTTAAGTGCTCATGAAACTTTCTTAAGAATAGACCATATGTTGGAACACAAGACAAGTCTCAGTGAATTTAAGAAGATTGAAATCATTTCAACCATCTTCCCTGATCACAGTGGTATGAAACTAGAGATCAACCACAAGAAGAAAGCTGGAAAATTACAAATATGTGGAGACTAAACAACAAGCTGCTAAACAACTATTGGGTCAAACAAGAAATCAAAGGTGAATTGAAAAAATACCTGAAGACAAATGAAAATGAAAATATGACACACCAAAATTTAACTTTGCACATAAAGGAACTAGAAAAAGAAGAATAAATGAAGCCAAAAGTCAGTAGGAGGAAGGAAATGATAAAGATTCAAAGAGAAATGAAATATACACTAAAAAGAAAATAGAAAATTTTGATAAAAACTAAGACCTGGTTCTTTTAAAAGATAGACAAAGTTACCAAACCTTTAGCTAGCTTCACTAAGAAAAATGAGAGAAAGCTCTGATAAATAAAATCAGAAACGAAAGAGGAGCTATAACAATGAATGCCCAGAAATACAAAGGATTATACAAGAATATTGTGAACAGTTATATGCCAACAAATTGAGCAACCTAGAATAAATGGACAAATTCTTAGAATCACACAACTTTCCGAGACTGAATCATAAAAAAATAAAATCTGAATGACCAATCACTAGGAAAGAGACTGAAATAGAAATCAAAAACCTCCCAAGAATAAAAGTACAGGACCAGATGACTTCACAGGTGAATTCTACCAAACAGTCAAAGGTGCTGTAAATCCTACCTTTCTCAAAATATTCAAAAAACCTGAAGAGAAGGGAATACTTCCTAACTTATTTTACAAGGCCAACATCACCCTGATACCAAAACCAAAGACAACACAAAAGAAGAAAATTACAGGCCAATGTCTCAGATAACATAGATGCAAAAATCCTCAACAGAATATTAACAAACCAAATACAACAGTACTTTAAAAGGATCATACACCATTATCACGTGGGATTTACTCCATGTATGCAAGAGTAGTTCAACATTTGCAAATCAATCAACATGATACATCACATCAATAAAATAAAAAATAAAAATCATATGATCATCTTGATAAATGCAGAAAAACCATTAGGAATGGCCTAAGTTCCTGAATGTATAGTCAGAAGAAAGAATCCCAGGACTCTCAGGCAGAGGAAGAAAAAGTGGGGAGTCTGCTGGAATGTCACACCAGCAAATAGCCCAAAAGAGAAGACAAAGTCTGTTCTGGGCTGTAATTGCTGCAGGCATCGCTACTCACCTGTGACACTGAGAGTCACTCTGTCACTGAGCTGGACCCCCAGGCCATTGTCAGCCTCACAGGAGTAGTTTCCAGAATGTTCTGCAGTCAGAGAGAGGTTGAAGAACGCTCTTCCAGATGGAACTGAGCTGCTCCCCAGGCTGACATCCTCATGATAAAATCGGTACAGGATCGGGGGAGAGCCTCTCTGGGCCTCACAGTGAAGCTCCATCACGTCCCCCACCACAGCCTGGGCCCCGGGAGCCCTGAGGGTGAGGACAGGGCGAGATACTGGAACTGAGAGAGATAGTAGACTGTCAGAGGGGGTCTCTGATGCTGTGACAGACTCATAACCCCACTCAAGAAACTTAAATATAGATATATCTCTTGAACCATGAAGAGCAATCCTGGATAATTTTGTTTTCATCACTACGGTCCTCTCCACAGGTAAGATATCTTCAACTTTTGTCATCTTTGCCATTCCTTGGTTGGCTTCTAAATCTTCACAACTCTGTTCCTTTGCCTTCTTCCAAAGAGCCTCATGGCTGATAGAAAACCTAAACCCTGGCTTGTGAACCGAGGCTGAATAGAAGGAATCGGGAACTTACTTCTCAGTGTGACTCTAATCAGTTTACTGAGGATAGGACCGTGAATGTTGTCAGCTGCACAGTAGTATCTCCCAGCATCACGCTCCTTCACAGTGAGTATCTGCAGCTCTGCCGACAAGGAACGTTGGGTCTTTGTTCCCAAAATTCTCACTGTGCCCTCTCTGTGCCAGGAGAATGTGACAGTCCCTGTACCCTTGGCTACTGAGCAGATAAGGAGCAGATTTTCTCCTTCAATCAGCTGCCCCTCGGGGGGCTGGATCTCTAGATTTACATCAGACACAGGGACTCCTGGGAGGACACAAGATGACATATGAGGGTTCTCATGGCAGAAACTTCAGGGTCAAGGAGAAGGCCGGTTCTACCACAAACAAGCCAATAGCAGCGGGTACAATAAGCAGGGGTCCAAAGTGGGCAATAGGGAATTAATTGTGTATGTTATTATAAGGGCAGTAACACCCCTCCCACCACATACAACAGTTCCCATCCTTGGGGAATGTGGGGACTAGTTTTCTGACCTTCTTAAACCTAATGCTGACTGCAGTCACATTTTATTTACATTTATATCTAAGGAATCTTTGGTGCACCAATGGATCACAAAATAAGAGTGAACCCTGAGAATATTACTTCTATCCTGAAATTCAAACCCCTTTCCTATCCTTCAAGACTCTTCTCCAGTCTCACCTCAATCTTCCCACATTCTTTTCTGATTATTCCAGTTCATGTTTATCTTCCAGTTTTATTCTAGAGTATGTTTAGGTCAACAAACGGAAGCAGCATAGGGACCTCTAAAGACTGCATGCGGTCTCTGTGCTTCTAGTTATCTGTTGACTCTTGAGAGAACATATCCTCTATGGCTCTGTAACCCCCCACAGGGTTGGGGACCCAGTAACTGATCAATAACTGTTATTAACTGAGTTAGATGGAAGAGAATGTTCTAGGGACATTAGGCCAGTGTTGAACCTGAAGAGAGAAGGATATCAGGACAGCTGAAATCTCCTCTCTGTTATGTTCACTGTCCTAGGGAGCAGGAAATGTCATTGCTCTGCTCTCCTCTCCCCGCCTCTGACTCTGGAAGTGCAGCCCCACAGACACTCACTCTGCACACGTATCTGGGATCTCAAGCTTCTTTTCCTGACAAGGTGAGTCACTGTCTCTGCCTGGCACCAGTAAGACCCTGAATCTTCACTCCATATGGTAGGTAAATTGAGCTCTGGGGAGCTGCTCCAGCCTGATCCCAAGGCCTGGTCTTCTCTGAAGAAGCAGAATTGAAGCTGAATGTATGACCGCTGTGGAGGGAGCCAAGTCTCACATTTCAGGGTCACCGGTCTCCCCTCTATGGGCTGGGAGGGTCTGGCTGTCAGCACAGGATGGGGAAACAGCTCTAGGGAGAAGAACAAACACAGTTCCCAGGGTAGTGGGGCTCAGGGATCCTGGAAAGATGCAAGTGTGCTTTCAGCACCAGCTATCAGAACACAGAGACCCAAGCAGGTGGAACCACGTCCCATCTCCCTCCCATGACTGGAGGCTTTTCATGAAATCCCCACTGATGAGCCCCTCCCTAAATCCTCACACAGTTTCCCTGCCAAGTCCTATTACCCACAGGAGGGCAGCCGTTACCTTGAACTTGAATTGTTAGAGGTTTTGAAGTTTCTGTCTTTGTAATTCCCCAAAAATTTTTCTGAGAAGTAGTACAATAATATTTGTCATTGTCCCTGGAGACTGAATTTAGTGTGAACGTTGATTTAGAACTCTTACTAATTTTTTTTTCATTTTTGTATAAAACTGTTTCACTTGTTTCTTCTCTCCCTTGGCATCTCAGAGTAACATCATCTCCTTCAAAGACAGGGTGTGGAGCCTGGATGATCAGTTTGTCTGCAAAGAGTGGAGGAAGGCAATCAGTTTATTTCCTGATGTTCCTTTTTTTTTTTTTTCACACACACACACACACACTGTATTTTATTTTTATAAGAGATAGACTGACATCAATGATGCTTCTTTCTTCAAACTCTCATTTCTGCCCATGAAGAAAGAGCTGCAATCCTATACATACCTGCAAATGTCCTCCATCAACATTTCCACATGATCCCAAAACCCAGTTCTCCCTTGTCCTAGGATAATGAACTAATTTCCAGAAAATATCCTTAAGAAATCCCCATACATATTGTTAAAAGAGAAGTTTTATACCATATCTTTCTTCAGACCCGAGTCCCTTTTTCCTGGTGACTTCTGACTTACCACTACTTCTCTGGATGGAGAGGATGGACAAGGCAGCATCCTGTTGCTGCCCTATCTCCTTATTTTCCCCACTGGGGTCAATACATCAAATATCCTCATGCCTGTTTACAGCCCTGCCTAGGCTCCCTGCATTAGCCTAGCCCTTAGACATGCTGCCCAGTGGTTTAATTTCGGAGACTCCCTCCTTTCTTTCCTCACCAGATAAAAAATCCACATGTACGGGGTCGCTGGGAGAAGATCTTCGAGTCTTGCATTTGTAATATCCAGTCTTGTGTATTTGGATCTCTTCAAATTTATTATCCAACAAATGATCATTATAATACCAAGATATGTCTCCTTGGGCTGGAGAAAGGGAATCCCTGCATGTGAGAGTCACTCTGTCGTTTTTGAAGTTTGTGGACCATGGAGGATTGAGGAGAAGAAAAGCTTTTGGAGTTACTCCTGAATAGGAAATGGAAAGATAAAGGCAGGTAAAGGTGAATGAGAGGTGGGTGGAGCATAAGGAAGGGCCCAGCTGCAACTAGGAGTTTTTCTGGGATAATTCCTATTAGGACCAGGGTTGGAAATGGAGCAGACACAACTTGGGAAACTGCCTGGGACAGAATCTGTTCTTTGTCATTTTTTGCCTAGTAGCAGTGGGCGGGTAGGTGTCATGGGGGATAGGTCTCAGGTTCCTGGTATGGGCTCAGAAAAGTTCAGGAGACATGATTCGTAGTTGGGCAAACACCGTGAGGGCCTCTGAAGGTGGGCTGATTCTGAAATGCTCTTGTCCTATACATTCCTGTCAAGGTAAAAGTCAGCGTGGGATGTATATACCTCAGAAGCAGTTTCTAGATTCTGAAAAACCAGTACCTACTTGGTTATTAATATTTAATGAACAAGATTTGTTTCACTTACAATTCTTTTAAACTTTGCTTAATTTGAGAGTCTATGGGGAAGGCAACATTTTTCTACTCTCCGCCTAAGGTGACCATAATCAGTCACTGATACAGGATACAAAAAATTTGAACAAAGAGGCATGGACTGCTTGCATAATCATATTTGCATATATAATTGCAACTAACCAATGGGACCAGAAATTGAAACAGTGCAGTGACATGAGCTTCTTTTGGAGATGTATAAAGATTTGGCTATAGCATTTTCTGCTATGAATAGGAGATATTTCTATGTTCTTTGATAGTGGCACCAGCTTGGACATAAAGAGGGAGGGGTCTTAGGGAATAGAGGAGATCAGATCTGAGTTTCTCTCAATATCAGCCTCCTGCCTCAGCCTTTCCTTCTGCAAATATTTGCTTCCCCTCTACACTGTGGCATTCGGTAATAGGGAAAGAACTGAAGACTGGAGAAGTCAGAGGAGGGTCTGCTCACCCACTAATGCAACAGGTGTGACCTCAGAGTAGCAATACCACTGATGTTGGCACATCACCACAGGCCTCATTTATGCATACAGGCAGTGCTGGCTGGGAGGACCAATGCCCAGAGACCAGGAGGAACAGAGAAAAAGGAAAACTGACCTGCTTGATCTCTTCCAGGAGCTGTGAGGGAGCCAAGATTTAAAGGTTAGCACAGAGCAATGTTTTTCAAACCTTTTCACTTACACAATCTGAGAAATGTTCCAACAACCCAGCCACAACCACTTCTTCGGCTTTTCCTTCCCATTTCCTTGCCCCCATTCTATGATACCCATAGTCCCCAAACAAAGAAACAAAAAAGAATAGCCTATAATTTATTGTATAAACATGAATGACTTGTATCCACAATCCTGACTCTTCTCTCTGCTATTTAATACTTAACAGCTTCATAGTTCCTTCCCCCCTCTCTTCCCTAGCCTGAACTCAGCCATGCAGAGACAGAAAAGGGCTTGGAGAAATGGTTTCTCCTCCCCTCATTACTTGGGTGCAGTTCCTCTTACTTTTTCAATCTCTGGTTAAATACTGGCTTAAAGTCTCAGGAAAGGGGGTCATATTTCTCAGTAGATCTTCCCTTACTCACTTGAATTTTGAAAATAATTGTTCATGTGAGGGATTTAGAAGGGGTTTGGTGGAAAGAAACATCCAAGCTTCTTATGAGATGAAAAAGAAATGGTTGAAGAATCAAGGGTTTGCTCTGTTGGCTTTGGTTTTCCTGGGACCCAGTTCTGCTCATTCTTCATCTCTTGTGTAAAGAAAAAAAGTGTTGCCTGCCATTCCAGTTCTACAATGATCAAGCTATTAGCCATTGTAGTTACCCATAGACAGTGTACTCTGAGGAATTCAGGATGAAGAAAGACAGGAAACATTCTGTGCTTTGGATATATTGGCCCTTAGATAGTTAAGATGCATATCTATGGGAAAGTTTCAAATGACCCCAGATTCTTGCATCATCCCATACAGAGAAAAACACTAAAATCATTGAGATTTCTCCTCTTTGTGATTAGCGGTAATCTTTTGATGCTTGACTACATGTTTTTCCAGCAAAAAGTTTGTATATATCTTGGCTCCTCCCTTACCTCTTCAGAGCAGTTCCTCAGATCTACCTGAGAGGCTGTCTTCTGGGCTATAGTCTTCAGTAATTTCCCCAAATAAAACTTAACTCAGATTTCACATTGTGCAGTTTTCTTTCAGTCAATAGTTTTGGTGACCACAAAGGGACCCAGAGCAGACTTCACTCCTTTGCCTGAGGATCAGGAGCTTTGGTACCAGCAAGGGCCTCTTGTGCCCATTTGCCTCTTCCACGAGTTTAGACAAATTTGGGTGAGTCTCTCCTGGTTCTTGGATCTCCCAATTATTATTATTATTTTTTTGGTTTAAGGCCCATGTTCATCATATCCTTTATTATATCATCCCTGCATATTAAGACTACAAATGACTTTCAGCTACTTAAACATATAATCATGATATAATATCCATGGCTTTATAGAGTCCCAGCATAATGTTTCATATATTCTTTTTTTTTAACATCTTTATTAGAGTATAATTGCTTTACAGTGGTGTGTTAGTTTCTGCTTTATAACAAAGTGAATCAGTTATACATATACATATGTCCCCATATCTCTTCCCTCTTGCATCTCCCTCCCTCCCACCCTCCCCATCCCACCCCTCTAGGTGGTCACAAAGCACCGAGCTGATCTCCCTGTGCTATGCGGCTGCTCCCCACTAGCTATCTATTTTATGTTTGGTAGTGTATATATGTCCATGCCACTCTCTCACTTTGTCCCAGCTTACCCTTCCCACTCCCCTTATCCTCAAGTCCATTCTCTAGTAGGTCTGCGTCTTTATTCCTGTCCTGCCCCTAGGTTCTTCTGACCATTTTTTTTTCTTTTTTCTTTTAGATTCCATATATATGTGTTAGCATATGGTATTTGTTTTTCTCTTTCTGACTTACTTCACTCTGTATGACAGTCTCTAGGTCCATCCACCTCACTACAAATAACTCAGTTTTGTTCCTTTTTATGGCTGAGTAATATTCCATTGTATATATGTGCCACATCTTCTTTATCCATTCATCTGTTGATGGACACTTAGGTTGCTTCCATGTCCTGGCTATTGTAAATAGAGCTGCAATGAACATTTTTGGTAATGACTCTTTTTGAATTATGGTTTTCTCAGGGTATATGCCCAGTAGTGGGATTGCTGGGTCGTATGGTAGTTCTATTTGTAGTTTTTTAAGGAACCTCCATACTGTTCTCCATAGTGGCTGTATCAATTTACATTCCCACCAACAGTGCAAGAGGGTTCCCTTTTCTCCACACCCTCTCCAGCATTTATTGTTTGTAGGATCTCCCAATTATTGGTTGATGATCCTGAGTTAGTTCTATTTTGTGGTGTATAACAGGGATTTGTCTGCCCTCCCCCTGAGGCAGGAGATAGATGGGCCCCAGGTTAGACATTTACAACTGGCCTCCCATTTACATTTCATGTGGCAGGAAAACGTGGGCTTCGGGCTGGACGCTTACACCTAGACTCCCGTTTGTATTTCCTGGGACAGGAGATAGATGGGTTCCAGGTTAAACATTGAAAATCAGTCTCCTGTTTGCTCTCCGAAATGGAAGCAATGACAGATACAGTGTAAGTAGCCAGGTTTTGTCTCCTGTGGACACCTTCAAAGGCTGAGGGGTGATCTGACAAGCCCAACCACACACCGCCCGGGCTGGGAGTCTCCACTCTGTGTCCAGTTCTGTTCATGTGTACATGCGTGCAAGTGTGTGTGTGTGTGCACGTGTATGCATGCAGGGTGTGTACAGCTGAATAACAGGAGAGGATCTGCTGGGTTCCAGTGTCCTGTGTCCCCCTCCCTGGCTGCCCTTGCTCGGGGCCACCTTAAGATAACAGTCATGGCTAGAACAGAGAGGGGCTAAACCTTGTTTGAGTAAAGGGTCAAGAGGTCACATATTTCCCCTTCTTGGGGCAAGGGAGATATTGCACATGGACAGAAAGTCTACTTGAGGGTTAAAAAGGAGGGCTCACCACCCCATAATATGTGATGCTAAGGCCACCCCATAGGCCTTTGGGCTGAAATCCATCTTGGAAAAAAGTTGCACACACATGTTGGGGAGGGTCCTAGGGCAGGTCAGGTGTGGAAAAAGAAGCCAGATAATTGGCCAAAGGTAAACAAAGACCTGGAAGAACTGCCCTTTATAAATTATTTAACCGCCTCTTTTCTGCTTTCCTCCTCCTTAGGGAGGATGCCCACACCCTTTCTCTCCAGGTGGGCATCTCTGCCTTGCTTCTATCATAACTAAACAAACTGTTTCTCTGTGTGCTCTCCCACTTGTTGTTGTGCTATGTCTCTAATAATAAACTTTGTACCTGATTTTACAGTTTTTACCTCCGTGAGAAATGCATTTTTCACTGGGGGCAAGAGCCAGGGGGTCTGGTGGCTATGATTCCTGGTTTTCATCCAGGGTACCCAGGTTCAATTCCTGGGCAGGGAATTAAGATCTCACTTCATGCCACCACTCACTTCTGCCTCTCCAAGATCACCTCCACCCCAGTTTAAAGATACTGGGGGAGCCTGGTTAAAAGATACAAGGATTTACTCAGTTGAAAGACACTGAGCCTCTGGACTGGGTAAAATGAAGGGCATCAGAAAGCCAGCCTCCAACTAACATTCCAGCCATGTTTATGTACATATGGAATTTATACTTACAAATATTAAATACTTATTTAATTGGGAATTAAAGGAAATCTTGCCCTAAAATGGCCAAGATAGGGTTCTTTTGACATTCTAAAAATGATTAGAAGAAAGCCAGCTTGATAAAACATCTTTTCAAAATTTTGACCTTAAAGGAACAAAAGCCCTTCTAGGAGGAACTTGCATTTCTCTCCCTGTGCTTTTGAGATGTAAATGTTATATCTGATCTTCTTAGGCATTTTATTCCGTGTTTCGAGAGCTTGGTCTCTGCCATCCAGAAGGAACACATATGGCGTACATTTGGCAGCCAGTTGAATAGACTGGGATTCCAAGCAGTCTTTTTGTCTGGCTGTGCCAGCTCTCAGGAAAATTTGTTATAAGGAGTCCCAGCCCATAAGGGGCCTTGTCATCTCAACCTTTGTTGTCTCTACCTGCACAAAAAAGACCTTTAGTTTCTTAGACTATTATGGGGAGTAAACTTACTGTATTTTGAGAAGGCTGCATTCTTTGCACTCTCTTGTGGGGATGCCTCTTGCGTCTTATTGGTTTGAGTTGCTATTAAGATACTATTCATCAATGGCCAGACACTGGATTCTTTAAATTGGAGAAACTTCTAAATTGCTAAATTTTTAGAGAGCTCTCATTTTAAACAGCTGTTTTATTGGTGCCTATGAAAATACCAAATTAAAAGGTAGATGCAAAATATATATATATATACATACATATGTAAAACAGGTAACCTTAAAACTCCCTTAGTTTAAAACTAACAAATAAAAACTGTTTTAGGACGCCTTATTTGTGGTCTCAGCTTCCCTTCAATGGTTCTTGCAGGTGTTAATGAAAACATTAGCTTAATTAATGTTAATTAGGTTGATTAACAGGGGAATAAGAAGAAACTGAGGGGAAAATCAAGAGACTTCTTCCCAACAAGGTGAAAATTTTAAAGGGACTTATCCCAACAGAATGGAAATCTTTAGATGATTATTAGGAAATGGGATAAATAAAATGGATTTTGATGGGATTAAAACAAAAGTTTTGATACACTACCTGGGGTTGGATAGACCAAAGGGACCCCCCAGTTAGTCCCCCCAACATTAAAGTGCACTCTATTAACCCCTGTTTTGAAACAAAATTTAAAGGCTGGAAGAAAATTACACTGAGATACCTGACTAGCATTTGCTTGGGACAACAGTGAGATCAATTAATGAAGTTAAGATTGACAAAAGGGCCTGTGTCCCTTGGCTTGACCCCTCACTGGGGACCCCAAAGTTTTTTATGCAGAAATGGATAAAATGGCCAGGGGATAAAAAGGAAAGTTTCTGGATTCCTTGTAAGACCAAGACTTGCTGATGGGGTCCTAATGGAGGCTTAAGTTAAAGGTATATTGCTTTGTGACCACCTAGAGGGGTGGGATGGGGAGGGTGGGAGGGAGGGAGATGCAAGAGGGAAGAGAAATGGGAACATATTGTATATGTATAACTGATTCACTTTGTTATAAAGCAGAAGCTAACACACCATTGTAAGGCAATTATACTTCAATAAAGATGTTTAAAAAAAAAAAAGGTGTAAGAGTTATAAATTTGAAATAAAATCTTATAAAAACTGGTGTATTTGAATGGGCTTTATATAAGATGGTTACATCTCTTTTGTCTAATTGTACTGTGGGATAGACATTACATCTCTATGAGGAATGTTTCCCCTGACTGGTATTATAAGACAGGGCATATAAATCTGCCCCTTAGGCAGCATTAATTAAACATACTAAAAAAAACCAATAGGGACTTCCCAGGTGGCGCAGTGGTTAAAAATCCGCCTTCCAATGCAGGGGACTTGGGTTCGATCCCTGGTCAGGGAACTAGATCCCACATGCATGCTGCAACTAAGAGTTTGCATGCCACAACTAAGGAGCTGGCGAGCTGCAACTAAGACTCGGTGCAACCAAAATAAATAATTAATTAATTAAATTAAAAGATGGTTTAAAAAAAAAAAGAAAGAAACTAATAGAGTTACCTGCACCCACACAGTATAAAGTAAAAACTGGGCCCCAACATTCAGGGACTAATAAAAGCAATAATAAATATTTTTTGCCCCTAGGGTAAATTGCTCTGTTTAATTTGTGCACGCACAAAGAGGGTCTTTGTAGAATACCTTGTGCATAAATTTTTGAAGGCATGATAAATTGAATCCCAAAGTTCTAGAACATAGAACTCTTGATTTCCAGTTTAGTGGAAAATCTTCTTACTGATATTAAAAAAGCAAATGAAAGAAAATGTAATTGGGCAAATCAATCTTTTAATATCATTTAAGCAGCAGACCAGTTCTTTGGGGAATTAAAAGCAACTGTCTTTGTCTTGCCAATCTACAAATCAGAAATGTAAATACAGCCCACAGTGACCTGAGACTGAGCCTAATTAGCTCAATCAGGTTGAATCTGAAGCTGAAGAGGGAAAAAAGGAAAAAAGAGGCCTTTTATCAATAAAACTCAAACTGTTGGTGCTCTGGCCTTCTGAGATGGCCCACATTCTATCTGTGTAGTGTGTTTCTCCCAGGGCCGTCTCGCCTTTTGAGACGAATTGTATTCTGTCTATGGAAAGTGTATCTCTCTAAATAAACTCAGCCATTAAAAGGAATGAAACTGGGTCATTTGTAGAGACGTGGATGGACCTAGAGAGTGTCATATAGAGTGAAGTAAGTCAGAAAGAGAAAAACAAATATCGTATATTAATGCATATATGTGGGATCTAGAAAAATTGTATAGATTATCCTATTTGCAAAGCAGAAATAGAGACGTAGAGAACAAATGTATGGATACCAAGGGGGAAAGGGGTGGGGATGGGAGGAATTGGGAGATTGGGATTGACACATATACACTATTGATACTATGTATAAAATAGACAACTAATGAGAACATACTGTATAGCACAGGGACTCTACTTAATGCACTGTGGTGACCTAAATGGGATGGAAATCCAAAAAAGAGGGGATATATGTATGTGTATAGCTGATTCACTTTGCTGTACAATAGAAACTAACACAACATTGTAAAGCAACTATACTCCAATAAAAATTAATCAAAAAAATTAAAAATAAATAAATAAATCCACTTCTTACCTATCTAAAAAATAAATAAATAAAAACTAAACAAAACAAAAACAAACAAACTCAAACTACTTGAAAGGCTCCCTCACCCAAAATCGAATTAACGGCCTCCTTAAGGATTTATCAAGGACAGATACAAATCTCAAAGTCTTTTCTGCAAATAGTAAAAAGCCTTAATTATCTGAGCAAATAAATTTAACTTACACCAACTGTCATTTATAAATTAGTAAGTTTATATTGTAATACCTGATTCATGACTCAGATTTAAAATGAAGCTATGAGATCTCTAGTTATGTCTTTTTATACATCTGTGTGTACATTATACATATGATACATCTTTACTTTCAGATAGTATTATGAAAATTAAATTTATAGAAGAGCTCTATTTAATTGACTTAAAAGTAGGCATTTACAAATTAAATATTTTTAAATGTAGTAGAAACTAACCCAAATGAATTTCAAGTTCACATGATCTGGGAAATATTCAATATTAAATTAATATTCGGTATTAAAGTTCAAGTTTGCTGGTTTAATTAATACAGATATGTCTTACTTTTATTACACTTAGGTTTACTAAAAGTCAAATAAGGTCATATTATCTCTATTATAAAATTTATCAGTGAGAAAAATAGCTTGGGATGGTGGCTGACTTGGTCTCATGTCTCAAAGTTTTCATGTTGTATGTCACAGAATGTTGTATATTCTTTGTCAGTTATATTGCAATCAGATATTTAACCATGCCATTTAAAATCTTTTGTCTTTTATAGACAGTCATTGTTTTACTATGATGCTTTTACAAAATCAAGATCTTCAAGAAGATTCACAAAAAGGACTTTTTGACAAATAAGGTTTCTGACGACTTCTAGATCATACCACTGAACTGGGTAAGAAATTACGAAACTCTAATGGAAAACCTGATGACTTCATCCAGATCAGCAGGAATCAATTACATGGGACTGAATGAACTAATAAACACAATTTGTATTTTATAACTTTTTTCTGAAATATTACTGACTTTTAATCTTTATTTTTCAGAAAACCTTTCCTCTTACACTATGACCTACAAAAAATTGATAAAGTATACCTTTGTAAACAAAGATGAAATATTTATCTTTTTCTCTCTACCTGATCCCTCCAGAATTTGGTTTTTCCAGCTGGCTCCCCGCTGGACTTGATGGCTTATTGCAATCCAGATTACAACTAGTTATACTAATCATTATTTTAATCTGTTCTCTCTTTGTTGTTTTCAAACTATGCTTTGTGTCTCTCTCTGCTCCACTCTGAGCTATATTACTTATATTCTGTCTATTTTGTAATATTGTTGTCTCTTAAATTACCTGATGTGTAACCAGGCCTCCAACAAAATTAATGATGACTAAAAGTCTTGAGGCAATGATCACATATATAACTCTATACAGAATAATTGTAATAGTGCAACTCTAGATATGGGAAGAAGTAACAAGGGAAACACATTTCCTGGATCATAATAGACTAGTAAGACAGGTGATCCAGAGAACTTTAGGTTATTAACAGGGCCTAATCCAGATATAGCACATGAATGACCTATCACTGAGATCTTCGACTTACTTAGGAATAAGTGTCCTTAGCGCCACAGGACAAATGGGTCATGAAATGCCTCCCAAACCTTAGTCAAATTTATGACCAACAAAGGGCACTGTAAAGAAAAAAATGTTGCCTGCCATTCCAGTTCTATAAGGATCAAGCCATTAGCCACTGCAGTTGCCCCCCAACAGTGAGCTCCAAGGGGAATTCAGGATGGAGAAAAACAAGAAACATTCTGTGCTTTGGATATACTGGTCCTCAGATAGTTAAGATGTATATCTAAGGGAAATTTTTAAATGACCCCAGATTCTTGCATCTTCCCATACAGAGAAAAGCACTAAAATCATTAAGTTGAGATTTCTCTTCTTTGTGATTAGCAGTAATCTTTTGATGTTTGACTACATGTTTTTCTAGCAAAAAGTTTGTATATGTCCTGGCTCCTCCCTTACCTCTTCGGAGCAGTTCCTCAGAGCTATCTGAGAGGCTGTCTTCTGGGCGATAGTCCTCAGTACGTTTCTTAATAAAACTTAATTCTCAACTTATACGTGGTGCATTTTTCTTTCATTTGACACTTGCTATCTGTCTCTGAACCCCAAGTGGAAGCACAGACAGAAGCTCCTTGGTCTTCCCTGGCTGACATTAGGAACTGAGGTCCCTGTCCCAGTTCAACCCATCTACTCACCCAGGATCACCAGTAGCAGCCACAGAAACATGGGGACCTGGCCTGGCTGAGGGCAGTGAAAGTCTGTCTCACCACAAGCCGGGCTTATTTCTCATCCACGAAAGAGGACAGAAGGGAGGTACTCAGATGAGATCTGCAAGAGTTAGAAAAGGGGAAGTAAAAGAATCATATCTTGCCTCAGGTTCTGAAAAATTAACACAACTACCTTCCTAAATGTTGTTTGTATTGCAACCCCGGCAGTCTTAGACGTTGACAGTTATCTTCCAGCAGCTCGACTCTCTCTGGAGAAATGTCTCTAAGGCTGTGCTGGGTTCTCTGAAATGCCACGCTATAGATTTGCTAGTATTCAAATAACTTTTTTTTCATTTTTCAAATGGAAAAACCCTTCCATTACCTTGAATTCATACAACATGTGGTTCTGCATAAGGTTCCTAATATAGACATACCTTGTGACTGTGGTGTCCTGCTATGTTTTATGGTGTAAGTCACAAAAAGTCAAAGTGTCAAAGCAGACATGAAAGCCTTTTGACCTTACATAAACTGGCACAAAGTTGTTGAGGAGGAAAAATTTTTAAAAATTCACCGACTACAAAAGGAGCTGCCCCTAAATTCCTCCCAGATCTGTGCAAATTAGGAGATAAAAGAACAAGCATTAGGTAGGAAACTGTTTTGTGCCCCATCTCAGCCTATAACCAGTGCTATGCCTGGGCAGGCCCTTGTGACTCTTATTATGATTGCAAGACACCCTCAGCAATAACCACGAAGAAACTTTGGAAAAAAAAAGAGTTTATTACTCACAGGTCTTGGAAAGCACATGGCACACCTGGGGCTACACTGTGAGGTCATGTGCTGGGGTTCTGCTTTTATTGGGGTGGAGGGTGGGGCTTAGTGTTTTGAGGGCTCACTCTTTATTGGTGAATTTAAAATATAAAATCCAGAAGTTAAAGCACAGGAAGAGAAAAAAACAAGAGGCCCAAATGGCCAGTTATCAAAATCAACCAATATCTCTAAAACAAAGGAGTCTGGGGCGCAAAGGAGGGCGGTGGGGTGGGCTTTGGTGCTGCCTTTTATCTAGTGGCTGGCAATGTGTTTATTCAAAGTAGCTCTTTAAAGTGGATGCCTCAGCAATCAAAGCTTAAGTCAGGCACTTGCATTATGAAAGAAAGAATAACTGTTAGGGCCCATACTACAGAACCTCTCTTTTTAAAGCCAGAGCTCTTATCAGAGAGGCCTTCCCTGGCCTTGCAATCAAAGAGGTCTCACCTGATTATTTTCTGTTTCAAGCCCCTGTATGCTTTTTTTCATAGCATTTATCATTATTTGTGATTATTTCCTCTATTTTCTTGTTTGTTTTTACGTCTTCTCCTCAGCTATCATTCAAAGGCCCATGTTTATCTTACCCATTGTTGTATCCCTTGTATCTCTACCAATTCTCTCTTGCAGGGAGGCATTAAATAAGTATTTTTTGAGAAACTATGAAAAACTCTGGACATTTATTTCATTAGCACTTCCCTAAGGGGCCTTTTCAGATTTTTTTTTCTAGCCACCCCCCTCCTCTATGAAACATTAATAGCACAGATATGCTGTATGTATATATATACATAAAAAGTAAGATTTTTTTTTTTTCACCTCCACAAGGACCAATTTTTGCTGCTTTGAGGGTGACATCACCTCTGTTGGGAATGCATGCTCGAGACATAGAGACAGACCATTCTCAGCAGTCTAACTACCAGGATAGAAAGTTATGACCATTCAAAGACATCTTTGTATTAGAAACAGAAACCTCTGATCAAGTTTCCCTTCTTTGTGGAGGCTATCCTGAGGCTATAATGGAAAGAAGTCCTCTTCTTTAACCAGATGGCATTCTATTCTCCCCTCCACCACCCCCGCATGACAGTTACCAAATTTTGTGTTTCCTTATGCATTTATGTGATTGAATGATGTTCCTTTCTCTCCTTAGACTGTAGTATCACAGGGCTGAAAAGAGTCTGGTGTGTTCTCCATCATGTTTTCTTTCTTTTCTTCCTTCCTCCCGTCCCTTATTTCCTCCTACACTCCTTCCTCCCTTCCTTTCTTTTTTTATTGTAGAAAGAACACTTAACATGATATCTATCTTCTTAACAAATTTTTCATTATACAATACATTGTCGTTGACTATAGATACAATGTTATACAGCAGCGCTCTAAAACTTAACTTAATCTTGCTTAACTGAAACTTTACGCCAGTTGACTAGTAACCCCTCATTTCCTCCTCCTGGCACCCACAGTTCCACTCTGATTCTATGAATTTGACTATTTTAGATAGCTCATGTAAGTGGAATAATGCAATGTTTGTTTTTCTGTGACTGTCCTATGTCACAACATAATTGTCCTCATGGTTCATCCATGTTGTCACATGTTGCAGAACTTCCTTCCTTTTTTAAGGCTGAGTAGTTTTTCATTGTATGTACATATAACAGAGAAGAGCCAATCCTGACTCCATGTTGGATCTGTTTCTTTACTTTAACCTTTGCTTCCTGTTGCTTTTGTTCACTAAAAGGACACTGTGTGTACCTAATGGCCTGCCTCCGGGAACCCTGCCCCTCTGCCTGAATGTTAAACCAAAGTGCCTTTGTTCAGGGAAACATCCTGACCCTGTCCACCTGTGAATAGCTGCAAGAAAGAAGAAATTAGCATGTCCCCTCTCCGAGGCTGGCCATTCCAGGAGATATTTGCAAGACTTATGGCCTTTTTATTTTACTTCCTCACCTCCTCCCACCCTCTGTTCTATAAAAGAAACTGACATCCAGACCCCGATAAGATGGTTCTTTTTAGACACTAGTCTGCCATTTTCTCCACCTGCCAGGTTTCCAAATAAAGTCATTATTCTTTGCCTCAACACCTTGTCTCCTGATTTATTGGCCTGTTGTGCAGCAAGCAGAGGGAGCTTGGACTCACTAACATACATACCATGTTTTCTTTATCTATACATCTATTGATGGACAGTTGGGTTTTTTCCACATCATGGTTATTGCGCATAGTGATTTAATGAACATAGCAGTGCTAGTATCTCTTCAAGATCCTGATTTCAATTATTTTGGATGAATACACAGAACTGGGATTGGTGGATCAAACAATAGTTCTATCTTTAATTTTTGTTAGAAACTTTATACTGTTTAATACAGATGCTCTATCTTATAGATTAATAAATGATGCCTTACTAAAATTGGTGAAACTTCTAAGAGGAAAATAAAGTGAGGAGGTGCAACAAAGTCAGGTTTAAGCCTCTGAAGTCAGGAAAATATGGACTCTGGTCTTAGCTCTACCCTCTACTGACTGTGTGAACATGGCAAGCTACTTCCCCAAGATTGTTCACCATGGGCAATATCACACACTTAAAACATACTTTTTTTTTTTTTATAATTACAGATAATATGTGTAAGTTTGCCATACATAATAGACCCAAAAATTAGTCATTGGTAACATTTTTTGGCTAGTAGAATATTAGTAGGGATCAGTACGATATATCATTTGGAGGTATTCTCTAAGTTTTTGGTCTTAAAAATAATATATTACAAAGAGATATAGTTACGCTGAAAAGGCTAAAAACATAACACCTTTATGAAAGTGTTGGTTATAAAAGGTGGATGCTTTTATGCTTCCAGTAAGGATGGAAGAAGAAACTGAACTAACCTTTCTTTTGAGGATCACTAGAAATGCTGGGCGAAATTCTTTTAAAAGTCTCTTTCAAGGTACTGAAGAGATAATAAAACAGTGAAGAATTCTGAGACACGATTAGAGAAGAAAGGAGCTCAAGGAGAAAAACCTGGCTTCTGAAAACACTTGTTTAAAAGGGCACTTGCCAAGTCCAGAAAGGGCAGCAGGGAGGCTTGTGCTTTAACACAGTCCTGTGGGGTTGGGAGACATGGACTGGTATTCATGTTGGTGTGTGTGGAAATGTTTAAAATATGATTGTAAAATAAAAAAGAATAAAATACTGCCATTTTCAGCAACATGGATGGATCTAGAGAATACTTAGCTTAGTGAAACAAGTTAGGCAGAGAAAGACAAATACTAAATGATATCAGTTACATGTAAGTAATCTAAAAAATAATACAAATGAATAAATATACAAAACAGAAACAGACTCACAGACATAGAAATCAAACTTATGGTTACCAAAGAGGAGACAGAGAGAGGTAGGGAGGGATAAATTAGAAGTATGGGATTAACATATACAAACTATGGTACATAAAATAGATAAGCAACCAGAGTTTACTGTATAACACAGGGAGTTATATTCAGTATCTTGTAATAACTTATAATGGAATATGATCTGCAAAAAAAAAAAAACCCAGAAGCAGAACCAAATCACTGTGCTGTACACCTGAAACTAATGCAATATCATAAATCAACTATGCTTCAATAAAAAATATATATATGGCTGTAAAATTTTTGACAGCTCCTCAATTTAGAGGTGGAGTCTACACTCCCTCCCCTTGTATCTGGACACGTTTGTTAGGCACTAAGACCCAATAAAACTGTGGTGGAAGTGATACTGTAATTTTTGAATTAGTTGATGAGATATTGTAGACTCACTGTCACATTTTTTTTTGAAGCTTAAGCCAACATATAAAAAGTCTGACTACCCTAAGGCCACCATGTTATGAGGAAGTCCAGACCACATTGAAGGGTCACACATACACACTCTAATTGACTGTCCAGGTTGAGGTCCCAACCTATAGCCAGCATCAACCACCAGACATGCAGGTGAAGATGGACCCTTATGAGCCATATAATAGATCCAAGAATTCAAAAAGGAGTCACTGTTCTTGTCATGAGTAGGGTGACTGAGAAGAAATGGATAAATAAAAGAGAAAATATTATACTAAGTTGTTTTCATTTATTTAAATATAACTCTTAATTACATTTTACTCCATTGCATATAAACTAATTTTGTCTATTGAAAATTATTAAATTACATTTAATAATTGGACTTTTTATTTAAAAGTCAAGCATGGAGGAATGTGTTAATGGTTTTAGTCTCAAGTGACTACACACAGGGAAAAATGACGTATTGTAAAATTAGTAATATGGCAACGTTGCCCGCTGCATGGAACCTTAGGAAATTATGAAGCATGAAAATAAATGATCAGAGTTTTGAAGATTTTCTTTTTTCTCTCTTGTTTTTTTTTCAGATCCAATCTATATCAGTAATGGGCCCTGGAATCCTTGCCAATACTATGCAGAAACAGTAAACATAAATTCATGTAACTTTAAGCATAGTGTGTACTTTTCAGGTTAGTGTGGAGAGAAGAAAAGCAGTCAGGCATGGAGGGAGCTCACCTTCTCCAACTCCCCCCATACAGCAGACATCACCTAGACCTCCACCTATTTTCTGAAACCCAAGTACGGTACCAATATAAAGCCATTGACTATAATACTACTCCTGTATCCAGGGACCATCAACCCACCTGAGATGGAGAGTGGCACCAGTTCAGAGAACTGGGCCCCCAGGCCATTGTCAGCCTCACAGGAGTAGCTTCCAGAATGCCCTGCGGTTAGAGAGAGGTTGAAGGATGCTCCTTCTCCAGAGGGCGCTGAGCTGCTACCCAGGTTGATGTCCTCATGATAAAACCGGTACAGGATTGGCGGGGGGAGGGGGGGGGTGATGTAGGAGCAGCTCCAAGCCTCACAGCAAAGCTCTACCATATCCCCCATGACAGCCTGGGCCCTGGGATCCCGGAAGGTGAGGACAGGACAAGATATTGGAACTAACAGACCCAAAGGGGGCTTATCAGAGAGGATTTGTGATGCTGCATTAGACTCATGAATTCCCATACCAGAATCTCAGCAAAGGGCCTGGCTCTTGGTCACTGTGTATTCCTTCCATTCCTGTAACCCCATTAGAGCAATCAGAGGTTGTTTTTTCAAAGTGTCTTTAGAAATTTGGGGAAATATCAATTCTGGGTCATTGTCTAGAGACATGATCATTTGTCGTTCTCATCTTATTTACTTCTAATGCCAACCCAACCCCCTTTGTGTTTTCTGCTATGAAAAAAAAAAAGATGTCAGCAGTTTAACTTGTGAAGGTAACCCATCCTCAAATTGTTGGTGGTTCTCCACAGCACTGATCACTGGGATCTCCTGGAATTTCCTCATGACTCCTGGCTCTTGGTTTGGAGATTTCTGTCTGAGATGAATAGGAGTGAAATTTACTTCTCACAGAGATGTTCACCACCTTGTTCTGGATGGGATTGTGGCCATTGTCAGCTCTATAGTAATATTGGCCGGCATTGTGCTCCTTCACAGATGGGATCTCCAGGTCTGCTGACAGGGAATGCTGGGCTTCTGTCCCAGACTGGTTCCTGTGGCCTCTCTGTGCTAGGAAAATGTGATGTTTCCTGTGCCCTCAGCCACTGAGCAGAGTAGGGTGAGATCCCCTCCTTCAGCCTCTTGTCCCCCAGGGGCCTGGGTATCTAAGCTTACGTTAGAGGCCTGGACTTCTAGCTGAATAGAAGATGACATATGAGAACCCTGACTATGAAAGACTCTGGGAACAGAAGGTAGACTTATTTCAGCCTCTAGTACAAGGAGTGGGAATATGGGTATTGCTTATGTAACATATTACAAGTATACAATGGTAAGGAATCCGTGGTAATTATCCTTGAAGAATGTGGATACAGATATTTGCAGGTCCTAACTCAGATCTTGGCTAATTTCATGGGTAGCAATCATTAAAGAGTCATGATGAAGCATCCACTACACGAGAGAAGAAACTTGTTTTTTGGATGAGTCACTGTGCAGACACATACCTTTTGCATAGAATGAAGACGTTCACTGGTAACATCAGTCTACCTTGAAAAAGACACTGTTCCTAATAATGTCAATAAAAATTCCTCCATTATTCCCAGTTTCAAGGATCAACACAAATTGTCACCCCCTCCTCTGACCACTCCAGTTCACTTTGATTTCTGCTCTTCTGACTCTTCATTTTAGCCCCATATGTTTTGCAATCCAGCATGTGGAGACATTTGGAGAGCAGGAGCCTTGTCTTTTAAAGTTCCCAACCCTCTGCTAAATGCCAGCACACACAGTCAGTGATCAATGAAGATCTGATTGATGATATTACTTTAATAAGAAGAGAAAGATTATAAGGAGCTTAGTCCATTTGTTATTCTTATGAAATGCCAAGAGCAATTTGGAGAGTTTCCCTAGTCCAACTCCTACTTTCCACAAGGACAGAAGTTGCACAAAGAAACAAAAGACTAGCCGTCCATGCTGAAGCTACAGTGTTCATGTTTTCCCCCATGCTCAGCCCCACTGATACTTATTCTGCCCATGAATTTAAGATCGGAGGCTCCAATTTCTGACACTGTGAGTCACTGTCTCTGCCTGGCACCAGTAAGACCCTGAGTCTTCACTCCACATGGTGGGGATCTAAAGCTCTGGGGAGGTGCTCTAGCCTAACCTCAGGGTCCTGCTATCTCTGAAGAAGCAAACTGGAGCTGGGCATCTGAGCTCTGTGGAGAGGGGTGGGTCTTTCAAGAGAGATCAAGGTCACTGGGCCCTCCTCAGTGGGCCCAGAAGAGCTGACTGTCAGTCCAGGACATGGAAACAGCTCTGGAGAGAAGGATCACAACAGTTTTCAGAGCAGTAAGATTTACAGTTCCTGCTGAAAAGTACCTGGTGAGAAACAATCCAGCAAACAGGACATTCAGAACCAGACATGCCACGTACCATGTCTCCCTTGCATGGTCAAACCACAAGCACTCCAGTTCATGTTTGGTGTATGGGTAGCTTTCCCCTATGAGGTACCCACCTGCTCTGCTACCACTGTCTCCTATCCACCCCAGCTCCCACAGGAGTGACAGTTTTACTTAAGACTTCAATCTTTACTACTCTTTACTATTTCTGTTTTTAGAATTTTCTTCCAGTAACAGTACAGTAATACTTGCCACTGTCACTCAAAACTGCATTTTGGATAGGAAAGCTTGAGACTTCATCTGTAAAAACAATAACTCTTTTCTATCTTTGTAATAAATCACTGTCTTTATTTTCCAAGACTTTTCTCTCTGGCATATCAGAACTACACTGTTTCATTCAAAGACAGAAGAGGGAGCCAGGACAGTGAGCCAGTCTGAAAGAGAGGGGAGGGGGGAACTGGGTTTTTCATTTCTGCAGAGAATCCAATGTCTGACCTTCTCCCTTACTCTTAGGCAATGAGATGTATCAGGTGTAACCTCTTCATCTTTAGACAAGATAGAAGTTTCAACCCATTCCTTAGTCACTCTGAGATGCATCTTATTTTTCCTGAGGAGATATCTTATTCAGCTTGGGCTGCTCTAACAAAATGCCATAAACTAGGGAGCTTATCAACAACACAAATTTATTTCTCACACTTCTGGAGGATGAAAGTCCAAGATCAGGGTGCCAGCATTGTCCAGTTCTGGTGAGGACCCCTTTCCAGGTTGCAGACTGCTGACTTGTATTCTCATACAGCAGGAAGAGACCCAACTAGCTCTCCAGCCTCTTCTTATAAGGGCACTAATCTCATTCATGAAGAGTCCACCCTTATGATCTAATTACCTCACAAAGCTTCCACCTACAAATACTATCACATTGGGAATATGGTTTTAACATATGAATGGGTAACAGGCTAAAACATTCAGTCCATTACAGGGAATGTCAAGGTAAACATAACTTTTTACATGGATAAAGGGTGTTCTGCTAAAGCTCCTACTCCTTAGCTCACTCCATTGGTGACTTCACATAGGGAACCCTTGTCCTCAGTGGACATTTTGCTTTCCCACCCCCTATGCTTTCATCCAGTCTTTAAAGGAACCACATTGTATTGTAAAGTCATGTTCTGTTCCTTCTTCTGAGCTTGCTAGATGAAACCACCAAGTGGCCTGGATAATGGGAATAAGCTGGTTACTGGAATAAGATCTAGTATCTTTTTTATTTTCTTCTTTTAACATCTTTATTGGAGTATAATTGCTTTACAATGGTGTGTTATTTTCTGCTGTATAACAAAGTGAATCAGTTATACATATACATATATCCCCATATCTCTCCCCTCTTGCGTCTCCCTCCCACCCTCCTTGTCCCACCCCTCTAAATGGACTCAAATCACTCAGCTAATCTCCCTGTGTTATGCACTGCTTCCCACTAACTATCTATTTTACATTTGGTAGTGTATATATGTCCATGCCACTCTCTCACTTCCTCCCAGCTTATCCTTCCCCCACCCTGTGTCCTCAAGTCCATTCTCTACATCTGCATCTTTATTCCTGTCCTGCCCCTAGGTTCTTCAGAACTTTTTTTTTTTTTTAGATTCTATATATATGTGTTAGCATACGGTATTTGTTTTTCTCTTTCTGACTTACTTCACTCTGTATGACAGTCTCTAGGTCCATCCACCTCACTACAAATAACTCAGTTTCATTTCCTTTTTTGGCTAAGTAATATTCCATTATACATATGTGCCACATCTTCTTTATCCATTCATCTGTTGATGGACACTTAGGTTGCTTCCATGTCCTGGCTATTGTAAATAGAGCTGCAGTGAACATTACTTTATTTGAATTATGGTTTGCTCAGGGTATATGCCCAGTAGTGGGTTTGCTGGGTCATATGGTAGTTCTTTTTTTAGCTTTTTAAGGAACCTCCATAATGTTCTCCATAGTGGCTGTATCAATTTACATTCCCACCAACAGGGTAGAGGGTTCCCTTTTCCACACACCCTCTCCAGTATTCATTGTTTGTAGATTTTTGATGATGGCCATTCTGAGGTAATACTTCATTGTGGTTTTCATTTGCATTTCTCTAATGACTAGTGATGATGAGCATACTTTCATTTGTTTAATGGCAATCTGTATATCTTCTTTGGAGAAATGTCTATTTATGTCTTCTGCCCATGTTTGGATTGGGTTGTTTGTTTTTTTGATATTGAGCAGCATAAGCTGCTTGTATATTTTGGAGATTAGTCCTTTATCAGTTGCTTCATTTGCAAATATTTTCTCCCATAGTGAGGGTTGTCTTTGCATCTTGTTTATGGTTTGCTTTGCTGTGCAAAAGCTTTTAAGTTTCATTAGATCCCTTTTGTTTATTTTTGTTTTTATTTCCATTTCTCTAGGAGGTGGGTCAAAAAGGATCTTGCTGTGATTTATGTTGAAGAGTGTTCTTCCTATGTTTTCCTCTAAGAGTTTTACAGTGTCTGGGCTTATATTTAGGTCTTTAATCCATTTTGAGTTTATTTTTATGTATGGTGTTGGGAAGTGTTCTAATTTCATTCTTTTACATGTAGCTGTCCAGTTTTCCCAGCACCACTTATTGAAGAGGCTGTCTTTTCTCCATTGTATATTCTTGCCTCTTTTATCAAAGATAAGGTGACCATATGTGTGTGGGTTTATCTCTGGGCTTTCTATCCTGTTCCATTGATCTCTATTTCTGTTTTTGTGCCAGTACCAAACTGTCTTCATTACTCTAGCTTTGTAGTATAGTCTGAAGTCTGGAAGCCTGATTCCTCCAGCTCTGTTTTTCTTTCTCAAGATTGCTTTGGCTATTTGGGGTCTTCTGTGTTTCCATACAAATTGTGAAAATTTTTGTTCTAGGTCTGTGAAAAATGCCATTGGTAGTTTGATAGAGATTGCACTGAATCTGTAGATTGCCTTGGGTAATATAGTCATTTTCACAATGTTGATTCTTCCAATCCAAGAACATGATATATCTCTCCATCTGTTTGTATCATCTTTAATTTCTTTCATCAGTGTCTTACAGTTTTCTTCATACAGGTCTTTTGTGTCCTTAGGTAGGTTTATTCCCAGGTATTTATTCTTTTTGTTGCAATTGTAAATGGGAGTGTTTCCTTAATTTCTCTTTCAGATTTTTCATCATTAGTGTATAGGAATGCAAAAGATTTCTGTTCATTAATTTTGTATCCTGCTACTTTATCAAATTCATTGATTAGCTCTAGTAGTTTTCTGATAGCATCTTTAGGATTCTCTATGTATAGTATCATGTCATCTACAAACAGTGACAGTTTTACTTCTTCTTTTCTGATTTGGATTCCTTTTATTTCTTTTTCTTCTCTGATTGCTGTGGCTAAAACTTCCAAAATTATGCTGAATAATAGTAGTGAGAGTGGGCAACCTTGCCTTGTTCCTGATCATAGTGGAAAGGGTTTCAGTTTTTCACCATTGAGAACGATGTTGGCTGTGGGTTTGTCATATATGGCCTTTATTATGTTGAGGTAAGTTCCCTCCATGCCTACTTTCTGGAGGGTTTTTGTCATAAATCGGTGTTGAATTTTGTCAAAAACTTTTTCTGCATCTATTGAGATGATCGTATGGTTTTTCTCCTTCAATTAGTTAATATGGTTTATCACATTGATTGATTTGCATATACTGAAGAATCCTTGCATTCCTGGGATAAACCCCACTTGATCATGGTGTATGATCTTTTAATGTGCTGTTGGATTTTGTTTGCTAGTATTTTGCTGAGGATTTTTGTTCATCAGTGATATTGGCCTGTAGTTTTCTTTTTTTGTGACATCTTTGTCTGGTTTTGGTATCAGGGTGATGGTGGCCTCCTCCCTCTGCTATATTTTGGAAGTGTTTGCGAAGGATCGGTGTTAGCTCTTCTCTAAATGTTTGGTAGAATTCACTTGTGAAGCTATCTGGTCCTCGGCTGTTGTTTGTTGGAAGATTTTTAATCACAGTTTCAATTTCCGTGCTTTTCATTGGTCTATTTATATTTTCTATTTCTTCCTGGTTCAGTCTCAGAAGGTTGTGCTTTTCTAAGTATTTGTCCGTTTCTTCCAGGTTGTCCATTTTATTGGCATATAGTTGCTTGTAGTAATCTCTCATGATCCTTTGTGTTTCTGCAGTGTCAGTTGTTACTTCTCCTTTTTCGTTTCTGATTTTATTGATTTGTCTTCCTTTTTTTCTTGATGAGTCTGGCTAATGCTTTATCAATTATGTTTATCTTCTCAAAGAAGCAGCTTTTAGTTTTATTGATCTTTACTTTTGTTTCCTTCATTTCTTTTTCATTTATTTCTGACCTGATCTTTATAATTTCTTTCCTTCTGCTGGCTTTGGGGTTTTTTTGTTCTTCTTTCTATAATTGCTTTAGGTGTAAGGTTAGGTTGTATATTTGAGATGTTTCTAGTTTCTTAAGGTAGGATTGTATTGCTATAAAGTTCCCGTTTAGAACTGCTTTTGCTGCATCCCATAGGTTTTGGGTTGTCGTGTTTTCATTGTAATTTGTTTCTAGGTATTTTTTGATTTCCTCTTTGATTTCTTCAGTGATCTCTTGGTTATTAAGTAGTGTATTGTTTGGCCTCCATGTGTTTGTATTTTTTACAGATTTTTTCCCCTGTAATTGATATCTAGTCTCATAGCATTGTGGTTGGAAAAGATACTTGATATGATTTCAATTTTCTTAAATTTACCAAGGCTTGATTTGTGACCCAGGATATGCTCTGTCCTGGAGAGTGTTCCATGAGCACTTGAGAAGAAAGTGTATTCTGTTGTTTTGGGATGTAATCTCCTATAAATATCAATTAAGTCCATCTTGTTTAATGTATCATTTAAAGCTTGTGTTTCCTTATTTATTTTCATTTTGGATGATCTGTCCATTGGTGAAAGTGGGGTGTTAATGTCCCCTACTATGATTGTGTTACTGTCGATTTCCCCTTTTATGGCTGTTAGCATTTGCCTTATGTATTGAGGTGCTCTTATGTTGGGTGCATAAATATTTACAATTGTTATATATTCTTGTTGGATTGGTCCCTTGCTCATTATGTAGTGCCCTTCTTTGTCTCTTGTAATAGTCTTTATTTGAAAGTATATTTTGTCTGATATGAGAATTGCTACTCCATCTTTCTTTTGATTTCCATTTGCATGGAATATCTTTTTCCATCCCCTCACTTTTGGTCTGTATGTGTCCCTAGGTCTGAAGTGGGTCTTTTGTACACAGCATATATATGGGTCTTGTTTTTTTATCCATTCAGCCAGCCTATGTCTTTTCGTGGGAGCATTTAATCCATTTACATATAAGGTAATTATTGATATGTATGTTCTTATTACCATTTTCTTAATTGTTTTCAGTTTGTTACTGTAGGCCTTTTCCTTCTCTTGTGTTTCCTGTCTAGAGAAGCTCCTTTACCATTTGTTGTAAAGCTGGTTTGGTGTTGCTGAATTCTCTTAGCTTTTGCTTGTCTGTAAAGGTTTTAATTTCTCCATCAAATCTGAATGAGATACTTGCTGGGTAGAGTAATCTTGGTTGTAGGTTTTTCCCTTTCATCACTTTAATATGTTCTGCCACTCCCTTCTGGCCTGCAGAGTTTCTGCTGAAAGATCAGCTGTTAACCTTTTGGGGGTTCCCTTGTAAGTTATTTGTTGCTTTTCCCTTGCTGCTTTTAATATTTTTTCTTTGTATTTAGTTTTTGATAGTTTGATTAATATGTGTCTTGGCGTGTTTCTCCTTGGATTTATCCTGTATGGGACTTTCTGCGCTTCCTGGGCTTGATTAACTATTTCCTTTCCCATATTAGGGAAGTTTTCAACTATAATCTCTTCAAATATTTTCTCAGTCCCTTTCTTTTTCTCTTCTTCTTTGGGACCCCTATAATTCGAATGTTGGTGAGTTTAATGTTGTCCCAGGGGTCTCTGAGACTGCGCTCAGTTCTCTTCATTCTTTATTCTTTTTTCTTCTCTGCAGTAGTTATTTCCACTATTTTATCTTCCAGGTCACTTATCCGTTCTTCTGCCTCAGTTATTCTGCTATTGATTCCTTCTAGAGAATTTTTAATTTCATTTATTGTGTTGTTCATCATAGTTTGTTTGCTCTTTAGTTCTTCTAAGTCCTTGTTAAAAGTTTCTTGTATTTTCTCCATTCTATTTCCAAGATTTTGGATCATCTTTACTATCATTAATCTGAATTCTTTTTTAGGTAGACTGGCTATTTCTTCTTCATTTGTTTGTTCTGTTAAGCTTTTACCTTGCTCCTTCATCTGCTGTGTGTTTCTCTGTCTTCTCATTTTGCTTAACTTACTGTGTTTGGGGTCTCCTTTTCACAGGCTGAAGGTTTGTAGTTCCTGTTGTTTTTGGTGTCTGCCCCCAGTGGGTAAGGTTGGTTCAGTGGGTTGTGCAGGTTTCCTGGTGGATGGGAGCAGTGCCTGTGTTTTGATGGATTAGGCTGGATCTTGCCTTTCTGGTGAGCAGGACCACATCTGGTGGTGTGGTTTTGGGTGTCTGTAAACTTATTATGATTTTGGGTAGCCTCTCTGCTAATGGGTGGTGTTGTGTTCCTGTCTTGCTAGTTGTTTAGCATAGGGTGTCCAGCACTGTGGTTTGCTGGTCATTGAGTGGAGCTGGTTCTTTATATTGAGATGGAGATCTCTGTGAGAGCTTTCACCATTTGATATTATGTGTGGCCAGGAGGTCCCTGGTGGACCAGTGTCCTGAACTTGGCTCTCCCACTCAGATGTTCAGGCCTGACACCTGGCCAGAGCACCAAGACCCTGTCAGCCACATGGCTCAGAAGGAAAGGTAGAAGAAAATAAATAAATAAATAAAATAAAGTAAAATAAAATAAAATAAAATAAAAAGTTATTAAAATAAAAAATAGAAAAATAATATTAAAAATAAAAAAATAAAACAGTAATTTAAAAAAGGAAAGAAGAGAACACCAAAACGAAAAAACAAATCCACCAATGATAACAAGCACTAAAAACTATACTAAAAATAAAAAAAATTAAAAAACGGACAGACAAAATCCTAGGACAAATGGCAAAAGCAAAGCTATGCAGACAAAATCACACAAAGAAGCATACACACACACTCAGAAAAAGAGAAAAAGGAAAAAATATATATGTATAAAACGAAAGGAAGAGAGCAATGAAATTAATAAAGAAATCTACCAATGATAATAAGTTCTAAATACTAAACTAAGATAAACATAAAACCAGAAACAAATTAGATGCAGAAAGCAAACCCCAAGTCTACTGTTGCTTCCAATGTCCACTGCCTCAATTTTGGGATGATACGTTGTCTTTTAAAATATTCCAGAGATGCAGGGTACATCAAGTTGATTGTGGAGATTTAAGCCACTGATCCTGAGGCTGCTGGGAGAAATTTCCCTTTCTCTTCTTTGTTTGCACAGCTCCTGGGGTTCAGCTTTGGATCTGGTTCCTCCTCTGCATGTAGGTCGCCCTCTGGCATCTGTTCCTTGCCCAGACAGGACGGGGTTAAAGTAGCAGCTGATTAGGGGGTTCTGGCTCTCTCAGGCTGGGGGGAGAGGGGTACAGAATGCTGGGCGAGCCTGCGGTGAAAGAGATTGGTGTGACATTGCAACAGCCTGAGGCACACTGTGTGTTCTCCCGGGGAAGTGTCCCTGGATCACGGGACCCTGGCAGTGGCGGGGTGCACAGGCTCCTGGGAGGGGAGGTATGGATAGTGACCTGTGCTTGCACACAGGCTTGTTGGTGGCTGCAGCAGCAGCCTTAGCATTTCATGGCCATCTCTGGTGTCCACGCTGTTAGCCGCAGCTTGCGCCCATCTCTGAATCTCATTTAGGCGGTGCTCTGAATCCCCTCTCCTCGTGTACCCTGAAACAATGGTCTCTTGCCTCTTAGGCCAGTCCAGACTTTTTCCTGGACTCCCTCCCAGCTAGCTGTGGTGCACTAGCCCCCTTCAGGCTGTGTTCACGCAGCCAACCCCAGTCCTCTCCCTGGGATCTGACCTCCGAAGCCTGAGTCTCAGCTCCCAGTGCCAACCCACCCCAGCAGGTGAGCAGACAAGTCTCTCAGGCTGGTGAGTGCTAGTCGGCACCAATCCCTTGTGTGGGAATCTCTCCGCTTTGCCCTCTGCACCCCTGTTGCTGCACTCTCCTCCTTGGCTCTGAAGCTTCCCACCCACCCACCGTCTGTCTCCACCAGTTAAGGGGGTTCCTAGTATGTGGAAACTTTTCCTCCTTCACAGCTCCCTCCCAGAAGTGCAGGTCCCATCCCTATTCTTTTGTCTTTGTTTTTCCTTTTTTCTTTTGCCCTACCCAGATACTTGGAGAGTTTCTTGCCTTTTGGAAAGTCTGAGATCTTCCGCCAGCCTTCAGTAGGTGTTGTGTAGGAGTTGTTCCACATGTAGTTGTATTTCTGATGTATCTGTGGGGAGGAAGGTGATCTCCATGTCATACTCCTCTGCCATCTTGAAGGTCCTCCCAGGATCCAGTATCTTTAATTTTCAGAACTTTCTACTTAAATGCTTTCAAAATTTTTTGTCCATTTATTCAATGTACAATTAGGTGGAAATGAGTTTAAATCCAGGGTTCAGTTCTTAGGTGACTGATTATAGTGAAAAAAAAAAATCATTGCCAAGGACAAATATCCTCCCCTGGGGCTGCTCTTCTTAGATTGGTCATAGATTCTCTAGTTTCTGCTCTGTCTCTTCACTTATTTATGGTACCAGACTATGTTCTGTCTGTGACATCTGCATTATATTTTAGGATTATAGTTGAGGGTTTTGACCTCAAGGTGAGGAACTAAGTTATATCTCAAATGAAAATATTCTTTCTATCACTGTTCAATTATACCATGATTACCAGAATTTGGATATGTAGTATCAGGAAGCAGAGGTCAGTCATATAAGAGAAGCGATAACTCCAAAAATATCACTGCAAAGCCAGAGCCAAAAGCCACAGGAAGCTTGTGGAATTTGGAATTATAATTTTTGAGAAAAATGTGTGGTTTGCTACTGACTGTTACAGGTGGAAAACCAGACTTACCTGTTGAACATTGAGGGACAACCTGTTGTTGTTGTTGTTGTTTAATGAAATTAGAAGAGCAGAAAATGTGGGTTACAGAAACAATTAGCTTAGTTCAAGAATTTTGCCCTCCTTCACAGATAGAGACTAGATCCCACAGGGACTTGGCCCTGGGGCCTACAGTCAAGCTGATTTTTATACCATTAGTAGTCTTCATCTAGAAGTTGGAAAAAATTCCCAAGGAGAATGCTTTCCAAGATAGGAAGGAAATATTATGTCATGGTTAGAGGTGCGTTTGAAAAGGCACATGATGGGCAACCTCACAGGCTCAGGGCTGTAGTTGACTAATTGAACATTTGAGTCAGTCACTAGGGATTATTCATGGGACAGAATGAATGCAAGAGATGAGTCTTGCTCCTGAGAAAACTCCAGGCCAAAACTCCTGTAGGTGTTCCTATGCATTCCTGTTCCATTAATATCTCACAATTCAAGGTGAGACAGGGGTCTGTTTATCCCAGTACAGTTCCTTAGAGCCCACAGAGCCCCTTCCACTTGGTGGTTATCATTAGATAAGCAAGAGAACAATTCTCCAACTCCTCAGATTTAGTCTTGGCTCATATGGATTTTCTATGTATAGAATAAAATATTGTTTTCATTTACTTCTTTTGTTGAGCACAGCTTTAAATCAAGAAGAGTGAGATGAAATTAGTTTTATTCATACAACATTAGAAAAGTATCACACATATAAAAAAGTCCAGAATTAAATAATGGTCTAGAATAAAGACTAGCAGACAGTGGCTTGTGAGCTTGTCAGCTGCCTGTTTTGGTAAATAAAGTGTTATTGGGACAAAGTTGTGCCCATTCATTTACACATGGTCTATGGTGGCTTTCCTACTACAATGACAGAGTTACATAGTTACAACAGAGACCTGAAAGGCCTAAACTATTTATTCTCTGGCCTTTTACAGAGAAAGTTTGCTGACTCCTGATCTAGAGCCAGAGAAACAATGATAGACAACTGGTCATTCTGCCCATAGGGAAGTTCTTAGCTATTTTCCTCAGAGGTTACTGTTTTCAGAGCTTGTGAGGATGTTCAGTGAGACAATGTTGAAGAGTTATGGTCCTGTGGCCAGAAAAACAATTCTCTCCAAATCAGCCTTTTGTCCAGACTGCACATCCTCTTTCAGATGTCACTTTCCTCCCTCCACCTGGGGTCTTAACAAGGAGGTAAACACTGGAGCCTTGGGAAGGCTGGGCAGGGCTTGGTCACCCAGCCAAGCAGGAAGTGTCAGGAGCAGAAACTGTGTGACGCTGGAGCAGGTTGGCCCGGGGAGCAGTAACATGTAGACATCTCTCCAGTCTTTCTACATCCATCTCTACAGGACCTTGTGGTAGCTGGGTGGCTGATATACCACAGATCAAAACCAACAAACACAAAGTGTGACTCACCTGCCTGTTCACTGAGCAGAGCTGTGAGGGGATCAAAAATCCAAGGTTAACACGGAGCATTTGCATCACAATTTAGAAATTTATATTACTTTGCTAAATTGCTCAAAACATTCCAGCTTTCCCTCATTTTCTATTCCCCTACCCCATTATCACCAACAATTCAATCTCCCTCAAACATACAACCAATCCACATTCATTTTATTTTTTTAAATTAATTTTTGTTGGCGTATAGTTGCTTTAACCCTCATTCATTTTACAATCATGAGGCAAATTGCAAACCTTCTCTTCCCCAAAGGGATTGCCAGAAGCAAGTCCCATGGATGTTGGATGTTTAGTGATTCTCTCCATTTCATTTTGCTTCCCCTGTCCCCCACCAACTGCCTTCTCACCCATGCTTTTCAAAGGGTAGACACTGTGCTACATGATAACACGGTCTCAAGTCACAAAGAGTTCATCAGGAAACATACCCAGTGAGAGTTTATGAGAGTTGAACCCACCCTGAACTAATGTTTTCTCTAGTCATATTTTATGTGAGAGTCCTTTTACTCAATTAACAAATATTTATTTAGTGCCTACTAAATGTAGAGAAAGGAATTTTGTTTCTCAGAAGCAGACTTCCTCTCCCTCATAGCCCATGATTAAGCAAAAGGACATTAGCAAATGGTCTCAATGTATCTTTTAAGCCAAAATCTTGTAGATAACTATCTAAATACTTTTCATGGAGGAGTATTAAGCATTGAAATTATGAAAATTTTATTTATGAGAACATATTACTCTCTGAGATCTAAGAGAATCAAAACAGATTCATTCATTCATTCAATTCATGATCAACAAATGGTAAAGTGGCCTGCTTTAAACATTAAGAATTAGGATGTATGGCAATATGATTTTCCTGGGGCAACTGTTTTGTATTTGACTATGAAATCTAAGCAGGAAGCAGAGAACTGAGCATTTCTACTGGTCCCTGGACTCTGATAAATCCTTAGACCTTTCAAGAGTTAGAGATCTCATCTTGCTTCCACCTCAGTTCTAACTCATTGAAGATGATTAGTAACGACCATAAGAGCGTGAAGGCCTAGTTCAGCTATTTGAGAAGATGTTCCCTCAGCCACCTGTTGAGTCCCGTGTTCAGGAAATGAAAACTACTTTTTAAAGTAAGTTTTGCACAGTTAGCAAGAAAAGGAAGTAGAAGAGCTCTTCAGTGTCTCACCACTATCTTCTTTTCCATAGGTGCTAGAGAATTAAAGACGATCCTCTCAATGCCAGAGAAATTCCACATCTTGACACTGATGATAGCTAACACTTATATATGGCTGTTAATAAGTTGAATAAATTCAAAATGCTTTATGCCCACAAAGTCATTAATACCCTCAGTAAGCTTGTGAAGTCAGCACTATCCCCTTTACGCAATTGAGGAAACTGAGGCACCAGAAAAAGCAAGTAAGTTGATCAAGACCAATATGGTCAATTTCTAGTAGTAACAACTGGGAGTCAAACCTAGGCAGTCCAGTTCCATAGTCTGACTCTTAAACACTTTGATGTCTTGCTATGATATATCGTCTCTCAATATTTCTTAAGATAACAGGGCCGTTGTTGCAATGGCTCAGATTTCTTAGGTGAAATTTTCCTTAGTCAATTTCTAACTTCATAGAATGGGATTTTTACTAAGATTCAAAGCACTTGCTCTATATCATTACATTATCCCCTTCCCTATTTCTAATCATGCTTTTTATACCACGGGCTTGTCTTAATACGTCTACACCCTGCAAAGCATGCATCACGTCAAAGCCTATTGTCACTCTCATTCTGATAGTATGTAGTCCTCAGAAATGTTATACAGAACAATCTGCTCAGATCAGGCTGTCCAGACAGATGTAAGTTGCCTTTTTGGACCTTATGCAGCATGAAACTTTAAATCACAAAATCACAGGTGTTTGTAACCTGGAGACTGATAGTGAAATAATAACCATAGACTCAATGTTATCTGTTCAGGTGAATACTTAACAATATTATTCGCTATAAACCTAGTTTTACTTTGGGAAATGCTGATGTATGTATGTGATGTGATGAACCATTATAATCATGTAATAAGAAAAGGCTAAAAACACCCAACAAAGGCAGTTTGAAATTAAATTATATATGGATTACCAAGCTGCCATTAAAATGCTTCTGTAGAATAATATTTAATAGCAATAAAAGATGCTCATGATATATTGCTAAGGGGAAAGTGGCTACTAAATGCAATTTATCTGCTGCACACCACTCTCTTGCTCTCCAGTAAAAAAATGTCTGAGACAATAAACACCAAGTTTTTACTGTAATTATATCTGAATAATGTAATTAAAGGTGATTTTTATTTTCCTCATTTTGCTTATTAGTGTTTTCTAGTATTCCTACAATAAACATATGCTATTTATATATTTTTAAAGGATTCATTTAAAAAATGGTCTGGGTTTTTTGGCCTTTCTAACCTTAAAGTATATCAAGCAATGCTACTTTAACTTTCTGCATAAATGGCTTATTTGTGTTTAGAAGAGGGGCCAGAGCTGATCTTCAAGTTCTTGTCTACTGGAAATGTTCCTAGGTGGCCTGTAAATTCCTCCTCATCCTGGCCAGCCAGGAAGTCATAGGATTTTGATGGATGGAAGCTAATTAGGGAAGAGAGTAGAGAGAGAAGCAAGCAAAAGATGGTGGAGGAGTTCATGGTAGGTATAATTTTTCATAAACATGTGAGGAGATTTTTCAAACTATTCACAACCTTTCATTGATTCCAATATGTCTTCTATGGACATGTATCCTGTTTGGTTGGAAGTTAATATTTCCTAAGGTGTTACCAAATGGTGTGGGGCGGAATTCATGGTTTGTGTGAAAGTGAGTGTTGCAGGTGGAAAAGAGAAATAATGAGTCGTTAGAGACAAGTGTTGTCATAGTGAGGTTGATGGGCCACAATGGTGACAACAAGTCCTCTGAAATGATTGACATACTCCATCTGGGTGCTGCTCTGTATTTGACAGATGGTAGGCATTTACGTATGGATAGACATAGACTGGAAGCATACCTAAACTTGGAAGCAAACTAGGGACCACATGCAGAGATTAGGAAGCTAAATGGTTCAGTGGAGGGAAAGGTAACTTAATGTTTAAGACTGTAATGGCAAAAGTGAAATTGTGTGTGCATATGTTTAACCAAAGTGAGAGATAAAACTATCCCTCTGCAAAGATATTTAGCTACCAGTCAGATGGAGCCACAGGTACCGCAGGGAAGCAGAGTTACACATAGATATAAAAGCCTCTTGGCACAGCCATGTAGACTCTTGACTTAGAGATTCCACACGTAGCAGCAGGCAGAAGGATACTACCTCAGATGCAGAGCAAAAGCAGTCTCTGCAAATTCTGTTCAATGTCTTGAATGGGACACAGAGCATAGTGCCAAGATGGGGAATGCCAGAATTGAAACAAAGAAGAAGAGAATCTTCATGAAATACAATTCAGAAGAAAATAAATAACATCTCCCATTTGAGGAAGTTGACTACTAGGACAGTTAGGGTAGAAAAATGAGGCTGGTAAACTTCAGAGATCTCTGGATATATCTGGTTGAACTTGGGGCTCCAAGGTCACTACGGCAGAATAAGTGTCATAATGTATATAAATATGCTGCATATATGGTCGTAGAAGTAGTCATTGTCATGGTCATCATCATTGTGTGGTAGTAGTTGTAGTAGTAATTTTAATAGTTACTGTTATTATGTTGAACAACATATGTCTTTCTTGAGTGGGGCTTGACCTAGGAATTTTATGTCCAGGGTAATAAATATATACTTTTGGAGGTGATAATGTTTGTTGGAGACCTTCTGGAGCAGAATTGGCTAGTGGAAATATTGATTTTGTCTTAATAGACAACAACTCGATGTTATTTAGGCAGAACCAGACCCTTCTGCCCAGCAGATTCTCTACAATGCAATTAATTAATTTCTAGAAGTCTACTGGGGCCCTGCATAGGCCAAACAGCATGACATGGAATTCAGACTGAGTAAGAATGCCTGGAAGCTGTGCTCTATTACCTCCCTGGCAGATATAAAGATGGAGATGCTCCAGAGACCCAGTTTCTAAAAGAAGTATCCCCATATTTGCTCAATTAGAGAAGGGCAGGAGGAAGTTTTAGTTTCAGATAGCGATTGTTTTTAGAGACTGGAATTTTACCAAACTCAATTTTTTCTTCTTCATGAGGAGTACCAGTTTCTTCAGTATTAGTAGAAGTTTCTATAAACCCCTTCTAAAGAAGGCATTGTTATTCCTGGGGTGGGGAGTAGAGGTAAACCTAATCTTGGAGTCTGAGGGGAGACAGAGGCACAGGAAGACTTAGTGAATCTCCTGGCAGATATCTGAGCAGCATCTGCAACAAGGAGCCATCCTCCCTCCATGTGTGAAAATACCACCCAGTAAGTGACCTAGACTCCCTGGGGATGGCAGGTGCAGAGGGGCCCCCACGAATCAGACAATTCAATCGGAAGCTTTCTATTTTCTGTTTTAATTGTATGTTTGTGGGGTTTCCAGAAATGTGGATGGGATATGACTTTCCATGCAGGAAGGACAATTACCAAAAAGAACTGTGGACCATGGGTCATTGACTATACCAACCCTTAATAGCATCACCCAGAGCAGCTTCCTGTGCATATCTTCCTGGCAGTTGAACATCAGCTGTTGGTGACAGAAAATAAACGAGTACTACCAAATCATACCCTGGTTTTCAATCTCAATTTCCCTTCAGAGGTTTTTGCTCACTCTTCTAACATGCTCTCCTAGCAACTCTTTCCCAGTTCACAAAGGTATAATTCCCAGTCAGAAAAAGCATTCATACATTCATTCAAGGATGGATAAATTTTACATAATTTTTAAAATGCATAGCCAAACAGGTAAGAAGGGAAATTCCCCTATTACAGATAAAAAAGGAAGTGAAAACAGAGTGTTAAACATGTAAATTACATTATTGTTCTCCTAGGAGGAGTGGGAGAGAACATACTACATTAAATAATTTTTATGAGCTTCGCACTTAAAGTCTATGTGGAATCAGTAGACAAAATTTTGGACCTACGAAAGGCAGAAACTTGAAACTAAAACATCACAAGACTTTCTTTTTAATAAATGAGTGGTTTGGTGAGGAAAAAAAATTACCCACAAGCACAGATAGATGTCAAATAAGCTTGTGTTTGTATCAAGCTTGGGGAAAACAGAAAGTTTCCTCTGAAACAATAAAAGCCCAGGACTGTGCCATGCTCCTGTGCGTGCCCTGGGAAATCCCAAATAAAGAATTATTATAAAAATTGGTCCTGGGCCAGTGAGCACCCAGGGCTTAGAAGAATTAAGTACAAAATGGCTTTTGAGAGACACAGTCAGAAACCCAGGTCACGTGGAATTCCTACACTGCACAAAAAGCTTCTTAATCTAAAATCACAAAACCCATCAACTTATGAAGAACAAGATTCAAAATATACAATAAATACAGGTTTTAAATACCTAAAACTTCAGAAAAACTATCTAAGAATTACAGTATATTAAATGTATTTAAACTATTTTAAGGTTGTTAAAATAATAAAGTACAGTTGACTCTTGAATAACACAGGTGTTAGGGGCTCCAACTCTCCATGAAATTGAAAATCCATATATAACTTTACAGTTGGTCCTCCATATCTGTAGTTCTGCATCTGCAGAGTCAACCAATTATGAATCATGTAGTAGTACATGTATTGAAATAAAAAGATATATAAGTGGACCCACGCAGTTTAAACCCATGTTGTTCAAGAATCAACTGTATTAAGCCCATAACAGTAAAATACTATAAATAATAAAAAGACAAATCTGAAAAGTTATAATAATAATATTTTTGAAAACTTAATATGTGCCAAGTATACTTTTTAGAATTTTAAACAAATGATTTTACATAATTAGCAAAACAACATCATATATTAGATATAATTGCTATCCCAGTTTTAAGCATGAAAAACACACAGAGGTTAATTAACTTGACCCAAACTGCAGGACTAGTAAATGGTGAGGCCAAAATGTAAATCCAGACAACTCTTCAGAAACCATGCTTTAAAAATTTTGCTACTAATATCTCTGAGAAGAAAAAAAAAAATGTAGTCATTGAAATAAGAAAGAAATAGGTTAAACTGATATAGCTGAAGAAACAATTAGTAAACTGAAAGATAGAGATTAAGAAATTGCCCAGAATGCAACAGGGCCAATAAAGAAATGAAGAATTGGAAGACTAATTAAGAGTCATGAGAATAAAGTCAGAAGGTCTAGAAAACTTCTAATATGAATTTCTGAAGGATAGAATTAAAACAATGATGAGGCAATATAATAACAGAGATAATAATTAAGTATTTTCTAAATTTGAAGAAAGCCATGAATCCTCAGGTTTAAGAAACATTTATCTCAAGCAAAATAAATTCATATTTAGACACAGCAGAGTGAAACTACATAAGACCAAAGATAGAGAGACTTAAAAGTAACCAGTGAGAAAAGACAGATTAACTACAAAGAAACAACAATTAAACGGAGAGAAATTTTCTCAAAGGCAACAATAGAAAGAGGAAGACCATGGAATAAAGTATTAAAGCTATTGAGAGCAAATCTAAACTATCAGTCTTAAATTCTGCTTTTGCACCTTCTGGACAAATGAACTCACAGATTGTAGCAAAAAGAACTAGAAAGTAAAAGTTCATAAAGAAAGAAATTGGACCACAGTGACATTATCATCATAGCAGAATAAGAATTTTCTTCTGTCCTTCCTCCAAGACCACCAGTTTAGACAATCACCAAAGAACAAGAAAGTCTTGTGGAAATCCAGGAGTCCAGCAGAGAATTTCTGACACACCCTCAGAGCAAAAAACTCAGATATTGGATAGATTGAAGGGGAATATTGAGGTGTGCTGTGTGACTGAGTGGTGGGGAGCAACTGGGAAAGTGGCAGATAGGGCTCTCAGAGGGGACCAGAGGGACATGAATGCTACTAACTGCATCACAGAATCCATCAGGATGTCTGCCTGTGAACCACAGGGGATGCCTCACCTGCAGATACCTCCAACTGGCCCACAGGCACCAATAGCAGTCCACAGGTCTCACTCACACATTCCCCCACTGCAGGAATGGTTCTTTATGTATGTTCCCAATAGCTGCAAGAATCAGGCTTTGAAGATGGCCAGTGAGCACACACAGAAAGCTGAACCAGCTCTGTGGACTTGGGGGAAATGACACAACTTAAGCATTCAGGACCACCCTAGAGAAAGTAAAAAGGAGTCTGGCAGCACCTGGCCTGGCAGATCAAGAGAAGGCATACAAGCTTAAGAATTCTCTTACAAGAGAGAACACAAAATGTGGATCAGGTGTACCCATAGAAAAGTTCTAAGAAAGCCTTAGAATTCCTAGCAGGGCTGACAGAAAGTATTTTTCTCCCAAAATCAGCCAGTAAAGACTGGAGAAAGAGACTGCTTCCTCAAATGTGAAGACAGCAATGCAAGACCCCAAGAGATATAAAAAATAAAGGAAATATAATACTACAAAAGGAATACAATCATTTTTTCAATAACCAGCTCCAAAGAAATATGGATCTGTGATTTATGCAATAAAAAATTCAAAATAACTATTCTAAGGAAGTTCAGTGAACTATAAGACAACACAGAAAGACAATTCAATGAATTCAGGAAAATAATATATGAGCAAAATGCAAAATTTAACGTAGAGATAGAAATCTTTAAAAAGAACCAAACAGAAATCCTGGAGCTGAAGAATACAATAAATGAAATAAATGTAACAGAGAGCATCAATAATCGACTAGATCAAGCAGAAGAATCTGTGAAGTATAAAAGACATATGCTTTGAAATTATCTAATTAGAGGAGAATAAAGAAGAAAAGAATGAAAAAGAGTGAAGAAATGCTATGTGAACTATGAACTACCATTAAGAGAAATAATCTATTCATTGTTGGAATCCCCAAAGAAGAAAGGGAGAATGGGGCAAAAAGCTTATTTAAAGTAATAATGGCTGAGAACATCCCAAATCTGGGGAGAGATTTGGACATCCAGTTCATAAAGCTAATAGGCCACCCAAAACTTCAACCCCAAACAATCTTTTCCAAAACACATGATAATAAAATTGTCTAAAAGCAAAGGCAAAGAAAGAATTATTTAAATAGCAAAAACAAAAACAAAAACAAAAACAAAATCTCATACATAGGAACACCCATAATATTATCAAACCTTGCAGGCTAGAAGAAAGTGGGATGATATATTCAAAATACTGAACAACAACAACAAAAAAAAACAACTAAGAAAACTACTGGGAAAAGTTGTCCTTCAGATACAAAGGTGAGATAAAGACTTTACCAACAAACAAAAGCTGAAGGAGCTCATCACCCACTAGACCTGCCTTATAAGAAATGTTGAAAGAAATTCTTTAAGTTGAAGTGAAAGGATGCTAATTAAGAACATAAAAGCATATGAAGACATAGAACACATTGGTAAGGGTAAATATATAGTCAGATTCAGAATACTGTAATACTATGATATGGTGATGTGTTAATAACTTAACTCTAGTATAAAGTTTAAAGGACAAAAGCATAAAAATAAATATAATGATAATAATTTGTTAATAGCTACACAATACAAAAAGTGGTAAATTGTGACATCTAAAACATAATGTGGAAGGAGTAAAAGGGTAGAAGTTTTGTATGCAATTGACATTAACTTGTTATCAGCATAAAATGGACTGTAATATCTATAAGATATTTTATGTAAGCCTCATAGCAACAACAAAGCAAAAACCTACAGTAGATACACAGAAGATAAAAAGAAAATCTAAGCATACCACTATGAATAATCATCAATTCAGAAAGGAAAACAATGAGAGGAAGAAAAGAATAGGAAGCTAAAAAATGGCAGAAAATAATGAATAGGATGGCATTAGTAAGTTCTTACATATCAATAATTATTTAAATGTAAATTAATTCAATTCTTCAATCAAAAGGCTGAGTGGATAATAAAACAAGGCTCAACTATATATGCTCACAATAGAAGCATGTCACCTATAAGGACACACATGGGACCAAAATGAAGGAATGAAAAAAAAATTCTGAGTAAATGAAACCAAAAGAGAGAAGTTATATTTATATCAGACAAAACAGACTTTAAGTCAAAAGCTATAACATGAGACAAGAAGGTCATTATATAATCTAAAAGGGGTCAATTTATCAAGAAGATATAACAACTGTAAATATCTATGTACCTAACATTGGAATGCCAAAATATATAAAGCAAATACCAACAGAACTAAAGGAGAAATAAGCACCAACACAGTAATAGTTGGGGGCTTAACTATCCCATTTCTACAGTGGATAGATCATCCAGAGAATTAATAGGGAAACAGCGAATTGGAACAACACTACAGACCTAATAGACCTAATATACATATATAGAACATTCCACCTAACAGCAACAGAATACACACAGTTATCAAGTACACATAGAACATTTCCTAAGCTAGATAATATGTTAGGCCACAATACAAGTCTCAACAAATTTAAGGAGAAATAAATTATATCAAGTATTTTTTTTTCCTACCACAATGGTATGAAACTAGAAATCAATAATAGGAGGAAAGCTGGAAATTTTACAAATAAATGGAAATTAAACAACACACTTCTGAACAACAAATGGATCAAAGAAGAAAGCAAAAGGGAAGTCAAAAAATATCTTTAGACAAAATAAAATAAAAACATAACACACCATTACTTGGGAATGCAGCAAAAACAGTCTAATGAGGAAAGTTTATGGCTATAAAAGCCTACATTTAAAAAAACATAAAAGAAAGACCTCATATGAACAACCTAGCATTGTACCTCAAGGAACTGGAAAAACAAGAAAAAACTAAGCTCAAAGTTAGCAGAAGTAAGGAAATAATAAAGATTAAGCAAAAATAAATGAAATAGAGAATAGGAAAACAATAGAAGAGAATAAGAAAACTAGAGCTGGTTCTTTGAAAAGATAAACAAAATTGACAAATCTGTAGTTAGATTAAACAAGAAAAAGAGGACTCAAATAAATAAAATTGTAAGTGAAAAAAGGAGACATTACAATTAATACCACAGAAATACAAGGGATCATAGGAAATTACTATAAACAATTATATTCTGACAAATTGGACAACACAGAAAAAATGAATAAATTCCTAGAAACATTCAACCTATGAAGACTGAATCATGAAGGAACAGAAAATCTGGAGAGATCAGTAATAAATAGGACATTGAATCAGTAATCAAAAACTTCCCCAAAAAGAAAAGCCCATGACTGTATAGTTTCACAGGTTAATTCTAGAAAGCATTTAAAGAAGAATTAAAGCCAATTCTTCTCAAGCTGTTCAAAAAATGGAAGAGAAGTAAACATGTACAAAACATAAAAAACATTTTATGAGGCCATAATTACCCAGATATCAAAGCAAAACAAGGACACTACAAGAAAAGAAAAGAAAAAAAAAACCTACAGGCCAATATCCCTGATGAATATAGATTCAAAAAAAAAAATCCACAAAATACTAGCAAATTGAATTCAACCACACATTAAAAAGATCAAATATCATGATCAAGTGAAATTCATCCCTGGGATACAAAGATGGCTCAACATATGCAAATCAACAACTGTAATATATCAATTTAATAGACTAAAAATTAAAACTATAAGATCATCTCAATAGATGCAGAAAAGGCATTTGACAAAACCTTTCATGATAAAAAAAACTTTCAAAATTGAATATAGAAGGAATGTACCTCCATATAATAAAGGCCATATATGACAAATCCACAGTTAATATCATACTCAAAGGTGAAAAGCTGAAAACTTTTCTTCTAACACCAGGAACAAGCAAGAGTGGTCATTCTCACCACTCCTATTCAACATAACACTGGAAGCCCTAGCCAAAGCAATTACACAAGAAAAAGAAATAAAAGGTATCCGAATCAGAAAGGAAGAAATAAAATTTTGTATGTGGATGATATGATTTATATATAGAAAACCCTGAAGACTCCACCAAAAATCTTCTGGAAGTAATAAAATACAGTTAAATTTCAAGATAAAAATAAACACACAAAAAATCAGTTGCATTTCTACACATTAACAACAAATTATCTGAAAAGAAATAAAGAAAACAATCCCATGTATTATAGCATCAAAAACAATAAAATACTTAGGAATAAATTTAACCAAGGGGGTGAAAGGTCTATATATTTAAAACTATAAGACCTTGATGTAAGACATAGAAGAAGACACAAATAAATGGAAAGATATCCCTTGTTCATGGATTGAAATAATTAATATTGTTAAAGTGTCCATACTACCCAAAGCCATCTATACATTTAATGCAATCCTTATCAATATCCCAATGATTTTTTCACAGAAATATAACAAAGAATTCTAAAATTTGTTTGGTGCTACAAGAGTCCCCAAATAACCAAAGCAATATTGAGAAAGAAGAACAAAGCTGGAGACATCACACTTCCTGATTTCAAACTATATTGCAAAGCTATCATAATAAAAACAGTATGGTATTGTTATAAAAACAGACACATAGACAAATGAAACAGAATTGAGAGCCCATAAATAAACTCATGCATATATGGTCAATTAATAATTGACAAGAGAGCCAAGAATATTCAGTGGAGAAGGGATAGTTTCTTCAATAAATGATATTGGGAAAACTGGATATTCATATTAAAATAATGAAACTGGACTCCTATCTTACACTACTCACAAAAACAAGACAAAAGCAAACACACAGATATAAAAAACAGATTAGCAGTTACCAGAGGAAAAGAGGGTGGAGGGAGAGCAAAGTGGGTAAAGGGAGCCAACTATATGGTAATGGACTGAAACTAAACTTTTTTGGTGTTAAGCACACTGTAGTGTAAATGGAAGTCAAATTATAATATACACATAAAATTTATATAACATTATAAACCAATGTTACCTCAATTAAAAAAAGAGAAAAATAGAAGAAACACAAATGAGGAAAAAAATGAATAAAAAGAACTTGATAACTGGAAATAAAGAAAAACATGGTTAAAATGGTAAATTTTATGTTATTTATATTTTAGCAAAATAAAAAAAAGAAAAAATATATTATGATTTATCATATAACAGGACACTACACAGCTTTTAAAATAGTACAATAATCTACATACAGACTTCAAAATATTTCATGATATTTTATTAAATAGGTATACTTCTAAATATCTATATATTCACACGTATGTAGAAGTGTTTCTACAGAAAAATAGAAAAATATCTGCAGAGCTAATATTTTAACAATGCTAAGCTTTTAACAATGGGTACCACTTGTGGTAACTTATAGCGAAGACTTTAACTTTTACATTATATACTTTTAAAATGTTTTAATTTATGTGCTAGCTTATGATTGCTTTAAAATTAAAATACAGACTTCAAACCATATTACCACATTTTCAAAAAGTTTGTGAATTAAGGAAGAAAACATATTCCTAAAGCTTTTAGAGGTTTCAACAAATACAGAACTTTGGATGTAGTGAAACCTACTGAGATTATGTCTCCTTATAAATATGGGGGCGTCTAGATTGGCACCTGGATTGGCCTGACATACAAAATATGTCATTACAATTTAGTGTAACCGCAACGGTATTTTATGTAACTTTGCTTTAATTTTAGTTTGGTAACAGTGACCCCCAAATTCACTGAGTCACATATTTTATGTAGAAACAGGATGATTAATGTAAGGGGCAGGGCTGGAGCTCTGTACTCTCTAAGCAGAGAAAGCACTTGGACAAAAAATTATGGACACAGCTTTCTGTATGGAGCAGTCCCACAAAATCACTAACCTTGGGTTCATGCTTTCTAAGCTTCATTGTCCCTCTACCCCATGACCTCAAGTTCTTTTATTCCTGTCCTGTTTTCTCTTGTAAAAAGAACTCAGAGCAGAGTTTGACCTGTACCTGAAAGAACCAATAGGAATCCGGCTCTAGTAACAAAGTTCTTCCCACTGCTGAGTTCATGTTGGTTCTCCTGGGCGATCTCTTCAAAGCTTGAGCCAACTTCACTTCACAGTAGATGCAGGAATAATCTCATGGAGGAAAGCACCTGGATGAGGTGTACTGGAACGCTGATTCTCCCAGGATCTCTGAAGGACATATTAGTTCCGAGGTATGGGGTCGTGCATGGTTTCCCAAGAGCAGAATCTTCTATAACTTCACATAACATCTTCATAGTCCACATCTGTAAGATCTGCCTTCTTCAGCCTAGAATAGATGGCTGAGGAGTTCTAAGAGCAAAGGTACATGGATAGAACCTGAGCAGGGAAGACAAGTCGAACATGTTTCCCACAGGTCCTCTTCCCCAGTCCTCTTCCAGTCAGCCTGGATGGTGCACCGCTCAAGACAAAACTTGGAGCCTCTTGGAAGACTGTGGTCCTAGGCCACCATTTTCAAAGGGCCTGCGTCCCACTGTTGGGCTACTGAGATGCTCCTGATGAGCAGCAAACTGACCCACACAAAGCCTTCTCTCATTTTTATGAGTCATTGTTAGGCTGTTCCATGGATTATAATTTTTCAAGGATGTCAGAATTTTGTATTCATAAACTAAATTTAGCCTGTTACTGGAGTTTATCAAGGACTTGAACTCTGTCCTGAGATATTTGGCCGCCACACCACACTAGACTCAAATACAAAGCACCTACTCTATTTGCACACGTGCAGAGTTGGAATTTATGCAATTTTCTGAAAGCATTTTTGTATCATCAGTGAAGTCTTGAATTGATCAAAGTTTAGAAATTACTGATTTTTTTAATGACAAAAATCACTTAGGTTAGATTTATTCAATATTAATTTAGTTTTTGACAAGTTGTTTGGTTAACCTTATAGCACAAAATGATGTATGTATGGTTCAACAGTATTTCAGGATAAAGATTTTCAAATCTATAGAATTTTTAGACTAAGCATGCACTACAGTTTAGCTACAAACCTTCCATATGTCCATTGCTAAATAAAAGTATACATGAGCCTCTAAAATTACCTTGTACAATGACACTTTACTGTTATAATCAAATGTTTTTATCCCTGTGGTGTGAGGAGATAAGGTAGGAGATAGACCATGAGATATCTTGTTTTTCCTAAGTGGCCATAATTTTAAAAATTTGAGAGCCTCTCTCCAGAAGAAAGAGAGAAAGAGCATGGAGGAAAGAACAGGGATTCTAACTCACCTTATCCCCAGTATGCATCCCAGGGGGTTCTTCTGTGGAGACAAACATATGTGAGATTCCATTTAAAGTCCTTCATTAAATTAGTGTTAATAAAGGCTTCTTTCTCTCCTGTCTATTTCCCATGGACTTACTTCCATTAATATTTTTCTGTCTCGCTTTTCTGCCTATCACAAATATGACTCCTTACTGTACAGAGGAAAACTAGCACCTGGGGGGAGTGAGGGTCCGCCAGCCCCTCCTGGCATTTGTACCTCTCAGCATTTCTGTGCCCACCAAGTACGGGATGGGACAACAGCCACAACTAAGCAGCTGTATTGGGGTGCTACAGGGAGTCCATAGCTGGTACCGTCTCCAGTGCTGCCATTTGACTGGGGAGTGAGATACACAGGAGGCCAAGTTAGCATCAGCATTGGGCTCTACTCAAGACAGCTTCCAGACCAAAGGCCAATCTTCATATAAGGCACAGCAATGCTCATAGCTCCAAGAGCAGAAGCAGCAGCACCAAAGAACAGAGCCATGTTGCCATACACGGTCACTGATTATCCTCCCGGTTCCAGGAAAGACGAAAGTCAGAGACAAGTTCGCTCCCTCATGTCTCACCTGCCGCTGGTTGCTGTTCCTGCTGCACACAGTACACCAAAGAATAAACCTCATCCCCACTTACAACATTCACTGAAAGAAAAAAGGAGGCATCATGACATGACACAGTCCCTTCTTCCTGCCATTTAACTCATGCCATACCTACCACCTATCACAGCCATGAAGATAGATGAGTCATTTATTTGTAGAGGTGGCTGGGACACAGCAGGGTCAGATTTGGTTAATAGACATCACCTTATTGCTTCTTCCCCAGCTTGCTCTGCCTACTTTGGCCCAGGTCATTTGGGAAGCCTCACCATTTTCATAGTCAGGGTGTAGTTGCTCTGGGGCTTGTGAGTTGAGGTAGGTGGATTCTTGGGGTACAGGGCTGGGAAGGCTCCTGCAAACACAGAAACACATGCTACCTATCTGGGATAGCATCCTAGACGTCCCAGACATAACTATCTGGGATTATGAGTAAAACACTGAAGGAGAGAAGCCTGTTACAAAGTGTCCTGAATAGAGTGCTAATTTATGGGGAAATCAGCACAGCTGTCTGGTACAAGCCACAGCTCTATACTTACACTGAGCAAGGCATTGCAGAGTATCACTGGAGTATATATTCTGCAAGTGTAAGGTTCTTATTTGACAGCTTACTGTGGTATTGCCCACACCCAGAATAGTGCCATTCACATCATAAGTGCTCGGTAAATATTGAATGAAAAAATTTTGATTCACCCCAGATGGAAACCGGTTGCTAGGCAGAACAAGCAGCTTGAGGAAGGGAAAGAAGAAAATACTCTTGCATGTGCATGTATCACTGAAAAAGTGCTATTCTGATTTGGAAAAAAATCCGTTTTTTTGTTGGCAAAAATAATAACACAGTATAAAATGTATCAACTAAACACTGATATCCCCCGATGGAAGTATTTAAAAAATCTTTTCCTCTTCTAACCAACAAGGACCTATCATACAGCACAGGGAACAATACTCAATATTTTGTAATAACCTATAAGGGAAAAGAATCTGAAAAAGAATATATAGCTAAATCATTGTGTTGTACACCTGAAACTAACATGACATTGTAAATCAACTATACTTCAATAAAATAAAATCAAAAATAAATTTTACAAAATCTTTTCCTCTTCTAATCTTCTAAGGAACTTCATCAACAATTTTTCAGTATGTTTATTACTTATTCTCTGGCCTGCATTATGGAAATGTGTGTATATCTTAACTACTCTAGGATACTTAAAACTCTCAAGATCTCTCCATATTTTCATGCTTTCTAGCACTCAACAAAATGACTTACAGACTCTCAGATATTGGTTGATTGAATAAATGCATGAAACTGGTCAATATAATGGAACTGTCTTATTCTGCACATTTAGTGAAGGAGATAAATTAGGAAAAATGATGAAAGGATTTAAATTAATTAGTTAATATATAAAAGAAGAGGAATAGCAAATGAAGTTATCAGTGGAAGAACTCTGGAGTAGTAGTTTTGGATATGACAAAATATGGAAAAAAGCTCATGAGAGAGAACAATTCAAAAAATTGTTTGAAATAGATTTTTCTACATTAACTGTGCACACAGAGAAAGCAGAGGTCTCACCTGAGTGGATCCCCAGCTGAACGACTTCCTGCAAGTCAAACAAATGAAAATACATGTCAATGAAGGAACTCTCTTTCTCAGTGCTTTCATACAGCGCTTGTGCAGGGAATGTGCCTTGTTTCAGGATGCCCATTGCAAGATGCCACTGTGTGCTCAGAGGACATCCTGGTAATTATTTGGGCAGATCCTTCATATTGCAGATGAAGAGATTTAGGTCCAGAATAGTTAAGCGAGCTTCCCAAAGACAGTTAATACCAGAATTGGACTTGAGCCCAAGGCTCTGTACCTGCACACCTATAACATTTTTTGGTTTTGGTTTTAGAACCATACGACCTAATCCTATCATGACAAAAGACACTGCCATAGACACAGTATAGTTGGGGTGACGTCTCCAAAGATGCCCAAAAGCTTGGAATTTAAGTAAGAATCTCACATTGTCCTCTCTTGCCCCATCTCCAACTTGCTCAATGGAGAACAGGAGACCAAGATTAAACATACACATAAATAGGTAATAATCAATTGTAATAATGTGTGAAGTTATTGGTACTCTGAGGAAGAATAATAGAAGAGAATTGTAAGCTGTGTGGCCAGGTGAAGCCTCTTGGAGGAAATGACATTTAAGCTGAAAAGTGAGAAACACTCAGCAAAAAGCATATGTGTGGATGTGTGGGTAAATATTTCAGGGAGAAGAAAAACCATGTGACAGTATTCTAAGACAAATAAGAATTAGTGCAATGACTTTACCTGGGAGATTGTCAGTATAGCTGGAACTGCTAACTGTATTTCTCTTATAAGTGGCTGATTAGTTATTTTAAGTAGTTACATTTTTGTATAAAAATTAAACCACAAAAGTACAAGGTATCAGTTTAACCTCAATTGATAATACATGGGGATGAAGGTCTTTACTAAAAACTTTCACTACTTTAATAGGTGCCATCCCATGTGCTGGGGCAGTGGGGTTGGCAAGGTGGCTAATGGGATATATTCATCCTTATTAGTATATATGTCACAAATCTTGCCCTATTTCAGTGAGAACAAAGGTCACAGTAACAAAATACCAATCTCTATAAATACAAACCTATTTTTCTCTTGAGCCAGCAGCAAAATAATAGGGCCATAGTGGTGGGACCAGAGATACCAAGCAGCACCTCCATGACTCTTGAAGTAAGAACTTCTTTTCTGTCCTCCGTAGGCACTGAAGGGAGAGACCTGTACATGAACTGCCAAGGAGAAGGGCTTGGGTTTGGAGAGCAGATATCTTGAGCGTGGGTTGAGGCAAGGTCTGCTCTTCCTGGGGGAGGTGGGGAGGTAGGACTTATTTATGCACCTAGGGACTTGCAGCTTATCACATTGATGAGAGAAGAGAGGCACCAGCTTTGATGTCCCCCATGCCCCCTCAGATACATCTCCCAGGACAGGACTACCCATAGAAGCCTCATCTTTGGTAGCACACCACCAGAAACTTTGTGGGGTCAGCAAAACTCTCCCAGAATGCTGAGAAACAGACATTGACCAAAGTAGTTCCACAGCGTGAGCTATACCTATGATATTGAGTGGTACCACCTCACTGCGCTGGGCCACCAGGCCATTGTTGGCCTCACAGTAGTAGTTTCCAGAATGTTCTGCAGTCAGAGAGAGGTTGAAAGACACTCCTCCTCCAGAGGGAGCTGAGCTGCTCCCCAGGGCGACATCCTCATGATAAAACTGGTACAGGATCGGGGCAGAGCCTCTCCTGACCTCGCAGTGAAGCTCCATCATGTCCCCCACCACAGCCTGGGCCCCGGGAGCCCTGAGGGTGAGGACAGGGTGAGACACTGGAACTGAGAGAGATAGTAGACTGTCAGAGGGGGTCTCTGATGATGACAGACTCACAATCCCTGCCCACAGAGGCGCAGCGCCAGTTCACTTCCTCAGGGTGCCCCAGGGGAACATGCTGGCTGAGCAGAAAGGCAGTGGAACTTACTTCTGACAGTGATGTTCACCAGCTCACTGAGCCTGGGGCCATAGCCATTGTCAGCCGCACAGTAATATTGCTCAGAGTCACTCTCCCTCACCACAGGGATCTCAAACGTCGCCGTCAGTGAACGCTGGGTCTTCGTTTCCAGGTTTAAACCCAGGACCCCTTTGTACCAGAAGAAGGTGATATCTCCTGTGCCCCCAGTGACCAAGCAGACAAGAACCAGCTTTTCCCCCTCCATCAGGTATCCACCGGCAGGTTGTATCTCCAAGTTCACATTACTGATGGGGACCCCTACATGAACACAAGATGACACAGGAAGGCCCTGAGTAGGGAGGGTTTCAGGGACAGGGTAGGTGCGACAGTCCTGAAAGCAAAGGCCTCCGGTGAAGTCAACAGCTTATATTATTTAAAGGTGGGGCAGGGAGCTAGTGGGCAGAGGGGGTCCTGCTGATTTGGAATTGGCATTGGTTGGGTTGATGGTGGTAGGGTAAGAAAGACACCATAATATTCCCATGGAGGCTACAGTGTCTTCTCCCTGCCTAAGACAGTGTGATTCCCAGAACCATGATCTCTCAAACTCCCATTTTTCAAGGCACAATAGTGTAATGGCTACAAGTCTAGGTTACAAATCAAACTGCCTGGGTTTGAATGTTGGTTCCAACTCTTCTTGTGCATGCTTGGTCAAATTACTTAACTTCCCTGAGACTCAATTTCCCATCTGGAAAATGGAGAAGATAATGACAGTTATCTCCTACAGTTGTGATGCTTCAATTGAACAACATGTGGGTCAGATTGGTTCAAGATGACGGAGTAGAAGGACATACACACTCACTCTCTCTTGCGAGAGCACTGGGATCACAACTAACTGCTGAACAATCATTGACAGGAACACACTGGAACTCACTAAAAGAAATACCCCACATCCAAAGACAAAGGAGAAGCCACAGTGAGATGGTAGGAGGGGCATAATCACAATGAAATCAAATCCCATAACTGCTGGGTGGGTGACTCACAAACTGGAGAACAATTATAGCACAGAAGTCCACCCACTAGAGTGAAGGTTCTGAGCTCCACATCAGGCTTCCCAACCTGGGGTTCTGGCAACAGGAGGAGGAATTCCCAGAGAATCAGACTTTCAAGACTAGTGGGATTTGATTGCAGGACTTTGATAGGACTGGGGGAAAAAGAGACTCCACTCTTGGAGGGCACACACAAAGTAGTGTGCTCATCAGGACCCAGGGGAAGGAGCAGTGACCCCATAGGAGACTGAACCAGACCTATATGCTAGTGTTGGAGGGTATCTTGCAGAGGCAGGGGGTGGCTGTGGCTCACTGCGGGGACAAGGACACTGACAGCAGAAGGTCTGGGAAGTATTCCTTGGCCTGAGCTCTCCCAGAGTCTGCCATTAGCCTCACCAAATACCCTGTAGCCTCCAGTGCTGGGTCGCCTCAGGCCAAACAACCAACGGGGAGGGAACTCAGCCCCACCCATCAGCAGACAAGTGGATTAAACTTTTACTGAGCTCTGCCCACCAGAGCAACACCCAGCTCTACCGACCACCAGTCCCTCCCATCAGGGAGCTTGCACAAGCCTCTTAGATAGCTTCATCCAGCAGACAGCAGAAGCAAGAAGAACTACAATCCTACAGCCTGTGGAACAAAAACCACATTCACAGAAAGATAGACAAAATGAAAAGGCAGAGGGCTATGTACCAGATGAAGGAACAAGATAAAACCCCAGAAAAACAACTAAATGAAGTGGAGATAGGCAAACGTCCAGAAAAAGAATTGAGAATAATGATAGTGAAGATGATCCAGGACCTCGGAAAAAGAATGGAGGCAAAGATTGAGAAGGTGCAAGAAATGTTTAACAAAGACCTAGAAGAATTAAAGAACAAACAAACAGAGATGACCAATACAATAACTGAAATGAAAACTACACTAGAAGGAATCAATAGCAGAATAACTGAGGCAGAAGAACAGATAAGTGACCTGGAAGACAGAACGGTGGAATTCACTGCTGTGGAACAGAATAAAGAAAAAGAATGAAAAGAATGAAGACAGCCTAAGAGACCTCTCGACAACATTTAATGCACCAAAATTCACATTATAGGGGTCCCAGAAGAAGAAGAGAGAGAGAAAATATTTGAAGAGATTATAGGCAAAAACTTCCCTAACATGGGAAAGGAAATAGCCACCTATGTCCAAGAAGTGCAGAGAGTCCCAGGCAGGATAAACCCAAGGAGAAACATGCTGAGACACATAGTAATCACACTGACAAAAATTAAAGACAAAGAAAAATTATTAAAAGCAACAAGGGAAAAATGACAAATAACATATAAGGGAATTCCCATAAGGTTAACTGCTGATTTCGTAGCAGAAACTCTACAAGTCAGAAGGGAGTGGCATGATATATTTAAACTGATGAAAGGGAAGAACCTACAACCAAGATTACTCTACCCAGGAAGGATCTCATTCAGATTCGACAGAGAAATCAAAAGCTTTACAGACAAGAAAGACCTAAGAGAATTCAGCACCACCAAACCAGCTCTACAACAAATGCTAAAGGAACTTCTCTAAGTGGGAAACACAAGAGAATAAAAGGATCTACAAAAACAAACCCAAAACAATTAAGAAAATGGTAATAGGAATATACATATCGATAATTACCTTAAATGTGAATGGATTAAAAGCTCCAAACAAAAGACACAGGCTCGCTGAATGGATACAAAAACAAGACCCATATATATGCTGTCTACAAGAGACCCACTTCAGACCTAGGCACACATACAGACTGAAAGTGAGGGGATGGAAAAAGATATTCCATGCAAATGGAAATCAAAAGAAAGCTGGAGTAACAATACTCATATCAGATAAAATAGACTTTAAAATAAAGAATGTTACAAGAGACAAGGAAAGACACTACATAATGATCCAGGGATCAATACAAGAAGAAGATATAACAATTATAAATATATATGCACCCAACATAGGAACACCTCAATACATACAGCAACTGCTAGCATCTATAAAAGAGGAAATCGACAGTAACACAATAATAGTGGGGGACTTTAATACCTCACTTACACCAATGGACAGATCATCCAGAGAGAAAATTAATGAGGAAACACAAGCTTTAAATGACACAATAGACCAGATAGATTTAATTGATATTTATAGGACATTCCATCCCAAAACAGCAGATTACATCTTCTTCTCAAGTGCACATGGAACATTCTCCAGGATAGTTCACATCTTGGGTCACAAGTCAAGCCTCAGTAAATTTAAGAAAATTGAAATCACATCAAGCATCTTTTCCAACCACAATGCTATGAGATTAGAAATAAATTACAGGGAAAGAAAACGTAAAAAACACAAACACATGGAGGCTAAGCAATACGTTACCAAATAACCAAGAGATCACTGAAGAAATCAAAGAGGAAATGAAAAAATACCTAGAGACAAATGATAACAAAAACAAGATGATCCAAAACCTAGGGGATACAGCAAAAGCAGTTCTAAGAGTGAAGTGCATAGCAGTACAATCCTACCTCAAGAAACGAGAAAAATCTCAAACAATCTAAATTTACACCTAAAGGAACTAGAGAAAGAAGAAGAAACAAAACCCAAAGTTAGTAGAAGGAAAGAAATCATAAAGATTTAAAGATTAGAGCAGAAATAAATAAAATAGAAACAAAGATCAATAAAACTAAAAGCTGGTTCTTTGAGAAGATAAACAAAATTGATAAACATTTAGCCAATAAGAATAAGATTAGAAATGAAATAATTTCTAATAATTAATAAGATTAGAAATGAAAAAGAAGTTACAATGGACACCACAGAAATACAAAGGATCATAAGAGACTACTACAAGCAACTCTATGCCAATAAAATGGACAACTTGGAAGAAACGGACAAATTCTTAGAAAAGTGTAACCTTCCAAGACTGAACCAGGAAGAAATAGAAAATATGAACAGACCAATCACAAGTAATGAAATTGAAACTGTGATTAAAAATCTTCCAACAAACAAAAGTCCAGGACCAGATGGTTTCACAGGTGAATTTTATCAAACATTTAGAGAAGAGCTAATACTCACCCTTCTCAAACTCTTACAAAAAAATTGCAGAGGAAGGAACACTCCCAAATTCATTCTACAAGGCCACCATCACCCTGATACCAAAACCAAAGACACTACAAAAAAAGAAAATTACAGACCAATATCACTGATGAGTATAGGTGCAAAAGTTCTCAACAAAATACTAGCAAACAGAATCCAACAACATATTAAAAGCATCATACACCATGATCAAGTGGAATTCATCCCAGGGATGCAAGGATTCTCCAATATATGCAGATCACTCAATGTGATACACCATATTAACAAATTGAAGGGGGAAAACCATATGATCATCTCAATAGATGAAGAAAAAGCTTTTGACAAAATTCAACACCTATATATGATAAAAACTCTCCAGAAAGTGGGCATACAGGGGACCTACCTCAACATAATAAAAGCCATATACAGCAAACCCACAGCAAACATCATTCTCAATGGTGAAAAACTGAAAGCATTTCCTCTAAGATCAGGAACAAGACAAGGATGTCCACTCTCACCACTATTATTCCACATAGTTTTTGAAGTCCTAGCCACGGCAATCAGAGAAGCAAAAGAAATAAAAGGAATACAAGTTGGAAAAGAAGATGTAAAACTGTCACTGTTTGCAGATGACATGATACTATACATAGAGACTCCTAAATATGTCACCAGAAAACTACTAGAGTTAATGAATGAATTTGGTAAAGTTGCAGGATACAAAATTAATGCACAGAAATCTCTTGCTCTCTATACACTAACAATGAAAGTTCAGAAAGAAAAATTAAGGAAACAACTCCATTTACCACTGCAACAAAAAGAATAAAATACCTAGGAATAAACCTACCTAAGGAGGTAAAAAACCTGTACTCAGAAAACTGTAAGACATTGATGAAAGAAATCAAAGATGACACAAACAGATGGAGAGATATACCATGTTCTTGTATTGGAAGAATCAATATTATGAAAATGACTATACTACCCAAAGCAATCTACAGATTCAATGCAATCCCTATCAAATTACCAATGGCATTTTTTACAGAACTAGAACAAAATATCTTAAAATTTGTATGGAGACACAAAAGATCCCAAATAGCCAAAGCAATCTTGAGGGAAAAAAATGGAGATGGAGGAATCAGACTCCCTGACTTCAGACTATACTGCAAGCCTACAGTAATCAAGACAATATAGTACTGGCACAAAAACCCAAATATAGATCAATGGAAGAGGACAGAAAGCCCAGAGATAAACCCATACACCTACGGTCAACTAATCTATGACAAAGGAGGCAAGGATATACAATGGAGAAAAGACAGTCTCTTCAATAAGTGGTGCTGGGAAAACTGGACAGCTACATGTAAAAGAATGAAATTAGAACACTTCCTAACACCATACACAAAGATAAACTCAAAATGGATTAAAGACCTAAATGTAAGACCAGACACTAAAACTCTTAGAGGAAAACATAGGAAAAACACTCTTTGACATAAATCACAGGAAGATCTTTTTTGACCCACCTCCTAGAGTAATGGAAATAAAAACTAAAATAAACAAATGGGACCTAATGAAACTTCAAAGCTTTTGCACAGCAAAGGAACCTGTAAACAAGACAAAAAGACAACCTTCAGAATGTGAGAAAATATTTGCTAATGAATCAATGGACAAAGGATTAATCTCCAAAATATATAAACAGCTCATGCACCTCAATATTAGGAAAAACAAACAACCTAATCAAAAAATGGGCAGAAGACCTAAATAGACATTTCTCCAAAGAAGGCATGTCCAAGAGGGAAAATCTGCTCAACATTACTAATTATTAGAGAAATGCAAATCAAAACTACAATGAGGTATCACCTCACACTGGTTAGAATGGGCATCTTCAGAAAATCTACAAACAACAAATGCTGGAGAGGGTGTGGAGAAAAGGGAACCCTCTTGCACTGTTGGTGGGAATGTAAATTGATACAGCCACTATGGAGAACAGTATGGAGGTTCCTGAAAAAACTAAAAATAGAATTACCATATGACCCAGCAATCCCACTACTGGGCATATACCCAGAGAAAACCATAATTCAAAAAGACACATACACCCCTATATTCATTGAAGCACTATTTACAATAGCCAGGTCATGGAAACAACCTAAATGCCCATTGACAGACTAGTGGATAAAGAAGATGTGGTACATGTATACAGTGGAATATTAGCCATAAAAAGGACCGAAATTGGTTCATTTGTAGAGACATGGATGGACCTAGAGACTATCATACAGAGTGAAATAAGTCAGAAAGAGAAAAACAAATATCGTATATTAACGCATATATGTGGAACCTAGAAAAATGGTAGAGATGAACCAGTTTGCAAGGCAGAAACTGAGACACAGATGTAGAGAATAAACGTATGGACACCAAGGGGGGAAAGTGGGGGTGGGGGAGAGGGGGGTTGGTGAGATGAATTGGGAGATTGGGATTGACCTGTATACACTAATATGTATAAAATAGATAACTAATAAGAACCTGCTGTATAAAAAATGAAATAAAATAAAATAAAATAAAATAAAATAAAAACAACATGTGTGAATCACTAGAACAGGGCCTATGGCATATGAACTGTCCAGAGGCTTTTTGTCGTGGTCCAGGTTCACAGAGTTGAGTTTTGAGGAAGTCTGGGAAAGCCCAGCTTTCGGAAGGTATTAGCAATTGCTTTATGGTATCATGGCTACATCTTTGTCTGAGAGTGGGAGAGGATGTCAGAAACGTCAACCATGTTATATGGAATAACATGGTTCAGAATCACAAAACACCCTCATTCCTTTTTATCTTTCAAAATCAGACTTCAGCTTCTCTTCCATAAGCCCTTCCGCCATAGCCTTTTCCTCAAAGCCTCCTCTTACCACCTCAGTCAGATTTCTCCCTTCTTTGTAGTTTCTATTAATAGTCGACCTTTACGACACCACCACACATTTCACCCTAGTTGTTTAGGATGCCAGTTAAGCATCAGTTTCTCATAGTCAGGGACAATATATTATGCAGCTATTTCCTCCACACCCTCCAGCACAGTGATGACACACAGTAAAGACTTCCTAAAACTTCTTTTGTTTGCTTGAATGCGAATGGCAAGGATAAGGGAAGACCCCTTAAGAACTCTGATAATCAAAAGCTCAGGTACATGTGTCAAAGAGTATCCATGCATGCAGGAGCAGAACACAACAGTCAGGGAAGACCAGCCTCGTACCTCTGCCCTTCTCAGCCCAGCCCAGCAGAGGTCCCCACCGGAACTCACCGTGTACTTGGATCCGGACTCTGCGGCTCCATTTGACTCTGAGTGGTGTTGTCTTTGCTTGACACCAGTAGGACCCTGAGTCTTCCCTCCACACAGCAGGAATCCAGAGCTCTGGGATGCTGTCCCAGTCCAGCCCTAGGGGCCTGCCATCTTTGTAGAAGCGGAACTGGAGCTGAACATCTAACTTCCGTGGAGGGGGCTCGGTCTTACAGGCCAGGGTCATTGAATTCCCCTCTATGGGCTGAGAGGGGCTGACTGTCAGGAACAGCTCTAGAGGGAAGAGTTAAACACATATTCTAGGGCAATGGGGTTCAGAGATCCTGATGGGTGGCACTTTGTGTTCTCAGCACTTGCTGTCAGCAAGACTCAAAGGTCCAGCTCATTGGACATGCAGACCACTTCTCACGTTACCGCCCTGCCCCGACATGGCGCATGGGCTTTCAGCTGCTCACCCCCAGCACCTCCTGCCCCTGTGCAGCACCACTTCCTTCTACAAGGCAACCCTTACCTTTGACTTGGTTATTACTCTTTGAAGTTTCTATCCATGAACTGAAAACACTTTTGGAGACAATGCAGGGATACTGATGACTGTCACTAGAGTTGGCATTGGAGATGGTGAAGCTTGAAGTTTTAGGAAAATATATTTCATTCATCCTTGTTATAAGCCATATTGGTCATTTTCTTCTGTTCCCATTCCCCTGATGTCTCAGACCCACGCTATCTCTTTCAGAGATAGAATATGAGACATGGAGGATCAGTCTGGGGTACTCAGAGGAACTCTGTTTCTTCTGTACTGTTTCTCTCCTGCCCCTTTTATTGCTATTCCTAATGGAAGGAAGAGGCATGCATTTGCCTAGAAATACCCTGCATCCATACATCCACATGGCCCAGATCCCTTGATCTGGGACCTCTATACAAACCCCTATAGAAAGCATGTATCCCTTTTTGGCCATAGGGGTTCTTTTCCAGATGAATTAAAGTAAAGTAAATAAAGTTGTGTTCTGCTTTCATCTCATCTCCTTATCTATCCCAGTTGCAGCAGCCCATGAAACATGGAAAGCCCTGATTGCATTTGCTCTCAGGGCATTTGTTTATCCAACCTTCAGAGCCTTTGTTCTTTGGGAAGTTTTAAGAGTATTCCTAAGAAAAGCCTCTTTGTCTCCTCATCAGATGAAAATGCTAAGTGTTCTAGATCACTGAGGGGTGATTCCTAGTCCAGTATCTATAATCTCCAAGCCTTTCGACTGGAATGCTTTACCCTAGGACTTTTAAAAATTCAGTTCAACTGTGGTACCAAAATGTTTACCCTGTGCTGAGGCCTGGAATACCCTGTGCATTAGTCACTTTCTCTCCTTGGAAAACTGTAGTCCCCAGAGGACTGAGGAGCAGCACAGCTTTGGGAGCATAGCAGAAAAAGCAATAAAAAAGGCATCTAGGCACCTGAAACCCACTCTTTTGAATGGGTCTGGGGTGGGGATGGAATAGGACACTGGACAGGGCAGTTTGCATGGGTCCAGAGCTCAGTCTTGCAGCTTGGAGCTTGTTTCAGAAAATTCTCAGGCACAGAGACTACCTGGCAAATTCCTGGTGGCAGAAACGTTGTTTCTTCATCCTGGATATGGCTTTGGATTTTTGCTTAGGCTATGACTGGTCAGGCACATTTACAGAGTAAAAGCGGAGCCAAGCACAAGGCATCAATCATGGAATTAACATAAGGCATGAGTTAGACTTGGACAAACATCAGGTGAGGAAACCAGAAGCCTGAGTTGGTTCTGAGTATCTCTTGTCATAGGAATCCCAAACCCTGTGTTCCTAGTTGCACATGCAGCCTGTGTTGAAGTAGCAGGATAATCTCTTTTAACCCTGTGCTTATTATTTTAAGCACAAGACAGCAGTCCTCATATATATTAGATTTAAACATACTTTAGTGGAAGATTTCTTCTGGGGGAAAATTTCCTCCTTTCCTCATCCGGTACAAGTAAGACTGAATCAGGAGCAAACTAATGAAGTAAGTTTGCATAAAGCAGAATCTGAGAGACAAAATGCACCGGGGTAACAGTTGTGACTGCAGAGCAGGGCCGAAAACAGGAAGAAGGCAGCAGTCTACAGTTTGTACATGGCCCACGCATTGACTGTAATGTTGTTCTCCGTGGAGGCGTGACTTTGGCAGTTTTTTCCAACACTTCTGGTGGAGTACCCAGCTGGGAGTACACAGGGGTTTTGGAGCCCTTCTGCCAGAGGGCAGAGATTCTTCTATAACATCAACCTTCAGCACCCCCTGACTTCCTTGTGCAAACAGCATTACACTCCCTAAGCTGGGACGTCCCAGAAAAAAAAGATTGTGGTCTTGAGAAGGTCAGAGCAAGACCTGCTCCATCAGCTGAGCATGTACATGTCACGTGCAGAGACTGGTGTGAACACAAGCAACCTGGGCCCAAGGGGGCCGCTGTCATCTGTATACCGGATATCAAACAGCCATCCACAGGCCTCCTGCACTGGCTCAAGTGACAAGATACCCACAGACGATGAAGAAGAAAAGGAAGTGCAACTCACCAGTTGGTTCACAGAGTGGAGCTGGGGGAGAATTTAGCAGAGATCAGTACAGGGCAGCAAATCCCAAACATACCCAAAGTTTAACTCCCACAAGCGCTTTCCCAACAACACACCCTCCTTCTTTTGTGCCCTTCCTCTCTTTTTTCTCTCTTTCCCTCTCTTTTTCTCTTTTCCCCTTCCTATCTTCTTATTTTCTCCCCCTTCCCTACCTTGCTTCCTTCCTCCTTTCTCTCTGTTCCTTTCCCCACATTCCACATCAATCACCTGCCTACAAAATGACACAGAGTTCTGTTTTATGATTGTAATTTCCAGTAACTTCTCTCACCTGTGGTTATGAGATGGCACCTTTGTTGTATAACTACTTAGCCGCTCCCTTCCTCAAGCCCATCATCCTCATTCCCTCTCTCAAAAGTCTGATGATCCAGCTCGAGACTTGCTGACTCATGGTAACAGCGGTCAGGCAAGGAGAGTGGACAGGTTTATGCTCAAAACATGATGCCCCTTTATTTAACAACTTCAGGGCAGAGGAGGCTTAGGTTCAGAGAAGGACTTCAGATTTCTCCAAAGATTCTCTCTTATCCCAAGGATTTGACCATAATGTTGTGGCATAATGGTCAAGAACAGAAAATTCTGGGGAAAACACAGCCTTTGTAGCCAGATGACATAGACCTGAATCCTGGCTCTTTTCCTCTTACAAGCTGTGTGACTCTGGGAAAAATGCTTTACCTCTCTGTGCTTTAGTTTTCTGTAAAATGGAGATAATAATAGACCTACCTCACATAGTTTTGTGAAGATTAAATGAGTTGATATCCACAAAATGCTTAGAAGAATGCCTGAAATTTATCTAGCATTTAATAAATATTATCTCACTATTATTATCTATTTTAGTTCAGTTTGGTCTGAGATGCCTACTGTTTATATTAAATGTTTATTTGAATAATCAGTTCCTCAGGAAGGAGAAGGGAATCAATGAGGGCTAGCATGAAAATCACATTTTATTTATTCATCCATACCACAAATAATTTTGAGTGCCTACTATATGCCAGGCATTGTACATCACACTTAGGTTGCAGGAATGAACATGAATGACAATCTTTTCTGTCAAGGAATTTACATTATAGTGGGAGAGAGCCAATCAAAAAAATATATATGTAACATGATTTTAGAGAATGGTCAGTGCTATAAGAAAAATACAGTAGAAAAATAAGTTACAGAGTATCTTGGGATGGTCTTGACTATTTAGATAGATGTCAATTGAGTAGAAACATGAATGAAATTAGAGAGCAGGCCTTCTGAATATTTGGGAAAGAGCATTCCTGGCAGAGAAACAGCAAACGTAAAGACCTTTAGAAGGAATGAGCTTGTCCAAGGAAGAATGAGAAGGCAGGTGCACTGGGAACTGACTAGGTGAAGGGAACAGTGGTTGATACTGGTGTGTGAGAAGTAAGCAGGGGTCAGTCACAGAAGGCTTTGTGGGCTTGGTAATAGCTTTGGATTTTGTTCATGGTGTAATAGAGAGCGAGGGACAGTTCTGACTTAATTTGCATTTGTAGAATCATTCTTCCACTGTAGAAAGAACAGACTACAGACATGCAAGAGTAGCAGGGGGAACATTAGTGGGAGGTTAGTCTGGAAGAGTGAGGATGGTGGCTCAGGCTAGGCAGTATTGGTGCTGTGAAGGGGACAGATCTCAGTATAAATTTGGAAGTAGAATCAATGGGAATTACTTATGGATTGGATATAAAGTGTCAAAGACAGAGAGGAATTAAGTATAACTCCTAGATTTTTGGCCATAGCAACCAGAAGAATGGTGGTGACATTTACAAAATGGAGAAGTGGTGGGAGAAATAGGTTAAGTCCTAGGTGATGGTGACTCATGTGGAAGATCAAAGGATCTGTTAGGACATGTTGAGTTTAAAATGCATATTAGACAGTTGAATGGCAGTTGAATATATGAAAGGTGTTCAAAGGTGGGATCGAAGTTGGATAAATAAGCTTGATTTTAAGCTGTTTAAGCTTAAAATGACTAAAGTGTAAAACTTAGGGAATGAGTATGGATGGAGAAGAGAAGTCTACGTACCAATCTTGAGAAACTCAAACATTTCAAAGTCAGTAAAGAAGCAGGTATTAAGTTAGAAAGAACACCAGCAGAATACGGTATTTAGAAGCCAAGTGGAAAAGTATTTCCAGGAGAGGGAATGATCAACTTATGTCAAATACCCCTGAGATGCTGAATAAAATGAGAAATAAAAATTGAATCCTGGGTGAGGCAACATAGAGGTGGTTGATGATATTAACAAGAGCAGTTTCAGTGGAGTGGTGAGGACAAAGATTGATTGAAGTGGATTCAATAAAGGATAAGGAAGAACTATAAGGACCTAAAACAGTTTAGCAGTTTCCAGGGGTTAGGAATGAGGGAGGAGTTGACTCTAAAGGGATTGAGGGCATGAAGGAATTTTTGAAGTGATGGAAATCTTCTGTATTTTGATCGTGGTGGTAGTCATATGATGCTAAATCTTTGTCAAAAATCATAGACATTGCATCAAAAAAGTGTATCTTACTGTAATGTAAATTAAAAATGAATTTTAAAAAGAAAGGATGGGAGGAGATCAAGTAAAGATAATGACTGACTGAAAACTATAAAAGGATGTGCAGAATGGTGAAGCAAATGGAGGTCACATTTCTATTATTTTAAGATAGAAGACATTATGGCATATTTGTATACTTATAGGAATAATCCAGGATGGAGAAATATTTTGATGATGGAGCAAGGGAGTCTGGGACCCAATGCACAAGTGGAGAGTCCTGTCTTCAATTAAGATGAGGGAAAATATATCCATAATAGGGAGAGAAAAGGCAGAGTATGTAAATGCAGAGGTGGGCAGGTTGATAGATACAGCCGTATAAAGATGAGGAAATTGTCTTTCGATTGCTTTTATTTTTCTCAGGTTATAAACTAAGAGTAAGAAGAGAAAAGTTTGAGGAGAAAGGAGTGGGTATGAAGAAGTGGTCATCAAGAATGGAAGAGCATTGGGGCTTCCCTGGGGGCGCAGTGGTTGAGAATCTGCCTGCTAATGCAGGGCACACGGGTTCGAGCCCTGGTCTGGGAGGATCCCACATGCCACGGAGCAACTGGGCCTGTGAGCCACAACTACTGAGCCTCTGCGTCTGGAGCCTGTGCTCCGCAACAAGAGAGGCCACGATAGTGAGAGGCCCGCGCACCGCGATGAAGAGTGGCGCCCGCTCGCCACAACTAGAGAAAGCCCTCGCACAGAAGCGAAGACCCAACACAGCCATAAATTAATTAATTAATTAATTAAAAAAAAAATAGAATGGAAGAGCATTGACTCTGAAAGAATAGGAGGATTGCATGGCACCTGAGATTGGTGGTCCTACATTTAAAGGAAGATAAGTCAGCAGGATTGTACCTTTTGTTTAGAGTCACATTCAGCTGCTTAGGCACAGGTGTGAAGCATGCAGAAAAGTGTGTTAGTCAGGAAAGTGCTACGGGGAAGAGGGATGAAGGTACATCCAAGGGAGTATTGTGATAAACTACAGAATCTAAGTATTGTGAGAAGTGAGGACATGGAGTGCAGTAATCTGACAGTGGAAAAGTAAGCCTGGGGAGGGGAAGGCATGTTGAACATGGAGCATTAGAGAAAGTGAGCTGGAAGTACAATGTAGTCAGGTAGGGAGGTGGGTGCTGAAGTCAAAGATTTTGGAAGTGGGACAGTTGTTGGTAATGATAAGTTCTAGGCTTTGATGGTAGAAATGGGGAAGTCAAGGAAGGATATAGGAAAATCATGTTAATGATAAGAAGGGCAAGGAACTGAGAGGCCAATTTGTTGTTTGAATTATCTTTGTGGCTATCGAAACCACCAAGAACCAAGTCAGAATCAAAAGTGGAAAGAAAGAAAGTGAACACTCCCTATGAGATAAAAACTAAAACGACAGTTTTCTTCCAAAATCTGGCTTTCCAGTATCTATGACTTTCTGCCCAACTCTAAGCCCTCAGTGGGAAGTAAAGATCTGAGCGTGCCTGACCATTGCCCAGCAGAAACTTAGTCCTGAGAAGTCCCAATGCTCTTCAGGAAGCCGGGCGCCAGGGAATGGAATCCCATACCCTTTTCTGGGTCGTCCTACTCACCACAGATCAACAGCAAGAGCCTCAGCAGCATGAGGACCAGGTCGGGGTACTGGAACTGGAGGTGCTCTCTCATCGAAAAAAGAATTCACCTTAGAATCAGGAGGCAGTGGCTTATCAGAGGTTTGAGGAAGTCGGGATCAGAAGTCACACAATCGAAAGCACACATTTACAGAAATAGAAAAAGGAACAAGAGCCTTCTGATGGCCAATCTCTATTTCCTCAGCTCTGGAGGCCAAGAAAATTAAAAATAATCCTGTTTATAGTTTGGTTCTATTTCCAAAATGTGAAGAGAATGCATATTAATACATCAGCTCCTTCTTCAAGAACACAGGTAGCTCAAAGGAAGTTTCCCAAAGGCAGTTTCTGACTTTGATGAGCATCTCATCAGGCAGTGGTCCTGCTGAAATTCAAATGGCATGTCTGTCATCTTTGATAAAGATGTCTCCTCGACCATATCTAATCAGCACATCCTTTTGTCTCACAGCAGCCTCTATCGTAGTCACGCTATGCACAAGTGCTAGTAAGGCGGGGACCGATGGGCTGTCACCCAGGTTATGTGTAATGTCTGACAGTTGTTGCACAGGATGATTTTTAGGGTCAAGCTATCCATAAAATACTAGCTGGCATATTTAAACTTTCACAGTGTACCAATAAGTGAGCATGAAACAGCTGAAAAATAAAATCATGGGAAATTACAACCTGGGCAACATTTATAAGTGAAATACAGGAAACAGGCATATGCAAATTATCTTCTGGGCATTTGGGGTCAGTTCGCCATTATCACTAACCCTGGCACTTGTAATACTGTTCCCGCCCTCACCCAAAATCAGGATATTTATAATCTCTTCCATTTCTTCCTTTAGCACCTTGTGGCTACCAGTTCTCCACACTTGAAGCCTGTATTTAATTCCGATTGTGGATTAGAGGGGAATAAGACATCTTAATTTTCAACATTTCTTGAATCTTTGAGTATCTAGGCATAAGAATGTGTAGAAGCTGAGATATTAGGGACCTGGGAAGATGCTATTCAGTAATGACTTCCAAGTCCAGGTATCGAGTCCAAAGAGGAAGACTGAGAAAAGAAACAAACGGTCTTGTAATAACCTAAATGGGAGAAGAATTTGAAAAAGAATAGATATATGTTTATGTATAACTGAATCACTTTGAAACTAACACAACATTGTAAATCAACTATAGTTCAATATAAAATAAAAACTTTAAAAAAGAAAGAAACAAATGGTCAGTGATGTACAAAGCTGGAGGGAAGAGGGAGCAATGTTGCGGACCAGACTAAAGACCCCTAGGAAATTGCCAAAAACAGGAAAAGTGTGCCACAGCTTTGTTGATTGACTTGGGAAAGCCTGTGTGGGGATGAGTTTGCCTGGTTTAAAGTTTCAGGGCCAAGGCAAAAAACTCAATGAGAAATGTGGAACCCTCTAAACTCAGAGTGTAAGGGTATGATTCTGCATACACTGTGCTGTTTAACACCTTTTCCTGTGCTCATGTGTGTGCCTTCACAATTTCTTCAGATTAAAATATCTGTCTCCTCCTTCTCCATGGGTTTAAAGACCGCATTATTTATCAAGTTCTCACATTTTATTTTTATAACATTAGTACATACATATATACCAAGAAATGGAACACGCCTTTAAGTTATACAATACTATAATAAAATGGAAAACCATGAACCCACTCACAAAGATTCTAGTGAAGTAAATGGGGATAAGAGCTGATTCAGGAGGTGGTAAGTGAAAGGGTGTACCACTAGAAAGGAGAGGAATGTGAAATCCTCTGGGGGAAATCACTGGGGCTCCAACATCAGGATACGAATTTACACAAGAAGATGCTTCTATTGAGAAATCAGCACCTTTTGCTCCACGGAGCAGTGATGAGGACACAGAGGTGATTTGAACTCAAATGCAATAGTTTGGAGAGTGAAGTAACATAGCACAATGCAGAGAAAAGATCTACAATGCTCATGGGTCATATCTAACAAACCCCACTTTCTGCAGGGGAAACTGTGATGGTTAATGTTCCATGTCAACTTGTCTGGGCTATAGTGCCCAGATGTGTGGTCAAAAACAGGAATCTTCATTCCCATATATTACAGATGAAGAAAATGTGGTCCATAGCGGAGAAGAAATTTGTTTCAAGTCACTGTAATAGATTGGATTACTACTTCCAACTATTGGCTCCCTACCTATAAGAGAATTATATATGCTTTCTCATCGTCAGGTGACTTGCTCAAGTTTCCTTTGGGAGAAGTGGACATCCCTGATTCACTGGCTTTTGGCTTGGCTATGGGACATACCAAAGGGATATAAATGTACAAGGTATTTGCTGCATCCATTCAGACACTTAATCGCAGTTTCATGGTTTGATTTGACTGCTCCTTCAACACACTTCCTAGAATGAGATGACAGAGGAAACCTGAACCCAGCCTACAGCCTGTAGCCAAGCCCAGATGAGCCCAGAAAAACCTCAGCTGACCTGCAACCCTCAGTTAGCCTGGGCAAGAAATAAAAGTTTACATTGTAAGTCATGAGATATCGATATGGTTTATTACCATAGCAAATGCTAACACAGTCACACAACAGATTTGTGGCTGGGCATTATTAATATGCATTGTCAATTTGATTTCATCTTCAAATTAATGTTACTCATTTACTTATTGGATCTCTGCTCTGGAGTGTTAGGAGTACACATCCTCTATTCCTCTGTTTTCATAAAAGGAAGAGATTTTCTGTCCATACTTGAGGAAGAATATTATCAAGGAGATGTGATTTATTTGATTGATACACTTAGGAGAAGCAATTGAGCAAGCTTGCCCTAGTGCCAGCTGGGTTTTCTCTTTGTGCTACCAGGCTTCACCATGCTCTAATCTGCCACTGTCCATACAAAAGGAGTCTGTCCCTGATGCAGAGGCCCATAGGTGTCTCGACTGCCTGTGGCTGGCATGGTAAATCTGCTTAGTACAGCGGTTAGTTATCAGAGAACCCACTGAGGTCACACAACTGAAGCCACTTCCTCCAAAGTACTTTTTATTGCTGAGAAAGCTGAAGTTTGATTCCCTCTGCATGACTCTTGGTACTCTCAGTTTGTTCCAAAGTTGGGTGAGTAAGAAAGGGGTGTTACTTATTGGTCTCTAAAAATGATAATATGCGCCATGCACTGTACTGCATGCTGGGTTTACAGTGATTTTTTTATAAGGCATGTTTCTTAAGTGCCAGGAACCCACAGTATAGTAGAGAAGAGAGATATATAAGCAAACAAAACACAATGAAGTGATTAACATGATAACTGGAATAGTCATGGGTATAGAGGTAACATAGTGGAGAGTCTAACTGAACTTATATCAGGAAAGGGGTGGGGTAAGGGAATTAAGCCAACCTTTCTAGAGGACGTCATGTGTAAGCTGAATTTCCAAGAAGGAGTAGTAGTTCAGCTAGCTTCTAGGTAGGGAAGAACATTCTAAACACACAAAATCATCAAGTCATGAGTAGTGAGGCATTTTTGCTGAGATATTTGTAATGTGATTTTTTAAATTTTATTTATTTTATTTTATTTATTTTTGGCTGCGTTGGGTCTTCATTGCTGCGCACGGGCTTTCTCTAGTTGCGGTGAGCAGCGGATACTCTTCACTGCGGTGCGCGGGCTTCTCATTGCACTGGCTTGTCTTGCTGCAGAGCACGGGCTCTAGGCACCCGGACTTCAGTAGTTGGGGCACGCGGGCTCTAGAGCGCAGGCTCAGTAGTTGTGGTGCACAGGCTTATTTGCTCTGCGGCATGTAGGATCTTCCTGGACCAGGGCTCAAACCCGTGTCCCCTGCATTGGCAGGCGGGTTCTCAACCACTGTGCCACCAGGGAAGCCCTGTAGTTTGATTTTATTGTAACAAAATATGAAGAAGTACTGACATGAAATGAGGCTGAAGAGACACAGAGGATAAATCATGACAGGCTTTAAATGCTATCCTAGGAGCTTTGGAGTGTACTTTCCAGGTGGTGAGCTGGGCCAGGTGGAGCTATGATGAGCTGGAGAAAGCTTTCCTCATCTAAGGGAGCAGTTGCTACTCTGTTTCAGTTGGTCACTGCCAGGAGGTTAAAATAACATGTTGCTAGATCATCTGACTGTCCAAGGAAATCAGAGTTTGGGCATTTTATGTAAAATCTACTAATTTTTAAATGTTTGAGACTAATTTAAAAAATTGTTTGAAAACAAGCGTTTTTGTAGAGCCCCGCAGCTTTGTGACGTCTGCTCTAGGTCATGGTCAGGGAACAGACACTACTAATCATACAGAAAATGAATTAGGGAGAGGATAACCTGGACATTATGAGGCTCTGATTCAGGAGTAAGAATGGAGAGAAGTGGACTTAGTTAAGGAAATGTCTGAGAAAACTTGGCGACTGGCTGGACGTGCAGGGAGAGAGACTTTTTTTGTTGTTGTTGTTTTCTTTTGGCCTAAGGTGGAATGATAAGGCCACCAACTAAGACAGTAATAGGGAAGTAACAGAAAGTTCAGGAAATAAAGAGGAGATGCTATAAGTTTTAGATGTGATGAGTTTGAACATTTTGAGGTAGAAAATTTACTCATTTTACACATGAGGAACCTACAGCTCAGAAGTGTTAAGTAATTTTCAGAGTTTTACTTGTGATAAGAACTAAGGCTGGTATAACCTCAATGACTTTATCTTACACCTACATGTGCTGTCACACATAATAGCCACTAACCACGAATGTCTTTTGAGCGCTTGAAATGTAGCTAGTTCAAATTGAAATGCACCATAAGTGTAAATTACATATGGATTTTGAAAACTTAGCAAGAAAAAAAGAGATTGTAAAGTACCTTGTTAATTTTTTTATATTGATTACCTGTTAAATGATAATACTTTGGGTATATTGAGTTAAATAAAACATATTATTAAAATTAATTCCACCTGTTTTTTTTTTTAACTTTTTTCTAGTGTGGCTACTAGGAAATTTTAAATTATATATGTGGCTCATATTATATATCTATTGGACAGAGCTGCCCTAGACCATGACCCTCAACAAGAAGGTGCTTTCTAACTCTGCCCACAGCCAGTCTATAGAGAACAAATGGGCCATTAGGCACACCTATCCCATTATCATGTGTTAAGCCCCATGAGAGGATGACTTCACCTCAGAGTAGAAGAAAAGAAACCCAAGGAGGGGGGGACTTCCCTGGTGGCACAGTGGGTAAGACTCTGCACTCCCCATACAGGGGGCCTGGGTTCGATCCCTGGTCAGGGAACTAGATCCCACATGCATGCTGCAACTGAGGAGCCAGCAAGCCTCAACTAAGGAGCCCTGGAGTCGCAACTGAGGAGCCCGCCTGCCGCAACTAAGGCCCGGTGCAACAAAAAAAAGTAAGTAAATAAATAAATATTACAAAAAAAAAAGAAAAAGAAAAAGAAACCCAAGGAGGGGAAAGCATGGGTTAGGGAAAGAGTAAAAACGACATTATCTAGTTTCCCAAACATCTCCAAGGAGCGTTTTGGATCTAGGTCCTACATTAGGAGGACATCATGAGATGAGGACATTCTTACAACTTTCAGAGCATCTTCATGAATTTAAGTAAAACTGTGGGCCCATCTTACTGACTGCTTTAGGTCTAGGTGACCTTCCCCTCAGAATAGGTTACTGGGTGGTCCTGATGAAGAAATGCTGAAGACCTAAGTGAATCCCATGAGGCAAGATCTGAGTGGGACTCCTGCGAAGCATCTCTCAGTGCTGGGGAGCTGGGTGTCCACCTTGGGCTCTCTTTTCCTACTGGAGAAACAACAGGCCCAGGGAGACCCTCTCAGTGTGGCACAGTGGCAGCCTAGGGGACGGATGATGCAAAGTGAAACTGCTCCTTTACCCTTCTAATGCAGTCCCTCTCAGTCTCTGTGGTCCAGGGGTTCTTTTTCCGCCTCACCCCCAGGTTCTGGAGTTTTCACAATGACATTCTTGTCTGTGGATAGTTGCTAGTTGGTTTTCTTATGAGGACTGAAGTCTGGAATGACCTATGTCACCATCTTGACGGCAGTACCTCAATTCATCCGTGTTTTAATAAGGAGGGCATGAGCTATAAATGTCACCTGTGTAAACAAGTTGATTGGTCATCCAACCGACCAGAATCACTCAAGGATAATACGACGTAGTGGTACCTCTGTTATAGATCTTAGTCCTCATCTTTTCAGATCCATAAACTTGATTTTATAAATGCAGTGAGAATTGATTCATTACTGATAAATGGGCTTATCTAACTAAACTTACATAGGACAGGTAAATTACCACTTTATTAAGTTAAAACAGGAAAGTTGGTTAGGGTTATTTTGGTTAGAAATACAAAAACCAATGAGATAGGGACTTCCCTCGTGGTCCAGTGGTAAAGAATCGGCCTTCCAATGCAGAGGACGAGTGTTCGATCCCTGGTTGGGGAACTAAGATGCCACATGCCTGGGGGCAACTAAGCGCATGTGCCGCGACTACTGAGCCCACGCGCCTCAATTAGAGAGCCTGCATGCCACAAACTACAGTGCCCACATGCTCTGGAGCCTGTGTGCCACAACTAGAGAGAAGCCCGTGCACCGAAATGAAAGATCTTGCATGCCATAACTAAGACCTGATGCAGCCCCCCCAAAAAAAGAAAAAAAAATGAGATAATTCAATAAAAATTTAATATATATTAATATGTATACTATAATATATATTACATATCATGGTATATAATATACATATATTATAAACCTACAACAGTTTGTCACAGAACCCAAGACCAGGAATGCAGTTGGATTCCAGGAAAAGATGAGAACCAGAAATTGAAAATGTTGTTTGGGTTCTATGTCTCTCATCTATGTTCCTCTCTTTGCATCTCGTTCATTCATTTCATGTATCTCTGTGGAAGGGCTTCCTCTCATTCTCTGATCTATATGGAAAATGAACACCCACAGCTCCTGGGTTAATTTGTTACAAGTCTAGCTACTTGGAGAAACTAACCTGATTTCAATCAGAGTTCCTGTCTCCTGGGAAGGGTTGATTGATCTAGCTCGGACATAAGCCCACTTTTGGTATCAATCAACTGTAGCCAGAATGGCATGCTTATATTGTTGAAAAATACTCCTTACTATTTACCCAAAAGAGTTTAAAACTTATGTCCACACAAAAATCTGCACACAGATGTTTATAGCAGCTTTATTCATGATTGTCAAAACTTGGAAGCACCAAGATGTCCTTCACTAGATAAATGGATACAAAAAAAAAAAAAAAAAAGAAGTGGCATATCCAGACAATGGAATGTTAGTGCTAAAAAGAAATGAGGGCTTCCCTGGTGGCACAGTGGTTAACGATCCGCCTGCCAACACAGGGGACACAGGTTCGAGCCCTGGTGCAGGAAGATCCCACATGCTGTGGAGCAACTAAGCCTGTGCACCACAACTACTGAGCCTGCGCTCTAGGGCCCGCAAGCCACAACTACTGAGCCCACGTGCCATGACTACTGAAGCCTGTGTGCCTAGAGCCACCGCAATGAGAAACCCGCACACTGCAACTAGAGAAAGCCCACGTGCAACAACGAAGACCCAACACAGCCAAAAATATAAATAAATAAATAAATAAATAAAATTAAAAAAAAATTTTTTAAGTAGATTGTAAAATAATACTAAAAAACTTTTTAAAATATAAATAAATAAATAAAAGAAATGAACTATCAAGTCATGAAAAGACACGGAGGAAACAAATACATATTACTAAGTGAAAGAAACCAATCTGAGAAGGCTATATACTGTACAATTCCAAAGATATGACTTTCTGGAAAAGGTAAAACTGTGGAGACAATAAAAGGATCAGTGGTTGCTAGGGGTTAGAGGGGCATGAGGGACGAATAGGCAGAGCACAGAGGATTTTTAGGTAGTAAAACTATTCTGTATGATACTCTAATGGTGAATACACGTTTATAAATTTGTCCAAACCCATAGAACAACACCAAGAGTGAACCCTAACGTAAACTATGGAATCTGGGAGATAATGATATTTCAATGTAGGTTCATTATTTTAACAAATATACTACACTATTGGGAATGTTGAGAATGGGGGAAGTTATGAATATGTGAGAGCAGGAGGTGTATGGGAAATCTTTGTACCTTCCACTGTGTTTTGTTGTGAACCTAAAATTGTTCTTAAAAAAAATAATAAAGTCTTAAGATACACACCAAATAATGTTGGCAAGGAATTCTCCAGGAGCATCTTGCATGGTTTTTAGAAAAAAAAGTATGTGTGGAGGGGGGGTGGTCAGAAGACCATCAAAAATAAATATCCAAAATAAAATATAATTTATAGTAAAATAAAGTGAGTGAGCCAAGTCTCACATTTCCTGATTAGCATGGAATATTAGATATCTAGAAGCTTTTGAGGAAGCCAAATGATCATCAGAAATCATTTTGGTGAGCTTTGAAGGAATGCAATTGATTTTTTAAAATACTATTTATATCTGTTTTAGTCAGACTAAACTAATTGCTGTAAAAACCACCTCAACACCTCAGTGACTTAACACAAATAAGGTTTATTTCTTATTCATGACACAGTCAGCAGAGTATGAGTCATTCAGAGATCCACACTGTCATTCAGGGATCCAGGCTCCTTCCATCTTCTGGGTCTGCCCTCCCCTAGGTCTTTGGGGTCTTCTCTAACAAGCCAGCAGGTAAGGAGGGAAAGAGCATTGAGAAGGCACACTATTGTTAACTGCCTTGATATGAAAGTGTCATAAATTATTTCCACTGTGAGAATGGGACATATGGTCCCACCTAGATCAAAGGGACACCTGGGAGCCCTAGTTACTTGAGAAGCCTGGGACCATCAGGCAGCAAGTCCAAATGGGGACTGATTGTGGCCAATTTGCAGCTGCAGCCTCAGGGTAAACTCCCAGGGGTGGGTCCCCTCCCCATTGGAGATTATGTAGGTGCTTGGTGTTAGGCTCTAGCTCCACAGACCTGGACACCCATTGCTGCCCTGGACTCCTGTAAGAAAGTGTAGTGAGCAAGTGCGTGCTGAGAACTTCGGGGGTAGCTAGGGATCTGGAACTGGGCAAGTGTCAGGAGATGCCTGTTACAGGACAGGTACTTGGAGGATAAGGTGTATGTCAATTGGCAACTCCTAAAATACCCAATGGGTAATATTCTCATTGAATGAAGAGCTCCAGTTTACTGCACTGCTTTGCTAGGGTGGGGGCAGGAGTCTGGTTGGGGTATCTTCTATAACACAAACTTGGGATAGACTAGTGGCATGTCCAGGAAGAAGAAACAAACATGAATATCTGTGAGCACTGTCAGTCATTGTCACTATGCTAACTTCTTCAGGCTCTGATGTACTATTTCATCCATGTCCACTTTGGAAATCAAGATAAACAGCCATATTCTTGGGTCAGGGAACAATTTTCTCCTGGACAGTGCTAATAGGCTAGTGTCAACTTTGACTTTCAGCTTCTCAGTTTCCTCTATTTAAGTGGCACATTCTTATTAGACGTCCAACGCTACCTCTTAGGCTTCTGTCATGTCTTGCCTTCTGCGTTGGATCACCCGGCCTCTTCCAAGAGGTGTTATTTTTATCTAATTTGTTCTCAGGTGTCTTGCTAAGTAGGAATTTTACAAAAGAAATTTTAATGTAGAAATTAAGGGGAAATCAAAGTTCCTTTTGTGAAATGCCAATCCTGTTCTACTCCACTTAGGATAAAAAAGCTTTTCAATGATTCAATCAAGGCAGTTCAGCAGGCCTCTAGATTCTAGATATAATACTGTGTGGTTTAGAGAACATGATACTAGTCTGTAGGGAAAATCAGGAAGACCTGAGATAACTGATCAGAAAAAGGCAAAATCTCTTTGAGTAGACAGGATAGATCTCAAAATGTCTGTTAAGGCATTTTCTTCTCTTCTATGAAGCTAGGTTTCTTTACATATTTTCCCGTTATAAGAAATAGACAGGGAGAAATTTCTCCATCCAGAGGCGAGAGCTATATTACACATAAGATTGCATCTGCTGGCAGATTGCATCTTCTACCTAATCCTGCCTAAAAGGTCATCCCTGTAAAGCTGAGACACCTGCTTCCTCTTGGGTAGAAAGAGTATATCACAGAGAGAGGCAACTGTTGAGACTGTGAGATCTACTTTATTAGAAAGCATAAATGTAGGCATATTACAGGTACTCGGCTCAGCCTCAGAATCTAAAGTTGTCAGTTTTTAGGATTAAGTCATGATTCTCTCCTTAGTATCATTCTATCTTGCCTCAGACTTGCAGATCCTAAAGTCTGAGTTGACAGAATTAAAATGATATCATCTGGTTGGCATGAGGCATGAGTCTGGACCTCCCTAAACTCTTTCTGCATCTCTTCCTTTCCTTTCTCCTAGTGGCAGCTCCATAGCCAATACATTTTTCCTTGGAAAAATTATAGTGAATATGTGAGATTCTTCTTGTTCAATGTACACCATGTTGGCAAGATGTATATGGATGGTCAACAAAGATATTTTATTATGGGCATTCAGGGAGTGTGATATTTTTTTCCAAGTGTCGTGAAAAGGTCTAGGATTACAGGATACTGCACTGCTCTTGAAAGAATGGTCTACTTTCATCAAAGAATAGGAAAATATTCAGATGTTAATTGTTGTGTCACCTGAAGGTTAAGAAAAAGTGTTCAAAAAGACTCTAAGCTTTCCCCCAACTTTCATGTAATTGTTAACCCATATTCCCCTTCGAATGTTCTTTTGTTGTCTCATTCCTTTCATGTTCTTTACAGACATAGATCTTGTCTTGAAAAGGGCCTGTAGTGGTCAAAGTAACAGGCCTGGGGATGCCGGGCTGGTTGAGAAGAAGCAGGAGAGGCCAGAACCAATGCCAAAGGGTCAGCAGTGAGGAGAGGGCGACTAGGAGCTCATCTTCCCCAGCAAGAGAGAATTCAACAGCTCATATCTCCAGGCAATGATAGGGGTGCTTGGCTCTGAGAGCAAAGTATAAGCAGAGTGTTCAGATTCCTGCTGAGGGACTGAGGGAGTGGTAGCTAAGCCTGCAGGCTCAGTGCTCATGCCAGGCCATTCTGGCCCAGGAGAAAGCAAAAGACACTCAGGGCCTGCAGGGATCAGGTCAAGCATCAAGAAGGCCAGGCTACAGTTCTGTAAAGAGAAGAAGAATGTACAGTAAAGATGGGGACATGCCAAGAGGGGATTATTTCATTCAGACACAAAGAGGCCAAGAAAGAAGACTGGGTTCCAGAATAGGAAACAGAGACCCTCCCAGACCTAATCACACACATATCTCACACTGATGTGAACCATGTCAGAATCTGGTACAGTGCCCCACGCACTTAATTCAACCAGCTCCCCTATGAGTCACAAACAGTATTCACATATATTAACACTTCTTACCCTCACACAATCACAAAACTCTTCAAGAGGAATGGGACAAGTGTCTCCCTTTTTACCAGTGAAAATACTGAGGTCTTGAGTAGTTAAAAGTGACTATCTAAGATTAACTAGCCTCAGAATGGCAACAGCAAGGCTCAAACCCTAGTCTTCTGTCACTAAAGCCCTCCTTTTCTGGGCACTAGCTGCTCTTCCTATCTTTGGTCCACTATCAGCTCTTACCCAATTCCATAGCTGAGTATTTAACCAGGCAGCCCTGCACGCCAGTTTCTCACCCTGATTAAAAAGCTGGGCTTCAGAACTGTGACTCTCTTGAGTCAGTCACCCAAGGGCTATGCTTGCATTTCCTGACTCATATCGGGTCAGGATTTCTTCCTTCACTCCCCCATAGAGGTCTACAGTTCAAGGTTAGTATCCCAGCTTCTCTAGAAAGACACTCATGGGCATTCCCAAAGAGCCCCCTACCACAGCCCTATTCCCACAGGTTAACTTAATATCTGGGGAGTGACAATAGGTAGAATGAGATGGGACCATTTTCTATAATTTAAACTTAGAGTTTGAGGACTGAGGTCATCTAAGACAACTAATCCTGCGTTAAGAGTCAATACTGGTCATTTTAGTTCTGCCCTATCATTTGAAAACAATTTTTATGATTTTGGAAAGTTACTTATTGACTGACTCTTACTTTCTTCATGTTTAATATAAAGGTGTTAATTCAATAATTTTCAAAATGCTTTTTGTTCTCACATTCAATAACTGTATGGTATGGGTTTTTTTAGTATTATTATTATTATCATTCTATTCACTACTAGAATGTCTCAATTAAATTCCTTGAAGAACACATAAAGTAGGTGACTATTATGGGCAGTTGTACGGCACTGGTAGAATAACCCTTATCCTCAGAGTTCACCCCCACCACCCCCTTCTTCACCTCCCTCAATGTCAGTCCCCTTGGGTTCCATCTACAGGACTTACCTAAGCAGGTCATGGCCACATCTTCCTTGTGGTTGCAGTTGTGATACCCCCAGAACCTGTGCCGACACTGCTCCAGGGACTGCTCATTCCCTGAGCAATGAACATCATCTAGCCAGATGCGGCCAGCTCCAAGGCCAAAGTTTCTCCGGGCTTTGGCAGATAGAAAGATTGGCTCCCCACAGCCCAGTTGCTTGCACACCACCTGTTCCTCATTTTCTCCCCAGCCATCATCACAGACAGAGCCCCATTCACCCTTGTGCAGCACCTCCAGTCTGCCAGAGCAGCGGGAGTCTCCTCCTACCAGCCTCAAGTCAAAGGGATCTGCAGGGTCAGGGGATGGAGAGAGGCATGGAAAGAAGAAAAAATAACATCATCTACATCCTCATTCAAACCCCATCAGCACTTTTGAAACTCTTCACCTGTGTTTCTGTGATTATAGCCCTTGCTCTAGGTTCCAATCCATGTGGCCCAGGACTGTTTCCTTAACTAAGATCTTTTCACTTTCCTATCTATTTTATAAAAGTCTAATATTTATGAATGACTTTCTAGTAGCTTTTTAAAATTGAAGACTTCAACAAGTACATGGAATGGTGTGTCCTTTTCCTATTATATAGAATTCAATATAATAATAGTTCATATTAATATATTGCTTAATATCATTTAAAGCATTTTCATATACAAAGGCAAGTATCATTATCCCCATTTTAAAAACAAGACAATTGATGGGCAGCACAATTAAATAACTTTGCCATGGTTATGTGATGCATGAGTAGTTCTCTGTAAACATTGGTTGAATAGAATTCCATTTAATCAAATTCATGAATGAACCTAGTTGCTGGACTTATAGGCATTACCTTCACATTCAACCCATGTGTCCTCATCATGGGTGCAGTTATTCTTCCCCCAGAGCCCAGAAGAGCAATCCTGAAGGTTTCCTTCTTGTCCTGAGCATGACACCTCACTCAGCCAGATGGGCCCTTGGCCCTGGGTATCCTTGTTGCAGGATCTTTGGGTCAGTATGGCCCTCCCACACCCCAGCTGCCGGCACACCACCTTCGCGGCTGAGAGATTCCAGCCTGCTTTGCACACGGTGCCCCATTGCTGTTGGTGCTTCACCTCCACTCGCCCTTTGCAGTGATCAGGGCCACCAACCAGCCGCACAGTCTCTGGAACTGTGGGAAAAGAAAGATGAAGCATCTGCTCTTTGTAAGAACACATCCTTCCCAGAAAAGGGAGCTCCTAACACTGAATTTTTCTAAGAAATAAGAATGAGACCTCAGCATCAGGGTGCAAGCATTTACTGATTGTTTCTCTGATAATGAACTGTGGGGTAACAAAGAGAAGACATGAACTAGTCCCTTAGCCAAATCACAGTCTAATGGAGGAGGAGATAGACACACAGAGAGAAATTATTAATACATAGAAAGCAAATATATGAATGGAACAAAGGAATACAACAACAAAAACAATTATATATATATATATTCACATATATATGTATGTATGTGTATTTATATGTATATATATGTGTGTGTGTATATATATATATATATACACACACACACACACACACACACACACACAGTTGTTGTGTGTTGGTTTCCTATGAGCGTCTCCTGTCTACCTAGCAAGATGGTGGAATCCTTGAGAACTGAAAAAGCATACATTATACTTTGGGAGCTCATTTCTTCCCCATAACTCCACCTGAGCTCTAGATACAAATGTTTAGTGGTTGTTGGATCTGTGCATGTTTGTGTGTGTGAAGAAGAGAAACAGGTTCTCATATAGATTGAAACTAAGAGAAAATCATTAGTTCAACCAAGGATGAGTAGCAATTCTAGCTGAGGATAATGTTTGTCTCCAGGGTCCACAATTGAGGAAGTGTAAGATGTGAAGGACAAGGAGCCAATTAGCCATTAGTTCATGGTGGAGAATAAGGACAAAGAGTGGTCATGTGGGGTGTGGGCAGCTGGCACACAGTCCTTGAGCCCTGCCATACTTACTTTCACACTTCGCCCCTGCATCCTCACTGTGGGAGCAATCAAAAACATCTTCCTCTTGCTCACAATGAATCAGTTCACTTTCCATCCCACTGCAGCTGACCCTTTGGATGAGGACTTTTTGGTCTTTTTCTGCCAATGGCTTATATAAAGTACCACTGGGTGTCCCTGTGGCTGCTCCACAGCCCAGCTCCCGGCACACCACTTCCACATCTTTCATGTCCCAGCCGTCATCACACACGGTGCCCCACTGGCCGTCCCGTTCCACTTCCACCCGCCCTTCACAGCGATGGCGACCTCCCACCAGTCGCATTCTGGATGAAGACTCTGCAAAGAAATGAGATATTGGCTGGAGATCTGTGAGGAGCCCAGAGAGTACTCAGGCACGTATGCAGTCTTCTTAGAACTCTTCCACCACTTCTAGTGTGTGGAAAATTGAGGGATGAAAAACGAGGGGCCAAAAGGGAAGAGGAGGAAGAGGAGCTTCAGGACTCCATCTCTGAGTTCTAGTCCTGCTACACTCTTAATTGTACCCTACCAAGAAACTCCACTTTAAGACACCTAGATATGACTGCTAGTTTTCGAAAACCAGCAGTCATATCTAGGTGTTTGAAGATTAAGAGAAAGAGGTTCGTTGAGCATCCAGCAGAGTTTTTAGAATCTCTGGTGGTCAGGATCAGAAGGACCTATAGAGATCATCAAGTCTACCCCACCATTTCACTGATGAAGAAAATGATCCTCATGAAATTCAAGGTCATATGGTCACACTGTCAAATAGTGGAAACCCCGGGTCAGAACAGGAGTGTAGAGATGATATCTGTTTTTGTTCTTTCTTCCTCATGACTCTGTCTCCCCCCATGGCAGCTAGATTGAGACAAGATGTCTGGAAATAACTTGGGCTGAACAACCTGACTGTCTCTCCCAGTATCAGTGATTCACCCCCACTCATCCTTGCTACTTCTATGACATTTTCCCATGTCCAAGAACCCAGTTCAGAAGAAATACAGAGAGTACTGGGCAAAGGAAGAGTCAGAGCCTCAGAGTCTCAGGGCCCCAAAACTGAGTCTAGAGGATTCTAGAAGTTGGGAGTAGGAGATAGGCTTCACAGAGTCTGCAGATAAGTTCTGAGGAATCCAGGACTTGTTTCTGCTTCTTAACTACAACCGTGAGGTAGAAAAGACTAATAGAAATTCTTTCCCTTCTACTAAGACTTAGATGTGGAGTAGAGATGGTTGTGTAGGGAGACCAGGGAAGAGCCCATTAGGAAACAAACTTCTGGATACTACATTCCAGGTATTGTTTTATGAAGTCAGAGAATAGTGATGACAAAATAGTTAGCATTGTTGCCCTCAAAGAGATTATATTTAATAGGCTTGAGGCAATCCCACCAAGTCTTCTCAGCCCCAGAGTGACAGAGTGATAAAGAAAACCTAAATTTGCCATACCTCCATGGAGAGGTCTGTTGAACCTGGAGGGGCCACTTTCGGACTGGTGGTCTGTGATCTACTAGAATATGAACAGTATAACATGTGACAACATGGGCCACATGGAATGACCCAGATCCCTGCAAGAATGGAATACAATTTCTCAGAACCAGATTTTCCACTGCCTACCTTGTCTCAACTCTGCATAAACTCCCTAGAACTTGGCATCAACCCCAGAAGAAGCTGTTGGGTGAAAAAAGTCTGACCTGATTTTAAGCTACATTGGGAAGTTTATGTTTGGTTTGTTCATTTGTTTTTGTTCTCCTTTTCTTCCATAATTTCTTGAGGGAAGCAATATGAAGAATGGAGGTTAGAGATAGAAATTAAAATAAAACTATAAAAAACTAAGAAAAGTCTCCATTTTTGCACACCAAAGTTTAAGGCATATATATCTGAGTACAAATATAATTCAAGAAGAGTCATCTAAAAAAAAAAAAGAAAAAAAAGAAGAGTCATCTAGAAATAACTTTTGGGTCATTGTAACTAAGATTAGAGCTTGGATAGGCATTATTGTGTACTCCAGCAAATATTAGCTATCAGAATCATGCATAGGTTATTTCATTTTATTTTGAATGATAAAACTCTGGTTTTAAATCAGTTTTCATTTTCATGAAGTGGAGGACTAGAACACCTCCTAAGAAAGAAGAAATATGTTTTTAAAAAGAGAGAGACAGTGAGAGAGAGAGAGAGAAACACAGAATAAGTATAAAAGAAATCCAGGGGCTTCCCTGGTGGTGCAGTGGTTGAGAATCTGCCTGCCAATGCAAGCGACACGGGTTCGAGCCCTGGTCTGGGAAGATCCCACATGCCGCGGAGCAACTGGGCCCGTGAGCCACAACTACTGAGCCTCTGCGTCTGGAGCCTGTGCTCTGCAACAAGAGAGGCCACGATAGTGAGAGGCCCGCGCACCGCGATGAAGAGTGGTCCCCGCTCGCCGCAACTAGAGAAAGCCCTCACGCAGAAACGAAGACCCAGCACAGTCAAAAATAAATAAATATAGAAATTTAAAACCACTGCCTCTTCCCTCACACCATGATGCAGTCACATTAAAAAAAAAGAAAAGAAAAGAAATCCAGCTTGAGGGGAGAGAAGGTGTGAGAAAAGATTTGAAAGCTAGAGAGAAGAACAGAGGGGTTCGTCAGTGCAGTGTGTCCTAGGCAGTGTTTTAGCTTACTTAATTAGCTGAGGTCTTAAAAGAGGGACCCAGGGATGGAGGAGCAACATCTTAGGATGTGAGAAGGCTGTAAAGAGAGCAGGTGTCTCCCGGAACTTGCAGTAAGGGATAGCCCTGGAGGCCAGAGAAGAAAGACCAAGTAATCTGAGTATTGGACTGAGACCCAGAAGCAGCACTCCTTTAAGGAATCAAACTGCATCCCTCAGGGTGTAAAATCCTCCACATTCATAGCGGAGTTTGTAGCTGCCCCTCTCTGGTAAAGCCTCTACTATCAAGAGAAAGACTAGGGCTTCCCTGGTGGCGCAGTGGTTAAGAATCCGCATGCCAATGCAGGGCACATGGGTTCAAGCCCTGGTCCGGGAAGATCCCACATGCCATGGAGCAACTAAGCCCGTGAGCCACAACTACTGAGCCTGCGCTCTAGAGCCCGTGAGCCACAACTACTGAAGCCCACATGCCACAACTACTGAAGCCCGCGTGCCTAGAGCCCATGCTCCGCAACAAGAGAAGCCACCGCAATGAGAAGCCGGCATGCTGCAACGAAGAGTAGCCCCCGCTCGCCACAACTAGAGAAAGCCTGTGCGCAGCAATGAAGACCCAACGCAGCCAAAATTAAATAAATAATTTTTTTTAAAAAAGAGAAAGACTAGGTTTAAGGGATAATGTCATAGAAACTCATAATCAACAACCAATCCCCTTGATTTTGGACCATCAGAGCCTTCCTCTTCCACAGAATAATTCTCTCTTTGCAGCCCCTTTCTCTCCTCAGTTGAGCTATTTGTGCTCTGCCCAAAGACTCCTCACAGAAATGGCCAGTGGTGGCTGAAATCCAGCCTGCACTCTGCTGGTGAAGCCATATGCTGCACAGAAGCTGATGCATTTCTAGTTCAGTGGTACCATTAAAGCTGGCAGAGAGAACTGGAAATGGTAGAATTCAGCAGGGCAAAAGGAAGTTTGTTTCCCAGGGGGTGAGGTGTCTTCTGAGCCTGAAACAAAGCCATCTGCTACTTAGAGGTGGCCGAGAGCCTTGGGTCACAGAAGCCAAGTGGAGAGGAATCCTCTTGCAAAATAAACCACCCAACTTTTTTCTTATGTGGAAATCTACCCACATGAGACTGAGTGGGTGGGTTGGGAAACCAGAAAGGAAATCTACTTGGGCTGTTTTGAACCAGCGGCTCTCTCCATGGCCTAGAGAAGTTTCAGAATTTCCACTCTTCAGAGCTTAAAGTCCTCCCCCTTAGGAACCCAAAAATCTTACCTAAGAGGCCAAGTCCATTGCAAAAGGCTGAGGAAAAAAGAGAGAAGTGAATGAGATCATGTAGTCAATTTCCAACGCTTTGTTCAAAAACGCAACTCTCTAGAAAGCCTTTGCCAAATTTTGTGGGACAGTTAGAGTGGTAGATACGCAGCCTCCAAAGTTAGTCCTTGTTGGGACCGTCTCTTCCTGGAATGACCAGTCTCAAAGGACACATGAGCACTGACTAGGAACCACAAAACCAGTTCTACCATAGCTAATTGACCCGTCATGTTCCCTTTACATCTGATGTTGGCTCTACCCCAGGCATGGATAGATTTGGTTTTCTATTCTAGTCAATTAGACTGATTGGTGATTACCACCTAAAGTAAAAGTGTGGTGATGCAGCATCTGGGCTCAAAAGGAAAGCATGCTGGAGGCCTCTGGGCAGACACACTGGTTGGGGAAGATAAAAATGTCATGGGAGGCAGCACAAAGCATAGGGAGAAATGGCAGGATATGTCTGTGTTCATTGACACTGCATTTAGACCAGGGTCAGCAAACTTCTTCTGTAAAAGGCCAGATTGTAAATATTTTAGGCTTTGTGGGCCATATAGTCTGTTCTAACTACTCGACTCTGTCATTGTAGCATGAGTGCAGCCATATATATATAAATGAATGAGCATGGCCGTGTTCCAATAAAACTTTATTTATGGACAATGAAATTTAGATTTTATGTCATTTTCATGTGTCACAAAATATTATTCTTCTTTTGATTTTTTCCCACCATTTACAAATGTAAAATCCATTCTTAGTTTGCAGTCTGTAGTTTGCTGAACCCTGATTAATAGGTCAGAAACAGTCCTATGTTGAGTTCCAAACTTCCAGGTTTAAGCACCAGCACATCTTTGAACCATCAGAGTTTCTTCCTACAGGATATCTACATGATCAGACTCTTCTACTCATTAGACTCCCTCCTAATGCTGTAGAGAGAGTCCTGAACACTGCTGAGTGTCAGTGGCCTTTGAACTGCAGAACTCATCATTCCCAACCCCCGCCTGCCATCCCATCTTATAGGATCTTTCTGAAGGAGTTAATATCTTTGGACTTCTAGCCTAGAGCTTTTTAGGTAAATCTATGTATTTCATTGGCTTGTCCTGGAATATTTTCTCCCAAATACTTGCTTTCCAAATAATTTCTTAATAACCCCATGTCCTTAGTTTTCAGGATATGGCCACTCCCACACTCAATGAGACCTTGTGTGTAATTGTCTAAAACTCAAAATTATATTATACATAACACCCTACATGTCTAATAAAGAACACAAAACATGTGTACATGCAAAGGAAACTGAATGTGATGAACCTGATATGTAGGTGTGGAAGCGACATAGCCCAACAGTGACTTGAATACTCTGTAGCAGGGTCGATGACTATGGGTGTCACAGATCAGGAAAGCTTCATGAAGGAGGTGCGACTGAAGGTAAGCCTGAGAAATTCAACAGCACCTTCATAATGGGTGGGACTATCTGTTGGGTGATATAAGGGGTGTATAGATGTTTAAGCATGTGGCCAGCACGCTGCATAGAACACACAAGTGCCCAACTGAGAAACCAGTGTGGGCTTCAGTGATGTACTGGATCATCAAGATAATTAAAATGGATGTGATTGATTAGGGAAGGGACCTAGCAGGCACTGTTATCTTGTGAAAATGTGCCTAACAAACGTCTGAGGAACATACCATTATCTTTATTCATAGATGAGAATGAGATTTCAGAGAGATATGGTAACTTTAAAATTCAGACAGCTAAGAAATCAAAGAGCAAGGATTGAAACTCAGATCTCTTTGATTCCAAAATCCCCATTTACTCTAAATTAATCTAAGCAATAAGAAGCTGGGAAAAACTAGGGAAACATTATATGAAGCACATTTGAAAGGAAATTGTACAATATGATAAATGAAAGGTGTTTGTCCTGCAGTTCTACTTCCCTTTCTTGCTTTACCTGCTGCTAACCTTGGTCCATTTATTTGTCTTTTTATAAATAGTGCATTTAGGAAAATTTATGTGATAAGGCAATGGGATAAATTATTACAAATTTGTTAGTGCAAATATAGTGAAATAGGAAATTTTCTGGTAATCAAGGTGGATTATAAATTGGGTATAGATTAAGTGGCTTTGGGGATTTAGAATAATTGCCAGATATAGAGAAAAGAGGAGAGCAAGGAAGAGCCTTTCCTTGAATGATACATAGATCTGCACCAGATGGGCAAGGAGAGGATTCCCCCAATCAAAGTTCCAGAGTATTCTGAAGCCTAGACCAAAAGGAGCAGATATACTCACCAATGATCAAGAAGAATAGCAGAGCCATGACCCAGGTAGCTGAAGATGGTGAGCTGAATCGTAAGGCTGGAAGGAAGCCACAGAACAGCAATATTCAGCTTTGGTTGCAAGTATGCTGGGAGGAGGGAAGGAGGCAGGTCCTGCCTGCAGCAGAGGCTTTATCAGATGACCAGAAACCAATGGGCTCAGGGGGCAGAACTGATAGAGCTGGACTTGCTGAATTCAGCATGTCGCCAGAGGAAGGGAGGTGGCCGGAACTGGCAGAAAGATGCTGAAAACAAAAGAAAACAATCAAAAGATTCCCAAGCTGTTATGATTTGGTTCAGCTGTAATCCCAGCTCCATCAATCTCTGCTTCAGTCCCTTCACTATGTAAACAGGGGAAACAACTCCCATAAGGAAAGGTAAGTACCAAGAATGGGGTCATTTCACATTAGAATATCAAGCAATGCTTGTCCCCCATGTATGGTTTGTGGGGGGCAATAGGCCAATTTCAATTCTTTCCTTCCAGGTGGAAGTGACTAGAAAATATAGAAGGCAGAGATCACAGAACAACTCCAGAGTTGCCCTTGTAGGCACCATAATCCAGAGTCAAGATGGTAGTCCAGAGTCAAGGTGTCAATCTCTGCAAATAGGGCTGGATTTATTTCCTTCAAACCAGATTTTCCAGTGCTAAGCAGAGGGCCTAGGACTTGGATCTGCTTTTCTTCTATGCTTGTCCTCATTTATGCCCATCTTTGGAAGTTGGATGGAAACAGGTCCTTACGGTAATGAAATCAAGTCATTCTTAAGTCTAAGATATGGTGGGCAGGGATTGAGTAGCAAGACCCTCAGTATTCCCAGGTCCCCCTGCCTTGTTATTAAGTATAGCTTTGTTTCAAGAGCTATTCAACTCTAGACTACTCAAGAAATCAACTACATATGCTAGCATCACTCCCTACTATTTCAAACAGGGTAATTTTGTCTCTCTAATGAAACATCTTAGCTTCTTTGTAATATTTGGATCACTCTATACAAAGATTAGTTCATTATAGGTATTTATGTTTAATCCTGTTTTTCTTCCTATAATGTACGTATTATTATATTCAGTAGAAAGTTTTTAGCTGCCATGTGTGTTAGGTGAATGTGTTGGGTCAAGGGAGTACATTGATGAATAAGGGAGAGTTTGGTGCTCCAAAATGATATGGTCTAGTAATTGTAATAGCACGTAAAAACAGCTGTAAGAGAGGAAAGTATAAGAAACTTTGGGAACACAGTGGAGGAAATGGTCACCTTTACTTGGTGCTAATAATAGACTTTAGAGAGATGATGACACTTGAACAGGAATTAAAGGATGAGTAGAAGGGAGAATCAGAATGGGAAAAGACTTTGCTGTGCATATGCAGACAAATGAAACAGTATTACCTATTTAAGCAATGACAGGTAGTTTGGAATGGCTGGTCACAGCCTGCTTGCTGGTCAGGTGTCAGGAGATATTGGTGTTGAAATGTGAAGACACTAGGTGATATGAAGGTATCAATTGGATCCAGATAATGGAGAGTCCATTATAAATGGTTTTGTAAATGCTAATTACTCACATTCCACCTTCTGCAGATTCTGAAATGATGCAGTAAGAGACACAGAATTCAGAAAAGGCTCAAAACATCAGCTTTACTTTGAGGAATCTAGATTAGTTTGCAACTGGGATCCAAGATCCTATGCTTTTACCTTCAGCCTTCAGAAGTCAGACCTGCCCTACTGAGTTTTTGCGTGGAGGAGAAAAGACTTCATGTGGCCTGTGGGCAGACAAATCCACCAGAGAGCTCAGGCTTCAAGATTGAGATATATTTCTCCACATATAATGTAGAAGATTAAGTGAAAGAAAAGGAGAGAAAAAATAAAGACAAAAGCTTTCTCCCAACTATAGTATTTTATTAACAGAGTCAAGAACATGAAGAAAGGAAAAGGAAGCTTTTTCAATCAGAAAGAGCATTATGCTAAGGGAACAAGAAAAGCCATGGAAGGATGGTATGTATTTTAGAGCATGCGTTCTGACTGCAGCTTGAAGGAGGAATTGGAATGGGGGAAGTCTGGAGTCAGGGAGATTCATGAAGAGACCACTGCACCAGTCCAGAGAGAGTAGAAGAGAGTCTAAACTGCCAGGGTGCCAAGGGGTGTCCAGGGGAGGGGATGGATATGAGAGAGAGTTAATTGTAGAATCTATAAGAAGACTTTGCTCTTTGGATGTGACCATAAGGAGTAAATAGTCATTTAAGATGATTCTCAGATTTCTGCAAGGAAAAAATGTGACAGAAGGTGAAAATAAAAATAAATGTCAGCTACAGTAGGTAGAAAGTAGGACACTACACCTCATAGTGTTTTGTGGGTGAAATGGAAGATAAGTTGCTTAACAGGAGCCAGGGAGTCTGGATTGGAGAGGAAGCTTCTGAAAAACGGTAAGGGTCTGAAATAATCACTGAGAGGGAGGGAGACCCTGGATAAAGACAAGCACTGGATTGAAAACCTGCATTTGCTAAGCGGCACAAATGTGCCCTGTCAAGCTACAATCAGGAGGTCAGTGTGAGATTATCATCCTGACCGATTCAAAGTTGGAGCATTGTAAGAAAAGTATGTTGGGAGCCTGACAGAGTCAGGGAGTTTGAGATGAGAAAGCAACTCAAGTGGCTGGCAAGACTTGGAGATCAGGAAATGGGTTGATAAAAAGTGAAAACAGAAATAAGTGGTAGGAAAGAGGATCTTACTGAGGAAGGGCTGGGGAAAAGGAAAGTGCTAGAAAGTTCAAGTGATGGAAAGTTGTTCAGAGATTTGGAGAGGAGTGGTTAGGGTTTTAGAGGAGAAGCAGTTCTGGGCAATGACAAGTCCCAAGTCAGTGAACTGAAAGAGAGTGAAGGTAGAAGTTTCAGAAGCTGAGGAGTTTAGGGAATTGGGAAGGGGTTATCAGTAGGAGGCTTATCCAGGTGAGGAAGATGGGGTGGGATGCAGGGAGTGGTAAGCCCAAAGCTGTGTGGAAGTAGACAATTGTCTGGAGAACATCAGTATATAACACATATAAGAACATAGAAGACCCTCTCTGGGGTACTGTAATGAAGGATGAGCTACATGCTCTGCTGGTTTAGCATCAAGGTGAAATCCCTCTGACAAATAACTGAGTATGTCAATTATTAGTGGTCTCTGTGAGAATAGGAAACCATCTGAGTTGTTCCCCTTGCATTCCCAGTGTTTGACATGCAATAAATGATTGTTGACTCTGTGAATGAATAAATGATTATATTACCAGCCAAAGAACATCACTGAGCAGTTAGAACCATAAGAAACATCATCTCGGGACTTCCCTGGTGGCGCAGTGGTTAAGAATCCTCCTGCCAATGCAGAGGACATGGGTTCAATCCCTGGTCTGGGAAGATCTCACATGCCGTGGAGCAACTAAGCCCATGTGCCACAACTACTGAGCCTGCACTCTAGAGCCCGTGAGCCACAACTACTGAGTCCATGCACCACAACTATTGAAGCACACATGCCTAGAGCCCGTGCTCCACAACAAGAGAAGCCACCTCAAGGAGAAGCCAGTGCACCACAACAAAGAGTAGGCCCTGCTCGCTGCAACTAGAGAAAGTCGACACACAGCAACGAAGACCCAACGCAGCCAAAAATATAATTAATTAATTAATTAATTAATTAATTAATTAATTAATTAATTAAAAGAGAAAGAAACATCGTCTCTTGTCCATCATGTCCACATTGTCTTGTATGGGCTGAGGGATAGAGACTTTAGAGTCCCTAAGAGAAAAAACTGGCATGGAATTAGTACTCTGTCTATCTGGGGTGTGCATAATCAAAGGATGATCTGAAGAGCTAATAGGATACTAAGTCAATCAGGTGTCTACCACCATAATAATGGGATAGATATTTTCCAGGAAGACCCGTTTCAGTCACTCTTGGTGGGACAAGGTTTTTAATGTGTACCTATCTCACGCAGGATTGGCTTTAGAACTGGGTGGGGCTGAACCCACAGGTGAGAGTCACTGGCGTGTGCTTCCTGGGTGGGAGAAGGTAAAGACTGACATCCTGAGATGGTTGTCAGAATGACTGGGGCTCATGGGCTGCCTTTCTATAATAATTGATCTGAAATCAGGCTTCTGGTGGTTGTGGCTGTCCTTTGCTGTGTACATCTGTAAACAGCACCACTGATTCCCTTCTGTTGCTCTCATTGGTTTATCTGCCTCCCTCCCCCATAGCGACCAGGATGGAGAAGGAGCTCAAAATAAGGAATAGATCCAGGACTTGGGATTGAGGGAGCATGAGCACAGTCTTCAGGTATTTAGGAGAAAATTGCTTCGTGGTATTCCTGAGGAGATAACAAGACTTACATATGGACACTTCTGGAAAACATTTACTTTCAACTCATCATGAGAAAAATCTGAAGACAAAACAGATTGTCCCAGAGGACATGATCTATAACTGCAGATGTTTATTCATATGGTCTGTTAATAGATTCCATTATTTATGGTTGGGTGATTATTATTAATTATTTTGTTGTCACCAAGTCTCAAAATTGCAAAAATATTCTAAACATGGTCAGGAAAAAGATCCTAAATCCTTATTAAAATTCCAGCATCACCTCTGTTGGGCTGAGGGCCCTTGTTCATGCTGAAGGACAGGCAGGACACCTGGGCTGTGGCCTCTATCAGGATGTGACAAAGGCTTAATGGCCTCTCACCCTTCAGGTACCAGAAGCAAGAAATCCAAGAGAGAGGAGAACGGGTGATGGCAGCCAAAAGAGTAGAGTCTGCAGGGAGGAAACCCTGTAAACCTGGCTGTCCTGTGTGCATCCTGCCTGGCTGTCCACTTCCTGCTGGCAGAAAAATGGCCCTAGCTGTCCTTATGTCCTTGGTGTGTGTTCTGGCCAGGGCACTTCAACCTGCTTTTCTGGACTTTCCTGGAATCATCCTTACAAAGAGGCATTGCAGTGCAGAGGCTAAGAGCATGTGCTTTGGAGGCAAGTGGACCTAGTTAAAATTCCAACTCTGTCACTTAATAGCCATGTGGCCTTGAACAAGTTACTTTGACCCTTTGGGGTAGTTCTGTTGAAGAGGATTTATACCTTTTTTGCTAGAATGATCAGTTTTCATTTCTGCCTTTTATTGAATAAATATTTAACTAATTTAATCTTGCTTAATCCACTTTCATGTTCCTTTTTTAAATGGGAAATCAAAAATGACAGCAAAGCAAGTAGCTTATAGAGTGACTCCTCAGATAAGCACCAAGCACAGAAAGCCAGCTCATTTCCTATGGTAATTAGCCTTTATTAGTTTTTCTGTGCCTCAAAGTTGGTTCCCTGGACATCTCTGATCCTAAACCTAGTCCCTATGAAAGACAGATATTCCCATGTTTTAAAAAATGCCCCTATTCTGGTAGCATAAGAATAAATGGTCAGTATGGGGCCCATGAGAAGACAGCAAGAGGAGCTGTCTGATGAACCAGCCACAGATTGGGCAGTTTCCCAGGGGTTACTAGACAACACTGCACTGTGCTGCCTCATCATTATACTTCAGTAAAAAAAAAAAAAAAAAAAAAAAAATTAAGTAAATAACAATTGTAAATATCTATGTAGCCAACATTGCAGTGCCTAAGTTTATAATATAAATATCTACATATATGAAAGGAGAATTAGACAGCAAAACAATAATAGTAGGGGGGAATTTCCCAACAGTCCAGTGGTTAGGACTCCATTCTTCCATTGCAGGGGGCACGGGTTTAATCCCTGGTTGGGGAACTAAGATTCTGCATGCTGTACAGCGTAGCCAAAAATAATAATAATAATAGGGGACTTCATTACCTCACTTTCAACAATGGATAATCATCAAGACAGAAAAGCAATATGGAAATATTGGATGTAAACTACACATTAGACCAAATAGACCAAACCTAATAGATATATGCAGAACATTTCATTTAACATCAGAAGAAAACACATTCTTCTCAAGAGCATGTAGAATATTCTCCAGGATAGAACATATATTAGGCCTCAAAGAACTAGAAAAAGAACAAACTAAGCCCAAAGTTAGTAGAAGGGAAGAAATAACAAAGATCAGAGCAGAAATCAATGAAATAGAGTAGAAAGGTGATAAAAAAAGATTAATGAAACTAAGAGCTAGTTTTATAAAAAAGATAAACAAAACTGACAAAACTTTTGCTAGACTAAGGAAAAAGAGAGATGACTCAAATAAATAAAAACACAGATGAAAGAGGAGACATTACAATTGATAACACAGAAGTACTAAGGTTCATAAGAAACTACTGTGAACAATTATATGCCAAAAATTTAGAAAACCCAGAAGAAATGAGTAAATGCCTAAAACATACAACCTACAAAGACTGAATAATGAAGAAAAATAAAACCTAAAGAAACCAATAGCAATGGAAAAGATTGAATCAGTAATCAAAACTTCCCAGAAAGAAAAGTTGAGGACCAGATGGCTTTACAGAAAAATTCTACTAAACATTTAAAGAAGAATTAATACCAATCCTCCTCAAATTCTTCCAAAAGATTGAAGAGGAGGTAACACTTTTAAGTTCATTTTATAAGACCAGCATTACCCTGGGACTAAAGACAGACAAGGAAGCTACAAGAAAAGAAAATTACCAACCAATATCCCAGATAAACATAGATGCAAAAAACCTCAATAATATATACTAGCAAACAGAATTCAACAGCATATTGAAGGATCATATACCATGATCAACTGGAATTTAGCCCTGGGATGCAAGGATAGCACAACATTACACAAATCAATAAATGTGATACAGGGACTTCCCTGGTGGTGCAGTGTTTACGAATCCACCTGCCAATGCAGGGGACACGGGTTCAAGGCCTGGTCTGGGAAGATCCCACATGCCGTAGAGCAACTAAGCCCCTGAGTCACAACTACTGAGCCTGAGCTCTAGAGCCCGTGAGCCACAACTACTGAGCCCACGTGCCACAACTACTGTCCACACGCCTAGAGCCCGTGCTCCACAACAAGACAAGCCACCGCAATGAGAAGCCCGCGCACCACAACAAAGAGTATCCCCTGCTCACCGCAACTAGAGAAAGCCCACACACAGCAATGAAGACCCAACATGGCCAAAATAAATAAATAAATACATTTAAAAAAGAAAAATAAATGTGATACAGCTCAGAAACAAAATGAAGATTAAAAGTTGCCTGATCATCTCAATAGATGCAGAAAAATCATTTGACAAAATTGGATATCCTTTCATGTTAAAAGCTCTTAACAAATTAAATATAGATGGAATGTACCTTAACATAAAAAAGGTCATATCTCTCTAACCATCTCTCTATCATATATATATATGATGTGTATATATATATATATATATATATATATATATATATATATATATATATATATATATATATATGAAAAATCCACAGTTAACATCATATTTAACAGTGAAAAGCTGAAAGTTTTTCCTCTAAGATCAGGAACAAGACAAGGATATATAACTGCCCCACTCCTCACAGAAGACTTTGTCTTTTTTCATTAACTCTTCCTGTCCTGCTCCTCCCTACTTCCTGAGGGGTCCCAAAGAGCAGCTAATGTATTGAGAAGAAAGTGAAGCAAAAAAGAAAAAAGACACTGATTAGATCTCATTTCCTTGCTGCAGACTTCCAAATAGGAGTCAGCCCTAAGCTGAGAGAGGGGTGAGGAAGACACCATCAGATGAGAAAGTCAAGTTCTAGAATGGACCAGATTTGTTCCATCATTTTCTTCTCTTTTTTTAAAAAATAAAAGAATTATTGATTGATTGATATTTATTTTTGACCATGCCATGCTCGGCATGAGGAATCTTAGTTCCCAGACCAGGGATGGAACTGGTGCCCCCTGCAGTGGAAGCCTGGAGTCCTAACCACTGGACTGCTAGGGAATTCCCTGTCATTTTCTTTTCTTTTCTTTCTTATTTTTACTATCTGAGGAGATGACTACTTATTGATATCTGCAAGTGATTGGAAAATTTAGAAGATGTGCTAGAGATTTCTTTTAGTGGTGAAAAACAAAAAGATTCAATAAAGTTAGGGTAAGTTATTGGAAATAATAAAATTAATTTGTTTGCACCCTACCAAAAAACTTAATAAACTGAGCTTTAATAAACTCAATAAAGTTATACTCAGTAATGCTTTGCAGAGAGGGTGTTTACTTTGGAAATGAGAAGAAGAGATGAGTACTGTAAAATTGGGCATTGGGAGAACAAAGTTTGCAGCAGAGATGGTCACCATCCAGGTCACAGGGGAGAAAAGGACAGGATACAAAGTGCATGCTGATCATAATGTGACTCCCATTCAAAATGAAAACTCTGGGTTAGGCTAATAAATGTTTATTTTGAAAACACATATAGTCTGATATTGGGTACTTTACACTGAGTTTCAATATCAGACATATGTGAAGGATAGAATAAAGCTTTCATACCACAACTCAGATGTGAAACAATTTAAACTGTCCTTTTTATCTATATAACTGATCGCATCTTAATTTGAAGTTCTCAGCCTTGATGAAGTCATAAGAAAAATTTATGTCTGATCTGAAAATCAGTGTGGTTTTGGTGAGAATGAGCCAACAGTGAACACTGTCTTCTCTATTGGGTAACTGAGAGTAGCAACAAATTTTACATGTTTCTGCAATTAAGCAAAACAACTGGCTACTAGGGAAATCTTGGGAGAAATTTGTACCCAAGAAATTCTAAACATCTTCACCACATTAGGGCATGATGTGAACTTCAGCAAGCCTGGGAACTTCAGATCTGAAAAAGTTCTATCCAATCTTGGAGGCTCTGATATTAACAACTGGAGATGGCAAAGTCCATTTAAGGCCCAAGTCTCACTCAAAGTGAAGCACACCAATGTAAGAAACACACCCTGGGCAGGGTCAAGCTGTGAAGGCTCAGATCCAGAAGATTGTTCCTAAGAACTAACCATGTCTGCACCCACTCCAGGGGACTTCCTTCTTCTGGATCCTTTCTCCAGAAGTTGTTCAACACTTGAACAACTCTAATCTATAAATTTCTGTCACAGTGAAAGAAATAGTAATGGAAATAACTTATATTTGCAGAGCCCTTAACAAATGCCAGACACTGTTCTAGGAGCTCTATATGAATTAACTTATGTGGGTAATTTTATTACCCTATGATAAGCAAACTTGGTGTAGTAACTAACAAACAGACCTTAATTAGATGAAAGAATTTCAAATCTCCTAAAGACCAAAGGGAAGATCCTCCCACATACTCAGAATATTGGAGCTGGAAGGAAACTTAGAAACTAACTGGTCCAGGGGCTTTTTTCCACCAATAAAAGAAGGACTAGGTTCAGCCTTGCAGAAAAGAAAGTGCTGATGATATTTTAGAAGTGGGGGAAGAAGAATGAGGGAAAGAATAGGAGAGATTTTTGAGTCAGAGAGCCCTCCCAATGGCTTATACATTACTGTTTCACTTCTTTGAAGGGGACTATATGGTGGTTTTTAGCCTATAAACCATCCATTAAGGTCTCTTGGTCTAATTCAGGTCCCTTCTCTTCAAATGGAAACTGAAGGCCATAGAGGTGCAATGACAGTGGCGAGGGTCACACAATGCAGCAGTGGCAGAGTTGCCTCTAGAGCCCTGGATTCTGATTTCTTCTAGCACATTGTGGTACATTTTCCCCACACCCTGTTACACAACACACAACTGTAGATGGGTCTTCAGCAGATTTGCATTAACTGACCAATGTAATGATTCTAACATGGAGGGAGTGTTCTGGGTCAGGGAGCACTGGTATCGATTTGTGGGACAGTGACCACAAATGTCCACTTTTGACTCTCTTCTCAGTTTGTATTACAGTCTTGCATTTACACTGCTTCTTCTGAGGACATATCAAGTGTTAACAACTACTACGTTGACATGTATGGTCTTGAACAAGTTAGATAATCTCTTTGGACCTTAGTTTTCTCATTAAAGAAAAAGACAAATAATACAACAAGCAAAACTCTTGACGCTTCTCTCTGCTAAGGTCTGTTCACTTCTCTCCACCAGTCAGATCTCTCACATGGATGACCCCTATGGGGTTCAGGGAACATAATTCAAGCACTCTTTATTCCCACACACTCCAGGAGAGTAAGATTCAGAGAGTGGAATCCTCTCAATAGCTCCATTTAATCTCAATACATAATTAAAAACAAAACCAAAAACTCTCAGTAAACTAGAAATGAAAGAAAATTTCCTTAAGCTGATAAAGGATAACTCTGAAGAAACTGTAGTTAACAGTCTACCCTCACCACTTGTATTCTACATTGTACCATCTTTCCTAGCCAGTGCAATATGACAAAAATGATAAAAGGCATACAAATTAGAAAAATAAATCAGTAAAACTATTGCTATTTTTAAACAACATGATTGTGTCCATAGCAAACCTATGTAACCTACAAAAGAAAAACACCTACTAGAACTAATAATTTAATAATACTAGAGGATTCAAGGTCAAAATACAAAGTCAGTTGCTTTTCCATATACTGGGAACCAAAAAATGGAAAATAAAATTTCAGGGAGTGGTTAGGTCCAGTGGTAGGACTTGGCGCTTTCACTGTTGTGGGCCTAGGTTCAATCCCTGGCTGGGGAACTGAGATCCCACAAGCTGTGCAATGTGGCCAGAAAAAAAAAAAAAAAGAAATAAAAAAATTTCGAACAACACCATTTACAATAGCATCAAAATACATTAAGAACGTAGTAAATGATCTAATGACATATATACAACACCTCTACACCAAAAACTACAAAATATCACTAAGAGAAATTAAAGACCTAAATAAATGGAGAGGTAGACGGTGAAAGGGTAAGCTTAACACTGGTAACATGTCTATTTTCCCTAAAGGAATAGAAACTTGAGATGTGTCACAATCTTAAATATAAAACACAATCTGTCAAACTTCTGAAAGAAAACTTAGGAAAATATCTTCATGACCTAAGATCGCTTAGAGACTTCTTAGGACACAAAAAGCTCTAACCATTAAAAACATTTGATGTTAGACTTTATCAAAATTAATTTTTTGCTTGTAAAAAGACACAATTAAGAAAAATAGAAAAGGCAGAATAGGAAAAAATGTTTGTACCTAGACTCTACAACAAATTTTTACAAAAAAATAAGAATGAGCAATCCAATTAAAACTGGGCAAAACTTTTGAGCATGCTTTGACAAAAGAAGATATATGAATGATCAATATATGCATGAAAATGTGCTTAAGACCATTCACTAATCATTAGGTAAACTAAGGCCACAATAAAATATACAATGAAATACTTGTCAGAATGCTAATAATTTTTTAAACTGATAACATTAAATGTTGGTAAGGATGTGGAGCAACTGGAACTCTCATACATTGCTAGTGATAGTATTAACTGATCTAATCACTTTGAAGGACTGTTCAGCAGTTTCTAAATTTAAACACACATCTACCTTTTCACCCAGCAATTATGTTCCTTGATATTTATCCCATATCCCATAAAAATATATGTCTTCAAAAAGACTTGTACAAGAATGTTTGTAAGGACCTATTCATTATAGTCCCAAACTAAAAACAACCCAAATGTTTGTCAACAGGAGGATGAATAAATAAATGATAATATATTCATATAGTGGTAAAATACTTAGCAATTAAAAAACACAAAGTACTGATATATGCAGAAACATTTATTCTTCTCAAAAATATTATGTCAAAATTTTTTAAAAAAGAAAACAGAGAAGATAATGTATGATTCTATTTATATAATATCCAACATCAGGCAAAACTAGTTTGTAGTGGTAAATCAGAAAGAGATTGCTTTAGGATGGGGATTGTACACTGATCAGAAAGAGGTATATGGGAACTTCTTGGGGTGATGGATATGTTCTATATTGGAGGAGAGGTGGATATATAAGTAGATACAATTGTCAAAATACATCAGACTGAACATTTGAGATCTGTGCATTTTATTCTTCACTAATAAGAAGTTTTTGTAGATTCCCATCATTAAAACAGAACTGCATTGATGTAGAAACGAGTGTCACAAATTATAATGTAAAAAATCAAAATTACATGTGAATTTAGTTTATGGTAATGATGTAATATTAATGGGGGAAAGATTGATTACTCAATTAATCAGATTGGGAACTCTAGTGGAGACCTGAAAAGAATAAAATTGTGTCCAAATTGAGGGGGTGGAAACAACAAAATTAAGAGACAATTTAAAAAAATAAAAATATCTATGGCACTCAGCTTCAGTCATATTAGGAAAAATGTAAATTAAAATACACTGAAATACTATCAGATTTGCAAAGATAACAATCTTTTGCGCATGGGGAGGGGGAAGGGTAAGCTAGGAGAAAGTGAGAGACTAGCACTGACATATATACACTACCAAATGTAAAATAGATAGCTAATGGGAAGCAGCTGCATAGCACAGGGAGATCAGCTCCGTGCTTTGTGACCACCTAGAGGGGTGGGATAGGGAGGGTGGGAGGGAGACACAAGAGGGAAAAGATATGGGGATATATGTATACGTAGAGCTGATTCACTTTGTTATAAAGCAGAGACTAACACACCATTGTAAAACAATTATACTCCAATAAAGATGTTAAAAAAAATATGCAGTAATATCTTGAAAGGACTCTTTTTTCTGAGCAGTAGGTCTCAACAGTGGGCTTAAAATATTCAGTAAACCATGTTATAAATAGATGTGCTGTCATTCAGGTTTTGTTGTTTTATTCACAGAACACAGGCAGAGTAGATTAATCACAATTCTTTTTTTTTTATTATTAATTTTTATTGGAGTATGGTTGCTTTAGAATATTGTGTTAACCTCCACTGCACAACAAAATGAATCAGCCATACACATACAGATATCCCCTCCCTTTTGGACTTCCCTCCCATTTAGGTTACCACAGTGCATTAGGTAGAGTTCCCTGTGCTATACAGTATGTTCCCATCAGTTGTCTATTTTATACATAGTATCAATAATATATGTGTCAATACCAGTCTCCCAATTCCTCCTTCCCCACCCCTTCCCCCCTTGGTATCCATACATTTGTTCTCTAAATCTATGTCTCTATTTCTGCTTTGCAAATGAGATCATCTATACCTTTTTTCTAGAGTCCACATATATGCATTGTTATACGATATTTGCTTTTCTCTTTCTGACTTACTTCACTCTGTATAACACTGTCTAGGTCCATCCTTGCCTCTACAAATGACCCAATTTCATTCCTTTTTATGGCTGAGTAATATTCCATTGTATATATTTACCACATCTTTATCCATTCCACTGTTAATGGACATTTAGGTTGCTTCCATGTCCTGGCTATTGTAAATAGTGCTGCTATGAACATTGGGGTGCATGTGTCTTTTTGAATTATTTTTCTGGGTATATGCCCAGTAGTGGGATTGTTGGGTCATATGGTAGTTCTATTTTTAGTTTTTTAAGGAACCTCCATACTGTTTTCCATAGTGACTGTATCAATTTACATTCCCACCAACAGTGCAAGAGGGTTCCCTTTTCTCTGCACCCTCTTCATCATTTATTGTTTGTAGATTTTTTGGTGATGGCTATTCTGACTGGTGTGAGGTGATACCTCATTGTAGTTTTGATTTGCATTTCTCTAATAATTAGTGATGTTGAACATCTTTTCACGTGTTTGTTGGCCATCTGTATGTCTTCTTTGGAGAAATGTCTGTTTAGGTCTTCTGCCCATTTTTGGATTGGGTTGTTTGTTCTTTTGATATTGAGCTGTATAAGTTGTTTGTATATTTTGGAGATTAATCCTTTGTCAGTTGCTTCATTTGCAAATATTTTCTCCCATTCTGAGGGTTGTCATTTCATCTTATTTATGGTTTCCTTTGCTGTGCAAAACCTTTTAAGTTTAATTAGGTCCCATTTGTTTATTTTTGTTTTAATTTTCATTACTCTAGGAGGTGGGTCAAAAAAGGTGTTGCTGTTATTTATGTTGGATTAATCACAATTCTTATGGGCCCTAGGATTTTGGAATGGTAAATGAGCATTGCCTTCAACTTAAAATCACCAGTTACATTAGCCTCTAACAAGAGATCAGCCTGTTCTTTGAAGCTTTGAAGCCAGGTATTGACTTCTCCTCTCTAGCTATGAAAGTCCTTGATGGCATCTTCTTCTAGTATAAGCCTGTTTCATCTACATTAAAAATCTGTTGTTTGACTAAAAGTAGAGTCACCGTATGATCCAGCAATCCTACTTCTGGGCACATATCTGGAGAAAACTATAATTCAAAAAGATACCTGCACCACAATGTTCATAGCAGCACTATTTACCGTAGCCAAGACATGGAAGCAACCTGAATGTCCATGGACAGATGAATGGGTAAAGAAGATGTGGTATATGTATATGAATATTACTCAGCCAAAAAAAGAATGAAATAATACCATGTTGCAGCAACATGGATGGACCTAGAGATTATCATACTAAGTGAAGTAAGTCAGACAGAGAAAGACAAGTAACATATGATATTACTTATATGTGGAATCCAAAAAAATGATACAAATAAACTTATTTACAAAACAGAAATAGACTCACAGACATAGAAAACAAATTTATGGTTACCAAAGGTGATAGCAGGACAGGGAGAGAGATAAATTAGGATTGGGCGATTAACAGATACACACTACTACATATAAAACAGATGAAAAACAAGGACCTACTGTATAGCATAGCAGTCCATTTCCTGATCTTCTCTAAGCCTGAACCCAACTTGAGTTGCTCTCTCAACTTGATCCCAACCTATTGGGTATTTGATTACACAACATCCTGCCTTTTAACATCCTCAAGAAGACAGTAAAGTAAACATCTGCATCTAGACTCTTTTACTCTTGATTCAAAATCTGATGGAGCCCAAACCTGGCACTTATTCATCATTCCTATACTCATCATTCCTAGCCTTAAATCGGAGTCAAGTGTTTCATATATACTCAAATCTCAAGATATCAGTCCTAAAGCAAGGATATCACTGACATTTCCTACACTGCACTTGGTTAAAACACTACCTTTAAAACTCCCATAAGGGCTTCCTTGGTGGCGCAGTGGTTGAGAATCTGCCTGCCAATGCAGGGGACACGGGGTCGAGCCCTGGTCTGGGAAGATCCAACATGCCACAGAGCAACTAGGCCCGTGAGCCACAATTACTGAGCCTGTGCGTCTAGAGCCTGTGCTCCGCAACAAGAGAGGCCGCGATAGTGAGAGGCCCGCGCACCGCGATGAAGAGTGGCCCCCACTTGCCGCAACTAGAGAAAGCCCTCGCACAGAAACGAAGACCCAACACAGCCATAAATAAATAAATAAATAAATAAATAAAAAGACTCCCATAAATGTAATACTCACTCTATTATTAGAGTTTACCTGAATCTCACTGAAAAGTTGAAACTCCATTCTTACATCTGCAGTGATCCTTGAGTTGTCAGCAACATAAAAGTGAGTTTATTCTAATACTAGACTCATTTAATTCAAAATCACATGAAAAACTTTCTAATGATCCTGGTCATTAATATCTTCTAAACTATATTTTGATGCCAATCCAAATGCTAATCTTAATTACCATGAAACATACTGACACCAAAATGATTTCTGGATGATTCCTGTTCAATTAGATTTGTAACCAGATGTACAGAATAAAAATAGAATAAGTCACAAACTAAAATGTACAATGATAATTTTCTCATATTTTTTATAATTTAACTTCTATTTCTAATCTCTATTCTGCATACTGCCAAATAAATAGTCTTTAATCGTGCCAATTCTGGTTAATTTCAGATATATCAGAGTTTTCTCACTCAACCCAATATTTCCCCCTCCCACTTATCTCTGAGAATAATTCCAGGATCAGGTGTGTGTGGGACACAGTGCAGAAAGGCATATATTGGGTATCTGGTCTAGTCCTTTTTAAAAAGTCCCTTTTTAGTCCATGTAGACATCTGGTTCATGCCATTCGGTCTTCAAGATCATTCCTCCATGTTGGCATCTCTTAAGGTGTCCATATTTCTATAGGTTTTAGATCATCATTCCATGCACTTTGCTTCTTTGTCCCAAATATGGTCCCTTCAGGAGACTTAGTGTGCTACCTTAAGCTCACTAAATATAAGCTCCTGAGGGGAAGGAATGCTGTCTATCTTGTTCATAATTGTTCTCAGAACATAGAATAACACCTCAAATAAAATACATGCTCAATAAATGTTTGCTAACTGAGGGACTTTTTGTTCCTTGATGTCTCTGTCCAGCCATCTCTAACCTACTTCCGTGCTTTGGTAGAATAGAGAATTTCTATCATATTACTTATACGTATGTCTCTGGCCATGAATCTGCCATGAGTATTGGATTTCCCATAACTTATCTGGAGGTTTATGGAATCTACCCCACAATTGTGTCTTCACTGAATTCCCTAGAACAGATGTTGGGTACTACAAGTCATGACACTAGTGTACCCCAATAAATTGGGCCTCTAATATCTCTCAATATCCATTTTGGCAATTTGGCACTTTCAAAAAATACAGAAATTTAACCCCCCAAATTATCAAACAGTAACACAGACCTTTATAGACTATCTCTTGAGTAGGTAGCAAGAGTGGGGAGCAGTAAGACGTGATGGATATTGCAACATACAGGACACAGTAAAACTTTCCAAAATTCCCCTTTAGAGATCTCTCTCCACAATGTGCATTAATCACAGCATCTGCCTACCCCAAACTCTTTTGATTTTTCCCAAATCTCCAGTTTCCTGATCTCACTCTTGACCATCTTTCCCAATCTCCTTATTTCTCTTGCCCCTCGTCCTACCTTCTAGAGCTTTTTTCTATATCTTACGTTTGTGTACCTTCAAGTTTCCTCTTTTCGTTAGAAAGACTCTAGAAGCTGTGGTTTCAGATCCAGAAGCTGACATGTAAGACATGCTGATTACAATCATATGCTATCCAAGTATCTATGAGAATTGTACTCCTGCCAATTAAAAATATAGAGAGAACTTGGAATGCAATTAGTTGAATCCAATCTAATGGCAAAAAGGCCTGATGGAGGACTAGTGGTTGGGGGTGGTCATAAGCCCAAATTAGGCTTGAAATTTTGTCAAGATGAATTCAAGGACAGTGAGCTGCAAGACTATCCCATTTATAGGGCATGGATTTGAAGTATCTATTGGCATGGAGAGTTTAAAACAAGGTTTGACTAATTTTTCACAGTTTTGAGAAAATTAAACCTAGAGGTCTGTTCCATGTGCAATATCAGTTCACCTACACCGTAAAGCCAAGGTGCTTGACAGGTTATGGCAGAGACTGCTGGATGCCCGCCAAATGTTCACTCTTTCTTTATTCAGTAACAACAGGGGGCAATAATGTGACCAGATGAACATCCAGATTCCCCACCCACTCCCTTTGCAGATAGGAGTAGTCATATGACAGCATTTTGGGCAATGGTATGTAGGCAGAAGTTGTTGGGTGGTACTTCTGGGAAAACTCTTCAGAGAGGATGAGGCTGACTCAACAGGGAAGGCTTTCTGTTCTTCTTTCTTCCTACTTCAAATGGGAAAATTGTTGCTACAACCCTGAGGCAACCTTTAGGATGGAATCCGTGTGCTAATCATGACAGCAAAGAAAGCTAGAAGGAACACAGACGTTGAAAAAATTTTAAAAGTCAAATTCAGTAGGAGGAAGATAATATCATGAGTGAAGGGTAGAATTTGAAGTGGTAGGGACCCTTCATAACCCAATTACATTTTGTGAACCTCTTGGCAAAGACTTAATTTTTGCAGGGATAAGCATCTTTTAGGTAAAGAAAAACAAATTCCTCACATTTTAAAGCCATCATCATTTACGTTTCTGTGACAGGCAATTAATCAAATTCCTAATGTTTAGTAACTTCAAATTATGTCAAAATTTCTTTAATGGATATGGGGCTTTATTCCAATAAAAAGAGAAGTAAGGATTGATATAATGAAGTTAAAAAAAACATATTATTAATATTTCTCTATGTTGAAAAATAATCTTTAACTATTTAATGTTTAAAACATCTGTAATACTTAATATAATATGTATATTGAAATGCTTAACAACTATGAGATTTCAATATTTAAAATGTGTAATAAGTAAGTGATTTAGAATTGGGGGTGGTGAGAAAAAAATAAATATTTGAGTTCTAATGTGTTTTGCACCTAATTCTCTAAACATTTTCTAATTAAGGAAGAATATTCATTATAATCTTAGGAAACAGCTCCAAATACTCTAAATAATTGGCATATTTTCTTGAAGACAGCACCTTTTTTTCTAATATTCCATGGATTAAATCTGATGATCTTGAAGTGATGACTTGTGTGTGTTCTTTTTCTCTTCATTGTGGTTCTCATTTGTCTCTTCACTTACTAATTTATACAAGTTGTCATTTTTCTGTTTTATATCATAAAGAATGGAATCCATAAAATAGCCAAATTCAACAAGAGCATAAACCTTACCTCTGAATTTATAAGAACACCCAGTGGAATGCAATCAGCAGCTAACTTGCCAGATGCATTAAATGCAAGGGAGCCAGGGAAACTTTAGAGAAACAAGTATCATAACTAAGTGTGTCAGAGCTCCAAACCTCTATTAGAAATTTTCTTTGGGTAAACATAGGGCAAGCATGATAAGTGGCAGCATAGGATCTGACCAACCCAGCTTGATAATGCTCTGGATTTAGAGAAACGAAAACACAACAATTTATTTCCTGGATCAGACCTACTGGGAGACCAGTTAAGTAAGACAAACCACTAAATGATTGAGGGAGAATTTGTTTAATAGAATTGTTGTTTTAAGTTGAATGTTATAAGAGAACTTTACTGTTGTAAACATCATTGAGGAGAACATCATAGTCACCATACTTTTAAGAGCAATTTATTTGATTTGTGATTACTTAAGTACATGAGAAGGTTTGTTAGACTGAGAATTTACTAGGAAAGAAAAAATAATATAGTACATTAAATTTATCAATGCAGTTGAAAATGTCTAGGAAATTTAATTATCTAAGCTATAAAAATCCCGCTTAAAAATACTTGTTAAATTTTCATTAACATAAAGTTACATTGTTAAGTATCATTTTTGTTTTTCTGTTGGTTTTTTTTCCTATTGTTTGGGTTTTTTGCTGTTGTTGTTACTCAGTACATTTAAAATATCTAACCATAAATATCTACAAAGAATTTTATGTGTCCTCAATCTACTTTCAGTAAATTCCAAAATTCACATTGACACTCTCCTTGGATTATATTGATCAGAGCAGTGCAAACAAAGAATTTTTCACAAGAAGCAAGGATGAGGGAAATGCTGGAAACTGAACACTTTAGGTTTTGTCCTGACCAATTTTCTACCCAGGAAAACTATTGTAATCTTTTAAAAGAAGTTTAAAAAATCTCATTGGGTGTCTTAGAGTCCCTTCAATTTCAAACTTCATTCTCATCCTTGATATTATCTTGCTCTTACTGGGTTTTCATGGATTCTCTCCATCAACTTTAGGGGTGGTTTTGACTAATTCAGCCCAGAGTTGTCTGCAAAATTTGCTTTAGAAAATTTTATATTTTGGAAATTTGTAACAGTCCTGAAAAAATACATTACCAGGGAGAGGGCAGACAGCAGAAGCAAGAAGAACTACAATCCTGTAGCCTGTGGAACAAACACCACATTCACAGAAAGATAAACAAGACAAAAAGGCAGAGGGCTATGTACTAGATGAAGGAACAAGATAAAAACCCAAGAAAAACAAATAAATGAAGTGGAGATAAGCAGCCTTCCAGAAAAAGAATTCAGAATAATTATAGTGAAGATGATCCAGGACCTCGAAAAAAGAATGGAGCCAATGAGCAAGAAGATGCAAGAAATGTTTAACAAAGACCTAGAATAATCAAAGAACAAACACCTAGAAGAATTAAAGAACAAACAAACAGAGATGAACAATACAGTAACTGAAATGAAAACCACAGTAGAATGAATCAGTAGCAGAATAACTGAGGCAGAAGAACTGATAAGTGACCTGGAAGACAGAATGGTGGAATTTACTGCCATGGGACAGAATAAAGAAAAAAGAATGAAAAGAAATGAAGACAGTCTAAGACACCTCTGGGACAACATTAAATGAAACAACATTCACATTATAGGGGTCCCAGAAGGAGAAGAGAGAGAGAAACGACCTGAGAAAATATTTGAAGAGATTATAGTCAAAAACTTCCCTAACATGGGAAAAGAAATAGCCATCCAAGTCCAGGAAGCACAGAGAGTCCCAGGCAAGATAAATCCAAGGAGAAACACGTTGAGACAAATAGTAATCAAACTGACAAAACTTAAACACAAAGAAAAATTATTGAAAGTAACAAGGGAAAAATGACAAATAACACACAAGGGAACTCTCATAGATTAACAGCTGATTTCTCAGCAGAAACTTTACAAGCCAGAAGGGAGTGGCATGACATATTTAAAGTGATGAAAGGGAAGAACCTACAACCAAGATTACTCTACCCAGCAAGGATCTCATTCAGATCCGATGGAGAAATCAAAAGCTTTACAGACAAGCAAAAGCTAAGAGAATTCAACACCACCAAACCAGCTCTACAACAAATGCTAAAGAAACTTCTCTAAGTGGGAAACACAAGAGAAGAAAAGGACCTATAAAAACAAACCCAAAACAATTAAGAAAATGGTAATAGGAACATACAAATCGATAATTACCTTAAACGTGAATGGATTAAATGCTCCAACCAAAAGACACAGGCTTGCTGAATGGATACAAAAACAAGACCCATATATATGCTGTCTACAGGAGACCCACTTCAGGGCTTCCCTGGTGGTGCAGTGGTTAAGAATCCGCCTGCCAATGCAAGGGACACGGGTTCGAGCCCTGGTCCGGGAATATCCCACATGTCGCGGAGCAACTAAGCCCATGTGCCACAACTACTGGGCCTGTGCTCTAGAGCCCGTGAGCCTCAACTACTGAAGCCCACATGCCTAGAGTCCGTGCTCCACAACAGGAGAAGCCACCAAGATGAGAAGCCCGCACACCGCAATGAAGACCCAAAGTAGCCAAAAATAAATAAATTAATTAATTAATTAAAAAAAAAAAGAGAGACCCACTTCAGACCTCGGGACACATACAGATTGAAAGAGAGGGGATGGAAAAAGATATTCCATGCAAATGGTAATCCAAAGAAAGCTGGAGTAGAAATACTCATATCAGATAAAATAGACTTTAAAATAAAGAATGTTACAAGAGACAAGAAAGGACACTACATAATGATCAAGGGATCAATCCAAGAAGAAGATATAACAATAATAAATATATATGCATCGAAAAGTTATGACGGACAACCATGAGCTGGGGCAAGTTTGAAGGATAAGATTTATCTCCTATATGAGGCCACTCCTTCAAGACTGGGAGAGGTGCCTGTCTTACCAAATGCATTGAAACCATCACAGAGAGTGAAGCAAAATGAAGAAACAAAGGAATGTGTTCCAAACAAAAAAACAAGAATGAAGCCAAAGGTATGGAAAGCACATTCGTCACTGGATAGCTTCAGAGGACACAGTGTTCTCCAACTACATCTCATATGGAGGCAAATGTCTTCCTTAAGCTGGAGAAATGAAATAGAGAACGACAAGAGCAAAGTAAAGAGTTAAAGGAAAAGAACAAAGCAAAACCTATATTCAAGATGAGCATTCTTTGTAAGATTATTTGTTTGGTATAAAAGACAAATGGGGGCTTCCCTGGTGGTGCAGTGGTTAAGACTCTGCCTGCCAATGCAGGGGACACACGTTCGAGCCCTGGTCCAGGAAGATCCCACATGCCGTGGAGCAACGAAGCCCTTGCGCCACAACTACTGAGCCTGCACTCTAGAGCCTGCGAGCCACAAATACTGAAGCCTGTGGGCCTGGAGCCCGTGCTCCACAGCCAGAGAAGCCACCACAGTGAGAAGCCCACACACCTGAAGGAAGAGCGGCCCCTGCTCGCCACAACTAGAGAAAGCCTGCGTGCAGCAACGAAGACCCAACACAGCCAAAAATAAATTTAAAAAAAAAAGACAAATGGTGTGACTCTGTAGAACATATGCAGTATAAAAACTGAACATTAGTTATATTTCCAAGAATAGCAAATCATAGAACATATTTCTGAAAAGTTACAAATACTGTCTTTTCCCCCACAACTTTAGTTTAAATGCACATATTCTCCCCACTCCCATGACCAAAACACAAAAAATTTAAATAGCATATCAACTTTTCAAGCTAGTTCCAAGGTCTCTAATTCCATTAAACTCCCTCCTAGGAGAGGAGTTGTGAGTTTTATGCTTGTGTGTGGGTTAATGCATTTTTGACATTTTTATGTAACTTCCCTGTGATGGTTAATTTTATGTGTCAGTTTGACTGAGCTTAATGATGCTCAGATAGCTTGTAAAACATTATATCCAAGTGCATCTGAGAGGGTACTTCCAGAAGCGATTAACCTTTGAATGTATAGAATGAGAGAAAAATGTCACCCTTACCAATGTGGGTAGGCATCATCCAATCCATTGAGGGCCCAGATAGAACAAGAAGACAGAAGAAGGGTGAATTTGCTCTTTCTACCTAAGCTGGAACATCCACATTCTCCTGTCCTCAGGCATTCATGCTCTTGGTTTGTGGACCTTTGGACTCAAGCTGGGATTTATATCATCAATTCCCCTGGTTCTCAGACCTTTAGACTAAGACAGAATTATACTCCCAGATTTCCAGGTTCTCCGGCTTGCAGACAGCAGACTATGGGACTTCTCAGCCTCCATAATAGTGTGAAACGATTACTATTATACATATTATATATTTTATATATATTTAATATTACATATATTTTATTTAATATCTTACATAAATGCATATATTTTATTATATATATTTGTCTAATATATCCTATATATTTCCAATATATAAAATTTGTGTATATGTGTGTATATATTTATCCAATATTCTATTGACTGTTTTCTCTGGAGAACCCTAACTAATACACTCTGTTTCTGTGACTCTTGAAAAAACTAAATCAAAATGTGAATGTGTCCTGTGTTTATTAGATAACTCTATGCATCAACGTATTGTAAGGGTGTGGTTGTCCTCCTCCAATAAGGATATTTTTATATAGATTCCAGGAATATGATTTTCATTTATAATCATATAAGCATTTATTTTAGTTGCTTCATTTATTGAGTAAACAATAACTGAATGCCTATTAAATGAAAAGATGATATAACCAAGCAGTTAGGTATGCTGACTTTGGAGTCAGATTCTTTGGCTGCCAAATCCACAATTTACTGTTTCTGTGATTATGGACAAATATATTTTCTTCTTTAAGTTACAATTTTCACATCTGCAACGTGGAGATAATATAATATCTACCTCATTGGATTGTAAGGATTAAACAAAATAATGATTTACAGTTTTTAGGCCAATGGCATGCTATTAATACTAGATGGTCTTGTTCTTCTCATTTTAAGTTCTTATTATATGTTGGGTATCATACTAAGTCCTGGATATATACAGGGATAAGGCACAGTTCTTACCCTTAGAGATATCCACCTAGTGGATAAGACTGAACATAAATCTATAGTTGCATCGTGGTATTGTAAATGAGAGAGGTAAACACAAGGTTTTATGGAAACAGTGGGGGGTCAAGTGAAATTGAGTTGATGGTGGTATGAGAAAAAATTATTTATTCCTTGACTACAAATAAATTATCTCTGACTTAGGAATGACACATCCCCTTAAAATTAAAAGCCTGAAATATATTTATCAAAACTTTTACATTTCTTATTACAGTATTGGGGCTCAAGGTGGCCTGCCCCCAAATATGTCACAATGGTATATTGATTATTTTGTATTAAAGTTACTTAAGAAACAACCAGGGCTTCCCTGGTGGCGCAGCGCTTAAGAATCCGCCTGCCAATGCAGGGGACACCGGTTCGAGTCCTGGTTGGGGAGGATCCCACATGCTGCGGAGCAGCTAGGCCCGTGCGCCACAAGTACTGAGCTTGCGCTCTAGAGTCTGCAAGCCACAACTACTGAGCCCACGTGCCAAACTACTGAAGCCCGCGTGCCTAGAGCCCGTGCTCTGCAACAAGAGAAGCCACCGCAAGGAGAAGCCCGTGCACCACAACGAAGAGTAGCCCCCGCTCACCTCAACTAGAGAAAGCCTGCGCGCAGCAACGAAGACCCAAAGCAGCCAAAAGTAAATTAAATAAATAAATTTAAAAAAATACAAAAAAAAAAAAAAAAAAAAAAAGAAACAACCAGTGCAAGACCCTCCTTTCTGTCTTCCTGAAAGCAGGAAATGTATCTCCCATGTTAAAAGTTCACTCTCTGTATCTGTAGGTAGAGGACATCCTTACTGACAGAGATAGGGAATTTAGATGAGAAGCCTATATAAAACTTGGTCACTTTAATTTACTATCTCAAGCTCAAACTCTGTTTAAATTCTTCATGAATTGTGTACCCAAAACGTAAATTTCTTTGTACTTTCCATTCCTTTCAAATGTATTGTTTCTTTGTCTAAAAAGTGTAAAAGCTGCTTGCTTTGGCCACTTCTTACTTCTTAGGTCCCATTTCTCTGAGACATAGTCCACACAAATTAAAATTTGTTTACTTTACTTCTGTTAAAAAAAATAATATAATAAATATATATATATATGCATCCAACATAGGAGCACCTCAATACATAAGGCAACTGCTAATCGCTATAAAAGAGGAAATCAACAGTAACACAATAATAGTGGAGGACTTTAACACCTCAATTACACCAATGGACAGATCATCCAGACAGAAAGTTAATAAGAAAACACAAGCTTTAAATGACACAATAGACTAGATAGATTTAATTGATATTTTTAGGACATTCCATCCCCAAACAGCAGATTACACTTTCTTCTCAAGTGCACACGGAACATTCTCCAGGATAGATCACATGTTGGGTCACAAATCAAGCCTCAGTAAATTTAAGAAAGTTGAAATCATATCAAGCCTGTTTTCTGACTACAATGTTATGAGATTAGATATCATTACAGAGGAAAAAAACGTAAAAAACACAAACACATGGAGGCTAAACAATACGTTACTAAATAACCAAGAGATCACTGAAGAAATCAAAGAGGAAATCGAAAAATACCTAGAGACAAATGACAATGAAAACATGATGATCCAAAACCTATGGGATGCAGCAAAAGCAGTTCTAAGAGAGAAGTTTATAGCAATACAAGCCTACCTCAAGAAACAAGAAAAATCTCAAATAAACAATCTAACCTTACAGCTAAAGGGACTAGAGAAAGAAGAAGAAAAAAAAACCCCAAAGTTAGTAGAAGGAAAGAAATCATAAAGATCAGAGCAGAAATAAATGAAATAGAAACAAAGAAAACAAGAGCAAAGATCAATAAAACTAAAAGCTTGCTCTCTGAGAAGATAAACAAAATTGATAAACCATTAGCCAGACTCATCAAGAAAAAGAGGGAGAGGACTCAAATCAGTAAAATTAGAAATGAAAAAGGAGAAGTTACAACAGGCACCGCAGAAATACAAAGCACCCTTAGAGACTACTACAAACAACTCTATGCCAATAAAATGGACAACCTGGAAGAAATGGACAAATTCTTAGAAAGATATAACCTTCCAAGACTGAACCAGGAAGAAATAGGAAATATGAACAGACCAATCACAAGTAATGAAATTGAAACTGTGATTAAAAATCTTCCAACAAACAAAAGTCCAGGACCAGATGGCTTCACAGGTGAATTCTATCAAACATTTAGAGAAGAGCTGATATCCATCCTTCTCAAACTCCTCCAAAACATTGGAGAGGAAGGAACATCCCCAACTCATTCTATGAGGCCACCATCACCCTGATACCAAAACCAGACAAAGATACTACAAAAAAAGAAATTTACAGACCAATATCACTGATGAATATAGATGCAAAAATCCTCAACAAAATACTAGCAAACAGAATCCAACAACACATTAAAAGGATCATACACCATGATCAAGTGGGATTTATCCCAAGGATGCAAGGATTCTTCAATATACGCAAATCAATCAATGTGATACACCATATTAACAAAATGAAGAAGAAAAACCATGTGATCATCTCAATAGATGCAGAAAAAGCTTTTGACAAAATTCAACACCCATTTATGATAAAAACTCTCCAGAAAGTGAGCATAGAGGGAACCTACCTCAACATAATAAAGGACATATATGACAAACCCACAACAAACATCATTCTCAATGGTGAAAAACTGAAAGCATTTCCTCTAAGATCAGGAACAACACAAGGATGCCCACTCTCACCACTATTATTCAACATAGTTTTGGAAGTCCTAGCCACGGCAATCAGAGAAGAAAAAGAAATAAAAGGAATACAAACTGGAAAAGAAGAAGTAAAACTGTCACTGTTTGCAGATGACATGATACTATACATAGAGAAGGCTAAAGATGCCACCAGAAAACTACTAGAGTTAATCAATGAATTTGGTAAAGTAACAGGATACAAAATTAATGCACAGAAATCTCTTGCATTCCTATACACAGATGATGAAAAATCTGAAAGAGAAATTAAGGAAACACTCCCATTTACCATTGCAACAAAAAGAATAAAATACCTAGGAATAAACTTACCTAGGGAGACAAAAGACTTGTATGCAGAAAACTATAAGACACTGATGAAAGAAATTAAAGATGATACAAACAGATGGAGAGATATACCATGTTCTTGTATTGCAAGAATCAATATTGTGAAAATGACTATACTACCTAAAGCAATCTACAGATTCAATGCAATCCCTATCAAATTACCAATGGCATTTTTTACAGAACTAGAACAAAACATCTTAAAATTTGTATGGAGACACAAAGGACCCTCAATAGCCAAAGCAGTCTTGAGGGGAAAAAACGGAGCTGGAGGAATCATACTCCCTGACTTCAGACTATATGACAAAGCTACAATAATCAAGAAAATATGGTACTGGCACAAAAACAGAAATATAGACCAATGGAGCAGGATAGAAAGTCCAAAGATAAACCCATGCACCTATGGTCAACTAATCTATGACAAAGGAGGCAAGGATATACAATGGAGAAAAGACAGTCTCTTCAATAAGTGGTGCTGGGAAAACTGGACAGCTACATGTAAAAGAATGAAATTAGAACACTCCTTAACACCATACACAAAAATAAACTCAAAGTGGATTAGAGACCTAAATATAAGGCCAGACACTATAAAACTCTTAGAGGAAAACATAGGAAGAACACTCTTTGACATAAATCACAGCAAGATCTTTTTTGATCCACCTCCTAAAGTAATGGAAATAAAAACAAAAATAAACAAATGGTACCTAATGAAACTTAAAAGCTTTTGCAAAGCAAAGGAAACTACAAACAAGATGAAAGGACAAAAAAAAAAAAAAAAAAAGATGAAAAGACAACCCTCAGAATTGGAGAAAATATTTGCAAACGAATCAACGGACAAAGAATTAATCTCCAGGGCTTCCCTGGTGGCGCAGTGGTTGAGAATCTGCCTGCCAATGCGGGGGACATGGGTTCGAGCCCTGGTCTGGGAAGATCCCACATGCCGCGGAGCAACTAAACCCGTGCGCCACAACTACTGAGCCTGCGCGTCTGGAGCCTGTGCTCTGCAACAAGAGAGGCCGCGACAGTGAGAGGCCCACGCACCGCGATGAAGAGTGGCCCCCACTTGCCGCAACTAGAGAAAGTCCTCGCACAGAAACGAAGACCCAACACAGCCGAAAATAAATAAATAAATAAATAAATAAATAAATAAATAAAATAAAATAAAATAAAAAAAGAATTAATCTCCAAAATATATAAACAGCTCATACAGCTCAATAATAAAAAAAAAAACAACCCAATCAAAAAATGGGCAGAAGACTTAAATACCCATTTCCCCAAAGAAGATATACAGATGGCCAAGAAGCACATGAAAAGCTGCTCAACATCACCAATTATTAGAGAAATTCAAATCAAAACTACAATGAGGTATCACCTCACACTAGTTAGAATGGGCATCATCAGAAAATCTACAAACAACAAATATTGGAGAGGGTGTGGAGAAAAGGGAACCCTCTTGCACTGTTGGTGGGAATGTAAATTGATACAGCCACTATGGAGAACACTATGGAGGTTCCTGAAAAAACTAAAAATAGAATTACCATATGATCCAGCAATCCCACTACTGGGCATATACCCAGAGAAAACCACAATTCAAAAAGACACATGCACCCTAATATTCATTGCAGCACTATTTACAATAGTCAGGTTATGGAAGCAACCTAAATGCCGATCGACAGAATAATGGATAAAGAAGATGTGTTACATATATACAATGGAATATTACTCAGCTATAAAAAGGGATGAAATTGGGTCATTTGTAGAGACATGGATGTATCTAGTGACTGTCATACACAGTGAAGTAAGTCAGAAAGATAAAAACGAATACCGTATATTAATGCATATATGTGGAACCTAGAAAAATGGTACAGATGAACCAGTTTGTAGGGCAGAAACTGATACACAGATGTAGAGAACAAATGTATGGGCACCAAGGGGGGAAAGTGGTGGGGGGGGGTGATGAATTCGGAGATTGGGATTGACATATATACACTAATATGTATAAAGTGGATAACTAATAAGAACCTGCTGTATAAAAAATAAATTAAATAAAATTCAAAAAACAATTACATTACCAGATATATCTGGCTCCTATTGTATGAATATCTGACAATATCAGGCCTCTTGGTGAGTGAGGAAGAGGATGTGTTCACTTTTTTCTTCATGGGTGCCACCAAGTGTCGCTCTTCTCCAAAACTAAGGTCAGTGCTAATGCAGGTACCCTTAGCTTCCCAAATCCTGGGACGTCCAGGATTTGTTACCAACTCTGTGCCAGTCATGGGGGGCATTGCAGGCATCAACAGGGCCTTGCAGATTCTCACTTAATCTGCAATATTTCTTTACCTCCAAGGTTGGCCAACCTGTAAGCTTCAGGGGGGTGGTTTTACCACTACTCCGTGTCTTCCTCTACCATCTCCCTCCATGAGTTTCTCTTGTTTATGGTAACACATGGTCTCTACTTGTGGTTCCAGTATTTGTTTAATGGTGCACACAACAGCCATTCAGTCCCCAGAAGGCTTGTCTTACATGGTGCAGAAGGGCAAAGAGCTACCCAAAACCTTTCTCCTTCTAAGAAAGACTCTATTAGGAAATTGTATTTCCATGGAAGTGAGTTAAAAAACAAATTCCTGTAGGGAGAGTTACTGAGACTTCATATGAAAGAACTCACTGAACACTGTAATTCTGGTTCTCCATCTCATATAACCAGATTTAAACTGCAATTATTTCCTCAATGAGCATTATTAAGATATCATAATTTTCTCTACAATATCCTTTTAAATTTGAGGGTGTATTTTGAAGACCATTGTAACTTAATGGGGATATATTTCTACTTATTTATACTAGAAGCCAAAGAGTGTGGGAGTCATGGTGAAGGTTATCTCTTTCCTAACTACATTTAAAAAAATTTCATTGCACAACACAAAGTCAGCCTTTCCTCAGTATCTTTTTTTCTATATCTTTCTCCCTCAAAATTGCACTCAGTATAACAGCTATTCCTTTCAAATATCTCTTCCAACACTGTTTTCCCTAACTCTTCTCTTTCATCACCTCTTCTCCTATCTCTAACCTCCCGTTCTCTTTCGTTCAGAATTTTTTTTTTCTACTGTGTTCCTTCTCTGGAAATCAATCACTCCCCTCTCAGCTCCTTCTAGTTCCTGTGACCTCAATCAGGCCTGGACACTGAGCAAAGCCAGCAATGAATTTTACTTAGAAAGAGGAACTAGAGGAAGGGCATGTATAGTTATATTTCAATATCTTCCTAGGCACAATGCAGTTAAATTAACAAAAATCAACATAAAGAATACATTGCAGTGATAGCAGATTGTTCAGAAACAATTATATCACTAGTGGCATTGGAAAATCGTAGTTTTTCAGAAAAATAATTTTACAATATGTGAAAGGATCCGTTCAAATTCTTTCTGATTCAGTAATTCCATTTCAGAAATATGCCCCCAAGAGGAAAGTAAATGTCAAAATGTGTAACGATGTCTGAAGCCGTGCACTGTGAAGTGAGGTGACAGAGGGTGTCATAAATACGATACCTGATTCACAGTCAAAATAATAATAGGAGCTGTCTATATAGGATGCAGCCCCAGAATCTGAATAAAAACAAAGTACTCCCATGCTGTGAAATGTAAGCACACAAGATTCAACATAGAATAGAAGGCATATGCCATGGTCTAGTTCTTCCCAACAGGAGTCCGGAAGAGTCATATGTAGATTTGTTTTGATAAAGTTTGGTAGTTCCCGGTTCCCAAGAGGGCACCTAAAGCGTAACAAGTGGCAATCAGTGAGCTATAATGTTGGAAACCATAATATCAAATAGCAAGTAAAATATCTGGATTGACTGTCAATAGTTCTCAGTCATTTTTCCTCCCTAATACTTTTAATGGATATCATATGCTCCAATCAGGCAGAGAAGCTCACTAGAACTAGAAAAGTTTTTCTCAATTAGTTGGATGTGGCAAGGATGTGCAAAGATGGGTAGTAGGTGGAAGGTAAAAAGAGAAGAAGAGAGCAAATTAGTCTCCTTGAGCTTCTAAGACCTGTGTAGTCAGAAAAATCCACTTTCTTCCAAGATTTTGATATTGATACATACCCCTAGGTCACTTCACCATCACCCTACGTAGCCTTGGAGAATCACTGCCCTACACTAGGATCAAAGTTTAAGTATGTGTATATGCGTCTCCAGTACTATCTGTAGAGAAGAAACATCCTTCTCAACTGACACAAGACAAAGTTGGAAAAAACTTGTACTTCCAGTCAATGCTTCCGAAAGTATTCCATGTCATGACATTTTGGGGATAATTTGGTATAAACTGGAGGGGATCTGAAGGCCCAAGTGAGGCTGCTGCAGCAGGAAATGAATGGTCCAGGGGTTCCAGCAACTTCAGGCACCACCCCAATCAACTAAGGGCTTAGGGGATCAATATCTCACCTGGAGCATTGGGTCACAGTATAACAAAAGTTGGGAAAGTCTGTTTAGAGGAGAGGGGATCAAGGTCTACCGCAGTCCAAGTGACTTATCTATCATAAGCCCTTTACTCTGATTCTATGTTTTTTAAACATTCCAATGGCTGGATGAAACACCCCAACACAGGGTGTGGGAGGAGCAGTTAAATCCTCCATCCCTCGTTGTTCTCATGGACCACTCAGTAGCAAGATGTTTCACTGCAGCCTCTCCAGAGAAGTTTTGCCAGCCAAGTGGCTGTACCTGTTTTGTGACCTTACTGCCTTTCTTCACGCCTTTTTTATGATCAAGACCAGCATGACAATGCACCACTTCATGGTCTCACATCTCTGCTGGCCTCATGCCCTTCTCCCAAGCCCTTGTCCACTTGAGTCAATGCTGCCCAAATAAAGGGTCAACAATTTAATCCTTGCCTCAGGCTCCAATGTCTAGAAACCTCGGGCTAAAACAGCCATTACACTTTCTCTCCTGTTTTCTCTCTTTTTACCTAAACTGAGTTGTATTTTTCTCACTTGCGATCAAGAAGCCTGACAACTTTAAGCTCAGTACAAATGTTTACACCACTGGATTTGTTCCTAGCACCCTATAATATTCCTTTGATCACTTTATCACAATTTTTAATGTCTGTCTTCCTGCGTTAGACTCTAAGCATCATGGGAATAAGGACCATATATTTTTTTGTATATTACTAAAAAGTCAGCATCTACCACAGAATTCAGCATAAAGTAGGCAATCAGTAAATATTCAAATTTTTTAATGAATAACTGAATTAATTAATTAATTATATCTTTCAATTACCTTGGGACTAAGCTATAATAGTTCAAACAAGTGTTCTAAACCTTGAATGATATATTCAATACGCAAAACTTTTAAAAAATGATATTTGGGTTTGTAAATGTGTCTTCTGTGAGTCTGGCCAATGAGAATTAATCAAGCTGTATGTGTTTAGCGCTGATACTAATAAATTTGAGTTACTAAATCTAAAACATACACAAACATGTTTTAGTAGTTACCAGCTCTGAGATTTGGGGTATGTCATTGAAACTCTTGGATATGATCTTTTCATTCAGCAAATGATAATGAGTGTTTTCCTCTGCCAATCTTATAGGCAGTTTTAAAGACCCAATACTTCAAATGATGTGAATGCTCTTTGTACCTGTGAAATGCTGCATATATGTTGTGTTTGTCATGAGTATGACTACAAAGGACAACCACCACATAAGGAAGTTCCAGCCTGAAAGAATGATCTCTGACTTTCTAACCCAGCAATGAGAAAAGCAACTGTATAATATTTTTGAAAATGATTTTCTACATTGCTTAACTTTTTATTGTAACATTCAGAAGAATTTTAACTGTTCTTTGTCTACCTTCTACTACCTGGACGTGGCATTAGGGTGGAAGTGGGGAAGGTGTTAAATTTCTTAACATAATCAAGGAGCACAGTAAAGTATTTTTCTCTAATAAAAGGGCTGTTATCTTCCTAAGATAAATTTTGTTTCCAATCTCTAGACTAATTGATATAAGTTGATATTGACATTAAGTTGAAATTAACTAGTAATTTCTTCAAACACATGTAATAGGATCAGACTATAATGCTGCTTTATAACCTGCTTTTGTTTGCTTAGTTACAAAACAAACATGTATAGCTCTACATCAAAAAAAAAGGATTTTTCCTTCATACATAACAACACATTTCATTTTTTGAATGTACAATAATTAATCTAACCAATTCCCTAAAATTAGACAGTTTCATTATTTTTAGTATAATTAATACCCCAATAGTGAAGTTCTTTTGCAACCACCTTAGCTTGATATATTTTGGGATTAAATGCAGGACATATAGTACTTTAGATTTTGTAAGTTAGGAATTTACAAACATAAAGACACTGTATTTAGCATCAAGTTTTTTTTTTTTTAAAGGAATTCCTTTATTTTTATTTTATTTATTTATTTATTTTTGGCTGTGTTGGGTCTTCGTTTCTGTGCGAGGGCTTTCTCTAGTTGTGGCAAGCGGGGGCCACTCTTCATCGCGGTGCGCGGGCCTCTCACTATCGCAGCCTCTCTTGTTGCGGAGCACAGGCTCCAGACGCGCAGGCTCAGTAGATGTGGCTCACGGGCCCAGCCGCTCCGCGGCACGTGGGATCCTCCCAGACCAGGGCTCGAACCCGTGTCCCCTGCATCGGCAGGCGGATTCCTAACCACTGCGCCACCAGGGAAGCCCCTAGCATCAAGTTTTTAATCAGTATTTTTCCATGAAGGGAAAGCAATGATAATTGCCTACTGAGAAGTATCTCCCTAGGAAAAGATACAACTCATCCCTGGCAATCCCGTCTACCCAGTTACTAATGCCTCTCCTAACCCATGGTTTCTGTCTCTAGATGACAGTTGTGGAAATTTATCAGTCCTGACCCAACAAAAACCCTGGCTCCAAGATCATGACTACATTTTGTTAGAGTGAAGAGGGAAGAAGTAGAGGGGCTGCAGGATCCCTGAGCTTCCTCCTTCACACGCAGCCTCTCACAAATCAGAAATGTCCTTGTTCCTTCTGGGAAACTACAGCAGCTTTATTCAGAAACACAGAAGTTGTGCACTGGTTCTGTACCCAGATATTTGCTTCCTGGGGGGTAGAGAAAAGGAAGTGGTTTCAGCAATACCTCCTGACATCTGTGCCTCTAGTCCAATCTACTCTGCCTGTGCTACACTAGTCTCTGTCAGCAGTTCATATGTACTGTCCTATCTTCTCCTTTCTAGGCACAGAACACCCCCCAGGTAGAAAGGAAAAAACAGAGACACCCTGAATAGGGCCATCTGAAGTAACATATGGAGTTTGACATAAGCTGAAGTGTAATCCCTTTCCAAGTCAGTGAATTGAGGGTACAATAAGACTAAACTCTCAAACACTGATATTATTCATTCTTTCCACTGATGTTGAACATTTGCATGTAGGAGGCACTATTAGACCTGGATGATATAACAGGAAACGAAGGAGAAAGTCTTTGCCCTTGTGGAGCTTATATTCTAGTGGGAAGAGAAAATGTAAACAAAATATATAGCATTTCATATATTGATAAATGCTATTTTTAAAGAATGTAAAGGAGATGGAGGAGAGAGTTGCTATTCCATATGAGTTAGTCAGGCAAGGCCTCACTGATAATGTTCCCTATGAACAGACATGTGAGAAAATGAAGGGATAGACCACACGGTTATCTAGGGGGGAAATAGTCTAAGCAGAGGGAACAGCCAGTGCAAAGGCCCTGAGACAAGAGTGTGTTGAGCATTTTCACAGAATAACATGAAGGCTCCTGTGGCTGAAGTTGAAAGCATTAGGGGAAAGCATTAGGAGATGAGGTCAGAAAAGTATATCTGGATAGCTAGATGACATTGGTAGAGTCTAATAGAACACTGTGAAAACCTTTGTACTCTTTCTCTAATGTGAGATGGAAAATCACTGGGTGCATCTTAAGAGAAAATGAACATAATCTTTCTCAATCCCTGTTCAGCTGCTTGAGTGTAGGCTTTCCTGCGTGCCACAACTACTGAAGCCCGCGTACCTAGAGCCCGTGCTCCACAACAAGAGAAGCCACTGCAATGAGAAGCCCATGCACTGCAACGAAGAGTAGCCCCTGCTTGCCACAACTAGAGAAAGCCTGCACATAGCAACAAAGACCCAACGCAGCCAAAAATAAATTAATTAATTAATTAAAAAAAATAATAATAATGCTGAAAGTCCTAACCACTGCAATAAGACAAGGGGGAAAATGGCATACAAACTGAAAAGGAAAAAAATAAAACTGCCTCTGTTTGCAGATGACATGAGTGTCTACATAGAAAATCCCCAAGAATATACAAAAAGAAAACCCCCAAAACAAAAACAAACACACAAACAAACAAAAAAAACCTCCTAGATCTAATAAATGAGTTCTGTACAGTCAATGGATACAAGATCAATGTGCAAAAATCAACTGCATTTCTGTATACTGACAGCAAACAGGTAGAAATATAAATTTAACACATGCTATGTACTTACTAATTTGTTAATAAGTACAATTTGTTAATTGTTCTGGGATTGTTTTTGCAGGGTTCTTTGTTGTTGTTGTTTCTTTCTTCTTCTTCTTTTGCTTTCTTCCCTGTGGTTTGATGACTATCTTTATTGTTATGTTTGGCTTCCTTTCTCTTGTTTGTGTGAGTATCTATTACAGATCGTTGGTTTGTGGTTACCATGAGGTTTATATATAGCGATATTTTATATATATATATGATTATTTTAAGTTGCTAATCTCTTGAGTTCAAATGCATTTTAACAACCCTCCATTTTTACAACCTGCCACACATGTGTTTACAGTTTTTGACATCATATTTTACATCTTTTTATTTTGTGTATCTCTTAACTATTTATTATGGATATAGATGATTTTATGACTTTTTTACCTTCCTACTAGCTTTATAAGTGATTAATTTACTACTTTTACTGTGTATTTTACCTTTACCAATGAGATTTTTCCTTTCATAATTTGTATATGTCTAGTTGTGGCCTGAACATCAGTTTAAATTTTATTTTGGTATCTCTACTCTTGGAAGTGGGACTTTGATATCCCCATATTCCAACATGACCTCATCTTGGACAATACGTATATGACACCTGCTTCTGAAGCCTGACTCAGAGCCTTTGTGCTTGTACTTATACCCTTTCCTGATCATCCTCAGTCCTGGAGAAAGACAGGAATTCCTACTAGTGCAAGGAGGCATCAGAACTTTGAGGATTTAGGATATTACTATAAATATGACCTTGCTATAGTCACTGAATTCACCATGGGTCTCCCCATGTTTACTTTAGGCTAATGGCCAGACCTAGAATACAACCTAGAATACATCACATACTGGCCAAATGTACCACAGATTCCAGGCTGACCCTTCACATTCTGTACTAGACCTTGAGATACCACTCCAAAGGAAAAAGGAAGATTTTGAAAATATTTCTATGACAACATCAGTGACCTGGGTTAGGTGGAGGGCAGGAGACCATTGTAGGGAAAGCACCGATAGAGACTGGACGTATCACATAAATTCTGCCACCTGCAGTATTCCTAGAGATCCTGGGAAAGATTACTTCTCTCTCAAATTTCCCTAGAACCTGAGAGGGGGTTATTTCACATTTAATTGGATCTTTTCCCTGAAGCTCCACAGTCTCTCTGCTCCAGTGGTTATGATAGACCTGCCAAACAAGGCCTGCTGTCAAGAGAATTGACTCATTGCCTTCATGACTCTTCCCATTCTCCTGGCAATCTCCTCCATTCTGGAGACATGGAGGCAAGACAGGTAAACATTCACAACATTTCTCAGAGCATTGCAAGATTTAAAGTTTGAAAAGTCCTTCCTATGCAAATTGCAGAACCTTCACCCCCTAGTGTATAAATAGTTTCATGAGTTCCCCTCCTCTTCATTCTTTTGAACCTCTGGGTACTATGGCACCATAAGACAGAAATCTATCAGATGCCTCTTTCAGTGGCAATTGACTATCCAGTCCCTTTTGCCAAAGTTTACAGGAATAAGCTTCCTGCTCTCCAGCTTATGATTGCTCTGAGGACATACTAGTCCCTACCTCTGACATTTGCCCATTCTCTTGGTTTTAAGTGAGGTTTTCCTCACCCAACCTGGGAGGGTCACGACATCTATAGAGAAGACGTTGTGTGTGGAGCTGGAGGATGTGGGGCTAAAAGATGCTCCAAGATCTCTATTTTCCCTAGCTGGGAGTCCTTACCAAGAGGGATGGAGGATGTTCTGGAGAATAGGAGCCATGAGAGCTCTGAAAGCTTAGGAGTCCTATATTCTCTTATTTGGATAATAAACTGGCAAAAGCAAACCAGGTTTCTTTTCATGTCTTAAAATTCTAATTAACAAAGAGAAGAGCCAGTTTTTACCATCCACTAAGAAAGTTGTATTTTTCAGGAATTTGTCCTTTGTATAATAGTCCATCTCTATCTTGTCTAGCCTTTGTGCTACATAGCAGTAGGCTAGTGGCTCTTAATCTGATGTCCCTGGATCATTTATGAAAGTTTTGAGCCTCCCAAGTTATCTGAAAAATTTCTACCTTTGTGTCTTTGTATATTTGAGAAGATAAAGTGTCCATATGTTATAGCAAGATCTCAGAGGAACATGTAATAATGAATACTCATCAAGTTTGCAGTTCACCTGCCCCTTAACTGTCATGTCTTACTATTAAATCCTTGATTCATGGTTGGAATGTTCCAGTGGCACCATTTCTTCTCTGTCTCTGGTTCTGTCATTCATTCCCACTTTTGTCATATAATCTTGTTCTTTCTCAAACATTGCTTTGACTTAAATCACCTTTATATATCTACCTCTGAATAAAAGCTTACCCAGAACATTTATTTGTCACTCTTCTGGAGGGTGAAATGTCAAAGGTGTTATAAAACAGAATGTATATGTATCTATATGGATGGAATTTCTTTGTTACCCTCTCTTCTTCCATATATTCAACAAGGCAGGCCTGGAGTCTGTGCCCTCAGATGCTGCCTCCTCCAGCCTCCTGATCCCCACAGATGCCAAACATAAACAAATCAACAGAGAAAGACCTGCACCTAGTAGCTTAGACAAGCTCTAGCTTGTTTCAATGCTTATGCACACATCTGTATTCCAGGGGTAGACTGACTCAGGGAAAAGGCGTTGTAAAGTCATAAAGGTCTATAGCCTAGGCTAAAAAGAGCTACCTTTGGAATCTGGATCTGAAATTGTGTTGGAGGAGGTAACCAAGAGGACGTGACCTCCAGTTGACCTGAGACCTGAACCTGGGCAATCAGAAGCTCTTCATGCCCTCCACTGTATTTGAAATGTACATCCTGCCCACTGTCCTCACAGTGGGAGCTGTTTTCAAGGATGCAGCCTTGACAGAACAATGTGTTGTTGAGAGCATCTGGAGAGTATACATGACTGAACCCAGTTAAGGCCTCTATATAAACTTATAAGATTCGGCAAGAGGGTGCAGAAATCTACTCATCTTGTAGCCATCCAAGACAAGCCTCATAAGTAAATTTCCTTGCTTGTTAAACCTGCCACCTACCAGTCTGGAGTGCTTTGCCTCTTTCTTCCGTCTCTCCTTGCCTTCCGTGTATGGGGGCCAGTTTGTGAACCAACAATTGGTGAGCCAGCCAGGAGACCAACGTAACGGGCCTTGGGAAACTGACATCTATGGGGGAAATCCTGAGTTGGCCATCGACCTCTACATGTGGAGGGGTGGCTTCTGTGTTAGATGTGTGTGGACTGCCAAGTGAGTACAGGGATGCCCTGAAAATGCCACCTGCTTTAATACATTTGTTTGAGAAACTACACATAGTGAATGCACTGTGGCAAAGAAGAGAAATGAATGGCTGCTTCAGTGGGCTGGCCTCTACTTGGGCAGTTAGGCTGGCCACGAATACCCAACTGGAGGCTGAAGCCTGAATTAGAAAGTTGGAACAAGAGGTGAAGTTAGAGAAGGATGTGCTGTTGTCCACTGTTGTGCTAGCTCAGGGCTGGCAGAAAGGTGGAAGAGCAGAATAATCAGTTGGAGACCTTGACGCGCTGTTTTACAAAGCTAGGAGGGCACAAGCTGCCACAGGTTAAGGTCCAAGTGCTTGTGACAAAGCCTGATTAAGATGCTAAGAGGTAAAATCCCTGGGAAAGTGAGCAGAACAAGGGGAAGGATATTATGATGATTGACCATAAAACAGACGGAGCTCCTCATGCCATCTGAGCCCTCATACAAAGGAAAATTTTAAATAACAATTAATCTAGACTTCCGATAATAGAGAAATATAGCCCAAAACACCTAGGAGAAATCTTGTGTATGTGTGTCTAAAACTGAAACTTCATTTTATTTCATCTACTAAAAGGACAAAGTTTTCTTATATTATTGGTCAAATAAAAATTGATGCTAAACTTTCTTTAGGTTTATTTTATATAAATATATGTTATTAACATAAATGTTCTTACAAAAGTGCTTCATCTTCAAGAGACTCATGGGAAAGACTCTTACAAATAAGGTTTCTGATAACTAAGATCGTTTTGCCTTCACATGGACCTTTCAAGAACTTCCCCAAGGTTGCCTGCACAGTTCCACAATATGTCACGGGATGGTAATTCAAGATCTGTCTTTCCTTTTCTTCCTCACATCAGTAAAATGGGCCCATTACATTAATAACATAATGTTAATGTGAAGACTTGCCTCTGCTGCAGGGCACTCTGTAGGCTTTGCTGAAACATCTGCAAGACAGAGGATAAGTAGTGAACCTGCAAAAATTCAATGCCTAGGCACTACCATGAAGTTTTGGAAGTTGTTTGGTCAGGTAAGATGTGCGCTGTCCCAGAAGCTGTAGTTGATAAGATGCAAGCCTATCGAACTCCTAAGAATGTAAAAGAGATGAAAACCTTTGCAGGGATTTGGGGGTTTGGGAAGACTTTTATTCCCCCCCGGCACAGTGCCTCTGTCCCTTATACTGCCTAGTAAAAAGAAGGCATATGGGGGGCTGGGGATCAGAGCAGCAAGCCACCTTTGAGAAGGCAAAAATACTAATGAAACAAATTAAAGCTCTGGGCATCTCCCAAGCGGGGCTACCATTTGAGTTAGATGTATCGGTGATTCTGGAAGGTGTGAGTTAGGCACTGTGGCAGAGGCAAAAGAAGGAGAAAGTATACTTAGGATTCTGGAAGGAGGCAGAAACCTGACAGACTCCCACAGAGCAACAGCCCCTAGCAGTGTACACAGCACTCCTCAAGGTACGGCATCTCACAAAGGAAAAGCACATCACGGTAAGAACTTCCCTTCCTATCAGGGCGTGGATTAAAAATATGTTCCATCAACCCACCTCTGCCATGGCTCAAACCCCCACTCTAACTAAGCTGCAGCCTATTTACAGCAAAGGAGCACCCTATCCGCCAGCCCACTGTCTCTAAAAACGCGGGCACTACTAGGCCTTGTAGTGTATGTAGTTTCTCCAAATACCACCCCTCTGTTCCTGTGGTAGCCCCCTGCAGCCTATAAAAAGTGAATGAATAAAATTCCCTCTATGTCTGGTATTCAGATGTCTGCAAACACAGCAGCCAGTGGGCTAGCCTCAAGCAGTTTGGCTGGCGATCATTCATGAACTCGGGCCATTAATCCCTTGTACTGACTGCTGGGCTTTTCTAATGAGATTAACCCTATGGCTTGAACAATGGGGAGCCAAGGGGTGGACGATCATACATAAGCCCTTGGGGGTCAGGGTATGTGGAAAGACATTTGGGTTCACCTGCAAGAGCCTGAGGCCATCCTCACTGTCTTCCATGTTCCAGCTCATCAGACACTGACATCTCTTGGCAATCAGGAAGCTGTTGTCCTAGCTTAGGTACAAGCCCTAGCAACTGTCCCTTCAGTAGATACAGCAGATTGAGTGCATAAAAAGAGTGGCCACCGCAACACCTGGGTAGGATGGCATAGTGCCAAGGATGCCAGGTTGCCTTTAAAATATAGTGACTTGGTTAATACAGTAACAGCGTGTTTTGTGTACTCTAAACAACATCCAAGGCAACGGCCAAAGTAGTCTGGAACCATCCAGCAGAGTTTCCAATTTGTGAGGGATTGACAGATTGATTATATTGCCCCCCTCCCTCTCAGTGAGGCTTCTAAATATGCCTTGGTTTGTGTGTATACTGTGTCTGGCTTAACTCAAGATCTTTCCTGTTGCCAAGCAAATCAGGCTACCACCATTAGCGGATTAAAGAAGCTGAGAACTATGTAAAGGTACCCTCAGCAAATAGACATTATTTAAGGGTCACATTTCAAAAGTCATGATATGGGAAGAAGAACAAGACCTTAAGTGGAGGTTCCATCTCCCCTATAACCTGCAAGCAGCAGGTTAATACAAAAGAAAAATAGAATATTAAAACAGCAGATTAAATTACTAACAGGTAAACCCACCTTGGCTGGGTGAACCAAAGTCACGTCCCAGGCTTTCATACATTTGAATGATTAACCAGCAGGGTCTGTTGCCCTATATGCCGAACAGGGGACCCCTGCTGAGGCACTAAATATCGTAAAGGTATGGGAATCACGAGAAACAGCCATTGGATCAATGAACTATGCTGCTGAGAATATCAAGCCCCATCATGCCTAGGTAAGGAATTGTCCACTGAAATTTTCAGTGGGACATCCTGTCATTGGGCCCTTTCCAGATTCTTAGACAGCAATATCATAGAATTGAATATGGCCTCCACAAGATTCTTAGGCAAGCAAAGCTTTTTATTAAAAGAGATAACTTGTGCAGAAGGGCGAAGGCAGAAAAAAAGTGCCAGCTCCCCCAGTAGAAGGGGCAAGTTGCTTTTATAACAGAAGTGAGGTTTTGTCTCATTTCCAGAAATCATCAGACGTCTTTGATCTGCAGCAGGTGATCAAAGGGTGGCTATCAGGAATAGGGAGTGCTTCTGTGAGGGGAAAGAAATGCATGAGACTTTTCTGCAAGAAAGCACAGGAAGAGGTAAGTTTAAAATTTATAGTTGAGTTTCTTGTCTTGTGGCAACCAGGTATACTCATTAGTGTAACAGAGATAAAGCTAACTTTTTATTCCTGGGAGCCTAGTTTTTTGTCTCTGGAACTCTGCTCCCCAGGGCCTTTGTTCTTTAGCTGGCAAGGCCTGTTTTGCCCAAGGTCGTTCCCTGGTCCTTTTCCAAAATGGCTGCATTCTTGTCTTCCTGTCTCAGTCCCACCAGAATGGGTGAGATACTTTGCACCCCTGGGTGAGGGAGAACTACTAGATCTCCATTGGGGTCCAATTGTCCTGCTACAAACTGGACTTGTTGAAACACACTGTAGCTGGAATGGGATACACACCATTAAAAGAGGAGAAAAGGTAAGGGTTCTGGTCTGGCATATCCTACCCCCAGACCATCTCCTCATGCCTGGCAGTGCTGTCTCACCCAGGGCACAGCCAAGTCAAGTTCTTAAAGCTGCCAACCTCATTCTCCTCGAGGTCGGGTGGGCATGTTCTGTTTTCCATTAGTACGGTCAGTTTGGCTGCTGTCTTTGTTCCCTCCATTGGCCTGGAGGACATTACAGAATATATAGAAGTTCTTACAGAGTTCACCCAGCAAGGCTTAAATGACAGCCAGCAAAGCCTGTCCTTACCGAACACTGAAATGCTCTCAATGGAGGAGAAAAGTTGCTCTCCAAAATAAAATAGCCTTGAACATTATTATTGCCTCGCAAGGAGAAACCTGGTGCCATGATCCAAAAAGTGTTGTATGTTCAGAGCTGGATCTGCTAATGTTATCATCTTTAAATCATATAAAAACACAAGTAAGCAAACATCCTGAATGATCGGACCCCCAGCTTAGGGGACTTAGTAAATCAGTGGTTTGGATCATGGGGCTCTTAGTGGAAAAAACTGTTATTTATTTTAGGAATCATTATCTTGATCTGTGTTTTCTCTTACAGGTGCCCGTATTGCTGCTGTGGTATCTGACTCTGGTGCAGCCAGATAACCGCTAAACGAGCCACCTCCACGCTGGTGAGACCCCTTGCTGACCACTCAGGGCACATCGTGGGAGAGGGGACTGTGTGAAGTTGTAAGAGTCGATCACGAGGGGTAAAATGTTGGAGGAAATAACCAGAGCACATGACTGCCACTTGACCCAAGAACTGGACCAGGACAATCGTAGGCGCCTCACCCCCTCCCTGTGCTCCCACAGTGGGAGCCATTTTCAAGGACACAGCCTTTGAGAGAGCAATGTATTCTTGAGACTCTCTTGACAGTATATGTGCCTAAACCCAGTTAAGGCCTCTAAATAATCCCACATACCGCGGAGCAACTAGGCCCGTGAGCCACAACTACTGAGCCTGCGCGTCTGGAGCCTGTGCTCCGCAACAAGAGAGGCTGCGATAGTGAGAGGCCCGCGCACCGCGATGAAGAGTGGCCCCCGCTTGCCGCAACTGGAGAAAGCCCTCGCACAGAAACGAAGACCCAACACAGCCAAAAATAAATAAATAAATAAATAAATAAAGATATCTAAATAAACTCAAGATATGGTGGGTAAGGGCAAAAATCACTCACTTGTGGCCACCCAAGACAAGCCTCATGAGTAAGTTGCCTTGCTTATTAAACCTGTCACATACCCATGTGGAGTGGTCTACCTCTTTCTTTGGTCTCTCCTTGCCCTCCATGTACAGGGGCCATTTGTGAGCCAAGAAATTGCTAGTGAAGAAGAGTTCATTTGCCTTGTTTATTCCATTGTCAATATTCCTCCCTAATGTGGCTGACTGAGGATGATCAAGGTGCTCAGTTTTGCCTCACCCAAATATCTTCTTGGTCTCATCTCAACAACCCACACATTGACAGTATCAGGTGGGGAACATGGAAAAAGAAAGGTTTTTGCTGGGAAGGAGCTTCTAATGCTGGTATAAGCTTTTTTCCCCCCATTTAGGTCTACACTAGTTACTCTCGATTTGAGCCACTCTCACCCCACCCCAGACCCATGCTCTGCCCTTCTCTGCTGCTCTGTGCCCTGGGATGCTGCCCCCTGCAGACTGCATCAGCCAGCCTGTCTGGTGTACAGTTGGACTCCATCAGCAGGAGGTGCTAAGGGGAGACCAGGCAGCAAGGTGAGGCCAGGGCATTCTCCCCCTCCCTCTCAGTTTCAGTGTCTCATCTCCAGCAGTAGTTTCATCCTTCCACAGTCACAGCTCCACCTGGCGGCCCCTCCTTGGTGACTCCAGTTCTCACTGGGCTCTTGTAACTCTCCTTCCTCCCCCTGCTTCTTCACGCTGCTTCTTCAGCTGAAACAGTGTCCCACTGTGACTGGCCTCGGGGTGACCCATCATGTTTAGTTTGTTGTTTCAACCCTGTCCTCATCTCTGTGAGTCAGTCTTTTCGTTAAAGTCCCTTCTTTTAAGCACTAGGCTGATTCTATTTCCAGCCTGATATAAGAGCTCTCTCTCAAAATTTATTCTTGAACTTTGGAGTGTGAGGAGACACATGTGACCTGTCCTGTGTGTGTTAAAGGTCTTCAGACCACTGTAAAGTAATTTGGGGCTAATGCCTCAAGGTTAATACCATAGAGTGTATTACTTCTTCCATTCTGCTTGTACCCGTCTGGAACATCTCATGGGCAGGGGTGACTTGGGTTGGGCAGAATTTGTATCTTCCTGAGTCCCCGGACTACATAATACCAACTAATATCATCCTAATCCACCATTATTTTTAACAAATGCTTATTTATTTCTTCATGTGGTCTGGGCAGATCTCCAAAGAGAGGCATCCATGAAGTGTTAGCGTAGTGTCACAATATTAGGAATTGCATAACAGACCATGCATTCTGAGGAGTAAGGGGGCTTTCCCTTTGAAAGAGACCATGAAGGTAATTTGAACTTTAGCAGGTACAGAACTAAATCAGCAAAGTCAAAACAAGTTGGAAAGCTTCCCTAGAGGGACTTTAGCTATAAGGTGAAGACATCTTACATTTTAAGGAGAATTTCTAATCAATACACACATATGTGAGAAACTCTGTAAAGAAGAACATTTATTTTCTCAGCATATGTGGGGCTGGGGGTGGGGACAATGCTGATTGTCAAACAGGGAGCTTTCCTACTTCTGTTTTTTCTGTTTCTATAAAATCCCTGCTGAACCACAGTGCCCAATCCCGGCTTCCCAGTCCATGGGGATAGTCTGTGGATTCTGCTCTAGGACCTGAGCTGCACCTGTCACTGGGAGAACTTCTTGCCTCCAACCTCATGTTGCTGTGGCCATTGCTTCTGGTCCTTGGTGGGTAGGATGCTGGAGCAGGATTTGGGGGCAGACAGGGCAGAACCACCTGTGCCTGGGCATCCCAGAACCTCTTCTTCTTCTGCTGGGCTGAGTAGGGATGGGCTTCAGCTTCTAACTCAGGACCGATAGGTAAAATGCAGATGGGTACTGAGCAGAGCAGGGTTCCCAGGAAAAACAAAGTACTGTGAGTTTCTTTTCCAAATACTGATGCCTTCTCCCTTTGTTTAATAACCATTTCTACTTTGATCTCTAGGAAAATTGGAAAACTTCTTAAAAGGACATCAAAGGAATTTTCTGTTCGGGTAAATTCTATTTCTAGCCCATTTAAATCCTACTCTGCCCCCAACCCCACTTCCACTTCAAGCTACCACATTTTTGGCTAAGCTCTAACTTTCCTAGACTTAAATTTTGGAGAGGCTTCAAAGATGATGAGATGAGATTGTGGTTTTTGCTGAATAATATGACTCTTGTATATGGATGCAAATACAGTACTAGATGTAAACAGGGAAAAAGGGAGAAACAGTGTCAACTAGATGTGAGAGGACACCTCCATTTCCTTCCTGGCCCTTCCTGGCTTGTGTGTTGCCACCAGGCAGGCAAAATATCTCAAAAAAAAAAAAAAAAGTCTTAAAAAGAGAAGGTGGAAGAGGAGAAAATAAATCACGAAACTTCTGAGATTTTACCTACAAAATAACCAACTTCTGGTAAGTGAGATGGACTGTATTTATAAATTTTGGTCTTACAAAACAAGTGTTTGATTCTACGAGAGTGTTGCTTGCGAGTCAGGGAAGAAGGAAAGATGGAGGGGAAAAATAGGAGGGAAAATAAAGACAGGAACTGAGGGAGGGAGGATAGAAGGGAAGGGAGGATGGGGGTAGAGGGAAGAAGGGATAGAAAGAAAGGGGAGAAGAGAGTTGTTGGGAAGGTTCTTAGAGGGTTATAACTTTTTTTAAAAAAGATCTTTATCCTGGTCCTGTGGTAACTCTCTGACTCTTCTCTCACAGCTCCTCTCAGGGTGCAGTCAGGTGAGTTACTTGCTTTTTCGTTCTTTTCAGTCTCGGGGAATCATACTTACTCTTCCATGCAAGGAAGGTACCGCCTCTCCCAGCCTCCCAGGTATCAGGGTCTGGACTGGGGTAAAGAGAGCAGGAGGCCAGTGTCTCACCCTAGTCCCAGCCAGGGCAGGAATACTCCAGTGTCACATTCATCTTTGTTACCTGCCTGCTTGATGGGCGAAAGACCCTACCCTGACCCTCCAAGGCAATGAATTCTTTTCCCTTTACTGTTAAGCCCTGGGACAGGAAAGAAGTTAACTGTGAAGGAAAAGCAAACAATGCAATGTACTGTTGGGAAAATGTTCTCCTGGTTCTGGCCACAGGAGCTCAACGGCCTCCACCAGAAGCACTGGAGGCAGTGATGGAAAAATATTTATAACAGAGAGAAAACCAGTGGGCTAGGGAGATGCTCTGCATCAAACAAGAACTTCCCTCAGTCTTTTATTTGGATTGCAAACTACCTGTGCCTAACATGTTTTCCTTCCTTTCCTTTTTTTTTAAATTAGAATTCTAATGTAATGAAATAAAGAGGAAAGCTTTGTTTTATATTAGACTGGAAAGTTACATTTTCTTCCTGAATCATTCCTTTGAGAGAGTATTCATTCTATTATAGGGAGGGGAAGTGATACTTATAAATCTAGTACTTTTATGTCTGATGATATAAATTCCATTATATCTAACATAATTTTAAGCAAGAGTGTTCTTAACACATTAGAGGGTCTCTGAGTCAGCCCCATAGGATCCAGTGAACTCCCTGAAATCATGGTAAAATGTGTGCATATGTACAATTGTACCTTCCTCTAGGGAAAGGGTCTGTAAGTAATATGTCAATGTTAAAGGCCACTTATGGTCCAATCCTTGTTCCAGGCTCAGTGTAACCTGGAGTCATCATTTCTTATTCTCTCTTGCCCTGTCATTATTACCAAGTTGGTCACATAAATCTTATTTCTCAAGTATTTCTTTAATCAAATAGATTTCATCTCTATAATCTTTACTGGAAAACTTGCCCAGTCTCAATGTGGAGGAAGAAAACTTTTGGCCTCCAGGAGGGCTTAAGACTTCTTTTTCTTTATCAATATTTATGCCCCCTTGCCCTCCACCCCAACCTCCTAGTCTAATGGTGGAACTTTCAAAGTGGCTAAAAAGTATATAGTAGTTGTCTCTGAACTTATTTGATCACTTTGCTCTATCAAGAAAAAAATTTTCAGCATGCACTTTAAATGTATTACATAGATATAGATCCCTATATTGATGGTGAATGTTGTAAAACATACACAAAACAGAATATTTTGGGGCTTTCCTGGTGGTGCAGTTGTTAAGAATCCGCCTGCCAATGCAGGGGACACGGGTTCGAGCCCTGGTCCGGGAAGATTCCACATGCCACAGAGCAACTAAGCCCGTGTGCCACAACTACTGAGCCTGTGCTCTAGAACCCCCAAGCCACAACTACTGAGCTCACGTGCCACAACTACTGAGCTCACGTGCCACAACTACTGAGCTCACATGCCACAACTACTGAAGCTCACGCGCCTAGAGTCCGAGCTCCACAACAAGAGAAGCCACCGCAATGAGAAGCCCACGCGCCGTAACGAAGAGTAGCCTCCGCTCCCTGCATCTAGAGAAAGCCACACACAGCAACGAAGACCCAATGCAGCCCAAAAAAGTAAATAAATTTAAAAAATTTTAAAAACACAGAAAATGTTTTAATGAGGAAAGATGAGACAATGTTTAATATAATACGAAAGCTCTAAATGCTTTTTCTCCACCTCCTTATGGATCCCACTTTGCATGTTTTTAAAATTGAAGTATAGTTGATTTCCTATTTTCTGTTAGATTCTGGTTTTCAGCAGAGTGATTCAGTTATACATATATAACTGAATATATGTAACATATATATTCTTTTTCATATTCTTTTTCATTATAGGTTATTACAATATATTGAATATAGTTCCCTATGCTATATAGTAGGACCTTGTTGTTTATCTATTTTATATATAATAGTTTGTATCTGCTAATCCCAAACTCCTAATTTATCCTTCTCCCCCTTTCCCCTTTGGTAACCATAAATTTGTTTTCTATGTCTGTGGGTCTGTTTCTATTTTGTAAATAAGTCCATTTGTATCATATTTTAGATTCCTCATATAAGTGATATCATATGATATTTGTCTCTCTGACTTACTTCACTTAGTCTGATCATCTCTGGGTCCATCCATGTTGCTACAAATGACATTATTTCACTCTCTTTTATGGCTGAGTAGTAGTATTCCATTGTATATATTGTATTGTATATACAACATCTTCTTTATCCATTCATCTGTCGATGGACATTTAGGTTGCTTCTGTGTCTTGGCTATTGTAAATAGTGCTGCTATGAACTTTGGGGTGCATGTATCTTTTTGAATTAGAGTTTTCACAGATCCCACTTTGAAGACTGGATCTTGACACAATGAGAGAAGACCCTGAGAGCTGGCACTCCTTCCCTCCACCATAAATTTGTGGCTGGAGGGGTGAGCTGGGCAGACAGCCTAAGCAAACCCTCTCAAGTCCAGTCTCTTTCTCCATTCCATTCCTTCATGTCTGACACCACCTCTGTTTTACACTGAAGGGGAATGATCCAAAGTTCAGGCCTGGGATTAAGATTTTTATCAGAACAACAAACATTTTCTCTGTAATTCATCCCAATGTGCTACAATTCCAAATTGATTTTTAATAATTTCTAGCTCCATTGCCAACTGAAAAATTTCCCCCCAAAAAGCTCAAGGCTGTAGGGCTGGGTCACAGAGCAGTGTGGTGGCTGGCTATTTCTTCTTCAAGGATGGCCACACCCTGAGGTCAGACTGGCGCTCACCAGAGTTTTGGATCTCATCAATACGGAAGGAAGACTCAGGATATTCCTGGTGTGAAGCGATGACAGCATCTCACAGTGTCTCAAAGCAGAGTCACCGATCCTATATACAAGTGCAGATTGAACATCAGCGCTGGACTGCCAGGCTGGGTGGGGCAGAGAAGAACAGTAGCTCCCAATCAGACCTGCGTTTGTCTTTTCAACTGTGCTTCCCCCATCCCCGTGGGTGTGGGGGCTACAATGACCCACCTGGGTTCTGCTTTATTACCTGCTACCATGGCATCATTTCCCAACAGCTTTGCTCTCCCTCTCAGAAAATAATCCCTCCCTGGAGCATTTATGTATGCCTAGCACTGAAGTATGCTCAGTGAACCAAGAGATCAATAAATCATGGTCTCTGTCTGCAGAGAATGACCCCTAACTAGGAGGAACATTTAACCCAGGTAGAGCCATGAAGGAACAAAGTGATGATGGTGATAATGATGATGAGATGATGATGATGACGATGATGATAGAAGCAACAATAACGATCCCCAGCATTTATAAAAAGTTTACTAAATGCTAAGCCTGAACCCAAGCTGTTGTACTCAGTTCAGAACCCGTCTGATGCTCAGAAATATTTGCAGAGGGGAAGACTTGTAGGAAGTTTACCAAATACTAGGAAGGCACTGCTCAGAGCAGTTTTATGTTTAGCCCTCAAAGCAACCCTGTGAAGTAGGGTGAAAGTATCTGTAAAATGGATACTATTGTCATCCCCATTTTACACATGAGGGACTGAAAGCACAGAGCTGTTAAATGGCCTGCCCAAGGGAACCCAGCAAATAAATGGCACAGCTGGAATTTAAACCCAGGCACTCTGGTACCAGTGTTTGCCCTTTTAACCACCTTGCTACATTTCCTACCTCAACCAGGCCCGTGGAGGGTGGTACCAGTAGTAGCTACCATTTGCTGGACATCTCCCGTGTAATGGGTTCTTTATACATCTTGTATCTTGTTTCATCTTCATGAGAACCCTAAGAAGTTGGTATGATTATCCACACTTTATCTTTGAGAAAACTGAGGATCAGAGAGATTAATTTATCTACCAAGATCATGCAATGAATGAGTGGCAGAGGTGGGTGGGGACTCCCCAGTCTGTCCCCCTCCCACCATACCCACTGCCCCAAGTTTATCTGGAGATCAGGAAGGAGCAAGATCACTGTAGGCTGTGGGCATTAGTGAAGGCTGATGAGTGTGGAGAAAGTGCAAGTTTGAATTTTTGGCGTGTTCAGTAGCAGGGTGATGCTTCCTGAAGGCCCTCAGCATGCACCTCCCCGATAAAAACTACACCTCTGCCTAAACCTTCTACCAGCTCCACCTGCCATAACGCTCAGCAGGTGGTAACAGCCTCCACATCAGGCCCTCACCTGCCCTCTTATGTTTACACAGGAATCCCCGTGTCTGGAGTGTTCCTGGAGACCCAGCCCCAGGGGGACCAGGCGGTCAAAGGGAAGATGCCAGTCCTTGTCTGCTCTGTGGCTGAAGGCACAGGGGACACCACGTTCTCCTGGCACAGAGAGGACACGAGGGAGAGTCTGGGGCAGAAAAGTCAGCGTTCCCAGAGAGCAGAGCTGGAGATCCCTGTTATCAGGGAGGGCCACGCAGGGGGCTACTACTGCACAGCTGACAATGGCTACGGCATCATCCAGAGTGAGGCGGTGAACATCTCCGTGAGAAGTAAGTAGCATTCTCCTAATTAGCCAGAGAGTCCCAACTGGGGTCAGTTTCCTTCTGTGGCAGTGAGGATGGTCCAAGGATGATACGGAACGGGGCCGTGAAGAGGTTAAGAAGCCATCTGGGGCTTCCCTGGTGGCGCAGTGGTTGAGAATCTGCCTGCCAATGCAGGGGACACGGGTTCGAGCCCTGGTCTGGGAAGATCCCACATGCGGCGGAGCAACTGGGCCCGTGAGCCACAACTACTGAGCCTGCGCGTCTGGAGCCCGTGCTCCGCAACAAGAGAGGCCGCGATAGTGAGAGGCCCGCACACCGCGATGAAGAGTGGCCCCCACTCGCCGCAATTGGAGAAAGCCCTCACACAGAAACGAAGACCCAACACAGCCAAAAATAAAAATAATAAATTAAAAAAAAAAAAAAAGAAGCCATCCGAACATGCTAGGATTGTTACCGCCATGGTGGTGGCGGCGGTGGCAGTGGCTACGGTGGCGGAAGAGCTAAAGGAGGATGGCAAGGGGAGACAGGAGGCAGGCTACGTGGCACGGCCAGAGGCACGCGCTCCAGAACTTATCAAAACTCTACGGGAACTGTCTCTGCAGTGTTAGATCAGGAGGTGCGACAGCGGGAAAGAATCCCTGGGGCTCGAGGGATACTGTGTGGACACTTGGGTGAGGATGGAGTGGGTTATAAGTCTGTGCCGGCACGAGAGACCCTCTTTGATGGACGGTCCTGCCTTTATCCGTTCCAGTGTCACATCCTGTCCTCACTTTCAGTACTTCTGGGGCCCAGGTCTTCACTGGGGACGTGGTGGAGCTTCGCTGTGAGGACAAGAGAGCATCTCCCCCCATCCTATACCGGTTTTATCATGACAATGTCACCCTGGGGAGCACCTCGGCACCTTTCGGAGGAAGGGCATCCTTCAATCTCTCTCTGACCACAGGGCGTTCTGGGAACTACGCCTGCGAAGCCGACAACGGCCTGGGGGCCCAACGTCACGGGAGGGACATGTCCAACGTCTCCTTCCACAGTACTAGCTGCCATTATGCCAAACCATGGCTTGTGTGTCCTTTCCATGGATTTTTCCTCTCCCTCAGGGAATCGAAGCTAGCCTAGAGAGGCTGTCAGCTCTCCCAGCCTCTCCTCCTCATTGGTCTAAACAACAGCATCACTGGCCTTCCTGTTTCCCTGCCACTTACCTCATCAGATAGGTGTGAAATAGGTACTGTACTAGGATCAAGGCAGTACTGGAAGTGGGGTAAGTGTACACTCAGAGCTCTCAGCGAGCAAGGAATTACAACCAAACCTTGTAAAGACTTAAGGAAAAAGTAGAAACCCCATGAACAAACCAGATTCTCGGATTCAAAACTTTACTAGGATTATCTCATTTAATCTCCATTAACAACTCTCATTTTACTAATGAGGAAACAAAATTTAGAATAAGTAACTTGCCCACCGTCACACAGCTAATAGGTGCAAAGATAGAACTTTAGGCTAGGGCTACAGAATTGAAAAACTTTGCTCCCTGCCACTATTTTAATATGATGGTTATATAATTTTTTTCCCTTTAATTTATTATTGTGGAGAAGTGCATTAATAGATTTCCTAATATGGAACAATTATTGAATTCCTGCTATAAACCCTTCTTAGTTGTTATATCATCATAGGTAGCAGCTACGTACAACTTACTAATATTTATTTCAAATGTTTGCATCTTTATTTAAAAGTGAGTTTTATTTTTTGAACTAGTTTTGGTTTCAGGGATAGGTTAGCCTCATAAGAATGTTTTCAGAGGTTTTCCATATTTTCTGTGCCCTGCAGCTTAAAACCATATTGGAATTATCTGCTATTTGATAAGTCTTTGGAACTAGCCCAAACAACATTCTGAGCCTGTTAGATCTTTACTTCCATTGTCAAATCTTCTTTTTTATTAGTCTCCAAATTTTTTATCCTTTGTTAAAACAATTTGGATGATTTTACCCAAATTTAACACGTAGTATTCTCATCGAATTTTCAGACAGCCTTTATAGATGTCATTATGCTCTCTTCTCATTTCTGGTTTGTGTGACCCCTTTCTTAATCATATTTGCCAGAGGTTTGTCTTTATTCCTCTTTTTAAAGAGCCAGGTTTGTTTTTTTTATTCAAATCTATTTGGTGTTTAGTTTTCTAATTCATTTATTTCTCCTTTATCTTCAGTATATCTTTCTTCCTTTTTAAGTTTATTTTATGTCGTTCTTTAATGTCTTATTCATTTTTCATCTTTATTTGTTTCCTAATAAATGCATTTAAAACTGCGTGGTTTCTTCTCAGTACCATTTTATCTCATCCTACAAGTTTTTTTTTTATTTTAAACTTTTGGGTTTTATTTATTTATTTATTTATGGCTGTGTTGGGTCTTCGTTTCTGCGCGAGGGCTTTCTCTAGTTGCGGCAAGTGGGGGCCACTCTTCATCGCAATGCGTGGGCCTCTCATTATCGCTACCTCTCTTGTTGCGGAGCACAGGCTCCAGACGCTCAGGCTCAGTAATTGTGGCTCACGGGCCCAGTTGCTCCGCGGCATGTGGGATCTTCCCAGACCAGGGCTCAAACCCGTGTCCCCTGCATTGGCAGGCAGATACCAACCACTGCGCCACCAGGGAAGCCCGCATCCTACAAGTTTTGATGTATAATATTTTTATTTGTTTAATTTCCAAAGCATGTGAAACATGTTTCACATATTTATTTTATAACTTGAGACAATTTCTTATGAATACATTTTTATCCTCTATTTTATTAATTTCTTATAGATTTCTTTTTAAAAAACTTTTCATTATAGATTTTTTTTATTATCCTTGTATTAAATTTTATCAAAGAATATGGTCTGCATAATTTTTACATTGGGGATTTACTGAGAATTTCTTTATGACCTAGCACACAGTCAACAGTTTTCTAAATAGTATAAATGGAATTTGAAAAGAACGTGAATTTTCTCTTTAGGATATACAAAGTTCAGTATTTATTTTTTTGTTAAATTAAGCTAGCTGCTTGATTTATTCAGTTTCTATAGAGTCTTACATATGTTTGCTCTTTTTAATCTATTAATTTTTGAGAATCATATTCACATTATTACCTATAATTCTTTTTTTTTTTTTTAATATTAATTAATTTATTTATTTATTTTGGCTGTGTTGGGTCTTCGTTTCTGTGCGAGGGCTTTCTCTAGCTGCGGCAAGTGGGGACCACTCTTCATCGCGGTGCGCGGGCCTCTCACTATCGCGGCCTCTCTTGTTGCAGAGCACAGGCTCCAGACGCGCAGGCTCAGTGGGTGTGGCTCACGGGCCCAGTTGCTCTGCGGCATGTGGGATCTTCCCAGACCAGGGCTCGAACCCGAGTCTCCTGCATCGGCAGGCAGACTCTCAACCACTGTGCCACCAGGGAAGCCCTACCTATAATTCTTTTAAATTTAGCTTTTTACAGAGGCTTTGCCAAGAACTTGGTAATTGACTGTGTAAGATGTGGCATTTTGGTTGTTAATGACAGAAATTCCATACAAAAGGGCTTGGTCCAAAACAAAAAAGAAATGAAGTTGGTGGGAAGGGTCAGGTATGGACATGGCCTAATGTGCAACTGGCCAAGCATTCTGTCTTTGCCTCCCCTCTTCCCCCTGCATTTCTCCATTAGCTTAATTCTCAGACAGGCAAAGCTGGCCACTGACATCTCCAGGCTTATATCCCTCCTTTCTGCTAGATATCCCAGAGAAAAGAGTCTCTTTACACATTACTCCAGTTTAAAAAACAAAAACCAAATAAATAGGCAGAGATTAGGGATTGACCGGTCTGTGTGATGTGTTCACCCCTTTCCATCTGCAGAGAACATGAGCCTGTGATTGGTGAAGTTAGTAACAGCGTGGAGCAAAAGAAAACTGAGTAATTCAATTGACCTATTCTAGGCCTTTCCCTAGTCTAAGCCTCGGTGTCCATTTCTGGGAAAGATCTAGTTCTAACCTCCTCTTTTTCTAAGATCTTTCTGAACTCATATGAATCAAACCATAAGTCTCTATGTGCCCATATTCCTTTGTTTTCAGAAAGCAGAAACTTTTCCTAGGTGTCTTTGAGTGAGGGCCTTAGGTGAGGTGGGATGCTCTTAGGAGATGGTAATAGCATGGGATAGAGCAAAGCTCTGTGGTTCCCAACTCAGCAAGCCCCCTACCCCCACACCACATATCACCACCACTATCAAACAACCTCTCTTAACATTGGGAACTGCCCTAAGAGGACATTTCTTTTTTTTTTTTTAATTTATTTATTTTTTTAAGTTTTTGGCTGCATTGGGTCTTCGTTGCTTCGTGAGGGCTTTCTCTAGTTGCACTGTGCGGGCTTCTCATTACGGTGGCTTCTCTTGTTGTGGAGCACGGGCTCTAGCCACGCAGGCTTCAGTAGTTTTGGCACACGGGCTCAGTAGTTGTGGTGCACAGGCTTAGTTGCTCTGTGGCACATGGGATCTTCCCGGACCAGGGCTCGAACCCGTGTCCCCTGCATTGGCAGGCAGATTCTTAACCACTGCGCCACCAGGGAAGCCCAAGAGGACATTTCTGAATGCGCTCTGACCTCTTCTGTTTGCAGAACATCCACCTAAAATCCGGTTGGTGAATGGTGCCCACCACTGCAACGGGCGGGTGGAGGTGGAAAAGGAAGGTCGCTGGGGCACCGTGTGTGATGACGGCTGGGACATGAAGGACGCGGCCGTGGTGCGCCGGGACCTGGGCCGTGGAGCAGCCAAGCACACACCTGCAGGCATGTTGTATCTGCCAGTGGCAGAAGAGGACCAATCTGTATTTATTCAGGTAACCCTGTGCAATGGGACAGAAGAGGCCCTGGCTGGATGTGAACAGGTTGAGACCTTTGACTGTGGGCACGATGAGGATACAGGCGCAGTGTGTGAAGGTGGGTGACGGCAGGGCCTGGGGCATGGGAACTGGCTTAGCCCCCTCCGAGGCCCTTCTCTATGCTGCCTCCAATCCACCTTGATACTCACCATCGCCCCTGCCGCCTTTAGAACCACTCACCCATTCTACACTAGCATGTGGTCAGGACAACACCGTTAGTTCACATTAGGTAGTCCAGAATTATAAAGGACTCGCTTATGCATGCTATTATTAGCCTGTATCTGCCACCTCAAAAGATAAGATGTTGGCATTTTCACAGCCATGAGTTTGGCCATAATACCGGGAAAATAATTATGAAACCATAGAATTACACAGTTTGAGTGATTTTAATCTGGGTCACACTGCTTATATTGTTCTATAATCCCAGCAGCTCTTCTGCATTCTCTCCCCTAAACAACTCTACTCATCAAAATGAGTCCCAGAATAGAAGGAGCACTGGGTGGGGAAGATACAGGTGCTCCTTCTCTCTCCAGATCCTGATGGGATGGAGCTGGGGGATGGGAAGGACATTGGAAAGACTCTGGGTCCGTCAAGGAAACCAGGCCACAAACTGAGGGTGGAAGTGAAATAAAGCAAGCCCACTGCAGGTCGCAAAGCCTCTATAACACTTGTGACTAGAGCAGAAGCCAGTGGGACTGCTCCCTCAGGCCCAGCCGCAGACCCTATCTCTGGCAGAGCACCCCAGTCCCCTGGGCCAGGAGTGCAGAAGCAGCCCTTGAGAGGTGGTGAAAAGAAGGGTCTTTAGAACTATTGAGCCCACGCCCAGTTTTAGGAGCATCTAAAGGCCTGTGGCTCATTCAGGGAAATGAATCAGCTTTGGAAACCGGAAAGGATCCAGGATTTATAGTCAGCTATGCAGAGCTTGAGACCTGCCTGCCTCACCCACTTATCAGCCACAGAAGCAGCAAACTTCTCTGAAGCTCATTATCTCTGTCAGAAAAGTGGGACAATACCTGGCCCAGCTTCCTCACAGAGCTGGGACAAGATTGAACACTCATCACTCATAAAGACCTTTTGGAAAGAGCAAAGTCCAGGAAGAAGCCCCAGGGCCTGCTCCAGCTTACTGATTTGGGACGGTCTCCATGAGAGGGCCAGGTCTGGGGCTCAGGTTTGGCCTTCTTCCTTATACTGGGCCTCACGTCTCCAGGGAGACCCCGTGAGTTTGTCCGGAAAATCTCTTTTCAGATCTCCCTCTTCTTACCATCATTTTCCATTTTCTCTACAACATTCTGGCCTAGTTCTTTTTGAAGATATGGAGACTAGAGACTGGAGACTGAGCAGGCCTCAGATTCTCTCCTTTTTGGCATCCCAGACCTGGTTGGTCCAACAGTTCTGGACAGACCTTAATGCTTTACCTGCGGCTCCATTGCAGCTCCCCTCAACAGGACTCTAAATTGCTCTTCTGGGCCAAAGTTTCAACTGTGCCTGCATCTGGGGCAAAATCCAGCTCCCAAAGAAGCCAAGCTTGAAGAATTCTCCCTCCATACTGACACCTTGGCCCCGGCCCTGGCTTTTCCAGTCTCTTCCAGAACTGCCTGGGAATCCCAATACTACTTCCTTGGGCAGATGTAGCAGCTCCTGAGGTGAAACAAGCAAGGAATTAATTGAGATGGGCCCTACATCTGATGGTAGACATGTGGGCATATAAAACAGACAAAATGAAAGAAAATGTGGGGACTTCCCTGGTGGCGCAGTGGTTAAGAATTCACCTGCCAATGCAGGGAACACGGGTTCGAGCCCTGGTCCGGGAAGATCCCACATGCCGTGGAGCAACTCAGCCCATGCGCCACAACTACTGAGCCTGCACTCTAGAGCCTGCGTGCCACAACTACTGAAGCCCACGCACCGCAACTACTGAAGTCCGCGTGCCTATAGCCTGTGCTCCACAACAAGAGAAGCCACTACAATGAGAAGCCCATGCACTGCAACAAAGAGTAGACACCGCTTGCCGCAACTAGAGAAAGCCCACGCGCAGCAACAAAGACCCCATGCAGCCAAAAATTAAAAATAAATAAAAATAAATAAATACAATTTTTTAAATAAATAAAGAAAGAAAAGAAAAGAAAATGTGGGTACAGTATTTAATTTTGTTTCCAAGTGACTTGGGAAGAAACTAGGTCCTAAATAATTTCTTTTAAAAATATTTTCTTAAATTACAAATATAAAGCATATTATAAAAAGAATAGTATACAAAAAAGAAAATGAAAATTAGCCAACATCTTAATACTCAGAAGTAACTGCTGTTAATATTCTGATAATTCTAAAATGTTCTATGAATATATAAATATATATGAATGAGTATATGTGTTTTTATATTTTATACATATATGTGTGTGTGTGTGTGTGTGTGTGTGTGTGTGTGTGTGTGTGTGTGTTTTCACAAAAACTGACCTCTCAGGAGAATCTTGTCCTACCCGGTTACGTGGAAATTTTCTTGCCCTTTTGGAAGTTTGAGATCTTTTGCCAGCATTCAGTAGATATTCTGTGAGAATCATTTCACATGTATCAGTAGATGTATTTTTGATATATTTGTGGGAGGAGGTGAGCTTCATGTGCTACTATTCAACCATCTTGGACGCTCCCCTCAGGAGAATGTTGATTCATAAGGTCTTTTATTCTGCTGAGTATATTGATTGGATTCGGGTGTGCAAACTGAAGAAAAGGAAAAAGCCACGTGTTCCATGATGTAACCCATCCTGTGAGCCCCCCAAAACTTCAGTAGTGTCTAAGTCTCAAAAAATATTTGAGTGGGTGTTTTCTTTTAGAAATTTGTAACTAAGTTTTGAATCTTAGTGGATATGGGAAGAAGAAAACTGAAAATATATATTCCTTCATTAACAGTTTTCCTAATAATGAATAATTATCGCAATCTTACCTGGCTGTGAGATATATTAATATCCTACTGAATCCAATTTGATAGTATTGATATCTTATGTAAAACTTTCGCATAGATATTCATAATGAGGATTTCTCTGTAGCTTTTTATGCTTTCTTTGAAAAGCTTTGATCAATGCTGTGTTGGTTTCTTTTTTTTTTTTTTGAATTGTATTTTATTTGTTTTTTTATACAGCAGGTTCTTATTAGTTTTCCATTTTATACATATTAGGGTTTCTTATTATTTTGGAAGTTTTCTTTCTCTGTGATTGCTCAAAAAATTTTTAAATACTACTAAATTTGTCTTTTCCTTGAAGACTAATTAATATTAGTGTGTGAAACCATCTGGCTTGATATGTTTGTACATGTGGCTCCTAACAATGTTCTCATTGTTTTTCATGATTATTGTTCTGTTTATTTAACTGCCTCTACTTGCAAAAAAAAAAAAAAAAAAAAGTAATTTATATTTTTTAGAAAGTCATCCATTTAATGTAGGTTTTCAAAAGTTGTGTATTTACTCGTTGTCCCCTCTTTCTTTTTTTTTTTTTTAATTTATTTTATTTATGGCTGTGTTGGGTCTTCGTTTCTGTGCGAGGGCTTTCTCTAGTTGCGGCAAGCGGGGGCCACTCTTCATTGCGGTGCGCGGGCCTCTCACTATCGTGGCCTCTCTCGTTGCGGAGCACAGGCTCCAGACGCACAGGCTCAGTAGTTGTGGCTCACGGGCCTAGTTGCTCCGCGGCATGTGGGATCTTCCCAGACCAGGGCTCGAACCCGTGTCCCCTGCACTGGCAGGCAGCCTCTCAACCACTGCGCCACCAGGGAAGCCCTGTCCCCTCTTTCTTGATCAGTCTATTCAGTGGTGTATCTATTTTTCATAGAAAAGCTTTTGAGCTTATTCATATATTCTGTTGGCATTTTTCTGTTTGTTTTATTCAGTAATGTTTGCTTTTATCTTAATTAGTTTTGTTGATATTTTCCTGTTCCTAATTTCAATGCTTAGTTCATTTCTTTTCATTTTCCCTTGTTGGTACTCTTTCCAATTGTTTAAAGACCAGTTTTAATCATATCCCATAAGTTTTGATAGGTAGTGTTTTGATTATAATTATTTTCAAGTCTGTAATATCAGTTTTATTTTCTTCTTTGACCTTGAAAAGTATTTAAAAGAGGGATTTTTTTAATCACCTGATGAAAGGATTTTTCCCTTAATTTTGTGATTTTTAAAATAATTTGATTGCTTTTATAATATTTAAAGGTTTTCTTTGTGACCTAAAATATGGTCAATTTTGATAGATCATCTATGAGTACTTAAAAGAAAGTGAATTCTCTGTTACCAGAATCAGAAGTTCAATATATATTCATTAGGAACTTCTTATTAATCATATATCATTAGAATCATATGCACCCTTATTTTTTATCTACTTGATCTGCTGTGGGTCTACAGGCATCATTTGTTTTTGTCGTTGTGATTAAGTTTATTTCTCCTTCCATTTCCTGCAGCCCATGTGTCAAGTATTTTGATGGCATGATATTTAATTCCAAAGATTTATGAGGCTTAGAGCTTTCTCATATATTTTAGCCTTTTCCACTCTCATTCAGTGCTTTTTGCCTTCATATGTCTTTGTCCAATCTTTCACTTCTTTCTGAGCAACTTTCCTTTAGATATGTCTCTTATATGTAGCATATAGGTTTGTTTTTTTTTTTTGGTTTTGGTTTTGGTTTTTAATTGATTTTATCCAAGTATAGTTGATTTACAGTGTTGTGTTAATGTAACATATAGTTTTTTGGTTTTATACTGAATAAAACATTTATTTTATTAACAGTTTGCTTTTTTATTCTATATTTTCTCTTCGTATTACTTCCTTCATTTTTGCGTTTGTTTTGTTTTCCTTCCTCTCTATTTTGTCACCTCTGGTGCCTAGTTAATCGCACTTCTCAGCTCATGCTCACTCCCGCTGTGGGGCCATACCTATTTTCTCTAGTTTTCCTTATTTATGGCCTTGTATCTTTAGTTGTTATTCTCATTCCTTAGCCTCCAATCATTCTAATATGTTTGATGTGTTTCCTTCACTTACATGTGTTGAATATTATTTTCGGTGAGCCTAAATTTTTTATTTATCTATGGTATTGCTCTGTTTTTCACTTGGTGCTATTTTTTGATCTACCCATGTTGCTGTGTGTACATCTAGTTCATTGCTCCTAACTTCTGCACATTATTTCACCACACTTTCCTTATCTAATCCCCCAGTGATGGACACCTAGATTATCCCCAACTTGTCACTACTGCAAACACTGACAAACTTCCTTTTTCATGTCCCACCAAGGACCTGTGTGAGAATTTCTCTGAATATATATCCAGGAGTGGGATTAATGCAACAAGTACTGCCAAGTGGTCCCCCAAATTGCTACTGCCTCTATCAGTGCATGACCATCCCCTAACCTGACATCCCAAGTAACCCTTGGCATTAGTTAGTGCTTCAATTTTGCCAACTCAGTGGGCATAAAGAGAGATCTCACTGGCATTTTTGTTTCCATTTTTCTAATTATCACATGCTTGTTAACCTTCTGGGTTTCCTCTTCTATGAAATAACTGCTTGCCCATTTTTTAAACCTTTTTTTAATTGAAGTATAGTTAATTTACAGTGTTGTGTTAGTTTCAGGTGTACAGCAAAATGATTCAGATATATATATATATTCAGATACTAGTAGTCTATGGAGGAGTTCAAGCACCAGATTCTTACAGATATGAGTAACCCAACTTTACTCCAGCTCCTGCAAAAAGGGCAGAGCTCTGGCAAAAGGCTGAAGCAAACCCCAGGAGCTTTACATTCTGGGGATAGAGGGAAAAAAGCCTCTGGCGTAGTGATGACTGGGAGAGAATGCAAAGGTCACTGGGTATGGGAAGAGAGTCAATAATCCCAGGCTCATATAAGCAGTATCAGAGGGACCAGTCTGCCAGACTGGGGCTGAGAAGAGGGGGACTGTATTTGTTTCTTCTTTTTCAATTTTGATCTTGGAAATGGGGCTCTGCTTGAAAGCAGATAGGTCCTGTCAGCCATCCTGGTCTCCTCTATTTCCCATCGGTGCATAAAACTGTGGAAGTTATCATGATATTACAGTAATCTCAAGATTTATAATTCCTCTGCATCCCTGTAATCTTGATCCTTCCAATCAGTCAAACCACCAGGTATTTACCGTAATTATGGGGATGGGGTGCCCATCAGCTGAACACAGAGGTTGTGGGGGTGTGAGAAGTGATCCCTCCCGACACTAAGCTGGAAAACAATTGAGAGCCACCACTCACAAACCTGGAACATTACAGAAGAGAGAGAGACAGTATAGACTGGAGCAGAGAGAAGACGGAGTCACGGCCACACTTGAAACACCTGGGCTTGAGATAAGTGTGGAAACATGAGAAGAAAGAGGGATTTATGGTCTTTGGGGTGTCCTTCAAATGAGGGTTAATGTCGTCCAGTGTCCTCCCCCAGATCTACCCGATAAGCCCCCAGGCACATGCCCAATGATGTCACTGTAGCTGCTCACCCTGACCCTCCTAGGGAAATCAGAATTCCTGCAATGAGTTCTTGTTTCAGGAGGCCATATGTTCCTAAGCAAGGAGGTAAGAATTCCGCCCATCTCCACAGATATATGTTTTAAATTGCCTCTGATTTTGTGTAATGGATGCTATGATACACGACCCAGATCCTCTGTCAGGAATGGAGGACTTATTCCCCCAGGTGCTGGGATTTCCACTGGCAGATAGCCTGCAGTCATCGGCCCTCTTGGGAAAGTGCCTTGGTCACTTTATTCAAGATCACTTTCCTTTCCCACAGTAATGCATCCAATGGTTGATCATCAGTCACTGTGGTATAGAAGCAGGACCCCTTCACTCCAACTCAGGACCACTTTGAGAGAACATCCCAGCCCATGCTATCTATGGGGGCTGGCTGAGACCTTTGTGGAGACTGCTTCAAAGCCCAGCTTCAGCTTCTCCCTCTATACAAGCTTGCTTCCTCTGGCAACTTTTGATACTGAGACCACTCCCTGATAAATTTCCTACATGCTAATTTCCATGTCAAGCTCTGCTTCTCTGGAAACCCAACCTGTGACATCTTGTGCTCGCCCAGTGAGCTCTGAATCTAGAGTGATCATTGAGTCCCAGCCCAGCCCCTTCCCCAGAGCAGGGGTAAGTTATTGAGAGAAGCTTGTTCTTGTCTTCTCAGTGAAAAAGAGAACCACATTCTCCTGGTGCACAGCAGGCAGAGAGAATTTCCGGGGAGGAGCACTCGGTACTTCCAGAGAGTGAACTGTTGTGAGGGAGAGTGATTCTGTGCAGCTGGGAATAGCCATGACCATATTTTTAGGGGATGGGTAAATGTCACTATGAGAAGTACATTTGCGTTCACTCATCTCAACCAGCAATTCCCAAACTAGGGTCATTGTCCCCAGAGGGATCATGAGAACTTTTCAAGGATGACCCGGAGACCAGTCCTATAGAACACATTTAGCTACTTTTTTCTTTTTTCAGGCCACGTCGTGCAGCATGCGGTATCTTAGCTCCTCGACCGGGGATCGAACCCAAGGCCCCTGTATTGGGAGCGCAGAGTCAACCACTGGACCACCAGGGAAGTCCACATTTAGCTACTTTACATGGTAGAGTCTATGAGATACCTTGCTACCTCCTTGGTGCTACTGCTATTATTTGTGGTGATGGTAAAAAAGAGGTACTGAAGGGCCCTGGGAAGATCGCCATGTGGAATTTATGGAAATCCAAGATCAGGAGGGTTGCACAGAAAAATGCTGTCCAAAATTCCTCATAAGAGCTCTAGGGGTGATTGCTCTGAAAGTAAGGTCAGAACTGTGGGGATGCTGTATATTAGGTATGGACTATTTGCCTACTCTAGCCCCCTTGAGTAGATGGAGAGATGGGACTGGGTATTTGTGGAAGCAGTGAGGCCTTTTCTAACAGCTCCTTTATCTCTGTCATCTCCAGATTCTCACTCTGCCATAACCATCAGGGCTCCTGGGATTCAGAATGACATGGGGGACATGGTGGAGCTTCACTGCCAGGCCTAAAGAGAGAGTCTCTCCCTCAATCTTGTATTCAGTTTTATCATGAGGATGTCACCCCAGGGAACATTTCAGCCCCTTTTGGAGAAGGACCATCCTTTGACCTCTCTCTGACCCAGAGCATCTGGGAACTACGCCTGTGAGGCTGACAAAGGCCCCAGGACCCAGTGCAGTGAGGCAGAGACACTTTTTGTCACTGGTTGGCTATCCCTGGGCCATGAGCCACAAGCCACTGATCTGACACATAATTTCTACCCTTGTGGCCCAGAACAACTGTCTGATTTGAGAGCATGTGGCAGTACCTCTGACAAGTTGCCCAAGTGAGAGATATCTAAGAACAAGATTTCTCAGTATAGTGATTCTACCTTGCGCACTCAAAAAGCTTTGGGCACCATGCTTCCTGTGTCATCGGGTCTCAGTTAAAGAAACAGAACCACTAGGCAATATATAGACTAAACAATATTACTGTAGGGATTTGGCATTACACAATTTTGGGAACTGTCAAACTTTCTATGGTTGGGTTGAAGATGGACTGGTTAAAGAGCTTTCTGTGTCTGGTGTGGCAGCCTGAAGTCCACAGAGCAGGCATTTAGGAGAAGCAAGGACACTCTGGAACCTGCACGAATGAGTAGCACCTATGAGAATGAGCTGAGACCTGCATTAGTCACTGAGAATTGCAAACCACCCACTGTGATGATGAGGTTGCCCTGAAGGAGAAGTCAGCACCCTTCATCACTAAGCTAGACGTGAACGAGGCCCAGGAGTCAGAGAGCTGAAGGAGAAGATCTGGTAGGAGCTGAGCTGCAGGCTGCTGCCCCACACCAGCAAAGTGAGCTACTAGAGAGAGGACCACACAGGGCCTTGGGTACAGCTATGCCTCTCAAAGCAGAAAAAGAATAGAGAGCCACTACTTTACTTCCACCTTACGAACCTTGCACAAATATCTCGTGTGGTCCACGCTTACGTGGAACTATGCAGGGGAGGGAATTCTGGGAAATTTAATTCCTGCTTAACTAAGTTGACACAGTGCAAGTCTACCACACTTCCCATCCTGACCCACTCCCCCTAACTGGGGAGGAAGCACGATATGATGGCAATATCATGAATTTTTTTAGTCAGACAGACTTGGATTCAAAATCCATCTCTACCAGACATGTGTCTTTAGGAAAATTATCTAATCCTGCAGAACCTTTCAGCTTCCTCTTCTATAACACGGACATGTCAATTCCTAGTTTGTTAAATGGGAAATGGACTTGAATGTGAAGACACAAACTACCTTACTAAGCATTGGTTCTCTTTCTTTTCCACCAATTATTGATTCTCTTAGAGGCTACTGGAGTAAAGATTAAATAATATCTTTATTGCTCAGTCCGTACCTGTCACCTTTTCCCCCTGACAACTTCTCAAGGATTCGCTACATTCTGGGGGACAAAGAAGGAGTGTGTCTTGTATCACTTAAAAGTCCTACCCATGCCATGGGCCTTCCAAATGAAGTGATCATTGAATCTGTGTCTCCTAGAGTTCCCAGGCCCTGTGGTCTTCCCAGCATGGCTAGGCCTTCACTGCCTGAGGGGACTTTCAGACATGCAGTCTGTTTCCCTGGCCTGTGGTGGATGCATATCTCATGAGGTCATTGGTTCAGTCTTGACTGCATATTGGAATCACTGAGGGGCTTTAAAAGGTATGGATGCCTGGATCTCCCTTCCAAATTCTTTAAGAATCCGACGTGATTCCCGGGAATCAAGATTTTCTAATTCATTTTATTCCCCAGGTGATTCTAATATTTAGACAAACTGAAAACTACTTAAGATCTTACAGACCCCTACATTGATTGCTGGCCCTGAGAGGGATTGTGTCCTCATTCACTAGATCATCCTCCATGCTGCTGATATTCTGATTTTCTTTGGATCCAGAAAAGAGAGTGATGAGTAAACTATATTTGGTCTTGCATTCGTTTTCCAGGACTGCCGTAACAAAGTACCAGGGTCTGGGTGGCTTAAACAATAGAAATTTACTTTCTCACAATTCTGGAGGCTGAAAGTCCAAGGTCAAGGTGTTGGCAGGGTTGGTTTCTTCTGAGGCCTCTCACCTTGACTTGCAGATGGTCGTGGTCTTCCTGTGTCTTCACATGGACTTCTCTCTGTATGTGTCTGTATCCAAATGTCCTCTTGTTATAAGGACACCAGTCATATTGTGATTACAGCCCACCCTAATAGTCTCATTTTAACTTAATTGCCTCTTTAAAGGTCCTATCTCTAAATACAGTCACATTCTGAGGTCCTAGGGGTTAGGACTTCAACACACGAATTTCTGGAGTGCACGACTCAGCCCATAGCCAGTCTTCTCTATTATCTCCTGTTGGTCAATTTAAAGCTTACTCATGACCACCTAATGTCTAACCACAATAGCCTGATAGGACTTCCCATTCTTACCTTCTCTGCAGCGATTGACTTTTAGTTTGCAACCTCATCTCTCTAGCAAATCTCTCCCTTGCTCCCCTAAATCTCTCGGGGATCAATCTTACTCCAACCTCACATTTGCTCTGTCCTTTGTGGACTTCTTCATCCTTTTGATGGATTGTTTCTCAGGGCCTGGCTCTTCCCTCTAGCCTTTCTACTCTCAAGAATCCCATCACTTTCAGAGCTTTAACTATGGCTTCTATGCGAATAATTCAAAAATCTGTATCCCTTAACTTCTCTACTGAGCTCCATGTTTAAAGGACTGTTCCACTACTAGAAGTTTTGTTCAGACATTTCAGTCATCTCAACTTAACGCATTTAGAATCAAAAACCTCTTCTTCTACAGAACTAGTTCCCTTCCTCATGTCCTATTTCTGTTGTAGATTTCAACATTCTCTCACTGGCCCCAGCTGCCATCTCTGAGTCACTCCTATCCTTTTCTGTTCCTTGCCTCAAGTCAGTAAGGACAGCATTTGTCACTACCTTTTATTCTAAACTTTTGTCAATCTCCCTTCATCATAGTTCTCCCCTCTTCCCTGTATCATTGTCACGCCTAGAAAAGTGTCCCCATCAGCACAGAGACTGAAGTTCTCTCTTAGATCAGGGAGTCTGTCTGTGGTCGCTACTAGCTCAAATCTGTGAGCTCTGAGCCCCATGGGAACCGCAGAGTGGGCTACTGAACTCCTCCAACTCACACAACATAGTCCCTATGGGGGACATGAACCTCCGCCCTTGACTCACACAGCTGAACATGGACAGTTCCACTCTGCAAGAAAAAGGGCACTAGTGTGTGTTGAGGTGGGAGTTGATTGAATCTCTGTCTTCCAAGTGATCAGATATCTAACCCGCATCCCTCAATCTTCTTGAGAACTTCCATTCTCTCACAGAGTCAGTTTCAGTGAACAAGGCAAGAAAAATCAATCTCAAAACACCTCTTTCTCTCCCCTTCCTAAGCCTGGATGGTAAGATAAGCAACCAGATGTTAAGTAGAGAAAACTTGTCCTGAAAGGGCACATTGTTTCTCAGTTTTTACAGAGGTCACATTAAGTTAAGCTGTCCTTTTGTGTCAGGCTGACCATAGCTACCAGTGGCTTCTGTTCTTAGATACTGGAGCTGCCTTAAACAGACCTGCCTTCTCCCTATGCAAAAGGAGGGAGAATGTAGAAGGCATTCTTCAACAGATTCTTGTCTTCATGACTCTGCAAGCAAAGAACTGAATAGATACTCAAAGAGAAAGCGATGTTTTCGGTGCTAAACGTCTGCTGGAATGTTCAGAACTGACTTACCAACTGCAAACTCTTTGGAGCTGTTGTTATGAAACTTCTGTTATATAATATTCATGGCCTAAGGTATATATAGAGAAAGATGAGTCAGACATAGTTCTTCACTGTTAGGGAGTTTGATAATCTAGTATCAGACACATATATGTAAAGATTCCTCTTTAAATCCAGTGTTCTGGAGTTCCGTGGTGGTCCAGTGGTTAGGGCTTGGCGCTCTCCCTGCCATGGCCCAGGTTCAATCCTTGGTCAGGGAACTATGATCCCAAAAGCTACATGGCATAGCCAAAATAAATAAATAAATAAATAAATGCAGTGTTCTGACAGAAATAGAATCTATCTTTATAGACAGTGAATTTTATTAAGGTTCTATAAAATCACTAAGAATAGTTCTCTTAGAGGGTTACTGTGTGCCCACACTGGGATGAGCAACTTTACCAACATTATGACTTTTAACCATCAGAACAGCCCTCTAAGGAAGATTATGTTCTTTCCATTTTTGTAAAGTAAGAAGTAGGTAACCTGTTCAAAGTCTCATGACTAGAGATGGTGGGCTAGGGTTCACACTAAGGTCTGTCTCCCCAGCTGGTAACCACTGCTTTCTATGGCCTCCTCAAAGGTACGTTTAAACTGGGCAGAGTAAGTAAAAGTTCAGTAAATAGGAAATAAGGAACAGGATAGTACCATTTGGGATTGGCAGGCGAAAAAGCCACAGAAATATGAAAAGTCACAATGTGTTTAGAGGTTGTTATGGACTGAATTGTGTCTCACCCACCATTCATATGTTGAAGCCCCAACCCCCAATGTGATTGTATTTGGAGACTGGATCTTTAAGGAGGTAACTGAAGTTAAATGAGGTTGTAAGGACAGCAATATGACTGGTGTCCTTAGAAGAAGAAGAACTGGCACCAGGAGTGTGCTTGCACAGAGGAAATGCCCTGTGAGGACATGGTGAGAAGGCGGCCACCTGCAAGCCAGGAGGAGAGGCCCCACCAGAAACCAGCCCTAATGGCCCCTTGATCTTGGACTTCCAGCCTCCAGAACTGGGAGAAAATTAATTTCTGTTTTTTAAGCCACCCAGGCTGTGGTATTCAGTATGGCATCCTGGGCTGACAGATACAGAGGTCAATGAGTAAAATGATACAGAGACATTAGACAGGCAAGTTGGAACTTGACTGTAAAGGGCACTGAATGCTCCAATAAGGAGCTCTTCACTTGGTTGGTGCAGGAAACCTCTGAAGGTTGATAAGAGAATATGAAACACTGTTCATCCTATTTTACAAATACCCTGTTGGTGGGTGTATGGAGAGTCTGAAGAGTAGAGAGACTGATGAGGAGATTGAGAACACAGGTAACACACTTTTCCCAAGCCCAGGCCAGCAGTGCAGAGTCCATCAGCCCTGATGACAGTCATTATACCTTAACCCATCTTTCACCATGCGCAGAAGGCACCAGCACAATGCACACTCAGAAGATTTGTTGATTTGCTAGGTATTCAGGCATCTAATTTGAACATCAGGGCAGCTTTGGGATGGGTCAGCAAACAGTGGGCACCATAGTCTCCTTTTCATAACTAAGAACAACCAGGAACCCCAGCAGGTTTTACTTGTGCATCCTGTACTTGACCAAAGCATTTGACCTATCAGATGTATGAGACATCTTGGAGAGAACTGACCCCTCCGAGAAGGTCATATACATCCTTCGTGAGTGAAAGGGAGATACATACCAGGTGCCTTTTCTGTAACTGCCAGCACTCCAAAAAGGCCATCATCCTACCCGACGTTTGTTCACACAAATGACACTGCAGAGCTTTGTGCTGCTTCATGACGATGGCTCAGACAACAGTACGATTTTCAAGTCAGATGGGAGGCAGATCAACCAGAAACTCTGAAAATCACAACCAGATCTGCCATTGCCCATTCAAGCCTTTCTACGTGAGCCAATTATTCAGTTGTCATTCAGAAGCAGAAGGTTAGTTTCACCCTCAGCTGGGTTCTAACAGCCAGGACCCAGAGACCCTCTATTATTTTTGTTATTCATTTTTATTGGAGTGTAGTTGCTTCACAGTGCCGTGCCAGTCTCTGCTGTACAGCAACACATATACATTTAGCTACTCCCCTTCAGATTTCCCTCCCATTTAGGTTACCACAGAGCATCGAGTGGCGTTCCCTTCGCAGAGGTCCTCTATTATGATACTGACCTCTAGGGCATCACTCTTGAGAGTTCCTATGGCTATAAGACCTATGGCTACAGGCAACTCACATCTGATCAACTGAAGTTACAGCAAAAGATAATACCCCGTACAAGTAATAATTGCATCTTGGTAGAGAAAGAACAAGAATATTCCAGACCTGCTAGCAGATCCACAGGGAAGAAGTTTTCATGGAATCTGAATATTGAAGTTAGAAGAATATTAGAGATCAGCTTGGTCAACGATCCCCACCTTTGTGGATGGAAAGACACTGTTCACCCTAAAAGCATCATGGGAGACCATAGGGGCTGCTAATATGTGCAAGGAGGGGACAAAAAGATGTATGGGGGGGGGGCTTCAGATTCATTGGAACCACCCCATGATGGACCCTTTGAACTGCCAGGTGGATCTGACAGTGCTACTATCATGATGGCAACCAGTCTGCAAAACCCGTGATCAAGCTGATCTTTTCCCTCTCTAGATGAGGAGAACTGAGATCTAGAGAGATGAAGTAACTTGCCCAAGCTCACCATGTTTGGTGGGAGCAGAGCTGGCACTAGCTCTGTAACATCCCATACTTCTTTCTAGCGTTTAGAATACTTCCAACTATTTCATTTATGTATAAGGGTTCTTTTTCTTACCATCTAGATTGTAAGCTCCATACAGGTACTATCACATTTGTCTTCACCACACCATCCCCAGCCCCTGACAGAGTCCCTGAAATATTACAGAATACTCAATAAATATTTTTTGACAGACTCACTAAAGTGAGAGCTTCTTGAGAACAAGACTAATAGCCAGCATTTAATGAGAGCTTCTGTGTGCCAGGCAGAGTTCAAAGAATTTATCTGTGTTAGTTTATTTAACCCTCAGAATAACCCTGAGTCAGTGTTCTTATCATCTTTGCCATCTTACAGAAGACAACACAGCCCAGAGAGATTAAGCAAATTACCCGGGATCACACAGGAAGTGGCCAGCCTGTGACTCTCACCCAGGCATTGTATATCAGAACCCACTCTCTTATTCACCATAAAATACCACCTCTTCATCCATCTCTTCTGTATCCACAGCTGATACATAGACGGCACTCAATCCATATTTATAGAATAAATGCCACATCAACAGACAAGAGCCCAAGTCTATGACTCTTTCAGCATCAGGTAATCCCGCTGGTTGCACCACATAGGTGGTCACTGTCCCAGCTCTGAATGAGGCACCCGGATCCCCTTTGGCTGAAAAGAATGGCTAGTTGGGTTTTTTCTTATTCTGGCTGAGCCTCCTTCCTCCCTCAGCCCAGTCTTCCAGAGTCAGCCCCGTCCGTTAGGAAAGAGTGCCCTCTGCTGACACAGATAAGCTCTTGCTGTGTGCAGCCCTTTGGTACTGCAGTGTGAGCTGTGAGAAAGATTCAGCCAGTTCCAGCCCGAGCCCTCTGGACACATCACCTCCTGCTGCTGCATCCAGATTAATTTTAAGACCAAGCCAGATGGAGAATTGAGGTTACTGAATAATGAGCACGCTTTGGCCCTGAGTCTTGTTGCCTGTCCACTCCTCCTGCTGAGGCACCCCTTGACCATCTTCTGCCTCTTCCTGCTCCTCCCCCACTACGGGGTCCACATTGAAAAATCCCACACAAATTGCATCATTTTGTTATCAGTAGAGGGCCTTTGGTTTTCCTGACTGCTGATTTTCTGAGATTTTCTCCCTGAGCCCTATTTTCTTACCAGCTCCTCTCCTATTTTCACTTACTGTCTCAGTGAATACTATGTTTTCCTTGCTGCCACAGGGGCCCACATGCAGCCTGAGATGGCTCCCAGGGGCCCCCCCCTATTCCAGTTCCCCTCCTCCAGTGGGGCTGCATTCAGTGTGTGGCAATGATGATGATTTCTTCTGGGCTTAAATTCCAGAACTGAACCCAAGGAGGAGGAGAGATGTGGTGAAGTCACCACTGGGTGAGGATTGGAGGGGGTCTCCTAACCACTCCAGCCCCTGCTGAGGTCCTAAGGAAAAGAAAAATGACAAGTGATATTATTGCCACTCATTTTTTAACTTCCCCTTCATAAATTCTTAAAAATGGTATAAAAATGAATCCAAGGGGCACTGCGAGAAAGAGAGAGAGAGAGACTGACAAACATAGACAAGCATCTACCCAAGAGCCATGGTCCAGATATAGCATGGCAAACCATTGGCCATACAGGACAAGAGCAGGTGAGGGAGACTTTTGGACACCAGAGGGGCAGACTCCCTGAAAAAACATTGGCTACATAGCCTCTGAATGGTCCAGCTCTGACCATCCATGTTGGAAGACTGTGGGAAAGTACTTCAATGACTTCATGATACAGAAAATTTGGGTGGATGATAGCTAACGTGTTCCGTAAATCTCTCAGTTGATTTCATTCCTTTCTACTGAATCCCCATCCAGGGTAGAGTGAAAAAAGACCCAGATGCCTCTGACACCTCTACTTCTTATGCCCATCACGATGCTCCCTTCCCAACTTCCACATTTATGGGTATCAGTGGGCTGGACCAGAAGCTGGGTCCTAGATGTCTCTCCTCTGGAGACCTCTAAGACTCCAAAACTCCCACTTTCCTGACTTCATTTCCAAGGAGCGAACAGATGAAGCTTGTATGAGAAACCATCTCTCTTCTTTCCACTGCCTTTTAATACATGACCCCTATACTGTTCGCAAATGCTAGCGTGCTTATCAGGATTCTTAGTTGTAGTTATTACTCCAAGTGATAAATAATTAACTACTTAGTTCTTTTTCCTTCATTAAACTGTAAGCAAATTGAGAGCAGAAGCTTCTTCTTGTTTTCTGTTCCATCACCCATAACTAGTACAAGAGTTGCATCATTGCTATTCAATAACTGATGGTAGAAGAGATGAAACATTTGCTTAAAAATAAGTTGCCCATTCTCTGGGCTCTGGGCTGCTTTGGGAGCCCATCCAAGCACACATGTCAGATCACCTGAAGTTGAACATCATTGTTCCTGGAGAGGACCTGCTCAGAGTTGCCCACTCAGTTCTGCTAAAGAGAAGCTGCCAGGGTCTCCTATGAATGAACCTGCTCAGTTTGCATCCAGCCACAGGAACTAAGCTCTTTTGCACATCATGTGCTTCTAGGATGGGCAGTATTCCTGGCCCTCCTGGAGAGCATTAGAAGGAGCCCTGTGACAGCCTGGAAGGTACACTGCTCAGATCTCCCTCTAAGAGAGAACCTGCACCCAAGAATGAACTTTCAGGATCCACTGCAGCATTTGAACCAATGCTGACCTCTCCCCAGATAGCTCCAGCCACTGAGCACAGCAGGGGTGCTGTTGATCCTGGGAGGAAGACACTAATGTGCGTTCCCAAGCATCCAGAAATCATGGCATGAGTGCCGGACTTCAGAAACATTGCCTTGGATATGTCTCTGATTCTTGTACAACAGGATTTGGAGGAAGGGGCCAATAAGAGTGTCTGCCACATAGACGGAGGAAGACGTGAGATGAGGATGTGTGACAGCCAGGGGAAGATGCCTTTACCATGTACACTTTATTGTGTAAAGCAGTGGAAAATTGTATTCCCTGGAATTCCCAAAGGTTCTGATGGTTGTGAGAAAAGCTTCAGTCATGTGTGTGAGTAGGGTGAATTATACTTCCCAGGGAATACAGTGCAGCAAAAAAAGTTCACAGGTCTGGAGGGGTGTGTGTGTGTGATCAACAAGGGAGAACACCACAGTAGGGAGATGCCTGGAAGGGCAGAGAAGTGCACAGGAGAGCTCAGTGGACTCAGGGATAAGGGGAGTTTGTGGAAAGGAGAGAGAGAAAATAGAGGAAAGAGTTGGTCCTAGACCCACTGCCTGGCGAAGGAGACAGACTGAAGCTAAGAGGGGTGTCTAAAGAAGACTGCACTGTATGAACATAAGCTTCCTTGTGAAACACTTGAAATATTTTCAGTTGCATTTTTCTACCAGATGCTATTTCTTTAAATGTGACTTAGTCCAGGCTCAAAAAGTAATAGTCTGATCACATTTTGTGTGGGCACCTCCTCTTTTGTGCTCTAAGTATTTACACTCTGGGCCAAGCATCTTTCATGGGGTCCCATGACCCTACTGGGGGTGCTGAGTTGTGAAGACCTAACTCAGGGACCAGTATGATGCTGAAACTAAGCCTGATTTACAAGGTACAATTAAGTCAATCCATCTGAGTTGTAGTTACATGCGCAGCTGTTCCTGAGCTGCCTGCCATTATACAGGGATGGTTCACATGCTTCAGGGTAAACAAACATGTATTGAGCTCCTGCTGAATGACAGGCACTGGATGCTCGATGGCCTCAGATCAATGGTCCATGACCTGGATTCAGAGCCCACCAGGTGCCACTCTTGCAGAATTCTTACTGAAAAGGAAAGTTAACAGGATCAACATCATTCAAGTATCCTTTCCAGGAACCCATGTGTCCTGAGTCTAGTCTTTCTCTCTGCCTTCTAGCTACAAAGCGGTTTCTGAAAAAGTGTTCTGTGGGAAAGGATCTGATATTATGATGTCTCCCTTACTTAAAGCCAATGAGTGAGTGCATGAGAATATAAGACACATGGATGTTCAGTGTAACATGGTCTATAATAGGGAAAAACTGGAAACAGTTAAATGTCCACCAACAGGGAACTGATTAAATATATCACCATATATCAATACAATGACATATTAAACTGTTTCTAAAGATCTATGCTACTTAGGGTAAAGCGGTGCATCCCTAGTGAACACAGGCATATTCAAATTCCCCAACCTTTCTTAAGACCTCCACAACAATTAAAAAATGCAAAATCTTAAAAAAGACGAAAAAAATACTGCTTGCTATACTAGGCAGTTCTAAAAATACTGGTTTATGAAATGGTCACGCACATGAGAGAAGAAAAGAAGAGAAATGTGTGAGGAAAAATAAAATGCAACTAAAAGAAAAAAGAAGTAGATCTACATATAATGACAGAAAATATGCCCAAGATATAGTATTTTGCTTAGCAAGAAAAGCAGATGGTAGAATAATATGTGTAGAATAATCCCATCTGCTGAATTAAATTATATGGACTGTCTTTAAGTTTCATTTCAAGCCCCAAAGCTGAAAACAGTAGGTGTTAAAGACCCCTACATTCTGAAGGGAAGTGCCAAACACAACTGCTGAACTTGTGAAAAGATGGCAAAACTGGTCCTGAGGCCCTCACTCAGTTGCTGAGTCCCACCCTAGAGAGAAGACTAGAAAGTCAAAGGGAAGTTTAGGTTACTCATATGAGTAGAATCTTGTAATGCTTTTCTTTTTCCCCTCAAAACTAGCCAATAGATGAAAATTCCAAGGGAATAATTCACAAGACATGAGGTACCTACAGGAAAGGGAGACTGGCTTCTTACTGCCTAGCTTAACACTTGCTGAGCTATAGCATCTCATAGGCTTACCTGGGTGTACCTCGGTGTAACAAGGTGAGAGTTCTGAGCAAATGACTGCTGCCTACTTACCACTGGCTGGAGCTAGACATGACGGAGGACAAGAGGAGAAAGGTCAGTGGTTGGGCAAGCTGCACTTCCACCATTCAGTGGGTCGAGACTGTTTCCAATGAATTTCCTATGAGTTTCCTATGAGCCTAGTGGATGTTATGAAGAGTAACCACACTATTCCTTTTTATGGCTGAGTAATATTCCATTGTATATATGTACCACATCTTCTTTATCCATTCATCTGTTGATGGACATCCAGGATGCTTCCATGTCCTGGCTATCGTAAATAGTACTGCAGTGAACATTGGGGTGCATGTGTCTTTTTGAATTAACCTGCTGTATAGCACAGGGAGCTCAGCTCGATGCTCTGTGGTGACCTAGACGAGTGGGATGGGGGGGTGGTGGGAGGGAGATCCAAGAAGGAGGTGATATGGGGATATAGGTATACATATAGCTGATTCGCTTCGTTGTACAGCAGAAACTAACACAACTTTGTAGAGCAACTATATCCCAACTAAAAAAATAAAAGTAGCCATACTAGAACTGCTTTGATGAGATCCCACCCAATAAGGCTGCCCTCTGGGGCAAAGGGAGTCCACCAGTAAGAAGCTATTGATTGTACCTGTAGGGGCCGGCCCCGAGTAAGGCTCACAATAGGTCAGCCAGCAGGAAACTGGACAGTGAGGAGGTCCCCTATGACAGACCTCCCAAGAACTTGCTGCCATACTAGAAGATGTGTAGTTACTACATCAGCCAAGAAAGAACTACAAAGAGCGGCCACGAAATAAAAAGAACTTTATCTCTCTTCCTCTGGCCCTAGGAGGAGGAGACAGAAGGAGAATGAATGGCCCCTTTCCCACTGCAGGTTTCTGAGCCACAGGTCAGGCTGATGATTAAGGGAAAAGAGAAGCTTTGAACTGGATGTGACACCTAAGTTTTAAATTGAACTAAGCTAGACTATTTTTTCAATGCCTGAAAGTGGTCAGAAAGCTATTGTGTCTGCTCAAGCCAGTCTTCAGGGGCAAGTCAGAGAGCTTCTATATAATGTGATAGATAGCAATAGCAGAGCTAAGAGAAAAATGAAGCTGTTTCTTGTTTCAAGTTCAACCCATTCAATAAAACTATATATATAGCTATTCTTCTGTATCCACAAAAGAATTCTGGAGAAACACAAAAGGAAATGAAAGTGGATATCTCTGCAACCAGAAGGGATAAATGGAGTGAGACCTTGACTTTTCAGTTTGTACTTGTCCTGTGTTATTTGGATGCTCCGTAACAACCTTGTATTACCTCTATAATTTAAATAATTAATTTTCGAAAACTGTGGGTATGCTAACCAAAGTGCCTAGTCCAGAATCTTGTAGTCTCCCGCTCAGCTAGTGAGTTTTAGGAGGAGAAGGGTTTGTTCGGTGATGCAATGGTACACCAGTGGCTGGAGGAGAAAACCATTCCTGGGTTTGTATTATTTACCGATTTCCATGGTGTAAACACTGCAACCACAGTTGATTTCAAATTACCAACAGTTTAACCACTAGCTCCCCAAATCCCTGGCTATTTAACAATTGGCTTAATCCAGCTGCAGCATAGCAGAAGAGCACCGTGTAGGAGGCAGCGGCTGGTGTCCTTTTCCTGGACCCTGGCAGTTCGTCTCCAGGCTCTGTTAACTACCAGCTGACTGACAGGCCAGCCTCTGACCAAGAGTGATGAAGGGTCCCCAGAAAATGTCAGGGCATTCCAGCAGGCTGGCTGGACCCCAACAAGCTGCTCATTTGAGCCACGTGGAAGATTCTAGGAGAGCTGGGAGGGCATTAACAGGCAGAACGGTGCGTCAGAAGAGACAGAGGAGTGGTGCAAGATCTCAGTCATAAGTGACCCTTTGCAGCCATAGAGCTCCTCCGGAGCAAGGGTGAGAAGAATGTTGGGAAGTCACAAAGCTGAATATTCTACTTCAACCTGTCACTGTCTAATAATGGTAGTAATGTGACCATAACAACAGCAATTTATATTTTATATATATATATATATATATATATATATATATAGTCTTTTACAGATTCTTTTCCATTACAGGGTCTTGCAAGATATTGAATATAATTCCCTGTGCTATACAGTAGGTCCTTGTTGGTTATCTATTTTATACATAGTAGTGTGTATCTGTTAATCCCATACTCCTAATTTATCCCTCTCCCTGCCTTATCCCCTTTGGTAACCATAAATTTGTTTCTATGACTGTGAGTCTGCTTCTAGTATGATAATCTCACCTAGTATGATAACTTCAAGGTCCTAGTATGATAATCTCAAGGTCCAGCCACGTTGCTGTAAATGGCATTACTTCATTCTTTTTATGGCTGAGTAATATTCCATTGTGTGTGTATATATATATATATATATATATATATATATATATATATATATATATATATATATATATATATATACCACATCCTTATCCATTCTTCTGTTGATGGGCACTTAGAACAACGACAATTTATTGAAAGCTCGCTCTGTGTTATGTATTTACTATGTGCTGCTAAAAAGCTGTATATGGAGCCCCTCACTTACTCCTCACAGCAATCATACAAGATAAGAGCTGTTATCATTTCCACCTTACAGGACAGGAAACTGAGACTTAGGTTAAACAACTTGTCCAAGACCCTCAAGTTCGTTACTGGTAAAACTGAGATTCAAACCAACGTTTTATTCCAAAGCAAAGCTGGATTTCTGCACAGGTGCATAAAGCCTCATGTCAGAGTGAAGCAGTGTCCCCCACAGTAAACCGGGATCCAGTAGCAGATGTGGAAATCTGACCTGGAAATGTCCAGATCTAACTGCCACCTCCCTGTCTCCCTCAGGACAGGAGTGCTGGATCTGGGCACAGCTGCTGCTTGGGGATAGAGTAGAGTCCAGGCGCTTTCTAACGTTGCTATGTGAGCTTTGGGCAAGTCATTTCATCTCTCCTACTCTCCGTCTGTCACTTATAAAAGTAGAGAATTGAATCAAATAATCTCTAAGAATGACAGACCCTTGTTGACACACCCATTTCTCTATCAGTGCAAATACCAGGAAGCCTGGGGAAATGAGTGTCTACTTTATGTAACAGTCTTTCCACAAATACGTATCAGTATGCATCAGGCATGGTTCTGAAAGACATTGAGGATACACTCCTTTCTAACAAAAAGCTGAGGTCTTCAGAAATCAGAAAAGGGAGACGAATTGGTCGAGGAAATTAGCAATTCCACACGTAGATGTACTGAGTGCCTACAGAGTGCCTGATATTTCACAAGATCTGGGGAACCCACTCAGAAGTCAGATTGTTACAACAAGAAACGGAGGGCCGCTGGAGTCAGACTGACCTGTGGAATCGTGTGGCCCTGGGCAACCCACCTCCAAACCTCTGTCTCCTGGTCTTTAAGTCAGGGATAGTGCCAAATTCCCTTCCCAGGATAAAATTGAGATAGCCTATGTAGAGAGCTCAGTGCAGTCTCAGGCATGAGTGGACCCTCAATAAATGTTAGCTGTGCTGATGGTGAAGAAACAGCCTACTTTATTGGGATCCCACAGGCACAGTTGTTCAGGAATGGGCAGAACTCACATGGCTATTTCGATGGAGTCAGGAAGTAGTTGAGCTCCTGAGAGGAGACACAGTGGTCACGTATCAGGACTCAGCGACATCTATGTGCTACATAGGTTTGGGCGCCTGGAGGTTCCAGAGCCTCTGGGGAGGATGAGGAAAGAAGAGGATACCCTTGCCAGGTTTCCTTGAGCTCCACAGAGATAGACACACATTAAAAGCCCCTGATGGTCCAGATATGGACAGCTGGGGAATCTCCCCTAGATATACCTCCAAGCTTTGATTATAGCAAATCCAGGCAAAACATATTGCTGTTTTCAGGGCCTTCCCACACCTCTGTTCTGCACCCTTGACCTCAGAGCCCTGAACTTCACAATGTTCATATTACAGTCACCCCTGTCTAACACCAAGGGGAAGGCCTACGGCTTTTCAGAGCTCTTTCTCCCTCTGTATCAAGTTATTCGCTGGTACCTCATCCCTGCTCTCAGAAAAGCATCACTGGGGAGCGTATGTTCATCAGGGCAGCATACTCTGTGGCTCCTTCCTTTCCGCCTCCCACTTATGGAGGTTAGAGAGCTTCTCCTACAGCTAGAGGTGGCAGGTGAAATCTAAGGAGACATCCACTAGGAGTTTTCCAGAAAAATCTTTTGCTTCCTCATAAAAGTGACAGGAGCAGTTGATGCCACTGGCTTTCCTCCTTCCTGCCTTGAGTAGCTGTGTGATACCTAGAGTTGCAGTAGCTATCCTGTGACCTCAGGGTGACAGTCATGAGAATGAAAAGCCAAGATGCTAAAGACGGTGCCTAGGTCCTCAATGACGCTACTGAGGGGACACATCAGCACAGAGACTGCCTATGCCCAGAATGCTTGTTTGTAAACCATAAATGCTCTCGTATCAAAAGCCAGTGTGAGCTGAGTATTCTATTTCTCATGAACAAAAGCATCTCCAACAGGTAAAATCAAGTAAACCAGCAATTGAAACATGAATATTAGAGAAGACGGGGCTTAGAGATAGGGTGACCAACTTGCCCTGGTTTGCCCAGGACTTTCCTGGTTTGGGCACTGAAAATTCCGCACCCCGGAACTCCTTCGATGTCAGGTAAACAAGAATGGCTGATCACCCTAGTAGACATACCCTCTCAGTTCATAGAAGAAAATACTAAGCCCCAAGGACGAAAGAGGTATGTCCAGGATAACCCAGGACGTGGCCAAGCCTGCACCATAATCCAGATTCCTGACTACGCTGAGAGCTCTTCAGTCCTGTTGCAAATCCACAGAGATGTGCTGTCCTTCCCAAGAATCAAAATGACCAAAATCACCTCCTCCCAGTGGAAAGCGTGTGATTCCCTGGGGTTCCTGATTAGGACCTGCCTCAGTCTAGTGTATAAGACATAGCTTCTGTGAATGCTGATGAATTTAGGGGAATGAGGCAAAGCCTGCATCTTCAGAGATCACTAGAGCAAAGTTGGAGGGAGCAAGACCGCCTCCTGGCTCCTGGAATGGGCTGGGGCAGGCTCAAAGCCTCTAGTCATCAGATGTCGTGCTTTTGGTGAATGAGTGGCTCAATATTAATGTAAGTTAATAGTCACAGGACATAAGCGGCACTGAATCAGTCCTCTACTCTTCATGGTTTCACATTCGACAAACACTTGCTGGGGGCTGACTATGAGTTGAACACAGGGGCTACTGGTTTCACCTTGTTATTTCACTTAACTTTCAGAATAGTACTGTGAAATAGGTACAATTGTATTTTCTCCACTTCACAGATGAAAACATTTCCCTGAAGACCCAGCTTGGTAACTGCAGACTCAAAAGTCCACTGATCTTTCTATCTTGCCTCAGTGTTGTTTTCCTTCTGTGCCCCCTCCTGCCTCCCTCCCCTCTCTTCTGTGGCTCTCCCTGGCCATTCCTCCTCTCTGCACTCTTCTCCAGGCTCACACTTGCCCCTCTTGAGCCTCGGGGACACAGGAGAGCAGCAACCAGCTGTAGCATGCCCCTCTTATCCATATAGGCGCTGGGTGACCTCACAGAGAGATGCTCAGGCTGGGGTTTTTGTGGAGCAGAGACCGTGGGATCCCCGTAAACACTGATGTCAACATTTCACATGCGTGGACGGAGGGGTCAGAGCTTTCAGATACCCTGAACTACAACCCAGGCCCAACACTCACACTATGTTATACAGTTTGATATCATTCATCTGCACTAATCTCTGGGTTATAAACTCTCTGATCCTCAGTTTCCTCGTCTGTTAAATGAGTATGGGATTACTCACCATACAGATCACTATGGAAAGGTGCCGAAGAGAAACCAGCCAACAAGACACAGCTCCTTTCCTGGAAGAAAGGAGTGGTGTTGGATTCCTGATAGCCTCTTCCTACAGCCTTTCCAGAAGCACCTGCCCCCTTTACCTCCTCAGGACACACAGGGAGGCCTTCAGTGCTCCTGTCAAGGGGCACCACAGCCACAGCCTCGGGTCTCCGCCAGCTCCTTGGCCTGGACTTGGAGGGGCTTGCTTGACAGTGTGGGGACCTCACCCTTGGGAATTAACTGCGCTTTCCCTTTTGCAGTCAGTTTTCCCCTCAGACCCAAGAGGATGGTTTTCTGTGTCTGCCTTCTTTTCTTTTTCTCATTTTTGAACAGGGACCTATCATGTTAGTTACCTGCCTGCAGGAGAAGATTAGAGGGATTGGAATTAAGAGGGAGAGGTGGGTGGGATCTTGGGGTAAGAGAAACAGAGAGTGGTAAAGAAAGTGTCAGTTACACGAGATAAGTTCTAGAGCTCTGCTGTACAACATAGTACCTACAGCTAACAACACTGTATTGCGCACTTGAAATTTTTTAAAGACGGTAGACCTCATGTTAAGTGTTCTTGCCACAAGAAAAATGAACAGAAAAACTACTGCCCTGGCAGCTGGATGGGCTGGTGGCTCCGGCCAGCAGATGGCAGCACTGCACCACAGAATCTGATGTGACCCTGCTTAAGGGACACCAAAGTGTCCCGAACAAGAAGACGGCAGGAACAACAGGAAGTGTGGGATGGGTTTGGAGTAGGGAGCAGAGAGAAGAGGCAGAAGCTGTGACCAGAACCCACAGCAGGAGGGTCAGTAGGGAGACTGCTCAATGCTGAACCTCAGCTCCGGAGTTTCACTCACAGGATGGAGTCAGCAGGATCTGGTACATCCAATGGGACCCAGTCCTAATTTCAAGACCTCACTCTGTCATCGACCCTTTGGGTGACTTTAGGCAAGCCATTTCACTTCTCTCAACCTGTAAAAGGAAGCTGTCATAGTCCCCTCAGGCAGCCATAACCATATACCACAAACCGCGTGGCTGAAACAGCAGACATTTATTCTCTCACTGTCCCGAAGGCTGGAAATCCAAGACTGAGGTGCCCTCAGAGTTAGTTTCTGATGAGACCTCTTTTCCTGGCTTTTTGCTTTGTCCTCATGTGTCCTCTGGGATGGGGTGGGGGGACTCGCTGGAGAAAGAGAGGAAAATCTCTCTCATGTCTCTTGCACTTACAAGGACACCAGTCTTATCTGATTAGGACCTCATCCTTACGAACTCATTTAACCTTACTTACCTCCTTATAGGCCCTATCTCCAAATACAGTCACGTTGGGCAGTTAGGGTTCCAACATACAGATCTGGGGAGAACACAGCTCGGTCCGTAACAGAAGCTAACAAGAATACCTATTTGACATGGATGTTATGGGAATCCATCAAAATAAATAGATAACAAACCGTATGATTCTTTCCACTCTAGGCAGTGACTAGAGACCTGTTTAAAATTCCCTAAGGAAGGAAGGAGAATGATGGTGTCCTTTCTTTTCTCCTACCTCATCTCAGGCAGGTCCAGGCTTTCCCTCCCTGAAAGATGACATGTTTAATATCCTACATTTTCTTCTTGAACGTCAGAGCAAGACTGCCTACGACTAGACTTCAGAAAGGATTTGCTGGTGGGCAAGAGGCATTAGGCAGAAGGTGGGAGAGGGCAAATTATCTCCTTTCTCTTCCCACTGGAGATCTACAAATAGGGAAAACTGAAGTCTTTGTTGTCTATCCAGGCAAGATGGTATTGATACAAAGGGAAGAGACCTCATTCAGGTGGCCTCAACCTCGGGGAAACAGCTAAACCCCCCTCAAGGTCAGGACACTGGGAAACACATTTGGAATCTGTAGGGTCTTGCTGGAAGGTTATGGGTGGGATAGGTGTGGCTTGGAAAGGATCTTCGATAAAAGTGTAGAGCATGACATTTGCACTTGGGTCTCCGTCCACTTGCTTCCTTTCCAGTAACTCCACCCAAGCACACCTCTCCATCCCAACAGGGGCTCCTCTCTCCACTTATGGTGCCAGTTAGAAACTCAAAGAACCTTAAAGATTGGCCATGTGCTTCCACTGTCTTTGGGGACTGGGGAAGATATGAGAGAGAGAAGGGAAGCAGAGGTGGGAGGCTGAGGAAGTCAACATCACAATTGTTTTTATTATCATCATCAACAACAGCCCACATTTTTTAACTCCCTGGGGGGCAGGCTCTGGGCTAGCTAGAGCAGGGGTCATGTTCAGTTAATGCTGAGTCACCTAGTTTAAGGAGACACCTAGTAGAGCTGGGGAGACAGGCCAATCAATGACATGTGTAATGTATTTAATGTATGCCTGGCACGTCGTAGGCTTTCAAGAACTTCACGGAGGCAGTAAGCCTAGTTCAGGTAGCCTGGGAAGACTTCATGGAGGAGGTGGCTTTGAGCTGAAAACTGAACAAAAAAGTAGCAGTTAGACAAGAGAATAGAAGGGCAATGCAAGCAGGAGGGATGCTGCAAGCAAATGCATAGAGAAAGGACAAGACACACCTTGTTTGGGGGCTCCAATGGCTAGTGCAGGGATAAGAAGAGGAGGAACGATAAGACTGGGAACAAACTGGGGACAGTTCTTGGAGGGTCTTGAATGTCAGGTGGGCATTTAGATTTCCACATGAGGCCCTGGAGAGCTCCTGAAGCTGGGGTTTGTCTCGCCTCCACCTAGAGGTAAGACCTAACATTTTTAGACCAGTCTCTACACATTTATTTTCTCCCTTCACTGTCTCCCCAAAGATTAGACTAGGGACACACATCCTTCTCCCCGTAACATCAATTTGACTTAGAGCGAATTGTTGGGTCCTGCACACCTTCCCCCTGGATCCAGAAGGCCCAGCATAGATCTGGGGGGAGGACCCTCAGCTCCCCTTCCCTTCCCTGGCCTTCCTATTCCAGTTCCCCTGGCTGTGTACTTGTGTGAGATCATAAGTCACAGTACCATAAACCACTCCAGAGTGTATATAAGTGAATTATTTACTAGTGACCCTGGCTAAATGTTCGGAGGGATAAATGATTAAGCCACAGATCTGTCAAAAAGTTCTCATAAATAAGTAATTCTGTGCTGCCTTAATGGGCTTTGTAAATTACTCATTCGTGCCATTGCTGGATCACTCTCTGGGGTAAATTCCTCACACCTGCTGATTTACCGCTGCAGTCTGGACAAGAAGGGACAAATTCTGCTAGCCAGCTGGGTAGATTCCCAGGTGTCAGGCCACCTGGCAGAGTCCCCAGGGATGAGGACATCTTCCTGTGTCACCTCACAAGAATGTGAGGTCAGAGGTAGACTGGCCTTCTTGGCCACCTGGAGGTTCATCGTGCAGGGTAACTGCAGTGCCCAGGGTTCTTTTCCTACAGACATTCACCCAGTGAGCATGCTTTTAACACCTCCCATGTTCCAGGCTCTGTGCCAGTGAACAGAAACACAGAAATGTGCCCTGCAAGTTCAGTCTAATGATGGAGACAAGAATGGACATACAATGTGATCAAAGCCATGCTAGAGTGCTACTCGAGCCCATTGAGGAAGTAGCTAACTCAGCTGGAGAAATCAGGGAAGACATCTGCGTGTGGGATTTAAGAGTGTTCACTGTCTAGAGAGGTCTGGTTCCAACCCAATCGAGATGGGCTGCACTGTGTCACTGTGATAACAAACAGTCCTACAACCTCAGTGTCGTACAACCACAAAGACTTACTGCAGCTCAGCTGAGGGCTCTACTCCACCCCGCCACCATCCTCCCACCAGGACCCAGGCTGATGGTACCGCACCACCTGGGACACTGCCAGTTGTTGTAGCCGAGGAAAAAGAGAATGTGGCAAAGCACACCCCAGATCCTAGAGCTGCTGTCCAGAAGGGTCACTTCTACTCCCATTTCACTGGCCAGAGAAGTCATAGAGTTGGGCTCCAGTTCAATGGAGACAACCTGGAGAAAGAGAGAGAGAAAGAGACAGGGACAGGGACAGAGACAGATTGAGAGGGAGAAATATTTGTGAACAGCCCTAAGGCTTACCCCAAGTGCAAATTCTGACTCTATGAATGTATTAGCTATACAGCTGTCAGCAAGTTCCTGAACTTCTTTATCTTTTCATTTCTTCAGCTGTGAAATAAGGGTAATAATAATAAGTACTATTTTTTAGAGCATTAAGTGAAATCACCCATGTTATACACTTAGCACTGTGCCTGGCACGTGGTAAGTGCTCAGTAGCTTGGTTGGCTATTGTTATTACAGTTCCCATTATCAGTAGTAGTAGTAGTAGTAGTAGTAGTAGTAGTAGTAGTAGTGGTAGTAGTATCCTAGCAGAAGCTGAATATTGAAGAGTGAATGGGTCACACCCACAAACACACATGCACAAACACATATATGCACACTGACTTTCACTGGTGAACTTATTCTTGGGTGAACCATCCTCCCAGCATCTGCTCTCCATCACCACCAACACCATCTTCAATCAGAAGCAGATGGCAGTGACGGCAGGGCAGCAGGCCTGAGCAGCTGAGCCACCATCTTCCATCCTCTTTGCACACATGCTAAGCATTTGCCTCGTACAGGTCACTCACCCACGCCAGGCCTCAGGTACATACTTCACTGCAAATCCAGAGCAACAATATCATCTAAAGACCCTGAGAGCTGGGCCAGATGATCTCTTTTTTTTTTTTTTTTTTTTTAAATAAATTTATTAATTTATTTTATTTTTGGCTGTGTTGGGTCTTCGTTGCTGCGCACAGGCTTCCTCTAGTTGTGGCGAGCAGGGGCTACTCTTCGTTGCGGTGTGCAGGGTTCTCATTGCAGTGGCTTCTACTGCCGTGGAGCACGGGCTCTAGGAGCGTGGGCTTCAGTAGTTGTGGCACGTGGCTCAGTAGTTGTGGCTTGCGGGCTCTAGAGCGCAGGCTCAGTAGTTGTGGCGCACGGGCTTAGCTGCTCCGCGGCATGTGGGATCTTCCCAGACCAGGGCTCGAACCCGTGTCCCCTGCATTGGCAGGCGGATTCTTAACCACTGTGCCACCAGGGAAGTCCCCAGATGATCTCTTGAATTCCCCTTCCATTCCCAGGCCTTTGATTCTCCCTTCCAACTGTCATCACCCTCAAGCCTTGCCGCTCGCTGGCCCACCTCCCTGCACTGGTCCTGCATGACTCAGGCCTAAGTTCCCAGTGGCCTGGGAAGAAGACGAGGAGCATCAGATGTGGCATGGGCTTCCTCTGCCTTCCCAGAGGCCAGAGACACATCTGTTCCCATGGCTCTCACAGCAGCCTAAAACGTGTGCCACGGAACAGGAGGAAAAGATCTTGTAAATCAGCTTGTTTAGCTCTGAGTGTTTCAAGCTGACTGGTAGAGACACAAACCCACTGCTGGGAGGAGGGCCCTGAACTGTCGTTGACCATCAAGGCTCCATGCCTTCTTCAGCTTTCATGGGGACCACAAGGCTTAATGAGCTGCCTGTTGTTTAGCTTATCAAAGATACCATTCTGGGCCCACAGGTCATAGCCCTGCCCACTCTGTGTAAGTAAGCCTGGGGCGCCCGCGAGGTTTTATTTCCACTCTAAAACTGAAGACGTGATTTCCCATCTTTCATAATCCAACCAATTCACACTTACTCACAGCCTGGCAGGCTATCGGTGCCGCTGGAACATCAGTCAACTCTTTATTCAGTTCATTCCACACCAAGTCCCTACCCTGAGCGGGGTGCTGTGCTGGGAGAGGTGGGGCCTCAGACATCTCTACGGTGCTGTCCGGGCCTCCTGGACATGTGCCGGCTACTGGGGAGAATGACACGTGGGTGTTGGGAAATGACTTAAAGCAAAAGGTGTTACAGGTGTCAAGGGTCAGTGGAAGAACAAGAGCCCTGTGATAACAAGCAGATGGTAAAGGAAAGGCTGTGACCTCAGAAGCTTTCCTTACTCACTTTCCAGCCCTGTGGACATGGTCCTGGCCTTGGAGAAGGCAGGCACATTAGGGCTATCAGGGTCTGACCACTGAGCGGAGGGGACCAGACAGCTACAGAGGTGAGAAAAGCGGGACAGGAGAGAGCGAGAATGATGCTGCGTAGGTCGGGGGCCCCCTCTCGTTTCCAGAAGCCAGGGAGATCTGGGCCTGGTGGGATGGGGCATAAAGATGGGGAAACTGGGGCTTCCCTGGCGGTCCGGTGGTTAAGATAAGACTCCGCGCTTCCAATGGAGGGGACGAGGGTTCGATCCCTGGTCAGGGAATTAAGATCCCACATGCTGCGTGGTGCGGCCAAAAAAGAAAAAAAAAGATGGGGAAACTGACAAATTTTTGCTCCTCACATGTAATGCTTCTCATAATAAAATCAAAACAAATATTTAGGACTTCCCTGGTGGCGCAGTGGTTAAGAATCCGCCTGCCAATGCAGGGGACACGGGTTCGAGCCCTAGTTCGGGAAGATCCCACATGCTGCGGAGCAACTAAGCCCAGGCACCACAACTACTGAGCCTGTGCTCTAGAGCCCGCGAGCCACAACTACTGAGCCCGCACACCACAACTACTGAAGCCCGCGCACCTAGAGCCCGTGCTCCGCAACAAGAGAAGCCTCTGCAATGAGAAGCCCGTGCACCACAACGAAGACTAGCCTCCGCTCGCAGTAACTAGGGAAAAGCCCATGCGCAGCAGCAAAGACCCAATGCAACCAAAAATTAATTAGTTAATTAATTGATTAAAAAAACAAATATTTGTTGCATATCTACTATGTTTCATGAACTGGGTTAGACACTTTCATTCTATGATATAATTTACTCCTCACAGCAGCCCTTTGCTTGCGTTTTGTAAACCCTGCTTCCCAACAAAACGAGGCTCAAGGAAAGAACTGGCTCACACATTGATGAGTGTGATGAGCCAGGACACACAATCAGGTCTTTGGAATCCTGCCTCCAGGATTTTGCGATTCCCCTTACAACCATCCTCCGTAGGCGGCCACAGTGAACCTCTTAAAACACTCATCAGATTGTGTTGTTCCTCAGCCTAAAACCCTTCAACAGCTCCCATCCCCCGAATGAAGTCAAAACTCTTAGTATGACATACAAGTCCCTCTATGGGAGTTGCTATGGCTAGCGATGTCTTCAATCTTACATCCTATCAATCCCTGTATCATTGTCTGCACCCAGTAATTGGAAGAGCTAGTATTTATGGAGTATCTACTATGTACCAGACACTGTTATAAGCATTTCACATGTATTGTTTATTTCATCCTCATGACAACCCTACGAGGCAGATACTACTGTATCCCCACTTTATGGGTAAGGAAACAGATTCACAGAGTAGGTTAGTAATTTGCCCAAGGTCACATATCTTGCAGAGTTTGGGAGTCACACCCATGCAGTCGACTTCTAGAACAGAAATGCTGACCTCTTTGTGATCCCCACACCCAACAAGCTGCTTCAGGCTTCCATGATTTGACTTACATTCTTCCTTTTATCTAAAATATCATTTCCTTCTTTCTTCCCCTGGATAAAGATCACTTATCTTTTAAGTCCTGGTGTAGGACTTCTTTTCAAAGTATCTTTTCTCCCCTAAATTAGGTTAGAGTTTTTAGATTTTTCTAGAGTGTATTGCTTTGGAACCAGGTGAGTATCTCTATGTGATGACTTCTGCTGATGTGTCTCTTTCCTTTTAGAATGAAAGGAACTTGAGGACAGACTCTACCATATTCACCTTTATTTCTCCAAACCGAAGGAAAAAGCTCGACCCTACTCCCCCCTCCAGATACCACCGTATTTTCACTTCTCTTTACAACATAACTTCTCAAACAGTTGTCTGTACTCACTGTTTCTAACGTCTCTCCTCACATTCTTTCTGGAACCCACTTCAGCCAGGCCTCAGCCCTCATCACTCCACCAAGAAGGTTTATGTCAAGGTCACCCAGGACTTCCTTATTTTCATTGTTATCTTGACCTACCAGCAGCCTTTGACACAGCTGACCACTCGTTCCTGCTAGAAATTCCCTCTTCCCTTGCTTCCAGGACACCACACACAGTTCCCTGTGTTTCTCTTCACTTTCCTTCCAAGTCTCCTTTGCTGGTTCCCTCTCATCTCCCTGACCTCTAAACATTGGAGTGTCCCCAAGTTCTATCCTTGGATCTCTTCTCTTTTCTTATCTACACTCACATCTTAGGTGATCTCATCCTGTCTCGTGGCTTTAAATACCATCTATATGCTAACAACTTCCAAATTTATATCTCCTGCTCAGAATATTCTCTTCTGAATTCTAGATTCCATTACCTAACTATTTACTGGCTAGCTCCACTTGGGTGTCTGATGCACACCTCAAACTTAGCATATTTAACACCAAGCTCCTGATTGTCCCTTGTGCCCTCCACCCTCTCCCACCAAGACCTACACCTTCTGCGTTCTTCCCTGTCTCAGGAAATGACCGTGGCTCCTCCTCGCAGCCGCTCAGATCCTGAGAATCATTCTTGACTCTGCCGTTTCTCTCACACCTCACATCTAATCTGTCAATGAATCACATCCATTCCACCTTCAAAGCAAAACCAGACTCCATCCCCTTCTCACCCCTCTCGCAGCTCTCACCCTGGTCCAAGTCACTCTTATGTGATGTTGAGCCATGTCTCCCCACCCCCTCACCCCCAACCCAGCCTGTCTGCTTCTGCCTGTTTCCCATGGCTGCCAAAACGTTCCTGTGAAAACATGTCAGGCTGTATCATTATCATTCCTCTGCTCTAAACCTTCCACTGGCAGCACAGCACATCATACCGATATTAGAAGTCAGAGTCTTTGCAATGATCTCTAAGGCCTTTCTGACCTCTCCCTTTCTGTCCCTTTATTGTTCTCCTCACCCTCTGTGCTCAAGTTACACTCTCCTCTCTTCGCTGTTTCTCAGACACATTAGATGTGCTCCCACCTTATGGCCTTTGCATTTGCTGTGCCCTCCCTGGAATGCTCTCCCCAGATTTCTGCGTGTCTAACTCCCTCACCTCCTACAGTTCTTCATTATATGTCACCTTTTCGATGAACCTTTCCCTGGCAACCCTCTCCTAACATTTTCTATTCCCTCTTTTTGCTTTATTTATCCCCTTAGTTATATCTAATTATCTATCTATCTTATTTATAGTATTGTCTTATATTATATAAACTTATAATTATGTTTATAATTATAAACTTATTTATAATATTGTCTATTTCCCCTCCATAAAGGCAGAAGTTTTTATTTGGTTGGTTGGTTTGCTTTAATTTCTGCTGTTTCTCTAATGCCTAGTGCAATACTTAGCACATAGTAGGCACTCAATAAATATTGGATGAATGAATGAATGAACCTTTGTAACCCTAGCCTCTAGACAAGCATTTGAGGACCTGAACAAGTCCTCCAAAATCCACTATACAGTGACAGTGGTGTTTCTCCATTGGCAGCAAGCACTGCACATTTTCAAAGCATCAGATGTCACTCTATTCACATGTAAATACAGAAACATAGCCCCAAGCCAAAGAGAAATTACGTTTTTGTTCTCCTATTTGTGTGGATTGCCTATGCCTCTATTCCATCTATCAGAGAGGAGAACAGACAGTCGACTGGAATGTAGTTCACTTACAAATAGAAGCAATGACTTGCAAACTAGCTACTTGACGAGTAAAGTTCTGGAAAATGCTCTCTTCCAAAGGAAAGAGGCAGCTTCTTGCTCACCTGGGAGGAAATTTCTGGTTTATTGTGTTTCTCTACAAAGTTATGGCTTTCCAATCCTGCCAGAAGCTACCCAGGGAGCACTGCCTTTCAGAATAGAGCTTCCAATTCTGAAAAATTAATTTTAAATAGAGACACAATACACCTCCTCACAGAGCACTTAACAGAAAAGTGCTACTTAGACTCAACTTGGCTGCCAAGGCTGCTCAGGCTGGGGGACCTTTGGTGGGTGGCTCTCTGTCCCACTAGCCAATCCCCATAGGCCCAGCCTGGCTCCCAACCCCTCCTCCCTTCCAGAATTGCTACATACAGTCCTGACTTCTCTTTTAAATGGCTGATGTTCCTCATCAGCCATTTAAATTCCACACAAATTTACTAATGTCTGTTTTTCACCCTGCACTGAACTAGGTGCTGGGAGAGGGTATGAAGACAGAATGAATGTGCCATCATTTCATTCATTAGAATTGGAGAAACTATATCATAGGATCCCTCAAGAACCACCATATTCTTCATTAACTCACATTTGATTGAGGGCAGCCACTGAGCCAGGCACTGTGTGCAAGTCAGCAGACATAATGTATATATTTATTAAACAACAGACTGAATACTAAGAAAAGGCTTTAAATGCAAAGCAAGCCAAGAGGCAGTTTGCTATAGTGGCAATAACATGTCATTGGGATTCTGATAATCTGGGTTCATGGTCCATCACTGCTGCTTCTATGCTATGGGTAAGTTTCCTTGTTTTCCTCATCTGTAAAATAGAAATACTAATAACTCTCCTGCCTACTTCACAGGGCTATCATTTACAAGAATGAGCTTGTCGTTATTTAAATTGCTATTGCTTCTAGTACAACTGCTGCTGCTTCTAGACACAATCATTATTCTGGGAAGGGAGAGGCCAGTGTGAGTTCCCCAGGAAGGCTTCCTGGGGGAGGTAGAACTTGGAGCCTGGGCTGTTGCCATCTCATCCTAACCATTCCTATCTACAGCCTGACCTCTGCCCACTGCAGCCAGTGAGCTCTCTAGCCACAAGTCTGCTGTTTAATATCCTTACTACAACACAGATCACTCCCCTGATTCTAGCCTTTAAACTCCCCTTTGCCTTCAAGATAAAATCCAAACACCTCTAATGACTTCTGTGGTGCTGGGAAATCTTCTCCAATCTCAGCTCCTGCCAAGGCTGTCCTCACACCTTGCATTCTGCCTTTCTCAAGATTCCTCTTGCTCATAGACCTAGGTCTGAACATGCTCTTCTCTCCAGATAAAGCCCACCCAACTCCTCTATTCACCCATCTCATATCTAGTCAATCTTCAAGACATGGCTCAAGAACCACCTCCTCCAGGAAGCCTTCCCTGACCCCCACGTTGGGTTTTGTACTCCCCTCTGTTATCCCACTGTGCCCTTTGCCAACGTCTACCTCTAGCTCGGCACTTAACACAGTGCTTTGTTATTGCTTGCTCATCTGTTCCTCCAGTCTGCAAAGATCTTGAGGACCTGGAAAGTGCCTTGCACCTCTGCATCTCCAGAACACCCAGAGGTCTCTCAAAAAATAATTGCTAAATGAAAATATAAACAAGGGAAGAGAGCAGAATCAGTGGAGAGAAATGAAAAAGGCATTCCAGGCAGTGTAGTCAGGACAAACAAAGGCATGGAAGCTGGAATAAGTTGATGGTGGTGGGGTGGAAGAGTAATAAGCAGGCAAGTGAGTCCAGAGCCTCTGCTGGAAGGGATGACTAGGAAATAGGACTGGGAGGCTCAGTAGTGCTGGTCACGGAGGCTGTAAATGCTGGACCTGACCCCATAGGAAATAGTATAGTATGTGTCTGGGGACTTCCTTGGTGGCACAGTGGTTAAGAATCCGCCTGCCAATGCAGGGGACACGGGTTTGATCCCTGGTCCGGGAAGATCCCACATGCCGCGGAGCAACTAAGCCCCTGTGCCACAACTACTGAGACTGTGCTCTAGAGCCCGTGAGCCACAACTACTTAAGCCTGCATGCCCTAGAGCCCGAGCGCGCCGCAAGAAGAGAAGCCACCGCAGTGAGAAGCACGTGCACCGCAACGAAGAGTAGACCCCGCTCACTGCAACTAGAGAAAGCCCTTGCACAGCAACGAAGACCCAACACAACCAAAAAATGTAGGTCTGACAAGGTGATGGTATTCTGAGACATTTATTCCAAGGAGGGAAGAGATGGGACCTGGGCGCCTGCCCTGTGTGCTGGAAGGGTGCCTGGAGAAGAAACTTGGCTGGTACCAGGTAGGAGTCTATTTGGCAGTGATGAGGGCAGGTCAGGCACAAACTTGGTGCAGGGATTTTGCAGATGTAATTAAGGTCCCCAATCAGTTGATTTTGAGTTAATTAAAAGGGAGATTATCCTGAGTGAGCCTGCTTAATCAGATGAAAACCCTTAATAGAGGAGCTGGGCCCTCACTGAAGGAAGAGACTCAAAGCAACAGAAACAGTCTTCTGCTGGCCTTAAAAAAGCAAACATTCATAGTGTGAGCACCTATAGAGAGGGTTGGCTTCTAGGAGATGAGGGCCTCAGTCCCACAACTACAAGGAACAGAGCAGAGAACCCCTTCACAGTCTCCATACCACAGCTCTACAGACTTCCAGGATGCTCTCCCTATATCCTGGGCTTTAGACCCACTGGGCTAGTAATTCCACCCCCAACCCCATTACCCTATTCCAGCTTCATGCCTTTCTTTCTGCCCAGACTTCTGACTTACAGAACTGTGAGCAAATAAATGTGTGTTGTTTAAAACTGCTAAATTTATGGTATTTGGTTACACAGCAATAGATAACTAATACAGAGAGGAAAAAACATTTGACCTATAAGGTTTACTTCTAATCTTAGCCCCTTTCTCAAGGACATCACTAATCTAAGAGATCTTGAATCAGCAAAGTATCAAAGAAATGCATCCAGTGTGAGCTTCTGTAGGGTCTTTTTCATGAAGAAGACTCCACAGAGAAGAATGGCTACAGCTCTCCCACTAGTTTGAAACATCCCCAAGGCCAGAGACCACATTTCCTGCTACCTGTGGATCCTTTCTGCCCACCCTCCTGCCTTCCCTCCAGGCCCTTGCATTTCTCAGGTATTAGGAAACCTTAATTGGTTAAGGTTTTCAAGGCTCTCCTCTCAAGAGAACAGGCATTGGAAACGACCCAAGGGTCCCTCTTTAGGGGCTTTGATAAATAAATCATGTTACATCCATATAATGAAATACTATGAAGCTGTTAAAGTAAAAAAACAAGCCATGTGTAGAGCTATGGGGAAAATCTCCTGGATATATATTGTTAAGTGAAAAAAGCAAGGGCTAGAACAATGAACATACCACCTTTTGTCTAAGAAAGGAGGACTATAAACACATTCATTTGTATGGGCTCCTGGAGGCGCTGGGAAGATAAAGCAAAAGCAAATTAATCCAGTTCCCTATAAGAGGTGGAATGGGGTTGGAGCAGGGTGAATGAAGATGGTAAAAACGAGAGTCCTCAATACATTCCTTTTTTTTTTTTTTAAACGGGAGAAAATCGAATTTAATTTCATACATACAGAAACACCACATACATAAGAAGTTCAAAAACAGAAAGGTAAAATGAGGTATATATGCCATCCTGAGCTAAGGAATGGCTTAGTGGCTTCCAAGTACAAGAGGATAATTCACATGGACAATAAGAGGGGAATCAAATATTGGGTAATTAGTTTGCTCCACCATGCAACTGGCTTACTCAGATAAAATTTTTCTCTGGTAATAATTCTCATTCTGGGAAAGACCCCCAATTTAAATCCTTCTAGGTAGTTAAGGGAGGGGCAGAAGTTTATCTTGAGATTGCAGGATCTCAACTGCCTTTACCTCAAAATAATCAACTGGGGCTTCCCTGGTGGCGCAGTGGTTGAGAATCTGCCTGCCAATGCAGGGGACACGGGTTCGAGCCCTGGACTGGGAAGATCCCACATGCCGCGGAGCAATTGGGCCCGTGAGCCACAACTACTGAGCCTGCGCGTCTGGAGCCTGTGCTCCGCCACAAGAGAGGCTGCAACAGTGAGAGGCACGCGCACCGCGATGAAGAGCGGCCCCCGCTCGCCGCAACTAGAGAAAGCCCTCGCACAGAAACGAAGACCCAACACAGCCAAAAATAAATAAATTAATTAAAAAAAAAAAAAGAAAGGGGTGAGCTCAGGAGAGAAGCAGGGATGAGATGGGGGGGCGGTGATACTGAGGGAGTCACAGCTTTGGGGGATCCTGGGAGAAAAGGAAGACAGGGAGAGCATCGAAGAGAGGAAGGAGAAACGTGTGTGTGTCTGGGGGGTGGAGGGCAGGGAGCAGCAGGCAGTAAGTCTTTCATTTCTCTCTCTTAAAATCCCATTTTCCCCAGAGCCAGCCCTTCCCCAGGGCCACACTCTCAATGTCCCTCTGTTCTGCTCCGGCAGCAGAAGGTTTGGCTCTTAGGAGGGGCCTATGTAGAGCCGTGCCCGCCCCTCCCCACCATCTGACGGCCCATTGTGCCCTCGGAGCTTGGAGGGGTGATTCTGAGGGGCACATTCCCTCGGCTCCGGGGAAGTCTCTGGTTCCCAGGGCTCCCCGGTGCAATCGGCAGCAGAAGGGGCCGGCTCCCAGGCTGGGGAGGGGGCTGCAGGTGGGGGATGGGCAGCCAGGGAATGACTGCGGCCTCAGCTGGCGGGGTCTCCTCCTGCCACCTCCGCCCCTCGGCCCTGCGGCAGCTGGGCCCGCGCCCTCTCCTTCCCCCAGGCTTTTGTGGCTCCAGTTTATTTTCCAGTTAATGAAGTGGGGGGAGGCTGCGTCCTGGCCGCTGCCCCTGGAGACGCTGAAGTTCTGAAGGCATCTCCTCCCGGAGGCTGCAGCCTGCGCCCCCGGCCCCTTCCCTCGCCCGCCCCTGCCCCAGGCGGCCTGCGGGTCCCACCTGCCAGAGCGTCTGCTGCCTGGGGTCTCACCCCGCCCGCCCGGGGCCAAGGCCAAAGCAGGCGTCCTAGGGTGGTGTGAGGGAGGAAAGGAAAACCCTGCAGCCGAGGCCGAACTCTCCTTCTGCCGTTTGCTGGCTGTGTGTCTTCCAGCAAGTCACTCAGCCTCTCTGAGTGTAAGACGAGCGGTGGAGTCTGGGAACTTAGCTCTTCTCTTTGGAGTCAGGGGAGGTGAGGGAAACAGGACCTAGATCGCCGGAAACAGAGAGGAAACAAGCTTCTGTGTTTATCCAGGCTTTGCAGCCTCCCAGCTGAGCAACCTGGAGCAGGTGACCTAACATCTCTGGGACTTTAGTTCCTTCATCTGTAAAATGGAGGAAACAAACAGTTTCCAATGAAAGAAACAAGTAGTTTCTAATGGGGCAAACAAGTAGTTACTGAGGGGGGTAAATGAGATAATTCACAGTTAAGCATTTATAATAACATGGGCTCATAATAAAAAGTGCGGCCATTATAATTATTATTATTCAGCATTATCTTAATAAAATACCAATGCTGTGGACAGAGATCAACCCTATTTTACGGGCCCTGAAGCCCGTACGGGGAAGTGGTGGGGAGGGTCCTTAATAAAGGAAAGGAATATGCAAAATTATAAACGCAAAAGTAGGTAAGAAGTGACCATTTATTTTAAAAATGAAAAAAGGATTCATAACAAGCTACAGCTTTTAAAAAGTTGACAAATCAAAAATCATTAAAAATCCAGAAAAGTAAAATAATCATTTTTATTAATTAACTGCCTGACGCACCCATATAATATTTTTCTCTCCTTTTTTGGCTGTGTACCCTTTGATTCCTCATAATGATTCTGTAATGTTTTTAATAGAGGAGAAGGATAGTTCAGCTTTCCTCTGGAATGGTTGATCAAAATTTATCTTTTTATTACTGATAGTCTTTAAACATGTCTTTCAACTTTAAAATTGCTATTGGTAATACCATCTGTAATTTTAGGATTTTTGTCATTTTTGGAAAAGGAAAAACCTATACACTTTTTTAAATTATTTATTTATTTATTTATTTTTGTCTGCGTTGGGTCTTCATTGCTGTGCGCGGGCTTTTCTCTAGTTGTGGCGAGCCACTCTTCCTTGCGGTGCGCGGGCTTCTCATTGCCGTGGCTTCTCTTGTTGCAGAGCATGGGCTCTAGGTGCGAGGGCTTCAGTAGTTGTGGCTCATGGGCTCTAGAGCGCAGGCTCAGTAGTTGTGGCGCACGGGCTTAGTTGCTCTGCAGCATGTGGGGTCTTCCCGGACCAGGGCTCGAACCTGTGTCCCCTGCGTTGGTAGGTGGATTCTTAACCACTGTACCACCAGGGAAGCCCAAACCTACGCACTTTTTTAAAAAGTAATTGAGCTGTAAGATATCAGGACAGTTCGAGTTTTCTTATGTTGTAACTAATCTTAAATACTTGTTATAAAGGACACCAGTCATTACTAACCAGTTTGTCCTCATTGTAGTGGTCTATTATGAGTTTTATGTTATCTTTATCAAATCACTAAGAAATTTAAAACTTTTCCCACTGTAATTGTATGTGTTACCCTCTTCATTAATTGGATTATTAAAGAATCCCAGAGCCTGTTAGAAAACTATATCTCTTCCCTTTTTTTTTTTTGGCCGTGTTGCATGGCATCCAAGATCACAATTCCCAACCAGGGATGGAACCCATGCCCTCTGAAGTGGAAGCAAAGAGTCCTAACCACTGGACCGGCCAGGGAATTCCCACTATCTCTTCCTCTTAATGCAGTGTCTCTTTGGGGATAATCTGAGTTTTGTGTTACAATTCCCTTCCTAATGTCAGAATAATTTCTATCTAATCATTTAATATAAAAATACACAGGAAACATTTTTGTATGGTATATTTATAATTTATACGCTACATCATTAGGCATATTCCTGACAGGAAAGAACTTCCATTTTAACAAAGCATCAGTGAGAACCAAACCCAACACTTGCCATATTACACGTCAGGTGATTAGAAGAATTTTCCATGGACTAGCTTCCGCTTTCCGTGCCTCCAGGTCCGGGTGCTAGAGGACACGTTCTTGCCACCACGACCCTCTGGCTGTGCATCTACATGTCCCAATGCTGCATGAGTCAGCTTGGTGACCGTAGGAGCATTCCCGGAAGCCATCCCAACACCAGAGAGTTAGCATAACCATTCATGCAAGTGATTGTGAGCTATACCACATAAACCTTTAATCCAACCTAAATGAACTCCCAACTCAATTTCCCCTTAGCCAGACTCCCAGAATGCCCGTGGCTTCTCTACCACCTGACAAGAGGGGAGGTGGAGGTGGAGGGGAAGTTATAATGAAAAGAAACTACAGACATAATCAGTTGTGATTACAATATCTTACTCTTGCATGTTTTATGCAGAACCGCATGAACACATAGGCAGGGTACCACCCAGGGCCTTAGAAGGAGCAAGTGAGCTTCATTAACTTCATGGTAAGTTTGCCTCTGCTTGTGGACTCTTGGGCCAGCTATAATTTTATGGGCTCTAGAAGATTTCTCTATAGTACCCCCAAAATGCCTCCTTATCAAGTATAAAGATGTCTATAACTACACTGTCAGACATATATTTCTTTGGTTAAAGCATTGCCCCAGTGCTACTCTCTTTTAAAATATATCTGGGAATTCCCTTGTGGTCCAGTGGTTAAGACTTTCACTGCCAAGGGCCCAGGATCAGTCTCTGGTCAGGGAACCAAGATCCCACAAGCCGTGCGGTGCGGCCAAATATATATATATATATATATATATATAATATATATATATATATTATATATATATATATATATAATATATATTATATATATATTTTATATATATCTGTGGGGGTGGGAGGATATGGAGTCTTTCACATTTTAGTATAAACTCATTCGACAGTGAAAGTTTAGAGCAGCAAGAGTGCTCTCAAAATTGTGGAATAACACTTCAAGAAAGAGACTGTATCACCAAAGGCAAACTTCTTTCAATTCACACTTTGCGCGGGGAATGAACGTGCTGGATTCTGCAGCCAAATCTGGGGGTGCAAGCGGCCTATGTGAGAAGGTGGAGTTGTGGGGAACACCTATAGGAACTCAGCATTATTTTTAGTCACTTTTCAATTCTGAGCAATAATGGAAGAGATAAGAATCACTTATAATATTAATAGCAATTTTTTAACGAGATCACTTGGCTTGTTAAATAGTTTGAATTTTATTCACTGCCTTAAGCCACGTGCTGGTGGCCTAGATGAGGGTGAGTGGAGAAGACACATAATTTTTCTGATTTGCTCTGGCTTGCTTCCTGCACGGTCACCTGCCCCCACTTCCCAATCTCTGCTTCCCAAACTCTGCTTGCCCGAGACCATGACTCAGGTCCCAGCCTAACTGAATTGCACCACCAAAACCCTACTCCCCACCCACCTTGGGTAATTTCTAGTTCCCACTTTCCCAGAGGTAAGCATCTGATGGTTTGTTGGTGAGAAAGAGAATCTCAGTTCACCGTTGCTTCTCTTTCCATTTAAGACTCTAAATAGAGGTGGCGGTAAAATCACCCAAGAAGATCCAGAAGCAGAGGAGGAGAGATGGAGAGGAAAGCCAGTGTCCTGAGCAGTGGGTGACTGCCAGGTGACTGACTGTTTATCTCAGTCTCTCTCGCTGGCTCTGAGCTTTCTTTCCCCCATGTAAATGAGGTAGGAGAGGGGCAGGTCCCCAGAACACAGAAAGGGCCTGGGGCTTCTTCTTTCAAAGCAGTGATTCTCTCACAAGCCTCCTCAGAAAACTCTACTTTGATAACCCCAGCACCTGAGCAAGCCACCCTGGAACCAGTTGTGAAGAGGCAGGCTGTCAGCTGGCTGTGTGTGGTGTCTTTGAGAAGAGAATGCAAATCCCGGGATATTAGATAGAAACCAGGCTATAGAGCACTTAGCGCAAGGTCTCCAGGAATAGAAGAAACAAGGTAGATTTTGACATACTTGTTAAGAATCCTATGGTCACATTTATTGACACTTGCTCTGTACCTTTGGTCAAGGTACTTAACCTCTCTCTGCCTCAATCCCCCTACACAGAAGTGGAGATGTTGACACCCTTCTAGTCATTGTGAGGATTGAAAATCATGCCAGTACAGCTTCTAACACCATGCTGGACATGTTGTAGATGCTCAAGGGGGACTAGTGTCCCAGAAGGAATAGATATTTGATTGAACAAACATTCTCTGAGCTTCTGCCATGTGGCAGGTCCTGAGAAGACCCTGAGGGAAGAACTAAGATGTACGGGGAAGGGACTCACAGTTTGAGGTGGAAATAAGACATGTCTGTGTGCAAGTTTATCATAGTAAACAAGTGACCTCAAGTTGCAGAGAGTGCAGTCAGTGGCGTTGTGAGGAGAGAACCAAAAGGTACACCATCCCACCAGGCAGCTCAGTGAAAATGTTGCATCTGAGTTGGGCCTTGAAGGAGCAGTTTTGACTGGAGATTTATGGTAGAAAAATACACCACATGGAGGGGAAAGCATGAGCAAAGGATGAAGGGGTGAACCCCTAGGGACGATTTGGGGAAACTCAGTGGAGACTAGCAACCACGTGGCGTATGTGAATAAAGCTGGAAGCTGATAAAGCTGTCCATGGAGGCCAAAGGTAAGTGAAGGCCATGGGGGCTCTGCATGTCTTAAATGTCCACAACTCACTGGGAAACGGGGAACGGGGGCAGGTTTTTGAATGCACAGTTTTTGGGGGAGAGACAGCCCCACTCCTCAAAGCATCCTGGTACTCCCAAAGCAGGGGCCCGGCCCAGCCATCCTGTTTCATGAGAAGAGCAGGTCTGTGGCCACCATCAAACAGGAGAAGGAGGGAGGACAAGCAGGCAGGGAGAAGTACTAGTGAGTTACACCATTATAAATACACTTTAGGGCCGTGTGACTTGGCCATAAATCGCTGCACTGTGCTCAGGTGATGTCACCCGATGCTTGGTGGTATTTATAGCTTTGTTCACTGTTCCTTGGGACTTTTTTTTTTTTTTTTTTTTTTTTTTTTTTGCACTTACATGCCATTTCTGCTCTTATTCTGGTGCTTTCAAGGATGATTATCTGGAACTTCCCCACTACTCAGTGGAGAAGTTCCTCCTGAGTCTAACTGCTAACCCTCTGGATCTGTACTTTGTTACAGGGAACCTAGCCCCCTCTCTACTGCAAGAAATTCTTTGTAGAATTCAGAATAGGGAACATCTCTCTCTTTTTCTCAGTCCTAAGAGCCTACTGTGTGCCAGGCGGTATGGTGACAGCAGTGAACAGTACTGGCAGTCTCTACCTATACAGGGCTTACAATCCAGCAGGGAAGACAGACACTGAATACCTAATTACAAGTGTGATTAATGCTGCCAGTGAAAATAGAGGGTGCTTGAGGGCAATAATGAGGTGATCTAACCTGTTTGGAGGAATTAGAGAAGCTTCCATGGAGAAGTGACATTCAGTGTGAGGTCTAAGGGGTGAGTAGGGGATGAGGGGGGGGGGTTAGGGGCCAGGGTGGAAAAGAACATTGCAGGCAAGGGAACAGGGCATGTGGAGGCCCCATTGAAGACAGATATGTGGCCAGTTCCAAAAACTCGGAGAAGCCTGTCAGAGCTGGAGTATAAGGGGCAAGAGGGAGTGTGGGAAGCAGAAGGCTGGAAGGCAAGACAGAGCCATCGCAGGCAGGCTCTTGTAGCAAATGGGAAGATTCTGAGTGTGATCCACAGGGCACCGGAGTCACCAGTGAGTTTTAAGCAGGGGAAATAGGTGGTTACATTTGAGCTTGAGAAAGACCACTGGGGCTGCAGACACACAGAACTGCAGAGAACAGAACTGAGCAGACACCGAGAGGCTAACAGAACTGAGCAGACCCCGAGAGGCTGTTGCTGGTGGTCTAGACAGGAGAGGCCATAGCATATGGACCAAGGTGGTAGCAGTGGAGACGGAAGGAAATGGACATAACTAATAACCACCAACAGGAACTGGAGACTGATTAGTGATGAATGGGGAGGAAGAAAGAGCAGTCAAGTACAGCAGGTCTTTGGTTTAAACAACAGGATGGAGGCTGGTCCCAGTCTTTTTTTTTTTTTTTTTTTTTTTTAATCGCGTTATTGAGGGATGATTTATGTACATACAAAGTGCTGCACCTATTTAATGTATAGAACCTGGTGAGTTTGGAGGTAAGTGTTCATCCATGAAACCATTGCCAATATCTGTGCCATAAACATATCCATCACCTCCAAAAGTTTCCTTCTGCTTCTTTCTATATATTATCATTATTATTTTTATAGAATTATGGAGGAGATAAGCTGGTGGTTGTTTTTTTAAGCTGCCAAGTTTGTTTGGTTTTTTTTTTTTAATTTATTTATTTTTGGCTGTGTTGGGTCTTCATTTCTGTGCGAGGGCTTTCTCCAGTTGCGGCAAGCGGGGGCCACTCTTCATTGCGGTGCGCGGGCCTCTCACTATCGCGGCCTCTCTTGTTGCGGAGCACAGGCTCCAGATGCGCAGGCTCAGTAGTTGTGGCTCACGGGCCCAGCTGCTCCGCGGCATGTGGGATCCTCCCAGAGCAGGGCTCAAACCCGTGTCCCCTGCATCGGCAGGCAGATTCTCAACCACTGTGCCACCAGGGAAGCCCTATATTATTATTATTTTTTTTTTTTTTATTTCAACGTAAGATTTACCCTCATAGCAAATATTTGAGCACAGTACAGCGTTGTTGATTACAGGCACTAAGCTGCACAGTAGCTCTCTTGGATTGACTCCTCTTGCATAACTGAAACTTTGCACCCTTTGACTAATACCTCCCCTTTCCCCCTCCCCGTCCTCTGGCAAACACCATCCTGCTCTCAGGTAGAGCCTCTTGAAGGACCACCGGAGGAGGAGCCAGGTTTCTGCTATTTTGTTATTTTTCATTGGGGGCAAATCTTTCCCAGGGATTTACTTTCCCCTAGACCTAGTCCCAGAGCCTAGACTCGGGCTTTACGTGGGGAGGACTTGGGGATGGGGCTGGAGGGAGCTGGAGGCTCAGGGATGAAGGCTGGTGGAGGAGGGGAACTGCCATGCCTGTCAGAAGAGGACTAGGTGCCAGTGCCTTATTGCTGCCTGTGTCTCAGAGGCTGGAATGGAGGCACTAAAGGGACATTAAATCAACATTCTCCATCTGTCCAGTTAGGAAATGCCACCGAAACCAGCAGCCAGACCCTGCCTGGCAGCCACTGCTAGGCCTGTTCCCTGGCCCAGAAGCTGGGAAGCCAGTGGGAGCAGGGAGGACTACTCTGGCCTGGAGCGTGGCTGTCTCACGTAGGAAGACCCACCATGTCATGTGCAGGGAGGAAGGAAATTGGTCCCTGACCCTGGCTCTCAGGAGGAATAGAAGCAGTTCTTAAACCGGGAGGGGTTTCCCTGGCGGTGCAGTGGTTAAGAATCCGCCTGCCAATGCAGGGGACACGGGTTCGAGCCCTGGTCCGGGAAGATCCCACATGCCGCGAAGCAACTAAGCCCGTGCGCCACAACTACTGAGCCTGCGCTCTAGAGCCCGAGAGCCACAACTACTGAGCCTGCGTGCCACAACTACTGAAGCCCACGTGCCTAGAGCCCATGCTCCACAACAAGAGAAGCCACCGCAATGAGAAGCCCGTGCACCACAACCAAGAGTAGCTCCCGCTCTCCGCAACTAGAGAAAAACCCACGTGCAGCAACGAAGACCCAATGCAGCCAAAAATAAATAAAAATAAAATAAATTAAAAAAAAAACAAAAACAAAAACAGGGAGCATTTATAGAACAGCCCTATATATGTCCTGATGGAACCCCTCAGCAGGCATCTCTAGGGAACGGTCTCTGCCTCCTTAGCAGAAACAAACATATGATGACAATATCATGGGGCTGTTAGAGCTAGAGGAAACTGAGGCCCAGAGAGGGGAGCTGTCTTATTTAAGGCCATATTTCAGACTTTGAAGATCTTAATTCTCAATACTCAATTCTAGGACACTTTCCTTGATGTCTCCAAGCTAGGTTCAGTAACTGGTGTTCTGCACTCTTAAAGAAATGGGCATGTTTCTATCTCTGTGCTTCCCAACTCAGTTGTAGCTATCTATAAATCTTTCCCACTAGACTGTGGCTCCAGGAGAACAAGGGGTGTGTTTTATTCATCTTTTTGTTTCCTAAGTGCTTAGCCTAGTGCCTGGGCTTAGAGTAAGCTTTCATTACATGTTTGTGGGGTGAAGAGATGGATGAATGGGTGAACAAACTAATTAATTAATCTTAACCCAAACCCTTAGCAGGCCTCCACTGGGGTTATTAGGACTGGAGTGACATTTTTTTGTTGAGTGTTTTAAAATTTTTATTAGTTTTTAAGTTTAAATCATTTAAGACTGTTAATTTTCCCTTTAAGCACAGCTTTGGCTATATCCTGTAAGTTTGTTTTGGTTTTTAATTGAAATATAGTTGATTTACAATGTTGTGTTAGTTTCTTAGATTCTGGTGTACAGCAAAGTGATAAAGTTATACATATATATATATACTCTTTTTCATATTCTTTTCCATTATGGTTTATTACAGGATATTGAATATAGTTCCCTGTGCTGTACAGTAGGACCTTGTTGCTTATCCATTCTATATATAGTAGTTTGTTTCTGCTAATCCCAAACTCCCAATCCTTCCCTTCTGGAGTGACATGGCTAAGGGTTGTGCTTTAAGGTAATGGCTCCCCTTATAATAAGGGTTAAGTAAACCTAACTCTGTATTTCCATTCATGTGAACCTTATTCAACTTCACCCTTAAACCTACTATGATGTTCAATAACCTTAATACAACTTCAGCCCATAATCTTAGCTGCCAGCTTGAATGCAAACATAAACCACAATTCTCACAGCCAGACCTGTTACTAAATAGATCTAATGATGGGTGGTTTTAGGTCTTCAAAGAAGCACTAGGGAATGCTAAAGATCAGGAGACTGTGGACTTGGGAGTAGGATCCAAGGGAACTAAAACCAAGGGCCAAAGGAAGATGAGAGACTCTCTCTTTCTCCTTCGCATCCCCACCATCTGCTCACTATGGTCTCTGATTTTCAGATGCCTACGGGAGACCAGAGCTGCATAATGATCAGAGCTGTTTGGACATAAGGGGTGCCTTTGCTGACAAAAGCACTTGGAATGGGCCTGGGGTGCAGGGGTGGGAAAGTAGGAGTTAGCAAGAATCCTGGCCTAAGAGGCAAGAGGCCTGCCTGGGTTCTGGTGCCAGTCTTACTCTGACTATGACTTACTTTGTGACAGATCATTTCACCATCTCAAGGGGGAATGGACCTCATGTTGTCTGAGGCTTCATCTAGTTCTGGAGCTTGATGTTTGAGTCATTAGTTGACATTACTTTCCATTTTTTCCTAATTAAGTCTATTCCGCACTCTCCCCTCCTCCATACCCACTCCCCACCTCCCTGCCCCTGTCCAGGGCCCCTGAGTGCTGACTCTCTCCTCTCTTTCCCTGAGCTGATCTCCTCAACTGGGCTGCTCATTTGAAGCAGGAATCGTCCAATCCCTGTGAGCTGAGGCAACGAAATCCTCATTAAACCTAATAAGAGGTAACTGGTCCATTTAGCACAAATTGTCTCCCCATGTTGGGATGTGAAGCAGTGAGAAAGAGGGGGATGAAATGCATGGGAAGGAATGGACCACAGTTGCTCACAGGCAAGGCTGGTGCGTGGTAAACACACCCTGGGAGCCTGCCTTTGCCAAGGTCACTCTTTCTACTCCCCTACCTCGGAGCAGCTTCAGCCTATCCAAACCTCTCCCCAGATATTTTGGGCACTCATCCTCAGTAGACAGTCCCTTCTGGGGTCTGACCTTTAGTCCTTTGCTTCAATAGCAGCACTGCTCCCTCAGATATCCTCCGACACCCAAGCCCCATCCAAGGAGCCCGATTCCTTGTTCCACCATCCCCCGAGGGACCTGCTGCCCTTCTTCCTGCCCCCACTCCCACCCCTCACAGTACAGATTTGAATCTCTCCCCATCGCCAATAAGAGAATCTGTCTCTACTCTGATCCTCATACATCTCAAAAGCTGGGCATCTTAAGGAAGAGGAGAACAAGAGAAAACAGACTGGTGTAGCAGCAGGAAAGCCCAAGGCCTGACATGTGGAAGGACTTATGCAGCCACCTGGGCTATACGACACAAAAGTGGAGGAGTAATGAGGACAAGCCCCTTTGCTGGGAGGACTTCAGAAGAAAGGGTGCCTCTCTCACTGCTCTGGGCTGCAGTCTCTGCAGCAGGGGGAGGGACACGGTGACCTCTGGCAGCTCCTCGCTCTCGGGGACTCAGGGTTTCCTTTATGGTCGGGATTATTTTCCAGGCTGAAAATCAGCATCTTGGCCTTTCCCTTTTGTGCCTCTGGTAAGCAGCAGGAACACAATCCTCCGCCCCCTCTAGGGGGAGAAAGGACAATTTATCGAATTGTTCTGCCGTTCTTAGCCCTCACTGAGACAAAGAATTCATTTCCATCTCTCAGGGTGGCTTCTCCTGCTGGTGGTCATAAATTGCCTTGCTGCTCATTCCCTGACCTCTTGATCTCTTTGCTTTTGTGCTCAGAAAATGATTAATATTTAACTCCATATACAACTCTTGGCTGCTTCTCGCCTTCCTTCAGGGTGAAGAAGCCTCCTTAGGGATTACTCCCTCTACCTCCAGGCCCCGCACACTTCTCCCTGGGCAGGGCCCTGTGCATGGGGATGAGGACTAACCCAGCAGCCGGACCCAGCTAGCTTACTGGGTGCACAGCACTGTTCTAAGAGCTGTGTGGATATGGACCCATTTAATCCTCACAACCACCCCATAAAGTAAGTACTATTATTATCTCTGTTTTCAGATGAAGAAATCAAGGATTAGAGAGGGGAGGTAAATAGGCTGCCCAAGGTCACACAGAGAGTAAGGGGCAGAACCTGGATTAGGATCGCCTCGGGCTGGTTTCCATGCTCACGTACCTTGCTTTCCGCTAGTCTGCTGCTTCTCTGAGGGGGAGAGGGTACCCAGCTTCTTCCTTGCCCTCGGGGAGCTCCAGACTGAGAGGACATGCATAGCTCTTGCCCCAAAGGAGCCCCAAGTTTGATGGGGAGGCAGATATCCTGTCCTGGGGAGGTATGTCTAGTCTGATGGAAAAGACACAGACGTTGCTTCTGGGAGCATCCATCGGATACTGGGGACTCAGCCCCAGGATGTCCCCCGTTTGATGAGAGTTATGTGATTAAACTCGAGTAGACTCAGTTAATCCAATTAGAATTGTGAACATTCATTTGAGAGAGATGAGAATGGAGGAAAGTTAAGAGAGCTTAATTGGGGTTCTCCCCAGAAGGAGGGGAGGGCAAAGCAGGATTGGCAATAAGCGGAACTGCTGGTAGAGGGAAGAGGGCACGGCAGGCACCTCATGGCGTGCACCCTTGCTGAGGGTAATGCCTGGAAAGCAGGGGGTTTGCTTAGCTCAGTGATTCTCAACCCTAGCTGCCCATCAGAATTACCTGGGGAGGTGTTTTAAAATCCTGATGCTTGGGGCTTCACCCAAGAACAATTAATCGTTGGGAGTGAGGCCAAGGCACTGGTGATTTTTAAAAGCCCCTCAGGAGATCCTAATACACAGCTGGTGTTGGGGACCCCTAGCTGGAGTTAGGGTCTTAAGCTCTGGCATCTGGGATATTGACTGGCTTTTGTGGAGGGGATTCTGGAGAATTGTGTTTGCTATGAACAGGGCTGGTAGGAACTGGGGATTAAAGGCAGGGAGGGGGAAAGGGAAGTTAAGGGACCACGAGAGGGAAGTGAGATTACTGCTTTGGCTGTTAAGGATCTGGAGAAATTTGGCTTCTCTGTTGCTAGGGTTTCTAGGTGAGATAAGAGGCCAAGGGGAAGGGAAAGCTTTGATAACCCAGTCCCTCCTCACACTGAGAATCACCATCAAACCTGAATAGCAGAAGCTGGAAGGTGGGCAAGAAGCACTCACTAAGCTAAGAATATTCTCTTCCCTCTCTCTGGACTTTTTCTTCTAAACGTTTTCCTACATCGTATCACCATGGGCCTCCTGTCCACGCAGAATGAAAAGGGGAAAAGACTGTCTCACTGATACTGTACGAACATCCCTACCTCAGGGCCCTTGTATTTGCTGTTTCCACCTACCTGATATATTCTCCCCTCAGATGCCTGAACATCTGAATCTCTCAGGTCCTTCAGGTTTCTGCTTAAATGTTACTTTAGCAGAGCAGCTTTCCCAGTAAGAGTAGCAATTTCTCCTTCCCTTCCACTCCCTATTCATTGTATCCTGCTTTATTTGTCCCTCATAGCATTTACTACAGCCTGGTGTATTCTATGATTTTTCTACTGCCTCTTCCTGCTTTGCAGAATGGAACACTATGAAGGAGGGACTTTGTTAAATAAAAATTTTTTTTCATTGTTATATCTCCAAGGCCTCGAATTTTGACTGGAACATAAGCAGACACTGAAGAAATATCTGTGGAATGCAAGATTAATGGATGAGTAAATGAAAAGCCCTTGTGTGTCTGCACGTTGGTGTGTGGCTCTTTGTATGTATTTGTGATTATATTCCTATTTCTCTGGGTTAGGTATGCTCTTTATTTTTAAACTGTGTGTTTGCCTGTGCACATGTGTTTCTGAACATATGGAGGACTCTTTGGGTCTATGCATAGTGTGCTTCTGAATGTGAGTTTGTGTGTGTTTCTGCCTGTGTTTCTGTGTCTTCTGTATGTGGATGTGTCTGGACCCTTCAGCCTGGTGTCAGGATCTGTGGAAGAAAGAGGCGTTGTAACTGCCTCGCACCAGCAGAGGGCACCAAAGAGCCATGTGCCTGAAATCCAGAAATCTTGCCGGGTCGTTAGGGACTCCGAAGACTTAGGATCCGGGAGGAAAGAAGTGGAGACCTCTCTGGACCAATACAGTGCTGTAAAGTTGTGCAATTCCTGTGCAGTTTCTGATATTTCTCCTCAACTCATTCCCTAGAACCCAGAGGTCGAGGCACCCCCAATCCTGTGAGCAGAAGCATCCGGTTAGGGGCTGGGAGAGAGGCTGGTTGTCAAGCTGGGCTCTTTAAGAACGAGGAGAACCTCATCAATCTCCAGGAATTCCTTCCCCTCCCAGTACCCAGATCCCTCAGCCTCAAAGGATCTGAAACTCTGTGCTTGGAGATCCTCCTGTGGCTGCCCTCTCCTCGGCCTTTGGAAGCCCTCTAGTTGACTACTTTCTGGATGGGTAGATAGATGCCCAAGATGAACAAAGGAAGGAGTCAACTGCGCCTCTCCCCCACCGGCTGAGAACTCCAATACAGCCTGGTGTCACTATGTGCTGGGTGAGGCCCCCCTGGCAGGGGCCTCGGTCCGGTCCAGGAAGCAGCTGGAATTCTTCAGCTTTGGGTTTTGTAGGTGGGAAGAGAAGTGTATCCCTCCTCACCTCCAGCATTCACCAGTCAATTGAGAATTCCCAATTTGGGGGATGTAGGGGTTAGATTCTGGGTGTGGAATTAACAAGAAAAAAAAATAGGATTTTATCCTTTTTGATTCCATGAACAGCCACCTGCCCACCCCCTCCTCTCCCACACACGCTTACACACACCCAAACACACCCAAACACTCACACACCCTTCCCCACCAGTCATTCCCCTGGGCTAAAGGCTTAGTCCTCAGCCCATGCCCCGCCTCCCCAGTCTACTGCCTAGTTCCGTAGCCCGGGACCAGGGCTGTATATACATGAGAGGGAGGTGCGGGGGGCAGGGGTCCAGCCGTCCCAGCTCCAGCGCCCGCTTCTGTCACGTTAGTTACCCCCTTTGCCCTCCACCGCTTTCTCTCTTGGCGCTCCGTCTATCTCAGTTCCAGCGAGGGGTGTGAGTGCGTGTGTGTGTGTGTGTGTGTGTGTGCGTGCGTGTGCGCGCGCACTGGGGGGGCAGGGGGAGGGCTGTGGAGGGAGGCGCCGTCGGAGGGAGAGTAGACGTCAGGAGGAGGGACTGAGGCGGGAGAGAGAGGGAAGGAAGAGAAGGGGGGAGAAAGGGAGAGCAGAGATCGAAAGAGACCCAGAGAGATAAAGCTTGAGGCGAGAAATAGTAAAAAGGCGGGGGGGGGGGGGGAGGGGGGAAGAAGGAGGGGTGGAGAAGAGGGAAAGGGAGAGAGAGTGAGAGAGAGAGAGCGAGCGAGCGACGGGACCGGGAGGAAAGAGAAATAGAGAGGAGCGGAGGGAAGGGAAGTGAGTTTGTGCGCGTGAGTGCGTGTGCGTGTGCGTGTGCAGGGGCGGGCGCGGGCGGGCGGGGGGCGGGCTCCCGGGCTCCCCTCCTCCCCAGCCCGCTCCTCTCGCTCCCTCGCCGACTGCGGGCCCCAGCCGCGGGCGGGCGGACGGCGGGCGGACAGCATGCTGAGCCTCCTCGTTTGGATCCTCACTCTCTCCGATACTTTCTCCCAAGGTGAGAGGGCACCCGCCGCCCGCCCCCACCCCCGGCAGCCCGGGGAACACTGCGGGGCTCGGCGGCCCGCGGCCGGTCCCCCCGGGGTCCGGACGCCACGAGGCGGGGGCTGGGTCCCGGCGCGCAGCCCTGGGGGAGGGGGCGCGGAGTAACGGGGGGCTGGTGGCGAGGAGGAGTTTTCCGTTGATTTGCCCAAGTTGTTTCCTCCGGCTGCGCGGGAGACCGGTGAATCGGGGCCGCGAGGGCCGGGGGTCGGAGTGAAAAAGGGATCCGAACGCTCAAAGTCTTTTCCGGAGCATCTGGCAGCCCTACCTACCTCCACCCTCCGAGGCCGGGAGTCAGGACGCGCGGCTCTTGGCCGGGGGAAGGCTGGGAAGAGAGTGGGATTTTCGGATTCGGGGGTGGGAGGGGCGCGGAAAGCTGGGGGCCCGGGCTCCGGAAGATGCAGCTAAGGGAATCCCCGTCCTCCTTCCAGCCCAGCCCCTCGGAGGGCTGAGTCTGAGCGGCGGCTCCAGACTGCCTGGGGCTGCCCCCTTCAAAGGAAGGGAGCGGTGCCTCGGGGCCTCTGGTGGGGATTTGAACCCCTGCCCGCGGAGGCTCCGGGTCGGGAGTGGAGTTCCACAGGCAGCTTCGGGCCCGCTAGATATGGAAGGGGCCACTTGCGGGCGGGGCTCACACCCACGGGGGGTCAGGAAAGTGTTGATGTCCGGGCTTATTTGGGACTGGCGGGGGAGAGGCTGGGAGATGAGGGAGAGGTTGAGAGAGAGACGAGGATATTAGTGTATCCGGAGGCTGGGCTGGGGGGCGGCGGGGGAACTGAAGAAACCAAGGGCCCAGACTTCAACCCCGACTGGGGTCTGTAGGAGTGGATTCTTGTCTCCTGGGTCGGACTCTAAGGAAGATTTAATCCTGCTGAGCAAGCTCCCCCCACCCCCCTCCCCCCAAAAACTGGAGCTGACACACAGATGTTGACATACAAACACCAAAAACCAGCCATAGACACTGAGACAGACTGTTCACCTACTGAGACAGACGTACCCGCGAGCATCCCCCACACGGAGACAGACACATATACACAAAGACACTGACACATCTGAGGAAGACAGATTCCTCCCCCGTATCGGCACATGCGTGCACGTTCATGCACCCAAACATAACAAAACTCACAGACACAGTACATGTATGAGGCGGGCATTTACAAGGACACAACACGCGCACACACACACACACACTGAAACCCTTCCAGGGATACCAACCCTCCAGCTTGAACAAAGAAACTTGAACAGATATTCCTATAGGCAGACACTTATGGAGATGTACAGACAACAAAATGGAGGAGGTGGTCTCCTTTTTTTGGGGGGGGTGGGAATCTGGGAAGGGGGAAGTTAGCTTGGACAGAACACCCTCAGGCATTGCCCCGCTCTCAGTTCCCTTCCGGCCCGGTGGGTGTGTGTTTAGGGGTGGGGTGTTATGCTGGACCCCTCTCCTCCAATCCTGGCCAGGCGCCTCCCTGGCTCCGAAGCCTAAGCCTGGCTGAGTTGCTGGGGGCCGGTCTGTCGATCCATCATTCCCCATAGGGCATCCATGCCCCCCTCCCCCCCCACACACACACTTAGGATTTGGGAAGGGCGCACATCCATGGTGTGAGAAGTGGTGCTGGGGGAAAGGAGGCCTGGCCCTGGGGTTGGCAGGCCAAGCCAGCCACTTGGCAGAAAGTTGGGAAGATGACTTAAGTTCTGACTTTGTTCAGCCGGGCTGCTAGAGAAGGGGGAGATGGGGGAGGGCCCACGGTGATGAAGGAGGGGTCAGCTGGGTCTGTACTGATATGCGTTGGGCGCAAGCTTCTGTCTGCCCCTTTCCCCGCAGCCCTCATGTGTCAGCAACGTGGATACAAACGAGCTTCAAGGAACAAAAGCTGCAGTTAGCAAACAGGAGAGGCATGTGGATTGAATCGGGACAGAAACGGTCCTAGGGAAGTGTGTTGTGTGCCTTTCTCCCTTTGGAAAGGGGGGGAGGCGTGAGGGGTTAGCTGAGCTCCCATCGCCCATCCTCCAGCCGGGGTGAAAGCAAGACCTGATGAAAGTGTGCAAAAGTATTTGGGATGGGGGGAGGGGTTACCAAAGGGAAATAAAAGGGAGAGGATAGAACGGAGGGGAGAGGAAGTCACTCCTGAGTGTTCCTGGGAAGCTGAGCAAGGACTGGGGAGGAGGCAGGGCAGGAAGGAGTGGGGATCTGGGGCTCTTCAGGGTGGGGGGAGGTGGCAGGACCTCTCTCCTCAGCCTCCATCCTTAGAAAGAAAGAGTTGTAGGCAGGGACTGGGGCAGTGGTAGGGGAAACCAAGGGGGGGATCGCCAGGGGCTTGAGGGAGGGTGGCGGGGAGGTGGGGAGAAGGTGGGAGGAGAAGGCAGTTGAAATGAGGGGAGTGGAGAGGAGAGGGGAAGGGGACGTTCAGCCTAGGCAGAGAAATAAAAATCACGTTTTAAAGAATTTCAATGGGCTTCATCAATCTTCATTTTTCACTAAATAATTTTCTGTATCTTATCTAAATGAAAACCATTATCCTTCCCCCTGTTTCCATCATGCGCTGGCTCCTCAGACTGATTGCGCCGAAAATTGAAATATTTATTCATTTTCTGGGAGATTTTCTCGCTCCCCAGTCTCAGGGAGGAGAAATTGAAAAAGAAAGATTATAGCTAATCAGAGCAATGTGGGATGACAGGCTGGCCCAGGGTGGGAGCTGCCCAGGGGAGGGTGGAGGTGAAGGTAGGGGGAGAATCTGTCCCTTCAGCCCCCAGAGTCCCCCGGGCATCCCTGCCATTGCTTTGCAGGGCGGTGAGGAGTGAAGGGAAGAGGGCCTCCTAAATTCCCAGTATTCAGCTGCGGAGTACAGCTACATCCTGGCAGAGAACAAGAGTCTGGAAAAAAGAGTAGCTGGGAATGGACTCTCTCCTCCCTGTGCCACAACCCCCCCCCCTCCCTGACAAGATGTCCCACCCTTCTAGCCCAAAGCAGGATCTTGAGGTTGGGGAAGAGGCAGGGGGCGACATGGCAGAAATCAGGATACCAGGTCCCTCTCCTTGACCTTCTTTTTTTTTTTTTTTATAAATTTATTTATTTTATTCATTTATTTTTGGCTGCGTTGGGTCTTCATTGCTGCGCGCGGGCTTTCTCTAATTGCGGCGAGCGGAGGCTACTCTTGGTTTCAGTGCGCGGGCTTCTCTTTGTCGTGGCTTCTCTTGTTGTGGAGCACGGGCTCTAGGTGCGCGGGCTTCAGCAGTTGTGGCACGCGGGCTCAGCAGTTGTGGCTCGCGGGCTCCAGAGCGCAGGCTCAGTAGTTGTTGCGCACGGGCTAAGTTGCTCCGCGGCATGTGGGATCTTCCCGACCAGGGCTCGAACCCATGTCCCCTGCGTTGGCAGGTAGGTTCTTAACCACTGCGCCACCAGGGAAGCCCTCCTTGACCTTCTTGATTGGACTTCGGCTCAGACCCAAAGGGAGGGTGTGAACCCAGTATTTGGTGCCTGGAATTACCTCTGGCTAAGTTCTGGACCCCAGAAGACCCTGGATCAGGAGGAGGAGGCATCTAGGCCCTCCCACCTTCTGCTGGCTGACATGGCTGCATGGTTGGTTGTCTTGCTCTGCCTTTGGTTCTCCGATGGGGTGAGGATGAGGAAGCCCAGCCTTGTCCCCAGCTCTCACCCCCTTGACTTGAGAACCGAGTGCTCTGATGGAAGCTCTTGTAGACCCTCTTTATATCCTCGGGGAACAAATCTTAATTTCTCTTTTAGCCTTTCAGTTTCTGACACAGTGCTACACACTCGCTTGGTAAGTGCCCTTAAATATCTGATCAATTGATTGATTTGATGAGAGCACTACGATGTTGGAAGAAGGCAGTATTAAAGGGTGCTTAAATCACAGACTCCCATCCAGCTCCCTGGCTAAACCCCCTGCCCTTTGGCCACTGGGTAGTTGTGTTGGCTTGAACAAGGTATGTGCCTTCTCTGTGTCTTAGTTTGCTCGTCTGTAAAGTAAGGTTAAGAATGACATTTCATAGGGTGTCGATGGCAGTTAAATATGTTAATCCGTGTAAGGTGCATGGAACAGTGTCTGGCACAGAGAGATGTGCTCAGTAAGTGCTTCTGTTATGACTTTGCGGCTGGACATAGGAAGCCGAGTTGTTTTTTTCCTTCCCAGCTCCTCCTCATGACTCTCTTTTTGTTTTCCTGCTCCAGCTGCCCAGATTTTTGGTCCTGGGCTTCAGTACCTCTGCTTTGTATCTCTCATGGAGAGAACTGGGTTGTAGAGGATCCAGAAGGGGTAGCTGACCAGCCTTCCCCTGGTTGGAGACCTCAGGAAAGCTCTGGAGAAGGAGAGGACCAAGTGGAAGAGGTCGGCATCCTAGTGAGAAGGAGCTAGAGCTCCCGTGAGAGATGAGGAACACTAGCCCTGAGATGGCAGCATTTCGGAGTCTGGAAATAATACGGATCATTTATTGAGCCCTGTGCTAACTACTTTATATGCATTATCTAATTTAATCTGTACAACAGTCCCCTGAGATTGGCTCTGTGATTATCCCCATTTCATGGAGGAGAAATCGATGTTTAGACAGGTTAGGTATCTCGATGGTACTTGGGGGAACCAACCCACCTCAAATCCTGCACCCCTCCCCTTTGCCTGGCATCCCACATGCCAGCAGGGACAGATGCTGGGCTAGGACAGGGTCTTTCCTGATCCAGAGCCAAAGGAGAACTAAGAGGAAAAGGGAATGAGTGCTCATAAATGGAAACTCACTCAAATTTTAAAAATCATCCTTTATTCTGAGATTCTGTCCTTCTACATTTTTGGGTGTTGAATGGTTTTTCTTTGACGGTATGACGGTGCCCATAAATGACTTTTTAAAAAAGCCCTTTACTTGGCAAATCTAAAGGTTTGCAACCTGTGTTTATTTCTAAGATTATACACAGTGTTACAGGTCCATGAGCTACAAACTTGGGCACTACCCCTGTACCATGCAAGGCTGACTCCTGGAGAATCGTGGTGAGGCAAGGGGTGGAGTGCTGAGTGGGGGCCTGGGGAGAAAACCAGGACAGTCAGCTTCCAATTCAGTGCAGTCCCTGGCAGACACAGAGGCTGGGATCTGGTGTTCCCATCTGCTTTGGGAAGCCCTGCCTGCCCTAGAGTGGGGCAAAGTGACTGTAGGAGGTGGGCTCCCTACCAAAGCATCAAAATTACTTCTCTTTGAATCCTTACTGTGTGCTGTTCACATTCATCATTCTTTATTCCTTCGAACAACGACCTTGTGAAGATACCATTACCCCTATTTTATAGATGAGAAGACAAACGCTGAGTTTAATTAACTTGCTTAAGGCCATCCCTGGGGTATTAGATTCCAGATTTAAACTCTATCTTACTACAAGGCCAGGCTGCCTCCATGTCAGAGCCACCTGTGCAAGTGCCTCCTTTCAGTTGAGGTGGCTCTGGAGGGGAGAAGAGGACTTCTTCCTTCTCCTCTTCCCCACGGTGATGGACAGGCTCCTTCTGGTGCCTTGCTCAGCCTTCTCCCCCAGGGCTCAGCCCATCACACCTAGCCCATATCCATCTTGCTGCCTTGCTCTGATGATCATCTGTTTTATTCAGTGGGGATGGGAACTCCTTGTCTGTCAGGAGAAGGAGGTTAGTAAAGCCCCCTTTCTTCCCACCTGTAGAGTCTTTTTAACTTTGTACTTGTATAGTACTTTCCAATTTTAGCAACTTTTTCACATGTACAGTCTCGTTTAATAGAGATATTGCGATCGTCCTGTGATACAGACAGTGTCATTATTACTTCTCCATTTAACAGATGAGAAAACAGAGTCCTGGAGAGTTGAAATGACTTGCTAAGGGGGAGCTTGGGCTGGAGGGAAGGGATAGGGGGCAAACTCCTCCATCACCCCAATTTTAGGGGACTGTTTCCAGCTAAGGGTAGGGAAATTCCTCTCCATGCGTCCAGGGCTGAGAAAGCTGTGCCCCTTCCCGACCTACCACCTCCTGCCTGGTTTCTTTTCAAGGCCTCCAGACCACTTTACTTGGCCATGTCCTGGAGGATGCTTTGACCTGGAAAGGGCTGGTGTAGGGGGTGGAGGAGGCGGTGGTCAGCAGTGGAGGAGAAAGAGGCTGCCACGTCCTTGGTCCTTGATGCTGAAATGCAGCATCAAGGAGGGGCTGTGTCAGGAGTCAGGAAACAGAATGAGTTCATTCCAAGTGAGAGAGAAGGCCGTTCACTTCTGTGGAGGACCTGCTTTGTGTTTTATGTGCATTAGTAACTCATTTAATACCAACAATAATCTGTTAAGTGCAGGAGTTATTATCCCCATTTTGTGGGTGGACAAAGAGAGACTCAAAGATGTTAAGCAGATCGGCCAACGTGATACATCTAAGAAGTGACAGAGCCAGGACTAGATCCCAAGCAGGGAAGTTGGAGTGGGGGGGCCAGAATGATTCCCAGAAGGAAGCCCCTGAAGATGGGCATATCCACCTCTTCCACATTGCTGCTGCATGCAAGTCTCACTGCACAGTGTGTGTGCCCACATGCACGCGCATAGATTCCCACGTGGCCTCCTGTGCACTCGCACACGCAGCCATTTTTCATCCCCATATACCTATAGACAGATATCTCTGGCTTTCCCCTGGTCCTTCCATTCACCAGAGCAACACTGCCATGTTTCTGTGTACCATTCCCCTTCCAGTTATGGCAGCCATCCTTTGAAGAGTCTTTGAAGGCACTACTTTTTTGTCTTGTCTCGCATGCTCTGAAGATATACACACTACAAGGTTAAGAAAGTTAGAACGCTTGGGTTCCTCATTCTGTGACTCTGGTCTCTCTCCATCCTGCAACCCCAGCTCTTACACTTTCCCACTACTGAGTCACAGACAATGCAACCTGATAGAGTTCTTTGAGCTCCCAGGATGAAAGCTGTTCTAGCTCCCAGACATTGCCAAAGATCACATTTTTCTTTCTTTTTCCATCCCACTCTCCCGCACCCCCCATCAGCTCTCTCCAAACTCCCAGTTTCTCCCCCTCCACATTTAATTTCTCCAACAACTTTTATTAACCTCTGTAGCCTCTGGGAGCTGAAGCCTCATTCCTCTCTGCCCTCCTTGAGTCCATTTAACAAAATTGGGATCATATTGAAATAAATGGGCCTTGTAGCCAGCCAGCCTCCTCAGGATTAAGGGTCTTAAATCCAGGGTGGAACTCTGTAGTACTCCCTAGCAAATTCCATTAGTTTCCCAGGAGATGCTGCTGCTGCTTCATTCCTCTGGAGGTCTGGCTCTGGGAAGGTGATGGGAGAATCTCCCAGAAGGCTACGGGGACTGGGTTTTGAGTCAGGGAAGGGACAGCAGGGACCTGAGTGCTCTGTGCCTGGAGGGTAGTCCCTGGAGGCTGCCCCACTCCAGGCCAGATTAGGAATCATACATTCCTCTTCCAGACTGGCCCTTTGATGCTTTTCTTCTGTGCCCCTTCTGAAGCAATATGAGGAGTCCATCCTCACTGGAAGATGTGTGGGAAGAGAGTAAGGACTCAGTCCCTTCATCCCACAGAAAATGTGTTGTGTGCTTCTACTATGTGCCAGGCACCAGTGTTGCAAAAAGAATAAAATACTGTCCTTGCCTTTAAGGGTCTCACTTTGTGATTTAGGTGCAAAAATTACTCAGCTTCAGTAGGTCTCAGTTTACTCGTCCATAAAATGGGGAGAATTAATTTTTTTTTTCAAATCAGCAAATGTATATTTCTATATATAAAACATACTGGTAGGCATTATGGGGAATTAAAAAAAAAACCCACAAAATTGTATGGTCCCTTCCCTCCAAGAAGCTAAGATGCACATACATATGCAAAGATTCCAGGTAATGCTAGGCTGGGTGTAGTTGGTGTCAGGATAGCAGTGTGCACAGTCAGAGCTGGGGATTTTGCTGTGGGCTGAAGAGGCCAGGAAAGGCTCCATGGAGGAAGTGGGTCTAAGGATGGACAGGATGTGGCTGTGGCAGGAAGAGGGAGAGCATTACCAGACCGACTGAACTTCCCGAGTCAAGGTGTGGCTACCGGAATGTGTGGGGTCCACTGAGGCTGGTGGCAGATGAGGATTTGGGTCAGGGCAAAATAATGGAGGTGATCCAGAACAGTAGACTGGGGCCTGACCCAAGAAGGCCTTGAAAAGCCAGGCCAGAGACTGTCCTGTAAGAAGTAGGGAGCCAGGGGTTTCTGTTTTTGAAGCAGAGGAAGTTTTAAAAACCCATGTGATCCCTACCTCATTCCTCACCAAACCCTCCTCTCCTCTTAAACTCCCCTTCCACTGCTGTAGAGATCTGCAGCTCATTCAATTGGAAAAAGAAAAAAAAGGTGAAATGGGCAGATGATCAGAGTTTGACCAGGCAGAAGTGAGCAGAAAACCTTAGAGAAAATCAGTTCTGCCTTGGGAAGTCTCAGATCTGTGACCTGAGTTGGGGAGGCTTTGGAATGATGAGAAGATCTTTTTTCTCAGTGAATCCTCAGGTATATGATAAAGATGCCCGGAGACAGAGTTCAATGGAGAGCCCTGCAGCTTGGTGGAGACCTTGGCTGTTTGTCACATGTTCTCTGGGACCTTAGGCTGGGTCTGCACTGCCCAGAGTCTAGGGGAACCACCTGGTCCCATCAGAGGGCCAATCCGGATATAGTCCCTGCAGGGTCAATCCTGGGCCGTTTCCTCTGGTCAGTGGCCAGAGATGTGTGTGCACTTGGGGGTTGAGCCTAGAGATTCTTAAAACCTCTGCAAGGAAGCCAGCTCTGGGTTTTCAAATGGAAACCTTTGAAGAAGATTCCTGCTAGAGTGGTGAGTGCCTATGTCCAACTAAGCCGGTGTGTTTTTAATGGCTGGGCTGGGCCGGGCACTCAACTAGGCACCGGAGGTACAAAGGTAAGTGAGATTTGGTCCCTGTCCTTGAGGCACTCTGGGGTGGGTGTAGGAGAAGGATGTATAAACACATATTGACAATACTATAAGATAAACGCTGGGAGAGAGGTATGTGAAAAATGCTGAAGTCTAGCTGTCGGAGAGGGGGGAGTGGAGGAGGCAGCCTGGCAGGGGGAGGGCACAGCCACAGATGTGAGGCTCTGGGGCTGCGCCGGAGTCTCTGGAATGCAGCGCCACTCAAGATATCCCGGCTCTGGACAATCCCTGATTGTGCCCCCTGCTCCGGATGGAAGGAGCTGAGGAATCCGAAGGAGTGAGCAAGGTCCCTCCCAAGGATTATGATTTCCAGGAACAAAGGCAGTTTATATAAAGCGCCCTTTCCCCAAATCTCCAACCTCTTGTGTCCAGTTCCCTCTTCCCCACCCCCGCTCCCACCCAATTGAGCTGATTTCTAAATTAACTTTGTCCTTGTAATCAGCTTAGCTGAGTTTTTTTTCTTTTCTTTCTTTTTTTTTTTTTTTTTTTTTCCCCTCCTTCCTGAATTCTCCCAGGAACAGCCTGGGGCCCTGCTCGCTCCATTACCCAGCATTGTCAAGCCGTGAGGTGCTTTTAACTGCTCTTCCCATTCGACTCTCTTAACTGGGAGGTTATTAAAAGGAAGGAAGCTGAGATGGGCAGATGGGGGCAGAGAGAGAGAGAGAGAGACAAGGGAGAGGGAGAAGGCAGGCTGGCAGGGTGAAGCCCCAGAGAGAAGTTGGGGTTTTCTTCATCTTGATTCCCTAGTCATCCAGTGGACTCCTGGGTTTTAATCCCAAACCCTGAGCAATTGACATGCTGCTCTATGCCTCAGTCCCTACCTCCCTGGAAATCTACTAGCTTGACCTCACTGTGAGATGGGATGGGGGGACTCGCAGAGGCCCCTGCAGTCCGCTCCCTCTTTGCCCACCTCTCCCACACACATACTCCTGCTACCAGCGCCATCAACTCTCCAGCCTCCACCCCCAAGTCAGCTACTGCCTAGATGATGTTTGATCCTAGACTGATGTGCCTATCACCCTGCACACATCTGGGAATTCTTCCCTCACCAGGCCGTGGGTGAAGTGAGAATACAAATTCATTTTAATGTCCGTTTGAGCCAAATATAATTAGAAAGGAAAATCTGACTTGGCAAAAAAAAAAAAAAAAAAAAAAGTCTAATGCATGGCAAAGCTAAGTTAAAATGACTTCTGGATTATCTGCACTGCTGCTGTCTCCATTTGTGCAGAAAATTGAGAGGGGAGCCTGTAAAGCCTGTATCTAAGGGGTTTGGCTTGTGCACGTTGCCTTTGGTTTCATACCAGGGTCATGTCATAAGACTAGTCTCTTTCAACACACCTTTGGAGTTGGATAACCCCTCAAGTGCCCTGGGACCTCCTTACCAGAGGGCCTATGGGAAAGCCAGACTTGCCCAGAGGGGCTGCTGCCCGTGTGATCAAGACCAAGTCATTTCACTAGAGCCTCAGTTATCTCATCTATAAAATGGAGACAGTAATACCTACCTCAGAGGGTTGCTGTGAGGACCGAATGAAGGAATCTATGTTAAGAAATGGGATTTGGAACACAGCTGGTATTCAGTAAATCATATTGCACAGTGCCGGCTTTTTATAGCTCATAGTACAAGGCAGATCTGAGGAAAGCAGACAGTAGGATGAGTGAAGAACAAATAATGGTGCAAAGACAGATAAGTCTCCGTGAACTGTGCCAGTGAGGTTGGTAATCCCTGAATTTATGGTTTCTGGAATGCAGTGCGGTGGGACTTTTGAGATGGCAGCAAAGCCTAATGGAAAGCACCCTGCTTTAGAGTTAGGTCTGAGTCCTGGCTCTGAAGATTCAGTGGTCTCTTCATCTTCGTGAGCCTTAGTCTCCTCGGCGTTAAATGGAGTGATAGCAACCACAGCCACTTACCTCTTACTTGAAGCCCTGGGAAAGCATCTGGCAATGCACAGTAAGCGTGACCAGAAGGTTTGTCGCTCCACAAGATTTCAGCTCAGTGTGTTAGAACAAATGATTCTCAAACTTTAACAAGCTTATGAAGCACCTGGGGATCTAGTTAAAAAGTGCAGATTCTGATGCGGAAGATCTGGGGTCAGGTGGCGTTTATGCATTGGCACCAAGCTCCCAGGGGACGCCGATCCTGCTGCTTCTTGGACCACACTCTGAAGTGTGAGAGGATGTGTTCTTCTAGGGCAATAGATCGTCAACGTTCTAATGGGAAGCAAGAGAAAATAGAATTCGTTTACCTGAATTCGCTTTTCAGCCAGCTTAGTTGTGTAACAGAGCCCGGATGGATCGTTGATTCAGGAGTGTCTATATGTTTGTTTTAGGGAAGCAGGTTGTGGGACAGAAGAGGGGGCAGTGGGTGCCAGCGTGCCCATCTTCGGCCCCAAGCCTGACCCGCCCAGCCTCCTTCTTGCCACCTCCCAAGTTCCCAGCCGCCCCTACTCCACCCCACCAAGTCTTCACTCAGGCCAACAGCTGCCAGCTGCAAAGTTGAAAAGCAACTAGCCAGTATGTTGGTGGAAACTCCTCCATGCCTGACCCAGTCAGTCATTTCCACTCAATTTTTTTTTTTTTAATGAAAAGAGTCCTCACAATCCAGCTCTCATTTGGTGGAGTTTTGGGGGAAAACATTTTGGCAGAGCTGCTAGCCAGGGCCTAGACCTTGTTGGCTTTGGCTTGAAAATTTGGGCAGGAGCAAATTGAGGTTTGGGAAGGAAGGTGGGTCATAGGCCTAACCGAGGGCATGATTTGGGGGGAGCAATGGAGGACCATCCCTGGGCAGGTCATTTTCTCACACTCACATAGACCTACTGGTTGTTCAGGCAACATGATGAACTCATTCTCTCCCTACCTTCTCTGTCTGTGTGCAGAGCCTCAGGCTGTAGAGGAAGATCCACAGGCCTGGGAAGAGAGAGCTTCTGCCTTCAGAGTTCTGATTCAATGGGGGAAGCTTGGTTCTTATATCTAGGGAATCCTGTCCACTAGGGGAAACAGGAACTCCCATTACTTCCCCTTATCCCCCCCTCCCCCAGAAAACTGACTGCACATTCAGCCATCTCCAAGTGCAAATGGGGACATATGCAAACTGCACACATCCATCCTGAGGGGTTTCAGAGTAAATAAAGAAGGAGGTGGGATCAATCAGATTGGGCTTCCTAGAACATAGAGCCTGGGGTCAAGTATGAAGATGGAGAGATGATTCTGGAAGAATCCTAACATCTTTGGACTCTCAAGATCTCTCTCTTTAGTCAGGTGGGACTAACTTGAATCAACCTGGACACGTCAGTGTTTGCCCTTTTTCTGAAGAGAAAGGAATTTCATTCGCTCTCTCTGCCTGCTCACTTTCATATCTAATAATCCCTGGCAAGCAGGAAGTTCTTCTTTGTGTCTAACCTGAACCCTTCTTGCTCCTGCATGAAAAAAAAAAAAAAAACTGTCTTGAGACTGTAACTGAATAAGTGTCCGGTATTCTTTTTGTCTGGAAAAATAACATTTTCCCCAATAGGTTCATTTTTCTCTCACTGCCAGGCAAAGTTCCCTGTGATAGAGAAGCAAGCCCAGAGAGGTCATAAGTGAGACTGTCTCTGAGGCCCCAGTTGAGGCAGAGCAAGTTGTCTCTTTAGGGGTCAGATCTGCTTTCCAACAAACTGCCAAGGCTCTCTTCCCAGGGTCCCCAGTCAGGGCTAGAAGGATAGTGTTCCCAGGAAGCTGGCTGAATCACCATGCCCTTACTTGTCCAGTTTCCCCTTCTCAGCGGCTCGGAGCAGCTGGAGGCTGGAGAGCTCTGGTGTTCTTCACTGGGCCGCTGTCTCTGGCTGATGGCCTGAGGGCCTCTCCTCCTCCCTCCATGGGGGCCAGGCTGAGAGAGGCCCTGGCATCTGCTGCTACACCTGGTACCTGTAGGAAAGTGGGGCCTGCAGGGGAGATGGCAGAGGTAGGTCTATGCCACAGACAGGCCCTGTTCTAGCTTCGGAGCAGGAATATTTTCCTTTTGGAATCACACAGGGATGTCCTCAACCGTGCCTGGGTGGACAGGGTAGATCCCAAGTGCCATCAGTGTGGGCAGAGAGAGGAGAGGGTAGGGTGTCTGCCTTTGGAGATCTACTAATCTGTTGGAGTACGGACTAGGACCCTGGACTGTATTAGATCAGTGCAAACTTTTAGCTCTAAGCTTGAACTTGAGCGTGGAGACTTGGTTTCTGCTATCGGATAGCTAATTATAATAGAGGAGATAGATAGGTTCCCCATCTTCCTCAGGGTCTACGCACACGGAAAGATCATCTAAATAAGGGGAGGATTTTGAACACTGTTGTACATCAGCACAGGAGAAGATGGAAAAAGAGGTACTGGAGCTGCGGCATCAGTTATGGAAGGTTTCCAGGAAGGGGCAAGAGGGGAAAATGGAACCCAGTGTAAAAGAAGGTAGAAGAGACAGCTTTTACTGGAGGGCTGGATGGGAGAATAGTGGGAGCCGGGGGTGGGGAGGGCTACCCACCTAGAGCAGTGTGGGCTGCAGGCTCCGGGAGCTGAGAGCTGTGGTGTCGCCTTGTCAAGTCGTGGCCCCTGCAATGTTCACACTGGCCGTGTGACACACTCCCACACGCACAGGCCGGGAGAGGAATGGTGTTAAAGCAGCTCCTGCTGCCTGGAGGACGGGGCGGAATGTAAGTCCTCGAAGAGGATGAGCTGACGTGTCTGGGGGGGGAGACAGGCGCTCCGCCCTCTGGTCCCCCGAGAGGAGACAGCGGGGGTGCTCCGAGTTGGCTCCAGCGTGGAGCCTGCCTGTGGGGCAGCGGGTCTTTGTCGGGGGGCGGTTGCTACCCTTTTTCAAGGGTAGCCATGGCCCGGGGTCCTGGAAGTGCTGCCCGGTGGCCTGGCACGGGACAATCTGTCCACCAGCACAGACACACGCTCCGCTGCGCCGGGCTTCTCCCTGCCCCCCAGCCGGATGATCCCCAGGCCTCTTCCTCCTGCTGTCCTTCCCTGTCTGTCGGTCTGTCACTCGGCGGGAGTGAAATGTGCCCTGCTCTTGGAGCATTTGGTGCTTGATAATTTGTGGATTATAGCTAACTCTCGATAAAGATTCCCCTAATTGCTTGGCTCACCTCAGGTTCTACCATCAAAGCAAAGCCGTGAGGCCCCCCTCTCGCCCTCCTTTTCTTTTTATTATCTCTTAATTAATCACTCTGGCTTTCACACTTAGCAGATAATTACAGTCTCCTGGGCAAGAAGCTCATTTTCATAACCTCCTGCTCCAAGCCAGCAGCAGAGGGGGGAAGGGAGGAAGCGGGAGAGAAGGGGAGAGTGGGAAGAGAGATGCTGGAGGGAGGTGCGGGCAGCAGGTAGCGGGTACATGAGAACAAGGGAGGAGAAGAAAAGGACGTCGGGCAGCAGCACCGGGGGGCAGGAACAAGGAGTGCTGAGTGGGGGCATGGGGACCAGAACCCCTGGTCCACCCAGCAGGTCCAAGGAGGCTCTGCCAGTGGGCAGGGAGTATGGCCGCGCTCCCTGGGGAAGGCCCCACCCGGTCCAGCAGTGCTGGCGCAGCCTGAGCTGCACTTGCCAGCTCCCTTGGCCTCCCCGGGGGTTGTGGGGGGGTGGGGTACATCAGGAGATGTGCACAGGTTGGTGGCCAGAAAGCAAGAGATGGTCCCAAGTGAAGTTCATTGGACCATGTGCTGGGAAGTGAGGCAAGCTGGGGTGAGAATGGTGACAGGGAAAGGAAGGACAGGACCACCACCCAGTTAGGACCCAGGTCTTGGTCCGGGAGCTCTTCTTCTTTGAGGAGAGCAGGACGCACACCCTGGGGCTGAATCCCATGGCCATGACGAGGGAATGGCCACTCAGTAATGTGACTGGATGAAGAGGGGAAAGCCTAGCACTTCCTCACACCTGCGCCTTGTAGGTGCTGTGCCAGGGGTCTGACGATATGCTCAGCATCCCCATTTCAGAGATGAGGAAAACTGTGGCTCAGGAAGAAGAGGTGAGGCAGAGAGAAAGCACTGTTCCCACTGGGCCGTCAGCCCTGGCATCACCACAGACCTCGGGGCTTTCCTTGGGCTTCCAACTCCAAAATAAACAGAGAGGAAGATGTCCAGATGATGGATTTGAGAGGCTCGAGAGACAGGAGAGTTTACCCAGAGGGTTAGACACAGAGCTGGACTGGAGCCCAAAGCTCTAGAATGTACTCACGTCGCCACCACTGTTTTTCATCGTGTCTCTGTGGCCTGGGTTGCTGGTCCACAGGAAGTGGTGGAGAATGAGGGAACATCCCTTTTTTTCCCTCTCTATATTGAATTTTCTTCCATGACCCTAGAACAATGTGCTTGATCTTGAGAAAGAAATAAATTGGATCCTACTAACTTTTGCTGTTAACTAGCTGTGAGACCTTGGAATCGTCATATAACCTGAGTCTGTTTCTTCATCGGTAAATGGGAATCTTGAAAAGACCGCAGATGGTATACATAAACCTGGCGTATGACAGGTGCTTAACAAATGGTAGCTGTTACTACTACTGCTACTTCTATTGTTATTACCACCACGCATGAAAGCACCTAGCCCATGCCCTTAGAAACCACATAAAACAAGTTAATTTTTTTAAAAGCTGGTGACAGAAAGAGGGTCCTTTTGTTCGACTTCCTCAGTAAGGGAGGGCACAAAATTTCTACCCTGTGTTCCTTCTGGGATGTGCTATTGAGCCTTGACAACCCAGGTCACTCTGTCCCAGTGCAATTTTTCTTTCCACAAATAAGTTGTCTGTTCTGGCTGGGGCTGCTTCCAGCTCAGAACTTAATTGGCTTCCAGCTCCAGGCAGGGTTGATCCTCCCTTTGCTGACCTCCAGGCCTCAGACTGCACACTGCTCCTGCCACCTGCAGTGGAGCCCCTGTGCCAAAGGGTTAAATGTGTCCAGTCTCACGTGGCTTGCAACTTGCAACTTCTGGTTTCCCAAGCACTACAATAGGAAAGTCTATATTCAGGAGGCAATATGGAAGGAGCACTGGATTTCGAGTCTAGCTGTGGATTTTAGCCCCGTTTGTGCCTGTCAGGGAGTGGCCTTATGCACTGGCCTGGGCCTGTTTTCTTATCATAAAACGAGAAGGTTAATCTCCAAAATTCTTTCTGGCTGTGCCGTTTTCCGACTCTTTGCCATCCGGTGGGAGTTCAAAAAAAGGACTGGTTCTTCCTGAATGAGGCCCTGGATCTCTCTGATTTGGTTTTTCAGCCAAGGCCGGAGGTACTGATTTCAGAGGGCCAGAGCTGGGGTGCCCCAGGAGAAGCATTATTTGCTCAGGAACCAGGGTGGAAGCAAACGTTTTATACATTTTTCAGATCTGGTCTGGACTCTAGGTGAGGACAACTGGAGTGCCCTTCTCCACACACACACACACACACACACACACACACACACACACACAGTCTGCTGTCCTGGGAATGGGAGACCCTGGATCAAGGATGTGTGTTCTTGTGTCTCCATGTTGATAAGAGTTTGTTCCTTAAGAAACGTGCTCTGGCTTCACCCTGAACTTTAGCTTTGGTCTGTGAAAAGGTTTCGCAGAGTCTTGTGGGAACATAAACATTTGGTAGATTTCTTTCCCTGAAAGCTATTTCTTCTCCTTTCTTTTTCTGGGAACTTTCACCAGCAAGACCAAGGCCCCCTCCACCCTCCCATCCTCCCTCCCCTTTGCCTGAGACACCCAACCCCCTCTCTCCTCCTCCCCACGATGAAAACAAAGTGAATTGGTGGGTACTGGGAATCATCGAGAGCAAACCGGGCCAGAAGAAAGGAGTGAGGCAAACAGATAGCTCTCCCAAGAGGAGAAATTATAAGAAGGGAGGGGAGAGAGAGAGAGGGAAAATAAGCAAATGGCATCAGTGGTGAAAAGTGAATTCCAGGCATTTAAAATTCTTTTGGTTTTAATCATCTCAGAGGCCGACCAGAGCTGAGCCGTGGGGGAAGGGAAAAAATGAAAACCAGGGCCCTCTCCTAGGAGCCAGAGCCCAGGAATTTCGGTCTGCGCCCTCCACCTCCTGCATCTGGGGCTCAGAAGGGTTACCTCCTCCAAGGGCCTTTCCTGACTAACCCTCCCTTTATCTCATTTCACAGGCTCAGTTTATACTCAGTTTTAAAGCACTGACCTTTCAGTTTTCTACCAGATTGCAAGTTCCCCAAGGCCCTGGATTATGTTTTGTTAAAAACAAAACAAAAATAACAAACAACAAACCTCAGCCTCTTTCATAAGTCATGCCTGGGCCTCCTCGGCGAGGGTCAGGGCCCCCAGAGAAAGTTCTGGGCCTGTTTTCCTCATTTGTAAAATGGATTTGAAGAGATGAGCTGAGCCTGGAAGAAACTCCAGAAGGAACTGGGAAGCTGGGAGGGAGCCTGGCAGGTCCCGGGTACCTCCTCTGTGCAGTGTTCTGTGTTGGCTGCTTTAGGATTCTCTCAAGGGCTGTCCTGTCTTCTTGCCCCCTCCCTCAGGGTCGGGGCTCGTTGTCCAGAAAAGCAGCAGGCGAAGCCCCTGGACACAGGTGGGTGGGGGGATTCCAGGCTCTTTCCCTGGCCAGGGGGGCAAGAGTGGGTTTTAGGTGAGGGAGTGAATCAGGAAATCTCGTCAGCCTGGCCAGGTGATGGGTGGTGAGGCACAGAGTGAAGCAGAGCCTGAGGTTAGCCTGGAAAGAAGCAGGAGGAGGGCAGGGAAGACCTTGTCACCTGCCATGCTCAGAAGCAGCCTCCTTTCCTAGTCGGGCCCCTCCCTGTGTGCTCAGCATCTTGCTTCTTTCTGAACTTCCTACTCCCTCAGCCTCCCCCTCCCCGACTCTCTTTCTCCTTCTCCATCTGGAGGCAGCTCTGTCCATTCTACTGACCACTAGTTGTTTCTCCCAGTTTCCCAAACCCTCTTTCCCTCAAACTTCGATGCTGGGCTGTTCAGACTTTGTTCCCTATAATGCACTTCCCACTTCCTTCCCCCAGTAAGATTACAAACATTGAGAGCTCGAGGGTATATTAGATCTGATATTAGACTGGGAGTCCGGTGACCTGGATTTTCGCCTTGACTCTTCTCGGGCTGTTTCTTTTTGGGCAAGTCACGTGCTCTTTCGGGGCCTCGGTTTATTCAACCGTAAAACAAGGAGCTCACTAGGTGATGCCTGAGGTCCCGGAAGTACTCTTTGCCTTCTGGGTAAAAAAGCAGGATCTGGAGTTCAGACTGGTTGGGTTCATGACCCTGTGCAAGTCCCTTCACCTTGGTATAGAAGAACAGTGGCATCTGCTTCGTAGGGTGGTGATAAAGATTGCGTTAAATAATCTGTGTAGAATGCTTGGCAAATGTATCTGAGATGCTTTAAGAATGCGGTACGTGTTAGCTCTTATTGCTAAACTGAACCCTAACATTTTATGGTGTGGAGTAATGAGAAGAGCCCTGGATTTGTGGTCAGAAGACCTGGGTTCAGGTTCCAGCTTCCTTCCTGACTTTCTGTGTGATCTTGTACAATTCCGTTTCAAGTTGTGAATGTGTTAATGAGAAGTCTTTGGGGACAAGGGGTTCTTCTCTCTTGGTCTTGCATCTACCCCACCGTCCGTGCCTAGAACGGTGCCTGGCCTAGGCGCTCAGGAAGTGTGTGTTACATGAATGATTGAATATAAGGTACTAATCTATGAACAAGGAAATTGAGGCTCTGAGTGGGAAAATGAATTGCTCAAGATGGATACAGCTAACCTTTGTTGCGTGTGGGGGTGGGGCGCGGGGGGGGGCTGCTGTGGACCGTAGGATGTTTAGCAGCGTCCCTGGCCTCTACTCACTAGAAACCAGTAGCACACCCCGCCCACTGGTGTGACACTAAAAAATGTCTCCGGACATTTCCAAGTGTCCCCTGGGATAAAATCACACTGATTGAGAACCACAGAACCAACGAGAGGAAGAGCTAGACCTATAAATCGAGTCTTCTGACTCCCAATCCATAGTTTTCTCTAAAATGTCAGACTGTTGTTTATTTCTCCCTTTACCCAAGTATTTAACCTTGACCCATATCATAAAATTAAGAGAGAGAGGTTTATGTCATGGAGGAGTGAGTAGAGTATTTCAATCTCTAGCCCATTTTAGAAATGATTAGGCTTCCACCCAAATCATAACTTACTGACAGGGGTGCCAGGGAAGGAGCAGACAGGTGGCAAAGACAGCCACCCGGACAATCCACTAGCGGGGAGTGAATGGAGGCCCTGACTTCCTTTAGAAACGAAGTTTGGGATGAGGATTGCTGGGAGATCTACCCACTCTCTGCCTTAAGCAGATAAAAGCAGTCCCCTGTGGTGCCAGACATCAGGACTAACTGTTTTGGGTCTCAGGCACCTGCTACACCTCCCTCCCCTCCCCTCACCCCCCTTCCTCCCAGCTATAGCTGCTGAGACGGCCTAGGGCACCTCAGAGTACAGAAAAATCACAGATTTAATCCAACCCCTGAAAAGTTACCAGTGAAAACCAAGACTCAGGAGTGTAAGTGACTCATTGCCCCAGAGCAGACACTAGAACTAGAAGTTCCACCTTTACCCTGCCCTGCCCCCCATCCAATACACACACACACACACACACACACACACACACACACACACACACACACACACACACACACACACACACACACACACACACACACACACACACACACACACACACACACACACACCCCTCCCAGCAGTTTGGAAAACCACTGCTTCACCTCCACAGACCTCCCTGCCTCACCTCCACAGACCTCCCTGCCTCTCCTCTCCATTCCTGACTGCACAGATCGAAAAGTCCTTTCTTGGTTGGGGGTGGAGGGGAAATGGTGAGATAAGGAATCTATTTTCCATTAATTGCTAGAGGAATTGAGGCCCAGAGAGGAAGGTGGTGGTCCCCAGAGAATCTTGAGTAACACTGCTCCTGGGACTGCTGGCAGATCCCCCCACCTTCCCCAGACGTGCCCTTATCCTTCAACCTCTGCCCCCATCCCTCCTAAAGGGCCTACTCTTGCTGTCATGGCAACCAGGGGATTAGGCAGCTAGGAAGCCCAACGGTAGGGGAGAGGGCTTAGAGCTGAGGCAGGTGGAAGGAGGAAATGAGAGAATGAGGTGATGATAAGGAAACAGAGCTGGGTGGGGGGAGAGCAGGGCAGAGAGGAAGGTGAAAGGAAGGGAGGGGATGAGAGAAATCTCATCCATCCTAGGAGAGAAAAGGAGGGAGGAGCTGGGAGGGAAGAGAGAGAGAGAGAGAAACCTCAACTTTTATTTAAAATCAGAGAGCAGTTGTGTGCCTGGAGTCGTTGCCATGGCAACGGCAAAGAAAAGGAGATAGAGAGCTTGTGAAGCCGTGAAAACCCAATAGGGGTAAATGTTTAAAGCCAGGAACAAAAACCATTCAGAGATAATTAAGTAACAGGCTGCAGGTTCCAGACTCCTGCCCATTGTCAGGGGACTTGGCCTGAGATGCCAGCCTGCTCTACCTCTCCTTCTCCCCCGCCTTTATCCTTGTCCTCACTCACCAAGAGGATTTCAAAGAAGCAGCCAGGGAGCCCCAACCCTCCCTCCAATCTTCTTCCCTTTAACTGGGGACTGCCCCTCTCACTCCAGTGCCAGCTCCGCAGACCAAGGCTGGACAAGCTTTCTCTCCTGCACTATTAGGAAAAATACAGTCTTGGTAGGGAAAAACAACAAAAAAGGCTTTGGTCAGATAGACAGAAGAACTTGTGGATGCTAAATTACTAGATGGATAATTAAGTTGTGGACTTTCTTCCTTTGGACCATCTCGAGGGTAAGAGCTGCAGATGTCACAGGCAGGCTGACCTCTGTGTTGACTGTCGCCCTCTGGGTCTCTGAAGTGCTGGGGCACCTGGGCTCTTCCTTCACTGGGGAGGTACAGTCTAGTCTGGGAGCTTTGCTGGGGCTGCTTCACTGTGTTTAATTCTACCTCTAATTCCTCTTTGAATTCTCCTTAGGATTTTTTTCCAGCAGGCTTAATCTTCCCAAGCTTCAAGATGGCCAAAAGCTAAGCTGATATTTTGGGGGTTAGGTATACTCTGCAGAAATAAAAAAGAAAGAAAATGCCAAAGTACTTTTTCATATTTTATATGAGTCACCTCACTCCCACCCCAGACATCACAACAGCTGGCTGGCCCCTTGCCCGTGTCCTCAGGGAAATAATCTTTTGAGTTCTGCCTTTCCCTGCCTTCAGATGCCTCCCAAGAAATCCTGGATATCAAAGAAGGCTGTGATGTTCTTTCTTCCTCTCATCTCAGGATGCAGTTCTGAACTGAAGGCCAGAATAGCTAAGTCGCAAGAGTCCTGTTTTACATCTGCAGCTTCCCAACGCCTGTCTCCCCACTGTTATCACCCACCTCCAGTCCATTCCTCCAGATACTCTGAATTTTATCCTTAGGCTAAGCCAGACCGTCAGAGAGTGGCAAACTGAGACTGAACGGTTTTGGCCCCTCGAAGAATTGCTTTTACTGAGCTGAGCCTTTGGCGCTGTGCCATCAGCCTGCACTGAGGAATGTTCTAAGGGGCAGCGCTGTGAATCTCCTTATTGTATTTACGGTAGGGATGTTGCCCAGGACATGGTTCAACACATCACAGTGACTTTGTATGAGGATCGACGGAAGAAAGTTCTGTAGTGGTACTTTTCCTAAGGCACCGGTTAGTTTTTATTTTATGGGTACCGTAAATTGCATCACTAATTATGAATTCTTCCTCTTTGCACGTGCTGCTTGGAAGCTCAAGGCTAGCCTTGCAATTCCTCTCTGATGAGGCACCCGGGATCGTGTGGCATATATTTAGTATTATGACTTTACCCCACCCTCAGTTTATTTCTCCTGTGCTTATTCTCTTTCCCTGTCTTGCCTAATCACCACCATCCCGACACAATGTCTCAGGTCATCTCTTAATGTATTGTTTATATCATTGACTCTATGCATGCTGCCTCAAGTCTTTTTTGTAATGAATAAATTAAATGAGTTAAAATATATAAAACATATAGCATAGTGCCTGGCACATAGTGAGCCAGCAGCTACTAAAATGTCGGCTATTATTTTAAGTAACAAATAATATAAATTGTCTGTAATCTTCCTTTTAGAGGTACAGTAAAGATGGACCAGAGGCTGTGGAGAGCTGAGTCCCCCCCAGATTAAAGGCCGTCTGTAAATACAGTTAACTCCCAATTGACCCAGTAGAGGGGGAGCCTTGACAGGGATAACACCCAGCCACTGATTTTTTTTTAATCTTTTTTTTTTTTTAACTTTGGAATGCAGCATGGTGGCAATAATGATGATAATAATCAGATTTGCCTTGCTTATTAGAGTTGACTTGGACTGCTATTTAAATGAGTTTCTAATTCCCTGCTCACACCAAGACTGACAACCGAGACGTTCTGGGTGGCAAAGGGAATCAACCTGCCTGGGATTAAGATTTTTCCATGGATAATCTCCAAAGTGAGAAACCTACGTGTGAGTAATTGAGCGCTGATAGCGTTTTGTTGGATGAGTGATGCCCACTCAGACGAGGGTGAGAACCAAGCCCAGGGAAGATGGTAGGGTGAGACAAGAAGAGGTTGACAAAATGTGACCTCTGTTTGTGAGCCTGGCACAACCTGATCTCCATCAGGTGAGGTGGGCCTGAGTTCTTTGTTTCTGCCTTGTCTATTTTCCAACCAACCTTTCGTTGGGTCCTGGAGGAGAAAGAAAAAACAGGAACAAAAAGAAACGCAATCACCCATAACCGTCTTGTTTTGTTCCACCCTGCATTTATTGAGCATTTACTATATACTAGGCACTGTTAAATGCCGTGGGTGTGCAAGGAGAAGAGAGCCCTCTTTACCACCTCAGGGAGGACTTCTAGTTCTTTCTGTTACCTCTAAGTTGGAGAAACTGTCCAGTGGATACACAGCCTGGGGAACGGACATCTTCATCATATCCCTTCTTTCCCCTTCTGCTCATGCATTTCTCAAGGTCCATCTCCCTCAAGCTCTCATTTCCTCAAGGTCTTTCTCTCCAGCCCTCCCTCATTTTCTCTGTTACCTCTCGAAGGTCCTCTCCTCTTCAAAGTCCTTCTTTTCTTTTCATATTTTCAAGACCTTTCTCTTTTTTTCTATTAAAATAATTTTTTAAGAAAGAAAACAGGTTTATATTGGGTTTTCTTCTATCTTCTCTCCTTCAGGTTTTTTTTTTTTTTAAAAACCTCTTTCCCAATTACTTACAAGGGAAAGAAAAAAAAAAAAAAAACCCCAGCAGCCCTCCCAATCTCTCAGTTCTTTTGCTCAGAAGACAAAAGATCCTTCAGAATTAGAGAGGAAGGGGGAAAAGGAAAAAAAAAAAAAAAAAAGGATTCCAGTTAAAAAATCTTCATCAGGGTCAAAAACCTGACAGAAAAGCTTTGTTTGAAGGGAATGTGAAGGGGGGAGGAGGGGGGAATTGGCAACTAGCAACTCTCAACCTCAAAAGGCAAATATCTTGAGGTTTGAAGGGAATCTAGAGATAGTGAGCGTTCCCATTGAAGTATTGGAAGAGCTTTGATTTCCTTTTTAACCAGAGTCTTCTCCTTTTGAGGCTGGTAGGATATGCTGAGAAGAATTGGGGCGTGGGAAGGAAAGGGAAGCAGGAAACTACTGTTTTAATTTCACCCTGGGTCAGAATTGTCAAGAGTCAGAGTCGGGATGATTGAAAAGAAAGCCTAGGCCTCGAAAACCTCAGGCCCCAGTGGGCTGCCCAGCCTTAAGACTTTCTGAGAGCGGGAGCAAGGAGAGAGTAAGCAGAGTGGAGGCATGGTGAGAGGCCCGGGGGGACTGATACACTGCGAGGCCTTAGGAGAGACCTGTGGGCAGGTGGGCAGCTGCATGGCAGTGTTGTCATGGAAGCAGGATGGAGAGAGATAGCTGCCCACCTAGGAATGGAATCTGAGAGGGTGTGTGCAATGTGGACAGAGAAGGAAGGCGGGGAAACGAAGTTCCAGCCGGTCATAACTTCTCTAGGACTTTGGGCAGAAAAGACTCAGAAATGTCCTTTGAATTGAGGAGCAGCGCAAACAGGGTAACACGGGGCATTACTGAAGGAGGGTCAAGAATGAGAAGACTAGAACGAGAAAGAAAACACAAAGCTGGACACCTGGACCAGAGGGAAGTGCAAAGAGAAGACAGGAACCAGTCATTCATTAAGCCCATCTAAATGCCGACCTTCCCAGGAGGCCATGCTGGGGGCGGTGTATGGGCCACCTTGAGAACTGTTGGTGGCAAGTGTTTAAATCCCAGGCTGCTTTTGCCCTAGCACCTGGTATCCAGCCATCGATTGATGTGTGACAAGGGAATAGGAACCGATTTTTAATATTAGCCTGAACAAAACATAAGTTCTGGCTGCTGCAGCAAAGAAGTTACATAAGGTTCATTCAAATGATTTGGGACCATCTTCCCCATTCCCGTCCCCAGGTCTCTGACTTGAACAAAGTAATAGAGGCCCAGAGCCTCCACCCCTGCCTTCTGGAAGTCCCAGAGACAGACACACTGCCTGGGAGCAGATCTAAGACCTTCAGCCTGTAGAAGGGCGCAAATCAAATAAATCAGTGCATAATGAAATACAAGCAAAGGGGAAAAGAGGCAGAAGAGAGCAAGAGAGGGAGGGGCAGACTGGAGGGGGAGGAAATAAAGAACTGAGGCAAAGTGTGGCTCCTGGGATGGGGGAAAGCAAAAAAAAAAAAAAAGAAAAGAAAAAAAAGTACGGCATTATCCTGGGACAGTTGCAGACGAATGTGATGAATTCAGGAAGGAATTAACTCTGTGAATGTCCTGTATTATCACGGCTACAATCTCAGGTGGGCAAAGGAGAGGATGTGGAGCATTTTGGCAGAGGCTTTTTGGGTGGTGGGGGAGGAGTGAGGGAGTGGGTGGCAGCGGGGGTGACATTCGTGTAGAACGTTAAGGCCACAGACGTCCCAGGCTGAGCTCCACGTGGCCCCCTTAGAGCAAGCTGTTCACTCGGGGCACTTCATCTGGGTGGAGGGAGGCAGGAGTGGAAACTCCAGGCCTAATTGCTAGGTCTCTCTCAGCTCTTCCAGGGAGCACAGGGCAGGAAATTCCTCAAATTCCAGGCTTGTAGGATCACTGCTGAGCGTAACCGCAGAGCAAGGGAAAGAGGCCGAGAGGCGGAGAGGGTTGCCTCCTCTCCCATCTTTTTTCCTTCGCAGTTTTAAAGCAGCAGCAAATTAGAAGGGTTTAGCGGGGCTGATGGCTAAGAGAGAGGCCCCAAACATAACAGTCTCATGTAAGAAAAGTTCCAGGTCTGGGAATCCCAGAGAAACTGGCCCTTGATTAAGTAAGTTTGAGGTTGAAAATAGACCGCTGTGGACTGGGACAGGAATTTTTCCCAGGGTGATTTTTTTTTTTTTTTTTTTAAAGCTCTGAGGAATAACTGGTGGAAGGGAACTTGCTTCAGTAAGACCTGAGCAAGAACTATCTTGTTGAAATAAATGATGGTGGAGCAGGGAGCACATTAAAAGGCGTCTTGGAGCTTTACAGAATTTCCTTTTGCTCAGAGGGGGAGGCCAGTCAGGTCTCCTCCTGCAGCATTGGGTGCGGAAGGGAGAGCCAATGCTGTTCCTCACACTGTTCCCTGAACGGCCCAAACATCTTCTCAACCTCCATGCTCATTCAGACTGCTGACCCCTTTTCCCATCCCATGCCCTCTGAAATCAGGATTTGCCTCCAAGTTGCACTTTTAGTGCCTCTCAAGGTAGTCTTCTCTACTCCCTCCAAACAACTATTCTTTCCTTTGAGCTGCCAAAACAAATTGCTTGAATTTCGATATGGCACTTATATTCTGTCTTAATCATAGTGAGTTGTTTACCTCTGCCTCTCTCACCAGACTGTAACACTCCTGGAGGATAAGAGTGTGTCTTGTTCCTATTTGTAATTTCCCTCTCTTTCCTCTTCTCCCCAGCACATAGCAGAGTGCCTGACACACAATAAGTCCACACACACACACACACACACACACACACACACACACACACACACACACACACACATGCTTGTTGACTGAATATTCTGGTCATTGGCAGGTCCCCATAATGAAATTTTAATTCAAAGTCTGGTTCCTCTTCCAGCTAATCACTTTTGTTCCTCCGTATCACTTAATATGTGCTCAGAGAATACAAACACTTTTTAAATATTATCTTCAGTAGAACATAGCTAGGTGCCACTACAAACCCATTATCATGCTTTCCAAAGCCAAGAAGAAATGACTTTTGCATTATCTACACCACCAGTCTTCCTCAGTGGTACCAAGAACTGAGATGTGAATGTTTGCATCATCGTTGATGATGGGACCACTGTAGAGGGCAGTTGGTTTCACTGGGTTGGAGGAGGAAGGGGCAGTGGGCCTCGGCCTCTGTAATTCTTGCTTCTCAGTGGCTGTGCATCCTGGGATTTGTCCAGAGCACTTAGCGCTGGTGGTCCCACCCTCTGCAGCAACCTAAAAATGGCCACTGTGGGCTGGCATCAAGGAAGTAGCTCCACCAAAACCTCAAAAATTCACAGTCAAAAATGCCATATCCTGGATTTCATTCTAGGGCTGTTAAATTCTTTCTTGGGATAGGATTATAAAACCTTTTTGGTTCTTCAGACCTTTGTGTCCCCTTTTGTTGTCAGATATTGTTACTGGGTGGCAAGTGCAGGTTTTTCACTGCACTTGAATGTGAATTCCCCGCCAAAAAAACAGTTCAGCTGGCTGTATGATGTCAAAATGACTCCTTGGCTTGGCTAATTCAGTCAGCTGGTGAAAGGATCATGGTGCATGAGGCATTACCCCATCTTGGTTTCCTTCCTGACTACTAAATGAGCTGTGTGACTTTGAACAAGTTGCTTAACCTCTCTGGGTCTCAGTCTCCCCTAACATGAGGAAGCTGGGATAGGTAAAAGCAGAGGCTCTTTTTAGCTGTAGCTTTTGTGTTTATATAGGAAGTTATTATGTTTTTAACCTTCTTCCCTTACCTGGAGGAAGACTGAGAGAGAGGGCCGCAGATGTTGAGCATGCAGGCTGTGGTGGGTTTTATGAAAGGGGTTTTCCTTAGTCCCTTCTGTTCACTTGTCAGGTTTCAGGGGTAAATTATGCCTTTACTTACCAGGATATATATAAAAGAAACTACGGATAAATATAACGCAACCTGAGGCGTTAAATACTGAAGGGACAGGAAATAATACTGGGTGTGGTTATAGATGGTGCTAGTTTTGCCAGACTTCCTTAAAGAGGTAAGTCTGGAACAGGACTCAGAAGGAGGCGACATGGCATGGATTGCAAGGGAAGAAAGAAATCCAGTCCAGGTGTGTGGGCCAGTGCGGTTGGGGGTGGGGCTTTGGTGGGCAGCTATTAAGGCCTTGTGCACCTGGACTCTCAGTAGGTAGCTATTGTGACTTCTTGAGAAGTGGGTTAACATAATGCAGTTTGAGAGGCTGCATTCAGATTTCTGGGCAACTGGAAGTGGGGAAAGCCAGAAGCAGGGAGGATGCTGAAGGGGCCATTATCATCCAAATGAGATCAAGTGGGATGTGAGTGGTGTGGAAAACATTGTAAATATCTGGAGGAAGGGAGTCTCAGAATTATATCTATTCGGTCATTTAACTTATGCTAAACACCTCCTGTGTTCTGGGCTGTCAGTTCTGGAGGTGATCTATTCCATGAATTAGGAAACTAAAGATCAGATAAGGGGTGGGACCAGTCCAGTTCCACACAGCTGATTCTGGTGGAACCAGGGCTGTAAACCTCGACTCCTGATTCTCATTCCAGTGGTCTCTCTATGACAGCTAAGTGCCACCCATATTCCTTGACCTCAGTTTCCCTATTAAATTTGCATGTAGTGCCTGAGGAGCTCCACTGGATATAGAGTGACCTTAACACACCCCAGGAGCTCTGCAAGCGATGGGCTGTCCCCAACAGTCAGAAGTCAGGACTTGCCCCAGATCCTTTGCCAGCTGCCAGAATCCCAGGCCCTGAGATGTAAACTCCCCACACAGCTTCCAGCACAGATTGCCCAATAACTTAATCGGAAGGGAGGGAGGGAGGGGATCCAAGTGTTCAGGCAAGTACTGCTCTGCTGGGCTCCTCTCTCACCCGTCCACATCTGTGTTCCTTTGAACAGCGTGAGAACATCTGCAGGCCTTCTGCTAAAGCTCCACGGGCCCTATTTCCAGCCTGCTTCTTCCTCCTGTGGACTCTTAACCTGCGTATACCCAGTGCGGGTGCAAGTGAGGAGAGACCTAGGATTTGGTCCAGGAGGAGTGAGGAGGAGCCAGGAGTGACCACCCTAGAAGATGTTAGGGTCCACAGGTGTTTTCTGGAGTTCTTTTTGGAGCCCTGTGTAGCCCCTACAATCTCCTCTCTACACGTTTGGCCTGCAGCCATGAAGTGGGCCAATGAATTGCAAAGTTCCTGGCCTGGAAGCCTATGCCTTTCCCTCTTGGCTTTGGAAAGGCCAAAAGGTGCAAGTTGTGCCCCTAAGTGATGGTTTTACATCCCCATTGTCCTCTGTAAGTGGTAGGGAGTGAGAGGAGAGAGCTGGCCCCAAATGGACAGGGCTATGCCTTATCATCCTTGTCAACAAAAACCTCCATCATCTTATTGAGGGTGAGGGCTCTGCAGTTTCAGAGGGTCCATAGTATGTTTTCATTTCAGTTAGTTTCAATATGTCAAGCAATTATTGAGTGCCAGGCACTGTTCGGTGCTGAGGAAACAGAGATGAATACAATGTGGTTGCTTGCCTTCCAGGAGCGCACAGTTGAGTAAACTTTTATTTAAGACCAACAACACCTATCTCAGACATAGCAAAGGGACTGACTACAGGGAAAGGTATTTTGGGATAGAGAACAAGGAACAGTTATGGAAATCCCCAACCAGCAGACCAGGCCAACTATTCTCCCTTCTCTGAGGAGATGGCAGCTTCAGGACAATGGAAAGAGCACAAGAGGAGGAGTTAGGAAACTTGGGTGTCTTCTCCCAGCATTGCCATTCATACTATATATGCACCAAGCAAATCACTTAACTGCTCAGGCACTCAGTATCCTACTTCTAAATTGAGGGGCAATTAAATAATTTCTTAGATCTCTTCCATCTTTAAGATGGAATCAATCCAGGAAGGCTTCCTGGAAGAAGTACAATTTCAGTGTTTGAAAAATGGGGTGGGATGGGGGGAGGGAATTAAGTTACTGTGCTGGGAAAGGCATCCCTGCTGTGTAGTATCATCTGGGAAGAATAGAGGTGGGAAAGGGTGGAGAGAGGCAGAGAGTGGAGACAAAGGGTTTTGAAGATATTGTGAACAAGTAGTATAGGAATTGGCAGATCTGGAGGGTGAGTGTGGAAAGGCCTTTGCATCCAGTGCTTAGAAGATCATAACGGTTTATAGAGAGGAACTTGAAACAGACCTGGCAGAGGGAATCCGATATTTTCCCTAAGGCGAGTGTCCCCTCATGGCTCTGCAGGATCCGCCCTGACCCCAGAATTAAAGGCAGCTCACCACCAGCTGCATTTTTAGAAGGAGAGAGGCAAAACCAAGTCAGTAATTCCTCAAAGGTTGGAACTGCTTACCCTCAGCTGAGGAAATCAGACCCAAAAGAGGTACTCCCAGCAGCTGTGGCAGCCCTTGGCTGGCAGGTACCCTGTCACCAAGGTGGCCCATGGTAACTCCTCCAGAAAGTGTGTCCCTTTTGTAAGTGCCTCCTCTGTGTAGAGAAGGCATTGTCTAATTTCTTCTCCCTGGCCCTGCTCCTCCACAAGCTATTCTCTGTCATTGGGTTTCATGTTGGGAATTAACTAGTGGATTGTGAACGCAGCGAGGCACTTAGGATGAGACAAGTCACAAGTGTCCTCCCCCAAGTTTCCCCCCATTCTCTCCTCCCACCAGGAAAGGGACAGAACGTATACAAATTCCTCAAAGTACACATTTCTTTCAGTGTGGTGGAGGTACCGAGTGGGAGAGGGGGAGAGAGTAAGAGCCAGAAAGAAGGGAACACAGTAAGAAAAGGGGAAAGAGAGAAACAGGAGAAATGGACCAAGGAAGGGGAGCGATAAACTAAAGAAAGCAGAAGAGAGAAATGGAGCGAAAGAACAAGAGAGGCAAGGAAATAAGGATTCTGAGGCTGAGGATGCAGCAGGGAGGGCAGGTGACCCAGAGAAAGCGGCTAAGACCGGAAACTGGAGGGCCGGAAAATCTGGATGGGGGGGGGGGCAGGAATCAAGAAAAGATGATCTTGGGAAATGGGAGGAAGGAAAGGCCAGGGGGCAAAATAGCCAGAGAAAGAAGGGGAGAAACAGTGAGATGAGGAGGGAGAGATACAGCCAAGAGTGGTACAGGAGAGGAAAAGGAGTGAACAAGGTAATAAGGAGGGGAGGCCAGAAGGATGAGGGGATGGGAGCAAAGGAGATAGAGAGGAGAGGGCAGGCGAAAACAGGCGGAAAGGGAGGGAACCGCAGAAGAGGCATGCATGGCTGGTTTAATGAGCCACTCTGCCTCTCCCACTCCCAGAAGCGTGCTAATTATGCCTCCATCCTCCCGGGCAGGAGGAGGTCAGGAGGACTGAAGAAATGCCCTCGCCCAGCCGAATGGCAGGGGGAGTGAGGGGTGGGAGCAGGCAGGGCTGGGGCTAGGGGCAGGAAGGAGTGCTGAGCTGGCAGGATGGCAGATGGGGCCCCTGCCCCTGATTAATCAGGCCTCCCGTGGACACACTGCCAGCCCGGGATGGCTGGTGGGAGGAGGCACACCTATCTCCATTGGCCCTGTGGCACCGTTGTCCTCTTGGGGACATCCTAAGAAAGCCAAAGACCTCATGAGAAGGGGGAAGGAAAGGAAGGAACTGCAGCTAGGGCTTTCTTCACCCCAGCACCTCCATGGGGCATTTTCCCCTGCCCAGTATTACTACCTGGTACTGATGCTTCGCCTCTAATCTCAGAGGCACCGAAAGTAAACCAGGGGCAGGTGAAATTCTAGCCTCAGGCCACTCCAGCTTCCCCCCTACTCCTGTCCTGCTGGGTATCATAGGAGCTGAGTTTCATATACTAACACCTGGACTCACTTATCTGCACTCACAGGGATCATACACCCTCTAGGTGCCGTGGAGGACAGAGGGGCAACTGGGAGACCACCAGTGTCCCATGAGTGGTTTACAATGTAACGGGGCCTTGTGAGAGATGGGGGACAGTATACTTAGGGAAATCCAAGGGAGGGAGACTGTAGGGAAAAGCGGAAAGAGCATGGATTTTGAAGTCAAACACACTTGGTTATAATCCCAGCTGTACAGCTTATAAGGTCTTGGGCAAATTTCCAAGCATCAGTTTCCTTGTGTATTAACCATGTGCCAGGCACCTTTCTAAGTGATATTAGTGGATTTATGCATTATTCATTAATGGTCTTCTGTGGTCCTATGAGATAGGTATTTTGTCATCCACATTGGACGGAAGAGGAATCTGAGGCACAGAGAAGTTAAGTGACTTGTGCAAAGTCTCACAGCTAAGACATGACAGAGTAGCTGAGATTTCAGTCAGTCTGGCCTGGAGATCCTGCTGCTAACTACGACGCTCGAAGGCCTTCCTCTGGAATGGGGATAATGTAACTGAGTGCACGGCTGTGGGGAGGAGTAGATCAGTTGAAAGCATCAAGCACCCACTAGGTCCTCAATACCTTTGTGTTCTCTCGGACCAAGGCAGTAGATGCTAAATTGCCCTGTGAGTAGTGCAGCCAGGAAGCTCAGAGCAAGGACAACTTATGTCTTTTTTTTTTTTTTTAATTTTTATTGGAATATAGTTGATTTACAATGTTGTGTTAGTTTCAGGTGTACAGCAAAGTCAGTCAGTTATACATACACGTATATCCACTCTTTTTTTAGATTCTTTTCCCATATAGGCCATTACAGAGTATTGTGTAGAGTTCCCTGTGCTATAGAGTAGGTCCTAATTGGTTATTTATTTTCTATATAGTAGTGTGTCTATGTCAATCCCATTCTCCCAATTTATCCCTCCCCACTTCACCCCCTGGTAACCATAAGTTTGTTTTCTACATCTGTGACTCTACTTCTGTTTTGTAAATAATTTCACTTGTACCCTTTTTTTAGATTCCACGTATAAGCAATATCATATGATAAACACTTCTTTTTTTAAAAAATTTATTTATTATTTATTTATTATTTATTTTTGGCTGTGTTGGGGTCTTCGTTTCTGTGCGAGGGCTTCTCTAGTTGCGGCAAGCAGGGGCCACTCTTAATCGCGATGCGCGGGCCTCTCACTATCGCGGCCTCTCTTGCTGCGGAGCACAGGCTCCAGACGCGCAGGCTCAGTAGTTGTGGCTCACGGGCCTAGTTGCTCCGCGGCATGTGGGATCTTCCCAAACCAGGGATCGAACCCGTGTCCCCTGCATTGGCAGGCAGATTCTCAGCCACTGCGCCACCAGGGAAGCCCAAACTCACTTCTTTATTAGGGTGTCCTGGGAAGGCTTCAAGGCATCAAGGAGAATTAATAGGAGTTCGGTCTTAGGGATAGGGCAAGGGCGCCCCCAGGGAAGGAATGATAATCCAGAGACCACTTAAGAAAGGACCAACACTCCTGCCTCCCCACTCCACCCACACGCCGGTTTTTCTAATTCCGTTTCTCCTTCTCCCCTACACAGCCCCTCCCGCACCAGCCCACCCCCCAACTACTGCCAAGTCCCTAACAGAAGGCCAGCTCACTCTTGCCTCCAGGCTTGGAACAAGCCACTGTTGTTACTACCTGGAACGCCCTCTCTCACTCCACTGCCTTCCCTTGACCTTCACCTCCTGCAAAACCAGCCTCAGCCCTCCAGCGGAGACTGTGACTTGATTTGCCTTGTCTGCTGCTCAGGGTCTCCTCCCCGACCCCGGGCCATCAGAGTGAACCGCGTGCTCATCTGCACTAGTTGGTTTGTTGCTTGAACAATCCCTCCCTAACTTTGGGGAATGTGTAGCTGTGTGTGTATCCCATCCAGAATAGCTAGAGATGGGTTAATACAACTTAAATGAGATTCAGGGAGAATTGGCTACTGCTTCCCTCGTTAGCTGTTTCCAAAGGTGGGTGAAAATCCAACTTTTCATTGTAGCAACCAGCAATTGCAAAGATCTCTGGAATATTCACTCCATTTGCCAGTGATGTGCCAGGCCTTAAGCCAGGCACAGGGGAGCCGTGAACAAGACAGTTTCCGTCGCTGGCGGGTGGAAAGCACAGGAGGCATTTTCCCCTGATAAACCTTGGAATTTGCTCAGAGGTCCTTTTTTTTAAAAATTTATTTAATTTATTTTTGGCTACGTTGGGTCTTCATTGCTGCGCGCGGGCTTTCTCTAGTTGCAGCGAGCGGGGGCTACTCTTCGTTGTGGTGCACGGGCTTCTCATTGTGGTGGCTTCTCTTTGCTGCAGAGCACGGGCTCTAGGCACGTGGGCTTCAGTAGTTGTGTCATGCAGGCTCTAGAGCGCAGGCTCTGTAGTTGTGGCACACAGACTTAGTTGCTCTGCGGCATAGGGGATCTTCCTGGACCAGGGATCGAACCCTTGTCCTCTGCATTGGCAGGTGGATTCTTAACCACTGCGCCACCAGGGAAGTCCCTCAGATGTCATTGTTTTTTGTTAATTTTTTCTCTCTTTCTTCCTAAGTAGCAGATATATAGCACTTTTCAGTTTACTAAGCATTTCACAATCCCTTCTTTTAATTTTCATTACAGACCCATGAAGTAGCTATTATCTCCATTTTATAGGTGGACAAACTATTACCGAGAGAGGATAATTCCCTTGCTCTGGAGCGGGGTAGAACCAGGTAGAGCCAGGAGGCAGATTGTGCTCTTTCTCCAGGTACTGGTGCGTGTTCCACTGCACAACACTGTCTCATGCAAATTACCCTACCTGGAGGCTTCATTTCTCTTCAAGTTGGAATAAACGACCTTTATCTCTGTGGTCATCTGCTCAAACCTTTGTTAACCGCATAATTGTGTCTGGCTCAGAGCAGATGCAGTATAAAGACAGACGTATGGCCCAGGCCCTGCCCTCTGGGAGCTATAGTCTAAGCCAAGGCACTGACATGGATAAGCCTGTACAGGGCATGTAGGTAGCAGAACGAAAACAATAACCTAACGTGAATCGGCAGCAAAGTATTTAAAGACTGTCTGTGCAAGGCAAGGATGAGTACATTTTAGGGGTGGGACAGGATGAACGGCTCTTGCCAAGCTGCCTGGGCAGTTCTCCACAGTGCCAGACCACAGGGGTGCCTTTTCAATATCCATCCTAATTCTTTCTTCTCTTGCTATAACAAACGCATGTGTGTGTGAGTGTGTGTGTGTGTGTGCGTGCATGCACATGTATAATTCTTCAGACTGCCAGTGAACAATTGGGTTGATTGTAAGGCAAGTAGTTATGGGAGTCCTATATTTAGATGATGATGGGGAAACTTTTAGCCCTCTTGCAGCAATATAGTAAAATTTTACTCTCCTCCCATATACATCAAGTTTATCTCTTAACACTGAGCTTTTATGAGATGGAATGAGCACCTGTAATATGGGGGCAGGGGAGAGAGAGAGGGAGAGCAACTCTGAAATCAGAAATATAGGAATTTTAATCCTAGATCTGCTAATATTTAGTCACATTCATGGCATTGGGCAATTTATCTGAGCTGGCTGAGCCTCAGTTGCCTCATGCGCAACTGGGAAAATTATCTCTGCCTTGCAGGGCTGTGGAGAGAATTAAGTGAGATTGTGTGTATAAAGCACTCTATAACCTGATGACCAAATGTATTTTTGTTAATATATTTTCTGTAGGTAATGCACATGGTACAAAATATTTTTAATGCAAAAGGGTAAATTGAAAATCTCTTTCCCATTGTTGTCTTCTAGCCACCATTTCTCTTCTCCTTGTGTATTTTGATCCTCAAAATCTCTGTGTAGCAGGCAGGACAGGGTTTATTATCCCTGTTTTTTAGGAATGAAAACTGAAGCCCAGAGAGGTTAAACAGCTTGAAAATGGTGGGATTAAAACCCAGGTCCTCCTATTAGTAACCCAGCTTACTAATGTTGTACTCCACGTTTCACACTAGAAGGCATGGTCAGAGATGGGCCCCAAGTTGCTGAATCTTGTGATTTGAGGTCATAGACTCTTTCAAGAATCTTATGAAAGCTGTTGATCCCTCCCCCCACCCCAGTGCCATTCACATTCTGACATATAATTTTATATGGTTTGTGTAGAAGCCCTACCCATCCCAGCACCTTCTTTATATCCTCAACAGGGTTTTAGCTTTATGGGACTTCTCTGGAGAGCAATGGCACATTGCCCAGTGACCTGCAAACAGAGACTGCTCCCCAAGAAGCCCAGGGTTCTGGAGTCAGAAGATCTATGTTCTACTCCTGCCATCCACGTCTTACCTTTGTGACCTTAGACAAGTCCCTTAGTTTCTCTGAGCTTCACTTTCCCCATCTGTTAAATGAGATTGATATTCTCTGCTCCCAAAGAGTTGGCTACTAACATTTATAAAGTCATCTTGCAAACTGTGAAATTATAAACAAATCTAAGGCATTATTTCTCCCTGCAGAGCCTGGAGGGAGTGCAGCAAACAGAAAGTAGACTCATACTTGGAAGTTTATCCACCGGCAGGGAGAGTACCCGTCCTGCTTGGTGGAGGCTGTCCAGACGTGCTGCCCTCTCTAGAGTTGACACTAGAATCAAGGTCCTCAGTACGAGGTATGAGTGCTGATCATGTAGCATTGAGCGTCCCGTCGTCAAACCTCAGCCCCATCTGATTGTCCTGGTCCACAGTGAGTGATAACCCCGTTATTAAGACATGTCTCATTAAGACATCCTGTAAGATGGAGCCAGCAAACAGCTGGTAGACTCAAGCATCCTGCCTGGGAAAGCTTCCCCTCCACCCTGACCACCACCCCCCCCCACCCCCGTTCATTAATGATTATGGGAGGTTTTATTCCCCCCAACAAAAGTGTTAATTAGACATTGTTCTGAACAGGGATATTACACAAATGAATTAAACTCAAACCAATCAACAAGCCAGCTCTGTGCTTCAGGTCCCCTGAACGAGAAGGGAATTGAAGGCAGTAATGGGAAACAAACGGTAGGATGTCTTCCCTAATATACAATAATAAGTAGGAAGGTTCCCTTCGGTTCTAGCAGCACTTTTTTGAAGGAAGATACCTTTGTCTTCCTGCCTCCTTTGTCTTCATCTTCCTTTCTCTTTATTCCTTTCTTTCTCCTCTGCTGCATGTGCATACACACACACACACACACACACACAGAGTCCTGGACTGCCTAGTGGACCTTGGTACTTCTCAGGTAGCCTGGTCCCTAAGTTTGGGGCCAGGGTGGGGATAGAAAGAGACTCTACCTGACCCCAATTCCAATCCTTTCTTTCACTCATCATGTTTCAACGTGGATGAGTCAGTGAATCTTTTAGAGACATTAGTTTTCTCATCAGAAGATATAGTATATAATACTTGAGTCCCATTGGTATGCAGTAGGTACTCAATAGATAATCTATTGAGTCTAAAGGACTCAACAGCTGGAAACACTTTGTGGCCTGGCAGTGAATTCCTGGTTACTGGTCGCCCCCTGTGGGCAGAGAGGAAAGAACCAGAGGGAAAAGAGTCCCGTTTTGAGGGCTCCCATTTGATTGGAGGAGAGATTAGAGGAGCCTGAAAAGTCTTAAAAACATGCAAATGCGAACAAGATGGGGTAAAACTAGGTATTAAGTACTTGGCTTGTGACGGGAGCTGGGGGACGGGGGTCCTCTGTGGAGACTAGAGCAGGAAGGAGAAGTCGGGGGGAGGGGGGATGTTTTTCTTGCCATGGGAAGGAAGCCCCTTAACAGAGGCCTGAAGAGGATGGGATGGAGGCTGGGTCCATGTGGCTAAAGCAGGAAGTGTGGACCAGGAGCAGGGAGATGAGGCTGGTGTAGCTGGGGGGCAGGTTGTGTGTTGGGGGGGGCTCTGAGGGCACCACTGACTTTCTCCCAGCACCTCAGTGCCTGAAGCATCCTAGGTGTTGGAATGAATGTATAAAGTTGGATGTGATGTGTTGAGCTGTCAGGGAATTGGGACCTCACCCACTGTCTCTGGGGTCAGTAGGAGTCAAAAGGGTATTGAAGACAGATTTTTAAAATTATTTTCCTTAGGAATGGGATGCAGAGCGTGGAGTGTGGAAAAGGAAGTCCATTCAGAGCCTTCCTAGCATGTCTGGGGAGAGGTGAGCTCTGGATATCCCTTTCTTTAACTCCAGATCCGTCTGACCTACCAAGGGCAAGGGCCCCTCACCCCGCACCAAACACCCTTTCACTAGTCATCTCTTTATAAATCATCCCAGCCAAGGATGGGGGATGGGGGTCCCTGCTCCCTTCTGAGAGGACCCCGTGACTATCCCTATCACTCCACTTAATAGGAAACTTCATGGCTTTCCCTGAGTGGCCACCTTCCCTCTCACAGACCACCTCCCGGTTCCAGGCCAGATGGTGAGCGTTTTGGTCTCATTACTCCATGGTACCTTCTCTTCCTTGCTTTGCAGCTCGTTTTATTGCTGGTCCCCACCATCACCCCAATCAGGAAGTTGTTTGATCGTTGTCTCAAAGCCTAATGTCACAGAATGAGTCCGTTTTCTCTTGTTTGGCCCTGGACAAATGGTCACTAGGGCTGTAGAGCTAACACTCCAGAGACAGAATATGAAGTTTTTCTTCATCCTTCTCTCTGCTTCTAGGAGCCTCAGATTCCCATAGATTGTCCTCTCCCAATTTCCATTCTATTTCGTAGCCAAGTGTTTGGCATTCCTCATGTCCATGAACCCCAAGCTCTAATAGGATCCTGAGCAATGCCTAAAATAGAAGGGAGTCGTTGTCAAATCTTTGTTTTCTAGTTACCTGGATGTTTTACTTTGTGGTGTGCCTGCACATGCGTGTAAGCCACAGGTACGTGATGTTATGTTTCTCCCTAGTGATGTAGTGACCTGAGTGCATGTTGTTAAGAGTCAGGAGATGCGGGTTCAAGTTCATAGTCTCCTTTTACTAGCTGTAAGAACTTGGGGCTGTAAGTGGGCTATAAGGTCACTTCTCTGAGCTTCAGCTTCCCAGGGCTGAGTTTTTGTGATTCAAAAGTAAAATGAAAATGATTTGTGAATTATAAAGCTGTTCATCAAAAGGAAGGCATTTTTATTTCTTGCTAATTTTATGTTGGTCCTGTTGTCCCTTATCCAGTCCATAGGGGTCAAGGGACTGGAGGCTTTTATAGATAATCCACAAGTTGGATAGTTAGAGTAGACATATTTTAGATAATGTGGGGCTGCATAGTTATTACTGCAAATCACCCATTTGTTTTTCTTCCCACCAGATATAGATGAGTATAGTTTTTCATTGAGGAAATTTATGAAATTTCTAGGGAAAGCCAACATTAGATTCTCCTGTATTTTCTACCTAACAAGCATTGAAGTTGAGCCGTGTGTATTTATTTTTGCCCTTGTTTTGTTTTTCTTACATCCTTTTCTTCCACCTCTTTTGGTATGCATCGCACCTTGGAATCTGCAAATTGAAGCAGGAACTGGTAGAAGCCATGCCCCCTGCCTCCTGGCTAGGTAGCTATTCAGGCACCCTCCCTACCTCTTGTAAGGGATCAATTACTTACCATCCATCAGTTTCTTTTTTCTTTTGGAAGGAAACCTGTTTAGAACAGCCCCCTTGGGACTGGGGCCCCGGGCAGTGAGTGTCACAGAGAAGGGAAGTCTGTGTTGCTAATGTACCATTGTGACTGCACACACACATGCCGACAGCAAGGACTGCAGAGAGTTCTTCCCCCGTCTCTGGCATCCCCCATCCACCAGTGGAGGGGCAAGGGTATCAGGAGGGAGACGAGAAGACCCTGACCTTCACACTAGGAGGGTAGATACAGAGGAAGGAGGGAAATCAGGAGGAGAGAATTAATGCATAATGAGTACCTACTCTGCACTAGACACTCTGCTAAATATTCTACTTACTGTTGACCCATTACATTTAATTCTCACGGAACCCTATTAAGTAACCTTATTTTCTGGGTGAGGTGTTAAGGCCCAGTTAGGTGACAGTGGAGCTGGGATTTAAGCCAAGACCTGTCTGACCCCAGATTCCTAGCTCTTTTGACCAGTCCACCATCTCTCAGGGCCTCAGAGAACCACTCTGGTAAAGGAGACAGGCCCTGTCCCTGCTAGATGGAGACTAAGTGGCGGATAACCGTAACTGGACGTTTGGGTGCCAGAGCCGCAATCTATATCCTGTAGCAGTAGTGCCAATAACTTGGGAAGAACATTCCTTTATCCCTGAAAAAGACATTTTACTACCCCAGAGTCCCAGAAATCTACAGAGTCCCACAGAACCATACAGAGCCAAGGGGATCTGGTGTTTCCAGGGGTAGGTTTATGCTTTGACAGTGTATACTGTCAGCCTGCAATCCTCAAAAATTTCGGAGACCCAAGGTGTCGGTAGATACTTCCATGAAAACCAAGGGATGCTGGGATAATCCAAAAGTGTTGTGGATTGTTTGTTTTTATTAAAGTATAGTCGATTTACAATGTATTAGTTTCGGGTATACATCAAAGTGATTCAGATACATATATATATATATATAAAATGTATATATGTATATATTCTTTTTCAGATCGTTTTCCAAGTTGTTTTTTTGTTTTTTTTTTTTAAGAAATTCACGTTCTTTTATTTATTTATTTATTTATTTATGACTGTGTTGAGTCTTCGTTTCTGTGCGAGGGCTTTCTCTAGTTGCGGCAAGTGGGGACCACTCTTCATCACGGTGCGCGGGCCTCTCACCATCGCGGCCTCTCTTGTTGCGGAGCACAGGCTCCAGACGCGCAGGCTCAGTAATTGTGGCTCACGGGCCCAGTTGCTCCGTGGCATGTGGGATCTTCCCAGACCAGGGCTCGAACCCGTGTCCCCTGCATTGGCAGGCAGATTCTCAACCACTGCGCCACCAGGGAAGCCCCCAAGTTGTTTTTTGATAAAGAAGGAACCTTGGGGGGCCTTGACACTGCAAGACAAGGGGCATCAATAACACAGACTGCAATGCACAGGGCGCCCCCTGGAGCACAGAATCAGAGTGTGGAATTTCAAAATGTGTATTTATTCATTCATTTATGAATCATTGTTCCAGACTTGTTTTCTGGTTTGACTCATTGAGATGGATACTGCATTGAACTTGTAGTGCTGAGTGTACATATCAGCTGGAGGTGTTCGGGGGCCATGGCAGATAGTTTAGGTGGTTTAGGGAGCTGTGTTAGGGTGAAAAATGCACAGCTCCCTCGCAGGCCTGGGCACGATGAAACATGCTTCGTGCTCAGGTAACAAGGCCATCTGTTGGGTTACCTGTACTTACAAATGGTGAAGGGGTATAATAGTGTGCTAGGGTTGCTGTAACAAAATACCACAGACTGGGTGGCTTAAACGTCAGAAATTCATTTTCCCGCGGTTGTGGAGACTGGGAGTCCGAGATCAAGGTGTCAGCAGGGTGGGTTTTCTCTGCCTCGCTTGCCGAAGGCTGCCTCCTCGCTCTGTCCTCACATGGTCCTTCCTCTGTGGGCGCATCCCTGGCATATCTTTTGCGTGTCCAAATTTCCTCTTCTCATAGGGACCCCGGTCAGATTGGATTAGGACCCACCTTCATGTCCTCATTTTAACTTAATTACCTCTTTAAAGGCCCTATCTTCAACAGCAGTCATATTCTGAGGTCCTGGGGGTTAGGGCTTCAACAGAAGAAATTTGGGGGGGGACACAGTTCAGCCCGTAACAGGGACACAGAGAATGGGAACCTATAAGAAGGAGAGTAAGAGGGTGCCTGGAGCAGAAGATGGTAAGTTCTCCCACATGAAGCACAGCCCGTGTGAAGGAGGCAGCCTGATGGAGGGGACAGACATCCCACTGACCGTGGAGCCTGGCGCGACCTTAGTCAGCCCCTGGGGCGGATGTCCTCCACTGTCAAGTGAGGGCTTTGGGCTGTATGTTGCCGAGGCCTCCTGATGGCTTTCATATGCCTTGGTCTAAGGCTGAAAGGGGAGGAGAGAAGGCGATTTGAGGTGAAGAGCAGGCTGGCTGGACAAGAAAGACCAGGACAGCAGACCCACGAGGGCAGTCAAACACGAGCAAGGATACTGGGGATGAGGGTGGTGAAGGTTAGCGGGCTAGACAGTGTGGCTTTGATCCGCCACAGGTCTGAGGAGCCTTGGCAGGTCTGCAGTGAACCTCTTGTGAGCTTTGGACTTCAATGGGGTCTAGGTTAGGTACAGTCTCAGTTTTGCCCTTGAGTGTTGCCTTTCCTATGATAGAGAAATCCCAGAGGATGCCATGGGACCCACTTATGCCATGATGTGCACTGATGACATGAGGCCCTCTGATGACATGCAGCAGTGAGTCACGTTTGAAGTCCTTGATACATGGGTTCAAATTCCAGTTGGCCCTTAGCCAAGTTACCTCATTTTTCTAAGCTCTGATTCTCCACTTGTGAAAGGAGTAAATATCTTCTTCTCTGGAGGTTGTGAGCATTAAATGAATCGGTGTCTATAAAGTGGTTAGCAGAGTGCCCGGCATACTTAAGTGTTAAAATGAACACTGTTTTATTTTTTGGGGCCACACCGCACAGCATGCGGGACCTTAGTTCCCTGACCAGGGATCGAACTCGTACTCCCTGCAGTGGAAGTGCAGTCTTTTTTTTTTTTTTTTTTTTCATTTCACCTATTTATTTTTACATTTTAAAAACATCTTTATTGGAGTATAATTGCTTTACAATCTTTATTGGAGTTAGTTTCTGCTGTATAACAAAGTGAATCAGCTTGAGTTTATTTCTGTGTGCCACTCTCTCACTTTGTCACATCTTACCCCTCCCCCTCCCCATACCCTCAAGTCCATTCTCTAGTAGGTCTGTGTCTTTATTCCCGTCTTGCCACTAGGTTCTTCATGACCTTTTTTTTTTTTTTCCCTTAGATTCCATATATATGTGTTAGCATACTGTATTTGTTTTTCTTTTTCTGACTTACTTCACTCCGTATGACAGACCCTAACTCCATCCACCTCACTACAAATAACTCCATTTCGTTTCTTTTTATGGCTGAGTAATATTCCATTGTATATATGTGGAAGCGCAGAGTCTTAACCGCTGGACCGCCAGGGAATTCCCAGAAATGAACATTATTTTAAATCGTTAGCCGTCAAGCCCCTTCTTTCCTTCCAAACCTTATTTTCAATTCCCCTCCTCTAGGAAGCACTCTCTGACTAAGCTTATAGGACTCCGCTCTTGCATGCTGAACCTGGGCTCCTGTGGCCTCACTTTGGGTTCCCGGGTAGCTGTTGGCTTGTTGTCCTGAGTGTCCTAGAAACATGGTCTCCAGAGCAACGGCCCAGCTCCTCTTCTCCCCACGTCTCTCCTCGGGGCCCAGAGCAGTTCCCTGCCCGTGTCACATGGGGCTGAGCCCGGGGGTGCCTGACTGATTGACCCCCTGTGACTCACTCCCATTTCCTTATCAGGAAACAGTCTCCCAGGCTCTGTGTCAGCCAGACACCAGGCCGGACCAGCAAGCCAGCTGCTCAGCAGCTCTGCTTGAGTTGGGGGCTGGCTCTGTGCCTGCAGACCTTCCTGGGAGGCTCTCCTGGGGCGGCCACCCCTCTGCCTGGCTGGTGGGGTGGGAGGCCAGCTGTTTCTTCCTCAGGAAGGTGACGCTGCCTGAGGGATAGAGGTCTACGCATGAGTCTCTGCTGTGTACCAGGCACTGTCCTAGGCCCTGGTGATCAGCAGTGATGAGGCAAACGAGACTCTGCCCTGGTGTAGCGGGAACGAGCTGGTTCATGGCGGTCCAATAAGTAAATCAACAAGAATATATCAACGAAGAATAAATGTTATTATGGTGAAAATAAACAGGGTGACATGAAAAAGGCTGACATCTTCCAATCCTTTTCAAACTTTTCCTCTTTCAAGTAGTGCTTCTTGGTGTATAATAGGAGAAAATTTCTCTTTTTTGTTTGGTTTTTTTTTTGGCTGCGCCACACGGCTTGCGGGATCTTGATTCCCTGACCAGGGTTCGAACCCGCACCCCTTGCAGTGGAAGCGTGGAGTCCTAACCACTGGACCACCAGAGAATTCCAAGGAGAAACTGCACTTAGCCCTCAGAGACCTCACAAACTGAAAACTGAACACAAATAGGACTCCAAAGAGTCTGCGGAGAAGGGAAAAATCCTGTGTCATGTGGAGGAAACAGTGGACTGGCCCAGTAGATTTAAACACTCCAAGGGACTTTGTTTCGTTCATCGCCTTAACTTCGGAATCTAGAATAGTGGGGCATAGTAGGTCCTCAGTAAATATTGGCTGGCTCCAGAGGGCTGAGCTGAGATGAATGGAAGTGGACATTACACAGAGAAAGAGCTTCATAGACTATTCAAAAAAAAAAAAATGCTTCTTAATAACCAGAGCTGTCCAGCAAACAAAAGGGCTGCTTCAGGAGGCAGTGAACCCCGCAGCCCAGGAGGGTTCAAAAGGAGCCAGGATGATCACATGCTGGGCACACGGGACTGCAGACTTCTGATTGGGAGGCGAGGTTGGGCAAGGTGACCTCCATTGTCCCTTCCTACACTAAGGCTCTGCCATTCTGTCACCACCTCTTCCCAGGCCCGGCCTGCCTGGTGTCGCATCATAAATGTTCGGACTTTGCTGACAATGCCTGTGTCTTGCTTGCAACACAATTGCCCATGAAGAGGAGCCCTGCCTGCTCCGCATTACAAGGGAAAATCACTTGGAAATAGACTTCCCTTCCCTGACCCTGCAGCTCTGTCCCTGTTTTATTCTTCTGCATCAAATTGCCAAGAGTAAAATTGCTGGACACACGGCATGTGCTGTTTGCTTCCTTTATGGCCCCTCATTCCCGCCAGTTGGCCAGTGGAGAAAACAATTAGCGGCATTGGCCTGAGACGTGGGCTGGAGGACAGGGGAGCAGGCAGTGCGGAGCGGGCTGCGGAAGCCGGGCAGGCTGGGGTGGTGAAGGCCAGGACAAGCGAGCGCTCACATCGCCATATGCCTACAACCTCCCATCCCGTGTCCACACCAAGACATCAAGCTGCTTCTCCTCCAACCACTCCGATTGTTCCTGAGTCCCCTACCTTGCAGGGCTGTTCCTGATCTCAGTGTTCCCCTGGCCTCCCCACTCCTTCACGTCTCTGAATGGGCCGGTGATGTAAATACAGTCTGGCCACGTATTGATTTTCTACTTCTAGGCCTTCTTTCCAAATGGCCTAGATGCTGCTACCTGTGTTGGTGTGTCGGTCTCAGAGGGAGGTCCCAAAAGGCCAGGGTTGCGTCTGTCTTGTTCCTTATAGGGAGTTGCGCTTGTCACCTTTGGGTGTTGTTGTTATGTTTTCTGGTTTGTTTTGATGTGTTTGGTGTTTTGTTTTTCGGGAACCGTGCTATCTCCTTGAGCGCTGATGATTTGCTCGTAGAGCAGAGCTCCGAAGAGAGGAGACAGTTGATGCTCAAGGGGTTCTTCTGCTCAGAGCATGAGACTGGGTGTCCCTTGTGTTTATTTTCCTCTGGACCATTCCTCCATTGCTGCTCACGCCTGGGGGAGTGATGCAACCCTCAGTTCATTCATTCATGTATTTATTTGTTCAATTAACCACATTTATTGAGGGTCTTCTATGAAACTACTCCTGGGCTTGGCTTCTGGGAATGTAAATATAAGAACCAACCTCTAGCCATACGTCTAAAAGGGGAAACGGAAATGTAGACCGATATATGCCGTAAAGCATAGGAAGGAGGCCCCATAACAGAAGTAAGAGGTGGTGAGGTGGAGAAGACCAGAGACTGGGGCTCAAATCTTGACTCCAGCTTTTACTGGTTTTGTGACCTTCTTGAGCCCACCTTCAGTGCAGTGATAATGTCTGTCTTCTAAGGTTGTTGTAAAGGAGAATTAAGCTGGATATGACATCGTCAGAGCCCTGTACATATGGATCCCTCTTTTCCACACCTGGGAGAATATAAAAGGAGTAACTCACTTTGCCTGGGGAAGTTAGGAGTGCTTCCCAGTGGAGGTGGTTGTTGAGCTTGATCTTATAGCACAGAGAGCAGTTGTCCAGGTGGAGATGGAGGGGAAGAACATACCAGAAAGTGGGAACAGCCATTTCCTTAACTCAACCCTAGTAAGGAAAAGGCCTGGCCTCTTCAGAGAAGGAGGGCTAGAGTGTGTGCTGTGGGGTCGTGGCAGGAGATAAGATGGGTAGGAGGACAGGGATCTGGTGATGGAGGGCCCTGGGTGTCCAGCTAAAGATTTTGAATTTTATTGCAAACAACAGGGGTGTAATGGAGGTATTTAAGCAGTAAGTAGTATGAATCGATTTTGTGTTCTAAGGTAATAATTTCGGGGGGCAGCGTGGAAGTAAGAGTAGAGTAGGGGAGAGATAGCAGGGTGAGTGTGGGCCTGGGAGAGAATATAGACAGTCATTCAACAAACGTTTATTGAGCAGCTGTTATGTGCCAGGCACTCTACTGAGCGTTGGGATACAAAGATAAAGAGGTTCCTGAGGGTGACAGATAAATGAGGAACACACTAAGTTGTGGTAAGGGCTTTGCTAGAGAGCAGCGCAGGTCCTGTGGAGGCCTGAGGGGAGAGACAGCTAATCAGAAAGGCTGCGGACAAGGCCCCTCATTCATCCGCGTGGATGTGCACACGTGGCACGGTGCCCAGAGGTGTCATGCACACAGACAAGTACATTCGGTTGTCCTGGTATTGAACGTATCCACGAGAACGAGAATATGAGTTAGAAGCAAGGGAGCAACAACTCAGGAGAGGAGGCATTTAACTCCAAAAAGCAATCTGGAGTTGGAATCGACAACTGCTTTGAGGTAAGGATTGAGGAAGTGGAGGAGGTTGAGCCCCTCTACGGACCAGTCCCCTCAGGAAGGTACTGAGGCTCTGATATAAGGGACAGGAATGGCGGTAGAGCCCCTGGTGGGAGTGGCTAGAAGTCTCAGCATCTCTGCTGGGGGACACTCGCCTTGGGCAGGGACTGTGGTTTGGGCTCTTCCGTCTGCCGGCTGACGTGTCTCTTCTCTTCGTTTTAGAACCTAACCCCAAGGAGGGGATGATTTCTCCCCACCTGCCTCTCCTTCCTCTTCAGATTCCTTGAGTTAATCCTCTCCCAGAAGAACCAGATTCCAGCTTCAGCCCCATTACCTAATGTGTGCAGGACAGTGAACAAATCCACCTCCCATTTGTCCTGTGGGATAATGGGGGAAAGTGCTTTTGTGCGTTGTGAAACCCTCGGCTGGTATTAGGATTTTAGCCGTCATCATTGTGGGCGGCAGGTTGGTTGGATGGGCCGAGGAAATGAGTTTGGAGAGCTGGAGATGGGACTGTTAAGACAGTTGGTCAGTTTCAGAGCTTCTTTCTGGGGAAGGAGGTGAGAACAAAGTTCAAGGGCCTTCACGGAAGCTCAGAGGATTTGCTGCACTGCCCAGCATTCCCAGAGCTGTCAGCCGGGAGGCATGGGGTGAGGACCAGGAAGAGGAAGAAAGCTCTTCAAAAACCTGAGACCAGAGGCAGGCCCAGCAGATGTGTGATGGTATGGCCCTTCCCCAAGGGACAAGTGTGTGTGTGTGTGTGTGTGTGTGTGTGTGTGAACTTGAGAGAATTGGTAACTGAGCAAAGTTTCCAGTGAGCATGCAGGTAAGAGGGGGCCCAGGCAGGGGGTGGGTGACCCTTGTGTCCTCCAACCACTTCCTGGTTCATTGAGAGGCAGCTAGGCTATTCCAAAGGATTCTTTAACATGGGCCCAGAAGCATTTGCATCCTTGGTTATGCCATTGCCTGTTACCTGAGCCTCAGTTTCCACATGTGTAATAGGGGATGCTCATCACTCCCTAACAGGGCTGTTGAGATGAGGTGAGATTCTGGAAATGAAAGCACTTGATAATCTGCAAGGCTCTATATTGCTTTAACCATAGCTAGTGTTTGTGGAGTGCTTACTTAAGTGCCAGGCGCTGTTCTGTGCCCGCTGCCTCATGAACCTGAGGTGGGAGCAGGTATCCTCCCCAGCTGTGTAGGTGAGAACACAGATGCAGACAGGTTGTGCAGCAGGCCGGGCAGTCTGGCTCTGGCCTGTGCTCTTAACCACCAGCTGCCCTGTCTCTGTGTGGAATATTATTGTACGTCATGTAAAGAATTGTTACTTATGGTGGGGCCCTCCAACACCTACTGTAAGGAGGTTGACGGTGGAGAGACCGGGAGAAGCTGTATACAGAGTGAACCTTGAGATCCACATTGGGAAAAGAGAGTGGATGGAAAAATCCTCAAAAATAAAAATGGCAACACAAGTGCAAGGTATCCCGGTGACCAGCTGGCATCTCATCTCCCCTCTTATGGTGGGAGGAATAAGAATCCTGTCTCCAGGACTTCCCTGGTGGCGCAGTGGTTGAGAATCCACCTGCCAATGCAGGGGACACGGGTTCGAGCCCTGGTCCAGGAAGATCCCACATGCCGCGGAGCAACGAAGCCCGTGAGCCACAACTACTGAAGCCTGCGCGCCTAAAGCCCGTGCTCCGCAGCAAGAGAAGCCACCCCAATGAGAAGCCCACGCACCGCGAGAAAGAGTAGCCCCCGCTCTCCACAACTAGAGAAAAGCCCATGTGCAGCAACGGAGACCCAACGCAGCCAAAAATTAATTAATTAATTAATTAAAAAAAAAAAAAGAATCCTGTCTCCAGGCCACCCCTCCCCCTCCCTTCTCCTGTTTACCTCCACCTTTTGCTTGGCCCCTTCTGCACTCCTCCCTTCCCCCAACCTGTGGCCTCCACCCCAGCCGGGATCAGATATGGCCTTTGTCTTTCTGCCTGGCTGCCCCCTTTCAGGGCCTCTGTGCCTGGGAACACTGAGAGTTCAGGGGAGCCCAAGGGGCAGCTTTGGGAAGGCAGATGGGGCTCCCCAAATAAACGCTGTCTCTCTCCACCCACTGCCACTTCTCCTCATCCCCTTCCTCTGGCCTGGGTACCCCATGACAGTTACGTTCCAGGGGCTGTGGAGGAGGCTTCTGCTTCCCTGGGTCCCTGCTTAGGGGGAGAGGAGGAAACAGAGCAGAAAATGGGCCTTCTGTAGAGCACTGAGGAGGCCGGGGCTGGGAGCTGGGAGGTATGGAGACGAGGCCTCTTCCCCCACACCCCTCCCCTTCCCCCTCCCACACCAGCACTGCAGGTGCCTAGAGGCTGGGGCTTCTGGCAGCCCATGCTTGTTGGCCAGGGGCTTCCTGTGAGGGCACCTTGTACTCCCTCCCAGGGAAGGGAAGGCGCCCATGACTAGCCTAAGGTGAATGGAGAGCCACGGTGTAGATGACAATAGGGCTAAGGCAACTTCTTGTCACTTTACAGTCTTAATTGTTACTAATAGCTACCATTTACATAGCATTTGTATGGCTAAGCACTTTACATACTTTAGTTCCTCTAATCTTTGCAGTCGTATTTTGCAGATGAAAGAAACTGAGGCTCAGAGGGGTAACTTCACTTGTCCGCCGGTACATTACCAATTAGGCAGTGCAGCACCGAGGTTAGGCTCTTGCTCTGTGATGCCAAAAAGAGCCAGTGTTTAATCCTATTTTTTCACCCTAGAACTGCAAATTCCTAGCTTTGTGACATTAGGCAAATTACTTAATTTCTCTTAGACTCTACATTTCTGTCTGTAAAATGGGGTTAACAATATGTATCACAATGGTAGCTGTTGAGGATTCAGTGAGATAATCCATGCAAAATGACAAGCTTGATGTTTTGAATGTTCATTCATTCATTTAGCAGATGTGAACTGGGTGCCAGTTTGATGCCAAGGACTGTGCTACATGCTCGATTTACAAACGTGAGCAAAGTGGCCACGGACCCTGCCTTTCTGAAAATGAGCACTGTCTGCAAGGCCTGATAAGTGCCGTGTATAGGAAGCATGATGTAAAAGGCAGCTATAAAAAAAAAGTGGCAGAGCCGGAGGTGAACCCACTTCTGCCTGTCTCCAAAGGCAGGGAGGTAACACCCAAACCTACCGCTTCAGAGCTTACTGTGACTTCCTCCCTGGAGGAGGAGACGGTCCTCTGAACTGCACTGGGAGGTCCATGCCAGGAGAGCTTCCATCCTTTCTGGACACCAACTTTCATGGGAAGTGGACAAACTGGGCTTTCCTAAGGGACAGTGGTAAAGCTTCTAGAAGTCACACAGGTTCATTTATCCATTCAGTACTTTTAAAGTACCAGGCACTTTTTCTAAATGGTGAGGATACAGCCATGAACAAAGCAGGGGGAAAAATTCCTACCCTCAGAGACTTTATAAGGCTCATGTCAGGGAGAGAGACAGTAAATAAGTTAGTATGTAAAATATATGGTAAGTTAGATATTGATATGTGCTATGGGGATAATAAAGTAACAGAAAGGGAATCCAGAATGTGCTGGGGCAGTGGTGCATTTTAAGTAGTGTGTTTAGGGAAAAACTTACTCAGAAGGTGATAATTGAGAAAGGATCTAAAGGAGGCAAGGGAGCAGACATATTAAGGGGAGAAGGCATTCCAGGCCAGCCATACTTTTGACCAACTGGCTACACATTCCGGGGTTCCCACAGCCCCTTCAGTTTCAATAATTTGATAGAACTCACAGAATTCAGGAAAGTACCATACTTAGTTCCAGTTTTACTTTTACTTTTTTTTTTTAAATTTATTGATTTATGGCTGTGTTGGGTCTTCGTTTCTGCGCGAGGGCTTTCTCTAGTTGTGGCAAGCGGGGGCCACTCTTCATCGCGGTGCGTGGGCCTCTCACTATCGCGGCCTCTCTTGTTGCGGAGCACAGGCTCCAGACACGCAGGCTCAGTAATTATGGCCCACGGGCCCAGTTGCTCCGCGGCATGTGGGATCTTCCCAGACCAGGGCTCGAACCCGTGTCCCCTGCATTGACAGGAAGATTCTCAACCTCTGTGCCACCAGGGAAGCCCCCAGTTTTACTTTTAAAGGATACAAATCAGGACCAACCAAATGAACACACACATAGGGCAAGGTCTGAGAGGGTCCCAGGTGCAGAACTTCTGTGTCCTCTACCTGTGGGACAAAGCCATCATCAAGGTATTCCCCAACCAGGAAGCTCCCCAGTGCCCGGAGTTTTTTTTTTTACTATTGAGTCACTGGGCATGTGATTGAACTCAGTCTCCAGCCCTACCCTCTCCCTGGAAGTGAGCAGGTCGTGTCTGGCTGATATCAGTGCCCCAAAGCCCCAACCCTCTAATCGGTTGGTCTTTCCAGCAAGACCAGCCCCATCCAGAGTCACTTTATCAGCATAAAGCCAGGTAGGGTCCAAATGCCCACCATGAATAACAAAGACTCTCTTATCATTTGGGAAATTCCAAGGGTTTAGAATCCCTGTCCCAGGAACCCAAGACAAAGACCTGAGAGATTGTTACAGGACAAGGACCTTGAAGGAATCCCAAGGACTTGGGTTTTTACTTTGAATGAGATGGAAAGTCAGTGGCAGGCTTTGGGCAGAAGTGACATGATATAATGTCTTTTTTAACAGAGTCACTCTGGCTGCTATGGTAAGAACAGACTGTGAGGAAAAGGTGGAGGCAGGGAGACTGTTTAGGAGGTTCCTTCAGTAATCCAGACACAAGATGATGGCTTGGGCAGCAATGGTACCAAGGGAGGCCATGTGGAGTGGTCCATCTCTGGAATTAGCAGGATTCACTGCTGGATTGGATGCAGGGTAAGAGAGAAAGAGCGGAGTGGAGGGTGACTTTGAAGTTTGTCTTGAGGACCTGGAGGAATGCAGTTGTCCTCTACCGAGAGGACCAAGTTTGGGAGTGGAAGATCAGGAGCTCAGTCTTGGATATGTTAAGTCTGAGATGCCAATGAGACATCCAGTCGGAGATGTTAAATAAGCAGTTTGACAGGTGTGGCTGGAGTGTGAGGGAGAGATCAGAGCTGGGCAGAACTGCTGGAACATTAGTGTAGAGGTAAAATGTTTGACGCGAGCAAACATTTTAAACTATATAACTGGAGATGAATTCACTGAGGGAGTGAATGGGGAGAGAGAAGAGAGCCAAGGACAAGCCCCTGGGACCTTGGATCACTCCCATTGGAAGATGAGGAGGAACTAGCCAAGGAGACTGTGGATGGGGCAGGGGAGCAGGAAGGGAACCAGGAGAGCAGAGGGTCCTACAAGCCCAGGGAGGCATTGGTCAACTGTAACAATTGCTGCCGATCTATCAAGCAACATAAGGACTGAGAGGAAGATTAATGTTGGATTTAGCAACTTGGAGGTTGCTGGTGACCTTGACCAGAAAAGTTTGTATGCAGATGCCCGTGGAGAGGAAATAGCAGTTTAAGAAACTATGTTTGGTCATAAGAAGAGGAGACTCTGGGGGCATGTCATAACTCCTCACGTGCTTAAAGGACTGTCATACGGAAGAGAATTAGATTCATTTAATGTGACTCCAGAGAGAAGAGCTGGGAGGGTTATAGAAGCTGCAAAGAGGAGGATTGTAGCGTAGCCTAAATAAGGATTCTGTGCCCCATTTATTTACTCATTCAAGAAATCAATGTTGAATGCCTACTTTGTGACAGGCACTGGCCTGGGCACCAGGGAGAGAGTCATGGGGAGACTCAGTGTCTTCTGGCTAGTGGATGAGAATGACACGGGCAGACAGTTGTAATACACGTGGAAAGTGCTGACAAGGGCCCCTGTGTCTGACTGGGGAGGGGCACAGGGTGGGGAATGAGGGTTCAGGGAAAGGTCAGGCTGGGCAGGAGAGTCATAAATGTTCGCAGAGGATCTTCTACCTTCTGATAACTGAGAACCTCTTGGCCTAAATAAATGAGGCTTAAAAAGGTACTTGAGCCTCAGTTATCAGTTACATTTTCTGGATGACTAGGCCATATAGATACAGCCTTAATAAAAATGATGGCTGATAGGTGGGTGGTGCTTTATCATTTACAGAGCACATTTAACCCTCACAACAGCTCTGCCAACATCGTTCTGTCATCCCTGTTGTGTCGTTGGGCGAACAGAGGCTCAGAGCAGTGAGCCTTGCTCAGGTCACATAATTATTACAAAGATGGAGCTGGGGCCGGAACCAGGTTCATGAGTCCAATGTGCACACCCTTCCCAGGGTTGCCAAATGCTCAGCCATGCTGATTACAACCTGCTTTGACCCGTGCACAGAAGTACTTTTGGGCCAGGGTCTGGGTCTCTTGTGAAATGTTTCATAACACGAGCCCCCTCCCCTGATTTCTTGGAGCTTTCCCCAGTCTGCTTCCCACAAAAATAATGTGCTCTGATTATACCAGACAGTTTCCTGTCTTCTGCCCAGGACTTTCTCTCCTGCTCCTCCTCTCTGGCCCTGACCCTTCCCCTTTTCTTGATCTTACTTTATCATTCTCTTACTTCCAGGAGATCTCTGGAAACCAAGAGTGGCTTAAAATGGGATTCTTTTGACTGCCTACACCAGCAGTCCTTGGGTTCCTCTGACGTTGATGAGACCTACTGAGTCCAAACAAAGAGGCTGAGATATCAAAAAACTGTAAATAAGAAGGATGGAAGGAAAGATGGGGCAATAATAATAACAACAACTTACCTCGGGCTTACTACCTGTGAGGAAATACTCATATCATCTCCGTTTTACAAATGGGGAACCTGAGGCACAGAGAAGTAAAGCCCACTGCCCCAGGTTGAGTAGCAGAGCTGGTTACTGGGTCGACATGTTAAGCTGCTGTGCTCTACTGCCTCGCTTAAGAGGAAAAAGGAGGAGAGAAACAAAGACTCGGGAAGGCTTTCATTCAGCATGATTTTTTTGAGGCTTCATGGTATTGAAGCTACGGGGGAAGAAATAAATCTAGTTCCTGCCTTCAGTGAACTCACAGCTCCAGCACCACAGAACATCAAAGCGGGAAGGATCTCAGAGATGTCCAAATTGGAACACGGGTTGGGGGGAGTGAAGCAAAACACCTACCATGGAAAAGGGAACACACACCTTTGCCCACACACAAAAATAACATTAAGCATACAAGTCGGCAGTTCAACGCAGGCCCTTAACAATTGCAGCCAAGCACCTGTGGTAGGAAATCTGTGTGCTGGGTGCCGCCACAGGAGGCAGGCAAAGTCCTTGCCACCCTCAGCTGGAGGGGAATTGCAAGGGTAGGAAATAGTATGACATTGACCGAGAGAGTGTAAAGCGCTCATGAAAGCTTTGAGAAAGAATGAGCAGTCCAGTTTGGTAGAAGTAGAGCTTACTTTTAAAAGAGAAGTGAAAGGTAAGGTAGAGGTGCTAAGTGATGCAGCCCAAACTGAGCTCGGTGATATCAAGAGAAGCAGACAGGTGGGACTCCTCAGGAAAGGCTTCCTGGAGGAGGGGACCTTTGGGGTGCACTTGAGAAGAAGAAACACTTGGATTAGCAAGTGAGGAGGTAGAATGAATAAAATATATTTTTAAATTATTTTTTATAATTAATTTATTTCTGGCTGCATTGGGTCTTCGTTGCTGCGCGCGGGCTTTCTCCAGTTGCGGCGAGCGGGGGCTACTCTTCGTTGGGGTGCGCGGGCTTCTCTTATTGCGGAGCACAGGCTCCAGGCACGCGGGCTCAGTAGTTGTGGCGCACGGACTTAGTTGCTCCCCGGCGTGTGGGGTCATCCTGGACCAGGGCTCGAACCTGTGTCCCCTGCATTGGCAGGCGGATTCTTAACCACTGCGCCACCAGGGAAGTCCCAATAAAATATTTGTAGGACAAGGTGGTGTGGGAGGTGGAAAGGGAGGAGAAAGTTACCTTTTGAGTTCAGTTCAATTCAACAGCTGTTAGTTGAGCAAGCCAGGCGTCCTTGATAAGAATAAGGATGAATTAAAAACATAGCATCTATCCTCAAGGAGCTTACATAGTTCAGTGCTTCAGAGTCATAGGGTGCACAAGCACCATGGGAGCTCGGGGTGGGGTCTTGGCCCAGGCTGTGGGTTTAGGGGAGGCTTCCTGGGGCACCAAGCCTGAACTGTGTCTTGAAGGCTGGAGAAGAGTGAGGCAAATGGCAGGGGAGGGGAGCGTGCAAAGGTGGAGGGCTGAGGTGGCATGCAGCTCGGAGTGTGCAGAAACCTCTGACATCTGGGATTTCTAGAAAGTAAAGAGCACATTGGAGAGAACAGAAGAGGAGGCTAAAGAGGTAAATAGCAGCTAGGTCGGACAGGACCTATAACCTAATTTTAGAACTTCGTCTGAAGTCACTGGGGAGCCACTGAAGGGTTTTACACAGGGCGATGATATCAGATTTGCCTTTTGGAAAGCTCATTCTAGCAACTGTGTGTAGAATGGATTTAAGGGGAGCAAGCTGGGGGAGGGGAACCAATTCGGAGATTATCGCAATAGTCCAGGGGAGCAAAGGCGAAGACTTCAACCAAGGGAGTCGGCGTGGGAGAGGGAGGGAGAGGATTGAGACCTGTGTAGGAGGGGTGTTGAGTGGTATCTGGTACGAGGTACGACAGAAGAAGACATCTGGGATGCGTGCCTGGTTTAGAGGAGGGTGGGAAGATCGCAGGGGCGGGGAGCAGAAGCCCTAAGGAACTGAGGCTGAAGATGCCCAGATCACAGCAGCCACTGCCCGCTTGTCAACCAGAGTAGGAGTCCACAGCTTTTGTGGACTGAAGCTGGTCTCAAGTGCTGGTGAGCAATTCCTAGAAATCCTTGGATGAAGACCAAGGGCTTGGCAGTGTTTCAGGTTTAAAGCCAAAAATCAGCGTCTGGAGGTGGGTGTTGGTGGGCGGGGAGAAGATTGTGTGTGTGTGCTTGGTTGGAGAGAGTATCTAGAACGTTGGGCCAGGAATTCCTGAGTTTCAAGGACCCCTGCACCTCTGATGTTTTTTTACACCTCAAGCAGCAGCACTACCCCTCACGGCACCGGCAGCCTCCTGGTGAGAACAGAGGATCGATCCCAATTCCCTCCATCCCAGGGTTCTGCGAGAGGTCAGGGATACCAGACAGAGCACTTGGAGGCTCACAGTAATATAGGAGAATATTGCCTATTAAAGCAAGGAGTCACTTAAACTTGAGAGGCTACTCCGCACTGCAGTACAGAGTGTTCAGTTCTCAAGAAATCTTTACGGTGACAGGGAGCTGGGGTGGGGAGGGGGATGGAGATGGCACCTGATTAGGAGTCCAGAGAGACCAGGGTTATGCTCCTGGCTTTGCTGTTGACTTTGGAGAATTCACTTCACCTCTTTGGGTCTCAGGTTTTTCATCTGTGAAATAAGAGGATTGGATTAGATCATCTCATATGGGTTTCTTCCAGCTCTAAAATTCCGTGATTCTAAAGAATGCAGTCAGATGACTGCCGCCCATTTGATCCTTTCCTGGTCTCACTGTCTACACTTTTTCAAAATCTTATGTTTTCTTGATTCTTGAAAACTTGAGAGCAGGAAGTCCTTCTTCATGTCTACCCTCTGTTTCTCCTGCTGCAGCATAACACTTGCTGGGGAGAATGAACATCTGCTCGCCGTCGCTCAGAACAAAGGCCCCCTCCTCTCAGCCTTCATTGTTGGCAAAAGAGTGCCCTCATCTATTCTGATGGTGGACATGGGGAGGGCCCTGGCGAGCGGAGAGCAAGGAGCACACGGGCAGCCCACGGCAGCTGTAAAGTTCGCTCACACTCACACTCAGTACCTTCATGGCCCTTCCGCCTCTGTGCCTGTGTTCATGCTATTCCCACTCCTTCCCATGGCCTTTCCTGAAGCAAGGGGAGACATGAGAGCCCTGACTCCCAGCTCCTCTTTCCAGCTCTGGTCATCTACAGTCACAGGTGACAAGCTTCTCTTATTATTGGTTCATGGCCACACAACAAATACCTAGAGATGACAGAGTTGATGTTAATGAAATAATAACAATGGCTAATATTTTTAAAGTATTTGCTCTGTGTATACCTCATTTAATCCTCACAACTGTTGACACTACCAATAACCAAATCACAGCCACAGTAATGTCAACACTAGGGTAACTGTCACTACACTTGACTTCCGGTTATCTCTTCTTTGGAGGGACACACTCAGTGGAGGCCCACTGTCCTCTCTCTCCCTTCTCCTAACTCATTCTCCTCTCTTGCTTATTACTCTTTCCCCGGGATGGGTGCAAGAGTCATTTTTTTCTAAACACCGAACATGGTTTCCCTTCCCCTCAGCTTCCGCATTCTCCCAACCATTAAATCCTGTTGTTTCTACCTCCTTCATGTATTTCATATCTATTCCATTTCAGTTTATCCACTGTCTTAGTTTTACATCCTTATAATTTCTCTCCGGGAGCAGTGATGCAGCTCCCTGCTGGGTCCACCCTCCCCAACTCCTGGCAGAGAATTTTATCTAATTCTTCATTTGCTCCTCTCAGCCACTGTGTTAAAATCCAAACTCTTGATCCCGCATGTAAAACGCTGTATGATCTGGCCCCAGCCTACCTCCCTTGCCCCATTTCTGTTTCTCTCTCTTTCTCTCCCTCCCTCATCAGAACCAGTTGCAGAGGGAATTCCCTGGCAGTTCAGTGGTTAGGACTCCACGCTTCCATTGCAGGGGGGGCACGGGTTCGATCCCCGGTCATGGCCAAAAAAAACCCACGAACCACTTGCAGATACCATTGTCCACCAAAAATCCTTGCCTCTGAGCCCTTGCTCACATTTGCATTCTGCCTGGAGGGATTCCTCGACCCCCACCCTAGGACCCATTTTTCAAATCTTAGTCTAAGTCATATCACCTCTATAAAGCCTTCCTGATCGCCACCCCCCCACCCCCCTTGCCCAGGCCAAATTGACTCTTTCTCTGTGCATCCGTTATATTCCTTCCATTCTTTCATCATTGCACCTATAACCCCATGCTGCATTCATATGTTGAAGTCTGACTCCCCTGCAAATTCCTTGAGAGCTGGAGGCATGTGGGGTTCTACTTGCTGTCTCCAGCCCCCTGCACCATGCCTGATACCTAATAGGATAAATGAGCATTACATGGTGAGTGGATCAGCGAACAAATGACATTCAAAACCTGCACAATCTGATCCCGGTCTACCTATTGTTTCTTATGTTCCATAAACAGTAAAAATATGGCCCCTTATAAGTGCCATGCACATGTAGCTTGCGAGTGCCTTTAAGGGGATTATCACTTTTAATCCTCACAATCCTGCCCTTCCACAAATACCCAGAGCTCCAGCCATGCCAGACTATTCCCCAGACACACCATACTCTTCCCTGCCTTTGTCCTCAGTGTGCTTTGTGCCCAGAATCTCTTTCCTTCCATACCTGCTGGTTCAGGACTTCATTTTACCCTTTGCACAGTCCCTATTCACTCCCTCCTCTCTTCCTGCCATTGGAATTAATCACTTCTCTCCTAAACACCAAAGCTGCTGATTGGTCTGAGCCTTAGATTTAACTAAAAGCGGTTTATTATAAATGCCTCAAGAGCAAGGCGATGGCTTGTTAGTCCTCTTATCTCTGTGGTAAAACTTTGGCACATAGTAGGTCCCCAATACTTGTTGCTGATTAGAATAGAATAGAATTGAACTGGATCAACTGCTTAGGTTTCAGGATTCTTCCAGTTTTTTGCTGGAACCACAGACAGAAGAGGATCAAAGTGGCAGGAATGGGTTGGAGCTGAGGGTGAGTGAGGGTGGGACCAGGGGCAGACTGCTTCCACTCGACAGAAACTCTTCCCCAGAAGTTATCAATGGGATTTCTCGCCAACGAGTCGCCTGTGGATGCTTATGGAAGCATGATTATTGCTATTATGTAATTTTGGATGATCCCAAATAATATGCTGAGTGCTGAGCAACGTGCCAGTGGCCAACCTAAGCCCGTGCCAGGAACTCCTCGTGACAGTTTCTCACGGTGGTTCTTGGAGCCCATTCCCCATCCTCCTACCATCTTGGGGGTTGGAAGGCTTCTTACAGATCTTCTGTCCAGCCCGTGCTCTTTATATGAGGAATCAGGGGCCTGGAGAGGAGTGCTGGCTCCACCACCATCTCCCTGGTTGTAAATGGCAGAGCTGGAGTTCAAGCCAATTCTTCTGATTTCCAGCCGATGCACTTTTTGCTACTCCCTCTACTAAAACCTTCCCCCAACAAATTGCTGTGAGAGTTCCTCGCTGTCTCTCTTCCTCTATTCTGTTCAATTCAATAAATATTTATTTTATTGAGTATCTTCTTCTGCAGAGCAGCCTGTGCTCGGGAATATTGAAACAAGAGAGAGAGTTGGGGAAGATGAAGTTCCTCATCCTGACAGGTTTACTGCCTAAACTGTGGGTGGGGGTGGGGTGCGATGGGGGGCACACAAGGGGACCTTCCTTTCCTAGAGGACTTCGTGTTGCATCATCAGACTCATTTCTTTGGGCTATCTTGCTGCCCCCTTTCCCGGCCCATCCACTATCCCTGTTTGACCACTGATGAAACTGAGGCTCAGAGAGGCAGAGCTGGCACTCGGTGGAACTGAAGCCCCAAGAACTTGCCATGGTGCCATCTGCCTTCCCCTCTAGATGAAAAAGAAGGAGGGAGCTTGGGGCTGCCTAGCCTATTGCTGGCCCACCTGAAAAAGGTGGGAGCTAGGGAAGGGACCACACTCAGGGAGGGGAGGGAGCCTTTCCTGAGGTCCAAGAACGTGACATTTGCTGTCATCCCCAGCAGCTGTTCACAGCTCTGCAGCTCCGTTATGCCTTGCTCCCCTTAGGCCCCCCTCCACTTCCTTCTGGAAGAAACACAACTTAAATCCTTTACGTCTGCGACCCTAACAGAGTTGGGGGGTTCCAAGAGAGAGAAACTGGCTGGTCTGGGGGACCTGAAGAGTAGACAGCTTTGAGGAAGAACCGAGGAGGGGTCTGCATCAGCAATCTCGGCTCCTCCTACCTCGTAGGCCAGAGCGGCAGCCCCTCCCGGTGCCCTGGCCATCCAAGCACCACCTAGGGAATGCCAGCACGCCATTAATCTGTGTACCTTGCAAATACGTTACTGGCATCTCGTGGTGTTGAGAGTCATGTAATTATGAGCAGAATTTATATGTCGCCAGGGCTGCCTGGGCGCCTTCCTTTCGTCTCCTTCCAGGCACTGCAAATATTGAAGGCTGGCTTAGAAAAGAATCCAACCCACCCGCCTTTATATCTTTGCACCCTGTAGATAAGGTTTTAATTGAAAATCGGTTCGTCTGTTCCCCGTGCCTAAGTACAAGCCACTGCTAATGGAGCACACAGACACAAGCCCGGCACCCTCCAGGAAGACCGGGCTGGGTCCTGGGATGGGGATGGCAGTGACTTTGGCAGCTTCTCCTCTTCCACATCTGCCACGTGAGGCCCTCTGATTTCTTACCGATGAGTAGACACTGGTCTTTGCAGGCAGGACTCTCCCTCACCTCCCTCTTCCCTCCCTGTTTCGTGGCTGGTGAATCCCAGTGAGGACAGGATGCAGCTCACCGCCTGCTTCCTCCCTTCTGCCGGGGACATGCCCCTCCCCCTCCCCCCATCCTGCCCACTCCTTTCCTTCCAGCCCAGTTGGGCAAAACACCTCCCTGTTTGTCAACATGGTTCTCTTTTCCATATCTGGACCTGCCTGGAGGCCTCTCACCCCACCCAGAACACTCGTCCCAGCTCCTCATGGCTCTCCTTCCCCAGCGCGCTCCGTGCCATCCTCTTCCGTGTAGCCCCTGCAGTAGTGACTTAGGGCCCGTCGTCCTTCTAGATCTGCCCCTGTGTGTGCATCCGGAGACCTTGCCTCTCCCATCAGACTGGAGCGTCCTCCACCCTCTGTAACTCCTCCTCCTGCACCTGAGGAGTGCTCAGCAGTGTCCCAGGGTGAGGGGCTGGGTCACAGGCTCCGTCTGCCTTCTGCCAGGGACTCCTGAAGGTCGATCAGGTGGGAAAGGCAGGGGTCAGCTTGGCTGCCTTGCCTGGGCGGAGCCAGAGTGTTTGATTCAAGGCCCCAGGCAGAGGAGGAGCACCTGGGACCTGCCGGGCGTGGGTGCCCATGGCCTCCACCCTCAATGCCCTCTTTTGGCCCCCGGTCACATGTCACTGCTGTCACATTTGGTTCCAACAATCATTCCCCTGCTGGAGAGCAGGAGGAAGAATTCATTTCCCAGCTTCAGCCAGGCGACTGTGAAATATGATTTCTGAAGTGTTAATAATGCATCACGTTTAGATAGCACTTTACATCTTGCAGAATGGCTGGCTGGGCGGGGGGGGGCTGGCAGCCCAGGCTTGGGGCTGGCTGCCGAGTTTCATTTCAGTACTTCTCCTCTGGAACACGTGCCTACTCCTTAGTGCCTTAGTTTCTCTTTCTGAGACAGTCTTGGCCTTCTGCCAGGTATAGAGGTGACTCCCCTTGCCACACCTGCTTCCAGACCTGCATTTCTCCTTCATTTATCACCTCCTAGAAAGCCCCCAACATTTCTTTTTTCATTCATCAAACGCTGGTTAAGGGACTGTTTCGTGCCAGGGCTGGGGATGCAGAGATGTTACCGCCTATGAGGGCTCTTGGGATTGGATGGGATAGAGGTGTAAGTCCCCACCCCCCCAGCACTGCAGCCTAAAGTGAAGGCAACTGAGGGATTGACACCCACCCTCCCCTCTGCTCTATTTTGGGGATATGGGGGTGTGTGGGATGCTCTCTGCAGGCTGCCAGGCGTCCAGTAGCTAACTCACTGCTATGGACTTGGAGGGGAAACCCTGCTTTGTCTTTGGTGGTCCACTCAGAGCCACTAAGCTTTTAGGGCCCTTGACCTCCCAAGAACTGGAACGTTTCTGAGCCCACACATATCAGCCCCCGTGCCTTTCACATATGTGTTTGATAAATAGCCTTATCTTTTCATTCCTTTCCAAGGCATTTCATAGACCTAGAATATTCCCCTCTATCCATGTCACTGAACCCTTTTGCACTTATCACTCCAGGGGCTTGGGAAATCTCTCCATTTCCCAGGCCACATCCATACCCACTGCCTCCAGGAAGCTTTCCTAGAGCGATCTGAGGAAAAGAGAAGGCATATAATGGTGATGATGGTTACCCCAAGTTCCCTCATGGCTCTCACCTAAAAGATAGCTGCCCTTGACACACTGGAGTCCCAGGGTACTGCCCTCTTTGTAGCAGTTGGCCCTTGAAAAGTATATGGAACTTGTTTTTATAAAATCATATTTACTTTTTGGAGACCTGGATTTCTCATTTCTGGGAGTCCTGCCCTGCCATCAACTGTCTTTGTAACATCTTTGGACCTCCGTATCCTCATCAGGAAAACGAGGCCACTGGAAAGGGCTTTCTCTAACAGTGTCTTTGATGACACCCCTACTTCAAACAATTCCTTGGTGAATTATTAGGTCAAGAGAAGGAGCCCTTCGGTAAGTGTGTAATTGCCTTGCAGACTTCAGAGAGCAAGTTGGGGGGGCTGTGTTTTCCTGGAGGGCGGCTTGCCTGTGTTCTGTCTGCAGTGACTTCATAAATTGCTCCTGTTCTCAGTCCTGTCCGTGACCCGTGGGTCTGATCCGGAGTGGAAGCTCCCAGAGGGCCAGGCCTGGGGCTTTGTGACCTTGTTTGCACTTCCGTCCTGCACCACTGGCTGGATACTAACTCAAAGCTTTGAGCGGCCGGGGATGAGGAGGACGCTTCCCCTTGCCCTCAGCCCTTCTGACTCCTCTCACTTCCCGGGAAGACAATTCCTCGCAAAGTTTTCCCAACGGGTTGCGCTGCCGCTGCTGTTGAGCTGACACCATAGCTGATGAGTTATTAAAAATCCTTCATTATTATTCTGTACCGTCGCTCTCCCTCCTCCCTCCCTGCCCTGCCCCAGGCTTCCAAGGCCCACGGCTGTCACTGAGAAATGCCTGGAGGCCCCAGCCAAGCAGAGGCAGGCTTTTACACTCCCTCCCTCCAAGTGACCCCCACAGATGCAGCAGCTGGCCAGAGGCACTAGGTCTCACCCAGGGCTGGGGATTCTCACACCGGGGTTCCGATCCTGCTTTCGGCAGAACCTGGGGAGCTTGTGCAGGCGCTTCAGTGCTCAGAAGTCTTTATATCAAGAAATGGTTGGAGAGGGATCTCCCGAGGATCTTGGTTAGAGAGACATTTCAGAGGTGCACACATTCCAGATGACATCGGGGACCCGATGCTTCATCCCCTGGGGAAAGAGGGACAGGATAACTCCATCATCCCACTCCCTGAGCTGGGGGTCCAAACCCAGCTCACGCATCACACGTCCCAATAATCAGATTTGGCTGCAGCAAGAACAGAATACTCAGCCCCTCTCCTAGGCACTGCAGCGACAGGTCCTGAGAGATGGGGAGAGCCTTGCTCCTTGGAGGGGGGAGAGTCTCGAAGCAGCTCTGCACCTTCACAGCACCCTCCCTGCTGCAGGGCTTCCCACAGGCACCCTACGAAGCGTTCCTGCACCCTGTGTCTGGGCAAGTGATTCCCAAGGTCGGAGCTGTGAGCGGGAAGATAGATGTTGGGACTCTGGCTCCTGAGCTGGAGTCCATTCACTTATTCTCTGTCGCATTTCTCTCTGCTCACTCTGGCCTCTTCAGATCTGAATCGCTCTTCTTGGGGTCTCAAGCATTAGGTTCCTTTTGCCCCGAACCTTATAGCCATGCTCCGTCCCACTTTCTCAGACCCTGGGGCAGAAAGCTCTGGGCAGCTGGGCCAGAGACGAAAGCATCCAGAATTAGCCTGAGAATTCAGGGGCTATGTTCCCACCTTGTTTTGGCCTCCAGGTTGAGTTGGTGTCTTTTGTTTGTGTCTACCTTTGTTTACCCAGATGAATTTGAACCATCTATTCAGAGGTGTGGAGGCAGAAAAAATGGAGATTAGAGTTAACGAAGTGAAATTGTAGTTAAGAATGGTGGCCTTTAAGATTGGGATAGGGGTATAGTGAGAACTGGGGCTTCGGATTGACCGGTGCTCAGTAGGGGGTCAGGCTGGAAACAGGGGTGACTGTTAAGGGCAAGGGTTAAGGTTTGGTTTCTGTGTTCACGTATTCAATAAACATCTGTTGATCACTTCTGCTGACCAGGCCCTGAGGGAATTTGAGATGTGTTGCCTTCAAAAAGCTCATACTCTAGTTCAGATTTGGGGTTAGAGTGACTGTTAGGACAGGTCTGGATTGGGATTAGTGCTGGGTTGTGGCTGGGTTCAGGCTTCCTTCTTGGCGTTAGTGTTGAAGGAGAACTAAGGGTTACATGCTGTGTAATCATACAGATCGGTGTGTGGCTTCTGTGTAAGTTCCTTCCTCCAAGGCTCCGCTCCTTAATTCCCCCTTCCCACTGCTTACCCAAGCCTGTCTCTGCTGTCTAAGGCATCCTGGACTTACTGGAATCCGTTTAATGATAGCAACCATCTGCTACCCCTCCTGGTGATCAGCCCCTTCCCCTTTCGTCTTCTGCTCATCCTTCTGCCTTTCTTGGTGGGGGTCCTGCATCCTGCCTTCCTGGGGGGTGGGGGGGCCCTGATATTCCTGTCCTCTCTCGTGGCTCATGTCCCAGGAGTCTCTGTCCCTTGCCCTTCCTCCATCTCCCTGACATAGGCACCCTCCCCACCCTCCTTCCCCCATACACTGCCCACCTGGCCCAGGCTCTCCCACTTCTGTGCTCACACATGTGGGACCCTCTGTCTCCAGTGGAGTTCTCATGATTCTCTGGCCTCCTCTCGTTTCCTCTCTTGCCCTAAAGCAACATTTCCTCATGACTCCCTCCCTCCTTCTCCTTTGATCCGTTTTCCAGGGTCCTGTCAGCAGTCCCCTGTGGCTCTGATTTCACTCTGCCCTTCCTTCTCCGTTGATTCCCTTCAGAGAACCTCCCGCCCCATCCCTCCAACTCACTGCCTCTTGGGCTGGAGAAATTTCTTTTCATCTCCCCTCATCAGTCATGTGGGGCAGTTCCCTCACAGGACACCTGCCCCTTCTGGCAGCCCAGCCAGGAGCAAGTGATTTTTGTTAGGAAAAGTCATTTCCGTGGGATGCAAGGGGCTGAGGAATGCTGGAGTGGGGGCATGGGGTAGGCAAGCGGCTCTTCCTCCCTTGTTTCATTCCAGGGTGAAATAGCTGGACTCCAGGGCCATCACTCTCCTCCCTCCGTTAGCCCCACGCCAAGATTTAGGGGGTGGCTGGATGAAATGCCAGGATCTCAGGAGTGGCTTGAGAAGGAAGTTCCAGAATTATCTGAGCAAAGGTCACACCGCTCCCATCACCAGCTTCCATTTCAGAGAATCTGCACATAAACCTGATGAGGGCCAGGTTTCCAGAGGCTTCTGTCTGTTCCCCACTGTCCTCCCCGTCTTTTTCTTGCTCTTGGAGCCCTCCTGTGCTCCCATGAGAACCGTCTCCCACCCCACCCTTCCATCCTTCCTTCCCAGGGCTGTGAGCTTGATTGACTCTGATACCCGGGGAAGGCATAAGCCCCTTGTTGGAATGCACGGCGCCCTGTCCCCCTCACAGGGAGATAATCGAGGAGGAATATTGGCTCGTCCAGGAAACGAGGTGATAAATTTGTTGTGAGATTGGTGTCACAAGCAATCAGACGGAGCTTCTCCCCATCCACGGCTGGGCAGCTAAATGAGAAATCATTAGGTTATTGCAGAGACCAGGGACAACAGAAGCGGAGGAAGGAGAGGACTCCCCTTTCCACCTCCCCATTTCCCTGGGGGGCAACACAGGGCGATCAGAAAGGGAAGGAAAGGATCAGAGATACAGAGAGAGGCAGGCTGCTTTCTCCAAAGTTTCTCCTATACCTGAATGTCTGTACCTCCATCAGTGATGTGCTCCTGGCATCTCCTCTGGTGTCTGGGCCGTCATGAGGCTGACACAGAACACAGGACAAAGAGACAAGTGAGCAGGGTTGGGTGTCCCCAGGTCAGTGAAATTTTTGTAGAAATTTTGTAGTAGAAAAGTTGAAAAGGGCACGTGGGAGAAGCTGATGAGGTCACAGGCCAGAGTGGCTGGTTTGGAAGGGATGGGAGAAGAAAACCAATACCTTCTTTACAACCCCTCTGGGAAGACTGCCTGGAGGAGAGAGATTTGAAGGCTGCGTAGCAGACACTGGACGGGTATAGGTGTGTAGCAGACGCTGGACGGGCGGAGGCGCGTAGCAGACGCTGGACGGGCGGAGGCGCGTAGCAGACGCTGGACGGGCGGAGGCGCGTAGCAGACGCTGGACGGGCGGAGGCGCGTAGCAGACGCTGGACGGGCGGAGGCCCGTAGCAGACGCTGGACGGGCGCAGGCGCGTAGCAGACGCTGGACGGGCGCAGGCGCGTAGCAGACGCTGGACGGGCGCAGGCGCGTAGCAGACGCTGGACGGGCGCAGGCGCGTAGCAGACGCTGGACGGGCGCAGGCGCGTAGCAGACGCTGGACGGGCGGAGGCGCGTAGCAGACGCTGGATGGGCGGAGGTGTAGACCTGCTAGGAGATAATGGGGTGGTTGGCATGTATACACGTAGGGTGCTCTCCCCTTGCTGCTAAATTCCTGCCTCATTCATGGAAATAAGACCATAGACCTGCCCTGGCTTTCACATGCTTTGGGGTCCTAGGAACAGACATCAGTTTGCATGGCCTTGAAGAGAAGGTCTCTCCACGGACCCTTGCCCTGGACTCCCAGTTGGTCCTCAGCACCATGTCCGCCATCAATATCCTGTCAACTTCCAACAGTGGTTCGATGAATGGTCTTTGGTCTCCCTGAGCTTCCCCTGTTCTTGGGGCATTTGTGTTTCATCTGACAAGCAAACTGAGTCAGGCGGAACCGGAAAGGTCAGGAGCAAACAGTGAAACCAGCGCTCATCAACCCTGAAGACCTACCTCCTGGTGCTCCCTCCCCTCTGCTGGCCGCTGCCTATCGAATGCTGCCATACTGAGACCTTGCTCCTCCAGCTGTTAATTACCGAGCCTCCACTGCCAGGCTCCCTCAGCCCCGTGCAGCAAATTAACATCCCGTGCCCCTTGCACGTGTAGAATGAACCGAGTTAGATGGATCGATTGAGCTACCGCTTGGAGCTGCTTTTACTTTACGCAGGATTGATCCAGATGACCCCAACTTGGGGCCTCTAGAAGCGCCTTTGCAGGAAATCTTTTTAATGGAGATTAATTGGGAAAGCCTTGGATGTCCTAGTTACAGGCAGAAAGTGCCCCATTCTCGCTTTTGGTGGCTACATACCAACACTTGTATGTAGATGTGCGGTAACACGCGCAAGTTCACTAGACGCAGGAATGCACACAAGGCCACACACACCCTCACACCACCAAACAGCCGCCTTAGTTCTTCTGGTTCTTCTAAGCCCATCCCCGAACCTTACCAGGTGGACACACGGTGGCTCTGTGGAGCTTGGGTCAGCCCCAACTTCCACTTTTGTCTCTCTGAATCTGGACCTCTTTCTATGTCTATGTCCAGTCTTTCTCAGCAGCCTAGAAGTTTCTAGAGGGCAGAGACTGAGGAATGCCCAGAAGGAGAAAGTGTTCAATTTTTAAAGAGGTATGACCTTGGTTCTAACTTCTTTATGTGCCTGAATTCCAGCCACTTCCAACTGCTTGCTGGTCTTTTATGTCTCCATGTCTTGGCTCATGCTGTTCCCTTTGTCTCCAATGCCCTGCCCCCAGCTCTCTGGCTGTTGAAATCCTTCTTGCCTTCAAGGCTCAAGGCAGTTCTAATCAGTAAATGTGTATTTATCGGATACCTACTGTGTGCCAAGCAAGGTGTCCAATGTTTAACTTGTATGATGTAGAAAGGACCGAGAGCTAACAAAGGTCAACAAGATAGGGGTCTTGGCCCAAGGGAAGACCAGGGTGGAAGTCAGACATGTGAAAAAAATGCAGTCTATCCATTGATGTAATGCCCTTTCCTCCACATCACTCCATCAGGACTCTCATCATGCCATACTGCCCGGATACGCGAGTGTGTCCACTAGACTGTAAGCTGGCTGGTGGCAGGACCAGGTCTGTCTTGTTCGCTTTACATCCCAGAGCCCAGGACAGCCTGGTTTGTAGTAGACACTCAAAAAATGTTTGTTACATGAATGAATGAATGTTGAATTGAGTTGACTTTCTCTGGGTGCAGGTGCCTTATCCATTAATTCAGAGAATCAAATGACAAACATTTATTGAGCACCTGTTGTGTGCAAAGCACTTCTGTACTAGTCACTTTGGGAGACGCACAACTAAGATCACATCTGTTGCCTCAAGGAGTTTACAAGCCAGAATAAAATACAGTATAGCTACAGATGAAACTGCAGGTCTCAAACTACATGAAACGTTGAAGTTTCCTGATTAATTGCCGTGGGACCAAAGTCTTATTTATATCCTTGACCGCCAGCCTAGACAGTTTTTTGAACTGTTCTTTTCCCTGTAGATGGCTCTGTTCAGAATTCCTTCCTTTAAACTTTAGTTCTGCAAACCATTTCAGTCCACCTTGATCAAACTGTTATAAATTGATTATTTGTTAGATGTGTGTCCAAAGTAAGAAGAAAATATATGAGGTGTGTGAATAGAATCATAAAGCACCAGAATTGAAAGGGATCTTAAGTATTACCCAGGGCCCTCTGGAACATTGCTGTCTGATGGTCATCCACACTTATCTTGAACACTTTTAGTGACAGGGAGCTCACTGCCAGGTGCTATTAGATAGTTCTTATATGAATTAAAAAATCTGCTCCCCTAGGGGTCACCGTCATTAATGTCTGTTCTGGGGGTTTGTAAGGAAGGCTCAGTGATGGGGCCTGGGGTCGTGGAGCATGTCTGCCAAGGCAGACTTTCTCAGAGGCACTAGTACAGAGCCAGGGCCAAGGTTGAGGGCACTCATCAGAGCCCCATGCCTTCCCAAATTAGCTGCTCACCTGGCTCGTAGAGTAAGATAGTCCATCTGGAAGTTCTAGAGAAATCTGCAAAGTCATCTGTGATGAAGGGTTCCTGACTCTGGAAGGAGATTAAGATCTAACACCTGGATCTGACCTGCTGCTATTTCTTTTTCTTTTTTTCTTTCTTTCTTTCTTTCTTTCTTTCTTTCTTTTTTTCTCTCTCTCTCTTCCTTTCTCCCTTTCTCTCTCTTTCTTTCTTCCTTTCTTCCTTTTTCTTTTCTTTTTCTTTCTTTCTTCCTTTCTTTCTTTCCCTTTCTTCCTTCCTCCCTTCCTTCCTTCCTTCCTTCCTTCCTTCCTTCCTTCCTTCCTTCCTTCCTTCCTTCCTTCCTTCCTTCCCTCTTTAATTTTGAGGTGAACAGGGGTACGAGGTGATGCAGAAATATAATAAAGCTCATTAAACTTTGAAATGGAGAAGTGCTCCTAAGAGCTCCTGTCAGGCCTCAGAAGACCCGGATTTCCTGTGGGCTCTGTTGGTTTCAGCGTAAAGAAGAGAATGCCCTCCTTTCTGCTGCCCCAGCCCGCACCTTTCTGGATTTCTCAGAGTTAAGGCTCTTTATTCTGGAGACTGTTCCTAAAAGTGCCAGGAGACTTCTATGGACAGGGTTTGGAGACCACCTGCATTTCCTCCTGGGCTTTGAGCCTGCTGGGGGCTCTCAGGGGTACAGTTCTCGCTACTCTCAGATTGTACTCTGAAGCCATATTCATAGCATGGTAACTGAGAATGTTAAAGCCAGCTGAGGGAGCTTTCAGAGCAGAACGTGTAGGGTGCCTGCGCCCATCTGCCAGAGGAGGAGCCAGAGGGGAGGGGTTCACTGTAGGAGCGGGGAATGGGGTCAGACCCCAGGATGAACTTTTTGTTTGCCTGGGGAAAGGCAGGGTGGCGGGGGCTGAGGAGTGGCACATTGGTCACCTTCCTGGTGGGCACACTGCTGCCTGGGGCGAGGATGCACTAGCCCCCTGGGGGCGCCTGTGGGAAGGAGACGAGGGGCAGCAGTTACCTGGGCTCCGCTTCATTTGTAGGGAGACACCAGGGCCTTGCCCTCGGCTGCCTTAGGAATTACCTCAGATACAGCCCACCTCATCCTCTCCTCCTCCCCAGCCTTGGCTAATCCTTTCAAAAATCCCTTCCATTTCTCAAGGATTTCACTCCTTTCCTTTGACCTAAATGCTCAGGACCTTCCGATGAGGCCCTGGGGTGCTGATCCACCCCAGATGTCCCCGCCCACCCGCCTGCACAGCCCCCCAAAGCTGTGCTGCCCCCTGCCCTTCTCCGATTTCTTTCCTCCTCCTCCTCCTGTGTCCTTATCTTCATCCTCGCTTTCCGCTCCCAGATGGTCCCACTACTTCTTTTCCTGACTCTCAGTCCCCATCTGTATCCATCTTCCCAGCCTTCTCCATAGCTTCTCTCTTGCAGCTCCTTCCGGTTTCCAGGTAAAGATTCCTCAACCCCCATCTTGCCCCCATCATCAGTGCAGGTTGAGGAGGCTTTGGAGGTGTGCCCTGGGGGAAAGGGGAGCCCTCTGTAATTGCAAGGTTGGCTCAGAAGCCACCAGAAGTTTGGAGACCTGCCCACCCCAAATACCTCTTTCCTTTACTGACCCCCAGTTTCTTCTAAATAAAGGTGTTAAATTGGTGATCAAGGCCCTTTCCAGCTCCAACCTTCAGATTCTCTTTCTAATTTAATGTTCTTCTCTTTCCTTGTCCTGTCTCTCTGTCTTGTCCTCTGTCCCTTTTATACCAGTGTCACTTCAGCCCTTCCTTCCTTCCTTCCTTCCTTCCTTCATTCCTTCCTGCCCTTAAAACACTCTTTTACAGCCTCTTTGTCACTCTTCTTGCCACCAGCTTTCTCCTCGTCTGCTTTGCTCTCTTTTTTTCTGTCTGACTCCCTCTCCCCACCCTTTCCTCTGTTCTCATTTTGTCTTTGCACGTTGGGCCATCTCTTTCAGCGTCCTGTGTTTTAGGACTTGGGGACTGCTGGAGAGCCAGGCATTTGGGCCCCTCCTCCATTTGGTCTTGTAGGTTGGGGGGAGGCAGCAGAGGGTCTCCTTCCTTTCCTGCCTCCCGACCCTAGCCCTCGGGGGCCTTGCTCTGTCTCTTTCAGCCTTCTCTGGCTTTGTGACTGTCCTGCTCTCTTTTCTCCTTCCCCCTCTCTCCTCATCTTTTGCTGTCTTTCCTCTTATCCTCTGTCTCCTATCTGAGCTAAGTCCTTGCCGGCCACCTGCCTCCTCTCCCCGCACTGCCCTTCCCTTGCCCACTGAAGCCAGATTGAAATTCAGTTTTTCAGCAGAACTATCCAGCATCCCTGCCACCCCCCCTTTCTCCTCCTGCCTGTCATACCTGCTCCAGCCAACCCCACTTGGGCTCACAATGCCATTGTCCTTCCCATAAAACACTCTCAGGGTCCCCTGCCAGGGCACATTTGCATAAAGTTGTCAGATCAGGTCTGGTCCTGGTGCCTCCAGCTGGCAGGGCAGAGGGGGCTGGAGGCCCAAATGGGGCAGGGTGGAGGGAGTGTTTCCAGCTGCACCTGCCTGTCTTTTTTAGTTCAGGAGCTCAGCGTCCTTGTGAGTGGGTCTGGGCTGGCAGGTCACTTTGGAGACTCAGGATTGCCTGCCCTCTATCCTCTTTTTTTCCACCATGAACCTAGTGGAAGGGCATGCAAGGAACTTTGATGGGGAATTCCTTACAGGGGAAATCAAAGAATGGCCTTTCTTTCCGATGCTGGATGCATCCTGTGGGTTCTCTCAGCTGCTGTCTTAGTGTCATAAACCTGCAGCCCTCCCTCTACACCCCTGCTGGAAGGAAATGCCAGGATGGCCCCAGGTACACCAGCTCTCACACTGTCTGGGGTACGGGGCTGAGTTCTTGGGAGTGTCAGCAAGGTCTGGCTGAGGCCCCAGGAAAGCAGGAGATGCAGTAGAATCTTAGAACATCAGAGCCAGAAAGGTCCTTCCGTGCCTAGTACTTCAGCCCCCTCTCATTACAGTTTAAGGAAGCTGAGACCCAGAGAAGTGAAGTGATCCCCCCCACAAAGTCACGCGGCTGGATGGGGCAGAGCCGGGACCAGATAAGCCCACGCCTCCTGACTTCTGGCCCAGAGTGCTCTTGCCCCTGCTAGCAGGTGGTGCTGGGCCAGTTCCCCTGGCCTCTTTCAGGGTTCTGTTCTTGCCTCTTTCGGTGAGTAACACACTGGCCCAGACCAATAAACTCCTGTGCCCTGTCACTATGAGTACCAGCCCCACGGCCGGCCTCTGCAGCCAGCCTCTCTGGTCTGTTCAATGCAAGGAAACAAGGCCAGATTGTGGCCACTTGTAAAAGCCCATCTGGTCCCTGGAAAGATTCCCCTTCAGCTGTCCCTACCATACCCCAGCCTTGGAGATAGACATCGGGGTGGCTTGGCCAAGCAGTTTGTGGGGAGGGAGGAGAGACTGCTTCTTCTGCCTACGGCTTTGGCCTCCTGGGATGAGAAAGGACCAAAAGTGGGAAGGGGGTGAAGGTTGGTGGGCCAGTGGAGCTGAGGTGTCCGCTTCTGAGGCCCCTGCTGCCCACTGTCTTTTTCACTTCACACTGTGAGATACTTTCTATGGTAAATGCTGGTGGGCAGCAGAGTGGGGGCCATAATAGTCTTTGAATGTTGAGTAACTTGTCTTCAGGGTGTTCATCTGATGTCCATATAACCAGATCTCTACTCACAGCCAAGCCTGAGATTACCTGCTGGGAACAAGTCAGTGCAGCTTTCTGACCCCTGACCTCTCAAAAGAGGGGCTTATAGTCTCTAGGTCACATCACATTTGGACACTTTTTGGATTCTGGGCTGGGCTCTGTATAAGGCAGAATCAGCAGACCCACACCCTTCATGACCAGTCGGCTGGGCAGGCGTGGTACTTCCCTCCTGGCAGCTTCTGGTCTAAGGGTTCTGAACCTGCTTCTGTCTCTGCCTCTGTGTCTCTGCTGTGGGCAGCGGGGGTCTCTGTCTTTCTCTCCTATCCTCGTCCTCATTCTACCCGCCCCAGCCAGTTCGTTCCTCCCACCCCCCCGCAACCTCCCTTCCTCCCTTCTCCCCTGCCTCCTCTATCAAAAGTGCAAATCTCCCTTTCTCCTCTCCTTTCCCCTTTGCTGGCCCAGCCCAGAGAATTGCAATCCTCTTTTCTCCGTGAGAGAATCCAATGGACAGGAGGGGCCCTCTCTGGCTGTTGTATGTTTCATAGAGCAGCAAGGGGATGGCTGGGGTCGGGGTGAAGCTCTTGGGGGAGGATGGGAGAGCGAAGATGTGAGGGCAGAGAGAGGGAGGGAGAGTGGCAGAAGGAATAGTAGAGTGTGGAGAGATTTAGTTCCATCTGAAAGCTGTCGGTGCGAATCAAAGTCTTCCCTTTGAACCAGCAGCGATCTGGAGTGGAGAGCATGGGGACTGCTCCGGCCCAGGGGGTTCATTACTTCTCATTTGATAAATCCGGGGAGACAGGGCTCGGCCTCCACCACCCCCGTCTCCCGCAGCCCGGCTTCCTTGGCATCTCCTGTGTTTGGCTCCACTCCCTCTCTTGTTCCCGGCTGGCATAGCAGGCAAGGCTCCGGGAACTTGACCACCAAGGTCCATGTGCCAAGACACGGGTGCAAAAAGGCGCCCATTGGGTGCAGAAACTTGTACTTGAATGCAAAGGTGCAAAAGACTGTGTGTGTGTGTGTGTGTGTGTGTGTGTGTGTGTGCACCAGTGAACGTGTGCTTATATGCTGTGGTACATATGTGTCCACAAGAACTACACAGCTGTCTCTGAGAATCTGTAAGCATTTCCAGCCTCTCTACGATAGATGTAGAGGTCACTTTCTAGTTATCAGTCAAAAATGGGATTCAACCTCTCTGTCCTTACCAGGCCTTTGTGGGAACCTAGTTCCCAACCCCGGGGATAGGCCCAGCGGGAACAGGAGATGTGTTCACACACAGAGATGGGAATAGGTGGCCTCTCCTGTGCTGTGCTGAGGATGGAGGAGGGAGTTGGAGAGCGAGCAGAGCTGGAAGGCAGTGTCACCCCAGGAAGATCAGCGTTGGGAAGGAGAGGGGGGTGATGCTGAGAGACGAGGAGAGGGTGTCCTCGTGAGGGGACAGTATCAAGGGGTGACGGAGAGGCCCCAGTTTGCACAATGGCCAGAGTCTGAGCTAAGAGGCCCAGGGGATGGTGAGAGGTGGAAGGCAGCAGTAGCCAGGCTGGCGAGGTGGCATTCCGGGGGAGCCAGGTGTTCTGGCCCCTCGCCTTGCTTACAGGCCCCGACACTTACCAGCTGTGTGCCTGGGAGGAAGTTGCTTATCTCTCTGAACCTTAGGTCCTTATTAGGGATACTAATGGTACCTACCTCATCATGTTGTTGTGTACATTAAGTGAACTAGTCTTCGTGAGGTACTTGGCACAGCGACTGGCGCTTCATAAGCAGGGGGTATATTATTGCTACCACTTCTACTGGTGGGCATTGGCGGCTTATAAAGGGTGACAGTTGCGATTGACTGAAAACCTCTTTAGGTGCCACTGATGGTCCTGCCAGCCTTTGGAACCACTCTCCCTTCATGTAGGCATATTTACATCAAGCCTTCTCCGATGGTTGGTTGCAGCGTGTGGGGCAAGTCGGCAAGTCCTGCGTGGCTATAGGGTACAGGCCAGCCCCAGATCTCAGGAGGGAGCAGCGCCCTCCCAGGAGGTAAACACAGTTAAGATGCAGGTCTGAGTATAGAGTGGAGATCAGAAGTAGCAGATGGGCGCAGAGCTTGGGGGCACCAGAAGTTCTCTGGGGTGGAGGCCATGAGTCCAGTGTATTCAGGAAATACTTCCTGGATATTCCTACAGCACAGCACAGTGCCAAGAGCACTATCTCTGCCACTTCCTGTCTGAGTCTTATTTCCCTTCATTGTAACATGGAGACCATAACCGCCACTGAGCCCTGGATTATAATGATGGGAACGGTGTCTCTAAGACATCTGCACGGGTGCCCAGTACTTAGTCAGAATCTTCTTTTTTTTTAAATAATTAATTAATTTTTTAAAATTTTTGGCTGTGTTGGGTCTTCATTCCTGTGCGAGGGCTTCCTCTAGTTGCGGCGAGCGGGGGCCACTCTTCATTGCGGTGCGCGGGCCTCTCACCACCGCGGCCTCTCCCGTTGCGGAGCACAGGCTCCAGACGCGCAGGCTCAATACTTGTGGCTCATGGGCCCAGTTGCTCCGCGGCATGTGGGATCTTCCCAGACCAGGGCTCAAACCTGTGTCCCCTGCATTAGCAGGCAGATTCTCAACCACTGCGGCACTAGGGAAGCCCTCAGCATCTTCTAATTAGGAGTTAGCATTATTAAGGAACATTGCTGGGACTGAAGGGTCAAGAAATGTAAATCCAAGCAACTCTGTTCTCCAGGGGCTCCCAGGAGACCGGGAAAGACAGAAACGCACACACATGAGTAACTTTTAATCCAAGGCAGGCTGTGATAAGTGCTATAACCAGAAGCCCAAACAATGCGGAAGAAGAAGAGGGGAGGGAACCATTCCAAGGTGGAGGCCAGAGGAGCTTTGTGTTATGGGGTGGGATGGTGAGGGCCAGGATTAACCTAGAAGGAAGGAGGGCTGGGGGGAAGCTAGTGGGAAATAAGGGAGGAGCCCAGAGGCCCCACCCCATGGCACCCATCTGGAGTCTGAGAACCGCACCCCCCCCAGCCTTCTGGCAACACATCTGAAGGACAGAACCGAGCTGGAGATGAGGTCCTAGCCCCCTGTGACCACACTCACCATCAACTTCCTGCCCTGCTTTTCTGCCTTGGCCTGGGTCTCTGTGGCGCCTGGGCATCTTTGTATCACCAGGCTTTTCCCAGTGCTTTTCTCTCTGTTTCTCTGCCCTGGGCCTGTGTCTTTTTCTTTCCTGGCCTCTTTCTAACTAAGATCTCCTCTTCCCTTCCTGCTTCTCCTCCAGTCTCCTTTCTCTCTTTCACTCTCCCTCTGCCTGGTCTGTCTTTGTCTCCGCTTCCCAGTGTCATTGGCGCCTCTGCCAGCCTCCCCATCAGTCTGTAAGTGTGTGAGTTTCCGTGTGGCTGTGTACAGCACACTTCTCTGTCTGCCTTCACAATGGCTGCTTGAGAGCTCACCAACATCTGTGATGGTGTCTGAAGACAGGGAGGCAGCGGGATGAAAGCAGGCGGGAATTCACTTAAAAACACACACGCGGATTTGCACTCGCCCCAGACTGGAGCTGCCAGGCAGGCAAGGCTGCTGATTCAGTGCTGCCGCTGCTGCTTCGGAGGCTGGTCTTTTGTCACCATTCTGTTTGTGTTCAGGCTCTTCCTGAGTCCCGTCCCACATCCAGCCAGTCCTCTGCATTTTGGTTTGCCCTGGTTTTATTTCCTGGAAGTGGGGTGTGGGCACAGGGATGGGGCTGACATTTCACCACCACCACACCTACTCCCCAGTTCCAATGCAGACTCTGCTCCGTGTCACAGGTGTCACAGATGTCACAGACGTCATGGCCGGTGGAAGACCCAGGCCACCGGGACCTCTGAGGCATGTGTGTGTTCTCTGATTTGTGTGTATTCTTGTGAGAGCACTGATGCTGGTTTTTGGTGCCTTCTTGACATGTACCCAGTACCTCCTTTTCGTTTGTAACACCACCTCTGCCCTTCCTGTTGTGCCTGTGTGACGCCTGCACTCATGGCTCACTTTCTAGGCTTTTTTTCTCAGCAATCCCCATATCCCCTCTTCACCCATCCCCATCATTGCACCAGAAACTTCCAGAGTTCTGTTTCCCCTACCTGTCTCAGCTCTGCTCCACACTCCCTCCTTCAGGGAGCCTCCCAGGACTGCCCCCAGCACCGTTCCTCCTCCCGCAGCAGGGAGAGCCCTGTCCCGCCCCTCCACTCTCCTGCCCTGTCTGCCTTTACCGCAGTCTGTGAGACTGACCTGGGGAACAGGGTGTTTTGCCTCCTTCCCTCGATGGGGTTGCACAGGCAGGACTGTTCACTCAGGCATTTGCTCACTCTCACTCCATCAATCAACAGACTTATTCGCAACACCTGCTGTGTGCCTGGCAGCCAGGCCCTGTGCTGGGTGATGGGACTGGTGCTCTGAGTGACACAGTCCAGACGCAAGGAGTTTCCCCTGGGCTGGGCAGTGGTGGGCAATGCAGCGTGGACCTACTATAGCAGAGGTGGGAAGTGAGTACAGAGAGCTCTGAGGGCATGCAGGCAAGCAAGGAGGACTTCACAGAGGAGGTGACTATTTGAATCCCAAGGGAAAGGGAGGGAGCAGTGTTCTGTCCAGGAAAGGCCTGTGTAAGGACCTGGAGACAAGGAGAAAAGCCTGGAGTGTGCAAAATAGGGAGAGTGGGACTTGGCCATGGCATGGCAGGCTTGGGGCTTTCTCTTAATCTTGCTCCAGGTCAGGACAACCCGTGGGCATCTGGCTTCTCTCTCAGATACTGTCTTGGCTGCAGGGGCTGTTTTGGGGCCAACCAACATTGCTTGCCACTTTTGCAGGCTCAGGATCTACACAGCCTTTCCATCAAGTTAAATTCCTGAGACCCCTCGTTTCCCCTCCTCTCTAGACTCTCTTCTGCGTTATTGCTTCCATTCCCCCGTCTCCAAATTGCTTCAACCAGGCCTATGCCAAGAGGGAACTATTTCAAAATCCGCAGGACGACAGATACCTTCTTTGTCATGTCACTGCTCATGTCTCCACCGGTCCCTCTGATTATCTAACTGCCCAGGAGAAATAGGGTCATAGCTAACATTCAGCGGGCACAGTCAAGGGAATATACCAGGCCTGTCATCCACCTCATCCCATTTAACTCTTCAGCAGTCCGGGTAAACGTCATCATCCCCCAGTTTACCAGTAAGGAGAATGAGGCTTAGAGAGTAACTCGGCCACCGTCACACTGGTAGGAAGTGGCAGAGGCACTATGCAAACCTAAGTCTGTTTCCTAAACCTCTGCTCTTAAAAGGGACTTTGCAATACTTAGTCTAGACTTGTCACAGGTACAGGTGAGCACACGGAGGAGGCTGGGATGGGGCAGAGACAGCCCAAGGTCACACCACTCCTCCCTCCGGCAAGATGCCCATCGCTGACTCTGACTGCATCCTGCTGCGGGGTGAGCTGCCTTCTCGCTCCCAGTGGATGGAACCAGCTTCTCACTGTCCTCGGGAGACTTCAACAGGACACCAGGGTGTCCAGGCCCCATGCAGGAAAGCTGTGAATATAAATTCCATCTCTGAGCCAGGGCTCACAGGCCACTCTACTCGCAAGCCCTTGACTTGGGCTCCGGGGGCTGTGGGAAGGAGAAACGTGAGTGTGGAGAGTTTGCAGCCTGTAGCTGCACTAGAGAAATGCGCAATGATATGAATAAATTTGAATAATAATGAGGGCAATGCCTGAATTAATAATGCCGGCTTACTCACCTGACCCACCCTCCCCCAGGATCTCAGCTCCTGCCACCCTAATCCCAGGAAATACGGGTGAGCCTTTTCCTTTCCTTTAGAAGACATGGATGGGCTGTCAGGTCAGCAGAGTTGGGGAGCTGCTGTTTCTAACTTCTTGACCCCCTGCAAGCCCAAAGAGCTGGATTTGCACACTTAACCAAAAGAGGCTGCCTCTTTGTATTAAATCATATGCTGGCCATCAATCCACTCCTATCTCCGCTCCATCTCCCGGTCCTCTTTATGTGCAACTACCAATCCGGATGTCGAATGTCCAGGGAGGTTCAGAGAGAAAAGACAGCATGGCCCTTGGCCTTGAGGAGAGGTTCCCATTCTAGTGAAACAGGGCAAACACTGTCACCCACCAGCTGCCCTCTACCCCATGGCAAACAAAAGCATGGGCATAGACTGATAGTGTGAAACAGGAAATGCCATGGATAGAGCTGTGACAGCAGGGCTGAAAGATGGGACAAGCTGGAGGTAAAGATCAACCTAGGAGGACTTCCTGGGAGAAGGGAATGTGAGGCAGGTTTGGAAAGAAGGGGAGAGATGGAGCTGGAGGAGGAAAAAGAAGAAGGGAGGCGATGAGAAGATGAGGGTCCTGTTTTTTGGTGTCTTAGAGGGGGGTCTTGGAATGGGCGGGGGACAGTTCTGTTTGCTTACACACGGGAGTGATGGAGGATCAGAGAGATTTTGGAAAGCTGGGTTTGGGAAGAGTTGGATCTGGGGATTGTGGTCTCTGCAAAGACTTGGGAGCTGGGGAGGGAAAGAAGGGGGAGGAGTCCCCAGAGTTCCGAGGAAAACTGATTTGGGTTACGGTGTGTGACAGATTGGGGACGTGCATGGGAAGCCCCAGACCTCTCCCTGTGCTGTCCCGCGGCCCCTCCATTTCCTGGGGCCCAGTGTGGGAAGCTGATGGTCACAGCACGATGCCAGGACTGCCCCACCACCGGGCTAACCAGCGCTGGCTGGAGTGGGTAGGTGGGAGCAGTGGGGGGAGAAGAAACCCGCAATCCAATTCCCTGCTCCATTTAGGCTCCACAATTAAAGGCAATTACTCTGCAGTTCTCTAATCAAATGCTCCCGGCCGAGCTGCCAGCCGGGCAGCCATGTGTAGCTCCCGCAGCCAGAGGGAGAGCGGAACAAAGTCACATGGCCTGTCAGCTCCCACGGGGCGGGAGGCTGGGCGTGTGCAGGTGTGTCCGTGTGTATGCACTCATGCCCTCGGAGCTTGGGAGCAAGGGGTGAACACACGGAATGGGGAAAGTGTGCAAGAAGTGGGTTCAGAGCTACTTCGTTTGGGATTCACCGCCATCCAGGAAGCTTATATGCGTACATGTGGACGTGCCTGTCCCGTAGAACCTTTCTTTATGTACCTGATGCGTTCAAGGGGGAATTGTACCTGGCATAGTTGTACACATGCGTGACCTCACGTTGGCTACGTACACAAGTCCAGGTAGGGGTACGGTGATATATTCACGTCTCAGGGATTGAGGGGGACCGTGGCATCACCACAGCATGTGTTATGGATGTGCCCCCCATTGACGGGGGGCTGGGGGCAGGGGAGCACTGGCAGAGGTGGTGGAGGAAGAGCCTGGGACCTGAAGTGCCGAGGCTCAGGATTTATCCCTGCTCTGTCCTTAACTCACTGGGTGTCCTTGGGAAAGCGATTGTCCTCTCTGGGCCTCAGTGTCCTCGTCTGTAAAATGAGAGGGTTGGACCAGCCTGGTCTCTAAGGCCTTTACATAACACTGCGCCACTTTCTCTGCTTGCTGAGCACTTCAGTTCCTGAAGCCCATTCCCATGGGCCACGGAGGGAGGAAGGAATCGAGGGCGAGCACGTGGCATCTTGGAGGGAAGGGGCTGAGGCTGAAGTGGGACAGGGGCTGGAGGGTCCGCCTTCCCAGCCTAGCGCTCTCTCTCTCGGGCCCGTTGCAGGGTGGGAGTGGGAGCCTGGGAGGCTCGGCCTCTTAGTGGAGCCCTCTCCTCACTCGTCTCCTTACCCAGTGCCGCTTTGGCTTTGCCAGGGACCCAGACCCGCTTCAGCCAGGAGCCAGCCGACCAGACCGTGGTGGCTGGACAGCGGGCCGTGCTCCCCTGCGTGCTGCTCAACTACTCGGGGATCGTGCAATGGACCAAGGATGGGCTGGCGCTGGGCATGGGCCAGGGCCTCAAAGGTGAGTGGGCCATGCGGCCAGCCCAGCCTCCAGACTACCCCATCTTCTCATCCCTCCCCCACCAACAGAGACTCCTGGACCCAGCATCCCTTGGTTCCTCACCACGTTTCTTCTCTGTGCTCTAGCCTCCCCTCTCCCACTCCTGTGTGAGTCAGTCTCCCGCCCTCTCCTCCCGAGCTCTGTCTCCACTGCTTTCCAAAACCCACAGCTCTGCCTTTCCTCCTGGCTGTGGACTGGCTCATGAAAGGCCAACGGGAAGCCTGAGAGATCAAGAGAAACCAAGAGACCTTTACATAAGAGAGCTTCAGACAGACAGACACCACAAGGGGAGCTGCGGCAGCCAGGTGAAGCAGGAGGTGCTGGGAGACTCCAGACCCCCCAGCTCTTGCAGGGGGAAGACACAGTAACTTCTATGTCCTGCAAGTGTTTCATGCCAGGCTGGCTTTGCTCCAGCCTCTCTCCTGCCCCATGCCCAGGCAATGTCCTCTCAGTGGTCACAAATTCATTTTAATATCAGCCTGAGCACTTTATTTATTCATTCATCAAGCCTTTATTAAGCACTATGGAGCCACTGCGGAAACAAACATAATGTGCTGGGGTGGGGAAACCCTCCTATATTCCAAAGCAAGTAAAGATACTTTTTGGAAAGGCCGCCTGGCGGAGTGGATGGGGAGTCAGGACCTGCCTCTGCCACCTCCCAGCTGGGTGACCTTAGGAAAGCCACTTCACCTCTCTGGGCCTTAGTTTACTATTGTGTAAAACAGGCATAATAGTCGTGGGTCTGCCTGCCTTATAAATGCGTTTGCGAGTTTTGAACCAAGTGAGAGAATACGCTTTGTGAAAACACATTGCTCATTGTAAAGCAGTGTAATGATGAAAGTAGGGAGGGATGGTGTATTTTTATTCTTATTGTTGTCCAGGGCTTGAGACTATTTGCTGTGGGTTCCGTGTATTAGAACAGGTAGGGGAAATTTGTCTGTATAGAGCAATCTGTATGAAGGAAGGAGATGGGGCTGGCAGATCTATTGATGATAGAAAGAGAGAGAAACAGGGAGAGAGAGAGATCAATAGATATGGAGTGAGAAGAATCGATAGCCTCTGGACAGAGGGAGATAGTGGGAGGGAGCTGATGGTGGGGACCACCAGAGAGGAGGACAGAGTGTGAGAGGGTGGGCAAGAGCCTGGAGGACGGAGGGCGAGGGAGACTGGATTGCAGAGGCCAGGGGTTCACCTGCCACAGCCGTGGCTTCTGCAGAGCACGGGACTCTTGGTTTAGGGTCTCCTTCAGGGAGCTGGCAGGACCCTGCCTCGTGCACCCCTCCCTAGGCGAGTGATGGTGAGACCTTAGCCTGCCTTGGGCTTCCCTCTGGCCCTGGTGAGCTCATGTCTGAGCTGCGATGGCCTATATTTCTTAGCGCCCACACACCCTCCCCTCTTTCTCTCCTTTTCTCCCTGCTGTCTGCCTTTTTTTTTTTTTTTTTCCTCTTTCTTTCCTATTATTATGAGAGACATTTGTCTGCAAACAGCCTCGGAGATTTCATCTGCCTCTGCTCAGCTCCCCCTTGTGCTCTCCCCCATCACTCCTCCTGCTTTGTGGCTCCCATCCTCACTGTAGGAGGTTGTGACATCACAGTGTCTGCATGGGGACCTCATCCTCGTCAAGGGCCCCTGGGGGGGGGGGTCCCAGGAGAGGGTGGAGGGAGGAGTGCTGGCCCTGGAATGGGATGCGGACCCTGACGTGGGGAGAGGATGCACCCTTGGGGGGAGGGTGGTCCAGGTCGATCCCCAGGTTGGGGCTGGGCTCACCTGGGCTCGCCCTTTCTGTTCCTGCAGCCTGGCCACGGTACCGGGTCGTGGGCTCTGCAGACGCCGGGCAGTACAACCTGGAGATCACAGATGCCGAACTCTCTGACGACGCCTCTTACGAGTGCCAGGCCACGGAGGCCGCCCTGCGCTCCCGGCGAGCGAAACTCACCGTGCTCAGTAATAACCCCCGACATCCTGCAGGGCCCCCAGCCTCCTGTCTCTTTCTCTTGGCATCCTGGCTGTCCCCCCTTCTCCAGTTTCCTCTTTTATTTCCCAGCTTCTCCCTCTCTATTCCTGGCCTCATGTCTGCCCCCACGTCTCCCTAGCTTTCCCTCCCCAAATCCTTTAAACTTCTTCCAAAGACAAGTTCAGATAGAAGAGGAAAAAATGGGCATGTGGGCACCCACTGCTGGATATGCGGACTGTGTGAGCTCTGGCGTCCTCTCTGCCCCTGCCTGTGCCCAGGCCACGCAGGGATGGGGCTCTGCCTTCTGGACACAAAGCTCTCCCCAGCAGAGTGGGGGCATGTTGGGGTGATGGGGACCAGGCCTCTCCTGGCAGATGGGCTTGTTGGAAGCTTCTCCCTTCCTCTCCCTCTCAGCTGCCTCGGAGCCCCAGAAACTACCCCCTTGGCTCCTTTTCCTTGAACTCAGCCGCTCCTCCCTTTGCTCCCTCCTTTCCCCCCTCAGCACACACCCCTTCTTCTCTGCTTCACCTCGAGCCCTCCTCAGGGAACCGGGGAGCAGGACCGGGCTTTGAGGGCTGAGAACTGGGGGGGTTGGGGGCGGGGGGGGCAGACAGTGGTCCTGGCTGAGTCTGCAGGAGCTGCTGGAGGAGGGCTTGTCTTGGAAGCCGAGCCCCCCGGCTGCTGCCCATGGGATACAGAACAGATGTCCCTCTATGGCAACACCCAGGGCCATTTGCATAATGAGGGGATTCTCTCCTGCACGCAGTACGGAATGAGGCCAGCTCTGACTCGCCCTCGCTTCCCCTGTTCCGTGCCTTCCCCTCCCTGGGGGTACCTCCAGCTCCATCAGTCTTTCTGTCTCCCTCAAGCTGGGCCTCTGCCTCTGCTCTGCTTGTCTCCAGCCTGGCTCTGTCTGCCTGTGACCCTCTTTCTTCCTCTTTGTCATCCACTCTGTCCCTTTCGTTTTTCCTGCCTCCACTTGATCTGTCCTGCTCCCTCTATTTTCTCTCCCCAGTCCTGAAATCATTGAAGTGGGGGACGCCCCCAGGAGGGATGGGAGAAAGGAGGGGGGAGCTGAGATGAGTGAGTGTGGACACAAGGAATGTTCTTACTTGGGGGAGAAAGGTGAGAACATGGCAAGTCATCTGAGTGTGGTGGGAAGAGGTCTGGACTGGGAGTCAGGAGACCCGGTCCATTTTGGCACCATGACCCTGAAGAGGTCATAAATTCTGGACAACAGTTTTCTCATCAGTAACATGGCATAATGCTGCCAGCCTTTTCTTAGCAACTGCCGCTTTGCTGCTCCCTGCGCCGGGAGTTGTAAACTCCGAAGGTCTGGGCAGATGTGAGGTGTCAGAATAAGTGAGGACTGGGGGGACCCGACAGCCAGTTTCTCTGGATGTAAAGACCCTGAAGGACTAGGACTCAGGGCTGGTGGATGACTGGCTTTTCCTCTCCGGTGAGGACAAATGGGAAGAATTAACAAGGAGCAGGATGGAGGTGAGGGAGCAAGAGTTAGCTAACCACCAGGGGTAGGCATGGGATGCCAAGACATCAACTTCCACTCCTTGTTGGAGAGTGTATGAGCCCCGACGCTCGACCAGGCATTCCAAGGGAACGTGAGATTCTTAGGAGACCTTCTGTCTTTTTCTCTCCCTAACTGCTTTGGCTTGGATCCTGGAAGGTGCTACTTCTAGACTAGAGAACTCCCATTCTAATGAGGGGCCCCTGATACTCTCTCTTCCCTCTCCTACCCCAGCACAGAGACGGAGAAATAGAGAGAGATGAGTAAAGGCCAACCAAGCCCGTAGATATTCCAGGAACTTCATAATGGCATCCATTGTTTTGGTTCAATCAGGGAAGACTTCCTGGAAGAGGAGAATATCGATGGGAACCCTAGAAGGAGGAGTACCTTGTTTACAAAAGCTTGCGAGCCAGCGAGGGAGGAGCAGACCGGCTTGTTTGCAGGGCACAGTCAGTGTTGAGGGTGTGGGCCTTCATAGCTTGTCTGAGTGATTTAGGTGGATGAGGGGAGCAGGAGGAGGCCCCAAGAGTAAAAGGGATGAAAGATGAACCCGGCTACTCCTTTCCCCTCCCTCCCCCTCCTTGTCTCTCTGGAATTCTCACACTCCCTGCCTCCTGCAGCCACGTGGAGGCACTGAGAAGGCAAGACATTTATGCATCCTCCCTGCTCACCTGCTTGTGCACAGCCTTCGTTCATGGCAGCCTGGGGCTCAGAGGCGGGGCAGGGCCGAGAGCGGGCTGTGTTCACTGCTTAGAATCAGCCTCCCTATACACGGCCAGCCTCGTCACCTCGCCTCCCCTGTAGCCATGCCCCTCAGTGGCCCACCCCAGACCAGCCCAGGTCACAGAATGGCCTTTCATTCTTCCTGCCTCGGGACTCTGAGAAGCTGTCTCCCACTCCCTCGCAGATGCGGACGCAGGCATAATATATATCTACAGACCCACGGCTCCCTCTTTACTCACAGCAATAACCGCTCGAATGCAGTGGTGATGGGCATGGCTTCGGCGGGCCTGGTCCGTATCCCAGCCCTGACGTTCAGCTCACTCTCTTGTCTCTGAGCACAATGGCTTAAGCTCCCTGAGCCTCAGTACCTTGTCTGTAAATGGGGGTTAATGGTATTTACCATGAAAGGATTAATGAAATGTACTTTGTGGTGAGGATGAAATGAAATCGTATACGTGAGGTGCTTGAGCTGACATGCGGTGGGCGTTGAGTGAATGGTGGAGATGCCGTCGATCACATTACAGTTTACAGTCGGCTTCATATCCTTGGTCTCCTTTCACCTTCACAGTAACGACTCTGGGGAACAGACGTCAATGTGCTTTTTGAATTTTACAAACAAGGAAGCTGAGGCCTCAGACACATGTACATATTGATATACAGACTTAAGTCACAAATCCTAAGAATGTGTTCATAAACTTACACAGGGACACACGCCTAACTGAGCATGGTCGTGATGGATAAGCAGACACCTCAACAGCCTTATTTTCCTTTTTGCCCCAGATACGAAGAGAAAGGTGGGCTAGTGGCAGAGGTGACAGGTGGGCGGCCTTCCCTGAACAAAGGGCGAGGGTCAACGTTACAAGGGAAGGGAGAGCCAATGGAAGGAGAAGCCTTCCCCTCCTCTGCCCATCCAGGACTGTCCTCCTGGGGTGTGGCAGCAAGGTGTGACCTTGGAGGGGCCCACGCAGACCAGGAGACCCCGAGTGGCGGCTCTTTATCCATTTCTCTCCTTCCCACCCTGTTTGCAAATCTGTGCCCATCTGGCATTGGAGCCAGGTACACCGGTGAGCAAAGAGGAAGAGCCCGGCATTCAGCGATCATTCACCAGTCAGGAGTTGGAGGCACTAATGCCTCTTGTCCGAGCAGTAAAGTGAACACACTGCACACGTCACACGTGCCCTGCACACGATAGTCCATATACAGCCCCCATCTGGCCTTCATGAGGGCCCTGGGAATGAGCACCGTGTATCTCTGTTGAAGAAACTGTGACTTGAGGGCCTCACCCAAGATCACATGACAGATGAATAAACGTGCCAGGATTTGAAACTGGGGCAGCCTGATTCTACAACCCATGCTTTTCAAACCCTCCCACTCTGCACGCGTGAGTTGAGCAGAGTACTGGGATGGGCTACAAGTGGTTCCTCTCTCCTAGAAACCCCAGCATGGAGACTGTCATTTCATAAACTACAGGACAGCCCTGCCCACAACTGGACTCATGGGCCTCCCAGGGTCTCCTCTCAAGGGTTCCCTCGGAAAGGCCCCTCTGAGTCTTTCTGGTCTTTCCCAGCAAAAAGCAAACAAAACCCTTTCACACTGCTGGCCGATGAACATGAGGTGGACCAGAAATCAAAATTATAATCCAAACCCTTCTGCCTTTATTTCATCAATCACTTAGCCACTAATTCAGCTAATATCCCCCAGGATGTGCTATCAGCCAACCTCTGCACTAGATCTTGAGGCTTTAAGAGAAAATAAGAAGCAGCCCCTGCTCCCAGGGAACTTGCAGTCTGGTTCACCTGAGCATTTAGAAGCCTATGGGAATAGGACAGGGAGAGGCCCCCCTATTTCTTAGTATCAGACATCTGATTGATTCAATTCCTTAAGCATTTAACCAGAGCCTGCTTTGGTCATGTTCTAGGCACTGGAGACTGTATAAATGTTAGTGAGATGGAGTTCCTGCTTTTTCAGGGATGACAGTTTGGGTTGGGGAGGGGTCGTGGATAATCATCTTAAGTAACGCAAACACAAGGTAGATAGTGCTCGGAGCTCCAAGTGACTGGCTGGGAACCACCAAGGTGGTGATGGAGGGGGATGCGGCACGGAGGGCCCTGTGCAGCGGCTGGGATGTGAACAGGATGGACGGCAGTTCAAGAGAAGCTCTGAGGGAAAGAACAGCAAAAACGCGACGAGGAGATGCGGAAGTGCAGGACTTGGCCTGAGGAACCCTGCACGGCAGGCAGAGATGCTTGCAACTCATGCCCATGGCAGCCGGTAGACATGGAAGGTGTTTGAGCAGGGAAGTGGCACAGTCTGACCTGCTGTCTAGAGAAAATAACCTGCCAGCGTGATGGATGGGTTAAGGCCAGCAGGGACTGGAGGCAGGGAGTCCATTTCGGGGGTTGCTGTGATAGACCCCCTCAACTGGCTGCCCCAGGGCAGAGGCGCACACAGGAGGGAATGGACATAAGAAGCTCCGTGGAGGTAGCCACCTTTCTGTGCCAGGCCCCCCAGGCCACAGGAGCAACAGATACAGTGACTATAAATTAGGGGGTAAGGATGGTCCTGCCCTGCCAAGGGGTGGACATGCAGAGGGAGAGATGCCTCCAGGGGCAGGGGTTTTGGTCATATGGGCGGTGTTGGCCGCATCCTGGACTGACTCTGCTCTGCTCTTCTCCACAGTCCCCCCGGAGGACACCAGGATCGATGGTGGGCCTGTGATTCTGCTGCAGGCAGGCGCCCCCCACAACCTCACGTGCCGAGCCTTCAACGCCAAGCCTGCTGCCACCATCATCTGGTTCCGGGACGGGACGCAGCAGGAGGGCGCCGTAGCCAGCACGGTGAGACCCTGCCTGTACCCCCAGATGCTCCTGGGCCACATCCCAGTGCACCTTTCCTTTCCCACATGGATCTGACCACAGACTCGGGGGGAGACAGATGTGAACAGGGCCCTCAGAGACCATCTGACCCAATCCTCCCATTAAATAGTTGGGAAAGTTGAGGTCCGGAGAAGAGAAGTGAATTCCCAGGTTCACAGGGCCAGTCAACAGTTAGCAGAGACTAAGAATAATACTGAAAATAGCTACATTGATTAAGCCCCTACTGTGTACCAGGCACCGTGCATGCCAAGATCTTTATGGACAGTCTCTCTTAAACCTCACAGGAGTTTCATAAATTAGGTGATATTTCCAACTCACAAAGAGTGAACTGATGGTCAGAGAGGTTGACTGACTTGCCAGGGTCACAAAGCTGACATGCAGCAGAGCTGGGGTTTGTGCCTGCATCAGAACGTGGTCTCTCGCTACTGAGTCCCTCGACTTTCTTCCCCCAGCCTCTAGTTGGTACATGTTCTCAGTCGGCGCAACTAAGAGCTTGGAGAGGCAGGGATTACGTGTACATGTTATAGATGAGGAACCTATGGCAGAGAAAGACATCAAGTGACTTGCCCAGGATCACACGGCAAAGTTGACGGTGGAGCTGGAATTAGAATCCAGATCTCCTCTTTGGAGCTCCTCCTGCCAGCTGGGGACAAGCACATATGTACCCAGCCCTTTGCTAGATGCTTCAGGAGACAATTCTCATTGAGGGGAGAGAGACTGCTCACCTGTGTGCCTCGGAGTGTGTGGCCCCAGGGAGTGAGTACCCGGATTAGCTCTGCCCTTGACGCTCTGTATGACCTTGGACAATTCACTTGTCTCTGGCCTTCGTTTCACCCTTTGACAAGCAGCAATTTGGCTTCAGTGGTGCTTAACTTTTTCACTACCGAGAACTCTGTTATTTTTTTCCTCTAGGGCTTCATGTTTTGAATATTTTGGCAACCAAACAAACTGATTGGTTAATGGCCATTTGTCATCCACCCCCCTTTTTTATACTCTTTAAAGACACGATGGAGCTTTGAAGCAGCAGGAGGGAGCTGGCGTTACTGCACTGGGCTGGTGCTGTTCTGGTACCACATCGGGCCCAGCAAGGATGCCTATATTGCTGTCAAACTGTGGGCCCCTACTTTGCTTAACAATATGGTTTCCCTTAGGCAGTGTACAATATGGAAAACAGCCCAAGTGTTCCTATGATCATGTCCAGGGACCTCAGGTTGGATATCACTGAGCTGGTATGAGATTTTGAGCCTGTGAGTCCCTTCCCTGCCCTCAAGGAGTTTATGCTCTAGCAGGAGAGAGCCAGCACTGAAACACACATGCACGGTGCCTAAGAGGCAAGGCCGGATGTGACCAGAGTGGTGTGGAGGAGAGACTACCTGCAAGGGGCACAAGTTCAGGCTGGGGAGAGAGTCCTGAGGGCTGAGATAGCAAAGGAAGACTTTCCAGAAGAGGAGGGACTTGGGCTGGACTCAGGGGATTCCAGGAATGGGACTCAAAACCATGGGGAAAACTGTACAACACACAGAGTGAACTCTAATGTAAACTATGGGCTTTCGTTAGTATTGGTACCAATGTTGGTTCATCAGTTGTCACACATGTATCAAACTAGTGCATCATGTTAATTAATAATAGGGCAAAGTGGGGGGCCAGAGAGGAGGGTATACAGGAACTCTCTGTATTTTCTATTCAACTTTTCTGTAAACTTTAAACTTCTCTTAAAAAAATAATAAAGTCTATTAATTAAAAACTAAACCAACCCAAACCTGGGGAGGAGGTAGGGGCTGGGGGAGGGTTGAGCTTCAGGTTAAATACCCCTCCAGCAAGCCAGCTCTGAGCGGGTCACCCTGAGAGCAGAGGAGGGGGCTCTTAGCTTAACCGTGTCTCCCACCCTTGTTTCCCCCCCCCCAGGAACTGCTGAAGGATGGGAAGAGGGAGACCACCATAAGCCAGCTGCTCATCAACCCCACAGACCTGGATATTGGGCGTGTCTTCACCTGCCGCAGCGTGAACGAGGCCATCCCGAGTGGCAAGGAGACGTCCATCGAGCTCGACGTGCACCGTGAGCAGGGTCCTGGGGAGGAGGCAGGGAACGTGGGGTGGGGGGAATGTGCACCTTGAGTGGCATCCTGGGAAGGAGCCCAGGAAAGGGGAGGGGGGCAGCACCCTTTGAGAAACACAGAAGAATCCCCCAGGCGCCCTGGGACAGATGCTCCATTTCTTTGTCGTCTTGGATTCCCTGGTTTGAACTCTGAGGGCTGGTAGAAGAGGCATCAGCTGTGAGCCAGGCAGTTCCCGGGTTTCAACCGTGTGACTTTGGGCAATGACATAATCTCTCTGAGCCTCAGTTTCTAATTCGGTATACGTGCAGAAAATAAAATGCAGGCCTACAATCCCTTATCAGAAATTCTAAACCAAAAGTGCTTGGGTGGCAAAACCTGAACCGAGGCTCTTGGTAGTCTTTTATTTAACCCACTTAATTGGAATGGCTATACGTTTCACTGCAGATGTAGTAATGCGTGTGTCTGTGGGATATTGCCCAGACTGTGCTGGGGGTCTTACACAGTAAACGATCTGTGCCCACCGTTACCTTTCTAACCCTTGAAATATCCCAAATTCTGAAACACATCTAGTTCCAGGGGTTTCAGATAAGGGATTGTGGACCTGTACCTGCTTCTCAGGGTTGTGAACATTAAGTGAGATATAGTGTAAGAGCATCTAGCATGGAGTATGCTACTTGGTAAGTGCTCAATAAATTCCCACTCCCCAGGGAAGGGTGGGAGAGTGGCAGCGATTGGAGAGATGCCCCACCCCCATCCCAGTCAGTGAGCCTAACGAGCCCACACTGACGCCTAGTGGTCACAGTCAGTCAATACACCTTCTGACTAATTTGTCCCTCTGGTATCATCCTTGGTCGTCACCCTAGCTGGCCCCTAGAGGCTCCTGGAATAAAGGTGAAGAAGGTTTATTTATTGGAGCTGGTACACTGCAAAGTCAAATTCCCAGGTCACCACACGGGTGAGGTCTGAGTGTGTGTGCTAGAGAGAGAGAAAAAGAAATCTGAGGGACAGAAAAGACCCTGACTTCCAGTCCTCTGCTTTGCAGACCCTCCTACGGTGACCCTGTCCATTGAGCCACAGACGGTGCAGGAGGGCGAGCGCGTCGTCTTTACGTGCCAGGCCACAGCCAACCCTGAGATCCTGGGCTACAGGTGGGAGGGGCAGGGGCGGGGCACACTCTGGGGAAGGATACTGGGAGGCCCTTGAGGCCAGGAGTGGGGGGGGCTGAGGAGGACAGGCCACTGGACGTGAGTGAGAGAGCTCCAAGGCCTGACCCCGCTCTGTGTTGCCTGTTCCCCCAGGTGGGCCAAGGGGGGCTTTCTGATCGAAGATGCCCACGAGAGTCGCTATGAGACGAATGTTGATTATTCCTTCTTCACGGAGCCTGTGTCCTGTGAGGTTCACAACAAAGTGGGAAGCACCAATGTCAGCACTTTAGTCAATGTCCACTGTGAGTAGCTGCAGGGCCGGGGGTGGGGACAGAGGGCCGGGGCCTTTAAAGGGCCTGGGGTGGAGTTGGGGAGGCTCCATGAGGCTGAGGAGGCGTGGGGAGGAGGCAGGACAGGAGAAGGAAGAGGAGAGCGATTGGAGCTGACCCCCAGTGAGACTAAGACCCTAACGGGCTGTTCCTTTCTACCTCAGTTGCCCCCCGGATTGTAGTGGACCCCAAACCCACGACCACGGACATTGGCTCTGATGTGACCCTCACCTGTGTCTGGGTTGGGAATCCCCCCCTCACCCTCACCTGGACCAAAAAGGACTCAAACATGGTAAGAAGCTTGCTGCCTCTCCGGGACGCTGGGAGGAAGGAACCTGGCCACAGGCTGGGGAGAGAGGGGGCAAAGGAGGTGCAGCATTATTTTTCAACTTGAACCTGGGCTATTTCCAAGTTCTCAGGATTTGGAAGAGAAGGACGGTGCTTGCAATCCACCCCACCCTCCTCGGCAGACAGCTGGCCGCTGCAGTGGCAGTGGGAGGGACGTGATGACCTGTGGGGTGGGACGGGGGCAGGGGGCCTGAGTGGAACTGCTGCGGTGGCAAGAGACCTGGTAAAAGAACGCTGCTTAGGAGGGTGGAGCAGCTGGGATGACTCACTAGAGAAAAGAAGGCTGAATTGTGCCGCTCTACAGCGACCTGCCTTGGACAGTTTGGGCCACAGTTGCAAAAAAGAGGGATTTCAGAGTGAAACTTCCTACCTCATTTGGCGAGAGAAGCACTAGAACAGATGACCAGAAGCGGCTGTATCCTCTGTACAGAATGATGGCAGCCTCACCTGCCCTCTTGAGCCTCCACCCACTTTCTCCCCGCTCTTATAGAGATGATGTGTCTAAGTGCCAACCTATTTAGAGTCAGGGGATGGACCAGATAGACTCGGGCCCCTGTTTCCCTTCTGGGAATTCACTTGTGGCCCTTCCTGCTTTCTTTCCAATGCCTCCAATGCGGGGGCCCGCACGGATCTAGGGACCCAGGCCTCCTGGCTCCCCACCCGAGGCTGCTCTCTCTGCCCAGGTCCTGAGTAACAGCAATCAGCTGCTGCTGAAGTCGGTGACCCAGGCCGATGCCGGCACCTACACCTGCCGGGCCATCGTGCCTCGGATCGGAGTGGCCGAGCGGGAGGTGCCACTTTACGTGAATGGTGAGTGGCCTGAGGGGGGCGGGGGGCCTGTGAGGGGGGAGGCGGGCACTGGAGGTTCCAGCTGGCCCTGACCACGTCTTCTTGCTTCTTGCAGGGCCCCCCATTATCTCCAGCGAGGCCGTGCAGTACGCTGTCAGGGGTGATGGTGGCAAGGTGGAGTGTTTCATCGGGAGCACGCCTCCCCCAGACCGCATTGTGAGTGCTGGGCCTGGCCTCGGGCCGGCAGCCGCTTGCTTCTCTGCTTCGCTCAGCCTCCTCCCGCTTTCCCCAGGCCTCTTCTGTGCCCCGTGCTTCTCATCCTCAGACTCTGTCCCTCTGTCCCTCTTCCTGTTCCAATGCCATCTCCTCTCTTACTTGTTGTGTGACCCTGAGCCAGTTACCTGTTATTTGGGACCTCAGTTTCCTCATCCATAAAATAGGGGCACTGATCCCTACCAAACAGGGTTGCCGTGAGAAGTGATGTGACCACACGTGTGAAAGGCCGGGTGGGGCCTCCCTGGATATGCTGTTCGTTCCCCTGGGCTTTCACTCCTGCTGTTTCCTCTCCCTTGTCTCCTCCCCTTTCCTCAGCCTCCCGGTCTCTTCCTTGCTCTCTCCTCTGCCTTCTGCCCCTCGACCCTGCCCCCTCAGTTCTGTCCCACCCTGTCAGCCCCTCCTCTCCCTTCTCCTGCCTTCCTCCTCCTACCAGCCCCCATGCCGTTCTCCACTCCCCTCCCTCTCCCCCACACCATGAACCATTAATTCCTTCCGTGACCATTAACCGTCAAACCCCTCATCACATTTAATGACCATTTGGCTAACTCCAGGGCTGCCCAGGGACACTTCATTACCATGGCCGCCTGGGCAGCGGGCGGCTTGGCTCCCGGGGGGCTTTCCTTGCAGAGCTAGGAGGACTGATCCCTGGAAAGGAGCCAGTGCTCAGTGGCGCTCCCTCACTCGGGTTCCACTCTGAGGGAGGGGACACAAAGAGGGGGGGATGCCCCGGCTAGGGGGTCGGGGATGGAGGAGCCTAGGAGAGACAGGTCTCCGGTGCCAATTCCCACTCATTATAAGGGTCTGTGGATGTGTCTCTGGAGCCAGTGGGCTATGTAGGGCCGGCTGTGCGGTGGTTAAAGGTGGGGTTGAAGGTTAAGTTATGTTTACTTAGCATCTCAGACTATCAATCAGAGCTGGAGGAAAGCTGGAGCATTGTCTACCTCTAGCCTGGTCCTCTCCTTTTATAGGAAACTGAGACCCAGAGAGGGAAGGGGAGGCTACACAGGGCTCGAGGGGAGAGTCAGGCCTAGAGCCCAGGGTTCTTGGCTCTCCACCCAGGATTTGTTTTACCACATCAGGGGTCCCACATGTTGCTTCATTGGATCAGCTGGGGTTGTTACAAAAATAGAGATTCCCAATAAAAGAAGCCTGAATTCTAACTTGGAGAAGGTGGGTCTTTGGGACAGTAGTCTACCATCTTCTTGGCCTGCTGGCTTTCCGAATAAAATTGCTCTCCCCTGCCCCAACAAAAACAGCAACAACAAAATAGAGATTCCTGGGCCTGTCCCCTGGAGAGTCAAATTTAGAAGATAAGCCCCGGGAATCTGCATGTTAAAGAGTGTCTCTGAGCATATTTGAATGGTCCTAACACATGTCGCAGGCATGTTTGGGAGCCGCTGCTTCTCCTAGACCGGAGGTTTGATGCCAGGGTTTGAGGCAGCAGGTGCGACTTGGGCTTGTTGCAGGGCAAGTATGGGGCTGGGCTTAAGAGCACATGAGGTGAGGATGTGAGGATGCCTGGAGGGTGGGCCACCTGCCTCTTCCTCATTCCGTCCTGCCCTCCCCACCCCAGGCATGGGCATGGAAGGAGAACTTCCTGGAGGTGGGGACCCTGGAACGCTACACGGTGGAGAGGACCAACTCAGGCAGCGGGGTCCTGTCCACGCTCACCATCAACAACGTCATGGAGGCCGACTTTCAGACCCACTACAACTGCACAGCCTGGAACAGCTTCGGCCCAGGCACAGCCATCATCCAGCTGGAAGAGCGAGGTGACAGCAGTACTGGCTGTGTAGCCAGGGCGCAGGGCAGCCTGGGGACTCTGTTCCCTCTTCTCTCTGGGGGCACGGCTCAGAGAGACAGCTCCCTCCTGGGCGTGCCCACCAGAGCCTGGCCTTGGTGCTCAGCTGGAAAACCCACTCGCATTTTTAAGCGTTTATTGAGCATCTGCTATGTGCCGGGCGCCCCCTCTAGGAACTGCAGGGACAGATGTGAACGAACACAGTCCTTGCCCTCCGGGAACTTTCAGTTCAGTGGAGAACTTACAGAGTGGTAGCAAATGACTTCAGATGGAGAAAAATGAAATGATCTGTGAAAGGGAGTAACACTCCCTACCTCACTGGGTTGGTGTGAGGGTTAAATGAGAAGATATTCATGAAGTACCTGGCATAGACTAGGTGCCCAGGAAGCTTCGGTTCCCCTACCTCTTCACGAATCCTTAGTCTGGTGGGAGACACATATTCCCTCTCTTAAGGCACTTCTAGTGTGATGAAAGAGGCATCATGCCTTTGACTTTTTTGGAAGCTCCCAACTCTGATGAGGAAAAGAGCCCCCCCCTCCTCTTTTTTTTTTAATGAGAACTAGCCATTTGACATGGGAGATGGGGGAAAATAACTGGGGGTCCCCTCGAGTCTTTCTTAGCTGAGAACACCAGCAAGAGCAAGGGGTTGGTGGGGAAGAACAGAGTAATAGAGTGAGGCGGGACTCTGCAGGGAAGGCTTTCTGGAACAGAAGAGACTTACATGGATCTGAGCCATCCAGGACAGCCAGGAAGGGAGAAAACGCTGGAGGCAGGATTCCTGGGTCCTTCTCATCTCTGGGGAGCAGGGGGAACCAACCAGAACCGTTTGAGCCCTGGGAGGGTAGGTGCAGATGGAGCAGTCACAGTGGTGTGTGTGGGGAAGGCAGTGAAAGAGGTCAGAACACATGGCAGATGGGAGAATGTGGGGACAGCTGATCTCAGACAAGAGCCCAACCCAGGAAGGAGAGACAAGCCTCACAGACAGGTGGGCTGCAAGAGAGGGACAGACGGACCACCAAGGCCAGGGTCAAGTTGATCCCAATTCTGATGACGCTGAAGCACAGGTCTAAACCCAAACAGCGCAGACTTCCTCTCAAATCCCACCTTGACTTTAATTGAACACAGCTCAGCTGAAACATAAACCTGTGCACAATCCAGGGGGGCACGGAGCTCGGCTGTCCTCACCTTCAGCCAGCACTGAGCTCAGATCCTCCGTGTGGCCCCCATCCTCACCCTCCCCCTTTCCCTCCCTCATCTGAAGAGGTGTTACCTGTGGGCATCATCGCCGGGGCCACCATCGGCGCAGGCATCCTGCTCATCTTCTTCTTCATCGCCTTGGTGTTCTTCCTCTACCGGCGCCGCAAAGGCAGTGAGTATGGGCCCTGCTCAGGCCTCAGCCCTCCTGGGGGTCCCCAACAGGCAGGGCCTGGGAGAGGTGAGGGGGTTGACAGCGGCGCTCCCCAGGCCAGGTGGGGCCAGAAGCAGCCTCTGCAGAGGCTGGCAGAAAGCGTCCAGGCTGCTCCTTCCGTCCCAGGTCGCAAAGACGTGACCCTGAGAAAGCTGGACATCAAGGTGGAGACAGTGAATCGGGAGCCACTCACAATGCATTCTGACCGGGAGGACGATACTGCCAGTGTCTCCACGGCAACCCGTGTCATGAAGGCCATCTACTCGGTGAGGGTCCGCTCCTCCCTGGCCCAGCTCTCCTCACACTCTTGGGACCGGCTCCACCCCAGCTCAGCAATACTGTCACTCTCTCCTCCCTCAGTCATCCTCCTTTGGTCCTGCCCCCTCCCCCACATGCTCACACGCTCATACACATACACACGCTCATGCACATACATACATGTGCACATGCACATTCATAAACACATTCACGTGCCCACGCTCCCCAGGCTAATTTCCCTCCATTAGAGGACAGGCAGGTGGGGCCTGCACAGGCTTCCTTCACCCCAGCCTCCGCCCTACAGAGTGTCAGAATTGGAAACCCCTAGAAGTTTTCTAGCCCAACTGCCTCATTGCTCAGATGAGGAAAGAGCCCCAGAAAGGGGTAGGGACATACCCAAGCATTGCATGTTAGCGACAAAGTTGGTGCTAGAACCCAGGTCTCTGGCCTCTTCCCACCACATCCCAGCGCCTCTGCTGGGAGAGGACACAGAGTTCAAGTCTGCCCATGACCCCAGACCCTTCCCCTTAATAGGTGACCTCTGGGTGTGGGGATAGGCTGGGCAAGGGAGGACAAGGGCAGGGTGTCTGTCTCCTGATGCCCCACTCCTGCTGCTCTGCAGTCCTTCAAGGATGACGTGGACCTGAAGCAGGACCTGCGCTGTGACACCATCGACACCCGGGAGGAGTATGAGATGAAGGTGGGAAAGCGGGAGGGGCCGGCGCACAGGGGCTGGTGGGAACGGGGCTCTGAGGGCCTGCAGGGTGGAGGTGAGGGCAGGTTTGGGGAGGAGCGGTCAGCAGGTTATTGAGGAAACAGGAGGTGGGGAGCTATTGGCTGAGAACCCAGGGCAGAGCCAGAGAAAGAGGCCCAGAGGGCCATGACGCGACAACACCCTTCCCCCAAGAGAGACTCCCCTCCTCCATCCTCTTCTCTCGTTGCCCCCCAGGATCCCACCAACGGCTACTACAATGTGCGTGCCCACGAAGACCGCCCGTCTTCCAGGGCAGTGCTCTATGCTGACTACCGTGCCCCCGGCCCTGCCCGCTTCGACGGCCGCCCCTCTTCCCGCCTCTCCCACTCCAGCGGCTATGCCCAGCTCAACACCTACAGCCGGGCCCCGGCCTCTGACTACGGCCCTGAGCCCACACCCCCAGGTCCTGCTGCCCCAGCTGGCACCGACACCACCAGCCAGCTGTCCTACGAGAACTATGAGAAGTTCAATTCCCATCCCTTCCCGGGGGCAGCAGGGTACCCCACCTACCGACTGGGCTACCCCCAGGCCCCTCCGTCCGGCCTGGAGCGGACCCCGTATGAGGCCTATGACCCCATTGGCAAGTACGCCACTGCCACGCGATTCTCCTACACCTCCCAGCACTCGGACTACGGCCAGAGATTCCAGCAGCGCATGCAGACGCACGTGTAGGGCTAGAGCCTGGCCGGGGCATCTCTGCGGGGCAGAGGAGAAGGCTCTCACAGCTGTTCCCTGATATTCAGGGGCATTGCTCGTTGTTGCTCCCGTCCTGGACCAGCCTTCCTCCTCCCACCGTGGCAGGCAGGGAGCAGGTCTCCCGGAAACACCCCGTCCCGAGGATGGTGCTCTGTGCATGCCCCAGCCTCCTGGGCCTGCCCTTCCCTCTTCTTCGGGAGGATGTGTCTCTTCTGACCTGCACTCTTGCCTGGCCCCAGCCTGGGGACGGGGAAAGTGAAGGTTGCGGAGAGCAGAGGGGGCACTTTTTAGCATTCCCTTTCTATCCCACCCCTCTGATCTCCCGTGAGTAGACAGGGGGTCATGTGGAGATGAACAGGCTTTGGCCCAGGGGGCATGAAGTGTAGGGGTGGGTGGCTCTGGTACAGATAGGTGGAAGTGGGGTAGCCTGGCCAGTCCATCTGTCGTCTGCGTTCATACCTTGGATACATCTCTCCCTCCTTGGGACTGCAGAAAGGACCTTGGATTTATTTTCGTCCTGGCACCAAGTTCAGATCCAGCCCTCCTTCAGCTGGGAGTAAAGTGCCAGTCATCCTGGCTGCCCATGGGGACACCTGTCTGTCTGCCTGCAGAGGGATCCAGGTATGTCCCGTAGTGCTGCCCCCTTTGCTTCTTCTCTGTGCTGGGCCGGCCAGGTAAGCCAGGGGGTTGTGATGGAGAAGGAAAGGTCAGGAACCATGTCCTGAGTCACTAGCCAGACAGCAGTGTGCTATATAGCAGTTTCCAGAACCCACGCTAGAGTGAGCCCCCCCCAAGTCCCCTCCCCTCCCCAGTCTGCCCCACTTCCTGGCTTTAACTCTCTAGCATGCCTGGGGAGTGGTGGGGTGAGGGTGGGAGTGCTATAGGCTATTTTTCAAAGACAACAAAAAACAATAAAAACCTCATTTGGAGAAAAAAAGCAAAAAAGCTGTAGGGAGTCCCCCACCCAAATACAAGTCCCAGTGGAAAGGAAAGGGGGCATCTGTTCTTCACCAGATTCCCAACACCTTCCATTACTCTTTCAGTCTCCAAGCACTTTGAATCCATTTTTAAACATTCAGGCGGTGAGACCTGTCATCCGATGGGCGCTGATAGGACAGGGAGGGGGCCTGGCTGTCGGGCTCTGCTGTCCTACCCTAGGGCCAACCAGCTGGTTAGAGAGGCCACCTTCCCGGGGGCACGGGAGATGTTCTCTTTAGACGGGTTTTGTTCTGTTAAGTGTCTGGTTTTTTCTTGGACCAATCAGATTCCTTCTTCCAGTTTCAGTGCCTTGAGTGTCCAGCTTCAGTTGACCGGCCCTGGGTGGGTGGCTGCGCGGGGAGCCGGTATTGTGAGCGCAAACTCACTGTCAAGTGTTGCAGAGTTTAGGGGACCGACGGGTGAGGGGGCCTGGTAAGAGGAAGGGCGGGCCTGGTAAGGTCACGCGGAAGGGCACTGCAGGCAGCCACGGCCCAGGCAGCCCCCCACGCCCACCCTCACCTCCATCTACACACGCGCACGCACGCCTGCACATGCATTCCGCATTCTCAGCCGCCACCTCCTGACCAAAGAGAACCGGCGCTCCAAAGAGAACTCCCTCCCCCGCCCCGGCCTCCCCTTCCCAAGAAGCAGGGTCTGCTCTTCCCCTTGAGCGGGCGGGTCCTCCGCTGCAATCCCCAGAATGCGCTTTGCCCTTTCTCGTGGTCGCCGTTCATTAGTCATGTTCGCTTTAATGAGTTACATGCCCATCAGTCACGGGCCATCGCCACCTTTGCGGATGGCTCTGCGGGGTGACATTCCTCACCATCCCTTGGCTGGTAAGGACCCGCTCATACCCAGGAAGAAAGTAGTTCCAGTTCCAGCCTCTCGAACTGCCTCTGCATCCTCCTTCACTTCACCCGGGGGCAAGTCCCGAGGCCCGGCCCTTCCAGAGGCATCATACAGGCTCCCAGCCAGCGCTATTCCACCCTCACCCCTGGAAGCTGACTCCTTCCTGCGGAGTCCTTTTCTGTGAGCTCAGTGACAAGGTCTGTTAAGGATGCAGGTTCCTGTGCAAATTCATGCATATTTTGATGATTTTCACAGAAGCCATGGGTAATCTAAACAGTTAAAATCTAAAGATGGTGGCTTTTTAAACAGGAATATTCCAAAAGACATTTACTTTTGTTAGGGGTTTGGCCACATTCGCTTGTTTACTCCTTTTTGGTTTTAGTGCTGAGTCCATTCTGTTGACGGAGAGAAGGAGAACCTGAGGTCACTCGGTAACTCAGCTGACACTGTAGGAACCATGGGTTTTGGAAGCCAGATACAGAGCTACTTCCCTGTTCTCTGTTCCTTAACACGTTACAGTACCTGGGTATCAAGCAAGCACCATGCAAGGCACAGGGAGATGTCAGCAACCAAGGCCATCTCTGCCCTCTGCAACTTGCACTCTGGTCTGACCAGAATCTGAATTGGGACCGACCTGTTAAGCCAGTGGAATTGCTTTTCTGGGGAGTGGCAGGTGCCCTTGAGCATGGAGGGTTGCTGTCTGAGGCTGGAGTCCCCCAGCATGGTGCCTCAGTACTTGATGTGGTCACTTTGGTGATCCTGACTGCCTTTGCCATTTTAGTTTTGGTGGGAAGACCAAGGGGTCAGGAGACATGGGACCCAGTTCTGAAGCTGCCATTTACTGAGTGACCTTGGCCTAACCTCTTTAGGTTCATTGCCCCCTATTTTCTGGTCTTTAAGATGAAGGGGGAGAGTTGCACAAACCTCGAATTATCCTGCTCTTGCTGTATTCATTTGGTGAGGTGCAAGGGCCTGCCATCCCTAGCAAGGATTTGGGAACAATGACTGAGCAGGTGGAGGGATGGGAGAATTGAAAGGTTCTCCTATCTTGAAAGAAGCTTTCACTGTGGGCTTCATCACCTTGTCAGAAGTGTTGTGAACGAATTTCCACTAGAAACCCCTTAATCCCAAACAGTAACAAAAAACATATCCTAAACCTCAGTGAAATTGATGTGGGGTTATCCTTTGGCCATTGAGCTGCTCCCCACTCAGAATCCTGACAGTTTTGCAAAGGTGTCTCTGGCTAGGTCAGGGCACGGTGAGTTTCCTTCACTGTGCACCCAGGTTTCAGGCAGCCTTCTCCGTAGGGAGAAATGGAAGCAGCCACCCTCCACCCCAGTCCTCAGGAGCACTCCCATGGCCTGGGGACAGCCAGCCTCACTTACTGAGCAAGGGGAAGCCTGCAGGCTAAGGTGTCTCGAGCCAGAGGGCAAGGCGTGAGAACAGCTGGCATCTCTGCAGGAGCAGTTTGGAAGGGCAGCTGGTAGAGTGAAGAGGGAGTCCAGCAGTTTTTGACTTAAGTTCTGGATCTTGAAGACGTTCTTGTGATTCTGGATGACCCTCAGTCTCCTTGTGGAGGGCCCGGCTTGCATCCTAAATCCCAGATTCCTCCAAGTCTAGCCACAAAGTACGCATGAAGCAAAACCCACCATAAGTCAGAAAGGAAAGCAGCCAGGGATAGGGGCAGCGCTATACTCTCACAGATGCCCTGCACAGGATGAAAGAGGTTAGTTTGATTCCCACCCCATCCCCACCCCGTGTCCAGGCACTGCACCTTCTTGTCCCAGCAGGTGCTGCTTTCCTTATAATTTTGAAGGCAGCCTTTTCTGCTTTACAGGATGGAGCCCTGGAGTCTCTTTCACCCTGGTGCCCTCTCGTTAAACGGGTGGTGTTCTGTCAGGAGCCACAAGTCTTGGGCTCCTTCAGATGGAATCAGATGGTCTTTCAGTGTACTTGACCCATGTACATAGCAGTGTTGGGCCATTCGGGTTTGGAGAAAACCACGTTAAAGCCAAGAGCCCAGTGGGACTGAACTGGCTCAGTCACTGCCTCACTCTGCTGTGAGGGCGGTTCTCTCCCCACTGCTGCACACCCAAGCACCCCGGCCTCGGAAACCCTGGCTTCTCTGCCAACTTAGTGCTGTGTGTCCTGAGCCAGGTCACCACTCTCTGCCCCTACGGGCCCTTCTGCATGTCGAGGGAATCACCTGGAAGGCATTAGTGAAGCTTCTGACCCTGGTGGGACCAGTTAGGAGGTGATAATAGAACATTGAAGTGCACAGACCAAGGGATGTAATTGGAAAGGCATTTATTTTTGTGAAGAGGCTATAAAATTAGCATTTAAATAACCCATCCCCTTCTCCCTGCCTCCCCCTTATCCCCCCATGATACCTCTCCTTTCCTGGAGGCCAGCCTCTTTCTGTAAGGCACTGGCCTCACTTATCAGCTGGGTCCTGACTTTCCACTTCTGTGCTGCTGGAAGAGGATGGAAAGATGTGTGGCTCGGGAGATTCCTCAATTTGGGAGATGGGGCGGGGCAGAATCCCATTTTCTTGCATCACTGTGAGGGAGCTCCAGGCCCTGTCCCTGGAGGAATAATTGCTGCGCAGAAGTCACAGGCCATACTGGGCGGTTCTGGTACAAGCCTGCCCTTAAAAATAATAACAATAATGATAATAATAACTCTGTTTGCATAGAGCTATCACTCATTCCTACCAATCTCCTGTCCCCTGATCCTGGCTTTTTGCTGTCCCCAACCACTGGCCTTTGCGAGTGTTGGTGGGCCATGGGTTCTTCTGTTCACTTCTGGGATCTTCAGATGCTTCCCCCTGGGAGTACCCCTAATTCTGGGGAGAGAGCAGCCAAGTTGCCAATACAATCAAATTCTCGACGCAATCTTGCTAGTAATAGTGACCCAGAAGATTCGGCTGCTGCCTCCAATTACACCAGAATGAGGCCCAGGGCTCCCTGTGGTCCCTTTTTCTACCCCACTATTCTTGGGATTACAACCACCACTTCTGGCTCCAGTTAAATTTTCTCCACCCAAACCCTGATAATAAATGGATCCATGATGATAATGAAGAGGAGAGGAAAAAAAAATATTATTTTTGTTAGGACAAACCATCGTAGATTTTTAGCAATGTGTATCTGTGTGTCCCTCACACTTTTTCCTATTCTGCCTTTTTTCATTTTCCTTTTTTTTTAAATATTATGTACTATATTTTTAGTCTCAAGCACACTATATATTATATATATTTAATTTTTTTATATATATAAATATAAATGTTTTAAAAAGTACCATGTTTTGTGTTGTTTAATGCATGAGCAACTCTAGTTACTTAAAACCTTGCCTGATTTGGGGTGAAATGATCAAAGTTGGAGGAAAAGATAGATTTTTGGGTTGAGATGGCAGAGACTATATATTTGTGTCACCTCCAGGCTGTGGGGCAAACACATTTTATTCACCAGTTTGTGTCTGTTGCAGAAGCCTGAGGCCAATTATGGCAGTTCAGGGACAAACAGCTAGAGGCTCTGTGCTTTTGGAACACAGCATCCAAATGTTCTGTGCCAAATCTGATTATGGGGATAGGAAATGGGGGGGAGAATGAATCTGGGATCCAAATCGCGAAGGATTTGGGAGTGTGAGGATGAACAGGACTGATTTCATTTATTTAAAATGCACTGGTTTGGGTAAAAAGCAAAGTTACCAGGTCGCCAACCCTTTGAACTTGAAGTGAAACAGAATGAAAAAACAGATGGTGCAGCGGCACACACACACAGAGGCCATCCTGCTGAGAAATTCTAAATTCTCCGAGTTTAGTAGAATTTGCAAAGATTTTACTTTACTCTTTTCACAGGAGTGTTTGAGGATAACGGGGGGAAAAAATTGTTTTCAGATAATGTTTTTGAAAGCTATAAATCACTAAAGAAATACAAGGGTTTATTGTTTCCCTCATCCAGTTAACAATCCAGCAAACTAAAGATGGTCCACAGTAGCCTTTTTGTACACAAGGGACACAGAACACAGTCAGAGCTAGGGATGTAAGAGAGCTGAAAAAAAATACTTTAGAGGTAATGCAACCCATTTCCAAGAATGTTGTAGGGCACAAGCCAGAGCTACCACAGAGGGTGGGGCAGGACGCAGTGGGGGCTGCAGTGTGGAGCGTGTCCTGGACCAGAGCCTGTAGGTAGCTCAAGGGGCGTCCAAGCTGGATGGGAATAAGAGGCCTCCGTGCAAGGTGAATCTCGAGGCTACAGCCAGGTAAGTTGAACTGGCATAGGTAAGATATGGCATGATAGTTGGAATCCAGAAGCAGAGAGAGTTAAAAAAAAAGAGAGAGAGAGAGAGGAGAAGAAGCACGTTTGTGCAAACATGGAGGCCAAGTGAATTCTGTTAGGCCAAGTAGTGTTAGGTGGGGTGTTTCCTGTGCTTTGTATCTGCTTGGGATGCATTTTATTCCTCTCTGCATCCCCAGAGCCCAGCCCAAGGCCAGCAGGTACTTTGGGACAAGTCTGTGAGCTGTATAGGGCACCACACGATACTTGTTGTCAAACCCAAGTTCATGTGCCCTACATACAGTGAGCCCAGACAAACTAAAACATTGGAGTTTGGGGCAGAGAAAGGTTTATTGATTAAGAGGACACTGACCAAGAAGATGGGAGACGTTTCTCGGATTCATCTTACTGACTGGCCAAGGTGTAAGGTTTTTAAAGGCAGCATTTGGGGATGAGGGTTGCAGGGAGCATGACTTTTTTCTTTTTGGTTGGTGGTGAGATAACAGAGTGGTGTTTTGGGAATTTTAATCATCAGCCTTCTGGTTCCAGCCAGTCTGGGGTCTACGGACTTGTGGTCAGCATGTAGTCACCATCCTCCACCAGGGTGGGCATCTTCATTCCCACAGAACAACTCAAAGATGTGTGTCAAATTGTTAGGTGTGTCCCTCGAGGAGGAACTAGGACTCTGTCCATCACTGAACTATTGTTTCTTGACTGCTTTTCCTTTGTTTCTGCATCCTCTCACTTCCCTAATTAGTAACTGCTTGAGTCTGCTCTTTGGAACTCAGGGAAGACCTAGGAGACTAAAGCTTTTTTCTACAAATAAGAAATGAGGGACACAGAAATGCTTCTGTGCCCAGGAGTGTCCTGCAGGGTCTTGCTCAGTTTCAATTCCCACTTTTCTTTGATATTCCTCAATCCTGAGGGGAACAGGGGTGGGACAAGAAACGGAATAAAGTTTTAGATGGAGAGATTGGTCATAAGCTCGACGGGGACTTGGTTTTAGGGGGAACCCACTCTCATATCTAGGCACTAGATAGGCCGCAGGAGCCTGTCTCATGTATTAGGTCTCTTCCTGTGACAGGGGCCCAAGCCCTTCCCTTAAGTCACCCCCAGCCTGAAGACAAGTAGTAATGTTGTGGGAAGGGGGATCCCTTCCAGGGCCCTAGAGTGGGCTCTTGTCTAACACTCGGAAATGAATTATCTGAGGAGACACATGTGCTGACAAAGCAAGAGACTTTTTTGGGAAGGGGCACCCAGGTGGAGAGCAGGAGGGTAAGGGGACCCAGGAGAACTGCTCTGCCACGTGGCTCACAGTCTCGGGTTTTATGGTGATGGGATGAGTTTCTGGGTTGTCTCTGGCCAGTCATTGTTACTCAGGGTCCTTCCTGATGGTGTGCACATAACTCAGCCAAGATGGATTCCAGCGAGGAGGATTCTGGGAGGTTGGTAGGACATATGGACTGGTATCTCCTCTCTCCTTTTGACCTTTCCTGAATTCTTCTGGTTGGTGGTAGCTTGTTAGTTCTGAATTCCTTACCAGGACCTCCTGTTTAAGATAACTCATGCAAGTGGTTACTATGGCGCCTGGCCAGGGCGGGCAGTTTCAGTCAGGATTCCCCTAACAGTAATGACACCAACAGGCCCTTTATCACCACTCTTTGCAGAGTTTAACAAGCTACTCCCTCCTTGGGAGGTCTCCTGCCTCACAGCAGGAGCTCTTGCCCTTGGCACAAATGTGCTCTTGTCTGTACCTTCACACCAAAGGGGTGAACTTCAAAGTCCTCCAAGATCTACCCCAAGATCACCTTTCCAAAGGATCAGACCATTCAGCCTTCCCTTTCACTTACCCAACATTTCAAGACAGTCTGACAGAATCATGCCTTATTTGGCATACTCCTGTACTTTGCTGCCTCTGTGCTTTTGTCTAAGCTCTTTTCTCTGCCTGGAATGCCCATGTCCCTTTACCTTCCTATTTCTAAATTTTGCATATCTTTAGGGCCCAGGTCAAAGGCCATCTCTTCCAGGAAGCCTTGCCTGATTCATTATGTACTCACCCTCTCTCCCTCCTAGCAAGTCTCAGGACAGGTGAGCTGCCTCTCACTGATCTCATTTGTAACTGTTAGCTTTGATCACAGGGTTTTGTGTATAACACATTAGTACTTTCCTCTTAAAATAAGGGCGCTGGAAGGCTCATCATCTAACAGAGTCCCTGGCATGTAGTTGCGCAATATGTGCTAAAGGAATGCAGGGATGGAGAGAAGGGAACCAAACCCACAAACATAACGCATAAAGGGAATTTACCCTGGAGGAGTCCATCCTTGATGAAGTGGGATGGCATGGTGAATAAAACGTGGGCTCTCAAGTCAGTCTGCCAAGCTGCTAGACGTTACCAGTCCTCACTAATATTGAGTCCTCCATCTGAGTCCCCTGGCCATTGGACAAGGCCAGCCTGACTAGTTTTGGCCAGTGTTCTATAAACAAAAGTGACATGTCACTTCCAGACCAAAGCATTTAATTGCTAGTGTGAGACCCTCCAGCTCTTTCTTCACCTGCCATAGCGACAGGAGCTCATTTATTCCAGATGGTGCAGCTTCATAATAATGGAGTCCCTCTCGGCCTGGGCCCCTGAGTGATGATGTGAAGCAGAGCGCCTCTGACAACCCATGACAAACATGCAGTTTGAGGGAGAAGTGAATCTTTGTTTTGTTAAGATATTGAAATTTTGGAGCTGTTTGTTACTGCAGCATGGTGTGTCCTATCCTGATTAATACACAGCTTCACCTCTTGCTCCAGCTTGACCTTGGATAATGTTGGGGATGAAGAAATTTTCTTCTACCCTTCTAGGTTCTTCTGGCTGGTCTAAGAATTAAATTGACATGAAGCAGATTAACAGGAGAAAATCAAACAAAAATTTAGTAACATGTACACAGGAGAGAGACCCAGGAAAACTGAGTAACTCAGCAAAATGACCAAAGCCCTTCCCTTAAATACCATCCTCAGCTAAAGACAAAAACCGAGGTTGAGGGTGGGGAGAGTCAGTTATGGGAGGTTATAATCACCCAGCAAACAAGGGTGATTACGATGCAGATTTAAGTCTTTGCCTTCTTCGTTGGTAAGAACTTCTAGAGATTTGGTCATCCTCCTCTTCCTGGTACAGGGAGGGAGACATCCTGACAAATGGAGATTTCCCTTACAGATGTAAATGTTTCTTACAATAGGGCAATGCCTACTCGGTTTTCAGAGCCCTTCCCAAGTCTACTGTTTCACAGAAAATAACGAGATTAAAACAATATGCTAAAAACATATTTTAGGGTGGCAAATTCTGTTCCACTACAGTAAGTTCCTTTATCTCTCTGTGTCTCACCTTTCTCCTTGTGAAATGGACTAAGACTTCCTATCCCATATAACGTGCTTAGCAAAGTTCTCAGCATGTGAGTACTCAGTAAATGTTAGCTTGTGTTAGCCTGGAGAAAGGAGAACAGTGGGCATCACTAAAGATGTCAACAATTGCCCAGGGGTTATGAAAAGAGCATGGAATCTGGAGAAGATTTAGGTTAAAATCCCAGCAGTGCTTGGGGCTTCCCTGGTGGCGCAGTGGTTAGGAATCCACCTGCCAATGCAGGGGACACGGGTTTGAGCCCTGGTCCGGGAGGATCCCACATGCTGCAGAGCAACTGGGCCCGTGCGCCACAACTACTGGGCCTGCGCTCTGGAGCCCGTGGGCCACAACTACTGAGCCCAGGCTCCTAGAGCCCCAGCTCCGCAACAAGAGAAGCCACCGCAGTGAGAGGCCCGCGCACTGCAACGAGGAGTGGAGGAGTGGCCCCCGCTTGCCGCAACTAGAGAGGGCCCGCCCGCAGCGACGAAGACCTAACGCAGCCAAAAATAAGTAAATAAATGAACTGTAAAAAAAAATCCCAGCAGTGCCTCCTGGAACTCGGATTCAGGGCAGGTCAGCACATCTTTCTTTTTTTTTTTTTTTTTTTTTTTTTTTAAAGGTGTAGGCTTATTTATTTATTTATTTTTGGTTGTGTTGGGTCTTCGTTTCTGTGTGAGGGCTTTCTCTAGTTGCGGCAAGCGGGGGCCACTCTTCATCGCGGTGCGCGGGCCTCTCACTATCGTGGCCTCTCTTGTGGCGGAGCACAGGCTCCAGACGCGCAGGCTCAGTAGTTGTGGCTCACGGGCCCAGCTGCTCCGCGGCATGTGGGATCTTCCCAGACCAGGGCTCGAACCCGTGTCCCCTGCATTGGCAGGCAGATTCTCAACCACTGCGCCACCAGGGAAGCCCCCAGCACATCTTTCTGAGCTGCCTTTTCTTTATCTGTAAAATGTTGTGAACACACAATGAGATGAGGTACACAAAAGCCCTTTGTAAATTGCTAAATGCTATTCAAATGTGAGTTGATTACTTGGGTCTCTTAACACGCTAGCATCCCACCCCCACCCCATGCCATCGCCACTCTGCAGCATCCCATGCCACACACATTGCTCCTACAACCGTACCCCCCACCGCTACACGTGCACACATGATACTGGCAGCTTTAACAGTGACCTGCTATTGGGAGAATGTGCCCATCCAGCTGGGACAATAGAGAACATCTTTATGGTCCCCAGGGTTCTGAAACCAAAAGACCAGCTCTTTGCAAAGCAGGAACCTGGGGCAGGAGAAAGATCACTTCATCGGCACTCACTTTCCCACTTCCTTTATTCATTGTAATTAGCCACACAGAGGCAACCTCCCGGGGAGAGCAGAGCCGTCAGCTTCCAGAACTGAACCTGGGAGCTTTGTCTTTCTGTTCCTCTCCACATAATACTGCTCTCTTGGCGGTCGCTATGCAAACACATCCCGCATTCATTTGCAAACTGGGGAATATTTCATATTTTGAGGTTCAGATAAACGTTGCAACTCCCCAAAAGAGACACAGGTTAGGATTTCTTTGCAAACAGTATCGTGTCAACCCTCCTAGTCTGGATCCTCAGTGATGCTATAGCCTGAGGGGTGACCACAATCTTGCGCTTCTCAGAGCCCTCACTAAAATAGATGCTTACCTGTGGAGAAGAGAATCTCAAAAATTGAAGGCATCTCTGGGGCCAGCTGGTCCAACTATGGACCCAAAGGAGGAGCCACTATTCGGCCTCAGAGACAGGTGGGTTCTGTGTCGAGGTCATCAGGGGACTGAAAAGCAGGGTGGCTTTTTATGGAGTCTGGGCTTTGGAATCTGAATGTTTGGGCTTCCCCCTCCAGCTTTTCCAGGCACCAGCTTTATGCCTTTGGGAAAATCATTTGACCTCTTCGGGCCTCAGTTTCCTCGTTGATAAAAATCGTTCCTTCATTCATGCAAAAAATGTTTATTGAACATTCACCATATGCCTGGCACTGTTCCAAACCCTGGGGTACAGCAGGGAACAATGCAAAGTCCCTGCTCTCGTAGCATTTATATTATAATGATGGGAGATGGACAATAAACAAATAGGTGTATGTCAGATAAGGGTAAGTACTCTGAAGAGACACAGAGCGGAATACAGGGAATGGTGGGGGATGGACTTTATGTTGGTTGGTCAGAGAAAGCCTCTAAGATAAAAGGAAAGGTAAACTTGGAAAAAGAATATTCTAGGCACAGGGAACAGCAGCTGCAAAGCCCTGAGGCAAGAAATGAGTTTAGAGGGTTCAAAGCCCAGCAAGGAGTCTGTCCAGGGGAAGTAGAGAAAGGTGGTAGGAAATCCTATTAGAAAGAAAGGTGGGGTCGAACAGATCCTGTGAGGACTTGTAGGCCATTAAAAGGACTTTGGAAATTATTCTGAGATGGGAAAATGTAGTAAGTCAAGCCATATGAAATTGCTGTTTTTGTAGATCAGAAATGGTCGAACATTAGCAATGTTATATGGTTCAACCTAATAGATGTAAACATGAAGTATTGTTAATTTATTATTACTACTTTAAAAAAACAACAACAGGATTTTCTATTATTTTGGCAAGATTCATTGGAAGACATTTCTTCCTTCTACTGAGCATGAATCTGCCTCCTTGCAATGTTCTCCCAATGGCTATAGTTCTGCCTTCACGGCAATGCTGTCAGTAGTCGCCACCCCCTTTTCCCAAACGACCCTTTTGATATTGAAACGTAGTTATCATGATGTCATGTCTCTTCTGAGATGCCTCTTTTCTGAGTTAAATGCTTCTTGATTCTTCAGACCATTTCTCTTATGATATGGTTTCCTGTCTCTTCCACATCTTGCCTCCTGAGTGAGTTCTGAACAACGGGTAGGAAACAACCTTCCCCATTGCACCCCACTAGTCTGAGGGAGCGTTCTCCATCTCAACCCTGTAGGGTTCTCTGCGTTCCTTCACCTCCTAACCATCAATAAGTACAGACACTGTCTTCTGGCTCTTCCTCAAGAGGGAGTGGGGGTCCCTTGATCTTCCAGTGGCCCTGAGAGCCATCCCCCCCACTGCCGTGGGAGATAGTGCCAGATTCTCAGACAAAAATCCCTAGGAGATGGAATAAGAGGGGTTCCCAGGTCCAGCAGCTCGGCCATCCCCATATCTGGCACCTCAACCTAGGTTCTTTGGTGTCCCAAGACTTGGAGTGCTCTGTGTGGTGGGCCTACTTGGAATTGTTTAATGGCTGGCATCACAATGTCCCAGACCTGGCTTCCAGGATCTAGATCTGTCAACTGTACAGTTTGAGAATCAGGAGATATGGGTTCTAGTTCACGCTGCATTTATTAACCATGTGACCTTGGACACGTTACTGAAACTTTCTGAGTCTCAGTTTTCTAATCCATAAAATGGACATAATAATGCTACTTCATCAGCTGAGGGAAGAGCTGGCACAATTGGATATTAAATGAGCATGTTTCCCCAAACCCATCACAACACATGGCCTCCACTGCTATCCTCTAGCCCAGTGGTCCTTCGGCACTGCCCAGACTCTTGCAGTGGCTAAGTGGTCTCTCTGCTTCCATTCTCTGCGCCCCTAGACTCTGTTCTCCACAGCAGGGCATTGATAGTGATTCCCTAAGGAATTGTTACCCTACTTGGGGAAAAAAAAGAACCTCTTCTTAGTTTCACCATCAATACTGGAAAATTAGACTTTAACTAAAATAACACAACCTGAGTAATCCTTTTAAAATGTAAATCACATCACTTCACTCCTTTGCTCCGTGCCTTAGGGCTTCCTATTCCATTTAGAATAAAATCCACACTCCTTTCATTTCCAACAGGCCCTACCTTAGCTGGTCCCTGCCCACCTCCCTCCTCACTTTGTCACTTACCACTCTAGTTCCACTGACCTTGCTCTCTTGCTCCCTGGACCCCTTTCTTCAATGAAACTACCTGAAGTTTGGGGGGTGCTTAGGATAGGGAAGAAGCTAGCATTTATTAAGTAAATGTGCCAAGCACTTTCATAAATGTGATTATGTACAATGTTCAGAAGAATGGGCCTCTGAAGCTAGGCCTTAAAGGGAATTCCCCTATCTTCCATCTCAATACCCAGTGAGACAGCTCAGAAGAGCTCAGCAAATAAACCCAAGAAACTTCTGGCCTCAGAGCCCCCAGGCCTCCAGCTCTCTCCTTCTAATTAACCCAAAGGGTTATTAACAGTACCTTCACTTATTAAAATAATTTTTTTGGATGCCTGTCCCTTTGGTCTCTCTGCATGTCAGAGAAAGGAGCTGGAATCTCAGATCCTCCTTTGAAAGGGCAGACCCTCACTAGGGTAGGAAAAGAGAGACAAACCTCATTGTTCAAGAATTGCCCCTTCCTTATGGGAGGACACAGCACCTCCAGCACTGGACACAGGTTTCTCTTGGATTTAAAAACTCCATTGGGGGAAGAAAAAAACCTCAGGGCAAATGTAGAAACATTGGGAATTCTGGTCGATTGAGGGCAAAAAGCTTAATATTTGAGTTCAGGCCTGTGGGCTAGCTGTGAAGCTCTGATTCAGGGAGCTGGAGTCTGTCAGTGACGATGAACTCCCTGAGGGCAGGGAAACACCTTCACACTTTTTATCTGTGAAAAATCAGGGAACTTACGCGACCAGAATGGCATTTTTACAAGGCAGGGAATTGCACCACTGATCTCTGGGTTTCCTTCTAAGCACTAACAACCAGGATTCCATGATTTTGGTGTCTTCTATGGATGGATACCAACCTGGTGGCAATTAAGCAACTCAGATTTTCAGAGCAGTACGTTTACAAATGCTTCTCACCAATTTTCCATTCAGAACCCTTGGCTTCTGTATAATATTTATGGCAAACCAGTGGCAAGAGGAAGGATTGAAGTTTTTGACCCTAAGGCTTTCCCACCACAGCTTGTTTCCTTCATACTTGGCATGGACTCAGTGCAACATCTCTGACTCCTTCCGGGACTCCATAATCACAGCAAAGAAAAGAAAGAAAGAAAAAAAAAGACTCAACTCACTCCTATTTAAAGACTCAAATCAGGAGTTATCTTTTCAGGGAAGACCTACACCCCCATGTCAAATTAAGTGACCCTTTTTTGTCATCCCATAGCACCCTATTCTAGCCCCCCCTCGTTTGTGCTTCTGTCATGTTTTTATACCCAGCACAGCTTACCAAGGTATTGACACTTTAAAAAGGAATTGTGGTGCCAGCCGTAAAAGAAATACTTCTTTCTTTCCACAATATGGTGCCCTCCAGCTAATACCCAATCTCTCTCCTTCCATTCCCAGCCAAGTTTCTGGAAATCCATTGTCTGTGCTTCCTCGTTTTTATCACTTCCCCACCTGAACACACTACAGTCTGTCTTCTGATCCTGCCAAACCTTCCAAACAGATCTTGCTCTAGTCATCAAATCCAATGGTCGCTTTTCAGTTATTTTCTTCTGTTATAGGATCATTTTTAAACAAAGGTTAAATCATGATTTGCATACAAATATAAAATGAATGTGTCAAAAAGTGTATTTAATCCATTAATTAAAAAGAGACCCAGTAAAATGTTTTAACTGATTCAAAGGAAAATTCAAAGTACCACACTCAGATACGTAAACCAGGAATTCTGAAATGAATTTTTTTTTTTAATTTATTTATTTTTGGCTGTGTGGGATCTTCGTTGGTGCGCGCAGGCTTTCTCTAGTTGCGGCGAGCGGGGGCTACTCTTCCTTGCGGTGAGCAGGTTTCTCATTGTGGTGGCTTCTCTTCTTGCAGAGCACGGGCTCTAGGCGTGTGAGCTTCAGTAGTTGTGGCACGTGGGCTCAGTAGTTGTGGCGCATGGGCTTACTTGCTCCGTGGCATGTGGGATCTTCCCAGACCAGGGATCGAACCTGTGTCCCCTGCATTGGCAGGTGGATTCTTAACCACTGCACCACCAGGGGAACCCCCTGAAATGAATTTTTGTCCACGAGGCACTAATCAGTTGCACTCTACCATACACAACTGATTTGCATTTCTATGGACAAGAATCATTTGCATTACCAGTTTTCTACAAATTAGAGGGTTGTAAAATAGCTGATAGACAATGAAAAGCAGAGATAACCTTGATGGGGAAGTTAGACAGGACATCCAATAACCTTTTTTTGTCCCTTTTGAAGTCTTTCCTGATACTTCCTTGTCCTGTCTGTAGCATTTCACACTAATGGCCATTCCTAAGACTCTCCCTTTTGCTCTGTGGTGTCACCTCGAATTTCCCCCCACCTCTCTGACTACCCCTTCTCTGCTGAAGTGGGCTCCTCTTCCTCTATCGGTCCCTTAAATGCAGGTAGTATCCAGTGTTTTGTCCTGGATCTTCTTCTCCCTTCCCCCTCTACCCACACTTTTGAAGGTAATGTCATCTGTTCTTTTGTCTTTAAGCCACCAAGGTTACGCTGATGACTCTCAAACCTCTATCTCCAGTATAGCTTCCTTCAGAGTTGCAGACCCTACATTTTCTTAATATCCCCCCAGCACCTCAAATACAACATGATCTACCTATGAAACCCACCTTTTCTTCCTTGAATGGGGTCACCTTTTACCCAGCTGCTTAATCTAAAACCTTGGGAGCCAGGCTTGTCTTTTGCCCCTTCCTCACGCCTCATATCCAATCAGTCACCAAGACCTGCTGAGTCTGCTTCCTTGCTCACGCTCCAGCCTTGCCGCTCTTCCCCATTTCCATTATGCCTGCCTTACTTCAGACTTTCTTCACTTCTTGTCCAGATGAATGTAAGAGCCTCCTATCCAATCTTTCTGTCTCCAGCCTGACCCTATCTAATCCATACTTGACTCGGCTGCTGAAATAATCCTTCTAAAATGCAAATCTGATGTGATACTCTCATCCCTGCAATCATTCCATGGCTCCCTGTCAAGGTCAGGACAAAATTAAGCCCATTAACAAGTCAGTCGAGGGCTTCCATGAGCTGACCCCCTCTGTCCAGCCTTGTGTCTTGTTGAGTCCCTTCCTAGGGTTTAAGGAGACCACTTGCGAGTCTACTTACAGTTCCCCATCATGTGGGCCATGCCATTTCCTGCCTCCTTGGAATGGGTTCTCTCCTTGAAATACTTGTCCATCCCCTTTCACCTTTTCCTAGCTAACTCCTGAGCTTTGCCTCCTGCCTGGAGATTTTCTTGCCCATGTCTGGATTATGGGCTCCTCCTAGGTGCTCCTTTCCTGTGTCCCCATCCCTGGACCCAGGGTCACAGACAAGTTTGTGATTGTTGGCCTAACTCAGGAGAAACTCTGGCTCCCCTGCTTTTCTCTTTCTATGTACTTAGCACACAGGGTCGTCACTGTTTATTTGCATGGCTTCCTCATGAGTCAGGGACTGGGCTCCACAGGCACCCTTTTCCCTCCTCAATGTCTTCTTCCTACACAGTGTCTGACGATGGCTTATCTCCCCTGGGGAGGTTTTGAAACCATGTAACTCAGATTGGGACTTGAACCCCCAGTCTTTTAACTGAGATCACACACCTGGTCTCAGGACTTAATGAAGCTCCGGTTCTTGATGTCTCATCGAAGAAAGAACTCAGTGAGACAAAGTGATAGGTAAGAAGTGGATTTATTTAGAGAGAAGCACACTCCACAGACAGAGTGTGGGCCATCTCAGAAGGTGAGAGGGCTTGGGAGAAACTCACTCCATAGACAGAGTGTGGGTCATCTCAGAAGGCGAGAAGCCCTGAAATATGGCATGGTTAGTTTTTATGGGCTGGGTAATTTCCTAGGCTAATGAGTGGGAGGATTATTCCAACTATTTCGAGGAAGTGGTGGAGACTTCCAGGAATTGGGCCATTGCCCACTTTTTGATCTTTGATGGTCCTCCTCAGAGCTGTCATGGTGCTGGTGGGTGTGTCACTTAGCATGCTAATGTATTACATTAATACATTAATGAGCATATAATGAGGCTCCAGGTCCACTGCAAGTCAAATTTTCCATCATCTTGGACCTAGTTGGTTCCAACCAGTTTTTGTCATGTCCTATGGCTATGCAGTTTTCCCAAAGGTTGTACCCTGCCCCCTTCCCTCCTGTTTCAGCTTCACCTAATATATAGCATCTGTATATAGCCCCTCTGCCCTATATAGAATCTCAGATAGGGCAGAACAGGAATCGCAGGAAGCCAATAGTAAGGGGAGGAGAAGAACCTGTGATTAATTGATCTGGACCTCTAGTTTCATTTTTTATACTCATTCTTTCATTCAATGACTCAGTACTGGACACTGTGCTAAGTCTCTGCGGTATGGAGATAAGTAAATAATGCTTTCTGTCCTTCAGAAATGTGCAGTCCTTGGGGCTTCCCTGGTGGCACAGTGGTTAAGAATGCACCTGCCAATGCAGGGGACACAGGTTTGATCCCTGGTCTGGGAAGATCCCACATGCCGCGAAGCAACTAAGCCCGTGCGCCACAACTATTGAGCCTGTGCTCTAGAGCCCCCGAGCCACAACTACTGAAGCCAGAACGCCTAGAGCTAGTGCTCCGCAACAAGAGAAGCCACTGCAATCAGAAGCCCGTGCACTGCAAGGAAGAGCAGCCCCAGCTCGCAGCAACTAGAGAAAGCCCTCGCGCGGCAACGAACGCCCAACGGAGCCAAAAATAATAAATAAATAAGATAAATAAATTTATAAAAAGAAAAAAAAAAGAAATGTGCAGTCCAATAACAGAGACCTACCTGCATGCAAATAAATGTAATATGTGATGTAACTGCTAAATACTAGGAATCTGAACACAGTGCCACCTTAGCAGAAAGAGAAAGCCATTGCTTGTAACTGTTGGGGGTTCCGAGTGAGAACTGCTGCCCTCTGAGCAGGGACTTGAAGGATGAGAAAGACAGGCTAGTTTTTCACAGGAAGAAAGGCATTCCAGGCAGAAGCAAGTGGCCCAACAAAGACGCGGAGCTCTAGGTATGGTTTTCCTGGGATCAGCCAACAGTCACAAACTTGTCTGCGGACTGGTTGCAGGATGGGCATACGGGGGGCAACCCGGTATTTAAAGAGTTTTGAGATTCTCCCGGACCTATCCCTCCGCGCCCTTGACCCCTCGGGCACCCGGTGCAGCCACCCACGCCCGGGCAGGGTCTCCAGGCTCCGGGGGCGCCTGGCGCCGGCGGCGCTGCCTCAGCCCACCGGCAGCCGCGGCCTCCTCCGCGCGCCTCTCCACGCCTGGTTTATTATGCACGAGGCAGGCAATTTGCCTTCCGCCCCGGGGACCCATCTCGGAGACAAGAAGGTAGTTTGTTCTCTGTAATGGCTTCTGCTGGAGTGTGGCGGGGCCGAGGCGCGAGCGGGGAGCCGGAGCAGGGCGGGCGGGGAGCGGGGAGCGGGGAGCGCGATGCGCGGAGCGCCCCCCAGCGGCCGTCTGGAGCCCGAAGCCGGCGCAGAGGAGGCTGACTCCTTTTCTCTCCCCTTCTTTCTGCTGCCCTCTTTGCTTCTTAAGCGGTTTCCTTTGTTTCTCCCATTTCCCCCTGTCTTTCGGCTTCATATTCCTTGAGCCTTACTTAGTGTTTCCTTTCCCCTCCCTCGTTTCCTCCCCATCACGCTCTTCTTTGTGCGGAGACCGGGGGTGGGAGGGGCAGGAGGGATACAAGGATGATTAAAACAGCCATCTCTCCCAGCATGGAACGCAGCCTCGCCAGGAAGTTTGTCTCACTCCCTTCCCATTCGAGGCCATCTCTGCCTCTCTTTTTCCCTTTAGCATACTCCTTATCAGTTTCTTAGCCAACGCTAATCTCTGTCCCTATGCCCACGGGAAGACACCCCCAGCACCCTGCCCATCATATCCAGGTGGTGAAATTCAAGACTGATCCCAAGAATGAGCATCCATTTCTCCTGAGGTGTTGCCCATTGCCTCCTCATTCACCAGAGGTGTTTCCTTCCTGAAGCCTAAAGTCTCCCAGGAGAGAGAGAGAGAGAGAGAGAGAGAGAGAGAGATTGAAATCCAGTGACTGGCAGGCTGGCACCTCCTGGGATGATCTCTTCCCAGTGAGGGGTGACTAAATCAGCCAGGTGACCATCTTCTCAGCTGTAAGGTTCTTCCACAAGGCTCAGGAAGAAGCTGGAAGCTGTCTGTCCCAGGGGTCCCCATGCAGAATTATTCCCCGATTTCATCACCCCCAACCCCTTACCTGCGCCATCAACACCACCAGGTCAGGCAGTGGAACTTGTGTCCATGCAGACATCTGCATAGCAGGATGTGAACACTGAGCGAACAGTGAGTGCATGCTATTTACATTCAGGTGAACGAGCTGTGCGCTCCTAATGGCTTACCTCCCCTCTGAATCTCAGTTCTCTCATCTGTAAAATAAGGAGGTTGCATTGGATGGAGTCAGAGATCTACAAACTGTGCTAATCCGTGACTCTATGTTAGGGGTAGAGACTATCCCAGAATATCCCAGGCAGGGGAATATCCTCTGTGCTCATGGATTCAAAAAGTTTCCCTGTGCAAGGGGAGTCCCTGAGTCATCTGAACGAGTGGAAGGGAGTGGCAGGGTAGGCTGGGGCACGGAAGGAGGAGCAGGAGTGATCTGGGGCAGACGTGTGTCTGAAAGAAGCAGGGGAAGAGGGGCTGAGCTGGGTTACAAGTGTAGCCACAGGGAAAGAGTGTGGGGACTGGGATGGTTGGAAAGTAAAGGGGTGGAGGGTTGAAGCCCAGAGCTTGAGGACACCTCAGGTGACGTTCTCAGTGTGGAGGAAGTCGAAAGGCTCCTGGGGAACAAGGAGGGAGTGGCAGGAGGGGACAGAAGGGCCCCAGCAGGCTGGGAAGAAGAAAACAAAGAGGTGCCCAGGCCAGGAATTGAGCAGGGACAGTGGTCCAGGAGCCTGAAGGACATGTGGCTTGGAGGGTGAGGGGGAGCTGTGTGGTGGAGGACCTGGACCTTCCTGCTGAATCTCCTCCAAGCCTGTTGTCATCTGAGGACCCTGTCCCCTGAGGTTTGCTGGATTTCCCAACAGTGCAGGGGCACCTCCTCCAAAGAACTTGAGGGTTTATGCTCAAGGCATCACATCCGCCTTCCCAGGAAAGGATAAGTGGCTTCTAATTGAAAGGCAGGAAGACCCTGGGCATGTGTGTTTGTGTGGGGGGCCAGTGTGTGCACAGGGGAGCCTGTGTAGGGGATGGGGATGTGCGTGTGGACTGGGGTGTGCCTGGACTGGGGCAGGGGACTGTGCAGGAATGGGGCTGCTGCTGGGGCTGCGTGGGACTTGGGAGCACCTGCCAGAGTCCAGCCACAGCTCTGGGGAAAGAGGGAGGAGTCAAGGGAGGGCTGAGAACCAGGGAGAGGAGCCCGCCCAGGCTGCAGTGGCGTGGCGAGAGGAGAATGAATGGGCCTGACCAGGATGAGGAACCTTTCCTCAGTTACAGATCTTATGAAGGAGAACAAAGGAGCAGGGAGAAGGCACAGCATGGAGGGAGAGAGACGCCAAATGGAGGAGGAGGATGGAAGAGGGAGGGCAAGTAGGAGAATGACAGAGCCCAGGGGAGACTGATCCAGGAAGGAGAGGCCCGTTCAGCTCAGTAATACTTGTGCACCTGCTCTGGGCACTGTGGGGAAGGAAGAGGCAATTCTGGCCTTTAGGGGAGGGAAGCAGATGCAACCACAGGTAATTCCTGAGATGGGGGGGGGGAGGGGAAGCTGCTATTCTCACCTGGGGTTTCAGAGGAGGCTGCAGGAAAGAATGAGCAAGAGACTGAGATATACTCTATAGATACAGTGAGAGGAGGAGTGTGGCAGGTAGCAATCTGTTTTGAGGGGCCGAGGCCGAGCTCAGTGCTAAAGAACGTGGCCCAGGAGAGAATTTTTGGTCACGGAAGCCTCCTCACTAGGGCTCTCCCTGCCCCTCAGCGGAGGAAGTCAGTCACTCTGCCTTGGTGGGCTGCCCGGAGGACGCTCACATATTCTGCTCTGCTCTTTGGTGATACAGACCAAACTATGTCACACCCAGTGCCACACCTTCCATTGGTGCTCAACAGATGCTCCATGAATAAATAACTGAACCAAGCAGCGTGCCTTGCACCAAGCAAGACCCCTCCAAGGAAGACAATATTTTTTTCAATTTTATTGACGAGGGAGTCAAGGCTCTTTCTCAGCTTTGGGAAGAGAATTTAAAACTAAATTCGTAGTTTCCCTGGGCTTGAGCAGTCTTTTTTTCTTTCTTTAAAAAAAAGGAAAGAAAAGAAAAGCTTAACATGATCATAGGTCTGATTTATTAGCTTCCATCCTGGTCAACATAAAATAATTATAAATTCAAGATTACAGTGAAAATCACTACCATGTTAATTTTTTGAAAAAAGTGTAGGAAGTTCGTAGGCTATATACATTGTCTTCCACGTTTTCTCCTGTGAATGTTAAAAAAAAAAAAAAAAAAAAAAAAAAAAAAATCCGGGACCTCCTTGGTGGCGCAGTGGTTAAGAGTCCGCCTGCCAATGCAGGAGACACAGGTTCGATCCCTGGTCTGGGAATATCCCACATGCCGCGGAGCAACTAAGCCCGTGCACCACAACTACTGAGCCTGCGCTCTAGAGCCCGTGAGCCACAACTACTGAAGCCCGTGTGCCTAGAGCCCGTGCACCGCAAGAAGGGAAGTCACCGCAGTGAGAAGCCCGCGCACCTCAATGAAGAGTAGCTCCTGCTCGCGGCAACTAGAGGAAGCCCGTGTGCAGCAACGAAGACCCAACACAGCCATAAATAAATAAATTAAAAAAAAAAATCCTGTCATGCAATAGAAACGGTTTTAATTGGAAGGGGAAGGAAAAAGGGGAAGATAGTGGGAGTGGGAGTGGGAGTGGGGAGAATGCGGGCAGGAACCTGGGAGATGCGGAGACACCCCCGTGAGAAACTGGAATTCTCATCAGCTCCCAGAACGGAACCAGGGGAGCCAGATGAGGCCCCTCCAGGCTGCGGGCGTCTTCTCCTCCAGGGGGCGCAGCAGAGCACCCTGTGCCTGGTCCGCACGGCCCCTGGGGGTCTGGCCTGTGGCTTCCCGTGGAGCAACTAGCTTTGGCCCAGGCACCGGGAGGGCACTGACTCTCCCTGCGTCTGCCATCGTCTAAGAGAGCCACAACACAGTCCAGAAAAGCCTTTGCGCTTCAGCCAGAGCCCGCCGCAGTCCCTCCTGGCTCCACTGTCCTCCCAGCTGTGGATGAGTAATGGGGCAGCCGGGCTCAGCATCACCCCCTCCCACTCCTCCATGCACCCTTGCACCCTCCTCCCCTCCACCATACGCAGAGTCTGGAGACCCTTACCGGGAGAAGGGTAAGGCAGGGCACAATTTGTCTTTCTGTAATTATCTGTCAGGTTCAGCTTGTGAAGCCTCAGCCACCTTCCCCCAACCATGCAATAAAATAAATTACATACACACGGAGACACGGATGGCACGATCTTGCCCTCCGCCCCCAGTGGGCTCAGCTCTGGGAGAAAAGCTCTGCTCAGGCGAGTCCAGGACTGCTGATACCCGCACTGCGGCCCCGGCCGGCCGGACACCCATCCTCCCCCCTCCTCCCGGCCCTGACACGTTTGCTTTCATCTTTCAGCCTGAGTTCCTTGCTGGCGAGAAGGGGGAGATCCATTTGGCCTCTAAGAAATCGTGGTTGCCGAGAAAGAAAGAAAAACACATTTTTGGCCATTTCTGATGAGAGGAGTTGGAGGTGGGAGAGAGGCCTTAAGGTTGCCTATAATTTCTAAAATGGACTGTAAGGCAAGCACAGTGCAATGACTGAGTCTCTTCTCTGTAACAGTGATGGCAGCCACTGTACGTAGGGCCAGCGGGCCCAGGCACCACGCTAAGCTCTTTACACACGTTGTTTCATGGAGCCCCACAAGGAAACCCCGTGGAACAGGGGTTTTTATCCGCACTGTGGAGATGAAGACTCGGAGACTCAGAGAAGTCGAGCGATCTGCCCTCAGTCACACAGCTGGTTGTGCCTGACTTGAGGCCCGGCTCTTCACTGTTATGGGGTGGGGCTCTGTGGAGCTCTAGCTCTTGAAGGCAGAGGAGCAGGGGGTGGGCTCTTGTTACTTCCTCTTTAAAATATGCATAATATGATCATCTTCTCTGAATCCCTGTGACAGTTAAAGATAGCAAGTCTTGGTATTTGTAGGGGCTGGAGAAACGAGGTACCTCACCCTCTGCCCTCTCTTCAGTGTCCCTCCATACGCAGGGAGCTCGGTGCTGTGAGCCTGGTTGGACACAGACATCCTTGAGGACTCAGAGGAACATTTTGGGTCAGGGGTCCTGATCCTTTCTGTGCGCAGGACCCCTCTGGCAGTTTGGTGAAGTCTTTGGGCCCCTCCTCACAATGTTCCCAAATGCATATGCTGAAATAGGTAGGATTACAAAGGAAGCCAATTATACTGAAATACTGTTATTGAAAGAGTCAAAAAAACCAAATTTGTGACATAGTAATCTACCACCTACTTTAACAATGCATTCAATAACCAGATCTAGCAGCAGATCTAATAACTACCGTAATTTCCAGGTGGTGATGAGTGTAAATGATATTTCAAGAGATCTGCGGGGGCTTCCCTGGTGGTGCAGTGGTTGAGAGTCCGCCTGCCAATGCAGGGGACACGGGTTCGAGCCCTGGTCTGGGAAGATCCCACATGCCACGGAGCAACTAGGCCCGTGAGCCACAACTACTGAGCCTGCGCGTCTGGAGCCTGTGCTCCGCCACAAGAGAGGCCACGACAGTGAGAGGCCCGCGCACCGTGATGAAGAGTGGCCCCCACTCGCCGCAACTAGGAGAAGCCCTCACATAGAAAAAGAAGACCCAACACAGCCAAAAATAAAAAAAAAAACAAAAAAAACAAAAACCAGATCTGCGGCAACTGATAGAATATGAAAGCATCTTGATTTCTATTAGTGACAGAAGCACAGGTATTGCTAATCTTACTGGGGCTTGTAGAGGAATACTAAATTCACTTAGCGGTTCGTGACAATGTATCTTTTTCCCCAATTCAAGTTCCCAGACCCTCCAATAAATCTAACCATGGATTCCAAGTTAAGAGTGGTAGCAATTGGCTGACATACATGTTAGTATGGATTAAAAGTGCAATTTAGGGGTAGACAACTAGGGAGATCAAATAAAACCTTCCTTCAGACAGAGAGGTTTGACAGTACTTGGGCCTTCCTTTGGCTTGGGTCACCCAGGATTTCCTGGAATATTCAAGGTGTGTCTATGAATGAAGCAACCAAGGACCAGCGTGTTTCAGGGACCTGCCTGAGAGCCCTAAGGAGTGAGCCACGGAAGTTAGCTCAAACTCTTCAGTGCCCCTGACTCTGCTCCTAGGCGGTCTCCACCTCACCGTGGCCCCTTTTTCCTCTGCCCTCTGCCGTTGAGGTAAACACAGCTCCCCTCTGTTGGGCTCTGCTCCCCTCACCCCTCGGCCCTGCACTGTACCCTCAGCTACCACGTGGCTCGTGTGGCTCCATGTGGCTCCACGTGGCTCACTGCTGCACAGCTGTGAGGAAACGGGAGGGTCTGGGCTGGGTGGCAGGAGGGAGCTGGGCTCAGAGCAGTAGTGCCAGCTCCTTCAAGCTGAGGGAAAAGGCCACTTTGCCATTCAGGTGGGACCAGAAAAAGCAGCTGGCATTTACTGGAGGGTGAGGAAGTGGGGGCTGGGAGCCCTCAGGCTGGATAAATGGGGCCATGCAAGGCCTTTGGCGAGGAAGCTGCCCACATAACATCCTTGGGATTTGAAATGGAGGGGATTCCTTCACCGCCCCAGTCTCCTGGGGCTGCACCATGGAAAGAATGCAAACCTTGGATTCAGAGCGTCTGGCTGTACCCCTGACTTGCCATGAGACCTTGAGCAAATTACTTCACTTCTTTGTGCCTGTTTTCTCAACTGTGAACGAAGACTAATGAGAGCGTCTTCCTCTCCGTTCTCAGGAGGAGGTGGGGCGGTGGGGGGAGAATGTAAGGCAAAACTGCTTTGTAATCTCTAAAGTGTTTTATCGGTGTTAATTATTATTAACGGGAAAGTACTCTTCTTCCCAGGTCATATTTGTATGGTTGTCTTCTAGAGCCATCTTATTTGGATGGAGCTTTAATTAAATCAGCAGCCCCAGAAAACTCTAAGGAACTTGATCTTGCTCACTCACTGGGCCTTTCTGACCCAAACCAGGCATATATATTTTTGGGGCACACATTTAAAAAGATTTACATATCTCTATTTGTATATATCACAGGATTTACCTATTTGGCTTTTCCTGTCTAAGATACATTATTAAAGGGCTTACAGCACCTCAGACTTCACAACGAGTCTTTACATCTTTCTCCTTAGAGCCTCATAATCTTATGAGATGGGTATATTTTTTTCAACTTTACTGATGAGGAAACTGAGGTTTACTTATACAAGGATTTAGTGGCTGAGTGCGTCCAGGAATCCATCTTATGACTCCTTCCAGCATTTGCTTTCATTGTCATTGAGACAGACTCATTGGAGGGTGGAGACAGCAGTGATAAAAAGGGCCTGGGGAGGTAATACGACGTTGAAATCCTTACTCAAAGGAAAACTGGTAACTGGCACTCTTCACGGTTGTTTCTCCTATTCTTGGTTTATCATCCTTGTTGCCAGGTCGGTCGGCTGCCCTTACTTACTCGTTGATGGGGAATGTCACGGAGGCTTCAGGGAGACACTCTCTGAAGTGACTTTTTCTGTTCTTGAAGCGCCAAGCTTATTTTTTGTCTTGAGCTGGCAGTGCTGTTCTACTTGTGGGGTCATGCTCCCCTCAGGTGGTGACAGTGGTGAACTACAAGTGCACAAACGTTTCTGGGCCCTCACAGTGGCACAAGGCGATGTAGTAGAATTGTCACTCTGGTTGGTGACCTTGATGCGGGGATCTGCCTCAGGCACAGATGGGGACTTTGTGCATGCAGACATTGGCTTCCAGCAGCAAAGCATCCTCATACTACACAATGCTTCATCCCCCAGACCCCAGACTTTTGGCTCTCTGAACCCCTAGAGAAAGCCAAGAACAGCCCTGAGGTGAGGCTGGAGAGGCCATTGTTCAAGAAACACAATACCGTGAAATCTTGAGCAGGCATTTTGCATTTTATCTGAAGTACCTTTTTTTTAAAGTCTCAAACTATCCTGTGAGATGTTATATGCCCATTTTGCAGATAAGGAAATGGAGACCTAGAGAGCTTAAATCACTGTTTCTCAAACTTTTTAGTTTCATTATCCTGTGACACTCTTAAGAAGTATGGAGGGGACTTCCCTGGTGGCGCATTGGCTAGAACTCTGCTCTCCCAATGCAGGGGGCCCGGGTTTGATCCCTGGTCAGGGAACTAGATCCCACGTGCATGCCGCAACTAAGAGTTCGCATGCCACAACTAAGGAGCCAGCTTGCTGAAACTAAGGAGCCCATGTGCTGCAACTAAGGAGCTGGTGAGCTACAACTAAGGAGCCCTGGAGCCACAACTAAGGAGTCCGCCTACTACAACTAAGACCTGGTGCAACCAAATATTTAAAAAAAAAAAAAAGTTTGGAGAACTTCAAGGAGCTTTTCTTTATGTGGGTTATATTATCCATGTTTACCATATTAGAAATTAACACTGAACTTTAAAAAGAACCTATTAATTCATAAAAATAACAATAATAAACTTATTTTTGAAAGAAGGAAGAATAGCATTGTTTCATATTTTTGCAAGTCTCTTTAACACTTGACTTATTAGGAGACATGTCATGTAACCTCTCAAAAATTCATGAGGGAATGAGAGTGAAAAAGGAAAGTAATAATTTACTGTTTTTATGAAAATAGTTTCAATCTCGCGGATGCCCAGAAAGGGTCTTGGGGGACCCCCAGGGGTCCCAGGACCATACTTTAAGAGCCACTGGCTTAAATAATTTGCCTGCGGGTGCATAGCTAGTGTGAAGTGGCGCAGCTAGGATTTCACACCGGGCTTGTCTGCTCTCACAGTACATCCTCTGGCCAATCTTTCACACTCACTGCCTCCCTCATTTACCTTTGGGCACCAGGGGCCTCCTCTGTAAAAGAGAGTGGGATTCTGGATGGCCTAAGGCCCTTCTGGGGCTGACGCTTCATGATTCTGTCTGGACCGTGGCAGCTCTGGGCAGCTCTGATTCGCAGGCTGCTGTCAGCTTAGGGAATCCACAGTGTTTGAGATTCAGTGGACTGGAATAGTTAGAGCATCTAAAGGAACCGAGAAAGACCAGTGGGGGTCTCCTCACATCCTCTTGAGAAGACAGCTCTGTGAGTCTAAACTTTTCCGAGGATACAGATGTCTCACCCCACCCCCAGCTTGTGGCATCATCCGTTTCAGCCCCTGACACAGTCACTCAGCCCTCAGGGCCAGGAGAATGGGTATGGGCAGAGGTCCCCATCCCTTTGGCCTGTTTTTAGACAAAAGTTTTGAGGATGCACTCCTCTGAATTCCACTCACCCTCCTTCTTCATACCCCGCCTTAAAAAACGATTGAGCAGAGAAAGGTTTACGAATGGACATTTCAAGTGGAAGGAATAGAATGGGCAAAGTCACGGAAACAGTAAATTATCAGGAACTTTGGTAAGTTTGTTATTCAACTGGCATTTTAACTGGCCTTCTGACTCAGTCTCTCCCTTCTCCCATTTGTCTTACACATTGACTATACCCGATTAATCTTGTTTAATGTTTATTTCACTTGTCACTCCCCTCGTCAGAAACTTTCCCTGGGTCCCTCTTAGTTGAAATCCATCACCCTCATCTGGCATTCAAGGCCCTTTCCCATTGGCTAGTACTCTTTTCTTGACCTGATTTCCCATTGTTTCCCTACATGCATCATGTGTCTGGCTCACCGCCACTTATGTCTGTCACATGCTCCCTCCCACTCCTAAATCCAAGCCATACATTTTCCTAATATTTCCCCTGTTTCAGGAAGCACCCCACCCCATCGAGCTAGCCCACAGGGGCTCCCCAGGTGTCAGAATGCATAGAGCATTCCATTAGTACCCGCCCTTGGCCTTTCTCAGAAACCGCCTGGCACTGAGATTGGGGAAGCCCTCAGCCACATCTGGCCCAGAAGCTCCTTGAAAAAGGGAGCAGCATCTTATCCTTTTCCACTGCCTTTTCCCTTTGGTCCCCATTACCCACTGGATGTGTTATGGTGGTTGGTACTTGTTGGTTTCATCCCTACAAGTGCAGGACATGGAGCTGCAGACAGACCTCTCTGAAGGTTCTGGGGAGAAAACAGAGGAGGAGGCAACACAGGAGAATGCAGGGCACAATACTAACTCGGGCTAATGGCATTTTAGAGCAAAGAGACTTCTGATAGGGAAAGAAGAGCTGCCTCAAAGCAGGAGATGTCTTACTCCTCCGTGAACACAGGAGGCAGCAAGGCAGAGGAAAAATAAGCTGGCTTTTCTGTGAGACTTGAACAGAGAGTCAGCCTCTCTGAGTCTCTGAGCCTCACTCAACTTCCCACCTGCGTGCATAATGCCCTTTTCATAGGGTAGTTAAGCAGAACAGAGATAATGTTAAGAGCCAGCGTATAATTGATGATAAAAAATGATGAAATTTGCAGCTCAGGAGATCTTCTGGATAAGAGCTTCCCATTATCGTGGATAACCTGATTATCGTCTGTTGGGGACAAACTCCCCAACTCTAAGAGTGTGAAGGAGAGAGGATCCCCCTGTCTAGCGGTTGCTGCAGGGACCAGGTTTGCTGACCCTCTGCTGCCATCAGGTGGCCATAGCTTGCAATGCAGTCTGGCTGATTTGTTACTAAGTTCCCAGTAAGGATAAAACTGAGGAGATTTGTGTGCGTGAGGAGTTGGAGGAGCGAGGAGATCCTGGAGGACAGACGAAAAGGAGAGGAGGGTAACTTAGAGTCCCTGGGTAGCATGGAGTGACTGGCCCAGGAGTCTGGTAATCATGCACAAGGCTGTTAAATTAAGGAACCGTAGAGGACTGCCCCCACTCCACGATCCCCACCCACTCCACAATCATCCCAATTGGTATTGCCCATTGGGGTGTTGTGAGATCCAGTCCCACAGACATCTCCAGCTCTATATGGTTCCATTCTCACACTCCAGAACCACCATCTTTCTAGCCCATTAATACAACAGAATCCTCCCCTTACAGGGCTTTGCACATGCTGCTCTCTTGAACAGGGGTCCCCAACCCCTGGGCCATGGACCGGTACCAGTCTGTGGTCTGTTAGGAACCAGGCTGCACAGCAGGAGGTGAGTGGCAGGTGAGCGAGTGAAGCTTCATCTGTATTTACAGCCGCTCCCCATGGCTCGCATTACCGCCTGAGCTCTGCCTCCTGTCAGATCAGCGGAGGCATTAGATTCTCATAGGAGTGCGAACCCTACTGTGAACTGTGCATGCGGTGGATCTAGGGATATAGGCTGTGCGCTCCTTATGAGAATCTAATGCCTGATGATCTGAGGTGGAGCTGAGGCGGTGATGCTAGTGCTGGGGAGCAGCTGCAAATACAGATTATCATTAGCAGAGAGGTTTGACTGCACAGAGACCATAATAAGTCAATTGCTTGCTGACTCAAAGCAAAACCCTATCAGTGAGTAACAAGTGAAAACAAGCTCAGGGCTCCCACTGATTCTGCATTATGGTGAGTTGTATAATTACTTCATTATATATTACAATGTAATAATAATAGAAATAAAGTGCACAATAAATGTAGTGTGCTTGAATCATCCCGAAACCATCTCTCCCCTGCCACCCCCACCCCTGGTCCGTGGAAAAATTGTCTTCTGCGAAACCAGTCCCTGGTGCCAAAAAGGTTGGGGGCCGCTAGTCTAGAAGACCACACCCCTCCACCCCCACCATCACCGTGTCTAACTTCCATTCACTTCTCAGCTCTCAGCCCAGGTGTGACTTCCTCAGGTAAGCCTTCCCCAGTCAGCTTCCCTTGGTACACGCTCTCATGAAGCCTAATTCTTTTCAGAGTCTGTTCTCAGTTGATAATGAAGCATTCATCCATGTGATTAGTTAGTTAGCATATATCTCTCACTGTGCTGTGTGGGCTGTAGGAGATGCAGCCCCTTTCTGTCGTATCCCTAGCACCCGGGACAGAGCTTGATACAAAGCAAAGCCTCAATAACCATCTGATGGATGAACAGAGGCATTTGCAGGATAGGAAAGAAAGATCTGGAGAGTGTTAGGAGTGGTGAGGATCTTTCTGCCGAATCTGAGGCATGACAGATCTTTTCTGGGCTGCCCCCTCCTCAAAAGAAGATGCATGGGAACCCCACACACTCATTTCCCGCTCCACTCCACTCCACCACACCCCACCCCTGCCTACTTCCCAAGCAGGCATGCTGGACTGAGAAAAAGTGTGACAGTCAACTTGAAAGGAAGGCTAGTCTCTCTGATAAAGGAGTCCACTCTACCAGAGGGGAGAGGGATACGTCTTCCTTGGCCACGAGGCTTTGGGTCCCATTGCAGGCCACTTGTAATCAGTCTCTGCTAAAGCTGGTCAACTACCAAAACAAACACCACCACCACCAGGCACTGGAGGGGCAGGTGGGCTCCCCTTGGGTCTGGTAGCAATACTAACCTTTCCTCAGCACCAAGTGATGAAGCTCCTTAATTTCTATGGGTTAAAGTGGAAGGGAATGAATGACCCCTGGCTTGAGATTCAGAGTACACAGCCCAGAAAGCGGGGGTGGGGGGGACTTATCTTTAGAGAGGCATGGACAGACACAGTCCCATGATTCTAAGCAATGAGAAAAGCTTCTGAAGGAGGGGCTCTTGGCTCAAGACTCCAGAGTCAAATGCATGTGAGGGAAGAGACAAGGGGCCACCTGATAGGATGCTTCCAAGAGGAAGGCTTAACAGTAGGGTTGGACATAGAGGTTCTTCTCCTAGAAAAATACTAATTCCTTCTAGGCAAATGTCAAATGCTCCACAGGGTAACCCAAGGCTAATTGGATGAGGGCATGGATTTTCAAAACACTGTGGCTTTAGTTTGGATTTCATTTGAAAAAGAAGTTAATGTGTTCCAAACTCAGAAAAGATCTTAAAAATCAAACCAAATTATGGTTTTAGAATATGCTGTCTTTAAAATTTACCAACCCACAAAGTTGGAGGATGGAGAAGAAGAGAGAAAAGTACTTGGTGCTTCAAATCTTTTTTTAAGAGGAAATACTCTTTGTTTCCAGAATTAGGTGAGGAAGAGGGAGAATTTTACTTAGAATTCAGAGTAGGTGAGCTGTTTCCCTTTCAAGGATCTTCTGGAACTGAGCTTCCAGTATGGTTTTATTGTCGAGTTGGAGATGCTGTGAGCTCCCAATAATTTCAATATCCAGGAGTCAACACATACCTAATATAAAAAGGAAAATTTGGGCTTGGTAATCAATTTTCAATTCTCCGTGAGTTTGGTCCTTTCCTCTGTTCATGCAGAAATCAAGAGCCATTTATAATTTCAGTCTGGAAGATTCCACAGAGGGAAGACATTTTAACTCAGGAGGCTGGAGAAGCCAAAGAGCAACAGGATGAGTGTGAATTATAACGGAGGTGGTGATGGAGGAGGGAAATGAGGCCTGGGGGGAGCTTCTGGCATTGGGGGGTAGGGTGGCTAAAGCAGCTCTTCCTTCCCAGGCTCTACCTCTTGCCTTTGGGGCCTCCAGGTCTTCACCTCAATGGAGTCTCCACCAAGAATCACAGACCTTCATGCCAGCAGTGTTGCCTCCTTTCTTTGGTCTGGTTCTCTGTTCTTGTTGCCTTTGTCTTAGGTTACTTTCCAGACCAGGATGAGTAGAGTGGCCAGAGTCATCAGGAGTGAAATGAAGAAGAGAACTTTTACTAGGTAAGCAGGATCAGATATGGCAGTGGTGAGTGTACCCTTGTCCCATAAGAAGGCTGGAAGTTGCGGGGAAGAAATAGATTTCTCAAAGAGAGCTGAGATATATGGTAGAAGCAGACTGCCCACACAACCAAGAAAACACCAAGAGAATTGGTCTTGCTCTTTGTAATAGCCTAGGAATGAGAGTCAAACTATTGATCTTCTTGCTCACATGGGGTCATTTTCCTTCCGATGTAACTGAGCAGGCAGAGTAGTTTGCTCAACTGCTTCCAATGCAAATACAGTTCTGAGATGATAGTTCAATTGGCAAAACCTCTGAGTGGTAGGCGGGGCTTCTGAGGCTTTGTGATGTCACTTGAGGATAAGGCTAGGGTCTGACCTGAAGGTTCCAGTCCAGAAACTTCCATCTTCTGGGCACCACCTCCCTTCATGTCTGGCCTCCAGATTGAAAAGAGAGTTCCCTAATTGCCTGAGAAGTTATCTCTTCAATCCTCTTTTATTTCTTTATTAAAAAATTTTTCATTTTGAAGTTATTTTACATATATAGGAAGTTACAAAGATAATACAGAGAAGTTCCATGTATCCTTCACCCAGTGTCCCCCAGTGACTAATCTTGTATAACTACAGTACAAAATCAAAACCAGTAGATGGACACTGAAACAAATGTGTGCATATAGTTATACGGCATTTTATCATACAAGTAAATTCTGGTAACCATGCTGAAATCAAGACACAGAATGATTCCATCATTATGAAGAACTATTGTTCACATTCTGTCAGTGGGAGACATGTAGAAACTCACCTCCCTTTAAGTCCCTTTACCTCCTCCATTTATAATATAATTTTATTAAATATTCTTTCTACATATATTGAAATTACCATTTAGACAATATTATGCTTTTTGCTTTAATTTTCAAACATAATTTAGAAAACAAGAGGAGAAGGAAAGTCTACTGTATTTACCCAAATTACTCTTTTTCAACTTGGGTCATTTATATTGTTTGATCTTCAAGCTCATTGATTCTTTTCCTCCGTCCCTTCCATTCTGCTGTTGAGCTTATCCATTGAGTTTTTAATTTTGGTAATTATATTTTTCAGTTTTAAAATTTCCATTTAGTTCTTTTTTATATCTTCCATTATTTCACTGAGATTTTCTATTTTTTAATTTGTTTCAAGTGTATTCATAATTGTTTGTTGAGACATTTTTATGATTCTTCAAAATCCTTGTCAGATAATTCCAATATCTGTATCATCTTGGTATGGGCATATGCTGATTGTCTTTTTAAATTTGAGATGAGGTTTTCCTGCTTCTTGGTATGATTTACGATCTTGATTGCCTGCTGGACAGTTTGGTTGTTATGAGACTCTGGATCTTATTTAAATCTTCTGTTTTAGCAGGATTCCTCTGACATCATGCCAGTTGTGGGTAAGGGGCATCACCTCATGAATGTCAGGCAGGAGTGAAGGTCCAGGTTCTCCACTCAGCCTCCTTTGTCCACCCAGAGTAGAGGGGAGAGGTAACTCCTCATTTCGGGGTGGATATAGGATTTCAGACTCCCTAGGTGGCCTCCTCTGACACTCTGGCAGGGAGGGGGAGGGGGAGGGGTGTCATTACCTCGGAATGGGGAACTCACTACCTCTGGGCAGGAATGAAAGGTTGGCTCCCCACTCTATCTTCTCTGATACTACCCTGGTGAGGGGAATGGGGAATGGGGAATGGTACCTCATTACAACTGGACAAAGGTGGAAGTCTAGGGTCTCCACCTCCCTGTAGGGTTGGAGGTAGGACCATGATTTTTTTCCATGGTGTTCGGCTGGAGTCAGGCAGTTATCGTCCAAAGGTTTTCGGTCTTGCTGGATTGCCTTTTTCCTAGTCCTTTGGCTAGAGAAAGCAAGCAGGCTTTTCTTGGGACTTCATTTTTTTTTTTTTTAATTAATTAATTAATTAATTAATTTTTATTTTTGGCTGTGTTGGGTCTTCGTTTCTGTGCGAGGGCTTTCTCTAGTTGCGGCAAGCGGGGGCCACTCTTCATCGCGGTGCGCGGGCCTCTCACTATTGCGGCCTCTCTTGTTGCGGAGCACAGGCTCCAGACACGCAGGCTCAGTAGTTGTGGCTCATGGGCCTAGTTGCTCCGCGGCATGTGGGATCTTCCCAGACCAGGGCTCGAACCCGTGTCCCCTGCATTGGCAGGCAGATTCTCAACCACTGCGCCACCAGGGAAGTCCCCTGTTGTTTTCAGTTTGTGGTAATTTGATACAACAGCTCCAGGAAACTAATACAGGAACCTCACAGGTCATCTAGTCCAACTCCTTCATCTAACAGACGAGGAAGCTGAGGCTTGAAGAAGGAAAGTGACCAAGGTCACATAGTTATTGGCACAATAAGTAAAGGACTGGGATTCTGGTTTCTCCTCTCCTAGTCCACTACAACTGTGTCTTTTTTTAAAAAAAAAATTAAACATCTTTTATTGAGGTGTAATTCACATGCTGTACAATTTACCCATTTAAAGTATATAGTTCAGGGGAGTTCCCTGGTGGCCTAGTGGTTAGGATTCTGGACTTTCACTGCCATGGCCCGGGTTCAATCGCTGGTCAGGGAACAGAGATCCCACGAGTTGTGTGGCGTGGCCAAAAAAAACCAAAACAAAATGTACAGTTCAGTGTTTTGTTTTGTTCTTTTTTTTTGTAAATTCACAGGGTTCTTCAAACATCATCACAATATAATTTGAGAATATTTTCATCCCTCCCAAAAGAAATCCCACATCCATTAGCATTCTTTTCTGTGTCTTTTATAATTCCTTGTTTCAGGCATATTGGTCTTATCTCCTGAATCAGACTGGGCTTCTCAATCTCTTATCTTTTCTACTCTTTTCTCCTTCTCTAGTCTGATGCTTCACCTGGGGCTGTGGTTGGATTGGTTACACTAACTCACTGTATTGATAAAGCTCTGGACGTGGTGGTTTCCTTTATGTTCCCCAGTTATGTTGCTGACTTGCAGGAAATGGCCAAGCAACTCATCATCCTCTGAACCAACTGCCAAAGACATCAGGTTGAATTGTCCTTCATTTGTTCCTTGCGAGGCAGGGCCCAGAAACAAGTCACAAAGGGCCAGGCAGTTTGAGCTCCTTCCAGTATCTCCAGGGGAAACTCCACTGCGTCACCCACCACAGTGTTGAGGAAGAGTTTACCACTGGCTGGGCCACCATCTGATGACCTGGATGGTGATGTCTGGAAGCCTAAGGAAAAAAAAAAAGTAGAACATGGTATTGGGACTTCCCTGGTGGTCCGGTGGCTAAGACTTAGCGGTCCCAATGCAGGGGGCCTGGGTTTGATTCCTACAGGTTCCTTCCTGGTTTGAGTCTTGGCTTCATCACTTATTAAGTAAACTGTGATTGGGACTTCCCTGGTGGTGCAGTGGTTAAGACTCTGAGCTCATAATAGAGGGGGCCCAGGTTTGATCCCTGGTCAGGGTACTAGATCCCACATGCAGGCCACAACTAAGAGTTCGCATACCACAACTAAGGAGCCTGCGAGCCGCAACTAAGGAGCCCATGAGCTGCAACTAAGACCCAGAGAAACCAAAAAAAAGGATAAAATAAATAAATAAAAAATAAAAGTAATTGTTTAAAAGAAAAAGTAAACTGTGATCTTGTTCAATACATTTACTTCACCTCTCCCTGCCTTATCTGTACCTTATACCTTAACCTCTTCATCTATCATATAGGCATACTATGTATTTCAAACAGTTGTTGTGAGAATCAAATGAGGTAACACTTGTTGAGCTCTTAGAGTGGCGTCCGACAGTGCTCAGCAAGGGTTTGCTTCTGTTATTTCCTGGTCTCTGTACTTGGTGTTTTTTCTGCCCACAATCCTGCATCTCTCCCCTCCCCCTTCCTGCTTGGTCAATTTCTACTTTAAGGCTAAGCCAGTGCTATTTCCCCTGGGACGCTTTCCCTAACCTCCACCATCTCCAGGCCATAGATGCAAAGCTCTGTCATAGTTCCTGGTGCTGAAATTGTTTTTTTCCCTCACTAGATTGTACCTTGAGAGCAGGAATTGTGTCTTTACTCTAGTGTCCCCAGCAACTAGCATATAAAGGCTGCTCCACATATATTTGTTGGATAAATGGGTAAATGTGATATTCTGGATAAATTCATGTTTTAGTTAATCCAGGAATTTGGCTCTTCAGACAAAATGCTGCCCCCATTTTAAAACAGAGAGTAGACAATTCAGGACAGGGGACATTAGGAGGATCTTTTGTCTGGAACTGCTTCCTAAGAACGGTATCTTATTTCATGCCAGGGCTCTGAGAGCCAAGGGGCATTTTTCCACAGACCTGTGGCACAGCTTTTCCTTTCTGCTCCATTGTGGGGGCGTGGACAGGAAGGAAAAGGGGAGGAGGAAGGAGTGGCTCCCGCTCCTGAGAATTCTGCCTAGTGTCCGAGCATAGAAATACGCTTATTTTGGAAAGCTGTTCATCCTTCATCCTGTTGCCAGTAGCCTGAAGGGCCCTGGTCAGACATATATTAAAGCTCCCTCTGCCCTTCTAGGTCAGTTAAAAATATTTTGTTGAACAAATGAATGAAGGAATTTTACATTCAGAGGCTGCAGTGCAGTCATAGGAGAAGCCATCCTTTCCATTCCATCACAGAGAAATAGTGGGAAGGGAGCTCCTACTGGATGGAGTCAAACTTCTAAACAACTGGGAAAGGGATTCTGGGCTTGTGAGGAATGGAGCCAAAGTTTAGGGTAATCCCCCATCCTTGGCTGTCTCACAATTTCCTCTCTTGCAAACTTTGCAAATGCTTACAGGGCAGGTTGATCGAATAAAACTAATTTATAAAAGTGCAGATTCTAATACAGCACTTCAGATGTTTCAGAGATGTTCTAACAACATAACCTGATATGTAAAGTAGGAGTAGAGCACAACAGTTCTCAGGGACGTAGAGGTAGCAGGGACAATGGCATTTCAGCAGGACCCTAGGCTCTTTCAAATCACACAGACTCTTCCCCAAAGCCTAGGAATCCTTCATTCATGTATTTAGTGCTATCTGTGTGTGAGGCATTATGAGACCAAGATGAGCAAAACTGACACTGTCCCAGCCCCTGTAGGGCTTGGTCTCATGGGGAAGATATACTATCAAGAGTCATTTAGAACATAACATGGTAAGTGTTAAGAGGGAGGCAAGGGGACCTTTGGAAGTGATAGATCAGCCTCCTGCCTAAGGCTTGGCAGTGTTAGGATTTTTTCCCAGCAGTGATGATATCTACGTTGTTACATAAAACATGAGAAGGAACTAGTCACAGACAAAGGGAAGAAAAGAGAAGGTGTTGAGGTGTTTGACAAGTATCCTCGGCAAAGGAGATGGCGTTTTTGTTGCAGGACGTTAAGTAGGACTCATTAGGTACCCTGGAATTGTCAGTTATTCTGCCAAACCGAGAGGTACCATGAAGAGGTGGCAAGTCAGTTCTGCTATCCCAAACCATAGCCCAGCACCCCATCCTCTACCTCCCCAGGAAATAAATAGAAGATGGTGTGGAGGTGGAAAGGGAAAAGGGATTGATGGAATCATGTGTCTGTCACCAGCCAAGGGATCGAGTGCTGTATGTTTTGTCCTCACCTCCCCCGAGTGAGGGGTCTCCGAGAGAACCACTCATAGAAATTGATGGGTTGGCAAGGAGAGACTGCATCTCAGTCCGTGGTTGGATACCTGCTGATGAGCTTGCTGATCTGTTCTCTGTCATCATTGGAATAAGGAGTGAGGGTTGACAGGGAAAGGGCTGTCACTCCTACAATGTGGTTTAGCAGGGACATGTGAGTTTCCTGTAAGTCAGAGGAACAGTGTGAAAATCAACACAGCTTGAGCCATCTTGCTGGTCCTCCTCCCAAGAAAACTATTAGCCAGGGGAGCTTAGTTATACAGCCAAAGGCAGGACTTGAGGCCTTGTGGGAAGCAGTTAGGCTGGAGCAGATGTCCCATCAGGGGACTGTGCGATGGAAAGAGCTCCCAGGAAACTAAACAATGTGCCCGTAAGAGTTAGCATTTGGGCACCTTCCAAATGGAAGGTATCCACAATCAGTCAGCTTTAGCCTGAGAGGCAAACAACCAACAGATGATTGCCATGACATGCCCAGTTAGGTAAAAGGATGTTTTTCCCTTCATCCCAGACCCTCCTCCAGGCCCCAACACAACAAGTAGCTTAAATTAGCAAAAAAGAGAGTTCTATTAAAGGACAGAATGCACCAGTTCCCCAAACTGAGTCCCACGCTGAAGACTGGCTGGTGCTGAGGGGAAGGAAGGAATGTAAACTTGATATGAGACTGAAGTTTTAAAGTGGGCTAACTACACTAGGCTGGACTTCTAATAACTAAACTAACAGAAAGCTACAGAACCTTTCAGAGCCGAAAAGGGAGAACTGACAGGGTATGGTGGATGGCATTGCTTAAAAGCAAGCCAGGATTGTGTTCGGCAGAGTTCAGAATGCTTATTACATTGTTTCCACAGGCAAAAAGGCCTTGAGGCAAGAAGCAGCCTCTTGAGTTAAAGTACAACCTTGGGTATATTATGCTAACTGAAACAAGCCAGTCACAAAAGGACAACTACTGTGTGATTCCACTTACATGAGGTACCTAGAGTAGTCAAGTTAATAGAGACAGAAAGTAGAATGGTGGTTGCCAGGGGCTGGAAGCAATGGAGGGATGGGGAGTTATTGTTCAAAGAGTTCAGAGTTTCAGTTTGGAAAGATGAAAAAGTTCTGGAGACAGACCGTGGTGACGGTTGCACAACAATGTGCATGTAATTAATGCCACTGAAGTGTACACTTAAAAATGTTTAAAATCGTAAATTTTATGTTATGTATATTTCATCACAATAAAAGAAAAACATTTTAAAGATTAAAAAAAAAAAAAAAGAACGTAGTATTTGAAAGTGATTGGAACACAGAGTGAGAGAAGGCTGGATGAGTAGGAAGAGGACAGGCAATGAAACCCTTGTTAAGGTGTTGGTACTTTATTTTAGGGGCACAGGGAAGTCATGACACATTTTAATGACCACATTTGCACTTTAGAATAAACCAACAAATGGTGGGGTGGGAACTGGAGATGGAGAAATCATTTAAGCAAGAGATGATCTTGATCTGTGAATGACAGTAGGGATGGAGAAAAGGGGTCAGATGGGAGGATATTCAGGTAGAGAATTATCAGGAATTGCTGGTAGAGGGGAAAACCCAACAAAACTTCTCTTTCCCCACTTCTCCTTCCAGCTGACCCCCAAAATGCTGTCCCATTTCCACTTCCTTTCTTTCACTTCATTCGACGATGCTGGACCAATGCTCAGCTCGATCATTTGGTTCTCTGGGGCACTGCGCTTAGGAGGCAGCTTGGCTGTCCTATGGGGACCTGGAGGGCTGTGGGCACCAACAGTTTGCAAACAGCCCTCCCAGCAGCGCGAAGAGGCGGGCTGAGTCTCAAGTGTCATCCAGGTTTCACAGACCACTAGGTCCTAACGGAAGATTAAATGACTTGCCCAATACCCCACAGCTGATTTGTTACAAAGTGCAAATATCAACTCCAGCTTTAGGGATCTTTTTTTTTTTTTTTTAGGGATCTTTTAATAACACTTCATTGCTGCTTCCCGATGTTAAACAAGAGAAAGAAAATGAAAAAAAGGACAGCATTACCCAAACTACAATGCCCTGAGTACAGCAACGGAAACAACCAGATTGACTGTCGGGTCTTCCTCTAGGTGTGCACGTGCTGCAAGTCCGAGGCCCGCCGCGGCGAAGGTAAAGAAGTGAGTACGTGCTACCGGAACGAGGCCAGCCCCGGAACCGGTGGGGCAGTGCGCATGTGCTGCACGTCCTAGACCAGCCCCGGAAGAGGTGGGGAAGGAACCTAAAAGGAGAGGGTTGGCGCTATCCGTCAGCCTAAACAGCCCACGTTCGGTTAGCAGAACCCATGCCATGGACGACCCCTTCCTTACACCTAGGACCGCTGCCTTACGGTCGGTCTGGCCGTAAGCACTGCGCCTTTGGATTCCCCGAGGGCAAAAGACAACACGGCGTCGGAAGCGCCCTCTTCTCTCGCGGCTTTTCCGGGGGGGCAGAAGAAATTGGCGAAGCCCATTGGCTAGTGGGGATCAGAAGAGGGTGAGTCACTCGGCCTGCGCGTGGGGCACTATGGGTGTTGTAGTTCTGGGCACCAGAGTCCAGTCTTCTAGAGAGAAATCTTGGAGTCCAGTGGGTGCAGGGAAGCTGCTTGCACAGGGGAATCGGGTGTGGAGTAGCTGCGTGGGTGTGGCTTTGTTCTGCTATTTCTTTTGGGTGAGACCTCGCTCTGTCTGCCTTCAGGGGCCTTCAGTTTGTCCCATACTTGAGGCTTCCCCCTTTATAAGCTCCCATCACATGCAGATCCCTTTTACAATTCCAAGCTGGCTCCGACTGGTCTTAAGTTCCTTGTCTCGGCTATCTTCGTCACACCCAGGCCCTGGAATCCTCCTCCATCCTTCTTTCTCCCGTGAGTACCTTTTCTTGTCTCTGTCCTAGACAGAGCCCATCTTAACACTGCCCTTAGCCCATGAGGCATGCCAACGGCCCCAAGAAAAGGCTGTCACAGCAAATGTTTGTAGGCACAAGAAGATCTGAGCTTTCCACTTAAGCAGCCTTGCAGCTCACTTCTTTTTTGTTTCTCTTCTGATATTGCAATTGCCTCTTTTCTGATTCCACCTCTGTGTAGTCTCTCTTCTTAAGTCTGTTGGGCAACCTTTGTCGTAGGTGGTCCCTCTTTGGTCCTGTCAGTTTGTCTCTGGCCTCACATTTTGGTTATAGAACAGAGGGTGCACACCTGAGCTGACTTATAGGACAGAGAGGGGGAAATGAAAGAAACTGGGTAGAAAAAAAAAGAATTCGCAGAACTACGTTTTATAGAAGTCAGAAAAATATATGGTGAAAGTGGGGGAAGAGAGCAATCCTTTTCTTCTTGTATCTCCACAAACAGTTTAGTGCTGGCTGTGAGCAGGGCTCTGGGGGCTCCGTGCTGGGGACACACTAGCCGGAAACCACCCTAGATACTGGGGGTCCAGTCCAGGAGGACACAGACATGCAGGTAAGCAACAGTGCAGGATGGCATCAGTCTCTGTCCTACCTTCCTGTGTGTTCCTCTGCTCATTCTCATCCTTCCCTCAGCTCATTCCAAAGTACTTTGCCTCTTCATATCTCCCTCTGTTCCATGTTCTTCTTTCCACTCCCAAGCTCCCTCTCTCCTTGTTCTGACCCAAGCCATTTCTTTTGTATCTTGCTGTTTTGTCACTTTGACACCAGAAGGTGTTGCAGGGAAAGCCATGCTCATAGGGGATTTAGTAACACGGACTGCTCCATGCTTGGCCTTCATCCTTGTGTGAGAAATGTCTATTAATCGTCATCTCATTCCAGGGCAATCTCTCAGCATTTATACACACTGCATGGACTAGAATCACTTGCAGATCTTTTATACCGAATGCTCCAGAATCATGGAATGTCATGCAACCCAAACTGACTTAATTCTGCTGCTTATTGAACGATGGAAGGAATCTGAGGTTTGAAAAGTTAATCTCATGGAGACAGTGGTCAGGGGGGACCCATTGATGTGTGATAAGAAGTAGAACCCTGCATGACTGGGGAAGAAAAGCCTTAGAATTTTTTTTTTTTTTAAGCATGCCTTAATGGATTGACTCGGCTAGAACAGAAATATTACCTTTCAAAAGGTATTTTTGAACTGTAAATTCAGAAATCTTTTTTTATTCCCCTAGTCTATTCTAAATTGTCTTATTGGAGGCAATGCAATAGGGGGTGGTGGTGGATAGATTTCCAAATAATAGATAATCTAATAACCAGCTTATTTAAAGAATGCTCGCCACAATTACTGAAGCCTGTGCACCCTAGAGCCCGTGTGCCACAACTACTGAGCCCATGCGCTGCAACTACTGAAGCCCGTGTGCTCTAGGGCCCACGTGCTGCAACTACTGAAGCCCGTGTGCTCTAGGGCCTGTGTGCCGCAACTACAGGGCTCTCATGCCGCAACTACTGAGCTCGTGTGCAGTAACTATGAGCCTGCACGCCTAGAGCCCATGCTCTGCAACAGGAGAAGCCACAGCAATGAGAAGCCTGTGCACTGCAAAGAAGAGTAGCCCTTGCTCGTTGCAACTAAAGAAAGCCCGCGCACAGCAACGAAGACCCAATGCAGCCACAAAAAAAAAAAAAAAAATGAAGAATGCTTTGCAATGCCTTTGGACAGTAGATTTACTTCTAGGATTGTTTATGACTAATACTACTTCATTTGCATTCCTTGAGAATGGGACGCACCATAAAGAAGTGAAATTTCATCTTCTATTATGCTTAAAATAATTCCCCTCCAAGTCCCTGCATGATCTGATCCCCAGTTACCTCTCTAATCTCACCTCCTACCCTCTTCCTTATGGTCACTCTACTCTAGCTGCCCTGGCTTTATTGCTGTTTCATAAGCATGCCATGCACACTCCCTCTGCCTGGAATACTCTTTTTCAGGTAACTTGTTCAGGGCTTTACTCAAATATTCATTTCATCAGAGAGGCCTTCTCTGATTACCTTATCTATAATAAAATAGAGCCTTTATTACTCTATCCCTGTGTTAAGTAGTATCACTTCTTGAAAATATTATATATTTGTTTACTTGCTTATTGTCTATTTCCCAAACTAGAAAATAAGCTCCATGAGAGTATGGTCCTAATCTGTTTCCTTAGTCCCTAGAACATGGTGTATAGAAAGCACTCAGTTGTAGGATGAAAGGATTTTTAAAAAAACATTTACAGAGCACTTATTATGTGTAAGCCACTGTGTGTATAGTGAATAGTGTGGGATCTACAGAGACGAATAAGATAATAGTCCTTAACTTTGAACAATCTGCAGTCTAGAAAAACTAGAGAAGAATCTTAGGATCTTTCCTTAAATTGTAGCTAAGCCAAAGGTCATAAGTCTGAAGAGCCAAGGTCAACTGTGGTGTATTTGGGATGTAGTATCATTTGTCCCATTTGGCATACTTCTGAACTGGCCTCTGTGCTGCTCTGTTATTTCTGGGACCACTTCCCACCATGTCCTTGTGTAGAAGGATGAGCCCGCCTAGTCAAAGAGCACACAAAAGTTGTTATTGCTTTACTTCTGTCTGGCCTCCTGGCTGCCAGTCTCACTCCCCTTCTAGGGCATCCAGTTCACCACCACCAGAGTGGCTGTCACCAACCCCAGGTCTTACCACGTCTCCCATTTTAAGCCCTTCAATTGGCAACTCCTTACTTGGCATTCCAGGCACCCCCTTCTCCCCTCCCCTAATCTGACTCCTGTTTACCTCAACAGCTTTATCTTCCTTTGTGGTCTTCCTGACTTGATGATTCAGAAATACGAAATTTGCAGTTCCCTGACTATATTACTATTTTGTTTTTCTCTGTGTTGTTCTCTTTGCCTCGAATGCCCTTTCCCTTAATCCTTGCCTTACTACAGTGGTCTTTCACAACTCAGCTAGAGGAACACATCTTCCAAGAAGCTTTAACAGTTCTCCTCTCCTGCCCAGGATGGATGAGTTTCCTTCCCTATGTCCCACTCCTTTTCTCAAAACAAAACACATGGCAGTACTCATTAATCTCGTTCTACCTACTAGATTGTAGGTCCTTTGAAGGTGGTCATGTGAAGGGCTGTCTGCATGGTGTTTAAGAGTACGGGCCTTGGAGTCAGTCAGACCCAGGTTTGAATTCCAGCTCTGCCCCTTGTTGGCCGTATGTCTTTGGGCCAGTCACATGACTTTTTGAGCCTGTTTCCTCTTCAGTACAATGATCTAATGGTACTTACCTTTGTATCCCCAGCTTCTGGTACCATGCTCAATGAATTCAACTTGGTTGTCTCTTTGTAGATTTCTTTTTTTCAATTTATCTTTTATCCAATAGCTATTTATTTATTTATTTAATTAATTTATTTATTTATTTAATTTATTTTTGGCTGTGTTGGGTCTTAGTTGCAGCACACAGGATCTTTTGTTGTGGCATGCAAGCTTCTTGCTACTTGTGGTGGTCAGTTTTCTTTCTCTAGTTGTGGCGTGCAGGCTCCAGAGCACCGGGCTCTGTTGTGGCGTGCAGGTTCCAGAGCACATGGGCTCTGTAGTTTGCAGCATGCAGGCTCTATGGTTGAGGTGCGCGAGTTCAGTAGTTGTGGCACGTGGAGTCTTAGTTCCCTGACCAGGGATCGAACCCGTGTCCCCTGCATTGTAAGGCGGATTCTTTACCACTGGAGCACCAGGGAAATCCCTGTAGATTTCTTTCTTTCTTTTCTTTTTTATAAATTATTTTATTTATTTTTATTTTTGGCTGTGTTGGGTCTTCATTGCTGTGTGTGGGCTTTCTCTAGTTGTGGTGAGCGGGGGCTACTCTTTGTTGCAGTGCGCGGGCTTCTCATTGTGGTGGCTTCTCTTGTTGCGGAGCATGGGCTCTAGGTACAGGGGCTTCAGTAGTTGTAGCACGCAGGCTCAGTAATTGTGGCTCGCGGGCTCTAGAGCGCAGGCTTAGTCGTTGTGATGCACGGGCTTAGTTGCTCTGCGGCATGTGGAATCTTCCCGGACCAGGGCTCAAACCCGTGTCCCCTGCATTGTCAGGCGTATTCTTAACCACTGCGCCACCAGGGAAGCCCCCCTGTAGATTTCTTTATGTTCTCTCTCCCTCTCTTGTTCATACAGGTTCAAGATGCTGACTCTTGGTTATAAGAGCAGTAGGCCTGACCTGAGTGAGTGATGGGTGATTGTGTATATCTGAGAGAGAGAGAGAGAGAGAGGGAGGGAGGGAGGGAGGGAGGGTGAGAGGGAGGGAGGGAGAGGGAGAGAGGGAGAGGGAGAGAGAGAATATTAATGTGTCAGTAGGTTATATTGCACTCAATCTTGCTCCATTTGAGAGTTAAAAGTGGATAGTATGTGTCTAATTAGGGTCAGGTGGTGGCAGTAGGAATGATGTGTAGGTTTTGTCAAGCAAAATAAGACTGGGAAAGAGTAAACTTTCAAACCATTTACTTGCTTTTATACACTTCCAGTTTAAAACCCACAAAAACAACCAAATTTGAATATGGTTAATTAAATTGACATCTTAAACTTTAAGGTAGTTTTTATTTTGATTCATGGTAGGGAAACTTTAACTTAGTCATTACTTTTATTTCAAAAAACCATGAGAGAAAGAGATTTCAGGTCTAAAAGTTGTCATTTGGTTGATGCTCTGGTAGATCCACTTTAGAGAATGGGTTAATATCCCATATTAAAGTCTCACTTCAGCCTAGCTTTTAAAAAACTTTTGGTTGTAGAACTTCCAGAATTTTCTTATAATGTCCTTCAAAGCATGACATATGCAATAAAGCAAGTATTGTGCTTCTCTTAAAAGAATGTGGTTAATAAGGGTTGACAATGAAGGGAGTTGGGTCTCACGGCCCCAACTATTCCTCCAAGATAATGCAAACACATTACATCACTGTTCTACTCCCTTATGATGCTGGAAAACTTACTGTACATATTCTTCTTCTTTTTTTTTAAATAAATTTTATTTATTTATTTATTTATTTTTGGCTGAGTTGGATCTTCGTTGCTGCATGTGGGCTTTCTCTAGTTGCAGTGAGCGGAGTCTACTCTCTGTTGCGGTGCATGGGCTTCTCACTGCAGTGGCTTCTCTTGTTGTGGAGCATGGGCTCTAGGCATGCGGACTTCAGTAGTTGTGGCGCTTGGGCTCAGTAGTTATGGCTCATGGGCTCCAGAGCATAGGCTCATTAGTTGTGTTGCACGGGCTTAGTTGCTCTGCAGCATGCGGGATCTTCCCGAACCAGGGATCGAACCTGCGTCCCCTGCATTGGCAGGCGGATTCTTAACCACGGGGCCACCAGGGAAGCCCCATATTCTTCTTAAAGATAAATCAGTGCAGTTTAAAATGGTGCCTAATTTCCTCAGAAGAAAACTGCTCACTTAAAACAATTAACCACTCTAAAAGGCCCACCTCAGTTTTTAAAAAACAAAGAAAAAAAGAGTTGGAACTTAACAGTTGAAAGTGGACCAAACATCATTTTGGTTTTCTTCCTTTGTTTTGAATTCTTCAGAAGAAAAATGTTGGAGTCTCCTAATAACTAATATAAGGCATGTTATTCTTTATTTTTTTCTCAGGTCTAGATGCAGAATATTTCCAGGGTATCCGAGCATACTGAAACATTACAAGAAAGGTCAATAAGTGCTGCACAGCATCCAAACTGGAAAAAGTTCAGCAACAGGAAGGCAGTGAAAGATAAAGAAGGTACCACCAAGAAAACTGTGTCAGTGATTTCCCCTAAGATGTTCTTGTCCCAAAGAAGCAGTCCCAGGGGAATGGATTTGTATACAAGTGAGTTTGGGAAAAGCTTCAGTTGGCATGCCATCCTTACAGAATATACTTGAGGAGAAATCCTGTGTGTGTGTGTGGATATATATATATATATATATATATATATATATATGTATATATATATATATATATATATATATATAGTGTGTCCAGTGTGGCAAAGCTTCCTTGAGAGCTTTCATTTCATACAGCACTAGAGTTCTCTTTAGTGAAAAAGCCTATAAATATACTGAGTTTGAGAAAAAGTTTGGCTACATTCCACCCTCATTGAGCACTGGAGAAACCTCTACGTGTAATAACAGGGACTGTTTTCATTTGAGTCTCAGATCTCATTGTGTGTCAGAGAACACCTATTTTTTTTTTTTAACATCTTTATTGGAGTATAGTTGCTTTACATTGTTGTGTTAGCTGCTATTGTATAACAAAGTGAATCAGCTATATGTATACATATATCCCCATATCCCCGTCCTCTTGCATCTCCCTCCCACCCTCCCTATCCCACCCCTCTAGGTGGTCACAAAGCACTGAGCTGACCTCCCTGTGCTATGCGGCTGCTTCCCACTAGCCATCCATTTTACATTTGGTAGTGTGTATATGTCAGTGCCACTCTCTCACTTCGTCCCAGCTTACCCTTCCCCCTCCCCGTGTCCTCAAGTCCATTCTCTACGTCTGTGTCTTTATTCCTGTCCTGCTCCTAGGTTCTTCAGAACCACTTTTCTTTTTTTTAGATTCCATATATATGTGTATTTATTTTTCTCTTTCTGACTTACTTCACTCTGTATGACAGACTCTAGGTCCATCCACCTCACTACAAATAACTCCATTTCATTTCTTTTTATGGCTGAGTAATATTCCATTGTATATATGTGCCACAACTTCTTTATCCATTCATCTGTCAGTGGACACTTAGGTTGCTTCCATGTCCTGGCTATTGTAAATAGTGCTGCAATGAACATTGTGATACGTGACTCTTTTTTTTTTAAATCAATTAATTTATTTTTATTTTTGGCTGCGTTGGGTCTTTGTTGCTGTGCGTGGGCTTTCTCTGGTTGTGGTGAACGGGGGTAACTCTTCATTCCGGGGCGCAGACTTCTCATTGCAGTGGCTTCTTTTGTTGCGGAGCACAGGCTCTAGGCGTGTGGGCTTCAGTAGTTGTGGCATGTGGGCTCAGTAGTTGTGGCTCACAGGCTCTAGAGCACAGGCTCAGTAGTTGTGGCATGCCGGCTTAGTTGCTCCGCAGCATGTGGGATCTTTCTGGGCCAGGGCTCGAACCCATGTCCCCTGCATTGGCAGGTGGATTCTTAACCACTGTGCCACTAGGGAAGCCCCATGATTCTTTTTTTTTTTTTTTTTTAAAACATCTTTATTGAAGTATAATTGCTTTACAATGGTGTGTTAGTTTCTGCTTTATAACAAAGTGAATCAGTTATACATATACATATGTTCCCACCCATGATTCTTTTTGAATTATGGTTTTCTCAGGGTATATGCCCAGTAGTGGGATTGCTGGGTCATATGGTAGTTCTATTTTTAGTTTTTTAAGGAACCTCCATACTGAGAACACCTATTTTCTGCCATCTTTCAGGGAGAAGGAAACCTGACAGAAACATCAAAGAAAGTTCTGAAGAGAGAAAATACTTTCTTAGGCCATTGAGAAGGATAATTGCAAATGCTTTGCAGATGTTAGATAGTTTACCAGGTGAAAAAAAGTGGGGGGGCCCATTTGAACCACAGATTCTAGGTGGCAGTTTGTTTGAGCTAAGAAATTGGTCAGCCATGGATCTCCCTCTGTCAATATCTCCTCCCCACATCCCCTTACCACTGTTATTCACTCAGCTTCCACTACTTGGCCCAAACATCACCCCTGTCACTTCCTCAGAGTTAAGCTCTCCCTTCTGTGTTCTCATATCTGCATGGACTTATATATAGATATTTGTGATTATAGTATCATGATCTCTGCTTGCTTTGACCTCTGGTTCTTTTACCTGTCTCTTGATCAGCTCCTTTGTTCTCTTGTCTTGGATTCAGGAGCTGGAATTTAGATTCTTTATCATGAAATTGTTCCCCTCTATGTATTTCATCTTCTCTTGAAAAATGAAAGAATTGGATTAAAGCTGAAGTCACCCCTAGCTATTTTTTAACTGGGGTTAAGCCTTGCTGCCTGCCTCTTACTGGGAATTCCCTGGAGTTACACACTATCTTCCCAGGTGAGTCATAAACCTATTTGGGGAAAAATTTGTTGGGAAAGGACACTATATAGTAGAATGGAAAGCAAGAAAGGAAGAACAATTTTACTTAAAAAGGGAGATGGTACTTCTTGAATTAGTTTTATTTTAAATAGGTCTTACAAAGTCTAACCTAACTTTTCCTTCTGCAAATGGATTTATTTTATCCGCTCTTCTTTTAGACCCCAGGATTCTTTCTAGGTCCCCTGAACATTTTCCTTGCGTGGCCTGTGTTTTTCAAACATAAGAGAACTCTGCTAAGATGCAAGGATATGATAAGGATTTTCATGAGCAAGGCTTGGCAGAGGGAGGTGTGTGTGTGTATGTATGCGTGTTTTGGAGAGAGATGCAGAAGATCAGGAGAGTGACTACTGTAAATTGAGGCCCCCTTCTTTTTCCTGATGAAATGGAATATTAGGGGGAATTTTAATCCATTACTGGATTCCATAGAGAACCCCCCTGAGGGAAAGTGAGGGAGAGGTCAAAGGGACCCCGAGGAGGTCCCCCTCACCTAGTAGATGTACTTCCTATAACTAGGAAGCATTCTGGAATGTGCAAAGCTACCTCTTAGGAGAGTGGTCCTGTCTGGTCTCCTGCCCACTTTAGGTACTTTGACCACAACTTTACAGATTCTGAAACAAATAACATGCCCAAAGTCTCACTTCCGTAAGAGATAGAGCAGATTGAATAACCAAGGTCTGTGTGACTAAAAAACTGTTACTGTTTCCCTTACCCTCTGTTGGCTAATGCAGTTTGAGGGTGGCTGGTGATGGGGCTGGCGTAGAGTCATTGGCATTTCTGATACCTTCCCTGATTTTCTCATTAATAGGGAAGGGCTTTTGGGATGCAGCTGTGAACATGGACATGGGGGAGGCACCTACTCAGTGAGGACACCATATGCTGCTGTCTCCTGTCTTCCACTTAACGCTTTGATCGCTCAGACACACCCAGTGGTGATAGACTCACTGCAGCACCTTGCCAGAATGGAGAGACACCAAAACAAGGGAGGTTTGGGACAGAGTAAGAAACCATCTTGGTCCTTAGGTGTCTTTGGGGACTCTGCTATTTTTTCTCAAATACCCCATTTTTCGGGGGTCTTGTCATGTGTGTCAGGGGTGGGTTGACTGGTGCTTAAAGGGGAAGGCACATGGTGTTCTGAGGTCTGTGACTTCATCTGCTTCTTGATGCAGCCAGACTTACTCAGGAAATTCTCTCTCACCTTCTCTGTTTATTGAATCTGTATTTCCATCATCAGAAATCCTGGGCTGTCTCCTTCTCGTCCCACTAGGAGTCTTTGCAGATGGATCTCCTAAAGATGCTTAAAGAGAATCAGACAACAGCTTGGCTTGTTTCATTTGGTTCTTGGGTGAGCAAAACTCAGGAAGTCCACTCTTTCTCTCTGTTCATTAATACAGGAAACAGACTCTGCTTCATGTGTCTTATCAGTCTTGGCTGTTTGATTATAAATTGAAGTATTTTTCCCCCCCTCCCTTTGAATATAAAAGCAATATATGTATATTGTATACATTTCAGAAAAATCATAAAACTGTAAAAAAAAAAAAGGAAATCACTTGTTTATGTGTTTACTCAGGGAAAACACTGTTAACGTTTTAGAGATTTCGCTTCCAATAGTTTTATCTGCTCGTGCATAAAAACTTTAAAAGAATATGCACACCTATTTTTAATAATATTTTTTGATTGTAAACTAAAAAGTTTAAACAAAGCTCTGGAAGAGGAACCGAAGTGTAATAATTTAACTAGCAAATGAGCATATCTTTTTTTAGTGCTTTGTTTTTTTTTTTCTTTTATGGATTCTTAGAGAATAATACCAAGTGAAACTGATAAAACAGAGTTGCCAGAATTGTGAGACGGCACTATAGGTAGAGTAAGAGAATCTGAGTAAACTGGGCACAATTGCCTTGAAGCGGTATTATTGCCCATGTTTAGGTTTTCTGGGCCTGTCATTGCATGGTTTATGGGAGAGCCAACCTAGCCTAAAAATCAGGCACAGGATAGACAACAGCAGTCAAGGAAGGAAGAAATGCATTATTGCATCAGGCCTGAGGATGAGTGAGGCTGTACAAAGTATGATTAATTCCAGATTTACAAATTAGAATGGGTCCAGAACAGCACTGTCTAGTAAAAATGTAATGGAAGCCACACACGTAATTGAACATTTTCTAATAGTCATGTTAAAAATGTGAAAAGAACCAGACTCTAGGGGAGAATTGCCTTTTCAGTGTCTAGAGGCTGTCTGCATGCCTTGGCTCATGACTACTCTCCCTCCAGCTCCAAAGGCAGCAATGACAGGCTGAATCCTTCTTGTGCTGCCATCTGTCTGACTTTTTCCTGCCTTCCTCTTACTTTTTTTTATTTTTTAAATTTTTTTAAATTTTTAGCTGTGTTGGGTCTTCGTTTCGTGCAAGGGCTTTCTCTAGTTGCGGCAAGCGGGGGCCACTCTTCATCATGGTGCGGGGGCCATTCTTCATCGTGGTGCGCGGGCCTCTCACTATTGCGGCCCCTCCCGGTGCGGGGCACAGGCTCCAGATGCGCAGGCTCAGTAGTTGTGGCTCACGGGCCCAGTGTTCCGTGGCACGTGGGATCTTCCCAGACCAGGGCTCGAACCCGTGTCCCCTGCATTAGCAGGCAGATTCTCAACCACTGCGCCACCAGGGAAGCCCCTTCCTCTTACTTTTAAGTGTCCTTGTGATTACATTGGGCCCATCTGGATAATCCAGGATAATCTCCTTATTTTAAGGTCAGGTGATTAGCAACCTTAATTTTATCTGCAGCCTTAATTCCTCTTTGCCATGTAACCTAACATAATCACAAATTCTTGGGATTTAGGACAAGAAGCCTTCTTAGATAGTTAGATGTATACCTCAGGAAGAATTTTAATGAACCCAGATTCTTGCATCTTCCCATATGATAAAATTTATATTTTAAGGCAGGACAAGAAAATTTAAACATAAAATTCTCTCTCTGTATCTGTTTGGGGCTCCTCCCTTCCTCCCTAATGTGTAGTGTGCATCTGCATTACACATTAACCAGACCTCTTCCAAGATGGGAATGCCTGCTCAACTGTAAAGATCATTTTTTTCACTTTCTTCTGATGCTAGCAATGTAAGTTCTTTTTTATTTTTTTCATCTTTATTGGAGTATAATTGCTTTACAATGGTGTGTTAGTTTCTGCTTCATAACAAAGTGAATCAGCTATATATATACATACATCCCCATATCTCCTTCCTCTTGTGTCTCCCTCCCACCCTCCCTATCCCACCCCTCTAGGTGGTCACAGAGCACTGAGCTGATCTCCCTGGGCCATGCGGCTGCTTCACGCTAGCTATCTATTTTAAATTTGATAGTGTATATATGTCCATGCCACTCTCTCACTTTGTCCCAGCTTACCCTTCCCCTTCCCCGTGTCCTCAAGTCCATTCTCTACGTCTGCGTCTTTATTCCTGTCCTGTCCCTACGTTCTTGAGAACCATTTTTTTTTTTAAGATTCCACATATATATGTTAGCATACGGTATTTAATTTTCTCTTTTCTGACTTAGTTCACTCTGTATGACGGGCTCTAGGTCCATCCACCTCACTACAAATAACTCAATTTTGTTTCTTTTTATGGCTGAGTAATATTCCATTGTATATATGTGCCACATCTTCTTTATCCATTCATCTGTTGATGGACACTCAGGTTGCTTCCATGTCCTGGCTATTGTAAATAGAGCTGCAATGAACATTTTGGTACATGACTCTTTTTGGATTATGGTTTTCTCAGGGTATATGCCCAGTAGTGGGATTTCTGGATCGTATGGTAGTTCTATTTTTACTTTTGAAAGAACTTCCATACTGTTCTCCATAGTGGCTGTATCAATTTACATTCCCACCAACAGTGCAAGAGGGTTGCCTTTTCTCCACACCCTCTCCAACATTTGTTGTTTGTAGAATTTCTTATGAAGCCCATTCTAACTGGTGTGAGGTGATACCTCATTGTAGTTTTGATTTGCATTTCTCTAATAATTAGTGATGTTGAGCAGCTTTTCATGTGCTTCTTTTTTAATTATTAATTTTCTGGTGGCATCTTTAGGAGTCTCTGTGTATAGTATCATGTCAGCTGCAAACAGTGACTGTTTTACTTCTTCTTTTCCAATTTGTATTCCTTTCATTTCTTTTTCTTCTCTGATTGCCGAGGCTAGGACTTCCAAAACTATGTTGAATAAAGCGGTGAGAGTGAACATCCTTGTCTTGTTTCTGATCTTAGAGGAAATGCTTTCAGTTTTTCACCTTTGAGAATGATGTTTGCTGTGGGTTTGTCATATATGGCTTTTATTATGTTGAGGTAGGTTCCCTCTGTGCCCACTTTCTGGAGAGTTTTTATCATAAATGGGTGTTGAATTTTGTCAAAAACTTTTTTTTTAATAGATTTTATTTATTTATTTATTTATTGGCTGCGTTGAGTCTTCCGTTGCTGTGCGCAGGCTTTCTCTAGTTGTGGCAAGCGGGGGCTACTCTTTGTTGCGGTGTGAGGGCTTTCCATTGTGGTGGCTTCTCTTGTTGCGGAGCACAGGCTCTAGGTGCGCAGGCTTCAGTAGTTGTGACACACAGGCTTGAGTAGTTGTGGCTCACGGGCTCTAGAGCACAGGCTCAGTAGTTGTGGCACACGGGCTTAGTTGCTCCACAGCATGTGGGATCTTCCCAGACCAGAGCTTGAACCCGTGGTCCCCTGCATTGGCAGGCGGATTCTTAACCACCGCGCCACCAGGGAAGCCCCCAAAAGCTTTTTCTGCATCTATTGAGATGATCATATGGTTTTTATTCTTCAATTTGTTAATATGGTGTATCACATTGATTGATTTGCGTATATTGAAGAATCCTTGCATCCCTGGGAGAAATTGCGCTTGATCATGGTGTATGATCCTTTTAATGTGTTGTTGGATTCTGTTTGCTAGTATTTTGTTGAGGATTTTTGCATCCATATTCATCAGTGATATTGGTCTGTAATTTTCTTTTTTTGTAGTGTCTTTGTCTGGTTTTGGTAACAGGGTGACGGTTGCGTCATAGAATGAGCTTGAGAGTGTTCCTTCCTCTGCAACATTTTGGAAGAGTTTGAGAAGGATGGGTGTTAGGTTTTCTCTAAATCTTTGTTAGAATTCACCTGTGAAGCCATGTGGCCCTGGACTTTTGTTTGTTGGAAGATTTTTAATCACAGTTTCAATTTCATTAATTGTGATTGGTCTGTTCATATTTTCTATTTCTTCCTGGTTCAGTCTTGGAAGGTTAAACCTTTCTAAGAATTTGTCCATTTCTTCCAAGTTGTCCATTTTATTGATATAGAGTTGCTTGTAGTAGTCTCTTAGGATGCTTTGTATTTCTGCGGTGTCTGTTGTAACTTCTTTTTTGCTTCTAATTTTACTGATTTGAGTCCTCTCCCTCTTTTTCTTGATGAGTCTGGCTAATGGTTTATCAATTTTTTTTATCTTCTCAATGAATCAGATTTTAGTTTTATTGATCTTTGCTATTGTTTTCTTTGTTTCTATTTCATTTATTTCTGCTCTGATCTTTATGATTTCTTTCCTTCTGCTAACTTTGGGTTTTGTTTGTTCTTCTTTCTCTAGTTCCTTTCCATGTAAGGTTAGATTATTTATTTGAGATTTTTCTTGTTTCTTGAGGTAAGCTTGTATAGCTATAAACTTCCCTCTTAGAACAGCTTTTGCTGACTCCCATAGGTTTTGGTTTGTCGTGTTTTCATTGTCATTTGTCTCTAGGTATTTTTTGATTTCCTCTTTGATTTCTTCAGTGACCTCTTGGTTATTTAGTCACGCAGTGTTTAGCCTCCATGTGTTTGTGTTTTTTATGTTTTTTCCCCTGTAATTCATTTCTAATCTCATAGCAGTGTGTTCAGAAAAGATGCTAGATATGATTTCAGTTTTCTTAAATTTACTGAGGTTTCATTTGTGACCCAAGATGTGATCTATCCTGGAGAATGTTCCATGCACACTTGAGAAGAAAGTGTAATCTGCTGTTTTTGGATGGAATGTCCTATAAATAGCAATTAAATCTATTCCGTCTATTGTGTCATTTAAAACTTCTGTTTCCTTATTTATTTTCATTTTGGATGATCTGTCCATTGGTGTAAGTGAGGTGTTAAAGTGCCCCACTATTATTGTGTTACAGTCGATTTCCTCTTTTATAGCTGTTAGCAATTGCCTTATATATTGAGGTGCTCCTATGTTGGGTGCATATATATTTATAATTGTTATATCTTCTTCTTGGATTGATCCCTTGATCATTATGTAGTGTTCTTCCTTGTCTCCTGTAACATTCTTTATTTTAAAGTCTATTTTATCTGATATGTGTATTGCTACTCCAACTTTCTTTTGATTTCCATTTGCATGGAATATCTTTTTCCATCCCCTCACTTTCAGTCTGTATGTGTCCCTCGGTCTGAAGTGGGTCTCTTGTAGACAACATATATATGGGTCTTGTTTTTGTATCCACTCAGCAAGCCTGTGTCTTTTGGTTGGAGCATTTAATCCATTCATGTTTAAGGTAATTATCCATATATATGTTCCTATGACCATTTTCTTAATTGTTTTGGGTTTGTTTTTGTAGGTCCTTTTATTTTCTTGTGTTTCCCACTTAGAGAACTTCCTTTAGCATTTGTTGTAGAGCTGGTTTGGTGGTGCTGAATTCTCTTAGCTTTTGCTTGTCTGTAAAGATTTTGATTTCTCTGTCGAATCTGAATGAGATCCTTGCTGGGTAGAGTAATCTTGGTTGTAGGTTCTTCCCTTTCATCACTTTAAGTATATCATGGCACTCCCTTCTGACTTGTAGAGTTTCTGCTGAGAAATCAGCTGTTAACCTTATGGGAGTTCCCTTGTATGTTATTTGTCATTTTTCCCTTGCTGCTTTCAATAATTTTTCTTTGTCTTTAATTTTTGCCACTTTGATTACTATGTGTCTCAGCATGTTTCGCCTTGGGTTTATCCTATATGGGACTCGCTGCACTTCCTGGACTTGGGTGGCTATCCTTTCCCATGTTAGGGAAGTTTTTGACTATAATCTCTTCAAATAGTTTCTCGGGTTCTTTCTCTCTCTCTTCTCCTTCTGGGACCCCTATAATGTGAATGTTGTTGTGTTTAATATTGTCCCGGAGGTATCTTAGGCTGTCTTCATTTATTTTCATTCTTTTTTCTTTATTCTGTTCTGCAGCAGTGAATTCCACCATTCCGTCTTCCAGGTCACTTATCCATCTTCTGCCTCGGTTATTGTGCTATTGATTCCTTCTAGTGTAGTTTTCATTTCAGTTATTGTATTGTTCATCTCTGTTTGTTTGTTCTTTAGTTCTTCCAGGTCTTTGTTAAACATTTCTTGCATCTTCTCGATCTTTGCCTCCACTGTTTTTCCGAAGTCCTGCATCATCTTCACTATCATTATTCTGAATTCTTTTTCTGGAAGGTTGCCTATCTCCACTTCATTTAGTTGTTTTTCTGGGGTTTTATCTTGTTCCTTCATCTGGTACATAGCCCTCTGCCTTTTCATCTTGTCTATCTTTCTATGAATGTTGTTTTTGTTCCACAGGCTGCATAATTGTAGTTCTTCTTGCTTCTGCTCTCTCCCTGGACTTTATTGACTATTTCTTTTCCCATATTAGGGACGTTTTCAACTATAATCTCTTCACATGTTTTCTCGGACCCCCTTTTTTTTCTCTTCTTCTTCTGGGACCCGTATAATTCGACTGTTGGTGTGTTTAATGTTGTCCCAGAGGTCTCTGAGACTGTCCTCAATTCTTTTCATTGTTTTTTTTTTTCTGCTCTGTGGTAGTTATTTCCACTATTTTATCTTCCAGGTCACTTTTCTGTTCTTCTGCCTCAGTTATTCTGCTACTGATTCCTTCTAGAGAATTTTAAATTTCATTTATTGTGTTGTTCATCATTGTTTGTTTGCTCTTTAGTTCTTCTAGGTTAAACGTTTCTTGTATTTTCTCCATTCTATTTCCAAGATTTTGGATCATCTTTACTATCATTACTCTGAATTCTTTCTCAGGTAGACTGCCTATTTCCTCTTCATTTGTTTGGTCTGGTGGGTTTTTACCTTGCTCCTTCATCTGCTGTATATTTCTCTGTCTTCTCATTTTGCTTAACTTGCTGTTTTTGGAGTCTCCTTTTTTCAGGCTGCTGGCTCATAGTTCCAGTTGTTTTTGTTGTCTGCCCCCAGTAGGTAAGGTTGGTTCAGTGGGTTGTGTAGGCTTCCTCGTGGAGGAGACTGGTGCCTGTGTTCTGGTGGATGAGGCTGGATCTTTTCTTTCTGGTGGGCAGGACCATGTCCGGTGGTATGCTTTGGGGTATCTGTGAGTTTATTATGATTTTAGGCAGCCTCTCTGCTAATGGGTGCTGTTGTATTCCTGTCTTGCTAGTTGTTTGTCATGGGGTTTCCAGCACTGTACCTTGCTGGTCATTGAGTGGAGCTGAGTCTTAGCATTGTGATGGAGATCTGTGGGAGAGCTTTCACCATTTGATGTTACGTGGAGCTGGGAGGTCTTTGGTGGACCAATGTCCTGAGCTCAGTTCTCCCACCTCAGAGGCTCAGGCCTGATACCTCGCCGGAGCATCAAGACCCTGTCAGCCACATGGCTCAGAAGAAAAGGGAGAAAAAAAGAAAAGAAAAGAAAAGAAAAGAAATAAAGAAAGGGAGAGAAAGAAAGAAAGGAAGTAAGAAAGGAAGAGAAAGAAAGAAAGAAGAAAGAAAGTGAAAGAAAGAAAGAAAGAAAAAAGAAAAAGGAAGGAAGGAAGGAAAAGAAAGTTATTAAAATAAGAAATAAGAAAAATTATTAAAAATAAAAAAATTAAAGAGTAATAAGAAAAGAAGAAAAAAGAAAGAAAGAAAAAATAGAGCAAACAACCAAAGAACAAATCCACCAGTGATAACAAGTGCTAAAAACTATACTAAAAAGTAAAAAAATAAAATAAAAAAATACGGACAGACAGCACCCTATGACAAATGGTAAAATCAAAGCTATACAGACAAAATCACACAAAGAAGCATATACATACACACTCACAAAAAGAGAAAAAGGAAAAAATCAATATGTATAAAAAAAGGAAGAGAGCAACCAAATCAATAAACAAATCTACCAATGATAATAAGCTCTAAATACTAAACCAAGATAAACATAAAACCAGAAACAAATTAGGTGCAGACAGCAAACCTCATGTCTACAGTTGCTGCCAAAGTCCAACACCTCAATTTTGGGATGGTTCGTTGTCTATTCAGGTATTCCAGAGATGCAGGGTACAGCAAGTTGATTGTGGAGGTTTAATCCGCTGCTCCTGAGGCTGCTGGGAGAAATTTCCCTTTCTCTTCTTTGTTTGCACAGCTCCTGGGTTTCAGCTTTGGATTTGGCCCTGCCTCTGCATGTATTTTGCCTGACGGTGTCTGATCTTCAGTCAGACAGGACAGGGTTAAAGTAGCAGCTGAGTAGGGGGCTCTGGCTCACTCAGGCCAGGGGGACGGAGGGGTACGGAATGCGGGGCGAGCCTGCGGCAGCAGAGGCTGGCATGATGTTGCAACAGCCTGAGGTGTGCCATGTGTTCTCCCGGGGAAGTTGTCCCTGGATCACAGGACCCTGGCAGTGGCACAGGACCCTGCACAGGCTTCTGGGATGGGAAGTGCGGATAGTGACCTGTGCTTGCACACAGGCTTCTTGGTGGCTGCAGCAGCAGCCTTAGCATTTCATGCCTGTCTCTGATGTCTGTGCTGATAACCGCGGATTGTCCCTATCTCTGGAGCTCGTTTAGGCAGTACTCTGAATCCCCTCTCCTTGCGCACCCGGAAACAATGGTGTCTTGCCTCCTAGGCAGTTCCAGACTTTCTCCCGGACTCCCTCCTGGCTAGCTGTGGCTCACTAGCCCCCTTCAGGCTGTGTTCTCGCAGCCAACCCCAGTCCTCTCCCTGTGGTCTGACCTCCGAAGCCTGAGCCTCAGCTCCCAGCCCCGACCCGTCCTGGCGGGTGAGCAGACAAGCCTCTCAGTCTGGTGAGTGCTGGCCGGCACCAATCCTCTGTGCGGGAATCTTTCCGCTTTGCCCTCTGCACCCCTGTTGCTGCGTTCTCCTCCATGGCTCCGAAGCTTCCCCCCCGTCACCCCCCGTCTCTGCCAGTGAAGGGGCTTCCTAGCGTGTGGAAACTTTTCCTCCTTCACATCTCCCTCCCAGAGGTGCAGGTCTCATCCCTATTCTTTTGTCTCTCTTTTTCTTTTTTACTTTTGCCCTACCCAGGTACTTGGGGAATTTCTTGGCTTTAGGGAAGTCTGAGGTCTTCTGCCATCATTCAATAGGTGTTCTATAGGAGCAGTTGCATGTGTAGATGTATTTCTGATGTATTTGTGGGGAGGAAGGTGATCTCCATGTCTTGCTCCTCCTCCATCTTGAAGGTGTCTCTGCAATGAAGTTCTTAAAAGAATAACATTCTTTCCCAACTCTGTAGGGGGTTGTGGTAACTTGCTGCCTGCTTTGTATGCACTTACCTGGTCTATATATCTTTGGTGAACTTTATGTAAAATATCCATATGTCATTTTGATGTACAACCCTTTGTCTCAAAAAGTGTATATGACTGACTGTGCCTTCGACTTCTAACAGGCAGAACAGTTCTCAGAGCTTCTGAGAATGTCTCCCAGGTTACAATCCTCAGTTTGGCTTGAATAAAATTCCTTCTTTTCTTCTTAACTTGATTGTTAATTGAATTTTCATCAACACGTACATGGAAAAACATTAAAATTGTTAACTTTAGATAGCTGATCTTTGTCGCTAGCAGTGATCTGTTACCAAGATGTATGATTGACTGCATATATTCTCTAGTCAAAACTCATATATACTTATATAAACTGTCTCCTTTCCTACCTTTATGGAGCAGTTTCATTAGAGCTACTGAGAGGCTGTCTCCCCAGCTGTATTCCTCAGTAAGACCCTGAATAAAACTGAAACTCACAATTCTCATGTTGTATATTTTTCCTTGAGTCAGCGTGAAGTAATCTGCATAATAAGACCACTGGCCTTCCCTTCCCCCCAAAAGAGGATGACCTGGCCTGAAACAGTCTTTTCTTTTCCCAACAATTTCCTTGTCCCCCTTTTTCTTCTGCCTGTAGAAACCTTCCACTTTGTACAAGTCCTTGGAGTACCTTTCTATTTACTAAATAGGCTGCTTCATGATTCATGAACCATTGAATAAAGCCAATTAGATCTTCATATTTACTTGGCTGTATTTTTTATTTTATATTTATTTATTTATTTATTTATTGGCTGTGTCGGGTCTTAGTTGTGGCACACGGGATCACGTGGGATCTTTCATTGTGGCACACAGGCTCTTCATTGTGGTGCACAGGCTTCTCTCTAGTTGTGGCATGTGGGCTTTGTTGCCCTGCGGCATGTGGGATCTTAGTTCCCCAACCAGGGATCAAACCCGTGTCCCCTGCATTGCAAGACAGATTCTTAACCACTAGACCACCAGGGAAGTCCCTGTATTTTGTTTTTTAACAGGGGATTAGCATTTCAGGCAGAGGGAAACACAGTGCAAAGGCCCAAAGTGAGAATTTGATTGGTGGTTTTAAGTAACAGCAAAGAGGCCCAGCTGCGGCTATTGCCAAGTGAGTGAGGAGAAAAGGGGTAGGAAATTGATCCAGAGAGGTGTGGCAGGGAACCAGATCCTTCAGGCCCTTGTAGGGCATGGTACAGGTGCTGGATTTTACTCTGTGTGAAATCAGAGCCATTGGACAGTTCTGAGCAGATGAGTACTGTGATCTGACATACTTTATAAGGCTCTTTCTGGCTAAGTTAAGAACCATAGGTTGCAAAGGTGAGGCAGAGAGACCAGTGAAGAGACTATTGCAGTAGTCCTAGTGAAAAAAAAAATGGTGATATGGACCAGAGTAGTTGTAGTGGAGGCGGTGAGAAGTGGTAGGATGTTGGATATATTTTAAAGGTGGAATTGATAGATTTCCCGATGGGCTGGAAAAAAGAAAGAAACAAAAGGATGACTGCAAGGTTTTTTGCCTGGACAACTTTAAGAACCAAAGTGACATTGATTAAGATGAGAAAACTGAACTGGTATAGGATTGGTCTGGGGAGGGGCAAGAACCAGGAACTTGGCCGTGGGCATGTTAAGTATTTTTGTCCAGCTGATGATAATGAACAAAATACATGCACCATCATGATCAATCCAAGCATCACAACTTTGTGAGGAGACATTAATTGTCCCCACTTTCCAGATGAGGAAATTGGGATTCAGGGAAGTGAAGAGTCTTGTCCAAGTTGACACAGCTGGTACAAGTTAGATTTGGTGTCGAGACAAGGATTTCCTGTGTGGTCTGCTATGTTCTCTTAAGCTGTCATGTTTGCCTCAGCTCCTCACAGTTTGCAGACAACAGACAGGCCGATAATGTCTCCTGTTGCTCATGACCTGAATCAGACAATAATTTTTCACCTTGTCACAGCTTCTTATAGACAGTGTTTCTTTTGAATCCACCACAGCTTTTTGGTTGGTAACTGGAAATTTTAAAACACAGGCTTAATGCTCTTTTTAATATGGAATATGTGTCTCCATTTTTACAATCTGCAGGTATAATGCAAATCTGAGTTTTTAATATTTATATGTAGCTTTGGAAAAAGCAAAAAAGGTTACTTTTTATACATATTTTAGCCATATATCCATTTTGCTGGGTTTGTGCTTTGGATAGGAGTGTTGACTTCCTTTGTTATGATCATTTTAACTTCTCATAAGCTTAACCAGACATTAGAAAGCTTAAAATATCAGTTAGTTACCAAACAGTTATGCTTCACTTTTCCTATAGTGGATGAATCACTAGGTTCTTTTATACATTTTTTTTTCTCTAAATATGAGTGTTTGCTTCTGAATCATTAGCGACTTGGTGGAGAAACTATAAGGCAGCATAACCTAAAGAGAAAATGAAACTTTGCAATTCAAGATGAATCTGAAAGTCACAATAGCAACATGAGACAATGTGAAACTAACATTTGATATTCGTTAAGTCAATTTTTAGTAAACTTTCTGGGAATGGACTTTTTGGTCAATGAGGTGCACTTGTTTTTAAATACCAAATAGTAAGTCTGTTCAACTAATTTTTTTTTTTGGCTGCGCCATGTGTCATGGAGATCTTAGTTCCCTGACCACAGATCGAACCCGTGCCCCCTGCAGTGGAAGCGCCGAGTCCTAACCACTGGACTTCCAGGGAATTCCCTCAGCTAAGTTTAAAAAAAAAATTATTTATTAATTTATTTATTTGGTTGTGCTGTATCTTTGTTGCAGCAGGCGGGCTCCTTAGTTGTGACCCGCCGGCTCGTTAGTTGTGGCATGCGAACTCTCAGTTTAGGCACGCATGTGAGATCTAGTTCCCTGACCAGGGATTGAACCCAGGCCCCCTGCACTGGGAGCGCAGAGTCTTAACCACTACGCCACCAGGGAAGTCCCTCAACTAATTTTTTTAATCAAAAATGCCAGACACTGTTTTGGGTGCTGGGATGTATAGCAGTGAAAAAACTTATATATATAAAAAAAAAAACCTCTACCTTCATGGAGCTTAATTTCTAATGAGGAGAGATGTGTTCAGTGAAAAATGTGGTCAGCCCAGAGTAGGCAAGGCCTATCTAGGATAGGTGAGGACTTGTCTGACTGCTTTTGGGATTCTGGGGTGGAGAGTTTAAAGAAATGGTGAGGAACAGGGAGGGAGTTAAAATGAGAGTTCTGGAGGTGAGATGGGATGTCAAGGTGGAAGGGAGCCAGCCTCTAGGGGTGGGGAGAAGAAGAACTTAGCCTAAGAGCCTTGTTTGGTGGGAAATAGAACTAAAGGTCTACTCACTGATCATTAAATATTTATTGAATTGAAAAATACTTATCTGATTCTCCATGTCTAGATAACTTATTTTATATGGGTTTTTGTTTTATTAAGGACTTAAACAGAATTGTCTATCAAAGGCTGCTGAAAGATTGAATCAGAAATATTGAAGGCTAGTTATGTCACAGTGAGGGAGCTATTTAGAGACTCCAAATATAGGGTGGGGGTAAATGCACACTTTTTTGAATGGAGAAGAATAGATTTTGGGTTCTCCTAGTGGTCAGAAGAACACAAGATTTTCAGACTATGATCTCCTCTGATGGAGCTAGCAAAGGATGAGTTGGGGAAGTCATGAGACAGAAGGCGTTGGTGTCATGTCAGCTGTTCATCGAAAGTAAAATAAGGGGTTCCAAACAGAAGGAAAATCTCACAAAAGTTTCAAGGTTACAAAGTGGAAAATAAGGCTTTAAGTGGAGAAGTATAAAGGTGGAATAATTAGGAAGAAAATAATGCAAACTATTGTTAATACCAGACATCCCCAAAATGACACTTGATATTCTACTAATAAAATTTGAAGAACAGAAAACTCTACATTAAAAAAAAAAACCCTCCCAAAGCTAATTATACACAGACAAGATTGATTATAGCTATAATCTATAAAATCATAAAATTTTAGAGTTGGGAGGGATGCAGAGGTTCACTGCTTACCCTATTCAAAATGACCAGTCACATAACAGGGAAAGGAATAGATCTCGGATTCATTACTGCTGATTTTCTGAAGATGCTTGATTTATGCTGCTGTAGCTGAAACACTGCCAGACACCATTAGGAATACCACATCTTGAAAGCCAAGCAATAAACATAGTTCTATTCTTGGGCAAACCCTGCTTAAACAGATCAGGGGATGGCAGAGCCATGGAGAGAGGGGAAGCAGGATCTGCATATAAGATTATAAATTTTCAGTCTCTGAAGAGGAATACTAAGAAAAATTGGGACTCAAGTGATTAAAATATAAAACTAAGAAGAATATGGGCCAAGCCTGGAATATTTTTAAAGGAACTTGAGGAAGGAAAAGGATACAGAAGGAGGAAGTGCTACTTTAAATAGAGGAGAGTCAGTATAGGAACAGAGAGCCACAAGAGACTTTCTAGAATCCTCAGGGTTTTTTCTCAGGATGGGGGGATAGGCTGATGTACATAGGTACATAGGCTGATGTACCCCTTCCTTTAATTGCCCCAAGGGGCAGACACCAGCCTACTTTTCTTGTGCTTAGGAGTTGTCTTCGATTGCTACATCCCTTGACCATTTCCCCCAGGAAGCCTGGCTACCCAAATGAGTAAGATTAATGCAATTTCTCCTTTTCTTTCTACTCCCAAAGGCAAGAACAGTGAGCTATTTTTTTATTCCTATGAGTTTATTCCTATTCACTACAAGGATATATGGGAAAGACTCCAGAATCTTACAAAGATCTTACAGTCATGGCTTTATGCTGTGGTATTTTATTCTCATAACAAAGTATAGGTATGTGGCAAACTGGTATAAGCAACAGGGACAGTACCTAATTTATAGGACTGTTGTAAGGATCCATATGAAAAGTGCATGTAAAGGACTTAATATAATCGTGGCATGTAGACACTGCCCAATAAATATGAACAATTGCAGTTTATATATAATAAGAAGAGACCAGTTTACTTCCCCAAATTATCTGTCTCACTGTTTTCACCAGTTTCTCACCCAAAACACACACCCTTAGTGATAAGGCTATTAGTGCATTGTGACCCCTTTTCTCAACACCTGGGCTTTTATTGCAGATGACTTTCAAACTTCTGCCTGGGATTCACACTAAAAAACATGTTTTCTCTCTTAATCTAGTACATACAATTATTTCACAAGACAAGATTTACCCTTGCTATTTGTGATTCACTCTGATAGTTTCTGTCCTATCCCAGTCTAGTCTGTTTCATTAAAAAAGAAATACTTGTAGTGATCCAATTAAATTAATTTCTCATCTTTTAATGAACCTATCATTCTAGTTTGCAAAACACTGTTTTAGAGGGAGTCTGGGCAGAACAAACAAATGTTTGCCTTCTGAAGACTTGCAGGCTGGGTGAGAACCATGTGACCAGATAGCAATCGACTCATCTGAGCAACTCCTTTCATATTACCTTTGAAAACAAAATATGTCTACATACCTAGAAGAATGGCCAAAATCTGGACTACTGGTAGTGCCAAATGCTGGTGAGGATATGGAGCAGCAGATACTCTCGTTCATTGCTGGTGGGACTGCAAAATGGTATAGCTACTTTGGAGGACAGTTTGGCAGTTGCTTTCAAAGTTAAACATACTCTTAAGCTATGATCCAGCAGTTGTGCTCCTTGGAATTTACCCAGAGGAGCTACAAACTTACGTTCACACAAAACCCTGCACATGGATTATTATGGCAGCTTTATTTGTAATTGCCAAAACTTGAAAACGGTAAAGATGTCCTTCAGTGGGTGAATGGATATATAAACTGTGGTACATCCAGACAGTGGAATATTATATAGCACTAAAAAGAAATGAACTATCAAGCCATGAAAAAACTTGGCTTAAATGCACATTACTAAGTGAAAGAAGCCAATTTGAAAAGGTTACATGCTGTGTGATTCCAACCATGTAACATTCTAGAAAAGGCAAAACTAAGGAGATGGTAAAAAGATCAATGGTTACTAGGGGTGGGAAGTGGGGGGAGGGATGAATAGGCAGAGCCCAGAAGATTTTTAGGGCAGTGAAAATACTCTGTATGATAATATAATGATGGATGCATGTCATTATACATTTGTCCAAACCCATAGAGTGATCCCTAAGGTAAACTATGGACTTTGAGTAATAATGATGTGTCAATGTAGCTCATCAGTTGTAAGAAATGTACCACTCTGGTGGGAGATGTTGATAATGGCTATGCATATGTAGGGGTAGTGGATGTATGAGAAATCTCTGTACCTTTCTCTCAACTTTGCTGTGAACCTTAAACTACTCTAAAAGACTAAAGTATTAAAACACAAAAACAAAACCAAAAAAACAAAAAGTGTGTTAAGTTCACAGTTGGCATAGTTTAAAAATAGGACTTTAATTAAAAAAAAAAAAAGTTTACTGAGCACCTGTGATGTGTCTGACCCTGTTGTTGGCACTGGGAATATTGAGATAAATGGAAAGATCCCCCTCCTTCAGGAATTCACAGATTAGTTGGGGAGACTGCTAGGTAGACAGTGTTTGTGTGGTGAGAGCTATGAAAAGGGCATGCACAGGGTCTAATGGAAAAACAGAACTGTCACTTAGCTGAGATTGGGTGATGAGAGGTGGTGGTGAGAAGTGTTTCTGGATTAAACATCAGAATCGATGGATGAGTTGGAATTAGCCTGGAGATGGGTCTGCATAAATTGGGGAAGGGACTGTGTTACTAAAAGAAATTGGATTAAGATTCAACTAAAAGATACCAAGTGTCTATTACGTACCAGATAATTTAAACACTTTATCTAATCTCCTACGTAAGCCTCATATGAGATTCTCACTTCATAAATGAGGAACTGGAGACTCGGAGATGTTAAATGACTTGCCCATAAAAATGGGGAAGCTGGATTTTAACTCCTCTTCTTAGACTTTCTTTGTCCTCTGTGCTTCTGCTTTTAAAAGTGATATAGGGAAAGTTAATCAGATCTTCTTGCTCAATTTCTCTTAGTGTCACTATGAAAAATAAAACTCTGGGCTGAAAAGTGCTTTATTGTATGCAGGGATATCTGGCCTTACTCTGAATTCTCCAAACTTGCTCCAAGCATAGCACTGGATAGGACAAAGGAGCTAAGACCCTTCCCTACCTTCTCCTCCTCTGGTGGGAGACTGAATTCTTGAGTAGTTAAGAACATGGCTCTGGGCTCAAATCACATCTCTGCCACCCTCAAACTGTATAACCTTTAGCAAGTTACTTTGCACTTTTAACTGTACAGTGTGGTTAATAAAGGTACCTAATTTATCAGGCTGTTGTGAGATTCAAAAGAGAAAAATAAATGTAAAGTGCTTACTGTAGTGCTGGCATGTAGAAACTGCTCAAGAAATATTTGCAATTAAAGCATTATACCCAGGAGAGGCAACTTCACTTCCATAAACTCAAGTTTGGTTGACATGTCAACTTCCCTAAAGCTCACACTGTGAGTGAAATAGAAACTGACCCAAGGGGTCACGGCTGGAGCAGTCACGGTAGAAACCCAATTTTTATGCTCCTGGACAGTGCTTTGAATCCCTGGAACACTACAGGCACATTGACATTTGGAATGTGGGAGCATACCGCACTCAGGAGCTGAAGTGGAAGGGAGGGATGAAATAATGGAGTAAGGAAGAGGAGGGGAGAAGGAAGTAGGAAAGGGAAGGAGGAAGGAGATGATTTGGCTGGATGTAGATGAAGATATAGAGCAGCCAGAAGGACAGAAGAGGGGGAAAGATGGGTGGAGGGAGAGAGGGAGGAAGAGAGATGGGGGAGAAGGAAGCAAGAAGAATAATGAAAGATTAAGAGATATGGCAACATATGGTAAAAGAAATAACATATGGCAGGTGTAGTTATATAATGTTTTCTCTTCAAAGGCATCTGCTTTGTGAACTGTGAGTCATGGAGGAACCATTACAAAAGGGTAGGTACTCCTTTCCTCTCTTTGAAGTCAAAGCTGGGGATTGTGAGAAAGCAGCCATTAAGATGTTTTTTTCCTCCATCTTTGGTACTCTATGAACCTTGTTCCATTTCACAGGTAGTTAATGCTCCCAGATATATCTAAGCTATAAGCTTAGGTGTCCAGGCTACTTGAGTCACAGACAATGAAAGATGAGCCCACAGGGTTAGAATTTTGTCACAAAACCAGAGAATCTTAGAATTACAAGAATCCATGCAGTAATCTCTTCAACATATTCAGTACATTTGGCAGATGGCCAACCAGGTCCAGTACGGACACCTTTATTGGCAGAGTTCATAAAAAAAATCAGACTATTCTTTTTAAAAAAAATTATATTTTAGATACATTAATATACAATTTTTCAGTCCCCTGGCCAAAATAAAATCTAGACTGTAAATTTATGGCAAAAACAAATTCAAAATCAGACTATCTTTATTGGACACCTTTTTTTTTTTAATATACATTTATTTATTTTTGGCTGCATTGGGTCCTTGTTGCTGCACACGGGCTTTCTCTAGTTGCAGCAAGTGGGGGCTCCCCTTCGTGGTGGTGCTCAGGCTTCTCACTGCGGTGGCTTCTCTTGTTGCAGAGCGCAGGCACTAGGTGCGCGGGCTTCAGTAGTTGTGGCGCACGGGGTTAATTGCTCCGCGGCACGTGGGATCTTCCCAGACCAGGGCTCGAACCCGTGTCCCCTGCATTGGTAGGCGGATTCTTAACCACTGCGCCACCAGGGAAGTCCTATTGGATACCTTTAACAGCTATAAACTTTGCTCATTTTTGTGTTGAGCTAAATTTTGTCTTTGGTAACTTTCACACACTGAACCTAATGCCACCAGCCAAAGCAACTGAGAAGTGAGTGAATTCCCATTTCTTTATGACAGACCTTTAGACACTGACTAGACATCCACAGTCCCTTTAGACTGTTCTTCATTTTGATAATTTCAGACCCTTCCCCATTTTGAATGACCTCTTCTGGACAAGATGCAATTGTAAATGCTCCTCTCCCGTCAGGGTGCTCAGAGCAATATCAAACAGCATAGTGGACCATTTCTGGTAACCAAGGCAGAGTAAGGTAATAGAGACTGCTCACCCATCTCAACACATACTTACATACTTCAAAGACTTGTAGATGCTGAGTGAAATGTAACATAAAGATTATAAACAACGCAGTCAAGTTCAAGCCTGCCTGTAACAAAGAGAAGCATTAAACCCATAATAGCAAGAGTGAGGTGACAGAGTGGCAGCTCATTTGTGTTCTTGTCCTGGTTATGCCTAGGTGCTGGGGGCTGGGTGTCTCTTGCCCATGTGGGGACCAGACACTTTGCCTTGGGATCATGGGAGATGGGGCTCTGCAAAAGAGGTCCCCTGCATAAAGCTGGATCCTCTAACAGATGAAAAGTCTATGACTGAGGGACAAGAAAACCCTGCCCACTGGCCCTGGGAAGTGATGAAAAAACTTGCTAGGTCCTTGGGTAAAATTTAAAAAAATATCCTGGGGAAATTAAAACCCCAGGCTTGTGATATGCACTGGTGTGAGGCCTTGATATTTTGTTGTCTGCATAGAGTGTGAACTACATGCTAAGAAATTAACACAAGAACTGATCCGGGGCCATTGACACTCCTGGGGCCTTGACAAAAACAAATGCAAAACTGTTCTATATGGATTTTTCCCATAATCTAGGTCAGATGGGACTCCCACAGAGAAAAAAAATATAAAACATAATAAAAAATCTCTGTGGAGGACTTCCCTGGTGGCTCAGTGGTTAAGAATCCTCCTGCCAATGCAGGGGACACAGGTTTGATCCCTGGTCCAGGAAGATCCCACATGCTGCAGAGCAACTAAGCCTGTGCACCACATCTACTGAGCCTGCGCTCTAGAGCTCATGTGCTGCAACTACTGAGCTCGTGCACCACAACTACTGAAGCCCTCATGCCCTAGAGCCCATGCACTACAACTACTGAGCTCTTGCACTGCAACTACTGAAGCCTGTGTGCTCTAGGGCCTGTGTGCTGCAACTACTGAAGCCTGTGTGCCTAGAGCCCGTGCTCCACAACAAGAGAAACCACTGCAATGAGAAGCCCGCACACCGCAACAAAGAGTAGCCCCCGCTCGCCACAACTAGAGAAAGCCTGCACGCAGCAACGAAGACCCAACGCAGCCAAAAAAAAAAAATCTCTGTGGAGATGACACAATAAGAAGTACAAATTATATTGGTAAAAGAATCAGTAGACACAATAAGAAAACTCACATCCCATGAATTAAAGATAAAATAATGTGAAAAAGATAATAAGTATGCTCAAAATGTTTAATGAGCTAAAAAAAGGAATAGAAGCCACAATAAAAAATAGGACAGCATGACAAAAAGAAGGATTAAACAAATCAAATAAATCTCTGAGAACTGAGAAATTAGTCAATATTAACAAGTCAATGTACAAGTTAAATAGCAGAACAGAGATGATTGAAGGTAAAGTTAGTGAAGTAGAAGATAGCTCTAAAGAAATTACCCAAAATGCACTAAGAGAAATTAAAAAGAAGGAAAGTATAAAAATGAGCTAAAGAGATGTAGAGGAGAGAAGAAACTTCAGTATATAGCCAATCGAAAGTCTAGAAGAAAATAGCAAGGGTAATGCAGAAGGACCCATCAAAAGATAATGAAATGAGAATATTCCAAACTAAAGAAAGAGGTAAGGGTTCCACTTAAAGAAGTACAACTACTCCTGAGTTGATAAATGAACACATTTTCAGTTTGGGGTCATTACAAACAATGCTGCTATGATCATGTCTCTTGGTATACGCAGGTGAGGCAGGAGATAGATGGGCTCCAGGCTAGGCATTTGCAACTAGCCTCCTGTTTACATTTCTTGAAGAAGGAGGCAGGTGGGATCTAGGGTAGATATTTACAACCAGCCTCCTGTTTGCACTTCGAGATGAAAATAACAACAGGAACAGGGTAAATAGCCAGGCTTTGTCTCCTGTGGACACCTTAAGGTAACAGTCATGGTAGGGACAGAGAGGGGCTAAACCCTGTTTGAGTAAAGGATCAAGAGGTCACATATTTCCCCTTCTTGGGGCAAGGGAGACATGGCACATGCACACAGAGGCTCCTTGGGGGTCAAAAAGGAGGGGGTGCCACCCCATAATAGGTGGTGCCACACACCCCCACCCCCATAGGCCTCTGGGCTGGAATCCATCTTGGACAAACAGTTGTGCACACATGTTGGGGAGGGTCCTAGGGCAGGTCAGGCGTGGAAAAAGAAACCAGATAATTGGCCAAAGGTAAACAAAGAACAAAGACCTGGAAGAACTGCCCTATATAAATGATTTTTTAAAATTAATTTTTATTGGAGTATAGTTTATATTGTATTTTAATTTTTATTGGAGTATATTGGAGTAATGTTGTGTTAGTTTCTTGCTGTACAGCAAAGCGAATCAGTCATACGTATACATATATCCACTCATTTTTAGATTCCCTTCCCATTTAGGTCACCACAGAGCATTGAGTAGAGTTCCCTGTGCTATGCAGTAAGTTCTCATTAGCTATTTACTTTATACATAGTAGTGTATATACGTCAGTCCCAATCTCCCAATTCACCCCCTTCCCCCCTCTTGGTAACCATAAGTTTGTTCTCTACATCTGTGACTCTATTTCTGCTTTGCAAATAAGTTCCTCTGTACCATTTTTCTAGATTCCACATATAAGCGATATTATACGATATTTGTTTTTCTCTTTCTGACTTACTTCACTCTGTATGACAATCTCTAGGTCCATCGCCATCTCTGCAAAAAGCACTATTTCGTTCCTCTTTATGGCTGAGTAATATTCCATTGTATATATGTACCACATCTTCCTATATAAATGATTTAACTGCCTCTTTACTGCGCTCCTCCTCATTAGGGAGGATGCCCACACCCTTTCTCTCCAGCTGTATATCTCTGCCTTGCTTCTGTCTTCAATAAACAAAGTGTTTCTCTGTGTGCTCTCCCACTTGTTGTGCTGTGCCTCTAATAATAAACTTTGCACCTATTTTTACAGTTTTTGCCTCTTTGAGAAATGCATTTTTCAGTGGGGGCATGAGCCAGGGGAACTCTGCTTCTAGCCTCTAGCCCCTGGTGGACCTAGTGGCTAGGATTCCTGATTTTCACCCCGGCTGCCCAGGTCCAATTCCTGGGCAGGGAACTAAGATCTTGCTTCAAGCCACCACTCACTGCTGCCTCTCTGAGATCACAGGCATGCATTTAGGTATGCACTCAGGAGTGGAATTGCTAGATCTAGATCTGGATTGCTGTTTGATATACATGATGCCTATTTCAGTTTACTGTGCACAGTACAGTACTGTGCATAGTATCCACGCACTGTGGGTTTACAGACTTGGTATGGAAATCTTTGAATCTAAATTTTAGATTCTCTGACTCTGCTATATGACCACAACATATAGTGCACAATTTTTCTTTGTTGAGCTATAGAACATATAGAGTATATCCGCAGTGTCTACAACTCCCGAGGCTTCGATCTACTCCAACAATGCTTGCTGGTTACACTGCTGCTATGTTAGCTTGAATACTATGTAATGGACGATGCAGTTTCATTCTCATTTTCCCTTCCGTTCTCCCTCACAACATTCTCTATCTGTGTCTCTGTCTCTCTTTCACACACACGCACAGAGCACATTCACATTCCATCTGCCATTCCAGTAAATGACAGTATTGCCTGCCATCAAGCCATCAGCTACTGTAGCTAGCCCCCCCAGTGGTGCACCCTGAGGGGAATTCAGGATGGAGAAAAATAGAATACTGGCCCTAGATCAGTGGTCCCTAACATTTTTGGCAGTAGGGACCGGTTTTGTGGAAGAAAAGTTTCCCGTGGACCCGGGTGGCGGGGTCGGGGGGCGGGGATGGTTCAGGCAGTAATGCGAGCGATGGGGAGTGGCAGACGGAGCTTCGATCGCTCACTCTCTGTTCACCTCCTGCTGTGCTGCCTGGCTCCTAGCAGGCTGTGGACCGGTACAGGTCCGCGGCCCGGGGGTTAAGATGCATATCTAAGGAATAATTTCAGTGTGCCCAGACTCTAGCATCTTCCCATACATAGGAAAGCACTAAAATCACTAACTCTAGATGTCTGTTTTTTGTGATTAGCAGTAATCTTTTGATGTTTGATTACTTTGTTTTTTTTTTTTTTAGCAAAATCTCCTATATAACCTGGCTTCTTACCTCTTCAGAGCAGTTCCTCAGAGCTATTTGAGAGACTGTCTCCTAGGCTCTAGTCCTCAGTAAGGTTCCTAAAACATACAACTTTTAGGTTGTGCCTTTTTCTTCAGTCGACAATACTCTATCTATAAACGTTTTAGGTTGACTCTCTCTTGAGAGAAGGTTTCCCAAGTATCTTCAGTTCTGAAACTCCTGGCTCTCCCTCACTCTAACCTACTTTTTCCACCTTAACAGCCCTCCCACATCCCAGCATACTCAGGTGTTCTCTGGGGGTAGTATGAGGGAAGATACATAGTACAGTGAAAAGAACATGACATTTGCGAAGAAGACACTTAAGTTACACTCCTACAGTAGATATGTATAAGCTGGTGAAAAGTTATTTAAAATCTCTGTACTTCAATTTTTTCCCCATCAATAAAATATGGATTAATACTACTTATCTTCAGTTTTTTGGGAAAAATATTTGAGTGCCTAAACTGTCCCAGGGACTATTCTAGGTGCTGAAGACAGCAGTGAACAAAATCAGTAAGATACCTTGTGGATATTTACCAGGATTAAAGAAGACCATGGCTGTAAAGCACTTAGAATAGCTGTAGACCTAGAAAATGTGCTTGGCAAGTTTTTTGCTTAACAGATATTTATTGATCATCTACAATCTTCTAGTCCATGTTGTACTTACTGGGGATATAGTATTGAGTAAGACCAGGGAAACAGATCAGAAAATAAACAAGCAAAATAAGTGAGTCGGTTAGTTTCAGATAGTGATATGTGTGTATGATTCATATAAATCAGTAAGAGCAAATGAAAGTACTATGGAGATCAGTGGGGAAATTTATTCAGAAATTTAAACCAAACCAGCCTACTGAACAGTAATGCTAGGATTAAAAAGAGAATCAGAAAGTACTGCCAGGAGTAAAAAGAGAACTATGCAAATCAACATATGGTGATCAGAACCAATCAGACTACAATAGGAGACAGATGACTTTGAAGCCAGCTTGGTAAAATCAGCAGAAAGCAGGAAGTTCCCATTATTCCTCTCTCTGGGAAGAGGGGTAGGGGGTGGGGAGGTGGGAGGAATACTCACAAAGCCTTCATGATACTTGGGCTTCTGATTACTTAGTCCATAACCAATTATATTTGTGGCTATTTTTAGTCAAATCATCTGTGATTCTTGGATTCTAGTCCAACCTCACTCCCATCCAAGAAATCCCTACTCTGTTCTCTAGCTGTGATGACCTAGGATTACAGACTCCCAAGGTTAAAAGAAACTATGCTAGTCATATCATTTAACCACCTCCTTCGAGTAGGAGGTGCAACCTCAGAATGCAGCTGTGAGAGAAAAGGAAATATGCTGGACCAGGAGTTAGAAGATCAAGTTCTAGTGTGGACTCCGAGATATTACTGTGTGTTGCATTGTACTCTCTTTGATTTGTTTTCCTCATTTACAAAGTAAGAATAACAATCCCTATCTCTCACAGTTGTTATGGGGATTAAACAAAATGGCATATGTGAAAGCTCTTTGGAAACCAGAAACACTCTAGAAGTCAAAGACATGATTAATCTGGGGGCGTGGATCGTAGCCATTTCCTGGGCAAAGTGGAAGTTACTATGGCTGACTTCTCCCTGCCATGGGCTGATTTTGAGGACTTGGGTAAATCACCACCTCTCTGTGCTCTGGTTTTCTGACCCCCAGTATGTGAGGGTGAGTCTTGCCCCAAAAGGTTCTTCCATGATTCCATGAGTCCCTTCCCAGAAGAAAGCAGTGAATCTTGGAATAGCTAAAAATTGACTGACTCAACCGACCTTTGGAAAAATATATTTATCTCCAGGTAATCCTAATTTTTGAAGGCTATACTGTCTGTTTTTTACTTTTTTTTTTTTTTTTTTAATTTTTGGCTGTGTTGGGTCTTCGTTTCTGTGCGAGGGCTTTCTCTAGTTGCGGCAAGTGGGGGCCACTCTTCATCGCGGTGCGCGGGCCTCTCACTATCGCGGCCTCTCTTGTTGCAGAGCACAGGCTCCAGATGCGCAGGCTCAGTAATTGTGGCTCACGGGCCCAGTTGCTCCGCGGCATGTGGGATCGTCCCAGACCAGGGCTCGAACCCGTGTCCCCTGCATTGGCAGGCAGATTCTCAACCACTGCGCCACCAGGGAAGCCCCAACTGTCTGTTTTTTGTTCTTGATAAAAAATAGTTCTTGTCTTTATGTCTGAAAAGATGATAGTACTTGAAAATTTAAAGATACAGATAAACTAAACAGAACTGTGCAAGTTTTTAAAGGGAGGTTGGAAATTTCAAGAATGCAAAGTTAGATATTGTTCCATGATTCATATAACTATTTTTCTTTTTATTTCCGTCTTCATAGCTTCCCTCCCTTCCAGGCTTCTATCCACTATTCGGGCAATTTTGTATCCTGATTTAATCACTTAACCCCTTACTTGAAATAATAGAAATAATTTTTCCATGTTATGGCAAACAGCTTTGGGGCAACATTAAGCATCATAAGATAGGCTGGGTAAGGGCTATCTCCAAGATGCCAGCCTAGAAGCAGAAGCAGGAGCAGAAGCCTATTCTCTTTAGGGCTCTCACTACAGCAGAGTGAGGGAGAATGGAAGCGTTAATGTTGGCAGAATGGGAAGAAAACATGTTCCTTGAATTCTGGCCCCTCTTTAGTGGATTGAGGAGAAGACACAGAGAGACAGACTTGTGAACATGTCTATAATTACAAGCTCTGATACGTGCCGGGAGGAAAGGTTTACAAAGCTAGCTGGTGTACAAGGAGTGGAGATGGGGTTGACCTAGTTCTTCTGCCTTTGTTCACACAGTCTGGGAGGTCTGAGACGACTCCCCTGAGAAAATGACTTTTGAGCTGAGATCTGAGAAGGAAGGAAATAACTGTGGATTGTAAGGGAGTGAGGGGAGGAGGAGGCCAAGAGCTTTAAACAGAAGGAATTATTTGTGCAAAGACCTCAGACAGGAAGAAGCTTTGCATATTAGAGGAACTGAAAGCATATCAGCTATTATGGTCCAGTACAGGTGAGACTAGGGTGAGAGATGGTGCTGCAAAGTAGACCAAGGTCAGACGGCACACAGTCTTGTAGGCCATATCCTGAGAAAGCTGTTTCAGGAGGTGGGGCAAAAGGATAGGGTGGTGGTGGAGGTGGAAATGTAGACAAGTGAGCACACACAAGAGATATTTCAAAAGAGGTAAAATAGAGGAGAGTTGCCGATGGATTGGATAAAAGAAGTGGTGGGGGAGGTGCCAGGGGTGCTGCCCAGGTTCAGACTCACCAAAGAGGGGCCTTCTTTTCTCACCATGATCTGAAGTTCTGAACCGCTAGGTCTTGTTGCTTTTATTTTCAGTGTGAGAAGTAGGAAGCTGGCTGTCTAGGTATGCATCATAATCTTGTCTCTGTTCTTTCAAACAGAAGTTCATATTTGGAGAGTGAATGAGTGAGGAGCCAGAGGAGAAAGTGAGCAGGCAGAGACCAGGTGGGAGATGGGAGGGGAGGAAGAGGAGAGTCTAGGGATACTCCTCCAAAAGGAGTCAGGCAAGACAGAGAAAATGGAGGAGTGGATGCAGGGACCGTGACAGGAGGGAAGAGGGGCTGGGGATGGGGACACTGAGGTGGAAGCATCTTGGGATATTAAAGCCTGAAAAATCTTAGCCAACCCAGTCCAATCCGCTCAATGTAGAACTGAGAAAATTAGGGTTAATATTATTATTGTATTATTAATGCGATGTTTGCACTTGTAGAAATTTTGGAAGACATAAAAAATGTAAAGCAGATTGAAATCATCCATAGTCTCTCTGCCTAGGGACAACCACTGCTAAGCCATGGACTTCCCTCTCACTTAAAAACTTTTTTTTTTTTTTTTTTTTGCATCTTTAACATGGTAGAAGTTATACGATAGATACAACTTTATGTCCTGTTTTTAAAACTTACAGAGTGGTTGTAAAGTTTTCCACGTGCTATCCTTAACTCTACGATGAAAAAGGAGATTTAGACAAGCCGGTTGTGAGAAACACTTGAGTGACTGTGTCAGGATTCCTAGGACACCGACCAGGGCTCTTTGCAGCTCAAACACCTAACGAGGAGACAGACCATCTGGCAGATGAAAAAGGGACCCCTGGACTGGACTGGGTTGGAAGCAAACCCCGGGCAAGCCAGAATGGGAGTCCTGCCTGCGTCCAGGCTTGGGAATTGGCCAGCAACCTGGTCAAGTTCAGGCTGTTCGGGGCCTGTGGAAACCAGGGGCTGGTGGGAGGGCGTGGGGGGCGGGGAGGAGGGAGGGGCCGGGGGAGGAGCCTGAGGTCCGTGGTCTGAGAGCAGAGCTAGCAGCTCCGCGACGTTCCGTTGCCCAGCGACGTGGGGTGCCCGCTGTTTCTGTTGTTCTGGAGGCTCCCCCAGATTTAGGGACGTTCTGAGGATGAGTGGAACAGGGGCGCCCGGGTGGAGGGCTTCGAGAGGGAGCCGGGCTGGGAAAGGGGCCGACGCTCGCTGCCGGAGGGTGGAGACAGATGCACCTTGGAAAGTCGGGAGCTTGATCCACCCGCCCGAGAACCTGATGCTCCCCGCCTCCTGCTCCTCGGCCCCGGGAGAGGGAGCTTGGCTCAGAGCTAGTAGACGTCACCCCTCCTTACCAAGCCCATCTGTTTGTTTGTTTCTTTTTTTCTTCCTTCTCCTCCCTTCTTTGCTCTGCCAACCGCTCCCTCGGCCCCTCCGACCTGCATTCTCTCCAGCCCCGCAAAGGCATTTCCCCCTCCGCTGCCTCCAGATCTCGTCCTTCGCCAACAGCAGCTGGATGCGTACGGACGGCCTGGCGTGGCTGAGGGACCTGCAGGCCTACACTTGGCGCAATGACTCGGACACCATCTGCTTCCTGAAGCCCTGGTCCCAGGGCACATTCAGCGACCAGCAGTGGGAGCAGCTGCAACAAACATTTCAGGTTTATCGCAGAAGCTTCACCAGGGACATACGGGAATTCGTCAAAATGCTGCACATCGACTGTGAGCTGAGGGATGGGATCGTGGAGAGTTGCCCGGGGGAGACAGTGGATGCAGGAGCCCAGCTGGGAGGTTCTGGCCCCACCTGATAAGATTCTCTCCTCTCTCCCTTCTGATTTCCACTGCTGCCTGAGAGGTCTCAGCTTGACTTGTCAAAATACCCCTTGTTCCTCCTGCTACAGGTCACGCACTCTCATTTACATGAACTCTGGGTCCCCAGTGTAAACCTCGCGCCAATTTCTTCCACCCTTTTCAATCTTTTAAGCCCTTCATAGCTCTCTCTCCATTCCTCTCCTCAGACCCCTTTGAGATCCAGGTATCTGCTGGATGTGAGGTGCTCCCGGGGAACACCTCAGAAAGCTTCATCCGTGTAGCATTTCAAGGAAGAGATGTCCTGAGTTTCCAGGGAACGTCTTGGGTGTCAGCTCCAGATGCCCCACCTTGGGGCCAGATGGCCTGCACGGTGCTCAACCAGGACCAAGGGACCAGGGAAACAGTGCAGTGGCTCCTCCACGACATCTGCCCCCGATTTCTCAGAGGCATCCTGGAGACAGGGAAGTCCGAGCTGGAGAAGCAAGGTCAGCCTGCCTCTGTCACCTCCTGCCCTCCACTCCACTCTGGGCTCCATCTGGGGTTTTCATTCCAGGGTTCACATCCCTTTGAGCATCATGGGAAGAGAAGGGGATGGATAAGGTGTGAGGGTATTTATTCATTCCACAGACATTAACTGAGCGCCCTTTGGGTTCCATGAATTGAATTAAATAAGCACTGGGGGTCAAGCAGGATCTCTGCTTGAGGGGGAAGATGATAAGACAGATGAACAGTTCAAGCAGTGTTTGAAACATGCTACATATGTTGCAGCTGAACACAGGGTGCCCTGGGAGTACAGAGAAGGGGCATTTACAGTAGACCGGATCAGGAAAGGGAATGGGGATCAGGGAAGCCTTTCCTGAAGAAGCTAGTATAAACGGATTGAAGTTGTGGGAGTTCATCTCCAGAGGTGGAAATGTAGGATGAATGAGCCTGCTATGAGGCCCAGAGCCTCTAATGCAGAGTCTTCACTTTAAGATCCCTCATTCCCTTGTTGGATACAGTGAAGCCCGAGGCTTGGCTGTCCAGTGGCCCCAGTCCTGGGCCTGGCCGTCTGCTGCTGGTGTGCCATGTCTCAGGATTCTACCCGAAACCCGTGTGGGTGACGTGGATGAGGGGCGAGCGGGAGCAGTCTGGCACTCAGCAAGGAGATATTGTGCCCAACGCTGATGAGACTTGGTATCTCCGAGTAACCCTGGATGTGACGGCTGGGGAGGCGACTGGTCTGAGTTGCCGAGTGAAGCACAGCAGTTTAGGAGACCAGGACATCATCCTCTACTGGGGTGAGATAGAACCGGGGCCCAGCTGGGAATGGGAGGAGACGGTCCTCAAGCATAGAGGGAGGGACTGGGGAAGGGGAGGGAGTGGACACACCCAAGATGGAGGAAATGAAGCCCCATACCAGGAGGGATAGAAGGAGAGGATTCTGAAAGGAGAGGAATAAAAATCTGAACTCAAAAAGGACTGAGACAAGGTGTTCCATATACAAAAAAAAAAAAAAAAAAAAAAAACCAGACTGGGCTTCCCTGGTGGCGCAGTGGTTGAGAATCTGCCTGCCGATGCAGGGGACACGGGTTCGAGCCCTGGTCTGGGAAAATCCCACATGCCGCGGAGTAACTGGGCCCGTGAGCCACAACTACTGAGCCTGCGCGTCTGGAGCCTGTGCTCCGCAACAAGAGAGGTCACGATAGTGAGAGGCCCGCGCACCGCGATGAAGAGTGAATAGGCAGCAAGTACAGAATCCCAGGAGGATTTGTTCCCCAGAAGAGAGAACCGGGGACTTTGAAAGGCAGGGTAACAGAGATAGCTGTGGTTTATTGAGTGCTTCTTCTGTGTGAGCTGCAAACTCTGCATACAGCATTTCAACTAATCATCCCAACTGTCCTTTGAAGCAGGTACTATTATTTTCATTTTATAGATGAGATATTGAGGCTAAGCTAGGTCAGGTAAACTGCCCTGAGTCTCATCATTAGAAACTAGAAGAGCTGGATTTAGACTCAGGTCTGCCTAGCAACAAAACTGGTGCCTTCCCCTATATATTGCACTAGCATATGCTGAAGTGAACCGAATTATGGATGCCCAGACCCTGGGAAAAGACGGGGCACGTAAACTTCAGAGGAATACAAGTGGGCACATTAAGTGGGGGAGGAAATAAGAAACACCTGGCACCCTCACATGTGCTTATACCAGGGGACTTGAAATAGGGCGGGATTCTGGGATGAGACACATCCTGTGTTCCCTCAAACAGACCGGAGCCATGCCTCTGTGGGCTTGATTGCCATGGCAATACTGCTGTCCCTCCTTCTGATTGGTGGAGGCTTCGCATTCTGGTTTAAGAAGCACCGGTAAGTCTCTCCTTTCCATCTCCTCCTTCCCTCAACTTCTTCCCCATATCTTCTCCTCTACCCCTTTCCTTATGGTCTGTCTCTGTTTTCTCTCGCAGCCTCTATCAAGACATCCTGTGACTGTCCTCACCACACCTGTCTGTCTGGACCTCAGGATTTCAGGGCTTTAGTGCTCAGAATTTGAGGGTGAAAGACAGCTACCTTGAAGAAGCAGAGAACAATCATAAGGCAGCTTTTGTCACGTCCTTTGAACACTTTATCTAAGAGGATTTAAGTTCTTTTTCAGTATATTACAAGTGTATAAGCCCACGTGGTTCTGTAAAAACAGAAGTGCAAACTCAGATACCTCTCAGGGACAAGCAGATAAAGGCTGGGGTGTAAGTGTGTGTGTGTGTGTGTGTGTGTGTGGTCATTATTTGAATGATGGAATCTGCAGTGAACTGGAAAGCACTTTTCCTGTCCAAAGGAAACAGGTCCAGCTGTTTGCTATCAAGTATAAAGTAAGACCCTGGCTTGGCTGTAACCCACATTTTTTTCAAGAAAAGTGGAAGTCTAGGTTTATATGTGAACACGCCTGATATTAATGTGTCGACTCAAACTCTTACAATATTTGGGGTGTGGGATACCCCAAATACACCTCTGCTGGCTGATGACAACCCTGGGGCTCCCAGTTTGTGTCTCTAATGTAAAAAGTTTGTCCTGAATGACATATCGGCAGTTTCAGGACCTAGTTTCTATTGTGAATTTGGATTTATAAAGAGGGACATTTTCTCTTTAAAAGAAAATTAGGCTGTAAGAAACAGAGGTGTCTCAAGCTTTTTACTTGGCGTAACTTGATTAAAAGAGGAGAAATCATGGTGTATTTATATTATGTAGAAAAAGCTACTTTTGGTAGGGATATTTTTCTCAAGTGGTCCTACTTATAGCTATTGAATGAGACAATATGTGGGCTGGGCTGAACCCATTTGGGTAGACGTGAGCGCTAGTGATGATGGCCCCACTGTCTGCTCTATTCTTAGCTTAGAGAAAAGAAGCAGGAAACGTAGAGGAACAGCAGCCCTTCCTGATGCCAAAAAAATGAGAAGGCCAAGTTAAAAATCATCTGTTAGCTATCAGGGAAGTCGTCTCTTGGCACTCAAGGCCCTCGAACATCCAGAAAAATTGAGACTAAACTTTTGAAGTCTTTGCTTGAGAAAATTAAGACGGCATTTTCTATGTTGCACTTTCAGGTTGAACCTAGGACGTGGGTGGAAATCCAGCTAGTTTCTAAATCAATGGTTCCCAAACTGTGGTTTCCTGACCTGTAGCCTCATTATCAGCTGGAAACTTGCAAATTATTTTGGGCCACCCCCCCAAAAGACGAGACCTACTGAAATGAGAAATCTTGGGAGTGGGGACCAGTAACCTGTGTTTTAACAAGCCCTCGGATGATTCTGATGTTCAGTTAGAGAACTGCTGTTTGCAGGTATTGTACAGTGCTAAGCAATGGATTCCTCAGAATGCTAAGTGAAAATGTTGGCCTGAGATTAGTTAGGGAAGGCTTCCTAGAGGGAGGGGAAATTGAAGCAGGAAGTAGAGATACAGTGAGGTGAACAAGCAAGTGCACTGGATCAGGAGACCATAGTCTCCTCTGACTCACTTTATTCCTGTGCCAAATGGAGATAATAATGTCTGTCCTGATCATGCTACAGATTGAACGTCTATGTCCTGTGTCCCCCGCCCCCCAACCCCCGCTAATTCATATGTTGAAAACCAAATACCCGAGGTGATGGTATTAGAAGGTGAGGTCTTTGGGAGGAGATTAAATCATGAGGTCTGAGCTCTTGCGAATGGGATTAGTGCCCTTATAAAAATGGTCCTTATCTATAGCACAGGGAACTCTACTCAATATTCTGTTATAACCTATATGGGAAAGAATCTAAGAAAGAATAGATATATGTATAGGTATAACTAAATCACTTTGCTATACACCTGAAACTAACACAACATTGTAAATCAACTATACTCCAATGTATAATAATAAAAATGTAAAATAATAAAATGTAAAATAATAAAAAAAAGGTCCTTATCCCCTCCACCATGTGAAGACACAGCAAGAAGTTGCCGTCTATGAACCAGAAAGTGGACCCTCACTTAATCTGGGAGTTCCCAGCCTCCAGAACTATGAGAAATAAATTTCTATTGTTTTTAAGCCACCCAGTTTATGGTATTTTGTTATAGCAGCCCAAATGGACTGAGATAGTTTATCTCACAAATGCTGTGGGGAGCAAATGTTTACAAATGTTTGGCAATCTGCAATGCCTTTAAAAATGTAGGGCCTGTTAACAGTTTTGGGTACCACACTGCCCTTAGGTGATGCGCTTCAGCTTCGCTTCCTCAAGCAGTGTCAAGCTTCTGAACCAGTCCCATTGGCCTTCTGCAATCTTAGGGCATGTGTGTTAAAGTGCTTTCTGCAATCTTTTTGGGAATGCTTCAGCATGAATTTACCTTAGCTCTGGTTCGTTTTTAAGCAACTTTGGTTTATTTTGGAGGTAAATGTCTATTTCTCTAGGAAATTCTGTCTTCTTCCTTCAAATACTCAGTTCAAAATATCTCAGGAAGTCCTTAGAATTCATTTTAGAGTGTGCTAATATTCTCTTTATGGATATCAGCTTCCTTATTGAGTGCTGTGCTGAGTGTCAATTTATTGCCCTTGAACTCCAAATTCATCCTTCATTATATGCTCAGTGATAATGGATGAAATTCCTCTAATCATTTCTTCTTCAAAGCGAGCACAATGATAAGCTTTTCCAGTAGAGGGCCCTGGAGAGGTCCTGCAGGAGATAGGCACTCTCCTGTAGTTTCCAGCTACCGCAGGGCGGGTCAGCAGAGTGGGTGTGAAGGCATCCTATGGGGTGCTGCCTCAGCCATGTGCCCAGAGCTCATGGACACTCAGTAACCTTGTAGCTTCAGCCTGGCAATAACCTTCACATGGAAACCAGCCCTCTGAAGGCTTTCTGCCCCTCCCAGTGCCCCATCCTCTCTTCAGATGGTCATATGGCCTCTGCTAAGTCCACCTGCTGCCCAGAGGTTTCCGCTGAGTCTCACTCTCTTTGCAAGCCCCCATCTGAGGTCTGGAGGGTTGCTTCCAGCTTGTCCAGTGACTGAAGACCAGCTCTGCCCTGGACAAACCAGCAAACTTCTCTGCTTCCCAAAGGGCTAAATGACACCTTCTCCAAGGAAGTCTGTGCTCCAGGCTTGGGGAGGGGTTACCCTTCCAACTTTATTCTGCCTTAAATATTCTCCTTCGGCCCTAGAGTTCCATGGAGAGTTTTCTTATGTCTTATAGTTATTTTCCCATTATAGTTTAATAATTCTATTAAACTTCCTCGGTTTAGCTCACTGTGTGGTTTCTATTTCCTGATTGGACTCAGGTGGATACATGTGCCTACTCTTGACCATACATAGGAAATCTGAACTTTCCAAAGCTATTTCTTGAATTTGCTTTTGCTCATAAGTCTATGACATGGAATTGACCCACTTTGCTTTGTGGTTTAGCTCTTCCTCCAAGAACTTAGATTTCATGTTCTTCTTTGCCAAAACCATCCTCAGGAGTCATTACCTGCTCCACTTTTAGTGCATCTGCTCTTCTCATTCACAGGGGCCTTTGTCCAGGGTGTAGTTGAGAGGGGTATGGTTAACTGTTAGGCCAGGACAGGTGTAAACTGGGACTGGCTCAGACAAATTTTCTGTTGATTTATTGTTTTCTATTTGTGCTGCGCAGTGGCTCAACCCTGGCTCTTCTGATCTTCCTCCTGGGACAGGCCTCTATTCTCAGGTCACGTAAATCTTCCCACTCCTATGGCCCACTCCCCAGATTCTCTTGTCCCTCTGATCTTTCTTTGTCTTCTGTGTTCATTATCATCCCTTATTTTCAGCTGAGTTCCTGCTCTGAGCTATGGTGATGGGAAAGGCTTTATTCTCTTCAACTTCTTTTACTTACTCCGGCTGGGTCTTCGCAAGACTTGTATTCTTTTACTGATTTTATTGAACCATCTCTATGGGGGTGTTTCCACATGTTTGTCCCTGCTTTTCACCCTGCAGAACCATCTTTCCTGTTTTCTTGTGAAAATCAGGATTATCCAATAATGAGTTCCTCATCTTTCCTCCCTGGTTTATACATGAGTGTATACATTACCTTTTTTTTTTTTTAATTTTTATTTATTTGGCTGTGCCAGTTTTTTTTTTTTTTATAATATTTACTTTCTGTTCTGCAAATATAATCTCTCCAGTTATGTACTCTTTTTTCTTCTTAAACATGCCACATTTAAATTTATTTATTTTTGGCTGCATTGGGTCTTCATTGCTGTGCACGGGCTTTCTCTAGTTGTGGTGAGCAGGGGCTACTCTTCGTTGCTGTGTGTGGGCTTCTCATTGCAGTGACTTCTGTTGTGGAGCACGGGCTATAGGCACCCAGGCTTTGTGGCTCAAGGGCTTAGTTGCTCCGCTGTGTGTGGGATCTTCCCGGACCATGGATCGAACCCATGTCCCCGGCATTGGCAGGCGGATTCTTTTTTTTTTTTTTTTTTTTTTTTAATTTATTTATTTTTATTTATTTATGGCTGTGTTGGGTCTTCGTTTCTGTGCGAGGGCTTTCTCTAGTTGTGGCAAGCAGGGGCCACTTTTCATCGCGGTGCGCGGGCCTCTCACCATCGCGGCCTCTCTTGTTGCGGAGCACAGGCTCCAGACGCGCAGGCTCAGTAATCGTGGCTCACGGGCCCAGTTGCTCCGCGGCATGTGGGATCTTCCCAGACCAGGGCTCGAACCCGTGTCCCCTGCATTAGCAGGCAGATTCTCAACCACTGCGCCACCAGGGAAGCCCCGGCAGGCGGATTCTTAACCACTGCACCACCAGGGAAGTCCCTGCACCAGGTCTCTAGTTGTGGCATGTGGGATCTTCTTTGCCGCATGCGGGATCTTGATTGCGGCATGCAGGATCTTTTCTTTATTTATTTAGGGGCTTCCCTGGTGGTGCAGTGGTTGGGAATCTGCCTGCTAATGTAGGGGACACGGGTTCGAGCCCTGGTCTGGGAAAATCCCACATGCCGCGGAGCAACTAGGCCCGTGAGCCAAAACTGCTGAGCTTGCGCATCTGGAGCCTGTGCTCCGCAACAAGAGAGGCCGCGATAGTGAGAGGCCTGCGCACCGTGATGAAGAGTGGCCCCCGCTCACCGCAACTAGAGAAAGCCCTCGCACAGAAACGAAAACCCAACACAGCCCAAAAAAAAAAAGAAAAAAAAAAAGGTTCCCTTGTAATCTAGAGATTAAAATATATATATATATATATATATATATATATATATAATTTATTTATTTATTTAGGCTCACTGGGTCTTAGTTGCGGCATGCATGAGGGATCTTAGCTCCCTGACCAAGGAGGGAACCCACACCCCCTGCATTGGAAGGTGAAGTCTTTTTTTTTTTAAATTTATTTATTTTATTTATCTATTTTTGGCTGCGGTGGGTCTTTGTTGCTGCACGCGGGCTTTCTCTAGTTGAGGTGAGCAGGGGCTACTCTTCGTTGCGGTGCGTGGGCTTCTCATTGCGGTGGCTTCTCTTGTTGCCGAGCATGGGCTCTAGGCACGCCGACTTCTTGGCACGCAGGCTCTAGAGCGCAGGCTCTGTAGTTGTGGTGCACAGGCTTAGTTGCTCCGCAGCATGTGGGATCTTCCCGGACCAGGGCTTGAACCTGTGCCCCCTGCATTGGCCAGCAGATTCTTAACCACTGCACCACCAGGGAAGCCCAAAGGTGAAGTCTTAACCAGGGAAGTCCCCCCTCTTTTATTTCTGATATTCCTTATCCTGAATTCTACTTTGTCTGACATTAAAATAGCTACTCGTGCTTTCTTATTATTAAGGTTTACTTAGTGTATCTTCTTCCATCTTCTATTTTTAACCTATATGTGTCTTTATTGTTAAAGTGTGTTTTCTGTAGATAGAAAATAGTTGGGTTTTGCTTTTTTATCCATTATGACAATTTCTGCCTTTTAACTAGAGTGTTTTGACCACTTAAATGTAATGATTAAATTTAACTTTAATGCAATTTTTGACATGGGTTAAGTCTACTTTCTTGCCATTTGTTTTCTATTTGTCCCATCTGTACGTTTTCCTTTTTAGGATTCTATTTTTTCTCCACTAGTGGCTTACTGGTATGCCTCTTTTTAAACCTTTTTAAAGGCATTGCTCTAGGATTTACAATATATTTTTTTAAATATATCACTGGCTACCTTTAAATAATATTATATTACTTTACATATATTGTGAGAACCATGCACAATGTATTTCCATTTCCCCCCTCCTGTCCTTTGTGTATTGTTGTCAGGAAGTTTACTTTTATATATGAATTTTATATATGAATTTAACTCCACAATTCATTGTTTTTTCTTTAAAGTTATTGTTAAAATATTTCAAAAAAAGAAGAAATATTCTTGAATATTTACTGATGTATTTACCATTTCTAGTACTCTTCATTCTTTTCTACAGATCCAAGGTTTCATCTATTGTCTTTTTTCTTCAACCAGAAGAAATTCCTTTCATATTTCTTATAGTTCAGATCTATTGGCAACAAATTCACTCAGCTTTTATTTTCTGAAATAGGCTTTTTTTTTTTTCATTTTTGAAAGATATTTGCAGAATATAGAATTCTGATTTGAAGATTTTTCAAGCACCATAAAGGTGTTGTTCCACTGCCTCCTGCTTTGCATTGTTATTGACCCAAGTCTGTGTTTATTCTTATTTTCCCCCACATATGTAAAGTATGCTTTCCCCCAGTTGCTTTAAATTTTTTTTCTTTCTCTCTCTTGTTTAGAACATTTGATTTCAGTGTGCCCCAGCATGTGCGTGTATGTGTGTGTGTGTGTGTGTGTGTGTGTGTGTGTGTCACTGAGTTTCTTGAACTTGGGACTCCATCTCAGGTGTTATACTACTTGTCCTTTTTATTTCTTTTTTTTTGGCCACACCACGCAGCATGTAGGATCTTAGTTCTCAGGCCAGGGATCAAACCCTGTGTCACCTGAAATGGAAGCACAGAGCCTTAACCACTGGACTGCCAGGGAAGTCCCAAGACCACTTGACCTTTTTAAATGGGTCACAGAGACTGAACTTCCATCTCTGTCTCCTCAACTTACTGAGATTTCCATGCTCTTCTTGGGTTTTCCCTTGCTATGCTATGATTTGAAAATTGCCTCCAGGTGGAAAGACAGGGGACAATTGTAGATTTAATTGTAATAATATATTTCCTTTATCAAGCCAGATTTAGTGCTGTACCTTTTGTCTTTAAGTGGCTTGTTTTCAGAACTTAAGGGAAACATTTACAACTTCCTTGTTCCGCTTGGTAGAATGAAAATCAACTAGAGGCCTTGTTTGTGAAAAGCTATTTTAGGAGTTGGAGGGCTGAGGGCTGTGGCAGGAGTAGAACACAGAGATGAACAATTAAACAACTCGGTGTTGCTGATACATGTAGAGCAGTAGTAAAGGGCTATTAAAAAAGGGCAGTCAATCAAAACAGAAAAAGAACCAGGTAACATTACCAAAAATCTCTTCTGCAGAGGTGAAAACAATGCAAGTTGCAAATGAAAAGGATTGCTCAGAATTGTCTTGCATTCCATGTCTGCATCCTGCATAAATTATAACCCCTAGCACTGGAGCTAATGCACTTTGATACACTTGCTGTGACTATATTGGAAAATTAAAGTGTTGAGATGGACTTAGAATTTAATCCTGACCTCTGATATTACTGTGGACTATAATGAGTTCAGTTGGAGAGACAACTACAGAATGACTTATAGTCCATAAGTCAACATACAGTTGTTGGCAGATGGAAGAGACCCATTGTAAAAGCAGGGTAAAAAATTAATCTGAGATTAATTTCTGTTAGTTCTAAACAGAATAGCTAGAAATGGAAGAAAGTGGAAAGTTGCATATATGGCCTGTACTTCAGATTCTAAAATTCAACAATAGCAATTCCATCACAGCAATGCCAGCTTGACATCTTTTTGGTGAGAGAAGGATACTGACCTTGAGAAATTTCAACTCAAAAATGTGAATGTGACTTATGGTGAACAGTTTTTAGTAGGTGCAAAATTGTATCTTCTGTTATGTATTTTAGACTTTCAAAGTACTGACGATGGTAAAGGAGAGGCAGGAAGTAGAGTTAATTTCTCACCATCATGATCAAGGGGAACCTGACACAAATAACTTAATCAGTGGCACAAGACTAGACAGGGTGAGTTATATAGAGATGGAACAGTTGAGATAGCCTACTGACTTTGCAGCGTTTGAAAAGCTAAGCTAAAGCATCCTTCTGTTGGGTCTGAAAGCCAGCAGATAAGGCAAAGGGACCCTTATGCCCCCTACACATGTGAAAAGAAAAATAAACTCACGTCTTTTCACTGATGATAAGACATATACTGAGAAAACCCAAGGAGCCCTATTTAAAAAAATCAAATAAGTACTAGAATTTATAAGGGAATTTTGTTATGTAGAAAAGGTAAATATATGAAAATCAAAGGTGTTCTGTCTATTAGCAATACTTCTCTGTACTAGGAACTGGAAACAGAAATAAACAGTTCATTCAAAAAAGTGACAAAAATATAAAATACTTAGGAATAAATTTCACAAGAATGGTATAGACCCCCATATGAAGAAAACCCTATATGTAGAGTCCTCTGAATGACAAAAGACATGTTCTGAGTTAATGAAAAGATATACTCTATTCTTGTTTTAGAAGATTTAACTTAATTAAATATCAAATTCCCATGATGTATGAATTAAATGAGATTCTAAGTACTATTAAAATGGCTAAAAATATGAAAAAAATATGGTGGGGGTATGGGATTTGCCCTTCTGGATATTAAAACTCAGAGGCACCATCAGGAAAATACTATGGTGATAAAATCAACAAACAGTTGAATAGAGGAGTAGGATAGAGAGGTAAGAAATAGATCTCAGTATATATGGGAATATATGATATGTTATTTTATATCACTGCAAAAGAATAATAAATGAGGGGGTGGCTATCCATCTAGAAAAAAATAATATTGGAACTCTATCTCATAGCATAAATATAAATAAATTCCATATATATATTTTAATAAATTTTTTATTTTATTTATTTATTTTTGGCTGTGTTGGGTCTTCAGTGCTGTGTGTGGGCTTTCTCTAGTTGCGGCGAGCAGGGATCTCTCTTCGCTGCGGTGCATGGGCTTCTTGTGGTGGCTTCTTTTGTTGCGGAGCACGGGTTCTAGGTGCGTGGGCTTCAGTAGTTGTGGCATGTGGGCTTCGGTAGTTGTGGCTTGTGGGTTCTAGAGCACAGACTCAGTAGTTGTGGTGCACGGGCTTAGTTGCTCCGTGGCATGTGGGCTTTTCCCGGACCAGGGCTCGAACCTGTGTCCCCTGCACTGGCAGGTGGATTCTTAACCACTGTGCCACCAGGGAAGCCCCAGATGTATTAAAGAGTGAGGTTTTGAAGATTTTTTTTAACCAAAATAGGAATTCAGAAACTATAAAATATACACATATTAAAAAAATAAAAATTTTGTACGGCAATAGATGACATAAATCAATTGTGGATTGGGGGAAATATCTCTATTGCAAAGTACAGATAGTGTTAGCTAACATTAATAATGAGAAGAGTCTCATAAATTTATGAGAAAAAGTTCAACACTCAAACAATAAATTGGCAAAGACTGAACAGATCAATCATAAAACAAATCCAAAATGGCTAATAAACATAAGAAGAGATAATCATCCTCATTAGTAGTCATGGAAATGCAAATTAAAGTAAAAATGAAATATCCATTCTATCCTAACAAATTGACAACAATGAAGGAGAATAATACATATATGATTTTTAAAAACAGCCTTGTGGGAAGCTATTTGGCAAAAATCTCTTCACATGAAAAATTCACAGACTTCTCAGCTCAGAAATTCTACTCTTGGGACTGTATTTTATTACAATAAAAGCACCAGAATGTGAGGATGTATGTCCAAGAATGATTGTTGCAGCGTATGTATGTTTACGTATGTATGTAGGCGTATATGTATATATTTTGTAGCGGCAAAAAATAGAAGCAAGCATTAATTAGGATTAGATGTAGTTGCTTAAAGCATAAGCAGCTCAAATAACAGGGGCTGAAACAAAATAAAAGTTTATTTCTCTCTCACATAATAGAAGAAATCCAGAGATAGGCACTCAAAGGTAGCTCCATTAAGTTAACAGAGACTCAGGCTTCTTCCACCTCATTGCTTGGTTACTTACTGTCATGCTTCAACATGAAATGCTAATGTTTTATCATGATAGATTCTGGGTAGCAGGCTGGAGGAAGGGAAGGACATCTCCTTTCTTCCCCCTTTAAGGAGAATTCTCAGAAGTAAGACACACCAACAACCCTTCTGCTGCTTCTTGGTAAGTAGTCACAGAAGCACACCAACCAATGTGCAAGTGAAGCTGGGAGATGTAGTATTTAGTTTGGTGATAATGTGCCTAGCTAAATATTAGGTTTTGTTACTAATGAATTTGGGGAGGCAACTAGAAGTCTCTGTTATGGGCAAAACATAGAACAATGGGGAGTCATTGAATAAAATGAGTTAGGTCTATTAAAGTTGACTTGGAGGAACTACAACAACTTTATGAGGTTTTAAGAATCCTTAATTTATCTTAAATTTTTCTTTTGTTTATTCACAAGAATGAATAATATCTATGTGTAGAGAAGTTTAAAAGATATAAAAAATTAAAGTTAAAACGTGAAATGATAAAAAAAAATATTGTGTTCATTTGGCAGTGTTTTTCCTTTCCCAGTGCTACCTAAAATATTGGTGTACTTACAATCGATGACATCTTTTGTAACACAGTATGATGAACTATGATAACAATAATTTAAATTAATATGAATTAGTATAAAATAAGACAACAGATAGCATATAAATCTGATAATAACTCTACATACTTACCCAAAATTTTGCATAATTTTTACTCTTGGTCATTACCCCAAACAACTAAAATCTTAATACATGACCTTCCTTTGCCATCTTTCTCACTCCTGGTATCTAACTCTTTGGACTATTTGGGTAGCTCCATTCCTCAGCCTCCTGGAACCCATTGATCCATTGCCTGCTTCCCTGATGTGCGTGTGTGTTGGCTCCCTTGCTCCAAAATCTAATGATCAATTGCAATTCACTCAAGAGTTTTTCAGAGTGGAGGAGAATATATATATATTTGGTGGGGGCGGTACATATACTATTTTCTCTTTGCTTTTCCAAATTACTGGAATCTAGGAAAAAACCACTTTATCCAAAATGCAGAATGGTGGATACTACCGATTGGCTTGCTAAATCCTCCTTTGGTACCTTCTTTTATGGCAGAGTCTGGAAAGGTAAAAACCACATTTTTCCAACTTCTTTGCAGCTGGAGTTTGTAAATTAGATTTCACCAGTTAGATGCACTCATGTGACATTTGTGGAAAGGTTTTTAACTACAAATTCAATTTCTTTGATAGAAGTAAACTTATTCAGGTGATCTCTTTCATTTTAAGTGAACTTTGGTAGTCCATGTTTTTCAAGGAGTTTATTCTTTTCTTCAAAGTTGTTAAATTTATGGCATAAAGTCACTTATAATATTCCCTTATTAATCTTTTAACATATGTGGGATCTGTGTTTATTTTACCTCTTTCCTTTCTGTTATTGTTAATTTGTGTCTTCCCTCTTTTTTTTACTGACTAGTCAGGCTAGAGTTTTACCAATTTTATTGATCTGTTCATTGATATACTTTTTCTGTTTACTTCGTTTGAACTTTGTTTTGGGTTAAAATTAAGTTACTTGGAAAACTTTCTGATCCTTTAGAGCCTTGATTTTAAGTGTTGTTAGGTAGGATCAGAGCAGACTTTAGGGTTAATTCTGACCCACTACTTTAAGTAATACCCTCTTCAGTACTTCACTGAAGTACTAGAGGGGTGCCAACTGCAGATCTGTGGACTTCTCTGTGCAGCTTTTTCCTCTCTGCAACTCTGCCCTGTGAAATATAACCACCTTTGTCTTTCTGAACTTCTAACTCTGTATCCTCAACTCAGAGAGACTGCTAGGCTCTACATATATCCCTTTCCCTGGGCTGCATCTTAGAATCTCTCTTTAAGCAGTGAATTGACTCACCTTGTTTATTTACCCTCTCTCAGACATCACTGTCCTGTACTGCCTGATGGTCAATGTCCGAACATTGTTGTTTCATATAGATCGTCCACTTTTTTTAGTTGTGTCAGGCCAGAAGGTAAATGTGGTTTTTGCTTTTCTATCTTATCTGGAAGAGGATTCCACATATGTGACCTTTGGAAGTCAGGAATAAATGAAGAACTTTTCCTACTCTATTTTTCTTCACTGGAAAATAGAGTTGTGGTTGTATTCCAGTTTCCATTCTCCAGATCTCTGTGTTCATAGACGGTAGTCGTGGTTAGCAGTGGTAGAAGAATCTCTCCAACTCCAGCTTCCCTGGATTACAGCCACTGTATTGAATTTGGCTTTGAGTTTAATAGATTAAGGACTCACCCTCCCCTAAGCACCACTGTGACTCCGTTGTAAAGTGTCCTGTGTGTTAATCATGTTTTTTTATTTTCTATATTTTATGATGCTCTGACATCTTGAGGACCTTACCTGCCAGGGAGGGACTGCTCCTCCCAGGGATAGCTAATTCCTTGAGATAGCAAACAACTCTCCTGTGAACAAGTCTTTCACATGCAAACCAACCAATCCGAATCCCATATTCCCCAACCGCCTCCATTATTAATTCTCACATACCAAGCCAATATTTTCCCTACCCTTAATCACGCCAGGACCAGGTACCAAACAACTGGAGACCACCCTTATAACTCATAGCCCACTGAAATTATTCAAATTACCCAATCTTAAACTGTTTACTTTGCCCTGCCTTGCCTTCCCTGTGGAAATCACGATAGAGGCTTATGCCCATGCTTTCCCCTTATTCCTTCTCTCTCCTGACTGCTCTTGGTACTATCCCATGTGGCCCTGCATGGCATGGTGTGCCCCTTTCTCTTGGGAATTGTAAGTAATAAGCTCTTCTAGCAAAGGCAGTTGTCTCTGTGTCTGTCACATTACCATACCTGATTAAATGCAATCCTGGTCCAAGTTAAAACATCCTGGGAGTCATTTCTGCAATTCTCAGCCTAGACTGTTCTCTTTACCTTTCAACAATTTTGTAACACCCCATTGTTTGTATTAAATCTATTATTGCATAAAATACTTATGTTTTCTCATTCATCACTGACTTAATCATGCAGCTACACAAAGGAGACTCTATAAGAAAAATGTTCATGTTGTTCAAAGCTATAACCCACAGTAATATATTTTTAAAATTGTCATTTATTTATTTATTTAAATTAATTAATTTATTTATTTTTGGTTGCTCTGGGTCTTTGTTGTTGCACGCGGGCTTTCTCTAGTTGTGGCGAATGGGGGCTACTCTTTGTTGCAGTGCACAGGCTTCTCATTGCGGTGGCTTCTCTTTGTTGCGGAGCACAGGCTCTAGGCACACGGGCTTCAGTAGCTGTGGCACACGGGCTCAGTAGTTGTGGCTTGTGGGCTTAGTTGCTCTGCGGCATGTGGGATCTTCCAGGACCAGGGATTGAACCCATGTCCCCTGCATTGGCAGGCGGATTCTTAACCACTGCACCACCAGGGAAGTCCTTTACTGTTCTTTTATTGTGGGTTTATTTATTTATCTGTTGGACCTCAGTTATAGAGTGATGAATTAGTTATACTCCTCAGCTCATGGCATATTAGCATCTTTGGTCTGGGCAAGGACATTTTTTTTGTTTAACTTATTTATTTATTTCCTTTATTCTCATTATCCAATTCCATTCCCACTTTCATACATAGGCAACTATTTTAAAGTGTTTCATGGGTAACTTTTTGTTTATATATGTCCTTAAAAATTGTTTTGTGTGCATGCATTTTGTTTTCACAAATGGTGTTTGATATATCTATCATCTCTATCTATCTACTACCTATCTTTCTATCTCTTACTCTTTCTTACCTTTCCTCCCCTAAACACTGTTTTAAGATTCCTCTCTATTGCTATATGTACATCTAATTTGTTGTTTCTAATTGCTGCATAATAAGGTGTGTGTCTACAACATAGTATCAGTTTTCCTATTGAGGGACCCAAGTTACCTCTGATACTCCACAATGAAGATCCTCATACTTGTTCTTTTATGGACATAAACATATAAGAGCACTTTAAAAAGGTAATAATCTTTAAGACAAAGAAACATTTTCTCAGCAAAGGTACTGAGCATGTTTATTAAAAATTAAATGAGATTAAAGACAAGGGACATAGCCAAGCATCCCCCAATTCAACAGTGATTAGTAACTGAGATCTGTGTCAGTGAAGCCGTGGCACCAGGAGTGTGAAGGAGCTTCCATCACCAATAGATCTGGAATAAAGAGCCTCAAGGTGGACTAAATTTCTCACATTTCACTTACTAGATAGGAATTAATTTACTCTTCTCTTGTAGAGCAGACTTGGAAATGAGCTGTGTTGTCACATGGAAGATCAGCGACATGTTTCCACGTGGGGGAAGAAGTGGGCATGCCCCATCCTTCCCACTTATACAACCTCAGCTGCCACCACAGCAGAACGTTGTCTTGGGGACAACAAGGTTAGACAGGCTGTCTCCCCCAGGAATAACTCCTTATTCAGATTAACTCACTGTAAGTGCTCCATGTGACCAGCAACCAGAAATTGGAAGCCTCCAAAAGGGACAGCATGCCACTATTTTGTGTGTAGCAGGATAACAGGAGCAGAGGAAGTATCCCTGGCTCAGCTATGATCATCATCTATCAGGACAGATGTGCCATTTTATCTAGGTTTTTGGGTCGGTGGGTGTGTTTCCCTAAACCCTCTAAAGCAAATACTTCAGTGCTACTGTCATTTGGGCCCTATTTTTTTTCCCCAAGGACACTTCGTGTTATGCTTCATTTGGGCCAGATGTTCAAATCAGTGTATCTGTTCGTCTTCGCTAAGAACACAACAATTATTTATTTGTCCTTCCAGCACACGTAGCAGAGAAGAGCAGCTGCTGACATGCAGCGAATGACAGATAGCTGATGCCCTTCTGCAAAACCACCAGCATCCCAGCAAACCAGGATACAAAAGGGGGTGGTACCCTCATTCAATCCCTATGTGACAGACCGTCTACAGGCTCCTTAATTTTAAACCCTAAATGAATAGCTTAAACAGATGTAGATTTCATGTGACAGGAGAGACAGGAAGATATGAGGCTTTATATTCTTCAGATGTCTACTTTTGCTGTACTGACTGTTAAAAAGTTATGTGTAACTTCAAGAAGAAAGGCACTAGAAGCTTCTTAGCAGAGGGTAATCCCAATCTTCTGGAGATTTAACGAGATGTAGCTCACAGAATCTTCTGGCTCCGTCTGCTGTTAATTGAATCAAAGTCAGTAAAAGTCTTCCTGTACTTTGGTGTGAATTTTCTGGATGTGAACCCAGCCATATTAAATATGAGCCTCACAGATGTTGTCTCATCACTATCATGGTATTTATCAGACATGGGAATAACTTCTTTTATACTGGCCTGGATGACAAGCTTAGCACATTTACATGGGAACAAGGCAACACATACTATAGACTTTCACACCAGCCAAATTTTTGTTTGTGACGGCATTCAGCTCGTTATGGCACACGTAAAGGTATTTGGTACCCAGCTTACTCTCCAAGGTAGCAGGTCATTGCTATTGTACCCAATCCCTACGATCTTTTTTCTGCCTTTAGGATTCAGGCTCTGACTTGGGAATTCGGATCTTTGCTTCTCTGTGCTGATGATAAGAAGGCCACTGCCATGAAATACTCAGGCCATTCCAAATAGTCACCCCCTTTTTGCAGGAAACTTCACTGAAGCTGGGTTCTCATGGCTGGTACCTGCCCATCCTCCTGTCCGGGATTTGCAAACCTGCAAGTTCCTTTTGCCACAGCCAAAGCATGCCCAGGCCATTGGCAGTATCTTAAATAAGCCAGTTAGCTCACTGATTTTCACTGTTTCTTTGTTCCAATGTAAGCATTTTAACGTCCACAAATTTCTCTTGAAATTCCACTTTGCTCAAAAATTGATGGACCTTCAAGGGAGATTTCAATACAATTCTCACAATTATTAGTAAGTACGGTAGCCAGAAAAATCAGCATAGATGTAAAAGATTTGAGGAGCAAAATAAAAATATTCATCTAGTTGACCTATATAGAATCTGCATTCAAAAACTGGACAGTAAAACTGTACATCTCACAGATTTTGATGAGTAATGTTTTTATTGTTATTCAGTCTTAAGTTTTTTAAAATTTTCAGCATAATTTCTCTTTTGATTAATGAATTCCCTAGAAGTATGTTTTCAAACCAATTATATGGAAATTTAAACATTTACCGTTTTGTTATTAATTTTTAGATTAGTGATATTATGGTCAGAGAATGTGAATGGGATCCATAGCTACCTGTTTTTTGAAATGTGTTGAGACTTTCTTTATGGCTTAGAATATAGCCATTTATATATTTGACTCATATATGCTTGAGAAGCCCACGTACACCCCAATTTTTAGATGTAGAATTTTATACAGGCCAGAATAATTTTTTCAGCTTCATTGAGCTTTACTTGACAAATAAAAGTATATTTAAGTGTAAAATGTGATGATTTGACGTACATACACATTGTGAAAGGATTCCTACAACTGAGTTAATTAACACATCCATTACCTCACATATTTATTTACCTTTTTTTGTGTGAGAACTCAAGTTCTACTCTCAGCAAATTTCAATTATACAGTACAATCTTATCAACTATATTCTGCCTTAGATCCTCAGAACTTATTTATCTTATAACTCAAAGTTTGTACCCTTTTACCAACTTCTCATTTCCCCCATCCCATAGCTACTGGCAATCATCATTTTATGCTCTGTTTCCATGAACTTGACTTTTTTTTTTTTTAACATCCCACATATAAGCGATACCATTCAGTATTTGTTTTGTTTTTGTCTGGCTTCTTTAGCATAATGCCCTCCATGTTCACCTATGTTGTCACAAATGGGAGGATTTCCTTCTATTTAAAGGCTGACTATTGTTCCATTATATGGAACAGTATATATTGTTTTGTATTTTGTTATGATTTTGTCGTTAACAGATTGTTTATGTTAAGTGGAGCACAGGGTGTCGGATTGTGAGCTGAAGTTTAACAATAGACCAGGAGAGAAATTGAAATAGAGAATTTTATTACTCATAGGTCCTGGAGGAGGTACATGGCAAGCCTAGAGGAACCATATGGAGAGGTAAAGGCGGAGTGAAGACAGAAAGACAGAATGTGGGGTGCATGCCTTTGTTAGGGTCTTTGGGTAGAATGCTTTGGGGTTCCCGGGCTAAGGCTGGATTGGCCAATTAGAGCCAAAAGAGTGAGGTTTTGGTAAGCCCCACCAGGGTCTTACTAAGGAGCACATGAGAGGAAGGCACTGGGAAACAAGCAAGGAGGACCGCTGATCACAAGGGCTGCTGGGGAAGTCATATCAGGAACTTAACATTTACTTGTGACTCTGTGGGCCACAAATCAGGACATGTGCTTCCATGGGTTTAAGGTTACTGCAGGCCCCTTGACTAAACAAAATGGATGCTGAGGCAGCAATACCGTGGATCAGCTTAGCTAAACTCCACAATATACCCCATTTAAAAAAATCCATTCATCTGTGGACAGACACTTAGGTTGTTTCCATACCTTGGCTATTATGAATAATGCTGCAATAAACATGGGCATTAAGATATCTCTTTGAGATAGTGATTTTTTTTCCATTGGAACCTCCATACCGTTTTCCATAGTGGCTATACCAGTTTGCATTCCCACCAATAGTGTTCAAGGGTTCCCTTTCCTTCACATTCTTACCAGCATTTGTTATCTCTTGCCTTTTTGATAATAGGCATCTAAACAGGTGTGAGGTGTTATCTCATTGTGGTTTGATTTGCATTTTCCTGATGATTAGTCATGTTGAGCAACTTTTAATGTACCTGTTGACCATTTGTATGTCTTCTTTGGAAAAATGTATATTCAGGTTCTTTGCCTATTTTTTAATTATTATTATTATTATTTTTGCTATTGAGTTGTACGAGTTCTTTGTATATTTGGGTATTAAATCCTTATTAGATATGTAGTTTGCAAATATTTTCTCCCCATCCATAGAATGTATTTTCATTTTGTTGATGGTTTCATTTGCTGTTTAGTAGCTTTTTAGTTTGATGTAGTCCCACTTGTTTATTTTTGCTTTTATTGCCTTTGCTTTTGGTGCTATATTAAAAAAATCATTGCCAATATCAATGTCAAGGAGCTTACCCCTATATTTTATTCTGGGAGTTTTACAGTTCCAGGTCTTATGTCCAAGTCTTTAATCCATTTTGAGTTGATTTTCACGTGTGGTGTAAAATAGAGGTCCAGCTTCATACTTTTGCAAGTGGATATCCACTTTTCCCAGGACCATTTATTGAAGAGACTATCCTTTTCCCACTGTATATTCTTGGTGCTTTTGTCAAAAATCAATTGACCATATATGCATGGAGTAATTACTGGGCTTTCTATTTTGTTCCATTGATCTATGTGTCGGTTTTTATGCCAATACCATACTGTTTTGATTAATAAATCTTTGTAATGTAGTTTGAAATCAGGAAGTGTGATGACTTCAGCTTTGTTCTTCTTTTTCAGGATTGCTTTGACTACTCAAAGTATTCCATGGCTCCATATAAATTTTAGGATTGTTCATTGTATTTCTGTGCAAATTCCAATGAAAGTTTGATAGGGATTTCATAGAATCTGTAGATTGCTTTGGGTAACATGGACATTTTAACATTATTAATTCTTCCAATGTATGAATATGGACTATCTTCCCATTTATTTTTGTCTTCAATTTCTTTCACCAACATCTTATAGATTTTTTGTTTTTTTTTTTTGTTTTGTTTTTGTTTTTTGGACAGTTCCACAACTGGGATATTTTAATATAAATACTATAAAAATAATACATACAACAAAAAAAATGCAGACTGGTAATAGGTGATATAAGATAGAAGGGAAAAATCCTCCTCACTACTCCAATCTTCTAATGTCACAACTGTAAACACAACAGTTTCTTTAAAATGCTGAAATTTATAAGTATTCTAACAAGTCCCAAGGCTTTGTTCCTTCTGTATTGGTTTGTTTAAGAGAGTGTTGAGATACATTTAAAATATTAATCATCCCTACTGTTAGAGTAGGAATGAAACTTAATTTCATAATAAAATATAGTTAACACTGGGTTGTTAAAAGCCCCATTTTCTTCACATTTTATATTATTCTTCCTTACTAAAATAATATTGCTCAGTTTGATCCCTGGTCAGGGAACTAAGACCCTGCATGACATGCAGCATGACCAAAAGAAAATTAAAGTACAAAATAACATTGCTCAAAATATATCCTATCCCTATTGATCAGCAAGATTTTATAGTCTTGTCTTGCAAGTGTAGCACATATATAATTAAGCAGTTGGCAAACATACAGAGATTGAGTACAAATAAGGCCCACAATGTACTGTTGTATAATGCATTTACCAACAGGTTGAATGAACCAGTTGTTACATTTAACAGCAAGAAAAAATTAACTGGTTTCTGTTCATTGCTATGATTAAACAAAGAGTGGGTTCCTTTCTTTTAGCTTCAGAGACTTGAGATTCTGAATGCTTTTTATGTGCAGCAGGTGACTACATAAGTTTCCAAGAACATAGTACTGCTGCCCCTTTAATTAGAAGTTTGGCAGTGCTCAAAATTATATCACCCACTATTAAACTACTAAGGAGGATCAGGCAAGAAGCAACTGTCCAAATAAAAAGGCTAAATTGGCCATTCTTCGAGATGCTACCCTACATTTACCTGAACTGTGTAAAGAGATATGAAGAGGCCAATAGCTGTCAGTAGAATACAATATGCTACTTTTATCCAGTCTTTGATATGTGATTTTTTTTAAAGCACATATGACCCTTTTTGAAAACCAGCCATTATTTCTTTTTCCAAAGGTTCATTGTTAGTATTTGGAAATGCAACTTTTTTTGTATATTGATTTTGTACCCTTCAACTTTACTAAATTTGTTTATTAGTTCTAACAGTTTTTTGGTTGAGTTTTTAGGGTTTTCTATATATAAGATCATGTCATCTGCAAATAGAGACAGTTTTACTTCTTTCTTTCTAATTTAGATGCCTTTAATTTTTTTCTTGCCTAATTGCTCTGGCCAGAACTTCTGGTACTATGCTGAATCAAAGTAGCAATAGTGTATATCTTTGTCTTTTACCTAATCATAGAGGAAAAGCTTTTAGCTTTTCAACATTGAGTATGATATTAGCTGTGGGCTTGTCATATTATAGCCTTTACTATGGCAAGGTATATTCCATCTATACCTAATTTATTGAGAGTTTTTTCCTTATCATGAAAGGATGTTGAATTTTGTCAAATGTATTCTCTGCATCTATTGAGATGATCATACAGTTTTTAATCTTTTTTTTTTAAATTTTATTTATTTTTGGCTGCATTCAGTCTTCATTGCTGCGCGTGGTGGGTTTTCTCTAGTTGCAGAGAACTGGAGCTACTGTTCATTGCTGTGCGTGAGCTTCTCATTGCGGTGGCTTCTCTTGTTGTGGAGCATGGGCTCTAGAGCACAGGCTCAGTGGTTGTGGCACACAGGTTTAATTGCTCTGTGGCATGTGGGATCTTCCCAGACCAGGGCTCAAACCCGTGTCCCCTGCATTGGCAAGCAGATTCTTAACCACTGTGCCACCAGGGAAGTCCCCAGTTTTTAATCTTTATTTTGTTAATGTTGTGTATCACATTTATTGATTTGTGTATGTTGAACCATCCTTGCATTCCAGGAGTAAATCCCACTTGATCATGGTGTAATATTATTTTCATGTACTACTGAATTCGTTTGCTCTTTTTCTTTTTTATAAATTTATTTATTTATTTATTTATTTTATTTTTGGCTGCATTGGGTCTTCGTTGCTGCATGCGAGCTTTCTCTGCTTGTGGTGAGTGGGGGCTACTCTTTGTTGTGTTATGTGGGCTTCTCACTGCGGTGGCTTCTCTTGTTGTGGAACACGGGCTCTAGGCTCGCAGGCTTCAGTAGTTACAGCACGTAGGCTAAGTAGTCGTGGCTTGTGGGCTCTAGAGTGCAGGCTCAAAAGTTGTGGCGCACGGGCTTAGTTGCTCCGCAGCATGTGGTATCTTCCCAGACCAGGGCTCGAACCTGTGTCCCTTGCATTGGCAGGCGGATTTTTAACCACTGCGCCACCAGGGAAGTCCTGTTTGCTCTTTTTTGTTGAGGATTTTTGTATCTATGTTCATAAGACATATTGGCCTGCAGTTTTCTTTTCTTGTAGTGTCCTTGTCTGTCTTTTGTGTCAGGGTAATGCTGGCCTCGTAAATGAGTTTGGAAGGGCTCTCTCTTCAATTTTTGACAAGAGTTGGAGAAAAATTAGTGTTAATTCTCTTATAAATCTTTGTTAGAATTTACCAGAGAAGTCATCTGTTTCTTTGTTGGGAGGGTCTTGATTACTGATTCAATCTCCTTAGTTGTTATTGGTCTGTTCAGATTTTCTATTTTTTATGATTTAGTCTTAGTAAGTTGGATGTTTCTATGAATTTATTTATTTCTTCCAGGTTATCTAATTTGTTGGCATATTGTTGTTCATAGTAGTTTCTTATGATCCTTAGCATTTCTGTCTTATCAGTTGAAATGTCTTCTCTTTCATTTCTCATTTTATTTGAGTCTCCTCTCTTTTTTTCTTAGTCTATCTAATAATTTGTCAATTTTATTTACTTTTTCAAAAAAGCAGCTCTAAGTTTTATTGATCTCTTCTGTTGTATTTCTAGTCTCTATTATATTTATTTATGCTCTAATCTTTGCCATTGCCTTCCTCTATTAACTTTGGACTTAGTTTTTTTCTTTTTTTTCTAGTTACATTAGGTGTAAAGTTAGATTGTTTATTTGAGATTTATTTCTTAATGTAGGCGTTTATTGCTATAAACTTTCCTCTTAGAACACTTTTGCTGCATCCCATAAGTTTTGCTGTGTTGTGATTCCATAATCATTTGTTTCAATATATTATTTGATTCCCGTTTTGATTTCTTCTTTGACCCATAGGTGTTCAGAAACATGTTGTTTAATCTCCACATATTTATGGATTTTCTAGTTTTCTTCTTATAATTTATTTCTGGTTTCCTACCATTGTGATCATAAAAGATGCTTGATATTGTTTCAATCTTCTTAAGTTTATTAAGGCTTGTTTTGTGGCCTAATGTATGATCTATCCTGGGACTGTTCCTTCTGTGCTTGAGAAGAATGTGTATTCTGCTGTTATTGGATAGAATGTTTGGTATATGCCTGTTAGGTCCATCTGTTCTGACATGTAGTTTAAGTCCAATGTTTACTTATTAATTTTATGTCTGGATGATCTATCCATTGTTAAAAGTGAGGTATTAAAATCCCCTACTACTATTGTATTGCTGTCTATTTTCCCTTCAGACCTGTTAATATTTGTTTTGAATAATTTAGGTGGTCCTTGGCTTATTTTTTTTTCATTTTCTACACATTTTGTTTGTTTTCTTTTGAAGAAGTGGAGTTAGGTATATATTTTTTTGAATTTTATTTTATTTATTTTTTATACAGCAGGTTCTTATTAGTTATCTCTTTTATACATATTAGTGTATACATGTCAATTCCAATCTCCCAATTCATCCCACCATCACCACTCCTGCCCCCGCCACTTTCCAACCTTGGTGTCCATATGTTTGTTCTCTACATCTGTGTCTCTATTTCTGCCCAGCAAACCGGATCATCTGTACCATTTTTCTAGGTTCCACATATATGCGTTAATATATGATATTTGTTTTTCTCTTTCTGACTTACTGCACTCTGTATGACAGGCTCTAGATCCATCCACGTCTCTACAAATGACCCAATTTCATTCCGTTTAATGGCTGAATAATATTCCATTGTATATAGGTACCACATCGTCTTTATCCATTCATCTGTGGATGGGCATTTAGGTTGCTTCCGTGACCTGGCTATTGTAAATAGTGCTGCAATGAACACTGGGATGCATGAATTATGGTTTTCTCCGGTATATGCCCAGTAGTGGGATTGCTGGGTAATACAGTAATTCTATTGTTAGTTTTTTAAGGAACCTCCATACTATTCTCCATAGTGGCTATATCAATTTACATTCCCACCAACAGTGCAAGAGGGTTCCCTTTTCTCCACACCCTCTCCAGCATTTGTTGTTTGTAGATTTTCTGATGATGCCCATTCTAACTGGTGTGAGGTGATACCTCATTGTAGTTTTGATTTGCATTTCTCTAATAATTAGTGATGTTGAGCAGCTTTTCATGTGCTTCTTGGCCATTTATATGTCTTCTTTGGAGAAATGTCTACTTAGGTCTTCTGCCCATTTTTTGACTGGGTTTTTTGTTTTCTTAATATTAAGCTGCATGAGCTGTTTATATATTTTGAAGATTAATCCTTTGTCCGTTGATTCATTTGCAAATATTTTCTCCCATTCTGAGGGTTGAATTTTCGCCTTGTTTGTAGTTTCCTTTGCTTTGAAAAAGCTTTGAAGTTTCATTAGGTCCCATTTGTTTATTTTTGTTATTTCCATTACTCTAGGAGGTGCATCAAAAAAGATCTTACTGTTATTTATGTCATAGAGTGTTCTTCCTATGTTTTCCTCTGAGTTTTATAGTGTCCAGTCTTACATTTAGGTCTCTAATCCATGTTGAGTTTATTTTTGTGTATGGTGTTAGGAAGTGTTCTAATTTCATTCTTTTACATGTAGCTGTCCAGTTTTCCCAGCCCCACTTATTGTAGAGGGTGTCTTTTCTCCATTGTCTATCCTTGCCTCCTTTGTCAGAGATTAGTTGACCATAGGTGCGTGGGTTTATCTCTAGGCTTTCTATCCTGTTCCATTGATCTATATTTCTGTTTTGTGCCAGTACTATATTGTCTTGATTACTGTAAGCTTGCAGTATAGTCTGATGTCAGCGAGTCTGATTCCTCCATCTCTGTTTTTTTCCCTCAAGGTTGCTTTGGCTATTTGTGGTCTTTTGTGTCTCCATACAAATTTTAACATTTTTTGTTCTAGTTCTGTAAAAAATGCCACTGCTAATTTGATAGGGATTGCATTGAATCTGTAGATTGCTTTGGGTAGTATAGTCATTTTCACAATATTGATTCTTCAATCCAAGAACATGGTATATCTCTCCATCTGTTTGTGTCATCTTTAATTTCTTTCATCAGTGTCTTATAGTTTTCTGAGTACAGGTCTTTTACCACCTTAGGTAGGTTTATTCCTAGGTATTTTGTTCTTTTTGTTGCAGTGGTGATTGGGATTGTTTCCTTAATTTCTCTTTCTGATATTTCATTGTTAGTGTATAGGAATGCAAGAGATTTCTGTGCATTAATTTTGTATCCTACAACTTTACCAAATTCATTGATTAGCTCTAGTAGTTTTCTGGTGCCATCTTTAGGATTCTCTATGTATAGTATCAGGTCATCTGCAAACAGTGACAGTTTTACTTCTTCTTTTCCAATTTGTATTCCTTTCTTTCTTTTTCTTCTCTGATTGCCGTGGCTAGGACTTCCAAAACTATGTTGAATAATAGTGGTGAGAGTGGACATTCTTGTCTTGTTCCTGATCTTAGAGGAAATGGTTTCAGTTTTTCATCATTGAGAATGATGTTTGCTGTGGGTTTGTCATATGTGGCCTTTATTATGTTGAGGTAGGTTCCATCTATGCCCACTTTCTGGAGAGTTTTTACCATAAATGGGTGTTGAATTTTGTCAAAAGCTTTTTCTATTGAGATGATCATATGCTTTTTATTCTTCAATTTGTTAATATGGTGTATCAGATTGATTGATTTGCATATATTGAAGAATCCCTGCATCCCTGGGATAAATCCCATTTGACAATGGTGTATGATACTTTTAATGTGTTGTTGGATTCTGTTTGATAGTATTTTGTTGAGGATTTTTGCATCTATATTCATCAGTGATATTGGTCTGTAATTTTCCTTTTTTGTAGTATCTTTTTCTGGTTTTGGTATCAGGGTGATGGTGGCCTCATAGAATGAGCTTGGGAGTGTTCCTTCCTATGCAGTTTTTTGGAAGAGTTTGAGAAGTATGGGTGTTAGCTCTTCTCTAAATGTTTGATAGAATTCACCTGTGAAGCCATCTGGCCCTGGACTTTTGTTTGTTGGAAGATTTTTTATCACAGTTTCAATTTCATTACCTGTGATTGGTCTGTTCATATTTTCTATTTCTTCCTGGTTCAGTCTTGGAAGGTTATACCTTTGTAAGAATTTGTCCATTTTTTCCAGGTTGCCCATTTTATTAGCGTATAGTTGCTTGTAGTAGTCTCTTAGGATGCTTTGTATTTCTGCAGTGTATGTTGTGACTTCTCCTTTTTCATTTCTAATTTTATTGATATGAATCCTCTCCCTCTTTTCCTTGATGAGTCTGGCTAAAGGTTTATCAATTTTGTTTATCTTCTCAAAGAACCACCTTTTAGTTTTATTGATCTTTGTTATTGTTTTCCTTGGTTCTATTTCATTTATTTCTTCTTTGATCTTTATGATTTCTTTCCTTCTACTAACGTTGGGTATTGTTTGTTCTTCTTTCTCTATTTCTTTTAGGTGTAAGGTTAGATTGTTTATTTGAGATTTTTCTTGTTTCTTGAGGTAGGATTGTATTGCTATCAGCTTCCCTCTTAGCACTGATTTTGCTGCATCCCATAGGCTTTGGATCGTTGTGTTTTTGTTGTCATTTGTCTCTACGTATTTTTTGATTTCCTCTTTGATTTCTTCAGTGATCTCTTGGTTATTTAGTAACATATTGTTTAGCCTCCATGTGTTTGTGTTTTTTACATTTTTCCCCCTGTAATTGATTTCTAATCTCATAGTGTTGTGGTCGGAAAAGATGCTTGATATGATTTCAATTTTCTTAAAATTACCGAGGCTTGATTTGTGACCCAAGATGTGATCTATCCTGGAGAATGTTCCGTGTGCCCTTGAGAAGAAAATGTAATCTGCTGTTTTTGGATGGAATGTCCTATAAGTATCAATTAAATCTATCCCATCTATTGTGTCATTTAAAGCTTGTGTTTCCTTATTAATTTTCTGTCTGGATGATCTGTCCACTGGTGTAAGTGAGGTGTTAAAGTCCCCCACTATTATTGTGTTACTGTTGATTTCCTCTTTTATAGCTGTTAGCAGTTGCCTTATGTACTGAGGTGCTCCTATGTTGGGTGCATATATATTTATAATTGTTATATCTTCTTCTTGGATTGATCCCTTGATCATTATGTAGTGTCCTTCCTTGTCTCTTGTAACATTCTTTATTTTAAAGTCTACTTTACCTGATATGAGTATTACTACTCCAGCTTTCTTTTGATTTCCATTTGCATGGAATATCTTTTTCCATCCCCTCACTTTCAGTCTGTATGTGTCCCTATGTCTGAAGTGGGTCTCTTGTAGACAGCATATATATTGGTCTTGTTTTCATATCCATTCAGCAAGCCTTTGTCTTTTGGTTGGGGCACTTAATCCATTCACGTTTAAGGTAATTTTCGATATGTATGTTCATATTACCATTTTCTTAATTGTTATTGGTTTTTGTAGGTCCTTTTCTTCTCTTGTGTTTCCCACTTAGAGAAGTTCCTTTAGCATTTGTTGTAGAGCTTGTTTGGTGGTACTGAATTATCTTAGCTTTTGCTTGTCTGTAAAGGTTTTGATTTCTCTGTTGAATCTGAATGAGATCCTTGCCGGGTAGAGTAATCTTGGTTGTAAGTTCTCCCCTTTCATCTCTTTAAATGTATCATGCCACTCCCTTCTGGCTTGTAAAGTTTCTGCTGAGAAATCAGCTGTTAACCTTATGGGAATTCCCTTGTATGTTATTTGTTGTTTTTCCCTTGTTGCTTTCAATAATTTTTCTTTGTCTTTAATTTTTTTCAGTTTGATTACTATGTGCCTCAGCGTGTTTCTCCTTGTGTTTATCCTGCCTGGGACTCTCTGTGCTTCCTGGACTTGGGTGGCTATTTCCTTTCCCATATTAGGGAAATTTTTGACTATAATCTCTCTAAATATTTTCTCGGGTCCTTTCTCTCTCTCTTCTCCTTCTAGGACCCCTATAATGCAAATCTTGTTGCAGTTAATATTGAGGCCTCTTAGACTGTCTTCATTTCTTTTCATTCTTTTTTCTTAATGTGTTCTGTGGCAGTGAATTCCACCATTCTGTCTTCCAGGTCACTTATCCATCCTTCTGCCTCAGTTATTCTGCTATTGATTCCTTCTAGTGTATTTTTCATTTCAGTTATTGTAATGTTCATCTCTGTTTGTTCTTTAATTCTTCTAAATGTTTGTTCTTTAATTATTCTAGGTCTTTGTTAAACATTTCTTGTATCTTCTGAATCTTTGCCTACATTCTTTTTCTGAAGTCCTGGATCATCTTTACTATCATTATTCTGAATTTTTTTTGGAAGCTTTCCTATCTCCACTTCATTTAATTGTTTTTCTGGGATTTTCTCTTGTTCCTTAATCTGGTACATAGCCCTCTGCCTTTTCGTCTTGTCTATCTTTCTGTGAATGTGGGTTTTGTTCCACAGGCTGCAGAATTGTAGTACTTCATGCTTCTGCTCTCTGCCCTCTGGTGGCTGAGGCTATCTAAGAGGCTTGTGCAAGCTTCCTGATGGGAAGGACTGGTGATGGGTAGAGCTGGGTGTTGCTCTGGTGGGCAGAGCTCAGTAAAACTTTAATCTGCTTGTCTGCTAATGGGTCAAGCTGGGTTCCCTCCCTGTTGGTTGTTTGGCCTGAGACAACCCAGCACTGGAGCCTACCTGGCTCTTTGGTTGGGCTAATGGCGGACTCTGGGAGGGCTCATGCCAAGGAGTACTTCCCAGAACTTCTGCTTCCAGTGTCCTTGTCCCCACAGTGAGCCACAGCCACCCCCCAACCCCCCCCCCACAGGAGACCCTCCAACACTAGCAGGTAGGTCTGGTTCAGTCTCCTATGGGGTCACTGCTCCTTCCCCCAGGTCCTAATGTGCACACTACTTTTCGTGTGCCCTCCAAGAGTCGAGTCTCTGTTTCCCCCAGTCCTGTCAAAGTCCTGCATTCAAATCCTGCTAGCCTTCAACGTCTGATTCTCTGGGAATTCCTCCTCCTTTTGCCAGAACCCCAGGTTGGGAAGCCTGACATGGGGCTCAGAACCTTCACTCCAGTGGGTGGACTTCTGTGGTATAAGTGTTCTCCAGTGTATGAGTCACCCACCCAGCAGTTATGGGATTTGATTTTATTGTGATTGCACCCCTCCTACCGTCTCATTGCGGATTCTCCTTTGTCTTTGGATATGGGGTATCTTTTTTTGTGAATTCCAGTGTCTTCCTGTCAATGATTGTTCAGCAGTTAGTTGTGAATCCAGTGCTCTCGCAAGAGGGAGTGAGTGCACATCCTTCTACTCCGTCATCTTGAACCTAGTGGAGTTAGATATATCTTAGTTTTTGTGAATTGTAACCCCAGAGAATATGTCCCATCTGTGTTCTGTTTTTACAGTAGGAGCTCCTAGGCTCATGATAGAAAAATGCAGTCTTAGAGCCCATATTGAGTTTTAACATAACTACATCCTTTTCTTATTTTTTTTCCTTTTACCCAGCAGGAGATAACTGTGGGAAGAACCAGATCAGTTATAGACAAAATAAAGAAACTCTAATTTCCTTTGCAATTTGGCTACAATTTAAACACAATAAGCAATTTTCTGGCTAGAATATGAAAGGATGTAGAAAATCTTTGTTCCCATGGTAACACCAAAAGTTTAGATACTATAAAACTTGTACTTATGTATGAAACTATTGAAGAGAAGTGGATGTAAGAAAATCCCAGATGGACTGATTTTCAGAGAGAAGACCTCTTTATATATGACTATCAAAAATGGCAGTGTCTGGAGGCAACGTTGGAGAAGAAAGCCTGCCAAGACTGAGATAGATGAAAGATTAACAATGGTGGGAACAGGTTGGAGAGACTGGAGTCTAGAAGACTCTCAAATGCAGCAATATTTACTTGGAATAACAATTTTCCCTGGCTTACCAATCCTGTTTTGCTGAGTAAAGGGCAGTGATTGTGGACCTAGTCTAGAGAATACATGAGACTAGATGATATACTCTAGTCTCATGTATTCACAAGGTGCCTAGAAAAAAGGGCTCTTCTACCATGGGTTCAAAAGATGAAACTGAGTTCCAACTCCCATCAGATCCCAGGATTAAACATTGATAAGATCAAAGAAGTTGGACTTAGGCAGGAACAGCTGTGGCATTGGGAGGAAGGCTAACCAGAGATGAAGTCAATATTAAAAATTGTTGCCTTAGGCCAAGACTAACTTGATGCATAGTGATATCTGACTAAACACGTTTTCACTTTAGTAGCCACATATTGGAATGAGATTGCACATTCTTGGAAATAAATATAAAGCAAAAGAGTTGTATAATTAAATTTCCACTGCTATCTATAAACAATGTCCAATATATCATAAAGCACTGTGAAATATGTGATGAAAATGGAACACATAAAAACAAACCAAAGAAACATATCCACAGAAATGCAGATACTGGAATTAGCAGAAAAAAAGCTTAAAACTAGTATCATAAGTATATTTGGCTTGTGACACTGGCTTGGGCTAGCTCTGTCCCTCAAGTAAAGATCACTGCTCCTCTCAAATTGACTGACTCTGTATGGCTCTTTCTCATTCCAGGTTCCAGTAACAACCCCCTCTCCTTGGTCATTAATGCATTTTGGTAGAAATAATGGCTACCAAAAAAAAAAAAAAAAAACCCTCACAAAAGCAAAACCTTTACAGGTAAATTTTTTTTAAAATTTATTTTATTTTATTTATTTTTTTATTTTTGGCTGCATTGGGTCTTCGTTGTTGTGCGCAAGCTTTCTCTAGTTGCGGCGAGTGGGGGCTACTCTTCATTGCGGTGTGCAGGCTTCTCATTGCGGTGGCTTCTCGTTGTGGAGCACTGGCTCTAGGCACGCAGGCTTCAGTAGTTGTGGCATGCAGGCTTAGTAGTTGTGGCTCGTGGGCTCTACAGCTCAGGCTCAGTAGTTGTGGCTCACGGACTTAGTTGCTCCACAGCATGTGGGATCTTCCCAAACGAGGGCTTGAACCCATGTCCCCTGCACTGGCAGGCGGATTCTTAACCACTGCACCACGAGGGGAGCCCCCTTTACAGGTAAATTTTAACAATTGACTTGTCAATTAGTTTTTACCATATATAATTTTTTCATATGAAAAAGAAGTGATCCCAATGAGTATACTTTTAATAAAAATATAAAGTTGGGAAACAATAATTTATTTAATTGTGGTCTTAGAATAATGAAATTAAATTGGCTTAATGGAATTTACTTGGTATACTTTCTCATAGATATTTTAATTTGAAGATTTAAGTAGAGCAACTCCCAAAAGCTGGAGGAAATAGGATTTTTAGACTACAAATGCAACGTAGAGATCTCATTTAAGGCTGACTGTAACTATGGGAAAAAATATGGAGGAAGTAACTCAGAGTCAGATAAAATCCTACACTTACAGCAAAGTCTTATTACAACGTTCCCCACATTAATGTAGTTTACTTACAAGGTACCAAATTGAGTTTGCCTACTCTTCTTAAAGTGGTGGGTTAAGATGTGTCCCAACAGATGAACAGCTCTTACTGCAGGTGACTGTCCACATCAGGCACTGGGGTTTTGATTCAGAATGGAGGGAAGCTTAGCTACATAGAATTTTCAGAAGAATTTCGTTTTAGACACCTGAGAAGCTGTAACTTGATGCTTGTGAATGTCTATATTTCACCACTAGATGTCACCGGGAGATAAGCAGTTACTGATCAGACTGTAGCTTATTGGAAGTTTTCTTATGAAAAAATTGATCGATTTTGTGAATATATTTTTTGTTTGTTTGCTCATAAAAACCTGGTAGTATCAGACACCTCTTATGTCCTGTGTCACATCTTCTAGCCCTCTATTTTTTCCCCAGCCATTGCTAAGGCAACTGGTTAGAGAGCCTAACTTGATCTGCACTGGGTATCTTGCATTTTTGCACTATGGCTTTTCTCATGATGTGGTTGGGACACCTGTGAGCAGCTGCTTATCACGTTTGGATGCTCAAAACTGCAAGTGTGTGAGAATTAACACTCCTCGGGGCAATCCTTGACGATTAGGGAACAGGGGTCATGGATATGTGCTCCCCTTATCTGCCTCAGGCTGATAACACAGAGCCACAATCTGCGGGATTCATCAGAGGGTTCCAGTGGGATCAGATCCTAGTTTTCCATAGTGGTGGCCAATCTGATAATACACCATTTTACTGGCTTTCTATCCTTTCCTGTTTTACTGAGTGTCCCACTCCTAATACCTGGCATCATGCCCCTAAATAAAGTCTTACCTATAAAGCTCCCTTTGTCATTGCAGTGTACTTTGACTTTCTCTCCTTTCCTATTTTAGATCTGCTTTCCTGAAGGGACATAAGCACAATCCACTACCCTGATAAAGAATATTTTCAGCTGCCAGAAATCTCCCTCTTGCTTCCACTTCCCAGTTAACATCTTTTAAGGACAACAAATACTCTGATCTCCATGTCCAGAGTTTAGTTTTGATTCTATTTTTGAACTTCATGTTACTAGAATCATACAGTAAGACTTATTTTGTGTTGGCCTTCTCTCACTCAACATTATTTTTGTGATTTTATTCATGTTGTGACATGCAGCAGTAATTTATTATTTTTCATTGCTGTGTAGTATACCATTGTGTGAATATACCAAAATTTATTCATTCTACTGTGGATAGACATTCAAATTATTTCCAGATTTTAGGTGTGTTGGACAATGCTGTTTTGAACATTTTTGTACATGTTTTTTGTGAACATAAACACTCATTTCTCTTGGAATATACATGTAAATGAAATCCTGGGTCACAGGTTATGTATAATTTTTACATTCAATAAATACTGACAAACAGGTTTTCAGTGTTTATACCAATCTACCTTCCAGCTTATCCACATCCTAATTCATATTTGATATATTAACCCTTTTAATTTTAACCCTTCTGGCGTGGGTGTAGAGCATCCAATTGTTATTTTGGTTCATGTTTCCCTGTTGACTAATTGTACTTAACATATTTTCATATGCCTTTGAGCTATTTATATACACTCTTTTGTGAAGTACCAGTTTAAGGTTTTAGCTATTTGTGTGGTGTGTGTGTGTGTGTGTGTGTGTGTGTGTGTGTGTGTGTGTGTCTATGGTGGGGAGAGGATTCAGTCTTTTAATTGTTGAATTGAAGTTCTTTATAATTTCTGTATACAAATCCTTTGTTGGATATGCATTGTGATATTTTCTGCAAGTCTTGGTTTACTCTTCACTCTCTTAAAGTTGTATTTTGATGAAAAGGATTTCTTGTTAATGGGATACAGTTTATTGACATTTTTCTTTATGACTCTTTTATTCTACTCTTGTAATTTATTTACCCCTACCCCAAGGTCATGAGATATTCTCCTTAATCTATGGTTCTCAAACTTGAGTGGACATCAGAATCATCTGGAAGGCTTTTTAAAGTGTATCTTGTTGGGACCCACCTCCAGAGTTTCTAATTCTTTAGGTCAGGGAAGAGGCCGAAGAATTTCCATTTCTTATGACTTCCAAATGATGCTGATTCTTCTGGTCTGAGGATCCCACTTTGCAAGCCTCTGTACAATTTTATCTTTGAGAAGCTTAACTACTTTACTTCTTACATTTATATCTATAATATACCTGGATTTAATTTTTGTGTACAGTATGAAATAGGGGTAAAATTGTATTTTTTCAATATTAGTTAATTGATTAATAACACTGATATGCAGTACCAATTGTGTTGTAATTTCAGTGTCCATATGTAAGTATATGGGTCTGTTTCTGGACTCCTTATTCTGATCCTTTCTTCTATAAGTCTTTCCTTGCACTAATGCAATGTAGTAAAGTAATCTTATTTACTCTAGGTTTATACTAAATCTTGATAACCACTAGAGTGACTCTTCCTACTTTTCTCTTCTTCTTTAAGTGCATCTTGTGAAAGGAGAGGAAAAATATAATGTTGATTTTTGGGCTTAATAAAGAAAAGTGAGACTTATTTCTACATGTTAAAAAACAGAGATGTCTATTTAAGTGTAAATACTGGGGTGACAATTATTAATAATAAAACAATACAGAATTATAGACTTTTTGGAAGTTAGAGGTTACTTTCATAAGCCATAGCAACAGTCTCTGAAGTCTAGATATCTATAGGACACATCTGTTAAAAAACAAATTTGAGGGCTTCCCTGGTGGTGCAGTGGTTGAGAATCTGCCTGCCAATGCAGGGGACACGGGTTCGAGCCCTGGTCTGGGAAGATCCCACATGCTGTGGAGCGACTAGGCCCGTGAGCCACAATTGCTGAGCCTGCGCGTCTGGAGCCCGTGCTCCGCAACAAGAGGGGCCGCGATAGTGAGAGGCCCGCGCACCGTGATGAAGAGTGGCCCCCGCTTGCCGCAACTAGAGAAAGCCCTCGCACAGAAACGAAGACCCAACACAGCCATTAAAAAAAAAAAAAAAAAAAAAAAAACTATTTAAAAAAAAAAACTAAAAATCAGTAAGACTTTGAAAAGTGAAAGAGGTAAAGTGAAGAAGATTTTGAAAGTGAATATATCCTGTGTTATGGGCTGAATTGTGTCTCCCTAAAATTCATATGTTGGAGCCTTAATGCCCAGCATCTCAGAACGCAGCTGTATTTGGAGAGAGGACCTTTGGAAAGGTAATTAAGTTAAGATGGGGCTGCTAGGGTGGCCCCTAATCTAATCTGAGTGGTATCCTTATAAGAAGAGGAAAGTCATACACACAAAGAATCAAGAGGATGTGCGTGCACAGAGGAAGGATGGTCTGAGGACATTGATGTGAGAAGATGGCCATCTACAAGCTGAAGAGAGAGACCTCAGGAGAAACCAAACCTGCTGACACCTTGATCTTGGACTTCTGGCCTCTAGAACACTGAGAAATAAATTTTTGTTGTTTGAGTCACTCAGTCTGTGGTAGTTGTTACGGCAACACTAGCCAACTAATACATCCCATGTTGGCAAAGTTTCTTTTAGGTGAGTAGCCATTAAGCAAGGTAGACAAGTAAACAAGCATATAACGACCATAGCAGGATAATAATTAAACTTTTAGGCAGCATTTTCAGAACATATGAGGGAAAATCAAAGTCTCCTTAAAATAGTTTTCGTAGAGGATGCTCTTAAGGAGAACTCTTGAGTAAACATATAGCAAAGAATGGTTTCACCTACTTTCTATCTGATTATGTGTCCCTACAAAATAAACTGGGAAAAAACGATATTAAATGTAATTGGCATGAGAGGAGGCACCTAATAGATGTGTTGACTATTATCCTTCTTATGTAGTGATTCTGAAACAGGTAAGAACCATTAAGCAGCATGGCCAAGAAAATGTTCTCTGACTGTCCAAGATTCTCATCGGCTTCTCATGGAAGAGTTAAAGTTGATATCTAACACACAAGGTGTTATATGGGTGCTCGTTATGTACGTTCAACCTTCTTGATATCTTCATCCATTTCTGAATTACAAACCACTTGAAATATTCTCATGGATATATAGTCTCAATGCCTCAGTCCTACGTGATTATTGAAGCCAATATTTGGAGGTCTGAGTGAGCAAGGCCATGTAAGCAGTACAAATATAGATAAAGTGGATTTAATGAGGCTCATTCCACCCCTGTACTTTCTCTCACAGTAGAATCATCAACCTCTACATTTATGGTTGGTTCACAACACTCTGCATTTATGGTTGGTTCACATGTTTCTTTTTCTAGAGTGTGAGCTTCTGTCTTCTACTCTTTCTCATCTTAGTGTTCAGCATGTCCCTTGGTATTTATTAAATATTGATTAAATTATTAAGAAAAAACTGAAATCTAAGAGAAAGGAACTTTGCTTTAAATTGATTTATGTTCTAAGTTACTTACATCTTTGAGCTGCTTTCTTCACTATAAAAAATTAAGATTATTTTTCAAATCATTAATTTGGAGCTTTTGTTTTTAATGAATCTAAAGATTTATGCCTTTTATTAATTCTGGAAAATTCCCAGCCATTACTTCTTCAAATATTTCCTCTTCTCATTATGTGTTTTGTCTCCTAATGAAATTTCTATTGGGCTTATATTGGATTTCATGTTAGTCTTCATATCTCTTAACTTCTTTTTTTCATAGTCAAGTCTTTAGTTCTGTATTGCATTGTGGGAAATTCTTCAGATATCCCAATCTAGATATATTTTAAAATTGCTTTCTCTCTCTTTCTTTTTTTTTTTTTTTTTGGCTGTGTTGGGTCTTTGTTGCTGTGCATGGGCTTTCTCTAGTTGCGGCAAGCAGGGGCTACTCTTCATTGCGGTGCGCGGGCTTCTCATGCGGTGGCTTCTCTTGTTGCAGAGCCCGGGCTCTAGGCGTGGGGGCTTCAGCAGTTGTGGCTCACGGGCTCTAGAGCGCAAGCTCAGTAGTTGTGGTGCATGGGCTTAGTTGCTCTGCAGCATATGGGATCTTCCCAGACCAGGGATTGGACCTGAATCCTCTGCATTGGTAGGCAGATTCTTAACCACTGTGCAACATGGGAAATCCAAAATTGCTTTCTCTTTTTGTTGCTTAATCCATGCATTGAGTTTTTAATTAAAGTGTTCAGAATATTTATTTCTGGAGGCTTAATATGCCTGGTAGTTTTTGGTAATGTCTCTTTCTCTTCTGGTATTATTCCTTTTATATCTTTAAGCTTTTAAAATAGAATTTCCTCTATGTGTGATTTCTTGAGGGATTTAAACTGTTCTTTGTTTGTTTGCCTACCATCCTTCATGATGGAATATTTCTTTCTGTGTTCTCTAAGTTTGGATTGTGGCCTCATGTTAGGAAAGGCTTTATGTGTGGGAATCCTTTGCAGCTTGTGTTGAAGGTGCTTCTCTTGAGATCATCTTTTCTTTAAATTTCACCAAGTATCACAGAATATTACAAACTTGAAATCACCTTTTATTTTAATTTGTTGGATTTTGTATTCCAGGATCACACAAGCAGAATATTTTTGAGTTCCTATCTCAGATTTGTGATCAGTAATTCTCAGAATGAGAAACAAACAAACAAGCCAATATTCAGTAAATACACAGGTAAGCTTTCTTCCCTGTATATTTAGGTGTAAATCTTTTCACTGAGATGAGAGTACAGCAGGAAACTCAGCTGCAAATTTCATTTTGTTTGCCTGGTCTCAAGGCCTTGTCTCCTGATCCAAGTAACCACAATAACCAAACCCCTATGGAACCCACATGATGTCTTGTATGCCCAAGTATCATTTCCTGTTTGCATCTCTGGGTTTCCATTTTTTCTATTTTTTGTTCCCTTATTTCATCATGAATGCAGCTATGTATTCAAAAAAGAATTAAAAGGCATTTTTTATCTTGAATTTCTGGCTCTTTTCAAGTTGTAATGTGACATTTTGCCAAAAATAGAATCCACAACTGTGTATTATGTATTTATACACAGGAATTCAAGAATCATATGGTAAAACAAGGCTTTAGATTTGCAAGTGAGGCAGAAAGAAAGGATTGAGATTAGATTGAATAGGTAAGGACTATGAGAAGATGGAGAGGAGATCCTGGGAGCTGAGATAAAGGCTTAGTGGAGAATGGCTGGGAAGACACGGAAGAGTGAGAAAGAAGGAGGGAGAAGCAGAGCGGGGAAGGAGGAGAACACACAGGTGGGAAGGAGCAGGAGCACAGTAAGGCACAAAAATGTTAGAGCCATTTCCAACGTTTAGAAATTCTCATATGAATTTCTAATTCATATTTGAAAATACTCAGTTCTTTCCACTCAGTCATTTTACAGATAAGGAAACTAAGGCCAGAATGCTGATATGATTTCTCCAATTCACTGTATCCAGCAGTTCATTTTGACTTTCAGACCAAAGCTCCTTTTAGTGGAAAAGATTTGCTGTGAGGGGCGAGAAGCACACAGACCAGATTCATGAAGCCAGAAAGGCAAGCGAAAAACTTGAAGCAGAGAGGGAGAGAAAATGAGGCCAGTAAAAGGCAAATGGTTATAAGAGGCAGTGGATTTCTCTAGCAGGGAAGTTGAAGTTTATCTTGGTGGGGAGGGGAATGCAAGATGACTGTGTGAGACCATGTGGGGAGGGGAGCTCACATCTGTGTCCTGGGGAGGCAGGAATTCAAGAGCTGTGATGGTGTTTGGAGGAGCACCAAGTAAGAGCTGTTAGAAAGAACATGAGAATGCTGGTGGCCTAAGCACCAATGAGTCAAGTCTTGACCAATGAGTCAAGAAGGATCCCCAGGCTGTCTGGTGACCCAGGGAAGAATGCTGGACACCCCTAGGATAGCTAGGGTATCCTGCCATCTTGAGTTCTTTTTTTTTTTATTAGTTTTTATTGGAATATAGTTGCTTTACAATGTTGTGTTAGTTTCTGCTGTACAGCAAAGTGAATCAGCTATACGTATACATATATCCCCTCTTTTTTGGATTTCCTTCCCATTTAGGTCACCACAGAGCAGAGTTCTCTGTGCTATACAGTATGTTCTCGTTAGTTATCTATCTTATACATAGTATTAACAGTGTATATAGGTCAATCTCAATCTCCTAATCCATCCCACCTCCCCTCCCCCTTGGTATCCATATGTTTGTTCTCTACGTCTGTTTCTCTATTTCTGCTTTGCAAATAAGATAATCTGTACCACTCTTCTAGATTCTACACATACGCATTAATATACAACCCATCCCAGTTTTCTCCTCTGGGGTTTCCTGATACAGGGAGCACATAATTATCAGTGACCTGTATAACAACTTCCTTCTCTCCCAATTCTTTTCTTTTTTTTTTCCTGGTCATGGTCACCTTCCCCCTGCCCACATTTTATCCCTTGATGTTGGCATCCAGTTCTGCTCTTTCTCAGCTCCCCGTGTTCTCAGTATTCCTCAGCCAGCTCCTGAGAAGGCCCTGTCTTCCCCTCCTTCAGATCTGTCCTTTTCCTACATAGCTGAGTGTACATTCAGGAGTGGAGCTGCCTGGGACGCTGCAAATCCACAGTGGGGTCACGACTCAAGTACCAGCTGCTTCCTGCTCCCTGATGAGGATCAACTCTGCCCACAGGAGCTGAGCTGAACAGCTTGTGGCTCTGCTCCACTTCTCTTTCCAGTCCTCCTCCCCCTCCCCTCCCAGCCTCTTCCCCTCCTCCTCTTCCTCTCCCGTGCTTCCTCCTCTCCTCCTCCGTCTGTTATGTCCCTTGGTGTCTCTGCACAGCTCCCAACCTCTTGGTTCCAGACTCCATTCCTCAGTTAGTTAACTCTCTTTTCTCTTCTTCCCACTCAGACTCAAACTGCCTTCTCCTCACTTTCCCCCAGTCATGGTGAAGGGTATAAGCACTGGTGGCTACATAATTTTGGGGACCTGTACAAAATGTAAATGTGGGGCCTCATATTTAAAAAGCAAGAAAAATGCTTTCAATGGTTCTAAAATATAAACCTATTTCCTTTCTTTTGAAGTCAGCTCCCTTCTCTCTCTCTCTCTCTCTCTTTTTCAACCTATCTTAGTGTACTTTTTTTCATTTGTTTGTTTTAATTGGCTAGTGTCACTGTCTCTTGGGCAAAAGAATTCATAGGGCAAGTGCAGACCCTCTGAGGCACCTGGGGGCTTCCCTCTCCTTGCTTTTTTTGTGTGTTTTTAATAACTTTTCATCCAAATGCAGACATCTTGTGTGCAACAATAGACACTGAGGTAAAGAGTGTTTTTATCTTTATTTTCTTGGCCTCAAAATGAACCTGTCTTTTTTTTTTTTTTGCTAAGCATCGAGTGTGTGGATTTCAGTCAATGAGTTAGGAGTTAACTGGGTTTGTGTGTTTTGTTGTTGTTTCAACAGCCTTCAAATTCCTCTGGCATTACCTTGTTTGTATAGCAGCGTTACTTGCTAAAGAGTTTTTCTTAATGTCTGCTTCACTCTCAGGCTTTGATATTTCCTTTGTGAGGTGCCTCAAGAAGATTTATGGTCATACTGCTGCTTCTCTTGCAACAGTAGAATGCTCCTATTACTCTATGCTTGCTCACCTGCTTGGGACGGGAAGTGGGAGCATTATCTTTATTCTCACTCAGTCTCATTATTAGGCATTGTCTTTCAGTTTTAGGGCTTGGGCCTCCTAAGTGTTCCTGCCTTCCTCTCAGCAGTATGGAACCTCTAATAGTTGAAGACAGGATGTTTCAGTGTCCCTTCCCCAATTTTTCCTCTTCCTCTAATTGCTGTGTGTCTTCACCTGTGTCCTGAAGACAATAGAGCTTTTTGCCCTCCCCCACTGTCCTCCCCTCCCTCACCAGGTTAAGGTTTTTTTCTGTGTGGGAGATAGTGGAGAAAGATCTGGTTGAGACTTCCTCCCTTTCTCAGATCTCAGGCCTGTACCACGAGGAAGGATTTCTCTGGCCTATATCCTTGTTTCCAATCTTTCAGGAGCCCCTGGTGAGGTCCATGGAAAAATCCTAGAGATATAAGTGAATTTCCCTTGTCTGTGACTCTTAGGGGTTCTATATACTTATGCTAGCCTTTAGGAATTTATTAACAATTTTAGCTGAATTATTCTTGCTGGCTTATATAGCATCTGGCATCTGTCCCAAGTAAGCAAGGGTTTGCAAATCCTATTTCCTTGGAGGAATCTGTCTTTCCTTAAATTTTGGGTTAGTTGGTTACCTTGATACTTCAGTGCTGTGATGGTTTCAAGAAAAGTTGTGATTTTGGTTATCCAGCTTTTAAAATTACAAGTATTCAAGTGAAGCTCTTTCCAGCTTTCTATGTTCTAATTTTAACTTCCCCCCAATTTTTCCCCCTTGAATTAGTCTGAGATAATTTCTGTTTACTTATGCACCAATAAATAACAAAATAAGTAGCCTAAATACATTTATCCGGGTGATAAATAGAATAAAAAAATATTTAAGACACTTTAAACAGTTATAAACACCATGAAAGAGGAAGGTCAGCATGTCCAACAGAGACCAGTGTACGATAAGGCAGGCATGGAACATTCAAGCAGGACCAATAAGAAGAGAATCTTGGATAAATAACCCCAGAATATTCTATTAACTTCACTTCCCACATATTCTCACTGGTTTCTTACTATAAATGTTGACCTAAAACAAATAGATGACCAGATATTTCTCCAGCAAAATTGGGTTTATTCAGGATGAGCAGAGAATTGCAGTCCGGCATCTGCAATAATGGCGAGCCACATAAAAGCTTGAGAGTCCCCACTTGGGGCCTCTGACACTATTCAATTGAGGTTTTTATTTATTAATTTTTTACATTAGTAATAGGACATTTACAGCAGGACCCTTTGTAAACTTCATGCTTATTAGCATATATTTTAATTCTAAGTAAAACTCTAAAGTTTCTCATTTCATCAAATAGGGTTACAAGTAATGCTTTCTGATTTTTTTAATCATCTTTATTGGAGTATAATTGTGTTACAATGGTGTGTTTGTTAGTTTCTGCTTTATAACAAAGTGAATCAGTTATACATATACATATGTCCCCATATCTCTTCCTTCTTGCATCTCCCTCCCTCCCTCCCTCCCTATCCCACCCCTCTCGGTGGTCACAAAGCACTGAGCTGATCTCCCTGTACTATGCAGCTGCTTCCCACAAGCTATCGGTTTTACATTTGGTAGTGTATATATGTCCATGCCACTCTCTCACTTTGTCCCAGCTTACACTTCCCCCCCGCCGTGTCCTCAAGTCCATTCTCTAGTAGGTCTGCGTCTTTATTCCTGTCTTGCCCCTAGGTTCTTCATGACCATTTTTTTTTTTTTTTTTAGATTCCATATATATGTGTTAGCATACAGTATTTGTTTTTCTCTTTCTGACTTTTCACTCTGTATGACAGACTCTAGGTCCATCCACCTCACTACAAATAACTCAATTTCATTTCTTTTTATGTCTGAGTAATATTCCATTGTATATATGTGCCACATCTTCTTTATCCATTCATCTGTTGATGGACACTTAGGTTACGTCCATGTCCTGGCTACTGTAAATAGAACTGCAATGAACATTTTGGTACATGACTCTTTTTGAATTATGGTTTTCTCAGGGAATATACCCAGGAGTGGGATTGCTGGGTCATATGGTAGTTCTATTTTTAGTTTTTTAAGGAACCTCCATACTGTTCTCCATAGTGGCTGTATCAATTTACATTCCCACCAACAGTGCAAGAGGGTTCCCTTTTCTCCACACCTTCTCCAGCATTTATTGTTTGTAGATTTTTTGATGATGGCCATTCTGACTGGTGTGAGGTGATACCTCATTGTAGTTTTGATTTGCATTTCTCTAATGATTAGTGATGTTGAGCATCCTTTCATGTGTTTGTTGGCAATCCCAACTAATTTTAGGAGGCACTATTTTCATTACACCAAAGCCAGCAAGAATTTTTCCAGGAAAAAAACCAAACCAAATATTAAAATAGTAGCCATTAGCAAATTTCATTTATGTATATTTACTCAGAAATATCTATAACTGACTCAAATTAAATACTTACAAATGGAAACAAGCACCACATAAAGTGGGATTTATCCAGAGAATGCAAGGTTTGTTTACCAATAAAAGTCACTTGATAGAATCCCTTACTTTAAAAGATTAAGGAAATAAAACCATGAAATCATCTCTAGAGTTATAGAAAAAGCATTTGATATATTTAAATATCCATTCTGATAAAACATTACTAACTCAGAACAAAAGGAAACTTCCACTGTATGGTCAAATGTAGCTACACACAGCCTGCTTGAGGTAAATTTAATTGTGAATGTTTAAAAGCATTCCAGTGAAAATCAAATACAAGTTGTCTGCCTACTATAATCTTCACCATTCAATAGAATACTGAGTCCTAGTTAATCCAATAAGGCAAGAAAAATAAGGAGGGATTAAAAGAGAAATTAAAGAAAAGATATTATTTGAAGGTCATGTGATTGTATATAAGAAAATAAAAAAAATAAGTAAAATGTTGGGAATAAAAAGAGAGCTCAGGAATTATCTAGATAAAAATTAACATAAATAAAAACTGAAAGGATTTCAAGAGAATAGGTATTCTTTCAGATGGTATGATTTCTACCTATAAAACTAATAGAATAAAAAGGAAACCATTAGCGCTAACATGAAAGTTTAGCAACGAATGTAGACACAAAATAAATATTAAAAAATCAACAAACTTTTAAAAAATATAAGTAACAAACAAATAAAATAAGATACCATTTATAATAGCATCAAAAACTATAAAATAGCTAAAAATTAGCAAAAGAGAGAATATACAAGTATTCTGCAGAGAGATTTTAAAAACTATTAAGATTATGAAAATATTTCTGATTAATAGGAGTTGTATGGAAGAAATTATTATTATAGGAAATTACAGTTCTCTTTATTCTATAACTTCAGTAAATTCCTAGTTAAACTTCTAGCTGAATTTTTCTAGGTACTTAGTAAACTTATTTTTTTATATTGTATGGAAGAATAAATGACTACATAGATCTAAATTATTTTTGAAAGAGAAGAGTAAAGGCTTATTCACAATGGAATAAAGTCTTAAATGCAAAAGGCAATACTAGAAAGCCAGCAGCATATAATATGGCAGAATATTGTTATGATCTATTAGTGCAGATAATTATTTCTTAAATTAAATTTCCAAACTGGAAAATCTAGAGCCTTGGGAGAATTGGCCTATGGTGGGTTGTCCCACCCCATTCCCTATCCCATGTATACATGCACAGTTCCAGTTAACCAGTGGGCCTTCGAGGGGGCCTAAGTGCTGGTGTCTTTCCCTCCCAGCCTTGACCCCTAAGGGCTTAGTCCCTCCCAGAGCCTGTAACTAAGTTAGGTCTTGCTGGGCAGGGGTCCTGTGTTCTCCACCTCTTGGGGGACAGGAATGGGCATGCCCAGGGTGGGTGGGGAGAGCATAGATGTTCCACTGTTTTGCCTATTGTTACTTCTGTATCACAAGCTGTATAAAATTGATGTTTTTTTGAAAAAAAAAAAAAAGATTAATTTAAACGTAAAAATTGTTGAATTTTACTTTCTAAAATTAAGGCTTTCTCTTTAATAAAGTATACACCTAACAAAATTAATGGGTGAAAAACTGAAGGAAGTATTTGAAATTTTTAAAACAAAATGTGTATATGTATTTTGTACATATATAAAAAGAGTAATATGTGAAGCTCTTTAAAAGAGTGCTGAGTGAACTACATTAAGAAATAAAGAACACATATAATACTATTTGTTGAAATTAAAGTTACACTTAAACTCATTGATAGAGAAATGCAAATTAAAACAAGATCTCATTTTATACCACTAAGTTTATAAAATTAAAAAGCTGCAGCAGCCCGGCGTTTGCAGGGTTGTGAAATAGATGGAAATCTCCATACATTGATGGTGATGACGTAATTCTGAAGAGTTTGCAGTAGCAACTTGTCTAATGACATACATATTGACCCTGCAATCCCACTTCTGAATATGTGTAATGGGAAATGTTTACCCAGCTCTAAGAGAGAACATATGTAGAGATGGTTATCACAGAGTTTTTATGGTAGTGAGGGGTTGGAAGCATGCTAGCTGTTCATCTCAATGGAAACACCTAAGTAAAATGCAGTATATGCACACTATGAGATTTTATGTAACAGGTATTGATAGAAACAAAAACTTGACACAGAATAATAGGGGAAGGTCTTTAAAAGAGTGCTGAATGAAATAATGTTAATAGGTGAAGCATATACAGTATAATACCATCTGTAGAAATTAAAGTTATAGACATCAAACAATACCACATTTTATAAGAACACCTAGCAGGATAACATATTTATACATTAGAATGTGGGGAAGAGAAGGATATGGGGATAAATAAATAAATATTTCACAAAGGAAGTCTGCTTGAACAAATGGTGTCCACGAGCCATAATGGAGGAGAATGATTAAGTCAACAATCTGCACTTAAGATTCCAAAGGTAAAACACAACATAACAAAATAAATATTGGAAAATGTTTAATGAGTGAATTGGGATGATGGGTTGCAGCATAAGTAGTTCCTTCTCAGGGAAAAAACATAAAAAATGGAATATCCTATAAAATACTTGTTTGTCTAAGAACAGAATCAAAATATCTGCAACATTAAAACACTGAAAACATGAGTTTTTGTAATCATCAAAGGCTACAGGATTGGGATAAGTTTCTATACTTTACCGCTGGGTGGCAGTAGAGACTAAAACAGTTTCAGCATTCTCATTATTATTCAAAAATTAGAAGTGTTAAGGCCCCCAAATCATCATACAGCTTACAAATCCATGCTTAAATTCACAATAACATGTTATCTCTAAAACTAATTGAAAACCACTTACAAAAACATGCACATAATATTAAAGACATATCAATGAAAATATAGGAATTGAATCCAAAGGAAGATATGGCCAGTAAGTAAGATGAAATTAAGAATGTAGTAAATTAAAAAAGAAAGTGTCATGACACCCTATACACCCTATACATGTGGGTCATGAATTATTGGAGGACTATAAAATGATTAAGGCAGGATCAATTACACATTCACAGTGTCTAGAAGAAACAGACAAACAAGTTGTTCAGGGAAGGTATCACTCTTCCTGGTCCTGAGGCCACAAGGAAAATTCTCCCATCAGTTCTTATAGAGAGTAAACTATTTGGTGCAGTGAAAAATGTTCTCAAGGAGTATTCTTTCAGTAAATTTTATGGGGTTCACAGGTCCGTTTTAAGTCCCTTAAAGTAAGGTGATCATGCCAGCCTAAAACAAAAAGTGGGGAAAGTAACTCTACACAACACGCAGGATCTGGTCCACCTGTGCAGCTCTCTGATGTTCTGGCAAACTCAATGGCAGATCTTATATAATCTACAGGAATGAGTAGACTCTAAGTCTCCCATAAATATTGTTTATGTTGAACTAATTTGAGTTTTTTTTTAGCAGCAGAGACTTTCAGATTATGTACTCTAACATACACCGTATATATGACAGTTTTATATTATCTGTTAAATGCAGAGCAATAACTTTAATAATCAGTGGAGTTGTAGGTGGAATTTGCAATTGCAAATTTCTTGTGGCTTTTGGAGATCTACTCATGGACTGTTGTTTGAATCTTAGGTTTGCTCCCGGGAGGCTGATAATATCTGCAGTGAGGACCAAGATTCTTCCTGAGATATAATTTAGTTCTGCTCTAATACAGAGGCACTTGTTGGCCTACCTACAACTCCATCCATCCTCAATGCACAACCTATTCTACTTCAGAGAGAATGCCAGATACAACTTTAGAAGGGAAATATTTAAAATGAGTATGAGCCCTAATTTGGGTATAAAGTGTCCTAAGAGAAACACTCATGGGCTTTGAACAATGTTACTTCCAGGTGACCTATTCAAGTTACCAACTATACATTTATGTACCTAAATAGACAGATGAATTACCAAATGGGGTTATATAGCACAGACAACTGGTTGTCTCCCAGAATCTATTTTGCACCTCCTCTAGAATAAATTAGCAACCAATTATTAGCTGGGCAGAATAAAACTACATCTCTTAGGGACCCTCTTAGCTGGCTGTGGTTATGTGACTGAGGTCTGATCAATGCAATGTACAGCTCCTGCAAAGTGGATCTGAGCAGTAGTGGTGGGGGGGTGAGTGTGCTTGGCTTATTCCTTTTTCCCTACTGTCGGCTAAAAGGTGGATTTGATGGAAGTACCTCTTGCAACCAACTCAGAGAACAGGATGACCTTTGGAATGAGGACCAAGCACGGCAAAGACCAAAAGAAAACAAAAAAAAGCAAAGACAAAACCCCCTAAACAAAAGAGGAAACTGGAACCAAATCCCGGACACAATGAGATGCCATAACAACCCTGAATTGCCTACTTCTAGTCTTTTCACAAGAGAGAGAAATATAACTACATGTTTTTAAAGATATTGTTCATTTGAATTTTTTCTGTCACTTGCAGCCACATTTGATCCTAACTAATGCAGGATGTTAGCTGAATATCAATTGATAACTTTGGCTTTCCTTTTGCCACTGTGGCCGTGAGTATGCTCAGGCTTCAGAAGAGGCTTGCTTCCAGTGTCCTTTGCAGCAGCAAAAAGAAGGTCTGGTTGGACCCCGTTGAGACTAGTGAAATCTTCAGTGCTAACTCCCGTCAGCAGATCTGGAAGCTGATCAAAGATAGGCTGATCATCCAGAAGCCTGTGACTGTCCATTCCCAGGCTTGAAGCTGGAAAAATACCTCGGCCTGCCAGAAGGGCAGGCTTATGGGCCTAGGTAAGTGAAAGTGTACTGCCAATGCTCGAATGCCCAAGAAGGTAACCTAGATGAGGAGAAGGATAAGAATTCCACGCCGGTTGCTCAGAAGATACCATGAATCTAAGAAGATTGACCGCCACATGTATCACAGCCTGTACCTGAAAGTGAAGGGTAATGTGTTCAAAAACAAGCAGGTTCTCACGGAACATATCCACAAGCTGAAGTTAGACAAAGCTTGCAAGAAGCTTCAGGCTGACTAGGCTGAGGCCCACAGGTCTAAGACCAGGGAAGCACGAGAGCAACGTGAAGACGGGTTCCAGGCCAAGAAGGGGGAAATCATCAAGGCTCTGTCCAAGGAGGAAGAGACCAAGAAATAGGTTCTCCCCCTCTTGTCTGTACATAGTGGCCTCAGCAATTACATAGATCACTCATTCAATAAAATGAGACTTTAACTGCCTAAAAAAGTGTTGATAGCTTTGGTTTATTTATTTTTTGCTAAGGCTAAATCAAAATTTTCACAGTAACACCCATGTTATCTGTATCTAGTTTTATTTTTATCTGTATATTTTTTAAGGCAAAGGAGAAAATGCAACCAGTCATTCCAAAATTTATACAAAAAGAAACATGTTAAAAATCAGAGTGAACTTCTGGGAAAATAGTAGAGAGAAATATTTCATAATTCATCTCACTGAAATAAATCCAAAATAGAAAAAGGAACTTCCTCTGTACTGAACCTAGAGAAGAACTGTAACCTAAAACAAAACCAAGGAAAGTCTATAACTTATAAACAAGGTTGGAATAAATTTTTAGCATACATTTTCACTCATTTTAAATGAAATGGAAGGTCGGTGGATGCCTGTAGTTTAGGATAATAAGTTGAATTCATAAGAGAATTAATAAGGGCTGCTGGGGCCTTTGTTAGTAGACAAGTACAGAGGGAAAAATTGTTATGGAAATGGAGAACAAATTAATCTGTGAGAAACCTTTGGCTTTAGAAATTAGGGAATGCCCACGTGAGTCTCTGGCCTCGTTAGTGTGTAGTGACCCATATGGTTCAACATGGAGCTTTTTTTTAATTTTTAATTTTTTAAAAAATTTTATTGGAGTATAGTTGATTTACAATGTTGTGTTAGTTTCAGGTGCACAGCAAGGTGACTCTGTTATACATATATATATATATCTCCAGTTTTTTTTAGATTCTTTTGCCATATAGGTCATTACAGAGTATTGAATATAGTTCCCTGTGCTATACAATAGGTCCTTATTAGTTATCTATTTTATATATAGTAGTGTGTATATGTCAACCTCAATCTCCCAATTTATCCCCCCTCACCCTTACTGCCTGGTGACCATAAGTTTGTTTTCTACATTTTTGACTCTATTTCCATCCTGTAATTAAGTTCATTTGTACCATTTTTTTAGGTTCCACATATAAGCGATATCATATATTTGTCTTTCTCTGTCTGACTTACTTCACTCAATATGATAGTCTCTAAGTCCATCCATGTTGCTGCAAATGACATTATTCCGTTCCTTTTTATGGCTGAGTAATATTTCATTGTATATATGTACCACATCTTCTTTATCCATTCTCTACATGGAGCTTTTTGTATGCCATGTAGTTGCCTTTTTATTGTTGTGGCCTGGGCAGGTTGTTGTAGGACTTTGCTTCTCATGTCCATTTGAGGGTTTACTGTGGCAATTTGCTGCTACTTAGGATGGATACTTTGTCCAAGTCAAGTGGCTATTTTTATACAGATGAGTGTCATAGGTCAGTTTCTAAGGAAACATACTTAGGTAGATGTCTGCATGCAGAAAGCTTGCTGGGGGTGCTTTCAGGAACAGCAGGACTGAGGAGAAGGGGAGGTTGAGCTGTGATGCAGTTTCAGTAGAGGATTTAGTCAAACTCACAGAGAGTTCTGGAGCAAGGGTGACCCTTCAGAGACTTCCTAAAACTAGGTAATGGGACTTAACTTTTTACTCACACATTTGGTATGTGCTCTCAGGGAAGGGATGTCCCCTTGGACAAAGCAACTCTCCCACTGAAGGCAATGCCTGGAGAGGGACATGTCTGTGAGCAGTCAGCAGCCAACGCTCCCTCAGGCTGAGGGAAACACTCATGTTTGTCCTGAAGGGGGTACACTGGTGGCTCCACAGCATCCACTAGAGCAAAAGCGTGTTTCTATGGAAGTAGAGATTTACTTGCCAAGACTTAAGTAAACACACAGGCCTCACAAACAAAGTTAGTGTTGAAAACACAGGTCACAAAGCAAATCTTAGGAAATGTGCATGAGATTCTATGAGCAATGACCTTCACCTAGGCTGCCTCAGGAGGAATGGCTGAGACAAATTATCTGTTAAAGGAATCAGAGACTCTTAGATACAGATTATTTTAAAGCATTAGGCAACAAAACAATTAGTGCCAGTTTTTGCCTTGGTTTTCAGTCTGGACTAGGTGTGCAGCTTAGATAAAATGCCTCAAATTTGGTTCCTCTCCTATATTATTTTGAACTGGCTTCATGGTCAAGGAGACCTGTGAAGAAATTCACCTTGAATTCACATGTTTTATACACATGCTCAGGGGTCACTTCCCACTATAGAGTCTCAACTTGCCTATACCAGCTTTGTTGTTGCCTAGATTTCTGAGACATAAATTGAGGCTCCACACATGAACGGATGGTAGGGTTTATTAATGAACAATTAAAAAAAAAAAGTAGAGGCCTTCTGCTTCTAGAAATGGTGGACTATCTAATTTGAACCAACTCTCTTGTCAAGGACAAGTAGAAAACGCAAGAAAATATAAAATAAAATCCGCCTGAAGACGTTGAAGAACAAACAAAGGAGAAATAAATTACTGGGTCAATATCTAAGAGAAGACAGAAATTCACAGAATGAGCCCTGTAGTTGGGGCTGCTTTTCCAGTAAGAGCATCTGCTGATTCCATGAGAGGCAGATAAAAACACTGAGAAGCTCAGCAAAGCTTTCACCAGACTTGCAAATCTTCAAAGATATCACTGGAGCCTGAACTTTACGTTATCATCTTAAAGGGCTGTATCTGAAGTAAGTGTGAAGCAGAAGGACAGCAACTTTGCATTCTATATACTTTGATCTGTGCACATTCTTTTTAAAATTTTGGTAGTAGAATATATAGTAAAAGCCTATCTATAAATAGTTTTAAAATATCATACAAGAATGGTACTATTACTTTTCAGTCTCCAACAAAACATTGGAGTGTATTGAAAATATAAATATGAAATTAAAACCATTGTTAAATATAAGAGAAGAAGTGCTAATGCCTTCATGGGATTAGGAATTCAATTTGTGGTAATCTTCAATACTTCTTTGGAAAATTTAAAGATATTAATAAAATTATGGGTTCCAGAAAACAAGCCAAATGTATACTTCCAAAAATATCCTTTAAGTTGATGGACTTAGTACTAGTTTGGCATGGCATTTTAGTAAAATTAATACCATAAGCAGAATGATATTAGAATCCCAATCCAATGTACTTAATTCCTTCCAAGCTTCAAAGGATTAAGGCATTCTTTAAAGAAAAATGAAGTGATATGTCAATAAGAAGATATTATGGATATTAACACATTATAATTTTTAAAATTTGACTCCAAATCTTACAATATAAGGTCAGTCTTTGCTTTGCATAGTAGTGTGGGACTCTAAAAAATGATCATGCAAGGTGAAACCAAGCAAAAGACCTAAATACTCAATGGGAAAATTATGATCATTCCATCACCTTTAAAAATTTTTGTCAAAACATTAAAAAACCCTCTTACTGTTGGTTATAAATACACAGTTGACCCTTGAGCAATGTGAGGGTCACAGTCATAAAATCTGTGTATAACTGTACAGCTGGCCCTCTGTGTCTGTGGTTCCATATCTGTGGATTTAACCAACTGTGGATTGTGTAGTACTGTATTTATTGAAAAAAATCCATGTAAAAGTGGACTCACGTAGTTTAAACCTATGTTGTTCAGGGGTCAACTGTATAGGGATATTGAAAAAAATAGTAACACTAGTATTAATTTAACATGTTGTCACTGAAAACGATAAAAATGTCCAGCCTTTAAATGTTTTATCTTCCTGTAAATATTTACCAAGAGCGGTTTGAACCATGCTTGCCTTATTCTCATTCTATAACTTATAGATATGGAGTATCTTTTCTATGCCTTGATGAATTTTCATAATTCTTTCTAAGATTGGGCCAGCTTCCAATTTACACTTTGAGTTTTTGATACATTGAGAGTTCTTTAAATGTGAAGTTTTCTGTAGGCGTCACTTCATCTGGGACACCTTCATCCTTCTCATCACAATTATTTTCCTCATTTATATTGATAAGTTTGCCTTCACTAAGTTCCTCTAGGTTCATATCCATAATTTCTCAACCAGTGGCAGCATCAACATTTCCCAGGTCTGCTATTTCTTCTATGACTTCATTTACATTCAATTCAAATCTCACTTCCAGCATTTTCATTTTCATCTTTCTTGGCCGATCCCCTCTTTCTATTATTCTTCATTTAAATGTCACATGGATTTATTATTGGAATACAAGGAGATAACGCAAGTACAGTTGACCCTGGAACAACGTGGGGTTAGGGGGGCCAACTCTTTGTGCAATTGAAAATCCACATGTAACTTTACAGTTAGCCCTCTGAACCCACAGTTCTGCATGTGCAGATTCAACCAACCTCTGATCGTGTAGTACTGTGACTGTATTTACTGAAAAAAAAAAAAAAATTCACATATAAGTGGACTCATGCAGTTCAAACCATATTGTTCAAGGGTCATCTGTACACATTTTGCTGTCCACGCGTGGAACAGAATTAACAGCCACTGACAAACTGTGAAAGAAGTGTTGTGATTGGTCACTGATGTCATTGGTTACTTACTGATTGCACTTTTATTATTTCCATAGTCATTCATAGAATGAAGAGTTACTAGTAAAGTTTGTGCTTTCTTCAATTACTAATCTTTAGTATACTGTGGCAACTGAAATTGAGCCATGTTGTTGGGGGATTGGCATTATTTAAATAAACCGTGGTAACTGAAATTTGTGTATACTGAAATTGTGCAAAGCAAGGACTGCCTATATTAGAAAAAAGAAGATTGTATTGGTCTTGGATCCCTAGAATTCAGGTTTGTGTTTGCTTCTGCCAAGTAACCAGTTTGAAACCAATTTTCTTTTTCAGTTGTAAGATACTTAGTATTTAAAAGACACAACAGAAATGACAATAAATTTCACTTTTTAAAAAGCTGACAAACAAGGATATATTGTACAATACAGGGAATATAGCCAATATTTTATAATAACTATAAATGGAGTGTAACCTATAAAAATTGTGAATCACTATGCTATATACCTGTAATTTATATAAAATTGTACATCAACTATACTTCAATTTAAAAAAGCTGACAAAATTCTAGAAATAACACATCATCCAGAGAAATAATTTAAAAATGATCATTTTATTTAGAGAACATGGAAAGATAATCCAGTCTGTTGTCTAGCATAAGTTGATCAGAATTGTTTTTCTTTTTTACTGATTGCTTAGAAAAAATTTTTATGTATTCTATGGGTTTGGGCAAATATAGAGTGGCATATATCCATCATTATAATATCATTTAGAGTATTTTCACCATCCTAAAAATCCTCTGTGCCCTACCTATTCATGCCTCCTCTCCTGGAACCACTTTTTTGATATTAATTTCTTGGATTGGGCATTCCAAATTAATTAGAGTATTTTCAATGCCAAACTCATGTGAGGCAAACCCGTGATTAAGAAATTTCATAAGAATAATTTAAAAAATTCCTAGGCAGAGCATAAGGCAACCATAAGTTTCCTTGTTATTTCCCTTTTCAGCTGGATGGATTTTTTTTTAAATTTCTTTTGGTCCAGTTTCACTGAGGGTGTAGTAGAAAGTCTCATGACAACTTGCATTTTTTTTTTTTTTGGTGGGGGGGGTGATCTCAAGACATTACCTCTTCACCCATGTTGCTACTGTAGACAAAAGCCTTGGGAACCAACCCTCGACAATGCCCTGGGAAGCTTCTATTTCCCACTCTTGTTTTCAATGTCTTATTTGATTTGCCTCTTGAAGACTTTCTTATCATCTTGTAAGGTCAGCATATGCATGTATAAATAATTTATAAAACTATAGCCTACCTGGTATATCTCTGTTTTGTGGTAGTTTTTTCTTGTTCATTTCTTGGCTTCTATTTTGCAAAAAAAAAAAGCATCTTGCCTGTTGTTAATATATTTACGCAAAGAAATCTAATGGTCTAATGATAAGGCAATGCTTTATGTTTCAAAATTTAGCCAAGGTGGTGAGCAGCACTTAGAATGAATGGATAAATTAGGGAGCAGTGGTGACAAAATAGAGATGAGACCTTGGGGACTCAGATTAAGGGTAAATAGAGAACATTATGGAGCCATAGAAAAGTAAGAAATGAGGCCCAGGAGGCACCAAAAGAAAAGACTATGTAAATAAAAATGAATGTGAACACAGACCGAGTCAAAGAATGTTAAAGTTGAAGCAGAATTGGAGAATGTCAAGTTCTTTTAGTCCAGTCATTTTACAGTGGGAGAAATTGAGACCCAGGGCAGTGATCAATGCATTCTAGTAAGTGATTTACCCTAGATCTCAGGGTGGGACCCTTCCTACTGCTGTAGGTGCGAGATGGGGGAGGACACAGAACAGAGGCAGGGACTGCTGCTGGGAGCCAGAAAGTGGAGAGAATAGCTTGAAGACGTGCTAATGGGGAAATGAAAGCCCCAGTAAAAGGCGTGTGGTTGTGGAAGGCAGCGGGGTTTCTGGAATAGGGAACTGTGCAGAGGGTGAGGTTTCTGCTGGCAGAGAGGGGATGAGGGGGTAGAGTGTGACACTGAGGCAGGGACAGGACACTGGAGTGCTGAGGACAGCGCTCTCTAGCAGGAATACCACCCACTGAGGTGACCTTGAGGGAGGGCCAGTTAAGAGCCCAGGGAAAGGCAAGCATGAGGATGCCTGTGGCCTGAGCACCAATGGGGTGAGAAGAGGGAACTTGGGGAAGACTGGTGACAGAGGAAGAGCACTGGGCTTCCCCAGGACAGCCAGGACCCTCAGCCAGGCTGGATTCTAATCAGAGGATGTCCCACCCATCTCAGATTATTCTTTGGGGGTCGTGTGTCTCTAGAGGGCCTATATAAGGGCCATCTCCTTCTCTCTCTATTGCATTTCATACAGATTTCAGACTCTTGCATTTATGTTCATAAGTGTTCACTGGTACAAATTGTCTTGTCAGTTTCCCTTTTTCACAGATCCCACTCCTTTCACCTCCCCCACCCTTTTTCTTGTGGAATGATATATGTATATATATATATATATATGAGCCTTTTTATATAAAATTGACATACATAGTAGGAGTTTGGATTATTTTTCATGAAAGTAATTGAAATATTTTAAGCATGAGCTTGACATGATCAGGTGTACATTTTTATAGCAATTCTGAACCAGAGTGCTGAACAGATAGGGAGAGGGTTTGGATTGCTTTGCACAGATAAGGGATTGTGGCAGTGACCTGGGTCACATATGATAAAAGCAGAACTAAATGATAGTGAGGTTAGAGAGGAAGAGGAGGATTTTATAAATTATGGAGAGAAATGCTGTGGTGACTATGAGGAGTAAAGGAAATTTAAGTTTGCAAAGAATGCAGGTTTCTAGGTTTCTGCTTGGATGATTGGATGGGTATTACTCTGTCAGGGGATGGGGCTGATACCTTCTAGTTCCCCTGAAGGAGAATTTTCCCTCCATATTTTTTGTTTCTTTTCTCAGTCTTATTCTTTCCCCTGAAAATAGAGTGAATTAGCTCACTGGTGAGTCCAGGAGAGAAACTGGGTTTGTGATATGTCTCAACAGTTTCTTCCTGCCCTTGGCCTCTGGAGCCAAGCTGGTCTCAGAAGTGTCAGTTCTGATCTCCTCCTCCATCCCCTGACTCAACCAGAAACAGGCCCTCCGGTGGGGTGCTTAGAAGTTTTCTAGTACTGCCCGGACTAGGTGAGTGTATTAGTCTGCCTGGGCTGCATAGCAAAATACACAGCCTGGGTGGCGTAAACCACAGACACATTATCTCACAGTTTTTGAGACTAGAAGTCCAAGACAATTTGATTTCTGGCGAAGGCTGGCTTGCAGACAGCCACCTCTTTATGTGTCCTCATATGACCTTTCCTCAGTGCATGTGGAGAGAGAGAAAGAGGGAGAGAGGGAGAGAGTTCTCTGGTGTCTCCTTATAAATTCCCACACTTAGGACATCATTTAACCTCAGTTACTTCCTTAGAGGCTTCATCTCCGAATATAACCCCACTGGGATTTAGGGCTTTAACATATGTACTTTGGGGCTCGCACAAAAAAATCAATTTATAACAGTGAGTAAGACCACTTCGATATTCAATACCAGCAAGATTACTTGGATTACACACTTAAGGGAAATTCTCTAGAAACTTTATTAGAAATAAAGTTGAAAATTTGATCCATACGTCTTATGCTGTATATCTTTATCTCATCTGGTTCTGAATTCAGGAGGTTGGAACTGAGCAGGACTCTGCAGGGCCTTTCTGGGGACAAACCCCCAGTGTTCTCTGCCTCTTGTTTGTAGAAAAACTTTAGCCTTCTAGGTCTCCCCCAAATTCCAAGGGACAAATTTAATCAGAAAAGTGAGAAAATGCAGAAACAAAGGAAAATAGTCAAGCAAGACAAGATAATAATAGTTTAGCCATAAAATGAAGTCAAGGACCTTTAATTCCTCCTCAAGGGACACAGATAATATCCTGAGCCATATCCTTGTGCTGTTTTGCAGATACTAAAACCTCTGTCAGGTGGAATAAGTTAACTGCATGCTGACCACCAGCACGTTAACCCCAGACTGGTTGGAACCAGATGGTTGATGATTTTTAACTCCTGAAATACCACCCAGTTATTTCACTGCCAACCCATCAGAAGGATGCACAAGCTGATGATGCATATGGAGACCCTCTCCCTCACCTTGTCTTTAAAAACCCTTCCCTGAATGCCGTCAGGGAGTTCAGGTCTTTTGAGCATGAGTTGCCCATTCTCCTTGCTCAGCCCCATGTTGGGCACCTTACAATAAACACTGTACTTTCCTTCACCACAACCTGCTGCTGGTAGATTGGCTTTACTGCGAGTTGGGCAAGTGGACCCAAGTTCGATCTGGTAACAATATTAACCAGTATAGCTAGTTGTGTTGCAGTTATAAATAAACTTGAGAATCTTAGAGGCTAAATACAACACAGTATATTTCTCATGTAGGCAAACTTCATGTAGGCCAGGCAGCCCTTCTCTGCCTGTATCTGCCATCTGGAACAGGTGACCTCCAGGGTGGCCCTGCATGGCAAGATGATCAGTTGCAATAGTTTACATGATTAGGCCTGGAGGAGGCTTACGTCTCCAGCACAACACATTCCATTGTCCAGAACTTAGTCACATGGCCCTGACCCAATTACAAGGGAGAAAGACTATAGCATTTTTAAGATAGGCCCATGGGCAAAAAAATGTGATAAACATGTAACATTATATCAGCCATAGCTTCCTAAAACCACAAACTAAGTGTTTGCCATTGGCAAGAAGATTCAGTAAAGATGAGATCTGGTGCCTGTGAGTGATTTAGATGGGGCTTAAACTGTGTATGGTTCTTGGATGAGTTTGTAGCTCATAGAAATTGCCAAATATCTGTGGCCATAACAGAAAGAGCTCATTGAGCGTAACTTTGAATTTCATTATAAATGTTGACAAATTTGAAAGACTAATACGTTCACCAAATACATTTTTGAGCCCTTTCACTTTCTCTTCTCCTTCTGGGACACCTACAATGCAAATGTTGGTACACTTGATGTCTCAGAGGTCACTTAAACTATTCTCATTTTTTATTTGTTTTTCTTTTTGCTATTCTGATTTGGTAATTTTATTATTCTATCTTCCAGATCACATATGCATTCTCTCTCACCTAGTCTGCTGTTAATCCCTTCTAGAATGTTTTTCATTTCAGTTATTGCATTTTTCAGCTCTGACAGGTTCTTTTTAATAATTTTTAGTCCTTGTTAAAATTCTCACTGTGTTCATCTATTCTTTCCCCAAGTTCAGTCAGCATTTTTATTACTAAGGCCTTGAAATTTCTATCTGGTAAATTATTTATCTCTGTTTCATTAGTTGTTTTTTCAGGTTTTTTTTTTCTTATTCTTTCAATTGAAACAAATTCCTCTGTCTTCTCATTTTGTTTAGCTTTCTCTGTCCTTATGAAATTAAGTGAACCAGTTACCTATTCTGGTCTTGAAGGGGTGTCCTTATATGGGAACATCCCTGTGCAGTTTGAATGTGCCCAGTGGCTTTGGTGGGAGAGCTTGATCTGAAGTGAGCATGGGTCACATCTCCCCCGAGGGTGTGCTGGCAGCTGTCACATTTTTGGGAGGTTGGGCTGGAGATGGAGGGGCTAGAGCCAAAGCCAGGTGTGGGCTGTGGCTTTTCTTATGTTCAGTGGCTGTTACCTCCCTATGGGGAGTGGGGTTAGATTCCAAGGTGCTGGAGCAGAAGTTTTAAGTTTAGGGTCCCAGATGGTTCTCTTCCCTCTAAATGTGCACTTCTCCCCTTCCAGCAAGGTTAACTTTGCCTCAGAGGGGAGTGGCACTAGAGCAAGTGTGCACACAGTGGGGGCTTGGGCATGTGCCAGGATGGTCCTGGCACGCCAGTCAGAGCTCGAGACAGCTCTTGATCCACCACCTCTGTGAGTGCCAGCAATGACTGTCTGTGCAGATGCAGTGGCGGTCAGAGCCGGCTCTGTTCCCCTCATCTGCATACTCTCCCCAGCAAAGGCACGGACAGCCTTCATCCTAGTGGGGAGCTGTGCTGGAGCTAGAGGGGCTGGGGTGCACGATGGGGCAGTTGCAGGAAACTGGCCAGAGCCCTGGGTGTTTCAATCTGCTTCCACCACCTTGTTCCTGGGAGTAAGCAAGCATGCTTGAGCTCTTCATGAGCAGAGCCTAGGTTTCTCACAGCCCTCCTCTAAGTCCCAGTGGTTTTCACATCATTTAAGAGCACTGGTGTTCCTGGTGTCAGACCCCAGGGCTGGGGCGCCCAGTATGTGGTTCCAACCTCTCCCTCCCAGGGAAGATCTCTGAGCCTGTGCAATCACCCTCCTTTCCTGTGTGCCCTCTTAGGGGCTTAGGTCCTGACCTGGTCACTTCTCTTCCCTTTCTACCTGATTTTGTGTGGATTTTGTTTTACAGCCTTGGTTGTAGAAGAGTCTTTCCGCCCATCTCCAATTTGTTTTCAGCTCCACATGTAGATGTATTTTCAATGTGTTCTTGGGGGGGAGGTGAGCTCAGCGTTCTCCTACTCTGCCACCTTGATCTCCTCCCCTGTATGTACTCTTTGTATTTGCCCTTTCCCTGCTCCAGCATATGGTTATAAGTCACCCATGTTGTTTATCAGTGTATCAGCAGTCTATTCCTTTTTATTACTGAACAGAATTCCATGTATGTATATACTGTATTTTGTTTTTTTATCCATCCACTCTTTGCTAGTCATATGGTTTGTTTCTTGTTTGAGGCTCTTCAAATCCATCCATCATTGTTTTGTTTGTTTTAATTTTTGTGTTTTTTTTGTTTGTTTATTTTGTTTAGTTACCTGCCTGGACTAATTCTGTAGATTCTGGCTGCTCTGCAACCAGAATGCTGATGTCTCTGCTCATTTTTAAAAGATATCTTTTCTTTCCTTTCTTCCTTCTTTTCTCCTCCTCCTCCTCCTCCTCTCCCTCTCTCCTTCTATGTATCTTTCTGTCACCCTTCCTGTCTCCCCTTTCTTTCTCCTTCCTAGTCTTCTAGGAGTCATTCTTTTTTGTTTTTGTTTTTTTTTTTTAGTTATCTGTGAGATATACATTTTAAAGTAATAACTAGAATTATGACTTATAACATTATACCAGAACATGTAAGATTTTCAGAAATTTCATGTAATGCCTGAAACATTTATATTAACATATTTCTATACAAATAACCCAAAGAAAGTTTAGGATTAGTTGTTTTTTTGTTTGTTTGTTTGTTTGTACTGCAGGTTCTTATCAGTCATCAATTTTATACACGTCAGTGTATACATGTCAATCCCAATCGCCCAATTCAGCACACCACCATCCCCACCCCACCACGGTTTTCCCCCCTTGGTGTCCATACATTTGTTCTCTACATCTGTGTCTCAACTTCTGCCCTGCAAACCGGTTCATCTGTACCATTTTTCTAGGTTCCACATACATGCATTAATATACGATATTTGTTTTTCTCTTTCTGACTTACTTCACTCTGTATGGCAGTCTCTAGATCCATCCACATTTCAACAAATGACTCAATTTCATTCCTTTTTATGGCTGAGTAATATTCCATTGTATATATATACCACATCTTCTTTATCCACTCATCTGTCGATGGGCCTTTAGGTTGCTTCCATGACCTGGCTGTTGTAAATAGTGCTGCAATGAACATTGGGGTGCATGTGTCTTTTTGAATTATGGTTTTCTCTGGGTATATGCCCAGTAGTGGGATTGCTGGGTCATATGGTAATTCTATTTTTAGTTTTTTTTTTTTTTTTTTTTTATTTTTAGTTTTTTAAGGAACCTCCATAATGTTCTCGATAGTGGCTGTATCAATTTACATTCCCACCAACAGTGCAAGAGGGTTGCCTTTTCTCCACACCCTCTCCAGCATTTGTTCTTTGTAGATTTTCTGATGATGCCCATTCTAACTGGTGTGAGGTGATACCTCATTGTAGTTTTGATTTGCATTTCTCTAATAATTAGTGATGTTGAACAGCTTCTCATGTGCTTCTTGGCCATCTGTATGTCTTCTTTGGAGGCTAGGAGTCATTCTTAAGTCAAAACAGCTTAGTGGTAGCCAATGATTAATCAGAGGTAGTGCCTTTACATTTTAATCAGTAAGGCTTCCACATTTTACTGAGGGGATGTGTGTGGACTGGAGCACACATTTACCATTCAAGCAGTTTACAAATCTACCCTGGCTTCTACTTTTTCTTTGTGCAAGGTGTCATGTTTGGTGGGGGAGAAGTAGTTAACTGTGGTCCTTTTTGGTCTCTCCTTAGTTTGTGTGCAGCTTCCAAACCTCTGGGAATAAGTGGGAACTTATCAAAGTCCACTATGGCTGTCTCACTTCCCAAGTGTCTTTGTTAAATTTTGTTTGGTCTCTTCTTTGCCTCAACCATCATTGCAGCCTCAGGCAGCTGTACTGTTGACCTTTGATTTTTGCCACCAACTGCTGTTTTCTACATCGTACCTGGGCATGGGTCTCTCTATGGAGTTCTAAATCAGGTGTACCCTTCTGGTGACAGCAAGACTACTGGTCCTCAGCCTATGGCATCACCAAGTCAAGGGAAGTATGGGAATAGCCCCATGTTAATTTGTCCCCATAGTTCTTGCTGAAGTTCAAGTAGTTCTTCTTGAATAAGCTCTTCTCAATCTGTTGTATGCCTTTGGTCATTTTTCCAGAATTCTGAAATTGATTATTTTGAAAATTTTGTCCAGTATTATCATTGATATTTGGAGAAAGGATTTGCTGAGATCATTACTCTGACATTCAGGATGTCCTGCTGCATGTAGACATTTCATAACATTATAAAGCAAACAAACAAGAGTTTCAATTCCTAAAAATTAAAGCAAAATGCAGCAAGGAGCTTAACCACTTATAAAGTTTGTGACACACCAGAAGTCAGGGACGATTTCAAGTGACTGTAAAGCTTAGAAATTTGCTTGTCTCCAGGGGATATACTGTAGGGTAAGAAAACAAATCTTAAATTACCAAAAATTATATTGTTACTGGTAGTGTTTTTATTGTTATTCTAAGACTATTATGTATGTATAGTCCAGTGAGATACAGTGTATAGTGGGATAGGTGGATAGTATAGAGTATACTGTACAGTAGGTTAGGTGAATACATAATTTTGTTGATTCGTTGGGAACCAGGATTTTCTGTGTGGGAGAAGGGAAGTTGATGTGAGACAGATGAGTAAAACTCTGTAGTTTTAAACTAGAATTAAAAGTATAAATATCAAATCATGATATTTAGCCTTAAAAAAAAAAAAGGTCCTGATTACTTAAAAAGCCCAGAAACCAAGACTTAGGACTCAGATTATGGCTTCCACATAGTATTTTCCCACTAAAAGGAAGCAAAGCACCTTGGAGAAATGGCTAATTTCTAGTTTGGGGCAGGAAGTTTCTACAAGAGTCTGGAACAACTTTGCCATGTCAGAAGGTAAAGGAAAGCTCAACGATAAAGGCATGTTGAAAGAATTCATAAGCAACTGGCTTGAAAGGATCCCATGTCACAGATGGGACAATTTCAGCCTCAAGAAAAACAATGGTTAGGATAGATTCAAGCGTTTCTAATATGCTGAAATTCATGAGTATGCAATAATGCAAAAATTAACTCACTGGAAGCTGTATAAACAATTCATTCTCTCAAAAACTGGTAAATATATGGAAATAATCAAGTACTTATTCTGTCTTTGGTTATCTCAGGGTAATGAGATAGTTATTTAGGAGAATGTATCTTTTTTAGAAATATTCTAACTTAGAAAGAAGATGTGATACCTTTACATATCCCCTAAAGAAGTACCAGATCTAGGCCAGTTGTTCTCAGGGTGTTTTCAGGGATACCTGTGGATTTCTAGAACCCTTTCTGAGGGTCAATGAGTTCAAAGCTATTCTTATAACAATATCAAGATGTTATATTTTAGTGTACAGTGTTTTCCAGAGACTATATGACATGTAAAGTTGCATGAGATTGTATTTGGAAGCAGATATGAAAATATAGCTTTCTTCTACTAAGTCAAATGTTAAGGAGAAATGCAAAAATATTTAAAACATTCTCTATTATTAGTTTATTTTTAAGTAGTTAATAATACATATATAAAAATACTAGTTTCTACTTCTAATATAGCATGTGCCTATCTCTCTATCTATCTATCTAGAATTCCATCTCTCACATATTGCTTGTGGGAATGTACAACTGTACAGGTGCTATGGAAATCTGTTTGGATGTTATTCAAAGTTAAACACTGAGGTAACCATTTGACTCAGCAATTCCACTTCTAGGTATAACACCCATGACGGGTGAATATAGATGTTCAAACAAATATTTGTACATGGATATACATAGAAGCCCTATTCACAATAGTGAATAGTGAATAGTAAATAAGAGGAAACACACAAATGTCCTTTCATTAATAAATGAATAAACAAAAGGTGGCATATACTTACAATGGACTATTATTCAGCCAAAAAAGGAACAAAGGAGTAATACATAATGCAACCTTGACGTACCCCCAAAACCGTATGCTAAGTGAAAGAAACCAGACACTAAAGGACACACAATGCATGATTCCATTTATATAAAGTATTCTAAATAGGTAAATCCAGAAAGAAGATTATTGGCTAGTAGGGGTCTTAGGTGAAGGAGAAATGGAAGGTGATGACTACTTAATGGGTATGGGATATTTTTGGGGTGATAAAAATGTTGTGGAAGTTGTTAGAGCTGGTGGTTGCACAACATAGTAATGTACTACATGCCACTGAATTGCACACTTTAAAATGGTTAATTTTTTGTTATGTTTCACCTCAGTAAAAAAAATGGATAAGCAATTATGAGATACTCACACTATAATATGAAACTCCAGAGTCTAAGATGTTCCATTATAAAAGAATGGAAGAAAAGATGGAAAACCTTTAGAGAGAAAAAAATTGCCTGCAAAGTAGTAACAAATAGACTGGCAGAAGTTTCCTCATCAATAGCAGATACAAGCAAACAATAAAATAGAATTTGATACTAGAACTTGAAATCCAGATTTACCTGAATGTGTATCTATTATTCAGCTATAAGGATCATATGAACCTCACTCTATGCACTCTTAAAAGATAGAGAACAGCAAGAAGAAAAGTAAATGCACAGGAACAATGTCATATTAAAAAAAAAAAAAAAACTGAAACCCAAAATCATCCAGTTTGGATTGAATGGTCAATAAGGCAAAAATGCAGTGGGTTTGCCAATCAGTCTGTGTCAGAAGTTTAAATCTCTCTGTGTCCAAGTAACTGGGAAAGCAGGTAAATTTTCACTGAAAAGATGTCCCTTACATATCAACTTTGAGGTTTTCCCAACATTTAAGAATCTATGGATCCTAGGGCTTCCCTCGTGTCACAGTGATTGAGAACCCGCCTGCCAATGCAGGGGACGTGGGTTCGAGCCCTGGTCCGGGAAGATCCCACATGCCACAGAGCAGCTGGGCCCGTGGGCCACAGCTGCTGAGCCTGCGCTCTGGAGCCTGCAAGCCACAACTACTGAGCCCACGTGCCACAACTACGGAAGCCCGCATGCCTAGAGCCCGTGCTCTGCAACAAGAGAAGCCACTGCAATGAGAAGCCCACGCACCACAATGAAGAGTAGCCCCCACTTGCTGCAACTAGAGAAAGCCCACAAGCAGCAATGAAGACCCAGTGCAGCCAAAAATAAATAAATAAAATAAATAAATTTATTAAAAGAAAAAAGAATCTATGGATCCTGGACAAGACTAAGCCAAGCAAGGTTCCTGAGCTAAAAGGAAGTCTGTGAACTCACTTCCAATTTTGGAACAAGGTAGGATGGGTGATGACAATTTGAATGGTGAAGAGGTAGTTCAGAGCTACTGCAGGTGCAAACAGTAGGCACTCAATAAATACTTGTTAAAAAATGAATGCGTGTATAAATAAATAAGTAGGTCAAAATATACTTGTCATTTTTGGGTCTATTGTTAACTATTAGCACTTGGTTAAAAATCACAAAATTAAAAACAAAAAGTAATACCACAGTCTACTCATGTGCTTCAGTTTTCTCTCTTTAGTTTAACATCTTGTCAAAAATCCAGAAATAGCAAAATTAAACCCACCAAATCAATAAGTAATATTTAGTAAGAGTTTATTGTACATATAAAAACAGTTCACAAACTGGGAGCTTTCAAATTCAAAGCTCGGGAACGTGAAGTTATAGAATGACTTACAGAGTAAAAATGAGGAAGTTATTAATTTTTACAACGATTGGTTATTACAGTGGAGGTTTCCAGATGGCAGGGGATTGGTTAAAAGTGATAACCTCATGCCATTTTTAGGAAGATGACTTATGTTTCTTTTATGATTGTCAGAGCCATTTACAAAAAATAAACTAGGTTGAGCTTCATGAAATGAAATACTTTCATTTACATTCATGAAGTAAGCTGGATTTAGTTTTTCTTACATGGCTTAAATGTTTTTGTCTGTTCAGGAAATTCTTAAATCCAGGCTCCATTTGTATTTAATTTTAATAATCTTAGGTATTGTGACCACCACTCAGACTGTATAGGATTGCACAGAGTAGCAGCTCTCAGGCAACCGTTAGATACCAGCTCACTTGGGCGGCTGCCTTGTACTTCAGTGGAAGGTCCTCTGTCGTCCTGCAGAAATCTTATTTCTGGGCCTGATGTGTGTCTTCCTTGCTTTTGGAGTAGACTTAGGATATTTGTTGTATTTATTTTTGTAGGGAACTTAGGGAAATCAGAGGTAAATTTTCACATTTTCAACCCTATCCTCTCACTCTACTTTTCACCAATAAAGGCAGGACCTTTTCTTCTGAGCCTCTTCATTGGAATAATCGGGATTTTGAAATATTTGTTTCCACCCAGGCTTTTGTTTTGGCGGCGTGGGCCATTGAGAGAGGAGTCTTTATAGTATTAGTGTGGAGTGGCTTGTGAAAAAATTAAGTTCTGAGTGCCCCTTTTCCTGGCTATCATCTTCATGTCCCAGTGAGTGTTTCAGTACCTTTAGTCAAGTTTCAGCCAAGCAGGGGATAATAATGGTGATGGCAACAATGGTATGAAGAGCACAAGTGCACTTTTTCATTGTCGGACTCCCTGAAATGGGGGCTGGAGTTCTCAGAATCTCCCTTTCTCTGGTGCTTTTCAATTCTCAGATCATGTCTCTCTGTGAACGTACACCAAAATAGTGTGGGCACTCACACTGATCCATTTGGTATTCTTTCCAAGGCTACCTGCACAACCTCTCTTTTGCTGCCACACACTGTCAGTGCTATATTTGCTGTGTGAGAGAATTAATCTACTCATTATGGCTGCACATCGCCAAGTTCTTAAAGTTTGTTCTTGCCAGTGAATGTACAGTATATCGTATAAACTGAATCTTGGGTGTCCTACCCCAAACTCAAAGCTTACAAAGTAAAAAAAAATGATACAGTGTCATGATGTACAGGCAGTTAATATTATGTCTCTGCTGTTGTCTGTGGCCGTTACACAAGAAGTGGATTAGATTATACTATGTACTGGATTCTGGGAATATTGTTCAAACTTGAATACTTTGGAATTTGAAGAGTTATTCTGGAGCTTACAATTAGTCAGTGATAATCTTAAATGAAGTCTATTCTGATTTGTTTCTAGGAATAAAGAATGTTACATTACTCATTTTGCATTTTCTTATCTATGTAAATAGGATCAATTAGTGAAAACCTCTTACACTTAAGATGTTTTACTATCACATTTCTGCTAGATGATACATATCTGCAAATTTGGAATTCTTTTCCTGAGTGGAGAAATCCAAGAATTTTCCTTAACGCTAACATATTGCTTAGAGTCCAATTGTTTCACTCAGTGGATGCTAAATATATTGCTAAAACATGCAAAGGGCATACAAAGAGAAGATAAGAGATAACATCTTAGGACAAACATCTCTGAACTTTTGGTGAAAAAATGCCAGGCTACTTGCTCACCTAGCAATGCTTTATTTGGTGTTAGGAAAGACCAAAATGTAGATCGAGATTATAAAATAATACAAAAGAAGAAGGAGGTCCTACCGCCTACTACAAAAATTATCTTTGACTTGGGCTGGAGCCACACATAACTCCTGAAGCTTTACTTGTCTCATGAAGATTTGTTACTGAAAGACCCAAAGGTCAAGAACTACTGAAAAGAAGTTCATATACCAGTAGCAAATGTAATTTTCATCTTCAAAAATTGCTATGGTGTAAGAGAATTTTGCTCAGAATATAAACTGCAGTATTTATCATATTTAATTCTGGCATTTGGGTCCCAGAATCAAATACGATAAAGCAGTGATTTAAATGCTTTGCTGCATGTAAATGATTGTCAACACACACCCACACTCAGAAACCATAATGTGGGTTAGAGAGACCAGGTAAGAGGGATGAGATAAGAAAGAGGGGCCATTGAGAACGTTGGGAAGAGGTAATGACAAAGTGCCAGAGGAAAAGGGCAGTGAGGAGGGAGGTCCAGTTAGGTGTATAAACCAAAGGAATTCTTCTAGATTAAAAGAGACTCGAAGCAGAGCAAGTGTTTAATATTACCCTCTTATTTAACAGATGTGGAAATAAAGGATTAGGGAGGTGAAATAACCTTTTAACATCACATGGGAGCTTTTCCGAAGTAATAAAAATGAAGGAAGCTGAGGTCAAGGAGAACAGCTGGAAGCCAGAGACATTAAAAAAAATCTACAAGTCAAGGGCTGGAGCGGAAATGAGAGGCAGAGTGGGAGCACAGAGCTGTAGAAAACACAGTATTTCTGTGACGTGCGGGTGTGGGTGTGGGTGAGGAAGAGATTTGTCAGTTGAAAGAGAGAGGAAGTCACTATAGAGTATTGAGAAAAAGGTTTGCTGAAATTAGAGATCAAACACCAGCTCTGAGGGTCAGAAGTTCTACTTCCCAGTGAAATGCTGCTTCTGCCACTTCTATTGCTAGCAGTTGTCGTCCCAGGTGGTGACAATGAAGACGGTAAGAGTAACTCTGGCAGTTCCCAGAACAGGTGCAGGGGGTCTGGATGAAAGCATGCTGCACCTATCACTAAGGGTCAGGGCCCTCCTGTCTCCAGCCCTCTCCCCCAGTTCTGGAGGTTGGGGATGGAGCTAGAAGCCTTGGGGCAGGCAAATGTCTTAGGCTCTGTGTTGTTGTTCAGACTCTGGGTTCTTTATCATTTCATCCTGATTCTCTCTTCCTCCTCACTCTTCTTATGCTTCCACCACCCACAGCCTTCCAGGGGCCAACCTCTTACCATGTTATCCAGATTTCGACCTTTGCCAACAGCACCTGGGCACAAACTCAAGGCTCAGGCTGGTTGGATGATTTTCAGATTCATGGGTGGGACAGTGACTCGGACACTGCCATTTTCCTGAAGCCCTGGTCCAGGGGCAACTTCAGTGATGCGGAGTTGATTGAGCTGGAGGACCTATTCCGAACCTACTTCATTGGATTCACTCAGGAAGTGCAGGACTATGCCAGTAAATTCCAGATTGAATGTGAGTACAGTCCTCTGCTCCGGGGAGATTCTCAACGGTTTTTCTCTCTCCTGGTTAAGGCTATTACTCTCTTGCATCTTGGTCCCGTCCTCCCACTTTACCCAACTGCATGCACACACTTCTCCAGAGTAGTCTCCAACTCTGACTCCACACCTCCACTAAGTATCCCAGATTCTTCCTGTTTCTTGCACTCCAGTGTGATAAATGAAGGTCCCCCTTTGTAACCATCTCCTGGTTTGTTTGTGCATAACTGGCTTCTCTCTAACCCCAAGGACAAAGCCCTCACTTCTCCACTCTGTGCCTGAGTGAACTGAAGTGTGACTTCCTCCTCCTCCAATCCGTCTCCTCAAGCATCTCCTGCCTGATCCCTTCTCTCAATGTAACTCTCCCCTTCACCCTGGAATGCTGCACTCCTGATTCCATCACATGCTGCTCTCCTTCTCTCCTCATGCCCACCCTACAGCCTTACAACAGACCATCTCCACCATTTATGACATGCATACCTCTCCCCAATGCTCTTCTTTCTGAAAAGGCTCTGAATACTGCAATTGGTTTTTGAGTCATCTCACATCTCAGACCTTTCTCCCACCCCCCAAATCCAAAGCCCCACATCCTCTCCCCATACCTTTCTTTCTTGTTTGCTTTTTAGTAACTTTGTCCCTGTTTTCCTTATATCCAGACCCCTTTGTGATCCAGGGTATAGCAGGTTGTGAGCTGCATTCTGGGAAGTCCATAAGAAGCTTTTTGAGGGGAGCTTTAGGAGGACTGGATTTCATGAGCATTAAGAATCATTCATGTGCACCTGCCCCAGAGGGCAGCAGCAGGGCGCAGCAGTTCTGTGCACTCATCAGTCAGTACCAAGGCATCTTGGGTATCATAGAGACGCTCCTCTCAGAAACCTGCCCTCGGTATCTCCTTGGTGTCCTCGACGCAGGGAAGACTGAACTACAGAGGCAAGGTTTGTTCTTTTCTCTCCACAAGACTTTTCTATTTCACGTCCTGCCACCTTCTTTGAATTCAAGAGTAGGAGGTACCTAAGGAGAGAGGGGCTTAATCAATAAATGATTTGGTTCCCATAGGAGTAGAAGAGGTCACTGTCCAAACTTGTGGGTTTCTGAATGCCTATGCTCTAGGTTAGAGTCATAATCTGACAGTCTCCCTGCCTCTTCCTGCCCCAGTGAAGCCTGAGGCCTGGCTGTCCAGTGGCCCCAGTCCTGGGCCTGGCCGTCTGCTGCTGGTGTGCCATGTCTCAGGATTCTACCCAAAACCCGTGTGGGTGATGTGGATGAGGGGCGAGCGGGAGCAGTCTGGCACTCAGCAAGGAGATGTCTTGCCCAATGTTGACTGGACTTGGTATCTCCAAGTAACCCTGAATGTGACGGCTGGGGAGGAGACTGGCCTGAGTTGCCGAGTGAAGCACAGCAGTCTAGGAGACCAGGACATCATCCTCTACTGGGGTGAGTAAGGCATGGGTCCCAGCTGGGAATGGGAGGAGATGGTCCTCAAGCACAGAGGGAGGGACTGGGAAAAAGGAGGGATTTGATAGATGAGATAGGGAGGGACAGGGGGAGAAAGGAATGGAGAGAGGGATGGAGAGAGAGACAGAGAGTCAGAGAGAGAAAAAGAGACAGAGAGACAGAGGTTGAGATTTATTCCTTGGGACTACAGTTCCAAGAGGAATGAAAATAGATGATCTAAGGTATAGAAGAGATAAGAATGAAGGACTTATAGACTGGGTAGGATGGGGTAAGAGGGAGAGACAAAGGGTGGCTGTGAATATATGATATCCAGGAATATGAGAGAGAGAATCACAGATGCCTATGCATCAGAAGCAGGTAATGGTAGTGCTGACACTCAGGTGGGTAACAAAGCCAGGAGAACTAGAGAATGGGTTTGAAGTGACATCCCTGTGTCCTCTCCCAATTGCCAGGTCACCGCACCTCCGTCAGCTTGATATTTTGGGCAATATTAGTGCCCTCCTTGGTCCTTTTGATATGTCTTGCATTATGGTTTTTGAGGCGCTGGTGAGTTTTCCTTTTTAATCTTTCTTTTTTGTTCATCCTCTCACTCTTTCCCTCCATTTTATCTATTACATACTTTAGCCTCCATATTTCCAACAGACCCTTTCCCCTTTCTTCCCCACTCCCATCTTTAGGTAAATCTATTTTTAAAAAATATTTATTTATTTATTTGGTTGTGCTGGGTCTTAGTTGCAGCAGGCGGGCTCCTTAGTTGCAGCATGTGGATTCCTTAATTGATGCAGGTGGGCTCCCCAGTTGCGGCTCATGGGCTCCTTAGTTGTGACATACAAACTCTTAGTTGCAGCATGCGTGTGGGATCCAGTTCCCTGACCAGGGATCGAACCCAGGCCTGCTGCATTGGGAGCACAGAGTCTTATCCACTGTGCCTCCAGGGAAGTCCTGATAAATCTATTTTTAAAAAGTCGTGGTAAAATATACATGACGTAAAAACTTACTGCATTAGCCATTTTTAAACGTACAGTTTAGTAGTATTAAGTACATTCACTTTTTGTGCAACCCATCTCTAGAACTTTTTTATCTTGTAAACTAAAACTCTGCCCATTAAACCACATTCCCCATTCCTTGCTCCCCTAGTCCCTGGCAACCACCATGCTACTTTCTGTCTATATGAATCTGATTACTCTAGGTACCTCATATAAGTGGAATCATCACTATTTGTCTTTTTGTGACTGGCTCATTCCACTTAGCATAATGTCCTCATAATTCATCATGTGATGGCACGTATTAGAATTTCTTTCCTTTTTAAGGCTGTTTTGTTTATCCGTTCATCTGTCAAGGGACATTTGGGTTGATTCTACCTTTTGGCTCTTGTGAATAATGCTGCTATGAACATGGTGTACAAATATCTCTTATGTAGAACGATTTTTTGCTTGTGATCTTAACAGGTCCTATCAGAATATCTCATGAGCCCTCATCATGTCTCCATTTCCATTTGGGATCAGTAACCAGGAGTCCAGAAACTCAATTTGTCAGCCCAGGAGTCAATCTCATCATATTTCATCAAATAATCATCAGATTTGGACAAATCAGAGTGCCCATAGTTTGTAAGATAAATCATAATTTATATACTAGCAGAAAAATAATTAAAAATTGTTATTATGAGACAATATCAATAGTAGGATCCACTCAGATTTCATAGATGTGAGGTGAGAAAGAATGTACCTCGGAATAAGTGAAATGATGTCCATGACTTAACAGTGACATCCCTTTGGCTTCTTATTTGAACTTTTTTTTTGTGATTCTGCTGAAATATCATTTGTTAAAGTGAGCTAGCTATAATTATGCCGAGATAATTGTATTTGCAGAGATGCTGAACAATTTTAACATACTATCTCTGTCTCTGCTTGGATGATTTTCTAACCATGAGGGCCAGCTGAGCAGCTTCTTTCTCCAGGAAGCCTTCTTTAGTGCTACAGTGGAAGTAACCCTCCCTTGTGTGGTGTCATGCTGAGATCCACATTACTCTGTACCCACAACATTGCAGGTCTTTTTGTTTTTCTTTTCTTTCTACTTATAAGTTCCTTGAGAGAAAGGCTTGCTCTAGGTGGATCCCAGGCAAGATCTCTCACTCGCATATGTATTTGTTTAGTAAAATAATCTAAGTTGTTATAACTGCCACATTAATGGTCTTTTTTTTTTCCTTTTTCAAAATTATCTCCTTCCTTTTTCTCCTCTTTAGTTGATATTCTAGATTTTCCTCTTATTGAGATATTCTCACATAGCAAAAAATATCATACTCTCCTTGTTTCTGCCCTGAACTCCTCTGGAGAAAACCACTTCTGCCCATATTATAACTATAGTTTACATATAAAGATTAATCAGAAAAGGATCCTGTTTCTCATTTTCCAGTGAGAATGCATGAGAGGCAGGATGGGTGAGGGATAATAGTGCAGATGGGTTGTTAAATATTCAAGCAAAGAGTCAAGAGGGCTTTTCTTGCTCTCAGGGACTTTGATATCTGTGGTTTATCAAGTCAGTTATATTGTTGACTCTTGTTTACATTTATCGATTCTTTTGCTTATTCCACAGTTTTCTAGAAACCTCATTAAAAAAATCCAAACTCATTTAATTAAAAGAGTAGGAAGGGGGAAGAGGGGAGAATTTGGGTATATATATATATTTTTTTTTTTTTTTTAATTTACTGTTTGTGTTTAATACACATCAATTCCATAACATGAGAAGTTACTATGAACCAAAGCATAAATACACAAACACAATATACAATCCAAAATAGATGTACAGCATTCAGGTATGAAACAAAAGAGAAGGTTCGTTCACACACATAGTAGCTTGAGATCTGTTGGATATGGTTGTTCCAGTGTAGATTTATAAAGATGGAAAAAAAATGACTTTGGTTATCAAGACTATTGTGGCCATATTAGATTTGGAACATCTAAGAATCAGTGTGTGATCATGGGAACAAAAGACGTAGATAGTGTCTATTTTTAAAAAGGTTTCCGTGCATCAAGGCAGTTGTGAAAAGATTTACTTTCCAAAATCAAACCCACTTTAGGCTTAGGACCAGATTCTAACTATCTAAAAATATTGATTGATAACAGAAAGTGTTCCAAATGTGGCTATTCTGATTCAGTTTAAAAAAAAGTATTTACAGAAAAGAGTATAAAAGTTTTTCTGAATTTAATGTAAGCAAGCTTCCAGTCTTCCCTTGCCAAATATATTTGATTTATAGTTTAGCTCCTTCACATATTTGCTTTTTTAATTTCAAGATTTGTCAATCTTACCTGCAAAACAGATCATTTTTTAAACTGTAAAAAGTATTCGACATATGCAGAAATAAAAAGCATTTTGAAATTAGTTGAGATCCATGTAATTCTACTCTTTGTTATCTGTTTAGCTAAATGAATCTAGTGCTCTTTTTGAATAAGAATAGTTGATAAGTATAGAAGCAAAATGTACTCATTATGCTTGGATTTGGGGTAGATTCCAATCCATCATTGCCCTGGTACATATCAATGACTATATAAAAATTCAAAGGCAATGTCAAACCCAAACCCCAAGGGAAAGATTTCAGTTCCCAAGAGAACAGTGATAGCTTAACATAAAATTTTCTCTAGGGTACACCAGCATTAAATTAGTACTGCTGAAACAACACATTGAGGATTTACAGTAGCACCTGGAAGTTCCTTCTAATGTACATATAAATAGAATCACAGAAGCTTTCTGTTTTACCTCATTGTTTTATGGCCCTATAAATTTAATGAGCCAAATGAAAACTGAATCTCTGTTCTACATCCCATTCTTTATCTCTAAGTAAGATAAAATCTATTCTCACTTTCAAGGTAGAGTTTTATGTGTCCATACTTCTTAAGCCACATTTAAGGAAAACATCTCTTAACTAATTTTGGATGTTGTCTCTCTTCATCTTGTACAGGAAACTCCAGCAGATTTAATATTAGCATTCATCATCTAGGCAAACGCTTCACATGCTCTTCAAACCAATCAAATTTGGGATCCTCAACAGTTTCTGTCAATAAAATAAGGTGTGGAACTAGCAGATTAATTCAATGAAGACCTGTTTTTTTTTTTTCCCTTGTCATACTGGATGTCTGGATGCCATCTGAATTGGGTTTAGAGGATGGGGAAGTGTAGATGTTTCTTGGCCTGAGTCTCTTAACAGTAGAGATGTAGAAGGGAGATGGAGATCTCCAAGAGACTGGCTGTTGACTGCAGAGCACAGTCATTTGCTTTGGTGGTGGCGTTCGCTGGATTGGGGGCAGTTGAGGTATGCTGGGAGGAGTTACTTGAAGGTGTTACAACAGTTGTTTGATTTGAATAAATCTGCGTAGGTAAGAGCAGTGTCAGAAGCAGCAGCCCCAGTCTGAGCCTGGCCACCATCTCTCTGCCCATGTCCACTCTGCCGGTGCGCAGCGCATCTCACTGGATGCGGGGTGCGTGGAGGACCGCTGGCTCCAGGCGGGCGCAGGCAAGGTCTGGGTATATTTTTTGAGGGATTTAGGAAGGGAGGTCAGAGCAAGTGGAATTTTTCAGAAGCCAGGAGTACTAGAAGCGGTTCTCCCACCTGGACATTTTAGAACAACATGGACTTTAGGATTTGGGCAGGGTAGGAAATGACTGAAGACATAGTTTTTTTCTCTCTGCATTAACACAGCTGGTTATTTCTCCAGGATGCATTAAACTCCAACTCATCTTATAGAGCCGACATGCTGTCCTATGCTTCACTGCTCCCTCAGCTACAGGCCAGGACCCTGATTAGAATGTTTCTTGGAGTGTTGACTATGGACCACCAGCAGGAGTAGTACCTGTGAGCTTGTTAGATGAAGACATTTTCAGGCCCCACTCTAGACTTACTGAATCAGAAAATCCTGGAATGGGAACTAGAATGCTGTGTTTTAATTAGCCTTTTAGGTTATTCAGATCAACATTTAATTTTAAGAAACTCTTGTGTAAAGATTTCTCAGGCTTTGGACTGTTGACACTTTGGGATGCATAATTCTTTGTTATGGAAGGTTGTTCAATGCACTGCAGGAGTTTTAGCAGCATCCCTGGCCACTACTCACTGGATGCCAGTAGTACCTCCCCAGTTACAATAACCAAATATATCTCCAGACATTTCCAAATGTCCCTCAGGGGCAAAATTGACCCCAGATGAGAACCAAGGTCTAAGATAATGAACAGAATTTCACCTCCCACCTCAGCACTTAGTTGGAATAATTGGTGATCCCACTTAAATAAAGCAATAGTTTATAATTGGTGGTTGAGGAAGGAGGGACTCTGTCTCAGGGGTATGATGCCTTCAAAACTCCAAGTTGCTATAGAATTTTGTTCCACAGGTAAAGCTGGCCCAGGAATGAAGTTCACAAATAGAACAGAATGATGACAGAGCCAAAGACCACATGTGGAGACTGACCTACCTCTGGATATTTTAGTTATATGAGCACAACAGATTTCATTCTTCCTTTTAAAAGAACTGAGTTAGAATATTTACTTGCTTAAAAATTCTGATATTACTATGCTTTCTGATGTCTTGTAACAGCTTTTCCACATTGTTATTATCTTTCCTTGTTTTCTTTACTCTTCTTATTCTCTTTCCTCCCCCAAGTCATCATCCCTCAAAGGTGGTTTCTTGGACTTGTGATTTTCCTCTGTGTCCTTACCTTGGAAAACCTTAATTTACCCATGACTTTAACTATGACCTCTGGATGATTGACTTTCAAAAACAGATCTTCAGTCTCAGAATATAAGGGCTTGTCAACTCTTTTTATATGAGAGTTTGTGTGCATGTGTATGTGTTTGTGTGGTTTTTGCTAATCTATAGGAATATGTTAAAAAATATTTTGTCCTTGTTTCCAGTATCTGTGTTAAATTAACTTATTAAGTTTAATATTTTATCTGTAGGTCCTTTTGGATTTTCTATGCATACTATCATGACAGCTCTAGGTATGAAAATTCCAGTTGTTTCTTTTCAATCCTCATGATCTCTTTTATTGCATTTTCTTGCCCAATGGCACTTGTTATGAACAGCAGTACACTGTTGAATAGAATTGACATCTGGCATTCTTATCTTTTTACTTGTATTGGATAAGAATTATTCAAGAGTTAATATTAGCTATGATAATTGCTGCAAGTGTTTCATGTATACTTTTTATTAGATTAAGAACACTTTCAAAGTTGCTAAATGTTTTTTATTATCATTATTATTATGGCTGGCTACTGAATTTCATTAGGGCTTGAAATGACAAAATCTTTTACATATTTTTTTTTCCTTTTAATGTTGTGAGTCACACTTATTGACTCTCAAATGGTAAAACAAAATTGTGTTTTTGCCATTTATCTGTCTTGTTCATAAAGTATTTGTGGATTCAGTTTGCTAATATTTTGTTTATAATGTTTTTTAGTTCTTATAATTTCTTTGGTATTTTGAGGGTTTTTAACCTCCTAAAACAAGTCAAGAAATCTTTCCTCTGTTTTTATTCTCTGGGAGAGTTTCTGTTATATATTTATTTTTAAAATAAATATTTGGTAAAATTCAGTAGTGAAGACTTATGTGTTGGGAGTTTTTTGGGGGGGACGGAGTTTTAAATTTCAGTTAATTTTTAAAAATAAAAATAATGGGGCTTCCCTGGTGACACAGTGGTTACGAATCTGCCTGCCAATGCAGGAGATAACAGGTAAAAGCCCTGGTCCAGGAAGATCCCACATGCCATGGAGCAACTAAGCCTGTATTCCACAACTACTGAGCCTGCTCTCTAGAGCCCACGAGCCACAACTACTAAGCCCGTGTGCCACAGCTACTGAAGTCCGCATGCCTAGAGCCCATGCTCCCAAGAAGAGAAGCCACCACAATGAGAAGCCTGTGCACCACAATGAAGAGTAGCCCCTGCTCGCGGCAACCAGAGAAAAGTCCACGTGCAGCAACGAAGACCCAACGTAGCCAAAAAAAAAGTAAATAAAATAAAATAAATAAATTTATAAAAAATAAATAAATAAAAATAACTCTTTTCAAATTGTCTATTTCTTTGTGTCCTCTTTGGTAAGTTATGTTTTTAAAGGATTTGTCCAAGTTGTTCAGATTTCTAATTTACTGTTGGCTTGTGCATAATATCTTCTTTTTATCATGTTAATGTCTATAGGGTTCATAATTATGTACCCTGCCTTTTTTAACCAGATCTTAGAAATCGGTTCTCTCTCTCTTCTTTGTTTTCTCTCTCTGATCTTGACAGGAGATTATCAATTTTATAATTTTTTCAAAAACTATGTTTTGAGTCGTTGATTATTTCGATGATCATATCATTTTCTTTATTATCTCCTTCCTTCTACTCTCTTTGCATTTATTCTGTTGTGATATAAGGACTCTGATCACCCAGTTCCAATGTGTGAGGGAGGGGGTTTCCCCACACATCCAAGAAGCAACACTTTGGACCAGCTTGGGTGTCTTATAATTCAATTCAATTCTGACACTATCTACCTGGATATAGCATCAGATTCCACAGTTTAAGGGTTCAGACCTACAAGACTGTGGGGGGCAATCAGGCTTGCCAGTCACAAATAGATTGGAGGTTCCCATGACCTCCTTCTTAGATTTGATTAATTTTCTAGACTGGCTTACAGAATTTAGAGAAACATTTACTTATTAGATCACCTATTATAAAAGGATAGTTAAGAGCTAGATGGATGAGATGCAAAGGGCAAGAAATGGGGTAAGGTGGTGGCGCTTCCATGCCACTCTAAGCCTGCTGTTCTCCTGACCTCAATGTGTTCACCAAACTGAAAGCTCTTAAAGCACCATTCTTTTGGGTTATTTTTGGAGGCTTCATTACATAGGTAAATTGATCAAATCATTGGCTATAGGGTTAAATTCAACTGCTAGTCCCTCTTACCTCCCTGGATGTCAGAGGGTGGGACTGGAAGTTCCAACCCTCCAATCACATGATTGTCTCCACTGACAACCAGCACCCACCCTTAGGTTATATAGGGGTTTTCCAAAGTCACTTCATTAACTAACAAAAGATATCTTGATTGCTTTCAAAAGTTAGGAAATTCCAAATGTTGTAAGAACTCTCTGCCAGTAGCGGCAGCTCCAAAGGTCAAGAACTACTGAAAAGAAGGTCATATACCAGTAGTGTTACAGAACACAAGTTTGTGTGCCTGATGCACAGTGAGGCCGAACAAACTGAAACGTCAGAGTTCGGAGCAGAGAAAGATTTATGCAGGGCCAAGCAAGGAGAATGGGTGGCTCATGCTGAAAAACCCCAAACTACCTGATGGTTTTTGGGGGAAAGTTTTTATAGGCAAAATTTGGGGTGCAAGGTGTGTGACTTTCTTCTGTTCAGTGGTGAGGTAACAGGGCAGTGTTCCAGGAATCTTGTGCTCAGTCTGAAGTTGCCATCCTCCACCTGGGGTGGGGGCCTTGCAGAAGAACTTAAAGATATTTTTATGTATATTACTTGAGGCAGAACCAGGACACTTTCCCAAGGCTGCCCTATTGCTTCTTGCTTGCGCCTCCTTTGTTTCTGAATTCTATCCTTTCCCTGATTAACAACTGTTTGAATCTGCTTTCTGGAATTCATCGAGGGTCAAGGAGCTGAATGAAACGTAATTTCTACAAACAAGAAATGGGGGCCAGAAAGGCTTTCATGCCCAGGAGGCCCAGGGTCCTGCTCAGTTTCAATCCCCCTTTTCTTTAATACTTCTCAATATTGAAGAGAACAGGTGTTGGATAAGAAAGGGAATAACATATTGGGTATAGAGGTTAATCATAAACTCAGCAGAGGAACTCAGGTGTAGGGGGACTTGGTTTCCAATCCCACCTTGTCTTTCAACCTTCCCCAAATCTTTCAGAGAACATGAGGACAACCACTCTGGGGACTTCCTGCTGAAATGGGGCGTGGTCCTGCCTCAGTTTGGGGAAGGGACACCAAATTATAAATATCCCTGAGTTCCAAGTCCTGGATTTGAGTTTGGTATGATTAAGACCTCAATCCCTTGGTCCGCCAGTTTGGTGCAACAGACCCAATTCAAACTAACTTTAAGAGAGAAAACAGATCTCATTCCCTGAGGAAATCAGGAGAATAAACCTGAAACCTAGTCTGGACCCAGCACCTTGGGGAGACTTGTAGCCAGATAGCCAGTCTTTTATCTAAGTAGGTTTTAACTTCTGATGTTGTATTAACATATACACAATAGGAGCTATTGGCCGCTACACAGTCTCCTTTTTTTCTGCCAACATCTGATCTACAGAATCTTATTGTCTAAAAATTTAATTGTTACAAGAGGAAACCTTGAAAATGTAAAGCTGCAGCTACTAGCTGCCAGCAGACACTGCTTTGAGAATGGCTAGTGGTGTCCCCTAGTCTGACACAGCTCAGAAAATTCAGCAACCCAGGAACATATCGGAGGTCACATCCACAATGGCCACCTAGTATTACCTTGGATGTCTGAACCATGGTTACTCTATTTTGACTTTCAAATGCACTTTTATCCTCAATGGCCAAAGTAGGTGTACAATGCATGTCTGAAAGGTCACAAAACAGGCTACTTTGGTCAGTAAAGTTTAAGTTAAACCATATATAAGCCAGAATGACTTCCCCATACTTCAATGTGTGCAGATTCTTCCATCATTTTAACTTTTGATTGTAAGTCTTTCAGTAGAAAACTTTGATGATCAAAATATCCATTCCTCAATGCTGGGGTGAGTCAGCTGCTTGCCCCAGCCAGCAGCTGGGGTCCTAGGCCTCCTTTATATTTGCCTAGTTATCCACATTGGGGGAAAACTGATCAGATATTGTGAACAATCTCAGAGGTATGTTAATAGGGAAACATTTTAGAGGCTATATATATATATATATATATATATATATATATATATATATATATGTATATATGTATATATATATATTATATCTATATCACCCATTTGTCACACAAGCATTTGTACATGTGCTTTTAGCAATAGACTTAAAGCAAGCAGTGTCATACATCATGAGTAGTTATACTCTGTGATAACTCTACTAGGTAATTTTCTTGTCCTCCTGAATATTAAGGCAAAAGTGTGCTTAACACAATAGCTTTAAGAGAACTAGAATTTAATATCTATTGAAACATATTATTTTTCTCCCTAATTACCCTCATCTCCAACAAACACAGCCAAATCAAGACTAATTTGTTTCCAAAATAAGTCCAGTCTATTGACCACATAGGCTCCTCCACACTGGCTTTGGTGGAACTCCTCAGGAGTCTCAGACTGAATTCCCACAAAGGCCTCTCAAGGCCAGGAAATCCATGCCAAAGGCCTGCCATCAGATTCTGCCTCAGTGGACTTCTCTTTTCTAGAGGTCTCCAAAATATCAAAATTCTTGCACATGCCAGGAGATAGTTTTTCCCATTCACTTGATAAGCCTCCTCAGAACCCAAGACTCTCCTATTTCTGGAGAGACCAGGCAGAGAGAAAAGAATAGCATTTCAATTCTATCCATAGAGGTGTAATTTACCCAATTGCTGTTAAGTCATAGTAGCTTGAAGGGAAGGGCTTCCCTATATCTGGAAAACATAGATCAAAACCAGTAATATTCCAGACAAAAACCCATAAACATTATAACTATATTCACCAGTTCACTCAGTAACTAATCCTTTTGTTAACTTTTTATGAAGCCACCAGGTTTTCCATCAGGATTCTTTAATTTCTTACCCAGTTCAGTGGTATAATCTGAAATTTATCAGAGACTTGTACTTGTCAAAATTTTCTTCCTATGAATCTTCTTGAAGATAAAGCACTTTGGCAAAAGCATCAGAGTACAACAATAACTGTCTTTAAATGACAGAAAGATTTAAAAGTCATGGTTAAACACCTGATTATGATGTAATCAGTAAAGAAACTTGGTTACAATAACCAGAATTATGACTGGTAACATTTTATCAGGACATACCAGATTTTTAGGAATTTCATGTAATTTTTAGAATATCTGTATTAATAACATTTATCCATACAGTATAACCTGAGAAGGCTTATCATTCATTTGACAATGCTTTCCCTGTAATTTAACACACCAGGTAATCAGAGTTAATTTAATATTTCTCTGAGATGCCTCAGGGCTACTTTGAAGCATCTCAAAAGTAGCTGGAGGTCAAACTTTTAGAATCTGGCAGACAATACTTATTCACTTAACCAAAGTGAAAAGATTTCAAAAGCAAATACAGATCACTTAAAGGCAAAGAAATTCACACAATTTGTTATCAAAAGCAGCATTCCAAGAAAACTTTGTTCTCTTAACAGAGAAACCAAATGCAAACCAAATCCAAACAGCCCACTTACAACAAAATCCATTTACCCAACTAAATTTAATCCAATCTTAGAGAAACCTGAGATTCACAGCTCTTCTCAGTATTCCCTTTCACAAACATTCTACAAATTTCTGTATCCATATCACCTTGTCCCTTATTTTCTTTTCCATTCAGAAACCACCAGCTGTAGGAGAAAATTGCCCTTTTTCCCTTTAACAAAATGCAGTTCCATTCCTCATACCTTCTTTAATTGAAAACATGAATCTTCCTTTCCCGGCACACTGAAATATTTCCCTTATTTAGTAGCTTTAATTACATGTTTAAATTAGAATCCTCAACTCTAAAAACCTTAATTTCTAGTGAAAACTAACAAGTAGGCAATTATGAACTGTCTTTCATATTAGCATTCTGTAGATTGCTAAACATAAATACCAACAATAATTTCTCAAAATGTGCTTTCTTATAGAGAATATCTCAGGGTGGCACCAAACATATTCATCAATTGTCCCTTATTTTCTCTGCAAAGGGAAACCAATGTTTGTTATTAATGTTTCAGTATCTTATTTTATTTGGAAGTGATCTAGCTATTCAATAAACTTCCATCATTTAAACTCAATGTGGGTCCAGAAGCAACCCAAACAGTAAGAGTCCTTCCTCTCTTCATACCATTTACCCTGTTTTTTACATCAACAAGAAGATCCCTTCCTTGTTTCTGAACATCCATGCTGTCTTTCTATAGCAAACCATGCCTACTTGCCATCATTTCTCTGGTCTGGACCTAGGTTTCTGATCAGAGCCCTGAAGCATTAAGGGTTGACTGGCCTGCCAAAAATGGGCAAACTTTGGTTGAGCAAAAGTTTTATAGGCAAAATCTGGGGGGAGGGATGCAGGGTGTGTGACTTTCCTCTGTTTGGTTGTGAGGTAGCAGGGCGGTGTTCCAAGAATCTTGTACTCAGCCTGAAGTTGCCATCCTCCACCTGGGGTGGTGGCCTTATTTCCTGCAGAAGAAGTCAAAGATATTGTTATGTATATTCTTTGAGGTGGAACCAGGACACTTCCCCAGGGCTGCTCTATTGTTTCTTGGCTGCTCCTCCTTTTTCTGCATTCCCTCCCTTCCCTGATTAGCAACGATTTGAATCTGCCTTTTGGAACTCTGCGAAGGTAAAGGAGGCTGAATGAAGCCTATTTTCTACAAACAAGAAACATGGGACGAAAAGATTTTGTGCTCAGGAGGGTATCACAGTGTCCTGCTCAGTTTCAGTAGAATGTAATTTTCAACCTCAGAAATAGCTATGGTATGAGAGAACTTTTCTCGGAATATAAACTGCAGTATTTGTCATATTTAATTCCGGCATTTGGTTTCCAGAACCAAATACACTAAAGCAGTGATTTAAATGCTTTGCATGCATGTAAATGATTGTCAACACACAACCACACTCAACAACCATTAATGTGGGTTAGAGAGAAAAGTTAAGAGGGATGAGATAAGAAAGAGGGGCCATTGAGAACGTTGGGAAGAGGTCATGACAAAGTGCCAGAGGAAAGGGGCAGTGAAGAGGGAGGTCGAGCTGGATGTATAAATCAAAGGAATTCTTCTAGATTAAGAGACTCGAAGCAGAGCAATTGTTTAATATTACCCTCTTATTTAACAGATGTGGAAATAAAGGATTGGGGAGGTGAAATAACCTTTTAATATCACACGGGAGCTTTTCCAAGGTAATAAATATGAAGGAAGCTGAGGTCAAGGAGAACAGCCGGAAGCCAGAGACATTAAAAAAAATCTACAAGTCAAGGGCTGGAGCGGAAATGAGAGGCAGAGTGGGAGCACAGAGCTGTGGAAGACACAGTATTTCTGTGACGTGCGGGTGTGGGTGTGGGTGAGGAAGAGATTTGTCAGTTGGAAGAGAGAGGAAATCATTATAGAGTATTGAGAAAAAGGTTTGCTGAAATTAGAGATCAAACACCAGCTCTGAGGGTCAGAAGTTCTACTTCCCAATGAAATGCTGCTTCTGCCACTTCTATTGCTAGCAGTTGTCGTCCCAGGTGGTGACAATGAAGACGGTAAGAGTAACTCTGGCAGTTCCCAGAACAGGTGCAGGGGGTCTGGATGAAAGCATGCTGCACCTATCACTAAGGGTCAGGGCCCTCCTGTCTCCAGCCCTCTCCCCCCATTCTGGAGGTTGGGGATGGAGCTAGAAGCCTTGGGGAAGGCAAATGTCTTAGGCTCTGTGCTGTTGTTCAGACTCTGGGTTCTTTATCATTTCATCCTGATTCTCTCTTCCTCCTCACTCTTCTTATGCTTCCACCACCCATAGCTTTCCAGGGGCCAACCTCTTACCATGTTATCCAGATTTCGACCTTTGCCAACAGCACCTGGGCACAAACTCAAGGCTCAGGCTGGTTGGATGATTTTCAGATTCATGGCTGGGATAGTGACTCGGACACTGCCATTTTCCTGAAGCCCTGGTCCAAGGGCAACTTCAGTGATGCGGAGTTGATTGAGCTGGAGGACCTATTCCGAGCCTACTTCATTGGATTCACTCAGGAAGTGCAGGACTATGCCAGTAAATTCCAGATTGAATGTGAGTACAGTCCTCTGCTCCGGGGAGATTCTCAACGGTTTTTCTCTCTCCTGGTTAAGGCTATTACTCTCTTGCATCTTGGTCCCGTCCTCCCACTTTACCCAACTGCATGCACACACTTCTCCAGAGTAGTCTCCAACTCTGACTCCACACCTCCACTAAGTATCCCAGATTCTTCCTGTTTCTTGCACTCCAGTGTGATAAATGAAGGTCCCCCTTTGTAACCATCTCCTGGTTTGTTTGTGCATAACTGGCTTCTCTCTAACCCCAAGGACAAAGCCCTCACTTCTCCACTCTGTGCCTGAGTGAACTGAAGTGTGACTTCCTCCTCCTCCAATCCGTCTCCTCAAGCATCTCCTGCCTGATCCCTTCTCTCAATGTAACTCTCCCCTTCACCCTGGAATGCTGCACTCCTGATTCCATCACATGCTGCTCTCCTTCTCTCCTCATGCCCACCCTACAGCCTTACAACAGACCATCTCCACCATTTATGACATGCATACCTCTCCCCAATGCTCTTCTTTCTGAAAAGGTTCTGAATACTGCAATTGGTTTTTGAGTCATCTCACATCTCAGACCTTTCTCCCATCCCCCAAATCCAAAGCCCCACGTCCTTTCTTCATCCTTTTCTTTTTAAACAATATTTTAAAATATAAATTTATTTATTTATGTATTTATATATTTTTATTTTTGGCTGTGTTGGGTCTTCGTTGCTGAGCGCTGGCTTTCTTTAGTTGCAGAGAGTGGGCGCTACTCTTCGTTGCTGGTGCCTGGGTTTCTCACTGTGGTGGCTTCTCTTGTTGTGGAGCATGGGCTTTAGGCATGCAGGTTTCAGTAGTTGTGACACATGGGCTCAGTAGTTGTGGCTCACGGGCTCTAGAGCGCAGGCTCAGTAGTTTTGGCGAACTGGATCAGCTGCTCTGCAGCATGTGGGATCTTCCCGGACCAGGGCTCGAACCCGTGTCCCCTGCATTGGCAGGCAGATTCTTAACCACTGTGCCACCAGGGAAGCCCCTTCATCCCTTTCTTTCTTGCTTGCTTTTTAATAACTTTGTCTCTGTTTTTGTTGTATCTAGACCCCTTTGTGATCCAGGGCATAGTAGGCTGTGAGCTGCATTTCTGAGAAGTCCATAGGAAGCTTCTTGAGGGGAGCTTTAGGAGGACTGAATTTCATGAAAATAAAGAATCATTCATGTGTGCCTGCACCAGCGGGCAGCAGCAAGGCGCAGTGGTTTTGCACACTCATTACTCAGTACCATTGATCTGGGGTACCATAGTGATGCTCCTCTCAGAAACCTGCCCTCGATATCTCCTGGGTGTCCTCGATGCAGGGAAGGTGGAACTGCAGAGGCAAGGTTAGTCCTATTCTCTCCCCAGAACTTTTCTATTTCACTTCCCACCACTTTCTTTAATTTCAAGAGTAGGAGGTATCTAAGGGAGGGGCTTAGTCAATAAATTATTTGGTTTCCAAAGGAGTGGAAGAGGTCACTGTCTAAACTTGTGAGTTTCTGAGTTCCTATCCTCTAGATTAGAGTCATAACCTGACACACTTCCTACCCCTTCCTGCCCCAGTGAAGCCTGAGGCCTGGCTGTCCAGTGGCCCCAGTCCTGGGCCTGGCCGTCTGCTGCTGGTGTGCCATGTCTCAGGATTCTACCCAAAACCCGTGTGGGTGATGTGGATGAGGGGCGAGCGGGAGCAGTCTGGCACTCAGCAAGGAGATGTCTTGCCCAATGTTGACTGAACTTGGTATCTCCAAGTAACCCTGAATGTGACGGCTGGGGAGGAGACTGGCCTGAGTTGCCGAGTGAAGCACAGCAGTCTAGGAGACCAGGACATCATCCTCTACTGGGGTGAGTAAGGCATGGGTCCCAGCTGGGAATGGGAGGAGATGGTCCTCAAGCACAGAGGGAGGGACTGGGAAAAAGGAGGGATTTGATGGATGAGATAGGGAGGGACAGGGGGAGAAAGGAATGGAGAGAGGGAAGGAGAGAGAGACAGAGAGTCAGAGAGAGAAAAAGAGACAGAGAGACAGAGGTTGAGATTTATTCCTTGGGACTACAGTTCCAAGAGGAATGAAAATAGATGATCTAAGGTATAGAAGAGATAAGAATGAAGGACTTATAGACTGGGTAGGATGGGGTAAGAGGGAGAGACAAAGGGTGGCTGTGAATATATGATATCCAGGAATATGAGAGAGAGAATCACAGATGCCCATGCATCAGAAGCAGGTAATGGTGGTGCTGACACTCAGGTGGGTAACAAAGCCAGGAGAACTGGAGAATGTGTTTGAAATGACATCCCTGCGTCTTCTCTCAATTGTCAAAACACCTCCCTTCCCTCAGCTTGATATTTTTGGCAATATCAGTGCCCTCTTTGCTCCTTTTGTTATGTCTTGCATTATGGTTTTTGAGGCACTGGTGAGTTTTCCTTTTTAATCTTTCTTTTTTGTCCATCCTTTCACTCTTTCCGTTAATTTTATATTACATCCCTTTAGCCTCAATGTTTCCACCAGAACCTTTCCCCTTTCTTCCCAACTCACATCTTTATGTAAATCTATTTTTTAAAAATTGTAATATATGCATGACATAAAACTTAACCATGTTAGCCATTTTTAAACGTACAGTTTAGTAGTAGTACGTACATTCACATTTTGTGAACCAATCTCTAGAACTCTTTTCATCTTGAAAAACTAAAACTGTATACTTGTTAGACCACATTCCCCATTCCTTGTTCCCCCAGGTCCTGGCAACCACCATGCTACTTTCTGTCTATATGAATCTCACTAGTCTAGTTACCTCATATAAGTGGAATCATCACTATTTGTCTTTTTGTGACTGGTTATTCCACTTAGCATAATGTCCTTATAATTCATTCATGTGGTGGTATGTATTAGAATTTCTCTCCTTTTTAAGACTGTAGAACACATTTTGTTTATCCATTCATCTGCCAGTGGGAACTTGGGTTGATTCCACCTTTTGGCTATTGTGAATAATGCTGCTACGGACATGGGTGTACAAATATCTCTTATGTAGAACGATGTTTTTTTTGCTCGTGTTCTTTTTTAAAATTTTATTTTATTTTTAAAATTTTTATTGGAGTATAGTTGATTTACAATGTTGTTTTACTTTCTGCTGTACAGCAAAGTGAATCTGTCATATATATATATATATATATATATATATATATATATATATATATATATATATATATCTCCACTCTTTTTTTGATCCTTTTCCCATGTAGGTCATTACAGAATATTGCGTAGAATTCTCTGTTGTATATAGTAAGTCCTTATTTTATATATAATAGTGTGTATATGTCAATCTCAGTCTCCCAATTTATCCCTCCCTCCCTTTCCCACTAGTAACCATAAGATTGCTGTCTACATCTGTAACTCTATTTCTGTTTTGTAAATAAGTTTACTTGTACCATTTATTTAGATTCCACACATAAGTGATATCATACGATATTTGTCCTTCTCTGTCTGACTGCTTGTGTTCTTAACAGGTCATTATCAGACTATCTTGTGAGCCTTCACCATGTCTCCTTTTCCATTTGGAATAAGTATCCAGGAGCCCAGAAGCTCAAGCTGTCAGCCCAGGAGTCAATTTCATCATCTTCCATCAAATAATCATCAGATTTGATCAAATCAGAGTTCCTATAGGTTGTAAGATAAATCATAATTTATATACTAGCAGAAAAATAAATAAAAATCATACGTTTATTATGAGACAATATCAGTAGTAGGATCCACTCAGATTTCTTGGATGTGAGACGTGAGAAAGAATGTACCTCAGAATAAATGAAATGATGTACATGACTTAACAGTGACATCATTTTGGCTTCTTACTTTAAAACTTTTTTTTCTCCTTCTACTGAAATATCATTTGTCAAAGTGAGCTAACTATAATTATGTTGAGGTAATTGTATTTGCAGAGATGCTGAGTATTTTTAACATAATTTCTCTGTCTCTGCTGGGATGATTTTCTAACCGTGAGCATCAGCTGAGCAGCTTCTTTTCTCCAGGAAGCCTTCCATAGTGCTGCAGTGGAAGTAACCCTCCCTCGACTAGTGTTATGCTGAGGTCCACTTTATTCTGTACCCACAACATTGCAGTTCTTTTTGTTTTTCGTTTCCTTCTACTTATAAGTTCCTTGAGAGAAGGGCTAGCTCTAGGTGGATCCCAGGCAAGATCTCTTACTTGCATATGTAGTTGTTTAGTAAAATAATGTGAGTTGATATAACTGCCACATTAGTGGTCTTTTTTCCAAAATCATGTCCTTCCTTCTTTTTTCCTCTTTCGATATTCTAGATTTTCCTCTTACTAAAATATTCTCACATAGAAAAACATATCATGCTCTCCTTGTTTCTGCCCTGAACTCCTCTGGAGAAAACCACTTGTGCCCATACTGTAACTATAGTTTACCTATAAAAATTCATCCATAAAGGACTTTTCCTCATATTTCAGTGAGAATGAATGAAAGGCAGGATGGGTGAGGGGTAATAGTGCAGGTGGGTTGTTAAATATTCAAGCAAATGAGTCAAGAGGGCTGTTCTTGCTCTCAGAATCTTTGATATCTGTGCTTTATCAATTCAATTATATCTTTGACTTTCATTTACACTTATTCATTCTTTTGCTTATTCCGTAGTTTTATAGAAACTCCATTTTAAAAAATCCAAACTCATTTTAGTTAAAACATCAGAGGGTGAGAATTTGAGTATATTTTTTGTTGGACTTAGAAAGGGAAGTCAGAGTAAGCGGAAGTTTTGGAGAAGCCAGTGGTACTGGAAGCCGTTCTGCCACCTGGACATTTTAGGACAATATTGACTTTAGGATTTGGGCAGGGTAGGAAATGACTGAAAACATAGTTTTTTCTCCTCTGCATTGGCACAGCTGGTTATTTCTCCAGGATGCATTGAACTCCAACTCATCTTATAGGGTAGGCATGCTTTTCTATGCTTCACTGCACCCTCAGCTACAGGCCAGGGCCCTGATTAGTATGTTTCTTGGAGTGTTGACTATGAATCAGCAGCAGCAGTAGTACCTGTGAGCTTGTTACACAAAGACATTTTCAGGCCCTACTCTAGACCTATTGAATCAGGAAATCCTGGAATGGGAACTAGAATGCTGTGTTTTAATAAGCCTTTTAAGTTATTTGGATGCACATTTAATTTTAAGAACCCCTCATCTAAAAATTTCTCAAGTTTTGCAGTATTGACAATTTGGGTTGGATAAATCTTTGTTATGGAGTGTTGTCTACTGCATTGTAGGATTTTTAGCAGCGTCACTGACCTCTACTCACTAGATGCCAGTAACACCTCCCCAGTTGTAATAACCAATATATCAATATCTTCAGACATTTCCAAATGTCCTCTAAGGAACATGTCGTCTTTTTAGCATTATTGAGGTATAACTGATGTACAAAAAACTGCACAAATTTAAAGTAGACATCTTGATGAGTTTGCACATGCATCCATGCATCCATGATACCACCACCACAACCAGGGTACTAAATATATCCTTCACCTCCAAATAGTTCCTGTGTTGCTATGTGTGTGTTTTTGTTTGGTAAGAACACTTAACATGAGATCTATCCTCTTAGGATAAAGTGCACAATACCATACTGTTAACTATAGGTACTATATTATACAGCACATCTCTAAAACTTATTCATCTTGCTAACAGAAAATTTATATATCCATTAGAAGACAATTTCCCATTTCTCCCTTCTTCTGTCCCTGGCAACTACCATCTGATTCTCTGCTTCTATGGATTTGACTATTTTAGATACTTCATATAAGTGGAATCATGCAACATTTGTCCTTCTGTAATTAGCTTCTCTCACTAAGCATAATGTCTTCCAGGATTTATTCATGTTGTTGCAAATTGCAGGATTTCCTTCTTTGTAAAGGCTGAATAATATTCCATTGTATGGATATACCGCATTTCTTTATGCATTCATCTGAATAAATGTTTCATGTGTACTTAAAAATTATACATATTTTTCTGTTGGTAAATTTAAAAAATGTGAGTATGTCAATTGTCTTATTTATTAATTTTCATTTATTCATTTATTTTAACATCTTTATTGGAGTATAATTGCTTTACAGTGGTGTGTTACTTTCTGCTTTATAACAAAGTGAATCAGTTATACATACACATATATCCCCATACCTCTTCCCTCTTGCGTCTCCCTCCCTCCCACCCTCCCTATCCCACCCCTCCAGGTGGTCACAAAGCACTGAGCTGATCTCCCTGTGCTATGCGGCTGCTTCCCACTAGCTATATATTTTACATTGGGTAATGTATATATGTCCATGCCTCTCTCTCACTTTGTCCCAGCTTACACTTCCCCCTCCCTGTGTCCTCAAGTCCATTCTCTAGTAGGTCTGCGTCTTTATTCCCATCTTGCCCCTAGGTTCTTCATGACCATTTTTGTTTTTGTTTTTTTAGATTCCATATATATGTGTTAGCACACAGTATTTGTTTTTCTCTTTCTGACTTACTTCACTCTGTATGACAGACTCTAGGTCCATCCACCTCACTACAAATGACTCAATTTCGTTTCTTTTTATGGGTGAGTAATATTCCGTTGTATATATATGCCACATCTTATTTATCCATTCATCTGTTGATGGACACTTAAGTTGCTTCCATGTCCTGGCTACTGTAAACAGAGCTGCAATAAACATTGTGGTACATGACTCTTTTTGAATTATGGTTTTCTCAGGGTATATGCCCAGTAGTGGGATTGCTGGGTCGTACGGTAGTCCTATTTTTGGCTTTTTAAGGAACCTCCATACTGTTCTCTATAGTTGCTGTATCAAAGTACATTCCCACCAACAGTGCAAGAGGGTTTGCTTTTCTCCACACCCCCTCCAGCATTTATTGTAGATTTTTTGATCATGGCCATTCTGACCAGTGTGAGAGGATATCTCATTGTAGTTTTGATTTGCATTTCTCTAGTGATTAATGATGTTGAGATTTCTTTCACGTGTTTGTTGGCAATCTGTATATCTTCTTTGGAGAAATGTCTATTTAGGTCTTCTGCCCATTTTTGGATTGGGTTTGTTTTTTGATACTGAGCTGCATGAGCTGCTTGTAAATTTTGGAGATTAATCCTTTGTCAGTTGCTTCATTTGCAAATATTTTCTCCCATTCTGAGGGTTGTCTTTTCATCTTGTTTATGGTTTCCTTTGCTGTGCAAAAGCTTTTAAGTTTCATTAGGTCCCATTTGTTTGATTTGTTTTTATTTCCATTTCACAAGGAGCTGGGTCAAAAAGGATCTTGCTGTGATCTATGTAATAGCGTGTTCTGCCTATGTTTTCCTCTAAGAGTTTGAAAGTGTCCGGCCTTATATTTAGGTCTTTAATCCATTTTGAGTTTATTTTTGTGTATGGTGTTAGGGAGTGTTCTAATTTCATTATTTTACATGTAGATGTCCAGTTTTCCCAGCACCACTTATTGAACAGACTGTCTTTTCTTCACTGTATAGTCTTGCCTCCTGTATCAAAGATAAGATGACCATATGTACTTGGGTTTATCTCTGGGGTTTCTATCCTGTTCCATTGATCTGTATTTCTGTTTTTGGGCCAGTACCATACTGTCTTGATTACCGTAGCTTTGTAGTATAGTCTAATGTCAGGGAGCCTGATTCCTCCAGCTCCATTTTTCTTTTTCAAGATTGCTTTGGCTATTTGGGGTCTTTTGTGTTTCCATACAAATTGTGAAATTTTTTGTTCTAGTTCTGTGAAAAATACCAGTGGTAGTTTGATAGGAATTGCACTGAATCTGTAGATTGCATTCGGTTGTATACTCATTTTCACAACGTTGATTCTTCCAATCCAAGAACATGGTATATCTCTCCATCTGTTTGTATCATCTTTAATTTCTTTCATCAGTGTCTTATAATTTTCTGCATACAGGTCTTTTGTCTCCTTAGGTAGGTTTATTCCTAGATATTTTATTCTGTTTGTTGCAATGGTAAACGGGAGTGTTTTCTTAATTTCACTTTCAGATTTTTCATTATTAGTGTATAGGAATGCAAGAGATTTCTGGGCATTAATTTTGTATCCTGCTACTTTACCAAATTCATTGATTAGCTCTAGGAGTTTTCTGGTAGCATCTTTAGGATTCTCTATGTATAGTATCATGTCATCTGCAACCAGTGACAGCTTTACTTCTTCTTTTCTGATTTGGATTCCTTTTATTTCTTTTTCTTCTCTGATTGTTGTGGCTAACACTTCCAAAACTATGTTGAATAATAGTGGTGAGAGTGGTCAACCTTGTCTTGTTCCTGATCTTAGTGGAAATGGTTTCAGTTTTTCACCACTGAGGACGATGTTGGCTGTGGGTTTGTCATATATGGCCTTTATTATGTTGAGGAAAGTTCCCTCTATGCCTACTTTCTGCAGGGCTTTTATCATAAATGGGTGTTGAATTTTGTCGAAAGCTTTCTCTGCATCTATTGAGATGAACATATGGTTTTTCTCCTTCAATTTGTTAATATGGTGTATCACGTTGATTGATTGTGTATACTGAAGAATCCTTGCATTCCTGGAATAAACCCCACTTGATCATGGTGTATGATCCTTTTAATGTGCTGTTGGGTTCTGTTTGCTAGTATTTTGTTAAGGATTTTTGCATCTATGTTCATCAGTGATATTGGCCTGTTGTTTTCTTTCTTTGTGACATCTTTGTCTGGTTTTGGTATCAGGGTGATGGTGGCCTCATAGAATGAGTTTGGGAGTGTTCCTCCCTCTGCTATATTTTGGAAGAGTTTGAGAAGGATAGGTGTTAGCTCTTCTCTAAATGTTTGATAGAATTCGCTTGTGAAGCCATCTGGTCCTGGGCTTTGGTTTGTTGGAAGATTTTTAATAACAGTTTCAATTTCAGTGCTTGTGATTGGTCTGTTCATATTTTCGATTTCTTCCTGGTTCAGTCTCGGCAGGTTGTGCATTTCTAAGAATTTGTCCATTTCTTCCATGTTATTCATTTTATTGGCATAGAGTTGCTTGTAGTAATCTCTCATGATCGTTTGTATTTCTGCAGTGTCAGTTGTTACTTCTCCTTTTTCATTTCTAATTCTATTGATTTGAGTCTTCTCCCTTTTTTTCTTGATGAGTCTGGCTAATTGTTTAACAATTTTGTTTATCTTCCCAAAGAACTAGCTTTTAGTTTTATTGATCTTTGCTATTGTTTCCTTCATTTCTTTTTCATTTATTTCTGATCTGATCTTTATGATTTCCTTCCTTCTGCTAACTTTGGGGTTTATTTTGTTCTTCTTTTCTAATTGCTTTAGGTGCAAGGTTAAATTGTTTATTTGAGATGTTTCCTGTTTCTTAAGGTAGGATTGTATTGCTATAAACGTCCCTCTTAGAACTGCTTTTGCTGCATCCCATAGGTTTTGGGTCATCGTGTTTTCATTGTCATTTGTTTCTAGGTATTTTTTGATTTCCGCTTTGATTTCTTCAGTGATCTCTTGTTTATTAAGTAGTGTATTGTTTAGCCTCCATGTGTTTGTATTTTTTACATATTTGTTCCTGTAATTGATATCTAGTCTCAGAGCATTGTGGTTGGAAAAGATACTTGATATGATTTCAATTTTCTTAAATGTACCAAGGCTTGATTTGTGACACAAGATATGATCTATCCTGGAGGATGTTCCATGAGCACTTGAGATAAAAGTGTATTCTTTTGTTGTTGGATGGAATGTCCTATAAGTATCAATTAAGTCCATCATGTTTAATGTATCATTTAAACCTTGTGTTTCCTTATTTATTTTCATTTTGGATGATCTGTCCATTGGTGAAAGTGGGGTGTTAAGGTCCCCTACTATGATTGTGTTATTGTCGATTTCCCCTTTTATGGCTGTTAGTATTTGCCTTCTATACTGAGGTGCTCCTATGTTGGGTGCATAAATATTTTCAATTGTTATATCTTCTTCTTTGATTGATCCCTTGATCATTATGTAGTGTCCTTCTTTGTCTTGTAATAGCCTTTGTTTTAAATTCTATTTTTTCTGATATGAGAATTGCTACTCCAGTTTTCTTTTGATTTCCATTTGCATGGAATATCTTTTTCCATCCCCTCACTTTCAGTCTGTATGTGTCCCTAGGTCTGAAGTGGGTCTCTTGTAGACAGCATATATACGGGTCTTGTTTTTGTATCCATTCAGCCAGTCTATGTCTTTTGGTTGGAGCATTTAATCCATTTACATTTAAGGTAATTATCGATATGTATGTTCCTATTACCATTTTCTTAATTGTTTTGGGTTTGTTATTGTAGGTCTTTACATTCTCTTGTGTTTCCTGCCTAGAGAAGTTCCTTTAGCATTTGTTGTAAAGCTGGTTTGGTGGTGCTTAATTCTCTTAGCTTTTGCTTGTCTGTAAAGGTTTTAATTTCTCCATCAAATGTGAATGAGATCCTTGCTGGGTAGAGTAATCTTGGTTGTAGGTTTTTCCCCTTCATCACTTTTTGTATGTCCTGACACTCCCTTCTGGCTTGCAGAGTTTCTGCTGAAAAATCAGCTGTTATCCTTATGGGTATTCCCTTGTCTGTTATTTGTTGTTTTTCCCTTGCTGCTTTTAATATATTTCTTTGTATTTAATTTTTGATAGTTTGATTAATATGTGTCTTGGCATGTTTCTCCTTGGATTTATCTTGTATGGGACTCTCTGTGCTTCCTGGACTTGATTAACTATTTCGTTTCCCATATTAGAGAAGTTTCAACTATAATCTCTTCAAATATTTTCGCAATCCCTTTTTTTTTCTCTTCTTCTTCTGGGACCCCTATAATTCGAATGTTGGTTTCTTTAATGTTGTCCTAGAGGTCCCTGAGCCTGTCCTCAATTCTTTTAATTCTTTTTTCTTTATTCTTCTCTGCAGTAGTTATTTCCACTATTTTATCTTCCAGGTCACTTATCTGTTCTTCTGACTCAGTTATTCTGCTATTGATCCCGTCTAGAGAATTTTTAATTTCATTTATTGTGTTTTTCATCACTGTTTGTTTGTTCTTTAGCTCTTCTAAGTCCTTGTTAAACTTTTCTTGTATTTTCTCCATTCTATTTCCAAGATTTTGGATCATCTTTACTATCGTTATTCTTAATTGTTTTTCAGGTAGACTGCCTATTTCCTCTTCATTTGTTAGGACTGATGGGTTTTTACCTTGCTCCTTCATCTGCTGTGTGTTTCTCTGTCTTCTTATTTTGCTTAACTTACCGTGGTTGTGGTCTCCTTTTCGCCAGCTGCAAGTTCGTAATTCCCGTTATTCTTGGTGTCTGCCCCAGTGGCTAAGATTGGTTAGTGGGTTGTGTAGTCTTCCTGATGGAGGGGACTAGTGCCTGTGTTCTGGTGGGTGAGGCTGGATCTTGTCTTTCTGGTGGGCAGGTCCACGTCTGGTGGTGTGTTTTGGGGTGTCTGTCTCCTTATTATGATTTTAGGCAGCCTCTCTGCTAATGGATGGGGTTGTGTTCCTGTCTTGCTAGTTGTTTGTCATAGGGTGTCCAGCACTGTAGCTTGCTGGTGATTGAGTGGAGCTGGGTCTTGGCATTGAGAAGGAGATCTCTGGGAGATTTTCACAGTTTGATATTATGTGGAGCTAGGAGGTGTCTTGTCGACCAATGTCCTGAACTTGGCTCTCCCACCTCTGAGGCACAGTCCTGACGTCTGGCTGGAGCACCAAGAGCCTGTCATCCACATGGCTCTGAATAAAAGGGAGAAAAAAAAAAGAAAGAAAGAAAGAAAGAGAAGATAAAGTAAAATAAAATAAAATAAAAAGTTATTAAAATAAAAAATAGAAAATAATTATTAAAAAATTTTTTTAAAGTAATAAAAAAAAAGAAAGAAGAGAGTAAACAAACGAAAAAACAAATCCACCAATGATAACAAGTGCTAAGAACTATACTAAAAATAAGAAATAAAAAAAAAAAATGGAGAGACAGAACCCAAGACAAATGGTAAAACCAAAGCTATACAGACAAAATCACACACAGAAGCATACACATACACACTCACAAAAAGAGAAAAAGGGAAAAAAAAATATATCATTGCTCCCAAAGTCTACCTCTTCAATTTGGGATGATTCGTTGTCTATTCAGGTATTCCACAGATGCAGGGTACATCAAGTTGATTGTGGAGATTTAATCCGCTGTTCTTGAGGCTGCTGGGAGAAATTTCCCTTTCTCTTCTTTGTTCGCACATCTCCTGAGGTTCAGCTTTGGATTTGGCCCTGCCTCTCCGTGTAGGTAGCCTGAGGGCCTCTGTTTCCACCCAGACCAGATGGGGTTAAAGGAACAGCTGATTTGGGGGCTCTGGCTCACTCTGGTCAGGGGGCGGGAGGGGTACAACATGCGGGGTGAGCCTGCGGCAGCAGAGGCCAGCGTGATGTTGCAACAGCCTGAGGTGTACCATGTGTTCTCCCAGGGAAGTTGTCCCAGGATCATGGGACCCTGGCAGTGGCGGGCTGCACAGGTTCCTGGGAGGGGAGGTGTGGATAGTGATCTGTGCTTGCACACAGGCTTCTTGGTGGCTGTAGCAGCAGTCTCAGCATCTCATGCCCGTGTCTGGGGTCCGTGCTGATAGCCACTGCTCGCACCCGTCTCTGGAGATCCTTTAAGCTGTGCTCTTAATCCCCTCTCCTCGTGCACCAGGAAACAAAGAGGCAAGAAAATGTCTCTTGCCTCTTTGGCAGCTCCAGACTTTTTCCTGGACTCCCTCCCGGCTAGCTGTGGCACACTAGCACCCTTCAGGCTGTGTTCACGCAACCAACCCCAGTCCTCTCCCTGGGGTCTGACCTCCAAAGTCCGAGTCTCAGCTCCCAGACCCCACCCACCCCAGCGGGTGAGCAGACAAGCTTCTCGGACTGGTGAGTGCTGGTCAGTGCTGATCCTCTGTGCGGGAATCTCTCCACTTTGCCCTCTGCACCCCTGTTGCTGCGCTCTCCTCCATGGCTCTGAAGCTTCCCCCCTCTGCCACCCGCAGTCTCCGCCAGTGAAGGGGCTTCCTAGTGTGTGGAAACTTTTCCTCCTTCACAGCTCCCTCCCAGAGGGGCAGGTTCCATCCCTATTCTTTTGTCTCTGTTTTTTCTATTTTTTGTGCCCTACCCAGTTACATGGGGAGTTTCTTGCCTTTTGGGAGGTCTGAGGTCTTCTGTCAGCGTTCAGTAGGTGTTCTGTAGGAGTTTTTCCACATGTAGATGTATTTCTGATGTATTTGTGGGGAGGAAGGTGATCTCCACATCTTAGTCTTCTGCCATCTTCAGTTGTCTTATTTATTAATTATGTTGTTCAAATCTTATGCATACTTGTAGATTTGCCTTTTCTATCACTCAGAGAGGAATATTAAAAGAAATCTCCACCATTCTTTTTTTAAAAAATAAATTTATTCATTTATATATATATATATATATATATATATATATTTTAGCTGTGTTCGGTCTTCGTTGCTGCGTGTGGGCTTTCTCTAGTTGTGGCCAGTGGGGACTGCTCTTCATTGTGGTGCATGGGCTTCTCATTGTGGTGGCTTCTCTAGTTGTGGAGCATGGGCTCTAGGTGTGTGGGCTCAGTAGCTGTGGCTCACAGGCTCTAGAACGCAGGCTCAGTAGTTGTGGCGCACGGGCTTAGTTGCTCCGCGACATGTGGGATCTTCCTGGACCAGGGCTCTAACTCTTGTCCCCTGTATTGGCAGGCAGATTCTTAACCACTGCACCAGCAGGGAAGTCCTACACCATTCTTAAACTTAAAAAAAAGATTTTAAAAAAATCAGGTTTTACTTTATAATTTTGAGAATATATTCCTAGATGCATAAATGTTTGCAATGTTATAGCTTCTTTGTGATTCATTTCCTCCTTTATACCTTATAATGCTTCCTTACCTCTAAGGCTACTTTGTCATAACTTAGTATATCCATACCAGTTTCCTTTTGGCTAGTGTTTTCATAGTATATCTTTTTCCTTGTTTCATTTTTATATCTTCTGTTTACTTACATTTATGCTATTTCTCTTGTGAGCATAATATAGTTAAGCCATTTTCTATTTGGTTTAGCAACTTTTGTCTTTTAATTATTTAGTTTACATATCTTCAGCATAATTACTGATATTTTGGGTTTAAATCTACCATCTATCATCTTACTATTACTTCCTTCTTTTCCTGTCTCTTTTATATTCTTTCCCCTTCCTGAGTTTCTGCCTGTTTTTTGGGTTAAATATTTTTAATTATATCATTTTCCCATTTATTAACTTGTTGGTTTCATGATCTTTTACTATTTTATTGTTTATCCCAGAAAGTTTTACATGCTTCCTAAGCTTATTAAATTCTAATATAAATTAGTATTTTACCACTTTATGCTAGTGCAGTGATCCTAGAGCACTTTAATTCCATTTATCCTTCTCCCGACTTATATGCTACAGTTCTCATATATTTTAATTTATTTATACAGCAAATTTTAAATGAATTTAAATTTAAATTTATTTAACACAGCTAATATGGATTTTGATTTATTTACCCTTTCCATTGCTTAACTTGAAGTTAGGGTTGGGGGTTAGCAATGTCAGTTGACCTAATCAAATCAGGAATTGCAATTATTTGAGTGTGAATTTCAGTCCCTGTGAGGGCTGCTCTATCTTTTCTATTTCTGATTTACTTTTACTATTAAGGTACAGGGCTTTAGAATGCCAAGTTTTAGAGTTTTAACTGAAAGCTTGTGGTGTCTACCAGGGCTTCTGTTTCCATGTAGGCCCCCAATTCCAATTTTTGTCTCCTTAGCCCCATGACTCTGGAAGGTTCTGCTCAGCCTCTTGGTTTCTCAGGCACCACTTTTGGAGGTAATGGATGCCTGTGGGTGAAGGGAATGTGGTCCCAAATGCTGGGTTCCACCTCTCAGGACTTCCTTCCTTTTCTGGATCATGGCCTCTAATTCCTCACTGTCTTCACAGTTCTCAGACATCTTCAAATGGATGATGTTTTTCAAAATCTATCTAGCTGATCTCAGCAGGATAGTTTTTCCTAAAGGATCTAATGTACCATTGCAAAACTGAAATTCCAGTGTTATTTTAAAAGTCAATAAAATTGGTTAAGATCATGATCTTGAAAGTTCAAAGATTTATTAGTAATTCAGGGAGGCAGATGGAAACTTTAACCCATGACATTAGCACATTCAGGAGCCATTATGAGGGAGACATTATTGTTTCCTCAAGTTACAGAGGTCATCTGTGGTAATAATAGTAATGATGAGGATGGTGGTGGTGGTAGTCGTTCTAATGATACAAGGAGTTAATAATGTTTAAATGTTTCTTGTGTGCTTTTTTATACATTTCTCATTTAATTCTCACAATAGTCACATGAGGAAGGTAATATAGTTGTTCTCATTTCACAGCTGTGGCTGCCACAGCTCACAGAATTGTGCAATTTGTTCAAGCAATATCCACATAAAGCAAGATGACCTAATAATACTCTTGTTTCAATTCTTCTTTTTTGTGTGATTCTAAGGGAAAATAAGAAGTTAGAATATTTTCCATATAGTATTAGAACAGGGATACAGATGACTTTGGAGTTTGAAAGTGGGCCTTAATTTGGAGAGCTTATTTACAAGGAAAAGTTAAGGAAATGAATGGCAGAGTTAGGAGTGGTCACTGAAATGGTTAGGAGAAGAGATGATAGCAGGTCCTAAAAATCTTAGTAAAATCAAAAGTATAAATGAAACAAATATAAGCCCACACAAGTATAATAAATAATGAATAAATTAAAAATGGGGGAAAGGGACAAATCTTCCTTACAGAAGAATTCCAGACTATCTATGTAGGAACTCACCTTCCAGGATGTGGTGTTTGATTCCCTGCCCTTGAACGTGGGCTGGACTAATTGTCTAACTTCTGGTGCATAGAGTGTGAGAAGTAAAGTAGTAACTTTAGTGGAAAAACCTGGCAGACACAAGCTTAGCATAGTGATCTGGATTATCATTACCAGTCATAAATCATGTTGCTATCATGTGCCTCTAACATGATGTGATGAGAAGGGCGTGTCTTGTATTCTTGCCTCAAACTCACAACCCCAAACTAATCATGAGAAAAATATCAGACAAACCCAAAGTGAGGGAAAGTCTACAAAATATGTGGCCAGTGCTCTACAAAATTGTTCAGGTCATGAAAACGAGGAAAGATGGAGAAGCTGTCACAGATTGGAGAAGACTAAAGGCCTTATCGTGTCTCTTTAGAGACACGATAATTAAATGCAGTGTGATATGATCTGACCAGCAAGCTGGTAAAAGAACTAAGTTGGCCCCTGTAGCAGTCATGGACAGAGTCTCCTTAACCATCTCAAGTCCCAAGCTGGCCCCTTTTCCTGCTTTACCAACAGAAAAATTCACATCATCCTATTGTCAACATTGACATAGTCCAACAAGTTGCCTTCATTTAGAGAGCTGAGAGAAAAAATGATAAGCACTTAAAAAAAAATGCAGTGTGATATCCTGGATGGGAACTTTGAAGAGAAAACATGAATTAGTGGAAAAATTGGTGAAATCTGAACAAATCCGTACTTTAATGATGATGTACCAATATTAATTTCTTAGTTTTGGCAAATTTACCACAGTTATGTAAGATGTTAATTTTAGGAGAAACTGTGTAGAACTTTCTGTACTATCTTGCATCTTTTCCTTAAATCTAAAATTATTCCCAAATAAAAAATTATCTTAAAAAGTCTTAGTAAAGTCTAAAAACAAACAAAAAAACCCAAAAAAGTAGCCAGAGTTCATAAAGTATGTAAACTGTTAAGATGGCCTACACAAGTGTGTGCCACATGAAATAGTGCTTAATCTGAGGGTCTACACTCTATGAAATAAACTAAGAACAACTAAAAAGAAATTCATCTGGGTGAGAGCAGTGAAAGAAAAATTTAATTTAGGAATGCATGGACAAGATGTCAATTTAATAGGAATGAAAAATGTAAAAGCTGAAATTCAGTATTACATCTTCTATTCAAATATTTTTCATTGAAAGCCTTCATGAACCTATTAAGAAGGGTTAACTATCCTGGCTGGAGATGATCAGTGTAAAGATCCTCAGGCTAATGAGAAACCAGCCTTATGCAATGACCACTCCATCTTCTGCTGTACTTCACTAATCAGTGCAAAGAATTAAGAAACAGTGATTTTTAGCCATAGAATATAAGATATCATGAACTCAGTAGTGTGGATGCAGAAGGGTAGGTTGTTGTGATGATGGATCCTCCAGACTCCCTAAATGAAGCACTGAGGTCAGCATGCAGGTGTGTCAGGGGTTCCAGCCTGGGCTGAACCAGGATTCAGACATGATGGAAGGTTTGGCAGATCTGTGGGCTGAACACATTTGAATCACAGAAAGCCATAGGGATATGGATAAAAATAGAAAGTTACTGTTTTCAGTTTCAACACTAAAACTGCTCTTTCCAAAATTAAACTAAATTAAATTAAATTAATTACTATACCAAACATCATAGAATAGAACATTTCTATCATACAGGTAGTTTTGTTAGGCAGCACTACTTTAAGATGTGGTTAGCATAACTCAAAACTCCTTAAGCTACATAACAAAAATGTAACCAAAAGGGGGGATAAAGACATGGATTTCCATTTGGAATTAGCACTTTGAGGGCCTCAGAGCATACTGTACTACTTTAGATCATACGGACCCGGTTCATATCAATACCCATAAATATAGTGGTGCATGACACACAATGACTGAGGACATGGAAGACAGAGCTGAGAAACTTGCACACAGGTTTTCAAAAGGTGGGAGCTGGATGGACTCATTGGTAAGTTCATGGAAGAATCACAAAGGTGCTCTTAGAAATAATTATTTAAGACTTTGGGGAGTCTGAAGGTAATCCAATAAGAGGTTAAGGGCAATGATCATGGCAATGTGGATTAGTGTTCTAATCCAAAGAGACCTTTTTTTAAAATTATTTATTATTTATTTATTATTTTTATTTTTGGCTGTGTTGGGTCTTCGTTTCTGTGTGAGGGCTTTCTCCAGTTGCGGCGAGTGGGGGCCACTCTTCATTGCGGTGCGCGGGCCTCTCACTATCGCGGCCTCTCTTGTTGCGGAGCAGAGGCTCCAGATGTTCAGGCTCAGTAGTTGTGGCTCACGGGCCCAGTTGCTCCGCGGCATGTGGGATCTTCCCAGACCAGGGCTCGAACCCGTGTCCCCTGCATTGGCAGGCAGATTCTCAACCACTGCGCCACCAGGGAAGCCCCCAAAGAGACCTTTTTGTACCCTGTTATTGTGGTTATCTGGGACAACATTGGCTTCATAAATTCACACGAATGGAATTGTTATCTAAATGGAAATCTCTCTGAAAAAGAATGAGACCTCAGAGAGAAAATGTCACTGAGCTTTAGAATTAGATTTGGAAGGAAAAGAGCTGGAATATATAAACCTCCTGGAAATTAACCATAGGCAGGAGTTGGCTGTGTGGGCAGAGTTGGAAGATTAAACAATTGCTGAGTAGATGAATGAAGCTTAGAAATGGCCCGTGTGATCATATTGGACTGTCTGTGAATATTCTCTCCTTTTTCCTGCACCTTTGAAAAACGGGCAACACGTTCAAATTGAAAGATGAGATTTTATTATATGGTTGACTATTGAATGCTTGAAGTTTCTTCTTCTCTATAAATACATTTAAAGCTATATATAATAGAAGTTGATGTTACTTTATACCTTCTGTTAACGTTTTATTAAATTGGTACTGCTTATTCTAATATCATTAAACTTGTAAACCAGACTTCATTGGAGGAAATACAGGAAGGTCCCTAGATGATTACAGAGTTTTCAATAGCAGCAGATTGAATACTTCCTTACATTTATACAAATGTGTTCAAGGATACTATTTTAAATCATTTCTAGGCAATTTCTCCCCATCATTTCCTCGCTTAGGAAGATTTCTTTGTCTAAAGCGACATCTTGTCATATGTTTCCAGTGAATTTTTCAGTTTTGGCAAGAAGGTAAACAAAAGGAGATCTGTGAGTGTGATTGTGGGCCAGCCCCTGAGCGAAGCAGAGGACGGAGAATTTCTTCTTAAAAGAGACCTGGCCACAAACAGTAAACAAGAAAGGAGGAAACAATTATACCATATTAAGTACCAAAAATTAAAGTTAGTTAAATATTTTTTCCTTTGGAATTTATCTTCAGGATTTTAATTTAGAAGAAATGTTATGATTTTTTAAATTGTTGTGGGGCTGTTATCAGAAATTTCTTGCTGCTTTGCTCAGTCATTGTTGTCACTTGTGGCTTCAGTAACCTCAAAATTGTAAACTGGTGTGTGGTTATTTCACCCATGTGACAGTGCAATTTCTTGTGAAATAGTAAAATTACTTTCTTCTCCAACATTTTTGCTTTATTTTATTTTGTGAATGATTCTACAGTTCTCCAAATTAGTAAGTTACTTGTAGTATGTTTAGCATATGCCATTTGGATCTTTTGATGATGCATTATGTTTTTTTTGTAGGATAGTATGTATTCTCTTCAGTATCTATCTGTGTCTATAGACCATAATGGTATTATGAAACCAAGGTAGATTTACAGAGCTATATATAGCTTTAAATGTATTTATAGAGAAGAAGAAATGTTGAAAATAAGTGATCTAGACATTCACTCAATGACCAAGTAAAGTGAATCAAAAAGTGAGGAAGAAAGGAAGTAAATATAAAGGCTGTATCATTAAAATAGAAATTAAAACATATTATAATAGAAACTACCAAATGAGACATAGACAGCTTTTTTGAAAAAAAAATTAATAAAATATAAAAGTAAACTCTAGAAGGAATGATAAAAAAGATAATACACAAATAAAGAACACTGGGATTTAAAAAGTGGGTGTTAATGGATGCAGTAAAGAGTAAAAATTAATAAGAGGAAACTATGTACAACTTCATTTCAGGTCATTTGAAGTCAAAATGAGATGAAAAATTTTACTGAAAGTTATAAATGATTCAAATAAGACCCAAAAGAAAAAGAAACCCTAAGTATATCAGTTACCATAAAAATTGAAACTGATGGCAAATTTGTGACTAATCCAAAAGGCTTCAGGCTCTTAATGATGTTTCAAGGTATATAAAATAATGGAAAACAACGGAAGTTATTTCATGAGGCTAGAATATCACAACACAAAAACTCAGCAACCTGACAAGAATACTTGAAGATAAATAAAGCAAACAAAAAAACAAAGCAAACAATGGAACCGAACACCCAATAGCTATTATCCAATTTCACTTAGGAATTTAAGTAAATTTAGATACAACATGTAGAGTTTTTACCAGGAGTGTAAGAATAATTGAACATTAGAAAATCGATTAATGTGGTTGTCTATATCATCTTACTACAAGTCTGATAAAACCCTCAATAAAGTTAAACATACACTGATGAAAAAATATGTTACCAGTTTTGGAATAAAAGAGAACTTCCTTCATATGGCTTAGTTTAGCTATAACCAACGTGTAGCAAATATAAGAGTAACAAAAATGTATAAGGTTTAACATTAAAATTAGGAAAAGGACAAGGGTGTCTGCTATTGCCATTGTTATTCAAAGTGGTATTAAAGTGGTAATTTCTAATCCAGTGTGTAAATAAAAATAAAAGGTATAAAGAAAGATGTGATTGTCATTATTTGTATATGATATGATTTTCTCTACAGAAAAATTAAACAATAGAGAAATTAACTTAAAAAAAGAATTCAGTGATTTATCTGGACAAAAAAATCAACAGGCTAAATTAATATAATACTAAAGTACAAATTTTTCCATTGAGTCCCACTTATCCAAAATGATATGCAGCAAAAACAGAACAAAAAATAAACAGAAAAACACTTTATTGGCAAGAAAAACAAGATGAATTGTTTATGACACATGTAGATCTAAAATGAATACAGGTGTTACATTTTTGCTGATTATATTCTTTTATTTGTTATTAATTATTTTTGATGTTACTGTGAATGCATGAAATGTTTCTCCATTTATTTAAATCATTAATTTCTTTTTTGGCCATTAAAAATGAATTTAATTTGCAAGCCATCATTACTAGATAATAAAGACCCATTGCAAAATGTACAAGAATATTTTGTGAACATGTGAAAAAAACTAGTTATAAATCTCATTGAGCAGATGACTTTCTGTTACATTAGCAGATAAAAATGTTGAATGGATGTTTCAGGATATAACGAAAACCAGCAAGTAATGGAACAATTGGTTTGCTTAATTTCTTTTGGGAGGGAGGGGGTGTCATAAATTTTTTTTGTTTGTTTTTTTAAGTGGGGTATAATTGTTTTACAATGTTGTGTTAGTTTCTACTGTACAGCGAAGTAGAGTTCCCTGTGCTACACAGCAGGTTCTCATTAGTTATCTGTTTTATACATAGTAGTGTATATATGTCAATCCCAATCTCCCAGTTTATCCCATTCTCTCTTTCCCCCCTTGGTGCCCATGTTTGTTCTCTATGTCTGTGTCTGTATCTCTGCCTTGCAAACAGGTTCACCTGTAACATTTTTCAAGATTCCACATAAGTACGTTAATATACGATATTTGTTTTTCTATTTCTGACTTACTTCACTCTGTATGACAGTCTCTAGGTCCATCCACATCTCTACAAATGACCAAATTTCATTCCTTTTTATGGCTGAGTAACAGTCCATTGTATACATGTACCACATCTTTATCCATTCATTTGTCGATGGGCATTTAGGTTGCTTCCATGACCTGGCTATTGTAAATAGTGCTGCAATGAACATTGGGGTGCATGTGTCATTTTGAATTATGGTTTTCTCTGGGTATAGGCCCAGTAGTGGGATTGTTGGGTCATATGATAATTCTATTTTTAGTTTTTTAAGGAACTTCCATACTGTTCTCCATAGTGGCTGTATCAATTTACATTCCCACCAACAGTGCAAGAGGGTTCCCTTTTCTCCACACCCTCTCCAAATTTATTGTTTGTAGATTTTTTGATAATGGTCATTCTGACTGGTGTGAGGTGATACCTCATTGTAGTTTTGATATGCATTTCTCTAATAATGTGTCTCTTGGCCATCTGTATGTCTTATTTGGAGAAATGTCTATTTAGATCTTCTGCCCATTTTTTAATTTTATTTTATTTATTTATTATTTATTTATTTATTTATGGCTGTGTTAGGTCTTCGTTTCTGTGTGAGGGCTTTCTCTAGTTGCAGCAAGTGGGGGCCACTCTTCATCGCGGTGTGCGGGCCTCTCGCTATTGCGGCCTCTCTTGTTGCAGAGCACAGGCTCCAGATGCACAGGCTCAGCAATTGTGGCTCACGGGCCTAGTCGCTCCGCGGCATGTGGGATCTTCCCAGACCAGGGCTCGAACCCGTGTCCCCTGCATTGGCAGGCAGATTCTCAACCACTGCACCACCAGGGAAGCCCTTCTGCCCATTTTTTGATTGAGTTGTTTGTTTTTTGGATATTAAGCTGCATGAGTTGTTTCTATATTTTGGAGATTAATCCTTTGTCAGCTGATTTGTTGGCAAATATTTTCTCCCACTCTGAGGGTTGTCTTTTCATCTTGTTTATGGTTTCCTTTGCTGTGCAAAAGCTTTTAAGTTTCGTAGGTCCCATATGTTTATTTTTGTTTTTATTTCCATTACTCTAGGAGGTGGGTCAGGAAAGATCTTGCTGTGATTTATGTCAAAGAGTGTTCTGCCTATGTTTTCCTCTAAGAGTTTTATAGTATCTGGTCTTACATTTAGGTCTTTAATCCATTTTGAGTTTATTTTCGTGTATGGTGTTAGGGAGTGTTCTAATTTCATTCTTTTACATACAGCTGTCCAGTTTTCCCAGCACGACTTATTGAAGAGACCATCTTTTCTCCACTGTATAGTCTTGCCTCCTTTGTCATAGATTAGTTGACCATAGGTGTGTGGGTTTATCTCTGGGCTTTCTTAGATCATTAATTTCTCTTGACAATGTTTTTTGGTTTTCAGTCTATACGACTTGCATTTCTGTTATTAAATTTGTTCCTATGTATTTTATTCTTTTTGAGGCTTTTGTAAATGAAATTGTTTTCCTAACTTCATTTTTGGATTATTTATTGTTAGTATATTTTGGTATATTTATATTTTGTCCTGCTAGGAATTTATTGTACAGTTTCAGAATTTCCATTTAGTTTTTTTAAAATTTTCTATTTCTTTAATGATATTCTCTGCTTGATGCCTCATTTTTGTCATACTCTCCTTAATTCTTAAACATGAGCTTTACTCCTTGAACTTATTTAATGTTCATTGTTTACCAGTTTGAAGTTTTTCTATGTCTAAAACTTGAGCAACATGAAAGACAATTTCTGTTGATTTCTTTTTTTCCGCTGTGTGTAGTCACACTTCCCTCTTCTTTTCATGTTTCCTTTTTTGTGTTGAAAAATGGATATTATACATTATATATGGGTTCTGATCTCCCCATGTTATTCCGTCAACTCTTTGTTTCTTCATATTTTTGTTTAATGACTTGCCTGTGCTAATCTATACAATCTGACTCTTCCATAGTATTCGGCCACAGATTTCTCTAATTTTCTTTTCTCTTTCTTTATTTTATTTTATTATTATTATTATTATTATTATTTTTGGTTACTCTTGTTTTTCTTTTTAAGCCTGGTTTCTTAGAGATCCCTCCTATGTCAGCATACTTAATAAGGTCGTGCTCAAACACATTGAGCCAATATAGCTTCTACTCTTTGCCAACGGATCTCCGTTTGAACTGGGGAGTGTACTCAAATTTCAGGAAGTTTGCAAGTCAGCCCTGACTTTCACTTTCCCCTCCACTTTCTTGTGTCTCCTCACAGCATGTGTACAAGCCTCGTCTTCATCCAGGGACCTGCAGAACATTGGGGTTGGTTGTTTCTGGCTCCTTTTGAGCGTGCATGCAGTGTTGCACGTGTGTGCATCCTTCCAGACCAAGGATATGTGGCAGATTATCCATGCCCAATAAGGACATCTTACTCATTGGTATCTTTTAAAATTTTCTGGCTAAAGTGCGGGTTTGTTGCTCTATCTAGTGTTATATCCTTAGACTAACTGGGAAGTTAACATTTTCCATCTGTTTGCTTTTGAATTTGCTATTTCAGTGATGCCCCTGGGTTTGGGTATTGTCCTTTCTTCTCTCTAAATCAAGTTAGCCATCTTCAGCAGGGAAACTTCTGATGTTCAGGGCTTTCCCTGCCCTAGTAGAACTGCATTGAAGGTACTGGGCATGGGAAAAAGATGGGAGCAGCCCGGGTTATAACCACACCTGTGCTTACTCCAGGTTCAAGAGTTTTTCTAGAGTAAACACTTCTTAATTTGTTGTATAACTTTGATCCATTTCCACAGACTCAGCATGGTTGTTTTTGAAAATATTGTCCAGTTTTATCATTGTTTTTGGGGAGAGGGTTAGCCAAGCTTGTCAACCCACCATTCTGGAAGTTCCCCATACTAGAGAAATTAGGGGGTATGAACTGCTGCAGCACCTCTTAGACTTCATGGTATTAAGATGCATTCTGATTATTCCCACTTACCTAAGGGGGTTTGGTGTTATGCACAGAAGCAAAAAACTTCAACAGAGGCCTAGCTGGATGTTTAAAAGAGCTTTGGTTGTACAGCAGAAATTAACACAATGTTGTAAATCAACTATACTTCAATTTAAAAAAAAAAAGAGCTTTGGAGGCCTCCTGAGTGGTGGTGGGTATAGCATAAGTGAAATATTCAAGCTTTAGCTCACATCTGCTTAACATGGTGGGGGTGGGGGAAGAAGTCCCTATGTTACCCAGACATTACATAAAAGGCTGTTATTCTGAAAGTGTTGGCTGACCAGCCTAGATGTAAACATGGTACAACATTTACTAGTGTACACTCTGGGATTCAGTGCATAATCACGTCCACATTTTTTTTGTACATTTTTCAGGAAAACATATATTGATATTTAAATCAGAGAAGTAGATTTTAATGATATTTGAGAAATTTTGTGTTACAAAATACATGTGAATTGTGGCCTTTTAGTTTCTCAGATGGGATATAATCCCTCTATGTACCCGGTCTTTGCATGTACTGTGGTTTCTTTTCAAGGTTAATGTCTGTTCTTTCCTCAGAATGCAGGTGTGTTGTCACTTTCTGGGAATCCTCCCTTGATCTCCCTGACTTCGTCCATTTTTCTTATCATTTCTTACCATAGCACTGTGTACTTCTAAATTCATTGTTTATGAGAGCTGTGCTTATCTATTCATCTGTATTCACACTAAGCTCCACCAGGACAAGGACTATATCCCTCCTTCCTTACTCTTTTCTTGCTCTATCATTATATTGTCAGCTCTTAGTAAAATGTCTGGCATATAGTTAAGTTCTCAATAAATATTTAATGAGTAAAGGAAAGAATGAATAAATAAACAAATTCAAGAGACTTGAACATTTTCTGTGACACAGATAATATTTATTAAATTTAACTTAAATATATAATTTGAAAGAGAGGGACAGATTTACAGTTTTCTACACTTCTTTCTATGATACCATGTGCTTGGCAGGTTCTGTGTTATCCATAACACCTCCTTGCAACAACCCATGTGCCGTGAAACACCTGAATACCTCCCACTGGAGCCTTAATCCAACATGACCCAATCTGAACTGTGCGTCTCCATGCCATCCTTCCCAAGCTTGTGCTGTGTACCTTCGTGAATGGCCCCACTTTATCTCCTCCTGGTCATACTTCTTTGCTTGATTACTCCTGATGACCTCCAAGCTATCTTTTGTTATTTCCACACCTCTCCATTCTCACTGCTACTACCTTTGTCCAGGTCACTAAAGTCATCATCCATCGTAGTCTCATCACTCTCTGGTACAATCTCCAGTGAATCTCCTTGGGATTAAGGGAATTTTCCTAAATGGCATTTTAACCACAAAACTCTCATGTTTAAAATCCTTCACTTGCAAGAAAAATGAGACAGTTCTTCAGTATGGCTCACATATCAGGTCTTACCAACATCTCCTGCTACATCTCTTTTCTTTTCTCTGGTCCTTAAGCTCTAAAATCCACTTTTCTCTTATGATACGTTTCTACACATCTTCCACCTGTTTTAGCACTAACTGTCTAGCATGTTTTACTTTGTGGTAAGGCAAATACTCCCTTCATTATTCTTTAGCGAAAAGAGGTAGGATCCTAGGATCCTGTGCTTTAATTTTTTCAGATAAAGTTGAAAATAAATGTTTCAAATCTACCTGAACTTTCTGTAGAACTAAGTGGCTACTACTCAAAATATACCCTTGCCTTCCTCTGCTTTTCTGTGCAGATGATGCAACTGATTCTTCAGTTTGTAGCATGAACAAAGGAGGTGGTATTGGAGGTCTAGTTGCCCTAGTCCCTGATCTACTTCTCCTGCAAATACACTGCCTGTTTTCAGGCTGGAATATCTCCCTAGGCAAACATATCACTCTGCTAATAGAGAAGTTCTTGGGTTATTGTCATATGACAAAATGTCTTGCAGCCTGAAACTCAGTAAAACCAGTGGTAATAAATAATCTACTTAATTACCATCATATTTTGTATGTTTTCATTTATATTTATAGCATTTGCAGGCAGGCATCCTCTTCTATTAGTATTATTTTCCTTCTGCATATGTTTTGGGCTGTGGATTTTGAAGCCATTTCATCTGCTTTTATTTTTGAAGGGCTTCTTTAAAATTTCTCTTCAGCAGTTGGATCCCTTCACTGTTTTCCAGCATGATAATGGATTCATTCATCTTTTATTAGCACACATTTTAAAACATTTTAATTGTTTTAGAGATATGAGCTAACTGTGTTCTCTGCCACCTTGATTTAAGGTAGTTTTCTATAAACATCATAATTGAAATAATTTTTCTAATTGACTCCATTTTATATTGTGCTCTTATGGTCTATATAATATGATTTGAAATACAGTAATCCTTATTTCTCTCCTTTCTTTTCATCTCCCTTCCCAAGTTTTGATGAATTAATATGGAATTTAATTCTTCAACTATTATTAATTTTTTCTGAAATATTAAACAAATGTGTTAAATTTTACAAGTTAATTTTAAATGCTTATTTAGAGTTAACTATATATTTTATAAATCATTTTATACCCGTATTCTTGTATCATTTCTTGAATTCTTTATTGAGGAAATTTTCTGGTTTTACTCAGATAATTTGTTTCATAAAGGGAGTTATGTGGCATATTGTTTGACTTTTTGAGTTCAAATATGGATTAATTTTGCCCTCATGGGAGAATGAAAATTTGCCTGAATGAAGAAATTTAGAATTATCTCATTACCTCAGAGTTCTGAAATATTTCCCTACAGCATTGCATATGAAATATCTGAAGCCTGTGTCGTTCTCTTCTATGTAAGTAGCCAGTATATGTATCTGAAAGTTTGTGAGGTTTTTTTTTTTTTTTCTCTTTAGAATTCAGAAACAATAGCAGGATAAGACTGAGTGTGGATCTTTTTCAACAATTCTGATCACTATTCTGTGAGCTTTCTCTATAATAAAAGTAGAGGCTTTATGTTGGGTTTTGTTTTGTTTTCACTAAAGAAATTTTCTCTCTGAAACCTTAGTGTCTGGCAAATTTCTTGGCACCCAGTGAGCATTAACTAATGTCACAAACAAAGGTATGGTGTTTCAACTGCCTTGAGGCTGCCACAGCAAACATCAATGAAAGGAACCCAAATAAACACTCAACTCAGTTATTAATTCTCCCGTGCACACTCCAGTCCCCTAGATTCACTTTCCCACCTCCAGTGGAACTCCTCTCTAGTCAGTGACCACCAACAGGACACCAATGCTCCCAGGCCATGAACTGTGAGGGGAAGGCTGCCTGCCCACCCCTCATACACAGAGTGAAGCTTGCCCACTGACTTGTAGACACACTCAACTCATTTGGTGTAGGGGCGAGGATCCAAGGCCCCTGTATACTGACCCCAGATCAATTCACACAACATGAATGGAAATCCACCTGCCTGCCAGCTCACCACTTCCAGGTTAAACCTGGTAATAGACCCTTCAACAGTGACAACTGGTCTGAGTGGGGAAACTGAGCAAAAGGGCATTTTCTATAGATTATCTGATAACCTGTACTGTCATTGTTGTTTCTTTTCCATTATGGATTATGACATTTGCCTGTGGATTGTACCACTACACTCAAAATGCCTCGTGTCTTCTGATAATGATTTTGAGAAGAGCAGAATGAAGGGACAAAGGGGGACTGAGGGGGGACAGGGAGAACAAGCAGGACAAGTGAGAGGAGTGAGAATGGACTCCAGAGGGAAAACAATGGGTCAGTAGAGGAAGACAGGGAAGACCAAGAAGAGGGGGAAAGGGAGCCAGGGAGCAGACAGGAGGAGGAGACCACAGAGGGATAAGTGGTGGGGAGACTGCTGGAAAGGCCACTGGGCATCACTGATCACCTTCCATCACTTCTTCTCACAGAAGAGGACATTGAGAACCCAAGTGTGGACTTGATTTCTCTAAGACTAAAAGACACTAAAATTTCCAGCCAGACCACAGACTGCAGCCTTTGCCATGAGCCAGGACTGGGTGCAACCGAGAGGGTCAGGACGATGCAGGCAAGAGCAGGAAGAAAATCTGGACCGGACAGTGTGAGAAATGGAGGGGAAATGAGAGACTGTGTGGGAGGCCTGTGACTGCCGGAGGCTGTAGGGTTTCTCCGACAAGGAAGTGGGCAGAGGGAGAGGTTTTGTGCGTTGGTGTGCCAAAGGAAGTCAGATGAGAGGGAAAGAGGGTTGAGAGGGGAACTGTCTCTGAATTCTGAGGGCAGCTTGCCTGCGGTGGCATCCTTCACCTAACAGAGCTTCAATGCTCCTCCTCCTGCCTCTGCTCTTCAAGGGACTTCTCTGCCATGGGGCAAGCAAAGTGGGTAAGCTGATCCCAGGTGGAAAGATACCTGTGGTTGTGCACTGCAGGATGGAGAAGTTCTGGGGAGGACCTGGGGGAAGAGGGAGTAACGCTCCTACAGAATGCCCTTGGAGTCTGCCCGCCAGGCTAGTTCCAGGCAAAGTATCCTTGGCCGTAGTCTCAGTTAATCTCTCTGATTTTGGGGTGAGGATGCTGGCCCAGGGGGGAGGGTGTGAGACTATATGCAACCTGTTTAACCATATCCATAAAGAGCCCCTTTATGGGGCTCTCTTCTCCTGTCCTTTCATTCCCTCTCTCAGCTCCACAGGTCTTAGGACCCCGTCATTCGGCCGCAGAAGAGCCCCTCTCCTTCCACGTGCTCCAGATCTCCTCCTTTGCCAATCGCAGCTGGACACACACCCAGGGCTCAGGCTGGCTGGGTGAGCTGCAGACTCATGGCTGGGACAGTGTCTTGGGCACCATCCGCTTTCTGAAGCCTTGGTCCCAGGGTAACTTCAGCAAGGAGGAGCTGAAGAACATCCAGGCATTCCTGCGGTTGTACATCCATAGTTTCCCTCGCGAAGTGCAGGCCTTTGCCAGTCAGTTTCAGTTTCAATGTGAGTTCTTTGTTCCAAGCTAATGTTTGCCTGAGGGCTCCGACCATCTTCCAAAGGGTAGATGGCTTATGTACCCTGACTGTCTTCCAAACTTCCTGATCTTGTACTTGTCCCCTTTTGGTCACTCTCTTCTCTGCTGCACCCTTCACCACCATCCCCACTCTATCCCCCTCCTCTACCCCCATATACACAGCTCTCACACTCCTGAATATACCCTCATATTCTAGACCTTGAATAGTTGTCTCTTCTTGATCTTCTGCCCAGCACTCCTGGTCAGCCTTTCCCAACCAGGATTCTGCCCTCCTTTCTTCCTGGCCTGAGTGTTTACAGGATTCAACCTGTACCTAACCACTCCCCAGTCTGCTCTTCCAGACCATCTTCTGATTCTCTAACAGTCTTCCCATCTAGCTCTTCCCCTTCAGTATTTCAAAATACCTTTATTATCTCAAAATTTTATTCCCACAAATTTCCTCCTTTTTTCCTGCCACATCTCTAGTCTTCCATGTGATCCCCCAGCAAGTTTTCCTTCCCTGTAATTCTTTCCATATTGATTCTCTCTTTCTTGTCCACCCACAGACCCCTTTGAGCTCCAGGTATCATTTGGCTGTTTAATTCATCCTGGGAAGGCCTCAGAAAGCTTCTTAAATGGGGCATATCAAGGATCAGATTTCCTGAGTTTCCAAGAAAATTCCTGGAAACCGTCTCCAGGAACAGGGAGTCGAGCTCAGAATGTCTGTAATGTGCTCAACCACTACAAATTTATTAAAGAAATCATTCAGAGCCTTCTCAGTGACACCTGCCCTCGGTTTCTGGCAGGCCTCCTTGAAGCAGGGAAGTCAGAACTGCAACGACAAGGTGAGCCCAACTCTCTCTCCCCTCTTATTTCTAGTGTTTCAACTCTTGTATTTGAGTTTTCTACCCTTTATCAACTTTTTGAATCACATAATAAGCTAGAGGGTGAAAAGTATGGGTTTAGAATTGCTTCCAAGAAAAGAGAAAGAAGTGATTACTCAAACTGCAAAGGGACCCTAAGTCACTGAGTTGTGGCCTAGGGTACCCTCCTAAATTTCATTTCTCCTTATCTTCTCCTTTCTAGTGAAGCCAGAGGCTTGGGTGTCCAAAGGCCCCAGTCCTGGGCCTGGTCGTCTGTTGCTGATGTGTCACGTCTCTGGCTTTCATCCAAAACCCGTGTGGGTGATGTGGATGAGGGGTGAGCAGAAGCAGCCAGGCACTCAGCAAGGAGATGTCTTGCCCAATGCTGACGGGACTTGGTATCTCCAAGTAACCCTGGACGTGGCGGCTGGGGAGGCGGCCGGCCTGAGTTGCTGAGTAAAGCACAGCAGTCTAGGAGGACAGGACCTAATCATCCATTGGGGTGAGAAAGAACTGGGGCCCAGCTGGGAGGTGATAGTTTTCTCATAGTCCAAGGGCTAATGAGTGAGGAGCTTAGGAAGTGGCTAGGATGCTATGCACAAGAGGATACAGGTGGGGGAATCCAAGTAAAGAAGGATGGAGCATGACAGCAGCTAAATTTCAAGAAAATGCAATTAGATTAGAGGTACTAAAGAGAAAAGAAAGATGGACCTATTGATTTGGTGAAAGAGAGAGGGAGTGGGCAGAGCAGGGACATAGACTCAGGAAGAATTGAAATGAGAGTCCTGGAAAAGACAGAAGAAAGCTCTGGGGAGGTGCCACTATTGTGAAATGAGAAGCATTAACTGTGGTAGAATAGAGAGTACTTTATAGATTGACTTCCTTACTTTATCCCCAACTAGTTGGATACTCCTACCTTCTGATATTGATCTGTTTGATGGTAATAGTTTCCCTGGTCATGTTGGTTATAGTTGACTCATCATTTAAAGAACAGAGGTGAGTCTTTTCTTGTTTTGGCTCTTCAACTTCTTATCAACTCATTTGTCTTTCCTCTATTTTCTTTTTCCCTTTCCCCTTTCTCTCTGATTTCCCTTATTTGAGATTAAGATCCCATTTTCCCCCACAGCTCAAATCAGAACCTCTTCTCTGCCCATGTCTCCCACCCTGCCTTTCCACAGGAGTCGATACCCAAGACCCCAGGGGTTCAAGACATCAGCTCTGCTTGGCACAGGAATGGTGGACCAAAAACAGACTCTTAAAGAAATGAAAACCCAACTCTGGCGTCATTAATTTTACCTTCCACATAAAATCCCTTTCTGATTTTGTTTAAACATGACTCATAGCTATAAACAAAGCATGATTTTGTTAAAGCAGCTTGTTCTGGTAGAAATCCTCATCCCTTTGGAAATCTGTTTGTTTTCCCCCCATCTTCCAGCAATATCTTTCTGCTTCGGCCACTCCTTCATCACTATTGATCCTTCAAACTCTAATTCAGATGCCTCTCTCTTAAGAGCTTCCCTGGATCGCCCAGTTGATGGCTCTTCTCTATGCCCCAAATTGGACTGTTCTTCCTAAATACACTCATCTCTTCCTACTCCAAACAATAATTTTTATGTTTTTGTGCTTTTTTCTCATTTGCTTGAAAGCAAGATTTATGTGTTTGTATTTGTGTCCATGACCAAAAGCCTTACCTGGACTAGGGCCAGCTTCATGGGCAGGTGACCTGTGCAGTTGTTGCCATCTTGAAATCCTACTCATTTTTGAAGGGGAGATACTGCCTTTTTATTTTATACTGGTCCCACAAATTATGTAGCTTGTTTGGCTTGAAAGGGATATTTCTCAATAAATGCTGACTGAAATAAATGTATTGTCAAATAAAATGTCTTAATCCCTTTCCTCTTTGGCATCTTTGCATCATTTGGCTGTGTTCTTATTAAAACTCGTTCTCTCTCCCTTTGTCTCTCATCAGAGGTGAAGGAGACAGGTACGTGCTTCAGACTTCATAGCCATTGGGAGATTCGTGCACCTTCAGAGATATTTAAAGAAAATAGTAACACATTAGAGTGTCTCCTGTCAAAGAGAGGATGGGGTTGGACTGACATTCCTGATTCTTTGAGATTGTGTGTTACTATATGTGTCTTTGTGGATATACATATTCAGGGGATAAATTCATATTTTGGGAAGTTAGGAAGAGAACATGGGGATTGAGGATAATTTTCATGGGCAGAGCCAAGCAATGAAGGAATAGATTGATCAGATGCCAGCTAGTTATATGTTTACTGTTCTTTATTATTTTGATTTATGATTATCATTATTACTTATACTTTGTTGTCTCCTTAATTTTTTAATATGGATTTAAAAATTATCTAATGGCTTTAATTGAGATCCATTTGATTGAGTCTGTTGGAGAGCAGGAAGCTGTTAAGGTGCAGTGTTCATACTGATGTCCAGGTGACATCTTCCCTTAAATGAGATAATTGAGCAGATTGTATAGATTTATTAGAGGGAATTTAATATTCTGTATGGGATATTTCAAGTGAACAGATGGGGTTCTACGGTCACTTATCCAGGCTGTACTCTCACACATGAACAAAGTAATGGGGCCAGCACTCTCCCTATCGAGAGTTCATCATCTACTGAATGCCATGTTCAGACAGCCTATCTAGGGGCAGGCCACCAGAGTCCAGAGAGCAAGGCAGAATTTTAAGGGCTTTTGGAACAATAAATAAAGTCTATATAAGTACCACACGCTAACCGATTGTGCTACTGGAGCTCCACTTAACAACTTTTCCTTCAGTTTCAGTTGTTTGGCCAAATTAGCTAGTTAGGACCTAGCAGCAAATGAAATCATATAAGTTGCAAAGAAGTCACATAAACTCAATTTGAACTCAACATGTTAAAAGACCTAAAAAGTATTCTCAATCTCTGTCACTATTAAAAGTGACCCAAACACTATTGGCAGCATATTTGTTTACCACTAAAATGTTATATGTGCCACAGAACCCAGATTCTACATTTAAAGAAATTCCTTTAAATGTAGTTGTCAATGTATAAATTACTTTAGGGGAGGTAGTTGTTTCCATTTTCTGTCAAGAAATATCTAGGCTACCAATATTTTTCAACTGAAGAACAGCAATGATTCTCAAAATATGAAATAAAGTATTTAGTTACAAAGCAAAAGATGTGTGAATGTTATAGTATATGTTTAATTTTTATTGCTTTTATTAAGTAGGAGTGTTACGTACATACCACACATTTTATTAATTATACTTTCATTCGTATGCGTGGCTATTTGTAAGCAGGCAAGACTAAACAGAGGAGATAAGCCAAGTAATCACAGAAAAAGTACACATTGAATCAAATATAGGAAAGATTGTTTACCAGAAATCATCATATAATAATAACCAGGTGGAAAAGGGGTCTTACAGTTAATCATCATAGATGGTTACACATAATAGCCAAATACAAAGTTCAAAAGTGTGTTCCAACATGAATTAGCCAAATATTTTAGAAAGAAGAATTAACTATGCAAATTAAATATTCATATCCTAAGACATGTATATTTTAGATGTCTCTACTAATTATATTAAATACATTGTGTAATAATGTAATGGATACCATAATATACAATCTAATGGACTAAGTAAACACAACATAATGATAGTATAATCGCTCAGGTAATGCCAGCTTCTCACAAGATAAAAAAATGATAATTTCTGGAAAGACATGATGTTTAAAAAAATTTTAAAAAATATATAGAAGATATAGACTTAAAAAGTCCATGGTACAATACTTAGAATTTTATTCTTGTCGCCTGAGAACTTGGGTTTGCCTCTTGGTGGGTGTTGAGCCAAAAGACACAAACAAGCCAACGATTGGGAAAAAGAAGTATTCATTACTTGCAGGAAGTAAGGAGGACACCAGGGATCTTTCCTAAAGCAGCGTCTCACTGAACAGCAAAATTGGGGAAGTTTTAAGCTAAGAGTACATGTACATTCGTAAACGGACTTGGGCAATTGAGAGTCCAAGCTCTAGTTGATTGAAGTCAAGAGGGTTAGAAAAGGTCAACATCATCTTCCCTTAGGTTCCAGTTGATCTGGTGGTTGAGGGGGGTTTAAATTCTGCAAAACAGAAACACAACTGGGAATCTTTACAACTGATGTGTTACTTTGCTATTGTTGCTTCTCTTACCTGGTAACAATTTGTTCTTTTGTTCCCTTAAGATCATTATTACTGAGACCTGTTCAAGGACAAGCATTGTGGCCAGGCTTAGATCACAAAATGGCTTAGGCCAAAAATGGCTTCTCTTACGTCAAGAAAGCCATGCCTGGTTCTCTTTCTCTGGGGACCCCCTACCTTATCTGCTTACATTCTCAAATATACTCAGCTGAATCTTCATTACTTTAATCCATATCCTTATTCATATAAACTCCCATTAAGTTTTCACCTAGGTTTTGCCTTCCTAGTGTTTCATTGATTTTTACAAATTTCACATATTCTAGGCTTTATAATTAGCTGTATATTTAATGCCTGCATGTATAGAAGGATTGTGAGGGTTTAATGTTTGAACATATTCAAGTTTTATTACTGAAATGACTTTAAGCCAGCAAAAATTTTAGTGAGTTTTCCCATTGACACACAAAAGCCTCATTGGACCTGAAAAATATACATCAACAGGTTCAAATTCAAATTCTGAGATGCCAGCTGTGCAGACATTAGGTCAGAAGAAAAAAAATAAATAAATGAAGCAAACAATAGAGATACAACTTTGTCTGAAGTTGAAATAACATGTTTTCACCCCCCAACAACTAACGTGAAAGCATAAAACTGTGTCAAACAGAGATCTGAAAGAACACAGAAGATCTGATTTTCAACATTGCCAGGGGATTGCCAGGGGATTTCCCCCTTGCCAAGCTGTAAACAAAGCTGATGACCCAGTTCACCCATTTCTTACTTGGGGGATGATTTATTTTTTGACACAGAGAAGAGTTTTGGCAGGAATGAACTATGATGTTGTCATTTTAGAGAGGTAACTGGGTCTGATGTAGAGAATGGATTTAAGAGGTCAATAAAGAGATATTTTCAGTGATTCCTCTGTAAATTGAGAAAGAACTGAACTAAAGCAAGGAGAGAAGATTAATCCTGGCTGCATAATCTAACCTAAATGAGAAGTTAAACAACATCACTGGAGAAAAAAAAAAAAAGAAGCCAGTCTGTATCAAGACAAAGAAGAGTTACTTTCTATGGACTTTACCTTCACACTTCCTTGAAACTTGCCAGAAATTTTGTCAATAGTTGCAACATAGTCCCAGCAGTCTCTGTGATGGAATTCAGGGGATGCTCAGAGCCTCTATTGGGCCCACAGTAAAGTGTGCCTCAGGACTATCTTTATGGGATGAGAACTATTGAAAAAAAATTGTCTTTAGGGGCCCTAGGATAACAGGCTTGAAAGTATCAATAGAAGCAAGAGAAAGTTAAAGATGATTAGGGATTTTTTCTGGTTAAGAAAATAGAGAGGGTAATAGAAAATTTTCCAATTACTTCAGTTTAAGCGTTGCTTGTGATAAAGAAGGTGGCCCCTATCCTTAAGGAAAGTAAGAAGGGTTTCACTAGAAAAGTGATAACATTTAATAAATAACCTGTTGGTAATAAATGCGTCTGAGGAAAATGGGAGAAGAACTAAAGACATTTTAAGTATTTCAGCTAGAAATTAAAGAATATAAAACATTGAAAGAGAACTGGTTAAAGTAATTAATATTATTGTAAATGTCTACCTTTGTCAAATATATGACAAAATTTTAGTTTTTCTCCAAGAAAGAGGTTGTATCCACAATTTAAAAATGATCACCCCCCAATAAATGGGTCCCAGGGCATGGACTTTTAGTGTCTGAATTAACCTTTCCGTTACATGGAGTTTTCTTCTAAATGAATTTTCAGTTCATGAGATGCTTCCTATTAACCTAAGCTGAAAGCATAATATCTATCTCTATTAATTAATCTGCCTGAAATTATGTGTCTGAAATGACCTATGGAAGAAATGTAACTCACAGGAACAGAAAGTAGGATGGTCGTTGTCATGGGCTAGAGGGTGGGGGAAGTGGGGAGTTTCTGTTCAATGAGTACAAAGTTTCAGTTATACAAGATCAAAAATTTCTAGGGATCTGCTGTACAACATTGTGCTTATAGTTAGCAATACTGTACTGTACACTTAAAAATTTGTCACAAGGTTAGATCTCATGGTATGTGTTTTTTTAATCAAAAATTTAAAAAACAGACACATGCATAGAAGGTGTCTATAAAAGTGCATATTGTTTGTTGCATCAGGGTAGTGTTATTGTAGTGAATGCATGTGTTCACCACACTGCAGTGCATATAATACACTATGTAGAGACACAAGAATGAAAGATGTTTCTAATAGTCATAGCTGTGCATATGAATCAGAACTGTCCTATTTCAGTGGAAGATGTGTTCATTATATTGTGATGTATGTAATAAACTATGTGAAAACACATGTTTAAAGAAAGGATACCAATGGTTATGGAGCAGGATTTGGGATGCTTTTTCTTTTCTTTTCTTTTTTGAGTTAATTTGGTCCTAAATGGTTTTTGAGTATAAAGACTTATTTGATAAAAATGCATGAAACTTGACTACAGACTAATTTTTAATGAGAGCCAATTGTACTTACAAAATATTTTATTACCATTCACAGACATGCTTAATATTTTATTTTATGTGTTATTTTGTTCTGCTATTAATCACAAAATGGCCAGATGAGTAGAAGAGTTCATGTGGGGAGTGTGTACATAAGGAGAAAACATTATTTTTGTTTAGATTTTAATTTATATTTTATTGTGGCCACATGGTTTTATAATGCATGTTTAATATTTTATCACTAAGTAAGATGACTCGTGTGTGTGTGTGTGTGTGTGTGTGTGTGTGTGTGTGTGTGCATTTAAAATTAGGGGAGGCTGAATGTCCAAGATGACAACTAATAGGAATTTGCCAGGCACTTTTTGAGTGCTGAAAATAAGTTTTAGAAAAGGGGTCTGTGATTGTGAGGATGAGGCATGAGGCAGCCTTAAAAAAGGCATGGAAGTGTCATTTCTTCCTAAAATCTATTTTGTCACACACACACACACACACACACAAACAAACAAACAAACCCTGGGAACGTGAGACCAGTGGGCCTTAAACATAGCACGAGGGAATTAAAACTGGGCTGCATGATGTATAAACGGAGTCTGAAGTAGACAATTAATTTGCTGGGATATTTTAATTTGAGGTGAGAGTAATGATTATTAGTGGACTAGAAATTTATGTTGAGCTCTCATAAGTTAATTATTTGTATTCTCCTCAATTCTCTAACATAATGTGGATACAATCATATCACAATTTAATATTGGAGTCACAGTCATGGAGTATTTAATTGATTCCTTAATTGACCTATACACTCACATCATAATGGAAATGAATGACAGCATCCTCACTGATGGTAGAATGCACAAGCTATTTGAATGTTTGACTGTCTGAGTTTAGATGAAAACTAATTATAGAAAAGCCAGCTTCCCAATACACAGGCTCATGGGGACTTGAATTTTCAAACCTTTTGTGCTCAGGTAGAAAACCAAGTTTTGATTGAGAGTTATAAGATTTACCAGATATGAACACAGGATGCAAAACTATATTTGAATTCCAGATAAACAACAAATAAATTTTTTAGTACATCCTACATGATATTTCAGGCACTCATATTAAGTCATTATTTGTGTTTATTTGAATTTAAAATTAATGGGGCATCCAGTAATTTATCTGGCAACCCTATATGATCCCACAAGAATTAGTATTTATTTACTTATTTGAAAAAACCTTTTTATTTTGAAATAATTATGCATTCACAAGACATTGCACAGAGAGGTCATCCTATTTCCCCCAATGGTTACATCTGACATACCTACAGTACAATATCAAAACCAGGAAATTGATGTTGTACAACATGTGTATGGTTCTATGCCATTTTCACATGTATAGGTTTGTGTAATCATTTATTGCCCTTTCTTCTGACTCTAGCAATGTAAGATTTTTTTTAACATCTTTATTGGAGTATAATTACTTTACAATCGTTGTTAGTTTCTGTTTTATAATGAAGTGACTCAGCTATACGTATATATATATATCGCCATATTTCCTCCCTCTTGCATCTCCCTCTCACCCTCCCTATCCCACCCCTCTAGGTGGTCACAAAGCACCAAGCTGATCTCCCTGTGCTATGTGGCTGCTTCCCACTAGCTATCTATTTTACCTTTGGTAGTGTATATATGTCAGTGCCACTCTCTCATTTCGTTCCAGCTTAACCTTCCCCCTCCCTGTGTCCTCAAGTGCCTTCTCTATGTCTGTGTCTTCATTCCTGTCCTGACCCTAGGATCTTCAGAACCATTTTTTTTTTTTTAGATTGCATATATATGTGATAGCATACCATATTTGTTTTTCTATTTCTGACTTACTTCACTCTGTATGACAGACTCTAGGTCCATCCACATCAGTAAAAATAACTCGATTTCATTTCCTTTTATGGCTGAGTAATATTCCATTGTATATATGTGCCACATCTTCTTTATTCATTCATCTGTTGATGGACACTTAGGTTGCTTCCATGTCCCGGCTATTGTAAATAGAGCTGCAATGAACATTTTGGTACATGACTCTTTTTGAATTATGGTTTTCTCAGGGTATAAGCCCAGTAGTAGGATTGCTGTGTTGTATGGTAGTTCTCTTTTAGGTTTTTAAGGAACCTCCATACTGTTCTCCATAGTGGCTCTATCAATTTACATTCCCACCAACAGTGCAAGAGGTTTCCCTTTTCTCCACAACCTCTCCAGCATTTATTGTTTGTAGATTTTTTGATGATGGCCATTCTGACTGGTGTGAGGTGATACCTCATTGTACTTTTGATTTACAGTTCTCTAATGATCAGTGATGTTGAGCATCCTTTCATGTGTTTGTTGGCAATCTGTATGTCTTCTTTGGAGAAATGTCTATTTAGGTCTTCTGCCCAATTTTGGATTGGGTTGTTTGTTTTTCTCATATTGAGCTGCATGAGCTGCTTGTAAATTTTGGAGATTAATCCTTTGTCAGTGGTTTCATTTGCAAATATTTTCTCCGATTCTGAGGGTTGTCTTTTCGTCTTGTTTATGTTTTCCTTTGACATGCAAAAGCTTTTGTTTCATTAGGTCCCATTTGTTTATTTTGTTTTTATTTCCATTTCTCTAGGAGGTGGGTCAAAAAAGACCACTTAGTTAGTTAGTTAGTTAATTTCCACTAAGAGTTTTATAGTATCTGGCCTTACATTTAGGTCTTTAATCCATTTTAAGTTTATTTTTGTATATGGTGTTAGGGAGTGTTCTAAATTCATTCTTTTACATGTAGCTGTCCAGTTTTCCCAGCATCACTTATTGCAGAGGCTGTCTTTTCTCCGTTGTATATTCTTGCCTCTTTTATCAAAAGAAAGGTAACCATATGTGTGTGGGTTTATCTCTGGGCTTTCTATCCTGTTCCATTGATCTATATTTCTGTTTTTGTGCCAGTACCATACTGTCTTGATTACTGTAGCTTTGTAGTGTAGTCTGAAGACAGGGAGCCTGAATCCTCCAGCTCCATTTTTCTTTCTCAAGATTGCTTTGGCTATTTGGGGTCTTTTGTGTTTCCATACAAATTGTGAAATTTTTTGTTCTAGTTCTGTGAAAAATGACATTGGTTGTTTGATAGGGATTGCATTGAATCTGTAGATTGCTTTGGGTAGTAGAGTCATTTTCACAATGTTGATTCTTCCAATCCAAGAACATGGTATATCTCTCTATCAGTTTGTATCATCTTTAATTTCTTTCATCAGTGTCTTATAGTTTTCTGCATACAGGTCTTTTATCTCCTTAGGTAGGTTTAGTCCTAGATATTTTATTCTTTTAGTTGCAATGGTAAATAGGAGTGTTTTCTTAATTTCACTTCACAGATTTTTCATCATTAGTGTACAGGAATGCAAGAGATTTCTGTGCATTAATTTTGTATCCTGCTACTTTACCAAATTCATTGATTAGCTCTAGTAGTTTTCTGGTAGCATTGTTAGGATTCTCTATGTATAGTATCATGTCATCTGAAAACAGTGACAGCTTTACTTCTTCTTTTTCAATTTGGATTCCTTTTATTTCTTTTTCTTCTCTGATTACTGTGGCTGAAACTTCCAAAACTATGTTGAATAATAGTGGTGAGAGTAGGCAACCTTGTCTTCTTCCTGATCTTCGTGGAATTGATTTCAGTTTTTCACCATTGAGAACAATGTTGGCTGTGGGTCTGTCATATATGGCCTTTATTATGTTGAGGTAATTTCCCTCTATGCCTAATTTCTGGAGGGTTTTTTATTATAAATGGGTGTTGAATTTTTTTGAAAGCTTTTTCTGCATCTATTGAGATGATTATATGGTTTATCTCCTTTAATTTGTTAATATGGTTTATCACATTGAATGATTTGCCTATATTGAAGAATCCTTGCATTCCTGGGATAAACCCCACTTGATCATGGTGTATGATCCTTTTAATGTGCTGTTGGATTCTGTTTGGTAGTATTTTGTTGAGGATTTTTGCATCTATGTTCATCAGTGTTATTGGCCTGTAGTTTTCTTTCTTTGTGACATCTTTGTCTGGTTTTGGTATCAGGGTGATGGTGGCCTCGTAGAATGAGTTTGGGAGTGTTCCTCCTTCTGCTATATTTTGGAAGAGTTTGAGAAGGATAAATGTTAGCTCTTCTCTAAATGTTTGATAGAATTCACCTGTGAAGCCATCTGGTCCTGTGCTTTTTTTTTTTTTTTTTTTTGGAAGATTTTTAATCACAGTCTCAATTTCAGTGCTTGTGATTGGTCTGTCTATAGTTTCTATTTCTTCCTGGTTCAGTCTTGGAAGGTTGTTCTTTTCTGATAATTTGTCCATATCTTCCAGGTTGTCCATTTTATTGGCATATAGTTGCTTTCAGTAATCTCTTACAACCCTTTGTATTTCTGCAGTGTCTGTTGTTACTTTACTTTTTTCATGTCTAATTCTATTGATTTGAGTCTTCTCCCTTTTTTTCTTGATGAGGCTGGCTAATGGTTTATCAATTTTTGTTCATCTTCTCAAGAACCAGCTTTTAGTTTTATAGATCTTTGCTATTGTTTCCTTCTTTTCTTTTTCATTTATTTCTGATCTGATCTTTATGATTTCTTTCCTTCTGTTAACTTTGGGGTTTTTTTTTTTTTTTTGTACTTCTTTCTCTAATTGCTTTAGATGTAATGCTACGTTGTTTATTTGAGATGTTTCTTGTTTCTTAACGGAGGATGATATTGCTATAAACTTCCCTCTTAGAACTGCTTTTGCTGCATTCCATAGGTTTTGGGTTTTCGTGTTTTCATTGTCATTTGTTTCCAGGTATTTTTGATTTCCTCTTTGATTTCTTCAGTGATCTCTTGTTTATTAAGTAGTGTATTGTTTAGCCTCCATGTGTTTATATTTCTTACAGATTATTTCCTGTAATTGAAATCTAGTCTCATAGCATTGTGGTCGGAAAAGTCTCTTGGTACGATTTCAATTTTCCTAAATTTACCTAGGCTTGATTTGTCAGCCAAGATATGATCTATCCAGGGGAATATTCCATGAACACTTGAGAAGTCTAAATAAATTTCATTTATTATGTTCTTCATCATTGTTTGTTTGCTCTTTTGTTCTTCTAGGTCCTTGTTAAAAGTTTCTTGTATTTTCCCCATTCTATTTCCAAGAATTTTAACCATCTTTACTATCACTACTCTGAAATCTTTTTTAGGTAGACTGCCTATTTCCTCTTCATTTGTTTGGTCTTGTGGGTTTTTACATTGCTCCTTCTTCTGCTGTGTATTTCTCAATCTTCTCATTTGTTTAAATTACTTTGTTTGAGGTCTCCTTTTCTCAGGCTGCAGGTTCATAGTTCTCATTGTTTTTGGTGTCTGCCCTTAGTGGGTGAGGTTGTTTCAGTGGGTTGTGTAGGCCTCCTGTTGGAGGGGGCTGGTACCTGTGTTCTGGTTGGTGGGGCTGGATCTTGTCTTTCTGGTGGGCACAGCCACGTCTGGTGGTTTGTTTTGTGGTGTCTGTGAACTTAGTATGATTTTAGACAACCTCTCTGCTAATGGGTGGGCCTGTGTTCCTGTCTTGATAGTTGTTTGGCATGGGGCAGCCAGCACTCGATCTTGCTGGCTGTTGGGTTGAGCTGGGTCTTAGTGTTGAGATAATGATTTCTGAGAGAGCTCTCTCCAATTGATATAACATGGGGCTGGGAGGTCTCTGGCGTCCAATGTCCTGAACTCAGCTCTCCCATCTTGGTGGCTCAGGCCTGAAACCAGGCTGGAGCACCAAGACCCTGTCAGCTGCACCGCCACGTGTGTGGGGATTTTCTTGCCTTTGGGAATTCTGAGGTCTTCTGCCAGCATCCACTAGGTGTTTTGTAGGAGTTGTTCCACTTTTATATTTTTTTTGATGTATTTGCTGTGAGGAAGGTGATCTCTATGTCTTACTCGTCCACCATCTTGAAGGTCTCCCACCCAGGTCAATTCAACATGGAGGTTTCTTAAAAAACTTAATATAGAGTTACCATATGTTCCTGCAATCCCACTCCTGGGCATATATCTAGAAAAGACAAAAACTCTAATTCAAAAAGATACACACACCCCAGTGTTTATAGCAGCACTATTTACAATGACAAAGACATGGAAGCAACCTAAATATCTATCAACAGTTGAATGCATATAGAAGATGTGGCATATATATACAGTGGAATACTACTCGAGCCAGAAAAATGAAGGAAATAATGCCATTTGCAACAACATGGATGGATTTAGAGATTAGCATTCTAAGTGAAGTAAGTCAGACAGAGAAAGACAATAGCATATGATAGTACTCATTTTTGAAACCTACCTGAAAATAAGTGATATAAATGACATTATTTACAAAACAGAAACAGACTCACAGATTTTAAAAACAATTTTATGGTTACCAAAGGGGAAACGTAGTGTGGGAGAGGGATAAATTGGAGTTAACATATACACACTACTCTATGCAAAATTGTTAATCAACAAGGACATACTGTATGGTACATGGAACTCTACTCAATATTCTGTAGTAAGCTATATGGGAAAAGAATCAGAAAAAGAATGAATATATGTATATGTATAATTGAATCACTTTGTTGTACAACTGAAACTAACACAGCATTGTAAATAAACGATACTCTAATAAAATTAAAAAAAGAAAGACAAATATGTGATATTACTTATATATGTATTCTAAAAAATAATACAATTGAGCTTATTTACAAAACAGAAGTATACTCACAGATATAGAAAACATATTTATGGTTGTCCAAGGGGAAAGGGGGGAAGGGTAAATTGGAAGTTTGTAATTAACATACACGTACTACCATATATAAAAGAGATAACCATCAAGGTCCTACTGTATAGCACAGGGAACTATACTCAGTATCTTGTAATAACCTATATGGAAAAGAATCTGAAAAAGAATATAAAAGAATATATATAACTGAATCACTTTGCTGTACACCTGAAACTAACACAACATTGTAAACCAACTATACATCAATAAAAAAGAGTATATTAAAAAACACAAAAAGAAAAACAAAATCTGAGGAATGTTTAGTAACCAGAACTCACCAAAGAAAATCTCAAAGGACGTTCTTAAAATTGAAATAAAATGATTGGCAAAGAAAACTTGGATCTCCTTGAAGTAATGCAGAGTTCTGGGAATGGCAAACATTTCAGTAAATACAAAAGTTATTTTTTTTTAATTGGAGTATAGCTGCTTTACAATGTTGTGTTAGTTTCTGCTGTACAGTGAAGTGAATCAGCTATATGTATACATATTTCCCCTGTTTTTTGGATTTCCTTCCCATTTTTAAATATAACAGTTTTTAAAGCTAACCAAATACGTAAAGAATAAAATCAAATACAACATAAAAATGTAATATGAGGTTTATAATATTTAGAAGTACAATATATGAAAAAATAACACAAAACTCAAAAGGGGTAAATGAATGTACAGTGTTGTAAAAGTCACATTATAAAGTGTTACAATTTTTTTTAAAGTTTGACTGTGGTAAGTTGAAGATGCATATTTTAGGAAAAAAACAAAAACAAAGATATTGCTAATAAAACAATAGAAAAAATGAAACAGAATACTAAAAACATTCTGTTAACCCAATGGAAGTCAAGAAAAAGGGAAAACAGGAACAAAGTTCTGATGGAAGAAAGATATCAGAAAGCAAGATGATACACTTAAAAACCATCAATGAAATGAAACATATCAAGAATAAATTATCTAAATGCATCAACTAAAAGACAGTGATGACCAGACTTTGATAAAAAAATAAGATTCCAATTACATGTTTTCTGCAAGAAACTCATTTAAAATATAAATTTGCATATAACAGTAAGAGTTTAGAAAAAATGCACAAAAATTCTAATCATTAGAAAGCCAGAGTGACTATTTTAACATCAGACAAAGTGTATTTCAGCATCAAGAATATTAACAGTAGTAAAGGTGACCATTTTTAATGATTAAAAATTTGAGTAAAAGTTCTAATGGTTAAAAATGAATATGCATTTTACAACAAAGATTCAAATTCCAGGAAGGGCCAAAACAAAAGCAGGCAATTCCAAAATTGTAGATAAAGATTTCAAACTTCTCTTTTTGTAATTGATAAAGATTGATAAAGTATAAAAGACATAAACAGTAACACCAAACTTTATTTAATTGATATTTATAAAACTCCACATCCAACAAAAGTAGAATATCATTTTTCTTCAAGCCTATTTGCAAAGGGAGAACACTTCCTGGGCCATTAAATATATGTTAAGTGATTCCTGGACTCAGAACAAATCAAGGATATCTACCTTTTTCACTTCAATTCAATGTTGCATTGAGAGTACTAGCCAATGCAACAAGGCAAGGAAAACAAATAAAAAGCAGCCATATTGGAAAATAAGTAAAACTCTATTCACAGAAAATGTGATTATTTACGTACAAACTGCAAAGCAATCAACGTAAAAAGCTAGTAAAACATTTTTAGTTAAAAAAAAATCCTGGTAAATGAATTTAGCAAGATTGTAAGATATGCAAAGACTACAAGGTAATAAGTTGATGTACAAAACAAAACTGTATTTCTTTACAATACCAACAAAAAATGTGGAAACTGATATTAATTACAATAGCAATATAAAATGCCATCAAAACCATGAAATATTTAGGTACAGTAAAAATTAAAAAGAAAAACTACTGAGAAAAAACAAAGTAGACCTAAATAAACGTAAAGTTGTAACATGACCATAGATTGAGAGACTCAAAATTGTTAACATGGCAATTATCCTCAACTTGATTTATTGTTAAACACAAGTACAATACACATCCCAGCATGCTTTTCTCTAGAGATTGACAAGTTGATTCTAAATTTTATATGATAACGCAAAGCACAGAGAATAAACAAAACAATTTAGAAATAGATGAAAACATTTAAAATAGATGAGCACAATTTAGAAACAGATGACCCAGATTTCAAGACATACTGTAGCACAATGTTGACCAAGAGGTATTGACATAAGAATCGACAGAAATAAGTGACAGAGGTCAAGAGGTACAAACTTCCATTGACAAAATAAATGAGTGATGGGGATGAAATGTACAGCATAAGGAATATAGTCATTTATATTGTAATATCTTTGTACGGTGACAGATGGAAACTAGATATAATATGGTGATTATTTTGTAATGTATAGAAATACCAACTTGCTATGTTGTACACCTGGAACTAACATAGTAGTTCAATTATACTTCAGTTAAAGAAATATGTGGACACTGGGGGGAAATGCATCCAAATTGTAATAATAGTTACCTCTGGGGAAGTGGGGAACATGGGTGACTGTTAATTTTTAACTTATGCTTTCATGTATTTCTAGTTGTCAGCAATGAACATGTATTGCTTGTAAAATTAGAAAGAAAATAAATATTAAAAATGAAAAGAAGTGTAGACACATGAATCCATGTAACAGAAAGTACAATATGGACATAGTACCATGAATATAAGGTCAATAAATTTTCAACAAAGTTGTGAAGGTATTTCAATAAGGAAAGAATAGTCATGTCAACATACTGTGGATGGAAATACTGGATGTACATATTAAAAAATATAAACCTTGACTCTTACCTATTCTCATATACAAAATTTTAGAAATATCAAAACTACACACATTTCATAATAAAACATAGGAGATAATCTGCAGCTTGGAGTAGACAGATATTTATTAGAGAGGAGAAAGACCATGTGAATAATAAAAAGAACAATATGATAAATTGAACTATATCAAAATTAAAAACTTCTGCTATCCTAAATAATGATTATGGTTACACAACTCTGTGAATATACTAAAAACCACTGAACTGTACACTTTAAAAGTGTACGTTTTATGGTATGAAAATTATGTTTTATTAAAACTGTTATAAAAAAGGCATGATTAATAAAATGGAAAAATAAACTACATAGTAGGAGTACATATTTTTAAAATGTATATCTGATAAAGGACTTGTATTCAAAATGCAAAAATCACGCTTACAAAGAAAAAAAAAACAAGTTAGTTAAAACATAGTATAACATGTGAATACATACTTCACAAAACAAGATGTACAAATAGCCAGAGCACATGAAAAATGATCAACATAATTAATATTCAAGAAAACACATGATAAAAGTGCAATGAAATATCACTATACATTTAAGAAATTTAAAAGACTGACTACACCAAGAGTTGGCTAGGATGTGCAAGCACTGGTACATGCATACATTGCTCATGGAAATTATTTATGATACAACCTCGCTGAAAAAGAGTCTGGCAGTTTATAAATAGTTAAACAGCCATTCCATTCATAGGTACTCATCAAAGATAAATGAACATGTACTTCTAAGCAATGACTTAGAAATTAATATTCATAAGAGTTTTATTCCTAATAGTCTCAAACTGGAAGTAATGTAAATGTCCTTCAACAGTCTGACAGGTGAATAAATTGTGATGATTAGGGACTTCCCTGGTGGTGCAGTGGTTAAAAATCGCCTTCCAATTCAGGGAACACGGGTTCGAGCCCTTGTCCGGGAAGATCCCACATGCCGTGGAGCAACTAAGCCCATGCGCCACAACTACTGAGTCTGTATGCCACAACTACTGAAGTCCATGTGCCTAGAGCCTGTGTTCTGCAACAAGAGAAGACACCATAATGAGAAGCCCGTGAACCACACGAAGAGTAGCTCCCACTCACAGCAACTAGAGAAAGCTGGCACGCAGCAACGAAGACCCAATACGGCCAAAAATAAATAAATTTAAAAAAATTGTGATGATTAATAAATGGAATACTCTTAAGCAGTAAAATGTAAACTAAAAATTTAACAATATGAATGAGTCTCCAAAACATTATGGCAAATGGAAAAAAACAAAACACAAAACTGAGTATATGGTTTGATTCCATTTATATTAAATTCTGGCAAAGGTAAAACCATATCAACAGAAAGGAAGATAATTAGTTTTCTTGTGCTAGGACTGAGTGGGACTGACCACAACGGATAGAAGGAAACTCTTTAGGTTTGTAAAAATATTCTATAACTTTATTGGATGGTTGTGGCTTTTATGTATGCATTTGTAAAACTCACCAAACTGTACATTTAAATTGGGAACATTTTATGGTATTTAAGTGAAACCTCCAGAAGGTTAATACAATTAGTTTTTGATTCACACATCTCATTTATTTTAAGCTTTAAACTCTATTTGTAAGATAACAAGTAACTTAATGATAACGCTCAACTAGACATAAAATACTTGTTAAAAGTTAGGTTTTTGTAGATCACCCCAATAATCCTGACTAGAATTTTAATGAACAAGAATCTCATAAGACGAATTTGTAATTAAGCCCTACTTTGGCTCTTATAAACACTAAAGGTGAGAATCCCTGCATAAATACACCAATATCCGAACGTAAAATTCAATGAAAAATGTCCACTTGGTCTGCTGTATTACAGACTAAATCATGGTGATTTCTCTTTCAGAATCCATCACAAATGGACTGAACTTCCAATTCAGACTAATTATGTTCATAGCTCCTGCTCCCCAGGTTCCTCAGCTAAGGGTACCCTGAGAAACTGGAAACATTATTTTTCCAAAATAAACTTGACTTCTAATTAACCCCAAGACAAAGTCTTTAGGGCAGTAGATCAAGCCTCAGGAGTCCAATAATCACAGTATGTGTTTCTAATAATCACTTCCCATGTGATACTAAGAACTGCATGAACCAGAACGTCTCAAGATCGTGACTTCGGCTGGACAAGCTGAGAGTCCTGATGGATAGGGGAGGCTACCTCTGCTGATGCAGATGAGAGCTTCCGTCTCAAGGCAGATTCACTCTCTTCTGCTGCTATTTCCTCAGGTTCTGGTCTTTGGCTTATTCCTAGTGGGTTCCCAGATACTGAATACCTGCTTCTGTCTGAATTGAAAGGAGGAGAGCAATGTAGGTACTTGCTGAGCAGTGGGAATATTGATCTAGTCTGGGGCTTTGTGGGGTCTAGACCTGAATGAAGGCTAGTGCTTGTTAACACTTTCCCTCATTACAAATCTGGCAAGTGGCAGGGTTAAGAAGCAGAACCAGGGGCTGCTTTTAACTCCAGGTACTAAAAGTGATTTGGCATGCTCCATGTTGTTCTCTGAATTTTTCTTCATGATTATACTGGGTCATTTTAGCTCCCAGTTAGAGTTTCCTTTCTTCTTTCTTTCTTCTTTTTCTTCTTCTTTTTCAAGATTGGTTGATTTATGCATCAAATGAAATAATACTTATCAAATCTCTACTTCTCTTTCTACTGTCTACTCATGGATGTATGATTTTAGCTATATATGAAAACTGATGCAGTTTTTAAACTCCATTTTAATAAGGCAAAATCAGGATGTTCATGTGTACTTAAGAATATAAAAATTCCACTTCTTTACTATCTGAGGCTGCCTACATAATTTCTCCCAGCTAATAGATTGATGCTTTTCTTAAGATAAATTGAATATCTCACAAGTATTACACCTGAAAAACATATAGATTTGCCCGCTTTTGAGGTACACAGTATCCTCAAATATTGAGTCACTATTTAAATCTAAACTACATAAAATCCCTGTGGAGTATCTAAGAAGTTAGAAAAATAAGTTGGGAAATGTCATCTCTAAGGATCATAACCTGAATTCCATCCACAGGCTCTAGAATATTATAAGGGGACTTTCAGGGTCATCTAACTAGAGAATGTTGGAGTCCATGAGTTGAAAATGTTCTTGAAAGTCAGTACTCAGCTGTTACCTTAAGTCAGATCCCTTTCTGTAGGATATCATGCAAGGAGCCTCTTCTTAAATACTTTCCATGCATCTTAACAGTTTTTTACAGTTATTGACCTGTCCCCTTTAATTTTAAAATAAGGAGACGGAATATCCAAGTTAAGTACTTTGCCCAAAGTCACACAAAGCTAGACCTAAAATATAGATCTTCTCAGTCCAAATTGAGGGATCTTTTACTTTAATCTTATAGCCTGTGGGTATTTGGCCGGAGGATCTTTTTATTCTTCTGCTCTTATATCTTTCTATCCATAGTACTGATATAACACACTGTGGTGGTCTTTGATGTCTTCTTGAGCAGATGGGGGCTGCCTTCTCAGGTATACTGTGCCAGTGAGTCTCCATACACCACGAAAAGGGCAAATATATCAATCATACAACTCATTTAGATTGTGGGGTTATATTAACAGTATGTAGAAATCCACTTAACTGAAAAAAGCTGCCCACATGGGTCTGAGTGACAAAAACTCCAAACAGTTCTTTTTTTTTTTTTTTTTTTTGGTATTGGGTAGATCCAGGCACTCTTTCAGAATCAGGTAATTCAAACTTCTGTGGTCTACTCTACAATTCATAGTCAGTGGAGTGAGGATATAGTGGGGATTAGACATGGGTTAGTTGAAAGGAGATCCAGAAAAATCTTGGAAAATTGACAAGACAAGGATAAGCAATGACCATAAATTTAGATTTCCCTCAGTGTCTTGGAGTAGATGGAAATTCATATGTCCAGGTGAAAGTGTTATATAGTGAAACTGTCTCATTAGTCTGCCTTTCTTGATATAGAAAACATATAATTAGTATACATATACATATGTATATAATGGGGATATACATGGTATACACATTCTTTATATTTATATATATAACAGAAATATCTTTATAGTTACAGAGTGAAAAATTCCTATTATTTGTGTTAAAGAGTTTTAAAACAAGTGTATGTGAGTATCCTGATACTAACTTCAAATAAATGAATACTTATAACTACTAAGTTGAGGACCAGTTTCTAGTAATTAAGAAAGAAAAAAAATTATCTCTAAATTCTAGGAATAGATACAAAGAGGGTCAGAAATTTCCAATCATTTAACTTAGGGTCTAGAGAACTAAGGTTTGCTATTGACTAGAAAAATGCAAAAAAAAATCTGTGGTAGCAGATTCAAATAATTCTTCAACACAAAGTGATGTAAAAGTTATACAAATATAGTGAAAAGTATATAAACAAACACTGGACACAACCAATACATGCTAGATGATTTTGTATCCAGAGAATACTTTCTTACTTCTTAGGCTTGCTCAGTGGGAAACACACGCATGAAAAATTATCTTATATAAGGCCTAAAAATGACTTTACAAATAATCCTTTCTAGCAGTTTGCAAACTGTATTTAGCAGCAGAATATTCAAAAGGAATTTTATTGACATAATAATATATAAAAATTATAAAGCTTATGGTTTATGTCAGTGGTAGGAATTTCGAAAACTGCCCAGTTTTCCCCTTCTCTCTCGCTTTCTGTGACAAGGTGTTGGTCATTTTTTGCAAAACTATTTTTCTGAGTTTCTCTGAGGCATCTATAATGGGGAAAGTGAAGGGTGTTGTAAAATGTCACAACGTTAATGAGTCTCTCTCTTTTTTTAAACCAACTTAGTGACTCTTGTCTTCCTGAAAAAGAATAATTTTTTAAACTAATGTTATCATCTGTTCTATCCTTGGCTCAGTGCTCTAGTTTGTGGATCCTCCAGAAGCGTTTCTAATTGGTCTATCGTTGGTCATTCTGTTAGAAATAACACTAAAAGTTTTTTTCTTTTTTCTTATTATTTTGGGTATTGACATAAAATTGTTGTAATGAATATTGACATAAGGTATATGATATTCTTACCACATATGTTAGCATATACTAAGTTGTCAATTAATACAGATCCCTTCACACTTTTGTTCAGCGATCATCTAATTCTTCCTCTCCCTCCCCATTTTATGGTTGATAAACTGAAGTTCACATGCTGTATCTGAACATTACTCATTCTTTCATTCCACTTTCTGATCATGCTTAGGTAGCTGAAATTAACCATATTTTTCACTTTTGGAGAGCTGGTTTCCTTAGGCTTGTAGTGAGCAAGAAAATCAAAATAAACCATAAGTAAGATACAAAGGAAAATGATCAGATAATGCCTTAATCCTTGGCTAGAGAGATAAAATGTCCTTGGTATTGGAATAAAGTCTGCTAATTGGTTGTCAGTTATTCTGTTCCATATTTAGCCTTAATTCTTATTTTGGCAGATATATTTGGAGGAAATGAATGAGTTCCACCAAACATCTGGAAATGTCTGCCACCTGTAGGCTTTGTGCTGAGTTCCCTGTCTATTTCTCCCTCCCTGGACTCTGGCCTCTGGCTCTGGCTCTGGCTCTCCTATATAACAGTAGCCATGGAGTGGGTCAATGAAACCTCGGTGAGAGAGTTTTTCTTCCTTGGCTTCTCATCTCTGGCTGGGCTGCAACAGCTGCTCTTCGTTGTCTTTCTGCTTGTTTACCTGTTCATGCTGGGCACCAATGCCATCATCATTTCTACCATTGTGCTGGACAGAGCCCTCCATACCCCTATGTACTTCTTCCTTGGTGTCCTCTCCTGTTCTGAGACTTGCTACACCTTCGTCATTATACCCAAGATGCTGGTTGACCTGCTGGCCCAGAAGAAGACCATCTCCTTCCTGGGCTGTGCCATCCAGATGTTTACCTTCCTCTTCCTCATCTGCTCTCACTCCTTCCTGCTGGCAGCCATGGGTTATGATCGTTATGTAGCCATCTGTAACCCTCTGCGTTACGCAGTGCTCATGGGTTATGGGGGGTGTTTGGGACTTGTGGCAGCTGCCTGTGCCTGTGGCTTCACTGCCTCAGTGGTCATCACCTCCCTGATATTTCACCTGCCATTCCACTCCTCCAACCATCTCCATCACTACTTCTGTGATATCTCTCCTGTCCTCAAGCTGGCATCTCATCACTCTCGCCTCAGTCAGTTGGTCATATTCATGCTTGGTGTATTTGTCTTGGTTATTCCACTGTTACTTATCCTGGTCTCCTATATGCACGTCATCTCTGCCATTCTAAAAATCCCATCCTCTGTTGGAAGATACAAAGCTTTCTCTACCTGTGCCTCCCATCTCATTGTGGTAACTGTTCATTATGGTTGTGCCTCTTTCATCTACTTAAGGCCCAAATCCAATTACTCTTCAAGTCAAGACACCCTAATATCTGTGTCTTATACCATCCTCACTCCATTGTTCAATCCAATGATTTACAGTCTGAGAAGTAAAGAATTCAAATCAGCCCTTCGAAGAACAATGGTCCAGACTTCATGTCCTATTAACTAAAAAGCCACTTTTTCACTATTCAGTTAACTGTATGCATTTTACGTGCCAGGTAACATGTGTGCTTTCACACAGTTTCTCATTTAAGTGTAGAACTCACACTGTACCATGAAGATCTTTTACATATTAGGAGAATGAGGCTCAGAGAAGTTAAGATATTTTGAGTTTCTACCATCAGTGATCTCTTAGAAGGTTATGCAAATGTAGGAAAGAATTACTCATTTATGGAACAAAAATTTCATTAAATTTCACTGCTGTAAAGTTTGATTATTCAAAAACATATATGTCAACAGAGGAGAGCAAAGATACATCCAAGTTCTTTGAAACAGAATAAAGGAAACCTCATTTAAAAAAAAATTTTTTTTGGCCTCGCCTCGCGGCTTGTGGGATTTTTGTTCCCTGACTAGGGATTGAACCCAGGCCCTTGGCAATGAGATTGCGGTTTCCTAACCACTGGACCACCAGGGAATTCCCAAGGAACCTCATTTTTTGACTGAAGTATAGTTAATTTATAGTGTTTTGTTATTTTCAGGTGTACAGCAAAGGGATTCAATTATATATTGTGTTGGTCAAAACGTTCATGCAGGTTTTTCCGTACGATGTTTTATATATATATATATATATATATATATATATATATATATATATATATATATTTAAGTAATATATATTATATAATTCAGATTTTTCCCATATAAATTATTACAAAATATTGATAGTTCTCTGTGCTATACACTAGGTCCTTGTTGGTTATCTTTTTATATACAATAGTGTGTATATGTTAATCCCAACCTCCTAATTTATCCCTCCCCTTTCCCCTTTGATAACAATAACTTTGTTTTCTGTGTCTGTGAGTCTGTTTATGCTCTGTAAGTTCATTTGTATCATTTTTCTTAGATTCCACATATAAGTGATATCATATGATATTTGTATTTCTCTGACTTACTTCACTTTGTATGATAATATCTAGGTCCAACTATTTTGCTGCGAATGGCATTATTTCATTCTTTTTTATGGATGAGTAGTGTTACATTGTATATGTGTAAAACATCTTCTCTATCCATTCATCTGTTGATGGACTATTAGGTTACTTCCATGTCTTGGTTATTATAAATAGAGCTGCTATGAACATGGGGGTGCATGTATCTTTTCAAATTTTGGTTTTCTCTGGAAATATGCCACAGGGTGGGATTGCAGGATCGTATGGTAGCTCTATATTTTGTTTTTTAAGAAACCTCCATACTGTTCTCCATAGAGGCTGTAACAGTTTACATTCCCACCAATAGTGTAGGAGAGAAACCTCATTTAAAATGGGTTGGACAATAAATGCTGGAGAGGGTGTGGAGAAAAGGGAACCCTCTTGCACTGTTGGCGGGAATGTAAATTGATACAGCCAATATGGAGAACAGTATGGAGATTCCTTAAAAAACTAAAAATAGAACTACCATATGACCCAGCAATCCCACTACTGGGCATATACCCCAAGAAAACCATAATTCAAAAAGAGTCATGTACCACAATGTTCACTGCAGCTCTATTTACAATAGCCAGGACATGGAAGCAACCTAAGTGTCCGTAGACAGATGAATGGATAAAGAAGATGTGGCACATATATACAATGGAATATTACTCAGCCATAAAAAGAAACGAAATTGAGTTTTTTGTAGTGAGGTGGATGGACCTAGAGTCTGTCATACAGAGTGAAGTAAGTCAGAAATAGAAAAACAAATACCGTATGCTAACACATATATATGGAATCTAAAAATAAATAAATAAATAAATAAAATGGGTTGGAGGCCAGAAGTGAGAGTCTTCACACACTACAACTTGACATCACTTACAGACCCCTATAGAAAGGCAGCAACTACAGACCCCAATAGGAAGAATTCTCATAGCCCGGCAACAAGCACAGCCAAAGGGAAGTGTTGCACTGTCCTAAACTCTTACTTTCCTTCAATGTAATTTCATTCAAAACAACCCCTTCCAACTTCCACTCTTTTCTGTACAAAGTATTGTTTAACTCATTTGTTTGTTAGACTTGCCTATAGTTTTTGCTATAGCATGCTTGTCCTAAATTGTAGTTCTCTGCTATTCTCAAATAAATCCATTATGCTGGTAAAATAACTGGCTGCTTTATTTTTTAGAACAACACTGTCTATTTCCATGGAACAGTAGAAGATAAGCTGATTGTCTATCCTTACCCCTCCTCCTAGCAATGTTTTATTTTCATGAAGAAAACAGGCAATCTTGGTACCCTTCACTGTGCAGCTATCCTTGGTGACCTTTTTTGGTCCCTGATCCACCCACCTCGACCTACATATTGAAATGTCTTTGCTTGCCTTGGGATTGTTTTGTTCTTCCTTTGTTTGAGGTTGGAACCTCATTATGGAGTCTCCTTCCTATATGTATGCATTTCCTTCCCATACTCTCCTGTCTTCGCCCCCACATTCACTCCATGCACATCATATCTATTGCTTCTCTTCCAGGAAGCTAGTAACACTGCATATTTGCTGAAGTATCTCAGGTTATCTAAGCAAAAGGATTGAGACAATATAATAAGGTAGAGAGCTAGTCTTCCCTAATGACTAGAAAATCTGCGGAAATATATTCAGTGACTTCCCTTGCCCTATAGAATAAAGCCAAGAATCCTCTGTTAGCAAGAATTTATCACCTAGTCTCTGCCTACCTCTCTGACATTATTATTTCTAAAGTTATTATTATCCATTTCTCATAGTTGTGCCCTCTGAAGCTAATCAACCATTTGCTAGTCCTCAAAGTGTCATTCTGTATTCTGCTGTGTTTCCTCATGGGCTCCTTCTTCTCTGTGGAATAGCTCCTCCCCTCTGTTTAAACTGCATATTTCAAGATAGCCCGAGCTACTCTCTCACTTTCTCTGTAAAGCCTTCCTTACCTCCTTATTGCAACCTGCTCATGATAGTAGGCTCTGCCTTGTGTTCTTATCGTCATCAGGATCTATTTTTATTATACCATTTATTATTTCAACAAAAATAATTATTCTTTGCTTAATATATGCAAAATACTCTTTTAGCAGCTTGACATCAACGATAAACAACTATGTGTGGTCTTTGCCCTCTGGAACTATGTTCAAGTTTGAGACAGTCTCAGTAAAGAGGTAAAATCAGGGAAAAATAATTTACCACATGTTGAACTGTGCTTTTTAAAGGAAAAGTATTTGTAGGTGCTAGGGGAGGAAATATTAAAGTAAATCTAATTCAGATTGAATAATGTGGAGATGACCTCTCTAGGAAATTGATGTATAACCTATAAACTGAAGGGTAAGTAGGAGTCACCAGGTAGAGGGGATTATTTGAGGAGATCCTTTCACACTTAAGGGGCAACATGTACAAAAGCCCTGAAGCAAGAAAGAGCTAGATGAGTTGAAGGCAAGTAAAGAAGTTTAGCATAACAGGTTTTTGTTTTTTTTTTGTCTCTTTGTACAATGAATATGAATTTCCTGAAGGCACAGATTTTATATTAAACATAACCTTGTCTACACTGTTCCTGGTATAGTGCCTGGTGATGTCTGTGCTATGAATAGCCTTGTCTATTCTGTCATCTTCTGCTGCCAAGCTTGCTCAGCCATGTTCATGTCCTGTCTTGGTGAATGTCAGCTCATCCACTCTGGTAGCCACGCACCTGAATGTGATTTCACCACTCTTTTTTTCTCTTTTTACACCACACATTAACTCATCCACGAAGTCCTATAAATCCGATGGATTATGATATTTTCAGTCATATCCCTTCTCCATTTCCACAGTCTCATTCTGTCTCCTTTGAATCACTTCGAGAACTTGAAAACAGCAGTAAGCGGGTTAGCTGGAATTAACACAGCTCTCCAATTATTCTTTTTTTTAACATCTTTATTGGAGTATAATTGCTTTATAATCGTGTGTTAGTTTCTGCTTTATAACAAAGTGAATCAGTTATACATATACATATATCCCCATATCTCCTCTCTCTTGAGTCTCCCTTCCATGCACCCTATCCCACCCCTATTGGTGGTAACAAAGCACTGAGCTGATCTCCCTGTGCTATGCAGCTGCTTCCCTCTAGCTATCTACTTTACATTTGGTAGTGTATATATGTCCATGCCACTCTCTCACTTCGTCCCAGCTTACCCTTCCCTCTCCCCGTGTCCTCAAGTCCATTCTCTACATCTGTGTCTTTATTCCTGTCCTGCCCCTAGGCTCTTCAGAACTACTTTTTTTTTTAAAATTTAGATTCCATATAGAGGTGTTAGCATATGGTATTTGTTTTTCTCTTTCTGACTTACTTCACTCTGTATGACAGACTCTAGGTCCACCACTTCACTACAAATGACTCAATTTCATTTCTTTTAATGGCTGAGTAATATTCCATTGTATATATGTGCCACATGTTAGTTATCCATTCAATTGCCGATGGACACAGAGGTTGCTTCCATGTCCTAGCTATTGTAAATAGAACTGCAATGAACATTGTGGTACATGACTATTTTGAATTATGGTTTTCTCAGGGTATATGTCTAGTAGTGGGATTGCTGGGTCATATGTTAGTTCTATTTATAGTTTTTTAAGGAACCTCCATACTGTTCTCCATAGTGGCTGTATCAATTTATATTTGCACCAACAGTGCAAGACGGGTCCTGGGCTTTTGTTTTTTGAAATATCTTTAATCACAGTCTCAATTTCAGTGCTTGTGATTAGTCTGTTTATATTCTCTATATCTTCCTGGTCCAGTCTCATAAGGTTGTGCTTTTCTAAGAATTTGTCCATTTCTTCCAGGTTGTCCATTTTATTCCCATATAGTTACTTTTAGTAATCTCTTGACCCTTTGTATTTCTGCAGTGTCAGTTGTTAATTCCCCTGTTTCATGTCTAATTCTATTGTTTTGAGTCTTCTCCCTTTTTTTCTTGATGAGTCTGGCTAATGGTTTATCAATTTTGTTTATCTTCTCAAAGAACCAGCTTTTAGTTTTATTGATCTTTGCTATTGTTTCCTTCATTTCTTTTTCATTTATTTCTGATCTGATCTTTATGATTTCTTTCCCTCTACTAACTTTGCAGTTTTTTTGTTCTTCTTTCTCTAATTGCTTTAGGTGTAAGGTTAGGTTGTTTCTGTGATATGTTTCTTGTTTCTTGAGGCAGGATTGTATTGCTCTAAACTTCTCTCTTATAGCTGCTTTTGCTGCATCCCATAGGTTTTGGGTCATCATGTTTTCACTGTCATTTTTTTCTAGGAATTTTTTGATTTCCTCTTTGATTTCTTCAGTGATCGCTTGGTTATTTAGTAGTGTGGTTATTTAGTAGTGTATTGTTTAGCCTCCATGTGTTTGTATTTTTTACAGATTTTTTCCGGTAATTGATATCTAGTCTCATAGCGTTGTGGTTGGAAAAGAAACTTGATACGATTTCAATTTTCTTAAATTTACCAAGGCTTGATTTGTGACCCAAGATATGATCTATCCTGGAGAATGTTCCATGAGCACTTGAGAAGAAAGTGTATTCTGCTGTTTTTGGATGGAATGTCTTTTAAATATCAATTAAGTCCATCTTGTTTAATGTATCATTTAAAGCTTGTGTTTCCTTATTCTTTTTCATTTTGGATGATCTGTCCATTGGTGAAAGTGTGGTGTTAAAGTCTTCTACTGTGATTGTGTTACTGTCGATTTCCCCTTTTATGGCTCTTAGCATTTGCCTTACGTATTGAGGTGCTCCTATGTTGGGTGCATAAATATTTACAATTGTTATATCTTCTTCTTGGATTGATCCCTTGATCATTATGTAGTGTCCTTCTTTGTCTTGTAATAGTCTTTGTTTTAAAGACTATTCTGTATCATATGAGAATTGCTACTCCAGTTTTCTTTTGATTTCCATTTGCAAAGAGTATCTTTTTCCATCCCCTCACTTTCAGTCTGTATGTGTCCCTAGGTGTGAAGTGGGTCTCCTGTATACTGCATATATATGGGTCTTGTTTTTGTGTCTATTCAGCCAGTCTATGTCTTTTGGTTGGAGCATTTAATCCATTTACATTTAAGGTAGTTGTCGCTATGTATGTTCCTATTACCACTTTTAAAAATTGTTTTGGGTTTGTTATTGTAGGTCTTTTCCTTCCCTTGTGTTTCCTGCCTAGAGAAGTTCCTTTAGCGTTTGTTGTAATGCTGGTTTGATGGTGCTGAATTCTCTTAGCTTTTGCTTGTCTGTAAAGCTTTTGATTTCTCTGTTGAATCTTAATGAGATCCTTGTTGGGTAGAGTAATCTTGGTTGTAAGTTTTTCCCTTTCATCATTTTAACTATGTCCTACAAATCCCTTCTGGCTTGCAGAGTTTCTGTTGAAAGATCAGCTGTTAACCTTATGGGAATTCACTTGTATATTATTTATTGTTTTTCCCTTGCTGCTTTCAATATTTTTTCTTTGTACTTAATTTTTGATAGTTTGATCAATATGTGTCTTGGTGTGTTTCTCCTTGGATTTATCGTGTATGGGACTCTTGGTGTTTCCTGGACTGATTGACTATTTCCTACCCCATATTAGGGAAGATTTCAACTATAATCTCTTCAAATATTTTCTCAGTCCCTTTCTTTTCTCTTCTTCTTCTCAGACCCCAATAGTTTGAATGTTGGTGCATTTAATATTGTTCCAGAGGTCTCTGAGACTGTCCTCAATTCTTTTCATTCCTTTTCTTTATTCTGCTCTGTGGTAGTTATTTCCACTATTTTATATTCCAGGTTACTTATCCGTTTTCTGCCTCAGTTATTCTGCTATTGATTCCTTCTAGGGAATTTTTAATTTCATTTATTGTGTTGTTCATCATTGTTTGTTTGCTCTTTAGTTCTTCTAGGTCCTTGTTAAACGTTTCTTGTATGTTCTCCATTCTATTACCAAGATTTTGGATCATCTTTACTATCATTATTCTGAATTATTTTTCAAGCAGATTGCCTATTTACTCTTCATTTGTTTGGCCTGGTAGGTTTTTAATCTTGCTCCTTCATCTGCTGTGTCTTTCTCTGTCTTCTCATTTTTCTTAACTTACTGTGTTTGGGGTCTCCTTTTCACAGGCTGCATGTTTGTAGTTCCCGTTGTTTTTGGTGTCTGCCTCCAATGCCTAAGGTTGGTTTTGTGGGTTGTGTAGGCTTCCTGGTGGAGGGGACTGGTGCCTGTGTTCTGGTGGATGAGGCTGGATCTTGTCTTTTTATTGGGTAGGACAGCATCTGGTGGTGTGTTTTGGGATGTATGTGAGTTTATTATGATTTTAGGCAGCCTCCCTGTTAATAGGGGGGTTGTGTTCCTGCCTTCCTAGTTGTTTGGCACAGGGTGTCCAGTGCTGTAGCTTGCTGGTCATTGAGTGGAGCTGGGTCTTAGCATTGAGATGGAGAATACTGGGTGAGCTTTCACTGTTTGATATTACATGGATCCACTAGTTCTCCAGTGGACTGATGTCCTGAACTCAGCTCTCTCACCTCAGAGGTACAGGCCTGACACACCACCGGAGCACCTAGACCCTGTCAGCCACACAGCTCAGAAGAAAAGGGAGAAAAAGAAAGAAAGAAAGAAAACATAATACAATAAAATAAAGTTATTAACATAAAAGAAATATTATTAAAAATAAAAAAATTAAAAAGTCATAGTAAACGAAAGAATGAAAGAACACAGCAACAGAACCAATAAACAAATCCACCAATGATAACATGTGTAAATAATATACTAAAAAAAAAAGAAAAACCCAAATCTGAAAGACAGAACCCTAGGACAAATGGTAAAAGCAAAGCTATACAGACAAAATCACACAAGGAAGCATACACATACACACTCACAAAAAGAGAAAAAGGAAAAAAATATATATCTATATATATAAAGAAAGGAAGAGAGCAACCAAATCCATAAACAAATCTACTAATGATAATAAACACTAAACACTAATCTAAGATAAACATTAAACCAGGAACAGATTAGATGCAGAAAGCAAACCCCTTGTCTACAGTGGCTCCCAAAGTCCACCACCTAAATTTTGGGACGATTCATTGTCTATTCAGTTATGCCAGAGATGCAGGGTACATCAAGTTGATTTTAGAGGTTTAATCCACTGTCCCTGAGGCTGCTGGGAGAAATTTCCCTTCCTCTTCTTTGTTCACACAGCTCCTGAGGTCAGGTTTGTATTTTGTCCTGCCTCTGTGTGTAGGTCGCCTGAGGGCATCTTTTGGGAAGTCTTCCTTTGGAGGTCTTCTGCCAGCATTCAGTAGGTGTTCTGTAGGAGTTGTTCCACATGTAGATGTCTTTCTGATGTATTTGTGGGGAGGAAGGTGATCTCCACCTCTTACTCTCCTGTCATCTTGAAGGTCTCCCAACATTGATGTATGTATGTCTTTTTGAATTAGGGTTTTTGTTTCTTTTGGTTATACACCCAGGAGTGGAATTGTTGGGTCATATGGTAGTTCTTTTTTTAGTTTTTTGAGAAACCTCCATACTGTTTTCTGTAGCGGCTGCACCAAGTTACATTCCCACCAACAGTGTACAAGGGTTCCCTTTTCTCCACATCCTCACCAACATTTGTTAGCTGTGTTCTTTTTGATGATAGTCATTCTGACAGGTGTGAGGTGATATTTCATTGTGTTTTTGATTTGCATAACCCTGATGATTAGTGATGTTGAGCATCTTTTCAGGTACCTGTTGTCCATCTGCATGTCTTCCTTGGAAAAATGTCTATTAAGTTCTTCTGCCACATTTTAATCAGGTTGCTTGTTTTTTTCATGTTGAGTTGTATGAGCTGTTTATATATGTTGGATATTAACCCCTTATAATATAATATGCTATAACAATTAGGGGTATACATTTTTTCCAGAAAATTACTTTGCAATGATAGAAGAATGACCATCTTGGCCACTCTTACATACTAGTTATGGATTAATTACATCCATAGTTACATAAAAGTACAATAAAAGATAAACCTGAATTGGACATCAGTCCCCTCCATTTAGTGCTTCTAAGGTGGGATCCTCATGGAGATGGGTCCTGTGCTAACTTAGAAACTAACGAATTTCCCAGTCAAAGGGGCCAATACCTACTTTTCTCCATCTATAACCCCATCCCTATCAAAGTATCCTTTCATTTCCACCTATTTCATGAGATATTTCTTTCCTTTCTTCAAAAAACCATAGCAATTTAAGCCTCTCTTATGCTTCTTACTGTGTTATGAATTGTTTAGGCAGTTATGTTCCTATCTTATCTTCTCGTATCTCCTCTACCAGATTATCAGAATATGGGGGGAAGTACTTTGTCATACTCATGTATTGAACCCTCCCATTATTATCTATTTCAGTGATACAGTATGCAGCATGTAGATGACTGATAAATGTCTCTCAACTGTATTTGAATAAATGACTGCTCTATCTAGCTAAATGGAACACCTAAAAGTACAAATGAAATATTTATGTCCCCCAAAACTTAGTGATTTAAAACAACAATTATCATTTAGTTTGCTCATAAATTTCCAATTTGGGGAAGGTTTGAGGATACCTTGTCTCTGTTCCATACAAAGTCAACTGAGCAGCTTGACTAGGTGGAAGGACCCACTTCTAAGATGGCTCAGTCATGGCAGACAAGATGGTGCTGATTGGTGGCTAAGAGCTGATCTAGAACGGTAGACTGGGAGCCTCATTTTTCTCCATGTGGCCCTCTTCATGGAGTTCCTCACAACATGGTAACTGGGTTCAAAGAGTAGATATTCTAAAATTTAGGAAGTGGGAGCTGGTAGTCTTTTATGGTGTAGCACCATTATGATGTATTTTATTGGTCAAGCAGCCATAATTGGGACCACAAGCAGTTATAATTACGATATTCAAGGGGAAGGTACATAGACCACGCATCTCATTGGGAAAAGGCTCAAAATATTTGTTATTATGTTTAATTTTATAGTGTTCCCTTTGATCATAAATTATTTACATCCTTACCATTTGCAAAATATACTCACCTTCTTCCCAAGGCCACTCAAAATCTCATCCAATTACAGCATCTGGCTAGCTCTCTCAAGGTCCAGGATCTTGTGATCTAAATCAGATCCACATACATATGAGTTGTTTTAACTGAAGCTTCTTCCTATCTGAAGTTCTAAAGGAACTAAAGATGCAGGTTATCTGCTCCTGGCACACCCAAAATGCAATGGAGAGATAGGCTTAGGATAATTGCAATAGACACTCCCTTTTGAAAAAGGGGGAAATGAAGCACATAGCAGTCATTGGTCCATAGGAATTCTCAAATCCAGCTGGGCACATGTTGACCCTGATTAGGACCTGGTCCTATGTCCTGGAAATGATTCTCCACCTCTCTTAATTCTAACCTGTGGAGTCTTTTTTCCATTCTCTGATCATTCTTCCTTATCCATAAGACATAGCCAATATTTGCAGATGAAAATTTTCTCAGTCTCATTACTCTGTACAAGAAGTTTGGGGGTCCTAATATCTCTTTCCATTTTTATTGTCTCTGTCAAATTTAGCACAAATTGATATGATTCCTTTAAAAAAACGTTGTGTGTCTTTTATGTATCAATTTATAAAATTAATTTCATTAGATTAAAGTCAAAACCACATTCCTTTCTTTATTATGTGCTGCCTATGAGGATGATGTATGACAATTCCATTAAGATTATTAAAAATATCTATTGTTTAACTTAGAGAATGTATACCTTTAGTTTACTTAGAAATGTTACTTGGCATAGACTTTAATATTTCTGAGTTATAACAAAGAGGCTTTTTTTAAAATCTGATTTTGATTTCTTTTTCTTGAATTTTATTTTATTTTAATACAGCAGGTTCTTATTTGTTATCTCTTTCATACATATTAGTGTATATATGTCAATCCCAATCTTCCAATGCATCCCACCACCACCAACCCCCCGCCCCGCTTTCTCTCCTTGGTTCCCATACATTTGTTCTCTACATCTATGTCTCTATTTCTGCCTTGCAAACTGGTTCATCTGTACAGATTTCTAGATTCCACATATAAGATATTTGTTTTTGTCTTTCAGACTTACTTCACTCTGTATGACAGTTTCTGGGTCCATCCACGTCTCTACAAGTGACACAATTTCTTTCCTTTTTATGGCTGAGTAATATTCCATTGTATATATGTACCACATATTGTTTATCCATTCATCTGTTGATGGAAACTTAGATTGCTTCCATGACCTGGCTATTGTAAACAGTGCCACAATGAACATTGGGGTGCATGACCTTTTTTGAATTATGGTTTTCTCTGGGTATATGCCCAATAGTGGGATTGCTGAGTCATATGGTAGTTCTATTTTTAGTTTTTTAAGGAACCTCCATACTGTTCTCCATAGTGGCTGTATCAATTTACATTCCCACCAACAGTGCAAGAGGGTTCTCATTTCTCCACACCTTCTCTACCATTTATAGTTTGTAGATTTTCTGATGATGGCCATTCTGACCACTGTGAGGTGATACCTCATTGTAGGTTTGATTTGTATTTCTCTAATAATTAGTGATGTTGAGCAGCTTTTCATGGGCCTCTTGGCCATCTGTATGTCTTCTTTGGAGAAATGTCTATTAACGTCTTCTGCCCATTCTTTGATTGGGTTGTTTGTTTTTCTTTAACATTGAGCTGCAGGAGCTGTTTATATATTTTAGAGGTTAATCCTTTGTCCATTACTTCATTTACTAATATTCTCTCCCATTCTGAGGGTTGTCTTTTCGTCTTGTTTATAGTTTCCTTGGCTGTGCAAAAGATTTTAAGTTTCATTAGGTCCCATTTGTTTATTTTAGTTTTTATTTCCATTACTCTAGGAGGTGGGTCAAAAAAGATCTTGCTGTGATTTATGTCAAAGAGTGTTCTTCCTATGTTTTCCTCTAAGAGTTTTAGAGTGTCCAGTTTTACATGTAGGTCTTTAATCCATTTTGAATTTATTTTTGTGTATGGTGTTAGGGAGTGTCCTAATTTCATTCTTTTACATGTAGCTGTCTAGTTTTCCCAGCCCCACTTATTGAAGAGACTGTCTTTTCTCCATTGTATATCCTTGCCTCCTTTGTCATAGATTAGTTGACCATAGGTGCGTGGGTTTATCTCTGGGCTTTCTGTCCTGTTCCATTTATCTATATTTCTGTTTTTGTGCCAATACCATATTGTCTTGATTACTGTAACTTTGTAGTATAGTATGAAGTCAGGGAGTGGGATTCCTCTAGCTCCATTTTTTTCCCTTAAGATTGTTTTGGCTATTTGGGGTCTTATGTGTCTCCATACAAATTTTAAGATTTTTTGTTCTAGTTCTGTAAATAATGCCATTGGTGATTTGATATGGATTGCACTGAATCTATAGATTGCATTGGGTAGTATAGTCATTTTCGCAATATTGATTCTTCCAATCCAAGCACATGGTATATCTCTCCATCTGTTTATGTAATCTTTCATTTCTTTCATCAGTGGAAGCTCACTCTCACTTTTTTAATTTAACATAACATTGGCAGTTCTAGCCTTAACAATCAGACAAGAAAAAGAGATACAAGGCATCCAAGTTGGAAAGGAAGAAATAAAACTGTAATTAATTGCAGATGGTGTTATACTATATATGTACACACATATATGAAAGCTTAAAGACTCACCAAAAAACTATTAAAACTAACAGATAAATTAATTAAAATTTCAGGTGACAAAATTAATATAAAGAAAAGTGTTTCATTTCTATACACTAATAACAAACTATCAGAAAAAGAAATTAAGAAAACATCCCATTTACAATTGCATCAAAAAGAATAAAATACCTAGGAATAAGTTTAAGCAAAAGGGTGAAATATCTTTACTCTGAAATCTACAAGACATTGATGAAAGGAATTAAATACGACAGAAATATAGGCATACCTCAGAGATACTGCAGGTTCAGTTCCAGACCACCTCAATAAAGCAAATAGAGCAATAAAGCCAGTGAGATAATTTTTTTGGTTTCCCAGTTCATATAATAGTTATGTTTTCAGTATACTGTAGTCTATTAAGTGTACAATAGCATCATGTGTAAAAAATGTACATCTCTTAATTTAATATACTTTATTCCTAAAAGATGGTAACTATTATCTGAGCCTTCAATGAGTCATAATCTTTTTGCTAGTGGTGGGTTTGAAACATTTGAGAATTAATAAATGTGACACAGAGACACAAAGTAGGCAACTGCTGTTAGAAAAATGATGGTGATAGCCTTGCTCAAAGCCGGGATGCCACAGATTTTAAACTTGCAAATAATGCAATATCCGTGAAGCACAATAAAGGCAAAGCACAATAAAACAATGTATGCCTATGATTGGAAATATATACATTGCTCATGAATTGGGAGAATTAATATTGTTAAAATGTTCAAAATACCCAAACAATCTGCAGATTCAATTCGATTCCTATTAAAATACCAATAACATTTTCCACAGAACTGGAAAAAATAGTACTGGAACAAAAGAATTTGTATGAAACCACAAAAAACCCTGAATAGCAAAGGCAAACTTGAGAAAGAACAACAAAACTGAAGGTATCATGCACCTTGACTTCAAACTATACTACAAAGTTATCATAATCAAATAATATGGTACCTGCACAAGAACAGACAGATAGATCAAAGGAACAGAATAGAGAGCCCATGAATAAACCTATGAATATATGGTCAATTAATCTATGGAAAAGGAATCAAGAATATACAATGAGAAAAGACAATCTCTTCAATAATGTATTGGAAAAACTGGACAGCTACATGCAAAGAATGAATCTGGACCACTATCTTATACCACATATGAACTCACAAAGGATTAAAGACTTGAATGTAAAACCTGAAACCATAAAACTCTTAGAAGAAAGCATTGGGAGTCAGATTTTGTCATAAATCTTAGCAGTATTTTTAAAAATCTATCACTTCAATAAAAACAAAAATAACTAAATGGGACTATGTCAAACTAAAAAGCTTTTGCACAGTGAAGGAAACTATCAACAAAACAAAAAGGCAACATACTTAATGGGAGAAGATATTTGCAAATCATATATCTGATAAGTGGTTACTATATAGAATATAGAAAGAACACATACAACATAATAAAAAAACCCACAATCTGATTGAAGAATGGGCACTTGAAGAGACATTTTCATTTGTGGTCAACAGGCACATGAAAAAGTGTTTAATATCTCTAATCATTAAGGAAACACAAATTAAAACCACAATGAGATATCACCTCACCCCTGTTAGAATGGCTAATATAAAAAGCAAAAAATAAACAAGTGTTGGTAAGGCTGTAGAGAAAAAGAAATCCTCATTCACTGTTGGTGGGAATGTAAATTTGTACAGGTACTATGGAAAACCCCAAAACATGCAGTGTGGACTGAAGGGCCAATAAGGCAAAAATTCAGTGGTTTGCCAATCAGTCTGTTTCAGAAGTTTAAGTCGCTCTGTGTCCAAATGACTGAGGAGGAAGGTAAAATTTTGCAGGAAAAATATTTCTTACAGGTCAAGTTTGAGGTTCTTTACAACTCTTAAAAATCTGTGGATCCTAGACAAATTTAAGCCAGTCAAGTTTCCCGAGCAAAAAGGGTCCCTGAACTCACTTCCAAGTTTTGAATAAGGTGGGATGGGTCATGACATTTCATTGGTGAAGAGGTAGTGAAGAGCTTCTATAGGTGCAAGCAGTAGGCACTCAATTGATAAGTAACTATTGAATGAAAGAACAAATGCATAAACAAATAAGTCAAAATATACTTGTCTTTTTTAGATTTATTGTTAATGTTTATTACTTTGTTAAAATCACAGCAGTAAAAAAAAAAAAGAGTAATACCATGGGCTACTCATTTCCTTCAGTTTCCTCTGCCTAGTTTAGCATCTTTAGGTACTGTGACCTTCTGTAATGTTTGATAGAATTTGCCTGTGAAGCCATCTGGTCCTGTGCTTTTTTTGTTCTTTGGAAGATTTTTAATCACAGTCTCAATTTCAATACTTGTGATTGGTCTGTTTATAGTTTCAATTTCTTCCTGGTTCAGTCTTGGAAGGTTGTTCTTTTCTAATAATTTGTCCATTTCTTCCAGGTTGTCCATTTTATTGGCATATAGTTGCTTGTAGTAATCTCTCACAATCCTTTGTATTTCTGCAGTGTCTGTTGTTACTTTTCTTTTTTCATTTCTAATTCTATTGATTTGAGTCTTCTCCCTTTTTTTCTTGTTGAGTCTGGCTAATGGTTTATCAATTTTTGTTTATCTTCTCAAGAACCAGCTTCTAGTTTTATAGCTCTTTCCTATTGTTTCCTTCTTTTCTTTTTCATTTATTTCGGATCTCATCTTTATGATTTCTTTCCTTCTGTTAACTTTGGCGTTTTTTTTGTTCTTCTTTCTCTAATTGCTGTAGATGTAATGCTACATTGTTTATTTGAGATGTTTCTTGTTTCTTAACGGAGGATGATATTGCTATAAACTTCCCTCTTAGAACTGCTTTTGCTGCATTCCATAGGTTTTGAATTTTAGTGTTTGCATTGTTATTTGTTTCCAGGTATTTTTGATTTCCTCTTTGATTTCTTCAGTGATCTCTTGTTTATTAAGTAGTGTATTGTTTAGCCTCCATGTGTTTATATTTCTTACAGATTATTTCCTCTAATTGAAATCTAGTCTCATAGCATTGTGGTTGGAAAAGATTCTTGGTACGATTTCAATTTTCTTAAATTTACCTAGGCTTGATTTGTCAGCCAAGATATGATCTATCCAGGGGAATAGTCCACGAGCACTTGAGAAGTCCAGAGAAATTTTAATTTCATTTATTATGTTCTTCATCATTGTTTGTTTGCTCTTTTGTTCTTCTAGGTCCTTGTTAAAAGTTTCTTGTATTTTCTATTTCCAAGAATTTTAACCATCTTTACTATCACTACTCTGAAATCTTTTTTAGGTAGACTGCCTATTTCCTCTTCATTTGTTTGGTCTTGTGGGTTTTTACGTTGCTCCTTCTTCTGCTGTGTATTTCTCAATCTTCTCATTTGTTTAAATTACTTTGTTTGAGGTCTCCTTTTCTCAGGCTGCAGGTTCATAGTTCTCATTGTTTTTGGTGTCTGCCCTTAGTGGGTGAGGTTGTTTCAGTGGGTTGTGTAGGCCTCCTGTTGGAGGGGGCTGGTACCTGTGTTCTGGTTGGTGGGGCTGGATCTTGTCTTTCTGGTGGGCACAGCCACGTCTGGTGGTGTGTTTTGTAGTGTCTGTGAACTTAGTATGATTTTAGACAACCTCTCTGATAATGGGTGGGCCTGTGTTCCTGTCTTGATAGTTGTTTGGCATGGGGTGGCCAGCACTTGATCTTGCTGGCTGTTGGGTTGAGCTGGGTCTTAGTGTTGAGATAATGATCTCTGAGAGAGCTCTCTCCAATTGATATAACATGGGGCTGGGAGGTCTCTGGCGTCCAATGTCCTGAACTCAGCTCTTCCACCTCGGGGGCTCAGGCCTGACACCAGGCTGGAGCACCAAGACCCTGTCAGCCGCACCGCCACGTGTGTGGGGATTTTCTTGCCTTTGGGAATTCTGAGGTCTTCTGCCAGCATCCACTAGGTGTTTTGTAGGAGTTGTTCCACTTTCATGTTTTTTTTTGATGTATTTGCTGTGAGGAAGGTGATCTCTATGTCTTACTCGTCCACCATCTTGAAGGTCTCCCACCCAGGTCAATTCAACATGGAGGTTTCTTAAAAAACTTAATATAGAGTTACCATATGTTCCTGCAATCCCACTCCTGGGCACATATCTAGAAAAGACAAAAATTCTAATTCAAAAAGATACACACACCCCAATGTTTATAGCAGCACTATTTACAATGTCAAAGACATGGAAGCAACCTAAATGTCTATCGACAGTTGAATGCATATAGAAGATGTGGCATATATATACAGTGGAATACTACTCAGCCAGAAAAATGAAGGAAATAATGCCATTTGCAACAACATGGATGGATTTAGAGATTAGCATTCTAAGTGAAGTAAGTCAGACAAAGAAAGACAATATCATATAATATTACTCATATTTGAAATCTACCTGAAAATAAGTGATATAAATGACATTATTTTCAAAACAGAAACAGACTCACAGATTTTAAAAACAAATTTATGGTTACCACAGGGGAAACGTAGTGTGGGGGAGGGATAAATTGGAGTTAACATATATACACTACTATATGCAAAATTGATAATCAACAAGGGCATACTGTATGGTACATGGAACTCTACTCAATATTCTGTAATAAGCTATATGGGAAAAGAATCAGAAAGAGAATGAATATATGTATATGTATAATTGAATCACTTTGTTATACACCTGAAACTAACACAGCATTGTAAATAAATGATACTCCAATAAAATTAAAAAAAGGAAAGACAAATATGTGATATTAGTTATATATGTATTCTAAAAAATAATACAATTGAGCTTAGTTAGAAAACAGAAGTAGACTCACAGACACAGAAAACATATTTATGGCTGTCCAAGGGGAAAGGGGGGGAAGGGTAAATTGGGAGTTTGTAATTAGCATACACTTACTACCATATATAAAAGAGATAACCAACACGGTTCTACTGTATAGCACAGGGAACTATACTCAATATCTTGTAATAACCTATATAGAAAAGAATCTGAAAAAGAATATAAAAGAATATATATAACTGAATCACTTTGCTGTACACCTGAAACTAACACAACATTGTAAACCAACTATACTTCAATAAAAAAGAGTATATTAAAAAACACAAAAAGAAAAACAAAAGCTGAGGAACATTTAGTCACCAGAACTCACCAAAGAAAATCTCAAAGGACGTTCTTAAAAATGAAATAAAATGATTGGCAAGGAAAACTTGGATCTCCTTGAAGTAATGCAGAGTTCTGGGAATGGCAAACATTTCAGTAAATATAAAAGTTATGTTTTTTTTATTGGAGTATAGCTGCTTTACAATGTTGTGTTAGTTTCTGCTATACAGTGAAGTGAATCAGCTATATGTATACATATTTCCCCTGTTTTTTGGATTTCCTTCCCATTTTTTAATATAACAGTTTTTAAAGCTAGCCAAATACGTAAAGAATAAAATCAAATACAACATAAAAATGTAATATGAGGTTTATAATATTTAGAAGTACAATATATGAAAAAATAACACAAAACTCAAAAGGGGTAAATGAATGTACAGTGTTGTAAAAGTCACATTATAAAGTGTTACAATTTTTTTTAAAGATTGATTGTTGTAAGTTGTAGATGCATATTTTAGGAAAAAAACAAAAACAAAGATATTGCTAATAAAACAATAGAAAAAATGAAACAGAATACTAAAAACATTCTGTTAACCCAATGGAAGTCAAGAAAAAGGGAAAACAGGAACAAAGTTCTGATGGAAGAAAGATATCAGAAAGCAAGATGATACACTTAAAAACCATCAATGAAATGAAACATATCAAGAATAAATTATCTAAATGCATCAACTAAAAGACAGAGATGACCAGACTCTGATAAAAAATAAGATTCCAATTACATGTTTTCTGCAAGAAACTCATTTAAAATATAAATTTGCATATAACAGTAAGAGTTTAGAAAAAATGCACAAAAATTCTAATCATTAGAAAGCCAGAGTGCCTATTTTAACATCAGACAAAGTGTATTTCAGCATCAAGAATATTAACAGTAGTAATGGTGACCATTTTTAATGATTAAAAAATTGAGTAAAAGTTCTAATGGTTAAAAATGAATATGCATTTTACAACAAAGATTCAAATTCCAGGAAGGGCCAAAACAAAAGCAGGCAATTCCAAAATTGTAGATAAAGATTTCAAACTTCTCTTTTTGTAATTGATAAAGATTGATAAAGTATAAAAGACCTAAACAGTAACACCAAACTTTATTTAATTGATATTTATAAAACTCCACATCCAACAAAAGCAGAATATCATTTTTCTTCAAGCCTATTTGCAAAGGGAGAACACTTCCTGGGCCATTAAATATATGTTAAGTGATTGCTGGACTCAGAACATATCAAGGCTATCTACCTTTTACACTTCAATTCAGTGTTGCATTGAGAGTACTAGCCAATGCAACAAGGCAAGGAAAACAAATAAAAAGCAGCCATATTGGAAAATAAGTAAAACTCTATTCACAGAAAATGTGATTATTTACGTACAAACTGCAAAGCAATCAACGTAAAAAGCTAGTAAAACATTTTTAGTTAAAAAAAAAACCTAGTAAATGAATTTAGCAAGATTGTAAGATATGCAAAGACTCCAAGGTAATAAGTTGATGTACAAAACAGAACTGTATTTCTTTACAATACCAACAAAAAATGTGGAAACTGATATTAATTACAATAGCAATATAAAATGCCATCAAAACCATGAAATATTTAGGTACAGTAAAAACTAAAAAGAAAAACTACTGAGAAAAAACAAAGAAGACCTAAATAAATGTAAAGTTGTAACATGACCATAGATTGAGAGACTCAAAATTGTTAACATGGCAATTATCCTCAATTTGATTTATTGTTAAACACAAGTACAATACACATCCCAGCATGCTTTTCTCTAGAAATTGACAAGTTGATTCTAAATTTTATATGAAAATGCAAAGCACAGAGAATAAACAAGACAATTTAGAAATAGATGAAAACATTTAAAATAGATGAGCACAATTTAGAAACAGATGACCCAGATTTCAAGACATACTGTAGCACAATGTTGACCAAGAGGTATTGACATAAGAATCGACAGAAATAAGTGACAGAGGTCAAGAGGTACAAACTTCCATTAACAAAATAAATGAGTCATGGGGATGAAATGTACAGCATAAGGAATATAGTCATTTATATTGTAATATCTTTGTACGGTGACAGATGGAAACTAGATATAATATGGTGATTATTTTGTAATGTATAGAAATACCAACTTGCTATGTTGTACACCTGGAACTAACATAGTAGTTCAATTATACTTCAGTTAAAGAAATATGTGGACACTGGGGGGAAATGCATCCAAATTGTAATAATAGTTACCTCTGGGGAAGTGGGGAACATGGGTGACTGTTAATTTTTAACTTATGCTTTCATGTATTTCTAGTTGTCAGCAATGAACATGTATTGCTTGTAAAATTAGAAAGAAAATAAATATTAAAAATGAAAAGAAGTGTAGACACATGAATCCATGTAACAGAAAGTACAATATGGACATAGTACCATGAATATAAGGTCAATAAATTTTCAACAAAGTTGTGAAGGTATTTCAATAAGGAAAGAATAGTCATGTCAACATACTGTGGATGGAAATACTGGATGTACATATTAAAAAATATAAACCTTGACTCTTACCTATTCTCATAAACAAAATTTTAGAAATATCAAAACTACACACATTTCATAATAAAACATAGGAGATAATCTGCAGCTTGGAGTAGACAGATATTTATTAGAGAGGAGAAAGACCATGTGAATAATAAAAAGAACAATATGATACATTGAACTATATCAAAATTAAAAACTTCTGCTATCCTAAATAATGATTATGGTTACACAACTCTGTGAATATACTAAAAACCACTGAACTGTACACTTTAAAAGTGTACGTTTTATGGTATGAAAATTATATTTTATTAAAACTGTTATAAAAAAGGCATGATTAATAAAATGGAAAAATAAACTACATAGGAGGAGTACATATTTGCAAAATGTATATCTGATAAAGGACTTGTATTCAAAATGCAAACATCACTCTTACAAAGAAAAAAAAAACAAGTTAATTAAAACATAGTCAAACATTTGAATACATACTTCAAAAACAAGATGTACAAATAGCCAGAGCACATGAAAAGTGATCAACATAATTAATATTCAAGAAAACACATGATAAAAGTGCAATGAAATATCACTATACATTTAAGAAATTTAAAAGACTGACTACACCAAGAGTTGGCTAGGATGTGCAAGCACTGGTACATGCATACATTGCTCATGGAAATTATTTATGATACAACCTCGCTGAAAAAGAGTCTGGCAGTTTATAAATAGTTAAACAGCCATTCCATTCATAGGTACTCATCAAAGATAAATGAACATGTACTTCTAAGCAATGACTTAGAAATTAATATTCATAAGAGTTTTATTCCTAATAGTCTCAAACTGGAAGTAATGTAAATGTCCTTCAACAGTCTGACAGGTGAATAAATTGTGATGATTAGGGACTTCCCTGGTGGTGCAGTGGTTAAAAATCGCCTTCCAATTCAGGGAACACGGGTTCGAGCCCTTGTCCGGGAAGATCCCACATGCCGTGGAGCAACTAAGCCCATGCGCCACAACTACTGAGTCTGTATGCCACAACTACTGAAGTCCACGTGCCTAGAGCCTGTGTTCTGCAACAAGAGAAGACACCATAATGAGAAGCCCGTGCACCACACGAAGAGTAGCTCCCACTCACAGCAACTAGAGAAAGCTGGCACGCAGCAACGAAGACCCAATGCGGCCAAAAATAAATAAATTTAAAAAAATTGTGATGATTAATAAATGGAATACTGTTAAGCAGTAAAAAGTGAACTAAAAATTTAACAATATGAGTGAGTCTCCAAAACATTATGGCAAGTGGAAAAATAACAAGACACAAAACTGAGTATATGGTTTGATTCCATTTATATTAAATTCTGGCAAAGGTAAAACCATATCAACAGAAAGGAAGATAATTAGTTTTCTTGTGCGAGGACTGAGTGGGACTGACCACAACGGATAGAAGGAAACTCTTTAGGCCTGTAAAAATACTCTATCACTTTATTGGGTGGTTGTGGCTTTTATGTATGCATTTGTAAAACTCACCAAACTGTACATTTAAATTGGGAACATTTTATGGTATTTAAGTGAAACCTCCAGAAGGTTAATACAATTAGTTTTTGATTCACACATCTCATTTATTTTAAGCTTTAAACTCTATTTGTAAGATAACAAGTAACTTAATGATAACGCTCAACTAGACATAAAATACTTGTTAAAAGTTAGGTTTTTGTAGATCACCCCAATAATCCTGACTAGAATTTTAATGAACAAGAATCTCATAAGACGAATTTGTAATTAAGCCCTACTTTGGCTCTTATAAACACTAAAGGTGAGAATCCCTGCATAAATACACCAATATCCGAACGTAAAATTCAATGAAAAATGTCCACTTGGTCTGCTGTATTACAGACTAAATCATGGTGATTTCTCTTTCAGAATCCATCACAAATGGACTGAACTTCCAATTCAGACTAATTATGTTCATAGCTCCTGCTCCCCAGGTTCCTCAGCTAAGGGTACCCTGAGAAACTGGAAACATTATTTTTCCAAAATAAACTTGACTTCTAATTAACCCCAAGACAAAGTCTTTAGGGCAGTAGATCAAGCCTCAGGAGTCCAATAATCACAGTATGTGTTTCTAATAATCACTTCCCATGTGATACTAAGAACTGCATGAACCAGAACTTCTCAAGATCGTGACTTCGGCTGGACAAGCTGAGAGTCCTGATGGATAGGGGAGGCTACCTCTGCTGATGCAGATGAGAGCTTCCGTCTCAAGGCAGATTCACTCTCTTCTGCTGCTATTTCCTCAGGTTCTGGTCTTTGGCTTATTCCTAGTGGGTTCCCAGATACTGAATACCTGCTTCTGTCTGAATTGAAAGGAGGAGAGCAATGTAGGTACTTGCTGAGCAGTGGGAATATTGATCTAGTCTGGGGCTTTGTGGGGTCTAGACCTGAATGAAGGCTAGTGCTTGTTAACACTTTCCCTCATTACAAATCTGGCAAGTGGCAGGGTTAAGAAGCAGAACCAGGGGCTGCTTTTAACTCCAGGTACTAAAAGTGATTTGGCATGCTCCATGTTGTTCTCTGAATTTTTCTTCATGATTATACTGGGTCATTTTAGCTCCCAGTTAGAGTTTCCTTTCTTCTTTCTTTCTTCTTTTTCTTCTTCTTTTTTAAGATTGGTTGATTTATGGATCAAATGAATTAATACTTATCAAATCTCTACTCTTTCTACTGTCTACTCATGGATGTATGATTTTAGCTATATATGAAAACTGATGCAGTTTTTAAACTCCATTTTAATAAGGCAAAATCAGGATGTTCATGTGTACTTAAGAATATAAAAATTCCACTTCTTTACTATCTGAGGCTGCCTACATAATTTCTCCCAGCTAATAGATTGATGCTTTTCTTAAGATAAATTGAATATCTCACAAGTATTACACCTGAAAAACATATAGATTTGCCCGCTTTTGAGGTACACAGTATCCTCAAATATTGAGTCACTATTTAAATCTAAACTACATAAAATCCCTGTGGAGTATCTAAGAAGTTAGAAAAATAAGTTGGGAAATGTCATCTCTAAGGATCATAACCTGAATTCCATCCACAGGCTCTAGAATATTATAAGGGGACTTTCAGGGTCATCTAACTAGAGAATGTTGGAGTCCATGAGTTGAAAATGTTCTTGAAAGTCAGTACTCAGCTGTTACCTTAAGTCAGATCCCTTTCTGTAGGATATCATGCAAGGAGCCTCTTCTTAAATACTTTCCATGCATCTTAACAGTTTTTTACAGTTATTGACCTGTCCCCTTTAATTTTAAAATAAGGAGACGGAATATCCAAGTTAAGTACTTTGCCCAAAGTCACACAAAGCTAGACCTAAAATATAGATCTTCTCAGTCCAAATTGAGGGATCTTTTACTTTAATCTTATAGCCTGTGGGTATTTGGCCGGAAGATCTTTTTATTCTTCTGCTCTTATATCTTTCTATCCATAGTACTGATATAACACACTGTGGTGGTCTTTGATGTCTTCTTGAGCAGATGGGGGCTGCCTTCTCAGGTATACTGTGCCAGTGAGTCTCCATACACCACGAAAAGGGCAAATATATCAATCATACAACTCATTTAGATTGTGGGGTTATATTAACAGTATGTAGAAATCCACTTAACTGAAAAAAGCTGCCCACATGGGTCTGAGTGACAAAAACTCCAAACAGTTCTTTTTTTTTTTTTTTTTTTTGGTATTGGGTAGATCCAGGCACTCTTTCAGAATCAGGTAATTCAAACTTCTGTGGTCTACTCTACAATTCATAGTCAGTGGAGTGAGGATATAGTGGGGATTAGACATGGGTTAGTTGAAAGGAGATCCAGAAAAATCTTGGAAAATTGACAAGACAAGGATAAGCAATGACCATAAATTTAGATTTCCCTCAGTGTCTTGGAGTAGATGGAAATTCATATGTCCAGGTGAAAGTGTTATATAGTGAAACTGTCTCATTAGTCTGCCTTTCTTGATATAGAAAACATATAATTAGTATACATATACATATGTATATAATGGGGATATACATGGTATACACATTCTTTATATTTATATATATAACAGAAATATCTTTATAGTTACAGAGTGAAAAATTCCTATTATTTGTGTTAAAGAGTTTTAAAACAAGTGTATGTGAGTATCCTGATACTAACTTCAAATAAATGAATACTTATAACTACTAAGTTGAGGACCAGTTTCTAGTAATTAAGAAAGAAAAAAAATTATCTCTAAATTCTAGGAATAGATACAAAGAGGGTCAGAAATTTCCAATCATTTAACTTAGGGTCTAGAGAACTAAGGTTTGCTATTGACTAGAAAAATGCAAAAAAAAATCTGTGGTAGCAGATTCAAATAATTCTTCAACACAAAGTGATGTAAAAGTTATACAAATATAGTGAAAAGTATATAAACAAACACTGGACACAACCAATACATGCTAGATGATTTTGTATCCAGAGAATACTTTCTTACTTCTTAGGCTTGCTCAGTGGGAAACACACGCATGAAAAATTATCTTATATAAGGCCTAAAAATGACTTTACAAATAATCCTTTCTAGCAGTTTGCAAACTGTATTTAGCAGCAGAATATTCAAAAGGAATTTTATTGACATAATAATATATAAAAATTATAAAGCTTATGGTTTATGTCAGTGGTAGGAATTTCGAAAACTGCCCAGTTTTCCCCTTCTCTCTCGCTTTCTGTGACAAGGTGTTGGTCATTTTTTGCAAAACTATTTTTCTGAGTTTCTCTGAGGCATCTATAATGGGGAAAGTGAAGGGTGTTGTAAAATGTCACAACGTTAATGAGTCTCTCTCTTTTTTTAAACCAACTTAGTGACTCTTGTCTTCCTGAAAAAGAATAATTTTTTAAACTAATGTTATCATCTGTTCTATCCTTGGCTCAGTGCTCTAGTTTGTGGATCCTCCAGAAGCGTTTCTAATTGGTCTATCGTTGGTCATTCTGTTAGAAATAACACTAAAAGTTTTTTTCTTTTTTCTTATTATTTTGGGTATTGACATAAAATTGTTGTAATGAATATTGACATAAGGTATATGATATTCTTACCACATATGTTAGCATATACTAAGTTGTCAATTAATACAGATCCCTTCACACTTTTGTTCAGCGATCATCTAATTCTTCCTCTCCCTCCCCATTTTATGGTTGATAAACTGAAGTTCACATGCTGTATCTGAACATTACTCATTCTTTCATTCCACTTTCTGATCATGCTTAGGTAGCTGAAATTAACCATATTTTTCACTTTTGGAGAGCTGGTTTCCTTAGGCTTGTAGTGAGCAAGAAAATCAAAATAAACCATAAGTAAGATACAAAGGAAAATGATCAGATAATGCCTTAATCCTTGGCTAGAGAGATAAAATGTCCTTGGTATTGGAATAAAGTCTGCTAATTGGTTGTCAGTTATTCTGTTCCATATTTAGCCTTAATTCTTATTTTGGCAGATATATTTGGAGGAAATGAATGAGTTCCACCAAACATCTGGAAATGTCTGCCACCTGTAGGCTTTGTGCTGAGTTCCCTGTCTATTTCTCCCTCCCTGGACTCTGGCCTCTGGCTCTGGCTCTGGCTCTCCTATATAACAGTAGCCATGGAGTGGGTCAATGAAACCTCGGTGAGAGAGTTTTTCTTCCTTGGCTTCTCATCTCTGGCTGGGCTGCAACAGCTGCTCTTCGTTGTCTTTCTGCTTGTTTACCTGTTCATGCTGGGCACCAATGCCATCATCATTTCTACCATTGTGCTGGACAGAGCCCTCCATACCCCTATGTACTTCTTCCTTGGTGTCCTCTCCTGTTCTGAGACTTGCTACACCTTCGTCATTATACCCAAGATGCTGGTTGACCTGCTGGCCCAGAAGAAGACCATCTCCTTCCTGGGCTGTGCCATCCAGATGTTTACCTTCCTCTTCCTCATCTGCTCTCACTCCTTCCTGCTGGCAGCCATGGGTTATGATCGTTATGTAGCCATCTGTAACCCTCTGCGTTACGCAGTGCTCATGGGTTATGGGGGGTGTTTGGGACTTGTGGCAGCTGCCTGTGCCTGTGGCTTCACTGCCTCAGTGGTCATCACCTCCCTGATATTTCACCTGCCATTCCACTCCTCCAACCATCTCCATCACTACTTCTGTGATATCTCTCCTGTCCTCAAGCTGGCATCTCATCACTCTCGCCTCAGTCAGTTGGTCATATTCATGCTTGGTGTATTTGTCTTGGTTATTCCACTGTTACTTATCCTGGTCTCCTATATGCACGTCATCTCTGCCATTCTAAAAATCCCATCCTCTGTTGGAAGATACAAAGCTTTCTCTACCTGTGCCTCCCATCTCATTGTGGTAACTGTTCATTATGGTTGTGCCTCTTTCATCTACTTAAGGCCCAAATCCAATTACTCTTCAAGTCAAGACACCCTAATATCTGTGTCTTATACCATCCTCACTCCATTGTTCAATCCAATGATTTACAGTCTGAGAAGTAAAGAATTCAAATCAGCCCTTCGAAGAACAATGGTCCAGACTTCATGTCCTATTAACTAAAAAACCACTTTTTCACTATTCAGTTAACTGTATGCATTTTACGTGCCAGGTAACATGTGTGCTTTCACACAGTTTCTCATTTAAGTGTAGAACTCACACTGTACCATGAAGATCTTTTACATATTAGGAGAATGAGGCTCAGAGAAGTTAAGATATTTTGAGTTTCTACCATCAGTGATCTCTTAGAAGGTTATGCAAATGTAGGAAAGAATTACTCATTTATGGAACAAAAATTTCATTAAATTTCACTGCTGTAAAGTTTGATTATTCAAAAACATATATGTCAACAGAGGAGAGCAAAGATACATCCAAGTTCTTTGAAACAGAATAAAGGAAACCTCATTTAAAAAAAAATTTTTTTTGGCCTCGCCTCGCGGCTTGTGGGATTTTTGTTCCCTGACTAGGGATTGAACCCAGGCCCTTGGCAATGAGATTGCGGTTTCCTAACCACTGGACCACCAGGGAATTCCCAAGGAACCTCATTTTTTGACTGAAGTATAGTTAATTTATAGTGTTTTGTTATTTTCAGGTGTACAGCAAAGGGATTCAATTATATATTGTGTTGGTCAAAACGTTCATGCAGGTTTTTCCGTACGATGTTTTATATATATATATATATATATATATATATATATATATATATATATATATATATATATATATATAAAAATATATATATATATATTTAAGTAATATATATTATATAATTCAGATTTTTCCCATATAAATTATTACAAAATATTGATAGTTCTCTGTGCTATACACTAGGTCCTTGTTGGTTATCTTTTTATATACAATAGTGTGTATATGTTAATCCCAACCTCCTAATTTATCCCTCCCCTTTCCCCTTTGATAACAATAACTTTGTTTTCTGTGTCTGTGAGTCTGTTTATGCTCTGTAAGTTCATTTGTATCATTTTTCTTAGATTCCACATATAAGTGATATCATATGATATTTGTATTTCTCTGACTTACTTCACTTTGTATGATAATATCTAGGTCCAACTATTTTGCTGCGAATGGCATTATTTCATTCTTTTTTATGGATGAGTAGTGTTACATTGTATATGTGTAAAACATCTTCTCTATCCATTCATCTGTTGATGGACTATTAGGTTACTTCCATGTCTTGGTTATTATAAATAGAGCTGCTATGAACATGGGAGTGCATGTATCTTTTCAAATTTTGGTTTTCTCTGGAAATATGCCACAGGGTGGGATTGCAGGATCGTATGGTAGCTCTATATTTTGTTTTTTAAGAAACCTCCATACTGTTCTCCATAGAGGCTGTAACAGTTTACATTCCCACCAATAGTGTAGGAGAGAAACCTCATTTAAAATGGGTTGGACAATAAATGCTGGAGAGGGTGTGGAGAAAAGGGAACCCTCTTGCACTGTTGGCGGGAATGTAAATTGATACAGCCAATATGGAGAACAGTATGGAGATTCCTTAAAAAACTAAAAATAGAACTACCATATGACCCAGCAATCCCACTACTGGGCATATACCCCAAGAAAACCATAATTCAAAAAGAGTCATGTACCACAATGTTCACTGCAGCTCTATTTACAATAGCCAGGACATGGAAGCAACCTAAGTGTCCGTAGACAGATGAATGGATAAAGAAGATGTGGCACATATATACAATGGAATATTACTCAGCCATAAAAAGAAACGAAATTGAGTTTTTTGTAGTGAGGTGGATGGACCTAGAGTCTGTCATACAGAGTGAAGTAAGTCAGAAATAGAAAAACAAATACCGTATGCTAACACATATATATGGAATCTATAAATAAATAAATAAATAAATAAAATGGTTTGGAGGCCGGAAATGAGAGTCTTCACACACTACAACTTGACATCAATTACAGACCCCTATAGAAAGGCAGCAACTACAGACCCCAATAGGAAGAATTCTCATAGCCTGGCAACAAGCACAGCCAAAGGGAAGTGCTGCACTGTCCTAAACTCTTACTTTCCTTCAATGTAATTTCATTCAAAACAACCCCTGCCAACTTCCACTCTTTTCTGTACAAAGTATTGTTTAACTCATTTGTTTGTTAGACTTGCCTATAGTTTTTGCTATAGCATGCTTGTCCTAAATTGCAGTTCTCTGCTATTCTCAAATAAATCCTTTATGCTGGTAAAATAACTGGCTGCTTTATTTTTTAGAACAACACTGTCTATTTCCATGGAACAGTAGAAGATAAGCTGATTGTCTATCCTTACCCCTCCTCCTAGCAATGTTTTATTTTCATGAAGAAAACAGGCAATCTTGGTACCCTTCACTGTGCAGCTATCCTTGGTGACCCTTTTTGGTCCCTGATCCACCCACCTCGACCTACATATTGAAATGTCTTTGCTTGCCTTGGGATTGTTTTGTTCTTCCTTTGTTTGAGGTTGGAACCTCATTATGGAGTCTCCTTCCTATATGTATGCATTTCCTTCCCATACTCTCCTGTCTTCGCCCCCACGTTCACTCCATGCACATCATATCTATTGCTTCTCTTCCAGGAAGCTAGTAACACTGCATATTTGCTGAAGTATTTCAGGTTATCTAAGCAAAAGGATTGAGACAATATAATAAGGTAGAGAGCTAGTCTTCCCTAATGACTAGAAAATCTGCGGAAATATATTCAGTGACTTCCCTTGCCCTATAGAATAAAGCCAAGAATCCTCTGTTAGCAAGAATTTATCACCTAGTCTCTGCCTACCTCTCTGACATTATTATTTCTAAAGTTATTATTATCCATTTCTCATAGTTGTGCCCTCTGAAGCTAATCAACCATTTGCTAGTCCTCAAAGTGTCATTCTGTATTCTGCTGTGTTTCCTCATGGGCTCCTTCTTCTCTGTGGAATAGCTCCTCCCCTCTGTTTAAACTGCATATTTCAAGATAGCCCGAGCTACTCTCTCACTTTCTCTGTAAAGCCTTCCTTACCTCCTTATTGCAACCTGCTCATGATAGTAGGCTCTGCCTTGTGTTCTTATCGTCATCAGGATCTATTTTTATTATACCATTTATTATTTCAACAAAAATAATTATTCTTTGCTTAATATATGCAAAATACTCTTTTAGCAGCTTGACATCAACGATAAACAACTATGTGTGGTCTTTGCCCTCTGGAACTATGTTCAAGTTTGAGACAGTCTCAGTAAAGAGGTAAAATCAGGGAAAAATAATTTACCACATGTTGAACTGTGCTTTTTAAAGGAAAAGTATTTGTAGGTGCTAGGGGAGGAAATATTAAAGTAAATCTAATTCAGATTGAATAATGTGGAGATGACCTCTCTAGGAAATTGATGTATAACCTATAAACTGAAGGGTAAGTAGGAGTCACCAGGTAGAGGGGATTATTTGAGGAGATCCTTTCACACTTAAGGGGCAACATGTACAAAAGCCCTGAAGCAAGAAAGAGCTAGATGAGTTGAAGGCAAGTAAAGAAGTTTAGCATAACAGGTTTTTGTTTTTTTTTTGTCTCTTTGTACAATGAATATGAATTTCCTGAAGGCACAGATTTTATATTAAACATAACCTTGTCTACACTGTTCCTGGTATAGTGCCTGGTGATGTCTGTGCTATGAATAGCCTTGTCTATTCTGTCATCTTCTGCTGCCAAGCTTGCTCAGCCATGTTCATGTCCTGTCTTGGTGAATGTCAGCTCATCCACTCTGGTAGCCACGCACCTGAATGTGATTTCACCACTCTTTTTTTCTCTTTTTACACCACACATTAACTCATCCACGAAGTCCTATAAATCCGATGGATTATGATATTTTCAGTCATATCCCTTCTCCATTTCCACAGTCTCATTCTGTCTCCTTTGAATCACTTCGAGAACTTGAAAACAGCAGTAAGCGGGTTAGCTGGAATTAACACAGCTCTCCAATTATTCTTTTTTTTAACATCTTTATTGGAGTATAATTGCTTTATAATCGTGTGTTAGTTTCTGCTTTATAACAAAGTGAATCAGTTATACATATACATATATCCCCATATCTCCTCTCTCTTGAGTCTCCCTTCCATGCACCCTATCCCACCCCTATTGGTGGTAACAAAGCACTGAGCTGATCTCCCTGTGCTATGCAGCTGCTTCCCTCTAGCTATCTACTTTACATTTGGTAGTGTATATATGTCCATGCCACTCTCTCACTTCGTCCCAGCTTACCCTTCCCTCTCCCCGTGTCCTCAAGTCCATTCTCTACATCTGTGTCTTTATTCCTGTCCTGCCCCTAGGCTCTTCAGAACTACTTTTTTTTTTAAAATTTAGATTCCATATAGAGGTGTTAGCATATGGTATTTGTTTTTCTCTTTCTGACTTACTTCACTCTGTATGACAGACTCTAGGTCCACCACTTCACTACAAATGACTCAATTTCATTTCTTTTAATGGCTGAGTAATATTCCATTGTATATATGTGCCACATGTTAGTTATCCATTCAATTGCCGATGGACACAGAGGTTGCTTCCATGTCCTAGCTATTGTAAATAGAACTGCAATGAACATTGTGGTACATGACTATTTTGAATTATGGTTTTCTCAGGGTATATGTCTAGTAGTGGGATTGCTGGGTCATATGTTAGTTCTATTTATAGTTTTTTAAGGAACCTCCATACTGTTCTCCATAGTGGCTGTATCAATTTATATTTGCACCAACAGTGCAAGACGGGTCCTGGGCTTTTGTTTTTTGAAATATCTTTAATCACAGTCTCAATTTCAGTGCTTGTGATTAGTCTGTTTATATTCTCTATATCTTCCTGGTCCAGTCTCATAAGGTTGTGCTTTTCTAAGAATTTGTCCATTTCTTCCAGGTTGTCCATTTTATTCCCATATAGTTACTTTTAGTAATCTCTTGACCCTTTGTATTTCTGCAGTGTCAGTTGTTAATTCCCCTGTTTCATGTCTAATTCTATTGTTTTGAGTCTTCTCCCTTTTTTTCTTGATGAGTCTGGCTAATGGTTTATCAATTTTGTTTATCTTCTCAAAGAACCAGCTTTTAGTTTTATTGATCTTTGCTATTGTTTCCTTCATTTCTTTTTCATTTATTTCTGATCTGATCTTTATGATTTCTTTCCCTCTACTAACTTTGCAGTTTTTTTGTTCTTCTTTCTCTAATTGCTTTAGGTGTAAGGTTAGGTTGTTTCTGTGATATGTTTCTTGTTTCTTGAGGCAGGATTGTATTGCTCTAAACTTCTCTCTTATAGCTGCTTTTGCTGCATCCCATAGGTTTTGGGTCATCATGTTTTCACTGTCATTTTTTTCTAGGAATTTTTTGATTTCCTCTTTGATTTCTTCAGTGATCGCTTGGTTATTTAGTAGTGTGGTTATTTAGTAGTGTATTGTTTAGCCTCCATGTGTTTGTATTTTTTACAGATTTTTTCCGGTAATTGATATCTAGTCTCATAGCGTTGTGGTTGGAAAAGAAACTTGATACGATTTCAATTTTCTTAAATTTACCAAGGCTTGATTTGTGACCCAAGATATGATCTATCCTGGAGAATGTTCCATGAGCACTTGAGAAGAAAGTGTATTCTGCTGTTTTTGGATGGAATGTCTTTTAAATATCAATTAAGTCCATCTTGTTTAATGTATCATTTAAAGCTTGTGTTTCCTTATTCTTTTTCATTTTGGATGATCTGTCCATTGGTGAAAGTGTGGTGTTAAAGTCTTCTACTGTGATTGTGTTACTGTCGATTTCCCCTTTTATGGCTCTTAGCATTTGCCTTACGTATTGAGGTGCTCCTATGTTGGGTGCATAAATATTTACAATTGTTATATCTTCTTCTTGGATTGATCCCTTGATCATTATGTAGTGTCCTTCTTTGTCTTGTAATAGTCTTTGTTTTAAAGACTATTCTGTATCATATGAGAATTGCTACTCCAGTTTTCTTTTGATTTCCATTTGCAAAGAGTATCTTTTTCCATCCCCTCACTTTCAGTCTGTATGTGTCCCTAGGTGTGAAGTGGGTCTCCTGTATACTGCATATATATGGGTCTTGTTTTTGTGTCTATTCAGCCAGTCTATGTCTTTTGGTTGGAGCATTTAATCCATTTACATTTAAGGTAGTTGTCGCTATGTATGTTCCTATTACCACTTTTAAAAATTGTTTTGGGTTTGTTATTGTAGGTCTTTTCCTTCCCTTGTGTTTCCTGCCTAGAGAAGTTCCTTTAGCGTTTGTTGTAATGCTGGTTTGATGGTGCTGAATTCTCTTAGCTTTTGCTTGTCTGTAAAGCTTTTGATTTCTCTGTTGAATCTTAATGAGATCCTTGTTGGGTAGAGTAATCTTGGTTGTAAGTTTTTCCCTTTCATCATTTTAACTATGTCCTACAAATCCCTTCTGGCTTGCAGAGTTTCTGTTGAAAGATCAGCTGTTAACCTTATGGGAATTCACTTGTATATTGTTTATTGTTTTTCCCTTGCTGCTTTCAATATTTTTTCTTTGTACTTAATTTTTGATAGTTTGATCAATATGTGTCTTGGTGTGTTTCTCCTTGGATTTATCGTGTATGGGACTCTTGGTGTTTCCTGGACTGATTGACTATTTCCTACCCCATATTAGGGAAGATTTCAACTATAATCTCTTCAAATATTTTCTCAGTCCCTTTCTTTTCTCTTCTTCTTCTCAGACCCCAATAGTTTGAATGTTGGTGCATTTAATATTGTTCCAGAGGTCTCTGAGACTGTCCTCAATTCTTTTCATTCCTTTTCTTTATTCTGCTCTGTGGTAGTTATTTCCACTATTTTATATTCCAGGTTACTTATCCGTTTTCTGCCTCAGTTATTCTGCTATTGATTCCTTCTAGGGAATTTTTAATTTCATTTATTGTGTTGTTCATCATTGTTTGTTTGCTCTTTAGTTCTTCTAGGTCCTTGTTAAACGTTTCTTGTATGTTCTCCATTCTATTACCAAGATTTTGGATCATCTTTACTATCATTATTCTGAATTATTTTTCAAGCAGATTGCCTATTTACTCTTCATTTGTTTGGCCTGGTAGGTTTTTAATCTTGCTCCTTCATCTGCTGTGTCTTTCTCTGTCTTCTCATTTTTCTTAACTTACTGTGTTTGGGGTCTCCTTTTCACAGGCTGCATGTTTGTAGTTCCCGTTGTTTTTGGTGTCTGCCCCCAATGCCTAAGGTTGGTTTTGTGGGTTGTGTAGGCTTCCTGGTGGAGGGGACTGGTGCCTGTGTTCTGGTGGATGAGGCTGGATCTTGTCTTTTTATTGGGTAGGACAGCATCTGGTGGTGTGTTTTGGGATGTATGTGAGTTTATTATGATTTTAGGCAGCCTCCCTGTTAATAGGGGGGTTGTGTTCCTGCCTTCCTAGTTGTTTGGCACAGGGTGTCCAGTGCTGTAACTTGCTGGTCATTGAGTGGAGCTGGGTCTTAGCATTGAGATGGAGAATACTGGGTGAGCTTTCACTGTTTGATATTACATGGATCCACTAGTTCTCCAGTGGACTGATGTCCTGAACTCAGCTCTCTCACCTCAGAGGTACAGGCCTGACACACCACCGGAGCACCTAGACCCTGTCAGCCACACAGCTCAGAAGAAAAGGGAGAAAAAGAAAGAAAGAAAGAAAACATAATACAATAAAATAAAGTTATTAACATAAAAGAAATATTATTAAAAATAAAAAAATTAAAAAGTCATAGTAAACGAAAGAATGAAAGAACACAGCAACAGAACCAATAAACAAATCCACCAATGATAACATGTGTAAATAATATACTAAAAAAAAAAGAAAAACCCAAATCTGAAAGACAGAACCCTAGGACAAATGGTAAAAGCAAAGCTATACAGACAAAATCACACAAGGAAGCATACACATACACACTCACAAAAAGAGAAAAAGGAAAAAAATATATATCTATATATATAAAGAAAGGAAGAGAGCAACCAAATCCATAAACAAATCTACTAATGATAATAAACACTAAACACTAATCTAAGATAAACATTAAACCAGGAACAGATTAGATGCAGAAAGCAAACCCCTTGTCTACAGTGGCTCCCAAAGTCCACCACCTAAATTTTGGGACGATTCATTGTCTATTCAGTTATGCCAGAGATGCAGGGTACATCAAGTTGATTTTAGAGGTTTAATCCACTGTCCCTGAGGCTGCTGGGAGAAATTTCCCTTCCTCTTCTTTGTTCACACAGCTCCTGGGGTCAGGTTTGTATTTTGTCCTGCCTCTGTGTGTAGGTCGCCTGAGGGCATCTTTTGGGAAGTCTTCCTTTGGAGGTCTTCTGCCAGCATTCAGTAGGTGTTCTGTAGGAGTTGTTCCACATGTAGATGTCTTTCTGATGTATTTGTGGGGAGGAAGGTGATCTCCACCTCTTACTCTCCTGTCATCTTGAAGGTCTCCCAACATTGATGTATGTATGTCTTTTTGAATTAGGGTTTTTGTTTCTTTTGGTTATACACCCAGGAGTGGAATTGTTGGGTCATATGGTAGTTCTTTTTTTAGTTTTTTGAGAAACCTCCATACTGTTTTCTGTAGCGGCTGCACCAAGTTACATTCCCACCAACAGTGTACAAGGGTTCCCTTTTCTCCACATCCTCACCAACATTTGTTAGCTGTGTTCTTTTTGATGATAGTCATTCTGACAGGTGTGAGGTGATATTTCATTGTGTTTTTGATTTGCATAACCCTGATGATTAGTGATGTTGAGCATCTTTTCAGGTACCTGTTGTCCATCTGCATGTCTTCCTTGGAAAAATGTCTATTAAGTTCTTCTGCCACATTTTAATCAGGTTGCTTGTTTTTTTCATGTTGAGTTGTATGAGCTGTTTATATATGTTGGATATTAACCCCTTATAATATAATATGCTATAATAATTAGGGGTATACATTTTTTCCAGAAAATTACTTTGCAATGATAGAAGAATGACCATCTTGGCCACTCTTACATACTAGTTATGGATTAATTACATCCATAGTTACATAAAAGTACAATAAAAGATAAACCTGAATTGGACATCAGTCCCCTCCATTTAGTGCTTCTAAGGTGGGATCCTCATGGAGATGGGGCCTGTGCTAACTTAGAAACTAACGAATTTCCCAGTCAAAGGGGCCAATACCTACTTTTCTCCATCTATAACCCCATCCCTATCAAAGTATCCTTTCATTTCCACCTATTTCATGAGATATTTCTTTCCTTTCTTCAAAAAACCATAGCAATTTAAGCCTCTCTTATGCTTCTTACTGTGTTATGAATTGTTTAGGCAGTTATGTTCCTATCTTATCTTCTCGTATCTCCTCTACCAGATTATCAGAATATGGGGGGAAGTACTTTGTCATACTCATGTATTGAACCCTCCCATTATTATCTATTTCAGTGATACAGTATGCAGCATGTAGATGACTGATAAATGTCTCTCAACTGTATTTGAATAAATGACTGCTCTATCTAGCTAAATGGAACACCTAAAAGTACAAATGAAATATTTATGTCCCCCAAAACTTAGTGATTTAAAACAACAATTATCATTTAGTTTGCTCATAAATTTCCAATTTGGGGAAGGTTTGAGGATACCTTGTCTCTGTTCCATACAAAGTCAACTGAGCAGCTTGACTAGGTGGAAGGACCCACTTCTAAGATGGCTCAGTCATGGCAGACAAGATGGTGCTGATTGGTGGCTAAGAGCTGATCTAGAACGGTAGACTGGGAGCCTCATTTTTCTCCATGTGGCCCTCTTCATGGAGTTCCTCACAACATGGTAACTGGGTTCAAAGAGTAGATATTCTAAAATTTAGGAAGTGGGAGCTGGTAGTCTTTTATGGTGTAGCACCATTATGATGTATTTTATTGGTCAAGCAGCCATAATTGGGACCACAAGCAGTTATAATTACGATATTCAAGGGGAAGGTACATAGACCACGCATCTCATTGGGAAAAGGCTCAAAATATTTGTTATTATCTTTAATTTTATAGTGTTCCCTTTGATCATAAATTATTTACATCCTTACCATTTGCAAAATATACTCACCTTCTTCCCAAGACCACTCAAAATCTCATCCAATTACAGCATCTGGCTAGCTCTCTCAAGGTCCAGGATCTTGTGATCTAAATCAGATCCACATACATATGAGTTGTTTTAACTGAAGCTTCTTCCTATCTGAAGTTCTAAAGGAACTAAAGATGCAGGTTATCTGCTCCTGGCACACCCAAAATGCAATGGAGAGATAGGCTTAGGATAATTGCAATAGACACTCCCTTTTGAAAAAGGGGGAAATGAAGCACATAGCAGTCATTGGTCCATAGGAATTCTCAAATCCAGCTGGGCACATGTTGACCCTGATTAGGACCTGGTCCTATGTCCTGGAAATGATTCTCCACCTCTCTTAGTTCTAACCTGTGGAGTCTTTTTTCCATTCTCTGATCATTCTTCCTTATCCATAAGACATAGCCAATATTTGCAGATGAAAATTTTCTCAGTCTCATTACTCTGTACAAGAAGTTTGGGGGTCCTAATATCTCTTTCCATTTTTATTGTCTCTGTCAAATTTAGCACAAATTGATATGATTCCTTTAAAAAAACGTTGTGTGTCTTTTATGTATCAATTTATAAAATTAATTTCATTAGATTAAAGTCAAAACCACATTCCTTTCTTTATTATGTGCTGCCTATGAGGATGATGTATGACAATTCCATTAAGATTATTAAAAATATCTATTGTTTAACTTAGAGAATGTATACCTTTAGTTTACTTAGAAATGTTACTTGGCATAGACTTTAATATTTCTGAGTTATAACAAAGAGGCTTTTTTTAAAATCTGATTTTGATTTCTTTTTCTTGAATTTTATTTTATTTTAATACAGCAGGTTCTTATTTATCTCTTTCATACATATTAGTGTATATATGTCAATCCCAATCTTCCAATGCATCCCACCACCACCAACCCCCCACCCCGCTTTCTCTCCTTGGTTCCCATACATTTGTTCTCTACATCTATGTCTCTATTTCTGCCTTGCAAACTGGTTCATCTGTACAGATTTCTAGATTCCACATATAAGATATTTGTTTTTGTCTTTCAGACTTACTTCACTCTGTATGACAGTTTCCGGGTCCATCCACGTCTCTACAAGTGACACAATTTCTTTCCTTTTTATGGCTGAGTAATATTCCATTGTATATATGTACCACATACTGTTTATCCATTCATCTGTTGATGGAAACTTAGATTGCTTCCATGACCTGGCTATTGTAAACAGTGCCACAATGAACATTGGGGTGCATGACCTTTTTTGAATTATGGTTTTCTCTGGGTATATGCCCAATAGTGGGATTGCTGAGTCATATGGTAGTTCTATTTTTAGTTTTTTAAGGAACCTCCATACTGTTCTCCATAGTGGCTGTATCAATTTACATTCCCACCAACAGTGCAAGAGGGTTCTCATTTCTCCACACCTTCTCTACCATTTATAGTTTGTAGATTTTCTGATGATGGCCATTCTGACCACTGTGAGGTGATACCTCATTGTAGGTTTGATTTGTATTTCTCTAATAATTAGTGATGTTGAGCAGCTTTTCATGGGCCTCTTGGCCATCTGTATGTCTTCTTTGGAGAAATGTCTATTAACGTCTTCTGCCCATTCTTTGATTGGGTTGTTTGTTTTTCTTTAACATTGAGCTGCAGGAGCTGTTTATATATTTTAGAGGTTAATCCTTTGTCCATTACTTCATTTACTAATATTCTCTCCCATTCTGAGGGTTGTCTTTTCGTCTTGTTTATAGTTTCCTTGGCTGTGCAAAAGATTTTAAGTTTCATTAGGTCCCATTTGTTTATTTTAGTTTTTATTTCCATTACTCTAGGAGGTGGGTCAAAAAAGATCTTGCTGTGATTTATGTCAAAGAGTGTTCTTCCTATGTTTTCCTCTAAGAGTTTTAGAGTGTCCAGTTTTACATGTAGGTCTTTAATCCATTTTGAATTTATTTTTGTGTATGGTGTTAGGGAGTGTCCTAATTTCATTCTTTTACATGTAGCTGTCTAGTTTTCCCAGCCCCACTTATTGAAGAGACTGTCTTTTCTCCATTGTATATCCTTGCCTCCTTTGTCATAGATTAGTTGACCATAGGTGCGTGGGTTTATCTCTGGGCTTTCTGTCCTGTTCCATTTATCTATATTTCTGTTTTTGTGCCAATACCATATTGTCTTGATTACTGTAACTTTGTAGTATAGTATGAAGTCAGGGAGTGGGATTCCTCTAGCTCCATTTTTTTCCCTTAAGATTGTTTTGGCTATTTGGGGTCTTATGTGTCTCCATACAAATTTTAAGATTTTTTGTTCTAGTTCTGTAAATAATGCCATTGGTGATTTGATATGGATTGCACTGAATCTGTAGATTGCATTGGGTAGTATAGTCATTTTCGCAATATTGATTCTTCCAATCCAAGCACATGGTATATCTCTCCATCTGTTTATGTAATCTTTCATTTCTTTCATCAGTGGAAGCTCACTCTCACTTTTTTAATTTAACATAACATTGGCAGTTCTAGCCTTAACAATCAGACAAGAAAAAGAGATACAAGGCATCCAAGTTGGAAAGGAAGAAATAAAACTGTAATTAATTGCAGATGGTGTTATACTATATATGTACACACATATATGAAAGCTTAAAGACTCACCAAAAAACTATTAAAACTAACAGATAAATTAATTAAAATTTCAGGTGACAAAATTAATATAAAGAAAAGTGTTTCATTTCTATACACTAATAACAAACTATCAGAAAAAGAAATTAAGAAAACATCCCATTTACAATTGCATCAAAAAGAATAAAATACCTAGGAATAAGTTTAAGCAAAAGGGTGAAATATCTTTACTCTGAAATCTACAAGACATTGATGAAAGGAATTAAATACGACAGAAATATAGGCATACCTCAGAGATACTGCAGGTTCAGTTCCAGACCACCTCAATAAAGCAAATAGAGCAATAAAGCCAGTGAGATAATTTTTTTGGTTTCCCAGTTCATATAATAGTTATGTTTTCAGTATACTGTAGTCTATTAAGTGTACAATAGCATCATGTGTAAAAAATGTACATCTCTTAATTTAATATACTTTATTCCTAAAAGATGGTAACTATTATCTGAGCCTTCAATGAGTCATAATCTTTTTGCTAGTGGTGGGTTTGAAACATTTGAGAATTAATAAATGTGACACAGAGACACAAAGTAGGCAACTGCTGTTAGAAAAATGATGGTGATAGCCTTGCTCAAAGCCGGGATGCCACAGATTTTAAACTTGCAAATAATGCAATATCCGTGAAGCACAATAAAGGCAAAGCACAATAAAACAATGTATGCCTATGATTGGAAATATATACATTGCTCATGAATTGGGAGAATTAATATTGTTAAAATGTTCAAAATACCCAAACAATCTGCAGATTCAATTCGATTCCTATTAAAATACCAATAACATTTTCCACAGAACTGGAAAAAATAGTACTGGAACAAAAGAATTTGTATGAAACCACAAAAAACCCTGAATAGCAAAGGCAAACTTGAGAAAGAACAACAAAACTGAAGGTATCATGCACCTTGACTTCAAACTATACTACAAAGTTATCATAATCAAATAATATGGTACCTGCACAAGAACAGACAGATAGATCAAAGGAACAGAATAGAGAGCCCATGAATAAACCTATGAATATATGGTCAATTAATCTATGGAAAAGGAATCAAGAATATACAATGAGAAAAGACAATCTCTTCAATAATGTATTGGAAAAACTGGACAGCTACATGCAAAGAATGAATCTGGACCACTATCTTATACCACATATGAACTCACAAAGGATTAAAGACTTGAATGTAAAACCTGAAACCATAAAACTCTTAGAAGAAAGCATTGGGAGTCAGATTTTGTCATAAATCTTAGCAGTATTTTTAAAAATCTATCACTTCAATAAAAACAAAAATAACTAAATGGGACTATGTCAAACTAAAAAGCTTTTGCACAGTGAAGGAAACTATCAACAAAACAAAAAGGCAACATACTTAATGGGAGAAGATATTTGCAAATCATATATCTGATAAGTGGTTACTATATAGAATATAGAAAGAACACATACAACATAATAAAAAAACCCACAATCTGATTGAAGAATGGGCACTTGAAGAGACATTTTCATTTGTGGTCAACAGGCACATGAAAAAGTGTTTAATATCTCTAATCATTAAGGAAACACAAATTAAAACCACAATGAGATATCACCTCACCCCTGTTAGAATGGCTAATATAAAAAGCAAAAAATAAACAAGTGTTGGTAAGGCTGTAGAGAAAAAGAAATCCTCATTCACTGTTGGTGGGAATGTAAATTTGTACAGGTACTATGGAAAACCCCAAAACATGCAGTGTGGACTGAAGGGCCAATAAGGCAAAAATTCAGTGGTTTGCCAATCAGTCTGTTTCAGAAGTTTAAGTCGCTCTGTGTCCAAATGACTGAGGAGGAAGGTAAAATTTTGCAGGAAAAATATTTCTTACAGGTCAAGTTTGAGGTTCTTTACAACTCTTAAAAATCTGTGGATCCTAGACAAATTTAAGCCAGTCAAGTTTCCCGAGCAAAAAGGGTCCCTGAACTCACTTCCAAGTTTTGAATAAGGTGGGATGGGTCATGACATTTCATTGGTGAAGAGGTAGTGAAGAGCTTCTATAGGTGCAAGCAGTAGGCACTCAATTGATAAGTAACTATTGAATGAAAGAACAAATGCATAAACAAATAAGTCAAAATATACTTGTCTTTTTTAGATTTATTGTTAATGTTTATTGCTTTGTTAAAATCACAGCAGTAAAAAAAAAAAAGAGTAATACCATGGGCTACTCATTTCCTTCAGTTTCCTCTGCCTAGTTTAGCATCTTTAGGTACTGTGACCTTCTGTAATGTTTGATAGAATTTGCCTGTGAAGCCATCTGGTCCTGTGCTTTTTTTGTTCTTTGGAAGATTTTTAATCACAGTCTCAATTTCAATACTTGTGATTGGTCTGTTTATAGTTTCAATTTCTTCCTGGTTCAGTCTTGGAAGGTTGTTCTTTTCTAATAATTTGTCCATTTCTTCCAGGTTGTCCATTTTATTGGCATATAGTTGCTTGTAGTAATCTCTCACAATCCTTTGTATTTCTGCAGTGTCTGTTGTTACTTTTCTTTTTTCATTTCTAATTCTATTGATTTGAGTCTTCTCCCTTTTTTTCTTGTTGAGTCTGGCTAATGGTTTATCAATTTTTGTTTATCTTCTCAAGAACCAGCTTCTAGTTTTATAGCTCTTTCCTATTGTTTCCTTCTTTTCTTTTTCATTTATTTCGGATCTCATCTTTATGATTTCTTTCCTTCTGTTAACTTTGGCGTTTTTTTTGTTCTTCTTTCTCTAATTGCTGTAGATGTAATGCTACATTGTTTATTTGAGATGTTTCTTGTTTCTTAACGGAGGATGATATTGCTATAAACTTCCCTCTTAGAACTGCTTTTGCTGCATTCCATAGGTTTTGAATTTTAGTGTTTGCATTGTTATTTGTTTCCAGGTATTTTTGATTTCCTCTTTGATTTCTTCAGTGATCTCTTGTTTATTAAGTAGTGTATTGTTTAGCCTCCATGTGTTTATATTTTTTACAGATTATTTCCTCTAATTGAAATCTAGTCTCATAGCATTGTGGTTGGAAAAGATTCTTGGTACGATTTCAATTTTCTTAAATTTACCTAGGCTTGATTTGTCAGCCAAGATATGATCTATCCAGGGGAATAGTCCACGAGCACTTGAGAAGTCCAGAGAAATTTTAATTTCATTTATTATGTTCTTCATCATTGTTTGTTTGCTCTTTTGTTCTTCTAGGTCCTTGTTAAAAGTTTCTTGTATTTTCTATTTCCAAGAATTTTAACCATCTTTACTATCACTACTCTGAAATCTTTTTTAGGTAGACTGCCTATTTCCTCTTCATTTGTTTGGTCTTGTGGGTTTTTACGTTGCTCCTTCTTCTGCTGTGTATTTCTCAATCTTCTCATTTGTTTAAATTACTTTGTTTGAGGTCTCCTTTTCTCAGGCTGCAGGTTCATAGTTCTCATTGTTTTTGGTGTCTGCCCTTAGTGGGTGAGGTTGTTTCAGTGGGTTGTGTAGGCCTCCTGTTGGAGGGGGCTGGTACCTGTGTTCTGGTTGGTGGGGCTGGATCTTGTCTTTCTGGTGGGCACAGCCACGTCTGGTGGTGTGTTTTGTAGTGTCTGTGAACTTAGTATGATTTTAGACAACCTCTCTGATAATGGGTGGGCCTGTGTTCCTGTCTTGATAGTTGTTTGGCATGGGGTGGCCAGCACTTGATCTTGCTGGCTGTTGGGTTGAGCTGGGTCTTAGTGTTGAGATAATGATCTCTGAGAGAGCTCTCTCCAATTGATATAACATGGGGCTGGGAGGTCTCTGGCGTCCAATGTCCTGAACTCAGCTCTTCCACCTCGGGGGCTCAGGCCTGACACCAGGCTGGAGCACCAAGACCCTGTCAGCCGCACCGCCACGTGTGTGGGGATTTTCTTGCCTTTGGGAATTCTGAGGTCTTCTGCCAGCATCCACTAGGTGTTTTGTAGGAGTTGTTCCACTTTCATGTTTTTTTTTGATGTATTTGCTGTGAGGAAGGTGATCTCTATGTCTTACTCGTCCACCATCTTGAAGGTCTCCCACCCAGGTCAATTCAACATGGAGGTTTCTTAAAAAACTTAATATAGAGTTACCATATGTTCCTGCAATCCCACTCCTGGGCACATATCTAGAAAAGACAAAAATTCTAATTCAAAAAGATACACACACCCCAATGTTTATAGCAGCACTATTTACAATGTCAAAGACATGGAAGCAACCTAAATATCTATCGACAGTTGAATGCATATAGAAGATGTGGCATATATATACAGTGGAATACTACTCAGCCAGAAAAATGAAGGAAATAATGCCATTTGCAACAACATGGATGGATTTAGAGATTAGCATTCTAAGTGAAGTAAGTCAGACAAAGAAAGACAATATCATATAATATTACTCATATTTGAAATCTACCTGAAAATAAGTGATATAAATGACATTATTTTCAAAACAGAAACAGACTCACAGATTTTAAAAACAAATTTATGGTTACCACAGGGGAAACGTAGTGTGGGGGAGGGATAAATTGGAGTTAACATATATACACTACTATATGCAAAATTGATAATCAACAAGGGCATACTGTATGGTACATGGAACTCTACTCAATATTCTGTAATAAGCTATATGGGAAAAGAATCAGAAAGAGAATGAATATATGTATATGTATAATTGAATCACTTTGTTATACACCTGAAACTAACACAGCATTGTAAATAAATGATACTCCAATAAAATTAAAAAAAGGAAAGACAAATATGTGATATTAGTTATATATGTATTCTAAAAAATAATACAATTGAGCTTAGTTAGAAAACAGAAGTAGACTCACAGACACAGAAAACATATTTATGGCTGTCCAAGGGGAAAGGGGGGGAAGGGTAAATTGGGAGTTTGTAATTAGCATACACTTACTACCATATATAAAAGAGATAACCAACAAGGTTCTACTGTATAGCACAGGGAACTATACTCAATATCTTGTAATAACCTATATAGAAAAGAATCTGAAAAAGAATATAAAAGAATATATATAACTGAATCACTTTGCTGTACACCTGAAACTAACACAACATTGTAAACCAACTATACTTCAATAAAAAAGAGTATATTAAAAAACACAAAAAGAAAAACAAAAGCTGAGGAACATTTAGTCACCAGAACTCACCAAAGAAAATCTCAAAGGACGTTCTTAAAAATGAAATAAAATGATTGGCAAGGAAAACTTGGATCTCCTTGAAGTAATGCAGAGTTCTGGGAATGGCAAACATTTCAGTAAATATAAAAGTTATGTTTTTTTTATTGGAGTATAGCTGCTTTACAATGTTGTGTTAGTTTCTGCTGTACAGTGAAGTGAATCAGCTATATGTATACATATTTCCCCTGTTTTTTGGATTTCCTTCCCATTTTTTAATATAACAGTTTTTAAAGCTAGCCAAATACGTAAAGAATAAAATCAAATACAACATAAAAATGTAATATGAGGTTTATAATATTTAGAAGTACAATATATGAAAAAATAACACAAAACTCAAAAGGGGTAAATGAATGTACAGTGTTGTAAAAGTCACATTATAAAGTGTTACAATTTTTTTTAAAGATTGATTGTTGTAAGTTGTAGATGCATATTTTAGGAAAAAAACAAAAACAAAGATATTGCTAATAAAACAATAGAAAAAATGAAACAGAATATTAAAACATTCTGTTAACCCAATGGAAGTCAAGAAAAAGGGAAAACAGGAACAAAGTTCTGATGGAAGAAAGATATCAGAAAGCAAGATGATACACTTAAAAACCATCAGTGAAATGAAACATATCAAGAATAAATTATCTAAATGCATCAACTAAAAGACAGAGATGACCAGACTCTGATAAAAAATAAGATTCCAATTACATGTTTTCTGCAAGAAACTCATTTAAAATATAAATTTGCATATAACAGTAAGAGTTTAGAAAAAATGCACAAAAATTCTAATCATTAGAAAGCCAGAGTGACTATTTTAACATCAGACAAAGTGTATTTCAGCATCAAGAATATTAACAGTAGTAATGGTGACCATTTTTAATGATTAAAAAATTGAGTAAAAGTTCTAATGGTTAAAAATGAATATGCATTTTACAACAAAGATTCAAATTCCAGGAAGGGCCAAAACAAAAGCAGGCAATTCCAAAATTGTAGATAAAGATTTCAAACTTCTCTTTTTGTAATTGATAAAGATTGATAAAGTATAAAAGACCTAAACAGTAACACCAAACTTTATTTAATTGATATTTATAAAACTCCACATCCAACAAAAGCAGAATATCATTTTTCTTCAAGCCTATTTGCAAAGGGAGAACACTTCCTGGGCCATTAAATATATGTTAAGTGATTGCTGGACTCAGAACATATCAAGGCTATCTACCTTTTACACTTCAATTCAGTGTTGCATTGAGAGTACTAGCCAATGCAACAAGGCAAGGAAAACAAATAAAAAGCAGCCATATTGGAAAATAAGTAAAACTCTATTCACAGAAAATGTGATTATTTACGTACAAACTGCAAAGCAATCAACGTAAAAAGCTAGTAAAACATTTTTAGTTAAAAAAAAAACCTAGTAAATGAATTTAGCAAGATTGTAAGATATGCAAAGACTCCAAGGTAATAAGTTGATGTACAAAACAGAACTGTATTTCTTTACAATACCAACAAAAAATGTGGAAACTGATATTAATTACAATAGCAATATAAAATGCCATCAAAACCATGAAATATTTAGGTACAGTAAAAACTAAAAAGAAAAACTACTGAGAAAAAACAAAGAAGACCTAAATAAATGTAAAGTTGTAACATGACCATAGATTGAGAGACTCAAAATTGTTAACATGGCAATTATCCTCAATTTGATTTATTGTTAAACACAAGTACAATACACATCCCAGCATGCTTTTCTCTAGAAATTGACAAGTTGATTCTAAATTTTATATGAAAATGCAAAGCACAGAGAATAAACAAGACAATTTAGAAATAGATGAAAACATTTAAAATAGATGAGCACAATTTAGAAACAGATGACCCAGATTTCAAGACATACTGTAGCACAATGTTGACCAAGAGGTATTGACATAAGAATCGACAGAAATAAGTGACAGAGGTCAAGAGGTACAAACTTCCATTAACAAAATAAATGAGTCATGGGGATGAAATGTACAGCATAAGGAATATAGTCATTTATATTGTAATATCTTTGTACGGTGACAGATGGAAACTAGATATAATATGGTGATTATTTTGTAATGTATAGAAATACCAACTTGCTATGTTGTACACCTGGAACTAACATAGTAGTTCAATTATACTTCAGTTAAAGAAATATGTGGACACTGGGGGGAAATGCATCCAAATTGTAATAATAGTTACCTCTGGGGAAGTGGGGAACATGGGTGACTGTTAATTTTTAACTTATGCTTTCATGTATTTCTAGTTGTCAGCAATGAACATGTATTGCTTGTAAAATTAGAAAGAAAATAAATATTAAAAATGAAAAGAAGTGTAGACACATGAATCCATGTAACAGAAAGTACAATATGGACATAGTACCATGAATATAAGGTCAATAAATTTTCAACAAAGTTGTGAAGGTATTTCAATAAGGAAAGAATAGTCATGTCAACATACTGTGGATGGAAATACTGGATGTACATATTAAAAAATATAAACCTTGACTCTTACCTATTCTCATAAACAAAATTTTAGAAATATCAAAACTACACACATTTCATAATAAAACATAGGAGATAATCTGCAGCTTGGAGTAGACAGATATTTATTAGAGAGGAGAAAGACCATGTGAATAATAAAAAGAACAATATGATACATTGAACTATATCAAAATTAAAAACTTCTGCTATCCTAAATAATGATTATGGTTACACAACTCTGTGAATATACTAAAAACCACTGAACTGTACACTTTAAAAGTGTACGTTTTATGGTATGAAAATTATATTTTATTAAAACTGTTATAAAAAAGGCATGATTAATAAAATGGAAAAATAAACTACATAGGAGGAGTACATATTTGCAAAATGTATATCTGATAAAGGACTTGTATTCAAAATGCAAACATCACTCTTACAAAGAAAAAAAAAACAAGTTAATTAAAACATAGTCAAACATTTGAATACATACTTCAAAAACAAGATGTACAAATAGCCAGAGCACATGAAAAGTGATCAACATAATTAATATTCAAGAAAACACATGATAAAAGTGCAATGAAATATCACTATACATTTAAGAAATTTAAAAGACTGACTACACCAAGAGTTGGCTAGGATGTGCAAGCACTGGTACATGCATACATTGCTCATGGAAATTATTTATGATACAACCTCGCTGAAAAAGAGTCTGGCAGTTTATAAATAGTTAAACAGCCATTCCATTCATAGGTACTCATCAAAGATAAATGAACATGTACTTCTAAGCAATGACTTAGAAATTAATATTCATAAGAGTTTTATTCCTAATAGTCTCAAACTGGAAGTAATGTAAATGTCCTTCAACAGTCTGACAGGTGAATAAATTGTGATGATTAGGGACTTCCCTGGTGGTGCAGTGGTTAAAAATCGCCTTCCAATTCAGGGAACACGGGTTCGAGCCCTTGTCCGGGAAGATCCCACATGCCGTGGAGCAACTAAGCCCATGCGCCACAACTACTGAGTCTGTATGCCACAACTACTGAAGTCCACGTGCCTAGAGCCTGTGTTCTGCAACAAGAGAAGACACCATAATGAGAAGCCCGTGCACCACACGAAGAGTAGCTCCCACTCACAGCAACTAGAGAAAGCTGGCACGCAGCAACGAAGACCCAATGCGGCCAAAAATAAATAAATTTAAAAAAATTGTGATGATTAATAAATGGAATACTGTTAAGCAGTAAAAAGTGAACTAAAAATTTAACAATATGAGTGAGTCTCCAAAACATTATGGCAAGTGGAAAAATAACAAGACACAAAACTGAGTATATGGTTTGATTCCATTTATATTAAATTCTGGCAAAGGTAAAACCATATCAACAGAAAGGAAGATAATTAGTTTTCTTGTGCGAGGACTGAGTGGGACTGACCACAACGGATAGAAGGAAACTCTTTAGGCCTGTAAAAATACTCTATCACTTTATTGGGTGGTTGTGGCTTTTATGTATGCATTTGTAAAACTCACCAAACTGTACATTTAAATTGGGAACATTTTATGGTATTTAAGTGAAACCTCCAGAAGGTTAATACAATTAGTTTTTGATTCACACATCTCATTTATTTTAAGCTTTAAACTCTATTTGTAAGATAACAAGTAACTTAATGATAACGCTCAACTAGACATAAAATACTTGTTAAAAGTTAGGTTTTTGTAGATCACCCCAATAATCCTGACTAGAATTTTAATGAACAAGAATCTCATAAGACGAATTTGTAATTAAGCCCTACTTTGGCTCTTATAAACACTAAAGGTGAGAATCCCTGCATAAATACACCAATATCCGAACGTAAAATTCAATGAAAAATGTCCACTTGGTCTGCTGTATTACAGACTAAATCATGGTGATTTCTCTTTCAGAATCCATCACAAATGGACTGAACTTCCAATTCAGACTAATTATGTTCATAGCTCCTGCTCCCCAGGTTCCTCAGCTAAGGGTACCCTGAGAAACTGGAAACATTATTTTTCCAAAATAAACTTGACTTCTAATTAACCCCAAGACAAAGTCTTTAGGGCAGTAGATCAAGCCTCAGGAGTCCAATAATCACAGTATGTGTTTCTAATAATCACTTCCCATGTGATACTAAGAACTGCATGAACCAGAACTTCTCAAGATCGTGACTTCGGCTGGACAAGCTGAGAGTCCTGATGGATAGGGGAGGCTACCTCTGCTGATGCAGATGAGAGCTTCCGTCTCAAGGCAGATTCACTCTCTTCTGCTGCTATTTCCTCAGGTTCTGGTCTTTGGCTTATTCCTAGTGGGTTCCCAGATACTGAATACCTGCTTCTGTCTGAATTGAAAGGAGGAGAGCAATGTAGGTACTTGCTGAGCAGTGGGAATATTGATCTAGTCTGGGGCTTTGTGGGGTCTAGACCTGAATGAAGGCTAGTGCTTGTTAACACTTTCCCTCATTACAAATCTGGCAAGTGGCAGGGTTAAGAAGCAGAACCAGGGGCTGCTTTTAACTCCAGGTACTAAAAGTGATTTGGCATGCTCCATGTTGTTCTCTGAATTTTTCTTCATGATTATACTGGGTCATTTTAGCTCCCAGTTAGAGTTTCCTTTCTTCTTTCTTTCTTCTTTTTCTTCTTCTTTTTTAAGATTGGTTGATTTATGGATCAAATGAATTAATACTTATCAAATCTCTACTCTTTCTACTGTCTACTCATGGATGTATGATTTTAGCTATATATGAAAACTGATGCAGTTTTTAAACTCCATTTTAATAAGGCAAAATCAGGATGTTCATGTGTACTTAAGAATATAAAAATTCCACTTCTTTACTATCTGAGGCTGCCTACATAATTTCTCCCAGCTAATAGATTGATGCTTTTCTTAAGATAAATTGAATATCTCACAAGTATTACACCTGAAAAACATATAGATTTGCCCGCTTTTGAGGTACACAGTATCCTCAAATATTGAGTCACTATTTAAATCTAAACTACATAAAATCCCTGTGGAGTATCTAAGAAGTTAGAAAAATAAGTTGGGAAATGTCATCTCTAAGGATCATAACCTGAATTCCATCCACAGGCTCTAGAATATTATAAGGGGACTTTCAGGGTCATCTAACTAGAGAATGTTGGAGTCCATGAGTTGAAAATGTTCTTGAAAGTCAGTACTCAGCTGTTACCTTAAGTCAGATCCCTTTCTGTAGGATATCATGCAAGGAGCCTCTTCTTAAATACTTTCCATGCATCTTAACAGTTTTTTACAGTTATTGACCTGTCCCCTTTAATTTTAAAATAAGGAGACGGAATATCCAAGTTAAGTACTTTGCCCAAAGTCACACAAAGCTAGACCTAAAATATAGATCTTCTCAGTCCAAATTGAGGGATCTTTTACTTTAATCTTATAGCCTGTGGGTATTTGGCCGGAAGATCTTTTTATTCTTCTGCTCTTATATCTTTCTATCCATAGTACTGATATAACACACTGTGGTGGTCTTTGATGTCTTCTTGAGCAGATGGGGGCTGCCTTCTCAGGTATACTGTGCCAGTGAGTCTCCATACACCACGAAAAGGGCAAATATATCAATCATACAACTCATTTAGATTGTGGGGTTATATTAACAGTATGTAGAAATCCACTTAACTGAAAAAAGCTGCCCACATGGGTCTGAGTGACAAAAACTCCAAACAGTTCTTTTTTTTTTTTTTTTTTTTGGTATTGGGTAGATCCAGGCACTCTTTCAGAATCAGGTAATTCAAACTTCTGTGGTCTACTCTACAATTCATAGTCAGTGGAGTGAGGATATAGTGGGGATTAGACATGGGTTAGTTGAAAGGAGATCCAGAAAAATCTTGGAAAATTGACAAGACAAGGATAAGCAATGACCATAAATTTAGATTTCCCTCAGTGTCTTGGAGTAGATGGAAATTCATATGTCCAGGTGAAAGTGTTATATAGTGAAACTGTCTCATTAGTCTGCCTTTCTTGATATAGAAAACATATAATTAGTATACATATACATATGTATATAATGGGGATATACATGGTATACACATTCTTTATATTTATATATATAACAGAAATATCTTTATAGTTACAGAGTGAAAAATTCCTATTATTTGTGTTAAAGAGTTTTAAAACAAGTGTATGTGAGTATCCTGATACTAACTTCAAATAAATGAATACTTATAACTACTAAGTTGAGGACCAGTTTCTAGTAATTAAGAAAGAAAAAAAATTATCTCTAAATTCTAGGAATAGATACAAAGAGGGTCAGAAATTTCCAATCATTTAACTTAGGGTCTAGAGAACTAAGGTTTGCTATTGACTAGAAAAATGCAAAAAAAAATCTGTGGTAGCAGATTCAAATAATTCTTCAACACAAAGTGATGTAAAAGTTATACAAATATAGTGAAAAGTATATAAACAAACACTGGACACAACCAATACATGCTAGATGATTTTGTATCCAGAGAATACTTTCTTACTTCTTAGGCTTGCTCAGTGGGAAACACACGCATGAAAAATTATCTTATATAAGGCCTAAAAATGACTTTACAAATAATCCTTTCTAGCAGTTTGCAAACTGTATTTAGCAGCAGAATATTCAAAAGGAATTTTATTGACATAATAATATATAAAAGATATAAAGCTTATGGTTTATGTCAGTGGTAGGAATTTCAAAAACTGCCCAGTTTTCCCCTTCTCTCTCGCTTTCTGTGACAAGGTGTTGGTCATTTTTTGCAAAACTATTTTTCTGAGTTTCTCTGAGGCATCTATAATGGGAAAAGTGAAGGGTGTTGTAAAATGTCACAACGTTAATGAGTCTCTCTCTTTTTTTAAACCAACATAGTGACTCTTGTCTTCCTGAAAAAGAATATTTTTTTAAACTAATGTTATCTTCTGTTCTATCCTTGGCTCAGTGCTCTAGTTTGTGGATCCTCCAGAAGCGTTTCTAATTGGTCTATCGTTGGTCATTCTGTTAGAAATAACACTAAAAGTTTTTTTCTTTTTTCTTATTATTTTGGGTGTTGACATAAAATTGTTGTAATGAATATTGACATAAGGTATATGATATTCTTACCACATATGTTAGCATATACTAAGTTGTCAATTAATACAGATCCCTTCACACTTTTGTTCAGCGATCATCTACTTCTTCCTATCCCTCCCCATTTTATGGTTGATAAACTGAAGTTCACATGCTGTATCTGAACATTACTCATTCTTTCATTCCACTTTCTGATCATGCTTAGGTAGCTGAAATTAACCATGTTTTTCACTTTTGGAGAGCTGGTTTCCTTAGGCTTGTAGTGAGCAAGAAAATCAAAATAAACCATAAGTAAGATACAAGGGAAAATGATCAGATAATGCCTTAATCCTTGGCTAGAGAGATAACATGTCCTTGGTATTGGAATAAAGTCTGCTAATTGGTTGTCAGTTATTCTGTTCCATATTTAGCTTTAATTCTTATTTTGGCAGATATATTTGGAGGAAATGAATGAGTTCCACCAAACATCTGGAAATGCCTGCCACCTGTAGGCTTTGTGCTGAGTTCACTGTCTATTTCTCCCTCCCTGGACTCTGGCCTCTGGCTCTGGCTCTGGCTCTCCTATATAACAGTAGCCATGGAGTGGGTCAATGAAACCTCGGTGAGAGAGTTTTTCTTCCTTGGCTTCTCATCTCTGGCTGGGCTGCAACAGCTGCTCTTCGTTGTCTTTCTACTTGTTTACCTGTTCATGCTGGGCACCAATGCCATCATCATTTCTACCATTGTGCTGGACAGAGCCCTCCATACCCCTATGTACTTCTTCCTTGGTGTCCTCTCCTGTTCTGAGACTTGCTACACCTTCGTCATTATACCCAAGATGCTGGTTGACCTGCTGGCCCAGAAGAAGACCATCTCCTTCCTGGGCTGTGCCATCCAGATGTTTACCTTCCTCTTCCTCATCTGCTCTCACTCCTTCCTGCTGGCAGCAATGGGTTATGATCGTTATGTAGCCATCTGTAACCCTCTGCGTTACGCAGTGCTCATGGGTTATGGGGGGTGTTTGGGACTTGTGGCAGCTGCCTGTGCCTGTGGTTTCACTGTCTCAGTGGTCACCACCTCCCTGATATTTCACCTGCCATTCCACTCCTCCAACCATCTCCATCACTACTTCTGTGATATCTCTCCTGTCCTCAAGCTGGCATCTCATCACTCTCACCTCAGTCAATTGGTCATATTCATGCTTGGTGTGTTTGTTTTGGTTATTCCACTGTTAATTATCCTGGTCTCCTATATCCGCGTCATCTCTGCCATTCTAAAAATCCCATCCTCTGTTGGAAGATACAAAGCTTTCTCTACCTGTGCCTCCCATCTCATTGTGGTAACTGTTCATTATGGTTGTGCCTCTTTCATCTACTTAAGGCCCAAATCCCATTATTCTTCAAGTCAAGACACCCTAATATCTGTGTCTTATACCATCCTCACTCCATTGTTCAATCCAATGATTTACAGTCTGAGAAGTAAGGAATTCAAATCAGCCCTTCGAAGAGCAATGGTCCAGACTTCATGTCCTATTAATCAAAGAGCCAATTTTTCACTATTCAGTTAACTGTATGCATTTTACGTGCCAGGTGACACGTGTGCTTTCACACAGTTTCTCATTTAAGTGTAGAACTCACACTGTACCATGAAGATCTTTTACATATTAGGAGAATGAGGCTCAGAGAAGTTAAGATATTTTGAGTTTCTACCATCAGTGATCTCTTAGAAGGTTATGCAAATGTAGGAAAGAATTACTTATTTATAGAACAAAAATTTCATTATATTTCAGTGCTGTAAAGTTTGATTATTCAAAAACATATATGTCAACAGAGGAGAGCAAAGATACATCCAAGTTCTTTGAAACAGAATAAAGGAAACCTCATTTAAAAAAAATTTTTTTTTGTCCTCGCCTCGCGGCTTGTGGGATTTTTGTTCCCTGACTAGGGATTGAATCCAGGCCATTGGCAGTGAGATTGCGGTTTCCTAACCACTGGACCACCAGGGAATTCCCAAAGAACCTCACTTTTTGACTGAAGTATAGTTAATTTACAATGTTGTGTTATTTTCAGGTGTACAGCAAAGGGATTCAATTATATACTGTGTTGGTCAAAACCTTCATTCAGGTTTTCCCATATGATATTTTATGTATATATATATATATATATATATATATATATATATATATATATTTAGGTAATATATATTATATAATATCAGATTTTTCCCGTATAGATTATTACAAAATATTGATAGTTCTCTGTGCTATACACTAGGTCCTCGTTGGTTGTCTTTTTATATACAGTAGTGTGTATATGTTAAACCCAACCTCCTAATTTATCCCTCCCCTTTCCCCTTTGATAACAATAACTGTTTTCTGTGTCTGTGAGTCTATTTCTGTTCTGTAAGTTCATCTGTATCATTTTTCTTAGATTCCACATATAAGTTATATCATATGATATTTGTATTTCTCTGACTTACTTCACTTTGTATGATAATATCTAGGTCCACCTATTTTGCTGCGAATGGCATTATTTCATTCTTTTTTATGGATGAGTAGTGTTACATTGTATATATGTAAAACATCTTCTCTATCCATTCATCTGTTGATGAACTATTAGTTTGCTTCCATGTCTTGGCTATTATAAATAGAGCTGCTATGAACATGGGGGTGCATGTATCTTTTCAAATTTTGGTTTTCTCTGGAAATATGCCACAGGGTGGGATTGCAGGATCATATGGTAGCTCTATATTTTGTTTTTTAAGAAACCTTCATACTGTTCTCCATAGAGGCTGTAACAGTTTACATTCCCACCAATAGTGTAGGAGAGAAACCTCATTTAAAATGGGTTGGACAATAAATGCTGGAGAGGGTGTGGAGAAAAGGGAACCCTCTTGCACTGTTGGCGGGAATGTAAATTGATACAGCCAGTGTGGAGAACAGTATGGAGAGTCCTTAAAAAAGTAAAAGTAGAACTACCATACGACCCAGCAATCCCACTACTGGGCATATACCCCAAGAAAACCATAATTCAAAAAGAGTCATGTACCACAATGTTCATTGCAGCTCTATTTACAATAGCCAGGACATGAAAGCAACCTAAGTGTCTGTAGACAGATGAATGGATAAAGAAGATGTGGCACATATATACAATGGAATATTACTCAGCCATAAAAAGAAAGAAAATTGAGTTTTTTGTAGTGAGGTGGATGGACCTAGAGTCTGTCATACAGAGTGAAGTAAGTCAGAAATAGAAAAACAAATACCGTATGCTAACACATATATATGGAATCTATAAATAAATAAATAAATAAATAAAATGGTTTGGAGGCCGGAAATGAGAGTCTTCACACACTACAACTTGACATCAATTACAGACCCCTATAGAAAGGCAGCAACTACAGACCCCAATAGGAAGAATTCTCATAGCCTGGCAACAAGCACAGCCAAAGGGAAGTGCTGCACTGTCCTAAACTCTTACTTTCCTTCAATGTAATTTCATTCAAAACAACCCCTTCCAACTTCCACTCTTTTCTGTACAAAGTATTGTTTAACTCATTTGTTTGTTAGACTTGCCTATAGTTTTTGCTATAGCATGCTTGTCCTAAATTGCAGTTCTCTGCTATTCTCAAATAAATCCTTTATGCTGGTAAAATAACTGGCTGCTTTATTTTTTAGAACAACACTGTCTATTTCCATGGAACAGTAGAAGATAAGCTGATTGTCTATCCTTACCCCTCCTCCTAGCAATGTTTTATTTTCATGAAGAAAACAGGCAATCTTGGTACCCTTCACTGTGCAGCTATCCTTGGTGACCCTTTTTGGTCCCTGATCCACCCACCTCGACCTACATATTGAAATGTCTTTGCTTGCCTTGGGATTGTTTTGTTCTTCCTTTGTTTGAGGTTGGAACCTCATTATGGAGTCTCCTTCCTATATGTATGCATTTCCTTCCCATACTCTCCTGTCTTCGCCCCCACGTTCACTCCATGCACATCATATCTATTGCTTCTCTTCCAGGAAGCTAGTAACACTGCATATTTGCTGAAGTATCTCAGGTTATCTAAGCAAAAGGATTGAGACAATATAGTAAGGTAGAGAGCTAGTCTTCCCTAATGACTAGAAAATCTGCGGAAATATATTCAGTGACTTCCCTTTCCCTATAGAATAAAGCCAAGAATCCTCTGTTAGCAAGAATTTATTACCTAGTCTCTGCCTACTTCTCTGACATTATTATTTCTAAAGTTATTATTATCCATTTCTCATAGTTGTGCCCTCTGAAGCTAATCAACCTTTTGCTGGTCCTCAAAGTGTTATTCTGTATTCTGCTGTGTTTCCTCATGGGCTCCTTCTTCTCTGTGGAATAGTTCCTCCCCTCTCTTTAAACTGCATATTTCAAGATAGCCTGAGCTACTCTCTCACTTTCTCTGTAAAGCCTTCCTTACCTCCTTATTGCAACCTGCTCATGACAGTAGGCTCTGCCTTGTGTTCCTATGGTCATCAGGATCTATTTTTATTATACCATTTATTATTTCAACAAAAATAATTATTCTTTGCTTAATATATGCAAAATACTCTTTTAGCAGCTTGACATCAACGATAAACAACTATGTGTGGTCTTTGCCCTCTGGAACTATGTTCAAGTTTGAGACAGTCTCAGTAAAGAGGTAAAATCAGGGAAATAATTTACCACATGTTGAACTGTGCTTTTTAAAGGAAGAGTATTTGTAGGTGTAGGCGAGGAAATATTAAAGTAAATCTAATTCAGGTTGAATAGTGTGGAGATGACCTCCCTAGGAAATTGATGTATAACCAAAAACTGAAGGGTAAGTAGGAGTCACCAGGTAGAGGGGATTATTTGGGGAGATCCTTTCATACTTAAGGGGCAACATGTACAAAAGCCCTGAAGCAAGAAAGAGCTAGATGAGTTGAAGGCAAGCAAAGAAGGTTAACATAACATGTTTGTTTTTTTTTTTTTTTGTCTTTCTGTGCAATGAATTTGAATTTCCTGAAGGCACAGATTTTATATTAAACATAACCTTGTCTACACTGTTCCTGGTATAGTGCCTGGAACTAAGGTGATGTCTGTGCTATGAAGAGCCTTGTCTATTCTGCCATCTTCTGCTGCCAAGCTTGCTCAGCCATGTTCATGTCCTGTCTTGGTGAATGTCAGCTCATCCACTCCCGTAGCCACGCACCTGAACGTGATTTCACCACTCTTTTTTTCTCTTTTTACACCACACATTAACACATCCACGAAGTCCTATAAATCCGATGGATTATGATATTTTCAGTCATATCCCTTCTCCATTTCCACAGTCTCATTCTGTCTCCTTTGAATCACTTCGAGAACTTGAAAACAGCAGTAAGCGCGTTAGCTGGAATTAACCCTGGTCTCCAATTATTCTTTTTTTTAAACAAATTTATTGGAGTGTAATTGCTTTATAATCGTGTGTTAGTTTCTGCTTTATAACAAAGTGAATCAGCTATACATATACATATATCCCTGTATCTCCTCCCTCTTGAGTCTCCCTCCCACGCTCCCTATCCCACCCCTATAGGTGGTAACAAAGCACCGAGCTGATCTTTCTGTGCTATGCGGCTGCTTCCCACTAGCTATCTATTTTACATTTGGTAGTGTATATATGTCCATGCCACTCTCTCACTTCGTCCCAGCTTACCCTTCCCTCTCCCCGTGTCCTCAAGTCTATTCTCTACATCTGTGTCTTTATTCTGTCCTGCCCCTAGGTTCTTCAGAACTACTTTTTTTTTTTAAATATAGATTCCATATATAGGTGTTAGCGTATGGTATTTGTTTTTCTCTTTCTGTCTTACTTCACTCTGTATGACAGACTCTAGGTCCATCCACCTCACTACAAATGACTCAATTTCAGTTATTTTATGGCTGAGTAATATTCCATTGTATATATGTGCCACATCTTCTTTATCCATTCAATTGCCAATGGACATGTAGGTTGCTTCCTTGCCCTGGCTATTGTAAATAGAGCTGCAATGAACATGGTGGTACATGACTCTTTTTGAATTATGGTTTTCTCAGGGTATTTGCCCAGTACTGAGATTGCTGGGTCATATGGTAATTCTATTTTTAGTTTTTTAAAGTACCTCCATACTGTTCTCCATAGTGCCTGTATCAATTTACATTCACATCAACAGTGCAACAGGGATCCCTTTTCTCCACACCCTCTCCAGCATTTACTATTTGTAGATTTTTTGATGATAACCATTCTGACAGGCATGAGGTGATACCTCATTGTAGTTTTGATTTGCATTTCTCTAATGATTAGTGATGTTGAGCATCCTTTCATGTGTTTGTTGGCAATCTGTATATCTTCTTTGGAGAAATGCCTATTTCGGTCTTCTGCCCATTTTTGGATTAGGATGTTTGTTTTTTTGATATTCAGCCTAGGTTTATACCTAGGGATTTTATTTTTTTTGTTGCAATGGTAAATGGGAGTGTTTCCTTAACTTCTCATGCGTGAGCTACTTTTAAATTTTGGAGATTAATCCTTTGTCAGTTGCTTCATTTGCAAGTATTTTCTCCCATTCTGACAGTTGTCTTTTTGTCTTGTTTATGCTTTCCTTTGCTGTGCAAAAGCTTTTAAGTTTCATTAGATCTCATTTGTTTATTTTTGTTTTTATTTCCATTTCTCTGGGATGTGGGTAAAAAAGGATCTTGCTGTGATTTATGTCATAGAGTGTTCTGCCTATGTTTTCCTCTAAGAGTTTTATACTGCCTGGCCTTACATTTAGGTCTTTAATCCATTTTAAGTTTATTTTTGTGTATGGTGTTAGAAAGTGTTCTATTTTCATTCTTTTACATGTAGCTGTCCAGTTTTCCCAGCATTACTTATTGAAGAGGCTGTCCTTGCTCCATTGTATATTCTTGCTTCCTGTATCAAAAATAAGGTGACCATAGGTGCATGGGTTTATCTCTGGGCTTTCTATCCTGTTCCATTGACCTATATTTCTGTTTTTCTGCCAGTACCATACTGTCTTGATTACTGTAGCTTTGTAGTATAGTCTGAAGTCCAGGAGCCTGCTTCCTCCAGCTCCATTTTTCTTTCTCAAGATTGCTTTGGCGATTTGGGGTCTTTTGTGTTTCCATACAAATTGTGAAATTCTTTGTTCTAGTTCTGTGAAAAATGCCAGTGGTAGTTTGATAGGGCTTGCATTGAATATGTAGATTGCTTTGGGTAGTATAGTCATTATCACAATGTTAAGTCGTCCAATCCAAGAACATGGTATACCTCTCCATCTGTATGTATCACCTTTAATTTCTTTCATCAGCGTCTTATAGTATTCTGCATACAGATCTTTCGTCTCCTTAGGTAGGTTTATTCCTAGGTATTTTATACTTTGTGTTGCAGTGGTAAATGGGAATGTTTCCTTAATTTCTCTTTCAGATTTTAATCATTAGTGTAGAGGAATGAAAGAGATTTCTGTGCATTAATTTTGTATCCTGCTACTTTATCAAACTAATTGATTAGCTCTAGTAGTTTTCTGATAGCATATTTAGGATTCTCTACGTGTAGTATCCTGTCATCTGCAAACAGTGACAGCTTTATTTCTACTTTTCTGATTTAGATTCCTTTTAATTCTTTTTCTTCTCTGATTGCTGTGGCTAAAATATCCAAAACTGTGTTGAATAATAATGATGAGAGTGGACACCCTTGTCTTGTTCCTGATCTTAAAGAAAGTGGTTTCAGTTTTTCACCATTGAGAACGATGTTGGCTGTGGGTTTTTCATATATGGCCTTTATTATGTTGAGGTAAGTTCCCTCTATTTCTACTTTCTGGAGGGTTTTTACCATAAATGGGTGTTGAATTTTGTTGAAAGCTTTTTCTGCATCTATTGAGATGATAATATGGATTTTCTCATTCAATTTGTTAATATGGTTTATCAGACTGATTATTTTGTGTATATTAAAGAATCCTTGCATTCCTGGGATTAACCCCACTTGATCATGGTGTATGATCCTTTTAATGTGCTGTTGGACTCTGTTTGTTAGTATTTTGTTGAGGATTTTTACATCTATGTTCATCAGTGATATTGGCCTGTTGTTTTCTTTCTTTGTGACATCTCTGTCTGGTCTTGGTATCAGAGTGATGGTGGCCTTGTAGATTGAGTTTGGGAGTGTTCCTCACTCTGCTATATTTCGGAAGAGTTTGAGAAGGATAGGTTTTAGCTCTTTTTTAAATGCTTGATAGAATTTGCCTGTGAAGCCACTTGGTCCTGGGCTTTTGTTTGTTGGAAGATTTTTAATCACAGTCTCAATTTCAGTGCTTGTGATTGGTCTGTTTTTACTCTCTATTTCTTCCTGGTTCAGTCTTGGGATGTTTTGCTTTTCTAAGAATTTGTCCATTTCTTCCAGGTTGTCCATTTTATTGGCATATAGTTATTTGTAGTAATCTCTTATAACCCTTTGAATGTCTGCAGTGTCAGTTGTTACTTCTCATGTTTCATGTCTAATTCTATTGTTTTGAGTCTTCTCCCTTTTTTTCTTGATGAGTCTGGCTAATGGTTTATCAATTTTGTTTATCCCCTCAATGAACAAGCTTTTAGTTTTATTGATCTTTGCTATTGTTTTCTTGATTACTTTTTCATTTATTTCTGATCTGATCTTTATGATTTCTTTCCTTCCGCTAACTTTGTGGCTTTTTTGTTCTTCCTTCTCTAATTGCTTTAGGTGTAAGGTTAGGTTGTTTATGTGATATGTTTCTTGTTTCTTGAGGTAGGATTTTAATGCTCTAAACTTCCCTCTTAGAACTGCTTTTGCTGCATCCCATAGGTTTTGTATCATCGTGTTTTCATTGTCATTTGTTTCTAGGAATTTTTTGATTGCCTCTTTGGTTTCTTCAGTGATCTCTTGGTTATTTAGTAGTGTATTGTTTAGCCTCCATGTGTTTGTATTTTTTACAGATATTTTCCTGTAATTGATGTCTAGGCTCATAGCATTGTGGTTGGAAAAGATACTTGATGCGATTTCAATTTTCTTAAATTTACCAAGACTTGATTTGTAACCCAAGATATGATCTATCCTGGAAATTGTTCCATGAGCACTTGAGAAGAAAGTGTATTCTGTTGTTTTTGGATGGAATGTCCTTTAAATATCAATTAAGTCCATCTTGTTTAATGTATCCTTTAAAGCTTGTGTTTCCTTATATATTTTCATTTTGGATGATCTGTCCATTGGTGAAAGTGCGGTGTAAAAGTCCCCTACTATGATTGTGTTACTGTCGACTTCCCCTTTTATGGCTGTTAGCATTTGCCTTATGTATTGAGTTGCTCCTATGTTGTGTGCATAAATATTTACAATTGTTATATCTTCTTCTTGGATTGATCCCTTGATCATTATGTAGTGTCCTTCTTTGTCTCTTGTAATAGTCTTTGTTTTAAAGACTATTTTGTATCATATGAGAATTGCTAATCCAGCTTTCTTTTGATTTCCATTTGCATGGAGTATCTTTTTCCATCCCCTCACTTTCAGTCTGTATGTGTCCCTAGGTTTGAAGTGGGTCTCCTGTAGACTGCATATATATGGGTCTTTTTTTGTGTCTATTCAGCCAGTCTATGTCTTTTGGTTGGAGCATTTAATCCATTTATATTTAAGGTAATTATCGATATGTATGTTCCTATTACCATTTTTATAAATTGTTTTGTGTTTGTTATTGTAGGTCTTTTCCATTTCTTGTGTTTCCTGCCTAGAGAAGTTCCTTTAGCATTTGTTGTAAAGCTGGTTTGGTGGTGTTGAATTGTCTTAGCTTTTGCTTGTCTGTAAAGCTTTTGATTTCTCTTTCGAATCTGAATGAGATCCTTGCTGGGTAGAGTAATCATTTTTTTTTTTTAATGTCTGAAACATTTATATTAACATATTTCCATACAAATAACCCAATGAAACTTTAGTATTAGTTGTTTTGTTTGTTTGTTTGTTTATACTGCAGGGTTTTTTTAGTCATCAGTTTTATACACATCAGTGTATACATGTCAACCCCAATCGCCCAATTCAGCACACTACCATCCCCACCCCACCACAGTTTTCCCCCCTTGGTGTCCATATGTCTGTTCTCTATGGCTGTGTCTCAACTTCTGCCCTGCAAACCGGCTCATCTGTACCATTTTTCTAGGTTCCACATACATGCGTTAATATACGATATTTGTTTTTCTCTTTCTGACTTACTTCACTCTGTATGACAGTCTCTAGATCCATCCACGTCTCAACAAATGACTCAGTTTAGTTCCTTTTTATGGCTGAGTAATATTCCATTGTATATATGTACCACAACTTCTTTATCCATTCGTCTGTCAATGGGCATTTAGGTTCCTTCCACGACCTGGTTATTGTAAATAGTGCTGCAATGAACATTGGGGTGCATGTGTCTTTCTGAATTACGGTTTTCTCTGGGTATATGCCCAGTAGTGGGATTGCTGGATCATATGGTAATTCTCTTTTTAGTTTTTTAAGGAACCTCCATACTGTTCTCCATAGTGGCTGTATCAATTTACATTCCCACCAACAGTGCAAGAGGGTTCCCTTTTCTCCACACCCTCTCCAGCATTTGTGGTTTGTAGATTATCTGATGATGCCCATTCTAACTGGTGTGAGGTGATACCTCATTGTAGTTTTAATTTGCATTTCTCTAATAATTAGTGATGTTGAGCATCTTTTCATGTGCTTCTTGGCCATCTGTATATCTTCTTTGGAGAAATGTCTATTTAGGTCTTCTGCCCATTTTTGGATTGGGGTGTTTGTTTCTTTAATATTGAGTTGAATGAGCTGTTTATATATTTTGGAGATTAATCCTTTGTCCGTTGATTCATTTGCAAATATTTTCTCCCATTCTGAGGGTTGCCTTTTCATCTTGTTTATGGTTTCCTTTGCTGTGCAAAAGCTTTGAAGTTTCATTAGGTCCCATTTGTTTATTTTTGTTTTTATTTCCATTACTCTAGGAGGTGGATCAAAAAAGATCTTGCTGTGATTTACGTCAAAGAGTGTTCTTCCTATGTTTTCCTCTAAGAGTTTTATAGTGTCCAGTCTTACATGTAGGTCTCAAATCCATTTTGAGTTTATTTTTGTGAATGGTGTTAGGGAGTGTTCTAATTTCATTCTTTTACATGTAACTGTCCAGTTTTCCCAGCAACACTTATTGAAGAGACTGTCTTTTCTCCATTGTATATCTTTGCTTCCTTTGTCATAGATTAGTTGACCATAGGTGCATGGGTTTATCTCTGGGCTTTCTATCTTTTTCCATTGATCTATGTTTCTGTTTTTGTGCCAGTACCATATTGTCTTGATTACTGTAGCTTTGTAGTATAGTATGAAGTCAGGGAGTCTGATTCCTTCAGCTCTGTTTTTTTCCCTCAAGACTGCTTTGGCTATTTGGGGTCATTTGTGTCTCCATACAAATTTTAAGATCATTTGTTCTAGTTCTGTAGAAAATGCCATTGGTAATTTGATAGGGATTACATTGAATCTGTAGATTGCTTTGGGTAGTATAGTCATTTTCACAACATTGATTCTTCCAATCCAAGAACATGGTGTATCTCTCCATCTGTTGGTATCATCTTTAATTTCTTTCATCAGTGTCTTATAGTTTTCTGCATACAGGTCTTTTGTCTCCTTAGGTAGGTTTATTCCTAAGTATTTTATTCTTTTTGTTGCAATGGTAAATGGGAGTGTTTCCATAATTTCTCTTTCAGATTTTTCATCATTAGTGTATAGGAATGCAAGAGATTTCTGTGCATTAATTTTGTATCCTGCAACTTTACCAAATTCATTGATTAGCTCTAGTAGTTTTCTGGTGGCAGTTTTAGGATTCTCTATGTATAGTATCATGTTATCTGCAAACAGTGACAATTTTACTTCTTCTTTTCCAATTTGTATTCCTTTTATTTCTTTTTCTTCTCTGATTGCCGTGGCTAAGACTTCCAAAACTATGTTGAATAATAGTGATGAGGGTGGACATCCTTGTCTCATTCCTGATCTTAGAGGAAATGCTTTCAGTTTTTCACCGTTGAGAATGATGTTTGTTGTGGGTTTGTCGTATATGGCCTTTACTATGTTGAGGTAGGTTCCCTCTATGCCCACTTTTTGGAGAGTTTTTATCATAAATGGGTGTTGAATTTTTTCAAAATCTTTTTCTGCATCTATTGAGATGATCATATGGTTTTTATTCTTCAATTTGTTAATATGGTGTATCACTGATTGATTTGCGTGTACTGAAGAATCCTTGCATCCCTGGGATAAATCCCACTTGATCATGGTGCATGATCCTTTTAATGTGTTGTTGGATTCTGTTTGCTAGTATTTTGTTGAGGATTTTTGCATCTATATTCATCAGTGATATTGGTCTGTAATTTTCTTTTTTTGTAGTATCCTTTTCTGGTTTTGGTATCAGGGAGATGGTGGTCTCATAGAAAGAGTTTGGGAGTGTTCCTTCCTCTGCAATTTTTTGGAAGAGTTTGAGAAGGATAGGTGTTAGCTCTTCTATAAATGTTTGATAGAATTCACCTGTGAAGCCATCTGGTCCTGGACTTTTGTTTGTTGGAAGATTTTTAATCACAGTTTCAATTTCATTACTTGTGATTGGTCTGTTCATATTTTCTGTTTCTTTCTGGTTCAGTCTTGGAAGGTTATACCTTTCTAAGAATTTGTCCATTTCTTCCAGGTTGTCCATTTTATTGGCATAGAGTTGTTTGTAGTAGTCTCTTAGGTTGCTTTGTATTTCTGCAGTGTCTGTTGTAACTTCTCCATTTTCATTTCTAATTTTATTGATTTGAGTCCTCTTCATCTTTTTCTTGATGAGTCTGGCTAATGGCTTATCAATTTTGTTTATCTTCTCAAAGAACCAGCTTTTAATTTTATTGATCTTTGCTATTTTTTTCTTTGTTTCTATTTCATTTATTTCTGCTCTGATCTTTATGATTTCTTTCCTTCTGCTAACTTTGGGTTTTGTTTGTTCTTCTTTCTCTAGTTCCTTTAGGTGTAAGGTTAGATTGTTTACTTGAGATTTTTCTTGTTTCTTTAGGTAGGCTTGTGTAGCTATAAACTTCCCTCTTAGAACTGCTTTTGCTGCATCCCATAGATTTTGGATCGTCGTGTTTTCATTGTCATTTGTCTCTAGGTATTTTCTGATCTCCTCTTTGATTTCTTCAGTGATGTCTTGGTTATTTAGTAACGTATTGTTTAGCCTCCATGTGTTTGTGTTTTTTACGTTTTTTTCCCTGTAATTCATTTCTAGTCTCATAGCGTTGTGGTCAGAAAAGATGCTTGATATGATTTCAATTTTCTTAAATTTACTGAGGCTTGATTTGTGACCCAAGATGTGATCTATCCTGGAGAATGTTCCATGCACACTTGAGAAGAAAGTGTAATCTGCTGTTTTTGGATGGAATGTCCTATAAATATCAATTAAATCTATTCCGTCTATTGTGTCATTTAAAGCTTCTGTTTCCTTATTTATTTAATTTTGGATGATCTGTCCATTGGTGTAAGTGAGGTATTAAAGTCCCCCACTATTATTGTGTTACTGTCGATTTCCTCTTTTATAGCTGTTAGCAGTTGCCTTATGTATTGAGGTGCTCCTATGTTGGGTGCATATATATTTATAATTGTTATATCTTCTTCTTGGATTGATCCCTTGATCATTATGTAATGTCCTTCCTTGTCTCTTATAACATTCTTTATTTTAAAGTCTATTTTATGTGATATGAGTATAGCTACTCCAGCTTTCTTTTGATTTCCATTTGCATGGAATATCTTTTTCAATCCCCTCACTTTCAGTCTGTATGTGTCCCTATGTCTGAAGTGGGTCTCTTGTAGACAGCATATATGTGGATCTTGTTTTTGTATCCACTCAGCAAGCCTGTGTCTTTTGGTTGGAGCATTTAATCCATTCATGTTTAAGGTAATTATCCATATATTTGTCCCTATGACCATTTTTTTAATTGTTTTGGGTTTGTTTTTGTAGGTCCTTTTCTTCTCTTGTGTTTCCCACTTAGAGAACTTCCTTTAGCATTTGTTGTAGAGCTGGTTTGGTGGTGCTGAATTCTCGTAGCTTTTGCTTGTCTGTAAAGCTTTTGATTTCTCCATCAAATCTAAATGAGATCCTTGCTGGGTAGAGTAATCTTGGTTGTAGGTTCTTCCCTTTTATCACTTGAAGTATATCATGCCACTCCCTTCTGGCTTGTAGGGTTTCTGCTGAGAAATCAGCTGTTAACCTTATGGGAGTTCCCTTGTATGTTATTTGTCGTTTTTCCCTTGCTGCTTTCAATAATTTTTCTTTGTCTTTAACTTTTGCCAATTTGGTTACTATGTGTCTTGGTGTGTTTCTCCTTGGGTTTATTCTGTATGGGACTCGCTGCGCTTCCTGGACTTGGGTGGCTATTTCCTTTCCCATGTTAGGGAAGTTTTCGACTATAATCTCTTCAAATATTTTCTCGGGTCCTTTCTCTCTCTCTTCTCCTTCTGGGACCCCTATAATGCGAATGTTGTTGTGTTTAATGTTGTCTCAGAGATCTCTTAGGCTGTCTTCATTTCTTTTCATTCTTTTTTCTTTAGTCTGTTCCGCAGCAGTGAATTCCACCATTTTGTCTTCCAGGTCAGTTATCCGTTCTTCTGCCTCAGTTATTCTGCTATTGATTCCTTTTAGTGTAGTTTTCATTTCAGTTATCTCTGTTTGTTTGTTCTTTAATTCTTCTAGGTCTTTGTTAATCATTTCTTGCATCTTCTCGATCTTTGCCTCCATTCTTATCCCGAGGTCCTGGATCATCTTCAATATCATTATTCTGAATTCTTTTTCTGGAAGGTTGCCTATCTCCACTTCATTTAGTTGTTTTTCTCGGGTTTTATCTTGTTCCTTCATCTGGTATATAGCCATCTGCCTTTTCATCTTACCTATCTTTCTGTGAATATGGTTTTTGTTCCACAGGCTGCAGGATTGTAGTTTTTCTTGCTTCTGCTGTCTGCCCTCTGGTGTTTGAGGCTATCTAAGAGGCTTGATGGGAGGCTCTGGTGATGGGTAGAGCTGACTGTTGCTGTGGTGGTCAGAGCTCAGTAAAACTTTAATCCACTTGACTGTTGATGGATGGGGCTGAGCTCCCTCCCTGTTGGTTTTTTTGCCTGAGGCAACCCAACACTGGAGACTACCTGGGCTCTTTGGTGGGGCTAATGACAGACTCTGGGAGGGCTCACACCAAGGAGTACTTCCCAGAACCTCTGCTGCCAGCGTTCTTGTCCCCACAGTGAAACAGAGCCACACCCGCCTCTGCAGGAGACCTTCCAACATTAGCAGGTAGGTCTGGTTCAGTCTCCCCCGGGTCACTGCTCCTTCCCCTGGGTCCCGATGCGCACACTATTTTGTGTGTGCCCTCCAGGAGTGGGGTCTCTGTTTCCCCTAGTCCTGTCGAAGTCCTGCAATCAATTTCCACTAGGCTTCAAAGTCTGATTCTCTATGAATTCCTCCTCCCGTTGCCAGACCCCCAGGTTGGGAAGCCTGACGTGGGACTCAGAACCTTCACTCCAGTGCATAGACTTCTGTGGTATAAGTGTTTGCCAGTCTGTGAGTCACCCACCCAGCAGTTATGGGATTTGATTTTACTCTGATTGCGCCCCTCTTACCATCTCATTGTGGCTTCTCCTTTGTCTTTGGATGTGGGGTATCTTTTTTGGTGAGTTCCAGTGTCTTCCTGTCAATGATTGTCCAGCAGCTAGTTGTGATTCTGGTGTTCTCGCAAGAGGGAGTGAGAGCACGTCATTCTACTCTGCCATCTTGGTTAATCCCCTGGGTAGAGTAATCTTGCTTGTAGGTTTTACCCTTTCATCATTTTAACTATGTCCTCCCAATCCCTTCTGGCTTGCAGAGTTTCTGCTGAAAGATCAGCTGTTAACCTTATGGGAATTCACTTGTATATTATTTATTGTTTTTCCCTTGCTGCTTTCAATATTTTTTCTTTGTACTTAATTTTTGATAGTTTGATTAATATGTGTCTTGGCATGTTTCTCCTTCGATTTATCGTGTATGGGACTCTCTGTGCTTCCTGGACTTGATTGACTACTTCCTATCCTATGTTAGGGAAGTTTTCAACTATAATCTCTTCAAATATTTTCTCAGCCCCTTTCTTTTTCTCTTCTTCTTCTCGGACCCTATAGTTCGAATGTTGGTGCATTTAATTTTGTCCCAGAGGTCTCTGAGGCTGTCCTCAATTCTTTTCATTCTTTTTCTTTATTCTGCTCTGTGGTAGTTATATCCACTATTTTATATTCCAGGTTACTTATCCGTTTTCTGCCTCAGTTATTCTGCTATTGATTCCTTCTAGGGAATTTTTAATTTCATTTATTGTGTTGTTCATCATTGTTTGTTTGCTGTTTAGTTCTTCTAGGTCCTTGTTAAACGTTTCTTGTATTTTCTCCATTCTATTACCAAGATTTTGGATCATCTTTACTATCATTATTCTGAATTATTTTTCAAGAAGACTGTCTATTTATTCTTCATTTGTTTGACCTGGTAGGTTTTTAATCTTGCTCCTTCATCTGCTGTGTCTTTCTCTGTCTTCTCATTTTTCTTAACTTACTGTGTTTGGGGTCTCCTTTTCACAGGCTGCATGTTTGTAGTTCCCATTGTTTTTGGTGTCTGCCCCCAATGCCTAAGGTTGGTTCAGTGGGTTGTGTAGGCTTCCTGGTGGAGGGGACTAGTGCCTGTGTTCTGGTGGATGAGGCTGGATCTTGTGTTTCTGGTGGGTAGGACAGCATCTGGTGGTGTGTTTTTGGATGTCTGTGAGTTTATTATGATTTTAGGCAGCCTCCCTGCTAATGGGTGAGGTTGTGTTCCTGTCTTCCTAGCTGTTTGGCATAGGGTGTCCAGTGCTGTAGCTTGCTCGTCATTGAGTGGAGCGGGGTCTTAGCATTGAGATGGAGAACTCTGGGTGAGGTTTCACTGTTTGATATTTTATGGAGCCACTAGTTCTCTGGTGGACCAATGTCCTGAACTCAGCTCTCCCACCTCAGAGGCACAGGCCTGACACCCCGCCGGAGCACCTAGACACTGTCAGCCACACGGCTCAGAAGAAAAGGGAGAAAAAGAAAGAAAAACATAATAAAATAAAATAAAGTTATTAAAATAAAAGAAATATTATTAAAAATTAAAAAATTAAAAAGTCATAGTAAAAAAAAGAATGAAAGAACAGAGCAATGAAACCAATAATCAAATCCACCAACGATAACATGTGCTAAAAAATATACTAAAAAAAAAAAGAAAAACCCAAATCTGACAAACAGAACCCTAGGACAAATGGCAAAAGCAAAGCTATACAGACAAAATCACACAAAGAAGCATACACATACAGACTCCTGAAAAGAGAAAAAGGAAAAAAAAATCTATCTATATATATATATAAAAAGAAAGAGAGCAACCAAATCCATAAACAATTCTACCAATGATAATAAACACTTAATTCTAATCTAAGATAAACATGAAACCAGAAACAAATTAGATGCAGAAAGCAAACCCCATGTCGACAGTGGCTCGCAACGTCCACCGCCTCAATTTTGGGACGATTCATTGTCTATTCAGTTATGCCAGAGATGCAGGGTACATCAAGTTGATTTTGGAGGTTTAATCCACTGTCCCTGAGGCTGCTGGGAGAAATTTCCCTTCCTCTTCTTTGTTCGCACAGCTCCTGGGGTCAGGTTTGTATTTTGTCCTGCCTCTGTGTGTAGGTCGCCTGAGGGCATCTTTTGGGAAGTCTTCCTTTGGAGGTCTTCTGCCAGCATTCAGTAGGTGTTCTGTAGGAGTTGTTCCACATGTAGATGTTTTTCTGATGTATTTGTGGGGAGGAAGGTGATCTCCACCTCTTACTCTTCCGCCATCTTGAAGGTCCCCCAATTATTCTTAGTCTGGTTCTCCTTCCTACTTGTGAGATTGTGACCCCCTTGTTCTTGATTTCCTTTGAAACATAGTTGTCTAAAACTTGGTGGGAGGTCAACGTTAAAAGAGGCTTTCCAGAAAACATTTTACAAGATGAATCTAGTGCCAATCTTAGGGACTAATGCTGGCTTGGTGACTTCATTGCAGTGACCACAGTGTCAGTCCTAGGATTCTCATCTGTGGAATGGACTTTGATTTTCTCCTCTGATCTTCACTGAAACTCCTCTGAGATCTGAAGAAATTTTTTTCCTTCAGGAGAAGGGAGGAAGTCAAAGCCAGTATTACCCCCAATACTATTATTTTTCAATGGCAATAATTTAGCTTAGTCTGTTCGATAGCTTTGTTCTCCTTCATCAATCTGTCCGGTCATTTAATCAAACAATGTCTTTGTTCACAAAGGTATGGAGTGAGGTAGCATCAAGGAATCAGCATAAATTTCATCTTAATATTAAAAACATCATTTAGTAAACTATGCATTGATATTCCTGTAAAGGAAGAGACTCCCACAAATTTGTATTGCATACCACATAGAATTGAAAGTTTTAAAGTCTGAAAATCTGAAAGCTGTATATACTTGGGCAAGTAGTGTACCCCCTCTGAACCTCACTCTTCATATCTGTAATAATAAATTACACATATATGTTGTCTTATATTTTATAAACATTTTTATTTTATTTTTTATTCATCTAATTTTTTTTCAAATTGACTTCCTTTTAAACATATGTACCAAATTTAGCCAATTCCTTGCATTGATATCTTTTAATACCAAGGTTTGATATACTCAAATTTTCTAATGTAATTAAAATGAATATAAAAAATTAAAATAAAACAGGCTCATTTGTTTACCTCCCAAAGTCACTGCTGGTGATTACATTTGGGGAAGTGTTGCTGTACATTACTTTGTTTGGCAGCAGTTTCTCAGTTTCTTTTTTATTGAGTTATAATTAACATACAATATTGTATTCCTTTCAGATGTACAACATAGTAATTCAATATACGGATACATTACGAGATGATCACCAAAATAAGTCCAATTACCATCCATCAATACACAAACTTGTTGCAATGTTATTGACTGTATTCCTTATGTGTACACTATATCCCTGTGACATTTATTTTACAGCTGGAAATTTGTACCTCTTAATTCCCTTTATTTATTTCATCTGTCCCTTCTTCTTCTCCTTTGAAGACCACCAGTTTGTTCTCTGTAACTACAATTTTGTTTCTTCTTTGTTTTGTTTGTTTTGTTTTGTTTTTTATATTCTGCATGTAAGTGAAATCATATGGTACTTGTTTTTGTCTGTCTATCTTAGTTCACTTAGAAAATACCTTCTAGGTCCATCCATGTTGTTGCAAATGACAATATTTTTTATGGCTGAGTAATATTCCATTGCATATATATACCACAATTGCTTTATCCATTCATCTGTCAATTAGCACTTAAGTTGCTTCCATACCTTGGCTATTGTAAATAGCTCTGCAATGAACATTGATGTATGTATGTCTTTTTGAATTAGTGTTTTTGTTTCTTTTGGTTATACACCCAGGAGTGGAATTGTTGGGTCATATGGTAGTTCTTTTTTTAGTTTTTTGAGAAACCTCCATACTGTTTTCTGTAGTGGCTGCACCAAGTTACATTCCCACCAACAATGTACAAGGGTTCCCTTTTTTCCACATCCTCACCAACATTTGTTAGCTGTGTTCTTTTTGATGATAGCCATTCTGACAGGTGTGAGGTGATATTTCATTGTGTTTTTGATTTGCATAACCCTGATGATTAGTGATGTTGAGCATCTTTTCAGGTACCTGTTGTCCATCTGCACGTCTTCCTTGGAAAAATGTCTATTAAGTTCTTCTGCCACATTTTAATCAGGTTGCTTGTTTTTTTCATGTTGAGTTGTATGAGCTGTTTATATATGTTGGATATTAACCCCTTATAATATAATATGCTATAATAATTAGGGGTATACATTTTTTCCAGAAAATTACTTTGCAATGATAGAATAATGACCACCTTGGCCACTCTTACATACTAGTTATGGATTAATTACATCCATAGTTACATAAAAGTACAATAAAAGATAAACCTGAGTTGGACATCAGTCCCCTCCATTTAGTGCTTCTAAGGTGGGATCCTCATGGAGATGGGGCCTGTGCTAACTTAGAAACTAAAGAATTTCCCAGTCAAAAGGGCCACTACCTACTTTTCTCCATCTATAACCCCATCCCTATCAAAGTATCCTTTCATTTCCACCTATTTCATGAGATATTTCTTTCCTTTCTTCAAAAAAACCATAGCAATTTAAGCCTCTCTTATGCCTCTTACTGTGTTATGAATTGTTTAGGCAGTTATGTTGATATCTTATCTTCTCTTATCTCCTCTACCAGATTATCAGAATATGGGGGGAAGTACCTTGTCATACTCATGTATTGACCCCTCCCATTATTATCTATTTCAGTGATACAGTATGCAGCATGTAGATGACTGATAAATGTCTCTCAACTGTATTTGAATAAATGACTGCTCTATCTAGCTAAATGGAACACCTGAAAGTACAAATGAAGGTGTAGTAATATTTATGTCCCCCAAAACTTAGTGATTTAAAACAACATTTATCATTTATTTTGCTCATAAATCTCTAATTTGCGGAGGGTTTGAGGATACCTTGTCTCTGTTCCATACAATGTCAACTGAGCAGCTTGACTAGGTGGAAGGACCCACTTCTAAGATGGCTCATTCATGGCTGACAAGATGGTGCTGGTTGGTGGCTAAGAACTGATCTAGAACGGTAGACTGGGAGCCTCATTTTTCTCCATGTGGCCCTCTTCATGGAGTTCCTCACAACATGGTAACTGGGTTCAAAGAGTAGATATTCTAAAATTTAGGAAGTGGGAGCTGGTAGTCTTTTATGGTGTAGCACCATTATGATGTATTTTATTGGTCAAGTGGCCATAATTGGGACCACAAGCAGTTATAATTGCGATATTCAAGGGGATAAGACATAGACCACGCATCTCATTGGGAAAAGGCTCAAAATATTTTTGGTTATCTTTAATTTTATAGTGTTCCCTTTGATCATAAATTATTTACATCCTTACCATTTGCAAAATATACTCACCTTCTTCCCAAGGCCACTCAAAAATCTCATCCAATTACAGCATCTGGCTAGCTCTCTCAAGGTCCAGGATCTTGTGATCTAAATCAGATCCACATACATATGAGTTGTTTTCAGTGAAGTTTCTTCCTATCTGAAGTTCTAAAGGAACTAAAGATGCAGGTTATCTGCTCCTGGCACACCCAAAATGCAATGGAGAGATAGGCTTAGGATAATTGCAATAGACACTCCCTTTTGAAAAAGGGGGAGATGAAGCACATAGCAGTCATTGGTCCATAGGAATTCTCAAATCCAGCTGGGCACATGTTGACCCTGATTAGGACCTGGTCCTATGTCCTGGAAGTGATTCTCCACCTCTCTTAGTTCTAACCTGTGGAGTCTTTTTCCCATTCTCTGATCATTCTTCCTTATCCATAAGACACAGCCAATATTTGCAGATGAAAATTTTCTCAGTCTCATTACTCTGTGCAAGAAGTTTGGGGGTCCTAATATCTCTTTCCATTTTTATTGTCTCTGTCAAATTTAGCACAAATTGATATGATTCCTTTAAAGAAAAACTTTGTGTGTCTTTTATGTATCAATTTATAAAATTAATTTCATTAGATTAAAGTCAAAACCACATTCCTTTCTTTATTATGTGCTGCCTATGAGGATGATGTATGACAATTCCACTAAGATTCTTAAAAATGTCTATTGTTTAACTTAGAGAATTTATGACTTTAGGATACCTAGAAACCCTACTTGGCATAGACTTTAATATTTCTGAGTTATAACAGAGTCCTTTTTTTTTAAATCTAGTTGTTATTTTTTATTTCAATTTTCTGAATTTTATTTTAATACAACAATTTCTTATTTGTTATCTATTTTATACATATTAGTGTATATATGTCAATCCCAATCTCCCAATTCATCCCACAACCATCCCCGCCCCACTTTCTCCCCTTGGTTTCCATACATTTGTTCTCTACATCTATGTCTCTATTTCTGCCTTGCAAACTGGTTCATCTGTACAGATTTCTAGATTCCACATATAACATATTTGTTTTTGTCTTTCAGACTTACTTCACTCTGTATGACAGTCTCTGGGTCCATCCATGTATCTCCAATGACACAATTTCTTTCCTTTTTATGGCTGAGTAATATTCCATTGTATATATGTACCACAAATTGTTTATCCATTCATCTGTTGATGGAAACTTAAATTGCTTCCATGACCTGGCAATTGTAAATAGTGCTGCAATGAACACTGGGGTGTATGGCTTTTTTTGAATTATGGTTTTCTCTGGGTATATGCCTGGTAGTGGGATTGCTGAGTCATATGGTATTTCTATTTTTAGTTTTTTAAGGAACCTCCGTACTGTTCTCCATAGTGGCTGTATCAGTTTACATTCCCACCAACAGTGCAAGAGGGTTCCCTTTTCTCCAAACCTTCTCCACCATTTATAGTTTGTAGATTTTCTGATGATGGCCATTCTGACCATTGTGTGGTGATACCTCATTGTAGGTTTGATTTGCATTTTTCTAATAATTAGTGATGTTGAGCAGCTTTTCATGGGGCTCTTGGCCATCTGTATGCCTTCTTTGGAGAAATGTCTATTTATGTCTTCTGCCCATTTTCTTTTTTTTTCCCCTTAGATTATTTATTTATTTATTTATTTATTTATTTATTTATTTATTTTTGTCTGTGTTGGGTCTTAGTTTCTGTGTGACGGCTTTCTCTAGTTGCGGCAAGCGGTGGCCACTCTTCATTGCAGTGCACGGGCCTCTCACTATCGCGGCCTCTCTTTTTGCGGAGCACAGGCTCCAGACGTGCAGGCTTAGTAGTTGTGTCACACAGGCTTAGTTGCCCCACGGCATGTGGGATCTTCCCAGACCAGGGCTCGAACCCGTGTCACCTGCATTGGCAGGCAGATTCTCAACCATTGCGCCACCAGAGAATCCCTTCTGCCAATTTTTTGATTGGGTTGTTTGTTTTTTTTAATATTGAGCTGCAGGAGCTGTGTATATATTTTGGAGGTTAATCCTTTGTCCGTTGCTTCATTTACTAATATTTTCTCCCATTCTGAGGGTTGTCTTTTTGTCTTGTTTATAGTCTCCTTGGCTGTGCAAAAGATTTATTTTAAGTTTCATTAGGTCCCATTTGTTTATTTTAGTTTTTATTTCCATTACTCTAGGAGGTGGGTCAAAAAAGATCTTGCTGTGATTTATGTCAAAGAGTGTTCTTCCTATGTTTTCCTCTAAGAGTTTTAGAGTGTCCAGTTTTACATGTAGGTTTTTAATCAATTCTGAATTTATTTTTGTGTATGGTGTTAAGAAGTGTTCTAATTTCATTCTTTTACATGTAGCTGTCCAGTTTTCCCTGCATCACTTATTGAAGAGGGTGTCTTTTCTCCATTGTATATCCTTGCCTCCTTTGTCATAGATTAGTTGACCATAGGTGCGTGAGTTTATCTCTGGGCTTTCTATCCTGTTCCATTTATCTATATTTCTGTTTTTGTGCCAGTACCATATTGTCTTGATTACTATAGCTTTGTAGTATAGTATGAAGTCAGGGAGTGTGATTCCTCTAGCTCCATTTTTTTCCCTTAAGATTGTTTTGGCTATTTGGGGTCTTATGTTTCTCCATACAAATTTTAAGATTTTTTTTCTAGTTCTGTAAATAGTGCCATTGGTGATATGATATGGATTGCACTGAATCTGTAGATTGCATTGGGTAGTATAGTCATTTTCACAATATTGATTCTTCCAATCCAAGATCATAGTATATGTCTCCATCTGTTTATGTAATCTTTCATTTATTTCATTGGTGGAAGCTCACCCTCCCTTTTTTAATTTATCATAACACTGGAAGTTCTATCCATAGCAATCAGACAAGGAAAAGAAATACAAGGCATCCAAGTTGGAAAGGAAGAAATAAAACTGTAATTAATTGCAGATGATGTTATACTATATATATACACACATATATGAAAGCTTAAAGACTCACCAAAAAACTGTTAAAACTAACAAAAGAATTAATTAAAATTTCAGGCTACAAAATTAATATAAAGAAAGATGTTTCATTTCTATACACTAATAAACTATCAGAAAAAGAAATTAAGAAAACATCCCATTTACAATTTCATCACACAGAATAAAATACCTAAGAATAAATTTAACCAAGAGGGTGAAATATCTTTACTCTGAAATCTACAAGACATTGATGAAAGGAAGTAAAGATGACACAAATATAGGCATACTTAAGAGACACTGCAGATTCAGTTCCAGACCACCTCAATAAAGCAAATAGAGCAATAAAACCAGTGAGATAATTTTTTTGGTTTCCCAGTGCATATAATAGTTATGTTCAGTATACTGTAATCTATTAAGTGTGCAATAGCATCATGTGTAAAAAATGTACATCTCTTAATTTAATATACTTTATTCCTAAAAGATGGTAACTATTATCTGAGCCTTCACTGAGTCATAAACTTTTTGCTAGTGGAATGTTTGAAACATTTGAGAATTAATAAATGTGGCACAGAGACGCAAAGTAGGCAACTGCTGTTAGAAAAATGATGGTGATAGCCTTGCCCAAAGCAGGGTTGCAACAGATTTTAAACTTGTAAATAATGCAATATCCGTGAAGCACAATAAAGGCAAAACACAATAAAACAAGGTATGTCTATGATTGGAAAGATATACCTTGCTCATGAATTGGAAGAATTAATATTGTTAAAATATTCAAAATACCCAAAACAATCTACAGATTCTATTCAATTCCTATTAAAATACCAATAACATTTTCCACAGAACTGGAAGAAATAATACTGGAACAAAAAAAATTGTATTAAATGATAAAAAACCCTGACTAGCAAAGGCAAACTTGAGAAAGAATAACAAAACTTAAGGTATCCTGCACCTTGACTTCAAACTATACTACCAAGTTATCATAATCAAATAATATGGTACTGGCCAAAGAACAGACAGATAGATCAAAGGAACGGAATAGAGAGCCCATAAATAAATCTATGCATATATGGTCAATTAATCTACGGCAAAGGAATCAAGAATATACAATGAGAAAAGACAATCTCTTCAATAATGTATGGAAAAAACTGGACAGCTACATGCAAAGAATGAATCTGGACCACTATCTTATACCACATATGAACTCACAAAGGATTAAAGACTTGAATGTAAAACCTGAAACCATAAAACTCTTAGAAGAAAGCATTGCGAGTCAGATTTTGTCATAAATCTTAGCAGTACTTTTAAAAATCTATCACCTCAATAAAAACAAAAATAAACAAATAGGACTATGTCAAACTAAAAAGCTTTTGCACAGTGAAGGAAACTATCAACAAAACAAAAAGACAACATACTTAATGGGAGAAGATATTTGTAAATCATATATCTTATAAGGGGTTCCTATATAGAATATAGAAAGAACACATACAACATAATAAAAAAACCCCACAAGCTGATTGAAAAATGGGCAGAGGACTTTAAGAGACATTTTCATTTCTGGTCAACAGGCACATGAAAAAGTGCTCAACACCTCTAATCATTAAGAAAACACAAATTAAAACCACAATGAGATATCACCTCACCCCTGTTAGAATGGCTATTATGAAAGAAGGCAAAAAATAAACAAGTGTTGGTAAGAATGTAGAGAAAAAGAAATCCTCATTCACTGTTGGTGGGAATGTAAATTTGTGCAGCTACTATGGAAAACCCCAAAACATGTAGTGTGGATTGAAGGGCCAACAAGGTGAAAATTCAGTGGGTTTGCCAATCAGTCTTTTTCAGAAGTTTAAGTCGCTCTGTGTCCAAATGACTGAGGAGGCAGGTAAAATTTTGCAGGAAAAATATTTCTTACAGGTCAAGTTTGAGGTTCTTTACAACTCTTAAAAATCTGTGGATCCTAGACAAATTTAAGCCAATCAAGTTTCCCGAGCTAAAAGGGTCCTTGAACTCACTTCCAAGTTTTGGATAAGGTGGGATGGGTCATGACATTTCATTGGTGAAGAGACAGTGAAGAGCTTCTATAAGTGCAAGCAGTAGGCACTCAATAACTATTGAACGAATGAACAAATGCTTAAACACATAAGTAAGTCAAAATATACTTGTCTTTTTAGATTTATTTTTAATGTTTATTACTTTGCTAAAATAACAGCACTAAAAAAAAAAAAGAGTAATACCATGGGCTACTCATTTCCTTTACTTTCCTCTGCTTAGTTTAGCATCTTTATGTACTGTGACCACCTCTCAGATAGTATAGGACTGCACACAGTAGCAGCCCACAGGCAACCCTTAGATACAAGCTCAGTAGAGCAGCTGCTTTTTACTTCAGTGGGAGGTCCTCTGTTGTCCTCAGGTCTGCAGAAATCTTACCTTTGGATCCAAGGTGTGTGTTCTATGCTTTTGGGGTAGAATTTTAGGATATTTGTTGTATTTACTGTTGTTAGGAATTTGGGGCAATCAGAGCTAAATTTTCACCTTTTCATTCCTACCTTTTCACTCTACTGTCCACCAATAAAGGCAGGACCTTGCCTTTTGAGCCTCTTGATTTTCAGTAATCTTGATTTTAAAATACTTTTTTCCACTCAGGCTTTTTTTTTGGAGGCATGAGCCATTTGCAGGAGGAGTCTTTACAGTATTAGTGTGGAGTGGCTTGTGGAGAATAGTGGAAAAATAGTGAAAAAACTGGTGAAATCTGAACAAATCTGTACTTTAATGATAAAGTACCAATGTTAATTTCTTAATTTTGGCAAATTTATCACTGTTATGTAATGTGTTAATAAGGTGTTAACTTTAGGGGAAACTGGGTAGAATTTTCTATACTATCTTGCACCTTTTCTTTAAACCAAAAATTATTGAAAAAAAGTTTAAAATTCCTAGTAAAGTCTATAAAAAAAGTAGCCAGAGTTAATAAAGTATATGAACTGGTAAGAAGGCCTACACAAGTGTGTGCCACATGAAATAGCACTTACTCAGTGGGCCTATACATTATGGTGTAAACTAAGAACAACTAAAAATAAATTCCCTGAGGTAAGAGCAGTGAAAGAAAAATATTAATTAGAAATAGATGGAAGAGATGTTGAATTAATAGGAATAAAATATATAAAAGCTGAAATTCAGTATTAAATCTTCTATTCAAATATTTTTCATTGAAAGCCTTCATGAGCCTGTTAAGAAGTGTGAACTATCCTGACTGGAGATGATCAGAGAAAAGGTACTCAGGCTAATGAGAAACCAGCCTATGCAATGGCCACTTCACCTTCTGCTGTACTTCAAAATAGTGCAAAGAATTAGGAAATAGTGATCTTTAACCATAGAATATAAGCTATCATGGACTGGGTAGTGTGGATGGAGAAGGGTAGGGTGTCATGATGGAGCCTTCAGACTCCCTAAATGAAGCACTGCAGTCAGCATGCAAGTGCATCAGGGGTTCCAGCCTGGGCTGAACAATGTCTTCAGGATTCAGATGAGGGGGAGGTCTGAGCTGGACACATTTAAAACACAAAAAGCCATAGGGATGTGGATAAAAATGGAAAGTTATTATTTTCAGTTTAAACACTAGGAATGCTGTTTCCAAATTTAAACTAATGTAAACTAAATGCTGTACCATTAAAGCACAGAATAGAATATTTCCATCATACAAATAGTTTTGTTAGACAGCACTACTCTAAGATGAGGTTAGCATAACTCAAAACTCCTTAAGATACATAACAAAAATGTAATTAAATTGGGGAGAAAGACATGGATTTCCATTTGGAATTAGCACTTTGAGGGCCTCAGAGCATACAGTACTACTTTGGAGCATGTGGACCCAGTTCATGTCAATAGCCATGAGTGTAATGGCCCATGACACAGAAGACAGGGCCAAGAAACTTGTACACAGGTTTTCAAAAAGTGGGAGCTAAATGGACTCATCGGTAAGTTCATGGAAGTTTCACAAAGGTGCTCTTAGAGATAATTATTTAAGACTTTGGGGAATCTGAGATAATTATTTAAGACTTTGGGGAAGCGGAAGGTAATCTAATAAGAGGTAAGGGCAATGATAAAAGCAATGTAGATTAGAACAGCCAAAGAGACCTTTTTGCACCCTGTTATTGTGGTTATCTGGGACAACACTGGCTTCATAAATTCACACGAATGGAATTGTTATCTAAATGGAAATCTCTCTGAAAAAGAATGAGACCTCAGAGAGAAAATGTCACTGAGCTTTAGAATTAGATTTGGAAGGAAAAGAGCTGGAATATATAAACCTCCTGGAAATTAACCATAGGCAGGAGTTGGCTGTGTGGGCAGAGTTGGAAGATTAAACAATTGCTGAGTAGATGAATGAAGCTTAGAAATGGCCCAACTGTGTGATCACATTGGACTGCCTGGGCACTTTCTCTCCTTTTCCCTGCATCTTTGAAGAAAGAGTGACACGCTCAAATTGAAAGATGAGATTTTATAACACAATGGTTGGTTGGTTAGCTATTGAATGCTTGTAGATATAACAGGAGTTGATATTATTTCTGTTAACATTTTATTAAGTTGGCACTGCTTATTCTAATATCATTAAAGTTGTAAATCAGACTTCTTTGGAGGAAATACAAGAAGGTCACCCTGATGATTACAGAGTTTTCAATAGTATCAGATTGAACCACTTCCCTACATTTATACAAATTTATTTAAAAATACTATTTTAAATCAATTCTAGGTGATTTACCCCTATCATTTTCATACTTAGGAAGATTACGTTGTCTAAAGCCACATCTCTTGTCATACGTTTCCAGTTAATTTTTCAGTTTTGGCAAGATCGTTAACAAAAGGGGATCTGTGACTGTGATTGTGGGTCAGGCCCAGAGTAAAGCAAAGGAAGGGGAATTTCTTCTTAAAAGAGACCTGGCCACAAAGAGTAAGCACTTTTAGTCAAAACTGGTTAGGCACTAATGAAATTTATCAAGCAAAGAGGAAGTACTCATACCATAATGTGTACCAAAAAATTAAATTAAAGTTAGATAATTTTTCCCTTGGAATGTATCTACTGCATGATTTAAATTTAGAAGAAATCTCAGTGATTTTGCTAATTATTGTGGCATTGTTACCAGAAATTTCTTTCTGCTTTGCTCAGTTCATTGCTGTGACTTGTGGCTTCAGTAAACTCAAAAATTGAAAACTGGTGTTCAGTTATTTTCATCTACATAACAGTTCAATTTCTTGTGTAATACTGAAATTATTTTCTTCTCTCAATTGTTTTTGCTTTATTTTATTTTGTAAATGATTATAAAATTCTTCAAAGTAGTACAGTTACTTGCAGTACGTTTGGCATATATCATTTGAATCTTTTGACCATATATTATGTTTTTTGTAGGGTAGTATGTATTCTCTTTACTATCTATCCTTGTCCATAGTCCATAATGGTATTATGAAACCAAAGTAGAATTACAAGCATTTTATAGCTTAAAATGTATTTGTAGAGAAGAAGAAATATTGAAAATAAGTAACCTAGACATTCACTCAGGAAGAAAGTAAAATCAAAAAATGAGTAACACAGGAAGTAAATATAAAGGTTGTATCGTTAAAATAGAAATTAAAACAAATGTAAGAGAAACGACCAAATGAAACACAGACAGGTTTTTTGAAAAAAAAAAAAAAATAACATAAAAGTAAACTCAAGAAGGAACAATAAACAAGATAATACACAAATAAAGAACACTGGGATTTAAAGAGTGGTTGTTAATGGATGTAGTAAAAAGTGAAAATAAGAGAAAACTATATACAACTTCATTTCAGGTCATTTGAAATCAAAATAAGGTGGAAATTTTTATTAAAAATTATAAATGAGTCAAATAAGACCCAAAAGAAAAAATCTTAAGGATACCAGTTACCATAAAAATGGAAACTGTTGGCAAATTTGCTGACTAATCCAAAAGGCCTCAGGCTCTTAATGACGATCAGTTTCAAGATATATAAAATAATGGAAAACAAGTGGAGTCATTTTATGAGGCTAGAATATCACAACACAAAAACTCAGCAACCCGACAAAAATACTTGAAGATAAACAAAGCAAACAAATAAACCAAACACACAATAGCTATTTTCCAACTGCACTTAAGTATTGAAGAAAACTTACATATACCATATAGAGTTTTTACCAGGAGTGTAAGAATAATTTAACATTAGAAAATCCATTAATGTGGTTGTCTATATTAACAGATTAAAGGGGAAACAATGAACCATCTGATCATCTCACTACTTGCTGAATAAAACTCTCAATAAAATTACACATACATTGGTGAAAGAACGTTAACGTTAACGTTAACATTAACGTTATTGAGTTTTGAATAAAAGAGAACTTCCTTTGTATGGTTTAGTTTAGCCATAACCAACATGTAGTAAGTATATATAGTACCAAAAATTTGAAGATTTTCCATTACGATTAGGAAAAAGACAACGGTGTCTGCTATTGTCATTGCTATTCAAAGTGGTACTAAAGTGGTACATTCAGTGAATAAATACCAAAAAAACATATAAAGAAAGATGAGATTGTCATTATTTGCACATGATATGATTTTCTCTACAGAAAAATAGAGAAATTAACTTAAAAGGAAATAATTCAGCAATTTAGCTGGACAAAATATCAACATGCTAAATCAATATAATAGTAAAACAAAATTTTCCATTAAATGCCACTTATCCAAAATGATATTCAGCAAAAACAAAATAAAACAGTATAAACAGAAAAACACTCTATTGGCAGGAAAAACAAGATAATTGTTTATGACATATGTAGATGTAAAATGAATACAGGTATTACATTTTTGTTAATTTTGTTCCTTTTTCTCATTATTTTTTGATGCCACCATGAATGAATAAAATGTTTCTCCATTTATTTAGATCATTAATTTCTCTCAACAATCTTCTTTAGTTTTCAGTGTACATGTCTTGCATTTCCTTTATTAAATTTGTTGATATGTATTTTATTGTTTTTGAGGCTTTTGTGAATGAAATTGCTTTCCTAATTTCATTTTTAATTATCTGTTGTTAGGATATAGAAGTATAATTGATTTTGGCATATTTATCTTGTGTCCTGCTAGGAATTTATTGTACTTTTCAATGTGAGAATTTCCACTTAGTTTTTTAAAAAATATTTTCTATTTCTTTAATGATAACTCTCTATTTGATGCATCATGATTGACATACTTTAATTTTTGATTCTTGAACATGTGCTCTATTCCTTGAAAATATTTAATGTTCATTGCTTTCCAGCTTTGAGGTTTTTTGGTTATGTCGGTTATGTCTAACACTTGAACAACATCAAAGACAGTTTGTATTGAGTTCCTTTCTCCCTGTGCATAGTCACACTTCCATCTTTCTTTTAATACCTTCTTTTTTGTTGTTGAAAAATGGATATTATAGATGACATGTTGATTCTGATATCCCCATGTTATTGTTGTTGTTCTTTGCTTCTTTGTATTGTTTGTTTGTTTAGTCACTTGGTTGGGCTAATCTGTCAGTCTGACTCTCCCACAGTATTCAGTCACCGGTGTCTCTGCTAATTATCTTTTTGGTAATTCTTGTTTTCCTTTTTAAGCCTGGTTTCTTAGGGATCACTCCTGTGTAAGCATAGCTTAATAAGGTCATGCTCAAACACTTTGAGCCAATAAGGCTTCTATCCTTTGCCAGTGGATCTTTGTTTGAGTTGGGGAGAGTGTTCAAAGTTCAGGAAGTTTCAAGTCAGCCCTGACTTTTACTTTCCCATCCACCTTCTTATTTCTCCTTGCAGCATGTGCACAAGCCACATCTTCATCCAGGGACCTGCAGAAATCTGGGATTGGTTGTTTCTGGTCTCTTGTGAGCGTGCATGCAGCCTTGCTCCTGTGTGCATTCTTCCAGACAGGCAGGGATGTGTGACAGATTATCCATGCCCACTAAACTCTCCCTCTAAATTTTCTGGTTGTTCTGCAGGTATGTTGCTTCATCCAGTGTTAAACCCTCAGGATAACTGGGAAGTTAAACTTTTCCATTTGGTTGCCTTTGAGTTTGCAATTATTTTCAGTGATGCCTTTGGGTTTGGCTATTTTCCCTACTTCTCTCTAAATCACATTAGCCACCTTTAGCAGGGAAGCTTCTGACTTTCATGGCCTTCCCTGCCCTAGTAGAACTTCACTGAAGGTACTGGGCATAGGAAAAAGATGGGGGCAGCCCAGCTTAGAACCACAGCTGTTCTTACCCCACTTATTAATTTGTGATATACCTTTGATCAATTTCCAGAGTCTCGATATGGCTGTTTTTGAAAATATTCTCAGTTTTCATTGTTTTGGGGGAGAGAATTAGCCAAGGTCTTTACTCCACCACTGTGGAAGTTCCTCATACTAGAGAAATTAGGGAATCAGAATTACTGCAGCACCTCAGTGTGCATAGTGTTAGGATGAATTCTGAATATTCCCACTTACCTAAGGGCTTGGTGTCATTCACAGAAGCAAAAAATTTCAACAGAGGCATTGGAGGCCTCCTGAATGGTGGTGGGTGTAACATAAGTGAATTATTCAAGTTTTAGCTCATGTCTGCTCTACATGGGGGTGGGTAGGGGAGGAAGTCCCTATGCTACCCAGATGTTACATAAAAGGCTGTTATTCTGAGAGTGCTGGCTGACCGGCACATAGACACCTGGCACTTTAATGAATTGATAGAACAATGAGCTCTGACATGTTCATTACTGAGTTTGAGACTTGCAGATGCTGCAGACTATTATGAGTGGACTGCATCATTATTAGATGATCAGCCTCCTGAATATGCTACCTTGTTTTAAACATGGTACACCATTTACCATGAAATTAATTTCATTAGATTAAAGTCAAAACCACATTCCTTTCTTTATTATGTGTTGCCTATGAGGATGATGTATGACAATTCCATTAAGATTCTTAAAAATATCTATTGTTTAACTTAGAGAATTTATGCCTTTAGGATACTTAGAAACCTTACTTGGTTAGACTTTAATATTTCTGAGTTATAACAAAGAGTCCTTTTTTTTAAAATCTGGTTTTTATTTTTAATTTCATTTTTTTGAATTTTATTTTAAGGCAGCAAGTTCTTATTTGTTATCTATTTTCTACGTATTAGCATATATATGTCAGTCCCAATCTTCCAATTCATCCCACCACCACCCCCGTCCCACTTTCTCTCCTTGGTTTCCATACATTTGTTCTCTACATCTATGTCTCTCTTTCTGCCTTGCAAACTGTTTCATCTGTACAAATTTCTAGATTCCACATATAAGATATTTGTTTTTGTCTTTCAGACTTACTTCACTCTGTATGACAGTCTCTAGGTCCATCCATGTCTCTACAAATGACACAATTTCTTTCCTTTTTATGGCTGAGTAATATTCCATTTTATATTTGTACCACCTATTGTTTATCCATTCATCTGTTGATGGACACTTAGGTTGCTTCCAGGACCTGGTTACTGTAAATAGTGTTGCAATGAACACTGGGGTGCATGGCTTTTTTTGAAATATGGTTTTCACTGGGTATATGCCCAGTAGTGGGATTGCTGAGTCATATGGTAGTTTTATTTTTAGTTTTTTAAGGAACCTCCATACTGTTCTCCATAGTGGCAGTATCCGTTTACATCCCCACCAACAGTGCAAGAGGGTTCCCTTTTCTCCACACCTTCTCCACCATTTATAGTTTGTAGATTTTCTGATGATGGCCATTCTGATCATTGTGCGGTGATACCTCATTGTAGGTTTGATTTGCATTTTTCTAATAATTAGTGATGTTGAGCAGCTTTTCATGGGGCTCTTGGCCATCTGTATGTCTTCTTTGGAGAAATGTCTATTTACGTCTTCTGCCCCTTTTTTTTTCCCCCTAGATTATTTATTTATTTATTTATTTTTGGCTGTGTTGGGTCTTAGTTTCTGTGCAAGGGTTTCTCTAGTTGTGGCAAGTGGAGGCCACTCTTCAGTGTGGTATGTGGGGCTCTCACTATTGCGGCCTCTCTTGTTGCAGAGCACAGACTCCAGACCCGCAGGCTCAGTAGTTGTGGCACACAGGCCTAGTTGCTCCGCAGCATGTGGGATATTCCCAGACCAGGGCTCGAACCCATGTCCCCTGCATTGGCAGGCAGATTCTCAACCACTGTGCCCCCAGAGAAGCCCTTCTGCCCCTTTTTTGATTAGGTTGTTTTTTTTTTTTTTTAATATTGAGCTGCAGGAGCTGTGTATATATTTTGGAGGTTAATCCTTTGTCCGTTGCTTCATTTACTAATATTTTCTCCCATTCTGAGGGTTGTCTTTTTGTCTTGTTTATAGTCTCTTTGGCTGTGCAAAAGATTTTAAGTTTCATTAGGTCCAATTTGTTTATTTTAGTTTTTATTTCCATTACTCTAGGAGGTGGGTCAAAAAAGATCTTGCTGTGATTTATGATGTCAAAGAGTGTTCTTTTTATGGTTTTCCTCTAAGAGTTTTATAGTGTCCAGTTTTACATGTAGATTTTTAATCCATTTTGAGTTTATTTTTGTGTATGGTGTTAGGGAGTGTTCTAATTTCATTCTTTTACATGTAGCTGTCCAGTTTTCCCAGCATCACTTATTGAAGAGACTGTCTTTTGTCCATTGTATATCCTTGCCTCCTTTGTCATAGATTAGTTGACCATAGGTGCATGAGTTTATCTCTGGGCTTTCTATCCTGCTCCATTTATCTATATTTCTGCTTTTGTGCCAGTACCATATTGTCTTGATTATTGTAGCTTTGTAGCATAGTATGAAGTCAGGGAGTGTGATTCCTCTAGCTCCATTTTTTTCCCTTAAGATTGTTTTGGCTATTTGGGGTCTTATGTGTCTCCATACAAATTTTAATATTTTTTGTTCTAGTTCTGTAAATAATGCCATTGGTGATTTGATAGGTATTGCACTGAATCTGTAGATTGCATTGGGTGATATAATCATTTTCACAATATTGATTTTTCCAATCCAAGAACATGGTATATGTCTCCATCTGTTTATGCAATCTTTCATTTCTTTCATTGGTGGAAGCTCACCCTCACTTTTTTTATTTATCATACCATTGGAAGTTCTAGCCATAGCAATCAGACAAGGAAAAGAAATACAAGGCATCCAAGTTGGAAAGGAAGAAATAAAACTGTAATTAATTGCAGATGATGTTATACTATATATATACACACATATATGAAAGCTTAAAGACTCACCAAAAAACTGTTAAAACTAACAAAAGAATTAATTAAAATTTCAGGCTACAAAATAAATATAAAGAAAGATGTTTCATTTCTATACACTAATAACAAACTATCAGAAAAAGAAATTAAGAAAACATCCCATTTACAATTGCATCACAAAGAATAAAATACCTAGGAATAAATTTAACGGAGAGGGTGAAATATCTTTGCTCTGAAATCTACAAGACATTGATGAAAGGAAGTAAAGATGACACAAATATAGGTATACCTCAGAGATACTGCAGGTTCAGTGCCAGACCACCTCAATAAAGCAAATAGAGCAAGAAAACCAGTGAGATAATTTTTTTGGTTTCCCAGTGCATATAATAGTTATTTTTACAGTATACTGTAATCTATTAAGTGTGCAATAGCATCATGTGTAAAAAATGTACATCTCTTAATTTAATATACTTTATTCCTAAAAGATGGTAACTATTATCTGAGCCTTCACTGAATCGTAATCTTTTTGCTACTGGAGTGTTTGAAACGTTTGAGAATTAATAAATGTGACACAGAGACACAAAGTAGGCAACTGCTGTTAGAAAAATGATGGTGATAGCCTTGCCCAAAGCAGGGTTGCAACAGATTTTAAACTTGTAAATAATGCAATATCCGTGAAGCACAGTAAAGGCAAAACACAATAAAACAAGGTATGTCTATGATTGGAAAGATATACCTTGCTCATGAATTGGAAGAATTAATATTGTTAAAATGTTCAAAATACCCAAAACAATCTACAGATTCTATTCAATTCCTATTAAAATACCAATAACATTTTCCACGGAACTGGAAGAAATAATACTGGAACAAAAAAATTTGTATAAAACGACAAAAATCCTGAATAGCAAAGACAAACTTGAGAAAGAATAACAAAACTTAAGGTATCATGCACTTAGCCTTCAAACTATACTACAAAGTTATCATAATCAAATAATACGGTACTGGCCCAAGAACAGACAGATAGATCAAAGGAACAGAATAGAGAGCCCATAAATAAACCTATGCATATATGGTCAATATATCTATGGCAAAGGAATCAAGAATATACAATGAGAAAAGACAATCTCTTCAATAATGTATGGGAAAAACTGGACAGTTACATGCAAAGAATGAATCTGGACCACTATCTTATACTACATATGAACTCACAAAGGATTAAAGACTTGAATGTAAAACCTGAAACCATAAAACTCTTAGAAGAAAGCATTGGGAGTCAGATTTTGTCATAAATCTTAGCAGTACTTTTAAAAATCTATCATCTCAATAAAAGCAAAAATAAACAAATGGGACTACGTCAAACTAAAAAGCTTTTGCACAGTGAAGGAAACTATCAACAAAACAAAAAGGCAACATACTTAATGGGAGAAGATATTTGTAAATCATATATCTTATAAGGGGTTCCTATACAGAATATAGAAAGAATACATACATCATAATAAAAAAACCCACAATCTGATTGAAAAATGGGCAGAGGACTTTAAGAGACATTTTCATTTCTGGTCAACAGGCACATGAAAAAGTGCTCAACATCTCTAATCATTAAGGAAACACAAATTAAAACCACAATGAGATATCACCTCACCCCTGTTAGAATGGCTATTATGAAAGAAGGCAAAAAATAAACAAGTGTTGGTAAGAATGTAGAGAAAAAGAAATCCTCATTCACTGTTGGTGGGAATGTAAATTTGTGCAGCTACTATGGAAAACTGTATGGAAGTTGCTCAAAAAAAAAATAAAAATAGAACTACCATAGTATCCAGGAACCCACTTCTGGGTATTTACCTGAGGAAAACAAAACACTGATTCAGAGATATATTTACACTAATGTTCATTGCAGCATTATTTGCACAAACCAAGATATGAAAGCAACTTAAGTGTTAATTGATAGATTAACGGATAAAGTCATGGGGATCTAACACACAGAATAGGGAATACAATCAGTAATATTGTAATAACTTTAGATGGTGACAGACGGTAACTAGACTTATCATGGTGAGCATATCATAATGTGTAAAACTGTCAAATCACTATATTCTATACTTTAAAATAATAAAACATTGAATGTCAATTATAATTCCAAAAAAATTAAAAAATGGAAAAAAGATGGAAAATCTTTGCAGAGAAAAAATTGCCAACAAAGTAATAACAAATAAAATGATAGCAGTTTCCTCAACAATAGGTGCAAGAAAACTACAGAATATAACTTGACACTAGAATTTGAAATCCAGATATATCTGGACATACACCTGCTATTCAGATATAAAGATCATATGAATTCCACTATATGACTGTTAAAAGATACTGGGAGTGTGGGATTAGCAGATGCAAACTATTATATATAGGATGGATAAACAACAATGTCCTACTGTATAGCACAGGGAACTATATTCAATAAGCTGTGATAAGTCTTAACGGAAAAAAATATGAAAAAGACTATATATTGTATGTATATATATATGTATAGCTGAGTTGCTTTGCTATACATCAGAAATTAAACACAACATTGTAAATCAACTATACTTCAATAAATTTTTTAAAAAGATAGACAACAGCAAAAAGAATAGTAAATCTATAAAAACAATATCATAAAAAATGGAACCCCAAAACATGCAGTGTGGATCGAAGGGCCAATAAGGCAAAAATTCAGTGGGTTTGCCAATCAGTCTTTTTCAGAAGTTTAAGTTGCTCTGTGTACAAATGACTGAGGAGGCAGGTAAAATTTTGCAGGAAAAATATTTCTTACAGGTCAAGTTTGAGGTTCTTTACAACTCTTAAAAATCTGTGGATCCTAGACAAATTTAAGCCAATCAAGTTTCCTGAGCTAAAAGGGTCCATGAACTCACTTCCAAGTTTTGGATAAGGTGGGATGGGTCATGATATTTCATTGGTGAAGAGGTAGTGAAGAGCTTCTATAGGTGCAAGCAGTAGGCACTCAATAACTATTGAACGAATGAACAAATGCTTAAACACATAAGTAAGTCAAAATATACTTGTCTTTTTAGATTTATTTTTAATGTTTATTACTTTGGTAAAATAACAGCACTAAAAAAAAAAAAAGAGTAATACCATGGGCTACTCATTTCCTTCAGTTTCCTCTGCCTAGTTTAGCATCTTTATGTACTGTGACCACCTCTCAGACAGTATAGGACTGCACACAGTAGCAGCCCGCAGGCAACCCTTAGATACAAGCTCAGTAGAGCAGCTGCTTTTTACTTCAGTGGGAGGTCCTCTGTTGTCCTCAGGTCTGCAGAAATCTTACCTTTGGATCCAAGGTGTGTGTTCTATGTTTTTGGGGTAGAATTTTAGGATATTTGTTGTATTTACTGTTGTTAGGAATTTGGGGCAATCAGAGCTAAATTTTCACCTTTTCATTCCTACCTTTTCACTCTACTTTCCACCAATAAAGGCAGGATCTTGCCTTTTGAGCTTCTTGATTTTCAGTAATCTTGATTTTAAAATACTTTTTTCCACTCAGGCTTTTTTTTTGGCGGCATGAGCCATTTGCAGGAGGAGTCTTTACAGTATTAGTGTGGAGTGGCTTGTGGAGAATAGTGGAAAAATAGTGAAAAAACTGGTGAAATCTGAACAAATCTGTACTTTAATGATAAAGTACCAATGTTAATTTCTTAATTTTGGCAAATTTGTCACTGTTATGTAATGTGTTAATAAGGTGTTAACTTTAGGGGAAACTGGGTAGAATTTTCTGTACTATCTTGCACCTTTTCTTTAAACCAAAAATTATTGAAAAAAAGTTTAAAATTCCTAGTAAAGTCTATAAAAAAAGTAGCCAGAGTTAATAAAGTATATGAACTAGTAAGAAGGCCTACACAAGTGTGTGCCACATGAAATAGCACTTACTCAGTGGGCCTATACATTATGGTGTAAACTAAGAACAACTAAAAATAAATTCCCTGAGGTAAGAGCAGTGAAAGAAAAATATTAATTAGAAATAGATGGAAGAGATGTTGAATTAATAGGAATAAAATATATAAAAGCTGAAATTCAGTATTAAATCTTCTATTCAAATATTTTTCATTGAAAGCCTTCATGAGCCTGTTAAGAAGTGTGAACTATCCTGACTGGAGATGATCAGAGAAAAGGTACTCAGGCTAATGAGAAACCAGCCTATGCAATGGCCACTTCACCTTCTGCTGTACTTCAAAATAGTGCAAAGAATTAGGAAATAGTGATCTTTAACCATAGAATATAAGCTATCATGGACTGGGTAGTGTGGATGGAGAAGGGTAGGGTGTCATGATGGAGCCTTCAGACTCCCTAAATGAAGCACTGCAGTCAGCATGCAAGTGCATCAGGGGTTCCAGCCTGGGCTGAACAATGTCTTCAGGATTCAGATGAGGGGGAGGTCTGAGCTGGACACATTTAAAACACAAAAAGCCATAGGGATGTGGATAAAAATGGAAAGTTATTATTTTCAGTTTAAACACTAGGAATGCTCTTTCCAAATTTAAACTAATGTAAACTAAATGCTGTATCATTAAAGCACAGAATAGAATATTTCCATCATACAAATAGTTTTGTTAGACAGCACTACTGTAAGATGAGGTTAGCATAACTCAAAACTCCTTAAGATACATAACAAAAATGTAATTAAAATTGGGGAGAAAGACATGGATTTCCATTTGGAATTAGCACTTTGAGGGCCTCAGAGCATACAGTACTACTTTGGAGCATGTGGACCCAGTTCATGTCAATAGCCATGAGTGTAATGGCCCATGACACAGAAGACAGGGCCAAGAAACTTGTACACAGGTTTTCAAAAAGTGGGAGCTAAATGGACTCATCGGTAAGTTCATGGAAGTTTCACAAAGGTGCTCTTAGTGATAATTATTTAAGACTTTGGGGAATCTGAGATAATTATTTAAGACTTTGGGGAAGCGGAAGGTAATCTAATAAGAGGTAAGGGCAATGATAAAAGCAATGTAGATTAGAACAGCCAAAGAGACCTTTTTGCACCCTGTTATTGTGGTTATCTGGGACAACACTGGCTTCATAAATTCACACGAATGGAATTGTTATCTAAATGGAAATCTCTCTGAAAAAGAATGAGACCTCAGAGAGAAAATGTCACTGAGCTTTAGAATTAGATTTGGAAGGAAAAGAGCTGGAATATATAAACCTCCTGGAAATTAACCATAGGCAGGAGTTGGCTGTGTGGGCAGAGTTGGAAGATTAAACAATTGCTGAGTAGATGAATGAAGCTTAGAAATGGCCCAACTGTGTGATCATATTGGACTGCCTGGGCACTTTCTCTCCTTTTCCCTGCATCTTTGAAGAAAGAGTGACACGCTCAAATTGAAAGATGAGATTTTATAACACAATGGTTGGTTGGTTAGCTATTGAATGCTTGTAGATATAACAGGAGTTGATATTATTTCTGTTAACATTTTATTAAGTTGGCACTGCTTATTCTAATATCATTAAAGTTGTAAATCAGACTTCTTTGGAGGAAATACAAGAAGGTCACCCTGATGATTACAGAGTTTTCAATAGTAGCAGATTGAACCACTTCCCTACATTTATACAAATTTATTTAAAAATACTATTTTAAATCAATTCTAGGTGATTTCCTCCTATCATTTACATACTTAAGAAGATTACGTTGTCTAAAGCCACATCTCTTGTCATATGTTTCCAGTTAATTTTTCAGTTTTGGCAAGATCGTTAACAAAAGGGGATCTGTGACTGTGATTGTGGGTCAGGCCCAGAGTAAAGCAAAGGGGGGGGAATTTCTTCTTAAAAGAGACCTGGCCACAAAGAGTAAGCACTTTTAGTCAAAACTGGTTAGGCACTAATGAAATTTGTCAAGCAAGGAGGAAGTACTCATACCATAATGTGTACCAAAAAATTAAATTAAAGTTAGATAATTTTCCCTTGGAATGTATCTACTGCATGATTTAAATTTAGAAGAAATCTCAGTGATTTTGTTAATTATTGTGGCATTGTTACCAGAAATTTCTTTCTGCTTTGCTCAGTTCATTGCTGTGACTTGTGGCTTCAGTAAACTCAAAAACTGAAAACTGGTGTTTGTTTCGTTATTTTCATCTACATAACAGTTCAATTTCTTGTGTAATACTGAAATTATTTTCTTCTCTCAATTGTTTTTGCTTTATTTTATTTTGTAAATGATTATAAAATTCTTCAAAGTAGTACAGTTACTTGCAGTATGTTTGGCATATATCATTTGAATCTTTTGACCATATATTATGTTTTTTTTGTAGGGTAGTATGTATTCTCTTTACTATCTATCCTTGTCCATAGTCCATAATGGTATTATGAAACCAAAGTAGAATTACAAGCATTTTATAGCTTAAAATGTATTTGTAGAGAAGAAAAAATATTGAAAATAAGTAACCTAGACATTCACTCAGGAAGAAAGTAAAATCAAAAACTGAGTAACACAGGAAGTAAATATAAAGGTTGTATCGTTAAAATAGAAATTAAAACAAATATAAGAGAAACGACCAAATGAAACACAGACAGGTTTTTTGAAAAAAGATAAAAATAACATAAAAGTAAACTCAAGAAGGAACAATAAACAAGATAATACACAAATAAAGAACACTGGGATTTAAAGAGTGGTTGTTAATGGATGTAGTAATAAGTGAAAATAAGAGAAAACTGTATACAACTTCATTTCAGGTCATTTGAAATCAAAATAAGGTGGAAATTTTTATTAAAAATTATAAATGAGTCAAATAAGACCCAAAAGAAAAAATCTTAAGGATACCAGTTACCATAAAAATGGAAACTGTTGGCAAATTTGCTGACTAATCCAAAAGGCCTCAGGCTCTTAATGACGATCAGTTTCAAGATATATAAAATAATGGAAAACAAGTGGAGTCATTTTATGAGGCTAGAATATCACAACACAAAAACTCAGCAACCCGACAAAAATACTTGAAGATAAACAAAGCAAACAAATAAACCAAACACACAATAGCTATTTTCCAACTGCACTTAAGTATTGAAGAAAACTTACATATACCATATAGAGTTTTTACCAGGAGTGTAAGAATAATTTAACATTAGAAAATCCATTAATGTGGTTGTCTATATTAACAGATTAAAGGGGAAACAATGAACCATCTGATCATCTCACTACTTGCTGAATAAAACTCTCAATAAAATTACACATACATTGGTGAAAGAACGTTAACGTTAACGTTAACGTTAATGTTATTGAGTTTTGAATAAAAGAGAACTTCCTTTGTATGGTTTAGTTTAGCCATAACCAACATGTGGTAAGTATATATAGTACCAAAAATTTGAAGATTTTCCATTATGATTAGGAAAAAGACAACGGTGTCTGCTATTGTCATTGCTATTCAAAGTGGTACTAAAGTGGTACATTCAGTGAATAAATACCAAAAAAAATATAAAGAAAGATGAGATTGTCATTATTTGCACATGATATGATTTTCTCTACAGAAAAATAGAGAAATTAACTTAAAAGGAAATAATTCAGCAATTTAGCTGGACAAAATATCAACATGCTAAATCAATATAATAGTAAAACAAAATTTTCCATTAAATGCCACTTATCCAAAATGATATTCAGCAAAAACAAAATAAAACAGTATAAACAGAAAAACACTCTATTGGCAGGAAAAACAAGATAATTGTTTATGACATATGTAGATGTAAAATGAATACAGGTATTACATTTTTGTTAATTTTGTTCCTTTTTCTCATTATTTTTTGATGCCACCATGAATGAATAAAATGTTTCTCCATTTATTTAGATCATTAATTTCTCTCAACAATCTTCTTTAGTTTTCAGTGTACATGTCTTGCATTTCCTTTATTAAATTTGTTGATATGTATTTTATTGTTTTTGAGGCTTTTGTGAATGAAATTGCTTTCCTAATTTCATTTTTAATTATCTGTTGTTAGGATATAGAAGTATAATTGATTTTGGCATATTTATCTTGTGTCCTGCTAGGAATTTATTGTACTTTTCAATGTGAGAATTTCCACTTAGTTTTTTAAAAAATATTTTCTATTTCTTTAATGATAACTCTCTATTTGATGCATCATGATTGACATACTTTAATTTTTGATTCTTGAACATGTGCTCTATTCCTTGAAAATATTTAATGTTCATTGCTTTCCAGCTTTGAGGTTTTTTGGTTATGTCGGTTATGTCTAACACTTGAACAACATCAAAGACAGTTTGTATTGAGTTCCTTTCTCCCTGTGCATAGTCACACTTCCATCTTTCTTTTAATACCTTCTTTTTTGTTGTTGAAAAATGGATATTATAGATGACATGTTGATTCTGATATCCCCATGTTATTGTTGTTGTTCTTTGCTTCTTTGTATTGTTTGTTTGTTTAGTCACTTGGTTGGGCTAATCTGTCAGTCTGACTCTCCCACAGTATTCAGTCACCGGTGTCTCTGCTAATTATCTTTTTGGTAATTCTTGTTTTCCTTTTTAAGCCTGGTTTCTTAGGGATCACTCTTGTGTAAGCATAGCTTAATAAGGTCATGCTCAAACACTTTGAGCCAATAAGGCTTCTATCCTTTGCCAGTGGATCTTTGTTTGAGTTGGGGAGAGTGTTCAAAGTTCAGGAAGTTTCAAGTCAGCCCTGACTTTTACTTTCCCATCCACCTTCTTATTTCTCCTTGCAGCATGTGCACAAGCCACATCTTCATCCAGGGACCTGCAGAAATCTGGGATTGGTTGTTTCTGGTCTCTTGTGAGCGTGCATGCAGCCTAGCTCCTGTGTGCATTCTTCCAGACAGGCAGGGATGTGCGGCAGATTATCCATGCCCACTAAACTCTCCCTCTAAATTTTCTGGTTGTTCTGCAGGTATGTTGCTTCATCCAGTGTTAAACCCTCAGGATAACTGGGAAGTTAAACTTTTCCATTTGGTTGCCTTTGAGTTTGCAGTTATTTTCAGTGATGCCCTTGGATTTGGCTATTTTCCCTACTTCTCTCTAAATCACATTAGCCACCTTTAGCAGGGAAGCTTCTGACTTTCATGGCCTTCCCTGCCCTAGTAGAACCTCACTGAAGGTACTGGGCATAGGAAAAAGATGGGGGCAGCCCAGCTTAGAACCACAGCTGTTCTTACCCCACTTATTAATGTGTAATTCACAGAGGCAAAACATTTCAAGTGAGGCATTGGAGGCCTCATGAATGGTGGTGGGTGTAACATAAGTGAATTATTCAAGTTTTAGCTCACGTCTGCTCTACATGGCGGGGGTGGGGTGGGGTAGGGGAGGAAGTCTCTATGCTACCCAGATGTTACATAAAAGGCTGTTATTCTGAGAGTGCTGGCTGACCGGCACATAGGCACCTGGCACTTTAATGAATTGATAGAACAATGAGCTCTGACATGTTCATTACTGAGTTTGAGACTTGCAGATGCTGCAGACTATTATGAGTGGACTGCATCATTATTAGATGATCAGCCTCCTGAATACGCTACCTTGTTGTAAACATGGTACACCGTTTACTAGTGTATTCTATGGGGTTCAGTTCATAATCATGTCGAAAAATATCTTTTGTCCATTTTTCGAGAAAAGATATACTTAAAACAGAGAAGTAGATTTTAATGATATTTGAGAAATAGTGTGTTATGAAATACATAAATTGTGGCCTTTTTAGTTTCTCAGATGGGCTATATTCCCTCTATTTACTGGGTCTTTGCATGTAATGAGGTCTCTTTTCCAGGCTAACTCCTAATCTTCCCTCAGAATACAGGTCTGTCATCACTTTCTGGGAACACTTTTTTGATCTCCCTGACTTTGTCCATTCCTCTTATTATTAGTCATCATAGCACTGTGTACTTCTAAATTCAGTGTTTATGACAGCTGTGCTTATCTATTCATCTGTATTCATGCTAAGCTCTACCAGGACAAGGACTATATCCCTTCTTTCTTACTCTTCTCTTGCTCTACCATTATATTCTCAGCTCTTAGTAAAATGCCAGGCATATAGGTAAATTCTCAATAAATATTTATTTATTAAAAGAAAAATTTTAAATTCTTTATTGAATTTGTTACAATATTGCTTCTGTTCTATGTTTTGGTTTTTAGGCTGTGAGGGATGTGGGATCCTAGCTCCCCAACCAGGGATCGAACCTGCACCCCCTCCATTGGAAGGCAAAGTCCTAACCACTGGACTGCCAGGGAAGTCCCTCAGTAAATATTTATTTAATGAATGAAGGAGAGAATGAATAAATGAACAAATTCAAGAGCCTTGACCATTTTCTATGACACAGTTAATACTGTTTATTAAATTTAACTTAAAAATATAATTTGAAAAAAAGGGACAGATTTATAGCCATCTAACACATCTTTCTACAGTACCACATGCTTGGCAGGTTCTGTGTTATCCATAACACCCCCTTGCGACAACCCATGTGTTGGGAAACACTTGAATACCTCCAACTGGAGCCTTAATCTAACATGACCCAATCTGAACTGTGCATCTCCATGCCATCCTTCCCAAGCTTGTGCTGTCCACCTTCGTGAACGGCCCCGCTTTATCTCCTCCTGGTCATACTTGTTTGTTTGATTACTCCTGATGACCTCCAAGCTATCTTTTGTTATTTCCACACCTCTCCATTCTCACTGCTACTACCTTTGTCCAGGTCACTAGGTCATCTGCCATCGTGGTCTCATCATTCTCTGTTACAATCTCCAGTGAATCTCCTTGGGATTTAGGAAATTTTCCTAAAGGTCATTTTAACCACAAAACTCTCATGTTTAAAATCCTTTTCTTGCTTGAAAAACTAGACAATTCTTCAGTATGGCTCACACATCAGGTCATACCAGCATCTCCTGCTTTGTCTCTTTTCTTTTCTCTGGTCCCTAAGCTCCAATATCCACTTTCCTATAACAAGTTTCTGTACATTTTCCACCTGTTTTAACACAAACTTTCTAGTATGTTTTTCTTTGTGGTAAGGCAAATGCTCCCTGCATTACTCTTTAGCTAAAAGATGTAGGATCTTATACTTTTAAGTTTTTCAGATAAAGTTGAAAATAAATCTGCCTGAACTTTCCATACAACTAGGAAAATATACCCCTGCCTCCCTCTGCTTTTCTGTGCAAATGATGCAATTGATTCTTCAGTTTGTAGCAAGAACAAAGGAGGTGCTGTTGGCGGTCTAGTTGCCTTAGTCCCTGATCTGCTTCCCCTGCAGGTACAGTGCCTGTTTTCAGGCTGGAATATCTCCCCAGGCAAACATATCGCTCTGCTAAGAGAGAAGTTCTTGGAATACTGTCATATGACAAAATGTATTGAAGCCTGAAACTCAGTAAAACCAGTTGTAATAAATAATTATCTGATTAATTTTCATAATATTTTGCATGTTTTTATTTATGTTTATAGTATTTGCAAACATCTTCTTATACTAGTGTTATTTTCCTTCTGCATATGTTTTGGGCTGTGAATTTTGAAGCCATTTCATCTGCTTTTATTTTTGAAGGATTTGTTTAAAATTTCTCTTCAGCAGTTGGATCTCTTCCTTGTTTTCCAGCATGATGATTTATTCATCTTTTTTAAACACAGATTTTAAACATTTTAATTGTTTTAGAGATATGAGCTAAATGTTTGTACTCTCTGTCATCTTGATTCAATCTAGTTTTTTATAAACATCATAATTTAAACAATTTTTCTAACTGACTCCATTTTATTTTGTGCTCTTATGATCAATAAAATATGATTTGAAATAAATCTTACTTCTTTCCTTTCTTTTCATCTCCCTTCCCAGGTTTTAGTGATGTAAAATGGAATTTAATTATTTGGTTGTTATTAATATTTTTCCTAAAATATTAAACAAATGTGTTAAATTTTACAAGCTCATTTTAAACAATTATCTAGAGTTAACAATATATTTTTAAAATAATTTTATTCCAGAATGTTTTGCAACATTTCCTGAGTTCTTTATGCAAGCTAATTTTTGGTTTTACTCAGATAATTTGTTTCATAAAAGGTGTTAAATCGCACATTCTTTGAGTTTCTGAACGTTCAAGTGTGGATTAATTTTGCCCTCATTGGAGAATGAAAATTTGCCTAAATAAAACATTTTAGGATTATGTCATTATCTCAAAATTCTGAAATCTCTCTCCACAGCATTTCACTAGAGGTATTTGAAGCCAGTGTCATTCTCTTCTTCTGTAAGCAGTCAGTATTTTGTCTAAAAATTTGGGATTTTTTTTTCTGTCCTGGAAACTCAGAAACAATCCCAGAAGAGACCTAAAACAAGAACAAGAAACACATAATGCAGTATCTGGGGGAAGAACATTCCAAGCAAAGAAACTACAAATAAAGTAGCATTATACTGGATGTGTTCTAATATCTATAAGAACTTCAGCATAACTGGATTGGAGTAAGTGATGGGGAACATAGTAGGAGATGAGGCCACTGAGTTGGAGTCGCACCATAAAGGAGCCTTATAGGCTGTTGCACAGGCATTGAAAGTCACTGGAGAGTTTTGAATTAAAGTATAGCATTTCTTAGGTAAAAGAATATGAGTTCTAAAACACAAGTGATACCTGGTCTCACCATCGAATGACTGTAAAATCGGGCACAGTTGTATCTATACGTAAATTACAGTCACCCTGATTTGCTTATTGGGTACAAACTTAGCCTTACTAAGAGTATGTCTCACCTATGCTCACAAACCAGATTTTCAGCACCAGTTATCAACTGGCTTCTGACTTGTTTTTTCTCTCCAGTTCATGTTTCCACTTGCCAACTATCTTCTGCCTACAAGGTTGCTTGGAGCAGCATTATAACTTCCACTGCTGCTGGTACCCATGGTGAGAAGGTGATATATTCTCACCTGTTTCTCCCAAAGCATTCAAACAATGCTCAGGTGCCTTTTGGAGGGATGTTCCATACAGGGGCATGAGATATGGCCTATTTTTCAGTTCTATGTCTCATTTGATACCTAGTTCCAGGAAATGTTTTGCTTGTGTCTAATCTCCTAAAGCCTCTTATGTACAATAGCATCAGTTCAGGCTTTTTCACTTCTCTTGGAATTTAATAAAAAATCTCTTAACAACTTTTCCTTCAGTTTCATTTGACTGGCCAAATTAAATAGTTAAGTCATAGCAGCAAATAAAATCATATTAGTTGTAAAGGATTTACATAAACTCAATTAGAACTCAACATCTTAAAAGACCTAAAAATTATTCTCAATATCTGTCATTATTAAAAGTGTCCCCAAAACACTAGTAGCAGCACCTTTGCCTACCTCTAAAATATCATGTGTGTCCCAGAACCCATATTCTACATTTAAAGAAAAAAGAGAAATTCCTTTAGGAGAGGTAGTTGCTTTCAATTTGTGTTAAGAAAATGATTAACTATAATTAATAATTTCTATTAATTATAGTTTCATCTGTATGCATGGCTATTTGCGTAAGCAGATAGGACTAAACACAGGGGATAATAAGCCAAGGAATCACAGACAAAGTACACATTGAATCAAATACAGGAATAATTGTTTACCAGCAGTAATCATCTATACAATAAACAGGTAGAAAGGGGTCCTGCAGTTCATCATTATAGATGATAAAACAAAATAACCAACCACAAATAAAGTTCAAAAGTGTCTTCCAACATGATGAATTGGTCAAATATTTTATTTTATTATTTTTTTTTTTTGGAAAGAGAGTCAATTTTATTTTACTTTTTAATTCAGAAAACGGAAGCATTAAATTTTATTAGAGATGTTTTCTAGGAAAAGCAGTATAAAATACATCACTGAGATAACCTTTATTCTGTAATTATTTAAAAGTCTACAAAAATACATTATTTAAATATGAACGTGACAGAGAATCATCTTAAAACTACCTAATTTTTTTAAAAATGAGCATACAAATTTAGGGTCAAAATAAGTTTAATTAAAATTTATTTGATAAACAACAAAGATTTACCATATAGCACAGGGAGCTATATTCAATATCTTGTAATAAACTATAATGGAAAATAATTTTTAAAAAGATATATAAATATATATGCATAACTGAAGCACTTTGCTGTACACTTGAAACTAACACAATTTCGTAAATCAACTACACTTCAATAAAAAAATTTATTTGCATTTATTTGTGACCTAAAGTAACATTTACCACAATCATTTAATCTTGAATGTTTAAGAATTCAAGAAAGAGGAAAACAGCACTGTCATTTCTCGTTAATTCACTCAGCATTTAAGAACCTAGCAACACGGTTTACACCGTGAGTCAAGTAACCATTTTGTCATTGAATTAAATTATTACAAAAAGACAACATACTGTATTTTAACTATACTTAAATCCTGAGTTGCTGAAACATTTCTCCAGTCCTCAATATCTAACGACCACATAATTTACGTCAAGTGCGAACAATCAGAGGAGAGCCACTAGGGACTCTGGACATTGGGACTTGGGGGTGCTTTGCATCGCGCACCGTCCTCTGCTGCCCTCCTATCGCTGGGGGCGATGAGACACCCGCAATTCCCTCCTCACCTCCCAGCCCAGGACGCTGCCACTGTGGGTGCTGCTCTTTCTGGCCATTTTCCAAGGAAACTTTCCTTTCACAATTTTTATTTTACACAAAGTCTAAGAACCACTTATGCTTTCTTTTGTCTGAATATAGAACATATGTTTGCTTTTGGCTCATCTTAAAGTCACTCTTAAAGCATCCTTGGAACTGTGATGGCAGCATCTCCTGGCCTCAGACCTGAGGGGCTCAGGTGGGGATAAGAACCTCGAGTGTTTGCCCAGCACTAAGCCACCCTGTCACCCTTCGGGTGTAGCCCAGGGATATAACGGTCCCTGGCTGTAGGGCTTTGCTCAATGCAGGGACCCAGGTAGTCTGTTTCTGGAGATCTCTGGCTCCTACCGGTTACTTGCCCCTAACCTGTGACCTGATTTCACTTGACTAAGGTTCTGTTCCTTGAAAGCTTAAAAGACCTACCCCTAGGAGACCCAAGGAGGTAAATTATGAGACATGCAGGAAGAGCTACAGCTGGTAAAAGTTCCTGTACAAGATAAGTACTGGTAGTGGGTCACCACACCACCAGCTGAAGGGCAGAATCCGTTTGCTCAATGACCCCGTAAACAAGCTGTCTAGAGCACCAGGCTATCTGCTCTGGGACAACAGGATCTCAACATCTCAGAGGGTGACTCAGGACACATCTGCGTCTGCGTGGTCATTCACTAGTCCCACGGGTGACAAATACATGCCCACTTTCCATACTCTCCGTCTGCCTTCACAGAGATGGTAACATATAACAAGAGGTATCTTTAACAGTTTTAATTGGTTACTATGGAGAGTCACCCTCAAAATCTCTAAGAACTGATAAGTGAAAGGAATTAGAAACAATAGCACTGGAAGTTGCCGGAAGAAGACCTTTAAATGACCGTAAAGTCAGCCAGTGCGTTTGATGGGATGGGGGAAAGAATTAAAAGCTAGGATACAGTTCATGCCTCCGGGCTCACTCACATGGAACCAGGGCCCCGCCCGGTCTCCTACCTCTGCTGTTGTTTCTTGGCAGATGCACACAGTGTCACATGGGCTGGTGACAGGTTGTGTTTAGCAGGAGGCTGTGGCATGATGCGTGAGATGGGGTTATTTCTGTGAAGCCTCGTGTCCCACAGTGTTTGGTGCAGTACTCCACTCCCTGAGGACCACTGTGGACACCTGGGTTAACAGCCCACGGAACTGACGGACCGCACAGTGTTCGCCAGGAGCCACGGCACTCAGCGGCACTCGGTGTCCGGCTTTCCTCTTCAGAGTCATCCTCGTCCATCTGCACAGCCCTTAAAAGCCTGGGGTGGGGATGGGGCGGGGGGAGGGGGGGATGCGGTTGATGTGCTTCCTCTGGTCTCTGGAATTTCTCGTTGGAAATCATCTTCGGTGGCAGCAGCTTATAAGCCACAGAAGAAATCCAGCCTTTTGACTCTCCTGTCACACCTCATTTTGGAATAAAAACTGTTTGCCAAGTGGCTTTCTGTAAAAGCCAGATGTCTGTCCTCAGAGGACAGGTTTGTGACCTGGCTCTGAAGGCCACGTTCCCGCTGCTGAGGCAGGTTTCCCTTCTCCCCCCTCATGGCTCCAGGACACAGTACAAAGAGAGCTTCCTCATTTTACAACTACATAATCCTATTTGAAACAATGTTGATTTTACAAGAATTGAAACAGAGGGACATGATCCACAGCAAGCTGTTCCAGAAAACTTTGGAAACACTCTCTGCCTCACTGGGGTAAATGGAGAAAAGTTTCCTGTAAGCGCCTCTGCCATCCCCTGGGGTCTGATGGAGGAGACGCAACTACTTCCAGGTCTGTGTGCCTACACCTCCCAGGACAGCTGCTTTTCCTCAGGGCCTAGACCTAGGGACCTCCAATAACTATGGCCCACTGGTCAGGTGAGGCCTTGGTAACACTGCAGCCAGCTTCCAAATCATTCCCATCAGTGGAGTCAAACTTTTCAAGTGAAATTTTAATATTTTTATTCTGTCTCTTTCAAACTGGTATAATTCAAAAACAGAAAACAGGCACACAGTGCTTGGCTTTAATATCACTTTCCTGACCAACAGCCAGCTTGGAATCCACAGTCAGGATGGAGCCACGTGGGCCTAGTGCACAAGGACCTGTATCCTCCCAGCCTGCCCCGCACTCATAAGTTTTAGAGCTCTCTGTAAAATGAGCTCCTATAAGCAGCTGCTTCTATGGAAGCCCAGATGCTGGATGGGTAGGTTAGGGTGGGCTCCTAATTGCTGGTCTTCTTTTGTTTCAGTCTAAGCTTGTTCCAAATCCTCTCCAGGACCACTTTTCCATGAAGAAGGTGATGGCAAAATAACGCTTGTACCAGTCACTGTTATAATACATGTGCTTCTGAAAATTTTTACTTAAAAATTCCTTGTATAACTCAGTCATTTCTTCTGCATTCATGTTGCTTTTTGACCTGATTCAGCTCTCAGTTCCAGGCCTTTGGCATTTAGCCTTGAGTGAATAAATTCTTCTTTTTCCTTATGAAAAATCAAATTCTTGTTTTCCCAGAAATGTTGGTTCTATTCTTGTGTTTCTTGACTTAATTCTCTTAGCTTTTGTTCCAATGGTGATTCATTTTCAGGGATGTAAAAGTGAACAGGTCGAAGGTTAGAATATTTATATGGGGGTCTAATCCAATCATGGCAAGATTTTCATGGAGGGTCGGGGGGGTGACCTTCAAGATGGTGGATGAGTAAGACATGGAGATCAACTTCCTCTCCACAAATACATCAAAAATACATCTACATGTGGAACAACTCCTACAGAACACCTACTGAACGCTGGCAGAAGACCTCAGACTTCCCAAAAGGCAAGAAACACCCCTGGGTAGGGCAAAAGAAAAAAGAAAAAACAGAGACAAAAGAATAGGGACAGGACCTTCACCTCTGGGAGGGAGCTGTGAAGGAGGAAAAGTTCCCACACAATAGGAAGCCCCTTCACTGGTGGAGATGGGGGGTGGGCAGGGGGGAAGCTTTGGAACCACAGAAGAGAGCACAGCAACAGGGGTGAAGAGGGCAAAGCGGAGAGATTACTGCACAGAGGATCAGTGCTGACCAGCACTCACCAGACTGAGAGGCTTGTCTGCTCACCCACCAGAGTGGGTGGGGGCTGGGAGCTGAGGCTCGAGCTTCGGAGTTCAGACCACAGGGAGAGGACTGGGGTTGGCTGCATGAACACAGCCTGAGGGGCCTAGTGCTCCACAGCTAGCCAGGAGGGAGTCCGGGAAAAAGTCTGGAGCTGCCAAAGAGGCAGGAGACCATCGTTTTAAGGTGCGTGGGGAGGGAGGGTTCAGAGCACCATGTAAACGAACTCCAGAGATGGGCGTGAGGCACGGCTATCAGTGCAGACACCAGAGACGGGCATGAGATGCTAAGGCTGCTGCTGCTGCAGCCACCAAGAAGCCTGTGTGCGAGCACAGGTCACTCTCCACACCGCCCCTCCTTGGAGCCTGTGCAGCCTGCCACTGCCAGGGTCCCGTGATCCAGGGACAAATTCCCCAGGAGAAAACATGTCATGCCTCAGGCTGTTGCAACATCATGCTGGCCTCTGCTGCCACAGGCTCACTCCACAATCCATACCCCTCCCTCCCCCTGGCCTGAGTGAGCCAGAGCCCACTAATAAGCTGATACTTTAACCCTGTCCTGTCTGGGCGGGAAGCAGATGCCTTCAGGTGACCTACATGCAGACATGGGGCCAAATCCAAAGCTGAACCCCAGGAGCTGTGCAAACAAAGAAGAGAAAGGGAAATTTCTCCCAGCAGCTTCAGGAGCAGTGGATTAGATCTCCACAATCAACTTGATGTACCCTGAATCTGTGGAATACCTGAATAGAAAACAAATCATCCCAAAATTGAAGTGGTGGACTAGGGGAGCAACTGTAAACTTGGAGTTTGCTTTCTGCATCTAATTTGTTTCTGGTTTTATGGTTACCTTAGTTTAGTATTTAGAGCTTATTATCATGGGTAGATTTTTTTTTATTGATTTGGTTGCTCTCTTCTATTGTTTTTAATATATATATTTCCCTTTTTCTCTTTTTGTGACTGTGTATGTTTATGCGTCTTTGCGTGATTTTGTCTGTATAGTTTTGCTTTTACCATTTGTCTTATGGTTCTGTCTTTCCATTTGTTTGTTTGTCTTTTTTTAGTATAGTTTTTAGTGCTTGTTGTCATTGGTGGATTTGTTTATTGGTTTGATTTTTTAATTTTTAATAATATTTATTTATTTTTTATTTTAATAACTTTTAATTTTTTTAAAAATTTATTTATTTATTTATTTATTTATTTATGGCTGTGTTGGGTCTTCCTTTCTGTGCGAGGGCTTTCTCTAGTTGCGGCAAGTGGGGGCCACTCTTCATAGTGGTGCGCGGGCCTCTCACTATCGCAGCCTCTCTTGTTGCAGAGCACAGGCTCCAGACGCGCGGTCTCAGCAATTGTGGCTCACGGGCCTAGTTGCTCCACGGCATGTGGGATCTTCCCAGACCAGGGCTCGAACCCATGTCCCCTGCATTGGCAGGCAGATTCTCAACCACTGCGCCACCAGGGAAGCCCTATTTTATTTTATTATTTTCTTCCTCTGTTTTTTTTCTTCCCTTTTCTTCTGTCAGCCACACAGGTCAGCCACCCTGACCCACATGGCTGACAGGGTCTTGGTGCTCCAGCTCGGTGTCAGGCCTGAGCCTCTTAGGTGGGAGAGCTGAGTTCAGGACATTGGTATACCAGAGACCTCCCAGCCTGATGTAATATCAAATGGCGAAAGCTCTCCCAGAGATCTCCATCTCAATGCTAAGACCCAGATCGACTCAACGACCAGCATGATACAGTGCTGGAAACTCCATGCCAAACAACTAGCAAGACAGGAACACAACCCCACACATTAGCAGAGAGGCCGCCTAAAATCATAAGAAGTTCACAGACACCCTAAAACACACCACTAGAGGTGGTCCTCCCCACCAGAAAGACAAGATCCAGCCTCATCTACAAGAACACAGGCACCAGTCCCCTCCACCAGGAAGCCTACACAACCCACTGAACCAACTTAACCCACTGGAGGCAGACACCAAAAACAAGGGAACTACGAACCTGCAGCCTGTGAAAAGGAGACCTCAAATGCAGAGAGCTAAGGAAAATGAGAAGGTAGAGAGACACACAGCAGATGAAGAAGCAAGGTAAAAACCCACCAGAGCAAAAAGTGAAGAGGAAATAGGTAGTCTACCTGAAAAAGAATTCAGAGTAATGATAATAAAGATGATTCAAAATCTTACAAATAAAATGAAGAAAATACAAGAAGCGTTTGACAAGGGCCTAGAAGAACTAAAGAGCAAATAAACAATGATGAACAACACAATAAATGAAATTAAATATACTCTAGAAGGAATCAATAGCAGAATAATTGAGGTAGAAAAACGGATAAGTGACCTGAAGGATAAAATAGTGGAAATAACTATTGCAGAACAGAATAAAGAAAAAAGAATGAAAAGAATTGAAGACAGTCTCAGAGATTTCTGGGACAACATTAAATGCAGCAATATTCAAATTACAGGGCTCCCAGAAGAAGAAGAGCAAAAGAAAGGGAATGAGAAAATATTTGAAGAGATTGTAGTTGAAAATTTCCCTAACATGGGAAAGGAAATAGTCAATTAAGTCCAGGAAGTGCAGAGAGTCCCATACAGGAAAATCCAAGGAGAAACATGCCGAGACACATATTAATCAAACTATCAGAAATTAAGTACAAAGAAAAAATATTAAAAATAGCAAGGGAAAAGCAACAAATAACATACAAGGGAATCCGTATAAGGTTAACAGCTGATCTTTCAGCAGAAACTCTGCAAGCCAGAAGGGAGTGACAGAACATATTTAAAGGGAAGAAAGGAAAAAACCTACAACCAAGATTACTCTACCCAAAAAGGATCTCATTCAGATTCAACAGAGAAATCAAAAGCTTTACAGACAAGAAAAAGCTAGGAGAATTCAGCACTACAAAACCAGCTTTATAACAAACGCTAAAGGAAATTCTCTAGGCAGGAAACACAAGAGAAGGAAAAGACCTACACAAACAAACCCAAAACAATTAAGAAAATCGTAAAAGAAACATACATATCGATAATTACCTTAAATGTAAATGGATTAAATGCTTCAACCAAAAGGCATAGACTGGCTGAATGGATACAAAAGCAAGACCTGTATATATGCTGTCTACAAGAGACCCACTTCTGACCTAGGGACTCATACTGACTGAAAGTGAGGGGATGGAAAGATATATTCCATGCAAATGGAATTCAAAAGAAAACTGGAGTAGCAATTCTCATACCAGACAAAATAGACTTTAAAATAAAGACTGTTACAAGAGACAAAGAAAGACACTACATAATGACCCAGGGATCGATCCAAGAGGAAGATATAACAATTGTATATATTTATGCACCCAACATAGGAGCAGCTCAATACATAAGGCACATGCTAACAGCCATAAAAGGGAAATCGACAGTAACACAATCATAGTAGGGTACTTTAACACCCCATTGTCACCAATGGACAGATCATCCAAAATGACAATACATATGGAAACACAAGCTTTAAATGATACATTAAACAAGATGGATTAATTGATATTTATAGAACATTCCATCCAAAAAACAACAAAATACACTTGCTTCTCAAGTGCTCATGGAACATTCTCCAGGATAGATCATATCTTGGTCACAAATCAAGCCTTGGTAAATTTAGGAAAATTGAAATCATATGAAGTATCTTTTCTACCACAATGCTATGAGACTAGATATCAATTACAGGAAAAAAAACTGTAAAAAATACAAACACAAGGTGGGTAAACAATACACTACTAAATAACCAAGAGATCACTGAAGAAATGAAAGAGGAATTCAAAAATTCCATAGAAACAATTGACAATGAAAACACGATGACCCAAAAGCTACGGGATGCAGCAAAGGCAGTTCTAGGTGGGAAGTCTATGACAGTACAGTCTTACCTCAAGAAACAAGAAACATATCAAATCAACAACCTAACCTTACACCTAAAGCAATTAGAGAAAGAAGAGCAAAAACCCCTAAACTTACCAGAAGGAAAGAAATCATAAATATCAGATCAGAAATAAAAGAAAAAGAAATGATAGCAAAGATCAATAAAACTAAAAGCTGTTTCTTTGAGAGGATAAATAAAATTGATAACCAGACTCATCAAGATAAAAAGGGAGAAGACTCAAAACAATAGAATTAGAAATGAAAAAGGAGAAGTAACAACTGACACTGCAGAAATACAATGTATCATGAACGATTACCACAAACAACTATATGGGAATAAAATGGACAACCTGGAAGAAATGGACAAATTCTTAGAAAAGCACAACCTTTCGAGACTGAACCAGGAAGATATAGAAAATATAAACAGACTAATCCCAAGCACTGAAATTGAGACTGTGATTAAAAATCTTCCAAAAAACAAAAGCCCAGGACCAGATGGCTTCACAGCCAAATTCTATCAAACATTTAGAGAAGAGCTAACACCTATCCTTCTCAAACTCTTCCAAAATATAGCAGAGGGAGGAACATTCCCAAACTCATTCTACAAGGTCCCCATCACCCTGATACCAAAACCATACAAAGTTATCATAAGAAAAGAAAACTACAGGCCAATATTACTGATGAGCAAAGATGCAAAAATCTTCAACAATACTAGCAAACAAAATCCAAGAGCACATTAAAAGAATCATACACCATGATCAAGTGAGGTTTATTCCAGGAATGCAAGGATTCTTCAATATACACAAATCAATCAATGTGATACACCATATTAACAAACTGAAGGATAAAAACCATTTGATCATCTCAATAGATGCAGAAAAAGCTTTTGACAAAATTCAACACCCATTTATGGTAAAAACCCTCCAGAATGTAGTTATAGAGGGAACCTGCCTCAACATAATAAAGGCCATATATGGCAAACACACAGCCAACATCGTTCTCAAAGGTGAAAAACTGAAACAACTTCCTCTAAGATCAGGAACATGACATGGTTGTCCACTCTCACCACTATTATTCAACATAGTTTTGGATGTTTTAGGCACAGCAATCAGAGAAGAAAAATAAATAAAAAGAATCAAATCGGAAAAGAATAAGTAATACTGTCACTGTTTGCAGATGACATGACACTATATATAGAGAATCCTAAAGATGCTACCAGAAAACTACTAGAGCTAATCAATGAATTTGGTAAAGTAGCAGGATACAAAATTAATGCACAGAAATCTCTTGCATTCCTATACACTAATGATGAAAAATCTGAAAGAGAAATTAAGGAAACACTCCCATTTACCATTGCAACAAAAAGAATAAAATACTAGGAGTAAACCTACCTAAGGAGACAAAACCTGTATGCAGAAAAATATAAGACACTGATGAAAGAAATTAAAGATGATACAAACAGATAGAGAGATATACCATGTTCTTCGATTGGAAGAATCAACATTGTGAAAATGACTATACGACCAAAAGCAATCCACAGATTCAGTGCAATCCCTATGAAACTGCCAAGGCATCTTTCACAGAACTAGAACAAAAAATTTCACAACCTGTATGGAAACAGAAGGCCCCGAATAGCCAAAGCAATCTTGCAAAAGAAAAGCAGAGCTGAAGGAATCAGGCTCCCTGTCTTCAGACTATACTATAAAGCTACAGTAATCAAGAGAGTATGGTACTGGCACAAAAACAGAAATAGAGATCAATGGAACAGGATAGAAAGCCCAGAGGTAAACCCACACACATTTGGGCACCTTATCTTTGATAGAGGAGGCAAGAATATACAATAGAGAAAAGACAGCCTCTTCAATAAGTGGTGCTGGGAAAACTGCACAGATGCATGTAAAAGAATGAAATTAGAACACTCCCTAACACCATACACAAAAATAAACTCAAAATGGATTAAAGACCTAAATGTAAGGCCAGACACTATCAAACTCTTAGAGGAAAACATAGGCAGAATACTCTATGACGTAAATCACAGCAAGATCCTTTTTGACCCACCTCCTAGAGAAATGGAAATAAAAACAAAAATAAACAAATGGGACCTAATGAAACTTCAAAGCTTTTGCACAGCAAAGGAAACCATAAGAAAGATGAAAAGACAACACTCAGAATGGGAGAAAATATTTGCAAATGAAACAACTGACAAAAGATTAATCCCCAAAATTTACAAGCAGCTCATGCAGCTCAATATCAAAAAAAGAAACAACCCAATCCAAAAATGGGCAGAAGACCTAAATAGACATTTCTCCAAAGAAGACATACAGATTACCAACAAACACATGAAAGAATGCTCAACATCGTTAATCGTTAGAGAAATGCAAATTAAAACTACAATGAGATATCATCTCACACCGGTCAGAATGGCCATCATCAAAAAAATCTACAGGGCTTCCCTGGTGGCGCAGTCATTGAGAATCTGCCTGCCAATGCAGAGGACATGGGTTCGAGCCCTGGTCTGTGAAGATCCCATGTGCCGCGGAGCAGCTGGGCCCGTGAGCCACAGTTACTGAGCCTGCGCGTCTGAAGCCTGTGCTCCGCAACAAGAGAGGCCGTGATAGTGAGAGGCCCGCGCACCGCGATGAAGAGTGGCTCCCGCTTGCCACAACTAGAGAAAGCCCTCGCACAGAAACGAAGACCCAACACAGCCATAAATAAATAAATAAATACTTAAAAAAAAAAATCTACAAACAGTAAATGCTGGAGAGGGTGTGGAGAAAAGGGAACCCTCATACACTGTTGGTGAGAATGTAAATTGATACAGCCATTATGGAGAACAGTATGGAGGTTCCTTATAAAACTGAAAATAGAACTACCATGTGACACAGCAATCCCACTACTGGGCATATACCCTGAGAACATGATAATTCAAAAAGAGTCATGTACCACAATGTTCATTGCAGTGCTATTTACAATAACCAGCATGTGGAAGCAACCTAAGTGTCTATCAACAGATGAATGGATAAAGAAGATGTGGCACATATATACAATGGAATATTACTCAGCCATAGAAAGAAACGAAATTGAGTTATTTGTAGTGAGGTGGATGGACCTAGAGTCTGTCATACAGAGTGAAGTAAGTCAGAAAGAGAAAAACAAATACTGTATGCTAACATGTGTATATGGAATCTAAAAAAAAAAAAAAAAAGGTTCTGAAGAACCTAGGGGCAGGACAGGAGCAAAGACACAGATGTAGAGAATGGACTTGAGGACACCGGGAGGGGGAAGGGTAAGCTGGGACGAAGTGAGAGAGTGGCATGGACATTTATAGACCATCAAATGTAACCTATATAGTTTGTGAGAAGCAGCCGCATAGCACAGGAATATCAACTCGTTGCTTTTTGTCCAACTAGAGGGGTGGGATAGGGAAGATGGGAGGGAGATGAAAGAGGGAGGAGATATGGGGATATATGTATACATATAGCTGATTCACTTTGTTACACAGCAGAAAATAACACAACGTTTTAAAGCAATTATACTCCAATAAAGATGTTGAAAAAAAAACAAATAAATAAGTAAATAAATATTAAAAAAAAAAAAGATTTTGTTGGAGCGCAGAATCTTGAGACCTGGTACCGCATCGCAACACTCAGCGCTGCACTCGGGTGCTAGCTGACAGCAGCAGCCCTAGAAGGCGCAACAGAGAGGAGGGAGAAGGGTCCTCCTCAGGGTCACCCAGGCCACAATGGCTGCTCTCTGCTGCCTCCCTCTGGTGAAATATTTTAAAGAGGAGAACTAACTACCTAAAATAAATGTTCATATCCTGAGTCGTATATTTGAAATGTCTCTCCTAGTTGTATTAAATACTAAGGTCTTTTGCATAATAACTCTAATAAATGCCATAGTATATAAATTTTACTAATGCTTACCTACTAAGTAATTACATCACAATGATAGTATAATAGCTCAGGTAATGCCAGCTCGTCACAGGTTAAAAATGTGGTAATTTCTGGAAAAAACATGATGTTTAAAAAATTTAAAAGATATGGAAGATTCGGACCTGAAAATTCTGTGGTAAATAATCAGAATTTTATTCTTAAATATTCCCAGCTGGATCTTCATTATTTTAATCCTTACCCTTATTCATATTTTTATTCTTAGTCATTTTCTACCTCTATTTTTATTATAGAAGGAAATATAAATAAAAATTTAAAATGCTTATGCCACGGAGCAACTATGCCCGTGCACCACAACTACTGAGCCTGCGCTCTAGAGCCTGCAAGCCACACCTACTGAACCCATGTGCCACAACTACTGAAGCCTGCAGGCCTAGAGCCCGTACTCCGCAACAAGAGAAGCCACTGCAATGAGAAGCCCGCTCACCGCAATGAAGAGTAGCACCCGCTCTCTGCAACTAGAGAAAGCCTGCACGCAGCAACGAAGTCCCAACGCAGCCAAAAATAAATAAGTAAGTAAGTAAGTAAGTAAATAAATAAATAAATAAATAAATAAATTTATTAAAAAAATAAAAGAAAAAAATAAAATGCTACCATTTTATTGAAGAAGAAATACACAAATACACACACATATAATTTATATAAATTCCCATTAAGTTTTCCTCTAGGATTTGCCTTCCCAGTGTTTCACTGATTTTTACCAATTTCATATACTCTAGGCTTTATAATTAGTTGTGTATTTAATGCCTACATATATAGAAGGATCGTGAGGGTTTAATGTTTGAATGTATTCATGTTATTACTTAAAAGGCTTTAAGCCAGTAAAAATTTTAGTGAGTTTTCCCATCCACACACAAAAGTCTCACCGGACAATAAAAATATATATCAACAAGTTCGTATTCAAATTCAGTCCAAGGAACCAGGCAAGAAACTGATATGAAGCCATCTCTCCACTGTCTTCTTCCCCTTGCAAATCTCTGCCAGTGGAAATCGTCAGAAACAAGGTCTCAGAGGAATGAGCCTCCAGGTAATTTGTGGTCTTGTAGGTCACCCTGAGACTATGGAAGGAACAGATTTGGAGGGCAAAGGGAGTATTCAGTTTTAGATGTTTAATTTGAAATGCCTGTTAAGATTCAGATTGGAAGGTCAAACAGTCCATTGGGTTTAGTCCTAGATCTGAGATGAATCCATGCTAAAGACACTTATTTGAGAACAATAACAAAAAGTGTGAGAACTTCTTTCCAGTGGTGGAGATAGTCATATGAAGGAATAGCTGGAGTACAGTGCTGTGATTGCTGGTCAGAAGCAAGTGTTTTGTGTTGTGGATTAGGCTGAGGGCATAAGAGAAGGAGTGGCCAGTTCTGCCTGAGGATTACAAGAAAGACTTCAGATGTCCCGCTTAAACTGAGACTTGAAAGGTGGCCATATTCCAGGCCAACTCTTGGGGGACTCCAACCTGAGAGAGTGAAAGCATGGAGATAGACAATATTTCAGTTTTAAATGTTGTAGGGATTCTACGTATTTGGAAATATCTGAAGCACAAAGCAATGCCAAAGAACAGAAGGAGACTAGGGAACATTTGCTACTTGTCCATAACAAGATAAATATAAAAACTGAAAGTAAATGTTTAGAAACTTTTATACCAGTTCAACAGAGTGATTCCATGTATATTAATCTAATAATAATACAAGAAAATGCCTTGTATTCCCTTTTCATTTTGTGTTTGAAATCACTCATTTTCATTATATTTTACAAAATCTTTGGTGCATAATAAATTTGGGAAAAAATTGGTCTTTCACCTCAGAAAGATTGAGAAGAACAGACATAGATCATGAAGAAGTGGGCGTGGTCATATAAAAGACCGGAAATAAAGAGTGGGACATACAGGTCTTTGCATGTCATGCTGCATTATTTAAATGTGATCTCATAAGAAATGAAAGGTTGTGTGTTTAAAAATATGTTAAAAATTCTTAGAAAAAATGGTATCAAGGATGTGTTAGAATTTACTACTGTACTAGCAAGTAAATCAGCAAGGTGATGAAATCATTAAAAAGTGAAAGTTTCAGGGATGGTGCAGAAGAGGAGTGATGAATTTGTGAAACAGAACACTCATAAAATGAGTGATTATAATTTCATTTCACAGTTTCATAAAAGCATCATGGCCAAGTCTTTATTTACACAAGACGTCTGCACAAGGATGACCTGAGATACCAGGTGTGCAGACATTAGGTCAGAATCAGAAAGAAAAAAAAAAAAAAGCAGCAAACAATAGAGATACAACTTTGTCTAAAGTTGAAATATCATGTTTTTACTCCCCAACAAGTAACATGAAAGCATAAAACTGTGTCAAACAGAGATCTGAAAGGACACAAGTTCTGATTTTCAGCATTGCCAGGGGATTTCCCCCCTGCCAAGCTGTAAACAAAGCTGATGACCCAGTTCACCCATTTCTTACACTGGGGATGTTTTATTTTTTTCGACACAGAAGAGTTTTTGGTAAGGATGAAATATGATGTCTTCATTTTGGAAAGTTAACTGGGTCTGATGTAGAGAATGGATTTAAGGGGTCAATAAAGAGACATTTTCAGTGATTACTGTGTACATTGAGAAAGGACTGAACTAAAGCAAGGAGAGAAGATTAATCCTGGCTGTACTATCTAACCTAAATGAGAAGTTAAACAATACATCACTGGAAAACAAAAAATAAACAAACAAAAAACCACCACCAACAACAAAAACAAGCCAGTAACAAAGAAGAGTTACTTTCTATGGACTTCACCTTCACACTTTCTTGAAACTTGCCAGAAGTTTTGTCAATAGTAGCAACATAGTCCCAGCAGTCTCTGTGATGGAATTCAGGGGAGGCTCGGAGCCTGTACTTGGGCCCACAGTAAAGTGTGCCTCAGGACTATCTTTATGGGATGAGCACTATTGAAAAAAATTGCCTTAAGGGGCCCTGCGAGAACAGACTTCAAAGTATCAATAGAAGCAAGAGAAAGTTAAAGATAACTTGGGGTTTTGTTCTCATTAAAGAAAGAGGGGAATTGTAGTTTATGAATGTGGTAAAAGTAATTTTGCAATTACTTCAATTTAAGCATTGCCTATGATATACATTATGAGCCCTATTCTTAAGGAAAGCAAGAACAGTTTCACTCGAAAGTGATAACATTTAATAAATAGCCTGTTAGTACTAAGTGTGTCTGGGGAGAATGGAAAAAATTTAAAGATATTTTAAGTATCAATATTTCAGCTAGAAATTAAGGAAATATACATTAAAAGAGAATTGGTTACAGTAATTGATATTATTGTAAATGTCTACATTTGTCAAACATGACAAAATTTTAGTTTTTCTCTAAGAAAGAGTCTGTATCCACAATTTAAAAATGATCAGCCCCTCCAGTAAGTGGGTCCCAGGGGAAGGACTTTTAGTGTCTGAATTAACCTTTCAATTACAATGAGCATTCTTCCAAATGAATTTCAGTCCATGAGAAGTTTCTTATCAACTTCAAGCTGAAAACATAATCACTACCTCTCTTAATTAATCTGCCTGAAATTACTAAGTGTCTGAAGTGACTTATGCCAGAAATGTGGACATAGATATAGGATGTGTCTACTTTGAAAACATTATGGGGGGATGTTTAATATGGCATTTTGGAGGGGAGATTTTCCACTTTCCATTTAAAGGTGAACATCTGCAATAAAAGAAAAAAATCTTTGTCCTCACCTTGCTTTTGTTTTAGAAAATATAACTCTCTGATACTCTTCACTTACTTATTTAAAAAGTAAGGCCATCTCATATGCTACGTTTATATTACCACAACAAACAAACAAAAATCAAAAGCCCTTCACTTTTCTGAGAGTAGGTACCTAGGACCTATAAGCGTGTGGTACTTTTGTGGTGGTGAGGAAGCCATATACTTATCTGTAGTGAAAAGATATTGGGTTAAGCTCAGATAATTCAGCTGTTACTTGTGTGGCTGGGTGCCAAATGTTTTCACAAGATGCAAAGGGATTACAGGGAGGAAATAAGAAGAGACTCATGAGGTCTGTGAGATTTGACCACATTATCAACCAACTTGACCTTGTTGACATGAACATTCCATCTAACAATAGCAGAAAGCATATTCTTTTCAAAAGCACAAGGAACAATCACCAAGAAAAACCAAATTCTGGACCATTAAACAAATTTTCATATGTTTAAAATGATTGAAAATCATATAAATAATATTCTGTGATCACAATGCAATTAAACAAGAAAAAAATAATGAAAAATTTCTGGAAACTCTCCATATATTTGGCAATAAGCAATACTTCTGAATAATCCATGGTTCAAAGAAAAGTTAAAATAAAGATTGGACAATATTTTGAATTAAACAAAATGAAAAGGCTACATATGTAAATTTGTAGGATGCAGCCTAACAGTGTATAAAGGAAAATTTATAGCTTTAAATACTTAAATTAGAAAGGAAGAGCATCTAAATTCAATGATTTAAATTGCTACCTTAAGAAACTAGAAAAAAAGAAGACTATATTAAATACAGTGAAGTTGAAGGAAGGAAATTTTAGAGAAAAGAGTGAAAATGAATGGATGCAAATGTGAAGAATTATAGAAATCAATTAAATCAAAAGATAGTTCAAAAGATAAATGAAGCAGATAAACCTCCAGCCAGACTGAAAAAAGAGAGAATATGAAAATTACTAATATCTGGAATGAAAGAGCAGGCATTTCTATTATTCATGGAGATTTTATAAAGAGGATAAGGGAATAATATGAATAACTTTATGCCAATAAGTATGACAGTTGAGGTTAAATAAACAAAATCCTTGAAAGAAAGAGCAGGGGTGGCTATTCTTATTTCAGGCAAAATAGACTTTTAGTCAGAAAAACAGGAAGGAGAGATAAAGAATGTCTTTATATAGTGATAAAATGGAAAAAATCATCAAAAGAATATAACAGTTGTAGATATTTATGTACCCAACATTGAAGCACCTAAATATATCAAGCAATTATTAACATATGAAGGCAGAATCACACAGCAACCCATAATGGTAGACTTCATTACCCCACTTTCAACAATAAATAGACCATCTAGAATGCAAAAACACTGATGAACTTGGAGGGCATAGTGCTAAGTGAAATAAGCCAGTGAAAGAAGGACAAATACTGCATGATTCCACTGATATGAGGTATCTAACGCAGTCAAACTCATAGAAACAGAAAGTAGGATGGTGGTTGTCAGGGGCTGGAGGGTGGGGGAAACGGGGAGATTCTGTTCAATGAGTACAAAATTTCAGTTATGCAATATCAAACATTTCTAAGGATCTTCTGTACAACATTGGGCTTATAGTTAACAAAACTGTACTGTACATTTAAAAATTTGTCACAAGGTTAGATGTCATGGTATGTGTTTTGGTTTTTTTATTTTTTTGGTTTTTATTTTTTAATTTTTTTAACATCTTTATTGGAGTATAATTACTTTACAATGGTGTGTTAGTTTCTGCTTTATAACAAGGTGAATCAGCTATACATATACATATATCCCCATATCTCCTCTCTCTTGCGTCTCCCTCCCATCACAATTAAAAAAAGACACATGCATAAGAGGTGTTTCTAAAAGTGCTTATTTTCTGTTGCATGAGTAGTGTTACTGCAGTGAATGCATGTGTTCACCACACTACAGTGCATATAATACACTATGTAGACACAAGTATAAAAGATGTTTCTAAGAGTGATAGCTGTGCATATGAATCAGGACTGTGCTGTTTCAGTGAAAGAGTATGTTCATCATAATGTGATGCATGTAATAAATTACATAAAGACACATGTTTTAAGAAAGGGTATACATGGTTGCGGATCAGGAGTTAAGATGCTCTTTCTTTTCTTTTCTGTTTGAGGGTTAATTTGGCCCTAAACTTTTTCAAGGAGTATGAAGTCTGTTTTGTCTGATATGAGTGTTGCTACCCCCGCTTTCCTGTTGTTTCCATTTTCGTGAAATATCATTTTCCATCCCCTCCCTTTCAGTCTCTGAGTGTCTTTAGTTCTGAAGTGAATCATTTGTAAGTAGCATACAGATGGGTCTTGTTTTCTAATCCAATCAGTCACTCTTGTCTTTTGATTGGATCTTTTAGTCCATTGACATTTAAAGTAAATATTGATAGGTATTATTTGTACTTTACTAAGTTCTCTAACATAATAGGTAGATACAGTCATATCAGAATTAAATACTGGAGTCATAGTCATGGAGTGCTTAATTGATTCCATAGTTGAGACCTATATACTCACACCATAATGGAAATTAATGACAGAATCCTTACTAATAGTAGAATAAACAGGCTATTTGATTGTCTGAGTTTATGTGACAACTAATTATAGGAAAGCCAGCTTCCCAATATATGGGCCCATGGGAATTTGAGTTTTCTACCCTTTCCTGCATTGGTAGAAAACCAGTGGTCTAGAGTTATAAGATTTAACAAATATGAACAGAGGATACCCAGTTATATTTGAATTCCAGATAAACAACAAATATAATTTTTTAGTCTAAGTATGTCCCATGCAATATTTAGGGCATTCTTATAGTAAATCTGTCATTTTTGTTTTCCCGAATTTAAAATTAACTGGGCATCCTGATTTTATATGGAAACCCCATACTGATTCCACAAGAAATAGAATTTGAATGCAGTCATTTTTGCTGGAAAAAAGAAGAACACTGGATCCTAGCTAGTTCATTGTCCAAGTATCACAAACTGAGTTTTAGGTTCATCTGAAACAGTATTATTATGACACTATAAGTGGTGCTTACTTATGATTTATCTAGTTATAGTTTCACGCTATATAAGCCATGACATCACTGCCTTTTTCTATTTATTATATTTTAATGATGACAATTTATTAATTACTGAGTGTAAATTTTATAAAAATACCATGTTAGTAAAAACCTATATTTACCTAAATATTAGGATAAAACATGAAAATCATTATTTGCCTCTTTTCTAGGGAGGAACAGCCTTCTCAAAATTCAGTCTACATTACTCTAGAGGTTTCAGGGAAATACACACAACGATAGAATAATTTTTAGTGCATCTTTCAGGAATATCAATTTTTACTTGGAGTTTTTAGAACAGTCTTGAATCTTTATGCTCTCAACATTTAAAAAGTCTCTTTTTTTTCTTATAAGGGAATCTATTTTTCCATAAAATTCAAGGAGGAACATATCTTTGTGCACAGTGAGTGGTAGGAAAATTTGGTGTTTTATGTTCAAATTGCATAGAATTCTATAACTATTGTATAAAACTGTGACATAAAGAACTGAAGTTTTCTGTGGGAGGGATGCAGATCAAGGCAAACATTTTAGCCTTGAAGAAAGATAGAAAGACCCTGGAGATATTAAGTCATATTTCAGTGCTTAATACAAATGGATAAAAGAGATTGAAATAACTACACTGATCTAGTCTACTGAGCTTATAGGTGGATCACATAATTAACTGAATAATAGATAAAACTCCTAGGACTCAGATGTGGGGGGTAGTGATTAATAGCTACTGCCAACCTCAGAGAAGCTGGAGGGGGAAGCCAGGGCTATTCTGGAGGCATATGTAAGAGGATGGGGTGAACCAGAAAAGAAAAGGTAAAATATAGTCTGCAGTCTGGTTTTTGGATATAGGGTCTTTCTACAGCAAATATGGATCTGTAATCATTGGCAAAGTAATTCTGAAGAGTTCGTTTCTGAAACTTTCTTGTCTCTTGACTAAGTCCTCTACACTGACCTTGCTTTGGAGCAAGTATTCATCGGGAAATCAATGCTTATCAAAAACTTCAGTTTTGTTAATCACCTGTCACTGTTTCTGTGCCTTTGTTTCTTTCTCTGTTTGAAGCTGCTTTCAAGTCCAGAGTTTCCATTTCTTCAGAGTTTCCGGTTGAGTCTGAATTTCCTGTTGTGTTGTGACTCTCCCGTTATCCACAGTCACAGCCTTGCTCTGCTGTTCACTGAATGAGAAGATGGATCTTGGGTTGTTTCCTTGTTCGAATCTTTTTCAACCTGTTCCCACATTCACAGCTTTGTTCTCTAGAGAATTTTTCAGGTACAGAATTCATTCTCACTTGTGGTAGAAACACAGTGGACATTGCTTCCTTGTCTTTTTCTGAATGAATTGATTGATAACTGCTCAGTTTAAACCTCTTCTTGCCAAAGCTGTTTTTACATTATACTGATTTCTAGTGGAAGCTTTTTGCAGAGGTGTCCAAATATGGAATTTTCCTTCTATGTAGATGCTTAAGAATATGGATTATTTCTTAAACATTTTTCTACAGCCACTGTTCACAACATATTTTCTGGTGTCTGTTTATCCTGAATTTATGATGAAAGGATAGAAATCCCTCATCCCCTCCACATTCAGGCAATTTACTAGATTTTGTGACTGTATTTGTTGCTCTGCTTTCTGAAAGCTGTGTTTTTCTCACACTTTTCATAGGATTTCACATCTCTGGAGATTCTCATTTTTTCTTCTGCCTGAAACATCATTAGTGTGCATTCTCCAAGTCTTATTTGGGTCTCAGATCTTCTTGAAACCTATTTCATGCTCCTTATGTTTGTAGACTTCTTGTATAGAATCTGTTGAGAATGGAGATTTGATATCATAGGGCTCATATTATAGTGTTTCTTTATATGTCGACACACTAATTTGCAGATGATTTACTGAAATATTTTCTACTTTTTTTTAAGTTAGTTAAATCTTTTATTTTTCCTAGCCTCTTCACCATGCAGCATGAAAGATTTTATAACACACATAGAACTATCAACTTTAACAATATAATAGCCAGTTATTTCACTAGTGAAATTAAGTTTATTCAGAAATAGCCAGAGGAATTGCAATTTGGGATATGAAAAGTATGGTGGGCCATAGGCAAATCCAGAGAACAAGGAAAGGGAAATTGCTTTTATCAAGAAAAGAAGGTGGTTGGAAGGGGCTATGATAACCGACAAGGGGTTAATTTCCAGAATGTACAAACAGCTCATACAAGTCAATAACATAATCCTGGACTTTGAAATAGAGGTTAGAGTGCAGAATGGAAAAGCTTAGGAAATTCTGGCCTCCAACCAAAGGATGAAAAGCAAGAACTATTACAAAGGAAGCCCATTGGTAAGAGTTACCAGGTCTTTTCTGCTGATATGTCCAGCAGCCTCCAGATTTCTAATGAGCCACCTCACTAAGGAGTCTAAAATAGGAAACTAACAAACTCCCCTGGACTACTGCATGGCTCATTTTTTGGCAAGAGATCCTCGAGGTCCATTTTCCCTTTGGATCATAGTTCCCAACTGAGGAAAGGCAGGACCTGTTTCAGGAGTGATGTAGTAATGGCTCCCTAGGGTGCTGAGGAGTGAAATTACCAAGCAGGGCATTTACACTAATGTTGATAATCAGAAAAATGCCTATTAATAACACTCATTAGGGTTGTAGCTGGGTTTGGCCATTCAGATGGGGCACAATGAGCACTGTTTTTGGGAGTGTGGTGGTGAGTCTTGCTACTGGCTTAAATAATTTTGAGAGAATGGGAGGAAGATCTGTATGGGAATATTGAAATGGCTGTTTGCAGAAAATTATTTGAACATTTTCTTAAAGGCTATGATAAAAGACAGGACAACAGCATTCCACTGTAGCCTAGGACTCACATTTTGGGGAATGTGAAACCTTCACATTGATGGCTTGGGCTTCCTTATTTCATAGATAGCTTAAAGAATATGACTCATTAAATTATATAAAATATTACACTATATTTATGCCATATCATAGATAATAACTAGTTATGCCTTTTATCTTATGTTCAATTCAGAAATTGTGGAGATATTTTTAGAACTATGGTCTATTTATACATGATAGATAAGGATTGCGGGGTGGTAATAGGGGAAGTACTTAGATAAGGAGACAAGATAATGCTGAGGTTGAGAAAAAGGAAAACATTAGAGGTATTGCAGAATGTTTATAGGAGGTATCTATAGTGTCAATCTTCGGAAGGAAGGAAAGAAGGAAAGATTTAATTAGGGCTTCTTATGTATAATTCTGGGCTACACTTTTACTTTCTCTGTTCATTAATTCTCATAATATTCCAAATTTCAGAAGAAAAACTTAGATTTAGGAAGCTTTACTTGTTTACTCAAAGAAAATGCTGAAATACAAATGGTATTTGTTCCTTTTTACTTCATATCTAGTGCTTTCTTTACAATATAAATCTTATTCTAGCTTCTTTGCTCATTTAATATCTTTACCAGCTACATGACAAATATATATGAATCAGTTGTGATGATTCATTCATGTATTAATTTGTTTAATCATTGCTTCTCTCACATATATATTGAATATTTGCTATTTTCTAGGAACTCTGATACTGATGGGGTTAGAGGGATGCATGTAAATGCATGGTGCCTGGCACATAAACTTTTGTCAGATGAACAACATGGTGTCTGTCTTCTAAGAGCTTGACTTTTCCTGAGCAAGAGAGGTCATTATCTAGAATTACCTAAAATGTGAGAAGTTCTAGAGTATATGTTTCATGTGGACAGGGATCTTTGTTTTGTTCATTAATGTATTCCAAACATCTAATAGAGTGGCTGTGACTTACTGTGTACCGAATAAATATTTGTTGAATTGAAAGAAGTGCTATGGGAATGAAACTTGAGAGCAAATGTTTTGCTTTTTCCTCAGAGTTCAGAGGATCTGTCCCACACTAAAAAAAACATTGATGTGATATGACATGGCTCACTGCATGCTCAATGTCCATATGATTAAAAATATTGGGATAAAATCTGGGACATGGAAGAGATGAATTTGGAGTGTAGTGAGAACCAAACTTATCAATAGTCCCTCCCCCCTTTTTTGCTGCAGAATTGGAACATATAAAGTTTGCAGGGATCATTATAAGGTTTTGGGTAAGAAGGTACTCAATAAAATTGTTAATTTCTCTGCATTCACCACTTCTTCCCAGCTGAATTGTTTCGATACTCAATTTTCCTGTTTATTCTCCTATTTCCTGCCACCCTGTCCAAGCTGTTCTCTGTGTCTGCAATGCCATGCTTCCCATTCTCAGGACCCTGTATTCTTTGCTGCCCAAATAACTCTTGAAGATATTCACCTCCAGTTGGTCTTCTCAGGTCAAAAGGAAGGGAGGCAAAAATATATAGATTCCTGCCTTGAATGATTTTTTTTTTGAATTTTCCCCTTTGGGCCCTACTATGAGAGAGGAAAGGCAAACAATATTGAAAGTAAAGTGTCATGGATATATGTATATATATTTTTTCATTTTCAGATGCACTGATTCTCTTCAGATTCCTCTTCTGCTTCTAGAGAAGAATCAGTCCTGTAAAAAAAAACACCAGATATGGAAATCAAGGGGACTGAAAAGGTTAAAAAAAAAGTTTGTTTTCCAATAAAGTTGTCAGCCCATTGTGCTGTGTATTCTATGTTCATAGTTTTACCTGCAAGACAGAGTAAGAAATATGTTTTAATTCTCACCTAAGATTCTGGTGCACATGTATACACACAGCCGGAAACAGAAGATTCACTTTAAAGAAGGGTCACTCATACATTGTGTACTTTCCCCAATGGATTCTTTGTTTCTCTCATATATACTGTATGTATATTAAAACTGCTGCTGTTGATCATTAACTTGATTCTATAAGCTCAGTGATGGGTTAAGTGTAAAATTGCAAAATCACTGTCTTTGAATGGCTGATTTGTTTACAGAGGAAAGAGCCCAGAAAAAAAAAAAAAAGATAGAGAAAATCACACCACTAGTAATATCATCTTATTTATACATGATATTTTAAGCACTTACATATACAGATACATTTAATCCTCAAGCTACCATTTTTCAGATGAAGACAATTTAACACAGTAACTTGTTCACAGTCACACAGTTACCAAATAGAAAAACTAGGAACCAAATCCAACTTACCTGTGTTCAGATTCTGTACTCTCACCCACTACATAATACTGCTTTCCTAAGCTTAGTACTACTAGTTCCTATTACGACTGCCAAATTCTCCTTACTTTAAATACATCTTCATGCATAAATCTATTATAGTAAGATATATTTCAAAAGTGGAATTACTGGAAAAAATGAATAAATATATTCAAGGGCCTTGATACATTTTGCTGAATATCTTTCCATAAAATTATAAACGATTTTTAAACATATTAGCAAATACTTTTGTTGCTAGTCATATAATCCACATCACTACTGCTAATTTGATGAGTGTAAACAATCTCTCAATTTAATTTTAACTGGCACTATATTTTAAATGATGTGAAACTAATTTTTATATGTTTGATGCATTTTATTTCTATGTTAGAATCTATATACTAAATCCATTTTCTACACTAGAAGTTTATTTTCTCCATCAGTATGTAATACCTCTTTTTAATTCATATTAACATTTTGAAACTGGTTTTGGTAATTTTAATTTATTGTTTGTTTTCTGGTATTTCTGATTGTGCTTTTGTTGACAATATATGTTTTATTTTATACAAATTGTTGGTTATTTACTGCTCTCTGATAATCTGTCCTTAGTTTTAAGCTTACTTTTTCAATTTTTCCCTCAAGTAATACCTTTTTTCTAATCCTTTTTGTATCTTTTGGTTAACATATCCACAAGAATTTTTTTGAACATTATGTGTGTTGGAGACTTAAACAACTGTTTTTCTCTTTATTAAAGAAGTATTTATTGAGCTACTATTGTATTTCAGGAACAGTTTTTGTGGCATTGAGATCATCTCATTTTGAAGGTTTATTTAATTTCTTTTTGAAACAGTGTAGGCATAGCAGGGTGTTTTTTTTTTGAAGAGTAGACATATGACAATATCCTTGATTTCTTCTAAAGAAATTGACTTATAATAAATTTTTATTTTGATGGGAATTATCTTTCCAGAAAATTATATATTTAGACTTTCAAATTTCCTTGTAAAGATTTGTACAAAGGATTCTATTATGACATTTGAAAATTTCTTTCTTAAAATGATTGTTGCCTTATTGTTTTGTATCCTGTATATTTGTGCTTCCTCTTTTATTTTTTTCAAGTTAAGTAGTAGTAGTTTGTATATTTTGTCAATTCTTTTTCAAAGAACCAATGTATTTGTGCATATTTGTATGTATTCTAGCATTTTTCTGCATTTCTATATTTTAATTTTATTTGTATAATTTTATATTTTTGTTTCCTTTAATTTATTGTTCTATTTCTGAAATTCTGATGTTTTATAAAAATGTTTATTTTAAGATGTATTTATATAATTAAGGTACTAATTTTCCTCTAATCACTGCTTTAAACTTGGCCCATATTTTCTAATAGGTAGAATATAATGGCATTATTTTGTGAAACATTTTATTTTACTTCATATTTCCCCTTTAACCCAACAATTGTTTAATAGTATTTCTAAATTATCAGATGGAAGAGGCTTTTTACTTGATTATCCATTAATAGTTTATTATGTGGGATTAAGAAACATGTTTGTATTCTTTCCAACATGTGACATTGTTTGACATTTTGTTGTGACTTAATAGTCAATATTCATAAAATTTCATGTGTCTTGAAAAGAAAGTGCATACTTTTTTATTAGAATATAAAGTTCAATATATACTTATGAGATACCTTACTGAATTTGCTGTTTAGGTTTCCTAAATCCTTAGATATATTTTTCTACTTGATCTGTTTAGACCAGAGTGGTTTATTAAAGTTACCCATTATTTGTGTGTCTGTCTGTTTCCCCTTATAGTTTCCTTCTTATAAAGTTTGCATCTGTGTCTTAGGGGGAGATAAATTTATATTTATTATAATTTCATTGTGAATATTAGCTGTTAGCATTAAAAATATCTTTTGTTGTTGTTTTTCTTGTTGTGTACATAATGTTCTTGGCCTGAATTTTAAGTTGTCAAATATCAAGATCATAACCCTTGCTTTATTGGTTTCTGTGTGCTAGGTATAATTTCTCTTCTCTTCATTTTTTTAGCCTTTCTGAATCACTGTGTTATAGATATATCTTATATAATGCATAGAACCAAGTGCTGTTTTGAGAGTATATCTGGTTTTTAAAAAATATTCAGTCTCTTTTTCTCAGTCATTCACATTTATCAGTTTTAAGTGACAGTCATTGAGTCTCATCTATTATATATGCAGCAATAAGTAAGCTTTTCCTACTTCACCATTTCTCTCTTCATTTTATTCTTATTTTTTAGACGTGTTACTTTTCTTGGTCAGGTACATATCATTTACATACTACTTGGATCTACATTTAGGTATATGTATTCAATGTCCACCATGAGTCCTTTCACCAAAAGATCCACCAGACTTCTCTTGGTGAAGGGATTTCTTCATCTAGTGACTTTAAGAGAAGCTAGTGGTTTTAATATTCTTGGAGTGTTGGCAAGTTTAAAACTATTTTTCTGTGTCTTTTGTATGTCTATGTATGAAAATCTTTGATCAAACTTTCCTTCCCTGAATTTCTTGAAAGTCTCCATACGCTCATCATTCATTGTATATTGTTGCCAAGAAACATTATATCTACGTGGTCTTTCTTAGTGTTAGTGATCAGTATTTTTGCTCAGAGTCACATGTAATTTTTCATTATATTTAAATATAATATATTGCCCAGGATATGTCTTATACTTAACAATTTTGGTCAAAGTTCATGAGAGTTTGGATAGTCATGGATATGACTAGTGTGAAAGGATGGGAAATCATTTCAATGTGTAGGTGCATATCTCTATATCAGAGAAATTCTCTTTAACAGTTTTAAACGTTGAGCTTGTTTTATAGAGACACCAACACTGTGCATGTTGGATCTGCTTTGTCATTCTTCCATGTCTATCATTTTCTCTCTAATCCTTTTAAAGTCTTTCTCTATTTCATTTAATTATATTTAATTAATGGTGGTTAATTTTGCAAGAGTTTTCTTCTGTTTGAGGATGTTTTTATTTTTGTCATTTTCTTGTGCATGTTTGTTACAGACTTGTCACTTGATGAACTTTGTAAAACTGTATACATAATTTGATTGGTTATCAAGTCTTTAGGTTTATTCTTCCCTTTTGTTATATTCCAGCATTTAAAAAATTTTTTATTTTATTTATTATTTATTTATCATTTATCTATTAACATCTTTATTGGAGTATAATTGCTTTACATTGTTATGTTAGTTGTTGCTGTATAACAAAGTGAATCAGCTATACATATACATATATCCCCACATCCCCTCCTTCTTGCATCTCCCTCCCACCCTCCCTATCCCACCCCTCTAGGTGGTCACAAAGCACCGAGCTGATCTCCCTGTGCTATGCAGCTACTTCTTACTAGCTATCTATTTCACATTTGGTAGTGTATATATGTCTGTGCCACTCTCTCACTTCGTCTCAGCTTCCCCTTCTCCTTCCCCTTCCCGTGTCTTCAAGTCCATTCTCTATGTCTGCATCTTTATTCCTGTCCTGCCCTTAGGTTCTTCATAACAATTATTATTATTTTTTTTAGATTCCATATATATGTGTTAGCATAGGGTATTTATTTTTCTCTTTCTGACCTACTTCACTCTGTATGACAGACTCTAGGTTCATCCACCTCACTACAAATAACTCAAATTTGTTTCTTTTTATGGCTGAGTAATTGTATATATGTGTCACATCTTCTTTATCCATTCATCTGTTGATTGACACATAGGTTGCTTCCATGTCCTGGCTACTGTAAATAGACCTGCGGTGAACATTGTGGTACATGACTCTTTTTGAATTATGGTTTTTCAGGGTATATGCCCAGTAGTGGGATAGCTGGGTCATATGGTAGTTCTTTTTTAGTTTTATAAGGAACCTCCATACTGTTCTCCCTAATGGCTGTATCAATTTACATTTGCACCAACAGTGCAAGAGGGTTCCTTTTTCTCCATACCCTCTCCAGCATTTATTGTTTGTAGATTTTTTAATGATGGCTATTCTGACCGATGTGAGGTGATAGTGCATTGTAGTTTTGATTTGTATTTCTCTAATAATTAGTGATGTTGAGCATTCTTTCATGTGTTTGCTGCCAATCTCTATATCTTCTTTGGAAAAATGTTTATTTAAGTCTTCTGCCCATGGAGATTAATCCTTGTCAGTTGCTTCATTTGCAAATATTTTCTCCCATTCGGAGGGTTGTCTTTTCATCTTGTTTATGGTTTCCTTTGCTGTGCAAAAGCTTTTAAGTTTCATTAGGTCCCATTTGTTTATTTGTGTTTTTATTTCCATTTCTCTAGGAGGTGGTCAAAAAGGATCTTGCTGTGATTTATGTCAAAGAGTGTTCTGCCTATGCTTTCCTCTAAGAATTTTATAGTGTCTGGCCTTACATTTAGGCCTTTAATCCATTTTGAGTTTATTTTTGTGTATGGTATTAGGAGTGTTCTAATTTCATTCTTTTACATGTAGCTGTCCAGTTTTCCCAGCACCACTTATTGAAGAGGATATCTTTTCTCCATTGTATATTCTTGCCTACTGTATCAAAAATAAAGTGACCATATGTGCATGGGTTTATCTCTGGGCTTTCTATCCTGTTCCATTGATCTCTATTTCTGTTTTTGTGCTAGTAACATACTGTCTTGATTACTGTAGCTCTGTAGTATAGTCTAAAGTCCAGGAGCCTGATTCCTTCAGCTCCGTTTTTCTTTCTCAAGATTGCTTTTCCTATTCAGGGTCTTCAGTCCTTCCATACAAATTGTGGAATTTTTTGTTCTAGTTCTGTGAAAAATTCCATTGGTAGTTTGACAGGGATTGCACTGAATTTGTAGATTGCTTTGGGTAGTATAGTTGTTTTCAAAATGTTGATTCTTCCAATCCAAGAACATGGTATATTTCTCCATCTGTTTTATCACCTTTAATTTCTTTCATCAGTGTCTTATAGTTTTCTGCATACACGTCTTTTGTCTCCTTAGGTAGGTTTATTCCTAAGTATTTTATTCTTTTGGTTGCAGTGGTAAATGGGAGAGTTTCCTATATTTTTCTTTCAGATTTTTCATTAGTGTATAGAAATTCAAAAGATTTATGTGCATTACTCTTGTATCCAGCTACGTTACCTAATTCATTGATTAGCTGTAGATGTTTTCTGGTAGCATCTTTAAGATTCTTTATGTATAGTATCATGTCATCTGCAAACAGTGACAGTTTTACTTCTTCTTTTGCAATTTGGATTACTTTTATTTCTTTTTCATCTCTGATTGCTGTGGATAAAACTTGTAAAACTATGTTGAGTGACAGTGGGCCCTTGCCATATTCCTGATCTTAGGGGAAATGGTTTCATTTTTTCACCATTGAGAACAATGTTGGCTGTGGGTGTATAATATATGGCCTTTATTATGTTGAGGTAGCCTCCCTCTATGCCTGCTTTCTGGAGGGTTTTTATCATAAATGGGTGTTGAATTTTGTCAAAAGCTTTTTCTGCATTTTGGGATTACCATATGGTTTTTATCCTTCAGTTTGTTAAAATGGTGTATCACATTGATTGATTTGCATATACTGAAGAATCCCTGCATGCCTGGGATAAACCCCACTTGATCATGGTGTATGATCCTTTTAATGTGCTGCTGGATTCTGTTTGCTAGTACTTTGTTGAGGATTTTTGCATCTATATTCATCAGTGATACTGGCCTGTAGTTTTTTTTTTGTAACATCTTTGTCTGGTTTTGGTATCAGGGTGATGGTGGACTCGTAGAATGAGTTTGGGTGTGTTCCTCCCTTTGTTATATTTTGGAAGAGTTTGAGAGGATAGATGTTAGCTCTTCTCTAAATGTTTGATAGAATTCGCCTGTGAATCCATCTGGTCCTGGGCTTTTGTTTGTTAGAAGATTTTTAATCACAGTTTCAATATTGGTGATTGTGATTGGTCTATTTATATTTTTTATTTCTTCCTGTTTCAGTCTCAGAAGGCTGTGCTTTTCTAAGAATTTTTCCATTTCTTCCAGGTTGTCCATTTTATTGGCATATAGTTGCTTGTAGTAATTTCTCATGACCCTTTGTATTTCTGCAGTTTCAGTTGTTACTTCTCCTTTTTCATTTCTAATTCTATTGATTTGAGTCTTCTCCCTTTTTTAAAATTTTTTTTAAAATTTATTTTATTTTATCTTTGGCTGCGTTGGGTCTTTGTTGTTGTGCGTGGGCTTTCTCTAGTTGCAGTGAGCAGGGACTACTCTTCATTGTGGTGTGCGGGCTTCTCATTGTGGTGGCTTCTCTTGTTACAGAGCATGGGCTCTAGGTGTACATGCTTCAGTAGTTGTGGCACACTGGCTCAGTAGTTGTGGCTCATGGGCTCTAGAGCACAGACTCAGTAGTTGTGGTGCACAGGCTTTGTTGCTCTGCAGCATGTGGGATCTTCCCGGACCCGTGTCTCCTGCATTGGCAGGCAGATTCTTAACCACTGCACTACCAGGAAAGTCCAGTTTCTGAGATATTCTTGACAGAACTCGTAACTCAAATCTCGTAACAAGAAAATTACACGAGAGGACTTAGTAACGCCGTCACTGCCGGAACAGGCTGCTTTAGGCTCCCTGATGGCCATGTCCATGGATTTTAAAACTTATGTAGATCAGGCATGCAGAGCTGCTGTGGAATTTGTCAATATTTACTATGAGAAAATGGACAAAAGAAGACGGGCACTAACCAGGCTGTATCTGGACAAGGCCACTTTAATATGGAATGGAAATGTTGTAACAGGGCTGGAAGCCCTAACTAATTTTTTTGACATGTTGCCTTCTAGTGAGTTTCAGGTCAATATGCTAGATTGCCAGCCAGTTCATGAGCAAGCTACTCAGGCCCAGACTACAGTTCTTGTGATGACCAGTGGAACTGTGAAGTTTGATGGAAACAGACAACACTACTTCAACCAGAACTTCCTGCTGACTGCTCAGTCTACTCCTAACAATACCATGTGGAAGATTGCAAGCGACTGCTTCCATTAGGTAATTATTGATACGTATGTTCCTATTACCATTTTCTTAATTGTTTTGGATTTATTATTGTAGGTCTTTTCCATCTCTTGTGTTTCCTGCCTAGAGAAGTTCCTTTAGCATTTGTTGTAAGGCTGGTCTGGTGGTGCTGAATTCTCTTAGCTTTTGCTTGTCTGTAAAGGTTTTAATTTCTCCGTCAAGCCTGAATGAGATCCTTGCTCGGTAGAGTAACCTTGGTTGTAGGTTTTTCTCCTTCATCACTTTAAATATGTCCTGCCTGTCCCTTCCGGCTTGCAGAGTTTCTGCTGAAAGATCAGCTGTTAACCTTATGGGGATTCCCTTATGTGTTATTTGTTGTTTTTCCCTTGCTGATTTTAATATTTGTTCTTTGTATTTAATTTTTGATAGTTTGATTAATATGTGTCTTGGCGTGTTTCTCCTTGGATTTATTCTGTATGGGACTCCCTGTGTTTCCTGGACTTGATTAACTATTTCCTTTCCCATATTAGGGAAGTTTTCAACTATAATCTCTTCAAATATTTTCTCAGTCCCTTTCTTTTTCTCTTCTTCTTCTGGGACCCCTATAATTCAAATGTTGGTGCATTTAATGTTGTCCCAGAGGTCTCTGAGACTGTCCTCAATTCTTTTTATTCTTTTTTCTTTATTCTGCTCTGCAGTAGTTATTTCCACTATTTTATCTTCCAGGTCACTTATCCATTCTTCTGGCTCAGTTATTCTGCTATTGATCCCTTCTAGAGAATTTTTAATTTCATTTATTGTGTTGTTCATCACTGTTTGTTTGCTCTTTAGTTCCTCTAGGTCCTTGTTAAATGTTTCTTTTATTTTTTCCATTCTATTTCCAAGATTTTGGATCATCTTTACTATCATTATTCTGAATTCTTTTTCAGGTAGACTGCCTGTTTCCTCTTCATTTGTTAGAGCTGGTGGGATTTTGCCTTGCTCCTTCATCTGCTGTGTTTCTCTGTCTTCTCATTTTGCTTAACTTACTGTGTTTGGGGTCTCCTTTTTGCAGGCTGCAGGTTCGTAGTTCCCGTTGTTTTTGGTGTCTGTCCTCAGTGGCTAAAGTTGGTTCAGTGGGTTGTGTAGGCTTCCTGGTGGAGGGGACTAGTACCTGTGTTCTGGTGGATGAGGCTGGATCTTGTCTTTCTGGTGGGCAGGTCCACATCTGGTGGTGTGTTTTGGGGTGTCTGTGGCCTTATTATGATTTTAGGCAGCCTCTGTGCTAATGGATGGGGTTTTGTTACTGTCTTGCTAGTTGTTTGGCATAGGGTGTCCAGCACTGTAGCTTGCTGGTCGTGAGTGGAGCTGGGTCTTGGCGTTGAGATGGAGATATCTGGGAGATTTTTGACGTTTGCTATTACGTGGAGCTGGGAGGTCTCTTGTGGACCAGTGTCCTGAACTTGGCTCTCCAACCTCAGTGGCACAACCCTGACACCTGGCTGGAGCACCAAGAGCCTGTCCTCCACACGGCTTGTGGTCTAGTGTTTAGGATCTGGCACTTTCACTGCCGTGGCCTGGTTTCAATCCCTGGTGGTGGAACTGAGATCCCAAAAGCAGATGAGTGCTTTATTACCGAGGATATTAAAGCACAGTAATCAACAGCCAGATGAAGCGGTTCATAGGGTGAGGTTGAGAACAAAGAAGCTTCAGTCCTCTTGGAGTTTGGAGCCCAGCATGGTGGCATGTAGAGGCATTCTGCTTCACCAACCTGGAAGCTCTCTGAAACCCATTCTTTCTTCTTTATTCTGCTCTGTGGTAGTTATTTCCACTATTTTATCTTCCAGGTCACTTATCCATTCTTCTGCCTCAGTTATTCTGCTATTGATTCCTTCTAGGGAATTTTTAATTTCATTTATTGTGTTGTTCATCACTGCTTGTTTGCTCTTTAGTTCTTCTAGGTCTTTGTTAAAGATTTCTTGTATTTTCTCCATTCTATTTCCAAAATTTTGGATAATATTTACTATCATTACTCTGAATTATTTTTCAGGTAGACTGCCTATTTCCTCTTCATTTGTTTGGTCTGGTGTGTTTTCACCTTGCTCATTCATCTGCTGTGTATTTCTCTGTCTTCTCATTTTGCTCAACTTACTGTGTTTGGGGTCTCCTTTTCACAGGGTACAAGTTTGTAGTTCCTGTTGTTTTCAGTGTCTGCCCCCAGTGGGTAAGGTTGTTTCAGTGGGTTGTGTAGGCTTCCTGGTGGAGGGGACTGGTGCCTGTGTTCTGGTCGGTGAGGCTGGATCTTTTCTTTCTGGTGGTTAAGGCCGAGTCCGGTGGTGTGTTTTGGGGTGTCTGTGGACTTAGTATGATTTTAGGCAGCCTCTCTGCTAATGGGTGGGCCTGTGTTCCTGTTTTGCTAGTTGTTTGGCATGGGGTGTGCAGCACTAGAGCTTGCTGGTCATTGGGTAGAGCTGGGTCTTAGCGTTGAGACAGATATCTCTGGGAGAGCTCTCGCTGATTGATATTATGTGGGGCCAGGAGGTCTTTGGTGGTCCAATGTACTATACTCAGCTCTTCCCCCATACAGCCTCAGGCCTGCCACCTGACTGGAGCACCAAGGCCCTGTCAGCCACGTGGCAATGAATGTGGCAGTCTCCATTATGAAGTCAGATTATGAGGGTCTGCAATAACTGTTCAGGTAGAACAGGCTGACTTGGTAGTACTTTGTCTATGAGGCTGTCTCCAGCAGCCGATGGCTAAAAGATTAGGTCTCTGCATGTGCTGCCAGAATCTTAAATGTTTATATAGAGGTCTTCACTGTTTTCAGTCATGGATTTGGTAGAGATCGTCTCACAAACACCTTACTCTCTCAAGGTTGTGTGCTTGAAACAGCGCTTAAGTCTGAGGCTCTACAAGCTGCAGGAAGAAGAGACCGCCTGGTGTGGCCTGCAAGCCTTGATTCTTGCCATGAACCCTGCTGCTGCCGTTATGGAATCTGGCTTCCCTCGCCACTCTGCAGTGAGTATTCAGTGAAGCTTTCTCTCTGTGCTGATGAGATTCATGCTACCTGAGTTGCCCAAAGCCATAGAGTGTTTAAAAGTTGGGGCTGGCTTACAAACCGAGCAAATCTGGCTCCAAGGTCTGTGTTACGTCACCCAACGAGAGTTGGGAGGCCACGCACCTAAATGCTTCACCCTCGTGAGCCACCTCCTCATACCTGCACCGCCACAGGAAGAATCACCTATGCCATCATGTTTTATACCATGTTGCTTTTGGATTTATTCTTTTTCCTAATCCGTGATCAAGCATAGATTTATCTGAGACCAATATTTGTTAACACATTGAATAAAAAAGACGCTAAAATATTTTCATTTCTACTTGTTAGACTTTGAGGGGAGGTTAAGTGTTGAGTATAAAGAATAATTTTGATCTAAGATAATTTTACTTAATGGGATTCTACATGAATAAACACATTCTTGTCTTCCCAGTTATCAGGTTTTTATGTTTATCCTTGCTAGACTAGAAAGTCAAAACTACTCTATGTTTCTTTGCTTTTTTACCACAGAAGAGACTGTTGGAAATCCTGACTCCAATTTACAATGCTTTTCATGCCTCCCTGATCCATATACAATATTTTTTTCTAAAGGCAGTTTATGTATCACAATTCAATTACCTTGTAACTGAACATGTTTTGATTTAAGTATGGTGGACTCCACATAAATCTATAGAGATGAGGATGGGTAAGGAAAAGAAAATGAAAGGTGTAGGAGTAACTCTGGTTACTTAAGATTATAGTTATCCTGTGTATAAATACAGATAGTGAGTCTTTTGGTATCACTGGTTTGAATCAGCTGAAGACTGTTTTCTTCTTTTTCTTGAATGTCTATGTTGTGGTTGTTCAATGGCGGGGGGGACATGTGAAATAAATTGCCATAAGTCACAATTAACTCAATCCCTCTATACTGCATTCAGTAGAACCTCTTTCTCAATCCTCTGTTCAGGTATATGATCTTCTTTTCTGCTTTTTTGCATATACTTATTGCTATATTAATTGGGGTTTGGAGATAGAATTGAGCATTACTACCATGGTAAATCCTAAGTTGTCAGACTAGAAATATACATAATTTATATTTAAAATTATTTAAAAGAATTTTTTGAAGATCTGTGATGTATTCCAGAAACACTGAAGCATCCCAGAGAAGGATTCAAATAATGAAAATTAAATGGATCCTAAAGTTCCAAAGGTCTCCATTTAGTAATTAAAATAGATACATATATGAAAAATTAAATCATAAATATATCTGAATTTCCTTCAAAATAACCTTTTAAAAATAGCTTAATATACCATGAAATTCACACGTTTTATTTGTACAAATTTGTATCAAATCTTTTATTTGATAGAGTTGTGTGATCATTACCACAATCAAGTTTTAGGACATTTTCATCATCCCCAAAAGATACATCTTACCTGTTTGCAGCCAAATTCCATTCTGTCCCCACCCCAAGGTTATAACCAATATTTTTTCTGCGGATATGTATATATATATATATTCCTTTCCTAGACATTTCATATAAATGGAATTTCCAATGTGTAGTCCTTTGCACTTGGTTACTACCATTTAGCATAATGTTTTTGAAGATATTTATGTTGTGGTTTGTACCATAGTTCATTTCTTTTATTGCTGAATAGTATTTAATTTTATTGGTATATCAGATTTTGTTTGTCCATAAATTTATTTATTCATAAATTGATAGACAATTGGATAGTTTTCATCTTTTGGCTATTATGAATAATGCTACAAAGAACAGTCACATAAAAATATTTATGTGGATAGTATTCACTTCTCTCTGGTATATTCCTGGAAATAAAATTGCTGTGTCATTAGGTAAGTTTATATTTACCATTAAAACAAACTGTGGATCTGCTTTCAAAAGTGACTGCATAATTTTACATTTTCATCAGCAAAATGTGAAGGTTTCAGTCTCTCTGCATCCTCACCAGCACGTTTCAGTGTCTATCATTTTAGTTATAGTCATTCTAGTGCATGTGAACAGTCATTTAATTGTGGTTTTAATTTGCATTCTTCTAACTACAAGTGATGCTGAACATAGTTTCATATACCTAATAGCCACATATTTTCATATACCTATTAGCCATTTGTCAACCTCTGCATTACCCTATCCAAAGGACTTTATCCTTTGATGAAATGTCTGTTGAAAGAGTTTGCCCATTTTTAAATTGCATGCTTCTTTTATTTTAATTGTAAGAGTTATATGTATATTCTGGATACAAATCCCTTATCAGATATATATTTTGCAAATATATTTTTCTTTGTGTGGTGTTCTCTTCATTTTCACAATTGTACCTTTTGAAGTGTATATTTCTGGACTCTAAATTCTAACCAATGTCTATATGTATAATTATATGCCAGTGCCATACTTTCTTGATTACTGCATCGTTAAGGTAAGTTTTGCAATCAGAAGGTATAAATCCTCCATCTTTGCCCTCCTTTTTCACAATTACTTTGGCTATTCTAGTTCCTTTTCATAGTCATTTTGTGATCACTTTGTCAAGTTTTACAAAAAAAGTTTATGATGAATATACAGATCAGTTTGCTCATAATTGCCTCTTAATAATGTTGAGTCTTACAACCCATGAACATGGATGTCTCTTTGTTTATTTAGATTTTCTTTAATTTCTCTCAACAACGTTTGGTGGTTTTCTGTGAATATGTCTTGCACCTCATTTGTTAAGTTTGATCCTAGTGTTTTATTCCATTAAATAAGGAATTATTTTCTTTGGTTCATTTTTGCATTGTGTGTTCCTACTTGTAGAAGGCAGAATAATGTCCTTCCAAAGATGTCCATGTATCAATCCCAGAAACATGTAAATTGGTTAGGTTACATGAAAAAGGGGAATTAAGGCTGGAGATAAAATTAAGTTTGCTAACCCTGTGCCCTTCAGGTAGAGAAATTATTTTATATTATTTGGGTGTGACCATGTAATCACAGTGTTCTTAAAAGTGGAAGACAGAATCAGAGTTGGGGAAAGATATACAACTTTCCTGGCTTTGAAGAAGGCGAAGGGGGACCATGAACCAGGAGCTGCTAGAAACTGGTAAAGGCAAGATCTTTCCAACACCTCAAGAAAGGCATATGAACCTGCATACCCTAGATTCCTATATCCATGTACCTGAATTCATTTACTTCCCTTTTCAGGTCTTGGCAGAAAACCTCACCATGGTCACTGAGTGACCTGTTGCTGGGTTTTTCAAGCTTTGGTGAAATTCAGCTTGTTCTCTTTGTGGTTTTCTTTTTTCTATACCTAGTCATTCTCAGTGACAATGTCACTATTGTTAGTGTCATCCTCCTGGATAAAAGCCTCCACACACCAATGTACTTCTTCCTCAGCACTCTCTCAACATCAGAGACCTTCTACACCTTTGCCATCTTACCCAAGATGTTCATCAATCTCCTTTCTGTGGCCAGGACAATCTCCTTCACCTGTTGTGCCATCCAAATGTTCTTCTTCCTTGGTTTTGCTATTACCAACTGCCTGCTACTGGGAGTGATGGGCTATGATCATTATGCTGCCATTTGTCAACCTCTGCATTACCCTATCCTTATGAGTTGGCAGGTGTGTGGAAAATTGGGAGCCACCTGTGGGATTGGTGGGTTCTTGGCCTCACTAACAGTACTGTATTTAGTTTTCAGCCTTCCTTTCTGTAGTGCCAACAAAGTCAACCATTATTTCTGTGACATCTCACCAGTCATTCGTCTGGCTTGCACAAATACAGATGTTCATGAGTTTGTCATATTCATCTGTGGGGTTCTTGTACTTGTGGTCCCATTTTTGTTCATCTGTGTTTCTTATATCTGCATTCTGAGGGCTATCCTGAAGAGTCCCTCTGCTGAAGGCAGACAGAAAGCCTTTTCCACCTGTGCCTCTCACCTCACTGTTGTTATTATTCACTGTGGTTGTGCTTCCTACATCTACCTGAGACCAACAGCAAACTATGTGTTGAAAAAGGACAGGCTGGTAATGGTGACATACACTATTGTCACTCCATTATTAAACCCCATGGTATACAGTCTCAGAAACAAGGATGTCCAAGTTGTTATTAGAAAAGTGTTGGGGAAGAAATGATCCCTAAAATTATTTAATTGAAATATTATATTTCAGATTCTGTAATAAACATAGCTCTTCTACTATAAAGAATGTATTTCCACATCTTTTTAACTGAACATTTTTATTTTCTGAGAGTAGTTGGTGCATTTTCATCTCTCAGCTTTTGTACCTCAATTGCAATATAGAAAAGCTCATATTAGTGTCACTTATGTGACACTGTCTGATTTTCCTCTAGAATAAGATATTATTATGAGGTTTATTGGTAAATATTGAGTTTGGAATGTTATCGTTTGTAAAAATAGTCAAATAGTTGGCCTGACCAGTGTTATGACCATAGTTAATCACCTTAATCACTCTAGTCCATATATTACAACAGACAGTATTTTGAAAGTAATATCTAAACATGAAATTATCCTCATGAACATGAGTGGGAGAAGACTTGCTTACAATTTAAGGCGTTTACAGAATATCTAAACCCATTCATAGACCCAATTCATGATAGTCCTTCCTCATGGCCAATCTTATCTAAATCGCTTCACTCTATTTTTACCATTTAATCTTTTCTTTTCTACTTTTGACATTTTGTTATAATGTTCTTTTTACCTGTTTGAGAAATTATTTATATCATTCTGTCACAGATTTTATGTTTTATAATTTGAAAATAATGACAGGATACATTAATTGGAATTTTGCATCTACCCACTAGATTTTCTTCCTGGATGTAAATGTCCCTTCAATGCTGAATTTCAGAAAAACTCACCATGGGGTAAAAAGAGATTCTATTCTGTTTAGGACAGCACATACAATTAACTAGACTAGTGCTGTTTTATTAAGTCACATGCATTAAAAAAAATTAGAGGTGCAATCTAAAATTTAAAGTTTTTGAATATAGAGTATGTAGACATTAGGAAATTAAATTCTATACTGCAGAAAGTTGTAGTAGTTAAATAGAAATCTCCAGAAACAGACTTTACACTTAATGCCTTGATCAACTTTCATAAAAAGTGGCTGAGTTTTGTGTCCAGCACTAGTGCTTGGAATATTTTCTACAGCAGCTTGATGCTAAAGTGCTTTTCAAAATTTTTTGTGTATCCTACTTTGTAGGTCTAATTTTCTATTATCTTCTTCATGTGTGGGCCCACTGAATGACTTTTTAATTTAACTCTTATCTTTTTCTTAGTGTTTCTATAGTGAACAGCCTTAGAAGAGAGTAATATTGTTATTCTTTGGAGACAAGTGTGCTTATTGCCTATTCCCTATGTCAAAGCAAAAATGGTGCCAGACTATGTTAAACAGGCAAGGAAGGCTTTCTTCAAGGTTATTTTAGTAAAGGAGAAAGACTATAACTAAGTCTGAACTTGGCAACTCTGACATCATCAGATGAATGGATAAAGAAGATATGATACATATATACAATGGAATATTACTCAGCCATGAAAAAGAACAAAATAATGCCATTTGCAGCAATATGGATGGATCTAGAGATTGTCATACTGAGTGAAGTATGTCAAACACAGAAAGACAAACATCATACGTATATGTATAACTGATTCACTTTGCTGTACAGCAGAAACTAACACAATATTGTAAATCAACTATACTCCAATAAAAATCAATTAAAAAATAAAGTTAGGCTTTCAAGAATGTACACATTTGTTTGCATACACAGAAACATCTTTTTCTTTCTATAATTCCAAAACTATCCATGTTTAAAACAACAAATTACTATTTAATGAACACTTACTAAGTGTTAGGCACTATTTTAGTTACAGGATACATTAGTAAACAAAAATAAAAAATCCTGCCTTCATGGAGCTTCTATTCTACTGCAGAGACATAAAACCTAAACAATAAGCAGGATATATTAGTAAATTATATGTTAGAAGATTATGTGCGCTATGGGAAAGAAGTGGAGCAAGGTAAAGAGCAGAGGTGTTGGGGGTGATGATTTTAAATAGAGTGTCCAAGAAGACCTCTTTAAGAAGGGGCCATTCAAGCAAATACATGAAAGAAGTGAGGAAGAACATTATAGAGGCATAAATTGTCCCTCCTTTTTGTCACCTTTTATGAGTTAAAATTCAGTATCCATCCATGAACAAAAGTACCTCTCAGGGAGTTGGGGGATCCAGCATCATACACCAAAGGATCCAGGAGGAGTTTTTCCCACGTGTGCATTGGATAACAGGTAGATAAACCTGGAAATGGCAGGTGTCTGTGAACTGGCTTCAGCCCCTCTTCATTGCAGTAGGGGAGCACCTGCAAAGTGTTGACTTGGACATACACCCAAGGGTAAAAGAGCTTTTGTAGAAGTCCTGGTTTACAGAGGAGAGATGCCAGCACTCTGTTGGAGCAAAAAACAAAACAAAACAAAAAAAAAACAAAACAGAAAAAACAAAAAAAACAAACACAAAACAGGTGCATTGGAAAGTGTAAGAAGAAATTTGTCAGTGCCACCCGTCCCCCAAGGTTGCACAGCTTGGGACTGAACTAGCTGACAACAACCTCTCCTGAGGGAAAAGGGAGAGAAATGACTGAGTGCCCAGGTTCCCCAGCTGTGTGGGATGTGCTGGAGAAAACTCTTTCTGTCCCAGAGCACCCAGCTACAGGCAAGACTTTCATGACTGGGTAGGGAGAGGAGATCAGGAAAGGCAGATAAAAATACGGGAGAGCATTTAAGGGATGTGGTTTCTGTTGACTGTGTTAAAGACTGTAGCAGCAAGTCCACCCACAAGCTGCTGGGAAAACCTCACTTGAGAATCCCCACAACTGGCCCATAGGCACCTCCAATACCCCAAGTGCAAAGCCCAAATCTCCCCCAACTCTTCAGCCAGCTCCTTGTGAATGTTCCTGAAATGTCTGTGAGAGTAAGCTAAGGTAGACAGGGAGGGCAAACAGAAAACAGAAGAGTGTCTATGAACAACGGAGAAAGCACAAAGTTGAGCTACAGCACCACCTTCAGGAAAATAAAAGAGAAGTTTCCAATATCTGATCTGACGTGTTGTAAGATCAAGAGAAGAGATACAAACTTAAGAATTCTGCTACATAAAAAGAAATGAAGTACTGATACAAGCTGTAATATTGGATGAATCTTGAAAGCATACTAAGTGAAAAAAGCCAGTCATGTAGGACCACATCATATATGATTCCATTTATATGACATGTCCAGAAAAGGCAAATCTATACAGACAGAAAGTAGGTTAGTAATTGCTTAGGAATGAAAGTGGGGTGGGAAGATTTGGCATGTGGGCTACAGGTGTGGATTAACTTCTTAGGCTAATAAAATGTTCTAAAATTGATTGTAGTGATGGGTGTATAACTTTGTGAATATACTAAAAGGCATTTAATTGGACTCTTTACATGGTTGTCATATATGGTACATGAATTATATCTCAATAAAGCTGTTAAAAGAAGAATTCTGCTACAAGAGGGAGCATGGATCAGGTGTATCCATGCAAGGTCAGGAAAGCCCAGGGTATAAGTAGGACCAACAAAAAGTATCTTCCACCTGAACATGGCTAGTAAGGAATGGGGAAGGTGACAGCTACTTCAAATGTGAAAGTAGCAATGTGAATCTCCAAGATACACAATGAACCAAGGAAACATAACATGATCAAAAGATCACAATAATCCTCTAGTAAGTGAACCCAAAGACACAAAGATATGTGATTTGCCCAATAAATAATTCAAAGTAATTTTTTTGAAGAAAATTAATGAGCTAAAAGAAAACACAAAAAGACAACTCAACAAAATCAAGAGAACAATACAGAAACGAAATGAGAAATTTAACGAAGAGATATGTCATTAAAAAAAGAGAGTCGTACAGAAATTCTGGTGCTTAGGAACTTAATGAATGAAATTAAAATGCAGTAAAGAACATCAACAGCAGAGTAGACCAAAGAGAAGATGGACTCAGTGAGTTACAGAATAGGAACTTTGAAATAACTCAGAGAACAAAGGAAAAAGTATGAAAATAGCAAAGAAAGCCTATGTGATCTAATGGACATCATCAAAAGAACAAATCTCAGAATCATCGGATTTCTAGAAAAAGAAGACAGGGGAAGAGGACAGAAAGTTCATCTGAAGAAATAGTAGTTGAGACCTTCTCAAACCTTGGGAGAGACTTGGACACCCAAGTTCATGAAGCTAATACGTTATCCCATTATTTCAATTCAGAATGATCTTCTCCAAGACACATTATAATAAACTTTCAAAAATCAAAAACAAAGAGAGAATACTAAAAGCCACAAAAAAAATAAAGATTGCAACCTACAAAGTAACCCCCATTAGGCTATCAGCAGATTCCTCAGCAGAAAATTTACAGGCCAGGAGAGAGCAGAATGATATATTCAAAGTGCTGAATTAAGAAAAAAAGCCAGCCAAGAGTACTCTACCTGGCAAAGTTATTCTTCAGAAACAAAGGAGAAATAAAGATTTTTCCAAATAAACAAAAGCTGGGGGAGTACATCAATCACCACTAGACCTGCCTCACAAAACAATGTTGAAATGCTGAAAGGGGTTCTTTAAGCTGAAATGAAAGGGTGATGATTAGTAATATGAAAATATACAACACACTGGAAAAAGTAAATATCTAGTCAGATTTAGAAATTTTGAATTTTGTAATATGATATTGTGTTAACTATTCAACTGTAGTATAAAAGTTAAAGAAGAGAATTAGAATGAGTATAACTACTATAATTTCTTCATGAATGCAAAATATAAAAAGGGTTAATTTTGACGTTAAAAACTTAAAAGAGAGGGAGTAAAAGAATGGAGGTTTTTATGCAATTAAAGGTATGTTGCTATCAGTGTAAGAAAGAAAACACAGTTTTAAAAATGGGTAAATGATTTAAATAATCTCTAAAGAATACATGCAAATCTCTAATAAGCACAGGAAAAAATAGTCAACAGTATTAGTCGCTGGAGAAATACTAATCAAAACCATGACATACAACTTCACATCTACTAAGATGGCAATACTACTACTACTACTACTACTAATAATAATAATAATGCAGAAAATACCATGTGTTGACAAGGAAATGGAGAAATTGGGACTCATACATTTCTGGTGGGAATGTAAATTGGTGCAGCTGCTGTGGACAACAATTTGATAGTTCCTCAAAAAGTTACAAATAGAATTACAATATGATCTAGTAATTCCACTCCTATGTGCATGCTCAAGAGAATTAAATACATATGTTTACCCAAAAACTTGTACATGATTCTTCATAGAACCATCACACATAATAACCAAAAAGTGGGAACTACCCAAATGCCAACTGTTGATGAATGGATAAATAAATTTGGTATACCTATGCAATGAAATATTATTCAGCCACTAAAAGGTATGAAGCCCTGATACATGTTACAACATAGATGACCCTTATGCTAAGTAAAAAGAACCATATGCAAAAGACCACATATAATATGATTCCATTTGTATAAAATGTTTAGGATAGGCAAATCTATAGAGACAGAAAGTAGAGTAGAGATTGCTGAGGGAAGAGGAGATGACTGCTAATGCATATGGGGTTTCTTTTCACGCTAATGAAATGTTCTGGAATTAGATAGTGGTGATGGCTGCCCAATTCTGTGAATATACTAAAATCCATTGAATCAACATTTTAAAATAGTAAATATTGTAGTATGCGAATTATCTCTTAACTAAAAAAATCAGATCCAACCATGAATACAGACTTGAAAGAGGTTCATAATATACTCTTGCAGAAAAATAAGTTGCAGAATAATTTAAAGATAGATATCAGATATCTATCTATCTATTTTTCTGTCTACGTATCTATCATCTATCTATCATGTCTCTCTCTCTAAGTGATGTGTGTTTGTGTGTGCATGTGTATATATTTATAATCAGTCTAACCATAAATAGTGGAAATTCAAGGATAAGAAAGTTGAGGAAGAGAGGACATTTTAGGATCTATTTTATATATTGGTACTTTTTATTATCCTGAGGATCATATGTTATTTAGATAGTTTTATATTTATTTTTAAATAACAATATATTTTAATTAAAAAAAATACTAAACAAACCACTAAGAATCCTGCTGTTGTAACAGAGAGCAAAAGATATTTTTCCACTGCAACTAAATAATAAAAATTTATTTAGTAGAAATGGGGCTCAGATTTCCCATCCCCCTCCTGCTGACAACCTGCCTTCACTTCCTGCTCTCAGGTGTGTGAGAGGAGCATGTTTCTTTCCAAAAAATACCAATACATCAAAAAAAAAAGAAAAAGAAATGGGTGGTATTTTAAAATGAAGAATTGTGTTACGGGTTGAATTGTGTCCCTCTAAAATTCATATGTTGAAGTCTTAACCACTGGTACCTCAGAATGTGACTGTATTTGAGAATAGGGTTTTTAAAGAGCCAATGAAGTTAAAATTAAGTCATTAGAATGGCCATTAGCGATGACTGACACCTCTATAAGCCGAGGAAATTTTTCTTAAAAGGAAGAAATTTGAACACAGAATTATAGAGACAAGACGATATGAAGACATAAGCAGAAGATAGCCAAAAACAAGTCAAGGAGAAAAGCCACAGAAGAAACCAGCCCTGCTGACATTTTGAATTAGATTTCTAGCTTTCAGACTGTGAAAAAATAAATTTCTGTTGTTTAACTAGCCAGGTCTATGGTACTTTGTTATGGCAGCCTTAGCAAACTAATACAGAACATGTGGTATAAATATGTTTTGCATATTTAGGAACTCTGAGTAGAATGAGATGGCTGGAGAGGCAGATGTGAGGAGAGAGAGATTTGAGGGCAGTTCATGGAGGACCTTATGGCCATCCCTAAATGCTTACTTTTGTTGGTTGTAAATTGTGAACTTTTGAAGTTTTGAGGAAGAGAGGAATTTGATCTGATATTTTCTTAGGTTGAGATCCATGAGCATGGTCAATTTAGTAGTGGAGAGACTAATAGGAACAGAGATTTTAGGAGCAGTTTAGTGACCTAGGAAGATCAATTACTACCAAATAATTATGATACTTGACTGTTTGTCTTTCTACTATACTTAATACTGTACAAAATAGTCTCATCTTTATCTCATTTAAATGAAGACATAGACCAATATAGGAGAAGGCACCAATCTCCTTATTTTACAAATGAGTAGTCTGGGGCCCAAAGTAAGAAAGTAATTTACACTTAGTAATTTTCTAGGTCACAGAGTAACGTCATGACATAAAATGTACCCTCCTTCCTTGCAAATTTTTCCTTTGGATGGCCCCAGGCAGTGTGGGAAGTGAGGGAGAGGCAATAGTGCTGGTTGATTTATGAGGTTATCCACAGAATTGACTTCTATGTCACTACACGGGGAGAGGGTCATGGTGTCCAGGGGTGTGTGTGACAAGGTATGGGAAATAGTTTTCACCATTGTTGGGGCAATGCTAGTGCCTTAGTCATAGCAGGAAGCAGCAGGGACAGTGGCACTGGACATACCCATGGAGTGAAAATTCAAATGAGCTCTAGGAAATGGGTAAGAGAGTGGATTCTCTGTCATGTACCTGCAGTGTGATAATAAAATTTTATGTAATCTCTGCTATATTCAGTGTTTACAAATGTAGTAGTGGGCTGAAAGTCCTGACTTAGCTTATCTCAAAAATTTTAAAGAAATTGAATACACACAAAGACACACATACAGAAATATATTCCTCTATATATGTATATAAAGGGGGTTTGGGGGATTCATGATTAGTATTTTATTTGAAATTTGAGAATATTTATCATATTATCAAGCAGTGGATATTTGAGTGGAATTGATTTGAATTTAAAGATGAAATAAGGACAATTAGTATCGCTACAAAATTGAGACATCCTGTCCTTGTAGAAAGTATCCCTATGTTTATTCGTTTTATTCTGTATCCCTCGGAAAAGTTTCTTTACAGCTTCATTTTAATAGGTCTCGACTAGAAATTGTTAAATATATTTCAAATGTTTTCCAAGGAAAATAAGTAAAAGTTCCCATTTTTGCAAACAACTTCCTTTGATCTTTTCACACAGTTATGTTGAGGTTCCAAAGGAACTCATATATCCCAGACCTAACACTTTCCTCTTGATATCTTCATTTGTAGGCTGTTTAGGGATTTACTCTTAAACTTTTCAGAGTCCTATAGGCACATATAGGGTTTCTAGTACATCTTTCTACTACCCTGGATCACTCTCTGTAGAGTTCACTTCTACAAATTCCTTCTGAGCTGTTGAACCACTGATTGTTACCAATGATGTCTCTTTTGGTCTCTTGCCAAGCCCAGATAGATAAAACATCTGCTCTGCAGCTGTGTTATCAAGTCCCCTGGAATGATTACTTCATTATGGTTTTTTTTTTAATTTATTTTTTGATACAAGTTTTTTCCATCTTGCTAATAAAGATTCATTAAGGGAGATGAGCAACTTTCTTGGCTGGGACATAAGGAGTGAAAATGCAAAAACTGAAATTAAGTTCCAAAAGATTTTCCATAGGAAAAAGTGTAAGATGAAGTGAAATGGTTGGAAAATCATCTCAGGAAGTATGGAAGGTTTATTTTTTTGGCGGAGGGAAGTATAAGAAGTTACTTCATGAGCATTGAATGCGTTTCAATTAATTCATGAAAGTTGAGTCAGTGCAGAAAGGACAAGGGATATTTTGCTAGAAGTTGGAGATTTTTAGAGTCTTATTTTTGCAATGAACTGATCACCTTCTTCCTATGAGTTATATATGGACTGTATTTCTGGTCACTGGGCTCAATGCCTTATTGAGACAAGTACACTTGTGCCACAGTCACATTTTAATTACAAAGATCGTAGGAAGAGGATGGCTCTACACATATAGAAGTGTGCATGTGTGTTTTTCTGAGGAATTGTTTTCTCAAATGAAAGATGTCTAGGAGAAACTTGTGCTAGCAGAACTAAGCTAGCACAAGTAGAATTAATCTTTTATTTTATAATGGCTGGTTTTCTGAAAATGTGTGAAACTATTAGTAGCTTATTAAAATCACCAGGAAAGGTAAAAAGACAGTAAGGAATTTAGAAAAAATAATGCATTGAATATTTTTCTCTGAATGTATCTACCCAATCAACCTATCAACTCTTAATCTTTGTGAATGTTTGTTTTATATCACTGATTAGGAAAACAAAAATCTATGTGTTTTTTATAATCTTTCACTGACTTATATGGAATATATATACTTGAGGCAGGAGAATCTTTGTGTTTGCTAAGCACAAACTTATTCATCTTTCTCAATGTAAATGTCTCTGTGTAGTTATTTAACTGTTGCCTCTCAGCTGTAATTCACCATTCTCTACTTTATATATAACTTAAGTTGAGATCTTGAAAATTACATTTTCTTGAATCATAATTGGTTCATCTGTTCAATGATAAAGAGTGTCTTAGAAAATCAGTCCTAATATCAAGGCCAGCCTGATAGGCTACAAATCCAATTTCAGTGCAACTATATTATATCATGGCCAAGATCACAGAAATTCCCTAATTCTGCCTTGGTTTAAGCTTTCCTACAGTGTACTCAAAAGATGTATATATATATATGTATATATATATATATATATATATATATATATATATATACATATATATACATATATATATAAATATATATATGTATGTATATATATATGTACGTATATGTATATATAGGAGACAATGATGAATGGGAAATAAAAACATACCGATTTATTATTATTGGTTGAATTTATGCCTGAAACTTAAGTGCAGATCTCTCCGTAAGTTCAGCTGGAATACATGGCCTAGTTTGAAGGCTGAAGGGGCTTTGTTTTCTCGCTAAAGCCAGCCCCAAATCCAAAGATCTTATCTCTTTCCTGCAAGTTACATATGACTAAAGAGGGGAGCTAAAATTAACCAAGGGTGTGTGTGTGTGTGTGTGTGTGTGTGTGTTTGTGCATGCATGTGTGTGAAAAGAGGAAGGAGAGCAAGATGTCTAGTTTTAACCCATTAGCACAGGACCAAAGCCAAATTAATTCTTTGGTCACATGAAAAAATAAAAAGAGCAAGAATAAAATGCCAGAAGGAGAATCATTCTAATATACATAACCTTCTAACAAACAGTGATCCTACCCACTTGTGAGTGTTCTGCTATCCAACTCAAAATGATGGTATCCACAAGTCTTGGAAAAGAACAAAGCAAAAGTTGGGAGTTTTTCTTGTTCCCCCTCCCTCAACACCATATTACATCAGGATAGGGATTAACTATACCATATGATATAAAGGACATTTACCTCATACTTATCAGTATACCTTTTCTACAGGTGTCACATGGTTTAGCCTACTGTTGAAGATGAATACTTATGCATTCTGAACTCCATTAATTAAGAAAGTCATAGTCGTCACAAAGGGTCATGTGAGAGCATTGCAGGAGTATTAAAAAAGGAAGTGAGTGATGTGGAATCAGTATTAATTCTACTCAGTAATAGGAAAGACATTTTAATTTTCTGAGTGTCAGTTTTCTCATCTATAAAAAGTAGATTATAATATACACTTCCAAGGGATACTCTAAAGTTCAAATATGGTGACATTTTAAAACAGAAGCCCATAAGTGCAAATTTGAACAATTAACACATTAAACTGATTCACATTAAGGGTTATCAGTTTATTTCCTTTTCATGAGATGACTTGATAGGCTAGAAGTGTGGGCTGAGCAATGGGCCCAAGGAAAAAGAGAAGTTGGTGGCCAAAGAAATTAAATTTGTTTTGGTCTCTGTGACCTTCAGGCCCCACCCTCAGGAAGTCTCAAGCTTCAGAGAAATGGAAGAAATGCAGTAGGCTTACATTCTTAGCAGACAAGCTCAGCATTCCACAATAAAAGAGGGCCCATGAATAAAACATCCAGTTCCTTCCCTCTTCCTTCAACCCCTGAAAGTGTATAAGTCACTGATGAGGAGACTGGTGGAAGAAAAGACTAAGAAATGAAATGATTCGGTCAGAAGACCTTTATTAACAAGTTTATCTTGAAAAAAATATATAAAGCAAGGAAGCAGCTCTCTCCATGGAGCTCCTTGTTTGCTCTCCTTTCTGTAGGAAGGAGAGATAAGTAAAATGTCTAATTCAAATTCTGGCCTGAAATGCACATGACAACTCCCGAGATTCATGAAACAGAAACTGTTTGCTCTTTACACAGATTTTTCTATTTGGTTACTATTTAATAAAATGGGTTTAAGCTTAGCCTGCCTTTCTTGACCACTCTGCGTAATTTTAGGTCTTCTCTTTAACCTATGCCCTTGTGAATATCTTTAAGGAATGCTGACCAAATTTAGATTTGTACCAGTGTATAAAAAAATTAGAAAAACCCCCAGCTCCCAGTAATAGAAACACAGAGGTGGAAAACTTTTTGCATAATTTTCTTATTTGAGCATTAATTAGATATAACTTATGCACCAAAAATTATAACTTTACAAATGTTATCTCATTTAAAAACTGTGATCTGACTATACTGAAAGACTGAGACTCAGGAAACATCCAGAAAAGGGAGAGATATAGAGACAGGAGAGTTAGGGTTGTACAATAATTTGTAGGATTGGTTTCCATTCTGGCTGAGATTGGGTAATGGTATTTGCCAGAGCCTAAAATTCTGAACATATAATTGTATTCCTACATCGTAATGTTAGCCATCCATCATTTTTCCATCAGTTGAAAAAACTTCAATAGGCAATAATTTATGTGATCATGGCAAGAAGCTATTATTTTTTATTTTTATATTTGGAAACAAATGAGAAATTATCTCTGTTCTTGAACACTGTTCTCAATTGCTTGATCATTTTTGCTCAGGGAATTTTTTCCCACATACTTTGTGTTTTATTACTTGAAAAGAGCAGAATCTAGATTAATGTCGTGGCAGAGAAATTGTTCTTCCCACAACTCTTTGAAGAGCTGATTTGAACTCTTTATTTCTCAAGCTGTAAATCATAGGATTGAACAATGGAGTTAGGATAGTGTAGGATACTGATATGAGAGCATCCTGGCTTGAGGAGTAGTTGGACTTAGGCCTTAAGTAGATAAAGGAGGCACAGCCATAATGGACAATGACAATAATGAGGTGAGAAGCACAGGTGGAAAAAGCTTTGTACCTGCCTAATGTGGAAGGAAACTGGAGTATAGCAGAGATGATGTGAACATAGGATACCAAAATCAATAACAGGGGGATAACCAGGACCAATGCACAGAGCATGATAATGACAAACTGACTAAAGTGGGTATGGTGGGATGCCACCTTGAGAACAGGAGAAATGTCACAGAAGAAGTGGTGTAGTTGGTTGGAGGAGTGAAAGGGCAGGTGAAATACCAAGGATGTGATGATCTCTGCAATAGTAAAACCACAGAGACAGGCAACAGCCACAAGTCCCACACACATCCCATGTCCCATGAGCACTGTGTACCGCAGAGGGTTACAGATGGCCACATAGCGATCATAACCCATGGCTGCCAGCAGGAAGGAGTGCGAGCAACCTAAGAAGAGGAAGGAAAACATCTGGATAGAACAGCCCAAGAAGGAGATGGTCTTCTTCTGTGCTAGCAGGTCAACCAGCATCTTGGGTACAATGACGAAGGTGTAGCAAGTCTCAGAGCAGGAGAGTCCAGCAAGGAAGAAGTACATAGGGGTGTGGAGGGCTCTTTCCAGCACAATGGTGGAAATGATGATGGCATTGGTGCCCAGGGTGAACATGTAGACGAGCAGGAAGACAACGAACAGCAGCCGCTGCAGCCCAGCCAGAGATGAGAAGCCGAGGAAGACAAACTCTCTCACCAAGGTCTCATTGACCCACTCCATGGAAGGCAGATCATCAGGAGACAATCTGAGAGAGAAGACAGTGCCAAGAAAACCCCCTGAAAATTAGAAGAATCATTAGAATGATCATTATATTGATCATCATAGCGTGTGTTCTCAGATTCTGAGTTCTAACTCATTCCTCCTCTTTCCAGTTTTTGTAAGACATGAAGAAGTATCTAAAATTATTCAAAGTGTGCATCCAACTTTGAGTCTCCCCAGTATTTTTAATACCATAGGAAAACTTTCTTGACATTTCCCAGATTTAACTATCCCTTCATCTCCATTCCCAGGATGAGGCTGCTATTAAAATTCTCAGCCTCTCACGCTGTTTACTCTGCAAAGCTAGTTCATTCAATTTTATTACCTTCATATTCTCCCACTTTCCTGCAGCTGCAAAATAAATCATCTGAATGCACTCACTTATAGATTACTTTATTTATGATTTTATATATAATCTTCAATAGTTTCTCATTATCCCTCTGCTTATACCTAAATGTCTACTCTCAGTTTAATCTCTCCATAATCTAGACCCACATTCTATCTAACTCTTTTTGCCTTACTTCCTGACTTGGATCATCAACTCCACCGTCTTAAATGCTCATTAAGCTGACTCTTGCTTCTGTATACGTATTCTGTTCCCAAATCTGGAAAACGTTCTCCAAGATGGAGTACTTCTACACATCCTCCAATGCCTATCTCAGATTCTTTCTTCCTGCAGACAGAACCACAATCTTTCTTCAAGCCTCTTGTCCATTTTCATCACCTTTCATTAATGCCTACAAAAATCACCTTATGGTTATCTTTCCCATCACCATTCTCACAACTCTTCAGTCCATCTTTCCCCTGATGTCAGACTGATCTTCTGAAATATAAATTGTATCCTATTGCTCACCTCTTCAAAAATTTTACTCATGGCTATAGCACAAAGTGCAGTTTTTATGGTTTTTAAGGTCTCGTTTGGGAGCTAAACTATGTTTCAGTGTTTATTCATAGACATTATGGGATGCATCGCTATTGTGCAATATGTTGTATTCTTCCTTGCCTCTATTCTTTGCTCATGTTAGTTTGTTAACCATTTTCTTCTCTACAAATATTTTACCATTATTCTGAAGCCACAACCAAGTCTATTTTTCTGGGAAGCTTCCTTGGTATGTCCTCATAAAGGAGTTGTTTCTTCCTCAGAATTCACATAAGACATTGATTGCCAATTTGATTTGTTGTTTATTTAATTTTGAAATAGTGTGTTGTTTTTTTCTTTTCCATTAAATTTTATACTCTTAAGGGTAAGAAGAGAATCATAAGCATTTTTATTTAAATTCTCCTCAGCATCTAGAACCATTTTAATTGCCTAATAGTTTTTCAATAAAAATTGTCATATAAATAAAAAAAGCTAACTTGGTATGTTGTTACGTACCACATTCACATCACCACTTTCTTCCCAGAACGCACAGAGTAAGAGAATCTTCAGTGTTCTCTGATCCTTGCCGTGAAGATTGTACAAGACCATAAATTTCTAAATATTTCTGTACTACATGGAACTAAGTTTTACCCTTTTGAAGCAAAAGAAAAATCTCAGTTTATAATAGAAAAATAGCACTGAAAAGAGCATCTGGTCACTGGAATTCTATGTACCTAGATTTATTCTCAATTCCTCGTACGTTTACAACTGTCTAGAACATATCAGAATGCAAATAAATGGGAGGGAAATTGTAAAGTGACTTTGAGTTTATCCCATTTTAAAAAGTATATCTTTCAAAATTATATCTTAACTGATATTAATAACAAAAATTAATGTCATCATACTCTACCTTAGACGAGAACCACTAAATCAAGACTATCAGGCACTATTCAACAATTATTAATCAGAATGATTAAAACCATGTGTCAGGCGCTAGGTATGTGTTAAAAATACCCATATAAAAGATTTGGTCCAAGGCCTCAAGTTGCTCACATTTCAAAGGTGAGACGTATTCAAAAGAAGAGATTGTTATAAAACGATGTGGTTGAAGTGATGGATATGCATTTGCAATTGTGAGAAAACTGAGGAGACAATTTCTTTTGTATAGCCTTGGAAAAATTATTTTGTATTTATTTCTGAGTTTATTGATGTCTGTTATAGAAATGTTGAATTAAAGCATTCTTGGAAAAATATCATGAGTCTGGGCACTATTTAATTTCTATGGCTTTTATACAGATGTGTAAGAGTTCAGGTAACCACAGTTACATCTCTTGCCTTCTGGAAAGTGCTGCCCTGTCCCTTATATTTTCTGCTTCTATAGTTACACCTCCTCATCCCCTCAACCCAAACCTTGTGAAAGGGACAAATCTTCTCTTTCTCCATCTTATCCCCCTGGTTCTTTGTTCAGTACTTAACACAGGATTTTTATTGCCTAGAAGGTATATTTATTAATAAATAATTAGTTATCTTTCTAATTCCAGGATCCTCAATTCTCAGGACTACTAATAAATTTCTACATATATAATCTTGAATTTTACCCTTACAAACACATGTAAAATTGAGTAATATAGGAATAAAATGTAGGAATTTTGAACTTAGATATAAGATTTAATCCTGACTCTAGCACTTTCTTTTGGTAAGATCTTAAATTCTCTAAGCCCCATTTTCTCATTGGTATGTTGAGAAAAGTAATTCCTACTTTCCAGGTTACAGTGAAAATTAATTGAAATCATGTATACAGAAGAGACTAATTCAGTACATAGTGAATGCTCAATAAATAGTTACCTCTTATCACTTTACTGTGGTTCTACAGGGATTAAAATCAGAAATATTTTCATCAATGATATAATGAGCATTTAACTCATGGCAAGTTGTTGAAGCTGCCTTTCTGTACTTTCTTGAGGGTGGGGAGTGGATTTAAGAGAGATTAACATTTTTCTGAATTCTCCAAGCTTGATTAAAAGTGACTTGGTTTTACATGGAGTCCTGTTCTGCACTGGAAGGGAAGCAAGTGTTACTGATCTTGAAGTTCCATGCAAGTTCTCTGGTATCTGGTTGTTCTGTAGTCAGAGTCACCCAGGCAGTTGTCCATACCTGGTAGAAAGCAAAGGAGGTATCCTAAATTTTCTATTTTGGGCCGTAGGTTATAGGATAAACTTAGAATACAAAACTGTAATTAAACTTAGTCACATACAAATAACAATGTAGAGGTTTCTCATTATGGACGCTCTATAATTATCAATGATGCCAATTTTATATATGTTTTAATTTACATATTTAGAAATCAACCTCAACTCTTTATTGAGCTCTTAAAGTTTGGAGTAGATTGTTTCATAATCCTCATATTTTATGATTTTATCATTTTGATTATGTTTTAAGCACTGCAGTTATAAATGTGAATAAAATAATTTTTCCTTTCTCAGAGGAGAGAGAATCAAATAGTTAGCCATATTACAGGACAGACTATCATAAACACCATAAAGGAACAAGCAAAAAAGGTCTGAACATGTTGAGGAAAAAACAAACAATTTCATAGAAATCTTTGAAGAAAAAATAGTATTTGAATATTATCTATAAACATTTTGATAAAAATGTAGACTGAGCCTCAGTGACACTATTTATGTAAACATTGTGATAGAGCTGATTAATATTTTCCTTAATGTTGATTGGCCCTTCAGAATTGAACAAGTACCTGCTGTTTTGCTGTCATAGAGATACATCTCTTTTACAAAGGAAATACCTAAATTTACACAGGGCTGTGAAAAGAGAGACACAAGTTTCCTCCCTTTTTCTTCCTTTTTTTCTTTACCAAAACCTTCACATTGGGGTCACTAACTCAAAAACAAACAATTCAATTCAGTTAACTTCTTTAGTGATCATCATCCCAAGTATCAGTCCATCAGTATTGCTTTTAATAGTTGCAGGAAGAAAAATAGGACATAATTTTGGTATTAATTTATTAACCAAAATTTAGATTCATTTATAGAAATATAATGTGAACTATCATTTATCACACGTTTTTTCATAGTGCAGACAGGGTGAAAATACTGTTATATATAGTCTCTCATTTGGTCATCATGATCTCATGAAGTAGGTATTACTTTTAATATCTTCACTATAAAGAAGAGTAATTTGACAATCAAAGTGTTTGTGGGCTCCACTCAAGTTAACACAGCTGGGAAACTAGCACTAGACTATAGATCTTCTGATTGACATAGGAGTAAAATGTTTGCGTGTGTGTATGTGTGTTGGTGAGAAAGGTAAAACAGTATTCTGTCACCCTCCTTTCATAGGAAGGTATTTAAAGAAAAAGATTCCTGTTACAATCTTGTTACAGGCTCAAGTCCCAGCTCCTCTGTGTATTAGTTCCAGGACTTTAACATGTCTGAATCACTTTCCTCTTCTTTATAATGGGATTCATTCTGATATCTGCTAACCTAATTTTCAAGGTTTGTTCAAAATGAATGAGAAAATATCATTGCAATGGTTAAGTGTTACACAAATATTAGTTTTGTAATTATAATTTAGAGTAGAAAAGGGGCAGACAGTTTTGAGAATATTACTCTCATACTGCTTGGTGAAATCCATTGATTTCAGGAAGGGTTTAATAGGATAAAGATGACTTCCCTTCCCCCAAACTGGGGAAGGTATATTGCATTTTTTGTCCTTGTCTCATACTCGAGGATCTCCAGAAAGCTGGGGTCATAAGTGTTATAGCTGTAGGATACCTTAAAGACCTATCCTAGTAGTCTCATTTGACAGAAGAAGAAATTAAACCTCAGAGAGTACTGTGAAGATCCCAAAACCGGAAAGCAACTGGGTGGATGTGTTAGCAATAGAACAGAGGACTTATGTTTTTCAGATGAATGGGATTCCAACAGTATTGTGCTGCCTCCTGAAGATGTTTATTATGTAGGTATTGACTTGGCTCTCTTCCTGAGTCTGCTCTCTATGACCTTGTGCTCGTGTTTCTGACTGTCTCTGATTTTATGTTCCCCAAAGGCAGGGTTTCTGTGTCTTTATATCTGCCAAGTAAAATTATTTTCAGAGTACTCCCTAAGTTCTCAAACCTGGATTAGGTATTGTAATTTTTTTTCTAGATCTCACCTAATATAGCCATTTCTGGAAAAAAAAAATTGTGATTTAAGATTTTGTAGGTATATATATATATATATACAATGGAATATTATTTGGCCCTAAAAAAGAAGAAAATCCTGCCATGTGCGACAGCATGGATGAATCTGGAGGACATTATGCTAAGTGAAATAAGCCAGTCACAGAAGGACAAATTCCATTTGTATGTGGTATCTAAAATAGTCAGATTCATAGAAGAAGAAAGTAGAATGGTGGTTGCCAGGGCTTGGGGGAAGGGAGAGAGAGGAAGTAGCTGTTCATTGGATATAAAGTTTCAGTTACGTGAGATGAACACATTCAAGAGATCTGCTGTACAACATTGTGCCTATAGCTAACATTATGTTACTGTGTAGTTAAACATTTACTAAGAGGGTAGATCTCATGTTAGATGTTCTTACTATAAGGAAACAAAAGATTTTGTGAGGAAAATGTTGAGCACACTGTTGAATTAAATCAGAACCAAGACAGTGTCTGTGTAAATTTAGGAAGAGCAGTGAGTCAGTTAATTCAGGATATGTATAAAATTTATATGCATAGTTTTATAAAAATTCACTTTAAACCTTCATTAATCCTGGTTAACATTATTTGGAGTCCACGTTCTTAGTTGTGGCTGTCTCTTTCTTTCACTGCACCAGCTTGGGCCCATCACCCTTCTCTGTCTCTTACCTGAGCTGTGAAAGGACAGGTCCTGCTGGGGGATAGATGTTTACTCTTATTCCCTGTCCACTGTCCAGTTTCTCATTGTTGTAGGTGCTCAGTCCAACATGGTTGCCTGTTATTCATAGATAGTCCCCCATTTGCCACTCCCTCTCCCTAAGAGAAGCCAGAGGCACAGAGGCTACAGGAGACGGAATGCAAGTTGAAGGGAAAAGATCAAAATGGGGCAGAAGCTACTGATCTCTACTCAGTGGTAGAGATATGATGATGGTCTGGGGACTTAGACCCCGACCAAAATAAAGTGTAACCAGTTTCTTCCCAACTTTTTGTGCCAATTGACCAAAGACTGCAAGTCATATCTAATAGTGATCATAGAGCAGTTGGCACTTTCATTGAATTTATTGGTAACTGGCGGTTCTGTGGGTCTCCTGATGCCAGAGTCATTGTCATGGAGACGTTGCACTGGGTTTAATTAAACAGCTGAGTTGATTGTGGAAAACAGAGGCAAGTCATCAAATGCCAAACTGCTCCAAAGTGAGCCCGGGCATTAGGGCTTGGGGAGTAGAAGGCTCTAAGCCATGCTCAGATGCAGCAATTTTTGAAAATTTGACGCATTTTAAGTTGGTTTCTCAATTTTATGTTACCAAAGGGATGAAAAGGTAATTACACACAAAATTCATGATGATGGGTACATTATAAAATATGTTTGTTTAGCTTAAAATGTGCTTTTGCACTTACGATTAGGAATGTAGCTTTCTGTCGGTCTGAGAGGGCCAGTTGAGCAAAGTTGCTTTCTGTAGTGAAGACCCTGGTCAGAATAAGCTGAAAGGAGACTCATTTCACCATTAACCACTGAGTTTAGTATTTTTTTTCCACCTCTCTATTCCATTATCCAGAAACTAATGCAGTGTATTGTTATACATAGGAGTCACTAAATAAATATGTGCTGAATGTTGGGTGAATGAACGGTCAGAGACAGTGATACCCTGATAATATAAATGACCTTTTGGTTTAAACAAAAATACCATTATTACTTTTCTAATCTCCAAAGTTTCTAGTTTCCACTTGCCTTGTGGCTAAGCTAGGAATGAATGATTTAAACATCACACATGTCAATGAATGTTAACGACACCTACCAATGGCTTGGTGTCTAATAAGAGCTCATAAGTATCTGACAGATGAAGAAATAATGATATTGAGAACAAAAGTGAGAACAAAGCAAGAGCAAAAAATAATTTAGAATAAGAAATAATGCCCATAAAGAAGTAAGAATTAAGAAGAGTGGACTTTAATATATTTGAATCTGAATGCTGAACAATTTTTTGTTATTGATGTCCATCATTCAGTCCAAGCTCACAGTAGTTTTTTTAAAAAACTACTTCATTAAGCTATGATTGACATGGAAAAAGCTGTACATATTTAGTGTATATAACTTGATGTGTTTGATGTAAGTATACACTCATGAAACAATCACCACCATCAAAGCCATAGACATATGCATCACCTCCAAAAGTTTTCTCTCACCAACTTTATTATTACTATTATTATTATTAATTGTGATAAGAAAACTTAACATAAGATCTATCTTCTTAGAAAATTTTAAGTATACAATACAGTACTATTACCTGTAAGTACTATGCTATATAGTAGATCTCCAGAACTTATCTTATATAGCTGAAATTTTGTACACTTTAACCAACATTTCTACATTTCCCCCCTCCTCCCCAGCCTCTGTCAACCACCCTTGTACTATCTACTTCTGTGTTTGACTATTTTAGATTCCAGACACAAGGAGATCATGCAGTATTTATCTTTCTGTATCTAGCTTATTTCACTTAGGATTACATCCTTGAGGTTCAACCATATTGTGGCAAATGGAAGACCTCACTTCTTTTTTAGGCTGAATAGCACTGTGTTCTATGTTTTTTATCCACAGTTTTTAATCCATTTTCTTTCATGTGTACCATTAAGCTGTTCATATCTTGGTCATCATGAATGGTGCTGTAATGAACATAGGAATGCAGGTATTTCTTTGTGATTCTGATTTCAATTCTTTATAAATGCCAATAAGTGGGATATCTGGATCACATGGTAGTTTTATTTTTAGTCTTTTGAGGAACTGCCATACTGTTTTCCCTAATGGCTGTACTAATTTATATTACCACCAACAGTGTACCAGAGTTCCCCTTTCTCCACATCCTTACCAACACTTGTTATCTTGTCTTTTTGATGATAGTCATTCAAACAGATATAAGGTGAATCTCAATATGGTTTTAATTTTCACATCCCTGATGACTAGCGATGTGAGTAGGTTTCATATACCTGTTGGTTATTTGTATGTCTTCGAAATGGGGAAACCATAACCTCTTCTATAAATGACTGTGGGAAAAACTGGATAGCAACTTGCCAAAGAATAAAATTAGACCCTTATGCTACACCATACACAAAGATCATTTCAAAATGGATTAAGACTTAAACATGAGACCTGAAACCATAAAACTCTTAGAAGAAAACATTGGGGGAAAGCTTCTTGACATTTGTCCTGGCAACAAGTATTTAGAAATGCCACCATAAGCACAAGTAACAAAACCAAAAATCAACAAGTGGGCTTACATCAAACTAAAAAGCTTCTGCACAGCAAAGAAACAATCAACAAAATGAAAAGGCAATCTGTGAACTAGGAAACAGATTGGCAAACAATGTATCTGATAAGTGGTTAATATCCAAAATGTATAAGAAACTCATACAACTCAATAGCAAAAACAATAACTTGATTTAAAAATTGGTAAAGAAACTGAGTAGAGATTTTTTTTTTCACACACACACACTGTATTTTATTTTTACAAGAGATAAATAGACTGACACCAAGCATTGTACATGGATGACCACAACAAAAGCAACAATGATTGCAATTACCCTACATGAAACACACTCATACTATGTCATAATATTGACGTTCAGTCCAGTAATCCTCCACTGTAACAGCTCCTTTACTTTGCAGTGAAAATTGATTTGTATATTCTTTGGCTCTGAGTCTTTGTGGGATTTTTTTTTTTTTTAATTCAGACAGAAAGTCACAAAAATTATACTCATCCTCATCAGTTCACTCAGTCCCATGTAATTAATTGTTTTTTTTCATCTTGATCTTTTGTTAGCACTTTTATGTATTCATCAGTTTTTCATCAGAGTTTTGAAAATGCTTATTCATTCAGTTCAGCAGTGCAGTCAGTTACCAGAAACCTGTACTTGTCAGAGTCTTTTCCATGAATTTCTTGAAGATGAAACCCTTTTATAGGAACATATTTGCAAAATCATCAGAGTACACCCAGAACTGTCTGTAAATGACAAAAGACTTAAAAATGACCACAGTAAAAGATTTGATGAAAGTTCATAATAATGCAGTTGACAAGAAAATTAGTTATTTCTGAGATATACATTTTAAAGTAATAACTAGGATTATGACTTATAACATTATACCAGAACATATAAGATTTTTAGAAATTTCATGTAATGTCTGAAACATTTATATTAACATATTTCCATACATATTTCCATAAAAATACAAATATAAGATTTTTAGAAATTTCATGTAATGTCTGGAACATTTATATTAACATATTTCCATACGTATTTCCATACAAATACAAATATAAGATTTTTAGAAATTTCATGTAATGTCTGAAACATTTATATTAACATATTTCCATACAAATAACCCAATGAAAGTTTAGTATTAGTTGTTTTGTTTGTTTTTTTATACTGCAGGTTCTTATTAGGCATCAATTTTATACACATCAGTGTATACATGTCAATCCCAATTGCCCAATTCAGCACACCACCATCCCCACCTCACCGCAGTTTTCCCCCCTTGGTGTCCATATGTCCATTCTCTACATCTGTGTCTCAACTTCTGCCCTGCAAACTGGCTCATCTGTACCATTTTTCTAGGTTCCACATACATGCATTAATATATGATATTTGTTTTTCTCTTTTTGACTTACTTCACTCTGTATGACAGTCTCTAGATCCATCCACGTCTCAACAAATGACTCAATTTCGTTCCTTTTTATGGCTGAGTAATATTCCATTGTATATATGTACCACATCTTCTTTATCCATTCGTCTGTTGATGGGCATTTAGGTTGCTTCCATGACCTGGCTATTGTAAATAGTGCTGCAATGAACATTCGGGTGCATGTGTCTTTTTGAATTACGGTTTTCTCTGGGTATATGCCCAGTAGTGGGATTGCTGGGTCATATGGTAATTCTATTTTTAGCTTTTTAAGGAACCTCCATATTGTTCTCCATAGTGGCTGTATCAATTTACATTCCCACCAACAGTGCAAGAGGGTTCCCTTTTCTCCACACCCTCTCCAGCATTTGTTGTTTGTAGATTTTCTGATGATGCCCATTCTAACAGGAGTGAGGTGATACCTCATTGTAGTTTTGATTTGCATTTCTCTAATAATTAGTGATGTTGAGCATCTTTTCATGTGCTTCGTGGCCGTCTGTATGTCTTCTTTGGAGAAATGTCTATTTAGGTCTTCTGCCCATTTTTGGATTGGGGTGTTTGTTTCTTTGATATTGAGCTGAATGAGCTGTTTATATATTTTGGAGATTAATCCTTTGTCCGTTGATTCATTTGCAAATATTTTCTCCCATTCTGAGGGTTGTCTTTTGGTTTTGTTTATGGTTTCCTTTGCTGTGCAAAAGCTTTGAAGTTTCATTAGGTCCCACTTGTTTATTTTTGTTTTTATTTCCATTACTCTAGGAGGTGGATCAAAAAAGATCTTGCTGTGATTTATGTCAAAGAGTGTTCTTCCTATGTTTTCCTCTAAGAGTTTTATAGTGTCCAGTCTTATATTTAGGTCTCTAATCCATTTTGAGTTTATTTTTGTGTATGGTGTTAGGGAGTATTCTAATTTCATTCTTTTACATGTAGCTGTCCAGTTTTCCCAGCACCACTTATTGAAGAGACTGTCTTTTCTCCATTGTATATCTTTGCCTCCTTTGTCATAGATTAGTTGACCATAGGTGCGTGGGTTAATCTCTGGGCTTTCTATCTTGTTCCATTGATCTATGTTTCTGTTTTTGTGCCAGTACCATATTGTCTTGATTACTGTAGCTTTGTAGTATAGTCTGAAATCAGGGAGTCTGATTCCTCCAGCTCCATTTTTTTGTCTCAAGACTGCTTTGGCTATTCGGGGTCTTTTGTGTCTCCATACAAATTTTAAGATGATTTGTTCTAGCTCCGTAAAAAATGCCATTAGTAATTTGATAGGGATTGCATTGAATCTGTAGATTGCTTTGGGTAGTATACTCATTTTCACAATGTTGATTCTTCCAATCCAAGAACATGGTATATCTCTCCATCTGTTGGTATCATCTTTAATTTCTTTCATCAGTGTCTTATAGTTTTCTGCATACAGGTCTTTTGTCTCCCTAGGTAGGTTTATTCCTAGGTATTTTATTCTTTTTGTTGCAATGGTAAATGGGAGTGTTTCCATAATTTCTCTTTCAGATTTTTCATCATTAGTGTATAGGAATGCAAGAGATTTCTGTGCATTAATTTTGTATCCTGCAACTTTACCATATTCATTAATTAGCTCTAGCAGTTTTCTGGTGGCAGTTTTAGGATTCTCTATGTATAGTATCATGTCATCCGCAAACAGTGACAGTTTTACTTCTTCTTTTCCAATTTGTATTCCTTTTATTTCTTTTTCTTCTCTGATTGCCGTGGCTAGGACTTCCAGAACTATGTTGAATAATAGTGGTGAGAGTGGACATCCTTGTCTCGTTCCTGATCTTAGAGGAAATGCTTTCAGTTTTTCACCATTGAGAATGATGTTTGCTGTGGGTTTGTCATATATGGCCTTTATTATGTTGAGGTAGGTTCCCTCTACGCCCACTTTCTGGAGAGTTTTTATCATAAATGGGTGTTGAATTTTGTCAAAAGCTTTTTCTGCATCTATTGAGATGATCATATGGTTTTTATTCTTCAGTTTGTTAATATGGTGTATCACATTGATTGATTTGCGTATATTGAAGAATCCTTGCATCCCTGGGATAAATCCCACTTGATCGTGGTGTATGATCCTTTTAATGTGTTGTTGGATTCTGTTTGCTAGTATTTTGTTGAGGATTTTTGCATCTATATTCATCAGTGATATTGGTCTGTAATTTTCTTTTTTTGTAGTGTCTTTGTCTGGTTTTGGTATCAGGGTGATGGTGGCCTCATAGAATGAGTTTGGGAGTGTTCCTTCCTCTGCAATTTTTTGGAAGAGTTTGAGAGGGATGGGTGTTAGCTCTTCTCTAAATGTTTGATAGAATTCACCTGTGAAGCCATCTGGTCCTGGACTTTTTTTTGTTGGTAGATTTTTAATCACAGTTTCAATTTCATTACTTGTGATTGGTCTGTTCATATTTTCTGTTTCTTCCTGATTCAGTCTTGGAAGGTTATACCTTTCTAAGAATTTGTCCATTTCTTCCAGGTTGTCCATTTTATTGGCATAAAATTGCTTATAGTAGTCTCTTAGGATGTTTTGTATTTCTGCAGTGTCTGTTGTAACTTCTCCTTTTTCATTTCTGATTTTATTGATTTGAGTCCTCTCCCTCTTTTTCTTGATGAGTCTGGCTAATGGCTTATCAATTTTGTTTATCTTCTCAAAGAACCAACTTTTAGTTTTATTGATCTTTGCTATTGTTTTCTTTGTTTCTATTTCATTTATTTCTGCTCTGATCTTTATGATTTCTTTCCTTCTGCTAACTTTGGGTTTTGTTTGTTCTTCTTTCTCTAGTTTCTTTAGGTGTAAGGTTAGATTGTTTACTTGAGATTTTTCTTGTTTCTTGAGATAGGCTTGTATAGCTATAAACTTCCCTCTTAGAACCGCTTTTGCTGCATCCCATAGGTTTTGGGTCGTCGTGTTTTCATTGTCATTTGTCTCTAGGTATTTTTTTATTTCCTCTTTGATTTCTTCAGTGATCTCTTGGTTATTTAGTAACGTATTGTTTAGCCTCCATGTGTTTGTCTTTTTTACGTTTTTTTCCCTGTAATTCATTTCTAATCTCATAGCGTTGTGGTCAGAAAAGATGCTTGGTATGATTTCAATTTTCTTAAATTTACTGAGGCTTGATTTGTGACCCAAGATGTGATCTATCCTGGAGAATGTTCCGTGCGCACTTGAGAAGAACGTGTAATCTGCTGATTTTGGATGGAATGTCCTATATATATCAATTAAATCTATCTGGTCTATTGTGTCATTTAAAGCTTCTGTTTCCTTATTTATTTTCATTTTGGATGATCTGTCCATTGGTGTAAGTGAGGTGTTAAAGTCCCCCACTACTATTGTGTTACTGTCTATTTCTTCTTTTAGAGCTGTTAGTAGTTGCCTTATGTATTGAGGTGCTCCTACGTTGGGTGCATATATATTTATAATTGTTATATCTTCTTCTTGGATTGATCCCTGGATCATTATGTAGTGTCCTCCCTTGTCTCTTGTAACATTCTTTATTTTAAAGTCTATTTTATCTGATATGAGTATAGCTACTCCAGCTTTCTTTTGATTTCCATTTGCATGGAATATCTTTTTCCATCCCCTCACTTTCAGTCTGTATGTGTCCCCAGGTCTAAAGTGGGTCTCTTGTAGACAGCATATATATGGGTCTTGTTTTTGTATCCATTCAGCCAGTCTATGTCTTTTGGTTGGGGCGTTTAATCCATTCACGTTTAAAGTAATTATCGATATGTATGTTCCTATGACCATTTTCTTAATTGTTTTGGGTTTGTTTTTGTAGGTCCTTTTCTTCTCTTGTGTTTCCCACTCAGAGAAGTTCCTTTAGCATTTGTTGTAGAGCTGGTTTGGTGGTGCTGAATTCTCTTAGCTTTTGTTTGTCTGTAAAGCTTTTGATTTCTCCATCAAATCTAAATGAGATCCTTGCCGGGTAGAGTAATCTTGGTTGTAGGTTCTTCCCTTTCATCACTTTAAGTATATCATGCCACTCCCTTCTGGCTTGCAGAGTTTCTGCTGAGAAATCAGCTGTTAACCTTATGGGAGTTCCCTTGTATGTTATTTGTCATTTTTCCCTTGCTGCTTTCAATAATTTTTCTTTGTCTTTAATTTTTGCCACTTTGATTACTATGTGTCTCGGCGTGTTTCTCCTTGGGTTTATTCTGTATGGGACTCTCTGCGCTTCCTGGACTTGGGTGGCTATTTCCTTTCCCATGTTAGGGAAGTTTTCGACTATAATCTCTTCAAATATTTTCTCTGGTCCTTTCTCTCTCTCTTCTCCTTCTGGGACCCCTATAATGCGAATGTTGTTGCGTTTAATGTTGTCCCAGAGGTCCCTTAGGCTCTCTTCATTTCTTTTCATTCTTTTTTCTTTAGTCTGTTCTGCAGCAGTGAATTCCACCATTCTGTCTTCCAGGTCACTTATCCGTTCTTCTGCCTCAGTTATTCTGCTATGGATTCCTTCTAGTGTAGTTTTCATTTCAGTTATTGTATTGGTCATCTCTGTTTGTTTGTTCTTTAATTCTTCTAGGTCTTTGTTAATCATTTCTTGCATCTTCTCAATCTTTGCCTCCATTCTTATTCCGAGGTCCTGGATCATCTTCACTATCATTATTCTGAATTCTTTCTCTGGAAGGTTGCCTATCTCCACTTCATTTAGTTGTTTTTCTGGGGTTTTTTCTTGTTCCTTCATCTGGTACATAGCCCTCTGCCTTTTCATTTTCTCTCTCTTTCTGTAACTGTGGTTTTTGGTCCACAGGCTGCAGGATTGTAGTTTTTCTTGCTTCTGTTGCCTGCCCTCTGGTGGTTGAGGCTATCTAAGAGGCTTGATGGGAGGCTCTGGTGGTGGGTAGAGCTGACTGTTGCTGTGGCGGTCAGAGCTTAGTAAAACCTTAATCCACTTGACTGTTGATGGGTGGGGCTGGGTTCCCTCCCTGTTGGTTGTTTTGCCTGAGGCTACCCAACACTGGAGCCTACCCATGCTCTTTGGTGGGGTTAATAGCAGACTGTGGGAGGGCTCACGCCAAGGAGAACTTCCCAGAACCTCGGCTGCCAGTGTCCTTATCCCCACGGTGAAACAGAGCCACCACTTGCCTCTGTAGGAGACCCCCCAACACCAGCAGGTAGGTCTGGTTCAGTCTCCCCCAGGGTCACTGCTCCTTCCCCTGGGTCCCGATGCACACATTACTTTGTGTGTGCCCTCCAAGAGTGGGGTCTCTGTTTCCCCCAGTCCTGTCAAAGTCCTGCAATCAATTCCCACTAGGCTTCAAAGTCTGATTCTCTAGGAATTCCTCCTCCAGTAGCCGGACCCCCAGGTTGGGAAGCCTGACGTGGGGCTCAGAACCTTCACTCCAGTGGGTGGACTTCTGTGGTATAAGTGTTTGCCAGTCTGTGAGTCACCCACCCAGCAGTTATGGGATTTGATTTTACTCTGATTGCGCCCCTCCTACCATCTCACTGTGGCTTCTCCTCTGTCCTTGGACGTGGGGTATCCTCCTTGGTGAAGTCCAGGGTCTTCCTGTCAATGATTGTCCAGCAGCCAGTTTTGATTCTGGTGCTCTCGCAAGAGGGAGTGAGAGCACGTCCTTCTACTCCGCCATCTTGGTTAATCCTTCCAGCATGGCCCTTCTGACCGATGGGAAGCGAGACTTCTTTGTAGTGCTGATTTGCCTTCCCAGGTTGCTTGGTTGGCCAAAAAAGCGAGTAGAGATTTTTTTCAAAAAAGAAATACAAATGGCTACTCCCACTACTTATAGTACCCCAATTTTATTTTATTTTTAAAACATTTTTTCTCATTCTCATCCAACTGATTCATCCTGAAATTTCAGGGGGAGCAGATGATCTGTACTAAGTCAGTCAAGACGTTGAGTTCTCTCTGTAGTGTTTGGCTATAATGTTTGGTTCAGGATGAGCATGTCATCCAAGTCTGTTCAATCAGGAACAAGATTCAGTCTCCCAACTTTTGTTTTCACATCCAAAGAAGTGAATTATTTCTTCCTCTGGACTAGATTTTGTGAACTGATGTTGTCAGAGACTGACAAGTTTAGGCTAAAAATGAAGCCAAGACTGAATAGAAGAGCTATGAGATGCATCCAGATGACTGAGGATGACTGTTTGAGTTCTACCAAATATGGTGCTAGAACCATTGTACCACTGGACTTTTCAGCTTTCTTAAACCAAGAGATTTATTTTTTGCTAATGCCAGTTTAAGTTAGATTATCTTTTATTTTCAACCCAAAGAATCTTAAATTATAAGATTCTATTGCATTCCATGATGGATTTGAGATGACTTAAAATATGTACTATTAAGGCAGGCATAAATGTATTACGTAAAAATATAAGAAATTAGAGCCAAAGTAAAGTAAAGATATATGAATGTGAATTTGGGAGGGGTCATTACATAGAAATGTATATAGTGAGCAAATACATGTATTAAATTTTCTCTCAAAATTAAACATCAAAGTTCATACTAGCTAATTCAAGAGACAGCATAATCAAGTCATATTGTTCTCAAATATAAAACATCTGAAGGATGTGATTTCCAACAGTACTTCCAGTAGAAGTACTGATCATATTAGTTAAACCATAAATTATCATTGGATATCCAAGCAGAATAAAAGAAGATCTATCAAACAATGTGACCATATCACACATCAGCCTTATAGCCTAAGTGGAAAGTGTAGGCTTATTTATCTACTCTCAGCCCACCCAGATCTCCAGTTTACATGAATCATTCCTCTGGATTAAGATGGACCAGACCTTCCCCAGGTGCAATTCCCACTCTACAACCTCTTCAAGGCCTCAGGAGTTAGGGATGACAAAACAAAACATCCCAGTCCAATTGCTCATGTCTCTTCTCCCTTCCACACCACAAACATGAGTGTGACTCTGAGACCCTGTCATGTTTACTTCAATTCTGTTATCTTGCTCCAATGTGCACTTCAAAATCATCTGATATCCCACATCACCCATCTTTTCTTTCCCTCCTCTTCCCAATAGTTTCTTCTTTTAAAGTTATTCTCAGTATTCTTCCACATTTTCACTTTGTCTTCTCTCTGGCAGTCTGAATTTGAGGAGTTTATCTTACTTCTTTGCTCTACAGGCATCTCCCAAGAGAAGCCAATAGGATGAGAGTCAAATATGTTTTCCTTTACTCAGTTGTTCTGCTTCAAAATCTGCTAGATTCCTCCTCCTGTGCAGTTAGGAGGATAAGCCACAGCTTGAAAGGGGAATAGTTGCGAAGGAGGGGACAGGAGGAAACAGGTAGTTCGTTCTAAGTGTCAAATCTCTTAAGTTCTGTGTTGTCTCTGGGCCAAGATGGCCCACAGCCAACCAGTGTGTTATTAGGTGGAGGGCAGGTCACAAAAGATAACAGGAAGGAATGTCTAAAACTGCATACAAGTGGATATTGGTATAAGTTAATTTCTTATTAGGAATAATAGGAAGTAACTCACATTAAAACAGATTACAGAGGGAAATCAAAATTATAGCAGAAATTTATTTATTCACTCATATTTATTGTACCTAATTTTACTATAAGTGGATCATTAAAAAAATTTAAATTAAATATATAATTAGTGAATAACACTCTATGACTTACATTATTCTGAACATTCAGGGGATGTAAGGATGAATGAGGTACAGTTCTTGTCCTCATGGTGTTGTAATGTATTCATGGAGTAGGAAATAATTAGGAAACAATAATACTCTGTATATTAAAATACATAATTTATATCCATGTACCTTACATTGTCCACTAATCCTTTTCTTTTGTCTTTTCAATTTAGCCTTTTCCAGTTGATTCTTTCTTAAATTTTAAGCACATTTTATTAAAGGGTAGCATACATCACAGAAATACACATCAAAGTATATATGTGAATTCACAGAGTGGTGTACCCATGTATCCACAACCAGATTTAGAAGTAGACTATTGCCCACCCCCTTGCCTGAGGAACCATTATTCTAACTCCTACCATCATATATTGACTTCATCATTTTAAAAAATATATGCATGCTATTATATAGTGTGTGATGTTTTTATTTTGGCTTTTTTCATGCAAATTATGTTTGTGAGATTTACCCATGATATTAATAGCAGTGGTAAATTTTTACTGCTGTATAACATTAAATTACATGAATGCACTTCAATTTATTTGTTAGTTGTACTAATGATGAATATTTAGATTATTTCCAGGTTAAGCCTATAGTGAAAAGTGCTGTTCAGAACGTAGTTATACCTATCTTTTAGTAACATATGACTCTTAACCTGGTCTACACTAGCAGTGGAATTGCTGGGTAGTAGATTACTGCTGTAGATTGAATTTTTAGCCACAGCTCTTTATCTCTTTCTATGTCTTCTGCTCTGTGACATTGTAATCACTCTAATTAGATACAGAACATAATTCCCGACCCAAAAATTTTGGTTTGGTATTGATATTTACGTTAACCAATGAAATGTGAGCAGAAGGGATAATTCACTAGTTCTAAGTTTGGGGCAAAAGAAGCATTGCTGGTTTTCTGCTATCACCATAAGATAGCTCCCCTTGTCCTTTTAAACCTGGGATGTAGAATAGAAATGCTGGTGAAAATCTGATCCCAACCTATCAAAAGGGGCCAAATGCAGTTTGAAGCAGAGTATTATGCTGAGCTCAGGTTAGATCAGCTAATCCTAAGGCAACCTGCCCACACAGCAAGAAATATTTTTTTGAGTGAAGTCAAGGAAGTGGTGTCATGTTACAAAGCCAGTAAGAGAGGCAGAGCTGTGACTCAGACACAAGGATGCCTGTGTCTAGGGTCAGTGTTTTTAATCTCTATCTTTAAAGATAAAATTATATGACTAGAAGGACCTTCAAGATGGTGGAGGAGTAAGACATGGAGATCACCTTCCTCCCCACAAAAACATCAAAAATACATCTACCTGTGGAACAACTCCTGCAGAACACCTACTGAACGCTGGCAGAAGACCTCAGACTTGCCAAGAGGCAAGAAAGTCTCCACATACATGGGTAGGGCAAAAGTAAAAAGAAAAAAACAGAGACAAAAGAATAGGAATGGGACCTGCACCTCTGGAGGGAGCTGTGAAGGAGGAAAAGTTTCCACAGACTAGGAAGCCCCTTCACTGGTGGAGACAAGAGGATGGATGGGGGAGAAGCTTCGGAACCATGGAGGAGAACACAGCAACAGCCATGTAGAGGGCAAAATGGAGAGATTGGTGCCTACCAGCACTCACCAGCCTGAGAGGCTTGTCTGCTCACCCACAGGTTGGGTGGGTATTGGGAGCTGAGGTTCGGGCTTTAGAGGTCAGATGCCAGGGAGAGGATTGGGGTTGCCTGCATGAACACAGTCTGAAGGTGGATAGTGTGCCACAGCTAGCGGGGTGGGAGTCCGGAAAAAAGTCTGGAACGACCTAAGAGGCAAGGGACCATTGTTTCAGGGTGCACGAGGAGAGGGGATTCAGAGCACTGCCTAAATGAGTTCCAGAGATGGACACAAGCTGCGGCTATCAGTGTGGACACCAGAGATTGGCATGAAACACTAAGGCTGCTGCTGCAGCCACCAAGAATCCTGTGTGCAAGCACAGGTCTCTATCCACACCTCCTCTCCCTGGAGCCTGTGCAGCCTGCCACTGCTACGGTCCTGTGATCCAGGGACAACTTCCCGGGGAGAACACACAGTGTGCCTCAGGGTGTTGCATTGTGCCTCAGGCTGTTGCAGTGTCAGGCCGGCCTCTGCTGCCGCAGGCTCACCCTGCATTCCATACCCCTCCCTCACCCCAGCCTGAGTGAGCCAGAGCCCCCTAATAAGCTGATACTTTAAACGCATCCTGTCTGGGTGGGGAACAGATGCCCTCAGGTGACTTACATGCAGACGCGGGGCCAAATTCAAAGCTGAATGCCAGGAGCTGTGAGAACAAAGAAGAGAAAGGGAAATATCTTCCAGCAGCCCCAGGAGCAGTGGATTAAATCTCCACAATCAACTTGATGTACCCTGTATCTGTGGAATACCTGAATAGACAATGAATCATACCAAAATTGATGTGGTGGACTTTGGGAGCAACTGTAGCCTTGGGGTTTGCTTTCTGCCTCTAATTTGTTTCTGGTTTTATGTTTATCTTAGTTTAGTGTTTAGAGCTTATTATCATTGGTATATTTGTTTATTGATTTGGTTGCTCTCTTTCTTTAATTTATATATATATATATTATTTTTTCTTTTTTCTCTTTTGCTGAGTGTGTATGTGTATGATAATTTGTGTGATTTTGTCTGCATAGATTTACTTTTACCATTTGTCTTAGGGTTCTGTCTGTCCGTTTATTTCCTTTTTTTTTTTTTAGTATAATTTTTAGCACTTGCTATCATTGGTGGAATTGTTTATTGGTTAGGTTGCTAGCTTATTTCTGTCTTTCTTTTTAAATCTTTTTGATTAATTTTTAATTTTTAATAATATTATTAATTTTTATTTTAATAATTTTATTGTATTTATTTTCATTATTTTTCTCCCTTTTCTTCTGAGCCATGTAGCTGATGGGGTCTTGGAGTTCTGCCCAGGTGTCAGGCCTGAGCCTCCTGGTTGGAAGATCCGAGCTCAGGACATTGGACCACCACAGACCTCCCAGGTCCATGTAATACCAAATTGCAAAGGCTCTCCAAGAGATCTCCATCTCAATGCAAAGACCCAGTTCCACTCAATGACCAGCAAGCTACAGTGCTGGACACCCCATACCACACAACTAGCAAGACAGAAACACATCCCCACCCATTAGCAAATAGGGTGCCTAAAATCATACTAAGTTTGCACTCACCTCAAACACACCACCGGACATGATCCTGCCCACCAGAGAGACAAGATGCAGCCTCATCCACCAGAACACAGGCACCAGCCCCCTCGACCAGGAAGCCATCACAACCAACTGAAATAACCTTACCCACTGGGGGCAGATGCCAAAATCAATGGGAACTACGAACCTGCAACCTGCAAAAAGGAGACCCCAAATGTAGTAAGTTAAGCAAAATGGGAAGACAGAGAAATACACAGCAGATGAACGAGCAAGGTAAAAACCTACCAGAACAAACAAATGACAAGGAAATAGGCAGCCTACCTGAAAAAGAATTCAGAATAATGATAGTAAAGGTGATCCAAAATCTTGGATATAGAATGGAGAAGATAGAAGAAACGTTTAACAAGTACCAAGAAAAACTAAAGAGCAAACAAACAATGATGAAGAACACAATAAATGAAATTAAAAATTCTCAAGAAGGAAACAATAGCAGAATAACTGAAGCAGAAGAACGGATAAGTGACTTGGATGGTAAAATAGTGAAAATAACTATCTCAGAGTAGAATAAAGAAAAAAAGAATGAAAAGAATTGAACAAAGTCTCAGATACCTCTGGGACAACATTAAACTCACCAGCATTCGAAATATAGGGGTCCCAGAAAAAGAAGAGAAAACGAAAGGGACAGAAAATATATGAGGAGATTATAGTTGAAAACTTCCCTAATATGTAAAAGGAAATAGTCAATCAAGTCCAGGAGGTGCAGACAGTCCCATACAGGGTAAATCCAAGTAGAAAAACAGCAAGACACGTATTAATCAAACAATCAAAAATTAAATACAAAGAAAAAATATTAAAAGCAGCAAGGGAAAAGCAACAAATAACATACAAGGGAATCCTCATAAGGTAACAGCTGCTCTTTCAGCAGAAACTCTGCAAGCCAGAAGGGAGTGGCAGGACATATTTAAAGTGATGAAAGAGAAAAAACTACAACCAAGATTACTCAACACAGAAAGGATCTCAGTCAGATTTGTTGGAGAAATTAAAACCATTACAGAGAAGCAAAAGATTAGAAAATTCAGCACCACCAAACCAGCTTTACAACAAATGCTAATGGAAATTTTCTAGGCAGGAAACACAAGAGAAGGAAAACACCTACAATAACAAACCCAAAACAATTAAGAAAATGGGAATAGGAACATACATATTGAAAATTACCTTAAACGTAAATGGATTAAATGCTCCAACCAAAAGACATAGACTGGCTGAATGGACACAGACACAAGACCCATATATATGCTGTCTACAAGAGACCAACTTCAGACGTTGGGACACATACAGACTGAAAGTGAGGAGATAGAAAAAGATATTCCATGCAAATGGAAATCAAAAGAAAGCTGGAGTAGCAATTCTCATATCAGACAAAATAGATTTTAAAATAAAGACTACTACAAGAGACAAAGAAGAACACTACATAATGATCAAGGGATCAATCCAAGAAGAAGATATAACAATTGTAAATATTTGTGCACCCAGCATAGGAGCACCTCAATACATAAGGCAAATGCTAACAGCCATAAAAAGGGGAAATCAACAGTAACACAATAATAGTAGGGGACTTTAACACCCCACTTTCACCAATGGACAGATGATCCAAAGTGAAAATGAATAAGGAAACACAAGCTTTAAATGACACATTAAATAAGATGGACTTAATTGATATTTACAGGACATTTCATGCAAAAACAACACAATACACTTTCTTCACAAGAGCTCATGGAACATTCTCCAGGATACATCATATACTGGGTCACAAATCAAGCCTTGGTGAATTTAAGATAACTGAAATCATATAAAGTATCTCTTCCGACCACAATGCTATGAGACTAGATATCCATTACAGGAAAAAATCTGTTAAGAACACAAACACATGGAGGCTAAACAATACACTACTAAATAACCAAGAGATCATTGAAGAAATCAAAGAGGAAATCAAAAAATACCTAGACACAAATGACAATGAAAACATGACAACACAAAACCTATGGGATGCAGCAAGAGCAGTTCTAAGAGAGAAGTTTATAGCAAGAAAATCCTTCCTCAAGAAACAAGAAACATCTCAAATAAACAACCTAACCTGACACCTAAAGCAATTAGAGAAAGAAGAACAAAAACCCCCTAAAGTTAGCAGAAGGAACGAAATCATAAAGATCAGATCAGAAATAAATGAAAAAGAAATCAAGGAAACAATAGTAAAGATCAATAAAACTAAAAGCTGGTTCTTTTAGAAGATAAAATTGATAAACCATTAGCCAGACTCATCAAGAAAAGAAGGGAGAATACTCAGATCAATAGAATTAGAAATGAAAAAGGAGAAGCAACAAGTGACACTGTAGAAATACAAAGGATCATGAGAGATTATTACAAGCAACTATATGACAATAAAATGGAGAACCTGGAAGAAATGGACAAATTCTTAGAAATGCACAACCTTCCGAGACTGAAGCAGGAAGAAATAGAAAATATAAACAGACCAATCACAAACACTGAAACTGAGACTGTGATTAAAAATCTTCCAAAAAGCAAAAGCCCAGGACAGATGACTTCAAAGGCAAATTCTATCAAACATTTAGAGAAGAGCTAACACCTATCATTCTCAAAATATTCCGAAAAATAGCAAAGGAAGGAACCCTCCCAAACTCATTCTACGAGGCCACTGTCACCCTGATACCAAAACCAGACAAAGATGTTACCAAATAAGACACCTACAGGCCAATACCACTGATGAAAATAGATACAAAGATCCTCAACAAACTACTAGGAAACAGAATCCAACAGCACATTCAAAGGACCATACACCATGCTCAAATGGGGTTTATCTCAGGAATGCAAGGATTCTTCAATATATGCAAATCAATCAATGTAATAAAACATATTAACAAATTGAAGGGGAAATACCATATGATCATCTCAACAGATGCAGAAATATCTTTCAACAAAATTCAACACCCATTTATGATAAAAACCCTCCAGAAAGTAGGCATAGAGGGAACTTACCTCAACATAATAAAGGCCATATATGACAAACCCACAGCCAACATTGTTCTCAATCATGAAAAACTGAAACCATTTCCTCTAACATCAGGAACAGACAAGGGTGTCCACTCTCATCATTATTATTCAGCATAGTTTTGGAAGTTTTAGCCACAGCAATCAGAGAAGAAAAAGAAATAAAGGGAATCCAAATGAGAAAAGAAGAAGTAAAGCTGTCACTGTATGCAGAAGATGACATGATACTATACATACAGAATCCTAAATATGCTACCAGAAAATTACTAGAGCTAATCAATGAATTTGGTAAAGTAGCAGGGTACAAAATTAATGCACAAAAATCTCTGCATTCTTATACACTAATGATGAGAAATCTGAAAGAGAAATTAAGGAAACTCTCCCATTTACCACTGCAACAAAAAGAATAAAAAACCTAGGAATAAACTTACCTATGGAGACAAAAGAGCTGTATGCAGAAAACTATAAGACACTGATGAAAGAAATTAAAGATGATACAAACAGGTGGAGAGATATAGCATGTTCTTGGATTGGAAGAATAAACATTGTGAAAATGACTATACTACCCAAAGTAATCTATTGATTCAATGCAATCCCTATCAAACTACAAATGGCATTTTTCACAGAACTAGAACAAAGAATTTCACAATTTGTATGGAAACACAAAGACCCCGAATTGCCAAAGCAATCTTTAGAAAGAAATACAGAGGTGGTGGAATCAGACTCCCTGACTTCAGACTATACTACAAAGTGACAGTAATCAAGGCAGTATTGTACTGGCACAAAAGCAGAAATATAGATCACTGGAACAGAATAGAAAGCCCAGAGATAAACCCACACACATATGTTCACATTATCTTTGATAAACGAGGCAAGAATATAAAATGGAGAAAAGACAGCCTGTGCAATAAATGATGCTGGGAAAACTGGATAGCTACATGTAAAAGAATGTAATTAGAACACTTCCTGACACCATACACAAAAATATACTCAAAATGGGTTAAAGACCTAAATATAAGGCCAGGCACTATAAAACTCTTAGAGGAAAACATAGGCAGAACACTCTATGACATACATCACAGCAAGATCCCTTTTGACCTACCTCCTAGAGAAATGGAAATAAAAACGAAAATAAACCAATGGGACCTAATGAAACTTAAAAGCTTTTGCACAGCAAAGGAAACCATAAACAAGACCAAAGGACAACCCTCAGAATGGGAGAAAATATTTGCAAATGAAGCAACTGACAAAGGATTAATCTCCAAAATTTACAAGCAGCTCATGCAGCTCAATAACAAAAAAACAAACAACCCAATCCAAAAATGGGCAGAAGACCTAAATAGACATTTCTCCAAAGAAGATATACAGATTGCCAACAAACACATGAAAGGATGTTCAACATCACTAATCATTAGAGAAATGCAAATCAAAGCTACAATGAGGTATCACCTCACACCAGTCATAATGGCCATCATCAAAAAATCTACAAAAAATAAATGCTGGAGAGGGTGCAGAGAAAAGGAAACCCTCTTGCACTGCTGGTGGCAATGTAAATTGGTACAACCACTATGGCGAACAGTATGGAGGTTCCTTAAAAAGTTAAAAATAGAACTACCATATAACCCAGCAATCCCACTACTGGGCATATACCCTGAGAAAACCATAATTCAAAAAGAGTCATGTACCACAATGTTCATTGCAGCTCTATTTATAATAACCAGGACATGGAAGCAACCTAAGTGTCCATCGACAGATGAATGGATAAAGAAAGTGTGACACATGTATACAATGGAATATTACTCAGCCATATAAAGAAATGAAATTGAGTTATTTGTAATGAGGTGGATGGACCTAGAGAGTGTCATACAGAGTTAATTAATCAGAAAGAGAAAAACAAATATCGTATGCTAACACATATATATGGAATTAAAAAAAAAAATGGTTCTGAAGAACCTAGGGGCAGGACAGAAATAAAGATGCAGACATAGAGAATGCACTTGAGGACACGGGGAATGGGAAGTGTAAGCTGCGATGAAGTGAGAGAGTGGCATGGACATATATACACTACCAAATGTAAAATAGATAGCTAGTGGGAAGCAGACGCATAGAGCAGGAAGATCAGCTTCGTCCTTTGTGTCCACCTAGCTGGGTGGCATAGGGATGGTGGGAGGCAGACACACCAGGGAGGAGATATGCGGATATATGTACATTTATAGCTGATTCACTTTGTTATACAGCAGCAACTAAGACAACATTGTAAATCAATTTACTACAATAAGGATGTCAAAAATATATATATATATATTTTATTGTGGTTAAACAAAACAAAATAAAACAAAACACTTTATATAAAATTTACATTTCACCACTTAAGTGTACAGTTCAGTAGTGTTGAGTATATTCATAATATTATAAACAGATCTCCAGAACTTTTTCATCTTGCAAATCTGAAACTCCATAAACAACAATTTCCCTTTTCCTAAGTGAAATAAGCCAGTCGCAGAAAGACAAGCAAGACTCTTACCTACTGTGCTTTGAAGTGTTTTGTTACACAGCAAATATCAAATGAGAATATGCATATATTCCATATGCTAGACTCTGCCAAACAGGTTTTCAAAGTGGTTGGACCAGTTTATACTCCGGCCAGTACTGTATGCGACTTCCGGTTGCTCCACATTTGCAACATTGGGTGAGAGTGAAATATGCTCTCCTTTCCTCAGTTATTCTCCCTCCACATCCTCTAGATTTTTCCTCTTGGTCAGTTAGGAAGATAAACCTCAGACTGAAATTGTATTGCAACTCATTTTCATTTGAGACATCCTGGTATGTGTGGGTAATCACACTTGCATTTTCATGATACTAATGAAATTGAACACCTTTTCACAAGTTTATCATCCAGTTGGATTTTCTCCTTTTTGAGAGTTGTGTTCAATATTTTGCACACTAAAAAAGGGGGAATACCTCTTTTCCTTATTGATTAACAGAAAATTACGAACATTCTATAAATCCGTATTTAATTCGTCATGTGCATTTCAAATATTCTGGCTCTGAAAATTGCATTTCACTCTCTTAAGGTGTCATTTGATAAACAAGTATTCTTAATTTTAATGAAGTGTAATTTATCAATCTTATGCTTTCTGAGTAATGCTTTAGTATTCTGGTTAAATAATTTTTGCTTCCACAAGATCATAATTTTTTAAACTATTCTAAAAAGTTTATTGCTTACCCTTAAACTTTTAGTTCTAATATCCATGTAGAATTGATTTTTGTGTATGGTATGAGATAAAGATTAATTATTTTTTCTTGTGGATATCTATTTGTCCTTGTACTATTTTTTATAAAGATCATTTTTTATACCAGATGTGAGAGGATGCACTTGAACTTCAGTGTCACTTTTTTCATGACCAAATGAATATATATGTATTGGTTTATTTCTGAATTATCTTTTTTGTTGCATTGTTCAAGGTATGTATACTTGCACCAATACTGTACTCTCTTTTTCATATGAATTTCTTATATATTTTATATTGGGAACTATAATTCATCTAGGTTTGTGTTTCTTTAAGATTACTTGGCTTTTCTTGTTCTTTTGTATTTCCATACTTCGTATTCTTAGACATAGAGATTTTCTTTTCTGCTGAAACTCAGAAATATAATTTATTTTTATATTATTGACTTTATCAGGTGATTTAACAAGTGCATTTCATTTATTAATTCTTACTTATCTTTATATTCTTATGAAATTTCTATGTCCCTAATAATATATTCTTTTTTATTAAAGCATAGTTTATATACAATATTATATTAGTTTCAGGTATACAACACAGTGATTCAACATTTGTATACTTTATGAATTGATCACCACATTAGGTCTAGTAACCAACTGTCACCATACAAAATTATTATACTATTGATTATATTCCCTCTGCTGTTCATTACATCCTCATGACTTATTTATTTTATAATTGGAAGTTTGTACCTCTAAATCCCATTCACCTATTTTGCCCAACCCCTCGCCTCATCCCTTCTAGTAACTACCAGTTTGTTCTCTCTATATATGACTGTTTCTATTTGGTTATGTTTGTTCATTTTTTTTTTTTTATATTCTACATATAAGTGAAATCAGACCATATTTGTCTTTCTCTAGCTGACTTATTTCACTTACTGTAACACCCTGTAGGTCCACCCACGTGGTTGCAAATAGCAAGATATCATTCTTTTTTATGGCTGAGTAATATTCAGTTGTATATATACACATATATATTAAGTCTTCTTTACCCATTCATCTATCAATGGACATTTAGGTTGCTTCCATATCCCAGATATTGTAAACAAAGCTGCAATGAACATAGGGGTGCATATATCCCTTCAAAGTAGTGTTTTTACTTTCTTCAGTTAAATACCCAGGAGTGGAATTGATGGATCATATGATAGTTTTATTTTTAATTTTTTGAGGAATCTCCATACTGTTTTCCATAGGGGTTGTGCCAATTTACATTCCCACCAGTAGTGTATTAGGCTTCTTTTCTTCTTCACACCCTCACCAACACTTGTTATTTCTTTTCTTTCTTTCTTTCTTTCTTTCTTTCTTTCTTTCTTTCTTTCTTTCTTTCTTTCTTTCTTTCTTTCTTTCTTTCTTTCTTTTCTTTTCTTTTCTTTTTTTTTTTAAATAGTAGCAATGCTGACAGGCATGAGGTGGTATGTTATTTTGGCTTTAATTTGCATTTCCCTGTAGATTAGTGATGTTGAACATCTTGTCATGCACCTGTTAGCCATCTGTTTGTCTTCTTTGGAAAAATGTCTATTCAGATCCTCTGTTCACTTTTTAATGGGTTGCTTTATTTTTTGATGTTGAGTTGCATTAGTTCTTTTTTTTTATTTTAGATACTAACCCCTTGTTGGATACATCATTTCCACATATCTTCTCCCATTTTGTAGATGCTCTTTTCATTTTGTTGATAAGTTGTTTGTTTGTTTTTGTTTTTTTTCTGTGCAAAACTTTTTAGTTTGATGTAGTTCCATTTGTTTATAATCACTTTTGTTGCCCTTTGCTTGATGAGACATGTCCAAAAAATATTAATAGACCAATGCCAAAGAGAGTAATGCCTAAAATTTCTTCTAGAAGTTTCATGATTTCAGATCATACATCTAAGACTTTGTCCCATTTTGAGTTTATTTTTGTGTACAGTGTGAGAAAGTAGCCATTTGATTCTTTTGCATGTAGCAGTCCAGTGTTTCTAACACTATTTATTGAAGAGGCTGTCTTTTTCCCACTATATATTCTTACCTCATTTGTCATAGATTAATTGCCCATATAAATATGTGTTCATTTCTGGGACCTCTATTATGTTCCATTGATCTATGAGTCTGTTTCTGTTCCAATGCCATAATGTTTTGACTACTGTAGCTTTGTAGTATAGTTTGAAATCAGGGAGTGTGATACATTCTGCTTTGTTCTCCTTCCTCAAGATTGTTTTGGCTATTCAGGGTCTTTTGTGTTTCCATAAAATTTTTACAATTATTTGTTCTAGTTCTGTGAAAAATGCCATTGGTTCTGTGAGAAATGCCATTGATAGGGATTGCATTAATCTGTAGATTGTGTGGGGAAGTATGGCCATTTTAACAATATTAATTCTTCTAATTCATGAGTATGGTATAACTTTCTATCTATTTGTGTGATCTTCAATTTCTTTCAACATTGTCTTATAGGTTGCTGAGTACAGGTCTTTTACCTCCTTAGTTAGATTTATTCCTGCATATTTTATTCTTTTTGATATAATCGTAAGCATGATGTCTCTGGCTGCAGGGCCTGGGAACCAGAGCTGATGCCCCTTACAGGTGGGTGAGGCTGGTCCTGGGGCTAGTGATGGCCCACTGGTGGGAGGATCTGTGTTCCAGGGTCTCTGTCTGAGGGCCCTGGGCATCCTTAAGTTGATGTCAGACTCACTGGTAGGTGAGACTGGGTCCTGAGCCCTCTGGTGGTCAGGACAGGGTCCCTTAGGACCCAGCATGCTGGTGCATGGGCCTGTGTCCCTTCCTGGCTAGCTGATTGGTCTGTGACTTCACAGTACAGTCTTGTGGGTGACCAAGTCCTGGTTCTGATAAGCTAGAGGGAGGATTCTAAAACGGCACTTGCCAGCATGAGTGTTCTCATGGTAGAATGAGCTCCCATAAATGGCTTCTGCCAGTTACTATGTCCCCAGGGTGAGCACTAGCTGCTTCCTGCCTCTCCAGGAGACTCTCCAAGATCAGCAGGTGGGTCTGACCCAGGGTCATTTCAAATTACTGCCTCCTCCCTGGGTCCTGGAGTGTGTGGGATTTTGTGTGTTCTCTTTAAGAGTGAAATCTCTGCTTTGTACAGCCCTCTGGCTCTCCCAAAAGTAAACCCTTCTGGTTTTCAAAGCCAAACCTTCTTGGGTGTCATCTTCCAGGTGCAGAGATTCTCCATAAGAATTGCAATTATCCTCTGTTTGTGGATTGCCCACTGAGGGTTATGGATTGTTACTATACCCCATCTCTGCCCCTCCTATCCTTCTTGTTGTGGGTCCTTCTTTATATCTTTAGTTGTAGAAGGTCTTTTCTGCTAGCCTTCCAGTCTTTCTCTTCAATAGCTGGTCTGTAAATAGTTGTAATTTTGGTGTGTCTGTGGAAGGAGTTGAGCTCAGAGTCTCCCTAATCCACTATCTTGGCCACTCCAGTCAGAAGGACTTTCCAATAAAAAAAAGATTAAGGTGACTTGAAGGCTTTACTTCTATTCTTTGATTAAAAAATCAATTTGTTTATAGAATTTAAGTTTTATCTAGGATACTTTCTTGAATATAACCTTCCTGACATATTGACTCACTCATATAGTTTTGGGAAATAAATATCTACTGAGAACCTTTCTCAGAGCTGTCTTCATTTCTTTATTCCTCAGTGTGCAGACAAGGGGGCTGAATAGTGGGGTGATCACTGTATAGATCACTGCCACATGTTGGTCCTTATAGGAGGAGAAAAAGGATGTGGGCCTCAAGTACATAAAGGAAGCAAAGCCATAGTGGAAAATAACCACAGTGAGGTGGGAGACACAGGTGGCAAAGGCCTTATGCTGTCCCTCCGCTGAGGAGATCTTGAGGATGGTGGAAACAATGAAGACATAGGAGATGAAGATCAACACTAAGGGAACCAGCAATACCAGAATGAGGAAGAAGATAACCATCTCCTTCTGGTTGGTGTCTGTGCAGCCCAGTTTTATGACAGGGGAAATGCCACAGAAAAAGTGGTTGATTCAGTTGGAGGCAGAGAAGGGTACACTAAACACCAGGACGTTGGCAACCACAGAGATCAGGAAACCACAGAAGCCTGAGGCTAAAACCAACTGCATGCAGGTGGCTCAGCTGACAATGAGTGTATAGTTGAAAGGGTTGCAGATGGCAACATAGCAATCATAGCTCATCACAGCAATTAGGAAACAGTTGGTTCAAGCCAATCCCACAGAGAAATAGAGCTGGGAAACACACCCAGAGAAACAAATAATCAGACTGTGGAAAGCCCTTGGTCAGCATTTTGGTACAATGACAAAAGTATAGCACATTTCAAAGCAGGAGATGCCAAAGAGAAAGAAGTACATAGAGGTGTGCAAAGCCCAATTCAGATGAATGACAGTCATGATGGTTGCATTGGCCATCAGAATGGTCAGGTAGTCCAGGAGGAAAATAAAGAAGAGATAGATTTGCAGATGTCCCAGGTTTGAGAATCCTATAATGTTGGACTCAGTGATCATATTCTGGTTCTGTCTCTCCAATAGGCACTGGTATTCTGACTCAGACATCCTAACATTCAGAACAGAAAGAATTTGACAAAAGTGAAATGCTCCCATGGAAACCACAAATATGTTTCTGTACAAAGCTAATAATACTGGTATGAAAAAATGAGTAACAAGTTAAGCACACTGATTAGGGAATGAGGGGAAAGCAGGAGGCATGAGGAGTAGTGATGTAAGTAATATCCCAATTCAATGATATCTGAAGAAATTTATTTTTGTAAGTTGTTTTCATTCTTTGTATTCTTATTTGCACAGAAGATTCATATCATATAAAGTTCATTAAATCAGTAAGTGATTTCAAGCTCATCTCATCCAATCCTGCCATTTTATGGAAGAAGAAACTGAAGCTTAAAAAAATTAAACCATTTGCTTAACTGACATGAGTTCACCTAAACTTAACAGAAGGAGTAAAATGATGAACTTAGAGAAGAAATCAATCAAATATAGACTAGAAAAAGAACATAAAAAATCAATAAAACTAAAAGCTGTCTTTTTGAAAAAATAAACAAAATTGACAAAGTCTCAGCTAAACTAAGTAGAATGAAAGAGAAGACTGAAATAAATAAAATAAAAAATGAGAGAGAAGATATTATAATGTATGCCTCAGAATTTAAAAAGGGACATAAATGAATATTATCAACAATTGTGCACCTATAAATTGGATAATTTAGAAGAAATGAACAAATTTCTAGAAAAATTAATCTACCAAAACTGTATCAAGAAGAAATAGAAAGCTTAAACAGACAATTAACAGATAAAGAGATTTATCAGTAATCAAAAATCTCCCAGCAAAGAAAAGTCCAGAACCAGATGGTTTCATGAGTGAATTCTACCAAACATGCAAAGAATTAATACCAATCCTTATTAAACTCTTCGAAAAAATCAAAGAAGAAAGAACACTTTCAAACTCAAATTATGAGGCTAACATCACCCTAATACTAAGGCCATATTAAGACACAACAGAAAAACTACAGGCCAACATCCCTGATGAACATAGATGCAAAAATCCTCAACAAAATTCTAGGAAATTATTGATAAATATAAGAGAATGTTAAATTTATTACATATTATTCTTTGGATGCAAGGATGGTTGAAGATATACAAATCAATCAATGTACTATACCACATTAATAAAATAAAATAAAATGCATGATAAAATCTGTAGATGTAGAAAAAGTATTTGAAAAAATTCAACATCCAGTAATGATTAAAACTCTCTCCAAAGAACTTACCTTAACCCAGTAAAGTTTATACATGAAAAGCCAACAGCTAAATCATAATTGGTAGGAGAAAATTGAAAGTTTTTCTCTAAAATTGGATACAGTAGGGAGAGTTCCCACTCTCATCACTCCTAATCAGCATAGTACTAGAAGTCCTAGCCAAAACAATTAGACAAGAAAAGGAAATAAAAAGCATCCAAATCAGAATGAGAAAAGTTAAATTACTTCTATTTGCAGATGGTACAATCATATATGTAGAAAACGCTAACAATTCAATCAGAAAAAACTATTAGAACTAGTAAACAAATTTAGTAAAGTAGCAGATACAAAATCAACATAAAAATCAGCCATTTTTCTATACACAAACAATGAATTTTCCAAAAAGGAAATTAAGAAAACAATCTTATTCACAATATCAACAGAAAGAATAAAATATTTAGGAATTAACTTAGCCAAAGAGGTGAAAAACTTATACACTGAAAACTATAAAATATTGAGAAAGGAAATTAATAGAGAAAGATAAATGGAAAAAGATTCAGTGTTCATGGGTTGAAAGAATTAATATTGTTAAAATGTCTATACTACCCAAAGTGGTCTACAAACTAAATGCAATCCCTATCCAAATCCTATAAGCATTCTTTACAGAAATAGAAAAAAAATCTTGAAATTAATATAGAACCACGAAGGACACTGAATAGTCAAAGCAATCTTGAAGAAGAACAGCAAAGCTTGAGGCTGCACATTTTATGATTTCAAATTATATTACAAAGCTACAGTAATCAAAATGGTATGCCTATGGCAAAATCAAACACATAGACCAACAGAACAGAATAGAGCCCAGAACTAAATCTATGCAATTATGGTCTATCTATAACTTACAGATCTATAATTTAAGTTTAAATTTTTATATTAAGCAAAACATTTTCAGAAAAATAAAATCAAATATGTAACAATCATAAAAAAAATAGGATCAATTACCCTACCTAGTGTAAAAACCCCTTTCTGTCTGTAGAGTATTTGTACAATAGAACAAAGTAGACTGAAGTAACCATAGGCAAGTCTCAATTTCTGTTTTTGTGTTTCCTGATAGAAACAACACTCCTTTGGAAAGTAACACCTCTAAACTACGAAGCTCTTCATTATGAAGTCATTAGAGGTAATAATGAAAAGAATCATTTCCGTCTCCCCTTACATTGATTCCCAGACTTACATATTCTTGTTATTGGAGAATAGGCACAATACATTGTTTGCTAGTTCAGAGTATACACTGCCTTGAGTAGACATGTGGGGTTCCATCATGTGTTGTCACACAGGTGGTGTTCTATCTGAGCCTTCAGTAAGCCATTTAATTTTCTATATGACACCTCATAATGAGTGATATATACATAGAAGGAGACAGGTTTCCCATTATTATTTTCTAAGTACAGTTTCCTTACTGACTTATGAGGTAATTTCTATTAAAGACCAAGTTTCCAAACATACATAGATCAATGTCTGTGATCTTCTTTCTGTCTCTTTGTAATATTTAACTCCTCCTATTCCAGTAGCAAGCTCTCTTTATCACTAAGGCATCTTACTATTGGGAAAAGTGAGCCTCTATATCACTTTTCCTTTTTCAAAAATGTCTTATTATTCCATGTAAACTTTAGAAATTTGTATTGTCAGGTTGCCTTCACAATTCATGCTGGGGTTTGGAATGGAATTATATTGCTTTTGGTTTAGCTTGGATGAAATTGACAACTTTATATATATAGTTATTCTAGTAAAAAAAAATTAAGATAACAAGAAATTTAATGATAATGTTCAAATAGGTTTAAGACACTTGTTAAAAATTTAGGTTTTGGCAGAACACCCCAATGGTTCTAATTAGGATTTCTATGGACAAAAACCTGAGAAGATAAATTTGCAATTAAGCCCTCTTTTGATTTATAAACACTAAATTTGAGAATCACTGGACAAATATACCAGTTTCCTGACTTAAAATTCAATGAAAAATTTCCACTTGGCCTCTGCATTACAGTCTTAATTGTGGTGATTTTCCCTTCAGAATCCATAACATATGGGCTCAACTTCCAGTGAAGACATGGGCTAATTATGTTTATGGCTCCTACTCCTCAGGTACCTCAACTAAGGCTACCTTTGAGAAACTTATGACATTATTTTCCAAAATAACCTTGACTTCTAATTAACCCCAGGGCAATGTCTCCAGTGCAGTAGATCAAGTCTCAGGAGTCCAATGATCAGTGTATACTTCTAATAACCACACCCCATGTTGGTCACCAGAATTTCTAAAGATAATGACTTTGGCTGGACAAGTTGAGAGTCCTGATGGATAGAGGAAGATGCAGAGGAGAGCTTCTGTCCCAAGGCAGATTCATTCTCTTTTGCTGATATTTCTTCAGGTTCTGGTCTTTGGCTTAGAATCTACTTGTCAAGGGATCGCAGATCCTGAATGTTTCTGTCTGAATTGAAAGGAGGAGAGCAATGTAGGTACTTACTGAGCAGTGGGAATATTGCTCTAGTCTGGGGTTGTGGGGTCTAGACCTGAGTGAGGGCTAGTGCTTGTGAACATTGGCCCCCCATTGCAATTCTGGCAAGTGGCAAGGATAAGAAGGAGAATCATGGGCTGCTTTTAACTTCAGGTACTAAAAGTGATTTGGCATCGTCCATATAGTTCTCTGAATTTTTCTTAATGATCAGATTGGGTCATTTTTGCTGCCAGCTAGATTTTCTTTTCTTTCTTTATTTTTCTTTTTTTGAACTGGTTGCCTCATGGACTACGTGAAACACATACTTAACTAAATCCTCATTTCTCTATCTGCTGTGTACTCATGGATGCATATTTTTAGTTATAATCTAATACTTAAGCTCCATTTTAATAAGGCAATTCAGGATTTTCATGTGTATCTAAGGATACAAAAATTCCACTTCTTTAATATCTGAGGCTGGGTACATAATTTCTCTCAGTTAATTGACTGATTTCTTCCCCTAAGATAAGTATTTGAAAACATCAAAATTTTGCATCAGAAAAATTTGTAGATTTGCCCCCTTTTTGAGGTACCCAGTACCCTCAATTATTGAGTCACTGTTTAAGCTTAAATTATATAAAATTTTTTGGAGCATCGAAGGAGTTAGAAAAATAAGGTGCAGAAGTGTCATCTCCAAGGATCATAACATGAATTCCATTGCTTGGTTCTAGAATATCATAAAGGGAATTTAGGGATCATCTAACTAGAGAATTTTGGAGTCTCTGAGTTGAAAAGTATCTTAAGGATTAGTATTCAAACTTTACCCTAAGTCAAAACTTCTTCTGCAACATGTTATTCAAGGAGCCTCCGTTTAAGTTCTTTCAGCAGTTTATTACAGTTATTGCTGTATCACCTTTAATTTTAAAAATAAAAAGACTGAACATCCAAGTTAAGTACCTTGCCCGAAGTCACACAAAGCTAGACCTGAAATATAGATCTTCTCACTCCAAACTGAGGGATCTTTTACCTTAATTTTATAGCCTGTGGGTATTTGCTGGAAGATCTTTTTATTCTTCTGCCCTTATGTCTTTAGTACTGATATAACACGCTCTGGTGGTCTTTGATGTCTTCTTGAGCAGATGGGGGCTACCTTCTCAGATATACTGTGCCAGTGAGTCTCCATACACCACGAAAAGGGAAAATATATCAATCATACAACTCATTTAGACTGTGGGGTTATAGTAAGTGTATGTAAAAATCCCCTTAACTGAAATCAGCTGCTCTCATGGGTTTGAGTGACAAATAATCTAAACTGTTTTCTTTTTTGTTTTTTGTTTTTGGTATTGGGGAGAAACAGGTGTTCCTTCAGCATCAGATAATTCTAACTTCTGTGGTCTACTCTATAATTCATACTCAGTGGAGTGAGAATATAGTGGGGATGAGGTGTGGATTAGTTGACAGTAGATCCAGAAAAATCTTGGGAAAGTAATAAGAAAAGGATAAGCAATGATCATAAATTTAGATTTCCCTCAGTGTTTTGAAAGAGGCAGGGTCCCTTTGTCCAGGTGGAGGTAATATACAGGGAAACTGCCTTGTTAGTTTGCTTTTCTTCATATAGAAAACATATGTATATTATACCAATATATATAAGTATACACATACAAATGTATGTATATAACAGGGATATATATGGTATCTACTTTCTTTATATTTATATATAATAGAGATACCTTTAGAGTTACAGAATGAAAAACATTCCTATTATTTGCGTTGAAGAACTTCAAAACCAGCATGTGTGACTATCTAATATTAACTTCAAATAATTACACCTACTAAGTTTATGACCAATTTCTAGTAATTAAGAAAGAACAAAACTTATCTTCAAATTCTAAGGATAGGTACAGTGAGTTTCAGAAATTTCCGATCACTTAACTTAAAGTCTAGAAAGCCAAGGTTTGCTATTATCATGAAAAATGCAAAGACAAAATTCTGGTAGCAGATGCAAACAATTCCTCAACACATAATGATGTAAAAGTTTAAATATACTGAAAAGTGTACAAATGAAGACTGGATACAACCAATAAATGTTAAATGATTTTGCATACAAAGAACACTTTCTTTACTTCTTAGGCTTAGGCAGTTGGGAAATACACCCATGAAAAAATGATCTGATATAAGCCCTAAAAACGACTTTAGAAATAATTTTTTCTAGCAGTTTGCAAATTGTGTTTAGTAGTAGAATATCCAAAAGGAATCTTATTGACATAACAATATGCAAAATATATAAAGCCTATGATTTGATCAGGAGTTGTAATCCTGGAAAACTGCCCAATTGTCACATTCTCTGTCACTCTGTGTGACAAGGAAGGTCTTGCCAGTTTTGTAAAACTCTATTTTTCTGAGGCACCTCAGAACAGGAAAAGTGAAGTGTGTTTAAAATGCCACAAAGTAAATGAGACTCTTTCTAACAGTATGATGATTCTTCTCTTTCTAAGAAAAGGAGAAAATTTTCTTTAAACTAATGTTATCTTCTGTTCCACCCTTGGCTCAGTGCTCTAGTTTGTGGAACTTCCAGTAATGTTTGTAACTGGTCTGAAAATTAAAGTTTTTTTTCTTTTTTTTCATATTGTTTTGCCTATTGACATAAAATTGTTATAATGAGTAATTGACATAAGGTATATGATATTTTTACCACATATCTTATCATATGATAAGTTGTCAATAAACACAAATCCTCTCACAGTTTTGCTCAGAGATAATCTAGTTCTTTTTTTCCTTCCCCATTTGTGGTTGGATAAACTGAAATTCACCTGCTGTGTCTGAACATTACTCATTCTTTCATTCCACTTTCTGATCAAGTTCAGATAGCTGAAGTTTACCATATTTTTCACTTTTGCAGAGCTGTTTTCCTTAGGCTTGTAGTGAGAAAGGAAAACACAATAATCCATAAGTAAGATACAAGGGGAAAAAACAGATAATTCCTTAATCCTTAGCTAGAGAGATAACATGTTCTTGGTCTTGGAAAAAAGTCTTCTAATTGGTCATCAGTTGTTCTGTTCCATATTTAGCCTTAATTCTTATTTTGGCAGGTATTTTTGGAGAAAATGAATGAGTTCCACCAAATATCTGGAAATGCCTGCCACCTGTAGGCTTTGTGCTGAGTTCCCCATGTATTTCTCCCTCCCTGGATCCTGGCCTCTGGCTCTGACTCTGGATCTCCTAATAACATGACCATGGAATGGGTCAATGAGACCTTGGTGAGAGAGTTTGTCTTCCTTGGCTTCTCATCTCTGGCTGGGCTGCAACGGCTACTATTCATTGTCTTCCTGCTCATCTACCTGTTCACCCTGGGCACAAATGCCATCATCATTTCCACCATTGTCCTGGACAGAGCCCTCCATACTCCTATGTACTTCTTCCTTGCTGTACTCTCCTGTTTTGAGACTTGTTACACTTTCATCCTTGTACCCAAGATGCTGGTTGACCTGCTGGCCCAGAAGAAGACCATCTCCTTCTTGGGCTGTTCTATCCAGATGTTTTCCTTCCTCTTCCTAGGTTGCTCTCACTCCTTCCTGCTGGCAGCCATGGGTTATGATCGTTATGTGGCCATCTGTAACCCTCTGCGTTACACAGTGCTCATGGGTTATGGGGTGTGTGTGGGACTTGTGGCTGCTGCCTGTGCCTGTGGCTTCACTGTCTCTCTGGTCACCACCTCCCTGGTATTTCACTTGCCTTTCCACTCCTCCAACCAACTACACCACTTCTTCTGTGACATTTCTCCTGTCCTCAAGCTGGCATCTCATCACTCTCACCTCAGTCAGTTGGTCATATTCATGCTTGCTGTGTTTGCCTTGATTATTCCACTGTTACTTATCCTGGTTTCCTATATCCATATCATCTCTGCCATTCTAAAAATCCCATCCTCTGTTGGAAGATACAAAGCCTTCTCTACTTGTGCCTCCCATCTCATTGTTGTAACTGTTCATTATGGTTGTGCCTCTTTCATCTACTTAAGGCCCAAATCCCATTATTCTTCAAGTCAAGACACCCTAATATCTGTGTCTTATACCATCCTCACTCCATTGTTCAATCCAATGGTTTACAGTCTGAGGAATAAGGAATTCAAATCAGCCGTTCGAAGAACAATGGTCTAGATTTCATATCCTGTTAATTAAAGAGCCAGTTATTAACTGTTCAGTTAATTGTATGCCTTTTATGTGCCAAATAAAATGTGTGCTTTCAAATATTTTCTCATTTAAATGTAGAACATGCTGTAATGTAAAGACATTTTTCATATGAAGAGAATGAAGCTCAAAGAAGATAAGACATTCTGGCTCTCTGCCATGAGTAATGCTCTAAGAAGGCTATGTAGACATGTGAAAAGATTACTCATTTCTAGAATAAATTTCATCACATTTTACTGCTGTAAAGATTTATTATTCAAAAACAAATAAATCCATTGATGAGAGCAAAGATGCACCAAAGCTGTCTAGTTCAAAGGAACAGAAGAATATATGACTATCTATTCCTACCCCTCCTGATATTAGTTCTTCCTTTCCAGAAGACAACAGGCAACCTTGGTCCCCTCCATTCTACAGCGAACTTTAGTGTCCCTTTTTGGTCCTTGGTTCCACCCCCCACCAAATCTACATATTGAAATGGCTTTGCCTTTACTTGGGATTGTTTTGTCCTTTCCTTGTTTGAGACTGGAACCTTATTATGGAGTTTCCTTCCTAAATACGTATGCCTTTCTAATATTATCCTGTCATAGGCCCCAAATTCATTCCCTGAATATCATACTTATTTATTCTCTTCAAGGCAGCTGCTAACATGGAATAATTGCTGAAGTATCTCAAGTAATCTAGAAAAGGAGTAGAGTTAATATTAATAGGGTGAAGAGCAAGACTTCCCTAATGTCCAGAAAATCCATGGAAAAGTTCTTCAGTGACTCCTCTTTCCATAGAGGATGAAGGCAAAGATTTATCACCTAGTCCCCACCACCTCTGTGGTGTTATTATTTCTAACATTATTATTATCCATTTCTCATATGTGCCTTGTTGTGACCTCTGAAGCTAATTCACTATTTTCTGGTCCTCAAAGTAACACGATTCTGTAGTCTGTCATGTATTCTCACGTGCTGCTTCTTCTCTGGAAGAAAAATTAAAAAAAAAGAGTTGTGAAGTCACGTTCAGGTGTGTGGCTGCCTACATGGATGAGCTGACATTCACCAAGACAGGACATGAAGGTGGCTGAGCAAGCTCGGCAGCAGAAGATGGCAGAATAAGCAAGGTTATTCATAGCACAAACTTCTTTTTAGTTCCAGGCACGGTACCAGGGACAGGGTCGACAAGGTTGCTTTTAATATAATGAATCTGAATTTCCTGAAGGCACAGATTTTATATTAAACACAAGCTTGTCAACACGGTTTGGTTTTCTTCAATATTCTTTATTGAAACTATTCTGAGATATAAAGGAATTTTTCCTTCAGGAGAAGGCTGCGAAGTCAAACCCAACAAGATCCCCAAATTCTATTTTATTTCCATGGGAGTAATTTTGCTTAGCCCTGTTCAACAGCTGTGCTCTCCTTGACCAAATCTGTTTAGTCATTACACCAAATTATGCCTTTGTTCACAAAGGGATGGAGTGAGGTAACATGAAGACATCTGTATAAATCCAATCTTAATACTAATAACATCACTCAAAGGATAAACCATACATTTGGATTCCTGTAAAGAAAGGCACTTCCACAAATTTCTATTGCAGACAACATGGAATTAAAAGTCTAAAACTTACTTGGCATAAACTTAAATATTTCCGAGCTCTAACAGAAAGTCTTACAGTCTTATAGTGACATTCTTAAGATTTTTACCCTGAGGCAATAGTTTCCAGAAGCACCTTGAATTTAATCTTTCCCTTGAAGCCATTTCTAACTTTCAGAATCTTTGCTGGGAGAGATTGGGGATTGGATGGGAAAAGCTTTATTTTCAAACCTGGGAAGTTCTGGATTCTTTATAGTTCTTCTAAATTCTTCTCAGAAGCTTAACGACACCTTATTTTGTTCATTTCTTTCTTCCTGTATGTTATCATTGATGAGCACTTTCTATAATCTTCTTAGAAATTTCTCATGAGCTTAATAAATGATCTTTCTGTGTTCCAGGCTATAGTAATGCAAACTTTCCAAGAAAGCACGTAAATGCCCCCTTTTACCAAACTATAATAACAGCTTCCTCTCTGTCCTTCAAATGCTTACCAACAGTGGCCTCAAGGCTCTTACACCTTTCAGTGATAGATTCCTTAAGGCTTTACAGATTTTCCTACCATCAGGTTCAAACTCAATGCCATATTTTTAAAGTTTTAATTATAATAGCACCCTGACTTTAGATACCAAATTCTGTTCTAGTTATTTATTTCCATTTAGCAAACTACCCTGTAGTTTAGCTAAGATAACAACAGTTATTTATCTTACACACAAATCCACAACTTTGGCAAGGCTTCATGGGACAGCTTGTATCTACTTTTTGTGGGGTCACCTTAGTTGACCCAACTAGGGCTGAAGGGCCATTTACAAAATTGGTCACTTATGTAGCTCGTTAGTTCATGTTAAATGTTGGCTGTGTGCAAATCTGGGGCTATTGGGGCTTCCCTGGTGGCGCAGTGGTTGAGAATCTGCCTGCCAATGCAGGGGACATGGGTTCGAGCCCTGGTCTGGGAAGATTCCAGGTGCCGCAGAGCAGCTGGGCCTGTGAGCCACAATTACTGAGCCTGCGCGTCTGGAGCCTGTGCTCTGTAGCAAGAGAGGCCACGATAGTGAGAGGCCCATGCACTGCGGTGAAGAGTGGCCCCCACTTGCCACAACTAGAGAAAGCCCTTGCACAGAAACGAAGACCCAACACAGCCATTAATAAATAAATAAACAAATACTTAAACAAACAAACAAAAAGAAAAACAAAAAACAGTGGCTTAAAAAAAAATCTGGGGCTATTGAGTCTTGGTTTCTTACCACATGGATTTTATAAGGACTGCTTGGGCTGGCATGGTGGCTAGAGTAGGATATCAAGATGGCAGAATATGAGGACACCAAGCTCACCTTGCTCCACCCACACATAAAAAATACAGATACATGTGGAACAATTCTCAGTGAAAACAAACTGGAGACTAGCAGAAAGACTCTTATACAACCAAGACTGTAAGAAAGATCTACACAAGGTTGGGTAGGGAGGGAAGAGAAGTGATCAGGTTGGGACATGCACCCCTCGGAGGGGACACAGAAAAAGAGGGAGATTACACAGGCTGAGAATAAGTCTGAACCACATATTGGATGCCACAACCCTGAGGTCTGACACCAGGAGGACGAGATCCCTTAGCTGGTTTGAAAACGATGAGGACTGACAGCAGGGCTGTAGAACCTAGACCCTTCTCATGAAGAGCATGTACATGCTTGCTTACACCCAAAACAAGGTAGAAGAAGCACAGTGAAGATGCCCAGAACTCTGGCCAGTTTTCCACAACCACCCCAGTGCTCACCCCAGCCCTGCTCTGGTCCCTCTTGCTCTGCAACACAGCTCCACACTAGGATGAAGATGCTGCAGCAGAGGAGAAGGCACAGTTTCAGGGGACAGAGACAGCTCAGACCAAGCACAGTATTCAAACTGGGTGCTGGCAGCCATTATGGCATTCATGGGAGCAGCAGATCAGAAGTAGTCAGAATTCTGACTGATGCTGGGACAGCCCCAGCCTATGCCCTTACTCATGCCAACTCAGTTAAATGTAATAGATATACACAGGACATTCCATCCAAAAACATCAGAATATACATTTTTTCCCCCAAGTATACAGGGAACATGCTCCAGGATAGATCAAATACTAGGCCACAAAACAAGTCTCAACAAATTTAAGGGGATGGAAATTATATCAAGTATTTTTTCTGGTTCTAATAGTATGATATTAGAAATCAGTTATGGTAAGAAAAATGGGAAAAACACAAACATGTAGAGACAAAACAACATGCTATTGAAGACACAGTGGGTCAATGAGGAAATCAAAGAAGAAATCAGAAAATACCACAAAACAAATGAAAATAAAAACACACTTTCCAAAATCTAAGGGATGCAACAAAAGCAATTTTAAGAGGAAAGTTTATAGTGATACAGTGCTACCTCAAGAAAGAATAAAAGTCTCAAATAAACTACCTAATATACCATTTAAGGGAATTAGAAAAAGAAGAGCAAACAAAGCCACAGTCAGTCAGCAGAAGGAAGGATAATAAAGATAAGAGAGAAAATAAATTAAATAGAGACCAAAAAAAAGAAAAGATAAATGAAACCAAAAGCTGGTTTTTTGAAAAGATTAAAAAAAAAATTATAAGCCAAGCTCAACAAGAAAAAAGAGAGAGGACCCAAATAAACAAAATAAAATTTGAAAGAATAGAAATAACAGCTGATGTCACAGAGATATGAACAAATCGTGAGAATATTACAAACAGTTAAATGCCATCAAATGGGCTAACCTAGAAAAACTGGATAAATTTCTAGAAATATACATCTCCCAAGACTGAATCAGGAAGAAATATACAATCTAAACAGACTTATCATTAGAAGTGAAATTGAATTTGTAATACAAAAAAAAAAAAAATCTCCCAGCATACAGAAGTCCAGGACCTGGTGGCTCACAGGACAAATTCTATCAAACACATAAAGAAGAGCTAATGTCTATTATCAGACTATTCCTCCAAATTGGAGAGGATGGAACATCCCCAATTTTATGATACGGGACCCTCATTACCCTGGTACCAAAACCAGAAATAAAGAAAATTCAGCCAGTATCTCTGATGAATGTAGATGCAAAAATCCCCAACAAAATTTAGCAAACCTAATTCAACAATATATAAACAGGATCATACACCATGTTCAAGTGGAATTTATTTCAGGTATACAAGGATGGTTCAATATCTGCAAATCAATCAATGCAATACACCACTTTAACAAAAAGGAGGGGTAAAAATCACATGATCATCTCAACAGTTGAAGAGAAAGAATTTGAAAAAAATTAATATTTATTCATGATAAAACTATAAAACTCTCATTGAAGTTGGTATAGAGCGAACATATCTTAACATAATAAAGGCCATTTATGACAAACCCACAGCTAACATAATACTCAATGGTAAAATGCTGAAAGCTTTTCCTCTAAAATTAGGAACAAGACAACGATGTCCAGCCTCACCACTTCAATTTAACACAGTGTCAGAAATTCTGGCTACAGCAGTCAGACAACAAAAAGAAATAAAATTCATCCAAATTAGAAGAGAAGAGGTAAATTGTCACTATATTCAGTTGACATGATACTATATATAAGAAGCCCTAAAGTCTCCACAAAATATATTAGACCTAATAAATGAATTCAGTAAAGTTGCAGGATACAAGATTAATACACTGAAATTTGTTGCTTTTCTATACACTAGTAATAAGCTGGCAGAAAGGGAAAGCAAGAAAACAATTCTGTTTAAAACCACATCAAAAAGAATAAAATAAATAGGAATAAACTAAACCAAAGGTGAAAGATCTGTAGTCTGAATACTGTAAAACAATGATGAAGGGAATTGAAGAAGATACAATGAATTGGAAAGATATCCTGTGTTCATGGATTGGAACAATTAATATTATTAAAATGTCCATACTACTGAAAGCAATCTACAGAATCAATACAATTCCTATCAAAATATTCATGACATTTTCACAAGTAGAACAAATGTGAAGTAGAATAAATAATCCTAAAATTTATATGGAACCACAAAAGACCCTAAATAGCCAAAGCAATCTTGAGATAAAAGAACAAAGCTAGAGGTATCACACTCCCTGACTTCAGACCATTCTACAAAGTTATAGTCATCAAAACAGTATGGTACTGGCACAAAAACAGACACATATATCAATGGAACAGAATAGAGATCACAGAAATATACTTATATACCTATGATCAATTAATCTACAACAAAGGAAGCAAGAATATACAATGAACAAAAGACAGTCTCTTCAATTAGTGACACTGGGAAAACTGGACAGCTACATGTAAAAGAAAGAGATTAGAACATTTTCTCATACCATACCAAAATAAACTCAAAATTGATTAAAAACTAAATATAAGACTGGAAACCAGGGCTTCCCTGGTGACACAGTGGTTGAGAGTCTGCCTGCCAATGCAGGGGACACGGGTTTGAGCCTCGGTCTGGGAGGATCCCACATGCCGTGGAGCAACTAAGCCCATGAGCCACAGCTACTGAGCCTGCTCATCTGGAGCCCATGCTCTGCAACGGGAGAGGTCGCGACAGTGAGAGGCCCGTGCACCGTGATGAAGAGTGGCCCCCACTTGCTGCAACTAGAGAAAGCCCTCGCACAGAAACGAAGACCCAACACAGTCAAAAATAAATAAATAAAAAAAAAAAAAAAAAAAAAAGACTGGAAACTATAAAACTTCCAGAAAAAAATACAGGTAGAACATGCTTTGACAGAAATCGTAGCAATATTTTTTTTTTGGATCTGTCTCCTATAGCAAAAGAAACAAAAGCAAAAATAAACGAATGGGACCTAACTAAACGTAAAAGCTTTTGCACAGAAAAGGAAACCACTGACAAAAGGTTTACCCTACTGAATGGGAGAAAATATGTGCAAATAATGTGACCAATAAGGGGTTAATATCCAAAATATATAAACATCTCACACAACTCAATATAAAAAAAAGATTAAAACATGGGCAGAAGACCTGAATAGACATTTTTCCAAAGAAGATATACAGATGACAAACAGGCACATGAAAAGTGCTCAACATCACTAATAATCAGAGAAATGCAAATCAAAACCACGAGATATCACCTCACGCCTGTCAGAATGACTATCTTCAAAAAGTTTACAAATAACAAATGTTGGCAAGTATGTGGAAAAAAGGGTACCCCAGCAAACTGTTTATTGGAATGTAATTGGTGCAGCCACTAAGGAAAACAATATCGAGTTTCCTCAGAAAACTAAAAATAAAACTACCATATGATCCAGCAATTCCACTCCTTGGCATATATCTGAAGAAAATGAAAACACTAATTCAAAAAGATACATGCACCCCAATGTTCATAGCAGCTTTATTTATGATAAACCAACCTATGGAAGCAACTTATGTGTCCACCAACAGATGAATGGATAAAGAAGATGTGAGGTATATATATAAATATATATACACACACGGGAATATTACTGTCACAAAAATAATGAAATTTTGCCATTTGCAATAACATGAATGGACCTGGAGGGTATTATGCTTAGTGAACTTAGTCAGACAAAGACAAATATTGTATGTTATATTTATATGTGGAATCTAAAAATATAAAACAAACAAGTGATTATAACAAAACAGAGAGACTCACAGATATAGAGAACAAACTAGTGGTTACCAATGGGGAAAGAGAAGGCAGGATGGGCAAGATGGGGGTAGGAGATTAAGAGGTATAACTTACTATGTATAAAATAAATAAGCTATCAGTATATATTGTACAACAGAAGGAATATAGCCAATATTTTATAATAATTGTAAATGGAGTGTAATCCACAATAAAATTGAATCACTATGTTGTATACCTTAAACTAATATAATATTGTAAATCAAATAAACTTCATTAAAAAAAAACATGTGTAGGGAATAAAAGTTGATGTTCCAAGATAGCCAAGTGACACATGAAAAGATGCTCAACATCTCTCATTATTAGACAGATGCAAATCAAAACTAAAATGAGGAATCACCTCACACAGATCAGAATGTCCATCAGCAAAAAGTCTACAAATAATAAATGTTGGAGAGGGTGTGGAGAAAAAGGAACCCTCCTACACTGTTGGTGGGAATGTAAATTGGTACAGCCACTGTGGCGAACAGTATGGAGATTCCTTAAGAAACTAAAAATAGAGCTACCATATGATCCAGCAATCTCACTCCTGGGCATATATCCAGAGAAAAACATGGTTTGAAAGGATATATGCATCCCAATGTTCATTTCAGAGCTGTTTACAATAGTCAAGACATAGAAGGAACCCAAATGTTCATCGACAGATGAATGGATAAAGAAGTACATATGGTACTTGTATATTGTGGTACATATATACAATGGAATATTACTCAGCCATTAAAAAGAATGAAATAATGCCATTTGTAGCAACATGGATGAACCTGGAGATTATCATACTAAGTGAAGTAAGTCAGACAAAGACAAATATCATATGATATCGTTTATATGCAGAATCTAAAAAATATGATACAAATGAACTTATTTACAAAACAGAAACAGCCTCACAGACTTAAAGAATGAACTTATGGTTACCAGGGGTAAGGGTTGGGGGGGGAGGGATAGATCTGGAATTTTGTATTGACATTTACATACTACTATATTTAAAATAGATAACCAACAAGGACTTACTGTATAGCACAGGGAACACTGCTCAATACACTGTAATGGCCTATATGGTAAAATAATTTGAAAAAGGATAGATACATGTGTATGTATAACTGAATCATTTTGCTGTACACCTGAAATTAACACAACATTGTTAATCAACTCTACTCCAATATATAAAAAGTAAGTTGATGTTCCAAGAATTAGGAAGTAGAAGCTGACAGGCTCTAGAGACCAGAGTTTATAAACCAATATAGCATCAATTTTGCTATAATCTATTGGAACAAATAGTCATTCAGCCTACCCAGATTCAGGGGAAATATATAGCTTTCAGATGAATCTTCTCACTGAAAGATTTCCTGAAGATCTAGCCATGGCCCCAATCTGTGACATAACTGAAGGAGAGAGAAGCCACCAAGTTCTAGTCATCAAATTCTTACTTAATACTTTGGAATTTTCTTCTCCTCTTCATGCCTGCAGCATCTCTGATATAATTTATACAAGAGCAGGTCACATGAGCCCCTGAGAAAGACATCTATGAGTGTCTAGTATTTCCCCATTTCTAGCCCAAAGTGTCTGGACTCACTGCCAGAGGGAATAAATATGCAATGTGAAATTAGGAGGTAGACTCCTGAGAAGTCTCAGCCAATACCTAAAACAGGGCACTATGACATCTTACTCCAGAACCCAAATTTTCTTTCTTTATTTATTGAACAAATATCAATCACACTCATGTTATATTCCAGGAACATATAAGTTTCTCATGTGTCTGAAAGATCTATGTTGCTTCTGCCCTTCTAATTTTCTGTCCTCTATTCTTTGTATCTTTCTTCCTCTCTTCTAGCTTTCAGAAATGTGAATATGAAATGGATATTTTTCTCAAAACTAAGAATAAAAATTTAGTCATTAGGTAGGGATACTCAAAGGAGGTAATTAACAAATTACCTGTCTGTTTTAACAAATAGGACCAAGAAAACTTCCACCTCTCTAATAAGTCCCCAGAGAATTTCTGGGAGGAAACCAACTAATTTCCACAGTATATTAGAAAGGGACTTTTCTTTGACCAACTAATTCTCATAGTATATTACCATAGTTCTACTTGCTAATTGGGGAAATTATGGACAAGCATTGGGAAAAATGTGGTAATTAGATCCCTATGGAGATAAACATTTCAATTACTAACCAAGGCATTGATGTCATTGCTAATGTAAAAAGGAAGACCATTGTCATACTCATTGAGGACATACCTAAACTATCCAAGGTACAGGTGATATTTTTGTGTGGAGCAATGTAGATAGTTTTCTTATAATGGTTCAGAGTTTGTAGAAAATGGTAGAAGAGCCCTTGGACATTATGACAGTGAAGATAATTTTGGCAAATTTAAGTTAAGTACAGTCAACGTTTTCCATAGTTAATTTATTCTGCAACTTCAGTTTCCACATAAGTTCTGTGGATAAGTTTGAAAAAGTAAATGACGTATTACAGGGTTTAGCAGGGGAGGGTCAGGGAATAGCCATTGAGTAATGTAGCCTTTCTTTGCTTTCAGAAACTCCATCTGTCTTTGGGTAACTATTCGCTGTCCTTTCCGAGGATGACCCTATAAAAGAAAAAATATTCAAAGAAAGGAGACCAGGAAGTTGGAAATGTAGAGAAGATATCCCAGGAGGAATAATAGGGGAGTCTTTGTTCTGGTCAAAAGCACAGGGTGTACTTCTTATTTATAAAGTTTAGAGATAAGGCAATTCAAAGATATCAAAAGTCCCATTTCAAAATTTTACTAAAACTTTGTCTAAGCAAAAGATCAAACAATAATAGAAATTGTATTATTTGTAAAGGACTTTAAGACCAACAGTAAAGTGCTGTTAAAATTTTAAAAGTGTGAGATAATGGAGAAAACCATTTGATAATAAGAAAAGAAAATGAAAAGGCAGCACTTTTTTTCTTCCAGTTTTACTGAGATATAATTAACATGCAACACTATATAAGATTAAGGTATACAGCATACTGATCTGATTTACATACATCATGACATGATGATCACAATAAGTTTAGTGAACACCCATCATCTCATATAGGTACAAAATTAAAGAAATAAAAAAAAATAAAAAATTAAATAGAGGAAAGTATTAATAATTATATTTTTTCTTGTGATGAGAACTCTTAGGATTTACTCTCTTAATAACCTTCATATATAACATACAGTAGTTAATTATATTTTTTTGGGATGACATCAGGGATCAAACCTATGCCCCCTGCAGTGGAAGCACGGAGTTTTAACAAGTGGACTGCCAGGGGAGTCCCTTCAATGTTCTTTTTAAAGCTTAATGAATAAAACTGACATTCATATTTCATGTGTGACCTCCATTTTCAAGGTAAAATGTAACTGTATTCTCCCTTGAAATTTTACTTAGATTTTCAAATCAAAGTGTATAAAATAATCAATAAAGTTCTCATATTTTAAAATTACTACTTATATTTCTATTTTTGGCTCCCTGTTTTCAATTTTGTATTAGGTCTTTTTATATTATTTTTATTCTTACTAGTTAAATAATTAAGGCATTTTAACATCTTTATTGGAGTATAATTGTTTTACAATGTTGTGTTAGATTCTGCTGTATAACAAAGTGAATTAGCTATATGTATACATATATCCCCATATTCCCTCCCTCTCGTGTATTCAACTATGTTTAATAATAGTAGTGAGAGTGGGCATCCTTGTCTTGTTCCTGATTTTAGAGGAAATGGTTTCAGTTTTTCACCACTGAGAACGATGTTGGCTGTGGGTTTGTCATATATAGCCTTTATTATGTTGCGATAAGTTCCCTCTACGCCTACCTTCTGGAGGTTTTTTATCATAAATTGGTGTTAAATTTGGTTGGAAGCTTTTTCTGCATCTATTGAGATGATCATATGGCTTTTATCATTCAGTTTGTTAATATGGTGTATCACATTGATTGATTTGTATATATTGAAGAATCCTTGCATTCCTGGGATAAATCCCACTTGATCATGGTGTATGATCCTTTGAATGGGCTGTTGGATTCTGTTTGTTAGTACTTTGTTGAGGATATTTGTATCTATGTTCATCAGTGATATTGGTTTGTAATTTTGTTTTTTTGTGACATCTTTGTCTTGTTGTGGTATCAGGGTAAGGGTGGTCTTGTAGAATGAGTTTGGGAGTGTTTGTCCCTCTGCTATATTTTGGAAGAGTTTGAGAAGGATAGGTTTGAGAAGAGTTTGAGAAGGATAACTCTTCTCTAAATGTTTGACAGAATTCGACTGTGAATCCATCTGGTCTGGGCTTTTGCTTGTTGGAAGGTTTTTAATCACAGTCTCAATTTCAGGGCTTGTGATCTGTCTGTTTATATTCTCTATTTCTTCCTGGTTCAGTCTCGGAAGGTTGTGTTTTTCTAAGAATTTGTCCATTTCTTCCAGGTTGTCCATTTTATTGGCAGATAGTTGCTTATAGTAATCCTTCATGATTCTTTGTATTTTTGCAGTGTCAGTTGTTACTTCTCCTTTTTCATTTCTAATTCTGTTGATTTAAGTCTTCTCTCTTTTTTTCTTGGTGAGTCTGGCTCGTGGTTTATCAATTTTGTTTATCTTCTCAAAGAACCAGCTTTTAGTTTTATTGATCTTTGCTATTGTTTCTTTCACTTCTTTTTCATTTATTGCTGATATGATCTTTATTATTTCTTTCCTTCTGCTATCTTTGGGTTTCTTTTGTTCTTCTTTCTCTAACTGATATGTGTGTAAGGTTAGGTTGTTATTTGAGATTTTTCTTGTTTCTTTAGGTAGGATTGTATTGCTATAAGCTTCCCTCTTAGAACTGCCTTTGCTGCATCCTATAGATTTTGGGTCGTTTTGTTTTCATTGTCATTTGGTTCTAGATATTTTTGATTTCCTCAGTGATCTTCAGGTTATTTAGTAGCGTTTTGTTTAGCTTCCAGGGGTTTGTATTTTTTACAGTTTTTTTTCTTGTAATTTATATCTAGTTTCATAGTGTTGTGGTCAGAAAATATAATTGATACAATTTCAGTTTTCTTAAATTTACCAGTGCTTGATGTGTGACCCAAGTTATGATCTATCCTGGAGAATGTTCCATGAACACTTGAGAAGAAAATGTATTCTGTTGTTTTTGGATGGAATGTTCTATAAATATCAATTAAGTCCACTTTTTTATTAATGTGTCATTTAAAGCTTGTGTTTCCTTATTTATTTTCATTATGGATGATCTGTCCATTGGTGAAAGTGGGGTGTTAAACTGCCCTACTGCTTGTGTTGCTGTCGATTTCCCCTCTTATGGCTGTTAGCATTTGCCTTATGTATTGAGGTGCTCCTATGTTGGGTGCATAAATATTTACAATTGTTATGTCTTCTTCTTGGATCAATCCCTTCATCCTTATGTAGTGTCCTTCTTTGTCTCTTGTAGTAATCTTTAAAGTCTATTTTGCCTGATATGAGAATTGCTACTCCAGCTTTCTTTTGATTTCCATTTGCATGGAATATCTTTTTCCATCCCCTCACTTTCAGTCTGTATGTGTCCCCAGGTCTGAAGTTGGTCTCTTGTAGACAGCATATATATGCATCTTGTTTTTGTACCCATTCAGCCAGTCTATGTCCCTAGGCCTGAAGTTGGTCTCTTGTAGACAGCATGTATATGCATCTTGTTTTTGTACCCATTCAGCCAGTCTATGTCTTTTGGTTGGAACATTTATTCCATTTACATTTAAGGTAATTATCAATATGTATGTCTTATTAACATTTTCTTAATTGTTTTGGGTTTGTAATTGTATGTCTTTTTCTTGTCTTGTGATTCCTGCTTAGAGAAGTTCCTTTAGCATTTGTTGTAAAGCTCTTTTGGTGGTGCTGAATTCTCTTAGTATCTGTAAAGGTTTTAATTTCTCCATCGAATCTGAATGAGACCCTTGCTGGGTAGAGCAATATTGGTTGTAGGTTTTTCCCTTTCATCACTTAAATATGTCCTACCACTCCCTTCTGGTTAGCAAAGTTTCTCCTGAAAGATCAGTTGTTAACCTTATGGGGATTCCCTTGTATGTTATTTGTTGCTTTCCCTTGCTGCTTTTAATATTTTTTCTTTGCATTAATTTTCGATAGTTTGATTAATATGTGTCTTGGCATGTTTCTCCTTGGATTTATCCTGTATGGGACTCTCTGCACTTCCTGGACTTGATTGACTATTTCCTTTCCAATGTTAGGGAAGTTTTCAACTATAATCTCTTCAAATATTTTCTCAGGCCCTTTCTTTTTCTCTTCTTCTGGGAACCCTACAATTCGAATATTGGTGCATTTAATGTTGTCTCAGAAGTCCCTGAGACTGTCCTCAATTCTTTCAATTATTTTTTCTTTACTCTGCTCTGTGGTAGTTAGTTCCACTATTTTATCTTCCAGGTTACTTATCCGTTCTTCTACCTCAGTTATTCTGCTATTGATTCCTTCTAGAGAATTTTTACTTTCATTTATTGTGTTGTTCATCATGGTTTGCTGTCTCTTTAGTTTCTCTAGGTCCTTGTTAAACGTTTATTTTATTTTCTCCATTCTATTTCCAAGATTTTGGATCATCTTTACTATCATTTCTCTGAATTCTTTTTCAGGTAGACTGCCTATTTCCTCATCATTTGTTTGGTCTGATGGGTTTTTACCTTGCTCCTTCATCATCTGCATATTTCTCTGTGTTCTCATTTTGCTTAACTTACTCTTTTTGGGGTCTCCTTTTCTCAGGCTGCAGTTTCATAGTTCTTATTGTTTTTGATGTCTTCTCCCAGTGGGTAAGGTTGGTTCAGTGGGTTGTGTAGGCTTCCTGGTGAAGAGGACTAGTGCCTGTGTTCTGGTGGGTGGGGCCCGATCATGTCTTTCTGGTGGGCAAGGCTGTGTCTGTTGGTGTGCTTTGGGGTGTCTGTTGACTTAGTATGTTTTTAGGTGGACTCTCTGGTAATGGATGAGGTTGTGTTCCTGTCTTGATAGTTGTTTGCCATGGGGAGTCTAGCACTGGATCTTGCTGGACGTTGGGTGGAACTGGGTGTTAGCATTGAGACAGAGAACTCAGGGACAGTACTAGCCGATTGATATTAGGTGGGGCCAGGAGGTCTCTGGTGGTCCAATGTCCTGAACTTTGTTCTCTCACCTCAGAAGCTTTGGACTGACATCAGCCTGGAGCACCAAGACCCTGTCAGCTACACAGCTCAGAAAAAAAAGGGAGAAAAAAAGAGTGAAATAAAACCAAAATTAAAATAAAATAATTAGAATAAAAAAATTACTAAAATAAAAAAGTAATAAAAAAGAAAAAAAAGAAGAGAGCAACCAAACCAATAAACAAATCCACCAATGATAACAAGTGCTAAAGACTATAATAAGATAAACATAAAAATCAGACACAAGTCAGTTGCAGACAGCAAACCCCAAGTCTACAGTTGCTTCCAAAGTACACTGCCTCAATTTTGGGTTGATTTGTTACCTATTCAGGTATTTCACAGATACAGAGTACCTCAGGTTACTTGTGGGGATTTAATCCACTGCTCCTGAGGCTGCACAGAGAAATTTCCCTTTCTCTTCTTTGTTCACACAGCTCCTGGTGTTCAGTTTTTGTTTTGGCCCCACCTCTGCTTGTAGGTTGCCCTCAGGCTACTTTCCCTGCTGAGACAGGACACCATTAAAGAAGCAGCTGATTAGGGGGCTCTGGCTCTCTCAGGCAGCGGGGAGGGACGGGTAAGGTAATGATAATTGGAAAGCGGGGTGAGCCTGTGGTGGCAGAGGCCGGTGAGATGTTGCAACGGCCTGAGGTGTGCCGTGTGTTCTCCCAGGGAAGTTGTCCCTGGATCACTGGAGCCTGGCAGTGGCAGGTTGCGCAGGCTCCCAGGGTGAAGGTGAGGGGCACGTGTAGATAGTGACTTGTGCTTGCACACAGGATTTTGGTGGCTGCATCCATAGAGTTAATATTTCATGCCTGTCTCTGGTGTCCGCGCTGATAGCCGTGGCTCATGCCTGTCTCTGGAGCTCGTTTAGGTCGTGCTCTGCCTTCTGTTTGCAGACAGGGAAGGAATCCCCTATCCTCACGTACCCAGAAACAATGGTCTCTTGCCTCTTAGGTCCAAATTTTTTCCCAGACTCCCTCCAAGCTAGCTGTGGTGCACTAGCTCCCTTCAGACTGTGTTCACACAGCCAATCCCAGTCCTCTCCCTGGGATCTGACCTCCGAAGCCTGAGCCTCAGCTCCCAGCCCCCACCCACCTTGGTGGGTGAGCAGACAAGTCTCTCAGGCTGGTGAGTGCTAGTCGGCAGTGATCCTCTGCACGGGAATCTCTCTGATTTGCCCTCTGCACCTCTGTTGCTACATTCTCCTCCATGGCTCCGAAGCTACCCTGCTGCCCATCCTCCGTTTCCACCAGTGATGGGTCTTGCTTGTGTGTGGAAACTTTTCTTCCTTCACAGCCCCCTCTCCAAGGTGCAGGCCCTGTCCATATTCTTTTGCCTCTGTTTTTTCTTTTGCCCTACCCAGGTACATGCAGAGTTTCTTGCCTTTTGGGAAGTCTGAGGTTTTCTGCAGCTTTCAGTAGGTGTTCTGTAGGAGTTGTTCCACATTTAGATTTTTTTTCTTGTACTTGTGGGGAGGAAGGTGATCTCCCCATCTTATTTCTCTGCTGTCTTGAAGGTCTCTCCCCAATTAAGGCATTTAAGTTACTACATTTCTCTATAAGTACAGCATTGGTCATCTCCATTATTTTGTTCTGTTGTTTTTTTCCTTCCTAACAGTTTTGTACTTGTTATTTATTGCCCAAATATTTTTTGTTATTTATTGCCAAATATTTATTATTTACTATAGATATTTCCTTGCTGATACCTAAATAATTTCTGTTATTTATAGTTTTTTTTTTTTTTTGGTGTGTGTTAATGAGAGAATGATTTATATAAGTTCTACTTTTAGAATTTATTGGATTTCAATTTTCATATTATTCCTTGTAAAGTATTTTCATTAAATTAATTTTCTGAGTGCATATTATTTTTTATTTTGTGTATATGGGACCCATCATGGTTTAATGGTACTGAATCCATATACTTCACTGCATATGCAAATTAGCTTTTTATTATATTTGTAGCAATATTGACTTACTAATTTTGTTATGAAATCTGTTTTTAAATTCTAAATAAATCTTTTGGAATTTAACATATATATTCTACCCCTAAATGCACCAAAATTACAGCAGGAGTATTAAAAACACAAAAGCACTCATTAAGAAGTCAAACAAGAAAGGACAACACACAGGAGATATTAAAAAATTATAGAAGCAAAAAATTTAGTTCCAAGTAGAAGAGTGAGTGCTGAAAATAGAACAGCACAAGGTGGGAAATAAATGAAAAGCAATGAATTCACAGCACAGAACTGTCTGAACATCCTCCTCTCAACTGAGTTTCTCAGATGACACAAAATGAGTAAGATTGGTTTAATGTCTTCCTAAGGAACACAGCTTCTCAGACAGTGCTTCTTAAATCATCTGCCATGAAGGACCAGTTAGTTTTCTTTTTCCATTTGATCACAAGCCAATACTTCAGCAAAGTGCAATAAAAATGTATTGTTAGAAAACAGAATGAAAAACATAACTGTTCTATTCTTTGTTCCAAAGGATGTGTCCACTAATTAGATGTTTCAATAATACCAAATTCTATAAAAGTTGCTTAATACTTACAATTTTCTTTGTTTGTTTTTTTCCTTTTATTGAGGTATCTTGGCATACAGTACTGTATAAATTTAATGTGTACAGCAAAATGATTTGGCTAACGTATATCATGAAATGATTATCATATTAAGTTTAATGAGCATCCATCACCTCATACACATATAAAATTAAAGACAGAAAAAGTTTTTTCCTCATGGTGAGAAATCTTAAGATTTACTTTCTTAACTTTCTGATATATCATACAGCAGTGTTAATTATATTTATCATGTTGTACATTGTCTCTGTTACTTATTATCTTATGACTTGATGTTTGTAGCTTTTGACCACCTTCATCCAATTCCCCCTCCTCCCACCACCAACTCTGGTAACCACAAATATGATCTCTTTTTGTATGTGTTTGTTTGTTTATTTGTTTTTGAAGTATAAATGACCTACCACACTATCTTAGTTACTGTTACACAACATAGTGATTCAATATTTCTATAAATTTCAAAATGATCACCATGATCATGTTATATGACACCAATGATGTATGTAATTTGTATTACATACAAAGATGCTACATAAAAATTGACTATATTCCCCACACTGTACATTTTCATACAAATTCTCAGAGGAAATGTAAAAAAATGCATAGAATAGAAAATATTATAATTAATATACTCATATAAAATATATTGCATCCATGAAAGTACAGTACATTATGTTCACATTTTATGGAAATAAAATACACTGACAGGAAAGCAACAAATCATGATTGACATATTGATAAATTATCACAAACTGAACATGCATGGGTCAAAAATTAGACTATTACAAACAAATACCTCATTACTCATTCACTCTTCTTCAACAGAAACAACACTTGTGCCTTCTAATATCATGCATTAGTATTTGCCTAGTTTAAAAGTTTATAACAATAGAATCCTAGAGAATGTATCCTCTAGAACTATTTTTATAGTTTTCTCCAGTTTTTTCTTTTTCCCCCTCTCTTCCTATCTGCTTTTTTTGTCATGGCCTTGTTCATCATGTTTATTCAGTCTTATTTTTCTCCAAGTTTACACTTCATTTATAAAATGGTTTCTCTTTTTCTTTTTGAAACTTCCTCCATTTGGTACATTATAGTAATTCACAATTTTTATAGGTTATATTCTGTTTATTATTATCAATATTAAAAAATATTGGCTATATTCCCCATATTATACAATATATTCTTGTAGCTTAATTTATACATAATAGTTTGTACCTCTGAATCCCTTACCCCTATATTGACCCTCTCCCTCTCTTCTCCCCACTGGTAACCACTAGTTTGTTCTTTATATCTGTGAGTCTACTTCTTTTTTGTTTTATTTACTAGCTTGTTGTACATTTTAGATTCCACATATGAATGATATCGTGCAGTATTTGTCTTTATCTGCCTGATGTTTCCCTTAGCATAATGCCCTCCATGTCCATCCATGTCACTGTAAATGGCAAAATTAAATATATATATACATATAATATATATATTATATGTATATATATATATATATGTATATATATATATATATACACAACATCTTTTTTCCCCCATTCATCTATTGATGGACGTTAGGTTGCTTCTATAACTCGGCAATTCTGAATAATGCTGCGATGAATATTGGGGTGCATGTATCTTTTTGAATTATTGTTTTTTTTTTTCCGGACATACACCCAGGAGTGGAATTCCTGGGTCATATGGTAGTTCTATTTTTAGTTTTCTGAGACACCTCCATACTGTTTTCTGTAGTGGCTGCACCAACTTACATTCCCTGAAATGGTTTTACTTTCATTTCTAGCTGCTTCCTGATGTTCCTCTGTTTCCTAAACTTCTCTTTCTCCAACCACTCATAACCGAATTATTTTGAATTATGATCTTTGTTGTTATTTCACATATTCTATCACTTCTAAATTTCTTTTAGCTTATTTTGAAATATTTGGTTAGTTTTCACTAATTTTATGAGTATATCTTCCCGGCTTTTGCAGGTTGTGTTCCCCAGGAAGCACACACTGAGAGCCCTTGGCATGTAGGATGTTTATTAATAAACGCCTGGGATTAACTCCTGTGGAATGAAGGAGATGTATTGGGCAGGGAGAGAAGCTAAGCTGAAGGCACTCCTAGTGTCAGCCTCAGCTGGCCTGACAGCAAGCTCTGTAGAGGTGTCCAGAGTTGGGCCAAGATGGCCAAGAGTTTAAAAACCTGCATCAGTCAGTGTTTGGGTGTGGGCTGCTACAGGAAAGGGCAGTAATTTGGGTGAGGTGTCTATGTTGTTTCCAAAAAGCCTGGAGAGGCAGACAGCTGAAGCCTGCCTACCCACAGCACTGCCATCAGTTGGGGCAACAAGTCCTTTGTTTTCAGGAGAATCTGCACAGTGCATCTTAGTTTTCACTACAGAGGCACAGTTATTTCCTATAGGGATGTTGTTCTGCCGTTTTTTTTTTTTTTTTCTGTAATAACTTTGAATGGGATCTGAGCATGCTCTTTTTCTGGGTTCATGTTTCTGTGAAACTGATTTTCTTGTACTCTTAGAAGGGGAGGCTGGTTTAGCACAGTATTCATCGTTTTGTAACTGTAGGGCTCCCTCTTGTGTTGTCATTAGAATGTATGCAACTCTTAATTGGAGCATGTGCACTTTTCTTGTTTTGGCTGATGTTCTCAGATTGGCCAATTGATGTTTCAGGTATTGCCTTTGGATGTTGTTTTTTGTCCTTGTTGTTCTCCTGATATTAGGACTGCTGGAAAAATTGCTCTTTTCCTCTGCTTTCTCTTTCATGATTCTTAATACCATATTTTGAGTTCCTTGAGTATATTTTGTTGATTTGTTTTTGAGATGTTGCCTTGGGGGTCTTAATTTACCTTTTGCGTTTACATTTTTCCTTATCTTACTTTTAAATTAAGGGATAATTTATGTAAATAAAATTCAGATATTTTAAGCGTTAGTTATTTGTGAGATTTTACAAATACATTCACCCATTTAACTAACACACCAATCAACAAATACAAGATTTTTGTCACCCGCAAATTATTTTATGCCATTTCCTAGTTGACCTACCTCAACTAGTTCCCTACCTCAGGAAAACACAGTATTGATTTCTTTTATCTAGCTTTATTGAGATATATTGGCAAATAGCATTGTGAAAGGTTAAGGTTTACAAAATGATGCAAAATGATTACCAAAATAAGGTTAGATAACATTACCATTATATCACATAATTATCTCTTTTTTTTTTTTGGTGAGAACATTTAAGATCTGCTCTCTTAGCAGCTTTGAATTATATAATACAGTATTGTTAACATAGTCACCATACTGTATATTAGATACCCAGAACCTATTCATCTTATAAAGGGAAGCTTGTACCCTTTGATCAATATCTCCCCATTTCTCTCAACCCCAACCCCTGGCAACCATCTTTCTAGTCTGTATGTCTATGAGTTCAACTATTTTGGATTCCACATATAAGTGAGATCCTATAGTATTTGCTTTTCTGACTGACATATTTCACTTAGCATAATGCCTTCAAGATCTATTCATGTTGTTACAAAAAGGCAGGATATCTTTTTTTTATAGATGAATAAAAAAGAATTTTTACAATCTATTTTATAGGGAACTAATATATATATACACATATATTTACTTATTTTTTTTTCTATCTTTAGCTCTTTTTTAATCTATGGTATTTCTTGTGTCTTGTCTAAGAAACACTTTCCTAAACCAAGGTTAAAGAAACATTCCCTTATATTTACTTCTAGAAGTTTTATAGCTTTAGCTTTTATGTATGCTGTGAGTTTAATTTGCTTATGTTTCATCTCTTAACCAAATACATTGAAGCATAATTAAATACAATAAGACACCCATTTAAAGTATACAGTTTGATGCGTTTTGATGAGTCTGTATACCTGTGTAACCACCACCATGATCAAGATACAACACATATCCATCACCCTGAAATTTCCCTCATGCTCCCTCCCTATCAGTCCCCTATGTCACCACCAGTCCCAGGAAACCAATGATTACTTTTTGTCACTAAAATTCTGTTTGACAGTACTAGAATTTCTTATGAATAGAATCACATAGTATCTACTTTTTGCTTTTTGGTTTCATTCACTGGATGTATTTTTGAAATTTATCCGTGTTGGGTGTGATGTAGTAGTTCATTCTTTTTGTTTCATTTTATAAATACACTACACTTTGTCCAGGAACATGATGATGGACATTTAGTTTTCTCTCAATTTATAGGTCTTAGGAATAGAGCTATACAGATATTTGTGTACATGTATTTACATAACTGTATGGAGATATTTTTCATTCTATTAAGCAAATATCTAAGTGTGGAATTGTTGATTTATAAAGTAAGCATATGTTAACTTTACAAGAGATTGCCAAACAATTAGGCAAAATAATTTTGCTATCTTACACTCTCAACAGCAATGTATGACGGTTACCAATTACTTGACGTACTCAATAAAACTTGACAGTCTTAATTCCATCCCTCAAGTAGATGCACAGTGGTACGGAATTGTGGTTGGAATTTGAATTTCCTTGATGCCTAAAGATGCTGATTATCTTTTTGTGTGTCAATTGGCCATCTCTGTATTTTCTTTAGTTAAGTGCCTCTCGAATCTTTTATACATTTCCTAATTGGAATGTCTTTCCAGTTTTTAGATTGGATCATTTGTCTCTTTATTGAATTGTAAGGTGTTGTATTTTCTAGGTATAATTTTTTTGTTACATATATATTATGCAAATATTTTTACCATGCTGTGATTTGCTTTTACTTTTTTATCAGTGTCTTTTGAAGAGCGAAAGTGTTTTATTTTTTAGTTTTGCTAAAGTACATTTTATTGACATTGACTTTTATAGTTCATGTGTTTTGTCTCATATTTAAGAAATATTTGCAAAACCTAAGCTCACTAAAATTTATCTAATGCTATTTTCAAGAAGTTTTATAATATCAGTTCTTGCAGGCAGGATATAATACATTTCCAGTTGATTTTTTTATAGGGTGTGAGAAAAGTGAAAGTTTTTTTTTTCCCTATCCAAATGCACCATTGTTGGAAAGATTATCCTTTTGAAACTGCAGAACACATTTCGGGACTTAGTATATCATAGGTTCTTCTGTCTCCACACAGAAAGAATTCATTAAGAGACAGAGTGACAGAGAAAAGAGGAAAGAGTTTATTAGTATAGGACACTTGTGAGAGATACAAGCGGGTGGGCAAGGGAGTGTTGCCCCGAAAGCTTAGTGGGCTACATTTTTATAATCAAAGGAAAAGTGGGTAGGGAAAGACCACCTTCTTCCTCATTCTTGAGTAGATGTCTGTCTTCCATTATTAGCTCCTCCTCCATATCAGACAGGGGAGTTTTCTTGTCCTTACTTTGTCTCTTTACTCTGTCCCTATCACTTTCACCATTGAATTGCCTTGGCAGCCTCATAGAAAATTGACTATATCAATGTGGATCTATTTCTGGACACCATATTTTGATCTATTTGTCTACATTTATACAAAAAACAGTCTATTTAAACGGAACTTTATAAATAAGTCTTGTATTTCCCTCTGGATTCTGCTCTCTTGGTTCCTAGGGGAAGCCATCTATGAGAGGGTGATATACTTCAAAATTGCTCGGAAGCCACCCTCTGGGGTCCTGGAGGAAGCCATTCATTCAAAGGTGCTTCAGTATGGAAATCTCTGGGAAATGCCTGTGGGGATGGTACTGCTGAAATTGAGAGGGAGTGCCACTGGATGTCCCACATGCTGCTTGTCTTCAGGCAGAGGCAAGCACACAAGAACGAGGTAGAGAATTGTCTTCTAACTCTGGAGTCCCTTTATCACCTTCTACTGACAAAGCTTAGTATAGTGTCAGCTGGCAAGAGAGAAATATTCCAGGATCCCAGTTAGAGCAATCAAAAGAAATTTGTAACTGAAATGCAATTACATTCTTAATTTTCACAGTCTACTTAGAGTTAATATTGTATGACTATACCTGAAATGTAAAAGCTTTGGAATTATATAGATCCATTTACCCCTATCCTATTCTTTATTCTAAAGTGTATTACATCTCTATACATTAAAACCCCATAAGAAAATGTAATAATTTTTGCTTCATTCATACATATTCTAAAGAAATTAAGAAAAATAATCTTTCATGTTTACTCAAATATTTATGATATTATTGCTCATCATTTCTTCTTGATGATAGGTTTTTAATGTCTATACTTATTCATAGTATCCTGAATGTAAAGATGAGATTTTGGAGCAAGGATAGATTATTATTATTTACAGCAATAACTGAATAGGTTTCCACTGACCTAATCCTTCTGAGGTTATATGATGAGAACCAGATGTCAGCCTACATATATGAGGGTCTGCACTATATAATAGAAATCCTGAAATTAGAAAGCTGGAGACTACATAGGAATTGAATTGTTGTTAACCTCCCCCATTGAAATATAAACACATAATTATGGGAAGATAAATCTCTCACTAATTATTTAGCTATATTTTAGGTTTCAAAACTTGTCCTTTAAGCTAGATCTCAGGCTTCTTTACTCAGAAAGCCTAACTAAGAGGAAAAATAAGAATGTTCACTTTATGACACCTAACAATTTGCATTTCTGTCTAGTATAATTTCTCTTTTCTTGAATAATTTCCTTTAGTATTTCAGGTAGTACGGATCTGTTGATGACAAATTATCTTTGTTTTTTAACTATATAAAGCTGTCTTTATTTTGCTTTTAATCTTGAAGAATATTTTTAGTGGAATTATAATCCTGAATTGGTATTTTTATTAATTATTTTTCTTTCATCATGTTTAGGATTGTGTTCTACAGTTCTCTTGCCCCCGTGCTTTCTGGTGAGAGCCAGCATTAATTTGACTCCTATTTCACTCCTTGTATGATGCGTGTCCTTCATCTTTTTTTTTTTCCTTTTGTACTTTCAAGATTTTTTTTTTTATCCTTTCTTTTAAGCAGTTTGACTATAATGTGCTTAGGCATGATTTTCTTCATATTTATCCTGTTTGAGATTTGTTGGGATTCTTGAATCTATAAATTCATGTCTTTAAGAAAATTTGTGAAATTTTTGGCCCTTATTTTTTTCAAATAATTTTTCTGCCTTATTATCTAGCTCATTCCTTTCTAGAACTCCAATTACATGTGTGTTACACCATTTAACATAGTTTTCCAGGTGCTTGAGGTTCTGTTTGCATTTTTTTTTTTGTTTTCCCATCTTCTTCACATTGGATTCCTTCTTTTGATCTATCTTCACATTCACTGTTTCTTTACTCTGTTATCTCCATTCTTCTGCTAATCTCATCCAATAAAGTTTTTTTTCCAGATAATGTATTTCAGTTCTATCATTTTTCTTTTTTATTGTTTTTTTTTGTGGTTTCTATTTCTCTTCTAAAATTTCTTATATGCTTATAAGAAAGCACATTTTCCTTTACATCATTGGACATAGTTATCAAAGTAGTTTTAAAATCTTAGTCTACTAATTTCAAAATTGAATTATATATAATTAAGTCTACACTGACTGCTTTATTTCTTGAGAATGGACATGTACTCCTGGCTCTTTTTATGTGAAATAATTTTGGATTTAAACTACAATCTGGTGAATACTATGTTGTAGCGACTTATATTAAGGTGACAATCATTGGTCTTTTTAGTTTTAGCAGGTAAATAGCTTGGTTGGACCAAAATTTTAAAAAATTTCACTTGGGTAGTAGTTCAAATCTCTGTTTATTTCTTTTGTACTTCCGGACTGCTTTGAGTCTTTCTCACACATGTGTGCTTCAGGAGTCAACCAGAAATTTGGGCAAAATATATACAGAGATTTTGAAATTATCTCTCTGGCTCTCTCTTTCCAGGATTCTCTCCTCCCATTCCAGCAGTCCTAGTTACCCCAGACGCTATTTTCAGGTTCTTCATGCCAGGAAGTCTGTTGGTTTTTGTTTTAAATTTTAAACTTTTCACAAACAGTGGTGACTGTGGTCTTCATTCAAACTAAAACTATCAAAGAGAAATCATCCTGTGTACTTACCTTCTTCCAAGTGTTGAATGCATTCTAGATCTGCCTGCTTTTATTTATTTATTTATTTTTAATTTTTTATTTTATTTATTCATTTTTTTGGCTGCGTTGAGTCTTCATTGCTGCGTGCAGGCTTTCTTTAGTTGAGGCAAGTGGAGGTTACTCTTCATTGCAGTTCACGGGCTTCTCACTGCAGTGGCTTCTCTTGTCACGGAGCATGGGCTCTAGGTGGGCGGGCTTCAGTAGTTGTGGTGTTCAGGCTTAGTAGTTGTGGCTCACGAGCTCTAGAGTGCAGGCTCCATAGTTGTGGCGCACGGGCTTAGTTGCTCCGTGGCATGTGGGATCTTCCCGGACCAAGGCTCGAACCTGTGTGCCCTGCATTGGCAGGTGGATTCTTAACCACTGCACCACCAGGGAAGCCCCTGCCTGCTTTTATTCTATCTCCAGTGTGTTCAAGCAGCTGCTTTTTTTGTTTTTTCCAGAGTTTTAGTTGTTATCTTCAAGATGTTTGACACACCAAGTACTTAACTCATTCAGACCAGAAGCAAAATTCCTACTTGCCTTTACTTTTATGAAAGTTACACCCCAAAATTATAATAAAATATTTTATGCAATTTAAATATTTTTCTTAATTCCTACTGAATCATTGATTCAGTTGAAAATAAATGCAGGAAATATAAAATTATATAGGTGTCTTAAGAAGAAAATTTAATTTGAGAAATTGTGTGCCTACAAATTATTGGAAAGTTTGAAAGAATCAGAAGTCTGTCACTGGAATTATTGATTTAAGAGAACTTGACCATAGCTGAAATCTACACGTCAAAGAAATGTTGCTGCTGCTGCTGTAATATTTTTACTGTCTTCTCACAATACTCACAAAAGTAGGGAGCAGAAACTGAGTCTAACTCCTACAGTATACTCTCAGCACTCAGTTTCTTATTATTTTGCTTCTCTATATAAGCAAGATAAAAGAAAGATGACCTCAGTTTTGCCTTCCATTTTACTACCATGAGGAAAACCGAGAAAATAATGAAACTGAAATAGAGAAGAAAGAAGAGCTAAGAAAACAGATAACTTGAGCCTGTGGTGATGTCATAGCCTATTATTCACAATTTGCCTGCAACTCATCATTTGATGTTCTGATGTTTGTTCAGATATGGGAATGATGAATTGGATTCCTTTTATCTACTGAGTCTAATATAACTTGGATTTTTTTTTCCACTTTTTACAGTACAATAGACATAAATTATACTGGAACCATTTCAAGTGTATCAGTCAAGGGACAAACCCTACCTCCTCCATCCCTTGCCATATGTTGGGTGAAAAGTCTTGTGAAATCAATCACACATTGTTCCAACTTCTATCTAGAAAGAATATTGATTAAATTCAATATTTAGCTGTGTGAGACTGAAAACCTTTTGAATTGTATGGCTAAGAGTGGAGTTTTAAGAATTTCATCTTCATTTTTTCCCCTGTTATTTGGATAAAGCCAGCTTATTGCAAAAGAAATCTAACACAAAGTGTGAAGCTAAGTAAGTGAAAGACAGAAAAACTATTTATTTATTCAACAAATATTTATTGAATACTTATTATGTATCAGGCAATATCTTAGAGATGAGTCTAAAAAATTTAGCAAAACAGGAAAAATTTTCCCATGGAGATGGAAAATAGAGATATAAATGAAAAAAATGTAATTTAAATGCACATAAAATTGTGATATATGTTAAAGAGAAAAAGTAAATTATAGATGAGGATGTTTTTCAGAGGTTGACTTCTGAGTCAAGACTCAGCATAATGTTGTAACGCAAGTCTCTGAATTGAGCCATATCTGATGAGATTTGTCTTGAACTTCCCAGTGATTTCAGCTAATAGTTTCCCTTTCCTTATGCTGGTTTGTATTGTGCTTCATTCACAAGAAAATCAAAGCTACTGATTAACATACAACAGTTTTCTTTTTATAATTTTTAAGATTTCTTCTTTACACTTTTCCATTTCCATTTCTATCTATCACTTATGTGCAGAGTATGTTTTGTGTATTGGTCTTGGTTCTCCAGAGAAACACAACGAACAGAATGTATTCATATACATTCTATTCACAGGAATTAGCTCATACAGTTATGGAGGTTATCTTAAGTCCACAATTGTTTCAAGAAGTGATTCTGAAATGTGACTAACTGCAGTATTTTTCAGATTTATTTCTGCTCCGATACCTTAGAGGTCTTTGAACAGATTTCTTTAAAGGCTTATGCAGCACCAAAGCTGAAGACTTGGTCAGCATCCCGTGGGGAAATGTTTATTTGGGAAGATGCACTGAGCAGACCAGCTGTCCAAGAAATCCAGGAATTCAGCAACTATTAAGAGGAACTGTTGTGCACATTTGAAAATTGCTGGAAGCAGCAGTAGCTACTGTCATATCTCTGTTGGTAGCCTCTGAAAATGGTATAACTGGAAATAAAAAACTGAGTCAGTAATCATCTCACTTGGGAGTTTCTGCTGTTCTGAGAACAAATGCTGGGGACTGCCAACAGGTACTTCTTTGCCCGTAGCCACTGATGAGATCTGCAACAGAGTCAAATGTGAGAAGACCTTGACTAAGTGCTTGCAATCCTTTCTGACCTCTCCCTGTGAGTCTCTCATGACTCATGAGGGAGGGTAGAGAGGGTGATTTTTTCTTCATTATCTCACAGAAGAGGAAGAATAAAGATTTCTAGAAAATTTAAAGGTCTAGAAATTGTGTTGGCTGAGCCCAGCAACAGATAGCTTGACTTTAACTTCATTTCAAATATAGGATATGAAAACAGTGTCACACAAATGTGGAACAGGCACTTAACTGTTTTTCCTTCAACCCCACAAACTCTCTCATCTGCTTTTGGTCAGTCCAACAGAGAACTGCAGGAAAGAATGAGGATAATTAGGGGACTAACCAAGCCTTCTAGGATGCTACTCAATATTTTTTCATCCTATTCCCTACCCTTGAGGCCGACACTTGATTGGAGGTCTTTTCATCTCCATCAGGCCAGGAAGAAGTGGAGTATCATCTCTGTGACCTGCACCTAAACAGTCCACAACTTTCCTTCAGTCCTCAAACCTGTTCTTTGTCACTGTTCTTCAAGGTCTCAGTTTTGCTAGCTAAGATATCGCCCTTCCTCATCCCTCACACTATGCTCTTATGCCCCTATCCTTGGTGCAGAAACTGAATTTGTAGAGTTCAAATGAACCTATACTAAAAAGAAGAACTTTGCTCCTTCTTTTGCAATGATAAAGCTGGCTTTATTTGCCCTGATGAAGTCCAAGGAAGAAAAGGACTTCTCCCTCACCTAGCAACCTTAGAAAATACAGCCGTGTGTTACCTCTTATAATATGGGTTTTCCATATTTACTTCTCTTTTTCTTAATTTGCAACAACCTTCAGTTTCTAATGAGCTACCAGGCAACCTGGGACTAATTGCCAATTAATTGCCAATGTCAGGTTCTCCTGTTCCCTTTTTATCTTATTGGACCTGTGAGATTTAGGATCCATGTTGTTTTCCGCATCCTCTTTACTCATTGAAAGTATTGGAACTGTGCCAAAAATAATGTTGCAATAATAGCTTCCTGGAGTTTTGATAAGTATAAATATAAACCAGCATGTTGGGGCTACAACTAATAAGAGACAAAAGAAAAGTTCTTCAATGATGCTTTAGGGGATACTTCTCAGATTTCTCAGCAGAGGAGGAAGGAATACAGAGTTTGGGGGTACTGAGATGTCAGTAGTAGAAAGAAATAGAATACAGTCATTTCAAAATAGAAATGATTGTAGTAATATTAATTTTTGACTCCTATTTGATTAGATTTCTAAGTTTCACTGACTTCTAATAGCTTTGTGCTAGGGAACTTAGAGAAATCTGCCCTGTTGGGTTATTTTATATGAAAATTTGAGTAAAGTTAGTGTTTGGGTCTAGTGATAGAGAAGTGCCAGTCACCAATGATAATTTTAGAAATGTTCTAATTATTCCGTGAGCTTTAGTCTATCTATTAATGATGGTTAAAAAAGAGCATGTAGGGAGAGCAAGGCACAAATATACATGATAGACTTAGAAGATGGAGGATAATACAGGGTTTTGGGGTGATAAACAGGGCACCACCAATGAACTGTAGTAGGCACAGGGATGGCTACAAACAAGGGTTATGAAATATGCTCCCCAATCCCATGGAACTGACTCCCTCTCTATCAATCATCTCTGAAAGACTGATTCCTTTCGAAAGACTTTCCTGAGTGATTGAAAAAGAAAGGACAGAAACTGCTTATTTCCTATCAAGAGTGAATTTTCTACATTTACTTCATTTAATGTCCATTCTCGAATGTCACATGAAACTATTCTCTGGTGAAAATGGTGTATTAGAAAAGTCTAATAAGCAATGAGGAAGTAAAAGAAATGAATGCATAATTGAGTTATCTTTCCTTACAGATCTTCTGCTGTTTTTAGACCTCACAATCGTAACATTCTGTGGACGAATAATCTACTGCATAAGCCTCACAGATGGGAACTGAGGAGGTAAATAAGTTACATTCCTCAGGGAATATCTTAGTGGTTTGTTTTGTTAGCCATCTAGTGATGCATTAAGGTATTTTGAAGAACCAGAGTAGTAGTAATAGTAATAATAATAAAAGCAATGGTAGGGACATTCATGAGAACTTGGGTCTGGTTAATGTTCTACAACTTCTTGGTTGTGTGACACGTTATTATGTAGGTAACATAATTATAAGTTTGCAGTATGATCTGGTAGGTTGTTAGCTGAATCTCTGTTCCCAGATTCTCCATACAAGGCTTAAAATTCCACCATCTTTTTCATGAGCTTAGATAATGCCTTTTACAGCTGCCATCTTTAAAAAAATAAAATATTTAGTCATCAATTAATTAAACAAATAGTTCTTAAGTAGCAATTTGTATTCATATGCTATGGGAAATACAAAACTGCTCCTAAGGTATTTACACTCTGTTGTATGAAAAAGTAGAGGCTGGTACTTTCATGATACATTTCATACACAATAGAAAGTAGCTAAATAATTTAAGAGAAGGGAAAATTGATATCACTCTTATCATTGGAGACCAGAGTAGTCAGAGGTTGCAGCTTCTATTTAGGTGATCAAGAATGGATAGAAAGTGAATAAAGGTTTTCCAGGTGAAGGGGAAAAGATGAGCAAAAGCACAGAGGCGAGTTGCAAGATGAGAAGACATAGTCTTTCCATTTGTTGAAGAAGGCAAGGTGATTTACTATTATTTAAGAATGGTACTTTACTTAATGGTACTTTACTTATACTAAAATAGATATGTATCGGAGGTGGGATGAATTGGGAGATTGGGATTGACATATATACACTAATATGTATAAAATATATAACTAATAAGAACCTGCTGTATAGCACAGGGAACTCCACTTCACTGTACAGTAGAAACTAACACAACATTGTAAAACAACTATACCCTAATAAAAATAAATTTAAAAAATAAAAAAATAAAAGTAGATATGGAGTAAATGGAAATATTAATTTAACTTATCAATAAATTAACACATTAATGAATAAATAATTTGATAGAAATAATGACTTGTCTACTCAGAGAACCTGTCAAATCTACCCATTAGCCTAATGGTCACTATGCTCCATTCAGATAGAAAAATGAAACTGATACTTCCGCTTCTCTTGAAAGTGAGGGATCCTGAAGTGAAAACACTCAAAGATGGTCTAGATTAAGAAATATACCTCAAAAATGTAGGATTAACAGTCAGCTGGTTTCTTCAATTGAACTATTATACATTAGGTAAAATTTTTTCTTTTTGTATTCCATTTCCGTGCCTTATGTTTTCCAACTATTTGGTTGCTTTGATGTTTTTTATTACTTTACAAATTCAAACTTGATTTTAGTTGAATTAAAGCAGAAAGAATTTGCTCATCCTTTAGTAAGGAGTAATTGGAGGAGCTGAAACTCCTTGAGTCCAGGTGTGTCCAATGCAATGGTGAGTTCTGCTGGAAATCCAGGGAAAATGTGAAGAGTTGTAATGGTTCATACTGAAGTAAGGTCTGATTGGTTCGATTTATTTTCTTCTGAAGTCTGAAACTACAGTTACAGCAGAATTCTAAATCAGGTCTATATTCTTGGCAGAATGGTAGGCAGTTAGTAAGATCAAATATCAACGTGACTGTAAGAACTTTGTGTTTCTCTAGAGCTACTTAAAATGCACTAAGGTCCCACCCAAAACCCATCAATTGAGTGAGTCAAATAGATTGTTTGATTAGGGGAAAGGATGAACGAAAGTCAACACAATATTATTGCCTCCATAAATAAACACAAATAAGAGTTGGGTTTGCATGTTGGTCCAGTAGTTTTTTGAAAACAAAACAATAAGATTAAAAAATAAAACCTGAAGCAGACATATGTTTAAAGTATCTCCAAAAGGAAACTTAAGAAAAACTAGCACTAATTCCTGAAAATTAAATAACTTATGTAGCAGAAACTGACATTTACTAGAAGTTTATAGTATGCATGTGCTCTGCTAAGTACTTTAATTTTCATAAGAAAACTAGTAAAGAGATGCTATTAGTACCTTTATGTTACAAATGAAAAAGCTGAGACACAGAGGATTACACAGATAATAAATGGTAGAGTTAAGTTGGCATGCAGGAAGTTTTCAGACACTTTCATTCCCTAACTGATATTTGAAATAGGGAGTGTGAAAATAATTTCCTAGACTTAAACACTATGAGAGATGCAGAAACGTCAGTGGGAACATGTAATCTGAGTTTTTGGAAACAATTCCATAAATTGACATGATTGATAGGGCATTTCCTACTAGCATTAGTCCTTACCCCTTCTCCTATTTAGTATTCTTCAACCCATAGTGGAACTAACTATCTCCACCTTTCATGGTAAAAAAATGTTTCTTCATTCTTGTTCTCTGTAGATCAATATTGGGGAACAAGTCAACCAAACTAATTTCTCCTCTGTCACAGAGTTCCTGTTGCTGGGATTCTCCAACTTTGGAGAAATCCAGCTTGTCTTCTTTGCTGTTTTTCTGTGCCTATATTTGATTATCCTGAGTGGAAACATCACCATTTTCACTGTCATCAACCTGGATCACAGCCTTCACATACCTATGTACTTCTTCCTAGGGATCCTTTCCATCTCTGAGACAGGCTACACCTTTGTCATCCTGCCCAAGATGCTTATAAATCTGTTGTCTCTGCTGAGAACAATCTCATTTGTTAACTGTGACACTCAGATGTTTTTCTTCCTTGGCTTTGCTGTCACTAATTGCATTCTATTTAGTGTCATGGGTTATGATCGCTATGCCACCATCTGTCATCCACTTCGGTACTCTATTCTTATGAGCTGGCAGGTATGTGGAGAACTGGCAGCCACTTGTGCTGTGATTGGTTTTTTGTTCTCACTGATAGGCTCCCTCTTAGTATTTCAACTACCTTTCTGTGGCCCTAACAAGATTAACCACTACTTCTGTGACATCTCACCAGTTATCCAGCTTGCCTGTACTGATACCTACATCAACGAAGTGGTCATCTTCATTGGTGGAGTTCTAGCACTCATGGTCCCCCTGACTTTCATTTTCATTTCTTATGGTTTCATTGCTCATACCACCCTGAAGATCCCATCAGCTGAAGGCAAGCAAAAAGCCTTCTCCACCTGTGCTTCCCATCTTACTGTAGTCATTATTCACTATGGTTGTGCCTCCTTTGTCTACCTGAGACCATCATCCAAGTACTCATCCAGAAGAGATAAGCTCGTGACAGTGACGTACACAGTTGTGACTCCATTGTTGAATCCCCTGGTGTATAGCCTCAGGAACAAGGATGTCCAGATGTCCATTCAGAAAGTGACTGGCAGAAGAGGATTTTATCCTAAAGCTCTATAATGAGAATACTTCACATATACAAAAAAAATCTTTTCTGAGGACATATCAATAACTATAAAATGATGATACTGTTGTCTTTCATTTACATAACACTTTAAAACCTCATAGTGAAAGATTCTCCGTGGTATTATTTTGATAGGCTTTGTGAAGTGCATTCTTAAACTTGGGGTAATTCTTAATCAGATGCATATTTCAAAAGCTCTTAAATATGAACAGGGAAGTATTTTGATTTTTCAGAATATTTAAATAAGAATGATTTCAGTCTCTTCCAGGAAGGATAAGTAACATTGTGAATGGTAATTCAGTATAGAAGGTTCAGTCATCACAAGTTCTCAATAGTTTAGCAAAACCTTAACAGGACCCTTCACAAAAAATCATGAGAAAATGAAATAAATCTAGTTGAAAATTATTAACATAACCATGAGCTATTAGTGTTGGAATGGACTCAAGACTATCACTTCCAACTGTTCTGTCATTGAAGGAATCTCACTTGCAGTATTTCAGCCTCTAGTTTAACCACTGTTAAATATCTCTGTTATAAAGCTCCACTTTTATATAGCTTCTTCCTTTTGGTCCCACTTATTATCTCCAGAGATGCATATCTTGTGTCTAATATTTCACTTACACAGCAGCAATTCAAATATTTGATGATGAATGATGTATGCTTTCCTAAAAACACCTTTAACCTAGGTGATGACTCCTTTGATAAATCCTAGTCATCTTTCTCTGGATTATTCTCAAGGTACTTTCCATTCTGTTAACAGCATTCTTCAAAAGAGTCACCAGGGAATGGGTGTAATACTCCAGGTGACTTAGGATAATCATTTCCCTTATCTTGGAAGTCAATTGTATACTAATACAGCCTGAGTTTCTTCCCTAACATTTCCCTATAAGCTCTATCGCATGTGTACCCTTCTCTAACCTCTATGTCTTTTAGACTAAAGGATTTTATATTATATATCCACATTCCTATCTTTATGAAGCCTATTTTGATTAGTTTAGTTTAGTTGTATTGTTCTTTATCAATTATCACCAATTATCAATCTTCTGTTCTCTGCAGAAGGTATTGCACATATGCTCACTTCTACTTAAAACAACAATGAACTACTCTCTCCTCCCATAGCCCTCTCAGTCACTCCTTCCAAACACAATGTTACCTGATAACATTGCATCATACTTTAGAGAAAATGTAAGGTATCAAACTGAAATCCCCTCTTTTTTCTTGTCACTGCATCTGCAAACGTACTTGTACCACAATTATTCTAATATTTTCTTCATTCCTATTACAGCGAAATAGTTCTTTTTAGTTTTCTCAAATGCCTCTTCCTTTGCAAATTATCTGATTTTGTCTGTTTCTTATTTATCAGTGTTCCCTGAGTCCCTCTCCATGCAATTAGGTTTTCATTCTTTCATTTTAGAAAACAGGGATTGAGGATTTGAAATTATGTGAGTATATTCAAAATATGAATGTATCTAAAGTTTTTCAGATTGTGCACTTTCTGGCTGGTTATACCAGACCATACATGCTCTCCAATATATAGATCTAAAGAAAGCTAGAGGAACTCAAAGGAATTGATCATTTGAGTTGATCAATTCAACCCCTAGTTAAAGACATTTTTACTTCCCTCTGGTTTTGTACTAGGGAAGAACAAATCTGACTTTATATTAGAGCTATTTCTTTTAACCTTTATATCCTATTGCTTTTGCTACAAGTTAATCACCAAAGGGATGTTACCTATAAGCTTAAATTATACATAATGGCCCATCTCTGGGAACCCTGTCTCCTATGTAATGAGTGTTAAGCTAAAATACCTTTGTTCAGCTCACAGGAAACATCCTGACCAGGTCCACCTGTGAATGGCTGCAGGAAGGAAGAAATTAACACATCCCGGAATCAGGACTTTACCCACTTCCGTTTTAGTATAAAAGAAGCCTGAATTCTAACTCCAGCAGGATGGTTCTTTGGGACAGTAGTCCACCATCTTCTCGGTCTGCTGGTTTTCTGAATAAAGTCACTATTCTTTGCCCCAACAAATCATTTCTCGATTTTATTGACCTTTAGTATAGTGAACAGTACAAGCTTGGACTGGGTAACAGTTTGTCAAGTTTTTTAGGTAGGAAAAAGCAGTTTCAGTATTGATATTGGAAAATGAAGATGTGGGGGGAATCAACTGACTGATATCAATTTAATAAATTGCTAAAGCCAGCTTTCAGGTTCTATGAATTATTTACTCTTTCTTTAACTATTTACTGAGTACCGGTTATATGATGGAAGAAACAAAGATAAAATAAACATTGTTCCTGTTTAAAAATATTGAATCTACTACATACTTCCCCAAACTCCTCACACAGATAAGAATAGTGGCTCTTTTTGATTAAATAAAAGCTGCTAATAGTTATATATATATATATATATGGTAAATGATGCTCCCTTTCTCTTTTTCTTTAGTTCCCTTTCCTAAACATTTTTAAATTAAAATATCATATATGAAATTTAATGAATATCAACAATAAGGTAAATAACAACTTCTGCTTTTCCCAAGATGAATTAATAGAGATTGGACTGGAACACCCCCAACTTAAAAAAATGGAACACTGGAAAAATATGCAAAACATCAGTTTTCAGACATTGGACAGCAGGCAGCATAAGATGTGGTCCATGAAAGAAGAGAAACAATTTCTCCACCTTATAACTTGTAAGCAGTTTCTAGGGTGCAAAGCAAAGAATACGAATCCCAATAGCAGACACTAGAGAAGGCTAACTTTAGTTTAAAAAATGCTGAAAGTGAAGTTTGTGGTGGAGAGGCCAAAAGAGAAAAGAGCAGTCTCTGACTGACTTATTTAGCTAGGGGTGTTTATTATTCTAGTAACTATGTCTTGGTATTAACCAAGTGAAGGTAAATACTTTCACAAAACACAAATAATAGATATTACTCTGTGATCATGATGCAGTGAGAAAAAATATTATTTAAAAATTTTAAGTACTAAAGTTAGAAGTTTAGTTATCACAATTTTTGTTTGAGGGGAATCCAAGGAGTGCCAGGTGATCTCACTGAGTTATGAAGACAGAGATTGGAGTTCAGAGAGGACAAAGGGGCCTTTTACAAAAAAGAGAACTAGAAAGGAGTTAGCACACAGAAAGAACTCTACATGTCTAAAAAAAGAAATTCCATCAAGTCTTTGGCAGAGTACTGACACACACATCTATGAGAAGAAAATACCTCTTGTAGAAGATGGGGAAAAAACTACTGTAAGCAATAAACCACATTATCCCTAGAGCTCAGAAAAGAAGTTTAAGCTCCCAACAGCCAGAGTAGACTTTGTAGGACACACAGCACAAGGTAGAATCCTCATAATGGTATTTTCTTAGCAGTTGGAATAAATCAGTACTAGTTTAAAGGCTGCTCTGATGCACTTTAAAAAGCTTAAGAGAAGGCTTAAAATTATTTAACTGATTTTAAATGAAATAAAGTCAGACCTGAACAAGATATAATCATACTTAATACAACAAATGTTAGCAGCAAAAACCATAAAATCAACAATTTCTGACATCTAATTAAAAGATATTAGACATTCAAAGATGCAGGAGGAATATAAACCAGGAGCAGGAGAAATATTATTCAATAGAAACAGATCCAGATTAGTTCACTGGCAAAAATTACCAAATGTTTAAGGGGGAAATAATATCAATTCTACACACTCTTTCTTATGGACTGAATGTTTGTGTCCCCTCAAAATTCATATGTTGCAGCTTCAACCTCCAATGTGATTGCATTTGGATTAGGGCCTTTGTGCAGATATTTAAGGTTAAATGTGGCTGTGCTCTCTCTACCCTGTGAGTGCACAGAGACAGGTGCCTATCTACAAGTCAGGAAGAGTCCTCAGGGGAAATGATTGGCTTGGACCTTGATCTCAGGCTTCTAGCTTTCAAAACTACAAGAAAATAAACTGCTCTCTGAAAGACACTTTTAAGAAAATAAAAGGTAAGCCACCAAGTGGAACAACATATTAGCAAAACATATCTGACAAATAATTGCACCAGAGTATAAGAAGCATTCTTGTAGCTTAATATATAGTAAAACAAAAACCCTAACTTAAAAATTGGGCAAAGCATTTGATTAGACACTCCCACAAAGAAATTGTTTTTTTGTTTTTTGTTTTTTTTTTTACAAAGAAGTTTTATAAATTTTAAGAAAGTCAGTGAAAAGATGCTCAACATTAGGGCAAAGCAAGATAAAACCAATGAGATACTGAAAATGACCGCATCAAAATTCTAACATTACTAACCATTGGTGAGGTCATAAATCAACTGAAAGTCTCATACATTCCTTATAGGAATGTAGAATGATTCAGCTACTTTGGAAAATTTGGTAACTTTTTCATAAACTTAAGCAGGAACTTATCATACTGTCCAGTAACAACACTATAAAAACTCTCATCTCCTGAAGAGAAATTAAAGTTTACATTTACAAAAAAAAAAAAAAGAACTTATCTTAATCTTAAACATTCATAGAAGACGTATTAATAAAAGCCCCAAACTAGAAATAGCCTGAGTGTCCATCACCTGTTGACTAGAAAAACGAATTGTGCTCTACCCATGCAATGGAATAACACTTAGCAATTCCATATGACTGATATATATGACTACATAGAAGAATCTTAAAGTCATTATGATCAGTGAAAGTAGCCGGACACAGAAGAGTACATATTGTGTGATTCCATTTAAATGAATTCCTAGAAAAGGCAAAGTTAAAGTGATTAAAAAAAAAAAAAAAAAAAGCATATCAGTTGCCAGTCGCTGGGTCTAGGGGTATGGGTAAGAGATTTAGTTAAAAAGGACACAAGGAAACTTTTAAGGATGGTGGAAATGTTCTATATTGTGATTGTTGTTGTTTTACAACTACATACTTTTCCAAAATTCGTTGAACACACTTGAAAAAGGTGAAATTTATTAATGGAATCATACTTTACAAAGCTAATTTTGAAAAAACTAACTGTAATAGAAGAAGTGAAAAGTAATTTATCATAAAATCTATGGTAAGGAAATATAAAAAAACTGTTCTTTTAATGCTTAAAATCTTGAAAACACAATGTTTCTAAATTTTTACTTGTTTTTCTACAAATCTTGGGCCACTCGTTGGCTTTGAACATTTTTAAATACAAATGAGTCAATTAAGATGAGATGGTAACTTTACTTAGATTGAACAGATGTCAATATCTTTTGTGGAAAAATAGAGAATGGGGGAATGTGGGGAGGGAGAGAGAAAGAGAGACAGAGGGACACACAGAGAGAGACACAGACACAGAGAAAGACACAGAGAGAGAGGGAATAAATCTACAAATCTATAAAAGGAAAGATGGAACAAAAAGAGTGAGATTTATAAGGGAAGAAAGTAAAGATAGCTGAAAAATGACAAATTAGAACAGACACAATCGGAAGGGAGTGAGGGAGGAACCAGAAGGCCCATAAAATCAAAATGTGTTCACAGGAATTCCCTAGTGGTCCAGTGGTTAGGACTTCACACTTTCACTGACGAGGGCGTGGGTTCGATCCCTGGTCAGGGAACTAAGATCCCGCAAGCTGTGCAGCACAACCAAAAAAAACCCCAACAATACAAAATGTATTTACAATTCCCATCTTCATCTTCTGTGTTCAAACATGTATATATTCAATTATCCTTTCAACCAATATTTATGAAGCACCTACTATGTGTCAGACACAGTTGAATGTACAGATAATTTTATTTTAATTTTATTAGTATTATTTATTATTATTTTTAACATCTTTATTGGAGTATAATTGCTTTACAATGGTGTGTTAGTTTCTGCTTTATAACAAAGTGAATCAGTTATACATATACATATATCCCCATATCTCTTCCCTCAGACAGCTCAGTGGTGTCTAAAGACTAGATGGTTGTGGCTAAAGCTTCCAAAACTATGTTGAATAATAATGGTGAGAGTGAGCAACCTTGTCTTGTTCCTGATCTTAGTGGAAATGGTTTCAGTTTTTCACCATTGAGGATGATGTTGGCTGTGGGTTTGTCATATATATCCTTTATTATGTTGATGAAAGTTCCCTCTATGCCTACTTTCTGGAGGGTTTTTATCATAAATAGGTGTTGAATTGTGACGAAAGCTTTCTCTGCATCGATTGAGATGATCATATGGTTTTTCTCCTTCAGTTAGTTAATATGGTGTATCACATTGATTGATTTGTGTATACTGAAGAATCCTTGCATTCCTGGAATAAACCCCACTTGATCATGGTGTATGATCGTTTTAATGTGCTGTTGGATTCTGTTTGCTAGTATTTTGTTGAGGATTTTTGCATCTATGTTCATCAGTGATATTGGCCTGTAGTTTTCTTTCTTTGTGACATCTTTGTCTGGTTTTGGTATCAGGGTGATGGTGGCCTCGTAGAATGAGTTGGGGAGTGTTCCTCCCTCTGCTATATTTTGGAAGAGTTTGAGAAGGATAGGTGTTAGCTCTTCTCTAAATGTTTGATAGAATTCGCTTGTGAAGCCATCTGGTCCTGGTCTTTTGTTTGTTGGAAGATTTTTAATCACAGTTTCAATTTCGGTGCTTGTGATTGGTCTTTTCATATTTTCTGTTTCTTCCTGGTTCAGTCTTGGAAGGTTGTGCATTTCTAAGAATTTGTCCATTTCTTCCAGGTTGTCCATTTTATTGGCATAGAGTTGCTTGTAGTAAACTGTCATGACCCGGTGTATTTCTGCAGTGTCATTTGTTACTTCTCCTTTTTCATTTCTAATTCTATTGATTTGAATATTCTCCCTTTTTTTCCTTGATGAGTCTGGCTAATGGTTTATCAATTTTGTTTATCTTTCAAAGAACCAGCTTTTAGCTTTATTGATGTTTGTTATCATTTCCTTCATTTCTTTTTGATTTATTTGTGATCTGATCTTTATGATTTCTTTCCTTCCTAACTTTGGGGTTATTTTGTTCCTCTTTCTCTAATTGCTTTACGTGTAAGGTTAGGTTGTTTATTTGAGATGTTTCTTGTTTCTTAAGGTAGGATTGTATTGCTATAAACTTCCCTCTTAAAACTGCTTTTGCTGCATCACATAGGTTTTGGGTTGTCATGTTTTCATTGTCATTTGTTTCTAGGTATTTTTTGATTTCCTCTTTGATTTCTTCAGTGATCTCTTGCTTATTAAGTAGTGTATTGTTTAGCCTCCATGTGTTTGTATTTTTTACAGATTCTTTTCCTGTAATTTATATCTAGTCTCATAGCACTGTGGTCGGAAAAGATACTTGATATGATTTCAATTTTCTTAAATTTACCAAGGCTTGATTTGTGACCCAAGATATGATCTCTCCTGGAGGACGTTCCATGAGCACTTGAGAAGAATGTGTATTCTGTTGTTTTTGGATGGAATGTCCTATAAATATCAATTAAGTCCATCTTGTTTAATGTACCCTTTAAAGCTTGTGTTTCCTTATTTATTTTCATTTTGGATAATCTGTTCACTGGTGAAAGTGGAATGTTAAAGCCCCCTACTATGATTGTGTTACTGTCGATTTCCCCTTTTATGGCTCTTAATATTTGCCGTATGTATTGAGGTGCTCCTATGTTGGGTGCATAAATATTTACAATTGTTATATCTTTTTCTTGGATTGATCCCTTGATCATTATGTAGTGTCCTTCTTTGTCTCTTGTAATAGTCTTTATTTTAAAGTATATTTTGTCTGATATGAGAATTGCTACTGCAGCTTTCTTTTGATTTCCATTTGCATGGAATATCTTTTTCAATCCCCTCACTTTCAGTCTGTATGTGTCCCTAGGTCTGAAGTGGGTCTCTTGTAGACAGCACATATACAGGTTTTTGTATCCATTCAGGCAGTCTATGTCTTTTGGTTGGAGCATTTAATCCATTTACATTTAATGTAATTATCAATATGTATGTTCCTGTTACTATTTTCTTAATTGTTTTGGGTTGGTTATTGTAGGTCTTTTCCTTCTCTTGTGTTTCCTGCCTACAGAAGTTCCTTTAGCATTTGTTATAAAACTGGTTTGGTTGTGCTGAATTCTCTTAGCTTTTGCTTGTCTGTAAAGGTTTTAATTTCTCCATCATTCTGAATGAGATCCTTGCTGTGTAGAGTAATCTTGGTTGTAGGTTTTTCTCCTTCATCACTTTAAATATGTCCTTCCACTCCCTTCTGGCTTGCAGAGTTTCTGCTGAAAGATCAGCTGTTAACCTTATGGGGATTCCATTGTGTGTTGTTTGTTGTTTTTCCCTTGCTGCTTTTAGTATTTTTTTTTTTTTGTACCTAATTTTTGATCATTTGACTAATAAGTGTTTTGGCGTGTTTCTCCTTGGATTTATCCTGTATGGGACTCTCTGTGCTTCCTGGACTTGATTGACTATTTCCTTTCCCATATTAGGGAAGTTTTCAACTATAATCTCTTCAAATATTTTCTCAGTCCCTTTCTTTTTCTCTTCTTCTTCTGGGACCCCTATAATTCGAATGTTGGTGTCTTTAATGTTGTCCCAGTGGACTCTGAGACTGTCCTCAGTTCTTTTTATTCTTTTTTCTTTATTCTCCTCTGCAGTAGTTATTTCCACTATTTTATCTTCCGGGTCACTTATCCATTCTTCTGCCTCAGTTATTCTTCTATTGATCCCTTCTAGAGAATTTTTAATTCTATTTATTGTGTTTTTCATCACTGTTTGTTTGCTCTTTAGTTCTTCTAGGTCCTAGTTAAACGTTTCTTGTATTTTCTTCATTCTATTTCCAAGATTTTGGATCATCTTTACTATCATTATTCTGAATTCTTTTTCAGGTAAACTCTCTGTTTCCTCTTCATTTGTTAGGTCTGGTGGGTTTTTGCCTTGCTCCTTCATCTGCTGTGTGTTTCTCTGTCTTCTCATTTTGCTTAACTTACTGTGTTTGGGGTGTCCTTTTTACAGGCTACAGCTTCGTAGTTCCCGTTGTTTTTGGTGTCTGTCCCCAGTGGCTAAGGTCGGTTTAGTGGGTTGTTTATGCCTCCTGGTGGAGTGGACTAGTGTCTGTGTTCTGGTGGATGAGGCTGGATCTTGTCTTTCTGGTGGGCAGGTGCACATCTGGTAGTGTGTTTTGGGGTGTCTGTGGCCTTATTATGATTTTAGGCAGCCTGTATACTAATGGATGGGGTTGTGTTCCTATCTTGCTAGTTGTTTGGCATAGGGTGTCCAGCACTGTAGCTTGCTGGTCATTGAGTGGAGCTGGGTCTTTGCATTGAGATGGAGATCTCTTGGAGATTTTCACCATTAGATATTACATGGAGCTGGAAGGTCTCTTGTGGATCAGTGTCCTGAACTTGGCTCTCCCACCTCAGAGGCACACCCCTGATGCTTGGCTGGAGCACCAGGAGCCTGTCATCCACACGGCTCAGAATAAAAGGGAGAAAAAAGAGAAGGAAATAAAGAGTAAGATAAAATAAAATAAAGTAAAATAAAATAAAGTTATTTAAATGAAAAATAATTATTAAAAAATATTTTAAAGAAGTAATAAAAAAAAAAAAGAAAGAAAGAAAGAAAGAAGAGAGCAACCAAACCAAAAAACAAATCCACCAATTATAACAAGTGCTAAAATCTTTACTAAAAAAACCCAAAAAACAATAAAATGGACAGACAGAACCCTAGGACAAATGGTAAAAGCAAAGCTATACAGAGTAAATCACACACAGAAGCATACACATACAAACTCACAAAAAAGAAAAAGGGAAAAAATAATATATCGTTGCTCCCAAAGTCCATCTCCTCAATTTGGGATGATTCGTTGTCTATTCAGGTATTCCACAGATGCAGGGTACATCAATTTGATTGTGGAGATTTAATCCGCTGCTCCTGAAGCTGCTGGGAGAAATTTCCCTTTCTCTTCTATGTTCGCACTGCTCCTGGGATTCAGCTTTGGATTTGGCCCTGCCTCTGTGTGTAGGTCGCCTGAGGGCATCTGTTCTTCGCTCAGACAGGATGGGGTTAAAGTAGCAGCTGATTCAGGGGCGCTGGCTCACTCAGGCCGAGGGGAGGGAGGGGTACGGAATTCGGGGCGAGCCTGCAGTGGCAGAGGCTGGTGTGATGTTGCACCAGCCTGAGGCTTGCCATGTGTTCTCCCGGTGAAGTTGTCCCTGGATCACGGTACCCTGGCAGTGGCGGGCTGCACAGGCTCCCGGGAGGGGAGGTGCGGATAGTGACCTGTGCTTGCACACAGGCTTCTTGGTGGCTGCAGCAGCAGCCTTAGCATCTCATGCCCGTCTCTGTGGTCCGCGCTGATAGCCGCAGCTTGCCCCTGTCTCTGGAGCTCCATTAAGCGGCACTTTTAATCCCCTCTCCACGCACCAGGAAACAAAGAGGCAAGAAAAAGTCTCTTGCCTCTTCGGCAGCTCCACACTTTTTCCCTGACTCCCTCCCAGTTAGCTGTGGCACACTAGCCCCCTTCAGGCTGTGTTCACGCAGCCAACCCCAGTCCTCTCCCTTGGATCCGACCTCCGAAGCCCGAGCCACAGCCCCCAGCTCCCAGCTCCCAACAGTCCCAGCGGGTGAGCAGACAAGCCTCTCGGGCTGGTGAGTGCTGGTCGGCACCGATCCTCTGTGCGGGAATCTCTCTGCTTTGCCCTCTGCACCCCTGTTGCTGCGCTCTCCTCCGTGGCTCCGAAGTTTCCCCTCTCTGCCACCTGCAGTCTCTGCCTGCTAAGGGGCTTCCTAGTGAGTGGAAACCTTTTCTCCTTCACATTAAAGGCTGTGCCTCCACAGCTCCCTCCCACTGGTGCAAGTCCCGTCCCTATTTATTTGTCTCTTTTTTTTCTTTTTTGTTTTGCCCTACCCAGATATGTGGGGAGTTTCTTGCCTTTTGGGAGGTCTGATGTCTTCTGCCAGCATTCAATAGGTGTTCTCTAGGAGTTGTTCCACATGTAGATGTATTTCTGATGTATTTGTGTGGAGGAAGGTGATCTCCATGTCTTACTCTTCTGCCATCTTGAAGCTGCTCCTCCTGAAATTTTTTCTGCCCAGCTAGTGACTCTAGGTATTCTTTGATAATTCTATATCTCATTTAATCTCATCCTCCTTGTGCTTCCACAAAATGTTTTTCTTTATATTTAATGCATTCCCTCATTTTTGTATACATTGACCTATGATTTTTCCTCTACTGCACATCAACATAATTAATAACTCATTTGTAGAGCACACATTTTGCCAAATTCTTTCATATGTTTATTGAATTTATTCTTCACAACATAAAGTAAATGACATTGACAAGTATGAAATGTGTAAGGCAGGTGTGATTATTTTTTTCATTATAGAAATAAGATAATTATATCTATGAAGTGTCATATTTGTAACAATAATCAAACTCTTTTGACTTAAATGGTACTTTTTTTTTATTTATCAATGTTTTCTCCTTGAGGAAACAGACTATGAGTCATATATGTCTTCACTTTTAAGGGTACTGGAGAGCATTTCAAGAATAATGATTTATTGTAATTGTTGGATGAGTAGGTCAATTTTTTTTAAACTGCTGAATATATAAAAATTTCTATTTTATTTTGTTATTCAACAATGTATAGCATGTGATCTTGGGCATGGAGATTAACAGACCTTTCACTGTTCATTAGATTTGGTTCAGGCTAATATTAAGAATTCTTATGGGAGATAACCTCATTGTAGTTTTGATTTACACTTCTCTAATAATTAATGATGTTGAGCATCTTTTCATGTGCTTTTTGGCCATCTGTATGTCTTTGGAGAAATGTCTCCTTAGATCTTCTACTCATTTTTGATTGGGTTGTCTGTTTTTTTGATATAGAACTGCATGTGTTGTTTTTATATTTTTGAGATTAATCATGTGTTGTTCACTTCATTTGCAAATATTTTCTCCCATTCTGTGGATCGTCTTTTTGTTTTGTTTATGGTTTCCTTTGCTGTGCAAAAGCTTTTGAGTTTAATTAGGTCCCATTTGTTTCTTTTTGTTTTTATTTTCATTACTCTAGAAGGTAGATACAAAAAGATATCACCTCACACCTGTCAGAATGGCCATCATCAAAAAGTCTAGAAACAATAAATGCTGGAGAGGGTGTGGAGAAAAGGGAACTCTCCTACACTGTTGGTGGGAATGTAAATTTGTACAACCACTCTGGAGAACAGTATGGAGACTCCTTAAAAAACTAAAAATTGAACTACCATATGATCCAGCGATCCCACTCCTCAGTATATATCTGAAGAAAACCATAATCAAAAAGATACATGCACCCTGATGCTCATTTCAGCAGTATTTACAACTACCAAGACATGGAAGCAACCTAAATATCCATTGACAGAGAAATGGATAAAGATGTCTTGGCACACATATACAATGGAATACTACTCAGCCACAAAAAGAATGAAATAATGCCATTTGCAAGAGCATGGATGGACCAAGAGATTACCAGACTAATGAAGTAAGTCAGACAAAGACAAATATCATATGATATCACTTATATGTGGAATCGAAAAATAAATGATACAAATGAACTTTTTTACAAAACCAAGCAGACTCCAGACTTCAAAAACAAACTTATGGCTACCAAAGGGGAAATGTGAGGGGGGGAGGAATAAATTAGGAGTTTGGGATTAATATATACACACTACTATATATAAAATAGATGATCAACAAGGACCTACTGTATAATACAGTTAACTCAGTATTCTGTAATAAACTTTATGGGAAAAGAATCTGAAAAAGAATGGATATATGTATATTTATAACTGAATAACTTAGTTGTACACCTGAAACTAACACAATATTGTAAATCAACTATACTCCATATAAAATTAAAATTAAATTAAAAAAAAAAGCATTCTCAAGGGAGAATCTAGCTAGTCACTGTGAGTCAGAAGAAGCACTAGGAAAATGGTTTAAATTATAAATGTTTCCAGAAATATTTCACAACCTACTGACTCTACCGTATAGATCTCTTTGATTATTTGTCCTCTTAGACCTGACAAGACTTTTGTTCTTTCATAGTCACACATGAGTCACATGACCTAATTTTTCCTGTGAAGTCTTTCTCCATCCCTGTTTCCCTCTCTCACTGTAACCACAGCTTCTTATCTGTAATTATCTCCCAAAGAGAAGACTAGAGTATTCCTCTGACTGTTTTCCTAAGCATATATTATGTTGGACAGTGTTGAATTGATCCATGGGCTTCATCAATACAGCCTTTTAGGTAAGCCGCCTAGTATCCAAACTCAGTGTGAGTCTCCTTGGTACCCAAATCTATGCTTGCAAATTACTGTTTCACTTTCCCCTATAAACAGCTTTCTGAAGCATTCTGGACTGCTTCAAAAGAATTTATCTCCCTGTCAAGAAATACTGAATTCTAATATGCCCCTTTGTCTCTCACTAAGCTATTTGAAAAATTCCATCAGTAAAGCAATTTACACACTAAAGTTTGTAAAGTCTCATGACTCTTCACAGTAAATACGTAATAATGCAACTATATGGATTGTGACACTAAGGATTAACTAAGTACCCCAAATTGGGAAATTATATATTATTTATGTATATATTTATATTTATCACATATAATCATAAATATGTATTTATATTTATTATATTATATATGCTGCACCCTACACTCAGCTATCTCTGAAATTGTCGCTACGTCAGTTATTCTGAAATTTAATTTGGGATATGGATTTACTGACAAAAGAAATACACACTCTTTCCAAAGGTAAAGAGAAATGATAATTTGGAGAAAATATAGTGACAATTAGTTATGATGAAAAGAGAGTCAGACCATCTAGAACAGTTTCCTACCTTGTGTATTTTATCAGGGTTCCAATGCCAATTCAGTGTTACAGTTATATTCTTCCAAAATAGTCTTCACATTGTTGGAAGCATACTTTGTTCTTCACTCAAAAGAGGCAAAGATCAACTTAGTATGAAAATCACTGGTCAAAGCCTCTGGATTCTTAACTTTATCACTCCTAATTTAGTGACATTGGGAAAGTCCCTGTACCTCCTGGGTCTAAGTTTCCCCACCTAGGAAGTGAGAAAAGAGGTCCTGACTTTGTGTAGTTCAGCTTTCTATGGCTCTAGAGTTTTTAGACATGAGGTGTGAGCCTAGGCCAATGTGCTAGTTCCCAACACTCAATAAATTGCAGTGGCTTAGAGCCTTGCCACCTACTCTTTTAGAGATAGTATCTGATAATCGTCAGGGATTGAGGTTCCTCAGTTCTAGAGCCTTGGTTCTGGTTAGGAGTCCTTCAGGGACTTCTCTCTTCTTTCATCAGAGAGAGTAAAAGATTTTTCTTTCTCAACTTTGTAATTTCTTCTCATTAGTTGCAGGGCTTTGTGTAATATGTAACTTGTAAAACTCTTCTGGTCATCTCTGGGGATTTAAAACTTGCAGGATTCATATTCTGCCCATAACCAAGGCTTCCTGCAACTTCATAAGTTTCGTTTTGGCAGGGAGGGGAGTAACCTGCATCCCTAATGCTCATTCAATTCACTTTTCCACTCATTATAAACACTTTCCCTCTAATCACTGATTCTTCCCTGGGTATCATTTAAGAGCTTACAGTGTTTAAAGACTGTACTATGGGAGAACTCAGAAAAGTATTAGGAATAGTATCTTCTTACAGGGATGGATACCTTGGTGGAAGAAATGTTATGGACCCAAATTGGGTCTGCTCACCCATTCCCACTAAAACCAATGTACTGACTTTGGGTGTGATGAAGGAAAGTGTAGCATTTATTACAAGGCCAGGCAAGGAGAATTGGTGGCAGTGCTCAAAAAAATTTGAACTCCCAAATGGATTTCAGGGAAGGATTTTTAAAGGCAAGTTGAGGGAGAGAGTTGCAGGGTGTGTGATCAGTTCATGAATGATTCTCTGATTTTTTGATGGTGAGGTAACAGGGTGGTGTCTCAGGGGTTAACACCACCTCATCAATCTTCAGGGTCCAGGCAGATTGGGAGCTACATGCTCATGTCATCATGAAATTAACTTCTTCCACTCAGTGGATGTTTTAATATCCGTAAAACAACTCAGGAATGTATGTCAGACACTGTTATCTATGTCCTCCAGGGAGAAAGTAAAGGTTGTGTAACTCTGCTATGTGGCTGATGTATTGTTTAGTGTTACGAGTTCTCCTGGAACAACTACTGTTTTTGTTACTACGTGTTCACATTCTTCCAATTATTAACAATTGAACCAGACTTTTGTGACTCAGGGGAGGTCTGGGAGACTAAAGCTTTTCTACAAATAAGATGTAGGCCGAGGACATCGGGGGAGGGAAGGCCCCATAGGGACCTGCTTGATTACAACTCCCCATTTTCTCTGATATTCCTCAGTTGTGAGGGGGAACAAGTGCAGGACAAGAAAGGGAATAAAGTTATGGATAGAGAGGTTAATCATAAACTTGACAGAGGAACTTGGTCTTAGGGGGACTCATTTTCAGAGTGAAGGTAGAGCCAATGAAAGTGAGTTATCCTGTAGTGTGTTGAGAACTCAAACAGTGGTCAGACAAGATAAGAGAAAATGAGCCAGAGTGGTCAGAGAAGGTACCATGGAGAAGTGTTGGGAAGACTTCTAAAACAAGAAATGTTGGTATTCTAGTTCATGGTGGGATAAAGTATCTTGTTGTAGTCCAACACTTCCACTGATGTAATGACTACATAAAATTTGTTAAATAAACATATTTCAAAAGTAGTATAGATATATAGATATTGGATTGGCCAAAAAGTTCTTTCGGTTTCAAGTAAAAATAAAAGACACATTTTTCATGTTCACCAAGAACTTTATTGAACAAAGTGTTCATTAACCTAATGAACTTTTTGGCCAAACCAATACATAGATATAATGACACTGAGATTTTAAAAACCCTTAAAGAATATATATGGATGACTAAGGGGAACCTGGAAAGATGTTAAGCTTTATAAGTCATTAGGATATACAAATTAGAAGTACAATATGATTCTACTACAGAACTATTAGATGTCTAAAAATTTAAAAAAAAAAAAAGGCCATACTAGTATTAGTGAAGATTTAGAAAATGGTAACTCATACACTTCTGTTGGTGATATAAAAATGACAAAATATATGGGCATTTTGGTGAAGTTTTTGACAATTTTTTAAAAAGTTTAATTTGCTTATATCCCAGACTAAATGTTATATATTAAATTTATTTGTTATCCCCTCTAAATACAACTAAATAACCCGGAAATAATTCAACAGACAATAATAAATGACTCTGAAAAGGGAAAAGGAGAATATGGATAGACTGGGGAATTCAGGACTTGAAGAATATACCACAGTGAGTCCCCAAATATTTTATTTTATCCCCCATTTATCTCAGACTGGGATGTGGAAAGCCTTGTAACCTTCGACCTGAAGCTGTCAATGGGCATGAGCAAAAAAAAAAAAAAAAAAAAAAGAGGAAGGAGATTAAATTAAATACTAAAAATATGTTCTCTCTTGCCAAAAGATCAGGAAACCAGAAGGGACTTAATAGAGAGACACATAGTCAATGGCAGTGGGGACTCTACTCTGCCTGTAGCTGTAGTGTCAGCAGACCTGGAATTCTAACTCAGTCCCCACTTCATACCAGCAAGCCCTGCCTGTCTGTCTAAAGTAGCATTGCCAGCAAGGCCTGGAAAGTAGCCCATCCTACATCTAACAGGAAGATAAACCATATCCTGTACCACAAGATCAAAAAATTAAAGGGATGAAACTGTACAGAATTTATTATGGTTCTCCAACCTGATAGAATCAGTTAGAAATCAACAGCAGAAAGACTATAGGAAAATTTATGAACATGTGAAAAAAATTTCTAAACAATCCATGGGTCATAGAGGAGGTCTCAAAGAAAATAAAAACAATACATATACCTGAATCAAAATGAAATTACAACTTAAAATTTGTGGGATGCAGCTAAAGCAGTACTGAAAAGTACATTTATAGCAATAACTGCTTACATTAGAGAAGAAAGGTCTCAAATAAATAATCTAAGTTCTATCTCCAGAAACTAGTAAAAGAAGAACAAAATTGTTTCCCAACTTCATTATAGGTTTAATACAATGCCTTTCAAAAATCCCAGAAAGGTTTTGTTTGTTTGTTTGTTTTTGTAGAGAAAGAAAAAATTAATCTGTAATTTATATGGAAAGTCACAAGCCCTTGAATATCTACAACAGTTCTTGAAAAAGAAGAATAAAATGAAAGTAATCACTCCATCTGATATTAACATCTACTGTATAGCTACATTAATCAAGACAGTGCCATATTGGCAGAATTTATTAAAGAGCCTGACTTCATATTTTGGTTTTCTGACAGTTTATAAACCGTTATATCCCTTCCTCTTCCCCTTCTACCACACATCTGGGCAAGCTGATAAAAAAGGCCAGTGCTCCAACCATGGAAAGCTTCTGCATGGGAAATCTCACCCTGCATTCTCTCCCTAGTCCTCATAAAAATGCCAAGCCAGTCTCCTCTTCCCACTGCATCAAGTCATTTAAGATCTCTTTGGAAAATGTCCTTTATATTGGGAGTTGTCCATTCTTAGTAAGGGGAGATAAATAATCTACCCACATAAAATATTCCCTTACATTGCATATATTGATATTTTAATATACTTCAGTAGTTCTTTTTTTAAAAAAAAAATAATGGAATTTAAATGCAATAGTAATTTGTTACCTTGCATCTTACATTTAAAACATAGCTTTTATTTTCTCTATGAACTTTGCTGATATATGTTTATATATATACATATATATACTTATAAGTTTCTAACTGATCATCTTATCAAACTTCTCTGCAACAACATATTTACAGGTTGATTTTTTAATCTTTTAATATATTTTTGGTAAAAGAAAATTTGAATAAATGTAAATAAAAATTTGATAGAAAATTATCCATGAATAAGAGATGCTTCAAAAATTAATCTATATCTAATATATATCTAATGGATAATATGTATTCATTATATTTATTATAATGAATAAATAATATTATTCATTATAATATATTTATTAGATATGTTCAATAGATATATCTAATATATCCATGAATAATATTTCTTTTTGCTAAAACAAGATTGATCAGGATTATTTTTATTCCAGTTTTCAAAAAAATAAATGCAGCTTAATTCTCTGAATTCCTTCTAAGTTATATTTCATTAGTAGCCTAATGGTCCATCATTAAAAGTGAGTTTTAATAATTTATTGGAGGACAATATTATTACTTCTTTTTTTCTATTGTTTTTTAAAAACAATGATGTGAAATCTACTGGGCTTGCAAAAAAAATTATTGCCTATCGTTAACATTCAACTTTTCAATTTCTGAAAATCTTATCATGAAAGGATTTTCCATTTATTATCAAGTGATTGTCAGTTATAATTGTTTATCTATTACTTATAAACACTTTGACAAACTTTTCTATATTCAGAAGTTTGGGGGAAATATAAATACTATTGATTTCAATCACCTTGTTCAGTAGACTTTTTATTAAAATCTTTAGCTTATAACATACTTCAGCTATCTATAGATCTATTCCTCTATTTCCCTAATATTCAAAAATGTTTGAGTTAACAGATTTCACTCATTCTATTTAGGAAACTCTCTGTGATAAAACTTATCTGACAAAAATAGGACCTCTGCTTCCAGAGGATGAAGTAGGAATACTTTTCCTCATTCCTCCCACTTAGTACAACTAAAAACTGGGCATTATATCTAAAACACATAGAAGAAGTCTCTGAAATCAACACAGATGCTTTCCCAACAAAAACAAACAAACAAAAAAGCCCTGCTCCTTCTAGTCAAAGGACCAGAAAAGCGGCTGCCTATTAAGACAGAAGAAAAACTATTACTTAGAGAAGTACCATTTTACTACAGATAAATACCATAGAAAATACTCTAACACCACCTGCACCCATACCAAATACAGTAGGGAGCTTGAATTTCCACGCTTATGAGGCTGTAACAAGGTGCCCTAACATCTTCTCTGGGATGATGTCAGAGAAGGGTAAGTAGGGAACTAGAATCCCTGAAGGTTGGTAATTAGCTCCCCTCATTGCTGAGTGAACACCAAACAGGAAAACCCCAAAGAAATCCACACCAAGATACAAATAGTCAAACTTCTGAAAACTAAAGATAAAGGAATAATCTTGAGATCGCTGAAAAAAAAAAGACATTTTACCTATAGTGAAAAACAATTAAGTACAGATTTTTCATCAGAAATAGAAGGAAGTGTTTTGCAGAGAAATGAATTTCTTTGCCAGCTGATGGATGGTATGTGTTTTCAAAATTTCATAAACATGAGCACTTAAGAGAAAAACCTAATTTTCCAGAGAAAACAACATCTTCAGCTTAATATAATTTAATTGTCCAAAGAGCAGATGCAAATGGTCTAACACTAATAATCTATTTCAAACTTTTATTATTTTAATTTTTCAATTTACTTTTTATTGAGATAATGAGGAATCATTGGTTTATAACATTATTAAATTTAATGTGCACAACTTTATATGTCCAGTTCTGTATATACTATAGTGTGGTAACCACCAAAATTTTAGTTTCCATTCATCACCATATAGTTGATCCCATTTACCCTTTTCCCTCTCCCCAGATGCTTCTCCTCTGGTAACCATTACTCTGTTTTAGATATCTATGTGTTTATTTTGTTTGGATTGGTTTGTTCATTTATTTTGTTTGCTTCTTTGTCCTTATATTCCACATTAAAAGCTTTTATTTATTTTTTAAAATTTTTATTGGAGTATAGTTGATTTACAAATTTGTGTTCATTTCAGGTATACAGCACAGTGAAATCAGTTATACATATAATCACTCTTTTTTTTTTTTAGATTCTTTTCTCATATAGGTCACTACAGAGTATTGAGTAGAGTTCCCTGTGCTATACAGCAGGTTCTTATTAGTTATCTATTTTATCTGTTAGTTATCTATAACAATGTGTATATGTCAGTCCCAGTCTCCCAATTTATCCCTCTCCCTGCTTATCCCCTGGTAACCATAAATTTGTTTTCTACACCTGTGACACTACTTTTGTTTTGTAAATAAGTTCATTTGTACCCTTTCTTTTTTAGATTCCACATATAAGTGATATCATATGATATTTGTGTTTCTGTGTCTGAGTTACTTCACTCAGTATGATAATATCTAAGTCCATCATATTGCAGCAAATGACTCTTTAAACTCTTCCCAAAAAATTGCAGAGGAAGGAACACTCCCAAGCTCATTCTACGAGGCCACCATCACCCTGATACCAAAACCAGACAAAGATGTCATAAAAAAAGAAAACTACAGACCAATATCACTGATGAACATAGATGCAAAAATCCTCAACAAAATACTAGCAAACCAAATCCAGCAACACATTAAAAGGATCATACATCAGGATCAAGTGGGATTTATCCCAGGGGTACAAGGACTCTTCAGTATACACATATCAATCAATGTGATACACCATATTAACAAACTGAAGAATAAAAACCATATGATCATCTCAGTAGATGCAGAAAAAGCTTTTGACAAAATTCAACAACCACTTATGATAAAAACTCTGCAGAAAGTAGTCATAGAGGGAACCTGCCTCAACATAATAAAGGCCATATATGGAAATGACTATTAAGTTAATGATATGAAAAACCAGAGAATCGTGACTCACCAAAACGTTGAACATCAAAGACAGCCTCTTCAATAAGTGGTGCTGGGAAAACTGGACAGCTACATGTAAAAGCATGAAATTAGAACACTCCCTGACACCATACACAAAAATAAGCTTAAAATGGATTAAAGACCTAAGTGTAAGGCCAGACACTATCAAACTCTTAGAGGAAAACATAGGCAGAACACTCTATGACATAAATCACAGCAAGATCCTTTTTGATCCCCCTCCTAGAGAAATGGAAATAAAAACACAAATAAACAAATGGCACCTAATGAAACTTAAAAGCTTTTGCACAGCAAAGGAAACCATAAACAAGACAAAAAGACAACCCTCAGAATGGCAGAAAATATTTGCAAATGAAGCAACTGACAAAGGATTAATCTCCAAAATATATAAACAGCTCATGCAGCTCAATATTAAAAAAACAGACAACCCAATCCCAAAATGGGCAGAAGACCTAAATAGACATTTCTCCAAAGAAGACATACAGATTGCCAAGAAGCACATGAAAAGCTGCTCAACATCACTAATTATTAGAGAAATGTAAATCAAAACTACAATGAGTTATCACCTCACACTGGTTAGAATGGTCATCATCAGAAAATCTACAAACAAGAAATGCTGGAGAGGGTGTGGAGAAAAGGGAACCCTCTTGCACTGTTGGTGGTAATGTAAATTGATTCAGCCACTATGGAGAACAGAATGGAGGTTCCTTAAAAAACTAAAAATAGAATTACCATATGACCCAGCAATCTCACTACTTGGCATATACTCACAGAAAACCATAATTCAAAAAGACACAAGCACCCCAATGTTCATAGCAGCACTATTTACAATAGCCAGGTCCTGGAAGCAACCTAAATGCCCATCGACAGACAAATGGATAAAGAAGATGTGGTACATATATACAATGGAATATTACTCAGCCATAAAAAGGAACGAAACTGGGTCATTTGTAGAGACGTGGATGGATCTAGAGACTGTCATACAGAGTGAAGTAAGTCAGAAAGAGGAAAACAAATATTGTATATTAACGCATATATGTGGAACCTAGAAAAGTGGTACAGATGAACTGGTTTGCAGGGCAGAAATTGAGACACATATGTCGAGATCAAACGTATGGACACCAAGGAGGGAAAGCGGCGGGGGGGCTTGTGGTGGTGGTGTGATGAATTGGGCGATTGGGATTGACATGTTTAATGTATACACTGATGTGTATAAAATTGATGACTAATAAGGACCTGCTGTGTAAAAAAATAAATTAAATAAAATTCAAAAATTAAAAAAAATAATAAATTAAAAAAAAATCTACAGACAGTAAATGCTGCAGAGGGTGTGGAGAAAACAGAACCCTCCTACACTGTTGGTGGGAAAGTAAATTGGTACAACCACTATGGAGAACAGTATGGTGGGTCCTTACAAAACTAAAAATTGAACTACCATATGATCCAGGAATCCCAGTGCTGGGCATATATCTGAAGGAAACCATAGTCGAAAAGATACATGCACCCCAATGTTCATTGTGGCACTATTTACAATAGCCAGGATATGGAAGCAACCTAAATGTCCATCAACAGAGGAATGGATAAAGAAGATGTGGTACATATACACAATGGAATATTACTCAGCCATAAGAAAATAACAAAATAATGTCATTTGCAGCAACGTGGGTGAACCTAGAGTTTGTCATATTGAGTGAAGTAAGTCAGACAGGGAAAGACAAATATATGATATCACTCATATGTGGAATCTAAAAAATAAAAGGGTACAAATGAACTTGTCCACTAAATAGAAATAGAGTTACTGATGTAGAAAACAAACCTATGGTTACCAGGGGGTAAGGGGTGTAGGGATAAATTGGGAGACCGGGATTGACATATACACACTACTGTGTATGAAATAGATAACTAGTAAGTACCTACTGTGTAGCACAGGGAACTCTACTCAATACTCTGTAATGACCTCTATGGGGAAAGAAGCTAAAAAAAGAGTTGATATATGTATATATATAACTGATTCACTTTACTGTACAGCAGAAACTAACACAATATTGTAAATAAACTATACTCCAACAAATATTAATTAAAAAATTAAAATAAAAAAATAAAATGAGAAAAAAATGTTTGATGTGTTAAGTGTATAAATTTGTTTCTGTTTTCTTTAAATAAAATCTCTTTCAGAAAAAAAAAAGAAAATGATACAATGTTTGATGCAAAATAGATATATAAATTATTGTTTGAATCACAATCTTAGTATCCCTTTGTTCACATTTCCTTTTCTGTTTTTCCCAGAAGAATATTTCTATTCAATGAGAAGCACAAATAGATTACTTCCTGAAACATGGCCCACTGGGACTGGAGAATCTTCAGAGAGAGAAGCTGTTTTGATGGAAGTAGATATGATTCACCACATGGGCATAGGGGTTTGGAAGATTCCCTGTTATCATTTGGGAACATCACTCTGTTCAGAATAGGAGTTTCTGAGCTGGATCTCAGGTCCCTTCTCCCACAGGCAGTGGGTCAGTCTAGTACATGGATGCTGAAAGGCAGGACTAGCCCTCACTATGAGCCTCTTCAGGTGAGTGGAGAATCCTCTTTTGCCTAATCTCTCAGGGACAGTGGAGCCTGACAGCTGATCTTTGGCTAAGGGATATGCAACTTGCCCTGAGCTCTGACTTTTCCTTCAGTGCTCTGCATAGACTCACATGAAAAAGGGCTTGTGGAACGGGTGTTATAGATACAAGAGATTATTGTTGAGCAAACTGTGTCTTATTCTGTATTCATGTTACTGTCCTACAGTGTCTGAGAAGAGTCATCATTGTTTGGGGGAAATAATGTTAGATTAGGACTCAAGGCACTTTTTCTCTGGTCTTGGCTTTCTATGACTTCAAGAAAGTCACTTTACCATCTTGGCTCTGTTGCTTAGTCTATAAAATAATATCCATCAATCCACCCAACCTCAAGTTCTAACAGGCAACATGTCTGTGTCCACATGTGTATTATGTGGCAGTGTTATGTATGAGGTTGGTATGAATGTATGTGTGTTGTACATATCTACATATGTATGTGCTCTCTGAATATATATGCATTTACAATGTATGTGCACTGTAATGGTAATGTAATATTACCATTAATGTAATATTAATGGTAAATGTGCAGTGCAGAGTTTTGAATGTGTAAAATGTGCATAATTATGTGTGAGTGCTTTGCATGGGTATGCATGTATATATGAGCCTGCATATGTGTAGTCATGTATGTATGTGCACATATGTGCATATTGTGTATATTTGTATTCATGTATGCACATATACACATGTGAGAATAGATCCATACATCCGTGTGTCTAATAAGTGTATTTCTGAAGTTTATTGCTGTCTAAAAAAGAGCTTTCTTTTTGAGTTACAACAGGTACAAAGAAATGAGAATCCACCTCATCTTGCCTTCTAAAGAAACAAGGCATCTTCTGGCAAGGTGGAAAGAATCAAATCTATCAGGGATGTCACTCAGAATGGAGCAAACCAATGCAACCTTCTGCAGGGGCTTTGTATTCCTTGGCTCCTCCATCTTTGGGAAACTGCAACTCCTGCTCTTCGCATTGTTCGTCTCCCTGTATCTTTTCACCCTGACCAACAATGTCTTCATTATCATAGTCATCAGGCTCGACAGCCATCTGCACACCCCCATGTACCTCTTCCTTTCCTTCCTACCTTTCTCTGAGACCTGCTATACCTTGGGCATTATCCCTAGGATGCTTTCCGGTCTGGTCAGGGGCGGGCAGGCCATATCCTATGTGGTCTGTGCTGTCCAAATGTTCTTCTCTGCTTCGTGGGCCTGTACCACCTGCTTCCTCCTGGCTGTCATGGGCTTTGACAGATATGTAGCCATCTGTGCCCCACTACACTATGCCAGCCGGGTTGGCACCTCCTTCTTGAGTGGGTATCTCTTTGGGATGGGAATGACACTGGTCATTTTCCACCTTCCGTTTGCATCTCCCATGAGATCCAGCACTTTTTTTGTGACACGCTGCCAGTGCTGAGCCTGGCTTGTAGAGATACAGGCCTGAGTGAGCTAGGGATCCTTACCCTCAGCCTGTTGGTCATCCTGGTCTCCTTCTCCTTCATCACTATCTCCTACACCTGCATCCTGACAGCAATCCTGAGGATCCCCTCCAATGAGGGGAGGAAGAAGGCCTTCTCTACTTGCCCCTCACACCTCACAGTGGTCATTGTTCACTATGGCTGTGCCTCCTTCATGTACCTGAGACCCAAAGCCAGTTACTCTCTTGAGCGGGACCAGCTTATTGCTGTCATCTATCCTGTGGTGACTTCCCTCCTCAATCCCACTGATAATAGTCTAAGAAATCGGGCTGTGCAGACAGCCCTGAGAAATGCTTTCCGAGGGAGGTTGCTGGGTAAAGGATGAAGGCTACCCTAATGGGACAGTCTCCTCTATGTAGGCTGGACATACCCCAGAAACCCAGGCCAATGGGCCAGATATTCAGGGCTTTAGGCCAAAGCTACCCCACCTCCAATTCCCCGAGAGAGCCCCATCCTGTCTCTTGCATGCCCCCCCAGGGCTTCTGGGGAATGCAGATGCAGGGCTTCCTGCTCTTGTTACTATGCTTAACTCACACTGATCTCAGAATCTAAATTTTCACTTTCAGCCTCCCATACACCATGCTTAGTTCCTGAAACCCAGCTCATTAAGAATTCTCTAACTGAGCTGAACAAGATGAGGGGAGTTTCAAGTGCCCAAGTTCAAAACAGGGCTGACTGGGGCCCTGCCAGGGATACTGTAGAGATTTCTAAAATCATTACATAATTAGATTATCTGACCAATAATGTTCTTCCAAGATCTGAAACTCAGTGACTATCAGGTTGGCAAATCAGTTTGAATGCTTTCCTAAATGAAGAGGTCAGTTATTATTATTTTTTCTCTCCCAAAAGGTGTCTTTAATCTTTTTATGTAGTTGTCTTCTTTATCTCTGGCTCATTATTACTTTGGCCTCTTCTTTTTAATTGGCTCTTCTAGTTGGGTAACTTCTATTTCAGAAAATATATTTATTTCCTATTTTCCTCAATAATAGCTGTTGCTCTCTAATGGCCTCCTAATCTTGGGTGTAAGGACCTCCTCACTTGGGTCACTCCCTAGTATGGATACTACTCTTTAGAATCTATGGTGGAACTCTCTATCCTGCCTATTTTACTTTCCACTCACAATATGTCATGCACGGTACCAGACATTTCTAGGGATAAGTAAAGGTGGAATGAATTCACACAGTTGTCAGGAAGGAGTTTGAATACAGATTCTGCCACTTACAGTGTGACCCTGGGTAAATTATTTAATCCTTCTCAGCTTCAAAGTCCTCACCTGTAAAATGGTTGTAACTTTGTAGTTTTGTGTTGCTGACTAAACAGGGTCATACATGTAAATAATTTAGTGCAATAACTGGATCATAATAATCTTCCAATAAATGTCAGCTGCTACTATTAATAATGTGCTAAGCAAAGTGATACTGGCTTTTAGTTTAGGGAGAGGTTATTCTCGGTGGAGGATCAGAGCAGATTTCATGTCTAAGGTAGTACTTGAACTTGTTCCTAAAGAATGAGTAAATTTTGAATGCAGTAAGTGGAAATAAAGTACATATATTCTAAGGAGACGGAACAGAATAACTACAGTCTCAGTGACAAGACAATATAGGCTTATTACAGAGTGGGGTGAGTTGTCCAGAGGGACAAAAATATCTCACAAATGATGGGTGAAGTTAACTTGGGTTAAGATTTCTTTGAGGAGAGCATTGTGAATACCTTGCTTCAGACTTGATGCTTTTGGCAGTGGAAGGTAAGACACAGTATACCTTTGAGCAGAGAGTGGAGTTGAATCTGGGAAGTGATTTAGGAAGATTAATCCAGCAGCAGAGAGGATGATAAATCTCACCAAGCAGAAAACAGAGGCAAGAAGATCAGTAAGAAATCCATTGCCATCATTTAAAGAAAGGCAAAAAGACCTGAACAAGGATACAGGTATTGGAAACTAAAAGAAATTGAAACATAAGAGATTTCGAAAATGTCAGATTCGTGTGATTCTTCAGTGAGTTAGAAGTGGGACAAGACTTAAGAGAGAGGAAAGAACTTACATTGGGGGAATGTTTTTTCAGATAGGAATCCATATTTTTCCATGCTCTCAGGGAAGAAACACATCCTCTAGGGAGATTTCGGTGGAAATCAAATTTGGCAGGAAGAAAGCGAGTCCAGGAGAAGAGAATAGGTTGTAGAGAAGTAGGAGATTTAGTTAAATGGCAGAAAGGACTTGGGTTAGGGGAGAAAAGCCATGTACTCTAGGTTCCTTTTCACTAGGTCTGGAAGTAATCTCCTCATTGCATTGAGGTATTTGAGCAAATTCATTTCCAAAACGTATTCAGTTCATCTAGCATAACATTCCCTAAATGCACACTCAGCAATGATGGGTAAAGATGTTCTAAAAATTGCTATGTAATACTCAAAGGTCAATCTACCTTCCAAATGTGGTAGTCTTAAGTATGAAAGGGTATAAAAATCACATGAGGGGTCTTTCAGTATATGTTCCTGGAAGCCATCTCAATAGACCTTGACACAATTGATCTGGGGTGACAGGCAGAAATAGTTTACAAAATGTGCCTAGGTGATTCAAATTCCCTCCTTGGATTGCGAATATGGCCATGTGCTTAAAAAGAACAAATCCTCCTCCCAGTTATATACACCCGTATACACATAGCAAAGCAGAGGTTCCTCTGATGTGAACATGACCACATATGCCCAACTCATGGTTCTTTAAAGAGTCAATTAATTCCATAAAGCTCTGGAGTCAGATTTCCTGATTTTAAAGCCTAGCTTTGCCACTTTTTATATGTGTGACCTAGAGGAAGTTTATTAACATTTCTGTGCCTCCATTCTCAATGGCAAAATGAAATTTTAACAGTATCTATTTTGTAGGCCTTTTTGTGATGATTAAGATAAAATCTTTATAATAGAGTCTGCCATACATGAAACACCCAATATGACCATATTTTATTTTATTTTTTTTAAAGAAATTCCTTTATTTATTTATTTATTTATTTATTTATTTATTTATTTATTTATTTATTTTTGGCTGTGTTGGGTTTTCGTTTCTGTGCAAGGGCTTTCTCTTGTTACGGCAAGCGGGGGCCACTCTTCATCACGGTGCGCGGGCCTCTCACTATCGCGGCCCCTCTTGTTGTGGAGCACAAGCTCCAGACGCGCAGGCTCAGTAGTTGTGGCTCACGGGCCTAGTTGCTCCGCGGCATGTGGGATCTTCCCAGACCAGGGCTCGAATCCGTGTCCCCTGCATTGGCAGACAGATTCTCAACCACTGCGCCACCAGGGAAGCCCGACCATATTTTATTATTTGGAGTTTCTAGGCAGTATCACTTTAGCTTGACATATTTGTTAACTAGTTCATGCTGGCAGAAGCCAGCGCCGGAAGTGTCCAGCATCTTATATTTCATGATATAACCATCTAAAGAAGAGTAAAGTGCTGTTACCTGGCACAGTGTCTGACTGGAGAATGTAGGAAGATGGACCTAGATCCAGAGACCTGAGAAGAGTAGATAGTGGGAAATGGATCAGGCTATAGCAAAAAAGAATCAGATGGCTTCCAGGCAAATGTTTGGCATCAGGGAAGCCCATAAAATGTAAAAGGGAGAGTTCTGTTAAGAGTGGAAAAGTTTTTGAATCCCAACCAAGCAGTAGGAATCATAAAAGAAAAATCAAGAATGTAGCCACAGGGTTGGGTCTCAGAGGCAGGTTCCCCTCTATAAATTGTAAAGAAGAGAGTTACCAAGAAGCAGCAGGGATTCCAGTTCAAAGTAAGTAAACAGAACGTCAAGAAAAGATCACTATGAAATATAAGGAACTTAACCCTGAGATCAAGAGGAAAATTTGATACAAGTTCTAATTGTTATAATATTATAAATTGAATATTTATAGTCCCCAATTAAGTTATGTATGATAATTCCCATATTACCATTTTTTGCTTGAGTGTATGGGTGGTCAGAATTTGATTTCAGAAGATGCTGTATGTAACTCTAACAGTACCATCTTCTTAGGGCATTTTTGTTGATTCTTTAGATAAATACTATCTTCTTTAGCCTCTACATTATTAATCTCTTTTTATGAGATGGTACTAATGGTCCTTTGCCTTAAAGACTCACCACATGCCTAATAATCTGATTTAGGACTTACAGATACTTGGCAGGGTTCAGGAGAAGAATGGAACCATAGTCACCTTTGCCTTTGGTTATTACAAACATACATTTTTTAGATTTTCCATATTCGGGCAGTGTGATATTAAATGATACTGAATTTTGATGGCTTACTGGGCTATGAATATTTTCACCTGTAATCATATTTGGTAACTCATAATTTGGTAACACAATTTAGACATTTATGAACATTTTTTGAAATACTTTTTTTATTGTCATATTTCATAGCACCCAATTGTTTAAGCAAAAATCAGTAAAAACACTTATACATTATTAGCAGCAAAGACAGCTTTATAGTTTTAACCAAAATTTCTTTAAATGGCTCCTTGTGACAGGATTTGTCCCTTAGCAAGGACTAATTTCTATACAAAGAATGGGATTGAGACTTGAAATGGTAACCAAGTGGCAATATACATGGATTGGGAGGTGGAGACTGTTCGTGCAGGATACAAAAACAGCTAGGCAGTTTCATACTGAGCAAAGAAATGAGCTAAGTCTTCTCACAAGCAAATGACACCATAAATTTTGACAAGTCAGAACAGAATGTGAGCATTCAAACCTGTTTAGATCAAACCTGGTCTGGAAATTATTTGGAAACAGCACCACCTCTTGTTTATTTTCTTTTCTTTTCTTTTTTCTTTTTGAGCTATTTTTTTTTATTAGAGTATAATTGCTTTCCAATGTTGTGTTAGTTTCTGCTGTACAGTGAAGTGAATCAGCTATATATATACCTATATCCCCTCCCTCTTGGATTTCCTTCCCCCACATCCCACTCATCTAGGTCACCACAGAGCACCGAGCCGAGCTCCCTGTGCTATACATCAGGTTCCCACTAGCTATCTATTTTACACATGGTAATGTATTTATGTCAAACCTAATCTCCCAATTCATCCCACCCTCCCCTTCCCCCTCTGTGTCCGCATGTCCGTTCTCTACGTCTGTGTCTCTATTCCTGCCCTGCAAATAGGTTCATCTGTACCATTTTTCTAGATTCCACATATATGCGTTAATATACAATCTTTGTTTTTATCTTTCTGACTTACTTCACTCCGTGGAAGCAACCTAAACGTCCATCGAAAGATGAATGAATAAAGAAGATGTGGTACATATATATATAAAGGAATATTACTCAGCCATAAATAGGAACAAAATTGGATCATTTGTTTTTTTCCTTAATTCTATAAAAATTCTACTGACTCTTAACACTAATAGGAGATATAAGTAAATCAAAACAAGGATTCTTTTTATCACATTAAAATTTTGGAGAAAATTCAGGGACATACAGGACAAAAAGAAGACCTGCCATGCTCATATTTTGCTGTTCTGAGAGTAATAACATTCACTCTAATGGGGAAGTATGAAAAATGGACAGATTGAGAAGAAAATGTGTGTTGTGCTGGTCTTCTCTGTGTGATTCCATTTCATAGACTAAAATATTGGGGTTTCCCAGAATATCAAATATCTCCATTTTCAAATGTAAGAATTTAAACACATTTCAAGCTCAAGAAACATTGTAAGTTATCTTGCATCTTATGTATCTACTGTATCCAAGCACTTATTTACAGTGTAATTAGCTGCCTATATTTACATTACAGTACAATTCTCAGAAATATAGAAACCCAATTGAGTCAGGAACATTTTACTTCATATTGCTCTATCAAAAAGAACTTCAAAAATGTTTTTTTAAAGGAAATACTTTATTCTATAATCAGAAAAAAAAAACCCAAAATAATAAGGATAGGTAGAACCCAACAAACGAAAAATAGAGACCTTGTTTAATACCCCTCAGCAGTGACTAGTTGCATGTAAAATAAACCCATGGCCTCCTCTCCTCCAATTTTGTTAATGCCTTTATCTCCTAAGCTCGAGAATTTTTTCAGGTCCTGCAATAAATGTAAAACACACACACACACACACACACACACGACTATCTTTCCACTCTCTGTACTTGCCTGTCTCCTTCATCTCCCAATACTTCCCACAACACCAAGATTCTCTGACCCAGGAAAAGCTGCTTATCACTTGCCAAAGTAGGAATTGATGAAGCCAACATAATCATAGCCAGCAGGCTGGCTTCGGCCCCGTGGGTCCATGTATTGCTGCATATGTGAGGCACAGAATGACACTTGTTCTGGGGTTAGGGCCTGAAACATAAAAAAAAAAAAAAAAAAAAAAAGAAATACAGTAATAAGAATTAAAAATAGCTGGCTCTTTGGGGCTTCTAATATGCCCTAAACTCAGGAAGTGGAGAGACTTTGGAAGAAGAAACCAGCCCTGGTCCTATCACGTGCTTTTCTTATAGAAAGAAATCTATAATTTCTAATGAATAAGACCAACTCATCTCTTCAACTTAGTTCTTATCCAAAGAGTCCCATCTCACTCTGGCTGCACTATCTACACCATTCTCTAAATTTGACTTATTAAATAAACAGGATAAATAAATAACCTTAAAAGCCAAGTAGCATGTTTGGAATTGACATTGATAGTCATTAGAGATTGACTGTAGGTTTTTGAGTTGTGTCAAGACAACATGAGTGAGCAAAGCAAATGATATCTAGTGCATAATACTATCTGAGAAAAAGTGGGGGAGGGGAATGTGGTTGCCTATGGTTAGTAGGCAGCCAAGCCCGAGATGAACAAACTGTAGATTATGATGCGAGTGTAATGAGAGTGGATGCAAACTGGAATCTGACCTGCTTCATGTCCTCTTTGGTAATATAGGCCTTGCCCTCTGCCAGGGCTTGGAAAGCATCCTCTAGTTCATCGCTGGACTTGATGTTCTCTGACTCCTTGTCGATCAGGAAGTCGGTATAGTCGGTTTGTGAGATATAGCCCTTTCTGTTGGAGAAATAGATCAGGAATTGTCCCCTCTTAAGACAAAGAGGAAGGCAGATCCCTTTCTCATCCTACTCAGTATCTCAGACAGAGAGAAGCTGGATTCTCCAAGTGCTTTTCCCATCTCAGCTCTCTGAGACTATGGGCTAGGATCTCTATTTGACCCACATCCTCATGCCCTTACAACCAAATAAACCGTTTCCTAAGTTCTAGCCTCTGTTTCCACATGGGTCAGTCAGCCTGACTCTCTAAGTAGAATTTGGGGATTTTCCACTAACATCAGTCTCTAAGTATCTCAAGCTCTTCAAGTTGAGTTGAAGACCTCTATTTCTGATCTTCTTTGGTCCTTGGTATAAGAAAGAATTGGTCCTTAATAGTAACATAATCCCTCTATGACTCTGTTCCACCCTCACAAGCACACAACAACCCCATCTGCAGGAGCTGGCCTTTGAATAATCCATATCTCATTAAGATCTTACACAAGGGAAGGAATTATTCTCTCAAGTTCCTTTCTCAGAACCAGCTGAAATTCATAGATCAAACATAAACCAGGAATTGAACAAATTGCAGAGCTGGTGCCTGAGTTGGAGTTAGTGCCATGAACTTCTGAGCTAATCCTAAAAGGGCACCAAAAGCTGCTCAATTCATTTATGGTAGTCTGTATATTCCTACTCTCAAGATGAATTAATTTCATATTTTATGGATCATTTTACTTTCTGTGCTTGTCCCCCCCTCCCCAAGCCTCATTCCCTGCTATGGTCTGGCCCTTGGTCTTCCTCCTACCTCCCTGGATCAACAGCATCCAGGAATTTCTCAAACTTGGGCTCAGGTTCACCTTCCTCCACCATGGGCAAGTAGTAATTGAGCCCTCTCAGGCAGGACCGGAAATCTTTGTGACTTAAGCGACCTGTCAAATTCTCATCAAAGTGCCTAAAGAATAAAAACATTTTATCAAGTTCAATAGGAATCAGATTAAAAAAGAAAAGAATAGTTTTTGTTGCACTAGTTGGGGCTTTAGTAATATTTCATAAGGTTATCAGTTGAGTGGAGAGCTTGCCTGTGTTTCCACACTTTTTTTTAAAACCTAATGGATGGAGGGAAATGAATAAAATGTTGAACATAAAATAAATGTATTTCCTAAAATCAAGGAATCTCATAGACATACTAAAAGCCAAGACTTGAAGCTAAATAACATATCTAGATCTTCAATTAAGATCTTACTAAACCACATTGAGGGAAAAAAAAAAATAATTACTTGGAAATTCATTCTGATTGTCTGGAAAACAAAGAACCAATCAACTCTGAAGTTATACTCACCTGAAGGCTGTTTCAAACTCCTGTAGTGTCTCTTTACTCAGACCAGTGATGTCTCTGAAAGGAAAAACAAAAATTAACCCATGAAATAAACAGAGAAATAAAAAAGACATGCCATAAGAATAAGAGAGGAATTTTAGTGACTATTATGCTAGTCAAGTGATCTAGTTCAGGGGTTGGCAAACTATGGTCCATGGGCCAAATCCAGTCGGTCACTCACTTTTGTATGGTCAATGAACTGAGAATGGTTTTTACATGATTAAAAATAATCAAAAGAAGAAGTCTGTTTTCTTAAACATTAAAAATTATGAGAAGTTCAAATTTCAGTGTCCATAAATAAAATTTTATTGGAACATGTCCATGCTCATTCATTTATGAATTATCAATAGATGTTTTCTCTTCACAACAGCAGTGTTGAGTAGTTAAACCAGAGGCTATATGTCTCACAAATTGTACAATATTTATTATCAAGATCTTTACAGAAAAAGTTTGCCAATCTCTGATCCAGATAACTAATGCTGCCAAAATAGCTATGGAGAACTAAGGCTGCTCTGATATAATTAATTTATTTAGAAAAAAAATGAAATTTTCTCTTCTGCTCTATACTTTGAATATTTATTTCATTCTAGACATTTCGATGGGAATTTTACAAAAGGGAACGCTTTCTGAAGAGGTCATATAAGATGGTGAATAGACTCAGAGAAATGGATGGTGAGTAGACACAGGGAGATGGGACCACTGTGCCCCAGTTTATAATAGCCTCCTATAAAAAGAGAAATAGTCATTCTGTGGGTCAGTAAAGAGAGAGAATATCGGTTCTGGGGATAGTGAATGTACTATCACTGAAGCAACTCCTGTGTACAGTACCCCAAACTTTAGCTCTTGGAGCTAGGTTTCTAATACCTAACACCACCCACACCCTTGCCCAGCCCTGGCTGTAGGTTCTCAATACCTGGCTTGGATCTGTTGTTCCAGACTGTGTTGCCTTCTCATCCCAAGCTGGTAGAGCTGGTCCCATTGCTGAGCCAGCCCAATGGTGCTGTATTTAATGTCCAGGACCAGAGCCTCTTCTAAATTTTCCCCCAGGTCCTCAATCTTGGTCAGCTTACGCTTCATTGCCTGGATCTCCTTCTGCTTCCTCTGGAAAAAGACAAAGAGAGGCAGTCACCCAGCGTATGAGATCCAAACCTAGGGATGATACAGAAGGTAAGAAGCTGATAAATTTAGACTTCCCTTCATTGTTCCTTTTCAATTATCTTCAGGAGTTTTCCTGTCCTCTGTAAAAAATGAACTACTCAGTAAAACCACCTCACTTATATTTGTATTCCTCATTTTTAAAGTGGCGGAAAGGTTAACTGATATGACTTCTATCATTCTGGTAATCTGTAGTATATAAATTTAAGTGTTAACAGTTATATACTGCAGATAAAGAAGGGTAGGATTTCCAGGATCCATGCTCCCAGTGATCTGCATCATGAATTATTTGCACTATTGATTGTGGTTGAGCTCTGAGGTCCACTTAAACTTCCCAGTGTTCACACTTCAGTCTCCTTCATTGGCTTGGACAGACTTCCACAAGACTCTTCTGTCATTCAGGCATATTATATGCCAAACATCTGCATTTAGGTCATGTTTTCTGAACAAGGGAATGTCTTTTCCTAAAGAGGAGAGGAGTGAATTGGTTGTGATGAGGGGGGTAGTTGTGAAAACATATTAGATATTACAATGGTTTGTGGCCCTCCAAAAATCAATCCTGTCTGACAACATCTTTTTAGTATTAAGTTCTCTCATTAGGGATAAATTATATTTAATTAGTTAAATTTTTCTTCTGGTGGTGGGGGGAAAGAAAATAAGGTGAAGGTTAAAAACACTGTTCTAGCCTACTGCTTTTTTTTTTTCTTGCCATTTTATTTTATTTTATTAACATCTTTATTAGAGTATAATTGTTTTACAATGGTGCGTCAATTTCTGCTTTATAACAAAGTGAATCAGTTATACATATACATATGTTCCTATATCTCTTCCCTTTTGCATCTCCCTCCCTCCCACCCTCCCTATCCCACCCCTCTAGGTGGCCACAAAGCACCAAGCTGATCTTCCTGCTCTATGCGGCTGTTTCCCACTAGCTATCTATTTTACGTTTGGTAGTGTATATATGTCCATGCCACTCTCTCACTTTGTCTCAGCTTACCCTTCCCCCTCCCCATATCCTCAAGTCCATTCTCTAGTAGGTCTGTATCTTTATTCCCATCTTGCCCCTAGGTTCTTCTGACCATTTTCTTTCTTTTTTTTTTTTTAGATTCCATATATATGTGTTAGCATACAGTATTTGTTTTTCTCTTTCTGACTTACTTCACTCTGTATGACAGTCTCTAGGTCCATCCACCTCACTACAAATAACTCAGTTTCATTCCTCTTTATGGCTGAGTAATATTCCATTGTATATATGTACCACATCTTCTTTATCCATTCATCTGTTGATGGACACTTGGGTTGCTTCCACGTCCTGGCTATTGTAAATAGAGCTGCAATGAGCATTTTGGTATATGACTCTTGAATTATGGTTTTCTCAGGGTATATGCCCAGTAGTGGGATTGCTGGGTCGTATGGTAGTTCTATTTGTAGTTTTATAAGGAACCTCCATACTGTTCTCCATAGTGGCTGTATCAGTCTACATTCCCACCAACAGTGCAAGAGGGTTCCCTTTTCTCCACACCCTCTCCAGCATTTCTTGTTTGTAGATTTTTTGATGATGGCCATTCTGACTGGTGTGAGATGATATCTCATTGTAGTTTTGATTTGCATTTCTCTAATGATTAATGATGTTGAGCATCCTTTCATGTGTTTGTTGGCAATCTGTATATCTTCTTTGGAGAAATATCTATTTAGGTCTTCTGCCCATTTTTGGATTGGGTTGTTTGTTTTTTTGATATTGAGCTGCATGAGTTGCCTGTATGTTTTGGGGATTAATCCTTTGTCAGTTGCTTCATTTGCAAATATTTTCTCCCATTCTGAGGGTTGTCTTTTCGTCTTGTTTATGGTTTCCTTTGCTGTGCAAAAGCTTTTAAGTTTCATTAGGTCCCATTTGTTTATTTTTGATTTTATTTCCATTTCTCTAGGAGGTGTAGCCCACTGCTTCACTCAATTATTAAGAGATAATCTAGATTCAAATTTATTTTCTTACCACATCAAATAATAACAGAAATTTGTCAATGTTACAAGTTGTAGGCCAGGAACTTTTGCATTTGTTCCCTTACTTAATCATTAGAGTAAGTCTATAATGTAGTTATTATTGACTCCATTGTATAGATACAGAAATTGAAGTTGAGATTTAAGCAAACTGGCATCCATGTCCATGAAGTGGTGGCCAAAGGTTAGAATGCAAATTGTTGGCAGAGTTGACACCAGAGCCTTAGGCTTTTGACTTTTGGGCCAGGGGACTTACCGAAAAGAATCACCAGCTTCCTTTGCATAGTTTTTCTTGCACTTTTTGTAATTCCAGCAATGTTTAGAGCTAATGAATGAACATTACTTACTTTATTTGCTTCCAGCTGGGATTCCAGAGTTCCTGTTTCTTTCAGCAAAGATCTAGTTAAGAACCAGAGGAAAACATTATTTATAATATCAGAGGTCAGTATTTTACACAAACAGACCAACTCAAAACCCCTACACTTCTATAGTTCTTCCAAGTTATATGGCCTTTCTGAAATGAATTTTCACAATGCCAAATTTTCACAAGACCAAACCCTCTCTGTTTATTGGCAACAAATGAAAAGGAAAGTAAGGCTGTCCCAGTTCTTCTCTGCCTACGAGAAAGCTTCCATACTTCCCTCCTAGTTATTATTCTTGGATATATACCTTAACCTAATGTAGGCAAGACTTCACCTAGTGGGGTGTAGGGTCAGAATGATATACACTTTGCTTCTCTTTCTTACCCCACATTTTACTTAGGGACCATCAGATTGAAATGGGATGAAGACGCTTTAGTACTAAGGCCTCCTTAACTAATTATTTCGAATGATACGACAAAACAAACATGATAACATAAAATACTGACCCATCCAGAAAATAATCCCTGGATATGGAGGTCCAGAACAGGAATCAGAAGAGAGAAAAGTGAAATCACATGTTAACATGGTTTACTGAAATGATCTTCTTTCTTCAGATTTATGATACATTCTAAATTCTTTGTACCTCGAAAGTATGAACCTGTTCCACCCACTGTCCCCAAAGTGTCCCCCACACTGAGAAGCTCAGAGCCTTCTGTGCATCTCTTTACTTTAGGATGAAGGGCTCAGGTGTCAGATGATATGCTCAGTGTTGGGCACCTGCTGCCAGGGGAGGAGGGACCAAAACCAGAGGCAGAGGAGGGTGAGCTGTGTATCCTCTGCTTTCTGTCAGATGTTATATTTAGCCATGATACAGAATTTCTTTTTGTTCATTGTCTGATTTATCCTTGTCAATGTGTTTGTAGGAACAGTAGCATGGATTGTCTAAACCAACACTTTAACTCCACAATGCTGACCCACCTGCTGAATACAGTTTACCAACTTTGACCATTTACTCATTTATTATACCTTCTAAGTTTCCTCTTTTCCAGGTCATTTGCCCCAGAAGATGTGACAAATGTTATTCTCATGTATAGAACATTTTGCATTTAATAAAAGCAATTAGTATATATTATCTCACTTGATTCTCTTCACAGTTTTAGTAGTCAAGCAACATAATAATTTCCTATGAAGTATTCACAGTGTACTCTGCTCTGGTTGTGCCAATAAATACATATGTGACCTTGATCAAGTCAAGTTATCTACTGAACTTCTTTCCACATTTGGAAACAGTGGTAATAGGATCAGCTCTGTACACTTTTCAAGGTTGCTCTGAAAGTTGAGATAATGGATCATAGAAATACTTTGTAAAGTACAAGGAGAAGGCAACCATAAGGGACTGTTATTATTTTTAGACTGTAATTATAGGCAAGAGGGAAAAAAAGTGAGAGTATCAAGGAGAGAATACACAATGGGCAACGAGATGAAATTCTCATTTCTCAATTTTGCAATGATTGATTTAGAGTACAGTCGATTCCAAATACAAAGCACAGACAGGATATGGTGATTTTAGGACAGCATAAATACTGTAAGAGTTCCCCTTCCTTCCCATAGTTATGTATTTCATCCCTATAATAAATGGAAAGTATAGCATAGGGATCATGAGTTTGGGGGTATCACAGCACACCTGGTCTGCACGATCCAATCAAGGAAGGCACTGGCATTCTGTTCAAATTCTTGGCACATCTCAAAGTTCTTGACCTGTCTTGCCTCTTCCTTTTCCAGCTCCTGCTCTCTTTCCTAAAACCCCAAATCACAGATAGTAATGTGCACATTGCAAACCTTTCTTTGCAATAAAATAACTGTTTCTGAGGCTCACCTGCACATTTTCCTTCTTCCAAATCTCACCTATCTTCCAATACTATTGCCTGTGTGCTCACTTTTCTTCCAGCCCACATCTTCTCATCTCAGAAATGTGAAAGAAGCTTATGCAACTTCCCATAACTACTTACAGGTGTTACCAAGCCCAGTAACAAATAAACTAGTAACAAAAGCAAATCTTTCCTCAACTCAATTTTTTTCCAGTTGAAATTTCATTTAAATGAACATAAAAGTAGCCTTAAAGGAAAAGCTAATGAGTTGCCAAATGAAACTGGTGATTTTATAGTGAAATTTTTCTTTGTAAAATTTTAAAATACTTTCCATAGCTTCCGTAATGAGCATTACTATAGACAGACAAAAATTAAACACAAACACATTAAAAAGGCACTTTTGGAGATGTGTATAAAATAGAGAATGCCTTGGAGTATATACACTGTAAAGATATATACAAGCCTCATGGACTTCTCATAACCTATTTTTAGAGCCATCTTCTGGAGCTCGTGCTTGCTTCCTTGAATCACCACTCAACACCCAGATGCTTGAGACTCTAACCTATAGGGCATAGGGCTATGCCTGTTGTGAACATATTTCCAAATTTTTTCTTAGATTGTCTCAGTGCATGACTGCTGTCCCAATATAATTATTAATAGTGTTCCTTTCTTTCTCAAAAGTCCCCAAACTTGGATAATATATCAAGTGAGCATGCTCACTATAGCTAGAGGAACTCTCTGCTCTGCCCCAACCTACCTTGATGATGTCAGATAGGTGATTCCAGATCCTTTCCAGCACCTCCACTGTTAACCAGGTATAGGGGCTAGAGGACACATTTAAGGCCTTAATCTGCTGGTCTAGCTCTAGCAAGTAGTTGAAGTCTCCTTGGGCCCTTGCCAAGGAGGCCAAAAAGCCCTCATGGTCCTTCTGCAGCCGCCGAATTGCATCCAGTGAGACACAGCGCACAGGCTCTGACAGATCCTCCTCAGCATTCTCACACCAGTTGTTGAAAGCTGAAGCCTTGTGTGCAAATTCCATGAATAGATCCTCGGCCTATAGAGGGAAAAAAAAAAGACACCTCCATCTTTTCTGATAAAGCTCGTTAGCAGAAAAGAAGACTGAGGATAATAAAAATGACGGTCTTCAAGTATTTTCAGGGCCAACACTCTAAGAGGGCAGAATTAAAACCAATGGAGACCATGTGATCAGATGGATGGACATGCAAGTTCAAGGTACAAGCCCTGATCCTAGCATTTTCTCTTTTTCTTCCAACACTTACAAATGAAGTTGGATGACTTCTAGGATTATATTAGCTATAAGATTCCAAAAGTGGCGAGGGTAGATTTCAATGATAAGATTTCATGATTTCTTGTTCTGACGTCTGTGTTCCAAGTCTACTTGGTACATAGTAAACATGCACAAATAAATGTTAAATGAATGAATGGATAATTGATTGAATAAAAAATATAATTTGTGGGATAAGCATTTCTTCTTTCTCTCCTCTGATCTTCTGCAGAACACACTTCTTTGATGTCTGTTTGCATATAATGAGTTCTCATCCTACCTTCCTTCTAAACCTTGTTCAGGGCTCATCTCATGCCTGAATCCCCCGCTTAAACCCATTACCTACCCTCTAACCTGTATCCTTATCCATGCAATACTCTTTGGAGTTATTCATATGCTCTGAATGACTTTGAATTTCTAAATGAGAGAAATAGCATGGATTGTCCCAAACAGTAGGTAATAGAAACGTTTTAGATTTAAAATACATCACATAGGGACTTCCCTGTTGGCTCGGTGGTTAAGAATCTCCCTGTCAATGCAGGGGACACGGGTTTGAGCCCTGGTCCGGGAAGATCCCATGTGCTGCAGAGCAACTAAGCCCATGTGCCACAACTACTGAGCCTGCACTCTAGAGCCTGTGAGCCACAACCACTGAAGCCCATGCACCTAGAACCCGTGCTCCACAACAAGAGAAGCCACCGCAATGAGAAACTCGTGCACCGCAACAAAGAGTAGCCCCCACTCGCCGCAACTAGAGAAAGCCCGCGTGCAGCAACGAAGACCCAACGCAGCCAAAAATAAATAAATAAATAAATTTATAGCAAAAAAATGAAATAAAATACATCATATAGTTTGGGTCAGCAGATTGTACTTTCAAAGAGATTTATGTTATACAGATATGAAAATCAGTTTTCATCTCCAAACATAGGAGTTAAAGAGGAGAAAATTGACCCAAATGGAAGGAGATTACAAAGGTATTACACCATTACACCTTCTCTGTATTCATTTCAGCAATCTATACACTAAAATAGACTAAACACAGAGAAAACTAATATTGCCCCTACCCAAGAAGGACATGAAAACCTATAAATAATGCCGTATTATTTTCATAATATTATGTATCAACTGAAGATTTTACAAAGATTTTAAAATCATAAAATAAAATAACAAAACTCTTTGCAGTTTGAAAATTAAGTAAAATAGAATCAGAACGTGAAGTATCTTCTTATGTAGAATGTGTGTATGTACATATATGTGTCTGTGTGTGTATATATAGATATGGATATGCAGTTGCCCATTAATTGCTTTAAATTTTCACTTAAGATTAATTTCTGTAGGTTCCATGTCCTTCAATAGAGTAGAAATTAGTTAAGGGTCTGATTTTTTATTTGTGTGTTTTCTGATTCCTGTAACTCCCTACCTTAACTTGTTGCCAAGTACAATACTTCTTATGGTCTAGAAATACTCAGTAATTTCACTGATCATCTTGACTTCCTTTTACTATTAATATTTTTATCATCAACATCCAATACCTTAGCAGCCACCACTAGAAAGAACATTTTAGTAACTTATATCCATATAGAACATGGTAGTTTATATTGCATTTTCAGATTTATTATCTCTTTTAATAGTAATAACATAGAACCAGATATGATGGTGATATTACCCTATTTTATAGATAAAGAAATCAAGGTTCAGAAATGTTAAGTGACACATGCAAGGTCTCCCAGCTAGGAAAGATGAGAACATAAGTTATACTTGTCTAATATTCCTTTTATATGAGTTAGAAAAAAAAGACAAGGACAACTTTGACTCCTACATGCCAGTATTAGTTCTTCCATACAGTAAGATGTTCTATCGCTTGTCTCACCTACCTGTTTCCATTATATGTACCTGGCTTCCATCATAAGTCAGCTGGATAACTGATAAGTCAGTCAAAAAAATACTCCCTATCAATCTAAAAAAATGAATTGCTTCTTGCTCATAAGAATGTTGTCCTGATTCTTTGCAATGTACTCACTTAAATGTCTATAGTGTTCAAACACGGTTTCCAGTATCTATTTCTGGATTTCATGGCTAAGGTACAGATAATCTAGGACTGATGGTGGTTCATCATTTTTTTTTTTTTTTTTTTTTTTTACCTTCTGTAGGGGCAGCTGTTTTTCCAGCAATTCCTGTCTGTGGGCTTCAGAAGCTTCCAGCAGCTGTTCCCAGAGCCTCAGCAGGGCAGCATGGCGCTCCTTAATGGCTTCGGTCTGGCTGTGCTCAGCAGCCACCAGTTGGTCCTTCAGGTCAGTTATCTCAGACAGTCTCTCTTGCTGGAAGCTCTGCAGACTGGCATGCAGTGTGTCCTGAGAAAGACCCATAGAGAAGCTGTGAACAGAAAAATAATGCAGATTCCAAGGGGTCATTCATACCTGGGTTCCACCAGATTGGACCTACACAAGAGTTTAGAGTGATGCCCAAGGAAAAGGAAATAGGACTTAGAGACTTTCGTAAACATTTGGGATTGGAATTATAGTTAAATTCCAGTGTTTTAAAATTGGATTTTAGATTAGGTACAAAATTAATATTAAGGGAGTATTGGAGCATGATGTGATATTCCAAATTTTTCCAAATCAAAACTAAATCCTTCTTAAGGCTCACATTCTAAGACTCTTTTATATCACTTATTAGATTTGACATTCTAATTAGCAGTAGTGCACTACTAGAAATCGTGGAAGTATGCAAACTAATAAAAGACCTTATACAGGTGCCAGTTATACAAATGATTGTGTGTGTGTGCGTGTGTGTGTGCAAATGATATCAGTATCACAAAATTCAGGATGTTCCACTTCCAGCTTTAACAGGGTGGTATGTATTTGACCAACTCTCCCTTTGAGAACAACTTTTAATGCTGGATAAAAGTACAAAAAATCAGCTGTTTGAAAGGGATCAGAATGCAACTCAGGTAGCTATAACTTGAGGGATCAAAATTCCAGGGAGAAGGAAATAGTAGCAAACTAAGAGTAATACTCTCTATCACTTTTCCCTTTGAAGTATAAGCTGTACAGGGTGAGGTAGTGGAGGAAGCAGATGCTCAGATCTTTTGATCATCGCATGGAACTAAAGGAACAAAAATTGGAGTTCTGGGAAACTGGGTCATCCACGGTTTGAGGAAATCATGAAAAGGGAGCTGCAGAAAAGGAGGCTCAATAATCTCCCTGTATGTCCCCCTCAGGATATTTATAGATTCCTAAACACAAGTCCTAGAAGTCAAGCAGAAAACAGTAACTAAGAATGTAAAATCTAAAGAATCTAAAGTCTAAAGAATCTAAAATCTCAGAGTTTTCTGCAGTCACACAGTGCTGAGATCAGGACACATCAAGTAGGAGCAGACTTAGTGAAAGAGGTTTAGTTGAAACCTCTAAAGGCCCTAGGTTTAAGAGCAAACTGAAAAAGGCTAGTCCTCAGGAAAACTGAAATCGCATCTTGAATCATTACTGAAAAAAGTGGGGTTGCATAGGGGATAGGGTAGGGGAGGTGTTAAATTATAGCTTTAAATAAAACTCATGAATTAATTACTTTAAATGTAAATGGATTCACTACTCCATTAAAATCATCAATAGATAATTAATCAATACTCATCTATATGATATTTATAAAAGACACATCTAAGACATACAGACACTCTGCACTTCTATGTTCATTGCAACATTATTCACAGTAACCAAGATACGGAAGCAAACTAAGTGCCCATCAACAGAACAATAGATAAAGAAGATATGTGATATACATATATGGAATATTATTCAGTCACGAGGAAGAAGGAAATCTTGCTGTTTGCAACAAATTGGATGAAACTTGAGGGCATTATGCTAAGTGAAATAAGTGTCAGAGGGAAAGACAAATACTGTATAATGTTGCTTACATGTAGAATCTAAAAAAGCCAAACTTAGAGAAACAGCCAAACTTAGAGTACATTGGTGGTTGCCAGGGGCTGGGAGGTGAGGGAAATGGGGAGAAATTGGTCAAAGGGAACAAACTTCCATTTATAAGATTAACAAGTGCTGGAGAGCTAATGCATAGCATGGTTATTATACCTAATATTTCTGTATTATGTACTTTAAAGTTGCTAAGAGAATAGATCTTAAATGTTCTCACCTTAAAAAAGAAATGGTAATTATGTCACAGGATGAAGGTGTTAGCTAATGCTATAGTGGTAACCATTTTGCAATTTATAAATGTACCAAATCAACAACAAAAACAAGAACTATAAAGGCATAAAAATATTTTTTAAAGGGTTGGAAATAGATATACATTGCAAACAGTAAACAAAAGAAAATTGGTATAGTATACTAATATATGAAAAAAATTTTAAGAAGTATTAAAAAAAAAGTGTCATTGGAGAGAAAGAGAAACTTTTCATAATTAAAAGAATCAATTCATCAAGATTATTTCATAATTCTAAATGTCAACACAACTTTTAACCTAGCTTTAAAATATATAAAAATAAAATATTTAAACAACATAAGTAACAAAATCTGATAGGTAATATAAATTATTGCAAAATACACATTCTTTTCAATTGTACAAAGACTATTCACTAAAAGAGACCATTTGTTGGATATAGACCTCCTAAAATAATATAGATTGTATTTTTAAAGTACAGTTAAATAAAACAGATATAAATGTCAAAAAAGATAATTAGAAAATTCCCAAATATTTGGAAATTAAGCAATAAATGACAGAATAACCAATGGGTCAAAAAAGAAATTAAGTTAGAAATAACAGAACATTTTTAATTGAATGATAACAAAAATAGCATATGAAATTTGTGAGATGCAGCTAAGGGTTTACTTAGAGGAAAATGTATATCCTCAAATCAATATATTAGAAAAGAAGAATGGTTAAGTATTTAACAACCTCAATATCTATCTTAAAATTTAAAAAAAATCAAGTAATATCAAAGGAAGTGAAAAAATAATAAAGATATAAAAAGATATTAATGGACTATAGTACAAAGATACAACAGAGAAAAATTATATAGCCGAAAGTTGGTTCTCTAATAAAAATGAACACCTACTGGCAAGACTGATGAGAGAGAGAAAACTAGCAAATTATCTCTATCACGAAGGAAAGGGGAACAATATTACAGGTCCTACAGACAGTAAAACCACAAATTTAGGAATGAAATAATCCTCTGTGAAGCTTCTGTGTGATGTGGGTCTTGGACTTCATGGGCATCTATCAACAAGGCAACCCTGCTCTCACCTGCTTTGCCAGGAGAGTGAGGAAGGCAGCGAGGTCTGCGCCATTGCCATTGGTCTTCAGGCTTGTTTCTTTCTCAGCTGAAGAGCAAAGATAATTAATAAGAAGGGAAATAGAGTTGGTCTTGTATCAGCCTTGGTAAGGAGAAAAGGAATATTTACTATAGGCCACAAGAGAGCCTCCTGACTCTCAAAACAGATGATTCATTGGGATATGGGGGGTGTAGGGTCCAGTGAATTGTTTTTCTAGACTTATGCAGGATAAAACTGACTGAAACAGAGCTGGAGCCAAGAGGACTTCTGAATGTTTCATAAGGAAAACTGCAGACTAGACATAAATTATAAGTAAATCAAGCACACAGTTTATTGCCTAGAATGTTTTGCCATGGCCCTATCTTGCTGAATATCACATGTGAAATCACCAGTTTCCAAAAAAGATGTTCTCTGGAATTATAGTACTTAGTTATCCCCTCAGCATGTGTCTCTGTGTGTTTGTGTGTGTGTGGGCATGTGTGTGTTTGCACATGTGTGAGTGTAATTGTAATTGTGTCCAGACGGAATAGGAGTAATGAAGGGAGCATCTTTCTTCCCATGGTAAGCAACAGAGCCCCAGGATCCATTCTATAAATGGAATTGTCAGCATTTCTCAAACCTAAGACTCTGGCCCTCACATGTCGTACCTATCCAGGCCTCAACCACATCAGCCTTCCAGATGAACTGCTGAAAGTCATAATCATCTTCCAGTTGTAACTTCCAAGCAGCCATTGCCTTGGCCAGAGAAGGGGCCTTCTCTTTTAGAGCCTCTATCTTGGTAGAAATCTTCTCTTTATGCTGACTTTCCTCCTGTAACACCAAGGTCGAAAGGAGGAGAGACAGGTATACTGATGAGTGTCCAGGGACAGAAATGTGAATTCTTTAGTACTATTAAAAAGCTCTCATCTCTCCCATTCCAAATATATAGCTACTCTCTTCTAGATCTAGTGAAATTATTCTATTATTCACCTATAATAGAATAATATCTATTCCACCCAGATGATTATTTCTACCCCAGCATTTGGACAATCTTCTCATGTTTGTCCATATAAGTGTGATCTTCTTAGTTGGCATAAGCATCTCGAAGGTACAGAGTCATCTTTGTTTAGGATTCTTTTGTATTGTTTAGGATTCAGCATTTAGATCACTGAGCCTCCGTTAAAACAGGCAGTTAAACAAAACAATAGTTCTCAAATTACAAAGAGGTTTCAGTGGGGTCCTCATCTCTACAGGCATGCAAAGAAATTTCTTCACATTCTTACAGTACTCTATGACCAAAGCAAGTCACGTATAAGATATTTTTAAAGGCCATATTCTGCAGAGGATAAGAGTAAGAGTGTCAACAAATGATTTTTTTAAAACTCTAAAAAGTGTACCTATAAGAACTTGAAAAAAAACTTCCAGAAAACAGAAATTGAATAAATAATTATTTACTGAAACAATAACAACAATAACAAAAAAGCAGCTTAGAAGAGATTATCAAAGTTCTATGTATGATTTTAGCACTGCTCATGATTCTACATTTGGGCCAATCCCTTTTTGAAAATCCTTTTTTGACCCAGAACCCCTAGCGCAGCTCACCTTGCTCAGGATGTCTTCTCCTTGAGCACACACATTTTGCACTCGGATCTCATGGACAGCGAAGTCATTCTCCAAAGCTTCGAGTTTCTTTAACAAGCTCTGTGTAAATGAGTCAGTGAGAATCAAAACTTCCAATACTAGACAATCTATCCCACTCACATTCTGATTCCCTTTGATGCCATTCACCAGGGATGATTCAACTAAATTGGCAGACTAGATGAGTGTCCACTTACTCCTGCATAGCTCCACTAAATTCCTCTCCCCAAACTCTTCACTTGCCAGAAAGGCAATCTTACTGGAAAAAGAGCCAAAGGAATACAAGTGACATTGTTTCTAACTTACCATGTGACCTTAGACTTTTCTGGATTTGGGAATGAGTGTTGATCAAGGTAATACATAAGGATTTCTCCACATTGAAATTTACATAATTCTAGGAAACATTCCATCTAGCAGAAAAATATTAAGTATCAAGAACATCGTATACTAAGAACTGACCTGAAATTTTTCTTCCACCAGAAGAAAGATTCTAATTTTACAGGTGAAAATGTTGACTACTTAAGAAAAGATTCAAATTGAAGAGAAGAAAATTGATCCATTCAGCCTGTTACTCACCTGAGTAGCAGCCAAAGTGTCTCCAGAATCCCCTCGGGTAACCATAGCTTCCTTTTCACTGATCCAAGCTTCCTCCTCCTCAGCATTCTCCATGAATTCCAAGTATTCTAGGGACTCTCCCAACCGAATCCCTCTGTAAGAGGAAAGTAAATCCCAAAAGATAAGAAAAAAACTAGTAAGCAGTGGGAATGTAGCAGAGTGGAACTATTTTGTAAGATTTTAATTGGCTATAGGACTATATGGTTATAAGGGAGAAAAATATTCCATCATTCTTTTATTACTAAGCACTGCGTGTAATGTTAAGACTGGGGAGATGTATAAAGTAAAACGGGGATGTGAGGGACAATGTGGTATGAAGGATAACACGTGTAGGGTGACAATGATAAAAGACAGCTGCAAGTAAGCACAAGAGTAGAGGTATATTCAGAACACAGAGGCAGTGTCATTTCTGCCTGGGGTACATGGGGAAAGCTTCATGGAAGACTTGACATTTGAGCAGGCACTTAGAAATTAGACAGAGATTGGTAGCTGGGGAGAAATGCTGAGCAAGCACTCAAGTATCTTCTCAATACCAACCCAATACCTGCAATCCAAGAAGAGAATTGGGCCTCATAGCCCCAACTCACCGAGCCTTGGTCAACTCTTTGAGCTGGTTCCAGTGTTGAACAAACTGATCCAGCCTCTCCCGGATCTCCTCTCGCCCCACGGCAGCCTTGTCTCCCAGCCTCTCCGCCATATCCAGCACATTCTGAAGAACACACCCCCTCCATGTCACGTTACCCCACAACCTCTCCCCATTTATCCACAGTTTCCTGGCAAAGTATCTAGCCCTTCACACCCTCTGGCTCATTTACAAACTGGAGGTACTCGAGGTGGTCCTGACAATCCTGGGAGAATGAAGAAAGCTGCCTTAAGATCTAGCAAGCTAAACTTCACCAAGTATTCCAACAAATACCTTGATGTTTGAATGAGGCTACTTTCCAGGATCTGCTTTATGCATTATTCGTGGTCACAGGGTGACCCTGCTGCCAAGCCAAGACTCAAGGTTGCCCTCTTCATACAGCTCAGCTCAGGTACAGCTTTTCCAGATGTCCCAACCTGTAACCTAATTGTCAGCAATTGTGCCCTGGACTAAAAGTGCTCCTTCCACGGAAGAGCATGAGTTTCCATGCAGATTCTTCTATTCATGGGAGACAAAATGTGGAGGAGGACACTTGTGAACTCTACAACTAACTCTCTGTGTGACCTTGGCATGCCACCTTCACGTTTTGTAACCTCAACCTATTTATCCATAACATGGACTACTATTAGATTATCCCAGTCTTTTCAGGTTTCATATTCCTACCTGGATGGTGGGTTCATGTGCCACTAACTCCCCTTCTAGGCGTTTGTGCTTCTTCAGTAAGTTCTGAACCCCCTGCAGATCCCTCCCGTAATCCTGGGATCGCACTCGTACCAACTTCTCCCTAAGACCAAGGAGAAAACAAAAAATGTAGACTTTAGACATCTGACGTCATCCTAAAATGAAGGTTTTCTAAGAGTGTGTGTTTGGCTGGGGGTGAGGTGGGGGTAAATTCTGGAACACTGTGGTGTCATTAATCACAAAGTTAATTAGAGGCAGAGGCTTTCAGCAAAATATTTGACTTATGGCAATACAAATTAAAATAACATACTGATCTCTGCCATATGCATAGCCATAACAGCCTTCCCATTACTTCCTTTGCCTGTCTATGTGTGTGTCTTCTCCTCTTTGCTCAAGAACTTACAGTAATGTTTCTCTTTCAAAAAACGTGAAAATTAGAGACACACACACCTACATATATACATATACAAACATATATGCATATATGACCTTTGTTATTTTTGTCTATTAATATCAGTAACTAATTTAGGTAGAATAGGTATAAAGAGGGACATTATAGGAATCATGGCCGTTGGATAGGTTCTGAGTGTAAAATGTTTGAATATCACCATGAAGCTTGGTAAAAGACTGCGTAGACAAGATTATATCATCTTACTAATTCTAAAAAGGTTCAAAAATGTCCTACTAGCTGCCCTATGCACATTTCTTTCCTCTAATTCATTGATTACAAGTAAGAATCAGCAGGTTTGTAGAAGAGGAACATGATGAGGCAGGGTGGAAGCAGGGCAAGTAATTTAATTTGCTAAGATTTTCCAATCATATTTTTTACAACAAAAGTAGAATTAGCAATAATACCATAGCAGCATAGCAGCATTTTATGACAGTGTCAAGTTCAGTGGCACATTACAAGAGATACACAAGATACAGAAAGAATCACGACAATGATCTCATCAGTCCGGTAAGTTGTAAATGCTCAGCTCTCTCATTCAGAATGAGCATTACACATTCTATGAACTATCCAAAACAAATATATACAGTTTCTTAATTTTCTTCCCAGAATGTATGTGAACTGCTCCCCACTCCCTCCGTGCTTGTCTCCCTCTGCCTGCGTACAGTGAAAAAATTTGTGAAAAATAAAACCAATGTTCATTTTAAGCTAAGGCAGACATGAGTAAGAAGTAATGCGAACTGCAAGAAGCAACTATGTATTTCATTTCAGCATCAAATAAGAACATGTTTGGTGGATTATCTATTTTCTTGGACTATCTATGCAACGTGAGCTGGCAGTACATACTCTATCCAGAATTCCTCATTGTCTAGGTCCTGGAAGAACTGGAACAAGGCATAGGCCTCTTTCAGTTTCTCATGGTGTTCAGCTGCCAATTTCTGGACTTTCAGGAAGCGCTCATTGACATTATCCCTTTTCTCCACAATCTGGTCAGTATTGAAAGTCCCGCTGGAGATCAGATCTGCAGCCAACATATTCAGGTCCTCAAGTGCATCCTAGAAAGCCCAAGTGTCCTCAGTGAATAGTATAGTATAGATATTAAGTAGACCCTGGACTTTAACCACCACTAGTTCAAGTTCAAAGACTGGGTCAAATAGATCATTTTTGAAGATAATGAATTTGACCTTATGCTCTTTTAACTCAGATTGGATAAGTGCAAGACCAGAGGCGATATGGATAGCATGGCTACATTATTCGAACTATACATTTGGCCTTCTGATGTTTTCCCCTGTATTTTCTTCCTCTCCCCATATGGAAAATAAGACCTTGGTGAACAATGCTGTGTCTCCAAGCAGAACTATCTTTTCACAGTGCAGATTATGACACAGATTGATGGACTGAAATATTCAAGAAGAAGCTACTCTATTGGTAATATTCTTCAGCTGGTCCCACCCAGAACACAGCCTCCTTCTGTGTCTCTTTGCATTCTAAGTCTGCCCCTTAGTGATGTCACAGGGAATATCAGCAAGTCCTGAGACTGAACTTAGAAAGCCTTTGACTTCTTGCCCTTTCTGTGGGTATCTGTGTTACCCAATAAAACCGATAATATAAAATGCTCCAGTGTGAAATGAACACCTGTCTGAATGTTTATTACAGCTCCTGGGACACATCTATGCTTGATATTAGGATACAACTGGAATGCTCCATAGAAATTTCAGAGTGTATTTATAGTTCAACTCCACAGCCTGTGTCCCCTATTTTTTTTTTTTTTCAGTAGTTATGTAAAATAAACTTCTATTTTCTCTCAAAGACCAGATCAGATATTCAGCTTTGGAAGAGAGTGAGTTTATATGCATAGGTCACTAAAAAGTAAACAAGATCATTTTTAGGATCTACTTCTTGGAGTCTTAGAATCTATTCAATATAATTTAATGAAAATAGGTTAATGGCTCTGAAGCCCATGGACTTGACCTGATTATAATGACTGATGGATGAGAACACTACGTTCAGTTTTGCAAGTCTATGTTCTCAAATGGACTCCGAAGACAGGAGAGAGAAAAGTCACAAACATTTCCATTCTGGCCAGAGGAGTGGGATTCCAACACTACTTACCTTTCGGGCCAACATCTCTGTTTCCAATAGCTGATGCTTCTTGAGCAAGTTTCCTGCTGAAGCCAAATCCCTGGCGTGATCTTTCATGGACAGCAGTGTCTCTGCCTGGGAATGGAAGGATAAACAAATAAAGCTGCCAGACGCAAACTGTCTTTAAGGAGACCAAGATTAGCAACTACATCCCCAAACTTTTCCCAAGAAGAGTCAAGGAAATTGTTCATGCAAAAGTCTGTTTATCTGACAAGTATTTATTAAGCTCCCATGCCCACACCATTTCCAAGTATAATTACCTCTGAGAGCCAGAACTCAAAGTCCCGGATGCCTGTGTTGAACCTCTGCTGGCGACTAGCTTCGTTGAGCTTCTGTCCTTTGTCAATTGTTCTCTCAAACAAGTAGTCCCAGTTTTTCTCCAACTCTTCTACTTGACCCTAGCCTCCCAAAATTGAGTGGTCATTATGGTGTTTAGGGTCCTGTGACAACTTGAAAGGATAACGTAGGGAGGCTCTGGAGTTAGGGTCTAGTAAAAATCTGCCAGTACTGGAATCTTATATATTGATATTTTAAATCAGTTATGCTGGTTTAAATCTGGGAAAGCAACGGGAGGTGTTAGAAGAAATTTTGAATAAAGGGTCATGCGCTGATTACGGAGGCTGATGCCTAAATATCAAAGCTCTTAGTAGTAAGGATAGAAAATATAAGGCAAGCATGATAACACATAAGAATTAAGTCTAAAGCTTTCTTGGAGGTCAAGGTACTGAGAATGATGGGAGTGATAAGGTCTGAGCATCACTATTTTCCTCCTCCTTTGTGCAAAAATCAAAGGAAAGACAATTCACTATGAAACGTATTCCATATCCCTACACATGGAAACATTGAAAGAGTATAAAAGATTTCTCTTCATGTGCCTTTGTAGCCCAAAACCCATTGTGAGCAGAACCTACCTTCATGGTCTCTTCATTGCCATCACATGCCCTCCTCTCAATCAGAGTGTTCCCCAAGGTGATGACTCCTTTCACCTGCTCAGCTCGGCCATAGACCTCATTTTCAAAGGTCTTGTGCTTCAGATATTTTCTCTGAAGGGAAAGCAGAAACTAAGTTACCACCTAATTTAGGAAGCAAGATGAGATAAATTCTGTTTAAAAGGAAGAGTTAACATTTCTATCATAACCAAGGTGATGATAACTTCTGAAGAACTCACTCCACGTTAGACTCAGAAGTCCCTGAAGGCAGTGACAGTGCTCTGAACAGTAAGGAAGTGTTCAGTATCGCAAGGTGACCATTCATCCAACAATCTGAGTATGTTGAAGTTTTCTAAGATTCTTATCTTGAACTTGCCTGAATGTTGGTGGGGTCTTTGTAGGATTCATCACAGGCTATGGGCAGCATTTCACTAATCCATTCTTCTTGGTCCTTGAGGTCATGGTAGAATTGTTTTAGGTCAGCATAGTCTCCAAGTTTCGTTCGCTCAGCAATCAGCTGTTCTTTGAGAGCGTTCCATCTGGAAATCGGGGCTAGATTACTCTCTGTCCTCTACCCTTCCACCAAGCTTTGATGCCATATTCATGAATCTTCTTATTTGCTTACCTACCCTTTTTCCTCTCATTATTTATATATTTATATGTCATATATATAACATAGTTATATATTATTTATTCATATATTTCCTTATATATTACATATTATTATATATTTATATGTTATATATAACACAGTCTCATTATTTTCAGATATGAAATAAAGTGATTAAGTCAGGTAATTTCTAAGGTAACTTCCAAGTCTTTCATTCTATGAGTCTAGATCAGAACATTTCCCAAATTTTCAAGGTAGTTTTAGGCATTTAGAAATGAGAACTCAGTGTTACCACCATCTTCAATGTTAACAAAGAGGCCACTTTGCTACATCTACCTATAACTCACAAAACAAGTGCTCAGGACTGACCTGTCTAGTACTCGTTGGCTCCGAGCAGCAATCTCTTCCTTGGCATAGTGGTCATCAGCTATGAGCTGCTCAGCAAAAAGTTCTAGTTCAGTGATCTTCTCTTCCTAGATAAAAGAAAGAGAAAAAACCCAGATGCACAGAAATTAGGCCCTTCATGCAATCCCAGACTCCCTCCTAGAAAAGGACGGTGATATCCTTTGTGGCTTCACAAAGGGAAACAAAACCAAGGCCAAAAGGTAAATGCCTTATGGGGAGGTAGATTTTAACTCAACAAGAGGAGAAACAATAATGATACAGAAATGAGCTACTTCCCATCTCAGCATGGTGCTGAGTTCCCTATAGAAGAGACACTTCCCATGGCCATTGTAGAAGATGATTCCTACATTGGATGAGATGTTAGACAGTATATTAAATAGCTTCCAATTCTAAAAGTCAAGTTTTAAAAAGCTGGATTTAAAGTAAAAAGTCCAATGTCACATGCGACTTGGCTAAGACTAAGCCACCATGTACCCTGCCTACTTCAGAGTTTTCTCTAAGAATCAAATGGGAATTAAAATGAGTATAAACCACAAACATGTGTAGAATTTCTGTTATTATTACTAATAGTTATTATTGGAATTCTTATGTTAGTTGTTATTACCTGGGCAGTGATTGCTTTGTCCAAATCATCACGTTTCTTCATCAAGGCCTCCAGACTGTCTAAGGAACCCTTATCATCTGACCTTAGGTAATTCTCACGTACCACCATCCAGCTCTCAGCCTGATCACAGTTCCCTCGGAAAAACTGTGGGGAATAAAGTTGAATGTATATGATATATTCATTCCAGGTGGACAGAGGAAATTATCTCCCCAGTCTCCTGTGATATTGATATAAGGGACCCTGTATGGGGTGCCAATATTCTTCCAAGAAACATTCATACCATAAATCTTAGCTATACTGGACCTTTTACTCTTCCCTGAAAACATGTTTTATGTTCTCATATAAGCTATACTCCATTCTTGGGGTACTATTTCCCATATCCTATACATAAGTACTGGCTGGTTATTTCTTTCAGACTCTAATAAACTCTGGTATTTTTCAGGGTAGTCTGTGACACTCTCACTCCCTTCCCTCAAAAGCGTTAATCACTTCGTCTGCCATAATCTCAAAACACTCATACATTTTATCAGTGATTATCTTACTGTATGAGAATGATCTGCCTACATGTCTAATTTCATTACTTTTAGAAAAGAGACACTATCTTACTAATCTTTGTGTTCCCAGGGCCCTGCACACAGTAGGTTCTCAATAAAACTCAATCAATCAAACCCTCAATCAATCAATAAAGTATAATCACCCAATTTTACGCCCCCCATGCCCTGGAACTGACCCCCATTTTGTTTGTTTTTTTTAACAGGAATAAGGAGTAAAGAACACCACAATGAACAGTCTACAGAGCAGGAAATACAATGTCAGATAATCAAGAGATGCCCTTATGCTTTCAGCATGGAAGTCCAGTGAAATAAGCACGTGTATTAACCATGTAAAATTACATAGATGGAACAGACTCCAGCTAATCCTGCCTAATGATTGGGAATTTGCAGTACCTGCAATTCCAGACACTGATCTAGCATCTTCTTGCGTTGTTCCCAAGCTTTCTCCAACTCATCTCTCTCTAGTTTGACAGCTTGAAGCTTTTCTTCAATTTCAGGGCTGGCACGGTGCCCACTGCTTATAAGATCTGTACCGAAGTCTTCTAAGGCTTGGAAGGTGGGAGCCTCGGCCTCCATTTCAGCAAGATGCTCCTGTGGCAAAAAGGGGGCAGAGACTGGTGAGGCCAGTGACATCTCACCAAAGTTGTAAAATGAGGGAAGGTTGTGAGGTCATGTGATCAGGCACTACGGCTTTTGTAACCATACCTGGTGTCGCTCTATCATGATCTCTGTGCCAGTTAAATCCTCAGCTAGCTCCTGGGATGATACCATGCCACCAATGCCACTGAGCCAATTCTGTTGGTCCCTAGAGAAAGAGACATATTGAGATTGACAAGAGAACCTTGTAACTTGCTATAGAACTGTCTGTCCTTGGGCTTTTTCTCCTCTAGAAAACATTTCCATATCAGTATTTTCTATCAGGTTTATATACTTCACACATTTTAGATTTGTTGTTTTCACTTTATAACTTAATAATAGCATTCCCTTGCATTTGAAATTTTCTTCACTTATTATCTCTTTTGATTCTTGCAATAATTTTGTGTAGAATTCTGGGAATTCTTTTTTTTTCCATTTTGGACATGAAGAAGTTGGCCTAGAGAATGTAAGCAATTTGCCCATGTGCTAAAACTAAAAGCAGACATCTGGAGTAGAACCCAGACACTGGAATCCTGGACTGGTACATATTCCATTACTGCTAACAAGTCCTGTTCCTTTAAAGTGGATAGATCTTGGGTTTAAAGATCTATTTTAGTATAGAATCTCAGGGAAGGCATGTCTTTCTTCTTACTTTTATTCCCAATAGAATCCAGTACATGTTTCTGTCCAACACATACACACACATAGCACCTCCACCCCCTACTCCTGTGCTATTGACTAAATCAGGGCCATTTCCCACTCTTTTAGCAGTCAAGAAATTAGACAAGGAGAGCTCAAGTCCATCTGCTCCAGATGGTAAATGTCAAATAATAATGCATTGACTTAAAAAATTATATATGATGGTCAGATTAAGCATCTCATGAAGAATGCCCTTGCTCTTGTTTGCTAAATAGGAATCAGTAGCTTTAGGGCAGAATGGTCTCTTCTTTTGTAAACTTATTTATTCACTTATTTAAACAACTGAGTTTTATTGGGTGTTTACTAAGCACCAAACATTGTGAAAGAGATATATTTGTGCCTTCCAGGAGCTCACACTTTATACTGAAAGAAGAAAAAAAAAAAAGCAAACAAAACATAGACACTAATACATATTTTTAAAAAGTACTAAAAAGCAAGACTGTCCTAAAGAGATAAAATAAGGTGTTAGAGTTGCTCTGAGGGTGGGGATATTGCTTTTGAAATATTGAAAAGTAAGACTTCATAAAGAGAAAGAGGCGGCATTTAACTTGGAATCTGAATTACAGGTAGAACCTATATATACAGAGATATATGAGCATATATATGATTTGGGAGAATGAGTATGGATGCTATTTATTTATACTGTATGAAAAACTATAGCTTTCCAGAGACCCTGAATTGGGGAGGGTGTTACCAAGGGCAACTGCAATCATTTGCCAAAGTTGCCCCCTTTTTTCTTCAAAAGTGTTACATTGCAAACTACTACTTCCTGAACCCTCAATTCTAAATGATCCTCTCAGCAGACTGATATGATGGGGCAGGATGTGAGAACTGTTCCACAGATAAAGTGCATATTTGCTAAAACGTGATAATGTCTAAAGTCTTTAGCAAGGCAGTGAAACTTCTCCAGGACTTGATTTTAACATTTCTGAGTTTATCTCTTGCTAGTTCTCCTTACCCCTGTGACATACAAAACCTAGGCTTTAGCTGTCCCCACATCATGGGTATTCTGTACCTTTCTTATTCTCACACTTTTGTTTGCATAGTTCCATCTATTTGTTAAGATGTGTGTTTTGGGCTGTATTATGTTCTACCATGGTTATCTGTATTCTTCTTTGCTTCTCCAGTAGACTAACACCCCCTATATCCTGTAATTCCTGATATAACACCTTATATATAATATACACTCTATAGAAACTTAATTGGTATAGATAACCACACATTCCTTCAAACTGAAATATTTCAGTTTGAAGGAATTAGCTTGAGATACTGAAAATGAGAATTTTGTGCCTTACTGGAGGTACAATCTGGGCCTAGAGGCACACTCCAAACCCAGCAGTGAAGAGCACCTGTACCTAGACTGCTCCTAGATGCTCTGCTCATGGGCCAGACTTGGAAATTGCCCACACCACCTGGTGGAAGTCTGCCTCTGGAGCTTTACCTGGCCTGGCTGAGGAACAGGAAGAATTTTAGGTCCTCCTGTAGGTTCTCCTTACGTTCCTCCGTAAGCCCCAGCAGGTCATTCCAGGCCTCATTCAGCTCCAGTCGCTGCCTCTGCAGGTCATCGGTGGCATCTGGGTGGGACTCACTGAGCCGATCTGCTGTCTCCCCCAATACAGCCACCTAGGAAGTCAAGAGCTCTGATAATCAGCCTGGAGTAACACCTGAATCTTAGGAAAGGAAGAGTTCCAAGCCCCGGTGGTGCTCCTTCCTCAAATAGACTTCAATGAGGTACAAGAACACCTTGTTACTTTATAAAATATTGTACATTTAAGAATAAACCTTTGTAAAAATAAATAAACAAACAAATAAGTAAATATATAACAAGGCTATCAGGCACGGTGATTGACTCAGTTGGTGGCAAATGTCTAATTTTTAATGTGAAAATCTATTCAATGTAGACATTTTCTGTGCTTCTTTTTGCTTTATATGATAATGCAAGTTCTATGATGTCTCTGATTTTTCCAGAGTGTATTTGGCAAGCTCTAGAGATTATTTTTTGGTCAGAGTAGGATTAAGCTCCTTCAATCCCTTGCTAAGGAAACTCTGTACCATACTCAGGCATAGATCTGGCCATTTCCTATTTATCTTAGGCTGCTGACCTCCAACTAACTTCTGTAAGTTCTGGCCTATTGGAACTCACTAAAGAGGTACTTAGATAGTAGGAAGTTCATTTAAAATATATTTTCCCTCAATGTAATTTGGTGCAGCCACTGTGGAAAACAGTATGGAGGTTCCTCAGAAAACTAAAAATAAGTTTTTAAGAAGAATTCTAAGAATTCTAAGAATTACCCTATGATCCAGCAATCCCACTCCTGGGCATATATCCAGACAAAACTATAATTCAAAAGATACATACACCCCTATGTTCATAGCAGCACCATTTACAAATGCCAAGACATGGAAGCATACTAAATGTCCATCGACAGATGAATGGATAAAGAAGATGTGGTATATATACAAAGGAATATTACTCAGCCATAAAAAGGAATGAAATAATGCCCTTTGCAGCAACATGGATGCAACTAGATATTATCATACTAAGTGAAGTAAGTCAGAAATAGAAAGACAAATACCATATGATATCACTTATATGTGGAATCTAAAATATAACACAAATGAACGTACCTATGAAACAGAAGCAGAATCACGGACATAGAGAACAGACTGGTGGTTGCCAAGGGGGAAGGGGTTGAGGGAGGAATAGAGTGGGAGGTTGGGGTTAGCAGATGCAAGCTTTTCTATATAGAATGGATAAACAATAAGGTCCTACTGTATAGCCCAGAGAACTATATTCAATATCCTATGATAAACCATAATAGAAAAGAATATAAAGAAAGAATGTATATATATATATGTATAACTGAATCACTTTGCTGTACAGCAGTAATTAACACAACATTGTAAATCAACTATAATTTTTAAAAATTTAAAAAGTTTTCCCTCCATGTGAATGGTCCTGGGGCATGTCCTCTTAGTGGACTTGCCTTAGGGACAAGGTAAAAGTACAAGTATGTGGTAGGATAAAGAGAACTATAAGAATAAGAGACTGGACAATAAAACCAAAGAAAAGGACATTAATAGGTATAAATATGAAGATGAATGTGTTGGAAAAGCTTAAAAGCACGTCTCACCTTTTCCTCCAGGGGTATGAGGTCCCTTTCAAAGCCCTCATGCTGTCGCTGAAGGGCTTGAACACTGAACAAGTCTGAGCCAGGGTCAGCAGCACTGAGGGTCTGGCACTTCTTCTCAATCTGTTCCTTGGTGTCATCTGCTTCTCTGGTACATGAGAGTGAAGAGTTTAAGGATAGTAGGCATACTAGAGGCAGACTAGCTGAGTTCGTAAAGAAGTCATCACTACCACCATCATCATCCTTTTTAATGTGTTAGAACTTAGGTGCATTTAATCTTTACAACAACTACTTGAGGCCTAGTTACTGTTACCAGTCCCATTTCACATATGAGAAAACTAAAGCTTAAGAGGCTAAGCAGAAAAAAAAAAAGAAATTAACTATTTTTTCAAGGTTATACCACTGCCAAATGGTGTAGCCTAACTTTCAACCAGGTAGCCTGATGGAAAACTCCATGCTTAACTGTTACGTTTCATGATTTTCCAACTTAAGCCATTTTAAACAAGACCTGTCTGCATTTCAGTTTTCCCTTCTCCGAATATTCAAAAATACATTTATACACAGTAAAGGTGTTTGGCTTTCATTAGGCTTGTTCATTCATTTGTTTGCTTACTTAGTTGTGTGTGTTTCTTAGTATAGACACAGATTTGGAAATCAGACATAAAAAATTGTTGAATAAGCAGTTGGAGTCAATATGATGTTTCTTGCCCTCTACTGTCTACTTCTAGTTCAGAAATGTAATTACTTAAACCTCTTGTTTCAACTTCAATTTTCATTCACTATCATGAAAACATATAAAGACTGCTAATTATGTATGTACCAGGGCCCAAGCCTAGGTACTAGAAAATTGAAGTTGGTTGTCTGGGAGTAGTCTATGTGTCAAGTGAGCAATCTACTACTGAAGCGCCTGATTTCTGATTTTCTCCAGGAAGAAGGGTTAAATTTATAGCTATGGATCTACTATACTAAGTAGAATTGGCAGTTCTTGAGTGGGTTCTAGAGTAGCACTGTTTTCAGTTAAAATTCTTACCTGTGAAACATTTGGACAGCATGGGCACTGCCCAACAGCTGGCGCTGTTCCTCTGCCAGCCTCTGCAAGGACCCCCAGCGGGCATTCAATTCCTGAAAGAGGCAAACACAGACTTTAGTTAGGGAGCTAACTCAGACAGCTCAGTGGTGTCTAAAGACTAGATGGTTGTGGCTAAGACTTCCAAAACTGTGTTGAATAATAGTGGTGAGAGTGGGCAAACTTGTCTTGTTCCTGATCTTAGTGGGAACGGTTTCACCTTTTCACCATTGAGGACGATGTTGACTGTGGGTTTGTCATATATGGCCTTTATTATGTTGAGGAAAGTTCCCCCTATGCCTAATTTCTGGAGGGTTTTTATCATAAATTGGTGTTGAATTTTGTAGAAAGGTTTCTCTGCATCTATTGAGATGATCATATGGTTTTTCTCATTCAATTTGGTTATATGATGTATCACGTTGATTGATTTGCGTATGTTAAAGAATCCTTGCATTCCTGGGATAAATCCCACTTGATCATAGTGTATGATCCTTTTAATGTGCTGTTGGATTCTGTTTGCTAGTATTTTGTTGAGGATATTTGCATCTATGGTCATCAGTGATATCGGCCTGTAGTTTTCTTTCTTTGTGACATCTTTGTCTGGTTTTGGTATCAGAGTGATGGTAGCTTCGTAGAATGAGTTTGGGAGTGTTCCTCTGCTATATTTTAGAAGAGTTTCAGAAGGATAGGTGTTAGCTCTTTTCTAAATGTTTGATAGAATTCTCCTGTGAAGCCAACTGGTCCTGGGCTTTTGTTTGTTAGAAGATTTTTAATCACAGTTTCAATTTCAGTGCTTGTGACTGGTCTGTTCATATTTGCTATTTCTTCCTGGTTCAGTCTCAGAAGGTTGTGCATTTCTAAGAATTTGTCCATTTTTTCCAGGTTGTCCATTTTATTGGCATAGAGTTGCTTGTAGTAATCTCTCATGATCGTTTGTATTTCTGCAGTGTCAGTTGTGACTTCTCCTTTTTCATTTCTAATTCTATTAATTTGAGTCTTCTCCCTTTTTTTCTGGATAAGTCTGGCTAATGGTTTATCAATTTTGTTTATCTTCTCAAAGAACCAGCTTTTAGTTTTATTGATCTTTTCTATCATTTCCTTCATTTCTTTTTCATTTATTTCTGATCTGATCTTTATGATTTTTTTCCTTCTGCTAACTTTGTTTTTTATTTTTTTTCATTCTCTAATTGCTTTAGGTGTAAGGTTAGGTTGTTTATTTGAGATGTTTCTTGTTTCTTAAGGTAGGATTGTATTGCTATAATCTTCCCTCTTAGAACTGCTTTTGCTGCATCCCATAGGTTTTGGGTCATTGTGTTTTCATTGTCATTTGTTTCTAGGTATTTTTTGATTTCCTCTTTAGCCACAGCAATCAGAGAAGAAAAAGAAATAAAAAGAATCCAAATCGGAAAAGAAGAAGTAAAGCTGTCACTGTTTGCAGATGACATGATACTATACATAGAGAATCTAAAGATGCTACCAGAAAACTACTAGAGCTAATCAATGAATTTGGCAAGGTAGCAGGATACAAAATTAATGCATAGAAATATCTTGCATTCCTATACACTAATGATGAAAAATCTGAAAGTGAAATTAAGAAAACACTCTCATTTACCATTGCAACAAAAAGAATAAAATATCTAGGAATAAACCTACCTAAGGAGAAAAGAGACCTATATGGAGAAAATTATAAGACACTGATGAAAGAAATTAAAGATGATACAAACAGATGGAGAGATAGACCATGTTATTGGATTGGAAGAATCAACATTGTGAAAATGACTATACTACCCAGAGCAATCTACAGATTCAATGCAATCATTATCAAACTACCACTGCTATTTTTCACAGAACTAGAACAAAAAATTTCACAATTTTTATGGAAACACAACAGACCCTGAATAGCCAAAGCAATCTTGAGAAAGAAAAACGGAGCTGGAGGAATCAGGCTCCCTGACTTCAGACTATACTACAAAGCTACAGTAATCAAGACAGTATGGTACTGGCACACACAGAAATATAGACCAATGGAACATGATAGAAAGTCCAGAGATAAACCCATGCACATATGGTCACCTTATCTTTGATAAAGGAGGCAAGAATATACAGTGGAGAAAAGACAGCCTCTTTAATAAGTGATGCTGCGAAAACTGGACAGCTACATTTAAAAGAATGAAATTAGAACACTCCCTAACACCATACACAAAAGTAAGCTCAAAATGGATTAAAGACCTAAATGTAAGGCCAAACAACATCAAACTCTTAGAGGAAAACATAGGCAGAACACTCTATGACAAAAAATCACAGCAAGATCCTTTTTGACACACCTCCTAGAGAAATGGAAATAAAAACAAATGGGACCTAATGAAACGTCAAAGCTTTTGCACAACAAAGGAAACCATAAACAAGACGAAAAGACAACCCTCAGAATGGGAGAAAATATTTGCAAATGAAGCAACTGACCAAGGATTAATCTCCAAAATTTACAAGCAGCTCATGCAGCTCAATATCAAAAAAAACCAAACAACCCAATCCAAAAATGGACAGAAGACCTAAATAGACATTTCTCCAAAGAAGATATACAGATTGACCACAGATACATGAAAGAATGCTCATTAATCATTAGAGAAATGCAAATCAAAACTACAATGAGGTATCACCTCACACAGTCAGAATGGCTTTCATCAAAAAATCTACAAACAATAAATGCTGGGGAGGGTGTGGAGAAAAGGGAACCCTCTTGCACTGTTGGTGGGAATGTAAATTTATAAAGCCACTATGAAGAACAGTATGGAGGTTCCTTAAAAAACTAAAAATAGAACTATCATACGTCCCAGCAATCCCAGTACTGGGCATGTACCCTGAGAAAACCATAATTCATGTACCAAAATGTTCATTGCAGCTCTATTTACAATAGCCAGGACATGGAAGCAACCTAAGTGTCCATCAACAGATGAATGGATAAAGAAGATGTGGCAATAGAATGGAACAATGGAATATTACTCAGCCATAAAGAGGAACGAAACTGAGTTATTTGTAGTGAGGTGGATGGACCTAGAGACTGTCATACAGAGTGAAGTAAGTCAGAAAGAGAAAAACGAATACCGTATGCTAACACATATATATGGAATCTAAAAAAAAAAAAAGTGGTCATGAAGAGCCTAGGGGCAAGACAGGACTAAAGATGCAGACCTAATAGAGAATGGACTTGAGGATATGGGGAGGGGGAAGGGTAAGCTGGGAGAAAGTGAGAGAGTGGCATGGACATATATACACTACCAAATGTAAAATAGATAGCTAGTGGGAAGCGGCTGCATGGCACAGGGAGATCAGCTCGGTGCTTTGTGACCACCTAGAGGGGTGGGATAGGGAGGGTGGGAGGGAGGGAGATGCAAGAGGGAAGAGATATGGGGACATATGTATATGTATAACTGATTCACTTTGTTATAAAGCAGAAACTAACACACGATTGTAAAGCAATTATAACCCAGTAAAGATGTTAAAAAAAAAAAAAAAAGACTAGATGGGGCTTAAAACCTGGTTGTTTTCATGTTATCTCCTTTAGAAAATGCACAGGTTTCTTTCTTTCTTGGATAGCTTGAACTTGGGTCTCAACTATGCCAATGTAGTTAAGAAAGGAATTTGTTTTCTTCTGAAACTGATGTTCTAGGGTGGAACAATCCACCTTAGAGCAGCAATTGATGTTGGCTGCCACAGAGATATATTACAACCTCTAAAAAATGAGTGGAAAGTGTTGCCTTGGTAGTTAGAAGGTATTACCTTTCTCTATGAGAAATATAATACCGCTCTGTGTCTTGAAATTACTAAACCAGGTAGCCTCTTAGAACCCTATTTTACTGTAGAGAGTAAGCAAATTGTTCCTATGCACTTTCCTTCTCACTCTTACCCCAGGTCAATCACCACAAAAGGAGGCAGAGAATTCATCCTCACTGGTTTATGACAACTCAGAGAACTGGACTAGACATTTTATTAATTCATTACATCTTTTATGGAACCACAAGTCCAAATCTGAGTCAGGTCTAGAATGCCTTCTCCCCTATCTCTACTACCTATATTCTTCTTTCATCAGATTTTATCAGAGTATCTCTTCCAGTAAACTTTATTGATTAACCACTTCCCACTGTCATAGCTCCTTTATCTGCATTTTCTTTGTATTCATGCATTTGTTCACTGAACTTCTTGTGGCGATGGAGGTGTGTGTGGCAATTTATAGATTTCAGATCAGTTAAAATGGATACATGTCTGGACTATCTGAACTATTTCCTTTGACCTTTCCTGTAGCTAGCTCCATACTGCCATTACCTTCTGCATGTTCTAGTTGATCTTCAGAATATGAAATTAAGTATTTTTAAATGAAATGAAGATTCCCCAAACCTGGTAGTGAGAAGAAATAAGGAGCCATAGTTACCTGCTGTATTTGAGCTCCTTCTGGTGTCAGAAGCTCTTCAAATTGAAGATCATCAGCCACCTTGTTGATATCCCTCAGCCGAGGCTCATTGGTCTTCAAATCCTAGGTGGGAAAATGTATCCAAAGCAGTATAAATCCCCTTCTCAAGAATCTTTCATACTTACCTGCTCATCTTTGCCCCGACTTGGCTACAGGTTAAAACATATTGCTAACCACATTTGCAGTACACAGCAAACTGCTTTTCTCCAATCTGCCACAAAGAAGAGTACCTTTAAACTCCCTGATACCCAGTGGCTATCAAAAATGTGACAAGAGAGCTGTTATTTATATGGTTTATGGAGCACATTAATTTTCCTAGATTTCTCCCTGGATTAAATTATACCATCAAGGGGGTCTATACTTGAGCCACATAATGTTCTTTGCTACCAATACAAATTCCTCCACCTTTTGTAGAATTTCATTGTCTGCGTTGCAATTTGCTTATATTAAGATATGTTGTAACAGCTCTAGGGAACTCATCACCATGTCTATGGTGATGGCATTGTTTATTTCACTATGCAATGGCCTTTTAATGAGTTTTCTCATGGAAGTCTCATTCTTGGTATTCTTTTGTTAATTGTACCCTCTTTTTTCCCCCTTCCTTTTCTTTCACTTCTCTCTCTCTCCATATGTATATATATGTACTTTATCTTTATCTATCTATCTATCTATCTAATCTATCTATCGATCAATCGATCGATAGCTTTGTATAGCTTTGAGTTCCATGTGTAAGGAAAGTATCATATGGAAAAGAAAGGAGGAAGTAGTTTATACTAATTGCTCGTTAAAATAATAGAATGGATCTGAGAGAATAAAGGAGAATGAAAAGCTTTTAGGTAGGCAGAAAATTAGAAATTTTCTGGTTGTAAAGTCAGGTTGTTCTTCCCACCTTTCCATCCAAACTTCTGCCCCATAATTAGACCTTGCAAGAGTCTCATAACACCCCATCTCAACCGGGGCAGCAGGAACACAAGACAGTATAGGACAAGTTGTGAAGATTCTGGGAGACCAGCACTTCCAGTAGGATGTGGGAATGGCAGGAACTGCAGGCTGCAAAGTCACGGTGACTAGTTTCCTCTGCATTTTCCTTCCACTTGTAATATCCAGAGAAATATTTGAAATGTGGAAGTCTCAGTAGTTTTGGGGAGGATATTTAGCAAATGTGAAATTAAGGAGTTACTGAGGAGGAGATATGGGGTAAAAGGAAATGATGATAACCCTCATAAAGCCATCTAGAGGAGTTGGTTCCTCTTTCTCACCATTTGGAACTCATCAAACTTTTTCTGCAGCTCCCAAACATCATCTAATTCCACCCCGCTGTTTTCTGCCTTTTTTTCTCGGATCCAGTCCAGCATGTCTCCTGCCTCATAGGCCAGCAAAAACTCATTGTAACGTTGCAATAGACGACGTCTGCGTTCTTCTGCCCGATCCAGGAGAGAAAGGTACCTGGGTGAAGAAACAAAGAGAATGGGAAATGTGGAATAAGAGATGGAGAAAACACAGAAGAGTAGAGGCAGGGTGAGAAAGGGAGAGAATGAAAGGGACAAAAATGAGAAGGAGGAAAAGATCAAAAGAAAACAGTAAAGAGAAGAGGAAATAAAGATGGAAGGAAAATAGCATTGAGAACAGAGAGACAAAAGTGTTTCATTTAAAAACAATAAAAATGTCAATGTTCCAACAGTATGACTGGCAATACGCCTTCCTCATTCTATAAAAGTGAAAATCTCATATTCCTATTGACAACTGGATAGTAAAGTTCACACGGAAGTCAGAAGACCTTTTGATAACCTTGAAAGAGTGAAAGAGTGCCAGGCAGGGAGTCAGAATACGTGACACTAATATGTGTCTGACCTCTGGCACTTGACTTAATGGTTCTGGGGTTCCCTTTCCTCATTTAAAAAGTAAAGGGTTTGAATACCTTAAGTTTACTTTCAGCTCTTAAAATCTGTGAATTTGCAAAGCATCCTTAATCTAACAGATATAGAATCATAAGATATGTTTTTGACCAATCTGAAATGTTTGGCCAAAGACTGTTCTGTTCTCCAGCCTTCAGAACTTACTGGTTCTCAATCTGTTCCTGACGCTGGGTGATGTTGCCTGGCTCTTCTCGCCTCCGTTGCGGGAGCATAGGAAACTCATCACGGGCAAGTTTCCTGACGTAGACAGCTGGCACAAAGCCTTGGTGATCATCAGTTTCCACTTTCCACCAGTCCTAAAGGGAGAGAAAATCCCCACTTCTTCCTTAGTTCTTGGAAAAGCCACATATAGGAGAAGTTTTAACCCTCATAACTAAGTCTCTAGGCAAAGGGACAGGCTGATGGCCAGATGAAGCAAACCATTGCTTATGGGTAGCATATAATTTTTATATATTACAAAGAAGATACATCAGAAGTTGCAGGAATTGCAGAGATAAGCCTCTGAAGTCAAGGAATCTGATATTTGATGTTAGATCCTTAACTGTGATGAGGTTTTCAAAAACTGACAGCCATTCTCTTCATGATGGGGCATTTTGTCCACTAGGAATTCACAAAAAACCCATAGGGCCAGAATCGAACTGGGCTTTTTGTGGGTGAAGCACCTGTGTATGACAATATTGTACAATAACTTCTCACCATCCCTCTCCCAGAGCCCCTAAATAGTGTGTGTTGCCCTGAAATTCACCTATGGGAATGCTTTATGCTTAAGTATGACCTTGATCTCCACAGGAGGGTTGCTATACTAACTGCTCTGGAGTTAACATCCTCAGAGAATAATGTGGTGAAATGAAGAAGACTAAGCAAAGAGAAAAGAGGACTGGAACACAGCTTATCTGATAATAAAAATCTTGCTTCTCTAAAAAAATTACTTGCCCTCAGAGTAACAAATCCCAAGCTCTTTTTTTTTCTTCTCAATCATTTTTGGAGATTAATGAAGCATTAGAATATAAAAATATTTCTCGTGCTCTTATGAGAAATATATTTAAAATCCTAGACAATACTTTGTCAGTATTCTCACAGTCATAAGGGCTAAAGAAAATCTAAGTTGACAAAAGACTTCTCCTTGACCAGGCTCCTCTTAATCCCAGCCATTTTTGTTCCATTACTAGGAACAATGGGTCAGAAGAGGAGCAAAGAAAGATGAGAAGAAAGAGGCAGTTTAATCCTGTAAACATATTACAGAATTGTCACTCATGGCTTACATGTCTTTGGGCTAGTTACTTAAGCTTTTTGAGTCCTCACTTTGTTAACTGTAAAATTGGTATTATAATCTCAAAAGATATGTACAGGATCCTACACAGCATCTGGAGGAATGATACTGCTCAATAAATTATGGTTATTTAAGAGAGAGAGAAATAGAAAAATATTGGCTTTTTAAAATATGGGTATCTGGCAGGGTTGGGAGAGTCGATTGCAAGAGCCACCCTGTTGATGGGGAGAAAGGTAGAAGGGAAAGTCACCTTGTTGATGGAACTGAGCAGTGTTAAGATATCATCTTTCTTCATGGTGACTTCTCGGGGGCTGCGGGCCTGGAAGTCATATAAGGCCACAACCCTCTCTTCTCGAGCAGCTTCCTCCACTGGTGCAGCCTGTTGTTGCTGAACAAAAACAGTAAGCAGAACAAGCCAGTCACCCATAGGAAAGATTTCCCTGTACAGCCTACCCATGGTGGGCCATCCCTGCACCTTACAGGAGAGGGGAGCCCCTGGCTGAAATCTCTTACATGGCTGCCAGTAACAGAGCTACTGCAATATGCCATCTTCAGAGATATCGTTCCATCCTAACACTTCTCAGGGGACAGGCGGGCTGGGAAATATGAACACAGAGTGAGCAAGTAAGAATGTAAGTTTTCAAAAACATATTAAATGCTCTAAACCACCAGTTCTTAAGCAGACAATAAGGGATTGTATGCATCCGTGTTCCAGAAAATTGTTTGAGAAAGTGAAAGACCCACTATCTCTCATCACCTTCTCCATTCCCTGGGTCTTTAAAGCATTTTGTCAAGCAACCGTGGACTTTGTTTTTTAGAGATGAGTGATCTACAGCACAGGAAAGGCCACAGAATTTTAAAAATTGAGAACATAAACTGAGATCAAATATCTTGTCTCTCTCTCCTTCTTAACCTGTCCTCCAAGGTATAGTCTTCTCTGATTTTCATTTTTCCCAAATATCATATCTCTGAGAGAATGAACAAAATATAATCCCCCTTCATAAGCAACGGCCCACACTTTCTTCAGATTGGAGCTGAAGATGTACTTCCTCTTACATATCCCTCTGATTTTGTATCCTTCAAGTACTGTTTCCTCATAACTTACAATTCATAAATCCATCTGTTTTTGTGTAGGCACCCACTGTGCAGAGCTTGAGGAAGTCACAGCACCAAAGCTCTCTAAATATATATTGACTTGACATAGTGAGTCTATGTCTTTTCTACTCCCAGTGTATGGATTCAGAGCCCCTCATAAGACAGAATTCCTTGAATGTCAGAAGTGTACCTCTGTTGCTTCCACTATACCATGAGATACCTATATCATTTAGTTGATTCCAGCTCCCATCACTCTTCAAGACATTTATTTTCACCTTGCAGTCTAGCCATTCTCACATTCTCAATCCTTTGCATTTCCCATTTCTCAAATACACTTGATTATTTTGTGCTTCAGTGCATTTGCTCTCATAGCTTATTCACTAGAAGAGCCCTTCTTCTCATTATCTGCATAGTAAACTACCCTTAAAAAAAAAAAACTGGCTTGCCTCAGCTATGAAGGTTTTCCTATCTTCCAGCACTCTTATTTCAAGAGAATGAAAGACTCCTTTCTTTGAGATTCTTTTTCCTGTTCATATATCTATTATATGCAATTATTTGTTAAAATTTATGACCTAATAGACTGTAATTTTCCTTCAAGTCAGGATTATTTTTTATTCATGCTTGCACATGGTAGACATTTAATAAGTGTCAGTATATAAAAAAAAAAACCTAAGAAAGGGAGGAAATAAATCAGGAGGGAATATAAGAGGAGAGATGCAAATAAAAGAAGTAAGAAAAGAAGGAGAATGAAAATATAAAATGAAAAAGGAAAGCAAAAAAATAATATACCAGTGAGTAAATGATAATACTTACTGAGAAATTCTTATAAACTAAATCTCTGTAGGTGCTACAAAGATGCTACAGTGCCTGCCTAAAGATCACAGGACTATTTTCTATTGCAGTTGCTTCCTGGACTATGTAAAGTAAAAACTGGTAACAAAGAGAATCTCCTAATTAATTCCTTTTACTCTGTGGTGGAGAATGTGATTCTTGTCATACCTAAGTCCTTCTTACCTGACAGGCTTCTGCCTGATCCCGAAGAGCTTGCATACTGTTTCCAAAAGCCTTCAGATCCACCAGAAAGGCCTCATGCTTCTTTAGAAGAGCCTGAATTTGTTGATGGGAAGATCATCAGAAGCAAATACAGGAAGAACACTAAGCATCCCTGGGGAGGGTTTCAACTATTGTTTTGTGTTATACTTATTGTCCTAATTCCTGGTACGAGACACTCTCCACCTATAATAAATTTTTTAACTCTAAATCTGCAAGTATCAAGAAAATAAGAGTTAAATGAACAACAATATCAATATATTCGCTTTAGTCAAAATAAAGTCAAATTGCAAGTGTTTTCTCAATGCACATCACAGCTGAAAAAGGATACTGCTGAAAACATTGCTTTGTAGGATTAAATATTGGCATAAGTTTAGATGCCCATGTCAAGTATTTCTAGTGCATAGGGTTTGTGAAATACTATACTGGCTGACCATAGGACAATGAGCAAAACAAAGAAATGGATATAAAGGGTAATTATGACCTTTGAAGTTCTTCTTGCCCCAACGTGTCTGCCTGACTTTATTACAATAAAGTAATTAAGTATATGTTAAAACTATGGTTGGTTTGTGAAATCCCAAGCTCAGTCTGGGAAATTTAGGATGGGACCAAGACAGGCATAGATGTCTGGTCATGCCTTTTTGGGCTTAGATAATCTCTAAGAAATATGGATCTCTGTGGGGTTAGGAAAACGTGGTGTATCTTTTGTGATTTCTGTTAAATAAGGTTATCCCAGCAGATGAAAGCCAAAGGTTATCACTCTGGAAACTCCAAAAAATCTGAGAAAACCTGCAGTTGTCACACAATCTAATCAGGTACTAATTTGGTGAGTACTAGACAATATCCTTCCCTGTGTCCACCTTACCCCAGCTGCTTCTTCATCAGCCCCATAGTTAGTGTTGTCTACTATAGGTTCCCTCTCTCTAATCCATGCTTCTGCTTCATGCAGGTCAGCTAGGTATTGCTGGAACTGGACATTGGCTTCAAGATCATTCTGCCGTCTAGCAGCTCGAGCCTGGAGAGATTCCATATTCTCATTCAAACTCTTGACCCTAGAGGCCACATCTTCTGCAGCAAAGTGTCCTATGGAGTAGTTATAGAAAAGGAGAGTTTTACCCTCATTAATGTCCATTATACTTTAATCCTTTTGGTGACCTGGGAGAGAGAAAGGGAGCCATGAGAATGATGCTGCATGTAGTCAATGTGACATTTCACCTAAGTTCCTGGGAACTGGGATGTCATAAGTGAGATTAAGCATCAATAGATGCTAATGGGGGATAGGGTATATGTGTGGTGGTGAATTGGGTGGTACAATCTCTGATATACAGACTGAAAACAAAATACCTATGTGTGGGTACTGCTCAGAGTTCCAAAAACGTGTATTCTCTAGCTTAAGCAGAAAATTCAGCATATTTTCATTTCTTTTTTTTTTTTTAAATATCAGTGAATTAAAATTCATTCTTAGGATTGTGTTAAGTATGTTTTTTAGAATTTGGTGAACACCTCCACAGATAAACCAAGAAGATACAGTGAAGTGTTGGCAAAAATCAACAAGCAGATTTTCATTTTTGCCCATAAAAGATTTATTACTACAGGAATTGTTCTCCCATCCTAAACAACTAGAAAACAAGACAGAGTGTAAGATACAATGATTTTCAGAAGATAGGCAGAGGAGTGTGACTCCTGAGAGAAGGGAAAGAAATGAGCTATGCCTTATGATTGCCACAGTTTATGCCTGGGGCAGTTTGTAGACTGCAGTGCTGGGGGGACTAGCCCAAATAGAACTAGCAATCACACCATGCTGAGGAGACAGAGATCAGAGTTGGGGGAAGACAAGACAGCTAGAGCTTGTGGAGCAGAGTACTGAGAAGGGTGCTGTACCAGGGATGGAGTTTTGGGGATACACAGAGAGGTCCCATGAAGTATGTGACTGATTACTCCTTTGCACGCATGTGTCAGGAAACTCTTCAAGGGTAAGGAAAAGAAGACTGGAAAGCAGTAGGCCAAAAAACTCCTAAGGTCATATAGAGTTGTGAATAATTAAAATTAGCTCCCACCAAAGTGAAAAGATATTATAATACATGAAGTAGTATCCTCAGAAGGGTTATACCTTAGTAGTGGACTAGTCTCTAAATTAGTTCCAGAATAAAAACTTCCCTGGAAGAACCATAAGAAAGCAGATCCAAGAAGCTCAACGATTGCAAAGCTAAAGAAACAAAGACCACTACACCAAGTTATATTGTAATCAAACTGGCTCAAATTGGTGAAAACCAGTGATAAAAGAGTCAGAGGAAAAAAAGACATTACATACAAAGGAGCAAAGATAATAATGAGAGCAGACTTCTCACCAGAAACTCGGCAAGTCAGAAGACAGTGCAGCAGCATCTTTAAAATGCTCAAAGAAAGACAATATCAGCCAAGAATTTTATATCCAGTGAAAATGTATTTCAAAAATGAAGGCAAAAGGAAGTCTTTTAGACCAAAACAAAAGCCCAGAGAATTTATTATTAGCAGGACTTCACTACAGGAAATGTTAGAGGAACTTCATGTAGAAGGAAAATTATACAGGTAAAAGTATCAACGTAGATAAAGGAATGAAGCCCTAAAATTGAAAAAAAACTTCTCATATATTTGGCACAGTGATGACAGGTCAATTCAATCTGAATCATACATACCTTCCTCTACCATTTTGTTCCCCCTCTCTGTTATCACTTGGATGCGTGGCTCATGGCTGGCAATATTAGCCTGGATGACTTGGTGTCTGTTCAGAAGATTCTTGGAGGAAATCAGGTCCTTGCCTAGAGATAAAAATAATTTCAAGGTCATTGTTATAGTGCACAGAATAGTAAGAAGCTACTGTACTTCTTTTTAACTCTTGGACCTACAAGTTCTTCCCATTGAAGTTCATTAAGTGGGCTTCCTAAAATTTATGCTGTTTGTCTGAATTAACTCTGCTCAGCTTTGTTCTTCCCCTTGCCTCTTTGTACTAAGAAAATGCATTATTCTATAAAAGACAATGAATAAATCACTCTTCTCTTTGGATGACAGGTAGCAAGGCACATAACTCTTCAGCTCAAACTTCCAATAATTTCATGCAACCAATTTTCTTTCAACATACTGTGGTATAAAAAGCAGGATCTTCCACTTGCTTATTTCTATGGATGCCAGAAAGTTATTAAGTCCTCTAAACTAAAAATAACCGTTTTGTAGTTTTCTTTGTAAAGATTAGACAAAACCTACAAAAAGTGCCTCGCTCATTGGTTAACAATAACAAGCACATAATAAATACTATGTACTCTTAATTTCCTGCTTCTAAAGTCCCCAGTTCCAGCTGTCTACTTCATCCTCCCTGTCTCCCATCCACACTTCTACTCTCTTTCCTCCAAATTTTTCTTCCATATACTTCACACTAAATATCTCCAGAAACCCTCTATGCCCGTCTCTCCCTCAAAGAGATCTTTTCTCTTCTAGGATGTTTTCCCAGACAAGCCCCTCTGTTGTCATATGGTCCAGCCTCTCATAGATGTACCCAATACATGTATATTAAGTTTGCATTATATTTATGTGCACTTTTTTTCTGTATTTCAATGCAAGTGTCCTGGCACTAACAATGGTGGACTGATAGATTCCAAAGGAAAGGAAATTATGTACTTTATCTGCTGCTTCACCCCTTTTATCCTTGTAATAGCTCATACATATCCTTGTGATAGCTCCCCTTATAAAAGGGAGCCACTGACAATATAAACAAAAACACTTGTGACCTCAAACACTAACCATGACTGCTCAGCCAAGGACCTTGGCAATAACTTAACTTAGAGCAAGTAGCAAAAAGCTGGTCACTTTAGCTCTTCCCAGAGGCCTTAAATTCATGGCATTCTTCATGTCTGGTTTTAGGAGGTAAACTTCTCAGTATGAATTATTAAAAAATCCTTTTTTTTTTTGGAAAGCAGGAAACATTTTCAAGAGTCTAAGAGGAAAGACCTGAGGGCAAACTTTGCTACTGTATCCCAGATCTCTCAAGCTATCTGCAGACCTTGGTCTTCTCCTTATGGCTCCGCCTGCTCGGGCTGTACGGCTGTACTAACCAAGGTAGGTGGAAGCTGCAGAAGGTTCAGTCTCTTGGATCCAGGCCTCCTCATCCTCTGTGTCTCTGCAGATCTGGTGCAGGAGGAGAAGGTCAACGAGCTTATTCTTCCGGTTGGCCAGTCGCTTTTTCAGGTCTTCAAACCGAGACACCAGGGACTCCTGCCTTGCCCGTATGTCCCCAGCATTGGGATGGCCTATTTCTTCAATATATGCTGCCAGGTCTGTGAGGGTGTCCACCTGGTCCTGAGGAAAAAATAGCATCGGTGTCAGAAAATCCCATCATTCAGTAAAAAAGGATGAGAGTTGGGCATCTGGCATGGAGGGCAGGACGGGGGGTGGGTGGTGATGAGGAGAATCAGCTCTATATGTACTCATGTATAAACTTCTAATCAGTGAAATAGAGTTGGAAAGTTTGCTACACTAAAAACCAATTCTTCAAGCTAAAGGCTATTTATAAGAAAGTAGTTCTGAAACCACGTGTTAGAAAGGACAAAATATGTATAGAGTGTGCCAAAGAAATCAGGGAAACCAGAACTACAAATGCTTGCTTGTTTGGGAGTAGTGATAAATTGAGGCCCCAAAGAAAGCAGCAGGAGGCTTTTTCTATCTCAGTTCCCTTTCCAGCCTCTTTCTCACCCTTTAAAATGATCTGGAACTGTAAATAACAAGGAAGTTTCTGAGGCTTAAGTTTGTTGCATAGCAAGAACTATGCCTATGAGACGAAATGTGACGTTACAAAAACAAATGTCAGAACCTCAGAAAGAGAAATTAAAAGGCCTTTCTTTGGCCACTAACTAATTGTATGAATTTAAGTAAATAACGGTCCCCATTCGGGTCGTATCTGAGAAAGGAGGAAAATAGAAACAGAAGTTTGAAGGATCTTCCTAGAAATAAAATTTTAATTGTATTACTATATGGTAAAATAGATACGAGAGATTTATTTCATCTTTATTAATGAGGTCAACTGTAACTGGTATAGCAGGAGCACAGAACACAGAATTTTTGTTTGTCTGCTTGTTTCATTTTGTTGTTGCAATGGTGGTGGTGGTGATAAGAGAAGTTCTTCAAAAAAATGGATGAGCAGCAGGTATTGGTTTTACTTATTCTATTTTGCCATCCAGTGCTCAACCTACACAGGGTTTGATCTATCTCTTCTTAATTTGGAACAAACCATTGATCATCAATAGCTTCTTAAAATGTATACTCACTTCTCCATAAAGAAATAAAGGCTCCACAAAGAGTTAAAATTAAAATCTCCTACTAGCCAACTGTTCTCATCTCTTAGGACATTTTAACTTTGAAAAACATCATTGTGTAATAGAGTGATTTTCAAACATCATAAATGTCATCATGATTATGGTTCCATTGTACTATTTGAAAGCTAATGTAGTGCAAGATGCTTCAGACTAAAGAGATAGACTTGGCTGCTAGTCAATTGCCATTTTATCCAGCTCTTCACCTATTTTCATAATAGTTTCCTCATCTATATAATAAGGACTTTGGGCTAGAGAATACTCATGATCTTTTCCAGCTTTCATAGTCCGTAGCTAAATTTTTTTTTGCAAGCATGATATCTTAGCCACTACTCCAACTAGGAGTGTAACCAAGGAGAATCCTATGGGGCCTTCCCAGGACAGATCCCTCCCATACCCTCTGTTTTAGCTCCTCTCTGAAGTTGCCAGGTAATAGTATCTGATGCATATTTCCTGAGTTTTTCAGATGCTAAAACCAGCACCAAATGGAAGAAATTAACTAGAATACTTGATGATCGTGAGCACATAGCTCCCAGACCTTCTGGAACTGAAGGATTAATAAGGTTAACTGCCATGTTAGCTCAGCATCAACCGATCAGAGAATTGTGCACGAGCTGATCACATACCCCGCGACACCTCCTCTCTCTCCTGGTCTTTAAAAATGCTTTGCTGAAACCCTTCGGGGAGTTCTGGTTTTTTTGGGCTCAAGTTGAGGCAGGAGATAGATGGCCCCCAGGCTGAACAGTTTCTCCCCTGTGGACAGATACTCCAAAATAGCAGGAGAGAGGAGTTGAACCCTGCCTAGGTAAGAGATTAAAACCACATATTCCTCATTCTTGAAGTCAAGGAGACCTTCCCAACTACACATGTGCAGAAAAGCTCCCTGAAGGTAGAAAGGAAGGGGGCGCTACCCCATAGTAAGTGATGTCAACCTACACATAGGCCTCTTTGTTGGAATCCATCTTTGCTAAGAGATGTGCACGCACACAAGGGAGAACCCTGAGATATACCAAATATAGACTCAGAACCAGGAAAAGCAAGATGATTAGCCAAAGGAAACATGGAAGAAATGCCCCATATTAGTGATTCAAACTATCACGAGGGCGCGACTCTCTCTCTGAGCCCACTTGTGTGTCTATCCACACATACTCATTTTCCTCCTAATAAACACTTTACTTCTCTCTGTGGAAATTCATTTCTACACAGCTGATGGGCCAGGGTCTTGTCACTGGCCACTGGTCCCTGGTTGCCTAGTGGCTAGGATTCAGTGCTCTCACTGCCACAGTCCGAGCTCAATACCTCTCCGGGAACCGAAACCCTGCTCCAAGCTGCTACAGGCTGAGGCATATGAAATCAAAGCCACCCATTCTTGCATGGCCCTGCAATACACCTTTCTCTGCTCCAAACTCCGAGATTTCGGTTTGTTGGGCCTCACTGTGCATTGGGCACAAGAGCTTGTGTTCCATAACAGGAGAACAAATTCCTGGTGATTGAATTTCCAAAATAGGGTCAAACTTTCCAGAATAGGGTCAAATACTCCTACTTATTACATGTTTACACATTCTGTTCCAAACTTTCCAAAATAGGGTCAAACTTTCCAAAATAGGGTCCTAACTTTCCAAAATAGGGTCAAATATTCCTATTTATTACATGTTTACATACGCTGCTCCTCTTCTTTGTATGTTTTTATTTACTTTTCACCAAATCTTTTCTTTTTCCTTCTTTGAAGATCTGTTGCAAACTCGCTTCATCCATGTAGATTTCAAAGCTATCTTTATATGGTTTTCCTAACTCCAGCCTTTTACTTCAAGCTCCATCAAACCATACCTAGAGCTATGTAAGTGACTGGGTTTGTTTTGTTTATTTCTATTTTCTGTAGATTATTCTGTCTTTTCCTTTTAACTAAGAGTAATCAAAGAGCAGACATCATAAAAGTGTATTTTAGCAGGACAAATCAGTGGGACTTTGTAGGGAACAGCAGAATAACTTTTAAATACAAGCTAGGATTCCTGGGATGAGAGATTGAGTCAGCTGGAAGTGGATTTCCACTGAGTTCTCCAGAAACTCACATGCAGTATCTATACTCTAGAAACTCATTGGATAAATTTATTTAAAATAACAGTGTGGTGGGATTTCAGTGGGTAACTCTGAAACTAAGGGCCTAGACATCTGCTTCTTAGTCCTGGCCCTGCTGTTAATTTTCTCTGTGACATTGGGGAAGATACTTCACTTCTCTGGGTTTCAAGTTTCTTAAGAAAAAAAAAAAATGGTACGATTAAAAATATTTTCAAACTTTGAATTGCAGGATGCCAAAATAGAAAGAGGCAATTTTATAAAAACTTTTATTTTACAAGTGAGGATACAGAGATGTGAAAAGGTGAAAAGATACACCAAATATCACAGAACTAGTAAGTGATAAGGCTATATATAAAACCCAGGTTTTTGGATTGAGAGTACAATGTTATATTTACAAGAGTCAATAAAGTCTTGTATCAGCCATGGGGTTCTGACAAAAGACACAAGGCACCCATGAGAAAGGCTGGATTAAAGGAGATATTGGAAAGAGATAGTTGACCAACTAAAAGTTTTGAATTTTTACCTTTGGTTTCCTGCTCTCTCTCTCTTTAATTTTAAACAATAATTACTTATGATCAGTGTGCTCAGAACATATACAGGTGATCTGGCCTATAATTGGCCAAAGAGCTAGCAACAAACCTGACGAGCAGCCATGGCAGACTCCAGGAGGCCGTGTTTCCTGAGCAGATTCTGTATATCAGCCAGACCTTTCCCATAATCCTCAGACTTAGCCTGCCATTCTACCTCCTCCAGCCAGTGCTTCAGGTCTTCTGCATTATTTTCAAATTGCAGTTGCTTGTTAGCTTCATATAACTGGGTCCCTAGGAAAAGATAGGAAGTATAAGACAGGTGTCATAACTGATCCTCATTACATGCTAAAACATGTTACATCAACTTAAGGAGCAATGTAATATTTTGACCCTCCAGTGGGAAAAAGTATAACTGTCTCCCATGTGATTATACAAGAACTTACCATAAATTTGTAGAATTCGGATGGTATTTGTTTTTGAAGATAGTAGTGTTCTCAAAACAAAGATAAACAATTTATTCATTTCTTGTTGAGGTATAGTGCTGCTATGTTAGATTTTAACTATCTTGGGTATTTTCATGTCACTTGTTACTCTCTATTGAGACCTCCTTTTCAAAGGGATTCAAACACAAACACTGCATTTTCTGAGAGAAGTATAAAACTTGGGGTTTGCTCAGTTTGAAATTTTGAAGTGTCTTTTCCTAAATATCTTTCTCAGAACTTTGCTAGGCCCCTCTCTTAGTGCCTGTCCTTCATCACAAACCATGCCCTACAATTTTCTCTTCCAGAGAATATCTTGATTATTCACATTGTTCTCAGCTAAATTCTTTATTCTATGATCTTATAGCAATTATTTGCGTTATTTCTGTGAAGCAATTACTATGATGTAGAGTAGCAGCAACTTCTTATTGTTATAATCAAGTTGAATATTTTTTTTTCCTAAACGAAAAATCAGGATGACATCTGAAAAAATCAGTATGATGTATCTTTTCTATAACCAGGGCAGAATCATGTCTATAGATGATGTTTATAACAAGGGGGATATTGACAGAGAAACTTCATTATTTGTGTTAATTATGACAATTGATTAATTTTCCAAAATAAGAGGTGAAGTTAACTTTAAGTAGAGGCTACTCAAGCAGACATGAGAATTTTCTAAGAGCTTACAACAAAGCCTGAACATTCTCAGATAGGTAAAAAAAAAGCAACAAGTCATCAAGCCCTATTCGTAAGAATAAAATATCATGGGAACATCATATGAGGTGCCAACAATATTTTAATGTCTAATTTTATACCCTGGGCCAGAAAACCTTGTTTCATCTATAGAACCAAAATATGTATAATCTAATTTAAGGACACTAGTTTTAGGTGCATAGCCAATACTGAATTCATGGTATCTGAATATTTATTCAAGAGGAAGAAAAAAGTGGAAAAAAAAGTGAAGAAAACAAAAGTAATTTCAGTTGAAAAGACCTACATACATGAAGAAAACATAAAATTGTGTTAATATATAGTGTGACAAATTTAGGTTAGATTTTTAAATTTCTTGACCAATAGAGGAAGACACAGGGAAGCAAATGAGTAGCATCCCTTCTTATAGAGGTCACTAGGTAAACTCAAGGTGGTAAAGATGAAGAAGGTGGGTTTCAGAATTTAGGAATTCGTTTTCAACAAAACTCTGCTTCTAACCTTTATGTGCTGTAGCCTCCAGCAATTCCGTCCAGAGTTTGGCAACTTCACTCAAACGAACATCCACACTTTCAGAGGCATAATGATTGCTCTCAATCATCTCCTGGCCAGTTTTCTGTAGGTTATTGAGCTGGATCTCGTTAGCTGCCAATTCTTCTTCAAAGACTTGCTGCTTTTGAACCTGGCTCTTCAAGTTCTGTGTATCCTGAGACAAAATGAAAACAATTAAAGAAAACCATTCCTTGAAGAATGAGAGGCAGACATTTTGAGGACAGGAATTTCTTTTCACTATAAATCTAACTGAACTAAGAAGAGGATATAAGGCAGCACTGTCCTAGTCCAAGTATAGAGCCAGAAGAGGCTTAGGAAACTGTGTGACCAATCCCTCCTCTATACAAATGACAGACATGGCTAATCAACCCCTGAATTTATTTCTATTGAGTCTGGATATAGTCTGAAGATCATTTTAAATATGACACCCCATGCAAGCATTTACAATCTATCAGAGCTGTCATGAAAGATGGAGATTATTTTCCATTCCTGTCCTAGTATATGAAACATCTATCCTTTTGTCGCATATACAGAAGATCTGTTTACCCTGCATACACTGGAACCATAACTCCTCAGGAGAACACAAGCACATAGTGCTGAGTTTCCCAGAATGAAAGGTACAGATTAGATGCTCAAAGTTCTATAAAAAACCGTAAGAACAAAAGCATCAGAGGTATACATTTAAGACTAAATGATATCTAGAAAGTAAATACTGTGAATAGATATTGGCCTAGAAATCAAGAGACTAATTCTAGCCCTGATTGTAAATGCAAAAATTTGTGAGTATATATGTGTGTGTGCATAATAGTTTATATTGTGAGTGAAAAATATGTGTTTACACAAGCAGAAGGTAAAGAAACCTATCTATAGCTCAGAGATAATTCAGAAATTTTTCAAAGTCATACAAACTAAGACAGGAGAGGGACAGAATTCAAGCCCAGTTTTTGCCTTCTCCAAAAAGAATTCATGCTTCTACCCCTTATGTTAAACTGCATTCTAAACATTGATTCTTGGCTAACCTTGGGCAACTCACTTCACAATTCAGATCCTTGGTTTCTTCATCTGTAAAATAAGGAGTTGTTCCTTTCCAGCTACAAAACCGTGTAAGTCTATATTATATCAAACCATTAGGTTACTTTTGAGTTCCGCGTAGCTTGAATGTACATTATGATTAGACACAACATTTTCCTACTATAAGTGTGCAGAGGGCAACAGAAAAGGGGATAAGCAGCTAAATAAGGAGAGTTCCTCCCTTCCTCCGTTCTGTTAAGGACCACTGGAAATTGTGCCAGAGAAAAGGGGTGATGGGTAACAGAGTGTAGGAAAACCGGAAACTAGATGTACAGTCTTGGAGGAGTCATTGCCCTTCTCTGAGACTCTGTCTCTCCACCTACAAAAAGAGGCTCACCAGCTGAACGCTATTGTCCTTTCAGTTCCAAGACTAATTCCATGAAATTCAGTCCCGATGAGTATGTCCAGGGTCTGCAGTTTGCAAATCCTGCCTACCTTGTAATCTTCATCATCTGCCAACTTTTTCTTCTTGTTGATCCAGTTCTTTAAGTCATCTGAGTCCTGATACAGTCGCTGCAGAAGCAATGAATCCTCCAGCAATCTGCGTCGAGTGGCAGCCCTTTCACGTAAAGCATTCTGTCGGGCCAACAGCTGCAAAAACCATAAACAAACTCACTGTCAGCAAAATCAAATATGGATACATGAGATTCACTGCCCACCAAGTTTAGCATGCTCTAACACTTTCCCTGATCCCGTGCATAAGCAGGCAGAAGCACATCTGGGACCTTGAACATACCCCATCCCGGATAGCAGCAATGTTCTCTGAATCATAATGGTCATTATCAATCAGTTTGGTTGCAGTCTTGTCTAAGGTCTGGAAAAAAAAAAAAAAAAAGAGTGGTTTTCCTTCAGTGGCCACTGAGTAAGTGGCCCCAGTTTGGCAAGCTGTTTAAAAAGGAAGCATGACAATGTCGGAAGTAGACAAGTTTCAGGGTCAGAAGATCTAGGTCCTACTTCTGATTTCTGTTATAAATTGTATTTCAAAATGTATTGTATCTCAGGCAGGTTAATTACCTTCTCTATGTCACAATTTTTCTTTTTTAAATCTAATTTACAGTAAATGAATCCTGATGTCACTACGAGGTGAATATCTGATCTAGTCTTAAATTTTTAAGAAGAAGCCTTATTGATATAGTCACGTCCAGTGCCACCAGTCTCTATCTACCTATCTATCTATCTGTCTATCTATTCATCCTTCCATCCATCATATATCATATATACTTTTATCTACATCTATATCTCTAGCTACATGGGGAATGGAGTCACAAATTATAGACATGAATTTTTACTCATATTCATTCGTGATTCCCAAAATTGCTAGGGCTCAGGATGGATTAATTGATTGGGAATAGGAAAGTGATCTAAAATAAACAATAGCAGTTTATAAACAGTAATTTATTTTACACGGTTAGCTTTTACCAGTGAAAATCAACTTAACAAGCATATGGACTGGGAATGACCATATTAAGCTCTGTATTGACTGAAGACTAACAGAGAGGACTTGGAATTTTGTTGTTAGTGTGGTTGTTGCTGCTGGTGGTGGTATACATGCATACGTACAAGTTTAAAGTCAGCACTGTCCTAGGGAACATACAGTAGATTGGACAAATAAAGTCTTCTTCACACTTCTCTGAGACTTGCTTATGTATTGACATAAGACATTTTCTGGGACATTGTACTTACAGTTCACAGGAAGACTATAGTTGCATTAAATAAGAAACATATAGATGAAGATATACAGGAAAAAGTAGATACTACTTAGATATCTAGATATTACTAAAGAAAACCAAATGGAGATATTATTGGAGGGGAATAAATATAAAAAGTAAATAATACATTCAAACTTTTAAGTTATGATTCTATGTCAGATATGGATCCAATAGTTTCTATTTATACTGCAGAAAAAAATAAGACAATCATGCACTTCATCAGAAAATATAAATGGCTCAAAATCATTAAAACTTTCTAAATATGTTTTGTGGAATAGAAATGTATTGATAAAAAATGGGTATGATTATTTTTCTGGATGTTTTCTCTTTAAAGAACAACCCTCATGTTATGTCTGACAGGTATGAGTGATTCTAAGGATTGGTATTTTATGAGATGATATATACAAACATAAGGCCAATACCCAAACCAGGGCCCATTGCTTACTGTGATCTTCTCCTCCTGGGCAGTAAAGGCTTCCTCAAAGTCATCATGCTTCTGAAGAAGGGCTTCAACACTGCCCAAGGAGTTTCCCAAGTCCTCATTTTCCAGGAAGGCCTATACAAGACAGAAAGATACATCCCAGCTGTACCTCACTGGTGAGAAACATTCCCTTTAGAATATCTCTGAGAAAGGAGTAAGGAAGGAGGTGAGGGGAATAGAGAGCAAGGTGGGAATTAGCACAAAGTAGGAGAGGAGATAGAGGCTAACATTTAGCAGCAGGAGCTTGAGTCCCTTCCCAATCTTCTCATACAACTTTATCACTTTTGTCTCTGTGTCTGAACCAACCAATCTAGGCACAATTCTGAGATCTCAAATACTCAAGAGGACCACTCACCTCCTCCAGGAAATCTCTCGTTAACCCTGCCTGACTCATTACGTTTTCTCTTGCTGAACTCTTAACAACAACACCTCATGTTCAGTAGAGCTTAAAGACTCTGTTTTGTATTTAGGTATTTTTCTGTGCATTTGTCCACGAGGGAACTTCAAGAGCCCCACAGAGAGGGCCAATCTTTTCTCCTCCTTGTGGCTCACCCTCCAGTTCCCAGGTGAACTGAAGTGGTTGTAAGGGTGTTGATAGTAGTAAGTAAGGAGAAGGAGAAATGGCTTCTGGACACTTTCTGAGCCCCTTTGTTACCTCTTGTCTACTCATCCAACTGTCCACTTGCTCACTGTCACGGTAGAAGAGGTGCAGTTCCAGGCACTGCTCATACTGCTGCCAACGCTTGTCCCACAGTTCCAGCAGAGCATCCCAATGGGAGGTAAGTGCTGCCATCTTTGGAAAGGAAGAGATAATGTGCCAGGAAGATATTAAATTAATTTATTTTATCCTATATTCACTGAGCATCTAATAAATGCAAGGCTTTTTGAAGGATACAAAAATGAATAGGAAATGGGCTTTTCTCTTAAGGCTGCAACATCTAAGTGAATCACTGTAGTATAGGAAAAACGGGATAAATACCATAACAGAGGTACACCACACTTAATATGTATAAATAAAGAAGAAAAGATTAATTCTGATTCGAAGAACCAGGGAGTAGAAGTATAGAAAGTATTGTATCAAACAAAGATTTGAAGGGCAGGGAGGTGTGGATCAGGATTGTAAGAGGACATAATACCCCAAGCAAGTAATTACTCCAAGTAATCATTAGATTATATTAAGTGCTCCAGAGGAAAGTGCAATATCTTAAAAAGGTAAACATTTAATGAAATTCAAGTTTATAGGGCACTTAAATGATCAGATTGAGAAGTTTGCATTCTATTCCAAAAGCAAATAAAAACCATCACGGTGAAAGTGACATTCTCAAACTCATAAAAGCCTCTGTTTCTGCCCAAGCATCTGCCCAAGAAATTCCAGCTTATTAAACAGGTGCTGTGTTAACTCCATTAAAAAGACAGTAACAATTCTCAGAATCCCAGGATAATAGGTAAGTTTTCAAGGATTTAGGGTCCCACTATTCCTTTGGCAGGAAATAGTTAAAAATAAAAATCCGTATTATAATTTTCCCATAGAGTTCTTGATGAACTGAAAATACGGTCATCTCAACCTTCATCATATAGCACTGGGGGCTGTGCTTGGAATCTAATGATATGCAAAGAGCCTGCAAATCTTATTTCAGTTGTCATCCCAAGGAGTTCCTGTGACTCTGTGACTGGAGTAAAATGTCTCAGGGATCAAGAGGTTTAGCTGAGCCCTTGGGATCTAGGAGGTTAGGATGATGGCAAACCTGAATCTTCATTCAGTGGAATTCTGAGTGTTTAAAGCTTTCCTGTTGCTTAATGGAGACTTGAGAAACACAGATATAGGAAAATCAGTTTGATTTGAGGTTGTATAGAGGAGAGAAGAAAGGGAGCCATGTGCCAGGAACCATACTAGGTACCTTAGGGAACCCAAAGATGAATAAGGTGTAGCCCTCAAAGAATTCACAATCTAGAGATGAGCATTGGAAAGTGATAAAACAGAGCACATGTGACAAGGCAAGATGGTATGGAGGTTTCAAATTAGGTAGAAGGTAGGTGATGAAATTAGTTAGGTTGATGAAGTAATGTCTCAGAGGTGAGGAAGCACACATCAAGTCCTGAGAACTTCAAATGCCTCAAATTAGCTAAAGCAACATATGAAGGAAGCAGGGTGATATTTGGGCCCATATTAAGATGTTTATACATCTCCTGTCCTCTTTCAGAGATTGTCATATTAGTATGGGATTAAGTGAAGGCTTAATATGTATCAAAATTTCACAAATTCTGTTAAACTAGATTACCTTATCCATGACTTCGTCAGATGCTTCATGATTGGCATCCAGCAGGGCTCGACCAGTCTCATTAGCAGATTGAAATCGGTCATCATAAGAGTCAATCTCATTCTGTGGTCACGAGACAAAATGTTTTAAACTGCAGCAAGAAACCTTCTGGCATTGTTGGAAACCGCCCTCTTCCTCCTACTAGGGAGGCCTTTCCTCTCTACCTTATGCTGCTGATGCCTGTCCAGTAGGGCTTCCCCACCAGTCACATCTGTGGGCAGCTCATCAGCATTGATCAAAGCAGTCTTCTCCTTCATCCAGCCTGAGAGCTCATCATAGTCAGATAAGAACCTCTGGTACCTGAGGGAAAGGTAAGGGAAAAGACAGGAAGGAAGAACCAGATACAAATGGACTTTGAACAAAGAGTCAGGGTTGGGTTGGGCTAAGATGTACAACATGCGCCTTGCCCTAATCCTACACCTCCAATTCCTCTGATGTACTTCCTATTCCTTTAGCAGTGCAGGTTGTAAATCCTTCACTCCAGGTTATGTATTCCTAGGGCAGATGTGTCACTGTGTGATGAAGCACTTGGACGTGACATCTCCAACATCACAAAGTCACATCCCAGATGCACTTGAAGTAGAATAAAGTACTCACAAGGAGGCCAATAAATAAGGACATAACATAACCAACAGGAAGCCTAAGGGACGACTAGAGTTAGGGTTAGGAGCCCTCATGTATTTTAGTTCACCCTTCACCATACCAGTAAAAACAAAAACTACAAAAAAAAAAGATTACCTATTCAAAGAAATCAAAAGCTCACCAGTTCATTTTAAATCATATCAATAAGATAAACACTATTTCCTCGTGATTTAATAACTAATCATAAAAATTAACTACTGAAATGATGTCCAGGTGTTTTGTAAGCTGACCTACATTCAGGAAATAATTCTAGATTTATTTTGTGTTCTTCAGCTTGCAAATTAATTCCAGTTCCTTAGCTAGGGCCAGGATTTTGACATGTTTCTTCAGCTAATTTTTCAGCTCCATGGACCACTTCATAGCTTCTTACAAATGTACAAACAGAGGAAAACAGGAAGGGTACAGGTGAAAGGAGGTGTCACGCTGAGGATTATATCAGCCTGCAAAGGACTTCTCCTGGCAAATTAAAATTTCTTTTGCCTCTACTGAGCAAGCAGGAGGGTTGGGTCACTCATTATTTTACTCCTTTCACTCTTTTATTTCTGCTTTTGATGTTATACTTTGACCTAGAGATAGGTAAAACAATAGAGAAGAAGGATTTCTCACCTATAAGAAGCCTGCAGCTTTTCATATCTGCTGGTAGCCAAGGTGCGAATGTGTCCCCAGTTGGAGACCAGATCCTCTTTCATCTGCTGGATCTGCGCTGCATCTGAAGGATGGGAAATCTTCAACTTGTCTGCTTTGGCACATAACTCCTTCACCTTTGGGATGAAAAAGAAACCTAGTATGTGAAGGTGGGTCAACTGTATGGTGATGGATGGCAACTTTGTAGTATATACGGATGTCTAATTATAATGCTGTACATCTGAAACTTATATAATTTAAAAAAAGAAAAAAGAAAAAGAAACACAGTGGGAAATCCAAGCATTCTGGTCCTCTTGGCAAAGTTTTATGGGAAGAATGTAACATAATAATCATAAGAATTAGAATAATTTATTAGTGCTTTTATATTGATATATTTATATTAATATACTCATGTAACTATATTAACAATAATAATTTACTGATTACTTTTTGTCTCTCATTGTGCTAAGCACTTCATATGCATTTTCTTGTTTTATAGTCTTCCTTTAATAATACTGTGAGGCAAAACTATTCTTGTTCCCCTTGTATGTGAAAACTGTGAGGTTGAGTATTTTATTTGCCCAAGGTCATTGAGCTAGTCAGTGTCAGAAGCAATGTTTAGACATACATCTGTCCTTCATTACCCTCTATACTAACTCCATAAATATTATTGTGGGAATCAGAAAGACATTTCTGCCAAGGAAAATTTCTGCCAAGAAAATTTCAGTAATGCCAGGCCGTTTTGAGCACAATTCTTGAAGAGCAGGCTTACTAGGGCAAATTCCACATGTTACCATTAGACCTTCTACTATACCCAACTGTAATTAGGTGTTGTCTAGGACTTGAGATTTCATTATCATTATTCATTAAATCATGGTATTTTATCATCCATAATTAGAAAAAAAAAAAAAAGACCAAAGAGGAAAAATGAGGAAGAACAAAAGAAGTAGAATGGTGAAATCATTTTCAGAAACTGGACCCAGGGACAGAGCTATGATTAAAGCATAGCAAGTAGGGATCTTCCTGTGGGCTGACTCCACTGTAGAAGCTCAGGCATAATTAGTTTAAGTTATGGTTAAGTTGTGACGGGAAGAAGTAAGAATGGGAATCATTCAAGAAAACAGGCTTGCTCCAATTTCTAGTGTGTTTATACCTACTGTAGGTATAGGAACTGGGGTTTTCCAGTTTCCAGAAGAAAACCCAAAGGTGGGTTTAGTAATTTTTTTTTTTTTAACATCTTTATTGGAGTATAATTGCTTTACAATGATGTGTTAGTTTCTGCTTTATAACAAAGTGAATCAGCTATACATATACATATATCTCCATATCTTCTCCCTCTTGCATCTCCTTATCCCACCACTCTAGGTGGTCACACAGCACTGAGCAGATCTCCCTGTGCTATGCAGCTGCTTCCCACTAGCTGTCTATTTTACATTCGGTAGTATATATAAGTCCATAACACTCTCTCACTTTGTCTCAGCTTATCCTTCCCCCTCCCTGTGTCCTCAAGTCCATTCTCTACATCTGCATCTTTATTCTGTCCTGCCCCTAGGTTCTTCAGAACCATTTTTTGTTGTTGTTATTGTTTTTTTAGATTATATATATATGTGTTAGCATACGGTATTTGTTTTTCTCTTTCTGACTTACTTCACTCTGTATGACAGACTCTAGGTCCATCCACCTCACTACAGATAACTCAATTTCATTTCTTTTTATGGCTGAGTAATATTCCATTGTATATATGTGCCACATCTTCTTTATCCATTCACCTGTCAATGGACACTTAGGTTGCTTCCATGTCCTGGCTATTGTAAATAGTGCTACAATGAACATTGTGGTACACGACTCTTTTTGAATTATGGTTTCCTCAGGGTATATGCCCAGTAGTGGGATTGCTGGGTTGTATGGTAGTTCTATTTTCAGTTTTTTAAGGAACCTCCATACTGGTCTCCATAGTGGCTGTATCAACTTACATTCCCACCAACAGTGCAAGAGGGTTCCCTTTTCTCCACACCCTCTCTAGCATTTATTGTTTGTAGACTATTTGATGTTGGCCATTCTGACTGGTGTGAGGTGATACCTCATTGTAGTTTTGATTTGCATTTCTCTAATGATTAGTGATGGTGAGCATTCTTTCATGTGTTTGTTGGCCATCTGTATATCTTCTTTGGAGAAATGTCTATTTAGGTCTTCTGCCCACTTTTGGATTGGGTTGTTTGTTTTTTTGTTATTCAGCTGCATGAGCTAGTAATGTGTTTTAACTGTCTGAGTTTATTATAAAAGGGGAAGAAGAAGCTTACTCCTTTTTTGACTGAGTGAAGGACAAAAAGAAACAAGGTTCAGTTCCAACAGGAGAAAGCGTAATTAGATAAAAGAAAAGACTCTCTGGCCATAGGATACTGAGTGAGATTAGGAAACCATTCCTGAAGCTATCTATTTTGGTTTAAATTATGAAATATATTACAAAAACATAAGCATATATAAAACATATATGTATATTTAAATAAAAATAATTAAATAAAATAAGAGATATCCAAGATTCATGTAAAAGTTATAAATTAGAATAAGGAGGTATATTCAAGTGGCACAAAATATCTCCTTCATTGAAATAGTGAATTTACTGTGTCCTATGGAGACGAGATGAACACCAAATGCCTCTTCTAGCTCAAGGGATTAGCCATTCCTCCAACAGGCTTACCTTGTCATTCATGACTGCAAGGTTCCTCTCAAGTGTCTTGTGACTGTGAAACAGTGCCTCAGAGCTCACAAGGTCTTTGCCATAGTCCTCAGAGGTGACTTGAGGCTCCTTCTCCTTAATCCACTGGATGGCTTCAGTCACATCCCTGTCAGACATCTCCATGAGCTCCAGCAAAGGAAGAAGGCAGGCATTCCAGGGTAAACAGCACACAGCAAGGACCAGTCTAGCTCACTCAGTCAGAAATTACCCTATCTTCCCCCACACTAGCAAAAAAGTAGTGTAAAGTGTTCTTGCTTTTAATGGTTTCCATTGAGAGTTAGAGACTTGGGCATCCTGACAATTGAGCCTCCGGATATACTTCCTATACCTGGGTCAGCTCTTCACGAATGTCCTTCTTCCCAACTTCACCCTCCATTCCCTTCCAGTTCTTAATCTGCTTTTCTTGCCTCTGCAGAGCTTCCATCACTAATTTACCAGTGCTATTTGTATTGCTTTAAGCTCCATTAGACACATACTTGGCTATAGAGTGGGTCACAATTTTCTTAACTACTCTCTCCCTTGTTGTCTTAAAGGCAAGCACATGAGTTTCTTTTTTTAGAGGTATTGGCCACTAATTGCTAACAGTAGACAGAGGCTAACACAAATAACAAACATGGTGCTATTGCAGTTTCCTACAGTTCATTGGTGAGATTCCTACCTTCTGAATCGCTGGAGGTCTGCAGAACTGGACAGCATTTTCTGTCGTTGGAGAGCCAGACCATGGAGCCGCTCCCAGGCTGCATTCACTTCCTCCTGCTTTGACTGAATCAAGGGCAGCTCAGGATGCTTTTCCTGTGGGAGAAAGTCAATGCTGGACTAATGCAAAAAATCATTTAAACACTTCTTATTTCACATTGGTCCATACTTTGTCAGAAGTGGAGGATGGCCATTTAGCCAGATATTACACTTCACCTTAGCCCTGCTCCCTAACTCTTACTTGATCCACATCACCAAAATCTAGAAAACCAAACCGCCAGATATTGTATCTTTTCCCCACAGCTCCAGACTAGCCTACTAACACAGGTTGTCCAACCTCATTATTTTCAGAACTCCATCATGTTGATGATGTCTGCTAACTCCCCTCAAGATCCTGGAAACCAAGGAAAAGAAGAGAAAATTCCCTTTGTGAAATCTGACTTAATTTTTCAAAACCCTAATACTGTGTGTCTTGGTTCTTTTGGGGTCCTGATACCTTTGAGAATCTAATGAGAGCTATTTCCCTCTTTGCAGAATTATACAGACATGCAGATAAACTTAATTTTGCAGAAAACTTCACACATTTTTGCAAACTAACTGAAGCAATGAGATTTATGAATACTAGATTAAACTAGCAGCATCAGCCCATTTTGATACTTGACAATTTTGAGTAGTTCCCAAATGCCCAAGTCTCCCTACTCCTCCTATCCCCGTTTATTCCCATTTCCATTTCTATTTTGAAGCCTCATCGGATTGAATTTTCTGCTTCTCCTTCCTTGCTTATAAATAGAAATGATATTCTACGAGCCCCAGCACTTAGGCATCAAGAGGCCTTTCAGCTTCTGTTCTTACCTTCTTGGAACACATAAAAAAGCATGATCTACTGAAAGATGAGAGAGCATATGGAGAAAACCTTCATTTTCCTTGCTAAATCTCCAGACATGGGAGCAAGGCCATTTTAGACCCTCTACCCCAACTGACTAATTGTATAACTGCAGTTACTTAAGAATACCAGGTGAGATCAGCAGAATAACCCAGCTGAGCAGCTGAGTCACTGAATCATGAATCAGTGAATCTGATTCACTGAAAAAAATAGGTTGTTTGTGGTAGTTTGGTAGATAGTAATAGCTAACTTAAAAATCTCCACAATAAGAAAAAGGTGATAGAGGGAGAAAATTTGGGGACTGTTGGAAACGTGGCCTGGAAAAAAATTGAGAAATATGTTATTTTCCCCTACTCCAGTACCCATTCATCCTAAAATCTTGGTTCTATTAACACAGAAACATCATTCCCATTATAAAGTTGCAGTGATAATGAAACCTTAAATGGAAAAGCATGATAGCCAACTGTTAGAATTTCTAATTCCTTCATGTACATATAAAATCAGACTGACTTCCCAGTTCTCACATATGTTAGGATTATTGATTCACACACTGAGTTTTTAGATGCCCAGAAATTAAAAACTTATTTAAGCACTTAAGAAAATGAAGGTAAATCTGCCTCCTTTTCCCTTCCCCCCAAAACACAAAAAAATTAGTTTAATGATATCATATATATTATGATAGCCCACCATTATTTTATATTCTTTGCCACTTTATTCTGGTTCCTCTTCATGAAGAAAGAGTGCTTCATAAATTTGAGAAATCAATGTACTGCATGGTGCAGGAGTAACCCCATTGTGGATTGAATTCCTTTATGTAAACACATATACACTCACTCACTCACATCTCCATTTCCGTGGACTGGCAAGGGATAAATTCAGAAAGGAAAGGAAACTGCTCCGGGCATGTTGCTCCAGGGACAGGCATACCTCTGCTTTCTCACAATGTCCTATATCTTTCATGTCCCATCTACTAATGGCCAGAGAGTCTTCTTGAAGATTAAACCCTTTCCCTGGCTTGGCTCTCTTGTTCCCCACCTCACCTCAGCACACTCATTGGCATATTGGTTCACTCCATTCACTCTCTCCTTTCGAACTGCCAGATCCGCTTGGAAATCTTCAAACTTCTTATGCAGAACCTCTGTGCGCTCCCAGTCCTCACCCAGCTCCACTGATGTCACTATAGCCTCCTGTAGACAGAGAAAACTCCGTTAAGTCACCCATAAACATTTAGGAATTCCTGCAGGTCAAATGCCCAAAATCCTTGCTCACATTCCCAGGATAACTCAGAAGTAGATACTGGTGGAACTTGGGAGAACCCTTCAGGAAAGAGCCAGAAGCAGCAGTGTATTTCCTGAGGTGGCATTCTGGCCCAGGGAACAGTGGTCTTTGGGGTAATTCTTTGGAGAGACCAGAAACATTGTTGGCAAAAGCCCCTGGGAACAGCCTTTTGTGTTTTGGAACATGAAAAATAAATTCATCCTGGTTCTACTCAATTCAACATATTGAGCATTTACAAAAGTATTGTGCTATGCACTTGCTTGTGTAAATGTTCAGTCCTAACTATAGGATTATTCTTTAAGTATGTAGAAAATAAAAACCTCCCTAGTTATAGGTACTGAGAGACAAAGAATTAGGGAAAGAACTGCAATGCTCTAAGCTGGACACAGAGTAAGAGCGAAAATCTAAGAGTGAAGGCTCATGGAAAGTAGAATGGGGACAATCCTAGATCATCTTTCAATGCAGTTTTTGTGTAAGTCTTGCCTTCTTCATATTCAGATGCATACATTTAGACTTATCCCCCTACAATGTTAACTACCTCCAGAATACCCCTAAATCTTTGCCAATATTCCTCTTTCTTCCAAGGAACTAAGCCCAGGAAGAGACATCCTGACTTCTTTATGAAAGGTCTGCATTAAATGGCTATGGGATGTCCGGGGCAGATGGATGGGAAGTCCTATATGTATACTGTTTGGACCTATACCTTGTCTCCAATCCACTCCAAGATGTCAGCACACTCCTGTAAGTACTGCTGAAGCTGCAGGGCTCGCAGCAGCAGGGTGCCCTTCTCTTGAGTCAGCTCCAGCAGCAGGTCCCACAGGTGGCTGAGTTCCTCCAGAAGGACCTATGGGGAAAGTAAAACAACTCAGGCACAGTACCTGCTGTGGAGCAGCAGGTATAGACTCATAAACCTGTGCAGAGAGGGACCTGGATAAAAATCCCTCCTCCCCTTCACTTGGACATTAATTGAGCAAAAGATATTTAAAGGAGGAAATAGGACATGTATGTGAATAGCAATTAAACCATATGATCTTCCATAATAGAAAAAACTTAAAAATGTTTTGGGGTTTTAGAGGATGAAGTGATTACAGACAATAAGACAGGATAGAATAAGAATTCATGAAAGAGTGCTCATTTGAATTGGACCTTGAGGGATAGGTAGAATTTTGATAGGTAGACAACGGGCAGAGGGTGTTCAAAGTACCGAAAAAGGCATAGAAAAAACTTAGCATGGACTGTTTGTCAGAAAGGATAAGAGTTACAACGTTTTTCTGACTTATAAAGGAAATAGTGGTACCAAAGCAATGAGAATTTGGGAGTATATAGTTGAGGGCCCTAACGCCAAGTTAGCTTAGAAGACCAGATTTTACATATACTGTAAAATTGAAGGTGTCATATATGTTATGCCTTCAAGATTCTTGTATCTTTCAACTACTTCATGGCCCTAAGGTAACATGTAACATGTAAACCGCATTCATCTCTGCATCCTGCCGTGGTACAGACTGATATAGCCCCAGTGATTCTGATAGATGTGAAGATGTTTCAAACATTTCTCAAATGTTTTAATTAATGTAAGGGATTGGTTTTTGTATAAATTATACAAAATGATTTCTATTTTATGAAAATAAATAAAATTTGAGATTTTCTTGTTACAGAGTCTTCTTTCTAATAAGGTTTATTGTGGTTAATGTCTGTATCGCCTGACCATGTTTTGTTGACAGCAAAGCAAGCTAGAATTTGTATGCTAAATATGGAACTACAGCCCTAATTTTTAAATATAAAACAAATTTGTTTTGAATTTTTTTTTAATATTTAAACAGTAAAATAAATCACTTATACAAAAAAGAACCTGAATTGACTGTATCAACACAAACTTGTTGGAAGAGTATATGAATTAAGTTAGAAAAAAAGCTGATACATTAATAATGGGTTCCATAGTGGTGGTGATCTTCAGTCTTCAGGGTTTAGGGAAGACAAGGGATTTTAGGAGGTTTTTTTTCCCCAAAATGAACAAATGAGAGGGTATGGAGGACTACAATAGTAGTCATAGTATATGGGCTGTGAAGAGAAAGAGGCATCATAGACAAAGGGAGAAAGATTTCGGAGAAGATTCAAAGAAAGAGCATCCCTTGTTTAGAGAGTTTAAGGGACAAGGACCCTGAGGTTAGAAGAACTAAGTAGAAAGGACATTTCAGAAAACCAATTCATCTGGGTTGAAGTGGGTTTGATCTTGAGCCACCTATACTGTGGTGGCATAAGCAGGAATGTCATGCTATTTGATGACAGCTTTGTATCATAGCTCTTCTCCCCACTCCAAGGAACACTAGGACATCCCATCATTTTTCCTGCCCCAACCCAAGTAAAAGATATAAGGCAGTACCATGGTTCCAAGCCAGTTATATCAAGGTTTATACCTGTTGTAATCAATTAAAACTCTGATAACATAATCAACATAATAACTTAATTATAAACATCTCTCACAGAGCCCTGCCATAAATTTACCTTGGTGTCCTCATGGGCAAAATGCCCCTCAGGAAATCGAACTTTCCTGGTTTCTTCCAGCTCAGGAATGACCCTTGATTTTGCTTGCACCTCTGCTTCAAAGGATTCATGCTTCTGATATTTCCCCTGAAGATTAGAAATCAGAGTTTATGGCTAATGCAGCCTGGTCTCCCTGGAAGGGAGGTTCTTTTATTCCTCTTCTTTCTTGCAGTCAGAACTACTTGTTTCCCAACCTAGATTAAGTGATAACCTATGACCATATCTGGAGGAGTCCTATCCTAAAAGAAGTGGTGGTGGCACCACTGCACTTAGGTTTTCAAAGGGTCCAAGGCTCAATGTCCAGGACCATAGAGGAAGTTTTTTTCCAGTCCCCACTGCCTTCGAGGAATTTCCAGTAAATATTATTTTAAATTCTCAATTGCCTTCTGTGGAAATGAAATAATGTAACACAGAGTTTTTCCTCTTCAGAAAAGAGGAACTAAATGTTACTGAAAGTAGTGAAGAATGAGGAAGATGACCATGGCAGCAATGGCTTTTTTCTTTAATTGAGAGGTTTTTGCATGCCAGATTATGCTTTTGCTGTCATATATAAATTGATCCATTTAGTAGATAACACTTTGTTCTTGTTCCAGGTGCTTCCTCTCCAATATCCATTGCATATTTTAGGCATGCAAGCCTTTCTTCTGATCCTGACTGTGCCTCTTTCTATAACATTGTACAAGTAGGAATGGGAGCTTCCACCAAAGCTCTCCACCTGACACCTCTCATTTGAACTTAACAAGAGGCATGAATAGTCATTTGGGAAAAACCCTGGTTAAATCATATCTTTCTGAGGAGAGCGAAGAGCAGTTGTTTCAGAAACATTGATGTCTCTTCACCTCAATTACATCCTTAATGTCACAAAATATTGAAATCACATAGTGTGTCATAAATTCTTTGAATTCTCAGTGTTTGGCCCATGGGTTAACTTCAGAATGAGTTTATAAAGTATTATCTAGAATGAGTTCCCTTTGTAAATAAGACATTGAGGCTTAAGGAGTTGAAGACGTGCTATTTAAAGACAGAATTACAGTCCCCAAAGTCTAATCTTTCTGTTACATCATCCCTCTACAGTTTACCAGATGTACACCTACATTATGAAAATGTTTCCCTCCCTAGAGATCTTAGAGTCTACTCTGGGGAAGTCAATGAAACTAAATGACCTGTATGTTAGTTGGGTCTTCATAGCTTTTATCGCCTGCAATCTTGATTTTCTCCAAGATCCATTTCTCGAGGTCATCTGCATCTCGTATGAAAACCTGGTAGTGATAGGAATCTTCAAGCTTCTGACCCCTCTCAGCAACCAGTTGCTTGAACCTCTGGTACCAGTTCAACACCTCCTGACGCCTCTCCTGGATCTCTTCTGCTGTTTCCAGCACCTTTGGTCCACCACTCTCCATAGCCTGCAAGTTAAAAAGCTTCTACCTATTGCTGGTTCTCAGATCTCTAGTATACTGTCCTTTTATATGTCTCAAGGCATTTACTCATATTGGACTTATGTTCAGATATCTTTAAGCCTATAAAAGCCTGTTTTTAGAAAGACTGTAGTACATTTATATAATTTTAACCATAAACAGCTACAACTTATGCTAATAATTCTTGATCATTCAGAAAACTTTTCCAACTTTTCACATAAGTGTGTGCTAACATTAATAAATTTAATAAACTTAATAAAGTTCCATAAATGCTTATTATTGGACTAATAATCGAAGACAAGTTTAAATTAGCAAAATCACAGAGTTTCAGATTGATAAAAAAGAAATATAATTTTATTGCTTTCAAAGGCTGAAAAGGTGTTAACATGTACTGATAAGGATGAACTTAATTTAATGAATAAATAAAAATGGCTTGCAATTAACTTGATGAATGATATATCCCAAAGTTTGAAAAGATTGAATTCTTCTTACATAAAAATATAACTAATATATTGTTTACCCTTTTTATTTGTTTTATTTATAAACACTACAAATCAAAAGTTTGGCACATTTGCAACCTAATTATCACAAATTTCAAATTATTAGCATCTCAGTAATTGACTTTTGCTATATAAGACATTATATTACTATCAAACAACATAAAATATTATTTTCCTATAGTGGAATCCAACCTATTTGTGACAACATTCAGCAAAATCTCTATAGGGTCCACCTTCATTCTTCTGGATATAAGCACAGTTTTCCTAGCTTACCACAATTAAAACATTCAATATAAAGCTTAAATTTTTGTCTCCTTCTGCTATACATAATTGCTATTCTGTGGATGGCCTTTACAAGTTTGGCTATAGAATTAAATCCGTCTATGGAGACTCAAACCTTTACTGTGTGTTACTTTGCTCCAAGTTACTAGGTTGTTCTCCATGTGAACCCATGTAAACAGGTCATTGCTAGATTTTGGTGCTGCATAGTCAAAAGCTCAAGGTCATTGTTTAAAGTGAGACATTCATAAAAAGAGTTAAAATTAAACTTCTTTACTTCTTAAGAATCAAGAAACAATTCTTGCTGATCCTGTCAAAGATAGTACAGAAAAGTCAAAGGAGACAGCTTTCCTAATTATATTGGTGACAAATTGTACTGTAAAGAATTCTGTACTCACGGTTTCCTTTGGAAAGTGTTACGCTTTTCCTAAAGGTCAAGAACCTGTCAAAATAAAATGTATCCAAAAGACAGAGAGAGAGAGAGAGACAAAGAGAGAGAAAGAGAAACAATTCACATGTAGTTGTCTAGACTAATTCAGATAGAGATGAGAGAAACGTTACATATGTGGCAAGACAAAGAAAAAAAATAACCCTTTACTTGGGCCAGAATCCCGCCAGCTACAATCTACATTATCTTCAGGAGACAGATTCAGCTGAGGTAGCTGCTAACTTTCACAGATGCTGGGTGACTCAGCGGCTTGCAGGACTATGGTTTTCAAAGTTTCTCAACAGGACTTTATAAAAAATGAAAGCAAAATTTTTAGATGAAAAATTAGGAAAAAAACTCAGTTATAGATGTAAGATAGAGGCAGTGTTAAGATGGCGTTTTGTTTCTTTGATTAGTTTTAGATTTTATATCTGACAATTGTAAATCAGGAAGGAATTCTGGGATGCCCATTCTTCACACTCTGTGCAGAATTACAAGAACTCAGGGCATACATATGTTCTTGTTCTAACCTATCTCTAGGAAATGCAAATCAACGACTCCGTCAAAACCCAACTACAAATTTTTAGCAGACTTTAAGCAACAAGACATCCTAATTCTTGCTGTAGAGCCTTTGTCAAAATAGAAAGAAAATTTTATTCTTTGCCTTGCAGATTGGGTTTTTAAAAGTCTGATTTAACGTTACCCTTAATCATTTAAATAAAAAGAACAAAAGAAGTAAGATATATGTTTTTTTATTTGTATTTTGTGAAACAAAAATTAGGATACTTCATTTGACAAACTAAAGAAGTCATAAAATATTTGAAAATTGGACAGAGTTCTAAACTGTAGGATAAAAGTCATCCTAATTTATGTATTATTTTTAATGGAGAGAAAAGAAACAGAAATTCTTCTCCAAACATATAGTTCTTTTAGGCAACTTTACAAAAATGAAACAAACAAACCAAAAGAAAACAGTGGGATGGTTTCAGACCCTCCTAAAAAACAGTGGGTCTATCCATGCCAAACTTCATTCCAATATAAATCCAATTTGAATAATCTAGCTTTCATGGTCTACTAGGGTAGATCAAGGTTCTACATTTCTAGTTTCCTTTCTTCCTGGATCATCTCACCCAATGAAATTGAGAGAGCTTTAAATTTTCTTCTTGAAAGTATAATATTTACTTTTGCACATAGTTTCTTTATATTAAAATCAAATTTGGGTGCTAAAGGCATGAACACAAATCTTAGAGAATACATTATATCACATGAACCAGGGAAACTCTGACTGGAATTGGTTAGGGAGGAAATATATTTTTAATCTTTATCCAAGAGATAAGAATCAATTCGAATCTACCGTGTCTTAATTTATATATTGACATGATTAATTTACATTAATTTCTACTCTTCAGAAGATTCTGTGAAGCAGATATTATCAACCTCATTTTTATATGAGAAAACAAAAGTAGTCTCTGAGAGGTAGTCTCATGCCATGGTTGTTTGGTTTGTAAGTATTTAAACAAAGGATAAAATCCATGTGAGTGTGACCATCATGCCACTCATCTGTTTTAGTCAATCTTCTCTTAGTCCCCCAATATTTCTGGTTGACTTATTCCACGATCTTCTCACCAAGAGTGTCAACCATGTGATAGCATTGTAACCAAAGAAATATTAGGACCCAATTAGCAGGATTGGTCATCATGAAATAGAATAAAAGTGGACCAGAACAATAGTCATTAGAGCAGGTATCAATGTGAAAGTGCACAGGAGACAAGGAAGAGAATTTATACATCAAGACAGAAGTGTTCTTTGAGTTTTCAGTTGTCGCACCCAGGAGAGATTCATGCTAATAGTTTCTGTGCCAACACCCTGGCTGCCACTCTGGCTGCTGCTGACTTTAAATTCAGTCCCACCCTATCTTCTCACTCCCTTTAGATTGACAGAGTTTCTTCAGTCTCTGAGCATATTTACCATTATTAGTACAAGTATCAGGGTGTCTCCTTGGGATTGATGGAAGGGCATGATGGAAAACTCTTAAACCCTGGTAGCTTAACACTTGGACCTCTGACCTTCTTGCCACTATTATAGTTTTCCAAGAATGCTTATTGGCTCTCAGGACATGGAGGCCTTGAGTACAGGTGACACAGGTAAAGAATGTATGAGAGACACTGTAGATGTTTAGAATCATGTATAATCTTTAAAATTGCATGTAGCCATGTATATAAATGAGTGCTAAGAGGTTACAGGGAAAGCGTGAGTTGATCACAGACAGCTTCATTAAAGAGAAGTCTTATATTCAGTTTTACAGGGTGGGAGTAATTTGGAGAGCTGTTTTATTTGATCATGGTTATCAGCTCTGGGCAGAACTGTACTTTGCACACTAGTTTTATCAGCACTGCCCAGCTTGCCTGAGTCTCTTCTCAGTTATCAGATCTTCTTTTCCTGGACTCAGAAACTCCAAGAGATGCTTTATATCCCCAAATTCTAAAGTCTCTCCAATTTGCAACACTAAAATTCATACGCTTACTGTGGATATTTTGGAGTTCAACTTTCTCGGCCCATTTACCAACAAGGAAAAATATGTTAACTTTAACGTAAAACTAAGTTTTCCCATGGAATAGAAGTCATCATTATTTTATTTTTAAAATTTTATTTTTGTTTCTCTAGTTAGTTCTCATTTTAAAAGGTCTCAAATAGTTGTCTCCTAAATGGGTTAAAATATTAAATATTGTCATTCAAAAAAATAGAAAGACCTTTTTGCAGTGAACTGTATCCACTTTAACTCTTATCTCTTCGGGTCCTCTAAAGTTATTTGTCCCTTAACTCTATAAGGAAAATTACATAATTAAAGTTTACAATCCTATAATAAAAAATAAAACTCTTTTTTTCCCTTACCATTATCTTCTCTCACTCTCCCTTACTTATTTTATTATTTTTCTGTTTTATTTATTTGGTATTATTATTCAATGCGAATAAGAAAAAACAAAACCCATGATGTCTCCTTTAACAACAAACTATGTAATTATAATTGAAAAAGACCTTGGGATAATGGAAAGTGCACTGGACTTGAAACTGAAACCATCTAATCTGAAGACTCAATTCTACCATTTTATAATCAGATGAATATTGGAAATTTGCTTAAATTTTATTAAGTATATAATGGGAATCGTAATGACAAGGCTACTTATTCCAGATAATTTTTATATGACTTAATTTAGATGGTTGATTAAAAAGCACTTTATTTAAATATACACAAAAAAGAATTTTTATTGTTATGAATAATGCCAAGCACATATATTTCATTTACTTCAAGTCATATATTTTGTTCTGAATCAGAAATCTGAAGTGCTTATCATTTAAAGAATGATTTGCAATGTATCATTAGAAAATCTTATATAAAATTGCTGAATGTTTCCATCCAGTGATAATTATCTCTGAGTACAGCAACCCTTAAGGAAACCATATAGGCCTAAATCTTTACAAACTTTATAAAAATGGCATTTTTGGTGACATGGTCCTACTCAGGGAAGAAAGAGCACAACTAAAAAAAATATTTCTTATTAGAATAAAGAAAAGTAGAAGCCAGGACTAAACATTATTTCCTTTATAACCATGACTAAACTATGAAGTTTAATTCTTATATTTAAGGGTTTAGATTCCCAAGATATCAATAAAATCTTATTAAACATGTAAATAAAGGCCAGTCATTGAAATTTAAGTGGATTATCTGTGACATTGCTTCATTTCACTATTAAAAATTACTCTAAGTGTAAATACACTATGTATCTTATCTTTATTCATTATCGCTGGCTCCCCTGTCATCCTCTGTTGAATGTGTGAATAGCCTTAGTTTTGTATAACATAACTTTTTTATAAATTATAATTTTGTCAGGAGACAAAGAATACCTCTGTTTATTTACTCTTTTAGTGAACCATTACTGAGCATTTCTCTGGGCAAAGAATTCTAACAGGCATGGGGAATATAGAGATGACCAAAATAAGATACCTACTTTTAAAGAGTTCACAAACTAGAGCGCTCACAGAAGACATGTAAACCATGACACAGGATAGAATAAAAATCATACTAAGTTGAAGCTCAAGAAATGTGTTACAGAAACACAAAACAAAGACTGTTTCTTTCTTGTTTCAGCTAATTATAGCAGGAGATGTTTTGCCAAATCTGGCTCCCTGTGCACCTATGCTAAATAAAAATACAGAGACAGAGAACTGGAAGATAAGAAATAGAGAGGCTTTTTATTTTCTTTGCCAGGCAAAGGGAAGACACAGTAGGCTAACACCTCGAGAACTGTGCCCCCCTCCTTGGGGAATCGGAAAAGATTTTATACGTGGGGCCCATGGTCTGGGGTAGGTGATAAGGGTCAAAGTAGTGAAGGTCTTGCATTTCTTTTCTTCTGCAAATTCATGGCCAAAGCTGGCATCAGGCAGCTCAGCAAACTGGTTTGTTGTCACTGAAGTTATGGCTCGTGACCTTCTTTCTGAAATGAAGAGTGCTACAAGGGAGTGTAAGGGGAGAAGAAATGCCAAGTGCAAAGAGTAATTCATATGGAGTCAGAGAATAATCAGTTTTGTGAAGGACAAGTCTAGCTACAAGTGTTTGTTAGTAGTAACAGCTAAAGAATAACCAAGATTGCTTAACTCTTTCAGGCCTGTTTATGTTGTTTCTCCAGCCTGTTCATCATTTCCAAATTTTCCTTGTTTATCAGAAAAGTCTCATTTCTATTTTTGCTGCAACAATGTCAGGACAGAGGTAGAATTTTATGAGTCCTTCTGGATTCAAAGAATAAACGATGGGACTGTGTGAGTCTTTGCCCCATTTTCTTTGTATTCTATGATTAATCAATCTCTGAGGACATTTCCTAAGTGAACAGAAATTGGATGGATAAATGTCCCACATAGAATCAGTGCACAGAAAAAATAAACACAGCAGCAACGCACTGAAAACATAAATACAGATACTGGCATAAATATACTTTGTTAATGGGTATGTCTTTTGTCTTATTTGATAGTAGATTGGCATGTGTGCACTTTTATGGCTTCCTTGATCTCTTTGCTCCTTAGACTAGATAATTGAGTTAAAGGATGGCCATAATACTGCAAAGAGTGGGCTAATGGCCACTACAGGAAAAGGAATCCTTAGTAGAGAAGCACAGGGATGTAAAGGCTACATTTCCAAAAAAATATCAAGAAAATAGCAAGGTGGGAAGCACATGTAGAAAAGGCCTTTGGTTTCAGCCAACAGAGCAGATAATGTAGGATTACTGCAATGATACAAACATAACCCAAAACCACAAGCAGTATAACCATGATGATCTCCACAGCATGTACAATTTCTAAAACCTTGATTAAAATAATCTATCAGTGTTCATGCATGTCAGATTCAGGATGAGGTCAAAGTTGCAAAAGATATTTTGAATTTGATTTGGACCACAAAATAATAGTGTAGATATCAAGCAATCTCAGGAAGTGGCATGAAGAAGCCACAGAAACAACAGCCTACAGTCAGCTGAGTGTAAGACTGAGATGTTATGATTGTGGGGTAATAGAAGGGGTTGCAGATGGCCAGGTATCTGTCTGTAGCCATGGTGGTGAGTTTGTAAAGCTCAGAAATGACAAGAGAGTAAAATAAATGCATATGCAGGAGGCACTTAGTCAGAGAAATGGTCTTCTGCTCGCTGACTTGATTGGAGAGTATCTTGTGGATGATGGTTATAGTATACCAGATCTCCAGGAAGGAGAGGACACTGATGAAGAAATACATAGGAGTGTGGAGGTGGGAATCCAGTTTGATGAAAAAGAAGACCATAAGGGTCCCAGTGATGATAAACAGGTAAATTAGGAGCAAGAGATAAAAATAAGAGTTCATCTTCCTGCAAATGAAAAAAAAAAAAAATCCAGTGAATATGAATTCAATCACTGCTGTCTGACTTTTACTTAAAATCTTCTCAATGTGGGGCAGAAAAAAAAAATAGAAAGAAAAAAGGAAGTAGTAATTGGATAATCAATTCATTCATTTATTATATTTTTATTTGTTCATTCAAGTATTTGGTCAGAGCTTACTATGTTCCATGTGCTGTGTAATATGGTCAAATGAGAGGGATCACTTAAAAAGAACTAATATTCCAAATGCATAAATTGCTGTATTTCTCCTAGCTAGCCACACCGTAAGATTCAGCTTATATAGTCAATTGCCTCTGTTACCCAAGAACACAACTTTATAATTAGCAGAATTGTCCCCTTTATATTTCCTTCATTTCTTTCCTCTATATCAACCCCTCTCCTGCTCAGAATAAAGAATAAATCAGGGTTCAGCTCAAATAATACTTCCAATGAATTATTCTAGTTAGATTAAATTTATCTCTCTGTGGTACTCCCATAGCAATTAATTTTGCACTTTCTATATCATGGTTAATAATACAATACCTTGTCTGCTTCTCCAATTCCTTTTTATACTCTATTTTAATCAGATGTTTTACACTAATAAGTGCTCAGTAAACATGTGTGAATGTGGGAGGCAGGCTTGCACACCAGCACACTTAAGCAGTCATGACTCCAACACAATAGAAAGGCATACACAGCCCACATATAGGAGACATCCTTGTACGCTGTTGATGAGACTGTAAATTGGTGCAACCATTATGGAAAACAGTATGGAGATTTCTCAAAAAATTAAGAATAGAACTAGTACATGACCCAGCTAGTCCACTCCTGGATATTTAACCAAAGAACACAAAAACTCTAATTTGAAAATATATTTGCACCCTTACATTCATGGCAGCATTATCCACAATAACCAAGATATGGAAGCAACCTGTGTCCATTGATGCTCAAATGGATAAAGAAGATGTGATACACACACACACACACACACACACGCACACACACACAACGGATTATTAGTCAGCCATAAAAAAACAAAATCCTGGGCTTCCCTGGTGGCGCAGTGGTTGAGAATCTGCCTGCCAATGCAGGGGACACGGGTTCGAGCCCTGGTCTGGGAAGATCCCACATGCCACGGAGCAACTAAGCCCATGAACCACAACTACTGAGCCTGCACGTCTGGAGTCTGTGCCCCGCAACAAGAGAGGCCGTGACAGTGAAAGGCCCACACACCGCGATGAAGAGTGTCCCCTGCTTGCCGCAACTAGAGAAAGCCCTCGCACAGAAATGAAGACCCAACACAGCCAAAAATAAATAAATAAATTAATTAATTAAAAAAAAACACGAAATCCTGCCATTTTCAGCAACATGAAGGAAACTTGAAAGTGTTATGCTAAATGAAATAAGTCAGATGGAGAAAGACAAATAATATATGATTTCACTCATATATGGAATCTTAAAAAAACAAACACAATAAAGCAAAAAAAACAGATACAGAAAACAGATTAGTGGTTAGCAGAGGGGAAGGCTAACCGCTAATTGGGTTAGTTGGGGAGAGGGTAAAATGGTGATGGTTGGTAACTAGACTTGTGGTGGTGATCTCTTTGTAGCATATACAGATGTTGAATTATAATGCTTTCCACCTGAAACTTACATAATAAAAAATATATGAATGGAAATGAATTTTATTGAAAGTGGAGAGGTAAATAGCATATGGCTGAGCAAGTTGAATTCACAACTATGACAAATTTGACCTGAATTTTGAAAAGTGAGAAAAAGTTTGTCATCTCCCTTTTTCCTGTAGATGAGCGCAATAAATTCAGTTCTTCTCAGTGGGCATGTCCTATGTGGAGCAAACAAATAACATGGAGAAAGAAAATGATATATGTAATTGGAGTTGGAAAGAGTGTTTGACTACTTGATCTCCAATACTTTTTGGAAGAAGATAGGGAATAAATATATAAATGAAACGAATGCCTTATCCCACTTAATGGAACCTTCATTCTTCCAGTTCTTTAGACCAAATTATTTGGAGTCAGGCTTGTCTCCTCTCTCACACCCCATATTCAATCAGTAAGCAAATCAATTAGTGATACCTTCACAATATTTCTAGAACCAACTACTTTTTTTTTTTAATTACAACTTCTTTATTATATAGAGTTTTAGTACTTACTCATTGGACAACAGATAACATTTTAAAGAAAGAAACAATATAAACTATATCCCTCTCCTCAAGAATAGACCTAATATAACTGCTTCAGGGGTCTCTTCACTTTGCATACCAGATATCCTAAAAGTTTATTGTGATATGATTTGAGATCACTGGATGTTTTGGGCAGAAATTATTTCAAACAGAACCAGAGAGAAGTCACCTTGGCCACTGAAAGTCCTGGGAATGTCACAACAGCACTCCTGGTACTGTTGGAAAGAGTCCCCTATAGTCTTGAGATATTATAGTAGTTTGTGAGTCATGAATTTAGGGACTCAGGTTTTAGGAGCCAAGGCAATGACAAGGGCCCCATGATGCCTGGTGATATTTGAAGGAATCTGATACTTAGGATTCAGATGTAATGACCAAATGGACTTCTCATTCTAATTGTCAAAAGGAAGCCAAATTGCTGAATTGCTCTCTTGCTAGTACAGAGAAAAGGACACCGCAGTGTATTATGGAACTCCACCAGGTAAAAAGGCTTTATATGTAGCATATTTTACTGTCGAGTTTAATCCTGGGTTTAAAAACAAAACTCATAAAAATATATTGATTTCATTTACCATCTTCTCTCTTTTAAACCTACTACTCATAGGTGTACGACTTAATATTTGGAAATGGCAGGCCACAGGATTCATCCTTTTTATTTAAAATAGTGTGTGTGTGTGTGTGTGTGTGTGTGTGTGTGTGTAGGTGTGTTTATTTTTTTTTGCATATAACCTATGCACTTCCTCCCATATACTTTATTTTTTTAACACCTTTATTGGAGTATAATTGCTTTACAATGTAGTGTTAGTTTCTGCTGTATAACAAAGTGAATCAGCTATACATATACATATATCCCCATATCCCCTCCCTTTTGAGCCTCCCTCCCACTCTCCGTATCCCATCACTCTAGGTAGTCACACAGTACTGAGCTGATCTCCCTGTGCTATGCAGCTGCTTCTCACTAGCTATCCATTTTAGATTTGGTAGTGTATATATGTCAATGCTACTCTCTCACTTCTCTTTTACTTCACTACGTGTGACAAACTCTAGGTCTATCCACCTCACTACAAATAACTCAGTTTTGTTTCTTTTTATGTCTGAGTAATATTCCATTGTATATATGTGCCACATCTTCTTTATCCATTCATCTGTCGATGGACACTTAAGTTGCTTCCACATCCTGGCTATTGTAAATAGAGGTGCAATGAACATTGTGGTACATGACTCTTTTTGAATTATGGTTTTCTCAGGGTATATGCCCAGTAGTGGGATTGCTGGGTCATATGGTAGTTCTATTTTTAGTTTTTTAAGGAACCTCCATACTGTTCTCCATAGTGGCTGTATCAATTTACATTCCCACCAACAGTGCAAGCAGGTTCCCTTTTCTCCAAACCCTCTCCACATTTATTGTTTGTAGATTTTTTGATGATGGCCTTTCTGACCAGTATGAGGTGATATCACATTGTGGTTTTGATTTGCATTTCTCTAATGATTGGTGATGTTGAGCATCCTTTCATGTGTTTGTTGGCAATCTGTATATCTTCTTTGGAGAAATGTCTGTTTAGGTCTTCTGCCCATTTTTGGATTGAGTTGTTTGTTTTTTTGACTTTGAGCTGCATGAGCTGCTTGTATATTTTGGAGATTAATCCTTTGTCAGTTGCTTCATTTGCAAATATTTTCTCCCATTCTCAGGGTTGTCTTTATGCCTTGTTTATGGTTTCCTTTGCTGTGCAAAAGATTTTTAGGTTTCATTAGGTCCCATTTGTTTATTTTTATTTTTATTTCCATTTCTTCAGGAGGTGGGTCAAAAATGATCTTGCTGTGATTTATGTCATAGAGTGTTCTGCCTATGTTTTCCTCTAAGAGTTTTATAGTGTTTGGTCTTACATTTAGGTCTTTAATCCAGTTTGAGTTTATTTTTGTGTATGGTGTTAGGGAGTGTTCTAATTTCATTCTTTTACATGTAGCTGTCCATTTTTCCCAGCACCACTTATTGAAGAGGCTGTCTTTTCTCCATTGTATGTTCTTGCCTCCTTTAGAACCAACTACTGCTTAAAACATTCATACTGCAATCCTGGCCCAAGCCATCAACCCTTGCCTGGATTTTGCATAACCTCCAAAAGTGTCTGCTTTTGCTGTTGCCCTCTTTCAGTCTATCCTCAGCACCAAACTAAGATAAATCCTATTAAAAGGTAAATGAAATAATTTTGCTTCTCTGCCGAAAACCCTCCAATGGGTCCTACTTTACTCCAAATGAAAAGCAAAAGCCTTTACAATGGTCTTTTAGTTCTTATGTAATCTGGCCCAACAAAACTTTTTCTGACTTCATCATCTATGTCTCCACATCCACCCCAATCACTCTATCCATGTGCCACCTGGAATGCCCTTACATTATAGTCTTTGCACTTCCATGCCCTCTACCTAGAACATTCTTCCTTGAAATATTCACATGCCTAGAACTTATTTTCTTGTACTTCTTTTGGCCATAATTCAAATAATACTTGCTGAGAGATGCCGTTCCCGATTACCCTACTTAAAATTAATCACATTCTAGCCCCAAAACTCCTTATTCGCTAACCGTATCTTATTGTTTTTTCTCCCTACCATCTCTTACTACCATTTAAAATATAATTACATTTTACTTAGATTATTGTCCACCATCCTTTCATATGTAGACTCCGTGAGTACAAGGATTTTTTTCTCTTTTTAAAATAGTTTTATATGTAATGCCTAGAACAGCAAGTGGTACAGAGTTGGCATGTAATTCCCTCTTTAGAATTATATGATATATACCATTTCTATTCCTTTCAGGTTGCTGTTACATACAGAGCAAGTTTCTTGAAATGCCTAAGACAGAGATAGGTCAAAGTCCCTATGGCTGATGGAAAAGATATAATTAGGTAACCATACTCATATTACAGAGGAAAAGTGGTGAAAGTGTTAATTGCGTCAGGCTATGAATATGTGCAAATGAATAGGTTAGAATAGTGATGGGAGGAGAAATTCTGAACTTATAAGTAAAATATCTAAGAAATTGTTTCCTAGCTATATAATGATCAACATTTTAAAACCTTCAGCCTGCCATTAAGTTTTAGATTGTTCATACCTACTTGCCCTAAGGTAAATGAATTTAAAAGAGTAACAAACACTCTTTTTCTAGGAATCTAGATGCTCTGTTTCAATAGACAAATTGAAAATCTATTATTCAAAATGCAGAAAAGTTAACAAGAGTAAAATAATGTCAGCAACAGAGCGGTAACTCATAGCATCTCCTCCTTTTTGCACTCTCCGTAGATGTGACAGTACAGAAAATCAGAAGTCATGAAGCAATTCAATAGTCATTTATTGAGGCCATTATTATGTAGAGCCCAGTGCTAGGCACAGGGAGCAATGCACATATGAACCAATGACACAGTGCTTCAAGTCGGATGTATTAATGATAATTCAAGGTAGAAAGCAAGCAGTGTCATAAGAGCGGTACAGATAAAGTACAATGAAACTTCAGAGCAGTTACTGCCCATTGTCTCTGGAGTCAGAGTGTTGGGATTCCTGTCCTTGTTTGGTTACTTTTATGGGTAAATTACTTACCTGCTCTTTGTCTCAGTATTTTCAACTGCAAATTAGAAATGATGAGATGACTTATATTGTAAGTATTAAATAAAGTAAGAGATGTGAAACACTATGTGCTTGGCACATAGAGAAAATGTTAGTTATAATCAAAATAATTATTTATTCTCATTTTTTAAAGGGATGAATAAGTTAAAATATGCTAATTAGGAGAATTTAAGAACAGCACAGTCAGTAATGCTGAGACAATACTATTAAGTATTGCTGTGGTGAGAAAAGCATGGCAGTTTGAAGTCTGGACTCATTTTTGTTACTTGCTCTATCATTAGCCAACTATGTGAACTTAAAAAGTCTGTTTGCTTCAATTGTTTTCTTGTTTTTTTGTTTTTTGATCTGCACAGTGGATGTGATAATATCAACTGCATGAGTTTGTATGAGGATTAAGTGAGTTAATCCAGTGAAAACTTGGTTTATAGGCCATAGTTCTTATTAAAAGCAGCCTCAAGTCCTCAAGCCCATGTTGGTTTGTACCAAAAACTTTTCCTAAATTAAATGCAAGTAGAGTTCTAAAGGTATATAAATAAAGATTAAAAAATAAAGGTAAGTATATAATAAATATTCTTCATGTCTCAGAACAAATATAATTTCTCTTTGCAATTTTTCTTGATTTTCCAGCACAGTTACTAATTCTGCTATGATTTTATGAATTTTGTTGTTATTACTTTTTATATTTTACTTTTATGGGCCTCTCCAATTCTTTAGTGGAAACTCTTTTAGGTAGAGGTTGTATCTTTGTCCAGAACTTACCACACTGCTTGACATGTAAAATTTGCTCAATAATTAATTGTTCAATATGTTCATGCAGATAAGATTTCTGATATTTAAAAAAGTGATGGAAAGTAGTTAACAGTGAACATTAATAGCCATCTTCAGATTACATGCGTCATTAGTTATGAAGGATTTTCAGTAAGTGATTATATATTCTTTCATTCATTTATTTATGTATTTAATATAATCTCCCCAAAATATCATAAAATATAATAAGCAGGTTGGTGAGGTGGGAAGCAGCGTGAGAGAACTCACTGCTCAACCCTCAGCAACGTGAATTCAAAAAATATCACTGTAAGAAGTTCCACCAGTAGATTAACGCCGCGATCTCCCCTCTGAATGGTGTCCTTACTTTTGACCATCAGACACTGCCATACGCTGTTTCTTTTCCTTTTGTTTTTCTCTCAGTTTGGAATCTTCTTTATTCAACACACATGAACACACACACGCATGTACAGATACACACAGGTTAGCTAGGAAAATTACATTCACAATTTGGAGTGAGGGCGTATTTACAATTTGGAGTGAGGGCGTATTTAATCTTAGAACATTTTTAAGCAGCGTAGTAAAGCAATAAGATCTAAGTTTTAAGAAATAAAGTAGTCTCAGTTGGGAGAGCAGATAGAAGGTGAGAAAGTATGGATGTAAAAAGGTAGTTTCAGCTATATGCATTTTTAGGGACAATGATAAATTTTGAGGGACTAGGAAAGTGATAAATAAATTTTATATTTTAAGGCAGTACAAGAACTTTTAAACATAAAATTCTCTCTGTGTGTCCATTTGGGCCTCCTCTCTCTCTCCGTAATGTGCAGTGTGCATCTGCATTACACATCAAAAAGAACTTCCCCCATGTACAATGCTTGGTGTCAGTCTATCTATCTCTTGTAAAAATAAAAAAAAAAAAAAAAAAAAAAAAGAACTTCTCAAAGATGGGAGTGTCTGCTGGACCGTAAAGATCGTTTTTTTCCCTTTCTTCTGACCCTAGCAATGTAACTTCTTTAAAAAAAATATTGTTCTTTCCCAACTCTGTAGGGAGTCATGATGACTTGATGCTTGCTTTGTAACTGCTTGCCTGGACTATATATCCTTGTTGAACTTTATGTAAAATATCAATATGCCATTTTGATGCATGATATTTTGTCTCGAAAATGTATCCGACTGTGCCTTTGACCTCTAACAGGAGGAACAGTTCTCAGAGTTTCTGAGAGCCTGTCTCCCTGGTTATAATGCTCAGTTTGGCTCAAATAAAGTTCCCTTTATTCTTCTTAACTTGATTGTTAATTGGACTTTTATTGAGAAATTGATTATATACTACAAAATCTTAAAACAGACAAAACAGATAAGAAAACTGTGTAACCCTTTCATATGCTGGAGATTTATGTATATCAATTCTGTAACAATATTGTACTTAGAAAAGTACAGTTAAAATAATTAATCAATCAGTAATTTCATTCCTCATGTTTTATGTAGAACATTAAAAATACATACACTATTTATACCCAGCAACACTTCTCGTATCCCTTTTTCTCTCTTCCCTTATTTTCTTACACTAAGTATACTTTCTGAAGACTTTCATTTACCAAGACCTCTCCACCCACAACCTATGATTTTTCTCACATTTTCTCTCTTCTCTATCTGAATTCTTTATTAGATAGCATTATCCTCTTCTTATAAGACATTTCCCTTCACTTCTGTCTTTGCATCATAAAACAAGGGTGAGGATGAGGGCATGGCTATGGCACACTAGTGGGGAAGTGAGGCTGACTACCATAGGATTCCTAGGTGGGCTAGGGAAGAGTGAAAATCTACTAACATTTGCATAGTAATCAGCTTTATTATTGCATCCCCATGAGGTGTGAGCCTCAGAGGAAAGCACCTTTTATGAAGCATGTATAAAGAGAAGAATCCACAAGAGAAAGAGCCCTCAAACAAAATAAGATTAAAAAAAATTAAGAGTCCAGCATCCTGAAATCCAAGGGAGAAGAGGTTGAAAGGGAAGCATTGTTGTCCAATATGGTTGATCAGTTTTCTGGGACAATCAGAATGCAGCATGGTGATATTGGTTTATTTACTCAGTAGATATTTATTGATATTATTGCTTAATTAATAAGTACAAAACATTTGATTACAGTGAAACCAAGGATTACATTTTTCAATTTATCATGAAAAAATATTGATTAGCTAATGAATAGATTAGTTATATTACTTAACTTTTTTTTAGAGCCAAGGTTTTTGTTTGTTCATTTATTTCACTTAAAATATTTTTCAGTGACCTTTTTGGCCTGAGATTCTTTGCCATAGTCCTTAACTACCACAGAACTGCAACCAACCCTTTATGGGGTTTCTCTCTCTGTCAGTTTTAAAGAGGCCTATCCATTCTCCTCATTTCTAGTGGTCATTGATATTAATGAAGTTGATTTGGGGTTCAGCAAAACAGCCTCCACTAACTTGACACACACAGGCTCATTAGAGGTAGACGCAGGGCTTAGTGCCTGTTATTGACACAGACATGGAATTAATATTGTGTAGCACTGCCAAGATATAAATCATACAAGGGATTCATAATAGAACGTGCTAAAAAACATCTAGACTGCTATTTATCAATACATGAATACTCAATTAGAAATTAGGGTTATTCTTCAAGTATATCCATTAGGAATACCATGGAGAGAACTTAGTCTTATGAAGATGGTTTTTCAATTACCGTATCTTACAAACAGAAGTCTCAACCCTGTTAAAATTAGTAAATTTTTACCCAGATTACTTCCACAACTTAAATTTACCTTGAATAAACTGAGTGGTGGAAAACTTAATCAAAAAAGTCAGATCCAAAATATGTCAAATTGAATAAAGTTTGAAAGAAATTATTGAGTTCAGTTATTAGTGAATTTTGTTTATTGGTGACTTTTGGGAGACCGGTTTTAGCAAAAGGCTGATGGGAAAGACGTATTGCAGAGAGTTGAGGATAAAAAGGCTCCAACAATTATATAGACTCCCAACTGCTAGATCTTACTTGAGGTCCCTGGTCTTATGAAAAATGATGTTAGCTTGACTTATGTGCTTTTTTATAGCTTCCTTTATCTCTTTATTCCTCAGATAGATAATGGGGTTAAAAAAAGGGAGACAAAACTACAAAAGCCAGAGCAATGGCTGTATCCCAGAATAAGGAGTAGGTGGCAGAAAAGTGTAGGTACATGAGAGCCGCACTGCCAAAGAAAACCAGAAAGACAGTGAGGTGGGAGATGCATGTGGAAAATGCCTTGCAATGACCCTCCACTGAACGAATACGTAGAATTACAGCCACAATACCAACACAGGACATGAAAATGAGCATCACACCTGTAATGATCTCCACTGCATGGACAACATCCACTGCCTGAATCATGACGATGTCTTGTGTGTCTGGGCAGGCCAGGCTTGGCACTGGGAGGAAGTCACAAAAGATATGCTCAAGGTGATTAGAGCCACAAAATAGCAGTGTGGAGATCCAGGCAATCTCAGTGAGGGGCATGATAAAGCCACAAATACAGCAGCTTAAAGTCAGCAGGACACATAGTTTAGGGGTTATGATAGTGGGATAATGAAGAGGGCTGCAGATGACCAGGTAACAGTCAAAAGCCATAGCTGTCAGGAGACAAAACCTCACTCATGCCTGGGGAATGGAAGAAATACATCTGCAGGAGACAACCACTTAAGGAAATACTCTTCTCACTAAGCAGGCAAGACAGCACCTTTGGTATGGTAACTGTGGTTTACCAGATCTCCAGAAAAGAAAGGGCGTTAATAAAGTACATGGGAGTGTGGAGGTGAGTATTCAGCTGGACCACTGTGATGATGACTAGGTTTCCAACAACAATGAAAACATAAATGAAGAGCAGTGGAACAAAACAGATGACAGGATCTCCCCAGGAATAAGGGAAAGCAGAGAAGATAAACTGAGCTGTGGTTTGATTGGGGCTCTCCATCTCCAGGTGAGAAATGAGATTTCAATTCCTACTGCACTCAAGCCTTCTAGGAGATGCTTACTATTGGTCATAGAGTGAGTACACTTACCAAATGCCAGCATCTGAATAAATCCCTGTATTTGGGCTGTAGAAGAAGAAGGAATATTCCATATTCCATAGATACTTACAACTAAAATTGGAGTATGGAAAAAAAAATACAGTCAGAAAACACAGCCAGTATTTTAGACCAATGATTCTCAAAATTCAGAATGCATCAGGATCAGTTGGAGGGCTTGTTAAAACTGAGATTACGGGTCCCCATCCTGAGAGTTTCTAATTCAGTAGGTCTGGGGTAGGGTCAAAGAATTTTCATTTCTAACAGATTTCCAGGCAATGCTAATCCTGCTGATCAGAGGACCATTTTTTAAAACCACTGCATTTAGACAAAGAAAGAACTAGATGAGGTAGTGAAAGAATAGCAAAGTGATGTTTTTGCCCATATTCAAGTCTTATTGATTTTCTAACAATCTCCCCATAACTGTTTCAAAATTCTTCCTTCTAAGCTTTCAGTTCCTCATCTGATTCTTGGCATATGATTTAATTGAATATTTTAATGATGAAGACAGACATCATTAATAAATTCCACCCTCTTCCTCCTTTTTCTGCCTCTAAATAACACATCCTTTCTTTCATCTCTCTTTTCCTTCTCCATCTTCTAGGAAAATGGATCTGAAATGTATTTTGTACCAGAAGCCTTTAGTCAAATGAAATAATTGATGGAAACTGACTATGTCAAACAATAAATGCAAAGCTTTTCTAGTATAATTATATTGGGTTGTTGGGTGGAGATAGAGAGCTGTAGTGTTCTGTAGAATACAGTTTAAATACAACACATTTTAATATATTGTCCTATTCATTTATTTCCTGTTCAGAACCATTTGTTTTACTTTCTTTAATGATTTCCTCTCTTCTGCTATCAAATATGCACAAATCTTATCTTGAGAGGAAAGTCCTATCTCTATTCAGACTATTTCTTTCCTTTGTATCAACATCGTTATTTCCTATCATGTTAATACGTATTTACTGTCTTCATTCCCTCCTGAATCCCTTTGAATCAATTATCTTTCAACTTTCCATATCTCTTTTCTTAAATTATACCAATGACTTTCTGACTGAAAATTCAATGGCCTCCCTCTGTCTTTGTTGCCACTAATCTTTGAAGGTCAATCACCCAATCCTTGGAAGTCTTTCCTTCTTTTGCCTATTCCACACTACATTATACAGGTTTACCTCATTGGCTATTCTGTCTTCCACCTCCCAAGTTTATGGAAATAACACAAAATTCTATCTTTGTTCTTTGTTTCTCATTCCATATTCCCTTCTTCAGAGATAACTCATTTATTCAAGATTATTGATCAGCTCCTTAGGTTTTCAACTCTCATTAATTAATGTGACTCCAGAATTCCTTGCTTTGTATCTCAGTCCTGAGCCCCATATTTTCTTTAGGACTCTCCCACTTAGACGCATCACCTTGACCCAAAGTTGCCACCTCCACCTTTTATGGAGTGAATTGGGTCCTTCCCCCAAAATTCATATGTTGAAATTTTAACCCCGATACCTCAAAATGTGACTGTATTTGGAGATAGGGTCTGTAAAGAGATAATTAAATTAAAATGAGGTTATTAGGTTGGGTCTTAATCTGATATGACCAGTGTCATAAGAAGAGGAAATTTGGACACAGTTTCAGAAGGAGGGTCATAGGAAAATTCAAGGAAAGGCAGCCATCTACAAGCCAAGGAGAAAGGCCTTGGAAGAAATCAACTCTGTCAAAACCTTGATCTCAGACTTCTAGCTTCCAGAACCGTGAGAAAATAAATTCTTGTTCAGGCCATTCAGTCTGATACTTTGTTATAGCAGCCCTAGTAAATTAATACACCATCCTTACCCCCGACACTCAACCATTTTCCCTTGCTGATTTTCTTATTTTTGTTCTTCTAGATACCAACTTTACACATTTTTGCATCTATTGTCCCATCACGTCTTAAACCTAATTAATCATCAAAGTCTGCTTAACTTTTTTTTTGCTGTAGTATCAATATCTTTTATTTCCATTGTCTTACCCCTAATTCAATGTCTAGTCATAATGTCTACATTATTGTAATGGGTTTCCAAATGTTTCTGCTTCCAGTCTTACTTTTCTCATACAAACCTCCATTCCCTCAAGATTAATCTTGCTAGAGCATCAGTTTACTCATGTGACTCCCCTTCTACACCTATACTTAAGTTTTACATTCTCATCATTTTCTTCCTCTAAACTGTCCCTTCTTTAAAAAGGAAACAATCTCAAATCCTCTAGGATAACACTTTTCTAATCACTGAGATAGGAAAAAATAAGCTCCCTTTTTGTCTGTCCTTGATTAATAACCTTGTGTTGTGTGTGCATTAGGAAAGGGCACTTTATTAATGGTCTATTATTTATATTAGCTATGGATATATTTCTTCATTGATTATGTGATTAAGTCCCATCAAACTCCCAACTACATTGTCTTTCTTTAATATTGCACTGAAACGATTTTTTGTTATTTCAGCAGAAAACAAAGCCATCTTATCTACTGTTGCTGTAAAAATTATTCATTACCAATACAGTTTGGTAAACCTGTTATTAATCCAAACATGTCACTTTCATTTTCTGGTCTCTGAATATTTCTGAAAGAAATCTTTCCTGCCTGAAATATCCTCTTGTTCTTTCCAAGCTCTGCCTCCTTTTTATTTTATTTTATTTTTTTGAATTTTTGAATTTTATTTATTTTTTTATACAGCAAGTTCTTATTAGTTATCCATTTTATACATATTAGTGTATATATGTTAATCCCAGTCTCCCAATCTGCCTCCTTTTTAAACTAACCAAATTCTACATGTGTTTTTTCTAGTTTAACCAAGCTAATCCCACATGTCTCTAATCACTCTATTTCCTGTAATATTTATATATCTATATATCTTTTCCTCTTAAAATAATTTTCCCTTTTAAGTGTTCTTGATTTTTCATATGCATATCTGATCTTTCCCATAAGTCTTGATGTCCCCGGTAGTAGTCACCACATCTTGTGACTATGGTTCTATGAACTAAACTGGTCTACTAGTTCAAGAAAGTGCCCCTGAGCAGACCCAGGTCTAATTCCCTATTCTATTGAAGAGATGTGGCCTAGCCAAAGAAAAGGTAAGGAAAATCGAAACCAAAAAGAAAAACTATTAGACTTTCCCCAGTGAACACTCTATCTTTATCCAAAAACTCAGTAAAGTCTAGTACAATTGTCAGTGATGTTAATACCTAACAGTGAACTGGAAATCTCACTTGATTCCTGAAACACTGATTCCTGAAACATTTCAGGAAACAATCACAATGCTCATTTGTTGTTTTAAAGCCATCCCATGAGCTTTGACCCCCTTTGTATCCCACCCATTTCTTGGGAAATTTAGTAACTGAAATCATTTTTCTTTGTACTAACATGCCTTATAACAATCTTTCCTGATTCCCCCTTGCCCAGCCTTCCCAACAGTTACTCACAGTATCTACATTCATACTAGGGCTGTCTATTGTCATGTGTGAGTATTTTTCTTTCTCTGGGTATCTACCATTCCCCAAAATTAGTTAATTTACTGACGTTGTTGCTGTTGGGTTCCAAAGTTGGAATAAACATGGGTGAAGACTCTATCTTTCTCTACCCTGATGTGGTCAACCATGTAAAGCTACTGAGACAAGAGACAAGCATCTTTTTCTCTGCTGCTATGTTTCTACCCTGAGCTCTCCATCTAAACTATATTTCCTTCATCAGTCAGTGATTAAAAAGATCTGACTTTCCTGTAGAGCTCTTTCCCTCTCCCTCACACCTTTGTGTATACAAGTATATCTTTTCCTAAGCCTAACTAGAAAGAGAAGATGGACTCTTGGGAATTCTACACAAGTGAGTTAAGATAAGTAAGAAAACAATTATTCATGTAATGGTTCCAATTAGGAAAAAAGTTCAGGCCTGTAATTAGGAGAACCCCAATCTGAGGCAACTCCAATCCAGGAAAAATGAGAAAATCCAGGAACTTGAGTCATTGAAATAAATGTTTGTTTGCTTTTTTTTTAACTTCTTTTCTATGGCACTTCTGATTGGATTAGCTTTTAACTAAATCAAAAGCTGAAATTCCAAGAGTCATATCTGAAGAATGTTAATGCAGTAGAGGGGAGGAGATTTGTGGAACAATAAAAAGAGTGATCTGGGCTTACATCTACTTACTTATTTCTAAGAAATTCAGCCAAATTTTGGAAAAATAATTGGCCTTCCATATGCTCCACCTATTAGCTCCATATTGAAATTTGTAGCCAGTGTTTTAGCTAATCATGTTGATTTTTCCCTGTTTTGCCTCTTTTTTTGTGCATAAAGTTCAGGGAAGAGAAATGACAGGTAGGACAGTGCCCCAAAAGTTAAAGCAAATCAATAGTTTTTGTATGTTACTCCTATTAAGATTGTTTCCATTTTCATTCATTTATTCACTAAAATTTCTGAGAATAAAAAAGATTAATAAAATGTAATCCATTTCCTTCATTTCTTTAAATGTAATGACTTTTCTTACTCAAAATAAACTAAATAAATATGCAGTAATGAGTGGTATTATGATTTCAGACAAAAACACTCTCACAAATTTTCCTAATACAACAGTTACTAGTTAAAGAATATCACATAGAATTAATAAGAATTTTGTGCCACATTTGGACTAACCCAAAACATTTTGCTTATGTACATATGACAAGCAACAAGGATAAAAATGTAGAATTGTCTTTTCTACTTGTTAAAATTCAATCTGTTGTGCATATTTCTTTTTCCCACATGGTTTGAAGAGTTTTTTAGCATTCATTTTACCTTGAAAGATTTTTTAATTCCATAACTTTATTTTCAAGCACAGATCAAGTGCAACGTGACTCTAAGCCACCCACACAATGAAGAAAAAATGTAGGAAGGAGAATGTAATGTCCAAAGAATGACTCCTTTGCATCTCTTTACTTTCCACTACTCAGCCCCTGCTCTATTTCTAAATGATCTCAAATCCCTTTAATGTGTAAAAGTTCTTTAACATACAAAAGAACAGGTAGCATGGTTAAATAACTACACATCTGATGCAGGTAGTCTTTCTGGAAATAATGGAATTATTTTAAAAGATTATTAACAATACAGTTCTAAAATACCTACAACCTGAAAGAATATCTTAAGATTCAGATAAGAAGCATTAGTTATTAAATTTCTGAAATCTCAGGATGGTACAATGTCAGACAAAGCCCACACACAGAAGAGTACAGTAATTTATTAAGTGTTTCACACATGGTTTTTAAAACAATAATCATTTATCCTCACACACATAAGTCTGTTAGTCAGCTGCAATAGGATGAGCTATTGTCAACTTCAGGCTCTGGGCTCTGCGTTCTGGGCTCCAGGCACCAGACTTCAGGTCAGCTCCACATGTCTCTTGTTCTCTGAACCAGTGACTCTGAGGCAGGGCTTCATATGGGTCCAGTGATGAAAGGGAAGCAGCTATCTGAAGCAAACCTAATTACAAAGGAACATATTCAATACCTGTAACATTCATTGATGTCTCAATAGTCAATTAAAGGAAAAGCCCAATCCAAATCTGTGTGACAGGAAAGTATATGCTACCCACCATGAATCCATTCGTTGTAAAGTTATGAATTTATAAATCTGTTGCAGGGATGTGAAGAATTAGGACCAAAGACTCAAATTACCACAGTTTCTTATTATAGTTGTACTACAATTTAGCTTGCCAGTGATAGAATTGATATGCTCCACAGAATAACTAGACTTTCATTTAATCTATACATCAGTTTCCATACTATTGAAGTTGTATCAAAAGTGTTACATTGATACATTATTTGTGCAACCATTTACAAAAGCAATATTTTTACCAAGAGCTATAAACATATTTGCACATTTGCTTTTAATGTCAATTTCTTGAAATTTACCTTGAAACAGAAGTTTTTGAAAATGGAAAGGACTTTATGCAAGAAAATGATAATTGCCCTATTTATAAGAATGGTGATAGTCAAAAAACAATATAGAGAAACAAACAATAGAGAAACAAAATGGAGAAATAATTTGTATGTCCAATCAGTGAAATACTTTACCATAATTAAACTGATGGTTTTAAATATATTGTGGAAACATGAATACATTTTAGTACATAATTTTGTTTTAACATATTTATTATCATATCACATATATATTATCTTAAAAATATTATACAAATTACATATTTTAACAAAACATGGAAGGAAAAATAAACAATGTTTTAGAGAGGTGGATTAAATCATTAATAAATTTGATTGACTTTAGATGGAAATATATGCATTTATTATGTTTTAACGCTCTCTTGCATTGATTCTAAATAAGATAATAAGTTTCCATGGGTAGGAATCTGACGTTCCTAATTGTTTTTTTATAGTAGTTAACACAATACCAAATGTAGTCCATGATGTCCCAGTCATGATAGCATCACATGCAGATCACATCAGTACATGTATTTTTTTCTTTTTTTAATTGAAGTATAGTTGATTTACAATGTGTGTTAGTTTCAGGTGTACAACAAAGTGATTCAGATATATATATATATATATACACATATATATGTGTGTGTGTATGTGTGTGTATATATATATACATACATACATACATATATTCTTTTCTATTTACCATAGCCAAGACATGGAAGCAACCTAAATATCCATCTAAAGATGAATGGATAAATAAGATGTGGTATATTTATACAATGGAATGTTACTCAGCCATTAAAAAGAATGAAATAATGCCATTTGCAGCCACATGGATGGACATAGAGATTATCATACTAAGTGAAGTAAGCCAGCCAGTACATGTATTTTAAATGTCAGCAAAGCTGACTGAAAAAGAAACAAAGATAGGGGGATAAAGTCAATGGCCTGGGTGCCAGGAATTCTTGCTTCTTCTTAATGTCCAGTAACTTATTGAAAGGGCTTAGAGAAATCACCTTAGTAACACAGAGAGTTATCATGTACTGTCACTGAACTACATGGGTTTCGTAAGGAAACTAAGAGTATTGTAAAGACAGATTAGATATCAAAGAAAGGCATTGAGTAGTAAAGGTAATACCTATTAGTATTATATTAACATTTATACAATTAATCATTTTGAAATAACAGAGTAAATTAAAATCAAATAAACAAGATTATAGATACAGAAAAAAAATTATACTGACCTTAGAAAGTCAGAAATAGAATTGTTATTGTTGTCATCTCTGTAAATCCTCGGAGGACTTTCTTTACCAGTCTATTCACCAGCTTATGGTGAAGAAAGTTGGACTAATTGTATAATTCTTTGAAACCCTAGTCTATTTGGGCTCAATATTTTGTGAAGAAGTTCCATTTGTATAGAGGACTGCAGCCTAAATTACATACCAGATATATTAAACACCTTTGGGGAGCAAAGAAGCTTCTTAATAGCATCTTTCATGTCCTTATTTCTCTGGCTATATATAATGGGATTGAAAAAGGGAGCAAGCACAGAGAATGTTAGAGCAATGGTGGTGTCCCAGAATGGTATATAAGTAGCAGTGAATCTAAGATACATGAGGGCCACACTGCCAAAAAACAGCAGGAAGACAGCAATGTGCACAGCACAGGTGAAAAAGGCCTTTTTATGACCCTCAGCTGAAGAGATGCCCTGGATAACAATGACAATTCGAATGTAAGAAAGAGAAATAATCAGACCTGTTATTAGAATAGCGAGAGCATGAATCACATCTTGCACCAAGATCACAAAGGCATCCGTGCAGGCTAAATTTAATAAAGGAGTGAAATCACAGAAGATCTGATGGATTTGGTAGGAACCACAGAAAGGTAGGATAGAAATCCACATAATCTCAGGTAGAAGGATGAGGAAACCAAAGATACAAGATCCTGCAGAAAGCTGAGCACATAGTCAGGGAGTCCTGATGGTCAGGTAGCGGAGTGTGTTTCAGATGGCAACATACCTGTCAATGGCCATGACAGTCAGCAAGCCTCCTTCAGTGTTTCCAAGTGTATGGAAGAAGTACATCTGCAAGAGGCAGCCAATGAAAGAGATGGTGTTTTTATTGCTGATCAGATTAGAGAGCGTCTTAAGAATGGTGGCTGTGGTGTATCAGATCTCAAGAAATGAAAAGATACTTACGAAGTTATACATGGGATTGTGAAGATGGGCATCCAGCCTTACAGCAAAGAAGATCATTGGGTTCATTAGGTTCTTGATTACAATAAATGTGTAGATGAAAAGTAAAGGAAAAAAGTATAGGAGGCCACCATCCTGGAGTTTGGGGACCCCAGTGAAGATAAACTCAGTCACTGCCGATAGATTTCCACTCTCCATATCCCCAGTAGAGCTACCTGTGAACGAAGAAGAGGGTACACCCAACTAACAGAGAAGAAAATCAGTGCAGCATAAATGTAAATGGTATTTTGTTACCTGGTATTTTTGTGTTTTGACATTTCCCAGATTCAAAATAACTGATAACTTGTCTATATCTCACCTTTTTGTTTGAGAGACAATATAGCATGATGATTAGTAGCATGGGTTCAAATCAAACATTCTGAGCCTGAATTTTCATTCTGCCACTTATTAGTTGGGTAAATAAGCAAGTTACATAATCTCTCTGAGCCTCAGAGTCTTCTGTAGTTGAAAAATATTAGTGCAGAATTATGAGTATTAAAGGAATTAATGTATCAAAGTCCATCATATTAATATTGATCCATATTTGTTAGTTATCATTTCCTACCTTGAACAGCTTTCTAAAAGAATAATATTAACAATTTATTAACTGTTGTCATTAACAATTTATTAATTGTCATTTAGATCTTGTTCACTCCTCAATCACTTGCTGTATGACTGCTTTCTCTACTACCATACAGAAGCCATTCTGTCCTATGTATCAGTGACATGGTAACTGCAAAACAGTGAAAAAGTTTCAGTCATTACATTACAACTACACTTTGGCATCAGAAACTACTGATTGCTACTACTTGAAGATTATCTTCCTTGGCTCTCATGAAACCACCGTCTCCAGGTTTGCCTTCTTCCTGAATGGAAGCTTCCTCTCGGGTGTTTTGTTGTAACACTGTTTCTTATTTTATGTGTTATAAACTCATCTTCTTGACCCATTCTATAAATGGCTCTGTGCTCCAACTTCCTGCTGTGGTCCCTAAAACCATGTCCTTCCTTGTTGTTGATGAACACATACTCTCTGTAGTTTTCCGTTCTTTCAGATCTCCAGCACAGATATGTTTCCTGAACTTTAGACCTGTATATCCAATATTCCCCATCTGCCACTCTCTCATGCTGCACTATGGAAGTTTTCAGAGTTCACCATGATTTCTCCTGGGTCATTGCTTATGTGAATGTTAACCCTCTTCTTAGAAGCCACTCTTACTCCCTTTTCTTCACTTGAATACTTCCTAGGCTTTCCTCAAGTTTCAGCTCAGCCATTGCCTCCTATCAGAAGCTCTACAACTCTTGCTGTGGTCTCATCTCCTTCCCTACATTCACACACACACACACACACACACACACACACACACACACACACACACCTGGGTTTATTCTCATCTGTGTGTCCTACAGAAGGCTTCTACCATAATCCTTATTATGTCTTATTGTAACTTATTTGTTTAACTTCACTAGACTGTGAGCTTCTATTACAGCAGTATCAACATTTTGTCTTTCACAACCCCTGGCATGTATTAAGCACTTGAAAGTAGCTATTTTTTAATGAATATGTTTGGATCAGACTTACAAACATAATTAAAGGTAGAAAAATCCAGAAGACTGGTAGGAAGGAAACTTATAAGCACTCATATCTTAGACAGCTGTAAACTCTGAGTAACTAGATGTTATTTCTGATTATAAATATGCAGAGCCCAGAACTCCAAAGATGGCGATTTCTCATAAACCCTAGTCCAATGCCAAAATTCAAGCCTGTCCAAATCTTCATTATTTGAATCTTTAGAGTGTGTCTCATCCCCAACATAGGAAATGAATACTTCCTTTCCAAACCTCAGTGACCCTCAACTCACATCTGCCAGATACAGTAGGTGTCATCCTTTTCCCTGGGTCTCTGCATTCTTTATTTTTTAATTTTTTTTAAAGTATTTATTTATTTATTTATGGCTGTGTTGGGTCTTCGTTTCTGTGCGAGGGCTTTCTCTAGTTGTGGCAATCGGGGGCCACTCTTCATCGCGGTGCGTGGGCCTCTCACTATTGCGGCCTCTCTCGTTGCGGAGCACAGGCTCCAGATGCGCAGGCTCAGTAATTGTGGCTCACGGGCTCAGCTGCTCCGCAGCACGTGGGATCTTCCCAGACCAGGGCTCGAACCCGTGTCCCCTGCATTGGCAGGCAGATTCTCAACCACTGCGCCACCAGGGAAGCCCTCTGCATTCTTAAATGTTCCTTCATCTTCTCTGGAAGGGTTGTTATAGCCATTTTAAGAAAAATACTAAAAAGGAAATGAGTTCCACAGGGGCTTCATCCATTGGTAATAAATAGAAAGCAATCTTTTTTTTTCCCCATGGGGTCAATTATCAGAGTGCATCTGCAGTTTTTTCTCAGTAGATCTCCAGATCAAAGGGGAATCAGTGCTCCAAGGAAGACTTACAGGTTCTGGTAACCATTGTTACCCCTTTTCTTGTCATCATTATGATTTAACCAGCCAGTCTCCATTTAGGTAGGGAATTGAAAGTGTATCATATACAGAGGAGCCTTGATTGGACCCCTTCCTTTCAAAAACACTAGAAATAAGACATGTTGAAGGAGACTTACTGGCATGCTAATTATTGTGAATAAATGAATGAATAGATAAAGGAACAGTTTCCATGAAAACAGGTGATTTGGAAGTGTGCCACACTAAACAAGATGGAATAATGGCAAGTTTTTTCTCCAATATACACAGGGTTTTCCTTCAGATTGTTACTATTGATTCTGCTGAACTCTTTATATTCCCAGTTTTTCACCACAAAATGTGTTAAAGATTTGTATGTGCTTCTTGTATACCACTTCCTTCCACTCATTCTTTCTGAAATCCCTATAATTTCTTCTCACCTTACTGCCATAAGAAATACCTCCAAAAATTTTATGAATTTATGAACATAAATAAAAACATATCTATTTGCTGTAAAAATGGAATTCTTCTGTGTGTGAGAAGACTTATTAACATAAGATTGTATTTGTTCCAATGTAACAAAATATATCTGCCCATTTAAAAGCAAACTCGGGCTTCCCTGGTGGCGCAGTGGTTGAGAATCTGCCTGCCAATGCAGGGGACATGGGTTCGAGCCCTGGTCTGGGAAGATCCCACATGCCACGGAGCAACTGGGCCCGTGAGCCACAACTACTGAGCCTGCGCGTCTGGAGCCTGTGCTCCGCAACAAGAGAGGCCGCAATAGTGAGAGGCCCGCGCACCGCGATGAAGAGTGGTCCCCACTTGCCACAACTAGAGAAAGCCCTCGCAGAGAAACGAAGACCCAACACAGTCATAAATAAATAAATAAATAAATAAAAGAACGTGAATTTCTAAAAAAAAAAAAAAAAAAGCAAACTCAATGGAGTCTGTTTGTGGTAGGATGAGTAACTATAAAAAAATAATTTAAAATTTCATGTGGCACAGCAAATGTTTGAAAATAACCATGAAAATTTGGATAACAAAGGCTTACTTAGAGAAATAATTACCTGCTAGATATTCAAACTTATTGTAAAGCTACAATTATCCTATCAATATTGTGTAAGGACATGCATATGTCAACATGTTAGAGGGTAGAGAGCTAGTTCCAGAAACCAATAGGGGAAGAAATGAAGCATTTCTTGTGGCAAATATGGTATTGTATCACTGGAGAGGATGATTTATTTAATATGATCTGGACATAAGTGGATACATAAAAAACAAAATAATTTTAAATCATTATTTTGCACCACACTCAAAAATTACTTCAAAGAGTTTAAAAGAGAGAAGAAAGGAAATAATAATTAGACAAAATATATATGGGGAAGAATTTCTTAATCAAGAAAAAGATATAAAACCAAAAAGAAAAATATAGAGATAGTTAGCTAACTAAAATTTATCCCCTCCCCAAAGGAAATATAATAGTGTATTTTTTTCAGAAAAAAATTTTTTAATGATAATTCATGTACAAAAGTGCAAAACTTATAAATATGTATCTAAATAAAATTTTACATTGTGAACATACTTGTCTAAACTCTACACAAATCAAGTATGAATTCTATTTTATCCTGTTAACAAACATGTCCTGTTTGTTAACCTGTTTTTTTCTTTTCTTTTTAACATCCTTATTGGGGTATAATTGCTTTCCAATGTTGTGTTAGTTTCTGCTGTATAACAAGGTGAATCAGTTATATGCATACTTATATCCCCATATTCCCTCCCTCTTGTGCCTCCCTCCTGCCCTCCCTTTCCCACCCCTCTAGATGGTCACAAAGCACCCAGCTCATATCCCTGTGCGATGCCGCTGCTTCCCACTAGCTATCTACTTTACATTTGGTAGTGTATATATGTCAATGCTACTCTTTCACTTCGTCCCAGCTTCCCCTTCCCCTTCCCCACGTCCTCAAGTCCATTCTCTACGTCTGCGTCTTTATTCCTGTCATGCCCCTAGGTTCTTCAGAACCTGTTTGTTTGTTTGTTTGTTTGTTTTTTTAGATTCCACTTATATGTGTCAGCATGTGGTATTTGTCTTTCTCTTTCTGACTTACTTCACTCTGTATGACAGACTCTAGGTCCATCCACCTCACTACAAATAATTCAATTTCATTTCTTTTATGGCTGAGTAATATTCCATTGTATATGTGTGCCATATCTTCTTTATCCATTCATCTGTCGATGGACACTTAGGCTGCTCCCAAGTCCTGGCTATTATAAATAGTGCTGCAATGAACATTGTGGTACATGTCTCTTTTTGAATTATGGTTTTCTCAGGATATATATGTCCAGTAGTGGGGTTGCTGGGTCATATGGTAGTTCTATTTTTAGATTTTTAAGGAACCTCCATACTGTTCTCCATAGTGGCTCTATCAATTTATATTCCCACCAACAGTGCAAGAGGGTTCCCTTTTCTCCACACCCTCTCCAGCATTTACTGTTTGTAGATTTCTTGATGAAAGCCATTCTGACGGTGTGAGGTGATACCTCATTGTAGTTTTGACTTGCATTTCTCTAGTGATTAATAATGTTGAGCATTCTTGTATGTGTTTGTTGGCAATCAGTATATCTTCTTTGGAGAAATGTCTATTTAGGTCTTCTGCCCATTTTTGGGTTGGGTTGTTTGTTTTTATGATATTGAGCTGCATGAGCTGCTTGTATATTTTGGAGATTAAACCTTTGTCAGTTGCTTTGTTTGCAAATATTTTCTTCAATACTGAGGGTTGTCTTTTTGTCTTCTTTATGGTTTCCTTTACTGTGCAAAAGCTTTGAAGTTTCATTAGGTCCCATTTGTTTATTTTTGTTTTTATTTCCATTTTTCTAGGAGGTAGGTCAAAAGGATCTTGCTGTGATTTATGTCATAGAGCGTTCTTCCTATGTTTTCCCCTAAGAGTTTTATAGTGTCTGGACTTACATTTAGATCTTTAGTCTATTTGGAGTTTATTTTTGTGTATGGTGTTAGGAAGTGTTCTAATTTCATTCTGTTACATGTAGCTGTCCAGTTTTCACAGCACCCCTTATTGAACAGGCTGTCTTTTCTCCATTGTATATTCTTGCCTCCTTTGTCAAAATTAAGGTGACCATATGTGCGTGGGTTTATCTCTGGGCTTTCTATCCTGTTCCATTGAACAATATTTCTGTTTTGGTGCCAGTACCATACTGTCTTGATTACTGTAGCTTTGCAGTATAGTCTGCAGTCAGGGAGCCTGATTCCTCCAGCTCCATTTTTCTTTCTCAAGATTTCTTTGGCTATTCGGGGTCTTTTGTGTTTCCATGCAAATTGTAAAATTTTTTTTCTACTTCTGTGAAAAGTGCCAATGATAGCTTGATAAGGATTGCACTGAATCTGTAGATTGCTTTGTGTAGTATAGTCATTTTCACAATATTGATTCTTCCAATCCAAGAACATGGTATATCTCTCCATCTGTTGGTATCATCTTTAATTTCTTTCATCAGTGTCTTATAGTTTTCTGCATACAGGTCTTTTGTCTCCTTAGGAAGGTTTATTCTTAGGTATTTTATTCTTTTTGTTGCATTGGTAAATGGGATTGTTTCCTTAATTTCTCTCAGATTTTTCATTGTTGGTGAATAGGGATGCAAGAGATTTCTGTGCATAAATCTTGTATCCTGCTACTTTAACAAATTCATTGATTAGCTCTAGTAGTTTTCTGGTAACATCTTTAGGATTCTCTATGTATAGTATCATGTCATCTGCAAACAGTGACAGTTTTAATTCTTCTTTTCTGATTTGGATTCCTTTTATTTCTTCTTCTTCTTTGATTGCTGTGGCTAAAACTTGCAAAACTATGTTGAATAATAGCAATGAGAGTGGGCAACCTTGTCTTGTTCCTGATCTTAGAGGAAATGGTTCCAGTTTTTCACTATAGAGAATGATGTTGGCTGTGGGTTTGTCATATATGGCCTTTATTATGTTGAGGTAGGTTCCCTCTATGCCTACTTTCTGGAGAGTTTTTATCATAAATGGATGTTGAATTTTGTTGAAAGCTTTTTCTGCATCTGTCGAGATTATAATATGGATTTTATCCTTCAGTTTGTTAATATGGTGTATCACATTGATTGATTTGCATATATTGAAGAATCCTTGCATTCCTGGGATAAACCCCACCTGATCATGGTGTATGATCTTTTAAATGTGTTTTTGGATTCTGTTGCTAGTATTTTGTTGAGGATTTTTGCATCTATGTTCATTAGTGATATTGGTCTGTAGTTTTCTTTTTTTGTGACATCTTTGTGTGGTTTTGGCATCAGGGTCATGGTGGCCTTGTAGAATGAGTTTTGGAGTGTTCCTCCCTCTGCTGTATTTTGGAAGAGTTTGAGAATGATAGGTGTTAGCTCTTCTCTAAATGTTTGATAAAATTCATCTGTGAAGCTATCTGGTCCTGGGCTTTTGCTTGTTGGAAGATTTTTAATCACACTTTCAATTCCAATGCTTGTGATTGGTCTGTTCATATTTTCTATTTTTTCCTCATTCAGCCTTGGAAGGTTGTGCTTTTCTAAAAATTTGCCTATTTCTTCCAGGTTGTCCATTTTATTGGCATATTGTTGCTTGTAGTAATCTCTCATGAGCCTTTGTATTTCTGCAGTGTCAGTTGTCACTTCTCCTTTTTCATTTCTAATTCTGTTGATTTGAATCTTCTCCCTTTTTTTTTCTTGATGAGTCTGGCTAATGGTCTATCAGTTTTGTTTATCTTCAGAAAGAACTAGCTTTTAGTTTTATTGATCTTTGCTACTGTTTCCCTCATTTCTTTTTCATTTATTTCTGATCTGATCTTTATGTTTTCTTTCCTTCTGCTAACTTGATTTTTTTGTTATTGTTGTTTTTCTTCTCTCTCTAATTGCTTTAGGTGTAAGGTTAGGTTGTTTATTTGAGATTTTTCCTGTTTCTTGAGGTAGGATTGTATTGCTATAAACTTCCCTCTTAGAACAGCCTTTGCTGCATCCCGTAGGTTTTGGGTCATTGTGCTTTCATTGTCATTTGTTTCTAGGTATTTTTTGATTTCCTCTTTCATTTCTTCAGTGATCTCTTGGTTATTTAGTAGCATTTTGTTTAGCCTCCATGTGTTTGTATTTTTTACAGTTTTTTTCCTGTAATTGATATTTAGTCTCATAACATTGTGGTCAGGAAAGATTTTACGATTGATAAGATTTCACTTTTCTTAAATTTACTGAGGCTTGATTTGTGACCCAAGATATACTCTATCCTGGAGAATGTTCCATAAGCACTTGAGAAGAAAGTGTAGTCTATTGTTTTTGGATGGAATGGCCTATAAATATCAATTAAGTTTATCTGGTCTAATTTGTCTTTTAAAGCTTGTGTTTCCCTATTTATTTTCATTTTGGATGATCGGTCCATTGGTGAAAGTGAGGTGTTAAAGTCCCCTACTATTACTGTGTTACTATCAATCTCCCCTTTTATGGCTGTTGGCATTTGCCTTATGTATTGAGGTGTTCCTGTGTTGGGTGCATAAATATTTACAATTGTTTTATCATCTTCTTGGATTGATCCCTTGATCATTATGTAGTGTCCTTCTTTGTCTCTTGTAATAGTCTTTATTTTAAAGTTTATTTTGTCTGATATGAGAATTGCTACTCCAGATTTCTTTTGATTTCTATTTGCATGGAATATCTTATTCCATCTCCTCACTTTCAGTCTGTATGTGTCCCTAGGTCTGAAGTGTGTCTCTTGTAGACAGCATATACACGAGTCTTGTTTTTGTATCCATTCAGCCAGTCTGTGTCTTTTGGTTGGAGCATTTAATCCGTTTACATTTAAGGTAATTATCAATACGTGTGTTCTTATTACCATTTTCTTAATTATTTTGGGTTTGTTATTGTAGGTCTTTTCCTTCTCTTGTGTTTCCTGCCTAGAGAAGTTCCTTTAGCATTTATTGTAAAGATGGTTTGGTGGTGCTGAATTCTCTTAGCTTTTGCTTGTCTGTAAAAATTTTAATTTCTCCATCAAATCTGAATGAGATCCTTGCTGGGTAGAGTAATCTTGGTTGTATGTTTTTCTCTTTCATAACTTTAAATATGTCCTGCCACACCCTTCTGGCTTGCAGAATTTCTGCTGAAAGATCATCTGTTAACCTTATGGGGTTTTCCTTGTATGCTATTCTTTGCTTTTCCCTTGCTGCTTTTAATATTTTTTCTTTGAAGTTAATTTTTGATAGTTTTATTAATATATGTCTTGGCATGTTTCTCCTTGGTTTTATCCTGTATGGGACTCTCTGCACTTCTTGGATTTGATTGACTATTTCCTTTCCCATATTAGGGAAGTTTTCAACTATAATCTCTTCAAATATTTTCTCGGACCCTTTTTTTTCTCTTCTTCTGGGACACCTATAATTTGAATGTTGGTGCATTTAATGTTGTCCCAGAGGTCTCTGAGACTGTTTCAATTCTTTTCATTCTTTTCTCTTTATTCTGCTCTGTGGCAGTTGTTTCCACTATTTTATCTTCCAGGTCACTTATCCGTTCTTCTGCCTCACTTATTCTGCTATTGATTACTTCTAGAGTATTTTTAATTTAATTTATTTTTGTTCATGTTTGTTTGTTCTTTAGTTCTTCTAGGTCCTTGTTAAATGTTTTTTATATTTTCTCCATTCTATTTTGAAGATTTTGGATCATCTTTATTATCATTACTCTGAATTCTTTTTCCAGTAGACTGCTTATTTCCTCTTCATTTGTTTGGTCTGGTGGGTTTTCACCTTTCTCCTTCACCTGCTGCATATTTTTCTTTTTTCTCATTTTGTTTAACTTACTGTTTTTGGGGTCTCATTTTCTAAGGCAGCAGGTTTGTAGTCTCCATTATTTTTGGTGTCTGCCCCCAGTGGGTGTGGTTGTTTCAGTGGCTTGTGTAGGCTTCCTGGTGGAGGGGACTGGTGCCTGTGTTCTAGTGAGTGGGGCTCTATCTTGTCCTTCTGGTGGGCAGGGCTGCATCCAGTAGTTTGTTTTGGAGTGTCTGTTAGCTTAGTATGCCTTTAGGCAGCCTCCCTGTTAATGGGTGGGGTTGTGTTCCTGTCTTGCTAGTTGTTTGGCATGGGGTATCCAGAACTGGAGCTTGCTGGCCGTTGTGTCGAGCTGGGTCTTAGCGTTGAGATGAAGGTCTCTGGGAGAGCTCTCATCAATTGATATTACGTGGGGCAGGGAGTTTTCTGGTGGTCCAAGGTCCTGGACTCAGCCCTTCCACCTCGGAGGCTCAGGTCCAGCACCCAGCCAGAGCACCAAGACCCTGCCACCCACACGGCTCAGAGAAAAGCAGAACGAAAAAACAAAAACAAACAAAAACAATAAAACAAACAGAGGGAACCTTAGGAGAAATGGTAAAAGCAAACCTATACAGACAAAATCACACAAAGAAGCATACACATACACACTCACAAAATAGAAAAAGGAGAAAAAATATATATATATTAAAAAAAGGAAGAGAGCAATGAAACCAATAAACAAATCCAGCAATGATAATAAACACTAAATACTAAACTAAGATAAACATAAAACCAGAAACAAATTAGATGCAGAATGCAAGTCTACAGTTGCTCCCCAAGTCCACCGCCTCAATTTTGGGAACATTCGTTGTCTATTCAGGTATTCTTCAGATGCAGGGTTTATCAAATTGATTGTGGGGATTTAATCTGCTTCTCCTGAGGGTGCACAGAGAAATTTCCCTTTTTCTTCTTTGTTCGCACAGCTCCTGGGTTTCAGCTTTGGTTTTGGCCCTCCCTCTGCTTCTAGGCTGCCCTCAGGAGTCTGTTACCCACCCAGACAGGAGGGAGCTAAAGCAGCGGCTGTTTAGAGCTCTCTTCCTCACTCAGGCCGGGGTGGGGGGTGGGGGGGAGGGAGGGATACCTTAGTCATACTTGGAATGCGGGGCAAGCCTGAGGCAGCAGAGGTTGCAACAGCCTGAGGCAGGCTGCGTGTTCTCCTGGGAAAGTTGTCCCTGGATCACGGGATCCTGGCAGTGGTGTGCTGCACAGGATCCTGGGGGGATGTGGTTAGCACCTGAACTTGCACACAGGATTCTTGGTGGCAGTGGCTGCAGCATTAGTGGTTCATGCCCGTCTCTAGGGTCTGAGCTGATAGCCACAGCTCGCACCTGTCTCTGGAGCTCACTTAGGCAGTGCTCTGCCTTCTGTGAGCACACTGGTAAGGAATACCCTCTCCTCATGCACCTCAAAACAAAGGTCTCTTGCCTCTCTGGCAGGTCCAGACATTTTCCCAGACTCTCTCCTGGCTAGCTGTGGTGCACTAGCCCCCTTCAGGCTGTGCTCACACAGCCAACCCCAGTCCTCTCCTTGGGGTCTGAACTCCAAAGCCCGAGCCTCAGCTCCTAGCCCACACCTGCCCTGGCAGGTAAGCAGACAAACCTCTCATGCTGGTGAGTGCTGGTTGGCACCGATCCTCTGTCAGGGAATCTTTCCCCTTTGCCCTCTGCACCTCTGTTGCTGTGCTCTCCTCCGTGGCTCCAAAGATTTCCCCTGTCCACCCCCCATCTCCGCCAGTGAAGGGCCTTCCTAGTGTGTGGAAACTTTTCCTCCTTCACAGCTCCCTCCCAGAGGTGTGGGTCCCATCCCTATTCTTTTGTCTCTGTTTTTTCTTTTTTCTTTTGCCCTACCCAGGTACGTGGGGATTTCCTTGCCTTTTGGGAAGTCTGAGGTCTTCTGCCAGCATTCAGTTGGTGTTCTGTAGGAGTTGTTCCACATGTAGATGTATTTTTGATGTATTTGTAGGGAGGAGGTGATCTCCACGTCTTACTCCTCCACCATCTTGAAGGTCCTCTGTTAACCTATTTTTTAACCTTCAGTTTGATTGTGAATTTCTCCATTGTTCATTTGGATTCTATCAATTTTTGTCATAAATCTTAAGCCTATGTTTTTTGAAACACAGACAATACAGTGTATTCCATTTTAGTTAGAAACAGATTGATTTTTGTATGGCTTTGTTTCAAGATAATTTCATTTATTATAACTGTTGTAGAAATTTTAAAATTTCCTCATGTTATAGTCTCTTTATTTCCAGAATTTCAATTCATTAATATTGCATTTCTAGGATTTAGTTTTCACATAATCTATCTTGCATGACATTATATTTTCTTTGAATTTTATGATATTTTCTCAAGTCAAAACTCTAGATTAGTTTTCTAGTGGTCAATATTTTCTTTACTTCTTCCATGAATTTTTATATTTTTTAATGATTTTTATTTATCACTAACATTATCGTAACAAAATAATACATTTCATACATTAAAAGACCTCTACAATTTCTTTATAGATTTAAATTTAGACTATTTAAAATTATTTTTGTAATTCTTTCTTAGGGCAACTTATGGTTAAATATTTGCTATTTTTAACATAATATGCACATTTTTAACATACTTTAACCTCTGTCCAACTGTTGTACCATACCTGAAAATGCAGATTCCAAAGTAGAGTTCTCATACACACACATGTACACACATATACACACACACACACACACACACACACATACACATCCCTAAATGGTGCACAAAAAACATACACAGAGACATATACACAGTGCTGGGGGATGGGATGGGGACATATGTGCCTTCAAAATAAGCAAACAAAGAGAAAGCCTGTGGGCAGCAATGAAGACCCAATGCAGACAAAAATAAAGAAAGAAAAATAAATAAATTTTTTTTTTAAAAATCGAGTAGTAGAAGATTTTGTAAGTAGGAAGAAGGCCCAATAGGTGACCTATGAGCTCTCTCTTTGCAATCTGTTCTTGAAATCTTTTCAGTCAGGCTCCTAAAGAGTCAATCCATTAGAGATATTGAAAAGAATCAGAGATTCTTAATGACTACATAAGTCTTCCTATTCAAGTTCTTCAATTGAATTACAGACGAGGTAATTTTCTGAGAATTAGAATTTTAAGGATAGGAGATTTGGAGAAAATGGCTGAAATGCCTCAAGGAAAAAAAATGAGCTAACTAATACATTCAGTGTTTTCTGTGTTATATTCATGGCCTACCTGAGGTTGGAGATCACACTTTTTTTTTCCCTTCAGCAGCATTCAGGAATCTAGTTGTAGTATCTAAAACATTACATGGTGGCATTGACTCAAGGCACTTGATAGAATAAGGTAGACTTTTGTCCAAGAGAGAAAAACACCCAAAGATAATGGCATAAATTCTTTAGCTTTGTGGATTTGGGGGTTTAAGATGGATGGAAAAGAATGTGAAGACAATAAGGCATTGATAACTGCGAAAATAGATAGAGGTCTAGAGACTGATATTTCAATGAGACTCAAGAGGAATTGTAACAGAAATAATCTAATTAATAAGCTAAAAGGAAAAGACCATATTCTTAAAGACAAATATATTAAAGTCTAAAATATTTAAGACGGAATACTTACTATATGTCTAAAGTCCTAGACATGGGAGAAAATCTATGCTATAAATTCAAGGGCATTTAGTAAAATTTTCTGAGAAAAGTTGTTAGATGATTCATTCTTGTGGACTTTAATGTCTTCGGATGACCCAACTAGGACTGAAGGTATCAAACTATATGCCAAAGAAACAATCTTTAGGTAGCAGCAATATAAGGAGGTAGAGAATACCAATAAGACATCTTCCCTAGAATTTTCTTCAGCCTAGAGGCACATGGGAAGTGGTAGAACAGGCAACTTTCATCTGAAAAAGGTATTGTTTTTAGAAAAGAGGTTGATTTCAGTTAAGCGAGGAGGTAAATAGACATTATAGACACAGAGAAGGTTATTTGCCGAGGGAAAAAATGCTGTTGGGCAGTCATAGGAAAGAATAGGAAGGAATTATATTAGTCGGGATTAGTAAGAACAGAGTTATATTGGAATGAGACTCCCAGACAAATGATAAAAGACTATTATACTAGATAATGGCCAAATATGTTAGGATTGAAAAAGGTGTCCAAATATTATCTGGAAGCCTGGTTTAAAATATTTCTATATTGGTGCTCAGTTTCATGGGAGCTATGAAACGGAGGTGAGGAGGTGGGAATTGGCACTTTCTCTCATCACACTATCACAGTAAATGATTCAAAGATTCACTGTTACTTTCACTTGTTTCAGTTGTTGCTTTAATCCACTACTCTGACACCTGGCAGTTCAACTCTCTCTTAGCTCAGCTGAGCCCTGGCACATACCCATAAAGAGATTAAGGGAAGGGGCAAAGAAGATTTATATTATCTCCAATTACAAATCAGTGAAGAGATAACTACTACTAATTCCTTAAAATGGAGAGGTTTTGGACCTCTAAAGCAGTCAGAGCTGTTGTCTTCTTGTGTTTCTTGCATCTCTATTTCCCCTGAGTGACTGGTATTAATCCTTTTAATAGAATCTAGGTGCTTATATTTTAGCAAAATCAATATTGTGCTCTACAGAACTTAATATGAAATTTATCTGTTGGAGACTGGGAGAAGAGAAATGAGCTGACCCAATCCCACTGGAGAAAGGAAGATGTGCATTAAAAAAATTGATCTGGAGTTACAGACTGTTTAGTTTGAGTCAATATTCTGGGATATGATTTTCAGAAATAGGCTACTGATATACTTAACCTCTCTTTATTTCATGTTCTCGTTTGATTTATATTCACTTCACTGGGAACAGAAGCCAGTGTGTAAAACGGTATCCCCTGGATCAGAGTTAATTTAGAGAAAATCTGAAGGTGTAAAAGCAGAGGAACTATGTCATTATTAGGGAAAAAGTCTTAATTATTCAGCCCATCATGCCCCAGATAAAACATAACATTTTCACTAATTTTTAATCTTATAAGTATATCTCCTCCCCTCTGAACCTAATTCCATTCAGCCATTCATGCAATCTCAAATATGTCCCCAAATATTTGGTATTTACGTCAACAGAAGGAGCACTAGATAAGTGTCCTTCCCTTCTACCCAGTAGGTAATTTACTTTCTCATTAACACCGGACAAACCTGCATCTTGGACCCACGTGCATTCTCCTCTTACCTCTGACAGAGACAATGAGGTCTGCTCCCTTTTCTGTGTTTAAGCAGTTCAAGTCCCTTAAGTACATCAGGAAAGACTGTTATACTTGTTTCTGAAACCTTCTTGGGGAGATTTCTCTACTGGAAGATTTCCCCTGATGACTGAGAAAAACAGCAATTCTATTTCCCCATAGGATAATTAGTAGAAACCTTCTCCTCTGATCTTCTCTCATTAGTTCTCCTTTGTGTTAAGAATTCCAAGTCTTCCTTATGTATGGCCTCTTTTGATAGATTTGCTCAGAATCAATACACATGAATATATATTATTATGAAGAATTTCTTTCAACAGGATTAGGGTTTTTTGTTTTTTGTTTTTTAACTTCCCTACCCTCTGAAAGGACAGTGGCATTTTTCAAGGCCTGTTGAATTTCCCTGAGGAAGATAAAATATCCATTGCAATAACATTGTTGACTGTAACACACTATGCCATGATAAATGTGTCTACTTTGCTGAAGATACTCCTTTACCACAAGCTCTATATATAGACCACTACCCCTCAATATGAGCCCACACATACAGGATTAATCCTAATGGTTCCAATAAAGATTTTAGCGTAATGTGGGGATACCAATCATCTCCATATGGCAAAGAAAATGGCACAATCTTAACTCTTCCCTGTATCCATGCCCTTTGCAAGGTGATTTAGCAGCTCTTCCTACCAAGAAATGAAATCTCTTTCCCTCCTCTGAGTCCCCCTTGTGAATTAATTTGGTAATAGAATGCAACAGAAAACATCGTTTGTTCATTTCTCAGTCGAGTCTCAAGAAGCCCGTGCATTCAGGCTCTGTATTTACACTCCAACCAGCCTTTATGTGAACAATAGGGACTAGCCTGCTGCAGGAGGAAAGACTTGGGAAAGAGTGCAACCGTCTTAGCTAACATTGTCTTAGTTCAGCCAGCTCTAGGCAAACAGTTGCTGACCCTCGATGCATGAGCGAACCAGGGCTAAAAGAACAATCTATTTGATTCCAGCCAAAATTAACACATAAATGATGAGATAAAGAGATAGTTTCTGTTTTAAGCTCTAATTCTGGAGGCAGTCTGTTTTGTAGCAGAAAAGCATTAATATGTTCCCTTAAATCATCTTTTCCACCTCCACATTTGCTCCACTCTAATTTATATTCATACAACAGGGATGCTGTTCTAAGAATCTAATATCTTACTTCAGTCTCTTCAGTGTCTTCACTTGGCAATTGGAGTAAATTCCAGTATCTCATAACATGGCCTACAAGTTTGCATATTTTGCTTCTAATCTTCATCTCATGACTCTTACTGTGTTTCATTTGCACATGTGCATTTTGTTCCTACAATGGTTTTCTTAGAAACCGAGCTATTTCTAATCTCAGGATGTGTGCACAATTGTTTTATCTTATATATTTTCCTGGCTGACTCCTTCTCAGTCTTCAAGTGTCAGCTTAAATGCTGCTTCATCAGAAAAGCGTTCTCTGCCTCTACTTCTAAATAGACATCCAGGCTTATTAATTCTTTTGATGCATATTGCTAAATTACTCTAGAAAAGATTATACTATTTTGATATCCTGTCAGTACTGTCAGAGAGTGCATATTTATTTTCTTCATCACCTTTAAGTTGTCACCATTTTTAAAAGTACAACTTGTTTTTTAATAAAATGCAATACTTAATTATAAATAAATTAGAAAATTATAGATAAATGCAAAGTTAAAAATAGAAACAGCTTATTAACTCTCTATGACAGTCTCTAGGTCCAACCACGTCTCTACAAATGACCCAATTTTGTTCCTTTTTATGGCTGAGTAATATTCCATTGTATCTTTGCACCATATCTTCTTTATCCATTCCTCTGTTGATGGACATTTAGGTTGCTTGCATGTCCTGGCTATTGTAAATAGTGCTGCAATGAACATTGGGGTGCATGAGATATCATCTCACACCTGTTAGAATGGTTATTATCAAAGAGATAAGAAACAACAAATGCTGAGGATGTGGAGCAAAGGGAACCCTTGTACACTGTTGCTGAGAATGTAAATTGATACAGCCACTATGGAAAACAGTACAGTGATTCCTCAAAAAATTAAAAATAGAACTACAATATGATCCAGCAATTCTACTTCTGGATATTTATCTGAAGAAAACAAAACCACTATCTCAAAAAGATAAATGCACCCCCTTGTTCACTGCAGCATTATTTACAATAGCCAAGATATGGAAACAACCTTAGTGTCCATCGATGGGTAATGGATAAAGAAAATGTGGTATGTATATACAGTGGAATATTATTTAACCATAAAAAAGAGTGAACCTTGCCATTCGTGACAACATGGATAGACCTTGAGGGCATTATGCTAAGTGAAATAAGTCATACAGAGAAAGACAAATACTGTATGATCTCACTTATATGTGGACTCTAAGAAGCAAAACAAAACAAATAAACAAAACATCAAACTCATAGATACACAGACAGACTGATGGTTGGCAGAGGTGGGGATAAAATGGGTAAAGGAGGTTAAAAGGTACAACTCCCAGCTATAAGATAAATAAGTCATAAGGATGTAAGGTACAACATGGAGATTGGGACTATAGTTAATAATACTGTATTGTATATTTGAAAGTTTTCATCACAAGACAAAAATTTTCTAACTATGTATGGTAACGGCTCTTAACTAGACTTATTGTGGTGATCATTTCACAATATATACAAATATTGAATCATTATGCTGTACATCTGAAACTAATATAATGTTATATGTCAATTCCATCTAAATTTTTAAAAAGGTCTGAAAAATAAATAGAGAAAAAGTAGAATTATAGAATACATTCCTCACCTGTACAATCTTGCACAACATAGTTATTCCTTGCAAAAAGAAAAGAGAGAAAGAAACAGCTTATTAAATATGTATCCAAAGATAATCAAAGTTAAAGACCGAAACTCAGTTTTCTTTCAAGCTTAGGCTCACAACCCATTACTAAGTAGTGAAATCAGTTCTAAAAATGGTTTTAAAGAAATAGAATAGGGGGGAAAAAAGAAGAGAAAAGATAAGAAGTACTGTATGGACTAAGCATAGCCTTTTGTAAAAATATTGTTTTAGTTATAAATATGGATATGAATATGTAAATATATGCATATATGTGTGTCCTATATTATGGTTTAAAATATACTGTGAATCACTTAACACAGTATTTTAGTGATCCCACTTGCTGCTTATTACCTCATTTCTCTGCTTTCAGTGGTAGTAAAACTCCATGAAAGAGTGGTCTGTACTTGAAATTTCCAATTTTTCTTTAATTCTTTTCTATTCAACTGATCAATTCAGGCTTTTACTTCCACTATTTCATGTACACTTCTTTCATTAAGTTTAACAATGACCTCCAAGTGTCTAAGTTCAAAGTCAACTTCCAGTCCTTATCTTACTTGACTATTTGCAGGATTTGACAAAGCCAATCACTTTTTTCTCCTTGATGTATTTTGTTCACTTGAAGTTCAGATCTTTGCTCTATCTTATTGATCATGCCTCTGAATCACATTTTCACTAGCTTTTACTGCTGCCTGGATTATTCATTATTCTCCCTCCATATATCCATGTGAACAACTCAATTTTCTTCAAATCTTTGTTCAAATGTAACCTTCTAATGAGGTCCAATTATGATCACTTTATTTAAAATTATGATCTCCCTACCCACACCAGATCTTTTTATCCTGCAATAGTTTTTTTTTTCTATTTCATACAGACTACATGATTTCCTTTCATTTTGCAATTTTTTTCTTATTTTACATATATATATACATTTTAATATCTCCCCTATCACAGTGTAAGCTACATAAGGGCAGGGAATTTTTTTCGGTCTTATCGCAAGCACCTAAAACAGTGCCTGGCATAGTGGCCTTAGTAAACATTTGCTGCATGAATAAAGAAATGGGTCACATAATTATTTCCTTAGTGGGTTAGCATCTTTTAAACTCAGCAAGATTTTAGAGCTAACTATAGAAATGTTTAATAGACTCAAAACCTATTATTTATATTTTGCACTAAGGAATTTGTATATATTTAGTATTTTATGTATTTGCATTATTTAAGATAATTTGGCCTATTAGAATACCAAATCTACCTTGCAATTCTAATTTTAGATTTGTAATTGAGCAATTAATTTATACTTTTTTTAAATCAATCTTACTGAGGTAAAATTTATAGTCCATAAAATGCACACATTAAGTCAAGGTATTAGGCCTTTTTATTTAAAATTGAAATCTTACTACATTTGTCACAGTATTAAAATGTTTAAAAGGATTTAGGATTAGCCATATTTATAATTTTGTTTTTTTGTTTTGGAGGGATTTTTAAGATTATAAATGTTATTTTTAAAACCTGTGGAGGCTTTGTTTATTGAGTCAGAAAACTGAGGTACTTGAAAACAAAATAGTGTATATCATATTTAAATGTAATTTAAAATGATTTAATTGCCAAGTTTATAAATCAGACCAAATATTTGTCAAACACCTTTAATAGTGAATAATAAAATCTGTTAGATTTATAAATGGAATAATAAGATTTTAAAGCAGGAATTCAAAGATCAAAGAACTAGGTTTCTAAACATTAACCTCAAATAAATTTCACTTTAATTTTATAACTGAAAAAAAGTCTATATACTTTTCTTCACCCCCCCCAAAAATTCTCATGGGTTTCAAAAAGCTCACATTAATATAGGAGAGGACTTGCATTTACTGGAGTGAGAGGGGATAAAGGATAGAGATGGTCCCATGAGGCATGAGAGGAAATGGGTCTGGAGCTGATCCAAAGTTGAGAGTTAGCACTTTTTTCCACCTTAACACTCCCAAATTGGTTTAAGGATTTATCTAACTCCTTGACTGAAGCTGATTGAAACTTTTTTCTTGTGTTCTATGTTACTGGTATTTCCATTTTTTGACACCTCTTTTCCTCACTCACCTTCTGGTTGGCTTCCTGCTTTCTGTGATACCACGGACAACTGGTTTGCTTCCCACAGCACTGGGAAAGAACTTCTTTTTCTAGAGACAATTTACTCAACCCCTAAAACCACTAGTGCAGTTTTGTAGGAGGAAGGCATGGACCTTTATCCCAGAGGATAAAATGTGTGTGAGTTTTTAAATGGTGAGTATAAGTTCCAGGGCAGAGAAGAAGAAAGGGAGGAACATTCCAGAGCAGAAAAGTGATAAGAACAAAGACACTGAGGCATGAGGCTGGCACAGCATTTTAGTATAACATTACATAGAACATTATATTGTGATATTGATTTTTTAAATTAGCATCAAGGTATATAACAACAAGGTATGACTATATATATTTCCATAATTTATGGGGGTTTTTAGTCCCAAGCCTATATGTCTTGCCTATTTAATTTTCAAGCTTTCAAGAGTGCTTGGTCTGGAATTTTCAAAACTATGTGAAACATAACTCATGAAGGAGTTAATAAAAACAGCATGACACAAACTTCACAAGGTCAGTGGCGATATGGGCTGCACAATTATTGTTATCTATCATAAGACAACCTATGGAGGGGTAAAGGTCTCTTAGATGAATGTTAGGAAGCCAGGCTTCTTGTTCAGGCTTAAACCACTTCACTGTTACACATCCTGTTAATCTTTTTTAAAATTAAATAATAATAATAATAACTGATATGAGTACTGTGAATATAAAATGAAAGAGTAGGTAAGGGAACTTTTTAGATATTGAAGAAATAAATATGATTATCGTTTAGCCCAGTATCCTCATTGATTTGGAGTTACAAAGTGTAAAAAATATTCCATTATAATCTGTAAATGCTATAAAGATAGGTAAATCACAGAAGACTTCCTCTGTCAGATTAAACAATAGTTCTTATGTTAGAAAATTGGAAATCATACCCAAACTGCTACATAAAAATAAAGCATGCACAGTAGTTTTAAAAACTGATTTGTTAGCATTTTAAACTTATGGATATAGTTCTTTGAACAGATATGTGTGAACTCTCATTGGCTACCAGAGACACTGAACATTTTTTGAGAACAGAGGATTTTCTTGATGGCGTCTTTCATGTCTTTGTTCCTCAAACTGTAGATTATTGGGTTGAAAAGTGGGGCAAGGACAGCGAACATCACTGCAATGTCCTTGTCCAGTAGTGGTGGGAAAGTGACAGAGAAATGCAGGTACATGAGTGTCACGCTGCCAAAAAACAGGAAGAAAATAGTAATGTGGGCCGCACAGTGGAGAATGCCTTCTGACGGCTCTTACCTGAGGGAATTCTCAGGATCACAATGATAATTCTTAAATAGGAAAGGGTGATGATACAGACAGAAATCAGGATGGAAATAGCATGAATCACATCTTCAGCACATCATGGATGTGTCTGCACAGGCCAAGCGTAACACAGGTTCAAAGTCACAGAAGAGTTGATGGATTTGGTTGAGACCACAGAAGGGAAGGGTAGAAATCTACACAATCTCTGGCAGTAGCACAAGAAAGCCAAAGATGCCAGAGCCGGTGGAGAGCTGGATGCATAGTTGAGGGGTCATAACGGTTGCATAGTGGAGAGGCTGGTAGATGGCAACATACCTGTCAATGACCATCACTGCGAGGAACAGGCCTTCTGTGACCCCAAATGAGTGGAAAAACTACATCTGCAGGAGGCAGCTAATGAAAGAAGTAGTCTTCTCTTTACTGACAAGGTTGGAGAGCATCTTTGGGATGGTCATTGTGGTATACCAAATCTCCAGGAATAAGACACTGATGAAATTATACATGGGATTGTGAAAATGTGTATCCAGCTGGACAGCAAAGAAGATCATGAAATTTCCAACAATAATGAACACATAAATAAAGAGCAAAGGAATGAAGAATAAGAGACTACCTTTCTCAAATGAGGGAAATCAGAGAAATAAAACTCAGTCACTATTGTCCGATTCTCCCTATCCATATTTTCAGGTGTTTCACTTGTTGCCTGATGGAATCAAATATAAAGAGTCAGAACTCTACCTACATTCAAATAACAATAGAAACTTTCTTTTCAAACAGCTCAACAGCCTTGAAATGAGGTTGATTCAATTAAATAAAATAAACTATGTGAGCTACTTCGCAAATTATAAAGTGATCGTGTCTAACTTGCAAATACTTTTTTAGTAATGATAATACTTTGTATTATCAACTCTTCTGTTGGCTAACCAAACAATATTGCTATTTGGACGTATAAATGGGTACAAACTCTCCTGAATGTCAATTTGGCAATTTTTATTGAGAGTCTTGAGACTGTTTAAAGCCTACCTTTCACCATATAGCCTAAGGAAAATATTTTAAATATTAAAATATGTACAAAGATATTCACTGGAATATTTATAGATATTTGTATCTATCTCTCTAGATAGATAGGTAGATAGTTTTATTTTTGACACAAAATATTGGAGACACAAAATTAGTTGTGACAAAATGATCCCCTCTGTCGATGTGAATAAGACCATTTTTAAGTAGGTATCTTAAAAACCAAGTGCAGTACTGTCTTCCCTTGCTGGCCTCATAATTAACAAAATAGAGTAAATGGAAGAGCCAAATATCATACTGAATTCAATTTACTTTAAAGCACAACACCTTAGACCTGTGTGATATATCTGTGCATGCAAGTTAATCTTAACCTGGGTTAGTTAATAGTCAACAGTAAAGAGGGTTAGTTAATAGTTGAAATACCCTAATCTAGAAATCACACTCTAGGAGTAGTTTGGTAACATTTCAAAGACTTTAGTTAGTGGTCTACAGCCAGAGACAGGTAGCTTCAACTATCCAGAACTGCATCTTCATCATAGGGCTAATTAATTAGCTAGAGCAGGTCTCCTCAAGTTCAGCACTATTAACATTATGCACCAGATAATTTTTTGCTAGGGGTTGGGAAGTGAGGGGCTTCCCATGCATTGTGGGATGTTTGGCAGCGACCCTGGCCTCTACATGTTAGATATCAATAGCACCGACCCTTTCTTCAGCCATGATAAACAAAAGGTCTCTAGAAATTGCCAAATATTTTTGCAGGGGACGGGTGGGAGTAAAATTGCCCCAGTTGAAAACCAGTGGCATACAGAACTTTAGATTTCTTTTTCTGGTTAGAAGCCAAGTGACTGAATGTGTGGACTGGCTAGAAATAAACCTAAACTATTTCTTGAAGTGATATTAGAATGTGAGCTTGTCAAGCAGCTTATACAGTGTGGAGGGGTGAATAGGTCCATGATTCATTCATTTCTGTGCTCCTCCCTTAACATAGAATCCATCACCTGATCTCACCAGGTTAACTTTTCTACCAGTGAGAATTTTGTTACATTTTGTCTTTGATAAAATCTTTCATTCATTCTTCTAATCAGAGAGCCTAAGGAATAGAGTTGGGACTTCCATGGGCTTCCAAAAACAAGTTTGATAGTGGTTTTTGTGCCTCCTAGCTAATAAATGTTTGTGCACATGGCAGAATTCTGAGACCTGCCTTCATTGCATTAAACTGATAGTTTAGCTATTGGAGATGGAAATTCTATAATTTTGTGACATGATAGAGGTATTAAGGAGCACTATGATGGTAATCAGACTGTAATGTATAAATGCATCAAATGAACAGGTACACCTTAAACTTACACAATGTTATATGTCAATTATATCTCAATTTTTAAAATTTAAATAAAGAAACAGATTAATCAGCAGAGGTGAAGAGTCATAGTTCTAGTGGCCCAGACAAAATTTAATAGATGATTTCTCCAGGGCTAATGTCCCAGACAAAATTTAATAGGTTACCTTATGACCACCTCTAGTACTACAACACAGATTCTCCAAAATCCCTCATCCCTGAACTACTTACTGTCTTTCCCCCTACCTCACATGCCTACAAAATGTCAGCAAAGTTTCCACAATCTTTCTTCATTTAAAACCAATGGAAAAAAAAAATCTGGTTCCCCGTATTCTTCCCCAATGTATAGCAAACAAAACCATTCGCCCATATGCCAAAGTACAGAGCCCACCCCTCATCCTGTACCGACCTCTTTCAGAAACTGAAGGCTGCCTCCTGTTTCCCAAATGTCTTCATCTTCATTGTTCTGCAGTCCAGCAAATCAGGTTATAACCACAACCACAAATCTAGCTTCTCAGAGAATAGCCCAGTGGGAGAAAGGCTTTCTTCTGAAGGGTTCTCCCCCAATGCCTAGAGGAAAGCAACTCCATGTCCCATGCGGTTAATTAGAGGAACACTTGCTGCCATGCTCCCATTCAGGAGGTTGCAATACCTATGGGAAGCTAGGTCTTTGAGTCAGGCTAGAAATCAGAAGGAAAGAGATACTTAGTTTCTTTTCTGTCTAAGGGGTGAAAGAATTGTTTATATAAAAATTGTCTGCTGAAACAGAGGAAGGGTAAGGACCAAAGGAGTCAAGCTAACAAAATGTGGTTCAAAGGCAGAAGGATTTTCTCCATTCTTCACTGAAGGAGATTCAGAGCAGTTCAGAGATAGCACAGCACATCTCTGAAGTATACTATAGAAGATTCTGTCAGCAACTGCACAGTACAGCTCCGCAGAACTTCTTCAGAAGGATCCAGGATATCAAAGGACAATTATCAGTCGTGGTAGGAAGGAGCGGCTCACATGCATGAGATTTCACGGGTCTAGTGAAGCCAGAGGCAGAGAGCCCCAAGGAGCTGGAGTGAGGATTTAACACTCCTTGACTGTTTGATAAAGCTTACATTTAAACTATTTTGGCCTAGTTTCCTACCACTGGCTCTACTTATTACCTCTTTTATCTTTGATATCTTTAGTTTCTCTTTTACTACTGACTCCTTCCCCTCTCTTTCAAACATGCACATTTTATTACTGTATCATAGTATCTAAGACACAGTATATCTACTATACCTCAGAGAACGTTAACCTTGATTACATTGCCAACTCCAGTTTTTTCATCTTTTCATTAGCAAACTTCTCAAACGTCATCCACATTGACTAGTTCATTTTGTATCAATTTATTTATTCATCCTCCACAGACTATGTAGAAGCCATATGGCTAAAATTGCATTAATTCCACATTTGCCAATGATCCTCTAACCACAAAATTTTATTGCCCTTTTTTCAGTTTTCATTTTCCCTGAGAATATTCACTTAGCAAATATATCTAAAGCGGTTTCAAGACATTAAAAACAGGGAATAATGATAATAATAAAGCTAGATCATTTCCAAATTTCACCCATTAATCATTTATTTGTTCTTGTAATTCTGTTTCTTGATTTTCATGATACAGTCATATCCTTGTTCTCTGTTAGTTCCCTGAACACTTTGGAAGAAGATCGTAAAATAGACTTAGGTTCAAATTCTGACTCTGTCACCTACTTAGCTACATGGCAATGAGGGATGATACGTAACTCATTTCAACTTTAGTTTCCTCACCTTTAAAGTGGTTGAGAATAATGCCTAATTTACAAGAATACTGAAAAGATGAAATGAGATGAAATACATAAATGCCTTAACATATTTTTGGCACATACTTAGTAAATACTATATATTATTATTAATTATTATTAAACCCATTTTCCTCCACCCACCAATTATATTCTTTGTCTCTCCTGTCATTCCCTACACTTTTTTTCTAGTATCTGGTGCATCCTCATAGTTCATTTATAATCTCTACTTAAATAACACTTATATCTGTGTCCATAGGCTTGTCATCTCTTCTGAAGTTCAGTTCTTCATCCTTAATGGCAATCAGAAATTCCTACTTAGAAGCTCTTTCACATCTCAAAATAACATATCTATAGCTCATCTTATAATCACCCCACTCCCTTACTAGCTTTTGCTTTAGCTGTTGCTTGATCTGTCAGTAATGGTGCCTGAAAACTAACTCAAACTTAAAATCTGTCTCTTTAATGGTCATCTTTCAGTTGTCAAATCCTATTGATTAGTCATATATATTCTTATCTTTTTATCTTCATTATTACTACCTTATTTAGCCCATTACCCCAGACTATGGCAGAAAAGAGTCTGATGCCTGAATGGTGATGAATAAATGGTAGTTACATGAATTAATGATATTTCCTACTTCCATAATTTCTCTGCATTCTACACATTATCAACATGCAATTTTGTTCATTAATGTTCACTCAAAAATTACCTAATGACTTCATATTTCTTGTAAAATATATTTTAAAAATCCCAAATCTAGGCATTCAAAGACCTCCAAAATCCACCTAACCTGACCCTCCAATGCTGTTTCTCCACTAATTCACTCTACAAGCCCTCTATTTCAAATCAAATATATTTAATATCCTACAAACATAGTTCTTGTATTTTCACTTCTAGACCTTAGCTAATCCTCTTCATTAAGCATATGTTAATTGAGTCCCATGTAAGTCCCTGGGCTGTACACTAGAAGTTCAAATATGAATAAATAATTATAGATTATCATCAAATTTAGACACATAGCTAGATAATTTCAACAACATATGTATGCATTAGATGCTTTAGTAACACAAAAGAAGACCCCCAAACCAGCCTGGGAATAAGAAAGACTTCCTGGAGGAGCAGATAATGTGCTGAATCTTGAAAAGTTGGTAAGAATTACAGAGGTGAAGTGTGTGCACATGTTTTGGGTAGGGAGAAGAAAGGCAGGGTTGAAATTTCAGGAAGAGGGAAGAATAGGAAAATAACCAAAGCACAATGGATCAACATAGCATTGTGAGAGTATAGCTACAAACAGTTTGGTTGCTGGGACTTACAGTGTAAGGCAGGGAATAGAGTGGGAAACGGGGCTATAGAGATGTGTGAGCAAAAGCTCAGGAGTGTCCTTTATTTTCCCTGTCTTCCTTCTTCTTAGATAAACCAAGTCCTATTAAATGATACTGCAAGTTAAGTGAAAAATCATGATAGGGAATATATATTTGGGAATAATTAGTAGAGTTGTAATTGAAAGGAAAAGTTAATGTTTAGCTAGATTTGAGCTCAGAGGCTCAAGGTTCAATTTCTTCCCTGCCTTTTATTGCCTATGTGAACTGGAGCAAGCCTTTAGCTGCTATGAATTGTTCCATCTGCAAAATGGGAATAACTCTTTTCTTGGCTTCCTCATACAAATAACTGTTTATTTTTAATTGTGGTAAAAAGCATGTAACATAAAATTTACCAGAGTAAACATTTTTAAGCATACAGATAGATATTTTTAAGGAATTAAATGAGATGTGTATTTAAAACTTCAAAAATATTATTATTATCTCAGCAGAAGAAATGAAAAACATAGTGAAAAATGAGTGAAAAGCTGAGAAGAGAATAGTGTTTACTGATGGTCTATTCCAGAGAAGCATGATCCTGAGTGAAGTCTATTTTGACTCCTATAGCTATTCTGGGCCCCAGAGCCCAGATCTATACTCCGTTATGAGAGATAAGGTCATTTAGCCACAGGAAAGATTTTGAGTCCTGACCCTGAGGAATGCCTAATTCCTATGTGACACTTTTCCCCTAATATGTCCCTTAGAGGGGAGAATGAGATGCACCACATTTTTTAGATCCTGCATTATTTAAAGAGAAACTCCCAGGAAAGACAATCTTTGCATTCTAGATATTCCCTAAAGAGCATTCAGAAACATCTATATCCTTATTGACAAACTAGCAGAGGGGGCAGGTTGTTGCAGAGATTCTGAGGAGCATTCTTGTGGTCTCAGGCAAGGTACATGCTAAAGACTATTAAAAGGACATTATCCAGTTAAGACTGCTAACCTGCCTTTCACTGTTATTGTGCCTGCCCAATAATTTCCCTATACCCTTAGATCTTCTGTACCCAAATTGTCCTGGCCTTTCAGGGTAAAATTTTTTCAATATATGGAGTAAAACTTCATATTTTTAGGACTTTATCACGTAAGTAAAGAAATTAGAATAATGAGATAGGAAATCTAGAAGCGACATTAGGAAGAATATAGTTCAGCTAACAGCTAAAGATACTGATAATATCTAAGGTGTTTCCAACACTAAAATGTTGAAGTTCAAAGAATTCTGGATTCCTGGGGACTTTCAGAGGAATTTACTGCTTTTTTCCGGGATTAAAATCTAATGCAAGTTTCTTTTTACTCTACAAGGAATATTTGTAGGCTGAGCACCTTGGGCACTGATGATTATCTTCATTCCAGGATTTTTTAAAATGTACTTTATGTGTCTCAGGAGCAAAAATAATGTTTTGTTCAACTTTATTAGCCCCTGAACCTATGGCAGTGACTGACACATAGCAGAGGATCAATAAATAATTATGTTAATTGAATAAATGTATAGATGATTAATAACAATGCAAACTTACTACTGAGAAAAGCCTCACTCAAAGCAACAAAGTAGTCACTCTATTTGCCTTTTATGAGCCACTTAACTCTGAACTTACTTTTTCATAGCCCCATAGTCTCTTCTTGCTTTATCCATCTGTGCTCTCCATAATGACTACTCAGCCTGGCCATTCTCTGGTACTTTAGGCTGAGAAATGATAACACAAAAAAGACAGAGAAGTGGCTACTTCCATCAGAGAACACTCAGAACTCTCACATATTTCCCCATGCAGGCCCTCTGCCTTTCTGCTTCACTGGTGCCTGTTCCCTTCTAAAGTCTATCTCTCCTACCTTTCTTTCCCAAGGCTTGAGGCATAAGGCAAGAAGCATCTTCTATAAGTTAATTTTCCTAGCCTTCAATGCATTTATTTTAATCTGTGTATGACCTGAAAATAAAAAAACACATTAGCTCTCTCATCTCACACCTAGTACAGTCTTAAATATATAGTGGTACTCAGAGTAAGAAACAGAATGACTGATGAATCCTGATCTAAATTTCCCACCGTGGTATGAATAATAGTAGTGGCTTCTAAGACCTACAAACCAGGCTTCCAGTTATTGCTTTGGATCCTAGCTATGTGAATTTGGGCAAGTTATTTTTCCCCTCTGGTTCTCAATTTCTCTACCTGTAAAACAATCATAATCATCTCTCTACCATAAGTAGAAATAAATGAGATAAAATATGTAAGGTGCCTAATATCGTGACCACCACATGGGAACTCTTCAATAACACTATTTTGTTTATCCTTTATGATTCCCTCTGAGGAGCTTTTTGTCTACTTGAGGGAGATAATGCTGATATTCAGATATTTAAAATGCAAAAATACTGTTAGACATGATGAAAGAGGAAAATATACTTTTTTTTTTGAAAAAAAACCTTGCAAGTCATATATTTGATATTACATAGTTCATATTATTATTAGTCATATATAGCACATTAAGTCAAATCAATTCTAGTCAACATGCGTATCATATCCAATAGATCATGAGCTTAATCAGCAAGCCACATGAAACCATCAACCTGCTTGGCATGTGTCCCTCTTCTCTCTCTGGTACCATAACTTTTGAGGGTTTCTATTAATGAGCTTTATCAGACATCTGGTTCTTACTTCAGGACCACCCCACCTAAAATCGCCCACTCTTTCCCTTTAAATAAGACATCCTGATGGACTAGTGACTACTCAGCCCATGCTCACACATAACTGTGGTTTCATGCGTTTGGTATTTTTTAATTTTTAAAGGGATGCTGTAACTCAGCTAAGGCCATCTGAGGCCTTAACATAGCCAAATAAATTGTAGCTGGACTTTAATTGAATATTATTTACCAACATCATCAACCATAAGTTGCTATTCAGTCAGTGGTTACAGGACATGAGGGAACTGCAGACACACATGCACATACGTACACGTACATGCATATGCGTGTGTGTACACATACACGTATACATACTTATATAAGTAGGCATATATGCATATACATTGAACAGGTAAATGACCTGTTTAACAAACCCCTGTTACCCCCAATAAACCCCATGCTCTACATGCCTGTAAGGCCCTACCAAACCCCCAAAACAAGGCAAAACATACAAATAAATAGAATTTAGCTATCTACCCAATAAACATGAACAACTTAATGCTCAAAATTAGATAGACCTAGAGAATAAACCCTAATCATACCAATAAACTACTTAGATATTTACCATTTATATAGATAGACATCTCCCTAGATCTATCAAGCATTTTTTATCAAAATTTTAACACTAAATCTAACATAAACCACATAAAACAACTATATACATGTTACTTCACTGTGTAAAAACAGCTTGTTAACGTAGCTTAAAATCTAAAGCAAGGCACTGAAAATGCCTAGATGAATTTACCAACTCCATAAATACATAAGTTTGGTCCCAGCCTTTCTATTAGTTTTTTGTTTTTTGTTTTTTTTAATTGGGGTATAGTTGTTTTACAATGTTGTGTTAGTTTCTACTGTACAGAGAAGTGGCGTTCCCTGCGCTATACAGCAGGTTCTCATTAGTTATCTATTTTATACATAGTAGTGTATATATGTCAATCCCAGTCTCCCAATACATCCCACCTTTCCTTCCTTTGGTGTCCATAAGTTTGTTCTCTACATCTGTGTCTCTATTTCTGCCTTGCAAACCAGTTCATCTATACCATTTTTCTAGATTCCACATATATGCGTTACTATACGATATTTGTTTTTCTCTTTCTGACTTACCTCACTCTGTATGACAGCCTCTAGGTCTATCCACGTCTCTACAAATGACCCAATTTCATTCCTTTTTATGGCTGAGTAATATTCCACTGTATATATGTACAACATCTTCTTTATCCATTCATCTGTCAATGGACATTTAGGTTGTTTCCATGACCTGGCTACTGTAAATAGTGCTGTAATGAACATTGGGGTGCATGTGTCTTTTTGAATTATGGTTTTCTCTGGGTATATGCCCAGTATATTGCTGGGCCATATGGTAATTCTATGAGAGGGTTTACTTCTGGCAGTGAGGATCAATAACTCTTCTATGATAATGGGAACATTTACCGGACATTGGCAACTTGGATTCCAACAGGAAGAGATCAAGAAAATAGAAAGGAGAAATGACATAAAAATAAAAATGCAGGAAATTTGTCCTATATGGCAGAGCTGATGGGTATGTAGAAAAATATTTGGCTTAACAATTTGACTGGCAAATAGAGAAAGACAAATGTCATATGATATCGCTTATATGTGGAATCTAAAAAAAATGGTACAAATGAACTTATTTACAAAACAGAAATAGAGTCACAGATGTAGAAAACAAATTTATGGTTACCAAGGGGGGGAGGGATAAACTGGGAGATTGGAATTGACATGTACACACTACTATATATAAAATAGATAACTAATAAGGACCTACTGTACAGCACAGGGAACTCTATTCATACTCTGTAATGGCCTATATGGGAAAAGAGTCTAAAAAAAGAGTGGATATATATATATATATATATATATATAACTGATTCACTTTGCTGTATGTCTGAAACTAACACAACATTGTAAATCAAGTACACACCAAGAAAAAATTTTAAAAAATTAAAAAAAAATAAATTGAAATCTATAAAAGGTAAAAGGAAAAAAAAATTGACAGGAACCTGATGAGAAAAGGCAATAAATATCAGGCTAAGACCTTTGGGTTTTATCCTTGAACGTTTTTGGAAAGACGAGGGACAGTAAAAGCCATGCTTGGAAATGTTCATCTGTAGAATGACTTGATGGAGGTAAGAAGACCAGTGAAAAAGATGTTAAAATAGTCAAGGTAAGAGATAAGCATACTGCTATCACTGAGTTTAATTAGCCTTGCAAAAAATTTAGCTGTCCTTTCTCCCCAACAACTAGATGCTGGCCTGATTTCTTTTGCAGCTGATTTTTGTGACATTTTCTTCACAAGATTGTCTTAGTTATTAAAGAAGGTTTTTTTGTTTGTTTGTTTTGTGTTGTTTTAAATTCAGGATGATTTCCTCCCTTTGGCTCTTATATGTGGCCTTTCTAGGAGGGATGGGATGTGTAGGGGTGAAGTTACATGTTTGCTCAAAATTCAATAGCCACTACTCAGGTACAAGGTGTTTCTGGAGAGACTCTTGGCCTGAGCAATTATCAATATCAACAACTGAGGGCTTCCCTGGTGGCACAGTGGTTGAGAATCTGCCTGCTAATGCAGGGGACACAGGTTCGAGCCCTGGTCTGGGAAGATCCCACATGCCAAGGAGCAACTGGGTCCGTGAGCCACAACTACTGAGCCTGCGCATCTGGAGCTTGTGCTCCGCAACAAGAGAGGCCGCGATAGTGAGAGGCCCGCGCACCGCGATGAAGAGTGGCCCCCGCTTGCCGCAACTAGAGAAAGCCCTTACACAGAAACGAAGACCCAACACAGCCAAAAATAAATAAATAAATAAATAAATAATAAAAATAAAGGAATTCCTTTAAAAAAAAAAATATCAACAACTGAGAGAGAAGAAGGGAAGGGACTTACAGAGAAAGCAGAGGAGAGGAGGGATAGTCCTGATATCTGGGTACTTACTATCTAGATGGAAAATAGACTTGTTACTATGAAACCAACAGAAAAGAGGCAGAGAGATAAAGCTGAATACTTTAGCCAGACTAAGATTGGATATCAGAGCTAGAAAAGATGGGAGAGCAACATGAAGACTTATTGACAGAAGGGTTGCTGATAGTATTTTCTATTTTTTAATTGCTTTTCTAAAGAACAGGAGTTGAGAATAGTTAGAAAGAAAGGGATGTGTTTTAAAACTAAACACAGAAGGGCAGAGAGTGGGGAGAAAAACTCAGAAATTAAAGTGACTGAACCTCCAGAAAATATTTCCAGAAAATTAAATTTGTGTGCTGCTTTGTGTTTTCTTTGTATCATTTGAAGATGTTTACAAAAAGATTCATTTAGGGGTCCAAAAGCAAATATTTCAGATGTTTCTGGCATAGAGGTGCAGCTGAGAGATATTTCTAACTGGCCTGTGTAGGGCCCCAGTGTCAGCTTAAGTAACTGATTACAGAAAAAAGTGAAGCAATTTTCAATGGGTAATCTCCATCCCAATTCCAGGAATTTCTTTGTCTCCTTTCTTACTTTCCCAGATGACACAGGTGATGACCAGTGGAAATCAGAAAAGGGTGACTGAGTTCCTCTTCTCTGTGTTCCCACACCTGCATGAATGTGCCCTCTTACTCTTTATTCCCTTGCTTCTCATCTATGGATTGATCATAACAGGAAACCTAATGATATTCATTGTCATCCAGCTGGACATGATCTTGAACACCTCCCATGTATTTCTTCATCAGAAAAAAGTTGATCTTGAACACCTCCCATGTATTTCTTCATCAGTGTCCTCTCTTTCCTGGAGATCTGGTATACCATGACCACCATCCCCAAGATGCTCTCCTGCTTAGTCAGTGAGCAGAAGACCACCTATCTTGCTGGTTGCCTCATGCAGATGTACTTCTTCTACTCACTTGGTATCACAGAAGACTGTGTCCTGACAGCAATGGCCATTGACAGGTACATAGCTATCTGCAATCCTCTCCATTACCCAACCATCATGACTCCCAAACTTTGTATCCATCTGACAGCTGGATCCTGTCTCTGTGGCTTCCTCCTGTGCTTCCTGAGATTTCATGGATTGCCACCCTGCCTTTCTGTGACTCCAATCAGACCCAGCAGATCTTCTGTGACTCCACACCTGTGCTGAGATTGGCCTGCACAGATACATCCCTGGTGGTCATTGTGGATGCCATCCGTGAAGTGGAGATCCTGGCCTCCTTCCTGGTCATCACCCTATCCTACAACCGGATCATTGTGGTGATTCTGGGGATGCCCTCGGCTGAAGGCCATCACAAAGCCTTTTCTACCTGTGCTGCCCACCTTGCTGTATTCTTGTTGTATTCTTGGCAGTGTGACTGTCATGTACTTGCGATTCTCAGCCACCTACTCAGTGTTATGGGGCACAACAATTGCAGTCCCTTTTGTTATCCTTGCTCCCTTCCTCAACCTCATTTTCTATAGCCTGAGAAATAAAGATATGAAAGATGCAATTGGGAGGCTTTTCTGCTGCCAGAAGAGGGCTGGTGGGGTTGGGAGCTAGATTGAGATCCTAGAGAGTCTGAAGAAACTCCTGGGGAGTTCAGCATTGCGCTGTTCCTTGTCTTGTTCATGATTATGCTTCTCTTTCTATTGTCACAGCTACTTGTTCTATTATTATAAGCAAGAATGTAAAACTGCTGTGTCCAAGTCATTGGTAGCAATCGTATAGCATGTTTACATCGACGCCTTTAACGTGGTTGTGGTAGCTGAAAACAGTACACGTGGGTTTTCCCGCTTTATAGTGCAGGCTAGGTTCTTCCTTACACTCTATCAGCTAGACTCCTGACCTTCTTTTCTGTGGTTCCACGTGCTGGTGAGGCCAGAGAACAGGACAGAAGAGACATGAAAGACACCATGGTTCTTGATGTTGCTGCTAACTTTCCCCCAATCCTCTTTCCAGTAATGAACCCCATGTTGTTCAGCAGTCCACATCAATAAACAATTTCCTGACACTAGAGAGAAGGCTTCTCCACTTTTAGCTTATTTAATCCACAAAGTTAATTAACAGCCATGTTCTGATCATGTACACCATGTGTTGTAGAATTTTAGGCCATTGGAATGACATCGAAATTAGTAACGGTAATAGTCTACTATATGTCTCTAGTAATTTACCATTTAAAATATTTTTACATATATGAATCCTCTTCATGTTTTAAAAAGAACTAAAGTAATTAGGTCAGATACCACCATTATTTAAGTGTTGGAACAAAAGCTTGAAGAAGTTTAATGACTTGCCTAAAGTCATATAGGTCGTTGGTGACAGAGCTGGGACTTAACCTAAGAACTCTACTTCATTCTCTGTCCCCAGGAAATACATATTTTCATTTAATCTGTTCAGTGTTCAAGAAAATAAATTATACAAATTTTTCCCCCAAAGTTTCATGATATCTTACCAGTCTTCGATGAGTACTAGGAGTCGTGTGTTCTTTCCTCTGTGAATTTCTCAGTCCTCAGGTGATTGTGGCATCATGGAAAGACTATTGGACTATGGGGTTCAAGGACAAGATTTTATACCTTTTTCTGCCACTAAGTTGTGCCTTTTCTTTGTCTGTAAAATTACATGTTTGGAGTAGGTCAGTGGTTTCCCAAACTGATGATTCCCAAACTGATCATCAGAACCTATGATTGAGAAAAAAGTTCCCAAGAATATTCTGATGATGAGTCAGATGTGGGAACGGCTGGATTAGATAATTACTAAGATCATTCCTAGCTCTAGGACTCTTTGATATGCATAAGAGATAAGATTTTTTTTAAACTGTCTGAGTTTATGGTAAGGGCCTTACATGTATTGACCTATTTATCCTCACAACAATCCTGTGAAATAAATATTAAACCTTCTTTTTTTTTTTCCAAATGAGAAACTTGAAACACAGAGTTTCAATAACTAGTCCAAGTATGCAGAATAAATTGTTAGGAATCCAAGGCAGATACTCAAGTCTATCTGATCCCAGAGACAGGTCTTTATATGCCATGATCTTATGCCCATTTTACATAGCTTTGATCCTAGACCAATTACTAAACCTAAGAAGAGTTCCAAAGGAAATATGGTATTCAGTGAGTAAATGTGATGACTAATTAAACAGAAAGTGGTAAAAGGGTTTACTCCTCCAGATTTCAAAATTTATTTATTTAAAAAAAAAAGTTTGAATAGCAATTTTATGTTAGATGCTCTGTTAAGTACAGAGGGTTCACTTAGTGGCCTTTGGAGACCTTGGAGTCTAATGAATCATTATCACTGCTATTTTTTTTTTTTTTTTACAAAAAGTTTTTTTAATAAGAAATGGGCAAAGCCAGCTTTCTTTTCAGAATCAAAATTCAGAACAAATGGAAATATTATGGTATTTAACCTTCACAAGTTCGAGCCTCCACAAATAATGCAACCAAGTTTTACAATTCTAACAGCCCTTCTACATACACTCTATCTTCTCTATCTTAGTTCCAAATTTTATCTTCATTCCCAAATATACCAATTGCATTGTTATTTAAAAAGAAAGAGCCTTCCCAGTTACTGTCAAAAACTACTATTTAGCTTACCCCTCCACTACTCAGCAAACTACAGAGAGGATGGAGTGTAATACGAGCAGTACAGAGTCTTACGCAATTCATGAGGACCACTTAGTCCTTACATGAATCTGGTTGCTAACATTTCTATTATATTGTGACAATAACTCCCGACTGTTATCTCTGAGAAATGGGGGGAGTAAATTCTTAATAAAAGACACCAGGTACAAAGCAACATTTTACTTTTGTTGTGATAAAAAAAAAGTCACATTTTACAGATAAAATGTAGAACCCTGAAATACTGACATTCTCTTATCGTGCACAATGCTGAGATTCTCTTACAATTCATTTTAAAACTGCAATTAAAAATGTACAAAAAAGAAAAGAAAAAAAAATCAACCCTCAAAGTATCACTGCTATTAATGCGTCATTATTCATTGAATTCACCATTTTTCTTGGCATGAAATATAATGGTTCCTATAGCCTCATTGTTCCCAGCCATTAGGCTATTTTATTTCCTCTAAACTTTCCAGAGTTTAGTATTTGTGCTTCAAGCTGCTTTGAACATGTACCATTTTTTGTCCTTCCCTCTCTTTCAATCCTGCACATTGATTCTTTTCACAAGGATAACCTTAACCTTTGGAATGGAAGCTCTCCTACACTGTTGGTGGGAATGTAAATTGGCATAGCCACTATGGAGAACAGTATGGAGGTTCCTCAAAAAACTAAAAATAGAACTACCATATGACACAGCAATGCCACTCTTGGACATATACCTGGGGAAAACCATAATTCAAAAAGATACATGCACCCCAATGTTCATTGCAGCACTATTTACAATAGCCAAGACATGCAAGCAACCTAAATGTCCATCAACAGAGGAGTGGATAAAGAAGATGTGGTACATATATACAATGGAATATTACTCAGCCACAAAAAGGAACAAAATAGTGCCATTTTCAGAGACATGGATAGACCTAGAGACTTTCATACAGAGTGAAGTAAGTCAGAAAGAAAAAACAAGTAACATGTTTTATCGCTTATATGTGGAATCTAGAAAAATGGTACAGATGATCTTATTTGCAAAGTAGAAATAGAGACACAGATGTAGAGAACAAACTTATGGATGCCAAGGGGGGAAGAGCGGGGGTGAGGTGAACTGGGAGATTGGCATTGACATATATACACTACCATGTATAAAATAGATAACTAATGAGAACCTACTGTACAGCACAGGGAACTCTACTCAGTGCTCTGTGGTGACCTAAATGGGAAGGAAATCTTAAAAAGGGGGATATACTTATACGTTTAACTGATTCACTTTGCTGTACAGCAGAAACATTGCACACGTGACACAGCACAATATTGTAAAGCAACCATACTCCATAAAAATTAATAATAAAAAAGAAATTATTGGTGACAACAACTATGACAAGCCCATATCAGCTTACGGTAGCAAAAGGGGAAGGAATAAAGGAGGAAGGAGGGAGGATCTGTCATACATGTGGAGGCAGAATTCAGAGGAATGAGACTAAGACGATAATTCCATCCATATTCGTCATTGCTTCACTCCCTTGACCTCTTCCTAGGCCCAGCCCTATTTCAGTACAGGAGTATCTCCTATGTATAATAGTGCCTTTGCTTTCTGCTTAAGGTCATCAGCATGAGAGAGTAACTATTTTCCCCATTTGTTCTGAACTTGAAGTTACCTTTGGAGACATAAAGTTGTCTCTACATCTGTGAGGAATCACTTTTTAGCATATCTGAACAAAGGTAATCTAGCTTCTGCTTGAACACTTAACCAAGGTAGTCTCCTACAATGTTAGGTAGTTCTAATTTTCAGATAGCTTCTCCTTATTAGAGTAAACTTAGGTGGTCACTAAGACTAAGGATTTGAGATCATACTGTTTGAACATGAACCTTGGCTTTTCCTCTTTCCAGCTGTGCAACCATGGGGAACTAGCACAGCTGTCCTGAGCCTCTGTATCCCTGTCTGTAATATGGGATCTTCAAGGATTTTGAAGACTAAATGCTATAATGTGTATAAAATGCTGAACACAGTATTTCTATAATGCTTATCAAATATCAGTTATTATTAATCAATGTTTCTGTTACTTTTATTATTGTTCTGAGCTGAAAATCACTTCCAGACCCCTAATCTTGTACAACTCCAGGGGATGCCATTCAATCTTTAGTTTTTGCTTTCTGGAATCCCAGTAGCAAATGCTGAGTTATCCAAATTTCACAACATAAATCACACAGGGCCAAGAACTGAAACTGTGGTATGAACTTTTGGCTCAAACAAAAGAACACCTTGCCCTTGCACACATAAATAACAGAGTCTTGGTTAAGATGAAACAATGTCTCCCCATGTTGGAAATTTATTGTCTTTCAGAAGACACAGTTCTTTATGTTTTAAAACTAAAAAAGCAGTGAGTTATAACTAAACCCTTTAGCAAAAGAGTCAGTACTCTCAGAGCATAGGATTAAACACTGCTTCTCTAAAACTGGGATTGGAGGTCCTCGTTCTCTCCATTTAAATTTCATTTCCCTCCGGCAGGGATTGAAACCCCAGGGAACAAAGCACCAGGTCTGCATAAAGTACATATGTTGGCTATGCAAAACCCTGGTTTAGGTCATTTAGCCAGTGATATCCCTAAATTAAATACTTATTTTTCCTTTAAAAATTAAAAGTTTTATTGTTTATTTTGCTATGCTAGATCAACTTTCATATATCTTATATCTTTGGATTTATCAACTCCCACTCAGGGTAAAGTACCAAAATCAAGGAGATAACATTTATTTTTGATACATATCTCTCCTTTCAATAATCTCTTCCCAACCCATCCCCTTCGTCCATTTAAAATCACTATGTTCAGAGAAAATAGTCAGTAAAATATCTATATTTTGAAATAGAATTTATTTACAAGAACTTGTTTTCACATGCAGAGTCCCTGATGCTGATTTGCTCTAAAGTTTTGGCAAGTGTCTTATCTGTCTAAGTCTAAATTTCCAATTCTGTAAAATAGAAATAATTATTGCTTTCATAAATATGGCTAATTATGATTTATCCTTTACTTTTCAGTTTAAATGTAACTTACTCAAGGAGAGAGTGCCTGAGTATTTTATTACTAATTACCACAATTTAAATTAATTAATTGTAATTAATTATAAATTAATTGCCATCTTAATGTCTAGAATCTTCAAATCTTTTTAAACACCTTAAGCACAGGAACTTAAAAAAAACAAAACAAAACAGGGTAGCATCTGTTTTGTTCATCATTTTATGTAAAGCTTAGCACATCTTCTGCTATACAGTAAGAACTAAATAAATATGTGCTGACTTGACCGAATGGATAGATGGATATCTTTAAGATGGTAGAAATGCAAATACTTTGGGATCTTTATCATGTAGATCTATGTAATTCTACATAGAATTAAAGATTTTCGTATAGTCAACATTTGATTGTCTACTAACAGTAGATATCCAATGCATAAATAATCCCTAATACCAACTAATAATTAAATCTTTGTATTTCTTGTATGCTAAGCTATAGGGCTATTTTTCATACATTAAAGGAAATAATTAGTTTAAAATGAAAAAAAGAAGTAGTCCAACATAAAAAGTAATCCTATTTCCTGCCATGGACTCTACTCCTTCACTTTCATATTTTATACTGGGAATAGATATTAAGACCACTGAGACCAACACATCTCACAGATTCTCCCTCTGGCTAATTTACTTCTTTTTTCCTTTTAAGAAAAGTATCTGAGAAGTATTTTTGCTTAATTATATTTTCCTTGATATTGTTCTAACACTCAGAGTAATGATGAGAGTTCTGGGCAGAGTAAAGGAAATAAAAATAAATGTAACTTTTTTTTTTTTTTTTTTTTTTTACTATCAGTTATATGCTGGACTTTTTGTACTGTGGTTTATAAACCTTATCACTAATTCTCAAAACAACCATCAAGAGCATATTTTTAATAAATGATGAAATTGACTCTTCAATTAAGAAAGTTTGAGTTACTTTACAGAGATCATGCAATTAATAAGTGACTAAATGAACTAGGATTTAAACCCAGATATATGTGATCTCTAAAACATGCTTTTCTCTACTATACCAGTGTTTTCCATTTTAATACATAAATGATTGATATACATGAAATGATTATAAATGGTACATGAAAAACCATTTTTTGTTCTAAAATTTATTTAGCAAATATTATCATTTATCACATGACAATGTATTTACATTAAATCAAGTAAATTTGAAAAACTTACATATTGTAGGTAAGACACTAATTTGACCAAAATCCTAAGTATGGTATACAAATGTCTGGGATTTGAAAAACACTGCAGTGCATCATATTACTAGAGAGAATTTCCAGTTTCTGGTCTCAAGGCACATGTGGCTGCAGCAAATAGCATAATGGCTGCATTAACACTGAAAACTAGGCAGCAGTTCAGTATCCCATGTAGAAAATCCCTGAGCACTTGATATTTCATCTATGGCTACTGAGGATCCCCAACGTCACCATACCCTCAGCCACACACAATTTGCCTGCCTCCTCCACCTTCACTCCAGCATCCCTGTCCGCTTTAACTGCCTCCTCACAGCCTCCTTGACCTCCTTTTTGTGAAGCTGTAGATAAAGGGGTTGAGGAAGGGTGTGAGCACCGAGTAGAACACCGACAGGGCCTGGTCATAGTCCAGCGAGTAGCTCTTCTTCAGTCACACATACATGAAGAGGATTCTTCCGTAGACGATGAGGACCACAGTGAGGTGGGAGGCACATGTGAAGAAGGTCTTCCTCTTACCTGCAGCTGGAGGAATTCTGAGCACTGTGCAGATGATCGGCACATAGGAGCTGAGGATCAACAGAAAGGCGGCCAGGATCTTGCAGGAGTTGATAACAAAATACACTAGGACATTGATCGATGTGTCAGTACAAGCCAAACTCAGCACAGGAGGGAAATCACAAAACATGTGCTGAATGTGATTGGGGGCACAAAAAGGGAGGTGGGAGACCAAGGAAATTTCAGCCAGTGGCCCAGCCAAGCCTCCTAACCAACAGCCAACAGCAATCTTGACACAGAGTGCTGGGGTCATGCTGGTAGGGTAGTGGAGAGGCTGACAGATGGCTAAGTACCTGTCATAAGCCATAGCTGTGAGGAGATAGCACTCAGTAGCCCCAAGAGAGTGGAAGAAATAGATTTGCAGAAGGCACCCAGAGAAAGAAATGGTCTTCTCACTGAGCAAGTTCAACAGTATCTTGGGGTTGGTGGCAACTGTGTAGTCAAGCTCCAGTAAGGAGAGAATGCTGACAAAGAGGTACATGGGTGTGTGGAGCCGGGAGTTCAGGCAGACCACCAGGAATATCACCAGGTCGCCCAGTATAGTAGTGAGATAGATTAGGAGTAACAAAAGAAAGAGATAAGTCTGAACACCCTGAAGATGGGGAAAGCCCAAGATGATGAACTCTGTTACCTGGCTCCAATTCCTGGGCTTCATTGCTCACCATTCGTATCTCTGGAATGTAAACTATGAAAGGATGAGAAAGAATGTTGAGCCAAAGAAGTCCCAAGAAGAAGGCTCAAAGTACTTTTCTTCTCCCTCTGCACCTCCAGAGTAAAGCACATTCAGTATCTGCTCTAAGAAGCCGGAGTTTCTATCCCTCCCCCCAACCACTGTCAATACCCTCCTTCGGAGTATCCAATCTTATAATCAGACTTAAAACATCTTCTCTGATTATATAGCCCATTTTGGGCCCCTGTAATCCATTCTATAACCAATTTATCTTGCTTAATGGAACCTATATAAGTTTTAGAAATTTAAGTATTCCTCATCCAAGGTTTATATTATCATTTATACATAGTTCTAGTCTAAGGTATAAATTATCATTTATACTGATAAAATATTGGTAGTGTACTGGACCAAGATTCCATCATTTTAACTATATATTTTTATTTCTAATTTTAATTTATTTTCTTCTTCAACTTTCTGGATACCAAAGAATTAACCTTTTCACCCCCAGCTCCCTCCCATTTCCTTCTGGATACACAGATCTAAGAGCATCTTTCATGGTCATGTAGGTCAGAGTTTCACCTCTTTTGGATGCTGGTGAGAATCCCAGTCAAGGATAAGGGGGTTTAAGTAAATAAAAGAGGCACAGAAAACCAGGAGGCAAATCTATCTCTCTCCATTTCTACTCCAAACTGTGGCCACTTTATCAATCCTTCCTACCTACCACTTTCCCCCTCCACCAATCTCAAATCCACTTTTCTGACTTATTGCTTCACAAATGGTAAATATTTATATTCCACTGTGTTGAGGTCAATATAGCAAAAGTTAACTGAACATTTTCTGTGTTGTAAGCATTAGACCTAGAACAGGAGCTTAACCGATAAATAAAATATGGCACCTGAAGGTGAGAAACTAATATTCTAATAGAGAAAACAGAGAAGCAACTGATTTCTTTACAACTATTTATTGGAAAATTCCATCACCATAGAAATATGCTACTATTCTCACAAATTTTGGAACACAAAACAAGCCCCCAAATTCTTTCTTTTGATTCACTTGTCCCACAGCCACTGCTCTATTTGCTTCCCTGTCCCTGCAATAAAACTCCTCCCAGAGGGGGAAGGGTAAGCTGAGATGAAGTGAGAGAGTGGCATGGACTTATACATACTACCAAATGTAAAATAGATAGCTAGTGGGAAGCAGCCACATAGCACAGGGAGATCAGCTCGGTGCTTTGTGACCACCTAGAGGGGTGGGATAGGGAGGGTGGAAGGGAGATGCAAGAGGGAGGAGATATGGGGATATATCTATATTTATAGCGAATTCACTTTGTTATAAAGCAGAAACTAACACACCATTGTAAAACAATGATACTCCAGTAAAGATGTTTTTTAAAAAAAGTAAATAAACATCACACACAAAAAAAGAAAAAAAACTCCTTCCAGGAGTTGCCTATACTCATTGCCTCTAATTCCTCTTTCCCTGTTTCCTAATTAGAACTTCATCACATCCTCTCCATCAAAACTTCCCTCCTCAGAGTTAACAATTATCTAAGATTTGCTAAATGCAATTGGCATCTCTTATTCCTTTGCTTACTTGAACTCTCAGCCGTTCTTGACAGACCTGATCTATCCTGCCTCTTGACACACTTTCATCACTTGGTCCTCGGGATGCTATACTTTAGGTTTCTTTCTACCTTAGTGATATTTTTCTTCTCTTTGCCCTACCTTTTTAATATCACAGTTTGCAGAGGTCAGGATTAATTCTTCTTTTTTCTTTCTTTGTAAACTCAGTGCTTTGTTAATGTCATCCAATGTCGTGGCTTAGAACACCATATATGCGTTGACTTCTAAATGAATTCCCCAACCAACAATTCTTTCCCTTACTCCAGACTCATATATTCTTCTGCCTACATGCATCTCCTATTGGGCATCTAGTAGCTATCTCAAACTGAACTCCTGTGGGCACTATTCATAGTCTTCCCCTTCTCAAATGATGGCAATTACCATCTTTTGGCTAATGGGCCAAAATTCTTGCAGTCATCCTTGTTTCTATCTTTCTCTCGCACATTCAGGATCTATATTTCACTTGGATCAAGCCACTGTCATGGTGAACCTCTGTTACTGTAATTGACTCCTAATGGATCTTCTTACCTGCATTTGTCCATCAATAGCCTAATCTTGATGCAGCAATCAGAAATATCCTTTTAAATTATTAAATCAGGTCCTTTCTTTTCCACTGCTTAAATCTCCTCAGTGACTTGACATTTTACAGTCTTTGTTGTAGCTGTTTCCTCTTCCTAAAAATTTTTTCCACCGAATATCTACTTGGATATCTTTTTCATTTATTCCAAGCCTTTGGTCAAATCTTGCTCTCTCAACCAACCTTACCTGGACCACCCTAAATAAAACTGCAGTCTACCTCCTTTTCTACATCCATGTCCTGTACTGATATCACCTTCCCCTACTCTACTTCTAATTTTTTCCATGGTATTTATTATCTTTTAACATAATATAAAAAGTATTTTTTTATTATCCCAATTATTTATTGTTTCTCTCCTCCATAAGAATGTAAGCTCTTTGAGAGCAGGGAATTTTTTGTTTGTTTGGTCCACTGATGTACTTCAAGTGCCTAGAGTTTTGTCTGGAACATGATGGCAATTCAATAAATACTTGTTAAATGAATAAGCAAATTCTTTAAGATAAATGCTAATTTGCATATACGGTAAGGGTTGGAAGAGCAGTAAGTGAGCCCTGGGTGGGAAGTGGAGATCATAAAGACCTCACAGAAGACATAATTTTCATTTGAAATGAAAAAAAAAGTGTCAGAAGTTCCCAGATGGAAAATTTTTTTAAAAAGTATTCTAGGCACAAAGGAATACTTGTGTAAAGGCAAAGTGTTATAAAAGGCATCCAGTCTCCTCTTTCTGCTCTCCAAGATTCTTACCACTTCTTCCCTCTCCAGGCCCCTCTAATCCCAGCCAAACTAATATTATTTACTTTGCTTTTTTCTGGCTACACTTTCTTCTAAACCCAGGCAACATGACTACCTCTTATACCAAAACCTTTCTCATTCCAATATTAACATATGATGTTTCTCTACTAAGATGCCAGAGGACTGCTTCTGGACAGAATTCTTCTATGGGTGATCTTGCTTCAGCAGAATCATTTTAAGATCAGAGATTCCCCTTTTGCTTTAGTTTTCCTCACTTTGAACTCATATCTGTCTACTTCCCAATTCTGCCTTCTACCTCCTTCAAATCTTGGATGCAGGTACGCCTCCTCTAAAATATTATCCCAACTGTTACACTGACTGTATCCTCCTCTAGTTTTTGTTCCTTGTATTATGTTCCCTCTGCTTGTACTGGATTCTTTTTCTGCTGTCCAGCCATCATATGTCGTAGGTCAGTCTTACTACTTTTAAGTCATAGCCAAGGCCAAGTTGCTTATTTAGCTATCTATCAAATTCTGAAATTCCTCTTTTAGAGAGAGAACCATGAGCTTCTTTTTAATCACACAGATACCAAAAAAAGATATAAATTAAATATACTTGTAATGAAGGAGGAAGTTCATTGGTAGGAAGAACAGGCATAGGTAGTGTAGAAGTTATTAGTGCAGCTTACTAAGTATTTCTATACTTTCAGGTACATGTTAAGATTGTACTTCCCTGACTCTGGTTACGCTTGGCATAGACTCATGGATTCATCTGGCCAATAAAATGTGAAATGGAGATGGAATATGCCTCTTCTGTGGCAGATTTTTTTTTTTTTTTTTTTTTTTTTTACAATAAGTCCTTGTTGGTCTTCTGTTTTAAATATAGCAATGTGTACATGTCAATCCCAAACTCCCAATCTATCCTTCCCCCTCACCCTTCCCCTCTGGTAACCATAAGTTCATTCTCTAAGTCTGTGAGTCTGCTTCTGTTTTGTAAATAAGTTCATTTGTATCATTTTTTTTTTTTTTAGATTCCGCATATAAGCGATATCATGTAATATTTGTCTTTCTCTGTCTGACTTACTTCACTTAGTGTGATAATCTCCAGGTCCATCCATGTTGCTGCAAATGGGATTATTTCATTCTTTTTAAAGGCTGAGTAATATTCTATTGTATATATTTTCCACATCTTCTTTATCCACTCATCTGTCGATGGACATTTAGGTTGCTTCCATGTCTTGGCTACTGTAAACAGTGCTGCAATGAACTTTGAGGTGCATGTATCTTTCCAAACCATATTTTTCTTTGGATATATGCCCAAGAGTGGTTATGCTGGATCAGTGATGTACTTCCTAATCTGTCCTATTTAACACCAAGTTATTGAATGCTGTATACATTTGGGTTCACCTGTTTTAACTGAATCTCCCTAACAATGCCTGAAGCTCATCCTTTTAATATTTACTTGAAAATAAAATTGTTAAAAGCTTAAAAATAATATAAAGTCCTCCAATTTTTATCCAGCTCAGATCCTTTTTTTCCTAGATGTTTTACATTCCTTCCCTCTAAATTTAAATATAAAGCACCATTCCTGGAGCTATCCTCCATATCTGGTCTCCCCAACCCCACTCGTAAATGAGTTATTTAGAGACTTCAACTCAACTTTCAGATATACATGGGGGTTGGCTTCAAGGTTGAATTTTGGAAGCCAATATCTTGTTCTTTCCTTTCTCAAGAGGTAAAGTTTCCACTTGACTCCAAAGACTTATTCTCAAGCTATACATTGCTTCATTGCTCACTGATGACCTGCTGTCATTCACTCCCTGAATACTCTGCCTGGGAAATCAAAGTCACTATGACCAGGTCAAGCATTATTTCCCACTGAAAACGGGAACCTCTGTACTCTTTCAACTCCCCAATTCACAACTCTCAGAGATTTTGACTAATCCCCTCACACCCCACTCAATATGGCCAAAAATACTCATGCTTTTCCCCTTGCATTGTTGTTTTATTTCATTTTCTTTTATAATTTTTAAATACTACTGTAATTCAGTTTCCAACACAAGAGACTTCGAGTCAGTGTTAGAAGAACATTAGGAACTATCACTCACTCTAGTAACCTCCATAATTTTGGATTTCCTTGGATCAATAAGAATATTTTAAATGTATAAGAGATTCCACCAATTTATAAAAATAAAAGATCTTTTAATATCACCCAAAAAAAGAAGAAAAGCTGAAATAACAGAATAAAAAGAAACAGTCTGCACCAAACTTTATAATGTCCTTATGTTTTTCATTTTTATTCAAAGCAGTGAAGACTCAGATCTTCTTATTCATGAAGGAATCCATGTTATCGGCATCAAATCCACAAATGGGCATCAAAGCTTTGCTGGGATTGACAGGGCCAGAAGGTCCTTACCCCATTAAACAGTTCTTTCCCATTGTTGAAATGCTTCAGTTTGATAAACTTCTTCCTTCTATTGACCTGAAATCTGAGTTTCACCCACCATTCTTAGTTTTTCTCTGTGGAAAAAACCCATTGTTCTAGTACAGATCCATAATTTTAAACATTGTTTTCAACATCATAGGGATTTCACTGTTTGCCAAATGGGTCCCTATATTTGGTATTGCCTCTTTTGTTTACAGTGTACTCTCACTAGAATACACTTTATCCAAAGTCAGTCCGTAGACACATAAGCCATTTTCTGGCTCAAGTTCCCTCACATTTTCCCTTGACCATCCAAGGTGAACACTGACCTGTCCTGCCTCTAAATTTCCAGTAACACTTCCTCACTTTTCCTCCAATTATATCCTGTCATGTACTACAATTATTTTTCATGCATATATCTTATTGTCCCAAAGCAACTCTCTGTGAGGTTTCTGAAATTAAATAAATCTCATATTATGCCCCATCTTCCAGATGCTTAGCACAATACTTGATACATTGCAGCCACTGTGGCTAATGAAAAAATTATGATAATTAAGACGACTTGCACAGCTCCTTAACTCACCAGTTACTCATCCTCTCCCATTGGTCTCCTGATATTGGAGTCAGGGCTCTTATAAAATCTACCGCATGTGTAAATTAGCATTTTTCTTACTTCAGTCCTTTGCAATCGTATTTTATTCCCCTTACTCCAAAAAAGCTTTTTGAACAAAGTCCTTGCATTCTATTTTCTAGTCCCTACAGTTATATTATCCATAGGCCCAAATTATTGAAGCATAGGACCAAAGAGCTGGGAGTTAGAAGGGGGTTGCATTTTAGAGATCATCTTGTTCTATGTCTTCATTTTGCAAAAGAGGAAACTGGAATCCAGAAAGGAGAGATGACTTTCTCAAGGTCACACTAATTAAAACATAGACAATTTGCTAATTCTGAGCCCAGACTCTCAAACATTTGGAAAGCAGAATATCTGTGTGTGTGTGTGTGTGTGTGTGTCAATAGTTTTTGTGTTCTGAATGATATGTCCTGTGATACCTAATTATTCTCCTCCTCTCCTTATTTCTGAATGCTCTAAGTTTCTTCCTAGTGCTCAGACTAGAAAATAACATGATGACAGAAATGCCTGACTGACAAAATTCTTACCCAGAGCTTGACAGTGGGAGGGCTCTTGACTTTGGCAGCCCAGCCACCGCTCAGAGTCTGGAGTTGGGGAAAAAAACTCTCTGCTCACTTCCAATCTCTTATTTACAATGTTACAGTCACATACTCTTGAGGCCTGGAAGAGTTGGAGTTTAATGCTTCGATGGAACCTATGGGAGTAAGTCAAACCATGAAAGGTTCCTCTCCCATGACCTATATTCTCAATAGGGTCCTTATAGAGGCAGAAACCCCTGGGTCTCTGCGCAAACCTCCTGAGGTTGCTAAAGTGCTCCCTCAGGAAGGGAAACTGTCATACAAGAAGTTCATTAGCCAGTGGTACTTCATAATCGAGTAGTTCACTACAATAATAATAACCACCATTCCAAGTTGAGATCAATATCTCTCAGGGCAAAGATTTTCTTCAGTAAAAACAATAATTCGTGTGGGAGCTCTATGTTCAAATGGGTTCCTGTGTCGTGCGACCTGAAAGAAAGCATATACCTTCCAATTATGACAGGATCTTTCTAAAATGTGACTGGCTTTATTGGACCCTGAGAGAATAAGGATGGAGACAGACTGAGGACATAAACACGATCAAGGCAGACACCTAATCCTGCCTGTTGCTTGTATCTATAGCAGTTTTATTTCTCTTACACACAGGAGCTTCCTCTTTGCTGTTATCTTGCTCTGAAAAGAGCCCTGCCTCAGGATCTTAGATTTCAACCCCAGTTGTTCTTCCAGCCATTTATGTGATATTGGCCACCTAACCAAGTGTTTGATACTCCATATTTCATATGAGTAAGATACTACTTTCCTCATATGAAAGTAATAATGATCAAATGTGTTAGTGAATGTAAAAATGTATTTATAAATTATAATATATTCTGTGAAAGGTTTTAAATAAATTTTTCACTTTCCCAGTCTCATTCATACCTTCAATGTTGTTCATACAAAATTTTCCTTCTCTACATCCTAATCTATGCCTTGAGGATTTTACTTTTTTCAAACTGAGTTGTGAGGGTTATTTTTTTTGTTTGTTTTTTTGTGTGTGTACTTTAACTAATAATTTCAATTTTGAGCCAAAGTGTTATTTTATTCCTTGATTGTTATGAATAGATTTTTAACTAATAATTTTATTTAATTAATGACTATTGATTTATTCTGGTTTCTAAATCTCCATATGCCAACTATGGATAAATAACAACTATCTTTTTAATTAAAATTTCCACCCTTCTCTATTTCATTTTCATTCACTTCTTTTTGTGAACTAGAATATGAGCTATCCTTGAAAGATCTCCACTAATTCTGCTACCTCCCCTCCAACTGATATCCTATCTTTGCTGGTGTGTGGATAAATTATGCACCTGGCTTTTCCCTGACAAAGATTCTCTCCTTGACCAAACTCTAGCCCAGTTCCTCTGAACCTTGTCCTTAACTAAGCCTCAAACGTGTCCTATAAGAACTATAGACCTTCAGTACAAAAGGTTTGGCTACCCCCACCACCAAACGCATACACATTAAAAATCTTGAACAAACACTCACATAGTTTCTAACAGCTCAGTGCTGCGTCCCAAGGATGATCCTAGCCACCACCTTAATAAAGTTGCTGCCTGAGAAAGTTCAAAGCTGTCAGAAGAACTTACTATTTATTCTAGCTGACACCAATAGGCCCCTGATGACCCTTTCTTAGAGCTTTTACTAAAAAGGGTTTACAACTGTGACCCCTTCCCTTATCCCTTTGAGATGTATATGGATCTAACTCAGGAGTGCCTTTCTCAAAGGACCTGAAAGCCATTCCTTTAAAGTATAATCATCGGGAAAGATAAGGCCTCTGTCACCCGGTCTCTGTAGGAGAGTAGAATCTTAAGTTAGATCATTGCCAGATAGCAGACACAGCTGGCCTAATTGCATTTACACGGACCAACCCTTTAAGATTTTTTACTTCCCTGACTCTACTGAGTGCATTCTCAATCCCTTCTCCACTCCCTCATTCTTCTTTAAAACCCCTGTCACCTCTGTACAAATTGAAGTTGAATTCAGTTCACACTGGACCTTCTACCCTATTGCAATAGTATATTACTGATTAAAATCTGTCCTTACTACTATAACTAGTGTCCAGCTTTGTTTATCTTTGACACCCCTCACCTTGAAAAAAAGCCCTCATTTGTAGTATTTGTTGATTTGCATAGTGTAAATATTCCCACCATGCCTGATTTCAAGCTACCTGCTCACAAAATCCCTGACAATTTAACAATCACCTCTCAGGAATGAAAAAACTACAACTAAATAAGATAATAGAGGTGAATCTCATAAACATAATGCTGAGTGAAAGAAATCAGGCACAAAAGAATGTGTACTGTAAGAATCAACCTATGTAAAATACCAAAACAGGCAAAATCAGTCTACAGTGTTGGATGTCAGGTTATTGGTTATACTCATGGGAGGGAAAGAAGGAGTGTGTTTAATGTAAAGGAGCATGGAGAAAGTGTTGGAGATATTTCCAGTGTTCTGTTCAGAATGCTCATTACATAAAAGAGTTCAGTGTGTGAACACCTCATTGTGTTGCACATTTATGTTTTGTACAGTTCTCTGCATGTTTGTCCTACTTCAGTAATGTTTTTAATTGGTAGTCTACCATCTAGCTTGTATATTCTTCATCCCTTTGCCTAGTTTTAAGTTCTGCATAATAAAAGGGTTGTGGGGCCAAGAACAGGAGTTGGCATAAAGTACATCATTTACTCGGAGTGTAGTCAAATTCTTACCACATCAAATAGAGGGAGTAAAACAAACTAGGAATCAGGCCCAAAGAATGTTGAGTCTTTCCTTCTATAATTTCTGACTCCTTTTGCTTTCTGTTTCCCATGTAAATTTACATTAAATACATTAGAACTAGGTGTGGAGGATTTGTAAGAAAGACGAATGATACTACCTTTCATTCGTAAATAGGAAGGGAGTGGGCTCCAGTAGTGACTGGAATCAGGACAGAATCACTAAAGATCAAAATAAGTCAGTGACAAGAGTGGGTAAGATTCATTACATTTTCCATTTATTACATTTTTATTGAATGCTCACCATGTTTAGACACTTGCTAGATTCTGGATATATATATATATATATAATATATATATATGTGTATAGATAGATAGATAGATAGATAGACAGATAGATAGATAGATAGATAGATCAAGATACCAAACTCACATGATTTTATTTTTTTATTTTATTTCTCTTCAATCTTTTATTAGCTGTGAATCCTTGAGTGATTATTTTAACCTTTGGTTTCTTCATCTGCAATACAAAGGATACCTACTTCATAGGAAGTTTTTGTTTGCTTGTTTGTTTTTGTTTTTGTTTTTTTGAAGAGGATAATCAACATCAGGGTTTTTTTTTTGTTTTGTTTATTTGGTTTTTTTTAACATCTTTATTGGAGTATAATTGCTTTACAATGGTGGGTTAGTTTCTGCTGTATAACAAAGTGAATCAGCTATACATATACATATATCCCCATATATCCTCCCTCTTGCTTCTCCTTCCCACCCTCCCTATCCCACCCCTCTAGGTGGTCACAAAGCACCGAGCTGATCTCCCTGTGTTATGCGGCTGCTTCCCACTAGCTATCTATTTTACATATGGTAGTGTATATATAAGTCCATATCACTCTCTCACTTCGTCCCAGCTTACCCTTCGCCCTCCCTGTGTCCTCAAGTCCATTCTCTACATCTGTGTCTTTATTTCTGTCCTGCCCCTAGGTTCTTCAGAACCTTTTTTTCTTTTTTTAAGATTCCATATATATGTGTTAGCATACGGTATTTGTTTTTCTCTTTCTGACTTACTTCACTCTGTATCAAACTGACATGATTTTAGACTAAATATATTTTATAGACTTGTAGGAAAAACTGAAAAATTATATCTATATCTAACTATATCTACATATAGACAAATGTGCATACACATTTAAATTTTGATACATATTTTGAAGGAAAAAAAATTCTTCAAAAGAAAAATAAGTAGCATAAATTAAGATGAGTGTGCAGAAGTCCTTGAAAAGATAATGTCATTTAAAAGTGACATTTGAACAGAAACTCATGCAAAGAGGAGTGAGCCAATTGAAGTGTTGCTGGGGTTGGGGGTGGGGGCAGTGTCAAGTTTCTGAAGCCATACAGATCTTAATTTATTTGAAGAACTCAGAGTGACAATGTGGCTGGGTAAGAGCGAACTGATGGAGAAGAGATGGGAGTCAATGTTGGAGAAGAAGGAATGGGAGAATTTTGTTGAATCTTATAAAGTTTGATGAGGCTTTGGATTTTATCCAAAGTGCAATTGGTAATCTTTCACGGTTTTAGAGAATGGCATATCCAATTCAGTTTTAAAATATGTCACTTTAGTTTTATATGGAAAATATATTAGAATAGAACAAGAGTAGGAGCAAGGAGAGTGTGTAGAATATTATTGTATTAATCCAGTCGAGAGATACTGGAGATTTACACCAGGATATTAACACTAAAGGGAAAGAGGAAAAAAAACAGATTTGAGGATATATTTTGAAGAAGGATTGGCATGTGTTAATAATGCAGGGGTAGAAGAAGAAGAATTGAAATAAATTATTTGAAATTTTCTGACCCAAGCACAGAGAAACAAAAGCATCAAGCTTTCAGGACTGGAAAATTGAAAATTTACCTGTGAGTTTCATCAAACATTCAAAGAATGAAAAATTATAATCTTATAAGAACTCTTGAAGAGCCTAGGAAGAAAAGAAATCTTCATTTTTGACCAGTTAATTTTTAAATTCTTGAAATACATCCAGCTAGAGTTGTTAAGAGGCACTTGGATGTATAAGTCTAAAGCTCAGAAGAGAGTTCTGATTTGGAGATATAAATTCAAGAGTTGTTGGCATAGGTAGGGATGAAATTTAAATCCATAGGAATAACTCTGAGCATCTAGGAAGACAGTGCTACAAGACAAAGAAGACTGATAAAGACCAATTAGAGAGATAAGGAGAAAATTAACAGACACTGATAACATAGAATCTAAGAGACAAACTTTTTTTTAAGAGGAGTTGGTTAAGTGTATCAAGAGTTCAAGAAAGAGGAAAGACAAGAAGGGTCTAATGTATTTGGCAGTGTGGAGGTCATTAATGACCTTGGGAAAATATTGGTTGAAAGGTCGAAGCCAAAGCCAGATTGAAATGGGTTGAAAACTGAATAGGAAGTGAAGAACAGGAGATAGATTGCACCATTAATCATGTTGAAGTTTGACTGGAAAAGAGAACAGAGAAATAGACTGCTAGCTAGCTGGAAATGTGTGACCAAGGAAATGTGTATGCTTAATTTTAAGAATGGAGATACTAAAGTATTCTTAAATTCAGAATGCACTGTTCAAGTAAAAAAATAAAAGCATAAAGATGTAGGAAATAGAAGAAAACATAAAGAAATAAAGCCTTTGAGAAGGTAAGAGGAGATGGGATTCATTGCATGTGTGATGATGAGAAGATTATTCAAGGTCAGGACAAAGGTACACAGAACTTTTATGATATCAACAGTGAAATGGAGGAAGGACCTTGGTCAAAAGTCAATGGTGGGTGGGACTAACTATCTCTCCCTTCCAGAAGATGGTTCTCTTAATGGCCTTAATGAGTCCCTTGTTACGAAGACTGTAGATAATTGGGTTGACCAGTGATGTTAGTACAGAGTAGACTACAGCAAGTGTCCAATCAAGGATCAGTGACTAGCTCTTCTTTAGTCACATATACATGAAGATGATGATCCCAAAGAATATGAGGACCACAATAAGATGTGAGGCACATGTAGAAAAGGACTTCTTTCTTCCTGCTGTTGTTTTTGTCTTCAATATAGCCCCAATGATTCTTCCATTAGACACCATAATAAAGAGGAAAGTGATAAGGATGATGAAGGCATTGATGGCAAATCCACCAGGACATTATTGGATGTGTCCTCACAGGCCAGGCTCAGAAGAGGTGGAAAGTCACAGAAGAAGTGTTGGATTTCACTGTAGCCACAGAAATGGAACTGGGAGACCAGGATGACTTCAGAATTGGGACACAGAAAGCCACAAGTCCAACAACCAGCAGTCATCTTGGCACAGAGTGTGGGGGTCATAATTGCAGGATAGTGGAGGGGCCAGCAGATGGCCGGGGATCGGTCATAGGCCACTGCTGTAAGAAGGTAGCATTCAGAGGCCCCTGGGGAGTGGAAGAAGTAAGTCTGAAGTAGGTATCCTGAAAAAGAAATGGTCTTCTTATCACTGAGAAGATTAGCTAGCATCTTGAGGATGGTGGTGATTGTATACCATAGCTCCAAGAAGGAGAGAACACTGACAAAGTGGTACATAGGTGGTGTATAAGGCTGCATCCAATCGTATGACTAAAAAGATGGCCATGTTGCCACTGATAGTGAACAGGTATGCCAATAACAGCAGGACAAAAAGCCAGCCCCTGACATGTGTCACTTTGGGGAAACCAAGGAGCACAAGTTCAGCCAGGCTTGAATGGCTCTGTGGCTCCATGGGAGGCTGAGGTGGGGAAGGAAAGGAGAAAAAGCTAGATTGAGGTGACTGCAAAATCCAACTCAGAACTTTCTCTTTACTGTTTTGTTTTTTTATTTAAAGGAGAAATTTAATTACTACTACCACAGCTACTACTATTTATACTACCCTAAAAATAGTAATAGCTAACTCTTATTAGCACTCACCGTGCATCAAGCATTTTACAAGTGTTTTGCATTCAATATTTACTTAATTTTCACACATCCAATGAGATAAGTACCATTGTTATACTTATTTTGCAGATGATAAAATTTAGGAATAGAGAGAATAGTGAGGTTTCATATAGATACCAGGTCACAGAAACAGAAGTTGACTTTATGCACTCTAATTCCATGGTATTTACCTCTATACTATGTGACCCTCCCCTAACATTCTATTCATAGTTTTTCCTTCAGTCAGGTCTCAAAGGATGAATTTTGTCCATGAGACTAATGCAATGGCAAGGCTTTTCTAATTGTTCAGTTCACTTCTCTAAACCTTATTGGATACACATGTGTCAGGCATAAGGAGTACAGAATTAAACAAGGTATAATCTCTGCGACAAGACACTTGCACCCTCCTGGGGAAGCCGACAAAGGAGTCATCTTGATATAGCCTGTGAAGTACAGAGCACTACAGAGTGCTAATGGAGGGGCCCATTTCTCAGACGAGGATGACTGAGAAAGGCTCCTCAGAGGAGAAAGGCTTTGAGCAGAATTTTCAGTAAGAGTAAGAGTTACATGAAAGGGGAAAAGAACCATTTTAGACAAAAAGCACATGTGCAGGCACTGAGCGGGAAGCAGCCTTAGTTAAGGAAATGTATGCTCCCCTTACGGTAAGGCAACTGGGAAAGCTCACCCAATCATTTGGGGCCTTACCCCAAAAGGTGGGGGGAACCACTAAAGAACGTTAGGCAGATGAATGATGTAATCATATGTAGATTTTTAAAACTTCACTGATATTTAACTATTCTAACCTCAAGCTCAGAGATGAAGGTGTGAATTTGCCTTGTCGTTATTGCTGATGGAAAGATGAGTAGGGTGTTAACACATAGGGTGAGAGAATGCAGACTAAAAAATGAACACAGTAAAGTGGCAATTAGCATAAATCCTGCATTTTCAGAAAAACAACTATAGGTGAGAAATACGTAGCTGGCTTGGTGATATTTCATAGGAAAAAGTATTAGACATTCTAACTGTTCTCAAGCACAGAGTGAAGCAGGTGCAAAAAGAAAAGAAAGAAAAAGGAAAAGAAACCATCACAACTAAAAGAACACAAACAATGTGACTTTAAATGCATAAAAATGTTAACCAATGTCAGTCACACCATATCCTGTGTAGATCACACTGCATTTGGTGAGGGCTGTCTAAATTCTAGCCACCAAACTGACAAACTGCAGTCTCTTGCTTCTTTTGGTAATCCTAACATTTGTCTTAACACATTAAAGGTATTCAATACAAACTAATTGTTTAATCAAACTAATTAATTTAACAATTGTTTAAAAGTTAGTAGACACCCCCCAATACTTTCCCTTCAACTCATACCACGTACCTAAATCAAAACATTGCTCCCAAACCCAAGTGTCCTGCAGTGGAAATTAACTTCTGGGCTTGATATTTTTAAATGCTAAACAGATTCAAAGCAATTAGTGTTTAAGGCATTCTACTTGAATCTCTTCTATGCTAAAGGAACTGTATATTTACCTCTCTAATAACAGGGGACAAATACGCCAAAACAGAAATCTTTGCTTGATCACAATCTGGCACCTTTGCTCCTCCTAACCATTTGCTTCTAGTTTACCTATCATCCTCTTTTCTCCATCTGGTAACTGCTTCTCATCCTTCAAAATGAGGTCAAATGTTAGCTCTTTAGTGAAGCCTCTCCTGAATCCCCCATAAAATGTTACTTATTCCTTCTTCTATGTCCTCATATTGTTTACAGTGTCCACTTAACATATTGTAACAATATAACCTCTATAATGAGTCTGTATTCCCCATAAATTGGTAAGATCTTTGAGAGTACATGTAGTACATTATTAATTCTTGTATATCCCCCACCAATGCCTAGAAAAATGAGCATAGAATTGTGAACTCAATGTTTCTTGAATATACTTAAATTTTTGTAGACTAAATTTATGTTTTTCAATTACATCTGAACACATCCTTCTTGTCCTCTAGGCATCTCAGGCTTAATACATCTAAACTTAGCATCTCAAATTTTGTCTTGCCTCCCTTCCCCTAATCCTGTTGAAAAAGTCATCATTACTCTCACCCACCCAGAAAAATTAAATCCAAGAAGTATTTCGATCATCTTTTGGGTATAGTAAGCTTATTGATGATGTTTTATCTTTCTACAAATTAGCTTTTTTGAAGCTAACTGTATGTGTAGGTTGAGTAAATTCTTACAAACATGGAATAATTTCAGGAGCATTTTGAAGACCTCTGGATCTTACACTGTTACATCACCAAGTGTCTTTAACCCCCGCTCCTCCACCCCACAGTTAGAGAGCCTGTGTACAGCCCTCTCTAGGTGAAACCTTTTCAAATACAGCTGCTCCTGAGATGATATAATATCTCATTAGACCTTCTTAGTACAGTTCCTATGTCATGAATGATACTCTAAGAAACTTCTACTCTCTGCCATCCATGCCGGATGTAACCAGTCTATGGCAGTACATAGGGAAACTTCCTGTCTCTCAAAATAGCCATTAGTCAATCTCTTGGTTGTACAGTGTAAATTAAGTATCAAACAGGAGGACAGTAGACAAGATAACCTTTAAAATTTCTTCTAAATCTGATACTCTCTGATTCTCAGAATTGGACATGCCAAGTCCCAGTTATTTAAGTCATCTTTCCACTAACCCAACTCTCTAACTTCAAAATATTATGTTTTCAGATACTTTATTATAAGTCCCACCTTTCAGATCCCCAGATCACCTACCAGCCACTGAACTTCATTCAGTATCTGCCTTTGTCTTGCTTTACTCAGATACATGTGGGAGATGGAGACTATATCCAGGAACCTTTCCTCTTCTTCAGCAAGTTCTATCCCCACGGGGCAGAGTTCCCAGAGCTAACCCTGACTGTCTCAGGCCACGAGGGGCACAGGCAAGGGAGAGACCTCCGGCCCCAGAGGCAGATGAGAATCAGGTTCAGGAGAGGCTCCTGGGAGGGCACGTGGAGAGAGGCCATGTCTGTTTTCCACCAAGTGGTCTCAGAGAAGCCTTTCCTCAAATGCTTGCTATCTTATCTCCCCTTTTTCAACACTTCCCCTCTCCCCATCTCCAGTGACTTCTCAACACAGACTCTTGGACTCTGCAGAAATGACCCCCAACCCTCCTACAACTCTTTCCATAAACACATGCACTCACAGTTCCTTGTCTCACCTCACAAGTCCAAAGAGACTTTGTATATTCCCTCATCTTTTCAAACAATGACTTTTCCTGATCATGTGCCTGATCCAGCCCAACATTGTTCTTCCTTTGAGAAGCCCCTCTGATAGGAGCTGCTTGTTCTGAAAAAAAAAAAGAAAAAAGGGTTTTAGAGCTTCAGAAACCTTAATTTCAATCCGGCACTCATAAAATAACCATTTACTGATCCTTTGCTAGGTAACATATCGTTCTAAGCACACTGCATATATTAACTGATATGATCCTCATAATTACAATTCTTATTCCCATTTTACGTTTGAGGAGACTGAGGCACAGAGAGTTTAAAAATATGTCCAGGGTCACACAGCTAGTAAGTACCCTTGTCAGGATTATGAACTCTGACCCCAGAACCTGTGCTCATCACTTCTAAGCTCCGCTGCCTTCAGAATTGTTGACAGCGGTTGAAAGAACATAACCAAGGGCACATAGCCACAAACGGTGCCCATCTCAAGACCTGTACGCCTGACCACCACTCATTACCTATGTGCCCTTAGGCAGTCATTTATCTCTTTGAATCTATATAGTCTCATGTATAAATGTGTGTTGTGGGGGTTATGTGAAAATAAATACAAAAAATAACTGTATTAGTTCTAAAATGTGTCTACACACATTCCTGTTTCACTTAGTAGGTGTAGAGTAGATGTTTGTTCATTAAATTCCTCCAGATAACTCTGGGCAGACATTTGTTACATAATATCTCACAGCCTTATTTTCTTCACCTTTAAAGATGGCATATTTGTGTTGCTTTGAGAATCAGAGACATGACAATGCCTCCAGGCGAAGAACAGGAACATACCTAGAGTTTAACAAAATTGAGTTTATTGCAGTGAGGGAGATCACACATCATGTGGACCATGGAGCATTTCAGTAAGGGGTCATTAGAAAAGAATTATTATAGGATGTGGGCTTGTGTTAGGTGATTTAGGGGAAGGTTCAAGGAAGCAGGAATTGGTCTGAATTGGATCCTGTCAGTTACTAGAGATAATTCTATGATTGGGTATTTTAATGAATTTTATTCAGAAGGTAGACTAAACTTGCAATTGATAAAGAAACAGCAGTCACTCATATTAGCTAAGAAAGGGAAATTTTTTTTTCTGATTTGTATGGTGATCTTGTTTTTGTATGTGCTTATACATGATTATCAAGCTGTCTTCTTTTTTCCCCACCTCTTCATCATGGTCAGACAGTGACCTTGTCTGATGTTGGTTTTCTGTGAGAACACCACGGGCTAGATTTGACTGTCTTTCTCTTTCTCAGATAAAATACATAAAGGGCAAACTACACAGTCTAGTACAGACTAGACAACCCATAACCTTTTTCTTTCCCTCCCAACCATTACATCATTTCCCTTTTAGTGTTTCCAACATTAATTTTTAATTTCTCTATTAAGGAGTTCACTATATTACAAAATAACCAAAATAAGTACAACTCTGGATTGTTTAAAATTTAGTTTTCATGAATGGAAATCCATCTCTTTCTCACTTCCATGCATTGGTCCTGAGGCAATCTTCTGGATCCAACATATCACTAAGTTCCACAAATACTAGAACACAGGCTTTATGTCCTGCCTTGATTATCTTTTCTTGCAGCTGAAGAGACTTCAGCTGATCTACATGTATGTTAAAGTTCCTCAACATTCTGGTCACTCCTTCTTAGATTGGCTTTGGTTTGTCATGGTCTCACTCCCTGAAAAGAGCAACAAGGCTACGAAGATTTCGTACAAAAATAGAAATCAGTTAAATCTATTACGTTTTTTAATCACACTTCCCTCTGCTTGAGACAGTTCCAGAAAAAAAAATCCTGTTCCTGTATCCCTCTACCTTGGACCCCTTTCACCAAGGTAATGCCTCCTCATTCTTATGGTCTCCACTTTAACATCTCTTATTCAAAGAGGTCTGACCTGACCACACTATATAAATACCCTGTCTTCCAGCATTTTTTCTGTTTATTGCCTCCTGGCCATTCCTTTCACAGCACAAATTTTAATTACTTATTCATACATTTATTTCTCTCTTTTCATCAATATATGATAAAGTCAGTGAAGACAGAGACCAAGTGTGTTTAATACCATCATTCAGTGCCTAGTATTTTTCCTTGCACAAAGTAGATATTCAAGAATTATTTGTTGAAAGAATTAATTAAGAAAAGGCTTTTCTGATAACCCCCCCCACACACACATACATATAAATATACACAACAATTACAACCAAGATAGACCAGATTCTCCTATTACATGATTCCAGAGAACTGCGTATTTCTGAATTCCTCCCATTTCTAATAACTTATCCTCTATTTACAAACTGAACATAAGCTTCATGAAGGCAGAGATTGTGTTTGTTCCATGTGTGTCCATTCAACGCTATTTATTTATTTATTTTTTGGCCACGCCACACAGCTTGTGGGATCTCAGCTTCCTGACCAGGGATTGAACACAGGTCAGGGCAGTGAAAGCCCGGAATCCTAACCACTAGGCCACCAGGGAACTGCTGTTCATGCTATATTTTTATTGCCTGATACAATGCCTGTAGTAGAGAAGACATTCAGTACAGTTTTTCAAATGGATATAAATATTTTTTTTCCTGCCTATACTTGTCTGGAGGGTTTTATTATGGTTATTGAACTTGCTCTTTTTGTTTTGAAACCCAAGCACAGACCTTTTCTTACCTCCATTAGAGTGCAACTTGTGAGATTCAATCTATTTTCCTAGTGCTTTCTGATGCTTTTAGATTCTGATTCTGCCCTCTGCCCTTTTGTGTATTCCTTCCAACTTTATCCACAGATTTGACAGGTATACTATTTAGGTTCTCCTCCAGGTTATTAGTTCCACTGCTGATTGAGTAGAGACCACTGTGACAGACCCCTAGATCCTTTTTTTGAAAGTCATTTTGCAATAAACATTCTTTAGGAAAAGTTATTTTTCTACCTATAAGCTGTCCTAACAATACTCTCATCCAACCCACATTTTTCCTTTTCTCCCCAGGTATATCCAGGGCATGTTCATAGGACTGGGATCCTGTAGGCAAAAGGAAATAGAAGGTAAGAAGCCCTGGTAATAATTGAGTAGAGCTAAGAAAAGCATTGTGTAAAACATCAAAGGACACTGTCTCAGAATCAGAATCATCAGTGGGGAGATGCCTAATTAAAAACCAACATGAAAATGGTAAGTGACCACTTATTGGTTTGTCCTGAGAATATAATTAGTCCTAAGATTATAATTTAATCAACTTAATGCTTACCAGTCTATACGTTATAGGATAACATGTAAATACTGTAGGGAAGGGGTGGGCAAACTTTGTTAGAGCCAGATAGAAAATATTTTACCCTTTTCAGGCCCTATGTCTCTGTCATAACTACTCAATTCTCTGGTTGCAACACAAACGTAGCCATAGACAATATGTAAATAAATGTATGTGGCTGTGCTCCAGCAAAGTCTGTTTCCAAAAACAGGCTATGTACCTGATTTGGTCCATGGGCCATGGTTGGATCCAGGGCTGTAGCTTGGGAACCTTTTTTACGCGCGTGCGCACGCACACACACACACACACACACACAAACATACACACTATGTTGAATGACTTTTCTCTGACTCCAGTGTTTTGAGACTGCTTCCATTTGTCATGATCCCTGAAAAGATATCTTTCCCTACTCAGAAAGTAATCATTCTGCAAAAATGTCTTAAGTGAATGTAGAGCAAGTAGATATTCTTCTACGAGTTTTTCTTATTTAGGCTTCTATGCAACTAACAAATGTAGAATTTTAGAGAGCCACGCCCTGTCTCTCAGAACTGGAAGGCAGTGCCCTTTAAATGACTTATAGATGGCAGAGATAATACCAGCAAACCCTGGTAGGAGCAGTGATCACAGTGAAATGTCATCTAAGCCCCCTTTAGAGGAAGGAAAAACTGGCATATTAAGATGATGGGGGTTTCCACCAGACATCAAGTGAGTCAGAAGGAAATAAACTATAAGGAGGAAAGGAAAGAATTAAACTATAAGAAGGAAATAAACTGTAATTGAAAGGAAACTCTAAAGCCATCACTTGGACCTCAAAGTTTGTTTAGAAACTCTTTTCTAAATCTCTTGATTATTGTAAATAGGAGAAGTATAAGAATACAGTTATATAAGCACCCCAAAACTAGACAATTGTGCATACTAATCAAATTGAAGCAAAGTTCTTCAATAAGGTTAATGTTGACTCTGCTTAGAAGTCTACCATAAGCACAGACCACATCTGTTTTGCTTTTACGAATTCAGGGAAAGAAACAGTACTGTATTGCTGTTAATTTTCATTATGCACATAAAACTTAAGCTTTCATTTTTTTCATGAGTTATAAAATATTATTTGGTAGATTTTAGGATGTCATAGAACATGTCCAATATGAAAGATTAAGAATGGTCATAACTCGTTTTTGTAGTTAGTCCTTTCAGATGTGTCTGATTTCCCCACACACAAAAAGAGTTTAACCTTTGTTTTTTCAAGAAGAAAGATTATAAAAATTCAAAACAGCTTTTAATTTCTAAAGCAATAATCACATTAACTTCCACCCTTCTGTTTGAGTTTGTAGGAATCTAAAAAAATTAATTCTTTTAGCAAGTTTTAAACTGAGCATTATGTGGAATTTTCTATAAACTTGTGACAGGCACCCTATAATCTACTGTTCAGGATTCCAATCTCTGAATATTTTTCAGCTTCTCATATGGAATATACATTCCGACATGGCCCATTTTAGTTATGTTTCTAAAAGAAACATTAGAGAAAAGCATCACATTCAAAAGAATTCTTTACCATATAAATCAAAGCTTAAATTATAATTTATTCTAATACTGTCACCTTCATAGGCCACTGAGTATAACTAAATTATCTTGTAAATCTGACTCACTTGATGCCTGGTGGAAACCCCCATCACGCTAATGTGCCACCTTTTCTATCCTCTTTCTTTTTCTTGAATGTCATGACTATTCTTGACCTTGGGAAAAATTGTCAAATTCCATGCACACCGCTTTTGGAATTCATATGAGATTTTGTTTCATTAATAAGCCAATTTAGGGAGAAGAAATATTTTTCTAATATTGATGTCCCATCCATGAATGTGTTCTGTATCATCACATATAAAAGAGCTATATAATGACTTTAAATACAAATTTATGAGTTTTCAAAAAAGTTTTGAATATCTTTTTTTTTGTATACAGCAGGTTCTTATTAGTCATCAATTTTATACACATCAGTGTATACATGTCAATCCCAATCTCCCAATTCATCACACCACCACCCCCACCCTCCGCCGCTTTCCCCCCTTGGTGTCCATACGTTTGTTCTCTACATCTGTGTCTCAATTACTGCTCTGCAAACCGGTTCATCTGTACCATTTTTCTAGGTTCCACATATATGCGTTAATATAAGATATTTATTTTTCTCTTTCTGACTCACTTCACTCTGTATGACAGTCTCTAGATCCGTCCACGTCTCTAGAAGTGACCAAATTTTGTTCCTTTTTATGGCTGAGTTTGAATATCTTTTAAGTACTATATATATATTATAAATTGTCGCTTTCATTGTATTTTATGATTGTTGCTGTTATACAATAATACAGTTGTTTTTGTTTTTTTTTCATTGAGTAGTATCTAGCAAGCTAGTCAACCATAATGATGCTAATAATTTATCCATGGTTATCTATGCTTCAACATAAATACCATCTAAAAATAATTAAAGTTTTATCCAGTATTTATACTTTTAATTTCTTTACTCTTTTTGCTTATTTGCTTCAATAGCCAGGAGCTCCTATAAAATGTTGACTAGAAGTTGTATTATCCATTAATCTCATTTTGTTCTTGATCTTAAAAGAAATGCTTTTCACACATCACTATTAGTTATGCGGTATGATTTTAGAAAGTGCCCTTTATCAGGATAAGGAAGTCTTTTTTCATTTGTAATTTTATTATTGTTTCTTACTTTTTAATTATGAATTATTATTGAATGTTTTTTAATTCTTGAATCAAGAGATATTCATCATGGTTTTTCTTTTTTAATCTGTTAATATTATAAATCATATTATTCACTTTTCAAATGTTAAGTAAATCTTGCATTTCTGAGATAAACCAAATTCAGTTATCATCACTTAATATAGATCATTGAATTTGGTTTAGGATTATTTGGAGGGAGAATTTTGCATTGATGTTAATGAGCGAGACCGGCCTGTGATTATTTTCTTCATAAGCTGGTTTTATTTATTTTGGAACCAGCAACCAGCAAGCTTCATAAAATGCTTTGCTGAATTGTACTTCCAGTATATTTGTTCTCTTAATGAGTTCTATAAAAATAGGAATTACCTTTTTCTTCAATATTTGATAGAACTCTCTTGTTAAGCCATCTGGGCCCAATGGTTTTTTTCTAGTAATATTTTTAACTTCTAATTCAATATTACTAAGATTTTCTACTGCTTCTGAAGTTGATATTGGTAATTTTCAATTTTCTGAAAATGAATCTAGCTAATTAAATTTTTAATTACTTAACATATATTGTTAATACTATCATCTTATCACTTTAAACTTTGTAGTTTAAACCTGTAGTTAAATCAATTTTTTATTCTTATTATTTCCTATTTTTACTCCTCTCCCCCTTTTATTCTTTGTTAGTCTTGTCAGGGGTTTAATTTTTTTTCCTAGAACCAACTTTTTGATTTATATATCCTCTTTGCTATATATTTATTTTTATTATATTAATTTCTGCTCCCATATTTATATTTTTCCTCCTTCTACTTTCTTTGTTTTTTCTCCCTAATATATTTTTCTAAGTGCCTAATTTGGATGTTTGCTTGACTAATCAATTTTGCACATTTTTTCTTTTATAATGTAAACATTTAAGGCTATGAATTTCTCTCTAAGAAACACTTTAGCTTTATCCTATCAGTTTTGAAATTATAATTTTTATTATTGTTCAGGGCTAAATGTTTTCTACTTTCTCTTATAATTTCATCTTAGATTCATAAGTTGTTTAGAAGTGTTTTTTTAATGTCAAACATAAGGATATTTACTAATTTAATTATATCATGAAACTAGTCTACAGTTTAGAAACTAGTCTACATAGTATTAATTCTCTTAACTGTGTTGAGACTTTTAATTTATTTTTTAGTTTTATTGACATATAATGGACAAATAGAAATTGTATATTTTTAAAGCATACAACTTGATGTTTCAATATAGGTATACATTGTGAAATGATCACCACAATCAAGCTAATTAAAATATCCATTACCTCCCACAGTATGATTTTTCTCCCTTTCTCTCTTTTTTTCTTTCCTCCCTCCCTTCCTTCCTTTCTTTCTCTTTTTGTTATAAGAATTCTTAAGATCTACCCTGCCCTCTTAGCAAATTTCAAGCACACAGTACAGTATCATTAACTATGGTCACCAGGGTACAAATTTTCAGTAAGCCTTATATTATAGTTTAGCATTTGTTTAATTCGACATGAGCTTAAAGTCAATCTGTATTCTATGTTCCTTCAATGGAATATATATCTGCCTGGTATATATTTACTCTGAGAGGGTTTTCAAACATCTTACTATGATAGTGGGTGTGTTAACTTTCCTTATGGTTCCCGCACCTGATTACCAAGAAGCACTGAAAACCACAGCCCTCCTCCATGGGGACAAGTTCCTTCCACTCCATGGCAGAGAGCATAACACACAAACTAGGCAGGCTGGTTCCCAAGAATAGGAACAGAGAAAAGGGCTGGGCTACACCTGCCCAGTTCCTCTTCCAATTTCACCAGATTAGATCAATGGCTCTCAGACTTGAACTTACTTCAAATCACCTTGTGTTTGGGGAAAGCTCAAAAAGGTTTAATGATTTGTTCACTGAGTCAAAGAACTAAAGAAATTACCTATAATTTCTTATTTTTAGAACTCTATGACTGTAGGGAAAAAATACCTTTCTAATACTGACTATGCAGGCTCATATAAATCATATTTTAAAGGATTTTCTCTAGCTAACCTATATTTAAGTAAAAAAGTCATCTGTGACCTGATTCCTGGGTTCATACAGACTGAAAAATCCATAGTTGACAGGATTGGTAGGGAGGGTGAAGACTCAGCCAGCAGAATCAGACCCTCTGTTTTTTAAAATGCTGTTCTTTCTTCTTGCTCAGTAAAGTTAAACTTTTTGAATTGAGTTCAAACTCTTTACCTACTAACTGAATTTGGAAAGACATTCATCCATTTACCTGTTATTGGAGATCTAATGAGAAAATGGACACAAAATATTCAAGTATAAGTAAGAGCATGGTAAAATCATGGTTCTGGGAAGCAGAGAACCCACTCCTACTTTTGGAAAGGAGAGATGGCAAGAAGCCTAGAGCAGAAAGGCTCACCAGAGAAATCCTTGTTAAATCTCATGGTAGTCATGTTCTCTAGAAGAAGGAGAGTTAGTCTATGGGAAGAATAGTTTGTATGTCACTCCACACACATTTTCTCCCAGTAATATAAATTAAAATAAACACCAAGTTATCCTTGCAATAGAAATAAAGTATTTCAACATCATTAGTTTAGGACACCCTAAACTCATTTACTCAATCATTTCAAAAAATGCTGCCCAGGAGAATTATTTTTAAAATGAGTTTTCCTTTTGTATTTTCAGTATAGTTGTGACGATGTTATCCTGATACAAAGAATCTCCAAGGGGGATACTACAGTTTCATGTCTTATTTGAAGAGAACTTTCAGAAAAGTACCAACCGAGTGCCTAGGGTTTTAGGATCCCAAAATCTGAGATTTGAGGAAAATGTCAGAATAAACTTCTATGAAACTTTTGTTTTCCTCATTCCTTTTCTGCCAATCCGTGCACTCCTTCCCTCCACTTTCCATGACCTCTACCATCACAGATATACACAAATTAAAATAGAAAAATCTATCTCTTGATATTAATCAATATGTTGCTGCTGGGGTATAGAGCATGTGTGTGTGTGTGTGTGTGTGTGCGTGTGTGTGTTTGAGAGAGAGAAGACAATTGACTCTTCACAACAAAACTATAAGCTCTTTGAAAACAAATTGTGCCTCCTTTTTATATCTCTTCTTGGTTCCCAGACCTAGTTTTGCACTTAAAGAACCCTATCAATAATGTTGCCTTGTTGACTAACTGATGATTTCAAATTCAAAGAGCAGAATATATTTCTATAACTCACATTTAACCATCAGCACACCCAGGACTCTCATTTCTAACCCCCTGATCTTCCCAGTTAGAAAGTTAATTTTGAGATCCAACTTTAAACATTATTTTATGGTGGCTTCACCCAGAAACACTGAACTCCACGCTCTTATGAACCCTCTTCCCATGGCTCACCAATCAACATCTAAACATTTACCCAAGAAGTTCTTTTACTTTTCCTCTACTTAGCTCCTTTACTACTTTCTCAATGCTTCTCCAGGAATTTTATCTCGAGCAAAGTCTCACAGTCAGTTTTTTCCAAATTCTTTTAAACACAGTTATGTCTCTCTCTAAGTTCTAAGTCTACCTTGGTATTTGCACTTGCATCATTATTATTTGATTATTTTTTAAGCTATGTGATCTTTCACCCATATTAGACAAGTATGGGTTCAGAGGCCGTATTTCTCCACCCTCTACAAATTTCCCAATTTGTCCCTATCTAAGACCTCAATCCATTTAAATTGGGATATGCACTATATTTAACAAATTATTTGACTAGTTGATTGACTAAGCAACTAAAGCCTACCCTTACCAAATGAATGGCCTATGGATTGATCCTCAGAGTCTCTTCAACATAGCCCTAATCCTTTGGGTGACACTCCTGACAGCCTCCCTCACTTCCTTGTTGCTTAGAGTATAAATAATGAGGTTGAGAAAAGGAGTAAGAAAAGTGTACACCAAGGCAATAAGCTTGTCAGTGTCTTCAGGGTGACTCTCAGGTGGCCCTACATAGACAATGAAGGCAGAGCCAAAGAATAGCGCTACTGCAGTTATACGGGAGGAACAGGTGGAAAAGGCCTTGGCATGGCTGGCAGCTGAAGGCAGCTTCAGCACAGCTCTAAGAATAGAGTCCTAAAATGAGCACAGGATTGCATGCATTGATAATGCTAATCACTGCAATGTGGACTTTAACATGCCAGCTTGTGTCCACACATGCCAACTTCATTAGTGGTGCCAAGTCACAAAAGTAATGAGCCAACTCTTTTAAACAGAAGGGCAGAGTGGCTGTGAGGCTGGCTGGCACAAGTGCAGCTGAGAAGCCAGCCACCCAAGCGGGCCCTGCTAGCCATAACTGTACCTGTCTGCTCATGAGTGCATGTTAGTGGAGTGGGCGACAGATGGCAAGGTAGCGGTCCAGCGCCATGACACCCAACAGTTAGCACTCAGTCATGCCCAAGGAATGGAAGACCTATAGCTGGACAAAGCACACAGTTGATGAGATGGGTGAATGCCCATGGAGCAAGGTATGCAGCAGCATGGGAACTGTGGTGCTGACATATCAGAGTTCCAAGAAGGAGCGGACACTGATGAAGAACTACATGGGACATGTGGACAATCCAGAATCTGCCTGAATCAGCACAATGATGAACAAATTCCCTGCCAGGGTGAGGAGATAGATGTACAGTGTCCCCAAGAAAGCAAGAGGTCACAGGGTTCCAGTGGTAGTGAAACCAGCAAGGAGAAAATTCTGGGTCCATGTGTGATTGACATGATCCATGATTCCTAGGAGCAAGGGGTAAAGACAGAAGATTAACAACATCAGGATTTTTCCTCTATACAGAAAATTTTCCTAGGGTCAAGAACACTGAATGTGAGCACCTGAAAGGAACTTAATATTATCTAAGCAATGTTCCTCACTTTGCAATAGAGGAGTTGCTGTCCTGAAGGTACACATGGTTGGAACTGTTGTTGACAGTGTTGGAACTAGAAACCAAGGCTCCTGAGGCCAGTTCAGTCCTTTTCTATGCTATAATACTGTGCTCTAGTTACTCCAGAAGCTGACTTTCTTCCCTACTCCACCATCAGGAAACAAGAGACACCTAACTACTGGTTGAAAATAGCTATAGCAAGGGATGGTGGAGAGAGTAGAGGAAATAGACAACAGTCTCCAAACTTAAAGCAAAACTGTCATTTGTTAAGTTCTGCAGACAGGAAGATATAGAGAAGCATGCATAAAGCTGAGGGCCAATTCTCTTAGTACCTTAAGATTACAAACTTTAAGAAATATACCTTTATGTAAGGTATATTTAAATCTAAAACTGAATATATATATGTATCTATAACTGAATCACTTTGCTGTACAGTACACACTTTGTGTGCCGAAACTAACACAATATCATAAATCAACTATACTTCAATTTTTTGTGTACATATATATAAAGGAAACTGAAGAGATAAGAAAATCCTTACCTCTATCCTTCTTATAGTTTTTAATGATTAAAAAACAGCAATATAGAGCTCTGGAGAAGAGAGAAAAATTATCCCCTAAAACTGACTGCTGAGGCCTCTTTCAGGAATCCCCTCTAGAGTTTATAGACTAGTTTTCTAAGGAGTAGAAAAAAAAAAATAGAAGGGAAATAAAAGAAACACAGAATTTCTGAGAATAGTCCCTGAAGTCTCATGTCCATGGTGCCTGACGATAACTCACTTAAGAGTTTCATTCCTTTGAAAGATGATCTCCAAAGGAGAAATGCACTGGGAATTCTCAAGGAGGAAAACCATGAAGTCAGAACACCCAAGCAAGAAGTTCTATAGTATTTAAAAAAGAAAAAGTCTTCCTTTAAGTCAGGGATTTGGCTTTGAGAACTTGCTCTGTCACTAACTGGCAGTGCACTGTCGGCTAAGCAACTTCTTGCATAACCTCAACTTCTTTTTCTCTAACACGAAAATGTTTGAATAGATGTTTTCTAAAACTCTTACAACACAGATAATTTATAGTTCCCTAAAATCACTGAAAATGTTTCTGGGCTGTGGGGGACATTAACATCATGGTTCCTAGCATTTTCCTCTCATAGCCTAACAGACCTCACCTAGGAAATGTCAAAGTGCTCCCCTACTCCTCTTCTTCAGCATCTCTTATCTCTGATGCACCATCCAAAACCATTACCTGTTTGGATGAAATTAGGACTTGTTATATCTTCCTCAGCATCCTTTGACCCCAAAACACTTCTCTACTTATATCTCATGTTCCTGGAGATGCTGGTCTCCCAGGGGATGCTTACCATGCGTTCAATGGTATTGCTGCGTGTAACTAGCTCTCGGTAGGGGTTCCTGTGGGGCAGGATATTGGGCACAGGAAAGTGAAGCAGAGTAGCTCTATTTCTTAAATGACTTTTCTCAACTCTGCAACCCTGATTGTTGAGCTCTGGGATCAAGTCTCAGGGACATTGTCTTTCTAGGCCACTAGAACTTTGTGAAAATTCCATATAGCTTTCTATAGAAAGAGACAACCCATCTTGCATAATCTTATGTACACAAATAGAATAACACACTGAGTGCCCCAGAAGTGAGTTTCATCTTCTTGAAAACTGCGTTGCATGGAGACTGCTCAGTTTCATTTCCACTCAACTCCAGTAATAAGAGCTAGGTGACCTAGGAAGAGTAAATCATCAATTTGTCCACTACTAACCTACTACACTATAAACATCAGCGGCACCATCACTTCTGCTTTGACTCTCTTCATCCCCGTGACAATCATCACCACCACTACCTTCTCCATGTCCACTATCATTTATTCATTGATTCAATCATTATTGAATATTTACCGTGTGCCAAATACTATTCTAAACCAACACAACCACCAGTATTGCTACTCGCTATCATCATTTATACCACCACTGCCATTATAATTATATGGAACGTCTACATAACGCTTATTCAGTTTTCCATCATCATTGTCATTTTTATTACCATCAGCATCATCTTGATAAAAGTCCTGCAATCAGCATACAAATTCTGACCTTGACTGGGCATTATACATAAGCATGGACTGCATGGATATAATGGTCATATAAGTAACAGATTGAAAGAATTAATCCACTGGAGAATAGTAGATTTGCACCATTGGCCGATGCAAATGTGGTTTCACATTTAGGAATCAGAGGCAGAGGACAAGATAAAAACAAAATTAAATTGGCTATCAGAACATTAATCATGGAATATTTGCAGATAGACCACGTAAACCTAAGAGAAACCATTAAATCTCCTCAAATCAGCCAGGAAAATCTTCCTGTGAGAGCTGGAGTTGTTTTAACAACAGAAAAGTGTGATATTTGTTTTTGAGAGTTTTGCTTTAGAAAATAATGTAACCTCAAGATTGGAAGAATCTGTCCTTGAGTAAAATTTTTTTCAGATGCTTGGGCATTTAGAGGTTCTTGTTCCGTATTTTCTAACCTTGTGCATAGATTCCACTTCAAGTGAAACGCCTGACAGTTCTCCAGGATAAATAGTTGCAACTACCATTTGATGAAATTGCTACATCCCTCACATTCCCGAATACCAAAACACCCCAGTTTGTAGCCTTGTTTATGGATCTATAAGGCAGATTCTGGGACAGACTTCACCCATGCTTTTCAGTGTTCAATTGTATATAATCCTGGCTTGCACCAAACGAGTATATAATGGCTGTGCATTTGCCTTCAGAAAGCAATCAATGTAATACAAATATGTGTTCATAAGAAGCTCAAACACAAACCAAAATCAATGCAAAATATATATTCAAAATATTTAGCACTGTAAATGAATAAGGAATGAGGTGTTTGACCTGAAAGTAGCATGAAGAGGGAAAATAAAAGTTGAAGCATTTCAAGTTTAGGTCTTGCTTAGCTAAGCAAATTGTTTATTTTCCTCTCATGTCATCCCCCACCAGTAAAACATGCTCAATTAACACTTATTCTGTATTAGAAATGGAGCAAAAGAAAAGAACAAGGTCTGATGCTTCCATTAAGAAATTCATGATTTAGCAAAAGAGGCAACAAAGAATGTCTATTAGAGTGTTAAGAGAAGAAAACATTATCTCAAGTGTCAACATTGTACAATGATTACTAACATTTGAAAAAAAGCCTATATTACAGGAAATTATTAGAAAGGAATAGATGAATAGTTGTTTTAAAATAATTTTATAAGTGATTTAGAATTTTTATTTATCTATATATTCTATATTATGTATATATTTATATGGAATATTGTTTTCCAAGAGAAAAAATGTAATGATCCAAAGGTTAGAAAAGGTGTTACCAAAGGCAGCTTAAATAGTGTGTGGAGAGGGGAAACCAGTGATTCTGTTATTCATTCACGAAATATATTTATTAAATGCTTCCTATTTCACACACCTCTTACTGAGCAAAGTATAAGATGCATAAATCATAATCCCTTTCCTCAAGATACTTAATTTGGAGTGTGGGTGATCAATCCCCAAATAGGCATTTATAAAACAATAAGGGCACTTAAATACATGAAAAGATATTCATCTTAACTAATAATGATACATGCAACTTTAAACTGCATTGAAATACTTTTATCGCCTTCAGACTTACAGAGATCCAGAAGTTTAAAAACATGCTTTATTGGGAAAACTGCAGGGAAACAGACAATTTCATACATTGCTCATAGGAGTACAAAATAGCAAAATAAATTTGGAGGAAGGTTGAGCAATCTTTACACAAGCTACACATTCACTTGTGCCCAGCAATCCTACTTCTAGGAATTCATCTTGAAGATATGTATATGAAATGATGTATACACAGGGTTATTCATTATAGTTCTGTTTGTAATAGTGAGACTGGAACAACACATGAGCCTTTCAGTAGGGAACTGGTTAAATTAAACACACAATGGAACACCGTGGAACTGTTTATCAAAATGAGAAAGCACTTTCTACAGTGATAGGAAATGGTCTCCATGGGGCTTATAAGAATACTCATATTTACTTGTTTTTACATAAAGAAACACCACACTGTTGTAGGAAACACTGATGAAAGTTGTTTCGTATTGTGGGGAGTAGGGCTGGCACGGGACCAGTGGGCCTGGGTTGGAGAAATACTCTTTTACATATACCTTTTTATGAATTATTTTGATTTTTTAATAATGTAGGTATATTATCTATTGAAACCAATGTGTTTATTCTCAAAATATATGTCAATACAGTGGCATAGTGTAATCATACATCCTGGTTTGCTCAAGTGAGTTCTCGTTAATACCTGTTGTCCCAGGATAATTATTAATAGTGCCCTGCTTTATTCTTAAAAACATTTGGGCTTTACTTTGATGATAAACTGAATATGCATCCTATGTGATAGAATGTTAACTTTGATACTACTGCAGAATTTGCAATCAGAGTTGATATTATATATATAACTTCTTCTAGAGTGATAAACTGCTGTCAACATGGAAAAAGGAAAAGGTGACCCTGAGGGATCCACCCCAGCGTGTCACATTCATACATTGCTTCCGACTTCTTTTCACATCTTAGCAAATTTTAAAAAGTGTTAATAAAGTCTGCTTAAATGCAAACTGTCCAGAGTCTGTAATTTCCTCAGGCTCTATCTTATCACTCAAAGGGTAAGGTAGAGGGAGATGGGCAACTCAGCTCACCTAATACCTATGTTTGTTGGGAAGTTCTGCCCTAAGGAAGGTCTGAAGGGAAGGACCTCAGAAGGTTTAGAGAACAAAAGATTGTGAAGTAAAGAGTAAGATGAGTTTGAAGCACTGAGTTGATCTAAAAAAGAGTAGTGACTCCTGGTGGGGTTATAGAAAGGACACAATCTCTGTCATCTCATTTGATCCTTAGAAGTCTATTCTTTCATTCATTATTTTGTTCACTTATTCATAAATGAAAGAATACACCAGGCTCCATACCAGAAATCACTGGTGAAATATATGCTACCTTGAGTTGTAAGATGTCTCCACAATAGGATTATAAGTCCTCAAGCTCACTACGCAGTATTGATTAATGTGACCCAAGAAATTGTCAGTGATTCTTTTGGACAGCCACCTGGGAATGTGCTGACTGAATAGTAATTTGCTAACCCCATGACCACCCCAATAAAGACAAGCTGAGATAACCACAGTGTAGGAGAACAGAAAGAGTAAGAAGAGGATAAGGGCCCCAAAGCCATGCATTAAGGGATAGTATAAATTTCACAAGGGCAAGGAGAAACACACAGGATGTCTAGGGTGATTTTGAACACCTAAGCCCAAGGAAGATGTTCAGTTTGGAGTATTATCAATTCTACTGGCCCACAGATGTGACAAAAGTGTGAGATATGTGTAAAATCAGGCATGTCTAAGGGAAGAAATTCTCCTTGAAAAAATTTATGTGACAAATTTGAAGTAATAATGACTATCTCATATGTAGTGTTAATTATTCTATATGTTTTATGTGTATAAAATAATTTAATCCTCAAAAGAATTCTTTGAATGAGGTTTTACTGCTGTCCCCATTTTACAGATGAAGGAACATCTTACAGATGGAAAACAGGAAGATTAAGTGAATTGTTCAAGGTTGTGCAGAAAGAAAGTGGTAGAGATGATGATTGAATCCAGGTACCAGTCTTCAAAATCCCTTCTCTGGCCAATACACAGCCCTGCCTCTAGAATAATAAAGATTTTATTATTTATGGAGTACCTCAAGCTTCAGGAACATTTAAGTATTGATCACTTTACATGTTTCGTTTCCTTTAATCTTTATAGGACTGTGTAGTAGAGATAATTATAAATAATTTGCTTTTAAATATGAGGAAACTTTTAAATATGAGGTTGCTCAGACAGAGGTTAAGTTTTTTTTTATTTGGAATCATATAGCCAAACAGCAACAAAACTGGGATTTGGACCAACACTATTTCCTCTATATTCTGTTTATTCATATCTTACTCCTCCAGGTGGAGTTTGGATCTTGCTTTCTTTACAAGTGTTGCAATTGTGGAATAATAACTCCCTAAGCAGAAAGGAATGTGCTCAGTCACCCACTTCTTACTCTCATTTGGCAAAGAGAGAGAATGAGGCTGAGGAAGCCTTGCCAAGGTCACCCAGCCCACTGGAGTGGATCTGGGGTTGAATCCACGTCCAGGAACATTTCTAATTTCATTTTTGCATAAGAACAATTAAAAACATTCTCATAAAGAATATTCATGACCCATACAGTGACCTGTCTCTGCCAAACTCTGGTCTTGTATTAGTCCCTAATAAGCTGTGCATCTTTGGTAGTTCATGTCACCTCCTTGGCCCTCAGTTCTCTCATCTGAAAAAGTGTGAAGGCGAAACTGAATCATCTCAGCAGAGGAATTGGTTGAGGAGCCAGGGTAGAAAAGAGGGCACAGGGAGTGGCCAGGGCTTTGGGTTCCCATTTCTACTTTCTATTTCAATCTGTTTTCTTCTTTGTACTCATCTATTTTATGTATTATGGTTCTAATGCTGTATGTTTGTTTGAAAATATGAGATCAGATGATTTCCTGGTGTTTTCTTTGATATTTCAAGAATGCTGCATCTGCTTCGTGCTAGGGTTACACAGCAATTGCTGAACTAACATAAAGAAGGAAAGAGTATTCCTCATTCCAGGACACCTGCCTACCTGTGGCAGACATAGACAAGGGTGCATTCTGAACAGGTAGTATAAATCTGTGCACTCAACAAAAGAGTCAACAAGACTAGTGCCTCAGCATACAGATTAAGGTCCAGGAACCCAGGGCTGGATGATGGCATAACTTAACTAAAAACTCCTACCAATGGTGAGAGGCAGAGCAAATGGGGAAATTGGAAGAGGATCTGAGATTCCTGACATACTAATGAATCTTCTCTTTCTGCTGTTGCAGACAGAAACTGGGTACTGTACTTTAAGAGACTAAGGACGAGTCTTTTGGTAGATCCAGATGCCACAGGTCAGGGAAGGTAAAATCAGGGTAATGGTGATCTGTAACATTTTCTGAATCTACTATCTCTAATTGCACCTCCCATTTATTCCCCTTGTATGCCTTCCTTTCCATCTGTTAGTAATTATTGAACCCATCTCCCTACCTGTCCTATATTAGTGTTTATATAACATTTTCTCCTCCCCCTCCCCTCACCTAGGCATGATCACTAGATACATCATTTTTGCTATGATCCTAAACTAGTCACATAGCCTTTCTGAGCCTCAGTTTCCTCATACAGTATAAGTTTATATACCCATTATTGTGGACACTCAATAGATAGTATTACTGCTATTACTACTAATTTGTTGGTGGTAAATATATAGGTATCAAATTAAATTACTGATGGTTAGTCTAAATGGGCTGAAATGTTAAGCAATTTCGAATGTCATTTCACCTGATCTTAACTAATAAGGGCTAGAAATCCACCAAAACAGTGAGGTCAGTCTCTGTACAAGGTAGGCCTCAGGCCCCTATTTAAAAAATGGAGAATAATAACATTTATCCTGTCCTTCCTTGCCTCAGTGGGGAGGCACTGCTGCAGTGTGAGAGTGCTTGGTGAATATGAAAGAGCTGTACCAATATGTGGGGTCTGTAGGAATTCTGTATGTGCAGAGGAGTCCAGACAGCAGGGCACCTCTGCTCAGAGGACCAACAACACAAATGAGCCTGGAAATCTTTGAGCAGTGGGTCCAACACAAGTCAGTTATTCCCTTCCTTCTCAGTTAGATCTCAGGCGGTTGTAGTGAACTTCCATACCCTTAGCCAGCCTAGGCTTTTCCTTCTACTTCCCTTTGGTCAAGCAGAGGAGCCTTGGGGCCACCGCTGAATTATCACTGCCACACACAGCTTGTTTGAAGGACCTGGTTATGGAGGTATCCCACAGGGAAGCATGAGAGACAGACTATCCAGCTAAGGAAATCTTCCCACAAAATTTTTCTTCTGAGCAACTCGGGAACAGAGCACATGCTAACAAGTTTGCTAATGAGAAGGCAAACAAGCTGTTTAGTGGAGCTGGGAAAGCCAGAGGGTGAGGCCAGGGAACTATTCCCAGGAGGGGATGCTCCTGCTTAATGAAGCAGAGCCTCAACTTTAGTGATAATCAGCAGTTTCTCTGCAGAGGCCTCTCCCTGCCTGAGTTGAGGAGCAGGGAGCTTTGGGGAGGCCTCAGTTGTCTCCTCTTGCCTCCCTCAATGACTACTAATTGGGAATGTGAGAATGCAGAGCAGGATGTCAAAAAAAGCAGCTCTAAGATATGGTGCTCCTAGGAGCCCTTTCTCCAGGCCTATGGGAGACACCAGCCTCCCAGCTTTGCCTGAACCATGCATAAGGGCATCTGTTCCCTACATTCATAGGAGGCACTGTGGAGGTAGAGTGGAAGTCAGGAGGCCTGAGTTTTAACCAAGGCTCTGCCACAAACTACTTCTGACTCAAAGTGGGTCACACACCTTCCCTGACATATATACTTTTTTTTTTTTTTTGACCTGTACTACTTTTATTGTATAAAATATGGAGATTGGACTTCATGAATTACATGGTTTCTTTGAGCTGTGATGTGGGTTTCGTTCTGAAAGCCCCGGTAACAGCATCAAAAAACAAGAGTGTAGGGCTTCCCTGGTGACGCAGTGGTTGAGAATCTGCCTGCCAATGCAGGGGACACGGGTTCGAGCCCTGGTCTGGGAAGATCCCACATGCCGTGGAGCAACTAGGCCCGTGAGCCACAACTACTGTACCTGCGCGTCTGGAGCCTGTGCTCCGCAACAAGAGAGGCCACGATAGTGAGAGGCCCGCGCACCACGATGAAGAGTGGCCCCCGCTTGCCGCAACTAGAGAAAGCCCTCGCACAGAAGCGAAGACCCAACACAGCCATAAATAAATAAATAAATCCAAAAATTAAAAAAAAAAAAGAAACAAGAGTGTAGTAGCCTCACTTCTGCTAAAAAAAAAAAAGGTTTATTGAGTGTAAAGGAGGTAAAGGGAGAAGTAAGGAATATGAGATTAAGATAAATATATGCCCCAAGAGACACCCCGCCCCAACAAAAGAGGGGTGTATACCGTCTAGGTTCAAACAAAGGAAGGTGTTACCACACTTCCTTGCACTTTCAGAACATTTTTTAAGCTCTCATTTCCTTTTTGGGAAAAAAAAGAAAATCCTATCATTTTCTTTTAGAAAAAAATAAAGCAATTCTAACCATCTTCCTGTCTGCACTTCTCTGCTTGTCTACATACCTATAGACACATATATGGCACTATGACTCTCAGGCAGTACCAAAAAATCAGAACCACAAGTGCAATTTTCAGTGTTGGTAATAACATAAAGAACATGTGGTAAGAAATCCCTGGGTTTGAATCAGCAGTTGTAAAATCACAATCACAAATCAGCAGTTGTAAAATGTAGTGCAATTTAGATAACCCCTTTTTGCCTCATTTGCAAAACTGAAATTGTTAATAACACCTATCTTTTAGGTTGTTGGAGAATTAAGATAATTTATGTTGGAATTGTCAACTACAAATTGGCACTTGCCATTGGCACTTGCCATCTACCTCTGTAAGGATTAAACCGTGTGCTACTTCAGTTGCTGACTTTCAACAATCCCCTCAAAGAAGCAGAAATGAGGCACCAGTTAAGTGCTACAAGAATAAAATCTAACTTTGTTGATTGCTATTATTATTAGCATTATAGTTACATGTCTAATACCTAATAGAACCAAGGAGATGACTCCTCAATCCACAAGAGGAATTCAACAAAGAGCTGAAATCCCAGTCTTAGTTCTGTAGTCACAGTGTCCCTTCAAAAGCCCTGCAACCACTCATAGACCAAGCTGCTTAAAAGTGGTCAGAACCACTTCAGACACTTACTCAGACTTAGTTATCTTTGAGGATTTGAACTCTTCTTCTAATAAAGGGCAAGCAGACCAGAATGTGTTTGTAAACATGATGGTGGGAGAGATGGAAAAGGCATCTTTCTATGAATAAGTAGTATTGTTTAGGATGAATTTGATTAGGAGTTGTCTGCTGGATACCAGAATCCCTGCACCGTATACAAGTTGCCTCTCTCCTTTTCAAATTATTTCCCAGTATTTCCTACTCCTGAATAACAGGAGATCACTGATTCATTCATTAGTTCATTCATCCAGTATTTATTAAGCACCTACTATGTGCTAGACACTTACTGACTGTGTGTAGGTACTAGTAAAACTGGCCATTTTTACATGATAAATATTTTCTAATTATTTAAGTTGCGCTTGAGAAGAGGTTATAAATGTTGGATTCAAAACATCATAGGTCAAGTAAAGTTTCTTAAGTTGTTAACTGTGTTAGTCAATCTTCTGAATCTTAATCATAACTATTTTTTTTAGCCTTGTTGTTTCAACAATTGAGAGAGATATGATGAAATCTCCAGCTGTAATGGTAGTTTTGTCAATTTCTCATTGTAGTTCTTTTGAATTCTTCCATATATTTTTATATAGTTTACATATATACAGGTTTCCCCCACTATCTGAGAGTGTTGCTATGAAACCTTTCATAAGCCAAAATGGCGTAAAGCAAAGACCATCTCCCACTTTCCAAAAGTTTGCCTTTCACCACTGCACTTTTACCAAAGACCTATATTAGTACCTTTTTTGCTAACTGAAAAAAATCCAAAGAGGATTTTCACTTTTACAAAAAAAGCCATTACCGCACTAATGTAGGTCTTTGGTAAAAGTGAAGTGGCATGATGTGAACTTTTGGAAAGCAGAGGATACCTGTAAATACAAGTATATATACTATGTAAATAAAGGGAAAGAAAAATTACTATATGTTGACATATTGAGCAATGTAAAGTAATAACAAGTTTTGTATATGTGTGTATATATATATATATATACACACATATATATATAATGTAAATACATAAATTATATTTTCTCAGGGGTTGAATATGTTGTCATTATGTAGTGAAACTCTATCTGTACTGAAATTTTTTCTAAAAATCTATTTAAAGCTACACTATTATATCTAGTTATTCAACTTTTAAGTGACTGTGCTATATGTTTATTTTGTCAACAACATATAGCTAGATTTATTTTTAATCCAAATTGAAAAAATTTGTCTCTTGTCCATTTATGTACCTACTTTATGTATATATTTTAACTTAATTCTTCCATCAGAGTTTATTAAAATTTGTAACACTTATTCTATGCTTTTTTTCTTCTCCTTTCTTGTCAAGTTTCTTTAAAAGCATTTATCTTCTTGGGCTTCCGTGGTGGCGCAGTGGTTGAGAATCTGCCTGCCAATGCAGGGGACACGGGTTCGAGCCCTGGTCTGTGAAGATCCCACATGCCACGGAGCAGCTGGGCCCGTGGGCCACAACTACTGAGCCTGCACGTCTGGAGCCTGTGCTCTGAAACAAGAGAGGCCACGATAGTGAGAGGCCCACACACCGTGATGAAGAGTGGCCCCCGCTTGCCGCAACTAGAGGAAGCCCTAGCACAGAAACGAAGACCCAACATAGCAATCAATCAATCAATCAATCTTTAAAAAAAAAAAAGTGTTTATCTTCGTTTTAAGGACAAGTGTCTTAGAGAATTCTCATATCCTCTGGTCCCCCAACCTCCAAACCTACCATGTTGACATACTTCTTGTTTTCTTCTCTTTTGTTCTGGCTTTACTTATTTGTAAGACATCTAATGAAGACATTTGCTTACCCTTACTTTTCTTTTGGCTACCAACATTTCTTTTCTTACTGAATAGTTCTTCCCAAAGAGTTGTTGATGAGGGTCTTTGTGTTGCAAAACTTGTGAAGCTTTGAATATGAGAACAGTTTTGCTTTGTTTAATTGTGTTAAAATACACATACTATAAAATTTACCATTTTAACCATTTTTAAATACAGGCATATCTCATTTTATTGTGCTGCACTTTGTTGCACTTGGAAGATATTGTGTTTTTACAAATTACAGGTTTGTGGCCACCCCGTATGCAGCAAGTCTAATTAGCACCATTTCTCAATAACATTATATTTAAATTAATGTATGTACACTGTTTTTTTTTAAGATATAATGCTATTGTATACAGTAGACTACAGTACAGTAAACATAACTCTTATATGCACTGGGAAACCAAAAAAAAATCATGTGACTTGCTTTATTGCAATATTTGCTCACAGTGGTCTGAAACCAAACACACAATATCTTTGGGGTACACCTGTACATAATTCAACAGTGTTAAGTACATTTACATTGTTGTACAGCCAATCTCCAGAACTCTTTTCATCTTGCAAAAGTGAAACTCTATACCCATTAAACAACAATTTTGCCATTCTCCCTCCCCCCATCTTCTGGCAAACACCAGAAACACTACTTTCTGTCTCTATGAATTTGAATACTCTAAGTACCTCATATAAGTATAATCATACAGTATTTGTCTTTTTGTGACTGACATATCACTTAACATAATGCTTTCAAAGTTCATCCACGCTGTAGTGCGTGTCAGAATTTCCTTTCTTTTTAAGGTAAAATAATTTTCCATTGTATGTGTATACCACATTTTGTTTATTAATTCATCTATCGATGGACACTTTATTACTTTAATCTTTTGGTTATTGTGAATAATACATCACTGAATGTGCGTGTGTAAATATTTCTTTAAGATCCTGTTTTTACTTTTTGGGATATATACCTAGAAGTGGAATTACTGGATCATAATATTATTTTTAATTTTTTTGAGGAATCTCTATATTGTTTTCCATAACAACTGTACATTTTTACATTCCCACTGACAGTGCACAAGTGTTCCAATTTCTCCACATCCTCACCAAACTTGTTATCTTCTGTTTCCTTTATTTATATATATATAATATCCAACCTAATGGATGTAATGTGGTATTTCATTGTGTTTTATTTGAATTTCCATAATGATTATTGATATTAAATACTTTCTCATGTGCTTATTGATCATTCATATATCAACTTTGGAGAAATGTCTACTTTAAATTTTTCATACATTTTCTAATCAAGTTGTTTGACTTTGTTTTTCATTGAGTTGTAGAAATTTTTACATATCATGGATATTAATCACTTTGCAGATATATAATTTGCAAATGATTTTTTAGTCCATATGTTTCCTTTTCACTCTGTTGATTGCTTACTTTGAACCATAGAAGTTATTAATTTTGATGTCCTCTGATTTATCTATTTTGTTGTTGTTGACTATACATTGGATGTCACATCAAAGAAACCATTGCCAAATCCAATGTCATGAAGTTTCCCCTGATGTTTTCTTCTGAGAGTTTTACAGATTTAGCTCATATGTTTAGGTCTTTGATCAGTTTGAGTTAATTTTTGTATATGATGCAGGTAAGGGTTCAATTTAATTCTTTTGCATGTGAATATACTTATTACTCAACACCATTTTAAAAAACTATCCTTTCTTAATTCAGTGGTCTTGATACCTGTGTCAAAAATAATTTGACCATATATGTGAGGATTTTATTTTTGTGCCCTCTCTTCTATTCCATTGGCCTGTTCCATGCCTGTCTTTATGCCAGTACCACACTGTTTTGATTGAAATCAGGAAGTTTGAGACCTCCAAATTTGTTATTCCTTTCCAAAATTGTCTTGGCTACTTGGAGTCTGTTCATATTTCATATAAATCTTAGGACGAATATTTCTGTATCTGCAAAACAAAAATGGCATTGGGATTTTGATAGGGATTACACTGACTCTGTAGATCACTTTGGGTAGTATTGACATGTTAACAATATGAAGTCTTCCAATCAATGAATACATGATGTCTTTCCATGTATTTGTGTCTTTGATTCCTTTCAGAAACATTTTGTAGCTATCATCATATAAGTCTTTTACCTTCTAGGCTAAGTTTATTTCTAAGTATTTCATTATTTTTTAAGCCATCATAAATTGAATTGTTTCTTTTTTTTTTTTTTAAAGATTTATTTATTGATTGATTGATTGCTATGTTGGGTCTTCGTTTCTGTGCTAGGGCTTCCTGTAGTTGTGGCAAGCCGGGGTCACTCCTCATCGCAGTGCGCGGGCCTCTCACCATCGTGGCCTCTCCTGCTGCGGAGCACAGGCTCCAGACGCGCAGGCTCAGCAGCCGTGGCTCACGGGGCCAGTCGCTCCACGGCATGTGGGATCCTCCCAGACCAGGGCGCGAACCCACGTCCCCTGCACTAACAGGCAGACTCCCAACCACTGCACCACCAGGGAAGCCCTGAATTGTTTCTGAATTTACTTTTCAGATTGTTAGTGTATAAAACATAGCTGATTCATGTGTGTTGACTTTCTTGTCCTGCAAATTTGCTGAATTCATTTATTAATTCTAACAGGAAAATCTTCAGGGTTTTCTGCATATAAGATCATATTGCTTTTAGTTGATTTTTGTGTATGGTGTAAGGTAGTGTCCACTTTCATTTTTTTGCATGTGGGTGTGTAGAATCCCCAACACAATTTGTTAAAGAGTCTATGCTTTACCCAGTGCTTATTCTTGGCACTCTTGTCAAAAGTCAGTTGACTGTATATTCATGGGTTTATTTCTGTGTTCTCTATTCTGTTCCATTGTTCTTTATGTCTGTTTTATGCCAGTACCATACTGTTTTAATTAGTATAGCTTTGTAATATATTTTGAAATCTGACAGAGTGATGCTTCCAGCTTTATTCTTCTTTTTCAAAATATTTTTTTAAAAACTATAGGTTTTTTTTGTTTGTTTGTTTGTTTGTTTCAAAACTATCTCTGGGTCTTTTGAGATTCATATACATTTTAGGATTTTTTTTCAATTTTTGTATAAGATGCCATTGAGATTTTGATGTAGATATCATTGAATCTGTAGGTAATTTTGAGTAGTATGGACATTTTAACAGTATTAAATATTTCAATCCATGAACACAGGATATCTTTCCCAATGTTTCTCCTTTAATTTCTTTCTTCAGTGTTTTGCAGTTTTTCATGTACAAGTCTTTTGTATACTTGGTTAAGTTTATTCCTAAGTATTTTATTCTTTTTGATGTTATTGTACTGAGATTGTTTTCTTAATTTCCTTTTGGGATGGTTCATTGTTAGTGTATAAAAAAGCAACTAATATTTGTATGTTAATTTTGTATCCTTCAACTTTACTGAATTTGTTTATTGGTGCTAAGTTTTGGTGGAGCCTTTAAGTTTCCTACATATAGGATCATGTCATCTGAAAACACAAGTAATTTTCTGTCTTCCTTTTCAATATTCATGTCTTCTATTTCTCTTTCTGGCTAGGACTTCCAGTAATTTATTGAAGGGAAATGGTAAGAATGGTCAGCTTTCTCTTGTTCCTGAACTTATAGACATACTTTCAGCTTTTGAACATTGAGTATGACATTAGCTGTGGGATGGTAATATATGCCTTTATTGTATTGAAGTAGTTTTCTTCCATACCCAATTTGTTGAGAGTTCATGGAGAGTGTTTAATTTTATCAAATGCTTTTCTGCATCTATTGAGATGATGATATGATTTTTGTCCTTTTTTCTGTTAATGCAGGTTATCACATTTATCGATTTTCATATGGTAAAACTTCCTTGCATTCTTGGCATAAATCCCACTTAGTCATGGTGTATGATACTTTCAATGTGCTATTGTATTCTGTTTACTATATTATTGAGGATTTTTGCATCAATATTTATCAGAGATATTGATGTGTTGTTTTCTTTTCTGGTAGTGTCTCTGTCTGGCTTTTGTATCAGGGTAATACTGGCCTCCAAATTCCTAAAGAATTTGGAAGTATTCTCTCCTCTTCAATTCTTTGGAAATGGATTGTTGTTAATTCTTTAAATGTCTGGTGGATTTCACTAGTAAAAGCATCTGGCCCTGGGCTTTCTTTATTAAGAGATTTTTATTTTTGATTCAATCTCCTTATCTGTCATTGATCTGTTCAGATTTTCTAATTTTTCATGATTCAGTCTGGGATGGTTATATACTTCTAGGAATTTATCCTTTCACCTATGTTATCCAACTCGTTGGTGTACAATTGTTTATATTAGTCTCATAATCCTTTTTATTTCTGTGACATTGGTTGTAATGTCCCTTTTTCATTAATAGTTTTATTTATTTGTGTCTTCTCTCATTTTTTCTTAGGCTAGCTAAAGTTTTGTAGATTTTATCTTTTCAGAAATATAACTTATTTTCATTAATTTTGTCTATTTTTTCTAATATCTATTTTATTGATCTTAATCATTTTTTCCCCCTTCTGTTAGCTTTGGATTTTGGATAGTTTATTCTTCTTTTTCTAGTTCCTTGAGGTGTAAAGTTAGATTGTTGATTTGTGAGGTTTCTTATCTCTAAATGGTAAGGGTTTAGAGATATAAATTTTTCTCTTAGAACTGCTTTCATTGCATCCAGTGAAATGATATTTTGTGCTTTCATTTCATTTCTCTAAATATTTTATAATTTTTCCGGTGATTTCTTTTCTGACCGATTGCTTGTTTGAAAGCATGCTCTTTAATTCTATGTAGTCATGGATCTTCCAGTTTTCTTTCTGCTACTGAATTCTAGTTTTATTCCCTTTTGATTGGAAACTATACTTTATATGACTTCAAACTTTTAAAGTTTATTAATACTTATTTTGTGGTCTAATTTATGGTATCTTCTGGACAGTGTTCTATGTATACTTGAGAAAAATGTTTATTCTGCTGTTGTTGGGAGGAGTATTCTGTGTATATTTCTTAGGTCTAATTTGTCTATAGTGTTGTTCAAGATCTCTATTTCCTTAATGATCTTCTGTCTGGTGGTGTAATTAATTATTGAAAGTGGGGTATTAAAATCTGGTACTATTATTGTAGAGCAGTCTATTGCTCTCTTCCATTCTGTCAATGTTTGCTCCCTATGTTTAAGAATTCTGATGTTTGGAGCATACATTTTATAATTGTTACATCTTCTTGGTGAATTGACCCATTTATCACTATACAATGTCTTTCTTTATCTCTTGTAACAGTTTTTTTCTTAAACTTTACCTTTTCTGATATTAATATAGCTCTTCTATTTTTTGCTTATTATTGCATGGAATATCTTTTTCCATCCTTTCAATTTTGACCTATGCATGCCCTCAGATCTAAATTGGATCTCTTGTAGACTGCATAGTTGAATCCTCATTTATAAAAATTCATTCTGCCAATAATGCCTTTTAATTATTTAAAGAATTTAATTTAATCCATTAGTTTAATCTATTTATATTTAAAGTAATCACTTATAAAGAAGGACTTAAAATTGTCATTTTGTTATTTGCTTTCTGTATGTCTTAACATTTCTTTGAACCTTATTTAGTACTCCCTTGTCACTTTCCTTTGTGTTTAGATGATTTTTCATAGTGACATATTCTGATTCTTTTCTCATTTCCTTTTGTGTATATTCAATAGTTATTTTCTTTATAGTCATCATGTGGATTACATAAAACAACCCCAAAGTTATAACAATATATTTTTAACTGATAACACCGTAACTTCAATCACATACAAAATCTCTGCACTTTTAGAGCTCCACCTCACTCATATATTTATGTAATTGATGTCACAAATGACATCTTTATATACTGTGTACATATTAATACAGATTTGTAATTTTTATGCTTCTATCTTTTAAATCCTAAAAATAATAAAATATAGAATTATAGACTTAAATTGTTATAACACAAGTTTTTATATTTGTCCATATAGTTACCTTCAACAGAGAACTTTATATTTTTGTATGGGTTTGAGTAACGGGGTAGCACCCTATGTTTCAATTTGAAGAACTCCCTTTTGCATTTTTTTGTAAGGCAGGTCTAGTGGTAATGAATTCCTTCAGCTTACATTTATCTGGATATGCCTTAATTTCTCCATCATTTATGAAGGACCAACTTGTAAGACATAGTATTCTTGAGTGACAGATTTTTCCTTCAGCACTTTAAATATATCATCTCAATACCATCTGGCCTGCAAGGCTTGCGCTGAGAAATTTGCTGATAATTTTATTTAAGCTCTCTGTAAGTGATAAGTTGCTTTTTGCTTGCTGCTATCAAGATTCTCTTTGTCGTTGACTTTTTTATTATATGTTTCAGTTGTACAGATTGTAATTCAAAATTTATATCCACCACAAAGTAATCACAGCCACAGATCTACTTACCATCATCACAATACAGTTGACTCCCAATTTTACCCACCCCACAATCCATTTTCCCTCTGGTAACCACTAAACTCTTCTCCTTATTTATATGTTTGTTTTTGGTTTTTTTGTTTAGATTTCACATATGAGTGAAATCATACAATATTTCTCTTTTTCAGTCTGATGTAATTCACTTAGAATAATACCTTCAAGATTCATCCTTGTTGTCACAAATGGCAGGATTCTATTCTTTTTATGGCTGAGTAGAATTCCACTGTGTATATATAACACATCTTTTTATTTTTATCCATACATCATTAGAAACCTAAATTGTTTCATATCTTGGCTTTTGTAAATAATGCTGCAGTGAACATAGGATTGCATATATCTTTTCAAATTAGCTTTCTGATTTTCCTTTGGATTATACCAAGAAGTGGAATACCTGGGTCATGTGGTTGCTCTGTTCTTATATTTTGAGGAATTTTCACAATGTTTTCCAGAGTATATGCACCATTTACAGACTCAACAACAGTGTATTAGGATTCTCTTTTCTCCCCACACTCTCCAATATTATTTAACTCATCTTTTTGATAATAGTTATTCTAACAAATAACTGTCAAGTGATAAGTTATTGTGGTTTTGATTTGCATTTCTCTTATAATTAGTGATGTGGAACATCTTTTCACATGCCTGATGGCCCTCTGTATGTCTTCTTTTGAAAAATGTCCATTCAGATTCTTTGCCTGTTCTTTAATCAAGTTGTTTGCTTTTTTGTTGTTGAGCTGTATGAGTTCATTAAATATTTGGGATATTAACTGCTTATTGGTTATATGATTTATAAATATCTTCTCCCACTCAGTATGTGGCCTTTTTGTTGTGATGATGATTTCTTTCACTGTGCAGAAACATTTTAGTGTTGTGTAGTCCCATTTGTTTATTTTTGCTTTTATTTCCCTTGCCTTTCCAGTCAGATGCATAAAAACATTGCTAAGACCAATGTCAATGAGGTTACTTCCTATGTTTTCTTCTAGGATTTTTATGGTTTCAGGTCTTACACTTAAGTCTTTAATCCATATTGAGTTGATTTTCGTATATAGTGTGAGAAAATAGTCCAGTTTGATTCTTTTGCATGTAGCTGTCCAGTTTTCCCAACACCACTTGTTAAAGAGGCTATCTTTTCACGATTGTACATTCTTGTCTCCTTTGTCACAGATTAAATGACCATATAAGTGTGGATTTATTTCTTGGCTCTCTATTCTGTTTCGTTGATCTATGTGTCTCTGTTTGTGCCAGTACCATACTGTTTTGATTAGTGTAGCTTTGCAGTATAACCTGAAGTCAGGGCACATAATACCTCCAGGTCCCCCTGGATATTTTAACTCTCAGATTTGTCCACACTGAGTGTCCAGCAATTGCTCAATTATAGTTCAGGCTTTTCTACCCAAGTACTGGTTCTTATAACAGTTGCCACCCCTGGGAGCCTTACTTGCCATGCAGCAAGCTGTGACTCCCTGTATTTTGTATTTCTGTCTCTCCAGTCTTGGGGGCAATAGTTTCCTCTGTATCCTCATCTCTTAGGGATCCTAGAAGAGTTGTTGATTTTCAGTCTGTTCAGCCTTTTACTTGTTGTTAGGATGGAGTGGTGACTTTCAAGCTCCTTACATGCAGAAGCAGAAGCATAAAATCCCAATTACTTTATTCTCATTTGAATAGTGAATTCCCATCCAAGCTTGGGTTATGGTTAGGACATCATCAGAGTAAGAAATTGATTGGTTGCTATTTGCTGGGATAGAAATACATTCAAAAGTTACGCATATGATTTAAACATTATTTCTATCTACTTTTGTTAGTTAGAACAAGGTTTTTAACTCCATTAAACCATCTACATGTTGCTATGAACTCAAGTAACTTCTTATATGACCAAAACTTTGTAACTCCATTATATTTGTCTTCTAGGATAGCCCCTTAATTTTATAACTATTACGTTCCTACACTCTCTTTGAGAAGCTTTATTTACAAATTCAATTGTAGAACTGATGAGAGATAGCCTTGCTTTGCAAAGAAAACTGAAGAATTTTAGCTGGCAAACCAGAGTCCAGGAAAGAAACAGATATTGGGGAAGACTCCATACATTGAGATAGAATGAAAAATTAGTTGGTTACTAGAAGCATGCATGTTACACAGATTTTTCATAGTTTATTGAATGAATAGTTGTAGCAGATATCAACTTTTTCTGACAAAAATCCCTTCCAAGACATTTGATATCTTTGTATCCAAGTACTCTAACAAGCTCAGCTGCCCTGGGGATGGAAGCAGGAGAAAACAGGAACATATCTCATTGCTCCAGAAATGTCAAGCAAAGAACTACCTAGTACAAGAGAAGCTTAAATATGGTTTCCTAAAAGGAGGGCTCTGTAAGAAGAGTTAGCCTAAGATACATGTATATCTGTACCTGTAATTGTTGTCCTATATCTTCTATTTATACTTTCATAAGCATCTTTCCTTATAAGAGATAGTTATTATTTTCTCAAAATATGTAAAAATGTATGTGGGTCTTCTGTTGCAGAAACAATGAATAGGAAGGCCGCAATCTCTGAAATTAAGGATAATATACAAAACATAAATATAGTGTGGAATGGAAAATGACACAATATCATATCATTAAGGATAATATACAAAACATAAATATAGTGTGGAAGGAGATGAATTTTGTTTCCCTGGTTCAACTGAGAACAACAGACCAGAGGTCAAAGCTGATACCTGAAATTTTATAATTTCACTGAGGTAGAAAATGGATAGACAGTTTACTTTAGACAGGTTAGCTTTTCAGAAATGCAAATAATTTGGTTTAGACTTTGGGAAACTAGATTCCTGTTTTACACATACATCATACACCAGGAAGCATAAGAATTTAAACAATTCTATAGTACTCATGTTTTAAGTGGGATTTTTTTTATTTTTTGGCCATGCAGCATAGCATGTGGGATCTTAGTTCCCTGACCAGGGATTGAACCCATGTACCCTGCACAGAGTCTTAACCACTGGACCACTAAGGAAGTCCCAGTGGGAGAGTTTTTTTAAATAACTTAAGAAAATCACATTCATATAAGCTTTAAAGGATATTAAACCTTTGTTAAATGAGAAAAGATTTGTAGAAATTAGCATGACAAGGAAGTGATGTCACCTAGTGTTCAAAAGTGAGGGCATGGAGTAAATCAGACCTGGTTTGATTCTTGGCTTTTGCTCACTAGTCACATGATATTGAGGAAATAGTTTAAAAGGGTCTCTCTAAAATAGGGGAACGCTCTACTTCATAGAGATTATTTGAGAGTTAAATGAGATAATGCATATATATTACTTATTGCAGTTCTGGAACATTTTGAGAAGTCAATCTATGGTAGACAGTATTATTCTTAGCAAAATAAAGAAACTGAGAGACTCTACAAAGAGGAAATATCACATGTAAATACTCAAAAGTGTGAAACAGCCTAATGAGCTCTGTACAAATTAAATTTTGGTAGGTAGAGAAGTGTGCAGAAAAATGAGGCTAGAGAGGAATAAATGGAGCCATCATACCCAGATCTCTGCTTCTCTGAGATTCTGGAGAGAAAGAAGGTATACAGAGGTGGTGCATTCATTGGCTGAGTCCTTGGTTGTATGGATGTGGGTGAGGCAACATGAGACTTACAAGAAAGCAGCTGCTATGGGGTTTGAAACATAATATCAGTACAAGGGATACTCATTTTGGCAACACATATACTAAAATTGAATGATAAAACGATTAGCATGGCTGCTATGCAAGAATGACATGCAAATTTATGAAGTGTTTCATATTTTTTCATCAGAAACCTTACAGGCCAAGAGAGTGGGATGATATATTCAAATTGCTGAAAAAAAAACATTGCAAACCAAAAATACTCTATCTGGAAAAGTTACACTTCAAAAATGAAGGAGAAGACTCAGAAGCTCAAGATGGTGGAGTAGAAGAACATGCAGTTACCTCATCTTATGAGAACACTGGAATCACAACTAACTGCTGAACAACCACCAAAAAAAAAAAAAAAAAACGCTGGAACTTACCAAAAGAGATACCTTACATCCAAAATCAAAGAAACCATATCGAGACTGTAAGAAAGGCACAATCACAATAAAATCAAATACCATAGATGCCAGATGCATGACCCACACATTGGAAAACAATTATACCACTGACGTTCTCCCACTGGAGTGAAAGTTCTAAGCCCCACATCAGTCTTCCCAGCCTGGGGGTCCAGAAATGGGACTAGGAATTCCCAGGGAATCTGACTTTGAAGGCCAGCAGGATTTGATCTCAGGAATTACATAGGACTGAGGGAAAGAGAGATTCCACTCTTGGAGGGTGTGCACAAGGACCTGTGTACACCAGGACACAGGGGAAAAAAGCAGTGACTCCCTAAGAGACTGGGCCAGACCTACCTGCTAGTATTGGAGGGTCTCCTGTGGAGATGGGGAATGGCTCAGGCTCACTGTGAGGACAAAGACACAGTAACAACAATTCTGGATGGTACTCATTGGCTGGAGCCCTCTTAATGGCTACCATTAACACAACCAACAGCCTATAGGTTCCAGTGCTGGGAAGCCTCAGGCCAAACAACAAACAGAGCAGTAACACAGCCCCACCCAACAGCAGACAAGTGGCGTAAAGTCTTACTAAGCATGGCCCTGCCCAGCAAAGGGACAAGACCCAGCTCCACCCACCACTAGTCCCTCCCATCAGGAAGCCTGCGCAAGCCTCTTAGCTAACCTCATCCACCAGAAGGCAGACAGCAGAAGCAAGAAGAACTACAGTCCTGCAGCTTGCAGGATGAAAACCACAGTCAGAGAAAGACAAAATGAAGTGGCAGAGGAATATGTCACAGATGAAGGAATAAGATAAAATCCCAGAAGAACAACTAAGTGAAGTGGAGATAAGCAATCTTCTGGAAAAAGAATTCAGAATAATAATAGTGAAGATGAGCCAAGATCTTGGAACAATAGAGCACAATCACAGGAGAACAGCCCCAGAAGAGGAATAATCAGATGCTTCTCTCCCAATGGAAGTTCTCCTATCCCACCTACCTTGCACTGCAGATCAGAAACACAGTTAAGAAACAGATCTTGAGTCCTCTACTTCCACAACTAGGGAGCACAGTATGCCCCTTACAGGGCAGTGACAACCACAGAGCAAAGGGGAGGCCCTGCTCAATATCCATCTCACCCACCAGGGGGCAGACACCAGAAGCAAAAGGAGCTATGATCCTGTAGCCAGCAGAAAGGAGACCACAAACACAATGAGTTAGACAAAATGAGACAACAGAGAAATCTGTGGCAGAAAAAGGAGCAAGATAAAAACCTACAAAAACAACTAAAAGAGGGGGAAGTAGGCAATCTACCTGAAAAAGAATTCAGAATAATGATAATAAAGATGATCAAAGATCTAGGAAAAAGATGGAGGCACGGATTGAGAAGATGCAAGAAATGTTTAACAAAGACCTGAAAGAACTAAAGAACAAACAAACAGAGGTGAACAATACAATAACTGAAATGAAAAATACCCTAGAAAGAATCAATAGCAGAATAACTGAGGGAGAAGAATGGATATGTGACCTGGAAGACAGAATGGTAGAAATCACTGCCACTGAAAAGAATAAAGAAAAAGAACGAAAAGAAATGAGGACAGTCTCAGAGACCTCTGGGACAAAAATTAAATGCCCCAATATTTGAATTATAGGGGTCCAAGAAGAAGAGAAAAAGAAAGGGTCTGAGAAAATATTTGAAGAGATTATAGTCGAAAACTTCCCTAACATGGGAAAGGAAATAGCCACCCAAGTCCAGGAAGTGCAGAAAGTCCCAGGCAGAATAAACCCAAGGAGGAACACGCCGAGACACATAGTAATCAAACTGACAAAATTAAAGACAAAGTAGTACAAGCAACAAGGGAAAAGCAACAAATAACATGCAAGGGAACTCCCATAAGGTTATCAGCTGATTTCTCAGCAGAAACTCTGCAGGCCAGAAGGGAGTGGAACAATATATTTAAAGTGATGAAAGGGAATAACCTACAACCAAGAATGCTCTACCCAGTGAGGCTCTCATTGACTTTTGACCAAAAAATCAAAAGCTTTACAAACAAGCAAAAGCTAAGAGAATTCAGCACCACTAGACCAGCTTTGCAGCAAATGCTGAAGGACCTTCTCTAAGCAGAAAAGAAAAGGCCACAACTAGAAACAAAATTACAAATGGAAAAGCTCACTGGTAAAAGCAAACAGACAGTAAAGGTAGGAAATTATCCACAGACAAATATGATATCAAAACTAACAGTTGTGAGAAGGGGAGATCACAAATGCAGGATATTGAAATTGCATTTGAAATTAAAAGACCAGCAACTTAAAACGACCTTGTTTATATAGAGACTGCTAAATCAAAATCTCATGGTAACCATAAAATGAAAATCTACAATAGATACACACACAAAAAAAGAAAAAGGAATTGAAACACAGCACTAAAGTCAGTCATCAAATCACAAAAGGAGATAACAAAAGTTTGAGGGAAGAGAAAACACCTACAAAAATAAATCCAAAACAAGTAACAAAATGGCAATAAGAACAGGCATATAGATAATTACCTTAAATGTAAATGGATTAAATGCTTCAACCAAAAGTCATAGACTGGCTGAATGAATACAAAAACAAGACCCATATATGCTGTGTACAAGAGACCCAATTCAGATCTATGGACACATACATACTGAAAGTGAGAAGAAGAAAAAAGATATTCCATGCAAATGGAAATCAAAAGAAAGCTGGAGTAGCAATACTCATATCAGACAAAATAGACTTTAAAATAAAGACTGTTACAAGAAACAACGGAGGACACTACATAATGATGAAGGGACCAATCCAAGAAGATATAACTATTGTAAATATATATACACCCAACATAGGAACACCTCAATATATAAAGGAAATACTGACAGCCATAAAGGGAGAAATTGGCAGTAACACAATAATAGTGGGGGATTTTAACACCCCACTTTCATCAAAGGGTGGATCATCCAGAGAGAAGATCGATAAAGAAACACAGGCCTTAAATGACACATTAGACCAGATGGACTTAACTGATATTTATGGAGCATTCCATTCCAAAGCAGCAGAATACATATTCTTCTCATGTGCACATTGAACATTCTCCAGGATTGACCACATGCTGAGCCACAAAGCAAGCCTTGGTAAATTTAAGAAAATTGAAATCATATCAAGCATCTTTTCTGACCACAACACTATGAGATTAGAAATCAATTACAGGTAAAATAAAATAAAATAAAATAAAACTCGTGGAGGTTAAACAATATGCTACTAAAGAACAAATGGATCACTGAAGAAATCAAAGGGGAAATCAAAAAATACCTTGAGACAAATGGTAATTAAAGCACAACCATCCAAACCTATGGGATGCTGCAAAAGCAGTTCTAAGAGGGAAGTTTATAGTAATACAGTCTTACCTCAGGAAACAAGAAAAATCTCAAATAAACAACCTAAACTTACACCTAAAGCAACTAGAGAGAGAAGAACAAACAAAACCTAAAGTTAGCAGAAGGAAAGAAATCATAAAGATCAGAGCAGAAATAAGTGAAATAGAAACGAAGAAAAAATAGAAGTGATCAATGAAATTAAAAGATGGTTCTTGGAAAAGATAAACAAAATTGATAGACATTTAGCCAGACTCACCGGGAAAAAAAGGGGGAGAGCTCAAATCAATAAAATCAGAAATGAAAAAGGAGAAATTACAACAAGAGCACAGAAATACAAAGGATCAAGTATCATAAGAGACTACTACAAGCAACTATATGTCAATAAATTGGACAACCTGGAAGAAATGGACAAATTCTTAGAAAGGTACAATCTCCTAAGACAAAACCAGGAAGAAATAGAAAACATGAACAGGCCAATCACAAGTATTGAATTTGAAAGGGTGATTTAAAAACTCCCAACAAACAAGTGTCCTAGACCAGAAGGCTTCACAGGGGAACTCTACCAAACATTTAGAGAAGAGTTAACACCTCTCCTTGTGAAACTAATCCAAAAATTTACAGAGGAAGGAATATTCCCAAACTTATTCTATGAGACCACCATCCTGATACCAAAACCAGACAAAGATACCACAAACAAAAAAAGAAAATTACAAGCGAATATCACTGATGAACACAGATGCAAAAATCCTCAACAAAATACTAGCAATCTAAATCCAACAATATATTAAAAGTATCATACACCATCATCAAGTGGGATTTATCCCAGGGATGCAAGGATTTTTCAATATCCACAAATCAATCAGTGTGATACACCACATTAATAAATTGAAGAATAAAAACCATATGATCATCTCAATAGATGCAGAAAAAGCTTTTGACAAAATTCAACACCCATTTATGATAAAAACTCTCCAGGAAGTTGGCATAGAAGCCCATATATGACAAACCTACAGCTAACATAATACTCAATGGTGAAAAGCTGAAATCATTTCCTCTAAGATCAGGAACAAGACAAGGATGTCCATTCTTACCACTTTTATTCAGCATAGTTTCAGAAGCCCTAGCCACAGAAATCAGAGAAGAAAAGGAAATAAAAGAAGTCCACGTTGGAAAAGAATAAGGAAAACTGTCATTGTTTACAGACTACATGATACTATACACAGAAAATCCTATAGATGCTACCAGAAAACTACTAGAGCTCATCAATGAATTCAGTAAAGTATTGTAACAGGATACAAAATTAATATACAAAAATTTGTTGCATTTCTATACACTAACAACAGAAGACCAGAAAGAGAAATTAAACAACTACATTTCCATAGCATCAAAAATAATAAAATTCCTAGGAATAAACCTACCTAAGGTGACAAGAGACCTATACCCTGAAAACTATAAGATGCTCATGAAAGAAATTGAAGATGACACAGAAGGAAAAATATACCATGTTCTTGGATTGAAGAATCAGTATTGTGAAAATGACTATACTATCCAAGGCAATCTACAGATTCAGTGCAGTCCCTATCAAATTACCAATGACATTTTTCACAGAACTAGAACAAAAAATCTTAAAATTTCTGTGGAGACACAAAAGCAATGATAAAGAAAAATGGAGCTGGAGGAATCAGGCTCCCTGACTTCAGACTACACTACAAAGCTACAGTCATCAAAACAGTATGGCACTGACACAAAAACAGAAATTTAGATCAATGGAACAAAATAGAAAGACCAGAAATGAACCCACACACCTATGGTCAATTGATCTGTGACAAAGGAGGCAAGACTATACAATGGAGGAAAGAGAGTCACTTCAATAAATGTTGTTAGGAAAACTGGGTAGCTACATATAAAAAAATAAAATTAGAACACTCTTTAAAACCACACACCGTATGCTAACATATATATATGGAATCTTAAAAAAAAAATGGTTCTGATGAACCTAGGGGCAAGACAGGAATAAAGATGCAGACGTAGAGAATGGCCTTGAGGACACAGTGAGAGGGAAGGGCAAGCTGGGACAAAGTGAGACAGTAGGAATGACATATATACACTACCAAATGTAAAATAGATAGCTAATGGGAAGCAGCTGTATCACACAGGGAGATCAGCTCAGTGCTTTGTGACCACCTAGAGCGGTGAGATAGGGAGGGTGGGAGGGAAGCACAAGAGGGAGGGGATATGGGGATATATGTATACATATAGCTGATTCACTTTTTTATACAGCAGAAACTAACACAACATGGTAAAGCAATTATACTCCAATAAAGATGTTTAAACACACATAAAAATAAATAAATAAATAAATAAAAATTGGCATTCAAAAAAAAAAAACAGATGTTTAAACACACACAGGCAAATAAGCAAATAAGCTCAAAATGGAATGGATTAAAGACCTAAATGTAAGACCAGATACTATAAAACTCTTAGAGAAAAACATAGGCAGAACACTCTATGACATAAATCGCATCAATATCTTTTTCAATCCACCTCCCAGAGTAATGGAAATAAAAACAAAAATAAACAAATGGGACCTAATTAAACTCAAAAGCTTTTGCACAGCAACAGAAACCATAAACAAAACAAAAAGACAACCCACAGAATGGGAGAAAATATTTGCAAATGATGAGACTGACAAAGGATTAGTCTCTAAAATTTACGAACAGCTCAAGCAACTCAATACCATAAAGACAAACAACCCCATCAAAAAATGGGCAGAAGACCTAAATAGACGTTTCTCCAAAGAAGACATACAGATGGCCAAGAGGCACATGAAAAGATGTTCAACACTGCTTATTATTAGAGAAATGGAAATCAAAACTCTACAGTGAGGTATCACTTCACACCAGTCAGAATGGCCATCATCAAAAAATCCACAAACAATAAATGCTGAAGAGGGTGTGGAGAAAAGGGAACACTCTTGCACTGTTGGTGGGAATGTAAATTGGTAAAGCCACTATGGAGAACAGTATGGAGGTTCCTTAAAAAACTAAAAATAGAGCTACCATATGACCCAGCAATCCCACTCTTGGGCATATATCTGGAGAAAAACTTGGTTTGAAAGTAAACATGCACTCCAATATTCATTGCAGCACTGTTTACAATAGCCAAGAAATGGAAGCAACCTAAATGTCCATCAGGAGATGAATAAAGATGTGGTATATATATACAATGGAATATTATTCAGCCATACAGATAATGAAATATTGTCTTTTGCAGCAACATGGATGGACCTGGAGATTACCATACTAAGTGAAGTAGGTCAGACAGAGAAAGACAAATATCATATGATATCACTTATATGCAGAATATTTTAAAAATGATACAAATGAACTTATCTACAAAACAGAAACAGACTCACAGACTTAGAGAATGAACTTATGGTTACCAGGGTGGAAGGGGGGAGGGGAGGGAGAGACTGGGAGTTTGGGATTGACATGTACAAACTGCTCTATTTAAAATAAATAACCAACAAGGACTTACTGTAAAACATAATAAGATAAAAAAATTTAAACACATTATTAAAAAAATGAAAGAGAAATAAAGACTTTCCAGACAAACAAAAGCTAAAGGAATTTGTCAACACTAGACCTGCCTTACAAGAAAGATTGAAGGAGTTCTTCAAGCTATATTTAAAGGATGCTAATTAGTAACATGAAAATACACAGCACACTGGAAAAAATAAATATTTAGTCAAAAGCAGACTACTCAAATACTGTAATATGGTGGTATCTTAACTGTAATATGGTGTCTTATAGTATAAATGTTAAAAGACAAGAGTAGTAAAAAATAACTATAGCTACTATATTAACAAATATATAACATAAAAAGAGGTAAATAGATGAATGGATAAAGAAGATGTGATATATATACATATATATATATGATGATTGAATATTACCCAGCCATAAAAACGAATGAAATCTTGCCATTTGCAGAAACGTAAATGGAACTATAAGGCATTATGCTAAGTGAAATAAGGCAGACAGAGAAAGACAAACACTGGATGATCTCACTTATATATGAAATCTAAAAAATTTAAACTCATAGAAACAGAGAATAAGCTGGTGATTGCCAGGGACTGAGGTGGTGGGGGAAATGGGAAAATATTGGCTAAAGGGTACAAACTTCCACATATACGATGAATAAGTTCTAGGGTTCTAATGCACAGTATTGTGATAACAGTTAAAATAATGTATCATATATTTGAAAGTTAAGAGAGTAGATCTCAAATGTTCTCATCACAAGAAAATAATGACAATTATGTGACATGATGGAGGTATTACCTAAGGATATGCAATCATTTTGCAACATATACGTGTATCAAATCAACACATCGCACATCTTAAATTTCTACAATGTTATATGTCAATGATATCTCAGTAAAGTTGGAATAGAAAAATACAGGTACTGCACACAATGCTGAGGAACATCAGAGAGTTCTAGAATAGAGATATATGTATTTACCACCTTTGCCATCCAGGTTGACCACAGAAAGATTGAGCCTCAGAAGGAAGGGTCAAGCACTAGTGTAGGGACTATTATATAACCCACTCTAACAAAGCCTAAAACCCATCTCTGACATGAGTCAGAGTCTGAGTCACACCAGTTCATTAGGCTAGGGGAACATCTTGGGATTTACACAGATCTGCCTTGACAAAGCCTAAAACCAAGCCATGACATGAGTCAGAGAAAAGTCAAGCTCTGACCAAAAAAAAGGCACTTGGAAAATATCTTGGCCAATCTACCAGAAAGTCATAACAATTCCCTAAACGCATCTAATTACAGAGTTTCAAAATTATAAAACAAGAACCAATAGCAAAATCAAATCAACAATCATAGTTAGATATTTAAAATCTCTGATTCAATAATTGATAGACAAGAAGAAATATATCAGAAAAAAAACCAGAAAAATTTAATACCACATGTAACTAATATGATATAATTTCCATAAAATATGATCTAATTTAATACCATTAAAACAACTGGAATCTACATGTTCTCTTCAAGTGTGCCAAAGTAAAATAAAATGCAGGGACTTACAGTGTCTCAGTAAAATTCATGTCTGAAATCTTAGAGTATACTTCATGACCACACAGGGCTAAATCAGAAATCAGCAATAAGATACCTAGAAAATTCTCCAATATCTCAAAATTATATAATACATTTAAAAATAAGCCATTAGTTAATACATGCCAAGGGTTACTAGGGACAGTAAAATACATCCCACAAAACCTAGGGGAACAAAGCAAAAGTAATACTTAGAGGAAACATATTTTTACTTTAAGTGTTTATATTAAAAAAGAAAAAGTAGTAATGTAATTGATATAAATTTACATCTTACAACACTAGAAAAAAAAAGAGAGTGAAGAAAGCAACAGTATAAGGAAGTAAAGCTATAAGCAGAAATCAATACACAAATTTATTTTGTGTATTGTGAAAACAAGTAAACAGACAAAACAAACAGTAAACAGAAAAACAATAAAACAGACAAAAAACATAAAGAAAATTAATAGAGCCAAATGTTAGTTCTTATAAAAGATTAACTCAAGTGGTTGATAACTTGGTAAATATATAAATCAACTTGGCCAGCTCAGGCTCACACACTAATAGGTTTTGTTCTGGCCCTTAGGCATAAGAGGTAAAGAGTTTTGATTTACTATACCCAACACCCTTTTCCCTTCCATTTTCTTCTCTGAAACTACAGATCTTTCATGTTTATCTTTATCCCAAGGTCTAATATGGAATTTCGAGTTGCATGTTATTTCTTGGTGCAATTACTCTTCTGCTTGCTCTGACACGTCTTCTTAGAAGGCTTGTGGTATCTGCTAGACATATGGCATTGACCTCGTGGGGACTCTACACTGAGGAATTTCAGTGATCTTCTGTAATAATACTTGAGATGATAGGAGGTTTTTCCAGTCATTTTTTCCCATATTAAGAGTTCCCTCGCTTCCCACTTAGCTCATTTCCCATTTAGCTCATCTCATTATAACAATGAATCCTTGCACATTCTAGAAAAACACTGATCCTCTAGAAGTGTTGAGAGCCTGACAAATCACTTTGTATCTCTATGATGGCCTTAACCATCAACCACTTGGCCACTAAGAATCAGAAAAAGGTCACATTTTTTTTTTCCATTTCTTTGGTCCATCTTTTAAAATTTCAACTGCACAGTATGGATTTAAGAGCATTGTTTGGACTTCCTCTTATTTGGGCCAATAATGTGTGTGCTTTCTGTTGCTGAAACTCAGCCCCTGTTCACTAGTGCCAAATAGAAACACAGAAACAGAGTTTTGGTTGAAGTAGAAAAGAGTAGCTTTTATTGCTTTGTCAGGCAAAGGGGACCACAGTGAGCTAACACCCTCAAGACTGACCCACCTTGAAGGGGGTAGTAAGGAGTTTTATAGTGTTTAAGGAGCAGGGTATGATCAGCTCTTGGAAAATTCTCAGACTGGTTGGCATCAAGGTGAAGTTTCAAGCATCATCAACCTTCTGGTTTCAACCAGTCTAGGGTCTATGTTCTTGTGGTCAGCAGTTTTCATCTGGAGGGGGTCTGCTCCCTGTAGAAACAACTTAGGAATGTGTGTCAGGCCTTTATCTATATCTTTCAGGGAACTGGGAGTTTGGTGATTCTGCTGTGTGGTGGATTTATAGTCTAAGTTGCTACCAGTTTTCCAGCCCAATAGCTATTCTTTATTTCTACATCTTCACATTTCCGGATCATTAACTCTTTTTTTCTTTTATGGTAGAGAGATTTTTTAATTTTTATTTATTTTGTTTTTACATCTTTATTGGAGTATAGTTGCTTTACAATGTTGTGTTAGTTTCTGCTGTACAACAAAGTGAATCAGCTATATGTATACATATATCCCCATATCCTCTCTCTCTTGTGCCTCCCTCCCACCCTCCCTATCCCACCCCTCTAGGTGGTCACAAGGCACCTAGCTGATCTCCCTGTGCTATGCAGCAGTTTCCCACTAGCCATCCACTTTACATTTGGTAGTGTGTATATGTCAATGTTTCTCTCTCACTTCGTCTCAGCCTCCCCTTCCCCCACTGCATCCTCAAGTCTGTTCTGTATGTCTGTGTCTTTATTCCTGCCCTGCCACTAGGTCCATCAGTACTATTTTTCTAGATTCCATATATATGCATTAACATACAGTATTTGTTTTTCTCCTTCTTACTTACTTCACTCTGTATGACAGACTCTAGGTCCATCCACCTCACTACAAATAACTCAATTTTGTTCCTTTTTATGGCTGAGTAATATTCCATTGTACATATGTACCACGTCTTCTTTATCCATTCCTCTGTTGATGAACATTTAGGTTGCTTCTATGTCCTGGTTATTGTAAAGAGAGCTGCAATGAACATTGTGGTACATGACTCTTTTTGAATTATGGTTTTCTCAGGGTATATGCCCAGTAGTGGGATTGCTGGGTCATATAGTAGTTCTATTTTTCATATTTTAAGGAACCTCCATAGTGTTCTCCATAGTGGCTGTATCAATTTACATTCCCACCAACAGTGTAGGAGGGTTCCCTTTTCTCCACACCCTCACCAGCATTTATGTTTCTAGTTTTTTCAATGATGGCCATTCTGACTGGTGTGAGGTGATACCTCATTGTGGTTTTGATTTGCATCTCTCTAATGATTAGAGATGTTGAGCATCTTTTCATGTGTTTGTTGACAATCTGTATGTCTTCTTTGGAGAAATGTCTATTTAGGTCTTCAGCCCATTTTTGGATTGGGTTGTTTGTTTTTTTGATATTGAGCTGCATGAGCTGATTGTATATTTTGGAGATTAATCCTTTGTCAGTTGCTTCATTTGCAAATATTTTCTCCCATTCTGAGGGTTGTCTTTTCACCTTGTTTATGGCTTTTTTTGTTGTGGAAAAGCTTTTAAGTTATATTAGGTCCCATTTGGTTTTTTTTTTTGTTTTTATTTCCATTATTCTAGGAGGTGAGTGATCATTAACTCTTGAGTCAACCTTTTACTTCAAAAAGCGGGGACATTGGGGCTTGCATATGGTTTCATTTCTGCTGCAGAAACAACTGAGGAGTTTCTAGTAACAGGAGAAGAAAATGCCCTGACTCATGGTCCTTCCTGTCATGTGTCCTCTGCCTCCTGGTCTGTGGATTGGGACCCTCTGAAGTGCCTAAAGTCCCTCTCTTCCCTTTACATTTAGACAGTGCAACACGTCCACATAAGCAGCACTAAAGTCTGTAATGGAAATGCATGAAAACCAATGGTTATTGTGGTGCTCTTGCCAAATCCTCCTTGGTTTTCCCTGACTTACTCCTGCATATTCAGATTTTTTTTTTTTTTTTTTTAATCTAGACTTCAACTCTCTACTCCACAAACCTAGTTTGAATTAACCCAGTCAGTTTTATTCTCCTTTCAGGAGACCTCAAATCATCTACTAAATGTACCAGGTCTTTGGGATCATTTTTCATTTCATGATGTCATCCTTCTTACAGATCAGATAGTGGGCTACCACAATATTATCTACTGATTGGTTTCATTTATTTGATATCTTAGGATTATTTTTCAAATTATTCCCAATGTACTATATGGGAAAAAATGTAGAAAAAGTATTTATTAAGTCCTCAACCCTTCTAGAAGGTCATTGCTCTTCCAGAATTTGAAGGATTCATTGCAGTGATGATATAAGCCCATTACTCACTTGTGATTCTGTGAATAATTCTGAAAGGCAAGTGTAATCATGAAAGTGAATCATAGAAGTAGTGGATCCTTGTCTTAGCAAGAGGATAACTTGAGCAAAATTTATTTCCAAATACTCTAGGAAGAAATTACATGTAAATAATGATTTTATGCCTCTGGTATGTCAACTGTTAATAACTATGTAAATATTTCACGTAGTATTGAAACTAGAGGCAACTTCACAGGCAATTTTTCTCCATCCAGGAAGTACAGTCAAGTATTGGTAGTGATAGATGCTTCTAACCAAGATCTGCCACTGTCACTGTGTGAACAGAAAAGGAGGAATAAGTAATAGTGACTTTCCTTTCCCCTTTGAGGTAAGAGCCTTGATTAAGGAGCTTTGGTATCTATTGATCCACATCTAAGTCTGCTGGATAAAAAAGTTTTAATGTTGTAACTCTTCAGACATTTGTAAAGTAAATAAATAAACAATAATTTATCGCTAATGTTTCGTTGTGACTAGGATGATTACAGAAGAAAACCATTTGGTTTCTTTGACTAAGGAAATACAAATCGAAGGACATTGATGAGATGAGTCTCAACATTGTTTCACAACCTCTTTATCTCTGGGTATATCCCATGGTGTGAGGTAACCAGCACTAGTCAAGTTATTAAGTGACTCTAACCAGTGACATTTTTCCATGCTATCTTTGAAAAAACTTCATTTTCTTCATTTCAGGATATCATAACATCCTGCACTTCAGTTTCTGAGAGCTTTCCTGATTTATATTCCTACTTAAACAAAACAATTATTGAGTGCTGCATTTATGAAGAACTCTAAATTTGGACTACTGTGGAAGAATTTTCAGTGAGGTGAGTTTTGTCAGGGTTTTATCAGAGAAGATCTCTGGGTACCTTTTTCAGTAATTAAAATATGTTAAAATCTCAACTATAATCATGATTTTGTCAAATTTTCCTTATAGTTCTCTCAATATCTAATATAAATGTTATATGTATATGTGTATATATAGTGAAAGAAAGAGAAATATGCTACATAATACTATGAATAATAATATGAATGAATATAAATTAATAATAATGTATACTTATTACTATTAGGTAAATACAGAATTTAAACTGTTCCAGGTAAGTTCTTTCTGGAACTTAAACCTTTTATCATTGTGTACTAAAACTCCATTTCTGATGAGTCTTTATCTTAAGGTCTATTTAAAGCTACACAAATACAGATACACTGCTTTCTTTAATGTTTGCATGATAAAACTTTTTGTAACTGTATTTAAAAACCTTTAAATGACCTTTAGTCAACAACACATAGTTAGATTTTTGAAAACTTTGTTTTTTAATGGGTTTAACACTCCCAGGACTGGTTGATTAAACTTCATTGCTGGTCATCTCTCTCTCCTCTGTGTGTGTGTGTGTGTGTGTGTGTGTGTGTGTGTGTGTGTGTGTGTGTGTATATATATGAAACACATTAGGTAAAATGCTGTATTTTGGTTAGCTTATAGTACTTTTTGTAATTCTTATTCTATGTTTCCTTCTTTTTCTTTGCCTATTTATACATCTAACTTCTCCTTAAGAATAAGTAACTTGGGTTTCCCTGGTGGCGCAGAGGTTAAGAATCTGCCCACCAATGCAGGGGACACAGGTTCGAGCCCTGGTCTGGGAAGATCCCACATGCCACAGAGCAACTAATTCCGTGCGCCACAACTACTGAGCCTATGCTCTAGAGCCCAGAGCCCACAAGCCACAACTATTGAAGCCCGTGCGCCTAGAGCCTGTGCTCCGCAACAAGAGAAACCACACACCGTAACGAAGAGTAGCCCCCACTTGCCACAACTAGAGAAAGCCTGCACAGTAACGAAGACCCAGTGCAGCCAAAAATAAATAAATAAATAAAATAAATTTATTAAAAAAAAAAAGAACAAGTAACTTAGTGGACACTCATATAATCATTTCTCCCTACCATCATGTCAACATGTTGACCTACTTCCTGTTTTGTTTCTCTCCAGACAAGACTGCATTTATTTTTAAAACATTAAAATACTTACTATCTTGTTCCATTTTGCTTTTTAGCCTGCAGCATTTTTTACCCCATTTCTTTACTTTCTTGTTTAATACTATTCCCAAAAGAGTGCTTGGTAGGTGTCTTTGTGTTGCAAATCTTCTGGTTAATTGTGTTGGTCATTTTCAGAGGATCATCTATAGACCATCACGTTTAAAGAGCTGTTTTAGCTAAATATAAGATTCCTGTTTCAAAATTATTTTTCCTTCAATTTATGCTAGCAACACCTCTCTGAAACCCTTGAGGTCACCAGGGTTTGGAGTTCAGAACTCGAGTGACTTAAGAAAGACTATTTAAGGCACACACCATATGTAGTGTATTCCATACATGGCCCAGTCAGGTCTAAGTCCTGCCTCTCATCTCAAATGCTCTACTATTTCAGGAGGAAGACATATGAACATTCACACTAAAGTGGAATTTTTAAAAGATATTACACAGACTCCTGCCATCTCACATCAGGTAATTTTCTAATAAATTTTGTCCCCAGATTTACACATACAATTTTGGTTTCACGTTTTTGGAGGTTTCAAAAGTACAGATATGGATTGGTTACAGACACTATACTCCATGCAGTTTTGCTGCCGAGAATCTAATTTTGAACCTTTGTGAGTGATCTACACTTTTTCTCTGGAAGCTGTCAAATTGATCTTGTTTCTGGATATTTTTCAGTTTCTCTATGGCATGTCTTGGTGTGGATTTTTTCCTTCACTCTCCTATTCAATATTCTATTGGCCTGATCAATCAGAAGATGTTCATGTTATTTTAATTCCAAGAAGTTTATCCCATTATTTCTTCAAATACTTCCTAATTTTCTTTTTAGTTTTCTGCAACTAATAACATGGGGATTTCAACCTGTATTCTGACATGTTTTACATTTTCTTTTCTATTTCTTAATCTCAACCTATCTCCTGTGGGAGAGTTTTCAATCTAATCTTACAAATCAATATTTTATATTCTAATTGTATTCATTGAACTATATAGCCAAACTCTTATGTTCCAGGAGCCAAATCTCCTGAACTCTGAAGTCTGAAGTCTTAACACTCATATTCTATTTCCTGAGTCAATGTGTTGGGGGAAGGTATTGGAGAAAAAAATGATAGAAGTGTCATTTTTCACAAATAGTGATTCTCATAAGCTGTATTATATCAGAGTTTAGGACACTATATGTAAAATATCCCATGTAAGGGTTTCCAGATGATTGGATTCAGGCTGAGTACCTCTGCATATTGTATAAGTTGGCAGACTTTTAAATTTGAATAGTTTCATGAAGACCATGTACTCCCTAGATCTATTTTTCAAAAAAAAACATCGGAAATATATTTCATGAGAGGGTCTGGAACAGCAAGATATGCTATAAAGTTCTGGAGCTTAAATATGAAAAATGGAAAGTGGGAAAAGTAAGAAAGAGTCAGATTTTTCAAGGCCTTCCTAGCTAGGCTAAGGATAAGGAATTGTTCATAAAGAAAATGAGGAACTATTTAAGGATTTCTAGTGGGGTAGAAATGTAGTTTATAGAGATAACTTTATCTATGAAAATAACTTATTAGAGAGATTAAGTCTGGAAGAAAGAAATTCAAGCCAACTATTAAATAACCCCAGACAATAAATGATGTGATTCTGCATTAGAGAGCAGGTAAAAGTCCAGCAAGTCATACAGAGTGAAGTAAGTCAGAAAGAACAAAAAACAAATATTGTATATTAACGCCTATATGTGGAATCTAAAAAAATGATACTGATGAACCTGTTTGCAGGGCAGGAATAGAGACACATGTAGAGAATGGATGTGTGGACACAGTGGGGGGAAAGGGGGGTGGGAAGAATTGGGAGATTGGGATTGACATATATACAATACCATGTGTAAAACAGATAACTAATGGGAACCTGTTGTATAGCGCAGGAGCTCAGCTGGTGTTCTGTGGTGACCCAGATGGGTGGGATGGGGGTGGGGGGGGTCCAAGAGGGAGGGGATATATATATACATATAGCTGATTCACTTCGTTTTACAGCAGAAACTAACACAACATTGTAAAGCAACTATACCCCAATTTAAAAAAAGTCCAGCAAAGGGACAGTGATATGGGCACAAAGGACGTGGTCCAAGCCCCAAGGAGAGATGATGCTAATGAGAACGGACTAAAGGAAGAGCAAAGTGGACAAAGGCAGGTACCCAGCATGCAACTGTAGTGCTGTGGCAGAAGGATATTTATATAAGGTGAGAAGCTGCAGCCTATTTTGCACATCAGTCACTTCAGTCACAGTGGGTGTGGGAGGAGTCAGGACCCAACCACAGACCTTCACGGCCAGGATCTAGCCCTAATGAAGGATGGGAGGAGCACCACGGACTTTGACACTATACAGCCCATATTTTAAACACTGTAAAAATGTCCTGTTTCCAGGCATCCTTCTACCATACCCACCCCTGATCCAACTCAACTAGCATCATTAATAAGGAAAAAAAAATTAACTCTTCCTAAAGCAGCAGCTCTCAGCACATTTTCCAAATGTCACACTTGGTAGTGAAGAGTACCTCTTTGTCACATACACCCAAGGGCAACACTTTCACATGGCCCGCTCACTCACATAGACACAACCAGTCTTTTAAATTGTCTGTATAAAAGTGTCACATTGTATGTTATTTTTCTCTTGTAGGGTCATCCATAACTTGAGACATGGTAAATGAATACAAGAAAATTGTTCTGGTGAAAGGATTACAGAACATGAATGATTATCAGTTTAGCATGATTAAGTCTTTACTGGCCCAGGATTTAAAACTGACTAGAAAAAAGCAAGATAAATACAACAAAATTCAGATTGCTGATGTGATGGGAAAAAAAATTCCCAGGTGCTACCTCTGTCAACAAACTAGTAGATGTGTTAGAAGACATAGAAACATTTAAAGACCTTGTAAAAGAACTTAGAAAGGAGAAGCTAAAAGGTAATAAAGAAGATCCCACCCACACTCGCTCTTCTCTGGTCCTCCCCAATCTTAACTAGGACACCACCTTAGTCATAGTTAATATATTCTTTTCACAATTTATGACTCATTGGCCATGAAAGTGTTAGTACTGCAGCAGCCAACAGGTTTGACAATGTAGGGCAACCCCTTTCCTATAAAGGAAAGTGGCTGTAGGTTGGAGGTTGTATTTAGGGTAAGGATAAAGAATGAAAGAAAGAGGAAATGGATGAGAAGCTGAAACTTGCAGTACATTAGAAATGTTAGAAAATGACGAAATAGTAATTTAAGATTTGTGGTTTATTTAAAAAACATTTACCTTTAACCAATTAATGTGTCTGTTCTATTAAGACTATTTGCTCCATGGTTATTATTCCTTCTAGTAATGAAGATGGAGCAGTACTTAACATAAAAAAACTACCTCTCCGAGATGTGAAGAACTTTTGTAAAATCACCAGGCAAAATCAAAATTTTTAAAAATCCAAAGACCAATATCACCATTTTGTCATCTCATCAATTTGTATCATAGTTCCTTTCACTGGCTTCTGTAATTTTAACAGATCTTCTAAATAACATGAGCAAGCAGTCAGCATCATGGAAACCTTGGGTTTTATTAAAGGACATGATAGGAGAACAGGGTAGGGAAAGGGTTAAACTGAGGTACATGGGAATCCAGAGGACAGAAGGAACACTGCACAGGGAGTCAGTACAAAAAGGATTGAGGAAGCAGGAGACAGTCTCCCTGCCTGTGTTATTACTATTGGTCCCCTTGCAGCCAGAATGGCTAATGCAGTAGAGGTAGACAAAAGCACACCTAGACCCACAAGCAGGAGCTGAGGGGAAATAACACTGAAACTGCTTCAGCTCTCTTCAAACAGCTCCTCTGGGTTTATTGAGTCTCTGTTTTTATATCAGTTGCAAACTAAGACAAAAAAGGAAAAATTCAGTAAAAAGAGAAATCAGAAAGAAACAAGCTCTGCTACACCGGCACCTACCACAAGTAGTGCTCTGACACCTGGAAGAGTAGGGAAGAATCCTATGGTTCAGGTAAGCTTGTAGTTCCACAGAAGGAACTCTGCTAAGGCACTTGGTTCCTTATTAATATTCCAACAGTTCAGATTTACCAAATTGAGGAATTATGGATCATCTTTTTGCCAGGAAAAGAGTGAGGCACAATAAAAATATAGTAAAAATTTAAGTGACATAGATATGGTAACATCATCCTCATTATAAAGATGATGTTAACTGTTGGATTGAAAACACATCTTGCTCGTGCTTACATAAACCTAGATTTTCTAATTCTAAGAACAGTGCTCTTCCCATTATGACACAGAGGTGATTGGAGTAGTAACATGTCTGTGTGAATCAACCATCCCTTTTTTAATGCAACTATATGCCCATTCTTACCTACCGGCCATCTCTTTTTTTATATATATATAAATTTATTTATTTTATTTTTGGCTGCGTTGGGTCTTCGTTGCTGCACGCAGGCTTTCTCTAGTTGCAGCGAGCAGGGGCTACTCTTCATTGCGGTACATGGGCTTCTTTTTGCAGTAGCTTCTCCCCTTGCGGAGCACAGGCTTTAGGTGCGGGGGTTTCAGTAGTTGTGGTTCTCAGGCTCTAGAGTGCAGGCTCAGTAGGTGCACAACCTTAGTTGCTCTGCTGTATGTGGGATCTTCCCAGGGCTCGAACCTGTGTCCCCTGCATTGGCAGGCAGATTCCTAACCATTGCGCCACCAGGGAAGTCCCCGGCCATCTCTTTTGGTGGTGGGTTGGAACTACTTGGAGTTTTCAAAGACATCATATTTCATATAAATAGAACCTACTACAATGTAATGAAAATATGTTCTGCTTCTTTTAATACTGAAAACCATTAACAGAGAAATTAAACTACTTTCAGAAAAGAAAAAAAACAAACTGAAGAAGAGACTGGAACAAAAAGGAATAAGGCATCTCAGGAGCAGATTCAGTCTCTGTACCCTTCAGTAACCAACACACCCACAACCGTGGGCCTTCCTCCACCTCCCCAGGCCTGATCATCAGCTCCATCTTCCACTCACCTACCTGAGGTACACATTTCCTGTTTCTCTTTTCCAAGTTTTCCTCAAGTCAGTAACAGGTGCATTTCACAGTGACTATTGTTAGTCTGTATATAACTATTGTTATTGATAAACTTGCTTTGGCAAAGGTGTTTCCTTTGTCATGGTAAATTGGTCACATTGATGAGAAGCCATATCCAGGTAAAGTCCAATCATTTACAGGTGATCACCATGTGTAATATCCCAGGTCAGACCACTCTAAGAACTTCTGGTCTGTGGAGGTAGATAGCTTGACTCCATCTTTCATGAATACATGACACCCCCCTCCCCCCCCGCTTGCCTCCCATACTTCCTATTACAGATCAGGCAACTTTCCCATTATGAAAGTATTCTGCCGCAACTCAATCAAATCAGGCCACTGTGGAGAGAGGAGATTAGAGGTAAACAAACCTGTCCTCTGTTTTTCTGTTAACATCCAAGCCACTGAGAAATACTGTGGATACACTGAAGAGGACATGGTTCTAATCAGATATCTTTTATTTGAGCCAGTTTAGAACAGGGAATTCTGAGCCACTGCATGTCTTTCTCACTACTTGTAGCAGACTATTATTTCTTTGGAAGAGGCAATATTTTGAATCCTCACAATGGCCCCGGGTACTCTAGTGATACTTGAAAACCCTTAATGTTTGTGGTTTGTGGTAGGCACCGTTCTCTGTTTGCAATGCTATCTTAGTTATTTTTTCACTCTTTTTATTTTCTTTAGTCGTTTAAGTGAGTAGAGGACATATTTGAATGTATTATTATATTTTAATCTATCCCTCAAATGTTTCATGACAATGTTCTCATCCTCCATGGCTCTGTGTTGCTCTTGCTGAGGATCATGCTTTAATTCAGAAAGATTATTCTGTTTATAATGGATAGTCTAATTTCTATTCCTGTTGTCTGCTACCTTATACTAAGCTTTACCAGTTCATTACTGTTTCCTTTCCTTTAAGCACTTCCTTTCTAGCCTGACTCCAGGTCCAAATATTTAGGAAGGTTGTGTGGCCCAATGTTATGACTGAGTTTTCATTCAGAGAAAGAGACTTTGTGTTCCCTGCTCAAACTTGTAAGTTTATTTTCCTGTTTCTGTCCAACACAGAACCAGAAAACTCAGGTCCAAAGTAAAGTAACTTCCAGGAGAAGTGTTCTCCAAAAGGGCCCAATGACAGTGATGGTACTGAAAGCAGCAGAGCCATTTGAATATGAGTCACCAGAAGGGGGGAAAACACAATGTTTCATGCTACAGTGGTTACTGCAAGTCAGTTTTTCCAAGTGAAGGTTTTTAACACCAACCTTAAAGAGAAATTCACAAAGCAGAAGGTCATTACCATATCAGATCACTTTGAATGCAGAGGAATCCTGGAGATAAACAAAGCATCGTCTGTGTCTGAAGTTGGTCTTGATCAAAAGTCTGAAGTTCCAAACAGCATTGTCAAAAGAGCAAAAGAAACTTCCAAGATGGATAGTCTTCGCAAGCAAGCGTCGGGAACATTTATGTATGGGTTGTTTGTGTTAGATCAGGTAATCTCTTAAAATTGTTTTTCATTTTCTCGATCAGTGCCTGAAATTGAATGTTGCCAAGCTCTGCTTACTGACTGAATATTGGAACTCAGTTCTCAGTTCTCTTTCTTGACTAGAGATAGGTGGTCAAGTCTGCCACATAACAGGAAATGGGATTGGGTGGCCTGTTAGCATTCTTCTACCCAAGATACCTCCAAGCAAGTCCTTGAAAAGATTCACCAAGAAACCTTGTCATTTCTCCAGTTATAATTACCTGGTCTCAGACACCATGAACAAGGACTGTGCAGGTTATAAATCAATATGCACATTCTAATAATTTTATCTCAGAACTCCACCACAAATTCATCACTTTCTTTTTACTTTGAAGAATGGATTGCCTTACTCAGATTGAATTCTGGTTGCGACATGCATCCAGAGTAATAAAGAGATTGGCTTGTATTCTCCTGAATGCATATACATTCAACAGTTAGGCAAATGATATAACAATTCAGTGCTGTCTCCTCTAGATTATTCATTCATTTAATCAGTTATTCATGAACAACTAATTGAAGAAATATTGTATTGCATGGTATTTGGAAAATATGGTAATCTAATTCCCTTATTTATCAAAAACAAAGGCATAGAGAGTTTTACTGATATGTCAATTTCCAAATTCAGGGTACTAAAGAGTATGATATCTTAAATCCCCCCTAAAATTTACAGACTTCTATGAACTCACCTTACATCTTACATAATTAACTGCTTCATAAACCTGTATAAGTGTCTCCTAAGATAGCCCCTTAATTTACCTCCATTACTTTCTTACACTATCTTTGAGACCATGCCTACAAATGCAATTATAGAATTGATGAGTCATAGCTTACATGAGTGAGACATATAGAGTGTGAACTGTGAAACCTACATCAATGGAAATAAAATATTGGAGAAGAGTGAGTAAATGGAGAAGGTAGAGAAAAAAATTAGTGAGTTACCAGAACCTAACCTGTTATATAGATTTTTTATAATCTATTAAGTGAAAAGTTATAGTCGATGTTCATTCATTTCTGCATAAGGAGAGGAGCCACAAATATTCATCAGGGATTTCTGATTTCCCTGATTCCAGTTGTTTTAAGGAAACAAAGCTGCCCTTAAGGTGGAAGCAGTAGAAAATAGGAAGAAAATTCACTGTTCTAGAATTGCCAGATAGAAAACATCTAGAAAAAGAAAGGCAAAAATAAAAAATCAAGATAATAAAAGGAAAGTTCTCAGAGAAGACCTTTCCAAAGCCGTATGCATATCTGTGCCTATAACTGCTTTTTTATATCTTGTGTTTATTGTGTCACAAGGGTCTTTCTCATACATATGGAGGTTACTATATTTTCAGGCCCTGAATATTAAATTTCTGTTGAAGAAAAAAGTAAATAAGAAGAACATAATCTATGAAATACAGGATAATACAGGAAAGATGGATGCTGTCGGGAATGGAAAATGGCACAATATCAAGTGTGAGGAAGGAGACAAACTTCGACTTTTCTGCTTTCAACTGAGAACAATTGACCAGAAAGGGAAACTCACATGTGGAAATCACAGCTTCATCCAGGTGGGAACTGGATGGAGAAACATTAGTTTTCCAGAAAGGCAAATAATTTTGTCTGGGTTTTGAGAGCACCAGTTTCTATATTCTTACATATAGAGTCTAGCAGATGGGAGGAAAACACAATGCTCTTGTGTTCGTTTGTAAGTGGAGGATTTTTTAAAGGATGCGAGGAAATGACGTTCATATAGATTTCAAAAGGATTTGATACTAGTGCTAAATAATAAAATATTTGAAGACATTAGGAGGGCAGGGGAATAATTTCACATAGTGGTCAAGAGCAAGGCTTTGAATGGGACTGACCTGATTTGAATCCTGGCTTCAGCACTCACTAGTTGCCTGGTATTGGAGAAACAGGTTAATTGGTCCTCCAAAAGAGTCAAAGTCTCTATCTCATAGGGTTGGTTAAAAGCTAAGTGAGACAATACATATACATTATCTCACTGTCCAACACAAAGTGAGAAATTAATCTGCATTAGCTACTATTTTTTCTCAGCAAAGTAAAGACATTGGAAAGAGTTCTAAGCCAAGAAAATGACACATGCATGTCCTCAAAAGTGTAAAACAGCATGAGTTCTGAAATTCAGTAGATGTGAAAGATTATGAGAGATGAGACTATGGGAGACTATTAAGACATGAAGTGTGGGTGAAGGGAGAAAAATGAGCAGCACTTAATGTCAACTGCTAGGATCTCATTGTGTCTTTCTCATCTCTCCTTCAAGGTCATCAAGACTAAGAAGATAGGAAGGACCAACCAGTTTTCATTTAATTCTGAAAGTTGAAGAGGAGAGCCTCCCCCTTTAAATCTTCAGGTGGCTTTAATACTGATACTCTTAAAGTTGAGACATATTTAAACAATAGATTCAGTAGACATAGCCCAGCACATTAAGAGATTTTTATACCTGAGCTGTGGATTAGGTTACTTTCTTTTATAAAATTTACTTATTATCTAAAATGTTCATCATGTAAAAAAATAAAATTTTCTTTTTTAAAGGTCATCGTTCTCCAAAAGTACTGGATATGGTCTCTTTATTGCAGAAGTGAGCCGCTTGAGGGTAGTTGATTTGTGCACTATGAGCCATACAGGGTGGGGCACACAGAGCCTCATCAACATTAAGGTCTATATTCTGAATGTGATTTCCAAAGGACAAGGCCCTAACCAGGGCCAGCCTAAGGTGATGCAGTTTGGTCCCACAGCCCTGTGTTCAAATCTATAAACCCTGTGCCCTGGGGCAAGGTTTATTTGGTCCACACAAAGAGTTATTTTCTGCAGCTAAATCCCCCAGAAGGGGAACATTTGTGTAATTGGTTTCTCCGGAGGAGGCACCATTGGTGATTGACACAAAGATACCAATACTTGCAAGAAGCTTCCTTATCCCTAGCTGGTGTGGAATATCTAGTCCCATTTCTCTGATTTGTAGGTACACTCATTATTAGTTTTCCAACTCTATCTAATTATTCTCACATCTTAAATATGTGGATTCCAGACCCCACATAGGGACATGCAATGAGCAAAAAGTAATGAATAGTGAATTAAATCTATTCTAAGTGACAGTAAATATCACCTAAAAAATTAAATATCTAACATCAATATTTAAAATATAGCTATCGACTTCTGTTTCTGGTGATTGCAGAGTAGCTTACCACCATAAGCAGCAATATTACTCAATAAAATAACATGAGGTGAGAGTTTTCAGTCTTCAAACAACCGGTGGCACAAGAATAAAATCCCTGAGAGAAGGAAAACTCAGAACATAAGCTTTATAATTGCCCAAGATCTCTACCTTGGAGGATTTCCTGATTGCAGGCCAGTGAGCAGGTGTCAAAGTAGAGCATGACAGTCACACCAGGTGAAGGGGTAAATATTAGTTTTCATGGTACTTAACTAGCTGGAATCTGGAGAGAAGAGAGCTATACAGAGGGCTCATTGACTGAGTCCTGGGTTGCACATAAAGAGGGTGAGATAAAATGAGGTCCACCACGGAGCAGCCCCTAGGAGTTTGAGAACAGAACAGAAGAACAAGAGAGCAAACAGTGCAGGCAACGTTGAATGCTGCCAAAATAGAGACACATATTTAGCACCTGGGCAGCAAACTAACAAAATTAAGAAGTTGTTAATTAGGAGTGAACTTTATACAGTTGACTAGCAACTACTCTAGAACCTTCCTAACAAAGCCTAAAACCAAGCCTCAACCTACTTCAGGAAAAAGATAGTATCTGAGTTGTTGGTTTTTTCCAGCTTTGTTGAGATATAATTGACATATAGCATTGTGTATATATGAGTTATGTACAATGGGATTATCTGATACCATTGTATCTTGAGAAATGATCACCATAATAAGATTAGTTAACACTTTCATCACATCACATAATTACCTTTTTTTGGTGATGGTATTTAAGAGACACTCTCTTAAAAACTTTCAAGTATATAATATAGTATTGTTAACTATAATCACCATGCAGTACATTAGATCTCCAGAATTTATCCCTCTTATACCTGGAATGTCATACACTTTGACTAACATTTTCCCATTTTTCCCAAGCCCTTGTCCATGACAGCTACCAATCTATCCTGTGAGTTTGTTTATTTTAGATTCCACCTTTAAGTGAGATCATACAGTGTTTGTCTTTCTCTCTCTGACTTATTACACTAAGCATAATCCCGTTAAAGTCCATCCACCTTGTCACAAATGGCAGGATTTTCTTCTTTCTCATTTCATGACTGAATAATATTTCATTGTGTGTGTGTGTGTGTGTGTGTGTCCATACCCATATATGGATGGGCAATTGTATTGCTTCAACCCTTTCGACTACAGGGAATAATAATGTAATGAACATAAGAGTGCAGATATATCTTTGAGACAGTGATTTCACTTCCTTCAGATATATACCCAGAAGTAGGATTGCTGGATCATACTTTACTTTTATTTTTAATTTTTTGAGAAACATCCATACTGTTTTCCAAAATGGCTGAAGTAATTTAAATTCCTACTAACAGTACACTTTTCTCCAAATACTCCCAGCACTTATCTCCTGTCTTTTTTTAAACTTAACTTTTATTGAAGTCAGGGAGAGTGATTCCTTCAGCCCTGTTCTTCTTTCTCAAGATTGTTTCAGCTATTCAGGGTCTTTTTTGTTTCCATACAAATTTTAAAACTTTTTGTTCTAGTTCTGTGGAAAATGTCGCTGGTATTTTGATAGGGATTGCATAGAATCTGTAGATTACCTTGGGTAGTATGGTCATTTTAACAATATTGATTCTTCCAAACCAAGAATACAGTATATTTTTCCATCTCTTTGTGTCACCTTCAATTTCTTTCATCAGTGTCTTATAGTTATCAGAGTACAGGTCTTTTGGCTCCTCAAGTAGGTTTATTCTTAGCTATTTTATTCTTTTTGATGCAATGGTAAATGAGATTGTTTCCTTAATTTCTCTTTCCGATATTTTGTTCTTAGTGTAGAGAAATGCAACATATCTGTGTATATTAATTTCATATCCTGCAACTTTACCAAATTCACTGATGAGCTCTAGTAGTTTTCTGGTAGTGTCCTTAGGATTTTCTATGTACAGTACCAAGTCATCTGCAAACAGTGACAGTTTTACTTCTTTTTTTTTTCCAGTTTGGATTCCCTTTATTTCTTTTTCTTCTCTGATTGCTGTGGCTAGGACTTCCAAAACTATGTTGAATAAAAGTGGTGAAAGTGGGCATCCTTTTCTTGTTCCTGATCTTAGAGGAAATGCTTTCAGCTTTTCACCATTGAGTATGATGTTACCTGTCAGTTTGTCATATATGGCCTTTATTATGTTAAGTTATAGTCCCTCTATGCCCACCCTCTGGAGAGTTTTTATTATATATGGATGTTGAATTTTATCAAAAGCTTTTTCTGCATCTATTGAGATGATCATATGGTTTTTATTCTTCAGTGTGTTAATGTGGTGTATCACATTGATTTGTGGATATTGAAAAATCCTTGCATCCTTGGGATAAATCCCACTTGATCATGGTATATGATCCTTTTAATGTATTGTTGAATTTGGTTTGCTATTATTTTGTTGAGAATTTTTTCTTCTATGTTCATCAGTGATATTGGCCTGTAATTTTCTTTTTTTATGATATCTTTGTCTGGTTTTGGTATCAGGGTGATGCTGGCCTCATAGAATGAGTTTGGAAGTGTTCCTTCATCTGCAATTTTTTGGATTAGCTTCATAAAGATAGGTGTTAACTCTTCTCTAAATGTTTGTTAGAATTTGCCTGTGAAGCCTTCTGGTCCTGGACTTTCTTTTGTTAGGAGTTTTTAAATTACTGATTCAATTTCATTACTGTTAATTAGTCTGTTCATCCTATATTATAAAGGTAGAGTAATCAAAACAGTATGGTACTTGCACAAAAACAGACACATGGATCAATGGAACAGGATAGAGACCCCAGAAATAAACCCATACAAATTTAGTCAATTAATCTATAACAAAGGAAGAAAGAATATACAATGGAGAAAAGACAGTCTCTTCAATAAGTGGTGCTGGGAAAACTGGACATCTACATGTAAAATAATGAAATTAGAATATTCTTTAACACAGTATACAAAAAAATTCAAAATGAATTAAAGACCTAAATGTAAGACTGGATACTATAAAACTCCTAGAAGAAAACATAGGCAGAGCACTCTTTGGCTTAAATCACAGGAATATTTTTGTGGTTCTGTCTCCTAAAATAAAGGAAATAAAAGCAAAAATAAACAGATGAAACCTAATTAAACTTAAAGGCTTTTGCACAGCAAAGGAAACCATCAACAAAACAAATGGACAGCCTACTGAATGGGAGGAAATATTTGCAAGTGATATGACAAATAAGGGATTAGTATCCGACGTATATAAACAGCTCATACAACTCAACATCAAAAAAAAACCCAAACAACCAAATTTAAAAAATTTTAAGTGGGCAGAAGAACTGAATAGACATTTTTCTAAAGAGGAAATGCAGATGGCCAACAAGCACATGAGAAGATGCTCAACATCACTAATGATCAGGGAAATGCAAAACCACAAGATAGCACCTCACACATGTCAGAATGGCTATCATCAAAAAGAACACAAATAACAAATGTTAGAGAGGATGTGGAGAAAAGGGAACCCTTATACACTGTTGGTGGAAATGTAAATTGATACAGCCACTGTGGAAACAGTATGGAGGTTTCTCAAAAAAAAACCAAAAATAGAACTATCATATGACCCAGAAATTCCAATCCTGGGTACATATCCAAAAACAGAAACAAAAACACTAATTCAAAAAGATACACGAACTCCAACGCTCATAGCAGTATTATTTACAATAGCCAAGACATGGAAACAACCTAAATGTCCATCAACAGATGAATGGATAAAGAAGATGTGGTACATATATAAAATGGAATACTACTCAGCCATAAAAACGATGAATTTTTGCCATTTGCAGCAACATGGATGTTTTTTTCTTGTGGTCTTACAGGATCTCCTCCTGCCACTGCCACTCTGAGAACAGTGAAGGAGGTAGAAGTAGCTGGATGACTCACCTTTTTATTTGAGCCCAATTTAAGGAACTGTGGTTTTTACTGAACCACATTTAAGTTCACTGGATAAGAAAGTTTTAATGTGGGAACTTCTTTCAGCTATGAATTTGTTATGAAAGACTAAATGAAAGTATGCCTGCTACCATTCTTCATTTTGAATAAAATATTCACAGGAGGAAATTGTGCAGTTTCCTGACTGCACAAAAGCTACAAGCATTTTTGGGCAGAATTTCAAAATCACCTTATAACTTCAAAACCTCTCTTCCTGAGAGGAAAGAAATTGAGGGAGGAAATTATCTCATGGCACAGCATGACATAGCGAGCACTAGTCAGCTTTTTAAATGATTTAAACTAGCACCATTTTTCATTGTAATCCTTCCAAATACATTATTTTCTCAGTCTTTTTCAAGATTACAGCATTCTGGAGCATTTAGTCTCCAGAGATTTTTACTAATTTATCTTTCTCCTCTTACAAGACAGTGATTTCTGCATTTCTAAAATATTTCAAGATCAAGACTACTGTGGAGGTTCATTCCACAACCCCCACAGTAGTCTTGAGTTTGGTTTTGGCACCAAAAAACAAAACAAACAAACAAACAAAAAAAGACTACTGTGGAAGAAGTCCAGTGAGGTTAACCTGTGGGGATTTCTGTAGTGAAAGATCTGGGCACCTAATTAGTAATCACATGTTCACAAGGGCATTTTTTCTTAGTAAAATTTTTTTTTCTTGTTTTTCTTTTGCTCCATTTTCTTTAATCCATATTATTGTGCTTGAACCTCAAAATTGTGTCTCATTTCATCTTCTACAAAAAATAACTCCAATTATGACTTAATCAAAGGCATATTGAAAATTAACTACACTTTAATCTTTTGCTTCTACTGGGGATACTTGGTGAATCTGACACAATTTCTTGCCTCAAGAAATGTTCTGTCTTTTGTTTTCCTGGGAGGGAGTAGGGAGAGAAATATGAATCATCCATAAGAATACAGGTGACGACAGCAATGGGTTCATTGTCTGCTAATTGAGTCTCTTTCACACTTCTTCCCTTTGCTTACTACTCAAAGTTTCTTCAATACACTGTGTTTCCTTCTGCTTCAGGATTTTCACAAACCAAACTTGGTCAAACCTTTCCATTGTTTGAGTTCCAATTTAATGTCTCCTCCTCAGGAAATCCTCCTTTAGATCTCCTCTTTGGCTAGAAGTCTTCTCGGTGTTTACTTGTATAGGATCTTATTTATTTTTCTTTTGTACAAATTGCAACTACTGTAATTAATATGTGTCATTTCACCCACACCGTAAGTCACAAGAGTAGAGCTATAGAGGAACTTAATTGACTTTTGCACAGGGCTGGTGGTAATTTTGTGCAATTATGTATAATTACTGCCACCTTGAGCCCAACTCTAAGAGCTACACCTCCTCACTTCAAATAGCTGAGGAAAATACAATGCAAGACAGACACAATCCCTTATCTAAAGTTCCTTAGACACCACATAACAGTTTATAACTGTATAGCACTATGTGCATACATCATCACTTACATGGTTCCCTTTAGCCTTCATAGAAAACATGTTAGAGAAGCCATGTGTTTTTTCATTGTATTTTTTAAAAAATTGTGTTAACTGGCTTATAACAAGTTTTATGTGTACAACATTATGTTTCTACTCCTTTACATGCTACAGCCTGCTTACCACCAAAAATTTAGTTTCCATCCATCACCGTACTGTTGGTATAATTGATCCCTTTTAACCATTTCACCCTTCCACACCATTCCTCTCTGGTAACCACTATTCTATTCTCTATATCTATGTGTTTGTTTTTGTTTGGTTTGGGTTGTTCATTTATTTTGTTTTTTTGTTTTTTTGTTTTTTATATTCCACATATGAATGAGATCATACAGTATTTGTCTTTCTCTGTCTGACTTATTTCACTTAGCGTAATACCCTCAAGGTCCATCCATGTTATTGCAAATGGCAAGACTTCATCTTTTTTATAACTGGGTAGAATTCCATTGTGTATGTGTGTGTGTGTGTGTGTGTGTGTGTGTGTGTGTGTGTGTGTGTATACATATGTATATATACCACATCTCTTGTTATCCATTCATCCCTTTATGGGCACTTAGGTTGTGTTCACATCTTGGCTATTGTAAATAATGCTGTGAAGAAAATGCAGATGCATGTATCTTTTGAAAATAGTGCTTTTGTGTTCTTTGGATAAATACTCTGAAATGGAATAGCTGGATCATATGATAGTTCTATTCTTAATTTTTTGAGGAATCTCCATACTGTTTTCCACAGTGGCTGCACCAATTTACATTCCCACCAACAGTGTACGAGTGTTCCCTTTTCTCCACATCCTTGCCAACACTTGTTATTTCTTGCCTTTTTGATAATAGCCATTCTGACAGGTATGTGGAGATATCTCATTGTGGTTTTAATTGCATCTCCCTCATGATTAGTGATGTTGAGCATCTTTTCATGTGTACTTTGGCCATCTGTATGTCTTCTTTGGAAAAATGTCTATTCAGCTCTTCCTCTCAGTTTTTTAATTGAGCTGTTTTTTGTTGTTGAGTTGTATGATTTCTTTATATATTTTTATTTTTTATTTTTTATTATATTTGCATGAAAAATAACTATTTTCTAAGACAAAAATCTTTAGTGGCATTGTTTTACATTTTTGCAAATGTCTTCCAACGTCTGGCTTGATAGAAGACAGCTGAATCCTCGTATCTGCTTCTGTGTTCAGTCTGTTGCCACGTGTTGTGCTGGTTGAAGTATGAGACGAAAATCCAGCTACACATAGATGACAAGGGTGAAAAGGGGAGGACTCTCTGAAAGTGCCAGGGAAACCGCCAAGGGACCCTCAAACCACACTTTGAGAACCACCATTTGACACTTCACAGGGCTGTTGAGGAGGCTATGGATTACATTAGTGAAGGGTAGCCAGGGTTGGGGGAACAACCTCCACCAGAACCACATGGCCAGAAAGGTAGGGAAGGAACAGTTTTCCAGCAGAGTGGGGCGCTGTCCCTGAAGGAGAGAGGGATGCGGAGCAGACAAGATACAGAGACAAGTCTGTGAGGTCTCCTCCTTCAGGGCTTGGTATGCGTTCATACAGTGTATTTCCTGCTGCTCAGGCTCTTGGTTTGCTTGAAACAAGAGATCCAGCCAGAAGTGTCCTGAGGTAAGAGGGGGAGGGCTCCTGAAATATCTCTGGGGCCTGGGGACAGGACACAGCTGGGTCTGGGATCGTGCACCATTGAGGACTCTACTTCTCCATCCCCACACCTCTCCTTCCTGCTCCTTCCTCACTGCAGGCCATTTCCCTCCATTTCCACAGGCTGAGAATAGTTCTGCCAGCAGTGCCCAGGCTGCATGTTCCATGCCAGCAACCCAGAGAAAGATGAACCTCATCTACCTTAGTTCCAGTCACACATTTCTTGGGAAGAAATCTGACTTGTCTAGTTGGGGTCCGAAGGCCAACCCTGGACCCATCAGCTGTTGCCATGGCCTAAGATCATGTGGTTCACACAGGGCAACTCCTGTTGTTAAAATGTGGATGGTGGGGCTAGGGGAGATGGGCAGTTTCTGAAAAAAGAAGGTTGGGAGCAGAGTCTGGCAGACTGTCATCATAATGCACAGAAATCTCTTGCATTCCTATACACTAATGATGAAAAATCTGAAAGAGAAATTAAGGAAACACTCCCATTTATCATTGCAACAAAAAGAATAAAATACCTAGGGATAAACCTACCTAGGGAGAAAAAAGACCTGTATGCAGAAAACTATAAGACACTGATGAAAGAAATTAAAGATGATATAAACAGATAGAGAGATATACCATGTTCTTGGATGGGAAGAATCAACATTGTGAAAATGACTATACTACCCAAAGCAATCTACAGATTCAATGCAATCCGTATCAAACCACCAATGGCATTTTTCACAGAACTAGAACAAAATTTCACAATTTGTTTGGAAACACAAAAGACCCTGAATAGCCAAAGCAATCTTGAGAAAGAAAAATGGAGCTGGAAGAATCAGGCTGCCTGACTTCAGACTATACTACAAAGCTACAGTAATCAAGACAGTATGGTACTTGCACAGAAAGAGAAATATAGATCAAGGGAACAGGTTAGAAAGCCCAGAGATAAACCAACGCACATATGGACAACTTATCTTTGATAAAGGAGGCAAGAATATGCAATGGAAAAAAGACAGCCTCTTCAATAAATGGTGCTGGAAAACTGGACAGCTACATGTAAACGAAAGAAATCAGAACACTTCCCAACACCATACATAAAAATAAACTCAAAATGGATTAAAGACCTAAGTATAAGCCCAGACAGTATTAAACTCTTAGAGGAAAACATAGGAAGAACACCCTTTGACATAAATCACAGCAAGATCCTTTTTGACCCAGCTCCTAGAGAAATGGAAATAAAAACAAAAATAAACAAATGAGACCTTTTTAAACTTATAAGCTTTTGCACAGCAGAGGAAACCATAAACAAGACATAAAGACAACCCTCAGAATGGGAGAAAATATTTGCAAATGAAGCAACTGACAAAGGATTTATCTATAAAAAATACAAGCAGCTCATGCAGCTCAATATCAAAAAAACAAACAACCCAATCCAGAAATGGGCAGATGATCTAAATAGACATATCACCAAAGAAGATATACAGATTGCCAACAAACCCATGAAAGGATGGTCAACATCACTAATCATTAGAGAATTGTAAATCAAAACTACAATGAGGTATCACCTCACACTGGTCAGAATGGCCATCAACAAAAAATCTACAAACAATAAATGCTGGAGAGGATGTGGAGAAAAGGGAGCCCTCATGTACTGTTGGTGGGAATGTAAATTGGTACAGCTACTATGGAGAACAGTATGGAGGTTCCTTAAAAAACTAAAAATAGAACTACCATACAACCCAGCAATCCCACTACTGGGCATATACCGTGAGGAAACCATAATTCAAAAAGAGACATGTACCACAATGTTCACTGCAGCACTATTTACAATAGCTAGAACCTGGAAGCAACCTAAGTGTCCATCGAGAGATGAATGGATAAAGAAGATGTGGCACATATATACAATGGAATATTACTCAGCCATAAAAAGAAACGAAATTGAGTTATTTGTAGTGAGGTGGATGGACCTAGAGTCTGTCATACAGAGTGAAGTAAGTCAAAAAAAGAAAAACAAATACCATATGCTAGCACATATATATGGAATCTTAAAAAAAAAAAAACAAAACTAACACACCATTGTAAAACAATTATACTCCCATAAAGATGTTAAGAATAATATATAGTTCTGATCAACCTAGGGGCAGGACAGGAATAAAGACACCGACGTAGAGAATGGACTTGAGGACAATGGGAGGGGGAAGGGTAAGCTGGGAGGAAGTGAGAGAGTAGCACTGACATATATACACTATGAAATGTAAAGTAAATAGCTAGTGGCAAGCAGCTGCATTGCACAGGGAGATCAGCTTGGTGCTTTGTGACCACCTAGAGCAGTGGGATAGGGAGGGTGGGAGGGAAGTGCAAGAGTGAGGTGATAAGGGGTTATATGTATACATACAGCTGATTCAGTTTGTTATGATGCAGAAACTAACACAACATTGTAAAGCAATTATACTCCAATAAAGATGTTAAAGAATATTTTTATATAGAAAAAAATAAAATAAATTAACCTCCCCAACCTCAAGAGCTGTAGAGTGGATGTTCTAAAACTGAAATACATTAAAAGTGTTTTTATTTTCAAGATGCTGTCGCAATCCTGTTTCAAGTTCCCTTTATCCTTGTATCTTCTGAAAAATGGATTACTTCATATGCACATAATGTTTGCCTTCTAGGTTATTTTTATATTTATATTCATGATCTTTATTCTAAGTGCCTCTTGTTATAAATACAAAATTACTACAGTTGAGTGATAAACTAGATTGACTTGGGAGTCCAATAAGTAGGGTGGGGTGAAAGAACTGTGCTTAAAAGAAGAAAATAGAAGACAGAGTTAGTATGAGGTGACTTATTAGAAGGGAGAAATAATAATATAGTTTGACTCTGAGCCTCTGGGAACTAGCCCTGTGTGACTGCTTCTGGTCTAGGGTAGCACCAAGAGCCCTGGCGAGGGAACCTGCTGACTCTGCCTCCAGGAGCTTAAGGCTAAACTCTTCTGTCCTGGCTTTAGTGCAGAGGAACTGATAGGGAGAATCTTTCCTCCTGAATAATTCAAGCCTTGAATTATTAACCTTGGATAAAAGTTAAAATTAACCTTGGATAAGAAGGCCATGGTCTTTACCCTAGTTTTGAGCTTTCAATTTATACATATATATATTCACTGAGCCCATTAAATTAAACCTAAAATACTATCAATCTTCTAGGTAACTGATCAGTTAACTAGAATTGTAAACAATCTAATTGTTCCTCACTTGGGGAATTAATTAACAAACTCTGGTGGGTCCACACATTGAATTCTACACAGCAATATAAAGAATAAACTGATACACACAACTATGTGAATGAATCCTAAACCACAATACTAAGTGCCAGAAGCCAGACTCAAATTGCTATATATATTTAAATTTCCATTTTAGGAAACTCTGGAAAAGTGAAAAGTTTAAGTTAAGAAACTATATTAGTGGCTGCCAGGAGCTTGGATTGGAGGAAGAATTAACAATAAAGTGGCATGAAGGAAATTCTTGTTATGATGGAATTGTTCTAATTATTCAGAACGTGATCTTGCCTTTCTGTCCCTTATTTTTCTCATCCGGAGGGTAAAAAGAACACCGTCAAGCCTCTAGAGCTATTATAAGATTAAGTGACACAAAATAATTGCAGAACACCAGATACCAAATATGCAATCAAGAAATACACTGTAAGGGAATTATATTCAATATCCTGTAATAAAATAAAATGGAAAAGAATATGAAAAAGAATATATTTATATGTATAACTGAATCACTTTTCTGTACAGCAGAAATAATACATTATAATGTTACAAGGTTGTAAATCAACTATATTTCTATAAAATAAAAAAAATACACTGTAAAATCAGCGTTAGATATCTATTTTCTGCCATTGTACCCTAAAGTAAATGAATTATTCTTCAGTGTTTGCCTAATGCAAGTCTTTGCCTAGAGCAACTTTCTCATAGGATTCACATATATGAGGACCAGGAAATTATATCTGGAGAGACACTGACCTGTTGGTACCTGAGTAAATAAGTGGAGCCAGCTATTTCACGTCAGACAGGGCTAGAATTACTTCCCACATATACTAGTGACTTCATGCAAATCACCAGAAGCTACCTTATATGGTACACAAATTACCCAATTACGGCCCCTCCAGGAGACCAATTCTGAAAAAATATCGTTTTAGACTAAAGCAACTCCACCCTAGGATAAGGGTTGGCAATTGAAGCATAGACTGGATTTCAGCTGGTCTGGCTCCCTCTTGGGTTTCTTTGAATAGGGCACAGCTTGTTCAACCTGTCATTCTCTTTTTTTTAAATAAAAGACAATTTTATTTTCTTTAACACAACTCCATAGAAAAAGTGGGTACCATGGTCTAAATAAGACTCATTTGAGCAAAAATCAATGAAACTAAAAGAAGGTTCTTTGAGAAGATAAACAAAATTGATAAACCATTAGCCAGACTCATCAAGAGAAAAAGGGAGAAGACTCAAATCAATAGAATTAGAAATGAAAAAGGAGAAGTAACCACTGACACTGCAGAAATACAAACGATCATGAGAGATTACTACAAGCAACTCTATGCCAATAAAATGGACAACCTGGAAGAAATGGACAGATTCTTAGAAATGCACAACCTGCCGAGACTGAACCAGGAAGAAATAGAAAATATGAACAGACCAATCACAAGCACTGAAATTGAAACTGTGATTAAAAACCTTCCAACAAATAAAAGCCCAGGACCAGATGGCTTCACAGGAGAATTCTATCAAACATTTAGAGAAGAGCTAACACCTATCCTTCTCAAACTCTTCCAAAATATTGCAGAGGGAGGAATACTCCCCAAATCATTCTACGAGGCCACAATCACCCTGATACCAAAACCAGACAAAGATGTCACAAAGAAAGAAAACTACAGGCCAATATCACTGATGAACATAGATGCAAAAATCCTCAACAAAATACTAGCAAACAGAATCCAACAGCACATTAAAAGGATCATACACCATGATCAAGTGGGGTTTATCCCAGGAATGCAAGGATTCTTCAATATACGCAAATCAATCAACGTGATACACCATATTAACAAATTGAAGGAGAAAAACCATATGATCATCTCAATAGATGCAGAGAAAGCTTTTGAGAAAATTCAACACCCATTTATGATAAAAACCCTGCATAAAGTAGGCATAGAGGGAACTTTCCTCAACATAATAAAGGCCATATATGACAAACCCACAGCCAACATTGTCCTCAATGGTGAAAAACTGAAACCATTTCCACTAAGATCAGGAACAAGACAAGGTTGCCCACTCTCACCACTATTATTCAAGATAGTTTTGGAAGTGTTAGCCACAGCAATCAGAGAAGAAAAAGAAATAAAAGGAATCCAAATCGGAAAAGAAGAAGTAAATCTGTCACTGTTTGCAGATGACATGATACTATACATAGAGAATCCTAAAGATGCTACCAGAAAACTCCTAGAGCTAATCAATGAATTTGTTAAAGTAGCAGGATACAAAATTAATGCACAGAAATCTCTTGCATTTCTATACACTAATGACGAAAAATCTGAAAGTGAAATTAAGAAAACACTCCCGTTTACCATTGCAACAAAAAGAATAAAATATCTAGGAATAAACCTACCAAAGGAGACAAAAAACCTGTATGCAGAAAATTATAAGACACTGATGAAAGAAATTAAAGATGATACAAATAGATGGAGAGATATACCATGTTCTTGGATTGGAAGAATCAACATTGTGAAAATGACTCTACTACCCAAAGCAATCTACAGATTCAATGCAATCCCTATCAAACTACCACTGGCATTTTTCACAGAACTAGAACAAAAAATTTCACAATTTGTATGGAAACACAAAAGACCCCGAATAGCCAAAGCAGTCTTGAGAACGAAAAATGGAGCTGGGGGAATCAGGCTCCCTGACTTCAGACTATATTACAAAGCTACAGTAATCAAGACAGTTTGGTACTGGCACAAAAACAGAAATATAGATCAATGGAACAGGATAGAAAGCCCAGAGATAAACCCATGCACATATGGTCACCTTATCTTTGATAAAGGAGGCAAGCATATACAGTGGAGAAAAGACAGCCTCTTCAATAAGTGGTGCTGGGAAAATTGGACAGATACATGTAAAAGTATGAAATTAGAACACTCCCTGACACCATGCACAAAAATAAACTCAAAATGGATTAAAGACCTAAGTGTAAGGCCAGACACTATCAAACTCTTAGAGGAAAACATAGGCAGAACACTCTATGACATACATCACAGCAAGATTCTTTTTGACCCAGCTCCTAGAGAAATGGAAATAAGAACAAAAATAAACAAATGGGACCTAATGAAACTTAAAAGCTTTTGCACAGCAAAGGAAACCATAAACAAGACATAAAGATAACCCTCAGAATGGGAGAAAATATTTGCAAATGAAGCAACTGACAAAGTATTAATCTCCAAGATTTACAAGCAGCTCATACAGCTCAATAACAAAAAAACGAACAACCCAATCCAAAAATGGGCAGAAGACCTAAATAGACATTTCTCCAAAGAAGATATACAGATTGCCAACAGACACATGAAAGAATGCTCAACATCATTAATCATTAGAGAAATGCAAATCAAAACTACAATGAGATATCATCTCACACCAGTCAGAGTGGCCATCATCAAAAAATCTAGAAACAATAAATGCTGGAGAGGGTGTGGAGGAAAGGGAACACTCTTGCACTGTTGTTGAGAATGTAAATTGATACAGCCACTATGGGGAACAGTATGGAGGTTCCTTAAAAAACGAAAAATAGAACTACCATATGACCCAGCAATCCCACTACTGGGCATATACCCTGAGAAAACCATAGTTCAAAAAGAGTCATGTACCAAAATGTTCATTGCAGCTCTATTTACAATAGCCAGGACATGGAAGCAACCTAAGTGTCCATCGAGAGATGAATGGATAAAGAAGATGTGGCACATATATACAATGGAATATTACTCAGCCATAAAGAGAAATGAAATGGAGGTACTTGTAATGAGGTGGATGGAGTTAGAGTCTGTCATACAGAGTGAAGTAAGTCAGAAAGAGAAAAACAAATACAGTATGCTAACATGCTAACACATATATATGGAATCTAAGGAAAAAAAAAAAAAAAAGACCATGAAGAACCTAGTGGCAAATGGGAATAAAGACACAGACCTACTAGAGAATGGACTTGAGGATATGGGGAGGGGGAGGGGTGTGATGTGACAGGGTGAGAGAGTGTCATGGACATATACACTACCAAACGTAAAATAGATAGCTAGTGGGAAGCAGCCACATAGCACAGGGAGATCAGCTCGGTGCTTTGTGACCACCTAGAGGGGTGGGATAGGGAGGGTGGGAGGGAGGGAGATGCAAGAGGGAAGAGATATGGGAACATATGTATATGTATAACTGATTCACTCTGTTATAAAGCTGAAACTAACACACCATTGTAAAGCAATTATACTTCAATAAAGATGTTTAAAAAAAAAAAGACTCATTTGATATCAACAGTGTACATTATGTAAAACTTGGAATCTCAAGGAAACTAAACATTCCGCTGCCTTTTTGTTTACATAAGTTCACCTAGCAAATGCTCTTCCTTCACCATGAAGATAGACAGTGGCTCAGTTCCAGTCAGTGTCTGGCTAATTTTGACTCAGTCAAAATAGAAGGAAACCTGGATATAGGCTATGGACTCTGTCCTGTTACATCATGAGATAAACTTGCAGTGAGTGTGAGCACGGCCATCTGCTTTGGAAGGCCTCAGCTTGGGCGTTAGCCCTATAGAGCACCAATTCTGGTGGAGCATCAACCTGTTCATTCTTGACCAGAGTTATATCCTGTAAAGATCACACCCAAAGTATAAATTCAAATATTGCTTGGGGCTTAGGTGTCCCTATCTGATTTGCAGGCCACAGACTATTTGCTTTTAAGCAACAAACCAATGAATTAGACTCCTAGGGAGGCATGCCTATAGGAAAAAACATGATGCTTATTATGTTTTCCAAATTATAAAAGTTATAGATGCAAAATATGGCATGGAGATAGTATAGAAAAGTATAAAAAAGAAGGTGAAAAGCACCCTAACACCCCATTCCTAAGAATTAATAGCTAGTATATATATTGCTGTATTTCAAACATATATATATATTTATATATATATACTTAAAAAATATATATATATTTTTCTGTACTTAGATCTTAGCTCCATAAACATCAATATTAATGACATCCAGGTTTTTAGAAGAACAGCTCTAATCAGGTTTCCATATATGATTCAGGATTGAATGGTTGTTCCTTGCTTTTCCTGGCCTTGATGACCTTGAAGAAGAAAGAGGTGAAGATAAACAATGAGATGACCCTGATTATACATTTCTCCCTTCACTCACACTGTGTCACCTTGCTATGGGCTGCATCCTTTTTTCTCTTCCCGTCTGAGGGGCTCTTCTTCCACTCTCACCTATCTTCTTTAGTGAATTCCTGTCTTTTGAGTCACCACCCCCAATTCTTGGCTGGGACCCTGAAATGAGATATGCACTCACACCCAGCGTGAGTGCATGTGGACAGGCAGGAGTTGTTGGAGAACAAGAGAGAGGAAGGAGCAGGTGTACTCAATGCCAAGAGTTGAAGGGAAAGTTCTTTCTGGAAAGAAAGGTGGAAGGAAGGGGCAAAAGTTATTCCTGGTGCCATTCTGTGAAGGAAGGATTGGGATATCTCATTGAGAGCCTGAGCACTGGCAAGATCGAAGAGCATGTGCATTTCTGAGTGCCTGGATATGTCAGCCTTTGTATTTGATCTGTTTGCATTCCAGTGCAGGCATACCTTGGAGATATTATGGGTTCAGTTCCAGACCACTGTGATAAAGTGAATATTGCAATAAAATGACACACAACTTTTTTGCTTTCCCAGTGCATATAAAAGCTATGTTTACACTATACTGTAGCCTATTAAGTGTGCAAGAGCATTAATGCATATACCTTAATAAAAAAATACATTTTGCTAAAAACAGCTGACCATCATCTATCTCTCAGCCTTCATAGAATTGAAGAGTGTCAGGGCCTTACCCTGGGAATGTTGTGGCTGGTTTGACCTTCTATCCAGACCATGAAAACTTTTTCCATATCAACAATAAGGCTATTTTGCTTTCTTATCATTCATGTGTTCACTGGGATAACATTTTTAATTTCCTTTAAAAACTTTTCTTGTGCATTCACAACTTGTCTATTTGGTGCAAGAGGCCTAGCTTTTGGCCTCTTTTTTTGCCTTCCTCACTAAGCTTAATCATGTCTAGTTTTTGATTTAACATGAGGGATATGTGACTCTTCCTTTCACTTGAACACTTAAGAGGCCTCTGTAGGGTTATTAATTGGCCTAATTTCAATATTGTTTTGTCTCAGAGAATAGGGAGGCCCAACGAGAGGGAGAGAGATGGGGGAATGGCCCATCAATGCAGCAGTCAGAACACACATAACATTTATCAAAAAAATTCACCATCTTATATGGGTGCGTGGTTCATGGCACTCCGAAACAATTTCAGTAGTAACATCAAAGATCACAGACCTCTCAGGCTGGTGAGTGCTTGTTGGCACTGATCTTCTGTGCGGGAATCTCTCCCACTTTGCCCTCTGCACCCCTGTTGCTGTGCTCTCCTCCGTGGCTCCAGAGCTTCCCCCCTTTCCACCCCCCAACTCCACCAGTGAAGGGGCTTCCTGGTGTGTGGAAACTTTTCCTCCTTCAAAGCTCCTTCCCAGAGGTGCAGGTCCTGTCCCTATTCTTTTTTCTCTGTTTTTCCTTTTTTCCTTTGCCCTACCCAGGTTCAAGGGGAGTTTCTTGCCTTTTGGGAAGTCTGAAGTCTTCTGCCAGCGTTCAGTGGGTGTTCTGGAGGAGTTGTTCCACATGTAGATGCAGCTGTGGTGTATTTGTGGAGAGGAAGGTGATCTCCGTGTCTTACTTCTCCGCCATCTTGAAGGCGCCCCCAAGAATTTTTAATTTCATTTATTATGTTGTTCATCATTGTTTGTTTGCTCTTTAGTTCTTCTAGGTTCTTGTTAAATGTTTCTTGTAGTTTCTCCATTCTATTTCCAAGATTTTGGATCATCTTTACTATCATTACTCTGAATTCTTTTTCAGGTAGACTGCCTATTTCCTCTTCATTTGTTTGGTCTGGTGGGTTTTTACCTTACTCTTTCATCTGCTGCATATTTCTCTGTCTTCTCATTTTGCTTAACTTACTGTGTTTGGGGTCTCCTTTTCACAGGCTGCAGGTTCATAGTTCCCGTTGTTTTTGGTGTCTGCCCCCAGTCTGTAAGTTTGGTTCAGTGACTTGTGTAGGCTTCCTGGTGGAGGGAACTGGTGCCTGTGTTCTGGTAGATGAGGCTGGATCTTGTCTTTCTGGTGGGCAGGACCACGTCCAGTGGTGTGTTTTGGGGTGTCTGTGACCTTATTATGATTTTAGGCAGCCTCTCTGCTAATGGGTGGGTTTGTGTTCTTGTCTTGTTAGTTGTTTGGCATGGGGTGTCCAGCACTGGAGCTTGCTGGTCATTGGGTGGAGCTGGGTCTTAGAGTTGAGACGGTGAACTCTGGGAGAGCTCTTGCCAATTGATATTATGTGTGGCCAGGAGGTCTGTGGTGGTCCAATGTCCTGAACTCGGCTCTCCCACCTCAGAGGCTCAGGCCTGACACCAGGCCAGAGCAGCAAGACCCTGTCAGCCACATGGCTCAGAAGAAAAGGGAGGAAAAAAGAAAGAAAAAATAATAATTTAAGAAAAGTAAAATAAAAAAAATAAAATAAAATGTAGTAAAAGAAAATTATTAAAATAAAAAATATAAATGTAATTTAAAAAAAAGAAGAGAGCAACCAAACCAATAAACAAATCCACCAATGATAACAAGCGCTAAAAACTATACTAAGATAAACATAAAAATCAGAAACAAGTCAGTTGCAGACAGCAAACCCCAAGTCTACAGTTGCTCCCAAAATCCACCACCTCAATTTTGGGTTGATTCATTGTCTATTCAGGTATTCCACAGATTAAGGGTACCTCAAGTTGATTGTGGGGATTTAAGCCACTGCTCCTGAGGCTGCACAGAGAGATTTCCCTTTCTCTTCTTTGTTTAACAGCCTGAGGCACACTGTGTGTTCTCCCCAGGAAGTTGTCCCTGGATTATGGGACCCAGGCAGTGGCAGGCTGCACAGGCTCCTGGTGGGGGGGGGGCAGTGTGTGGATAGTGACCTGTGCTTGCACACAGGATTCTTGGTGGCTGCAACAGCAGCATTAGCGTTTCATGCCCATCTCTGCTGTCTGCGCTGATAGTTGCAGCTCACGCCCATCTCTGGAGCTTGTTTAGGTGGTGCTCTGCCTTCTGTGGAAAGACAGGGAAGGAATCCTCTCACCTCACATACCCCAAAACAATGGTCTCTTGCCTCTTAGGCAGCTCCAGACATTTTCCTGGACTCCCTCCCGGCTAGCTGTGGAACAGTAGCCCCCTTCAGGCTGTGTTCACGCAGTCAACCCCAGTCCTCTCTCTGGGGTCTGACCTCCTCCGAAGCCCGAGCCTCAGCTACCAGCCCCCACACTCCCTGGCGGGTGAGCAGGCAAGCCTCTCAGGCTGGTGAGTGCTGGTCGACACCGATGCTCTGTGTGGGAATCTCTCCACTTTGCCCTCTGCACCCCTGTTGCTGCATTCTCCTCGGTGGTTCTGAAGCTTCCCCCCCCAGAACCCACACCCTGTATCCACCAGTGAAGGGGCTTACTAGTGTGTGGAAACTTTTCCTCCTTCACATCTCCCTCTCAGAGGTGCGGGCCCCATCCCTATTCTTTGGTCTCTGTTTTTTCTTTTTTCTTTTGCCCTACCCAGATATATGGGGATTTTCTTGTCTTTTGGTAAGTCTGAGGTCTTCTGCCAGCATTCAGTAGGTGTTCTGTAGGAGTTGTTCCACACGTACATGTATTTTTGATGTATTTGTGGGGAGGAAGGTGATCTCCATGTCTTACTCCTCCGCCATCTTGAAAGTCCACTCTATAAAAATATTTTGAAATGAATAATTTCTAAAGTCTCTCCAAGCTTATAGAGGAGAATAAACGATTCCTATTAATCAACATAAAATTATATATAATTACCTTCTGGACTACAAACAACCTATTCACAATTGTTTTATGTGGCTGAGTTTGAAACTTACGATCTTTGGGGTTTCACCAGGTTTTCCGATAATGTGCTGTGGGACACACTGATCTGTTGGTCAGATTCGGCATCACACACAAGGGAGGCACTATTTGCTTCCAGGAAACAACTGTGCCAATAATATTTTGATATCATAATTTTTTTTGGAGTGAATTTATCCTTCAGCTATTTATTGAAAACTTTTACATAAAAGAACGCACTCTCCATAGCCACTGCAGTGTGAAACATCTATTGTTTTCCTTCTTGGGTCTCAAATTCAAAAGGCTTCATTGCTTTCAGCAACATGACTGTCACAGGCCTTTCTGCAATGCTCTTGCCTGATGGATTCCTGCTAGGCCACCATCTTTTTCCACTCAGGCTGAAGGCAACAGAAGAAAGACTTCAACTTGAGTAAAGAAGGTACTATTGAGGAAACATTACTTCATTCATGATATTAAACCTCCAAAAGCCAGCCAAGGCAGATGGAGTCAAAGAAGAGATATAGAGGGGTTAGGAAGAGATATGAGATCTAGAATTATCTAGATAGACAAGAGAGTGCATAGGCAAGATTTCATGTCCTACTTTCAGATGAAACCATATTACCAGCTTTGGAGGCAGACTCCCTGAACTGCATCCTTGCTTTTCTACTGTATGTGAAGAGCCCATCAGATCTCTGAGACATTGCTTAAAAGGCAAAGGGGTGAATCTGGTCCTTCTATTGACTCCATTAGGACACAAGATGTCCTCATTCCTCCACTCAATACTGTCCTGAATATTCATTTTACTCTGGTATAAAAGTAAGGGAGTTCAATTATCTGCACAAACCTTCCCAAATTTTTAGAGATGCTCCTGTGCTTGATAAAATGACAGATTAAGTTAGATGTGAGTAAAGGGAGTGACCTAGGTCTGAGATCCTACAAATGAGTTAAAAAGAAGAATCAACTCTACTTTTATGAATTTACCCTTAGAAATAATGAACTAGCCGCTAAGATTTATATAAAAGAATTATATCTTGTTATTTGTAATTCTAAAAAATTGAAATAATTAAAATATAAAAAACAGGGATTTGATTAAATTAATTATGTGATAGTCAGACGAGAGAATACTATATAAATATTAAAACTGTTTTAGAGGAATAGTATGATAAATTGATTCAAAAAAGGTAAAGGTCCCAAACAAAATATACAGTGTGTTTCTTATTAGATAAATAAACATTAAGTCACACACACAATCACACTAGAGAGATATTTACCAATATCAAATATGGTTTTCTCTAGGTGATAAGATTATAGGTAATTATTTTCTTTGTGTTTTTCCAAATTAACAGAGATAGGAGATCGGGGTGTTGTTTTAGAAGCAAATGTTACTTTTGAAAAGCAAGTTGCTGTCCAAACTCAAAGGGGAATAGAGAAAAACAGAGACATATAAGGCCAAGTGTAGGACCTCCTGAGTGGAATCTCCAGTAGGACCTGGAGTGCAGGAAATGTCTATCCATTAGAGGACACTGATGGACCATGAAACAGACTCTATTTGAACAAATTCAGGAAAATGTCAGCTTCACTTAGGTCTACTCCAAGATTTCTTCTCTTTGTACCACGTACCTATAGCTGGATAATGTATATTTCCATTACTGATAACTGGAAGGCACCGCTTACACCTGAATCTTGTCTCCCTGCCCAGAGAAAGTGGTTGCTCTAGACAAAAGGAAGAAAGTATGTATAATCAGTTTCCAGAGTTCATGCATCTATAAAATGATATGATACCTGCCTCACAGGGAATGACACTGCACGCTTGTGGTGAATTCTGTGGTGAGTCTCCCATATGTTGTCTGCTGCTCCTCTTTAGGACAGGTAATCATTCTTACAGAAGCCAAGACCCTCTCCAGGGATCACTCTTGCCTCAAGAGGGCTACCTTATCTTAGTGCAGGTGCATAAAGGTCTTCCTTCCTGTATCCAAATTATGACAACTCTGAAAGGTATTCCCATCTCCTGAGCTCCCTGTGGGATTTGCTGGAGTCTTTGCTGCAATGCACTGGAGCTGAAATTTTGCCTCTTCTTCTATATGTCATTCCCTTGCAGGTATTAATCCTGAGAACACCCTCACATATATTGCCTGAAAACAACTGTCTATTCCAGAGTTTTCTTCTTATAGAATCCACCCTGTAACAATGTGTTAAGATGCCCAGAGCCTGGCAGAGATTAGGAGCTCAGTAGGTGTTTAATCTGATGAACTGAAGCAATTTCCCTTTTTGTTACCCAGACATACCTTTCATATTACAGCCTTGTTCTCTTTACTTGCATGCTGTGTGATAAAGAACAGGGGGCTCCAATGTGGGACGTGACAAGGAGAGTGACTGGAGGATGCTCTTACAAGGACTGAGGCCCCTCCACTTGCCCATCACACCTAATATGAGGAGAGACTTCCAGTGGGGCATGTTCATGACATCATTTCTGGGAGCTGCAGAAACAACAGGAATCACTTCAGCTTGACTTCTCTCTTTCACTAGCTTTACTCCTTTTTTCCATTTGTATTTCTTATCAATGGGTTAAAAGTAAATAAATAGACATTAACTCAGAAGAGATAAACATGGGTAGCTGAGAAAAATGTAAATATTTCCTCTCGGGAATACAAGAAAATTGAGTCAAAACTTGCGCTGGGATCACACACACCTGCAGCAGCTGCTTCAGCATATTGTAGCAGTAGGTAAATACCTTCAGAGATATAGGTACAGGAATATAATGATACACAAAGACATTCTGCCTCTGACATAAATGTTGTCAGACCAAATCCAGGAGAATATATTGACCAGAAATCTACTGTAAGAAATAACAATGGAAAATTTTCAGGCTAGGAGAAAGAAATGTCGCACAGAAACAGGAACTTACAGAAATAATGAAGAACACTTTAAAAGGCAAATACATGGGGCTTCCCTGGCCTCACAGTGGTTAAGAATCTACCTGCCAATGCAGGGGACATAGGTTCGAACCCTAGTCCGGGAAGATCCCACATGCCGCGGAGCAACTAAGCCCGTGCGCCACAACTACTGAGCCTGCGCTCTAGAGCCCGCGAGCCACAACTACTGAAGCCCGTGCACCTAGAGGCTGTGCTCCGCAACAAGAGAAGCCACCGCAGTGAGAAGCCCACGCACCACAACGAAGGGTAGCCCCCGCTTGCCACAACTAGAGAAAGCCAGCGCGCAGCAATGAAGACTCAATGCAGCTAAAAATAGAAAAAATAAATAAATTTATTAAAAAAAAGGCAAATACATGGGTAAATATGAAGAGTATTGACAGTTTAATACCACAACAATGATGAGGACAGTGATGGTGATAATGATGACACTGTATGTGATTATAACATGTAGAGGTAAAATATATAATAATAATAATCATAATATTAGCACAAAAGACGGGGGGAGCACATAAGTTAACTTTTACTGCATAATAAACCACCCCAAAGCTTAGTGGCTTAAGAAAACAAACATTACTATCTCTTATAATTCTGTAGATTGTCTGAGCAGTTCTTCCAATCTTGGCTGGCTCAGTGAAGCTGAATGAGCAGATGACTTCTCATACACACACGTCTGGAACTTCAGCTGAGATGCTGGCAAGACTGTGATAACTGGGGCTTCATCCCTTGTGGTGTCTCATCACCTAAATGCTAAGCAAGGTTTGTTCACAGTAGGGCAGAATGGTTCCCAGAAACAAGAGAAGGCAAGCTCCAATGTACACATGGTTTTCACATCTGTTCTTCGTGTTTCCTAATGCCCCATTGGCTAAAGCAAGTCACATGCCTACACCCAGATTCAGAGGTTAAGATATGGAATCTTCACCTCCTGATGAGTACCTGCATGATCACAATGCAAGGTGTGATAGCGTGTTTACAGCTTACCACAGCATCAATTCATCCAATTCCCCAAAAGGTACTGTTAAGAGTGTGAAAACCAAGCCACAAAGTGAGAGAATAGATACACTTCCATTTATTGACTGAGATAGTAGTGTACCGAGGGGGTTCACTTTTTGATACTTTATGTGTATACATAAAACAAAGTACTGGTATCGAGAATATAAATAACTCTCATCCACACATGTTTAAAAGGTGGACACACCACCAGATAAGTAGGCAAAAAAAATGTATTGTCGCTTTGCTAAATAAGATATACAAATGGTCAATAACCATATAAACATAAACGGCGCTCAACCTCAAAAGTTATCAGAGAAATGCATATTAAAATACTCTTTAAAAAATGGCAAATATTTTTTAAGTAAATAAGATTTTTTTTTTAAAAAAACTGTGAACTAAGTAGAATTCTCAAATTGCTACACCACTTCAGAAAATAGTTGGGCACTGTTTGATAAAATTCAATAAATACTAGCCTTGCTATCCAGTAATTGAATTCACAGGTGTACAGCCAAGAGAAAGATTCACACACATACACAATATTATATATATACTTATATAATTGCATACATATGCATATATTTAAATGAAAAGACATACTTAATATTCATAATATTTATAATGAACATAAGTGATCATAGCAGCACTATTCATAATGGCCCCAAATAACAATCAACAGTAGACTCTCTCTCTCATATATATGTATAAAACTATATATATATTTATATGTATAAAACTAAAACATGAAATGTTATACAGAAATTAAAATGAACAAACTACTGCTACAAACTACATCATGGATGAAATTATACTAATGTCATTTGAAAAAAGAAAAACACAAAATAACTTGCATTGTAAAATTCCTTTTATATTCAAAAACAGGCAAAACTAGTCTATGGTGTTAGAATTCAAGATAATGGCTATCTGTGAGTGTGAGTCTTAGAGGGAGCACAAAAGGGACTTCAGGGGTGCTAATAAAATTTACTGACCAAGATGGTATATCATCTTGCATTTACTTTTTGATAATTTATTGAGCTGTATTCTTAAGATCTGTGTACCTTCTATATTTGTGATATAATACGGTAAAAAGTAGTATATATATACACATATATACCAAAATGTATATATATGTATATATTTACATGTATGAGGTGTATATATATTTATATATAAATGTATATTTCACCTGGTAACTTAAATTATTTGAATAAAACTAAAGTATCCTCCCTGACAATGCCTATTCACTAACTTTTCATTTCCAATCTATCACCAAATCTTAATACTTCTCAAATCTCTCTAAATTCAGTATATTTTCCTCCATTTCCATTTTATAAGCAAATCAAAGTTACTATTATCTCTTCCAGACCTATGGTAATAGTTGTTCTCCCCAAAGTCAAACTGGCTACTCATTTTTTCCCAAATAGTATCCAGAAGTTTCACTATAAAATGAAATCTAGTAACACTCTATGGCCCCAAACCTTTAGATCAATCACATCTGATAAAAACAAAGAATTCTAATCATGTTCCACAGGCCTTACATTGTCTTCTCTCAAAGGGCATCATACCACCCTTCAGAGATTCCCTGTACTTCAGCCACACTGGTTTTCTTTCAAGCCCTCCAGCAAGTCAAACTCCTGCCACAGGCCTTTTTCACACTGTGTTTCCTCTGACTGAAGATACTTTTCATTCCTGTTCATTTTCAGAGTTTAGCACAAAAGTCACTTCTCAAGAGAAGCCTCAGCTTACCAACTCCCACTCTAACTCCCGGCTGTTGTTAGGTTTCTTTGACACATGCTCTGCAACGACCACTGTCCTTTCAGTTGGAACTCTTACCTCAGCTTATTAATTCATTAAATTGTGGTCAAGAAAAAGATCTACCTCTCTCATTAGAATGTAAGCTCTGTAAAACTTGGATTTGTTTTTAACTCCCTGTTTTATCACCAGAACCTAAAAGAGTTCCTGTCACCTATTAGATAACTCAAGGGATATTTACTGAATGGGTAAGTGGATGACATGCTGGCCCCTCACCAGTGACACCACAGTGCAGCTGTATCATCTGCCTTGGTTGCCCTAGGTCTATGGCCAAGTTATATTTCTTCATGAAAAGCCAACTTCTAGCCTTGATTTTTAAAACACCATGTCTCAAGATGTCCTTTTCCAATTATTTGGTGGGGTTGGGGGGGTGGGGGGGTTTCGGTGGAGGGAACAGCATTCTGTTTTTTTTTTTTTTATTTAAGTATAATTTACAATGTTGTGTTAGTTTCAAGCATACAACAAAGTGATTCTGTTTTATTTTTTTTTTCAGATTCTTTTTCCATTATAGTTTATTACAAGATATTGAGTATAGTTCCCTCTGCTCTATGGCACGTGAGGAGAGGTTGTGAGAAGAACCTTATACAGCAGTCTGTGTGCACACATGCCTGGTTATGCAGAAAGAACCTTCAACAAAGGATGGAAGATGAACCCTACAGGAAACAAAACAAAAACTGGTTTCCTACCAGAATAGTTAAGGGTGGCATGGAGCACAAATAAATTTGCTACGTACAAAGTAGAACTAAGAATACTCCAGGATGGAATTCTTAAATAAAATAGGAACCTAACTGACTTCTTATATGGAGTACAGAGCTACCAGCTACCAGTCATTCATAACTTTCCAACCAGATTCTCTTAGTGAAATCTTGTCCCATACTGGATCATTTTTACCTAGTCAGGATAATAAAATTCTAGGATCATTACAACAGCAAAAGGAGGAAAGACTGCGGTAGTGGAAATTTGGTGCTATCCTGGACAGAGAGGAATGAATTCTTCAGTTTAGAGAAAAAACAAAAGACATTCCTAAATATCTTCAGCCTATGTTCACCAACACTTCTAGATTCCTGGCTCACCCTCAGAAAAATCACAAAGCTTTGGGTTACTTGGGGCAATTATGTGTAGTTACTGCCACCTTGAGGCCATCTCTAAAACCTACATCTTCTAACTTCGCTGAGCAGAGGAAAATACAATGCAAGACGCAATCAGTCCCTTCTGTAAAGTGCCTTAGAAACTAGATAACAATTTATATCAGTGTAGCATCATGTGCTTATATCATCATTTACATTCATCATTTACATAATTTACATTTATCTCCTCAGTGCATATTCTCTACCTGGGCTTTCTAAGCCCGGAATAGTGCAGATGAAAACCAGAATAAATCACAGTTGTCAACTCACATGTCTCCTTATGGAATGATTTCAAAAGGAAGAATGGTTGAGAAGGCTTGTTAAAATCTAAGTTTTACATCAAAATATATTCAAGGTAAGTAACTTGGAAACTTCTATCCCAAAGAAAATAATCCAACTTTCTATTGTACCATTATACCAGCTAACCTAGATTCTAAGAAAGAAGTAAAACATGGTATAGTACAGGGAAATTTAAAGTAATTCAGTTTGTGTAAACTTGTAAGCTGATACCAAATCAATCATGGAGTTCATCTGAATGCATTTCTGCTATTAGTTATTTTAAACCGTATTTTCACTGGTGAATACAATAATAATTGACACCACGGTTGTATTTTTATTCTGGATATATCAATACATTTTGAAACTACAAAATTACACAATCCCTAAATAACTGTCATAACACTAAGAAGCAATAACGTGTCATATTTCAAACCCCTGGAGGAGTTATATCCCTGTTCCCAAAGTCATCCTGTTCTCTACTTTGTTAATTGGTGATCCCAAGACTAGAGTCCCAGAGTGAAGTGCTTACATCAGTGTTTGGCTTTATAAGCCTGAGAAGCAGTCTATTTGTCATGGCTGGGGAACAAGACTGGCCAAGTCGGTAAGCATTTCCTCCAATAACTTTCTACCACTTGCGTGTCAATAATTCCTTTTTTTTTTTTTTCCTTCTGACACTCATGAGGTGAGGCTTAACCAATTTAAGAATACAGGAACATTTATTTAGGTGCTTAAGAGCTTCTTTCCTTGGGCCAAAATTCTTAAGCCCCAATACGAAACTAAAAGGAAAGAAAATTCTGAATCCAAACACCACTACTCCAGTACTTTTAAATTATTTCCCTCATCTCAGTAAGTCAATATATATCAAGTAAAAAAAAAAAATACTATGAAATTTGTGTTCTAATTCATTTTGCCCCCTTTGCTGAGTAAATCTTAGTAAATTATATATTTTAGTAACGGGACAGTCTCAAAATTAGACATTAGGGTGGAGAGTTCAATGTTTTCAACAGTAAAGCATCTCATCACCAATTTTAGTGTAAAGTAATATCTGAGAAAATCTTGAGAGTAAAAAGAGGAAATCCTGAAATAAAGCAGAGTAAAGGAATTCTTGTTTTAGCAAGTATCATCAGAGAAACCCTCCTGGAGGATGGTCTGTCTCAGACGAAATGATCAAATAGGGGATGAAAATAGCAGAAAAGGCAGAGAGGTTGGAAAGTATGCCTTGTCCACTATTGTAAGGGTCAGAGAACAATAGCTATGATGAACCAGGAACTGCATGCATTCATATACTTTCCCTGTGCCGTGCTATGCAGATGAGATTAATGGCACCAGTTCTAGGTGTGTACAGTAGGACAGAACTGAGCTACATCACCCCTGATGTTTTCATAGAGGTTCAGTCTCCTTTCCTGCTCCAGCACTGAGTCTCATCTTTATTCTACTTAAAATGGGGAGATCATCACAGAGCCACTGATGCCTTTTCTGCCACCAGAATTATCCAAGGTTTACGGTATTAGTTTGGGAAAAAGAAAAAGTAAAAGTAAATAAATTTGAGATTCAGATTGCAGAATGGGAGAGAAGAAAGACTATATGGGAGAAGCATTCGCATTGGAAAGAAAAGAATTCCACCTTATAATTTAACTAAATTTCCACTTGGTGCAAGTGTTCCAACTTCCCTCTCATGCCTAACCTTTCTAACCCTAGCCCTCCTCAGATACACCTTTCGCCCTAAATTTTGCACATAATTGCTTGTCACTGCATTTTGGTTTTTGCTTTCTGAATTCTTAATCTATCTTATTTCCTAACCACCATAATGTTCTACTCCTGATTTTCAATTAAAATTTATTTTCCAGAAATATCCACTTGCTCTCTCCTGGCAGTTCATTCATTTCACCATGTTCTGGACCCTGGCTAGACAGTTTCCACACTTTATCTCCTAACCAGCCTATAAGCACAGGTGATATTAAGAAATATTTAGCAAACTGCATGGCACAAGGATTGACCAACTAGAACAAGTGTCCACTGTAAATGGCCAGTATAGTCATACAAGACAATGATCACTTCACTGACCTTATCTTCCACAGTTTTCTCCTTCATTCCACTCCAGTCACACTGGCCTCCTCAGAGTTCCTCAAGCTTCCAGGAACACTCATATTTCAAAGACATTTGTAACTGTTGGGTTTTTGTCTGCCTAAAAGACCTTTTTCTAGGTGTATTTGGTTTGTACTTATCACTTTCTATTCTATATGTTTTAGTCATTTTATTCATGTCTCTACCCACTAGAATGTACACTCCATAATGGTAAAGATCTTTTTCTATTTTGTTTCCTGTTTTATTTCCAGCATATGGAAGGGTGACTGGCACAGAGCCTGGGCTCAGTGATTATTTTTGTATAAATTAATTTACTAATTTAATCTACAGAACAGTGCCCTGATATAGATAATTTTATTATCTCCATCTTACAAAAAGGGAAATTGCAAATCAGAGAGACTGTATAATTTGTCCAAGAATACACAGACAGTCAGTGGCAGAGCCTGGATTAATCTCCATCTATTTGATTACAAAAGTCATGCTCTTTCTACTGTGCCATGCTGCCTTTAAGGAAAAAATGGTTCATGGTTGGTGTCCGGTCCAACGCAGATGTATGTGTGGATTTTGTGCCCTCTTAAGTTCCCTTCTGGCCAAAGAATTGTATTCCCCATGATGGATCTAAATCGCTCTCAACATGGCTTATATTTTTATGTTTGGATCTTGAGTTTCCAGGATATATACTAGGGCCTTAAGGAATTGCAAAATGGAAACAACAGTGTGGAAGAGGAGGGATTGGAGTTTAGGGAGGTTGATCCACAGGCACTCACCAACAATTAAAGGTAAAAGAGAGAGAGAAAAAGTCAATTATCTCAAGTTTCTAGTTTGGAAAATTGGGTGGTAAGCAAAAATAAGAAAGGAGGAATTCATTTACCATAGATGGAAAGGTATGCATGGGAGAAGTTTTGATATGTCTTTAGGACTTTAGAATTTTAAGGCCGAGATATCTGAGTATCCAACTGGTTCATGGCCCAACTCATGTGCTTTCCCATGTAATGTGCTCCTCAGTTTGATTACCTGTCCTATATCCCTGGTTATGAATTTTCCTGTTTTCCGCATCATGTCGTTAGCTCTGATTTAGCTTCATAACAACTTGGCTGAAATAAAGTGGCTTAAAATTCTGAGCAATGCAGACTGAAGTAGAGGGGAGAGCAAGGTGAGAAGAGTGGAGATGAAGCTGGGGTGCTGACTCAGTAGGAGGGCTTATTCTGCTGGAGGCATCAGCATTCCATGGAACTACATCCAAAGAGACAAGGCAAAACAGAGATTGGCTCAGGATATATCAGTAACTGGAACAATCCAATGTGGCAGGAAGGGTCTGTAATTTAAACCAGCGGTCCCCAACCTTTTTGGCACCAGGGACCAGTTTCATGGAAGACAATTTTTCCACGCGCGCGGGTGGGAGATAGTTTCAGGATGATTCAAGCACATTACATTTATTATTCCGAGGCTGATCTGACGGGAGGCGGAACTCAGGCAGTCATGAGAGCGATGGGGAGTGGCTGTAAATACAGATGAAGCTTCACTTGCTTACCTGCTGCTCACTTCCTGCTGTGCAGCTGGGTTCCTAACAGGCCAGGGACGGCGACGGGTCCCTAGCCCAGGGGTTGGGGACCCCTGATTTAAACCTTATGGGAGCCCCATAAAATAATATGAAACTCAAAGAAGTCCAGGCAACTGAGGCTTATATACCATCCTGAGCTAAGCAGAAGGGGGTAGGGGTCTGGGGCTTCAAAAGGGAGGAAGAAAATTCACAGGAAGATAAGAAGAACAGATGTTTGGTAAATAGATGTTTGCCCTACCATGCAGATAAGTCTTTCTGATGTAAAAAGCTACCTTTGGTAATAGCTCTCTTTCTGGTAGAGGCCCCCTATCTAAATTCTTTTAGGTAGGTTTAGGGAGATGTAAAAAGGTTTTCCTGAGTCTGCTGGTTCTTAATTGCCTTTAGCTCAAAATCCACATGTCAAAGTGCCATATTTGGGGGTGACATTGTGCTCCTCCTCATTCCTAACTCTTATTTAGACTCCTCAGTAGGTCTTGCATCATTTTCTCATGTGTCTCTTGGATTTGTTGCTTTAAGCGATTGCCCTCCAACTCTGGGATTTCTTTCCCCTGCCTATTCTGACTACTGGCCCTACCAATTATTGGTGCACACGGCCACCCTAGCCTCCTAAGGGAAGGGAGCTTGGGACTGGAAAGATGGATGTAAGAGGCAATAGGATCTAAGAAAAACATAACTATCTTCTCTACTTGAAGTTGCTAACATCTACTAGCTGTATACGTGCCAGATTCAACCTGTAATTTTTCCCTTATATCTCTTTCTGGAGGCTGTTGCTGGCACTTCTGATGTCTGATTGATGTGGCATTCCTTAATCAGATTACTAAAAGTTAGGTGTTGATTTTATTTTTGCAGAAAGCAGAACAGAAGTATCATATATTATATGACCTAAATGACAACACATGAAGGATGGAAGTATTGGTGTTTGGTAAAGAGAACAAAATCCAGTGTAAAGAAGGGGATAAACTTCAACTTACATTCTTCAAGCTGTCAAAAGCTGGAGAAAAACTACAGCTGAAACCTGAAGTTCATAGTTTCATTAAGGTGAGAACTTCACGGAGGAAAGTCAACTCTCCAAAAGGATAATGTTTTGTGTTTGCTTTCGGCAAACTGGACAGGTGCTATTGAAGAGGATATGGTGTGGAAGACCCTGATATTTAGTACACTTACAGCTCACAGAACTTAGGAGCTTCCTTTTAGGAAATCCACATCCCAGACACACAGTTAAGAGGACATGGACTTCATAAGGCAGAGACACATGCTGTGGTACCCACACAACCCTACAAACTGTTGAACACTTAGTGTTCAACACTAAGTCTAATGCAGGAGGATTGCCCAAATTTGGACAAATTATTCTGAGAGATGTATATAAAAGTAGACACAGACCAGGTATAACTTGAGGACACATTTCTCAAAGTCAATTCCTTGCACCTAACATAGTCCAGGGAAATTGAGTCAGGATAAACCCCTACTGCTGACTTTTCATCTCTCCCTCATACCAGTACATCTTGCTGCCACTACTTGGTCCTCTTCCCCATTTCTTAGCATTGTTTGCACTGGCTGCTGTCTCCCTTTTTAAGAGTGGGGTGGAGACTTGAGACACTGGCATACGTGCCCTTGTTAAGTAGGAATGTATATCTCAAGCCAGATTTAACTTCAGGAGAGTGATTCAAGAGTGAACAATGTACTGGGAGGAAGGGAAGAAGATAATTTTATGAGAAGAAAAGAAAGATGCACTTTAGGAGGACAGTGGAAGCATTGAAGGGGTAATTGATCAACTTCATCTCAGACTATATATATTTTTTTTCCATCCAGGTTATTAAGGTCAAAAATTGAAATGAAATGGATCAATTCAGATCAACTGGTCTAAACAGCATTTAATTGAAGAATACCTAATACAGACAGCCTCTTCAATCAGATTGTGAGTTACCGGAGAGCAGCAGTACACAGGTTCCTTCCCAAACCCAGGTTAGTCAGAATGGGATAATTCCTGGATAAACAATTCCAAAATCTCAACATCTTATCACAATAGAAATGTATTTCTCATTCATTGCAGCCCACAGCCAGGACAGGGCTCTGCTCTATGTAAATATTCAGGGATATTATGTTGTTCAATATCTGTTGAATGAATAAAATGATTAATGGAAAATATGCACTATACGTAGTTACACAAGTTAATATAGATGAGTAAAAATAACCAAATTCACAGGAAATCAAATATCAAAGATTTATAGCATGAAAAGATTGTCAACCTCACTGATAATCTGAAAAATGGAGTTAATATAAAATTTACTTTTTTCTTATGTTTAAGTGTACTAGAAGACCACTGAGGTTCCAAAAGAGGGGTTGGCAAAATTTTTCTGTAAAGCACCAAATAGTATATATTTTAAACTATGCGGGCCCTAGAGTCTCTGTTACGAATGCTTAACCTTGCACTGGCTACAAAAGGAGCCATAGACAATCCATAGATGAATGAGAAGGTTTGTGTTCCAATAAAACTGTATGGTGGACATTGAAATTTGAATTTGATATAATTTTCATGTGTCACATTCTTCTTTTGATTTTTTCCCCAAGCATTAAAAAAATCTACATAAGAAAATTTTGTGATAATTTAAACTTCACCAAAATGAACATGTCTTTTCAAAAGTTACCTTTAAATCATGAAAAGGCAAGCCATAGATTGAGACATAATATTTGCTAGTCACATAGCCACTAAAGACCCTGTACCCAGAATTTATAAAGGATTCTCAAAACTCAGTATTATGCAAACAAACAGCTGAATTTTTAAGATGGGCAAAAAAAAAAAAAAATACATAGGTGGCAAATAAGGACATAAAAAGATGCTCAACCTAATTTATCTTTAGGGAAATGCAACTTAAAACTACAGTGAGATACCACTATGCACCAATTAGAATGACTAAAATTTAAAAAGATTGACCATACCAGGGGCTGATGAAGATGAGGAGGAATTAGAACCGTCATACAATGGTGGCAGGAATGTTAAGTGGTACACTACTTGGCAAAAAAGTTGGATAGTTTCCTTGTTTTTTAAAATTAACATGCACCTACAATGCTAAACTCTGAGGTGGATGCAGAGCAACTGATATTCTCACACATTGCTCAGGGGAATGAAAAATGCTACAGCCACCTTAGAAAACAGTTTGGCAATTTCTTATATATTTGAAATACATTTACCATATGAACCAACAGTCTCACCCCGAGATTTTTATTCATTGAAATGATAACACAGGTTCACACAAAAATCTGCATGGGAATATTTGCAGCAGTTTTATTTGTAAATATGTAAAAGTGTCAGCAATCCAATTGTTCCTCACTTGGGAAATGGATAAACAAACTTTGGTGGGTCCACACATTGAATTCTATGCAGCAATAAACAGGAATAAACTGATACACACAACTAGGTGGATGAATCCTAAACATACTATACTAAGTGAAAGAAGTCAGACTCAAAATGCTACGTACATTTTAACTTCCATTTTAGGAAACTCTGGAAAAGGGAAAAGTTTAAGTTAAGAAACTGTATCAGTGGTTGCCAGGAGCTTGGATTGGAGGAAGCGTTGACAATAAAGTGGCATGAAGGAAATTCTTGTTATGATGGAACTGTTCTAATCATTAGGAACATGATCTTACCTTCTGTTCCTTATTTTTCTTACTAGGAGAGTAAAAAGAAGAACACTATCAACCCTCTAGAGCTAATATAAGATTAAATGACAAAATAATTGCAAAACACCAGATACCAAATACGTGATCAAGAAATACACTGTAAGGAAACTATATTCAATATCCTGTAATAAACCATAATGGAAAAGAATACAAAAAAGAATACATTCATATGTATAGCTGAATCAGTTTGCTGTACAGCAGAAATTAACACACATTATAAATCAACTCTACTTCAATAAAATACATGTAAAAAAATACATTGTAAATTTCAGTGTTAGCTATCTACTTTCCGCCATTGTACTCCAAACTAAATTAATTATTCGTCAGTGTTTGCCTAATGCAAGTCTTTGCCTGGAGCAACTTCCTCATAGGATCCACACATGTGAGAACCAGGCAGTATAGCTGGAGAGCTACTTACTTGTTAGTACTTGAATAAGTAAGTGGAACCAGTTATTTCACGTCAGACAGGGCTAGAATTACTTCCAACATACACTAGTGACTTCATGCAAATCATCAGAAGCTGCCTTATTTGGTACACAAATTACCCAATTATGGCCCCTCCAGGAGATCAATTCTGAAAAGATATCATTGTTTTGGACTAAAGCAACTCCACCCTAGGATAGGGGTTGGCACTTGAAGCACAGACTGGATTTCAGCTGCTCTGCCTTCTTCTTGGGTTTCTTTGAGCAGGGCACAGCTTGTTCAACCTGTTCATTCTTGACCAGAGTTATAGTCTGTAAAGATCACAACCAAAGTATAAATCCAAATATTGCTTGGGTCTTAAGTGTCCCTATCTGATTTGCAGCCCACAGACTATTTGCTTTCAAGCAATGAACTAGACTCCTACGGAGGCATGTCTTTAGGAAAAGTCATGTTTATTATGTTTTCCAAATTATAAAAGTTATAGATGCAAAATTAGGCATTGAGATGGTACAGAAAAGTATTAAAAAAATGAAAAACACCCCATTCCTAAGAATTAATGGCTACTATATATATTGTGGTATTTCAACCATATGTATACATATATACTTTTTTTTTCTGTACTTAGATCTTAGCTCCATAAACATCAATATTAATGATATCCAGGTTTTTAGAAGAACAGCTCTAATGAGGTTTCCATATATGATTCAGGATTGAATGGTTCTTCCTTGCTTTTCCTGGCCTTGGTGACCTTGAAGAAGAAAGAGATAAGATAAACAATGTGATGACCCTGATTATACATTTCTCCCTTCACTCACACTGTGTCACATTGCTATGGGCTGCATCCCTTTTTCTCTTCCCGTCTGAGGGGCTCTTCTCCCACTCTCACCTATATTCTTTAGTGAATTCTTGTCTTTTGAGTCACCACCCCCAATTCTTGGTTGGGACCCTGAAATGAGATATGCACTCACACCCAGCGTGAGTGCATGTGGACAGGCAGGAGTTGTTGGAGAACAAGAGAGATCACAGATACATTAGAAATACATCTATACGTGGAACTGCTCCTACAGAACACCCACTGAATGCTGGCAGAAGATGTCAGACCTCCCAAAAGGCAAGAAACTCCCCACGTACTTGGGTAGGGAAAAAGAAAAAAGAAATAACAGACAAAAGAATAGGGACGGGACCTGCACCAGTGGGAGGGAGCTGTGAAGCAGGAAAGGTTTCCACACACTAGGAAGCCCCTTTGCGGGTGGAGACTGCAGGTGGCAGAGGGGGGAAGCTTTGGAGCCACGGAGGAGAGCACAGCCACAGCGGTGCAGAGGGCAAAGCGGAGAGATTCCTGCACAGAAGCTCGGCGCCGAGCAGCACTCACCAGCCCAAGAGGCTTCTCTGCTCACCCACCAGGGTGGGCGGGGGCTGGGAGCTGAGGCTCGGGCTTCGGTCGGATTGCAGGGAGAGGACTGGGGTTGGCTGCTTGAACACAGCCTGAAGGGGTTAGCGCAACACAGCTAGCCGGGAGGGAGCCCAAGAAAAAGTCTGCAGCCGCCGAAGAGGCAAGAGACTTTTTCTTGCCTCTTTGTTTCGCGGTGCGCGAGGAGAGGGGATTCAGAGCGCCGCCTAAACGAGCTCCAGAGACGGGCGCGAGCAGCAGCTATCAGCACGGATCCGAGAGATGGGCATGAGACGCTAAGGCTGCTGCTGCCCCCACCAAGAAGACTGTGTGCGAGCACAGGTCACTATCCACACCACCCCTCCCAGGAGCCTGTGCAGCCCACCACGGCCAGGCTCCCGTGATCCGGAGACAACTTCCCCGGGAGAACGCACGGCGCACCTCAGGCTGCTGCAACGTCATGCCGGCCTCTGTCCCCGGAGGCTCGCCCCGCATCCGTACCCTTCCCTCCCCCCATGCCTGAGTGAGCCAGAGCCCCCAAAGCAGCTGCTCCTTTAACCCCGTCCTGTGTGAGCGAAGAACAGATGCCCTCAGGCGACCTACACGCAGAGGCGGGTCCAAATCCAAAGCTGAACCCCGGGAGCTGTGCGAACAAAGAAGAGACAGGGAAATTTCTCCCAGCAGCCTCAGAAGCAGTGGATTAAAGCTCCACAAACAACTTGATGTATCTGCATCTGTTGAATAACTGAATAGACAACGAATCATCCCAAATTCAGGAGGAGGACTTTGGGAGCAGGATATATTAATTTTTCCCCTTTTCCTTTTTTTGTGAGTGTATATGTGTATGTTTCTGGGTGAGATTTTGTCTGTATAGCTTTGCTTTCACCATTTGTCCTAGGGATCGGTCTGTCCATTTTTTTTTTTTTTTACTTAAAGAATTTTTTTTCTTAATAATTTTTTCCTTATTTTCTATTTTTAAAAATTAAAAAAATTTTTTCTTAATAAGTTTTTTCATATTATTTATATTAAAAAATTAAAAATAAATTTTCTTAATAATTTTTTCTTATTTTTTATTATAAAAAATTAATAAATTTATTTTTAAAAATTAAAAAAAAATTTTCTTAATAAATTTTTTCTTAATAATTTTTTTCTTATTTTTTATTATAATAGCTTTATTTTATTTTATTTTATTTTATTTTATCCTCTTTCTTTCTTTCTTTCTATTTTTTCTCCCTTTTATTCTGAGCCATGTGGATGAAAGGCTCTTGGTGCTCCAGCCAGGCATCAGGGCTGTGCTTCTGAGGTGGGAGAGCCAACTTCAGGACACTGGTCCACAAGAGAGCTCCCAGCTCCATGTAATACCAAACGGCAAAAATCTCTCAGAGATCTCCATCTCAACATCAAGACCCAGCTTCACTCAATGACCAGCAAGCTACAGTGCTGGACACCATATGCCAAACAACTAGCAAGACAGGAACACAGCCCCATCCATTAGCAGAGAGGCTGCCTAAAATCATAATAAGGCCACAGACACCCCAAAACACACCACCAGACGTGGACCTGCCCACCAGAAAGACAAGATCCAGTCTCATCCACCAGAACACAGGTATTAGTCCCCTCCACCAGGAAGCCTACACAACCCACTGAACCAACCTTAGCCACTGGGGACAGATACCAAAAACAATGGGAACTACGAACCTGCAGCCTGTGAAAAGGAGACTCCAAACACAGTAAGACAAGCAAAATGAGAAGACAGAAAAACACACAGCAGATGAAGGAGCAGGGTCAAAACACAACAGACCTAACAAATGAAGAGGAAATAGGCAGTCTACCTGAAAAAGAATTCAGAATAATGATAGTAAAGATGATCCAAAATCTTGGAAATAGAATGAAGAAAATATAAGAAACGTTTAACAAGGACCTAGAAGAACTAAAGAGGAACCAAGAAACAGTGAAAAACACAATAAATGAAATTAAAAGAACTCTAGACGGGATCAATAGCAGAATAACTGAGGCAGAAGAACAGATAAGTGACCTGGAAGATAAAATAGTGGAAATAACTACTGTAGAGCAGAATAAAGAAAAAAGAATGAAAAGAATTGAGGACAGTCTCAGAGACCTCTGGGACAATATTAAACACACCAACATTCGAATTATAGGGGTCCCAGAAGAAGAAGAGAAAAAGAAAGGGACTGAGAAAATATTTGAAGAGATTTTAGTTGAAAACTTCCCTAATATGGGAAAGGAAATAGTTAATCAAGTCCTGGAAGCACAGAGAGACTCCATACAGGATAAATCCAAGGAGAAACACACCAAGACACATATTAATCAAACTATCAAAAATTAAATATAAAGAAAACATATTAAAGCAGCAAGGGAAAAACAACAAATAACACACAAGGGAATCCCCATAAGGTTAACAGCTGATCTTGCAGCAGAAACTCTGCAAGCCAGAAGGGAGTGGCAGGATATACTTAAAGTGATGAAGGAGAAAAACCTACAACCAAGATTACACTACCCAGCAAGGATCTCATTCAGATGTGATGGAGAAATTAAAACCTTTACAGACAAGCAAAAGCTGAGAGAGTTCAGCACCACCAAACCAGCTTTACAACAAATGCTAAAGGAACTTCTCTAGGCAAGAAACACAAGAGAAGGAAAACACCTACAATAACAAACCCAAAACATTTAAGAAAATGGGAATAGGAACATACATATCAATAATTACCTTAAATGTAAATGGATTAAATGCTCCCACCAAAAGACACAGACTGGCTGAATGGATACAAAAACAAGACCCATATATATGCTGTCTGCAAGAGACCCTCTTCAGACCTAGAGACACATACAGACTGAAAGTGAGGGGATGGAAAAAGATATTCCATTCAAATGGAAATCAAAAGAAAGCTGGAGTAGCAATTCTCATATCAGACAAAATAGACTTTAAAATAAAGACTATTACAAGAGACAAAGAAGGACACTATATAATGATCAAGGGATTGATCCAAGAGGAAGGTATAACAATTGTAAATATTTATGCACCCAACATAGGAGCACCTCAATACATAAGGCAAATACTAACAGCCATAAAAGGGGAAATCGACAGCAACACAATCATAGTAGGGGACTTTAACACCCCACTCTCACCAATGGACAGATCATCCAAAATGAAAATAAATAAGGAAACACAAGCTTTAAATGATACATTAAACAAGATGGACTTAATTGATATTTATAGGACATTCCACCCAAAAACAACAGAATACACATTTTTCTCAAGTGCTCATGGAACATTCTCCAGGATAGATCATATCTTGGGTCACAAATCAAGCCTTGGTAAATTTAAGAACATTGAAATCGTATCAAGTATCTTTTCCGACCACAACGCTATGAGACTAGATATCAATTACAGGAAAAGATCTGTAAAAAATACAAACACATGGAGGCTACACAATACACTACTTAATAACGAAGTGATCACTGAAGAAATCAAAGGGGAAATCAAAAAATACCGAGAAACAAATGACAATGGAGACACAACGACCCAAAACCTATGGGATGCAGCAAAAGCAGTTCTAAGAGGGAAGTTTATAGCAATACAAGCCTACCTCAAGAAACAGGAAACATCTCGAATAAACAACCAAACTTTGCACCTAAAGCAATTAGAGAAAGAAGAACAAAAAAACACCAAAGCTAGCAGAAGGAAAGAAATCATAAAGATCAGATCAGAAATAAATGAAAAAGAAATGTAGGAGACAATAGCAAATATCAATAAAACTAAAAGCTGGTTCTTTGAGAAGATAAACAAAATTGATAAACTATTATCCAGACTCATCAAGAGAAAAAGGGAGAAGACTCAAATCAATAGAATTAGAAATGAAAAAGGAGAAGTAACCACTGACACTGCAGAAATACAAACGATCATGAGAGATTACTACAAGCAACTCTATGCCAATAAAATGGACAACCTGGAAGAAATGGACAGATTCTTAGAAATGCACAACCTGCTGAGACTGAACCAGGAAGAAATAGAAAATATGAACAGACCAATCACAAGCACTGAAATTGAAACTGTGATTAAAAATCTTCCAACAAACAAAAGCCCAGGGCCAAATGGCTTCACAGGAGAATTCTATAAAACATTCAGAGGAGAGCTAACACCTATCCTTCTCAAACTCTTCCAAAATATTGCAGAGGGAGGAATACTCCCCAAATCATTCTACGAGGCCACAATCACCCTGATACCAAAACCAGACAAAGATGTCACAAAGAAAGAAAACTACAGGCCAATATCACTGATGAACATAGATGCAAAAATCCTCAACAAAATACTAGCAAACAGAATCCAACAGCACATTAAAAGGATCATACACCATGAATAAATGGGGTTTATTCCAGGAATGCAAGGATTCTTCAATCCTAATCAATCAACGTGATACATCATATTAACTAATTGATGCTAATCAATCAACGTGATACATCATATTAACAAATTGAAGGAGAAAAACCATATGATCATCTCAATAGATGCAGAGAAAGCTTTCCACAAAATTCAACACCCATTTATGATAAAAGCCCTGCAGAAAGTAGGCATAGAGGGAACTTTCCTCAACATGATAAAGGCCATATATGACAAACCCACAGCCAACATCATCCTCAATGGTGAAAAACTGAAACCATTTCCACTAAGATCAGGAACAAGACAAGGTTGCCCACTCTCACCACTATTATTCAAAATAGTTTTGGAAGTGTTATCCACAGCAATCAGAGAAGAAAAAGAAATAAAACGAATCCAAATTGGAAAAGAAAAAGTAAAGCTGTCACTCTTTGCAGATGACATGATACTATACATAGAGAATCCTAAAGATGCTACCAGAAAACTACTAGAGCTAATCAATGAATTTGGTAAGGTAGCAGGATACAAAATTAATGCACAGAAATCTCTTGCATTCCTATACACTAATGATGAAAAATCTGAAAGTGAAATTAAGAAAACACTCCCGTTTACCATTGCATTGCAACAAAAAGAATAAAATATCTAGGAATAAACCTACCTAAGGAGACAAAAGACCTGTATGCAGAAAATTATAAGACACTGATGAAAGAAATTAAAGATGATACAAATAGATGGAGAGATATACCATGTTCTTGGATTGGAAGAATCAACATTGTGAAAATGACTCTACTACCCAAAGCAATCTACAGATTCAATGCAATCCCTATTAAACTACCACTGGCATTTTTCACAGACTAGAACAAAAAATTTCACAATTTATATGGAAACACAAAAGACCCCTAATAACCAAAGCAATCTTGTGAATGAAAAATGGAGCTGGAGGAATCAGGCTCCCTGACTTCAGACTATATTACAAAGCTACAGTAATCAAGACAGTTTGGTACTGGCACAAAAACAGAAACATAGATCAATGGAACAGGATAGAAAGCCCAGAGATAAACCAACGCACATATGGTCACCTTATCTTTGATAAAGGAGGCAAGCATATACAGTGGAGAAAAGACAGCCTCTTCAAGAACTGGTGCTGGGAAAACTGGACAGGTACATGTAAAAGCATGAAATTAGAACACTCCCTGACACCATACACAAAAATAAGCTCAAAATGGATTAAAGACCTAAGTGTAAGGCCAGTAACTATCAAACTCTTAGAGGAAAACATAGGCAGAACACTCTATGACATAAATCACAGCAAGATCCTTTTTGACCCAGCTCCTAGAGAACTGGAAATAAAAACACAAATAAACAAATGAGACCTAATGAAACTTAAAAGCTTTTGCACAGCAAAGGAAACCATAAATAAGACCAAAAGACAACCCTCAGAATGGGAGAAAATATTTGCAAATGAAGCAACTGACAAAGGATTAATCTCCAAGATTTACAAGCAGCTCATGCAGCTCAATAACAAAAAAACAAACAACCCAATCCAAAAATGGGCAGAAGACCTAAATAGACATTTCTCCAAAGAAGATATACAGATTGCCAACAGACACATGAAAGAATGCTCAACATCATTAATCATTAGAGAAATGCAAATCAAAACTACAATGAGGGCTTCCCTGGTGGCGCAGTGGTTGAGAGTCTGCCTGCCGATGCAGGGGACACGGGTTCGAGCCCTGGTCTGGGAGGATCCCACATGCTGCGGAGCAACTGGGCCCGTGAGCCACAACTACTGAGCCTGCGCGTCTGGAGCCTGTGCTCTGCAACGAGAGGCCGCGACAGTGAGAGGCCCGCGCACTGCGATGAAGAGTGGCCCCCGCTCGCCGCAACTGGAGAAAGCCCTCACACAGAAATGAAGACCCAACACAGCCAAAAATAAATAAATAAATTAAAAAAAAAAAAAAAAAACTACAATGAGATATCATCTCACACCGGCCAGAATGGCCATTATCAAAAAATCTAGAAACAATAAATGCTGGAGAGGGTGTGGAGAAAAGGGAACCCTCTTGCACTTTTGGTGGGAATGTAAGTTGATACAGCCACTATGGAGAACAGTATGGAGGTTCCTTAGAAAACTAAAAATAGAACTACCATATGACCCAGCAATCCCACTACTGGGCATATACCCTGAGAAAACCATAATTCAAAAAGAGTCATGTACCAAAATGTTCATTGCAGCTCTATTTACAATAGCCAGGACATGGAAGCAACCTAAGTGTCCATCATCAGATGAATGGATAAAGAAGATGTGGCACATATATACAATGGAATATTACTCAGCCATAAAAAGAAATGAAATGGAGGTATTTGTCATGAAGTGGATGGAGTTAGAGTCTGTCATACAGAGTGAAGTAAGTCAGAAAGAGAAAAACGAATACTGTATGCTAACACATATATATGGAATCTAAGGGAAAGAAAAAAAAAAAAAAGGTCATGAAGAACCTAGTGGCAAGATGGGAATAAAGACACAGACCTACTAGAGAATGCACTTGAGGATATGGGGAGGGGGAGGGGTAAGATGTGACAGGGTGAGGGAGTGGCATGTACATATATACACTACCACATGTAAAATAGATAGCTAGTGGGAAGCAGCCTCATAGCACAGGGAGATCAGCTCGGTGCTTTGTGACCACCTAGAGGGGTGGGATAGGGAGGGTGGGAGGGAGGGAGATGCAAGAGATATGGGACCATATGTATATGTATAACTGATTCACTTTGTTATAAAGGAGAAACTAACACACCATTGTAAAGCAATTATACTCCAATAAAGATGTTTAAAAAAATAAAAAATAAAAAAAAATAAATAAATAAAAACGAACTGGTAAACAAAAAAAAAAAAAAGAGAGAGACATGTACCACAATGTTCATTGCAGTACTATTTACAATAGCCAGTACACGGAACCAACCTAAGTGTCCATCGACAAATGAATGGATAAAGAAGATTTGGTACATATATACACTGGAATACTACTCAGCCATAAAAAGAATGAAATAATGCCATTTGCAGCAACATGGACGGACCTTGAGATTATCATACTAAGTGAAGTAGTCAGAGAAAGACAACTATCATATATTATTATTGATATGTGGAATCTAAAAAGATGATAAAAATGAACTTATTTACAAAACAGAAATAGATTGATAGACATAGAAAACAAACTTATGGTTACCAAAGAGGATAGCAGTGGGAGAAGCGGAAGTAAATTAGGAGTTTGGGATTAACATATGCACATTATTATCTATAAAATAGGTAAACGAGGACCTACTGTATAGCACAGAGAACTATACTCAATATCTTGTAATAACCTATAATGGAAAAGAATCTGAAAATGATTATATATATGTGTGTGTGTGTGTGTGTAACTGATTCCCTTTCTTGTACACTTGAAACTAAGAAAACATTGTAAATTAACTATACTTCAATACAGAAAATTAAATTTAAAAATATCCTTAAAAAAAAGAATAATGAAAAGGAACTTTACACCCACTAAATGGCAAAAATTAGTTCTCGTTCCACCTGCTGGACTCTCCGTAGTAACAGCAGTCAAGTTTTCTTAAAGACTTCTACTTTGGAACAATGATCACCCCCCAGAAGATCTCACCTTGATGAAACTGTGAATTATGGATCTCAGCTGCCTCTTATCCCCACTTAATGCCAATTCAAAGCAGATGAGTTTAAGTTTATCGCCTTTCTCACAGTTGATTCTGGTCAGTCGTTGTCCATAAACCAGCACTTCCATCACTCCTGTATCATCTTGTATTTCATAATATATGCATTCATTAGATACCAATTTCTGCAAAAGAAAATTAGCATCCATCTTCTGAGAACTGGATCAGGAATTTCCACAACTTTGAAAAATATAGGGCGTTAGTGGAAACTGTTGTCTCAGACCAGTTAATATGAGCTGGAGGTCCAGAATTACAGGTACCAAATAGTGTAAGATATCTTGTTCAGTTTATCCTCCCATTTAAATTCTCTTTCTATCTTTCCTTCCTTTAAGTCTTTGTGTGCTGGGTTCTTCTAGAAAACTGGATTACTTTCCTAATTTTTCCTGCTCCCATCTCAGAATAGCTGAGATTTCTTAAGAAACTTGTATATAGTGTGGTCTGATAAGCTGCACAGGTTTCTTTGGATCTCCCTGAGAACAAAGGCCATTCATGTCTTATTATGAGTCTCAAAAAGATGGTTGCAAGTTCTCCTTAAGCAGATTATTATTTCAATATGTAATTCTTTCCTCTATCTTCTCTATTTATTCATTCTTCCCTAATCTGCCCAATCTTGAATCTAGATCATCTACTTCCATTGTTCTAATTTCTATATCACTTACTTTACTCATTAATTCTACAAATGCACATGCGTGCACAGTCACTTAAACAGAGTGTATGGAAAACAACAGGGGGATAGGTAAAGAGCCACCCTAGAAGACATATATAATGGAATATGAAACAATACTTCACATAACGGTTAGGTCAGCTAACCTTAGTATTTCTATGATGTGTTGGGACTGAAATACCTACCCTAATTCTAAGAATTCAGCAAACTTCTGCATTTTATTGCCTATATTAATATATTGTGGAATGAAACGACTTGATTTTTCTAGTGTTTTCAACATCCATATTTCTCTTATTAGTTAATGCCAAGGTTTTTTGCTCAACAATTTTTTGATGAATGAATGTGAAGAAGTGAGAGCACTTTAGAGGTCAGATGATCAGAATCTTAGCTAACTGTGGATAAGAGCTGACTCTAGGGCAAAGTAGTCTATTGATTTCTGACTCTGGTTGTCACAGTTGAAATCCAAGCTTGGAAGGGCAATTCTTTATTCACAATTAAGTTAAGCTGTCACTGAAACAGGTGAGGCAGAACTCAAAGAAACAGAACCAGAAGGAGAGCTCTCTCTCTTTCCCCCCAACCTCTCTCTCTATATCTATATATATAAACATATATAGATGGATATAGATTTGTATGTATCTATATATAGAGAGATATAACCTCTGCCCTTTACTGGCTCAGGGTGGCTATGAATGGATTAGCACAGCTGTTAAAATGCCATGATTTCTGAAGGACTTGCATGCTGTTACCTTGGGAAGAAGAATGTTAAGAGATTGTCTATCTTATATTCTGAAGTGGGAAGACGGCACCCAGCTATCCCTGGTCAGGGGGTCTTTGAGTTCCTGTGTTTATGAAGTTAACCAAATTCATTTGGCAGCTAAGATTTTTACGTTCTGGGGTTGCAGAAGAAATATTGCAAAACAATGGTGTGGGCTTACCTTATGCACCAGAAACACCCCATTCACAAATGTTCCTAGAGCTTGCGAGTAAAGATGACTGATTTTAGGAGTTGCATTTGCCTTTTGAATCAGGCTTCTAGGGATCTCCATCTTTCGGTCAGGGTTAACATCAGACACAGATGAGGCATTGAACACCTCCAGGAACCCATTGCGGCCAAAATAATCTGATATGGCAATGATTTTCTTTGGGATGAACTTCTCCTTCAGGTCAACATGATAAACCTTCACTTGGAAGAACTGGCTCTCAGTAGCCACTGTGGCATGAAACATCTTCCTCTCGCCTTCTCTGACATCATATGTAAATGGTTCCGTTGCTTTCAGCACCATCACTTCTTTGGGCCCCCTCTGGAAGCCCTCCTCTCTGGAAGCTTCTTTAGGTACAGCCTTCCATCTTGGTTTCTACATAGAAGTATACACCAAAAACAGGCACAATTAAGAAAAGGATTCACTCTCTAATGAGAATCATCTATGGCTAAATGTTACCCTCAACAAAGAACATAATTAGGTGGAGTTGGGGAAAAAAAAAAAAAAAAAAAACCTAGACAAAGATCACTGACATGGTATATATAATCTAATGGAATGTATGGAGACGATTTAAACAGTGATTTTTCTTCTTTTTCATTGTTTTATGAGTGTGGTAGGAAGAATACTTTTCTTTAAAAGGTATTAACTCAAGGGAAGAACTATTTCTCCCAGGAAGAGCTATGTAGAGTACAGAGGCAGTGGGCAATAGCAGTGCTGTTGTGTAGTGATTTCTAGTAGAGATGAGGATGAAAAACTCATCTTAAATTATCCCATCAACTCATTTCAGTGCGCAAGATAAGATACAAATTTGGATGAAAATAAATTGCCCTTGATAGCACTGAGAGTAGGGAATGGCTCCAGTCAGAATCCATTGATCTCATCCCAGTAGATGTGGCAATTTAAAGACCCAAATTAGAAAGTCCCTTTTCAGGAAAGCAGTGTTATGTTGAAAAAGGGTTAGTAGACAGTCACTGGAAAAATCCCATGAACTTCCTGAATTTGGAAATGTCCTGGATAAAGGATGTTTTGAAGAGTAGCAGAATCAGCCACCCCAAAATATGTTTCTTTGGCACAGGATTATCTTAAGCTGATTATTTTGAAAAACAACACACATAGAACCAGAAAGAAAGTTGCCCTTTTGTAAGGGAAATGTGTATTTATAAATTAAATCTCCATTTCTAAGGGTGTCTGCCCTTGTGTACTAGGAAGAGAAGGACTCTAAATCTCAAGAGAATACTATCACCAGAGGAGAAACTGACTTATATTTGCATAACAAACATCACCCTTGTTTTTCCTGCTTTTCCTGGTAACCTCCACATAACTGGCCTCCCCACACTTTTCTTTCTTCTGTCTTCACTAAAGATGGTATTTAAGCTGGTGGCTTAGTCCACCTCAGGGAGTTACTCATTCTTCCTGGGTCTCTTCTATGTATAGATGAGGTATACCTGTTAATAAACTTCTGCTAGTTTTTTCTTGACAATCTTTGCTTTAATACAGGGGTCTCAGCCAAGAACTCAGAAGGGTAGAGGGGAAATTACTTTTCCTCCTCTACACACCCCTGTTAGAATAATGGCAGGACCCTTAGGAGAAGAATGCCAAAGGAGAAGTCAGGTGTCAGGGGACTTTTCTATGGCCCCCTGTCTACCCAGTGCCTGAACCATTTCTGAGTTTCAGGAGAGCAGTTTGAATGGGAGGGGAGGCTACTGATCTGTAAGAAGAAGTGTGAAGGCAAGGGGGGGGGGCCATGGGAGTTCTAGGGACCAGTTCATGGAGACAGGCCAGCTGCCTCCACAGACCAGCAGTGCTCCATGTGGTCTGACTTGTACTGTTATACAGGCCACAGTCTGGGGGTCATGGGGCTTAACTCTGATTTCTCATCACTGTGGCCAATTCTCCCTACATCCGAATGCTCATTCCCAGGCCAAGTTAATCAGTAACAACAAATCTCATACTGGTAACAACAGCAGCACCTTGACAAGAAGTGCACAGGACTTAAGGAAGAAATTATGTATCTATACTCAAGGTCATGAAAGAAGACCTGATGGACACATGTTCTTATTATGTTCATTGTGTGTATAGGGAATACTGGAAATAGCCTAAAGTCAAATAGTGAAGGATTATTTTTACATTTATAAAAATTTTAAAATGCAGTTATTCTCTTATATTAAAATAATAATTTAAATCTATACTTCTTGAATTAAGTAGCACTTCAAGATATAGCAGGTGAAAGAAAAAACCTGAATTATAGAAAAATATGTGTAATGTGATCAACCTGGGACAAATTGATATTCTTTGTATATACATAACAAAAGGTAAAATCAGAAAGACTGCCAAAATATGGCATTTGATAGAAGGGAGATTTCAGATAGTTAAAATTAATTATTTTTGTCTATGTATCTGCATTCCCTAAATTTCTTAGATGATATTACTTCCATAATTAAAAAAAAGAGAAAGAATTGGTGATAGTGCTTTGTTTGTTTCTGTATTTCTCCACCTTATTGCACCCTAAGCTCTCTCACTCATGGTGTATTGAGAGAAACACAGAAATAAAATTAAACAAACAAATTACTAGTTATACCCATGACTGAAGAGGAATGATTTATGTGCACACTAGGTCATAGAATATCCTAATGCAAAGGGCAGCATAATAAGAGTCCGAATTTGAATGTAAGTAGGATCTCAAAATACACACTCAATAACAACACGTGTGATCTAATTAATAAAGAATTGTATGTCGTAGGGGATTGGTGAGAAGTTCCTTTATGGTTCTAGAGAACGCTGTCATTATGTTGTAGGGAGGGAAAATACTGAAAACAGGAATCTGGTACCTTGGTTGAGGAACTGCTGGATGAGGTTGGTGGCAGCATCTGAGGAGTCTGAAGGCAGGCCTCATTTGGGATTATGCTGGGGTTTGCACATTGTGGAAGCTGACTCTGTTCCAGGCATAGTTCCCTTTTCTTGGATGTAAGTGTTTTATTGGTTGTGTCTTCTATTTTTTGAATCCAAAAATATGTATTTTCTTCTTCCTGGTTAATGGTTTTCAATATCAGATGAACCATAACATTTCTCTCTTACCCTCTATCTCTCTCTGTCTCTATCTGTCTGTCTCTCTCTCACACACACACACCACAGGATCTTCACTCTGCCAATTTGCTCTGGAATAATAGTACATCTTCAGATACCCTCAGCACCTCCCCAGCTTGGAGTCCAACCAGGATTGCACACTTCTCTCTGCAAATGTTAAAAACTCAGGTGATCAAAATTTCATCGGTCTGTTTTGGAATTCTGGCTCTACCTCTGCTGCAAACTGGCCTGTATCAACTTCACCAAGACAACACTTGGAGTAATTTATTAGTAGAAAACTCTACCAGGTTATAATGGAAGCACATCTCTGAACAATGTTGGCTGTACTTATGGACATTTTATTAACTAAGTCTTCATTACCTTATATATTTACCAAATAAGCAAATCGGTTTCTATCATCTACTCCTCAAATCCAGTAAACCCAGGTCTGCATCCATTTGAATGCTTTGTTTATCAGTATACCAGAGACATTGTCTCAAATTCATAATTCCAGAGGCAGGATTCTGCTATCTACCTAGTCTCTATCAAGCAACCAAATCTTTTGTAGTTCTCAGCAATAAACAGACCCATTCGCAATTTCACCCAGGGCATTCTCAGTACATGGATTTTTATAATTGTTTAAGCCAGGGCAGGAAGTGTCTGTAAAATCATTTATTTTGACTATCTTTGGTTTCACTGATGAAAGACCATTTCTAACATTCTGCAGTATAGAATTGCCACAGTTCTTACCACTTCTAGCACTCATTTAACCAATCCATAAAGTATCAGTTGTTGATAAAATTGTAGATGAGGGAGCTGCTTAAAATGCCTGTCTCTGGCATGCAGCTACTTGATTAGAATACCCTCTGACCTTCCTTGTCATTTCATTCCCCATTAGAAGGCTTAAGAGCCTGGGCAATGGAAACAAATCTGAGATATAACACTATCTGACATAAATTTTTACAAATAAATTTCAGATATTGTAGCATCTATACTACAAAATATGCAATTAAATGCTCAAGTTTTAGAATTAAATTAGGCTACATTTGAATCCTGGCTCTAACATTCACTTTCTGCATGACCTTGGAGAAGATTTCTAACCTCTAAGAACTTCAGTTTTCTCATATGTAAAATGGGATTAACAATAGCATCCTCGTGTGACGTTATAAAGAACAAATGAGATAATATACACAAAGAACACAGGTCTTAGAGTCTAGCACCATTAAATACTCATTACCTAGAAATATCACTACATTATTATTTTACAGTAGACACAGGGCTTTCTATTTTTGCTCTGATCCACAGATGTTTCATGCTTAATGTTGGCCTTCTTGATGGAAACCCAATATAGAGGTGGTATGGGAAGCACTTTATTAAAGAAGCTTCTCTATTCACTTCTGCTACATTTAGTAATTTAATCTCATTGACAAGAGCATCTTGATCATTTTTTACAATCGGTTAAACCAAAAACTTCCATCATAACAGTAGGATTTAGGTCCCTAAAACATACTATATGGCTGGATTATATTTAAAAATAGTAATTGATTTTTTTCCCTTGGCTTATTTCCTTCACCACTCTACCCTGTTCTTGAATCATGCCAATGTGTGCTGTTTGCTACTGGGGAGACATAGCAGCAGGAATCAAAGAAACTATTGGTCTGCTTCTGTCTTTGAATCCCAAACAGAGCCTATATTACAAAGAAAATAGTTGGGAGACCCCATGATGGAGAAGAACAAGGTTCTCCTGCTCTTTCCCCTGATGAATCAAAGACAGAATGGGTCAGATCCTCTTTGTGCCAGGCCTCCTACAGAGGTGGCTGGACCCCAAAGAAGAAATGACTGAATGGTGTGTTTAGATGTATGAGGCCAAAAGGACAGATGAGCCTCCCTGGGATTCCTGTGCTCCAAGGAGTTTTAGGGGTAGCAGAATGAGTCTTATGAAAGTAGAAATGACTATGTCACAAGTTTAGGCAGATGGGACCTTAGAAAGTGTCAATTCTAAGCCTGTATGCATAGAAAAATATGGTTGTCTTGCAAAAGAGAGGGGATATGGGGATATATGTATACATATAGCTGACTCACTTTGTTACACAGCAGAAACTAACACACATTGTAAAGCAATTATACTTCAATAAAGATGTTAAAAAAAAAAAGAAAAATAGGGTTGTCTAGAGATGTCCACATAAGTCATTGTCATAGCAGAGAGACAGTGAGCCTGAGGTTTCAATGACTAGACCAAGGCCAGCTGGACCTAGAGGCAAACAGGCACAGATTACTAGCTCCATCCCATAAATAAAACAAAGAGAGACTATGTGAGGAATTATTAATTATTGGAGGTAACAGTAATAAAAACAATAACAAAACTTGAAAAATCTTGTCAGAAGAAATCTGTCTTCAACTGGTATGCATGGATTTGCATAGGGGGCTTCAGCCTCAGCAGCTTGGAACTTGGGTTACAAACTATTTTAGAGAATAATGATTTAAATACTGCTTTTGCCTATTCCTCAGTCACTTGCTTATTTGCTGCAGAAATAGGCATTGTATCCCAGTGTGATGATAAGCACAGGGGTCATATCAGGGCAGAAACAAGGCAGGCTAGGATAGGAGCTGATATACACGTGTGTGTACTCACTTTTCCATTCTCATCTGGTCTTTGCTGGGAAAGGGCACTGTGAATGAAAACTATGGCCTGCCACATCAATAAACTAAGGATGCTGCAGCCATCAAGCCATCACATTACAGCTGCCCCCATGGTAAGCCCTGAGGGAACTCGGGATAGAAACAGGATGCCCACCATCTAGCAGTCAACTGCTGCAGCCCACCCTGATGGTGCACCTTGAGGAAACTCAGCATGAGAAAGCACAGGAGACTGGCCCCAGATATCTGAGGTTCATAGCAAAGGAATGATTTCAGTGAGTTCAGACTCTTGCATCTTCCTATACATAGAAAAGTACCAAATTCCTTAACTTGAGATATCTGGCTGTCTTTATTAACAGTAATCTTTTGATGTTCCAACTACCTGGTCTTTGTTGCAAAACCCCATATACATCCTGGCTCCCCTTCTTGCTTCTTCAGAGCAGTCTCTCAGAGCTATCTGAGATTCTGTGTCCCCCACTTAAGTCCTCATATTGTCTGCCGAATAAAACATAACTCTCAACTTTTAGGTTGTGCATTTTTCTTCAGTTGACAGGAACCTTATAACTGATGTTATAGTATGGTAACAAAGAAAAATGTACATTTATTACAGTTGCGATAAGTGCTAAAAAGGAAAAGGAAATGGATCTTTGAAAACAAACAAGAGTAATACCTAGGACTTCCCTGGTGGCACAGCCATTAAGAATCCACCTGCCAATGCAGGGGACATGGGTTCGAGCCCTGGTCCAGGAAGATCTCACATGCCACGGAGCAACTAAGTCCATGCACCACAACTACTGAGCCTGCGCTCTAGAGCCTACGAGCCACAACTACTGAGCCCATGAGCCACAACTACTGAAGTCTGCACGCCCAGAGCCCATGCTCTGCAACAAGAGAAGCTACTGCAATGAGAAGCCCACACACCACAATGAAGAGTAGCCCCCACTCACCGCAACAATGACCCAACGCAGCCAAAAATAAAATGTAGATAAATAAATAAATTTATTAAAAAAAAAAAAAAGAGGAATACCTAATGTATTCTGGGAGGGGGATATCAGTGAGGACTTGTATGAGGAAGAGATTCAGGTTTGCACCTGAAAGGTGAAGACACCTGAACCAGTGGTGAATCAGGACAAGTGATTCCAAACAAATAAAGAAGTCCGTGTCAAAACATCTGACATGGGAAGGAGCACAGAACTTTGAAAATAAACCCTATCATGTGGTCAGTGAAAAAAGGGGAGTAGGGCCAAGGAAAGTGGAATGTAAGGGTGAACACACATTCATCTTGACTTGTCTGGTCACCTTCCCCTCCTCCTTCTATTCAACACAAGAATGTAACCCTCTCAAAATTAGAGATTATTTCATAAATACATGCGTTGTAAATAGCCAAGGAGTTAGAATAGAGTGGGATCACAAAACATACACAGAAAAATGAACGAGTGATTATATTAAATAAATGGTAAATTGTGGGAAATGAGATTATGATAATTCTTGTACTTATGTTGTAGGAGGTACAAGGAATGGGAACAGGGAGCAGGTACCTTGACTGAGAAACTGCTGGATGGTGTTGGTGGAGGTATAGATTTCACTGGACAGCTGCTCCCAGTTGGGCATGTGCTGGTTGCTGAAGTTCCTGGAAGCTGACTCTGTTTCTGAGATACGGTCTTCCTTTTTAAGTCATTAATTTTGGTGGCTATGTCATTTTTTTTCTCGAGAAAAAAAGATTTTTTTCTTTAGTTCTTGATAATGATTTTCAAAATCACATAGAACACAACATCATTTCTTTTCTCTTTTTTAACGTAGAGTCTTAAGTTTTCAATTTTTTTCTGAAATAATAGCACATATACAGATACCTGTATTACCTATCCTTCTCCTATCTCAACTAGGATTACAAATTTCACTCTCCAAATATTAAAAGCTCAGATGAAATTTCATTGGTGTGGGATGGAATCCAGGTCCTACATCTGATGCAAACTGGCCAAAGCAGGAAGGTAAACTTCCCTGGTTATAAGGGAAGCAAATCTCAGTCCAAAATTGGCTGCATTTAAGGATGTTTATTAACTATGACTTTCTGATCAAGAAAATACACAAGTGGGTTTCTGATATCTGCTCTTCAGGCTCCTAGAAACCTACTGATATTCTGGGAAAGATTACTGGATGAAATATGGACTCTTGGAACTAATAAGAAAAATGACAACAAGGAAACAACACCCCAAATAGAGAGTCCCTTTATATGGGAGGTCTGTCTTCAAGGGGCATGTGTTGGGGGTGAGGGTGGGGGGGGGGATGCAGCCTGAGTCAGAGGGCAGCTTGGGTCTTAGGTGAGAAACTATGTTAGAGAATAGTGTTTTAAATCCTGCTCTTGCCTACCCTTCATGTTGTCCTGGGGCCATCTTTTAGTGCCCATTCATCTCAAATAAAGGCTCCATAGTCCTGGGTTTCATATAACCACAGGGCAAAACAAAAAGCAGGTTGGAATAAGAGTCAATGTCTACAGGTGTGAAATCACTTTCCCACCCCTGTCTTGTCTTCCTCTGGGACAGGTTACCTATAATCTGAGCTCCTTGTCTAGAAGAAAAGAAAAATGTAGCGTTATCACAGTTGTGATAAGTACTATAAAGGAATAGTAAAGCGTCCTGTGAAGGCAAACAATGAGAGTATCTGATCCTTTCTTGAAAGGGGTTGTTTCAGTGAGAACTTGCCTGGGGAAGGAATTCAGGTTGGTACCTGAAGGTTGAATGCATTTGAGCCAGAGAAGAGACAGGGATAATGAATTCCCAATCAAGGAAAGAGCCTATGTGCAAACACCTGACATGGGAAAGAGCATAAAATGCTGAGAACTAGTCTAGACCTGTGGTTAAGGGGAAAGGGGTGAAAGGAGACTGAAATGTAGGGGAGAAACATACCCTTATAGTCATGTCTAATTGTCTGGCCACTCCCATTCCCTATTTCAGGACCAAACATAAGACAGTCACATTCTTGAGGTCAGGAATTATTTCATAAATGCATACCTTGCCAAAAGCCACAGGACTTAGAATACATTGAGGTCTCAATATCTGCATTTGATAAATTAATGGGTGATTTTATTATATAAGGAAATTTTATATAATAAGGGATTACTGAGAAACTATTTCAAGGTCATGAGGATCCTTATAATATGATGTAGGGTGGTGAACGTATTAGGAACAGGGAAATGGTACCTTAGTTGAGGAACTGCTGGATGGCTTTGGTGGAAGCATTTGAGGAGTCTGGGGAAGGCTCTCAGTTGACTGTGTGCTGGTTACTAACAATCCTGGAAGCTGACTCTGCTCCTTCTTTAGATTCATCCTCTTAGATTCATTAGTTTTTGTGGTTTTCTTTTCCTGAAAGTAGGGTTTTTTCCCCTGGTTAATACTTTTCAATAATAAAAGAAACACATGTTTACTACTGAGAAAATCAAACTTTTATTACTAGATTCTAATTATACTAAAATTTATGTCCTTGGGAACTCCAGGGAACTACATATAGTCCATCATCTGAAGAGATGGCCAGAAGGTAAGCAGTGCACATGTATGTTGGCTTCATACCAATAGTAAGGAAAATTTTATACATATCATTCCTGTACTCACTTCTGTGTTGATGAGAGGAGCAGTGGACTTGGATTTAGAAAATCTAAGTTTGAATTTAGTCTCTTTGAGTAGGCTTTGGCAAGCTGTTTTCCTAATCTGATTGCTATTTTAATATACATCTAAAAGAGGGGTAATGATTTCATATTTCCACCATAGGGAATTATATTACACAATTTAAAGTGCACAGTAGTTCGGAAACATAATGGGTGATCAGTACCTATTAATTCACCGGCTCTAAAATTAATTTTCACTCTGGCCCTGGATCCCCTTTTCTCTGATTCGTTTATTTGCATGTTGAGAAATGAATAAAGAACTAAGTGTTCATAAGAAGGTAACAAGTAGAAAAGCCACAGTAAAATCTCCTTTTGTGGGACCTTAGCCATCCTACCTTCACAGGTGTATCCTTGATTGATTCAGGTCCCAAAGCTTTATTAGTGGTGGATGTAGATTGGTCAGGACTGGGTTTATTCAGCTTGCTTTTTTTCACTGCAGTTGCCTCTTTTGCTCTGCTTCTCCTAATAACTGATGTGGTAAAATAGAACATGATAAATCCAGAGGAGTTGGTCTAAGATACCTGAAGCACCTTCAATACTATTTCCTGTCACTTCCTGCTTGTGGATCTGGGTAAGCTTGTATCTGCCTCTACTGCATTAGCCTAGCTTGTCCATAGGTGGCCAGCAGTAGCAGCATAGGTATAGGTACTGGCTCAGACTTCCTCAGTGGTTTCCTTTCTTGTCCCCTGTACCACGAGCATATTCTTCCTGTCCTCTGGACTCCTATCTAGCTCAGTCGAACCCTTTTACAATCCACTTATTCTATATTTTCCTTTTAAGAATCTAAAGTTTTCATGATGCTAGTGGTGGGTCAATTTCTACAGAAGACTTATTTGAATTACTGAAACCAGAGAAAATGAATATAATCTAATTTGTGATGGGACAAAGTGGTGATACTGGACTTTGACTTTTTAAAATATGTTTTCCTAATCCAGTGGTTTTATAAGAGGCAAGTTCTTCACATCTCTCAGAGGCAGGTTTTTATTTAAGTACTGCCTCAGAGTTGTTTCTAGAAAGTATAAAAATGATGGAGTAAATATGATAATAGAGCATGCATATTTACTGATTTAAATATTTCAAGAACCTACATGTTATAATTTTGTTTCATCATTGTCTAACCTTTCTAATGTATGGAAGCCTCAGCCTTTCTCATCAGCTCCTTCTAATATTTTCTTTGCCCACACCCCCAAAATGCACCCTCTAAAACATATCAGATCTCTTTGTAGGAAAGGCATCCTCTAAGTTGTCAATTTGTTGGCATCTAAAGTACTACCATTGTCATGGCTACTGAGTCCTAAGTTGGAAAAGAGAGGTCTAAACTTTGACCAAATCAGGGTTCTATTTAAGGTTGAGGTCAGTACGGAGAGAGTGTGAAAGAGGTTCTTCCAAGTACCTTTTAACTTCTCATTTTTAAGAGTTTTAGCAAGGTCTTTAATTTCTTCTATATCTTTGACCAATTCTATTAATTTGTCAACACAGGCAGGCCCACGGAACTTTGCTTCCATCAAGTTAGCAATCTTAACTCTGTCATATTCTTCTTGCATTTTACTACTCAGTCTTAAATCCTTGGCCAGTAAACACTTAATCACGCTAAACTGATAATCACTGATGTGCTGAAATCCTTTCAGCAGAACAATTCTCTTGAATTCATTCCCCATCTCTCAAGTTAGGGACGTGCCTGCAAGAGAAAAAAAACATACAGTGTTGCACCTTTTTACAGACAATTTAAAAGACTGGTTATGTCTATGTGAGTTAATGGCATATGTCAAAGTATTATCCATGGGTGTGTGTGACAAAAAGAGACTTAATTACCAGACGTGTTACTGCGGAAAATGGGTTGAAAACTGCTGTATGAGAAACTTCTAAGAAATTCTCCCATTTTAATGATGATCTTGAGTTGGTTTAAGGGTGGGTATGGTGGAAGGAGGTCCAGAAATAAGCAATGGTTGCAGTGTGTCAAGTATGGACTACGCAGTGTCCAAGTCCCTGATTCCTCCTCTTATCCTTTATTGGAGCTGCAGCCTACTTCTTGAATGTCTGCCTTGTTGGTTCATGACTCTTTCCACCATGTCTGAAGTGGCCTATGAACAAAATGGGCTGCAACCTCTCACCTTATACAAATATCCTTCTGCCATAGCACTACAGTTCCACGCTGGGTACCAACCCTAGTCCATCCACTTGGCACTTCCCTAGTCAGTTCTCATTAGCATCATCTCTCCCTGGGGTGTGGACCATGTTCTCTGTGTCCTATGTGCCCATATCAGTGTCCATTTGTTGGACTTCTCCCTTCTCTCTAGGACAGGATCACAGCATTTATTGGCTGGAATTATTTCAATGGCTGCTTGATTTTTCTCCTTCCAGGCTTAATTTCTCTAATCAGTTCTTTTCATAGAGCCAGATATCTCTCTATAAAGCCACGGTTCTATCCCACTTGACATCCTTCAATAGTTCCCCATTTTCTCTTTGAAAAAGTTCTTGATCCATAGGCTGGCTTAAAATGCCTTGAATAATCTGCCTCTTTCTTTACCTCTGTAATTTTTATGTCTCTTGCTCTAGAAATACACACCACACCTTACTTTTTCATATTTCATGACTTTGTTAATTCCCTTCCCAAGGCCTAGAAAGCCATTCCCATCTCTCTTCCTCTGAATACCTCCTTAGAGCATTCAAGACTCAACTGAGGCTTTGTCTTCTGAAAGCTACCAGGGGCCTGATTTGGGAGTGAGTGTCACTCTTCTGGGCCTCTTTAGAGCCCTGTGCACCTCCTTGATGGCACTCAATGTATGGTATGTATTCCAGTTTTCTGTTTCAAGTCAAGAATTCTTTTAGTTAGGAAACATGTGTTTGTGTACCTTTTTTTATAATTGGAATGTTCAAATTCCCAGGGTTGTGAATTATTCCTTCTTGAGAGATCATGAACAACCTCAGTTAGATCAGGCCCATAGAGTGATGAGCCCACACTGGCCCAGGACCACCACAGTGCTGCAGCCTGCCTTATCAAAAACCAGCCAATCCACCAGCAGGCCTGAAACAGCCCCTGAATCTCCTGGGCCATTGCCCTGCCTGCCAGTAGGCCAAAACCAATTCTGGGACAACTTGGACCCCTTAGCCAGTGGCACTAGACTTTGGCCCCAATGACCAACAGGCTTATACCAGCTTCAGGACCGCCAGGGTCCTGTAACCAGAGGTCCTGAGACCTGGCTTCACCCACCAGTGAGCCGGCCCTAGTCCCAGTAAGCCCTGGTCCCTGGTCCCGTCCTTTAGCAGGCTGACTCCAGCCCTGGGGCCACTGGGCCCCAGACCCAACCACCAACAGGCCAACACCAGTTCCGACACACACTGGACCCCTCAGCCAGCTGCCCCATGACCAAACCCCACTCACCAGTGGCCAGCACCAGTTTTGGGACACGCCAGAACCTGTAGCCTGCTGGCCTGCCTACCAGTGGGCCAGCACTGTCCCTGGGACACCCAAGGTTGCACAGCCAGTCACCTTGTGACCCAGCCTCACCAACCATTGTCCTTGGCACAAGGCAGGGCCTGGCAACCAACTGGGGCCAGCCACACCTACCAGACTATCCACGATAGTCAGCCGACCACAAAAGAAGGACTTGCATAGCTCTCATAGGGGGAACCCCTAGAGCAGGGTCCCCCAAACCCTGGGCTACAGACTGGTACCAGTCCATGGCCTATTAGGAACAGGGCTGCACAGCAGGAGATAAGCAGCAGGCAAGCAAGCAAAGCTTCATCTGTATCTACAGCTGCTCCCCATTGCTCACATTACTGCCTGAGCTGCACCTCCTGTCAGATCAGTGGCGGCATTAGAGCCTCATAGGAGCGCAAACCCTACTGTGACTGCACATGCGAAGCATCTAGGTTGTGCACTCCTTATGAGAATCTAATGCCTGATGATCTGAGGTGGAGCTGAGGCGGTGATGCTAGCACCGGGGAGCGGCTGCAAATACAGATTATCATTAGCAGAGAGGTTTGACTGCACAGAGACCATAATAAATCAATTGCTTGCAGACTCATATCAAAACCCTATCAGTGAGTGGCAAGTGACAATTAAGCTGCATCTGGTGGCAGGCTTTATAGTGGCAAGTGAGTTGATGCACTTCAATTGTACAGCTGCATCTGGTGGCAGAGCTTAAGTCAGAATCCGACACTTATTTTAGTCTGCACATGGCTGGCCCATTATTTTATTTACTACTGTCCATGCCTCTTTCCCGCACCATGCACTTGTCTCAGTCACAGTTTTGGCAAGCTAACCTTAGCCAAAATGAGTAAAAAACAAAAGTCACTGGAGAGCTTCTTTGAAAATGGGGAAAGACCCAATGATGAGACAGCAGAAGACTCTTAAGACTGCCAACAAAAAGAAAGCTGCATTTAAAAGAAAATACCAAGAGTCCTACTTAAATTACGGGTTCATTGCAACAGGTGATTAACATTCTCCAAGCCCACTTTGCATAGTATGTGGTGACCAGCTATCCAACGAAGCCATGAAAGCTTCAAAACTGTTTCACCACATGGAGACCAAGCACCCTGCATGAAAAGACAAGCCTCTGGATTTTTTCAAAACAAAAACATGTGAACACGAAGAACAGAAGCAATTATCGAAGGCCACCACTTCATCACATGTGTCTGCACTGAGAGCATCATTCTTAGTGGCTAATTGCATTGCTAAAGCTAAGAAGCACTTTACTATTGGTGAACAGTTGATCCTGCCTGCTGCTAAGGACATTTGTTGTGAAATTTTAGGAGAGGCTGCAATTCAAAGGTGGCACGTGTTCCTCTTTCGGCTAGCACCATAACTAGACGAACTGATGAAATAGCAGAGGATATTGAGGCATAATTGTTAGAGAGGATTAATGAGTCACCGTGGTATGCAATCCAGGTTGATGAGTGTACCAATGTTGACAACAAAACAACAATGCTTGTTTTTGTGTAATATATTTTTCAGGAGGATGCGCATGAGGATATGTTATGTGCACTTTTGTTGCCAACCAACACCACAGCTGCAGAACTATTCAAGTCTTTGAATGATTACATATCAGGAAAACTGAACTGGTCATTTTGTGTCAGTATATGCACAGACAGAGCGGCTGCCATGACTGGACGGCTTTCTGGTTTCACTACTCAGGCCAAATAGGTCACTTCTGAATGTGAGTCTAAACACTGTGTCATCCATAGAGAAATGCTGATAAGCCGAAAAATGTCACCTGAACTTAACAACGTTTTGCAGGATGTGATTAAAATTATCAGTCACATTAAAGTACATGCCCTTAACTCACATTTGTTCATGTAGCTTTGTGAGGAGATGGACACAGAGCACACACGTCTTCTCTTATACACAGAAGTGAGATGGCTTTCTAAAGGTGGATCATTGGCCAGAGTTTTTGAGTTATGAGAGCTGCCTTAGAGATTTCTTTTAGAAAAACAGGCACCATTGGCAGCACATTTCAGTGACACAAAATGGGTCTCAAAACTTGCTTACTGGGCTTCCCTGGTGGCGCAGTGGTTGAGAATCTGCCTGCCAATGCAGGGGACACGGGTTCGAGCCGTGGTCTGGGAAGATCCCACATGCCGCGGAGCAACTGGGCCCGTGAGCCACAACTACTGAGCCTGCGCATCTGGAGCCTGTGCTCCGCAACAAGAGAGGCCGCGACAGTGAGAGGACAGTGAGAGGCCGCGACAGAAGAGTGGCCCACGCTCGCCGCAACTAGAGAAAGCTCTCACACAGAAACGAAGACCCAACACAGCTAAAAATTAATTAATTAATTAATTAAAAAAAAAAAAACTTGCTTACTTGTGTGACGTATTCAACCTGCTCAACAAACTCGATCTGTCACTTAAGGGGAGAACTACAACTGTGTTCAAGTCAGTAGATAAAGTGACTTCATTCAAAGCCAAACTGGAATTAGGGGGGTGACGAGTGAACATTGGGATTTTTGATATGTTTCAAACATTAGCAAAGATTTTGAGAGAGTGAGCCAGGGCCTTCTTTCTCCCACCTGGTGCATGATCACCTATCTCAGCTTTCAAGAGAGTTTGAGCATTACTTCCCAACCACAAAAGACCCCCGAACTGGGAAGGAATGGATCTATAACTCATTTGTGAATAAGCCAGGTGAATCTACTTTGTCCATGCTAGAAGAGGATCAACTGCTTGAGACTGCAAATGACAGTGGCCTTAAAAGTATGTTTGAGACAACTTCAAATCTCCATACATTCTGGATTAAAGTCAAGGTGGAATATCCTTAAATTGCCACAAAAGCACTGAAAAGCCTGCTTCCATTTCCAACATCCTATCTTTGTGAAGCAGGGTTTTCTGCAGTGTCAGCAACCAAAACGAGATTACAGAGTAGACTGGACATGAGCAACACACCTCAGCTGTCACTGTCTCCCATCATCCCCAGATGGGACCATCTAGTTGCAGGAAAACTGCTCAGGGCTTCCACTGATTCTGCATTATGGTGAGTTGTATAATTATTTCATTATATAGCACATTGTAATAATAATAGAAATAAAGAGCATAATAAATGTAATGTGCTTGAATCATCCCGAAACCATTCCCCCCACCCTGGTCTGTGGAAAAATTGTCTTCCACGAAACTGGTCTCTGGTGCCAAAAAGTTGGGGACTACAGCCCTAGAGCATATTGCTCTGGTGACCAGAAGGTAGTTAGTGCACTGCTGGGACAAATAGGACATCTACAAAAGACTACTTCTCCAAGGTCAGGAAACATAACCAATGTACCAAATACACAGAAATAAAACAAGAAATTAGGCAAAATGAAGCTAAAGAGGAATATGTTCCAAATGAAGGAACAAGATAAAACCTCAGAAGAACAACTAAGTGAAGTGGAGGTAGGCAACCTACCCAATAAATAGTTCACAGAGGTGACCATAAAGATGCTCAAAGAACTCGGGAGAAGATTGGATGAACAGAGTGAAAAGTTAGAAGTTTTTAACAAAAAATTAGAAAATATAAAGAAGAAACAAACAGAGAGGAAGAATAAAATAACTGAAATGAAAAATAAACCAGAAGGAATCAACAGTAGAGCTAATGATACAGTAGAACAGATCAGCGAGCTGGAAGACAGAATAATGAAAATCACTGAAGCTGAACAACAACAACAAAAAAAAAAACAAGAAAGAAATGAGGACAGTTTAAGAGAACTCTGGGACAACATCAAACATGTTATCATTCATCATATCATAGGAGGGTCCCAGAAGGAGAAGAGAGAGAAAAAGGGGCAGAGAACATATTTGAAGACATAATAGCTGAAAACTTCCTTAGCCTGGGTAAGGAAACAGACAGGAAGCACAGTGAGTCCCTAACAGTATCAACCCAAAGAGGACCACACCAAGACACACTGTAATTAAGATGGCAAAAATTAAAGATAAGGAGAAAATATTAAAATCAGCAAGGGAAAAGCAACAAGTTTCATACAAGGGAACTCCCATAAGGCTATCAGCTGACTTTTCAGCAGAAACTCTGCGACCAGAAGGGAGTGGCATGATATGTTTAAAGTGATGAAAAAGAATAATCTGCAACCAAGAATACTCTTGCCAGGAAGTCTTTCATTCAGATTTTATGGAGAGATTAAAAGTTTTACAGGCAAGCAAAAGCTAAAAGAGTTCAGCACCAGCAAACTGGCTTTAAAAGAAATGTTAAAGGGACTTTTCCAAGTAAAAAGAAAAGAAACATGAAACATAAAAGGAAAAAAATCTCATTGGTAAAGGCAAATATACAGTAAAGGTAATATATTAGCCATGTATAAAGCTAGTAGGAAGGTTAAAAGACAAAAGTTGTAAAATCATCTATATCTGCAATAAGTTGCTAAGGGATACACAAAACAAAAAGATGTGAATATGATGTCAAAATTATAAACATGGAAAGGGGGGAGGAAATGCAGTGTTGTTAAAATGTGTTTAAACTTAAGAGGTTAGCAACTTAAAATAATCATATATATATGAACAAGACAAGGATGCCCACTCTCACCACTTTTATTTAACATAGTATTAGAAGTCCTAGTCACAGCAGCCAAACTAGAAACAAAGAAAAATAAAAGGAATCCAAATTTTAAAGGAAAAATTAAAACCTTTACTGTTTGCAGATGAAGTGATACTATACATAGAAAATCCTAAAGACACCACAAAAAAAACCTACTAAAACTCATCAATGAATTCACTTAAGTTGCAGGATATGAAGTTAATATATAGAAATCTGTTGCATTTCTATACACTAACAATGAACTATCAAAAACAGAAATTAAGAAAGCAATACCATTTATAATCGCATCAAAAAGAACAAAATGCTTAGGAATAAATCTGACTAAGGAGGTAGAAGACCTGTATTTGGAAAACTATAAGACACTGATGAAAGAAATTGAAGACAACACAAAAAAATGGAAAGATATAATGTTCATGGATTGAACGAATTAATATTATTAAAATGACTAAACTACCCAAAGCACTCTACAGATACAATGCAATCCCTATCAAATTACCAATGGCATTTTTCACAGAACTAGAACAAAAAAATCTAAAATTTGTATGGAAACACAAAAGACCTCAAACAGCCAAAACAATTTTGAGAAAGAAGAACAAAGCTGGAGGTACCATGCTCCCTGATTTCAAACTATACTACAAAGCTACAGTAATCAAAACAGTATAGTAATGGAACAAAAACAGATATATAGATCAACAGAACAGAATAGATCCCAGAAATGAAGCCACACTTTATGGGCAATTAATCTGACAAAGGTGGGAAGAATATACAATGCATAAAAGACAGCCTCTTCAACAAATGGTGTTGGGAAAACTGGACAGCTACATGCAAAAGAATCAAACTGGTCTACTCTCTCACACCATACAAAAATAAATTCAAAACAAATTAAAGACTTAAATGTAAGACCTGAAACCATAAAACTTCTAGAAGAAAACATAGGCAGTACACACCTTGACATCAGTCTTCATTATATTTTTTTGGATATATCTTCTCAGGTAAGGGAAACAAAAGCAAAAATAAATAGATGGGACTACATCAAACTAAAAATCTTTTGCACAGCAAAGGGAACTATCAACAAAACCAAAAGGCCACCTACTGAATGGGAGACTATATTTGTAAACAATATATCTGACAATGGGTTGATATCCAAAATATACAAAGAATTCATACAAGTCAACATCAAACAAACAAACAACCCAATTTAAAAATCAGCAGAGGATCTGAAGGGACATTTTTCCAAGGAAGACATGCAGATGGCCAACAGGCTCATGAAAAGATGTTTAACATCACTAACCTGTCAGAATGGTTATTATATCAAAAAGATGACAAATAACAAGTGTTCGTGAGGATATGGAGAAAAGAGAACTCTCATGCTCTGTTGGTGGGAATGTAAACTGGTGCAGCCACTATGGAAAACAACATGGAGATTTGCAAAAGATTAGGAATAAAACTACCATATGATCCAGATACTCAAGATACACTCTTGAGTGTCTATCCAAAGAAAACAAAAACACTATTAGAAAAGATATATGCACTGCAATGTTCACGTCAGCACTATTTGCAATAACCAAGATATGAAAACAACTTAAATGCTCCTCAGTAGATGAATGGATAAAGAAGACGTGGTAAATATATATGACGGGTTATTACTCAGGCATAAAAAATAATAAAATCTTGCTATTTGCAACAACATGGATGGACCTAGAGGGTATTATGCTAAGTGAAATAAGTCAGACAGAGAAAGACAAACATTGTATGATTTCATTTATATGTGGAATCTAAAAACACAAAACAAATGAACAAACATATCAAAACATAAACAGAATTACAGGTACAGAGAACAAATGGGTGTTCTCCAGAGGGAGGGGGTGGGGGGCAAAGAAATGTTAGGGAGATTAATAGGTACAAACTTCCAGTTGCAAAATAAATGAGTCATGTGTATGAAATGTACAGTGAGGAATATTGTCAATAAGTATGTAATATCTTTGTATAGTGACAATCATAACTAGACTTATTGTGGTGATTGATTTGAAATGTATAGAAATAGCGAATCATGAGACCTTCAAGAGAGCGGAATAGTAAGATGTGGAGATCACCTTCCTCCCCACAAATACATCAGAAATACATCTACATGTGGAACAACTCCTACAGAACACCTACTGAATGCTGGCAGAAGACCTCAAACCTCCCAAAAGGCAAGAAACTCCCCACGTACCTGGGTAGGGCAAAAGAAAAAAGAAAAAAACAGAGGCAAAAGAATAGGGACAGGACCTGCACCAGTGGGAGGGAGCTGTGAAGAAGGAAAAGTTTCCACACACTAGGAAGCCCCTTCACTGGCTGAGACAGGGCGTGGTGGGGGGAAGCTTCGGAGCCATGGAGGAGAGCGCAGCAACAGGGGTGCAGAGGGCAAAGCAGAGAGATTCCTGAACAGAGAATCGGTGCCGACCAGCACTCACCAGACTGAGAGGCTTCTCTGCTCATCCGCCGGGACGGGTGGGGACTGGGAGCTGAGGCTCGGGCTTCAGAGGTCAGATCCCAGGGAGAGGACTGGGTTTGGCTGCATGAACACAGCCTGAAGGGAGCTAGTGAGCCACAGCTAGCTGGGAAGGAGTCTGGAAAAAAGTCTGGAGCTGCCTAAGAGGGAAGAGACCATTGTTTTGGGGTGCACGAGGAGAGGGGATTCAGAGCACCACCTAAATGAGCTCCAGAGATGGGGTGCAAGCTGCAGCTACAGCACAGACGCCAAGAGATGGGCATTATATGCTAAAGCTGCTGCTGCAGCCACCAAGAAGGCTGTGTGCAAGCAGAGGTCACTATCCACACCTCCCCTCCCAGGAGCCTATGCAGCCCGCCACTGCCAGGGTCCTGTGATCTAGGCACAACTTCCCCGGGAGAACAAACGGTGCGCCTCAGACTGTTACAACATCATTCTGGCCTCTGCTGCTGAAGGCTCACCCTGCATTCCATACCCCTTCCTCTCCCCAGCCTCAGTGAGCCAGATCCCCATAATCAGCTGCTACTTTAACCCCATCCTGTCTGGGTGAGAACAGACGTCCTCGGGAGATCTACACTCAGAGGCGGGGCCAAATCCAAAGCTGAACCCCAGGAGCTGTGAAAACAAAGAAGGGAAAAGGAAATTTCTCCCAGAAACCTCAGGAGCAGCGGATTAAATCTCCACAAACAACCTGATGTACCCTGCATCTCTGGAATACCTGAAAAGAAAACGAATGATCCCAAAATTGAGGTGGTGGACTTTGGCAGCAGCAATATATATATTTTTTTCCTTTTTCTCTTTTTGTGAGTGTGTATGTGTATGCTTCTGTGTGTGATTTTGTTTGTATAGCTTTGCTTTTACCATGTGTCCTAGGTTTCTGTCCATCCATTTTTTGTTTTGTTTTGTTTTGTTTTTTAGTATAGTTTCTAGCACTTGTTATCATTGGTGGATTTGTTTTTTGATTTGGTTGCTCTCCTCTTTTTTTCTTTCTTATTTTTCTTCTTTGTTTCCTTTTTTCTTACTTTTTAATTTTTTATTTTTAATAATTATTTTTTATTTTAATAACTTGATTTATTTTCTTTCTTTTTTTCTCCCTTTTCTCCTGACCTGTGTGGCTGACAAGGTCTCGGTGCTCCAGCCAGGTGTCAGGCCTGTGCCTCTGAGTTGGGAGAGCTGAGTTCAAGACATTGGTCCACCAGAAACTTCCCAGCTCCATGTAATATCAAATGGCGAAAGTTCTCCCAGACATCTGCATCTCAACGCTAAGGCCCAGCTCCACTCAATGACCAGTAGGCTACAGTGCTGGACACCCTATGCCAAACAACTAGCAAGACAGGAACACAAACCCACCCATTAGCAGTGAGGCTGCCAAAAATCATAATAGGGTCACAGACACCCCCAAACACACCACTGGACACGGACCTGCCCACCAGAAAGACAAGATCCAGCCTCATCCACCAGAACACAGGCACTACTCCCCTCCACCAGGAAGCCTACACAACCCACTGAACCAACCTTAGCCACTGGGGGCAGACACCAAAAACAACAGGAACTACGAACCTGCAGCCTGTGAAAAGGAGACCCCAAACACAGTAAGGTTAAGCAAAATGAGAAGACAGAGAAACACACAGCAGACAAAGGAGTAAGGTAAAACCCCACAGGCCAAAAAAATGAAGAGGAAATAGGCAGTCTACCTAAGAAAGAATTCAGAGTAATGATAGTAAAGATGATCCAAAATCTTGGAAATAGAATAGAGAAAATACAAGAAACGTTCAACAAGGACCCAGAAGAACTAAAGAGCAAACAAACAATGATGAACAACACAATAAATGAAATTGAAAATTCTCTAGAAGGAATCAATGGCACCATAACTGAGGCAGAAGAATGGATAAGTGACCTGGAAGATAAAATAGTGGAAATAACAACAACAGAGCAGAATAAAGAAAAAAGAATGAAAAGAATTGAGGACAGTCTCAGAGACCTCTGAGACAACATTAAACACATCAACATTCGAATTATAGGGGTCCCAGAAGAAGAAGAGAAAAAGAAAGGGACTGAGAAAACATTTGAAGAGATTATAGTTGAAAACTTCCCTAATATGGAAAAGGAAATAGTCATTCAAGTCCAGAAAGTGCAGAGACTCCCATACAGGATAAATCGGAGGAGAAACACGTCAAGACACATATTAATCAAACTATCAAAAATTAAATACAAAGAAAAATATTAAAAGCATCAAGGGAAAAACAACAAATAACATACAAGGGAATCCCCATAAGGTGAACAGCTGATCCTTCAGCAGAAACTCTGCAAGCCAGGAGGGAGTGGCAGGACATAATTAAAGTGATGAAAGGGAAAAACCTAGAACCAAGATTACTTTACCCAGCAAGGATCTCATTCAGATTCAATGGAGAAATTAAAACTTTTACAGACAAGCAAAATCTAAGAGAATTCAGCACAAAAAAGACAGCTTTACAACAAATGCTAAAGGAACTTCTCTTGGCAGTAAACACAAGAGAAGGAAAAGACCTACAATAACAAACCCAAAACAATTTTTAAAAGTGGTAATAGGAACATACATATCGACAACTACCTTAAATGTAAATGGATTAAATGCTCCAACCAAAAGATATAGACTGGCTGAATGGATATAACAGCAAGAACGTATATCTGTTGTCTACAAGAGACCAACTTCAGACCTAGGGACACATAAAGACTGAAAGTGAGGGGATGGAAAAAGATATTGCATGCAAATGAAAATCAAAAGAAAGCTGGAATAGCAATTCTCATATCAGACAAAATAGACTTTAACATAAAGACTATTACAAGAGACAAAGAAGGACACTACATAATGATCAAGGGATCAATCCAAGAAGAAGATATAACAATTGTAAATATTTATGCACCCAACATAGGAGCACCTCAATACATAAGACAAATGCTAACAGTCATAAAAGGGGAAATCGACAGCAACACAATCATAGTAGGGGACTTTAACACCACTTGCACCAATGGACAGATCATGCAAAATGAAAATAAATAAGAAATCACAAGCTTTAAATGATACATTAAAAAAGATGGACTTAATTGATATTTATAGGACATTCCATCCAAAAACAACAGAATACACTTTCTTCTCAAGTGCTTATGGAACATTCTCCAAGATAGATGATATCTTGGGTCCCAAATCAAGCCTTGATAAATTTAAGAAAATTGAAGTCATATCAAGTACCGTTTCCGACCACAATGCTATGAGACTAGATATCAATTACAGGAAAAAAATCTGTAAAAAATACAAACACATGGAGGCTAAACAATACATACTTAATAACCAAGAGATCACTGAAGAAATCAAAGAGGAAATCGAAAATACCTAGAAACAAATGACAATGAAAACACAATGACGCAAAACCTATGGGATGCAGCAAAAGCAGTTCTAAGAGGGAAGTTTATAGCAATACAATCTTACATCAAGAAACAAGAAACGTCTCAAATAAACAATCTAACCTTAAACCTAAAGCAATTAGAGAAAGAAGAACAAAAAAACCCCAAAGTTAGCAGAAGGAAAGAAATCATAAAGATCAGAGAAGAAATAAATGAAATAGAAATGAAGGAACAATAGCAAAACTCAATAAAATTAAAAGCTTGTTCTTTGAGAAGATAAACAAAATTGATAAACAATTAGCCAGATCCATAAAGAAAAAGAGGGAGAAGACTCAAATCAATAGAATTACAAATGAAAAAAGAGAGGTAACAACTGACACTGCAGAAATACAAAGGATCATGACAGATTACTACAAGCAACTATATGCCAATAAAATGGACAACCTGGGACATGGACAAATTCTTAGAAAACCACAACCTTCTGAGACTGAACCAGGAAGAAATAGAAAATATAAACAGACCAATCACAAGCAATGAAATTGAGACTGTGATTAAAAATCTTCCAACAAACAAATGCCCAGGACCAGATGGCTTCACAGGCAAATTCTATCAAACATTTACAGAAAAGCTAACACTTACCCATCACAAACTCTTCCAAAATATAGCAGAGGGAGAAACACTCCCAAACTCATTCTACGAGACCACCATCACCCAGATACCAAAACCAGACAAAGATGTCACAAAGAAAGAAAACTACAGGCGAATAACACTGATGAACATAGATGCAAAAATCCTCGACAAAATACTAGCAAATAAAATCCAACAGCACATTAAAGGGATCCTACACCATGATCAAGTGGAGTTTATTCCAGGAATGCAAGGATTCTTCAATATATGCAAATCAATCAATGTGATACACCATATTAACACCATATTAACAGACTGAAGAATAAAAACCATATGATCATCTCAATAGATGCAGAAAAAGCTTTCGAGAAAATTCAACACCCATTTATGATAAAAACCCTCCAGAAAGTAGGCACAGAGGGAACTCACCTCAACATAATAAAGGCCATATATGACAAACTCACAGCCAACATCATTCTCAATGGTGAAAAACTGAAAACATTTCCACTAAGATCAGGAACAAGACAAGGTTTCCCACTCTCATCAGTATTATTCAACATAGTTTTCGAAGTTTTAGCCACAGCAATCAGAGAAGAAAAAGAAATAAAAGGAATCCAAATCGGAAAAGAAGAAGTAAAGCTGTTACTGATTGCAGATGACATGATACTATACATAGAGAATCCTAAAGATGCTACCAGAAAACTACTAGAGCTAATCAATGAATTTGGTAAAGTAGCAGGATACAAAATTAATGCACAGAAATCTCTTGCATTCCTATACACTAAGGATGAAAAATCTGAAAGAGAAATTAAGGAAACACTTCCATTTACCACTGCAACAAAAAGAATAAAATACCTAGGAATAAACCTACCTAAGGAGACAAAAGACCTGTATGCAGAAAACTATAAGACACTAATGAAAGAAATTAAAGATGATACAAACAGATGGAGAGATATACCATGCTCTTGGAATGGAAGAATCAACACTGTGTAAATGACTCTACTACCCAAAGCAATCTACAGATTCAATGCAATCCGTATCAAACTACCAATGGCATTTTTCACAGAACTAGAACAAAAATTTTCACAATTTCTATGGAAACACAAAAGACCCCTAATAGCCAAAGCAATCTTGAGAAAGAAAAACAGAGCTGGAGGAATCAGGCTCCAGGACTTCAGACTATACTACAAAGCTTCAGTAATCAAGATAGCATGGTAGTGGCACAAAAACAGAAATATAGGTAAATGAAACTGGATAGAAAGCCCAGAGATAAACCCACACACATATGGTCAACTTATTTTTGATAAAGGTGAGAGAATATACAATGGAGAAAAGACAGCTTCCTCAATAAGTAGTGGTGGGAAAACTGGACAGCTACATGTAAAAGAATGAAATTAGAACACTACCTAACACCATACACAAAAATAAACTCAAAATGGATTAAAGACCTAAATGTAAGGCCAGACAGTATCAAATTCTTAGAGGAAAACAGGCAGAACACTCTATGACACAGATCACAGCAAGATCCTTTTTGACCCACCTCCTAGAGAAATGGATATAAAAACAAAAATAAACAAATGGGACCTAATGAAACTTAAAAGCTTTTTCACAGCAAAGGAAACCATAAACAAGACCAAAAGACAACCCTCAGAATGGGAGAAAATATTTGCAAATGAAGCAATTGACAAAGGTTTAATCTCCAAGATTTACAAGCAGCTCATGCAGCTCAATATCAAAAAAACAAACAACCCAATCCAAAAATGGGCAGAAGACCTAAATAGACATTTCTCCAAAGAAGATATACAGATTGCCAACAAACACATGAAAGAATGCTCAACATCATTAATCGTTAGAGAAATGCAAATCAAAACTACAATGAGGTATCACCTCACACCAGTCAGAATGGCCATCATCAAAAATCTACAAATAATAAATGCTGGAGAGGGTGTGGAGAAGAGGGAACCTCTTGCACTGTTGGTGGGAATGTAGGTTGATACAACCACTATGGAGCCCAGTGTGGAAGTTCCTTAAAAAACTAAAAATAGAACTACCATATGACTCAGCAATCCCAGTACTGGGCATATACCCTGAAAAAAACACAATTCAAAAAGAGTCATGTGGTGGCCCCCAAGCTGTAAGCTTATTCAGCTTTCTGCTTTCCGGAGAACTGCTTGTCTCTTTCTTGGTATGCACTCCTGACGCTGCGGTATTGAGCGTAAAAAAGGAAAATGGCTTGCGGCCAGTTTCATTCCAGGTGCCTGCTCTGGATCTAAGAGCCCCTGGTTGTTCCCCAGAAGAAGGACATGCTGCCCTGAAGGGGAAGTCTGTATCTCCAAAGAATGGCCCATAAGGCATGCTGACGCATAGATAGTGGCGCATAGATAGTGGCGCATAGATAGTGGCGCATAGATAGTGGCGACAGAATTATGTGGAAATACAAGGTTTACTGATTTGTTGTCTAGTATTCGTTCCGTACTAAACCTATATATACATTCATGCTCTTTGAATAAACTTGCCTTGCAACCATCAGTTGTCTTGGCCCTTCTGACCCCATACTGGTGCTTTTCAGTTCCTTACCCCTCACCACCAGGAACTTCTAGCTTTCTGCAGCCGGTCTGCGGCAGAGTCATGTACCACAATGTTCATTGAAGTTCTATTTACAATAGCCAGGACATGGAAGCAACCTAAGTGTCCATCATCAGATGAATGGATAAAGAAGATGTGGCACATATATACAATGGAATATTACTCAGTCATAAAAAGAAACGAAGTTGAGTTATTTGTTGTGATGTGGATGGAGCTAGAGACTGTCATACAGAGTGAAGTAAGTCAGAAAGAGAAAAATAAATACTGTATGCTAACACATATATACGGAATCTAAAAAAAAAAAAAAAAAAGGTTCTGATGAACCTAGGGGCAGGACAGGAATAAAGACGCAGACATAGAGAATGGACTTGAGGACACAGGGAGGGGTAAGGGTAAGCTGGGACGAACTGAGAGAGTGGCAAGGACATATATACACTACCAAATGTAAAATAGATAGCTAGTGGGAAGCAGCCACATAGCACAGGGAGATCAGCTCGGTGCTTTGTGACCGCTTAGAGGGGTGGGATAGGGAGGGTGGGAGGGAGATGCAAGAGGGAGGAGATATGGGGATATATGTATATGTATAACTGATTCACTCTGTTATAAAGCAGAAATTAACACACCGTTGTAAAGCAATTATACTCCAATAAAGATGTTTAAAAAAAGAAGAAAGAAAGAACGGAACACTATGTTGCATAACAGGAACTACCACAATGTTGTAGGTCAGTTATACTGCAAAAACAAACAAACAAACTCATAGAAAAGAAATTAGATTTGTAGTAACCCAAGTGGAGAAAGGGAATTGGATGAAGTCAGGAAAAAGGTGAAAACTTTCAGTTGTAAGATAAATAGGTACTAGGGATGTAATGCACAACATGGTAAATATAATTACCACTACTGTATGTTATATATGAAAGTTATTATGAGAGTATATCCTAAGAGTTCTCTTCATAAGAAAAAGAAAATTTTTTTGTACTTCTGTAATTTTGTATCTATATAAGATGATGGATGTTCACTAAACTTATTATGCTTATCGCTTCATGATGGATATAAATCAAATCACTATGCTGCACACCTTAAATTCATACAGTGCCATATGTAAATTATGTCTCAATAAAACTGGAAGAAAAAAATATAAAATGCAGACCTTAGCTCCCTCTCCCCAGATAATAAATTAGATTCATTAAATAGCCTTTCTGAAGTTTCCAGATTGTGAATTTCACAACATATCTAGTCCCAGGGGTAAGAGAAGAGGTACTCCCCATCTATCTTGAGGGAAAAATAATTTTTAGAGTAGAATTTTTAATCTAGTCCAAATGATACTTAAATATGAGGGCCTCAAACACTATTGTATTCAAGGCATTGGTAGTTTTGGCAGACAAAGACCCATATGGAAACATCTATTGGAAGTAATAGTCAGTAAAAATTAATATATAAAGTCAAGAAAAACTGTAAGCTGAAAGGTAAGTAAGAGTGAAAACTTAACGTGATTAGGTGTGTCTATGCCTTAAAAAACAAATAAAGCCCTGACTGAAGAGAAGAGAAGCAGGAAGTATATCAACATGGTGGAGGGAGAGAGGGAGGACAAAGAATATGACAGTTCATTAATGTATTTGTCTTAAATGGTAAGTCAGATAGGGGTATAAGTAAAAAACAAAAACAAATCAAAAAAGGAGAATATAGACATATCATAAATTGAAATGAAGAAAGCAGATACAAGACAATATATGCTAATTATCAACATAAAGGGTCTAACCGGTTAAGCTTAAGTGACAAATTGGTCGACTTGGATTTAAGAAATCTGCCAATGTATTGTTAATAAAAGACCACTTAAAAGTGGAAAAATAAAAGAAAAATATTTATCATGCAAAGAGTAAGTAAAAGAAAACCAGTTTATCTATATTACTGTGGTTTTAAATAGGTCTGAAGATAAGTATCATCAGAGCACAACACAATGATAAAACGTCCAACTCCTATGGAAATACAACAGTTTTAATTGTGTATTTGCTTACTGAAAGTAAATATAATAAGTGTAACTAACAGCATTTATCTAACATACATAAGATTCTGAAATGAATATTAAAAATCTTATATTCTGGTCAAGCACATATAAAATATTACTGTATCAGGCCATACAGAAAGTCTTTAAACAATTCTAAAAGTAGACAATAGAAATCAATTTGTAATTGCCTCTCTCTGCCTCTCTCCTATGCCTTGCCACCAGAAAAAAAAAGTATTAATTTTCAGGAAGGCAGAAAGTAATCCTAAAAGAAACTGAAATAACAACACTGGCAGCTGGTGTAAAATGGAGTCTAAAAGAAAAAGTAAACTGTCTTAAGAGAGGTAAAGAAGCCATGTTTTGTATAACTGTACTTGTGGAATTGAAACGTCTCTGCTCTCCTCTGTGTGTGTGTTTCTAAAATTAGGACAATGCCATACAATACACTTTTATATCCAGATGTATTTTTTTACTCAATATTATTTTATGATACTTTTATCATGCCCCTATCTTGACTTTCACCCAGGCCCCCACCACAGCCACCAAGTTTCCTGTGCATTTTCCAGGGAAGGAAACCAAACCTTTTCTCTAAATATAGCTCATGCCGATAGTTGCCTGGGAATACATTTTAATATCTTCTATAGTCAAAATGCATCTCCCTTTGTTCAGGCTTCAGTTGTAGTGGAATAAAATGTCTATTATTTGCCTAGGCAGTAAAGGATTAGAATCAAGCTACTGCTGTTTTCACTTTTCTGAATATAGTTGATATAAAACCTTTCCCCCCAAATTTTTCATGACTAAAGCTCCCCTTCTCATCTTGAGGCTACCAATCAGGTACCCACAGCTCTCTAGAGAAATCCCTACCAGCCTTACCTCAGTGAAAATGTCCTCCACAGTAGTCCAGACCTTGAGGTTTTCTTTAGAAATGCAAGAATCACTGCTTATTTTACTTAAGTAGGACGATAAATCAGTAAAGCTCACAGAGACTGAACTGCAGAATTTTATAATCTTCTGAAGGGCAGAGGAAAAAGAAGTATTTTGAAAGACAACAAGGAAAAAGGGCACTGGCTAGACAAAAACTTGATTTAGTGCTGACTACCTCACACTGTGCTTTCCCGGAGAGAGGGAAGTTAGGAAACAGTATTGAGACTCCTCCCACCAATGTTCTTAGCTTTCAGTTTCATTAGTTAGAGAAAATAAACGGTTTATTTCCTGTAAATATCTTAATCAAAATTAATAATTATGGCAAAGTTACACTCAAAAATTTTTTTATTATAAATGTCAGTAGATGAAAAGAGTTCCAACATTAGAACTTTGTTATCCAGCAGACTTACATGAGGGTCATTAGAAAACTATATTCCCTTGAATGACTCTCAAATATACAAGAAGTAAGGTAAGCCATATGGCCACTTATCCCTTACTTCCTGTTCTCAGAGTTGCAGTGGCAAGAGGAGATCTTGGGAGAACCATCTATCTCTATTGTTTTTTGACTGAAACTCCTGGAAGGGGGTGAGTTTTCTATAAAATAGCTATTGGTTTAAATAGTACCTAAAACATTCACCCAGTTAATGACTGACACACCTGGAGCTTGACAGAAGTAGAAGGTCATTACAAATATGTGAATCCTTCCTCAGATATATAGAAAGAAATGTGACATTAGTGTCCCTCTTGACTATGACTAGCTACTTAACCTCACTGATTAACTTCATGTTTACTCATCATGCTTTCTGCATTAGTCATGGGTAAACACAAGTGGCTAGTGGGCTTATATCATGACAGCTTCGAAACCTTGCAAATTCTGGAAGAACACTGAACCTCTGGAATAAGAGGGGCCTGATAAACCTTTTGTCCGAGGTCTTCTAAAGAGAAGAAAGCCAATTACTTTCATACAAACTAAAGTCATGGAAGGGATAGTTGAAGTCTGGATATGAAACCATTTGAACAACTTCACCGAAGTAGGAGTAAGTCAGGAAAAAGCAAAGAGGATCTGGAGTGAAGTCCAGAAACACCTGTGGGTGTTCACTGTTTCCTGTCACAGGTTTTAGGTTGCTGTTATGTGGATGCATGGAGCTGGTGTTAAGGTAATGCGTAAAGAGGAACTTTAGGGAGGTCAGGAGAGCCCATTCCAGAGATCAGAGGGCAGTGGACACATGGGAGGAATGGCCATAATTCAGAACATTTTCCTGCCCCTTTTCTTATAATCAATTCATGTGGAGTAAGGTTCTCGGTTGAGACTCCAGTATACAACACACAGATTACTGTTATCAATAAACACAGTTCAGAGCAATGTTCCATAATTCATATTGTGCAGTTGGTATTTTAATAGATGAAGCAAAGGAATGTTAAAAAACCTTAACTTTGCCAACCTAGTTAAGGTTTACAGAATTTCACTCTCAGGAGGATGAAATGTATGGCATGGAAACAGAAGCAGACACTCAGTTGTGCAAACCAAGACAGTTCAGCCAGAGAGGAGAGATAGCAAGGGAGAAGGAAATGTCAGCACAGTTAGTATGTGTGTTACTGGTTCTATGGCAGCAAGACAAATTCTAGACTCCTCTGAGGAGTGAGCTAGTTACTTCATGCCACGGCCACGACTGGCTTGGAAATTCAGTGGGATTCAGCATTAGAGGAAATTACAATAACCAAGGGACTCGAGTGTGCAGATTAACATCAATCTCTGGCTTTGGCAATTCAGTTGAATAATATTCTTTTCAACCTTTAGGTTTAGCTTTTATTACCCAAACACACACACACACACATACATACATATACATACACATACATGTATGCACTCTCATACATGCATGTACACACACACTCACAGACAGCCAATCATTCTCTTGTTTTTGCATGCTTGGAAGAAAGTTCGTCTATCTACTTTTTTTAATTCAACAAATATTTAACAATAAGTAAGATTTAAGGATCTAATGTACAGCATGGTGACTATAGCTAATAATACTGTATTGTATACTTGAAATTTGCTAAGAGAGTAAATCTTAAGCATTTTTACAAAAAAAGGTAACTTTTTAAGTTTGTGTATGTGTGCTCTTTTTACTCTTAAATATGAGTAAACAGACATGAATCACGTTCAGAAAAACCCCTAATGTGAAAAAGAACAAAACATGTAGAGAAAGGAACTTAAAAGAAACAAAGGATGAGGAAGAAGAAAACTACATATTTATATATATATATATAGAGAGAGAGAGAGAGAGAGAGAGAGAGAGAGAGTCATCAGAGATAGAAGGCATTGTATCAATGAAACAAAAAGATCATGCTAACAAATGTGAAAAAACAAAGAAATTAACAGGAGAGTTTTTAGAGATGTCTTTTAAATGTGATAGCAGAAAAAATTTAAATTTAATAGAGTGGTAGAGGATAAATTTGAGGAGTTCCTTTTCAGTGTATACCTAGAAGACAATGAGATGGAGAAAAGGGAGAGAAAAGAAGAAATGTAGAGGTTTATGCTTGGGTGAATATTAACCAGCTCAACGTGGTTATATATAATAGATGCCCAAGCAAGAATGAACCAAGAAAATAAAGAAAAGGAAGTTATCAAAGAACTAATATCTAGCTTGCTGAATGGGGGGGACAACATATATAAAAGCACATTATTTTAAAATCACAAAACACCAAGGAGAGAGCAAGTCTTAAAGCTTCCAGAAAAAACAAACAAACAAAAAAAAACAGATCACATCCAAGGATTAGGAATAAGAATGGCATGGCCTTTTTTTTTTTTTTTTAACATCTTTTTTGGAGTATAATTGCTTTACAATGGTGTGTTAGTTTCTGCTTTATAACAAAGTGAATCAGCTATACATATGCATATATCATCTCCTCCCTTCTGCGTCTCCCTCCCACCCTCCCTATCCCACCCCTCTAGGTGGTCACAAAGCACTGAGCTGATCTCCCTGTGCTATGCGGCTGCTTCCCACTAGCTATCTATTTTACATTTGGTAGTGTATATAAGTCCATGCCACTCTCTCACTTTGTCCCAGCTTACACTTCCCCCTCCCCATGTCCTCAAGTCCATTCTCTAGCTGTGTCTTTATTCCCATCCTGCCCCTAGGCTCTTCATGACCTTTTTTTTTTTTTTCTTAGATTCCATATATATGTGTTAGCATACAGTATTTGTTTTTCTCTTTCTGACTTACTTCACTCTGTATGACAGACTCCAGGTCCATCCACCTCACTACAAATAACTCAATTTCGTTTCCTTTTATGGCTGAGTAATATTGCATTGTATATAATGGCATGGCCTTCTTGACAGCAGCACCGGAAGCTAGAAGACACGGGGGGGGGGGTGGGAGGGGGGCGCAATCGCTTTACCACTTGAAGGCAAACAATTTTTAGCCTGGTATTCTATACCCAGCTGATAATTAATTACACATAAGTGTAAGGAAGGAACAAAATTGTTCAGGGAATCCCCAGGGTGACGATGAACAGAAGTCCCTGAACCTTGACCCGTACAGAGCCGGACAGCAGAGCAGCTTGTCCGGATGGAAGGGGAGGACACGGAACTCAAGGAGGACTCCTGACCAAAGAAAGAGTGGCGGGGGGGCGGGAAGGAGGGGTCTGCCTGTGCTGCAGGTGGTGAGTGGCTCTTATAAAGTAAGTGAGTTTGCTTTGAGGGGAATTTTACAATTTTGGCAGTTTAGAAAGACCTAGGGATCAGGGCATAAAAAGTTGAACAAACTATTAAAGAAATGTCATTGACTTCAGACAAAAATTAAAGACGCATAAGGAAGGAACACAATACAGTATATAGCTTACCTGTGAGTTTTATTTATATAGCCATAGTAATATAAAATACCAAACATTGATTTGGCCAAAAATTTTGAAATGACTGTATTGGGGAAGTGGAAGGAAGGAATCACATGTATATGTGAGATGTGGGGCTCTCACAACGTACAAGAAGAAGGGTTTCATATAAAAAAAACTTGTGGTTACCAAGGGGGAAAGGTGGGGAGGGATAATTTAGGAGTTTGGGATTAACATACACATAGTGCTATGTACAAAATAGATAACCAGAAAGGATCTACTGTACAGAACAGGGAACTCTGCTCAATAGTTTGTGATAACCTATAAGGGAAAAGGATCTGAAAAAGAATATATATATATATATATATATATGTGTGTGTGTGTGTGTGTGTGTGTGTGTGTATATACATATACATATATATATATATTCTGAATCACTGTGCTGTACACCTGAAACTAACACAACATTGTAAATCAACTATACTTCAATTAATAAATAATAAAAAATTGTTAAAAGATTAAATTAAAACATAAGGGGCTCTACTAGATGCTGATTAAAGTATCAGCATCTTCCCACTTGCTTATCCTAAGGATCTATTAATTTTACACAAAATTTCAAACACAACCTACATTAAGGTATAATAGTATTTTATAAGTAGAATTAACTACTTCCAGCTAAGAGAATTTGGGTAGTTGCCATTAGGGTAAAAGGGTGTTTGGGCTGGTCCTATCAGAAAGAATCAGATTTCAATAAGTGGGAATACAAAAAATAGAATCCCAGGTCAGCAGAATGGAATAGTCCAGTTCAAGGACTGTCCATGTAGAGTCAACAAGTCATTTGTTCCCTGGGGTCCCTGATTGCCTCTGGCACAGAGAGCTAAGGTTTATCACTAACCTTTAAGTGGTAGTGCCTTCCATAGGTTATCTCATGTAACCTCACAACACACTATGTGTAACTACATTAACCACACCTCATCGATGAGGGAACTGAAACTGAAAGGCGTTAAGGCTCTTGTTCAAGGGTACCCAGCTAGTCAGTGGTGGAGACAGAATTTAAACTCAGTTATTTTCTGTTAAATGCCCGTTTCCTTTCTATCACTCTGCCCTGCCTTCTGGAATATCTGCACATAATTTATATACTTGACACACCAATATAAAGAAAGCCTTTTTTTAGGAGTACAGACAGATCAAATAAAGAAACCCTAGAGGGGCAGGCTCTGCACTCACCCACACCCATCCTTTCTAGGTCTTTCTCACCACATCCTTCCCCTCAGCTCTCACACAGCTCAACACACAGATAAATGTTCTACCAGAGAGGAAGCAACAACCTCAGACTGTTCAAGATTCTTACTGCAAATAACACAATCGACTATGGCTAATTGTTCTTTTTTTTCAATTTGTTGTACAATGTGATGATTTAATGAATGGAAGGGGCTTTATTAAAGGATATTAACCTCTCAGATCATTGGGAAGGCTGAAGGAGCAAAATCAAGTCTAAACTCACACAAACAAAAAATGCCGCATGCTTCTCACACCTCCTTACCCCGCCCACATTCACACACTCCAAGCCAGGCAGCAAAACTGTTCTGAATGAGCAAGCTCAGTGCTTCTGCCACTGCACCCAAGATGTCAAGACCTGACTTCACCTTATTCACGAAATCTGCAGTACTAATGCCACTTCTATATCAGGAAGTTGACCTTGAGATTGCTGCATTCGCCTAAAACCACACATCTTTGAAAACAGCTGTATCAGCAAGAGGGAAGCCCCATGTGCATCCTGGTTCTCCTGCTGAGGACTTCCAAATCAAGCCTCACTTGGAAGCAGGTGACAGGGCAAACCTATGCCACATGTATCCAACTGGGTTGCAAGAGAACTTGAGAGTCTGACTTCTGAGTTGGGAGGTGGGAATTGTTACATGTGAATTATTTAAAAGATGTTGGGCAACCACGAATATGACATGTCTGCTGTAAACCCATTCAAAAGACATGGGAGTCATTCATCACTCACGGATTTCTGGCTCAAGAACATAGGTGAATGATGGGGTCATTACAGAGAATAAGAGCACTGGAGGAGGAGTACATCAGGACAGGCGAAGGGACGTGGCCTGAGTGCTAGAAGTGTTGAGTTTGAGGTTCCTGTGAGATGTAAATGGAGATGTTTAATTGAATATATGACCCTGGAGCTTAGATGAAAAGTCAGAACTCCAGATAATAAGATGGACAGTATCAGAATACAGACGGCAATTGATGCTGTAGAACAGGATGAGATCGTCAAGATATGCTGTGAAGACAGTGTGGGCCTTGGAGCCACAGAGAGCTCAGACAGGAAGTGGTTGGGCAGAAGAAGAAGAGTCGGCAAGGGAGACTTACAAAGAAAGGCCAGAGCAGGATGGAAAAGAAGCAACAGCTGGCACGGTTCTGGAAGGCAAGAGAGTGTTTCAAGAAGGGTGGGGTTCAGACCCAGCAAACCCTTCTAGAAACAGTCATTAGGTAATTTTTCATTTCCTCCATTTACCCCTCATTCCATAATTTTAGTCTGGTTTCCCCTGTTTACATTGACTCACAATGACCTGAAACAGAGAGTAGGTAAAAATGTAGCACAAGCGAGGCAGTAATAAAAGCCTGAGAGTCGATCCTAAGGCTCTTCCAGCTTCTAAATCATATTCTCCCCTACATTCTCAGTGCCTCCTCCTCTTCCTACCTTGTGAACACGGGCCCTTTGTTCGTGGTGTGTGGTCATCTTTCTGTTCTCTTCCTGGTCATCTTACCCATAATGCTCTGTGGCCAGGCCTTTCCCCACATCCCTCTGCCCCGTTAGACTAAGCTCAGGCTACCCTGACCATACCCGCCCTCCATTTCACCCTCGTCCTTCATTTGGTTAATTCCTATTCACCTCCAGATCTCTCTTTATATTTCACTTTCTCCAAAATTATTTTCAAGCCCTCCCAGCCTAAATTTGGGTTAAGTACTCCAACTGTCCATCCCCATAAAACCCAGGACTTCCCATATATCGACATTGTGCGAAGAAGTGCCTGGGCTCTGGCTCTGCACAAAGTTAGAATTCCCGCTCCACCACCTGTGTGAGCTTGGGAAAGTCTCTTACCCCACTGGAGACCGACAGCGCCTAATCCATGCAGGTGCTGTAAAAATTTTAAAAAGTTCACGTACTTAAGGCACTAAGCAAGGTAACTGAAAGACAGAAAGCACTTGGCAAACACTGTGCATTATTATTAATATCATCAGTATTATCACTCTCATCATATTGTTTAAGGCCTAATATCTGCCTTCTTCCCTGAGATATAAACTCTGTAGGGGTAGAAACTGAATCTGTCTTGTTTAAAAACAAAAGAAAAATATCAACACTGGGACTGGAATATAGTAAGACTTCAATGCACATTCATTAAATATGGGATTCTCATGTACTTGTGTAAAAAATAATTCCAAACCCAAAGGACCCAGATCCCCCACAAACCTGCCACCCTAAAAGTCATTTCTATCCAAATGTATAATGAAAAACTCAAACTCAACATATCTTAAATCAGTGATTATCTTGGTACCTAGATGGTATCTAGGTACCATCTCTTTCTGATTCTGCTTTTACTGTTAATGGAACCACAATCCTCCCAGTGACCTAGGCTCCAAACCTCATAGTCATCTCCAATTCTTCCCTCTTCCTTGACCCCTACATCTAGTCAATTTCATTAATACTGACAATATTAAGGACAAGGCTGATTCGGGGTGATGGTAAGGATAATGGTAGTCAGGTGAGGTTGTGATAAAAAAATGAAAATGATTACCATACCTGATAGTAAGTTAACCTTTCAATAACCATGGGAAGCCTGTCTGAAGGAACCGTCTTCATGCTGAACTGCAGAAGGGCACCTGAAGACAAAAACAGGGGGATCAGGATGGTGATTTTGGTATTTATATTCCAACATTTATATTAATCATTTATTAATGAATTTTTAATGGTAATAACCTGTCAAACCATTTGTGTGTTATGAAAAGCAACTGCAGGCTTTCTCTTCATTCTCAAGAGTCTCTTTCTGAATTCACTAGTGACATATAGCACAGTTGGGTACATTTCTTCAGTGCTAAGTGGTCCTTTGATCCCTGAGGTTTTCTGCATAATCGGAAATGTTCCAATTTACTCTTGTTCCTTTCCTACTTCTCATTTACCACAGTGGATGATGGAAAATTACAAAATGATAGAAAAAGTTAATGCAACTGGTGATAAGCCAGGAGAGTGACCCTAATTGGGACATCAAGTAGGCAGGAAGAGGGGGAGGAGGGACAGAAAAAGCATAGGGTTATTTTGACATTATCAGGCATAGCTGAGGTTCTGGGGTGATTGAATTGGCTCTGGCAAATGGAATGATGTGTGTATATGTGGGACATAAAAGTTGTGTCTCTGACACCTGGATCCTACATCTTCCTGGCCAGGTGGCCATTGTACATGCCTTAGAATCGTGGGATGAAGATGCACCAGGTACTAGGAGCCTCATAAGTCAGTTGGGCCTGATGTTTATTGTTTCATAATGTCAAGGAAATGACCTAAAGCTTCACACTGGTTTTCCCAATTATATCTCCAAACATATACTTCCAAAAAGGCAATGATGTCCTTCCACCAAGCCCCAACCTCAATGAAACTATAGTGTCCAAATATCAGCTGCAGCTTTTTCCCCTACGTATTGTTGGTTAAAAGTAGCTATTTTTAAGCTTATCTCCTTTCTCACACTTGATCTTAGTCCATCATCCAACTCACTACATCTTCCTTCCTTTGTCTTTTCTTGAAACATAACACAGTATCCTGGCTAAGGATTGTCATACATATGAGAAGGACAAGGTTTTCATAGAAACTCCTGGCCTGGGTGACGGGCTATCTCTGAGCCACTCACCGACCTGGGTACATACAAGTATTGTTTCAATTAATAATCCTAACTGTGCAAAGTAAGCATGATTATTACCCCCACTTTATAGATGAGAAAATAGAGGCTTAGAGGTGTTTTGTGACTGGCCCCAAATCATACAACTAATGAGTAGCAGTAATAGGGTTTGAACTTCAGCCTTGTGAAGCCGGAGCCAAAGCTCTTAAAGATTATAAAACACTGCCCCCTCGTGGCAACATGAAGAAGTACAGCTCAGTGACCAACAGGATAAAAACCACGGGGATCAACAGGAAGTAAATATAGAGCATATGTCTTGCTTAAAGATGTACCAATTTGGGGTTGTTTGTACAGCTGCACTACATGCAGGCATCCTTACTGAGTCTTGCTATCTGGCTCTTCCTTAAGAAGTTCTTTTCCTAGTTCTATTCTTTTACTCTCAGCGTAGCTGAATGCAAAACAAAACACAAGACACTCTGTTTAGTTCTTTAAATTATGTGCCAGCCTGGACAAAAAAAGACTACTCAGGGACATTTTCTTGGGCACCAGAATCACAATATCACAATAACAGAACTGGAGGCTGGAAAACACCACCCAGATCCCCAAACCCCACAAGGAAAGCATTTATTCCTCCAGGAGTATTGGCTGCTGACAGCTGAGTTTGTCTCCTGGGATTGCTCAATGCTGAAGGAAGCTGCCTTGCCCAAGGTTACACTCTCGTATGGACAGGTTCAAAGTTCCAGCCCTCCTGCCTCAGTTAGGGACCACTAGAAGCCATCCCAACTCTAAAGTAACAGGGGGATTGGCTGCATCCCCATTACAATTGCACTGCGGTTCAACTTCTTCCTCTGCCCAAGCTGCTTCCCTCTCTCCTTTCAAGTGTTTCCAAGAGCATCCTCTAATAAGCCTCTCACAGGCAAATCTTGGAGTCTGTTTCTCAGGCAACCAACCTAAGATAATACTCAACTCTTAACTTGAATCATATTCACACATACTGTCACTTTAAATAAGGTGCAGGAGTGCAGTGTAAAGATATATATCAGAAAAGCACATGGATATAAAGTTCAGAAACATACCAGAAGGTAAAAGTCATATATGAATTGGGGATCAATCAATCAGTCCTCATATGCTGCTAGAGTATGTGACCACTTCACATTTCATAACTTTGAAATTGCCATCATGCCACTTGAATTCCTTGTCCTTCAGTTTTTTAATCTCTAAATAAAAGGATGTAATTAAGTGTTTTCTATGGTCACTTCAGACCAAGTCCAAAACTTTACCTTAAAACTTCATAGTGAAAACTCTTACAATCTTTCCTACAAGGTTGTGTTTGAAGGTTATTTGTTTGTTTTTGTTTTGACCTTGAGCTCTTCATCTGCTGTTTTGATATGGTGATTAGGGATACAGGTCTTTTCCATCAGTATCAGCATCAAACATGTGTAAGGCATGGTTCAACTCTAGGAAACCTTGGGACAGTAATTGTTGATTCCTCTTTGGGGTAAAGTTCTCTTTTAAGTTGATGCTAAAATTTTTCACTAGGAAGAAACTCACTCTATCCACATAAGCATGAAGTGTCTCATTCTCAAAGACTCAAGCTCAAATCCCTCCTGGGATCCCTCTTATTCAGTAACTTCCTATTGACCTTCTTTCCCTTTTAGTTTCTTCTTTGAATGGAGACATGGGAATAAAGGTACAGATTGTCATCAGGAAAGATGAATGACTGTTAAATGAGAAAACTCAATCCCAATGTTAAACTTATAAAACTTAGTTCGCATGGTCCTAAGGAAATGTTGAACTTAGGAAGACAGTACAAAATAATTAATACAAGATAAAGTAACTTAAATAGCACAGCTAGAGAAAAGAATGATGGGATAGAGGTTAAAGTTTCTATATTCAGACATTCTTGATCTCACAGGTGAAGAGGGCAGAAAAGTTTTTCTTCAATCAAATTAATACCACGTGTTGTTATGACCCCTGAAAAAAGCAGGGCAGAATCAGTCCACAGTGACACTTTTGTCATGGTGTGCCTTGGCAGGTTCTGTCTTTCCTTTTTTATATTATAGGCTGGGTCCCTTTTCATTATTCCCGTCAAGGAAGAAGAGGAGGAACTCCTGTGAGCCTTAAAAAATTCACAAGTTACAAGACCATCCTATATGCCTGAGGGTGGACACCATGAATAAAATTATATACTTATAAAACACAATCGTTACATCACTAATCATTAGAGAAATGCAAATCAAAACTACAGTGAGATATCAATATCACCTCACACCAGTCAGAATGGCCATCATCAAAAATCTACAAATAATAAATGCTGGAGAGGGTGTGGAGAAGAGGGAACCTCTTGCACTGTTGGTGGGAATGTAAGTTGATACAGCCACTATGGAGACCAGTATGGAGGTTCCTTAAAAAACTAAAAATAGAACTACCATACGACCCAGCAATCCCACTACTGGGCATATACCCTGAGAAAACCATAATTCAAAAAGAGTCATGTACCACAATGTTCATTGCAGCTTTGTTTACAATAGCCAGGACATGGAAGCAACCTAAGTGTCCATCATCAGATGAATGGATAAAGAAGATGTGGCACATATATACAATGGAATATTACTCAGCCATAAAAAGAAACGAAATTGAGTTATTTGTAGTGAGGTGGATGGACCCAGAGTCTATCATACAGAGTGAAGTAAGTCAGAAAGAGAAAAACAAATACCGTATGCTAACACATATATATGGAATCTAAAAAAAAAGGGTTCTGAAGAACCTAGGGGCAGGACAGGAATAAAGACACAGACGTAGAGAATGGACTTGAGAGGACACGGGGAGGGGGAAGGGTAAGCTGGGACGAAGTAAGAGAGTGGCATGGACTTATATACACTACCAAATGTAAAATGGATGGCTAGTGGGAAGCAGTCGCATAGCACAGGGAGATCAACTCGGTGCTTTGTGACCACCTAGAGGGGTGGGATAGGGAGGGTGGGAGGGAAACGCAAGAGGGAGGGGATATGGGGATATATGTATATGTATAGCTGATTCACTTTCTTATAAAGTAGCAACTAACACACCATTGTAAAGCAATTATACTCCAGTAAAGCTGTTAAACAAACAACAACAACAAACACAATCGTTACATATATCCTCATTATCTCTGTTTTGGGAGCAATCTGGATGGCTTGAACCAAAGCAGCCAGCTCAAGGTTTTCCTCTCCAGATGCCCTTTTATTTGGAAAATAACTTAGGAAGCTGAAGTATAAGAGAGGTACCAATAAATGATGTGCAAGCGTGTGCATATCTGTGTGTGTGTGTTTGTGTATATGTTCATCAAATGCCAGTAACTGCCAAAGTAAAACTGACTTTGTCCCTCTCCGTTGAAAAGGTCCTCTGTAAGAGGTGACCATTTAAACTGGTGTCACCTCTAAAAGTGTTCTGTCATGGAGGGGCTTCAAGGACACATAGAATAAAAAATGAATGGCATCCCTGAAGTTATGCAGTGTAACAGGAAGCAATGAGGGTGATTTGTCCACAGACACATACCCTAAAGATAGCTCTATTTCTTTCGTTCAAATTAAGGAAGGAAATGATCAAAAAGTGAAATCCTTAGGTCAGTCTGGATCTTATAGTGAATTAAAGATTCTTCACAAAAGAGAGCAAATAATTATCATCTAGCAATCCACCTCCTGGTATTTACCTTAAGAAATAAAGATGTGAACTCAGATTTAAAGAAATGGCTATTCATCCTAACACAATTTTAACAGTAAAATACGAAAATATTTTCTGAACAAAACTAAGAATGGTATTGAAGAATATGACACAGGAAATGGTTCACCATGTTGCGTTATCTGAAAACGGTAAGTTACCACATAATATATACAATAAGTCCCAAATTTCATGAATATATGTTCAGCTGGAGTTTGTGATGGCATATAACGGTTTTAGCCCTAATTAGGCAGAGCATAAGTTAAACCCCACCAAACATGCCCCATAATTATACGGATTAGAGACTGGCTCCCATTCTCTGCCCACCTTACATTATCAGACTGAAGCAGTCCGAAGCTCTAATCTTCTGGGGGAGGGGTAAAACATGGTGAAGCAGGAGGAGGGGTGGGAACACTGCCCCATGCAGGCAGCTGAGAGGGGGAGAATGTATCCTCATGTCCCTGTATTCTCCAGGCCCAACCACAACTTAAGGATAGGAGCAATCACAGTGTCTATGCTCAGAGTGAGACACTAGGGTGTGAAGAGGTTAGGTTCCTTGCCTGACGTTACAAAGGTATAAGTAGAGGGTAAGAATTTGATCCCAGGTAATTATTCTCTAGAGCCTAAAAATTTAACCAAATACCAATCTGCTTCTGCATAAATAAATTACTGGAAAGATATTAACACACACTCACACACACACACACACATGCACACACACAGCTCCATGACATTTACAAATGGAAGGGAGTATTAGTGATGGCATATATAATTCTACAAGGTCTAGCATATTATTTCAATTTACCTCCCTGGCTATAAAATATTAAAAGGCATCTGAATTTCCTGAGGGTCAGTGGAGGGATGTAGCCAGACACATTAGATTCTGGAGTGGCGGGGGGCGGAGGGGGGAATGTATTTAATATTTGCTACAGATTACCTAGAAAAAATAAGTTGATGATATTGATTAGTGGATTTGTAGCTGCTTTAAAAGGTACATCTCTAGAGTTTTGATTTGTGAATAGAATTCAGCTTGGAAGAACAATCTGGAGAGGCATGCCACAGGTTTCTGTTCTGATGGAGCTTTTTCATCATTCACTCAGAAGCAAAGAAAACACCAGATTTGTTGAAAACACAAAGATTCAAGGGAAAGCTTATATCTATTGGTTAACACAATAGATATCTCAAATAGCCTAAAAGGACCAGAAAAATATGCACAATAAATTTGCAAAATCAATTTTCATAAATTTAAGTTTTGGAATATAGAAAGAGAACATCAAATGTATAAATGTATAATTGACAGGAAAGAACTATATTAATAGTCATTCTCATAGTTCCATATGAAATGAAAAAACATTACACATAAATCAGCTTCAAGTGGATTGAAAACTTAACTGAGAAAGAAAATACCATAACACTTTAAATTTATTTATTTATTTATTTATGGCTGTGTTGGGTCTTCGTTTCTGTGCGAGGGCTTTCTCTAGTTGTGGCAAGCGGGGACAACTTTTCATCGCAGTGTGCGGGCCTCTCACTATCGCGGCCTCTCTTGTTGTGGAGCACAGGCTCCAGACGCGCAGGCTCAGTAATTGTAGCTCACGGGCCCAGTTGCTCCACAGCATGTGGGATCTTTCCAGACCAGGGCTCGAACCCGTGTCCCCTGTATTGGCAGGCAGATTCTCAACCACTGCACCACCAGGGAAGCCCCCATAACACTTTTAGAAGAACACAAATAACAATAAATTCATGACAGAGGAGTTGTAAAGGGTACAGAATGAAAATCATGAAGGAAAAGTTGATAAGATAAATTATATTAAAATTGGGACCTTCTGTTGACTAAAACATCAGAGAAAGTGGAAAAACAATCTAAAAATTGGGAGAAGATATGTGAAGGCCCATACAACCGACAGAGGTTTAGTATCCAGAATATACAGAGAAGTCCCATAAATCTATAAGAAAAAGACAAACAACCCAATAGTTACGTGAGCAGAAGATTAGCGTAGCACTTTACCTGTGAAGAAACACAACTGGCAAACTAATATGTGAAAAGGTGCTTAAACTCATCAGTGGTAACCAGGGAAATGAAAATTTAAACCATAGTGAGATGCCACTTAACCACCACCAGAAAAGCAAGTATTAAAATATGACAAATCCAAATATTGGTGAGGACATGGATAATTGGAAATTAGTATTTTTTTAATTTAATTTTTTTTTAATTTTTTTGCCATGCCACACAGCATGTGGGCTTTTAGTCCCTGACCAGGGATCAAATCCATGCCCCCTGCATTGGAGGCACGAGTCTTAACCATTGGGCCGCCAGGAAAGTCTCCCGGAAAGTAGTCTTATCCACTGCAGAAGTATAAGGAAGTATAAATTGTTTGGATCATAATGTGGCATTATCAATTAATTTTGAAGATACACATAACCTATGATACAGCACTCCCCATGCTAGAAAAACTTCTTAGCAGCCCTGTTTGTTAAAGCAAAAAAAAAAAAAAAGAAAGAAATAAAGAAATAAAAAGTGACCAACCAGGGGCTTCCCTGGTGGCTCAGTGGTTAAGAATCTGCCTGCCAATTCAGGGGACACAGGTTCGAGCCCTGGTCCAGGAAGATCCCACATGCCGTGGAGCAGCTGGGCCCGTGAGCCACAGCTACTGAGCCTGTGCTCTAGAGGCTGCGAGCCACAACTACTGAGCCCATGTGCCACAACTACTGAAGCCCACACGCCTAGAGCCCGTGTTCTGCAACAAGAGAAGCCACTGCAATGAGAAGTCCGTGTACCACAACGAAGAGTAACCCCTGCTCGCTGCAACTAGAGAAAGCCCACGTGCAGCAACAAAGACCCAATGCAGCCAAAAATAAATAAATAAATTTATTAAAAAAAATAATAAAGTGACCAACCATAAAATGGACAAATAAATTGTGGTATATTCATGTAGTGGAAAATTACACAACTGCAAAAGTGAACTACAGTTAAAATAACAACGTGAATGAATCTTAGCAAGTTGCAGAATATACATAATATGATTTCATGTATTTAAGGTATAAAATGTACAAATTAAACAATATATTGTTTACTGATACAAAACTTAAAAGAAAAGCAAAGGGATAAAACCTCCAAATTCAGAAAAGTAGTTACTTCAGGGGAGTGGGAAGTGAATGGGACTGGAGAGGCACATGGGGCTTTGGAGCTAATGATCATATTCTATTTCATAAATTAATTGGGTGGTGGGTACACAGGTATTTGTTGTGCTTTTATAAGTCTGCATCTTAAACATGTGCTTATAAATATTATTTTGTGTATCTATGCAGTAGTTAACAATTTTAAGACATCAAATATTCTCAGTGAGGTTTTTTTTTTTTCTTTTTTTAGTATGGGTAACTTGGCACACCATGAAGCTCTTTTACAATTATTTATGATGGTTTACATTTTTTAAATAATTTTTCCAAAATTGAGGATTTTGTTCTACTTTTTCATTTTGTGTGTCTAATGTATTTTCAGTGTTATTCTCGCTCTAGGCTGCTTGTGCTAGCAAAAAGGGTAAAACAACCTGACTATCAAAAAATATACATTTTACTATTTCTTTCATTAAGCTCAGGTTTTTTTTTTCTTTTTGTTGCTGTGACAGAACAATGTAAATCATTACTGAAAGTGAGAAAATGTAGCCAAACAAAAGTAGACAAAAAAAACAATACTCATAACCCCATAGAGGCCAGCACTCCTGACACTTCTGGGAAAATCCTTTCAGATCAATTTCCTTGCTGGCTATGAGTTAATAAAAAAAATGGAAAGAGTAGTACTTTGTTATACATGTTTTATAATCAACCATCATTTAGTCAATCTACATCAGAGAGCAGAAAACCCTGAATCTGCCCTCTCTCTTTTCCGCTGTATCCTAAGGGATTTATAAAATAATTCAATCCTTCCCTCAAGGCAGCACAAAACAAAGAGGTTGGGTGGAGAATAGTGTTCATTATGAATGTCAACTCCGATCAGTTGGTGGCAGTTGCATGAGCTCTGTTTTGAGACACTTTCTGAGAATGCAGCTGAGCAGTGAACTCTGCCTGTGCCAAGAGCTTGGGAAGAGAGAAGGAAGAAGCACCCATGCCCAGTGTCGCCATCGCAGCCTCCAGGGCTTCTTTGTCTACATGACAGCTTCCTTGGTGATCTCTATTTTCCCAACTAAGTTCTCTAGAATACTCTCTACTATATTCTGCACCTTTCTTTGTCTTCCTCCTTTACAGACTATGTTGAAAGGTACCTAGCTTACTCTGTCTAATATCGAAAGTGTATGTAACTTGAGATCTTTAAGGTACCACGCTTGCTTTGAAGTGGAAAGAGCTACACCTAAAATATCATAATGTATGCCTGGAAATCTATAATGGCTAGAAGCATTTAAAGTTTAAGTGACTTAATTGGCATATTGTACATTGTATACTACCAAGAATTCACTACGAAGGAGGTAGGAACACTGAAAAGGAAAACATTACAGCTTCAATTTGTACTTTATACTGATGACCATAGGTGTTCATTTTCAAGTCAAAACTATTATGATGACAGGAGGGGACTAAATTGAGAAGAATTTGCAGAGCATATGGAATTGGACCAGCATCTCATTTATTAAATCTCAATAAAATTGAGCCATCATATCACACCAGCCCACTTTTATAAAATCTCCCCCGTTACAATAAACTAGATTGTAATGTGTCTTGGTAGAGTAGGTCTGGGCTCTAAGAAGGCTCTTCTACCAAAGGAAAGGGGCTAGTTCCTGATACAACATAAGCTTTCTTTTGAAACTAATGTACAACCGTGATGATATCCACCCACAGTGTTACTACTCGCTGAAAAGGTCCTCCTTTAACTAGTTTTTAACTTTAGCCCCCACCCACACCTTCTCATTTGAGATTTAAGAGAGGCAACTTGGTGTAGTGGAAAAGGCAGGAACTTTAAAATTTTTTCACGTCTTCATTTCTTGGTTTCTCTCATTCACTAGCCAATGACCTTGGGCATGTTACTTAGCCTCTCTGAGTCCTATCTGCCAAATAAAGATATAATGTCCTCCTTGCAGGGATGTTGTGAAGAGAAATAGGATAATATGTCAGTATGACCTATTGCAATGGCTAGTTCATGGTATGAGCTTAATCAGTGTCAGTTGTGCCATCTATATCAGGGAAATAATAATCTAGGATCTAATAAATAAATGGCCATTTATTTTTAATTTCAAAAATTTTTAATGGCTTTTGATGCTACTTATCCACAGTCTCCTTTTCCAGCTTTAAGAGACATTTTAAAGCTATGTCTTCCTAAGGCAACCTCTCTAAACTTTTCCTGACTTCTATGGCCTAGTAGTGCCTCCTTGAAGTATGATGACAACCAGAACCGCAAGTGGTACTCTCAGGCAGACAGACCGTGGCGACAGAGTGCTACTCACTAAAGAGTCGGAGCTGGAACCAGCCAAGGATGCATGTAACTCTTTGTAGGTGTTAGTAGCCACGAGAGCAGAGGTATATATAAATGGGCTGCTTGAAGACTTTGTCTCCTGGAGGGGCTACAAGGGGACTGCATTGGCCTTTAGTCATACACACACACACACACACACACACACACACACACCACCACCACCACTTCCCTTCATCCTTTAACCCCTTTCCTGCTTGTGATCTGGGTGATTTCCAAGACATTAGGTTGTTCTGGGATTGAAGCAACTCTAAGACACAGAAAATCCAAAATTGCAAGAAAGCCCTCAGGCCTCTCTTTCACCCTCCAAGAGGATGAACCCTTCAACTGCACGATATAGAAAAGTGAGAATTCTCCCCAAATCTTAGGCAAACCACTAAGTCCTGTAGCTGTATTATCTCTGAGATCTGGCATTCCTTAAAGGTCACTGTGCCAATGTTTTATATTCTTAGGCACCCACCCTGACGGAGCCTTTTACACTTTATAAAGCCCTTTCAAATACATAGTACATGTAATTTTAATAACCAAATGAGGTGAGTAACATTTCCCAAAACTCCATAAGTGAGAACACAGTGGCTTCTAATCCCAAGGTGAATTCTTTTCCACTGGCCCATGGTTACATCACCCCAGGCCTTGTGCATTCCGGTCCCCTCACGTCCCAGGCTGCAACACAGAACTACCTTCTTCAGGAAACACTCACCACACATGCACACACAAATTTCACAGCTATAGCAAACCTGTTTAGAGTTATGAGAAGTATAGAGAGACACAAGTGATTATACAAGAGGCAATACCAGTGAAAGTGGATTTTGAACCAGAGCGCCTGGGTTCAAATCCTCCTTTCCCCACTGAACTGAGTAACACTGGGCAAGTCACTAATCCTATGCTTTAATTTTCTTATCTCTATAGTGGAGATAATAGTAGTACTTGAGAATCACATAAATCAATGCATAGAAAACACTTAGATTAGTGCTTGTTATGTGGCACAAACTAAGTGTTAGCTCACATCACTAAACTGGCAAATCAATTCTCTTAACTCAAGAATCGCAGGCGCTACAACCACACATCCATAAAAGAGAAATAAAAGAAATACTCATTTCATCCTGAGGTAGTATTTCATTCCCAGGAGGGGTCCCCTTCATTTTCCTGATTTTGTAGATCTTCAGACAACTTATGAAAATACATTTTTAAAAATTTCTATGATATAGTCGAGAGCTGAGACAGAAGAAGCATTTCTATCACAAATTCAGCTACCTGAAGCCTAGCCATTGTCGCTAGCTTACATTTGAAGACCTTTCACACACACAATAATAAGAATTTAATCTCTTAAGATCATCAGCACAAATATCCAACCCTTTTTGAAACAGAATTTTCTCACATTCCACCTCCCTCTCACCATAGAAGGCATCAACCTCTAAGCGACACAAAATCTACAGATTATATGCCCTTTTTATTGGATGCCTGTCATATGCCAGGCACCGTGCTGGTCCTGAAAAATACAACAGAAAACCAGACACAGTCCCTCACCTCACAGAGCTTAAAATTTAGAGTTGCATGTGCTCTCCAACATGGTTACCATGAACAATGTGTGGCTATTTAAATTTAAAATTAATTAAAATCAAATAAAAGTAAAAGTGTATTTCCTCAGTCACACTAGCCACAATTTTTTTTTTTTTTTTTTTTTTTTTTTGGCCGTGCCGCACGGCTTGTGGGATCTTAGTTCCCTGACCAGGGATTGAACTCAGGCCCTCAGCAGTGAAAGCACAGAGTCATAACCACTGGACTGCCAGGGAAGTCCTTAGCTACTTTTTAAATGTTCAATAGTCACGTGTGCCTAGTAGCTACTGCATTGGACAGCACAGATATAGAATATTCCCAGCCTTGTGAAAAGTCCTACTGGAGGGTGCTGATGCAGAGAAAGATAAAGGTAAGTAAACAGGCAATGGGAATATGGCACAGAAAATGCTATGACAGAGAAACAGGATGCTAAGGGATAAATCCCTAACTCAGACTTGATAGGAGACAGGGATTCTGGAACAATTCCTAGAGACAGTGACATCCAAGCTGAGGCTTGTTTATTTGTTTAACAAGCATCTATCATGCACCAGGCACTGGGAGTAGAGGAGCATATAATATAAACAAAGGCTCTTTTTCACAGAGCCTCAGTGGAGGAAGACAATCAATAAACAAATACACTCCCCAAATAATTTCTGTTAGTGACACACGCTATGGAGGAAAACAATGGCATAATGAGGAGAGGCTACTTCAGTTTGCTGAGAAGTGAAAACCCAGCTGAGTTTGGGAATCTTAAATATATACTATTGATACTATGTATAAAATAGATAACTAATGAGAACATACTGTATAGCACAGGGAACTCTACTCAGTGCTCTGTGGTGACCTGAATGGAAAGGAAGTCCAAAAGGGAGGGGATATATGTATATGCATGGCTGATTCATTTTGCTGTACAGTAGAAACTAACACAACACTGTTAAGCAATTATACTCCAATAAAAATTAATTTAAAAAATAGATATAATGACACAAGCTTCATGTTATGTGATTTTTTTTTCACCAGTGCTCAGTAACCCCAAAGTAGGTTCAAAAAAGGCAGACAGTTAGGATCTTGCAGCAGAGGATGGTTGAACAATAGAATTAAGGATAAGGGGAAGAGTTATTGAAGTTCTGGGCCATGCAATTCAAGTTTCATAGAAAAATCAGTGAAGACAGGTGGGGCTAATAGGCACTAAGAAAATAGGTCCAAAACTAGAGATCCAGATGAAGCAGAAGGAGACAAAGGGCAGGGACAACTGGGTGATAGAACTGGAAGGATAGAGAGACATGAAGGTGTGGTCAGAAGACAATGTGCAAATTTTATTATTCAGAGAAAAAAAGTTCCTATAGGAGTGGCGATAGGACTAGATGGATACAGTGAAATAGAGGTGAAAGCTGATGTAGGTGAAATACCTAGGATCTGAAACTCTGACTCACCTCTATAATGTACAGCTCACAACCATGTTCCACAAGGTTTTCATAGACCTGTTTTGTTTTGTTTTTTTCTCCCATAGACCTAGCATATCACTCTGTGTCTGATTATATTAACGACTTTTCTTTTTTCATATCACCTGCTTGAATCAAGAGCAGGGACACAACCACACCTTCCTGGTGCACTAGGTCCTCACTGGCATGTCCTACACTGACTTTCCTTAGTAAAGGACTTCCTACAGCTCTGTGCTCCACCCATGTTCCTTAGAAAAGCCAAAGGATCACTTAGTCTTACCCTTGTGTGCCTAAAGTAGAATTCTAACCTGGCAACAGGTAAGCACAACTTTAGAAACAAGGTTAGGTTAAACTAAGGGAGACTGATTTAAGAAATGGCAAGCAGTACACTGGCTTCAAGTGATACCCCCACCAGTGTTTACATTTACACATTGGCCTTAATAATTTCCTTCTTTGGGGATATAAAACAAGAGCAGAGTGTAATTCTTACTCCCAGTCTTAACCGTTTATTTTGGCTTCTACCGCGGAAATTGTCTATGCTTCAACCAGGGACCCACACTCTGCCATCAAGTTATGAACCCTTAGGACATGTCCACAATACATAAAAAGTGAATTGGTAGATAAAACCTAGTAAAAGTCAGAATGCATCACTATAGGTAAACTCTTTACAGAAACATGGACTGTCCTTTCTCTACCTTATAATGTCTGAGATACTCCAACTCACCCCTCCAGGCCCCATTCATTTGACTCTCTATGTTCATGAAGCCTTTCCAAACCTTCCCACATCTTCCCCCCATAAAACATTCTCACCTCTGGGCCACCACTGTTTGTCTCTACTGCAATTTGTTTTTTAATCTGTTTCCCATTATAAACCACATATTTCTTGAAAGAAAAAACAATATTTTATTCATCTTTGTTTTCCTGATTTTTATGTATTAGGTAGTGCCTAATACATAGAATATGCTTAATGAATGTTTGAGGGAGGGAAGAAGAAAAGGGAAATAGGGAGGAAGGAAAGAAGGAATATGTGAATTAGGAAGGAGTGACACTCAGCTACAGATAACTTGATAAAATCGTGCATGCTCCTATTACAAAAGGGGAAAGCAGGGATAAGCTGAAATGTGACTGTAAGACCCTTCCTGAAGCTAAGCTTGTGTTTATGCCTAAGCTCTAGATCAGTCCAGAATGTTCCTCTACAACAGTGAATCAGGATACATGCATTCTTCTTCATACCTTTTAGTGAAGAGGGGGCCGAAGTCAATGACCTGGTTCTTGGCTCTGTGGCCCTGCATGAGCTCTCTAACCCGTCTGAATCTGTGTCCTATCTGTAACACCAGGCTATTAACATCTGCTCTATGACCTATGCTCAAGTGAGATAACTGAACTGAAAATCTTCATAAAATCTAAAGGGCACTGTCCATGGATGAGATCACCGTCACTGGATCTAGCTCCACTTGGTTTCCGGACCTACCCTCCCCCAGGCGAAAGTGTATTCCAGCTGTGGTAGGCTGTCTCATCCACATGTAGCACAGGGAGTATACTCGCTTTCATCATATGTTAGCTGGATGATATCACATATGCTCACAGTTTTACCATGTTATATTTTCCCTGTCTACTGTGCTGGGCTTATGATAATCATCAGCTTAGTGTTCATCTCAGAGAGACTGTCAGTCACTGCAGCAAAGCTTGCCTGGGTCAATCTGGAGAGAGAGTCATCTCTCTACCTCACCAAGTTTAGAATTGGAGAAGATAAGATGGAGGTAGGTTTGCTTAGTCCTCGATTCATAACTTCGTGGTCCTGGGACGGGCATAGATGAGTAAGGTGGCTGGACCAATCATTTTCTAGAGTCCCGAGTTAGTGTCTACCACTGATTGAAATGTGAGAGAAGATGAACTCGCTCCTAAACCATCCTCTTTTGGTTGCCGTACAGATATTTTTCTTCTCTTGGCTGCAAAGAGGCAAGAACGCCTTCCCTGAAGATCAGATCTAAAACATGAAAGGAAATTCTAGGTGTAGCTTTCAATTCCTTACCAATCATCTCCCTCTCCCAAATTCGCCCACACCAACACCAAGAGGATGCGAAGGAGCTATTCTGGAACCCAATTAAGCAATGGGGGTTTGACATGAAATCTATTCTGGCTAGTATTTCCTCCCACAGTTGGTAACAGATAGCCCTACCTCATCCTGAATTTTCTTATGTATTAAGCAGAGCTAACAGAGAAAACTTACATGTTCTTTTTGTTTCATGAAGTTTCTCACCTTTCCCCAAGTAGGATATAGGATCTGCGTCATTCAGGGCATTTGAATGTCAATGTTGAATACGAAGATGAAGATTATGGGCTGAATGTCAGAAGATCTGAAAGGCTCATGAGGAGAAGATGGAAAGAAACTACCGCAGTGACAGGAGTGTTTCCCCTCTGGCAAAAAAGGAGAGTGGTTTTGGGTTTGGGTTTTGTTTTTTTTTTAATTTGAGAGAATAATTTCTTGTTATAATAACAAAGGATTTCACTGAAACTGGAACAGTTGACAGAATATGGTTGAACTTAATTAATCCTTCAAGGGGGAATAAGAAGAGGGTCAAACAAAGTCAATGAATGGAGAAGCCCAAGATTGGTCTGGAATTAAATAAGATAGTAAGATTGAGAGAGCTCTATAAAGTACAGAGTATTGTGCCAATGTCAATTCCTTTTTACTTTTAGAAACATTATTGCAGGCTTAGCCTTTCTCTTAGATAAAACAGATAGTTGCTTCTGTGGGATTATGTCTAAGGATCCTGAAGACCTACCTGTCTTCCAAATTGCCCCTAAACTGATTTGTAATAAAATGGTCAAATCCTATGCCACACAAAGTTCCAATACTACTTTGGGAAATAAAAATGAAAAATATCTAGTTTAGGAATAAATGAATGAGTCGTAAAACCATCAGCTATTAACACCATGGCTCTTTATAGCTAGCCAGTCACCCTGCAAGGTTTTGAGGAAATGGGCCACAGATCACGTAACTTTTCACTTATTGTTTCTCTCATTCATTCGGCAAACATATATGGAGTGTCTATTATGTGTGAGGCATTACGGGCTCTTCTACTATATGGTAGAACAAAAAAGACAAGGTCCCTGCCCTGGAGAAGTTCATATTCTAGCTGGGGGAGAGGAGCAATAAACATAACAGATATGTAATTGAGATAGTATAAATATCAAATATATGTAAGTGAGACAGTATACTTATAAGAAATGCCAGGGCAGAATAAAGGGGGTCAGGGATGCAGGGGAAGTGAGTGATGGCAATTTTAAATTGGGTGGGCAGTCTATGTCTCCTTGAGAAGGTAAAATTTAAGCAAAGACCTGAAGGAGTTGATTATGCAGATATCTGGGGAAGAGCATTCCAGAAAGAGAAAACTCATGTGAAGGTTCTAGGGCAGTAGCACACCCATGAGTTCAAGAATCAGTGAGGAGCCCAGAGTGATCACAGCAGAGCAAGAAGCAGGGAGATAATACAAGGTGAGTTCAGAGAAGTATGTTGATAGAGGGGTAGACAGATCATGTAGGGCCTTACAGGTAGAAGGGCCATATAATTTATTGTCCAGATTGGAATCCATGCAAGGATAAAAGAGGTGTTATTAATAATTACACTGGGGCAATAATCTTAAAGCAGGCAAACCCGGATGTTTGGTGGCCCTACTGATAAGCCACTATCTGGCCTCTGGTTTTTACTTTGAAGCAAATGGGAAGTCACAATACATACACTACCAAATGTAAAATAGATAGCTAGTGGGAAGCAGCCACATAGCACAGGGAGATCAGCTCGGTGCTTTGTGACCACCTAGAGGGGTGGGATAGGGAGGGTGAGAGGCAGACGCAAGAGGGAGGAGATATGGGAACATATGTATATGTATAGCTGATTCACTCTGTTATAAAGCAGAAACTAACACACCATTGTAAAGCAATTATACTCCAATAAAGATGTTAAACATAAATAAATAAATAATAAAAGGTGGGGGTGGGGGAGAAAGCAGTGTGCCCTGAGGTTGAAACTGGAAGATAATTTGTAATTTAGATGAAAAAAAGTCATCAAAAACTTAACACTTCAGGCAATTCCAACCCCAAAAGCCTCTACTTTTCCTATCAATACTGACTGTATGCCAGGTTTTCTGTAGATGTGAGTGGGAAGAATCTGCTTGACACAATTGGCAAGATGACTCCTTAGAGCAGGAGTGGTGAGCCTGCAGGCCACAGCAGACATCAAAAAAGGCAATGCTACTAGTCAGTCCTTTAAAAGAGGGACAGAAGGGGACCATGGATGGGCAGAGGGAATCTTTGTTTACTCTCCCTCAGAGTATTTCACCCCTACTACCACGGTTAATCCACCCCAGACAAAGAACCACATCTTATTACATTTTAGGTCCTCTACTTCCTTCCTACCCAGAGAAGTTTACAACTCTCCCCCAGTCTAATGGCTATCACTCTTGTTGCATATTTTTACTGCGATAAAATATATATGACATAATATTTATCATTTTAACCATTTGTAAGTCTACAATTCAGTAGCATTAAATACATTCGCAATGATGTGTAAGCATCCCCACTGTTTATAATCAAAACATTTTCATCACCTGAACTCCTGTCGCTTTTTAATGTTTATTCTAAACCCAATGATTACCTCTCACTCAAACCTCCACGGTGATGAAGACCACATGGCTGACAAATTCACATTTCTGAAGGCAAAGTGTTCAGGTTCTGAGGCAGCTCAATGTTACTGAATGTTACTCAGTGTTAAATCTTCACTCTTCCTTTCTAAAATTATCCCATGTGGTCTCAATGTGTCCAGTTTACAAGCAAGCAAAGAGAGAGAAAAACCCTACAAAACAGCACCCACCTTCCCCAGCCTCCCTGATGCATAGGGAGAGCCACATGACACAGTGTTAACTCAGCAAAAGTTGTGGGGAGGATCTCACAGCAAAGCTTGTGAAGGAGTGGGAGGGGAGGCACAGACAAGCCCTTTGCCCATCCACTTCTACTGCTTCGAATAGGACACTAACATGGAATCGAAAGAGCTATTTTGTGGCCATAAGGTGACAAGCACACCCTATGTGTGACTAAGTGGAAAAAAAGAAGTATCCTGAGTCCCAGATGGCTTTGCAAAGCTGCTACACCAGCCCTAGGTGGTTGACTAGCAGACATAAAAATAAGGCTTTGGATTAAATGTCTGTTAAATCAATGTTTTTTTTGTTTGTTCGTTTGCTCATTCAAGTCTCTGTTTCTTTCATTGAATACAAATCAAAAAAACTTCTCTGTCATGGGATCATCGTCGCTTTAATATGGTCTGTGCCAACCAATAGCAAAGTTGTCCAAACTCTCCAATTGTGTCCTGACCGTTTCTAACAGGCAGTATTAAATTTTTACAAAAAATGTATACTGATAAAGATGTTAATCACACCTCTGGATTTAAAAATGAGTAGACAAGCCACATAAAATAAATTATCTTCCTTTTAAAAAAGCCATTTCAAGAGATTTACTTCAATAGCATAAAATATTTTCCTGGATAAGGGAGCTTGCAAACACACATGTACCTTTGGACAAGATTATTTCCTCACCTCCACCCCCTTACTCCCACATGCAGGTGGAGGTGAGATTGGAGAAATGAATACAGGAGATGGCAGAGATGGGGAAAAGGTTGGTACAAAGAACGGACTATAACACTGTGTTTGGTTACATTTCTGTGTCCCAGCAGAACTGCCAGGGGTTCCCTTCAGCCTAGCTTCCCACCAGCACCCCTGCAGACGCACCAACATGCTCAGCTGCTTTGCTTCCAAACATCTGGTCCTCAGTCAGGTTCTTCTACCTTCTCTAGAAACCTCCCTAGCCCTTTTCTCTTTTGGAAAATGTTAAAGTCTCTAGAACTGGCTAGGGACCTGAAGAGAGGCATGATTTAGGGGTGAAAAGAAAAATCATCAAAATTTCTTCATATGCAGGCTTCAAGGAAAAGATGAGATACGTGAAAGAAAAATGAGAAAATGGCATAAATAAGTACCCGTTTGTTTTATTTTTCCCCTTGATACTGAGCAGGGCCCTGGGGGGCTCCTGGGCACAAAAGCCTTTCTGTGTCCCCCATATCTCTGATTACAGGAAATAGGCTTCATTCAGCCTCCATGACCTTCCCTGAGTTCCAATGGGCAGATTCAAGAAGTTGCTAATTAGGGATGGGAAGGGATGCCAGACCAGGGAGAAACAAACAGTCAAGAGAAACCATAGTGCAGCCTTGGGGCAAGGTCCTGGCTCCTCATCAAGGGATACACACAGCAATATCTTTGAGCTGTTTTGCACAGACTGAAAGCCCCACCACGTGGGAGAAATTAACGGGTAACATACGAAGGAATGCTGCCTGCAAGCAAGTAGACCCCAGACCAGTTGGAACCAGAAGGTTGATGATGCTGACTCCCACTTACCTCACCACCAACCAATCAGAAGAATGTTCACGAACTGATCACGCCCTCTTTGAACAATTATTATAAAACTCCTCACTACCCCCTCCAGGGTGGGTCACACAGTTTTGAGGACATTAGACTGCTACGGCCCCCTTTGCCTGGCAAAGCAATAAAGCTATTCTTTTCTACTTCACCCAAAACTCTGTCTCCGAGATTTAATTTGGTGTCAGCATACAGAGGCCGGATTCGGCTTCACCCTTAACCCACAGTTTTTCTTTAATAGGAAGTAATACTTCACTTCCTCCTCTATGATGGATTAAGGGTACATTACAGGAAGTATAGAAACTTTATCAAAGAAATTGAAATTAATTAATTACTACCATTTTATGCCTATTAAATTAGTAAAGTTAAAAACTACAGATATTTTTATGGAGACTCTGATAACTTGCAGGACATCCTAGAAAGCAATTTATTAATACATATCGAGTCAAAAAATAGTTATGACTTTGACTTAACAATTGCACTTGTGATGTATCTTGTGAAATAACTCGAAAGAAGATTCCAGATCAGAGTTACGCATAATGAAAATTTGAAGATGCTCACTTCAGAGTTACTTAGGATAGCAAAAGAAGAAAAAGGAAACAATCCTAATGCAATAAATATTAATGACAATGTGCCAGGCTGTGTGCTAAGCAATGGAGATACAATTCAAAAAGACAAACAAACCCCATGCCCAAATGGGGCTTATATTCTAGTGGAAGAAACAAATAAAAACATGTGTCAAGTAGTGATCACATCAAAAAAAAATAAATGAAGCAAAGAAAATCATTGAGCTTCTAAATGATGGAGCCAGAAATTAAACACAGGTCATGTGAGTTATGCTCTTCTCAACGCTTTACCAACTTACCTCAAAGCAGACCCAGGAAATTCATTCAGATCTGCTGCTCTAAATTCCCCCATGGAGAACAAGAAAGGAAACCATATTACAGAAGCTATGCAGAAGAGAGAATTTCAGGACCCCAAGGTGTTTTTCCTCCCAGGAGGGCAGGTGACTTTGTGAAGCCATGGGAGTGACCAGCTCACAGGACAGAGGCCAAGGCAGTGAGTGGGGTTTCCCTTCAGCTTCTTCCCTGATCTCTGAGTGTGGCTGAGACCAAGACCATGGTGGCCCTACTTCCACATAAAACTTGCTTCAGGAGTCATCTTACAACATCTTATTCAATGGAAGCTCTGAGAACCAGAATCTGAAGTGTCACTAAATTGGGGGGCACCATTTATGCACAAAAGACCCAAATTCTATGTTCCTTCAGACCCTCTTGCTCTGCCCTTGGTATACAAGGGCCTATGGACCTCAAAATGTCATTTAAAAAAAAACTATGATGATCTTCCGATGCAGCTATTCCCAACTTTCCAGCAAATTATCTGTGAAGACAAAGATAGATGTGAAGATTTGCAAAGAAAAATCTTACACCATCAGTCAACCTATTGCCAGAATGTGAGAAGCTGATGGTAATGACTTGATAAGTGCAACCAGTAGCCTTAATACACTTTACTACCCAAAACCAAAATCAAAAAGTGTGGAGACATCTTGTCCCTCCCCCCAATTGCTGCACCTCCAGATTAGAGAAATTGAGTCTGTGCCAAGTAGAACTGATATCAAACCCTTCTTTGCATGAATATTGATATTTTAGTGGCCAAAGTGTCATCTGTTCTCATCCTCCTTCTTTCTACATACATTCATGAATTACAATGTCTAGAAAACATCAGGGAAAATTTGGGGTGAGGGTGGAGGGGCTGGATCCTGGCAACACATTCCATTAGTGGTCCAGGGAATTACACATCCTCACTATAACATGTTGTAGGTGGGGTAGAGTCAGGTAGAGCTCTAGTAACAACTCTTACTGGGGATTGTGGTTTTCTTGTAATCCAGTGTTCAGCATCTATAATAAACAGTCAGTACACCTGAGACTAATATAATATGTCAATTATATCTGAATTTTTTTAAAAAGCAAAACATAAATGAATAAAATAAACAGTAGGACAAGACTCTTATCAATTAGAAGAAGCCACACAATACTAGCTCGTAACAACAACCACAGCGAGATCAGGTAGAACTGGGCACATTCATCTGCATTTTGACCTCAGATTAGACTGATGATTATTCTAATAGCAGAGTAGACAGGGAATGAGGCCTACGGCAGTCCAGATCTCCTTTGGGAGATGCTGGGGATGTATAGAACTCTTCTTTATCAAGAAAATTAAAACAACCTGGCATGAGGCCTAATAAAACACCTTATAGAGCAAAGCAGAAGAGATCTTGTTATATTTTGGAACTAGATAGAGTAGTGCTTGCACAACACCGTGAACATTGTAAAAGCCGCAGAATTGTTCACTTTAAAATGGTTAATTCTATGTTATGTGAATTTCACCTCCATTTTAAAAAAGGAGTGAGAAAACATCTGGTAGCAATTTACTTGGACTCTAAGAAAATGACTTGTCCCCACAGAATTAATGACATAGGACTCATGAAACAAGAAGCAAGGGAAATATATAAATATTGATCCTAAAAAAAAAGATGTTTAAAAAGGAGAAAGCAAACATAGAAGAAGTATAATATGAAAATAAAGCTAATCACACCAAATCCAAATATATCAATTATCTCAATACATGTAAATTAAACTTGTCAGTTAGAATGTCAGATTGGATTACAACACAATTCAACTTCTGTGCTACTTACAAAAGACACACCTACAGCATGAAAATAGTGAAAAGTTGAAAAGAATGAGAAGAGATACATCAGCCAAATACTAACCAAAAGACAACCAGTATAGATATAGCAATATCAGCCAAAGAAGACTTTAAGACAAATAGCATCATTAAGGACAAAGTTCCTATGCAATGAATAAAGATTAAAGTCACTAAAGCAATGTAACAATTCTAAACATGTACGCACATTATTAAATAGACTCAGTAGATTTAAACAAAAATTGAAAGACCTGCAAAAATAAATTGACAAATCACCATGATGGTGGGAGATTATAGCATGCCTTTTTTCAATCAATTATGATTCAAGCAGCCAAAACAATTCAGCAAAAATATAGAAGAGTTGAATAACACAATTAACAACTTCATCTGATGGAAATTTAGAAATATTTATTATGTATTTAATAGAGCTATAAAAGATGTCTCAACCAATTTCAAAGAATAGTTGTCACATGAATCTAATTGGTTCCTCAAACTCTAGGAATTTAGCCATAACTGTGGGAAAAATGGAGTTCAACCTTAAATGGACAGAAATAAATTTTCTGCCATGTAATACTATAAGAAATAGAAATTAAAATGTGTAACAGAAAAAAAGTTTAAAAGCTATACTTCTTGCCCTTCTGAATCTGTGAAGAGTTTTATCTGCTAGGTATTTTTTTAATATCAAGAATAATGTATAATACAGTTTTGTACTCTGCTGCTTTTAGCCTAATATTACATCATAGGCATTTTGTCATGCCATTGTTCTTGTCTTTTTCTTAGAAACTGATCCCCAGCCCTAAAGTTTTTCCCTCCTTCAGCCAGAAGTCAAAAGCCTCTAAAAATAAACTCACATCAATAAGACACCTGCAGACCAACACATCTAGAAAATCAGAATTCCTTTTAAACTCAGTCTGGATCAACCTCCTGCACAATATATTCTAATTCCTGCCACAGCCAAATGCATTTCCTTTTGTTAAAGTCTCAGTTGTGGTGAAATAAAAGCTAACTTCTATTCCCTCAGTCAACTGAAGATTTAGAATCAGACTACCCACAGCTTTTCCTTTTCTGGAATATAGTCAGTGCCACTCCTTTTTCCCGCCACAGAAACCCACAGCTATTGTTTCTTTCTAATTTTTCAATGAGCAAATGGTTCCCCAGAGCTTTTTCTAGAAAAATTCCCACAGGCCTTACCTCACTGGAATTTCATTCCACAGCAAACTAGTCCTTGAGTCAATGCTGCAGGGATGACTATTAGTCTTCTTAGGGCAGAAAGATATATCAGGTAAAGCTCTTCATTAGTTAACAGTGGGACATGATAAGAAGAGGATTTGAAAGGTAACAAAGAAAAAGTGCCCCTGGCTAATTTCACTTGGAAACTGGAGTGGTCCTTGCTGTTACCTAGGTGCTAAGCCCTGGAAAAGAAAAGGCACAATTATTACAGGATTTTAAGACTCCTCCCACCAAATTCTTAGTTTCCTGTTTCCTGTTTCCTTTTCCAGTCAAGTCTGAACAGTTTTTTCTATTCATTTGAGAACTCAGCCAAAGATATTTCAAGTAGAGGGAAATGAAAGCAAGGAGGTCTTCCTTTATTTTGTTTCCCAAATTTCAAGGGAATTCACATCTGGAGTAGTGGGTCTCCAAGTGTGGCCGCTGGAGTGGCAACATCTGCATTGCCTGGAAACTTGTGAGAAATGCAAATTCTTGGGCCTGACACCAGACAAAATAAATCTGAAACTCTGGGGGTGGCACCAGCAGGCTGTGTCTGAACAAGCTCTTCAGGGTGATTCTGATGACAGTGAATTTTGAAAACCACTACTCAGAACATTCCTGTCTAACTGTCTGCCAGCTGAGCCAATAAATTCTTATAGCCTTGGGTGAAGTTCAGGTTGCAAGTTTAACCAGATTGCCAAGCAGAGAGTTGAGTGAGCAAACAAATCCTGCCAGAAAATCAGGGCAGTGGAAGTGGATGAAAGAGATATTGGTTAGAATAATGATCACAATAGTACCACACTGAGGCTCTTAGAGCAGGCATGGGCAGGTCTACTATGGAATCCAGATAATCTCCCAGCTCCAGGGCTGGGAGCAAATAAAGTAATATCTCGGTTCTCCTAGGACCACTCCCAACAACAATTGTTGAGCCTTCTTGCAATGATGTCCAACATGGTATCAGCTCAGATATAAGGTACAAGAAGATGTGACAGACCATATGAGGGATAGGAAATTAGCATTAGGGGCTCACCAGACTGACACCTGACAGAAGCATAAGACCTACATATCAGCTCTTATTCATTCATTCATCTATGCGTTCATTCAACAGATATTTGTTGAGCACCTATGTGGTCAGACACATTTTTTAAGTAGCTAAACTGCTATAGCATTTGCATACAGCCATTTTTTGTCATACAGCCATTTTTTAAAAATTTAAGTAGCTGAACTGCTATAGTGACCTCCCCATTCTTCAGAAATTTCTTGGAGGTACTTACGGTTCTTTCAGAGAGTGCTGAACTAGGCATTTTTAACCTTGCTTTGAGTGAGTTCTATCAACTCTAATGAATACAATAGGGTTGAAAGCTGGGTTATGCCCCTGGACATTGAGGACTAATACTTGGATTGTCATACCACTATGGATCTGGACATTTGGGCCACCTGGTATGCACATCATCTGGAATTCAAATCCCTATAAGAAAATAACTCATCACATCTGGCAGGAACTGAACTTTTCTTGACCACTACCGTGATCATGCCTCAGGGTTAGGAATGCAGGCCCCTCAAAGTAGAGTCTCTATGCAAACTTAAAAGTAAGCAGTTATTTTTCCCATCCTAGGTAGATGACCCTGGCAAAACCAAATGAACAAGTAGGTTTGAGGGTAGAGCTTTCCCAGATGGCATTTTCTTGAAGTAGGATGGTACCCGTTTTATAGTGTGATATCTGTCTTTAAGAATTAGAGGGACTTCCCTGGTGGCGCAGTGGTTAAGAATCCACCTGCCAACGCAGGGAACACGGGTTTGATCCCTGGTCTGGGAGGATGCCACATGCTGCGAAGCAACTAAGCCCGTGTGCCACAACTACTGAAGCCCGTGGGCCTAGAGCCCGTGCTCCACAACAAGAGAAGCCACTGCAATGAGAAGCCCGTGCACCACAATGAAGAATAGCCTCCACTCGCCACAACTAGAGAAAGCCCGCATGCAGCAACGAAGACCCAACACAGCCAAAAATAAATAAATAAATAAATTTATTTAAAAAAAAAAAAGCATTAGAGAGGACATGATGCACTGGGTTAGGTTAAGATTTGGGCAAGAGAAGACTTCCTGAAAAAGAAGAAGAAAAAAAAAAAATGCTGGTGCTGTAGCCAAGTTTCAGGGAAAGGTGATCTTTCTTAAGGAAACTGGAAAATGGACAATAAGGTGGTTAATGGGATACGATCTTCTGGTAGTGCCTTCAAACCCCCAAATGGGCTATATTCCTTTTAGTCTTGGGGGCTTACCATTAAACACAGAGGATATCTTGTCTTATATTACGGAGGTAAACCTGTTTGGAGAACATATCATCATCATCCAAAAGTGAGGCGTCTAAGCTCTCACGCATGTATTGTGTGTGTGTGTGTTGCACTAGTTGGCCCAGGTCCAAACACACCAAGGACTGTTGTGAGTGAGGAACAGTGTGGGGAGGTTTTGATAGAGCTTCTGGATAGCAGTCACTCTCACTCACTGGATTATGAAGAATCACATTTATTGACTGCTGAGATACTAAAGTTGTATCCTGAAAAGAATGCAATTCCTTAATATTTCTGTGTCCCTAAGAGTGTCTGGAAGGCTTTTCCTATACCACTATCCCGCTTTTGAGTGGTTATTTCCCCCAGCCCCAAGACTGAACTTCGTGAATACTCCAGCCTCACAGCTGTAAAAATTTTAATGAGTGAGAATGGATAGTGGGCATGTACTTACATAAGGCTCTAGCCATACTGTCAGAGTTTGAATTTCCATCCTTCTTCAAGAGGAGGGCAGAGAACCCAACAGGATTAACTGAGGCACAGGAACCTGTTTTAGGACTAAACATTCTTATCTATATAATTCCAGAAGAGCTCTTCTTCTGGTTCCAAGAGTAAATACTGCATATAATGAAAGGCACAGCCACATTCTAATGTGAAGGTAAGTCTGCATCCTATTGTGAAAAGACCTTTCCCTTGATCGACTATACGATTTGTTAACACCCAGATACAGGCAAAACAAGTAGGAAGGCTGCCTGTGACAGTAGGCAATACTGGTGAGAGTATAGGTGTGCTGGGGATGACTGCAGCATAGGATTCCAGCCAGGATGTCCAAGTGCAGAAGGAAGCCATATGATAGATGAAAGGTCATCCACACAGAGTGTTACGGGTGTGACGTCATAGGGATGGTTCCTGTAGTGTGTGCATGGGCTCAGTAGGTGGCTGGAGCCACTGAACAGGCCAGATATAGAAAGTATTTCCAATGGCTTGAAACTCAACTTCACATGGAATCTATAGTTATGAACCAGTATCCAAGGCCGTGGTCTTAAGGAAGTTGAAAAGAGGGATGAGTAGACCTGAATCTGACCATTTATCTCATTACTTCTCAAGAACAGAGCATTTCTTCCCTGGGATGTGCTTTATGGAGCCACCAGGCTCTCCAGGGGCACAGACTCTAGGACTGAGGCTACTATTTGATGAGCATCAAAGGGAAATTCCTTCTCCACTCCTCCACAACTTTCACTGATTCTCTATTCCCTTCCTTTGGAGCCATCCCTGCTAGGAGCCCAGGTGAAGCTGTCTGGAAGGTGTGGCCTTGACCATTATTATAAATCCAGGTTAGTGGGACAAAGATGGTTTTCACCAGCTCACAGTATTAGCCCAACTGACCTGCATGGCTCCTGAGACTGTTTATTCAAATTTCCCTAGGGGAGCGTACAATCTCATGCCAAATCTTAGAAGAGCAGACATAAATCACTCTCATACAAGATGTCTGATCATTCTCTTCCAGTGTATCCTGAGAATGGTTGTGGCCCATGTGGACCATGTCTGACTGGGAAAGTGGCTTCGTAAAGACCACATGAGGCAGCCAGGGATCCTGCATAGTTTGCCCTTTTAATCCAGCTTCTTGTGCAGTGGTATAACACACTTTTCAGTCTCCTCTTTTAGGCAGGATAACAGAAATGTCATTTTTAAGCCTCTCCTCAAAATGTGAGTGCCTGTACCTCCACTGATATTTAAAGCTGAATTAGGAATCATATCTTTTTCCTAGGATTGTAGAAGTTGGGTCTGTAGGCACAAGATAAGCAACTCTATCCCTGACCTTTGAATTGGCTACAAAGCCACCAACCAGACACAGAAGCCCAAAGGACTATGTTTATTAGGTAAAACTGCTGTTGTGCATGATTACCTTTTATCAGAAAGGTGGGTGGTCCATTATACTCGGCCCCATGTGATATTCTGGGAACCTGAATGCAATGCAAGGGTGAAACCATGGACTTCAGGATGTTATGAATGAATCTGAGACAGAGAGACCCGAGAGACGGTATAACAGGACAAACTCAAATCAAAGCTAAGAAAACATCACACATAGTCAGTATGAAGGACTACACTGAGAAGGAGCCCAGGCATAAGGCAACAGAATGGCAATAGAGGAAAAACGCACATGAGCACAAAGGGTTTAAAGTGGAAAGAGGAAAACTGAGCCTGGAAGAAGACAGCAGCCTGAGTTCATAGAACCCCTGTGGCCTTGGGTTTGATAGGAAAGGGTCCAATGAAGTGACCAATCCAGCTTGGAAAAGGTCTGTGCACCTCAGGCCTTCCATAGTCACTTGGCAGCTTCTGAAACTGTAGTGAGAAATCTGGATGCTGCAGAGAAAAAAACTTAAGATGGAAGAGGTACTGAGAATTTTTTTTAAAGAAATTGTAGAGATAGAAATACAGATGAGTACAGAAAATTGGAAAATTGGTTTCCACTACCAAGTTGCTTTTTTGTGTTACTTCAGCAATAGTTGTTTCAGAAATGAATGAGAGTAATGAATAAGTAGCTAGGGATGGCAATAGCTTTTATAGACAGTAATTAACAGAAATTTTGCAGCCAAGGGAAGAACAGAAATAGGTCAATACATCTTGGGAGGCTTAGTAGATAGCAGAAAAATAAACTATGCTTTATATGGAGGTGACAGTTGTGTGTGTGTGTGTGTGTGTGTGTGTGTGTGTGTGTGTTTGGCTGAAGGCCAAGTGTCAAAAGAAATTTCATGAAAGAGTGAGAATAACAGAAGAGCAGATCAGGGTCCCAAAGGCATCAGGAAAGGATGTGCCCTGGAGCAAACGTGACATTAACTATAAAGAAGAAGAGAAATGCTTCATCTTATGAGGCAGAAGAGCTGGGAATATGGGAAAAATAATAACACATCAAGTTCGTGCATTTTGTATATAAATGCTTATTTCAAACTGAGAAGCACTGGGTTATCCAGTAAAATATGGTTTCTCCAGGTGGGTCCTAAGTCAAGTAAAGTGTGGTTATTTTTTTTTTAATAAATTTTATTTATTTATTTATTTATTTATTATTATTAACTTTTGGCTGTGTTGGGTCTTCGTTTCTGTGCGAGGGCTTCCCCTAGCCTCGACAAGTGGGGGCCACTCTTCATCGCGGTGCGCGGGCCTCCCACCATCGTGGCCTCTCTTGTTGCGGAGCACAGGCTCCAGACGCGCAGGCTCAGCAATTGTGGCCCACGGGCCCACTTGCTCCACGGCATGTGGGATCCTCCCAGACCAGGGCCCGAACCCGTGTCCCCTGCATTGGCAGGCAGACTCTCAACCACTGAGCCACCAGGGAAGCCCTAAAGTGTGGTTATTGATCTTCTTCCCTAAATCAATGGATGGTTCTTTGTACAAGGGAAAAAAATGGAGGATGCAGAAGGTCAACAGCAATGGTTCAGGCTCAGAACCCCTAAAATAAAATGGCTCAGAAGCAAGTAAAAGAAAACAAATTGAGATCACATTTATCTTGCTAGACTTCTGGATCAGGATGACATTTTGAGCACAGATTTGAATTCCACCCTCAGGTCTTTGATATGAAAAATTTTATATAAAACATTTCAAATATAAATTTGAAAGAATAAGATCATGAACACTTGTATACCCATCACTTAGATTCAAGAAATGTTAACAATTTGCCTGAATGGTAAACATTATGTTGGTGTTTATCTGTATAAATTTACTGCTGAACCATTTGAAACTGGGTTAGATATCATGATATTTAGCCACTAAATACTTCAGCATATATCTCCTATAGGAAAAAAGTCTTCTATAGAGCCTCAATACCTTTATCACCACCTAGGAATATTATCAAAAACACCCTGTTATCAAGCAACTACTGGGCCATATGGTCAAATCTCCCAAACAGATGAACAATTGCTTTTATAGTGAGTTTTTTCACACTAGAATCCAATCAAAGTCTTAGGCACTACATTTGTTTTATATCTTTTGTTATTTTTAAACCAGAACAGCCACCCACACACACATATTTTTTTTTTAATACCCTTGACATGGGGATTTTGAAGAAATTCTAACAATCACCTTATAAAATTACCATATTCCTGATGCATTGTCTCTTGCAGCATTGTTTAACATGCTCCTGTGTCTCCTGTATTCCCTATATATTGGAACTCTGGACTAAAGTCTTGATTAAATACAGATGAAACATTTTAGGCAAGGGTATTTCAAAGGCAATGCTGTTGCTTCACATTGCATCACACCAAGAGGCACGCAATGTCAAGTGGTCCACTATCAGTGAGGTAGTTTGATGCCAACAGCCCTCTATATTTTAAAGGTACACTTAACCCTTTGCAAACAGGAAGTAATGTATAGGATGATACTTAGCATCATACAAACATTCTATTTCCTAACAAACTTTCACCTAATGGTTCCAAATTCACTGATAATAACTGCTGGAATTAATTATTTCAGGATGGCAAAATGGTGATTTCTAGTGGTATCATTCCTTCTATATTTATTAGCAGGCAATCTGCAATACATCACTTCCTCCTTTAAAAGGCAATGCAGTGGTCATTTGGGCTACCCACCAATATTCCATCTTTTTCTTCCTTCTGAGTAGAAGGAAGAAATACTTAGAAGGAAGGACTAATCCACGATGGGTGGATTAGTCAGCTTTTGCTTCAGTAACAAACAATCCAAAATCTTACTGGCTTATAACAACAAACATTTCTTGCTCACAAGTCTGTGATTTGCCTGTGGCTCAGCTGTAGCTCTTCTGGGCTTTGCCCCAGGCTCCAGATCAGTGTAATGTGTCTCTCAAACCAGGAGTCTGAAAAAGAAGCAATGGCTCCTGGGGGCCTGCTCTTCTCTTGCTGGATGGCATGAGCTCTAAAGAGAGAGTAAAAGGCTGAGATGCCTTGTAAAGCATCTGCTCCAGGCCAGTGTGCTGTCACTTCCACCCACATGGCATCAACCAAAGCAAGTCACAGAATCAGTAGAGAGAGGAAGTTTACTCTGTTCCTGGGGAAAAGGGGAGAAGAAAGTTATTTCCTAAAAAAATTATACAATCTGCCATCGTGGGATTGAACTTTTCTACCTTCCTAAATTGGGACATGACCATATAACTTGCTTGGGCCATGGAAATATGCACAGACATGTGGTGTATTTTCCAGCACCTTCCTTTCCACTGCCACAGCAGCGTTCTAAATTATTGAGTCTCTGTCACTTTGCGTCCCTAAGTGAGGATGACATAGATCAGAACACCTGCTAACCCAAGGCAGACATGTAGTGAAAGTGAAAAATAAACTCTCTTGTTTCAAGCCACTAAGATTTTGAGGTTGTGGCATAACCTACCTATCCAGACTAATACAAAGTAAAGCTTAATTATTTCTTTTTAATTACTAATTTTCAGAATAAGGAGTTGGTGTACTAAGAATCTCCACTGTAGCAAATAAGCTTTTTATTTCCCCCTTTCTCTTTTTTTGTTTTTCCTTTTCTTTTCTTATCTTTTTTTTTTTGAATATCATTATGGACTCATTTTGATTGATATGATCAATCATAAGCTTTATTCTTTCGAGGCTCATGTTGTCCCAAACTTGGCCAGTGAGAGCTCTGTCCTTTTAACAAGACGATTAATCTTCAGAATTTCCTTCTATTCTGAAAGACTAAGACATCTTAAGCTCACTTTAAATTTTCCCTGCTTCACACCTAGAACTTGCCATTTCTCTAAGGAGCCTTGGTTGTTTCTAGTGAGAATGGTATTTCAGAAAACAATACCTGAATGTCAGGTGCGCTCATTGCTACTGGAGTATATTGATTTCTAAGCTCTTTCATTGAACAGAGCATATTCCCACATTTTCTTTCTCTCCCTGTCCCTCTCAACACACACATATATGTATATGTGTACAGATAGATAGAGATAGAGATATATAATACTTACAGATTATATGCAGATAAATATAAATTATACAGATTATATTGTATACATGCTATATTTTATATAGACTACATGTAGATGATATTATATATAACCTTATGCTCTTATTGATATTTCCCACTCAGATTTTATATTATAGGGTTCTCCCCATTACCTTCTTTGTTTCTTTTTTATTTTTCTTTTCTCAGACACTGAAAAACTTGAATCCTAACACCAAGAACAGTTTTGCTTATTTGCTTTTTGTTTGTTTGTTTTCAGGCCACGCCATGTGTCTTGTGGGATGTTACTGCCCTGACCAGGAATCGAACCCAGGCACTCGGCAGTGAAAGCACAGAGTCCTACCCACTGGACTGCCAGGGAATTCCCTGCTTATTTGCTTTATTCTACAACACGCATACAATAATTTCAAAATTATAACATCAGCAATAAAACAACTGAGTGAAGTTTAGGATTCCCTTGAGTTCTTTTTGTCCTTAGAAAACCTGCCACCAAAAGATGGATTCTGTGAGTCAGACTCTTGTGTGCAAAAGACATTTGAAATATTCCCTTTTACTGTATAGTTATATGTTATCTATTAAATATGCAATTTGGTTAACTGGTTACAGTTTTTAGTTGAGCAGACAAGATATGTGCAACTTGTCTTGCACAAGGATCCTGGAGCAGCTTGCTCTGCCACCTCTTCCCGTCTTTCTGATCACCTGTGTCATTATCACAGCTATTGGCCTGTCTTTTGTTCCTAAACTAAACTGTCCTTCCCTGCCAAGGAGCTGGCTGTGAAAAATGTTAGGTATTTAGTATCCCTACACCAATTTCAAAGAAAATCCTTCTTTGTTATAACTCTTGGGCCAGATGTGGAAGACTGGGCTGGCATGTGTAGAACTGCCAGGGAGGAGGACATGATTGCAGGGAAGACAGAGAGAATCAATGAGGAGAAGATGAAGGGAGAGAGTGACAGCTCAAGAGAGAAGGAGGGAACTAGCTGTGACTTGGAAGGGAAAGGCTGGTCATGGACACTAGTGCTGTGAGGGTCCTCCAAATAAGGCTGAAGGAACCTGAGTCAGAACCTTAATATCTGCAGGCAACTGATTCTTTTTTAGCAGGTACTGTTCTAATGACTTACCCCTATTGGCTCATTTAATCCCTCTGGCAACTAGATGGTAGGGTGTATGATTATCCCCTTTTTACTGATGAGGGAAGTGAGGCAGAGAGAGGTTTTGTAATTCACCCAGTGTCATAGAGACATTGAGTGGCAGAGTCAGGATTCAAACAACAGAGCCTGGTCCAAACTCCAGCACATCATAAGAAGCTCTTCCTCCAAGAGCCAGGTAACTGGCTCTTAGAAAGTTAAAGGATTATTCAAGACCGGTGAGATTCCCTACTGCCTGCATAAACTGGTGATAGAAACTGTAAAGGGAGCCCTCCAACCATGTTATCATTCCAGTGAAGCCCCTTAATCCCTAAGTGACTGTGGAGTAATTTTCTTGTTTAGAAACCACAATCTTACCCAACACCATGACTCAAATAACAGGCTGTGAAAACCATTTTAAGTATAGACTCTGCTTGATTGTATTGTGGGGGGACCTGTGAGCACAATCTGTATACGTGGGAAAATTATGAGATCTCAGACACTAGTTTGGTGTGATTCTGTAAGCTCCTATTTTTGCTTGTTTTTGTTTTCTAGGTTTTTGTTTACTTGCTTTGCATGTGTAACGTTATTCTCCTTCAACACATGGGCTCTCAGTTTTTCTTCTATTCTAGTATATTTAAGCCTGGGCTCCAGGCTCACAACATGGTTTTAGGTTTTAAACAACTCTCTGATCTCCCTGTGCTGGTTTTATAAACCAGATAATGACCATACGGTACTTACTCCACTGACAAATCTTATATTTCAAGGGCACTCTGCCACATGGGAAGTAAGAAATAATAATGAAGCAAATTCCATGGATGTAAAGTGGTGAGAAAGCACTCTTCCTTTGGAGTCTGAATTTAAAATCATGTCATTGAAACTTATGGTCTTTACTGTTTATACATTTTTTATATCCAGGACAAGAGTTTAAGCCAAGAACCTACATACATCCGTCTTTGGCTCCCATCCAACACCTGGGCTACTATCATGCAGTTGAGTCAAGCAGAGAAAAAACAAAGGAATGAATGCATGCATGAATGAAATAAACATTGTTCTTCTATTCTCCTTGCTCTTTGTTGATGTTATTATTCATCTGAAGAGATAATGGCAGGAAAGGTAGAAAGGACCTAGGGAGAAAAGAGAAAGGGCTACAGATCAAGAGAAAAAGCTAGATGATCACAATTTGTAGAGAACAGAATAGCCTGAGAAGGTTTGCTAATATCAGCAGCTGTATTCATCCAAGTGATACCAGAAAACCCAGAAGTCCCAGTGGATTATTTGCTCACATTCCAGTCTGATGTAAGTGTTCCTGGTGGGGCAGCTTTACTCCAAGCAGTGACTCAGATGCCCAGTTTCCTTCTATTTTTGTGGCAGTTCCATCCTCAAGACTTGGTTTCCAGTGTCACCACTGGTATGAATATCCAGTAAGCAGACAAGAAAAAAGAGAGTGGAGAAAGAGCATTTGCCTCTCGACCACCTCGTCCTATAAGACATTCACATTACATCTGCACACGTGCCACTGGCACCCAGTCCCTTCTAGATACAAGGCAGTCTGGAAAGGTGGCCCCTGGAAGGGGAGCATGAATTCTTGGCGGGATGTTAGCTGTCTATGCCATAACTCTAGGAGCGTTAGTCAGGATCCTGTCCTGAGAACACTTGTTTAGGAAAAAAAAAAAAAAAATGGCACTGGGAAGGAATTCAAAGGAAAAAGGATCACAAGCTGCCATCTCTCAAAAACCCTAGAAATGGGCAGAATAAACTAGCCTAAGTCATCAAAACTGTGATGTCAATTGCAGAAGACCGTTCCTCTCTCCCTTAATGCCTTGCTCTCCTCTGATATTTAGACAGGCATTCATTCAGTGCTCTCATGGTGACCCCAAGCTCTTTGGACCCTTCTATTTAATGGTAATTCTGCCCCATTCTCTCAAGACATTGCTAGAAGACCAGCTAATCAAGAGCTAAGATGTACACAACTGAATTGATCCTGTCTTTAATATATCTGCATTTTTACTATTCTTTATTTTCATTACCTAAGGACTGTAGAAACCTTGGACCCCACGAAAATGATTAACTCATGTTATCACAGTCCAATTTAGGAGAAATTTGACAGGCAGCTAGTCCTTTGGAAGCCCTTCAATCATAGTACACAGCCTGCTCTATGAGTGAAGTCAACCCACTAATAAAATAGTAATAAATAATAAAAAAATACTAAAACTCATAAAATGTCTGTCATTATCATAGTTCCTAATATTTTACAAAGGCCTTTAATATGAATGTACAAATCAAAACAGTAGTATAAAATAAGAAAAACATATGATCTCCATTTTACTTATGAAGAAATTAAGACTTAGATAAGCTAAATGACTTTCCTAAAGTCACATAATCAGTACAGAGCAGACTAAAAACTAAAGCCAAGATGTTTTGATTCCTACTTCAGTGCTCTTTCATAATTCTGAGGCAATGGGCCCTTTCTTGTGATGTTCAGTATTTCTTGGGTATTTAGAAGTCTCTGCCTTTCAAATGATCTTCCAGCAAAAATTAGCCTGTTTACCTGTCTTCCAACCTGGTCTTACATTTGAGATCCTTTTCCTTATTTTCTCTTCAACATGTATTACCTCTACATTCATGTTCTAATTGTCCTCTTTCTCCACCTTCAATATTTTCTTATGATCAGTTATCTGGGGGGAAAAAAGGTTCATATTTTGATTAAAGTGCCATGACATATTCCTGCACTTATTTCCCAATCCACAGAAAATTTTCCACGACTGGCATCCTTCCCAATCACCCTTGCCAATCTACTCTCCATGGCAGTAATGCACTCTTTCCCTCCTTTTTTTTTTCTTTTTAATCATGAAAGCTGATTGAACAAGCACTAAACTAACAGTGTTGGATTGTGGCAGGAAAGCAAGTAAAGACCTATGACCCGACACATATGGTTAAAAGGAGACTGTAGTGATAAGCCACAAGATGGGAGTAAATTCCTCCTTAAATCCCCATGCAAATCCAGTCTGTTACACAACAGGGCTTGTGTGTATTTGCCAGTAACTATGCTTAGGAGAAAATCTGCCTTGTTTACTCCATTTTCCCAGACTCTACTTGATTCAAGATACTCTCCGTTCAATTTTCATCCCATATTCTTGCCTTTTTTCCACATTTCTAATTCCTTTAAATAATTGCCTCACAATCTCTGTTCTTCCCTCCCTTTACTTTCTTTTGTTCATTTTGTTTTCCAGATTATTTCCTAATTAGTCACACTTGATCTTAATATTTCTGCTCATTGCTTCCTCCCAAAATATATCATATTAAGTCTCCAGAAGTTTTTTCTCTATTATCCAGCTGCTCTAAAATTGACGATGAGCTTATAGGGCTGCAGTTGGCAAACTACAGGCCAAATCCAGCCTGTGGTCCATTTTTGTAAGGCTCCTAAGCTAAGAATGGTTTTTACGTGTTTAAAGGATTGTAAATCCAAACAGAGACAGACAGGCCCACAAAGCCTAAAATATTTACTATCTGCCCTTCTACAGAAAAAGTTTGCCAGCCCCTATTCCAGACTATGAAAAACTTCTGGTCTCTCATCCATTGCTATCCTCAGTAATCTTGATGATTCTTTGAGATTCTCTGCCCAGTTTTCAAGTAGAGGACACAGGATAACAAGGCAACCGACTGCAAAAAGGAACCAGAACCCAAGGCCCCTAATATTTTTCTTCATGTGGCATGACCATTATTAGAAGGGTTTAGAACTTCTTTTTAGCTCAATTTATTGTCTTAGGGGTAGAGTATTTTGGGTCATAGAGAACAACTCAGATCATGGCCTTCACATTCCCGCTGTATCAGGGCTACAGTGGAGAACCAGCATCCTTCTCTCCAACCAGGAGAGTAAGAGAGAAGCAGGGGAGGTGGACCAGCATGCAAGGCAGCAGGGAGGTTGTCCAGGAGGAGAAAGGTCTGAATCATTTAGCCTCCCGGTGCATCCTAGGTGGTGGCGACTGGGTCTCCCCCCAGTCACACCAAGATAGAGACTGATTTGAATCTTTCCCGCATTTGTATTACAACTCCTGGCTCTGCTTCTGATACCCTGTTAGCAGGTTGAGGTGTCACTAGAGAAGTAAAGAGCCTGGGAGGTCGTGATAGCAGTGCCCCCAGGGTATTGATGGGTGTGCTGTTTGTGCTGACAAGCCTGACTACTTCTCTGAGACAAATGCCAGAGCTAAGGTGTGTGTGAGTTTGTAACAGCAGATCTCAGGAAAGCCTCCACTAAAAACCCTAACCGTCATGAGGGGAAACGCTCTCTGCCGGCAAAATAGGATGAAAGCAAAATAACAGACAACCAGCAACACACCGGAGCAAGCTTTATAACCAAAACCTACCTAATTGTAGGCACACACCAACTGTAGAACAAGCTAAACTCACATGTTTAGATCCAGGCTGTGAGAGTAGATTTAGGAGACACATATAAAAACAATAACAACAATACCAATAATAAGGTAGAAAGAAGAAAGACCTTTTGCTGGCCCAGAATGTTACTCTTACTAGAATGTAAGATGTCCATAGGGTGATTTTCATTTTTTAATAAATGTTTATTAAGCCTATATGAACTGCTAATTTTTGATCTAGAGCTCAGACAGGAGAAGACACTCATTCAGGACCACATGGTTATAAAAAACAAGACAGAAAATAGAAGAACAGGGAAAGCACAGGGAGGAAGAGCACAGATGAAATTAAACAGATGTGACTTCAACTCTCAAGTCTATCACTTAGAAGCGATCTAATTTGGGGTGAGTTACTCACCTCTCTGAGCCTCAGTTTTCTTATCTCTAAAGTTGGAACAGTATGTACTTTTCAGGGATCTTGTCAGGATTCGAGGTTGTTTTTCTAATGTAATTGGTTCATGAATGATTCCCTAGAGGGAAAGAGGACAGAGAGAGGAAGCTGTAGGTAGTAGGTACTCTTACTCCAGGAAACATGGGGCCAAGGTGGCCTGAGTGTCAGGATAGCAGAATTTCAGGCAGGGTTATATCCATATTTCCATATCCTTAGAGGATGAAAGATTAGAAAACTTGCAGTTCTCACAATCCATACTATAGTGACCATAGGAATTCCTAGCTGCAAAAAGCATTTCAAGTCTGGGGCCAAGATTTCTGAACAGAACGTCTGCAAATCAAGCCCTTCCTTCATTGCTTTCTGAACATTCCAGACCCTCAAATATGTGTGCAGGGCAATGCCCCCTTCTTTTTCTGCCTCTAACTTTGAATCTGTTTTCTGACATTCTCAGCCTCCTGGGAGACTCCTAACCACATCCATGTGATAAGAGATATTCTTGTCTGAGAATGAGGGTTAGGGAAGGAAGAAGTGAAACAAAGGAAAATGTGCCACCAAAATTTCACTGGCCTGAGAGTGCCCACCCATTTCCTGCACTGTGGTTATCTCTAAAGGGAGAACCAGGTAATATCCCTGCCTCCAGGTTTGCAAAGTCTCTGGTATTATCAGTAATGAAAAGACAACCTAAAATTGGTAAAAAAACATATCACTTTGGAAAGCAATAAAGTATACCCTGATGAGGTTGACTAGGAATATAACCTATGATTTAGCAATCTTATTCCCAGGTATATAGTCTGAAAACTCTTGCACCATGAGATACAAGAATATTCTAGCAGCACTGGTCATAACAGAAAAAGCTGGAAACAAATCACGTGTCTGTCAAAGGCAAGGTGTATTAATAAATTGTGGTATATCCATATCATGGCGCACTACACATCTGTGGACATAAATAAACTGTTGTACATCTAAGGACATGGATAAATCTCAAGAAACACAATGATGAGGGAACCAAACAACACAAAAGAAGGTTTCCACTTATATACAGTTTAAAAATAACCAAAACTAGGTAACATATTATTTAGCTATAAAGAAAACTAAGGGAGTGATTTGTTACATCTGGAGGCTGGAAGAGGGGTACCATTGAGGAGGCTGACCCAAGCATCTTCAGAGGAACTGGCAATGTTCTCCTATTAAGCTGGCTGGTTGGAACTTGAGTGTTTATTTGATGATCATAATTATACATTTTAAACTGTTCAGATATTTTATATACATCCTTGGCTATGAATAATTTATTTCACAATAAAAAAAAAATTAATGTAACCCAAATGTGCATGGGGCCCCTTGCAGAGTAGCCTCTGCTTTTACTCTACACTGAGCCCAGGAAGAGCACCAGTGTCAACCTTGACAAATAGGACAAATTTTTTTAAACGTTTTGTAGAAGATGGAAATGAGTGTTATATATTGTGTAGCACATGGCAAAAGTTAAACTTTCCCTTTAATCATTTCTATTCTTCCTTTTTTCCTGCACAAATGTTTTCTCTTTCTCATACGTCTGTCTCCTCTGAAGCCTTGAAGAAGCCCATCTAGAAACTATGACGATCAATTCTTCCCACCTCACAGAGCCAGCTGTCCTGGCCAGCCCTAGCCCCTGCAGCATGATTGGGGGGCATTGACTGATACAGAATTTTGAATCTCATCAAAAAACTATTGACTACCACAACAAACTAATGTCAGAAAAGAAAAAGCACAGATGAACAGGAATCTGTCCCTGTCAAAAAGGAGTTACAAAGCCAAAGAGTACTGACAAGAGAGATGTTGACTATCTTAGGAATTGGCAAAATTAGTTTCATGCCATGAGAAACAGAATAGGTCCAATCACTCATTCACTCATTCTTAGTTCATGGTTTCACCTCATTCTTAGTGAGAGAATAGAAGCCACTGGATATGAAGCCCCACATCTTCTGACCTACAAACCCACCTACTCACCTGCACTAATCACATCCTTCCTCCCTCTCGAAGCTCAACCTTTCCCTTGGGTTCTGGACTCCATCTTTTCTTAAATCCTAGAAGACGTCAAGCCTTACATTATCTTTCTTCTCCTGAACCTCCAATTTCTGCCCCTCTCCTGGATTATCTTCTTTGGCCTAAAAACATAATCCACTATCTCTCTTTAAGAATATAACAACAACAATAATCCTTCATTGATCCACACCTCTCCATACCTACTGGTCCATTTCTCAGTTCTCTTCTACAGCCAAACTTCTTGAAAGGGTGACTTACACACACTGCCTCCGTTCCTAAATTCTGAATTTTATACTACTGAAATCTAGCCTCTGACTTCACCGCTCACTGAAACTGTTCGTGCTGAAACACCCACTGACTTCCATGTTGTGCAAAGTTCAATGGACACTTCTCAGTCATGTTACTGAACTTCTCAGCAATGGCACTCCCTCTTCCTTAAAATTTTTCTTTTTTGTTTCCTAAAACCACTTTCTCTCTTACTGGCTGTTTCTCCTCAGTTTTCTTGAATGGTTCCTCCTCCTTTACCCAAATTTCAAATCATGGGGGTCCAAAGAGCTTGTCTGAGCCCTCTTTGCTCTTCTCTCTACATTTTCTTCCCTAAATAACCTCATCAATTTCCACAGGTCTACTACTTATGATCTTTATGTGGAGGCCTTTTAAATTTACACGTGAAGTCTCTGAGCTCTTCTGAGCTCAAAACTCATATCCAACTACCCGCCTGGAGCTTTCTCTTGGAAAATTTACACACATCTCAAGTGTAAATAGAACTCTTATCTTTCTCTTGAGCCTGTTTTTTTTTTTTTTTTTTTGAAGTATATAGTTGATTTACAATGTTGTGTTAATTTCTGCTGTACAGCAAAGTGATTCAGTTATCCATACATATACACTCTTTTTTATATTCTTTTCCATTATGGTTTAATCTTATGATATTGAATACAGTTCCCTGTGCTATAACAGTAGGACCTTGAGCCTGTTTCTTTCTCCTTCTTCCAAATCTTCCGAGATCAGTACATAGCAATCCATTACTTCAGTGAGAAACATCCTTGATTCCTTTCTTTCCTTCATCATTCACATCTAAATCATCAAAATATCTGATCAATTTCTATCTTTAACATATAATCTCAAACCTACATTCTTCTGTCTTTACTGCCCTTGCATGACTCCAAGACAGTACTATCTCCTTCACTGTGATGGTGATGTTCCTGTAGCACTTTGTCACTCATCTCCCAAGTCCTCCCTTCTGAACTCCTAACTATGGGGCAACATCTCTGTGTGATCTCACTCCTGTGTCTGTCCAGGATGCCCAGCTCATTCTATTCCATCCATATTTAACTCAGGGCCTCATTCTGCCCTTTCCTCTGCCTGGAGTTCGCCCCCCTTTCCCAACTGGGAAAGGCTTCTTGTTCATCTTACCCAAAGTACCTCCACCCATCAGCCTCTGTCTCAGTCTCTTATTTATTCCCTTCCTAACAAACTAATTACAAATGGTGGCTACTTCATTTATTTATTTTTTTCTGCTGCTTTCCTTTTTGTCAATATCTCCTACCTGAATACATGTTTCATGAGGGTCAGGGCCTCCTATGTCTTGTTTATTATTCTTCTTCCAGTTCCTAACACAGTGACTGATATAAAATAGTTGCCAGACATAGTGACAGAAGCAAGATAATGACAAATGCATCAAAAGTCCACAATAAAATGACTTCAGTATAAATTAATCGTCTCTTACGTGTCAGCCATTCTGTTGGGGAGACAGAAATAAAAGACAAGTAAATATGGCATGGGGAACGCCACGACAGAGGTACACACAGGAGGTGACAGGCAGTCAAAGGTAAGGCACCTGATCTAGATGGGGTGGGAAGGTTAGCCAAGAAAGGCTACACAGAGGAGTTTGACATTTCAGAGGTTGTTTTAAGTCATCCAGTGAAGAAATGGAGGAAGGGCATTCCAAGCGGAGTGAATAGATAAAGTGTATCAGTCGGAGAAGACTCTTCTCCATCTAACTCCTCCAGCCGGAAATGTGTAAACCAAGGGCTCTGCTTACACTCTCCTTTCCTTAACCCCAAACTAGACAAATGTGCCACACTGCAAAATGTCATCTCATCCCCACCCTCTGCTTCCAGAAAGTACTGTCTTTATTAATCTCAGGCACACCTACTTAAAAAGATATATTTAACCCACCTGTAAAAGGCACAGATCTCAAGCAAAAGTAACAACTTGGAATACACTGTCTGCGTGCAAGTTTGCTACATTAACCTGAATGACAGACTCACCTGAGATGATGCTGCCGTGTCACAATATCACTTACTCCACGCTCAGCAAAGGCAGAGAACAACCCAGAACTAGGATCGTGGTCCAGGAAACTTTTGAAACTGTGTGTTAATGATGGAGAAGTTTCTGTGGCTGTGCTGTGTAAAGTTGTTTTCTCAAGACTTTCATAGTTTTAAAAAAAAGCAGATAGGTAGTGAAGATTAGCCAGACTCTGGGTATAATCATTCGTTTCTAAGACCTGTGGATTCACAGGAGTCATTTCGAGGTATATTTAATTAAGGAGAACTTTAATACGATGTTTCTTTCCACCTTAAGGATTTGAAATTACACTTTAAAACACAAAAGTTAAAATGAGAAGGACTTTGAGGAATAATCTTCTTCACCCCTTCGTTTTATAATCCAAGAGACTTAAGACCAATAGAGTAAGACCATTCATGTAATCAAGGTGTTTGTGGTGGTTAATTCTATGTGTCAACTTGACTGGGCCGGGGGTGCCCACATACTTGGTCAAACATCATTTCTGGGTGTGTCTGTGAGGGCGTTTCTGGATGAGACTAACATTTGAATCTGTAGCCTGAGTAAAGCAAATTGCCCCTCCCAATGTGGTTGGCCCCATCCAATCTGTTGAAAACCTGAATAGAATAAAAGGCTAAGAAAGAATTTTTCCTCTCTGCCTGACTGTCTTCAAGCTAGAACATCAGTCTTCTCCTGCCTCCGAATTTGGACTTGGACTGGAACTATATTATCTGTTCTCCTGGGTAGGAGTTTCTCAGCCTCCATAATCACATAAGCCAGGTCCTAATAATAAATCAATCAGTATCTCTCACCCTCCCTTCCTTTCCGTACACACACACACACACACACACACACACACACACATTATTGGTTTTGTTTCTCTCAAGAATCTTCACTGGGGGCTTCTCTGGTGGCGCAGTGGTTGAGAATCTGCCTGCCAATGCAGGGGACACGGGTTCGAGCCCTGGTCTGGGAGGATCCCACATGCCGCAGAGCAACTAGGCCCGTGAGCCACAACTACTGAGCCTGCGCGTCTGGAGCCTGTGCTCCGCAACAAGAGAGGCCGCGACAGTGAGAGGCCTGCACACCGCGATGAAGAGTGGCCCCCACTTGCCGCAACTGGAGAAAGCCCTCGCACAGAAACGAAGACCCAACACAGCCATAAATAAATAAATAAATAAATAAATAAATAAATAAATAAATAAATAAATAAAAAAGGCAGATGCTTGCTTTAAAAAAAAAAAAAATGAATCTTCACTAATAAAGTGTTCAATGTCATCCCAAGGGAACCACACATCCGACCTCAATAGCTTCCTCCAACCACCAAAGTCCTGGGGTTCTAGGTCAAACGCCACACCATTAGCAGCATTCGCCACCCAGGTCCTGCCATTTTCCTGTGTGACTCTCTGTCCACATGGGTGGCCTGTCCTGAATCCTACCTTCTCTTTTTTTTAAATAATTGAAGGATAGTTGATTTACAATATTATATTAGTTTCAGGTATACAACATAATGATTCAATATTTTTATAGATTCTACTTCACTTAAGGTTATTATAAAATATTGGCTATATTCCCTATGCTATACAACATATCCTTGTAGCTTATGTATCTTATACACAGTAGTCTGAACCTCTTAATCCCCTACCCCTATATCGCCCCTCTGCCTTTCCCTGCCCCCACTGGTAACCACTAGTTTATTCTCTATATCTGTGAGTCTGTTTCTGTTTTGTTATTTTCTTGCCTTCTCTTTTCTTTGACTTATCCATTCCCATTAACCTTCTCTTTGCTTCTGCTGCAAGCAGATTCTTTTCCTCATGTAAATTGATACAATCAAATACTCTATACTCTGAGAATAACCTTGCAGCATCACAGCTAGTTCACTGAATTGCTCCCAGCCTCTCGCCTGCTTTTTGACCCATCCCTTAGTCCCCCTCTGACTTCATTACCATGCACACCCAGCTTTGCTCCTAGGGGCTGTAGAAAATCCCCACTTGCCAGTATCCTAAACCTCCTCCGTCTCTGTCCTTCCTCCACATCCCTTTCCCTCCCCCCAGACTGTAACTCCAGTCACTTCACCTGTCAGCTTTCTCCACGCTTGTACCCAGCTGCGAATCGCTGCTAGAGAAAATCACACAGCTATGAATTAATGATAAACTTTATCTGCGTTCTCCACGCTGCTCCACAAACATACTGTGCTTCCTACTCAGCTGACTCTCCACATTTCAATAATAATTACTTCAAGATTTCTTCACTCTCTTCAGATACTTGACCCCTCTACATCTGAGTTCACGCTCAGAAAATTACTCTCATTCTACTTCATAGAAGATAGAGATCCTTCAGACCAAATTCCTTCAACTTTCTAACTGTAGTGGATTGAATAGTGTCCCCACTAAAAAAAAAAAAAAAAATATGTCCAGATCCTAACCCTCAAAACCTGTGAATGTGACCTTATTTGGAAAAAGAATTTTTGCAGACATAACTAAGTTTAGGGTGAGCCCTAAATCCAATGGCAGGTCTCTTGATAAGAGAAAGGCAGAAAGAATTCTGAGACACAGAGAAGCTGGTCATGTGATGATAGAGGCAGAGGTAGGAGGTATGCAGCCTCAGACAAGGGACCCCTTCAGAGGGGGAGAGACCAGATGATGCCTTAATTTTTGGACTTCTGACTTCCAAAACTGTGAGAGAATAAAGTTCTGTGTTCTTACACCACCCAGTTTGGGGTAATTTGTTATGGCATCCCTAGGAAATTAATAATGCCAATCAAGCTGGCACTTACCTGCACCCGTAACTGCCCCATATCCTTCCTCTTTATTTACAAGAACAAAGGGTGGATACCTCCTATTTATGTCTCCAGCTAGGCTGAGGATCACACAACAAGGCCTTTGTGATTAATGGTGCAAGTCTCAAGTCAGATGCATGGTTATGAATCCCAGCTCCACCATGTACTGCATGGCCTTGGTACCTATCTGTGCGTCAGTTTCCTCATCTCAAAGAAATGGGATAATAAAAATAGTACCTCTCAGAGAGGCTGTATAAGACTCAAATGAGATAGTGCTCTCAGAACAGTTCCTGCACAAAGAAGGGCCCAGTAAATGATTATCTTTTAATTAGCTCTGGTTATCTTCTTAGGGACTAAACTATTTAGTGAGTATTTCCTTTCTTGTTCCTTCAGCCTTTCTTTCATGGGATAATTTCCATGAGTGTTGAAACATTCTCAACCCTTTCATTTCCAAAAAACAACATCACTCCCCTAACCATACTTCTCCCGTCAGCTCCCACCCCATCCCTAAACTCCATTTCACAACAAATCTGCACTCACTGCCTCCACTTTCTCATCCCTTCCTCATTCCTCAGTTCACATGTGAACCAACTGAAATCGACTCTGGCCCTCCACTGCACCTGCACTGGGCAAGGCCACACATGACTTACTTCTAAAGAAAACATCAGTTGTTATCAGCAGGCTTTGCCACTGCTGCCCACACACCCTTTTTCAAGAGCTTCTTTCCATTGGCTCTGGCACCTGTCCTCCTGGTTGTTTCCTAGGCTCTCTGGCCGGTCTCCTGTGTTGGCTTCCCCCTCTTCTAATGATTCCTTAAATGATGGGTTCCTCAGGGCTTCTTTTTAGCCATTCTTTTTTCTGTACCTTCAGTGAGATGTCGACCACTCTCAAAACATCAATTTACTCCCAACAGGCTGATGATTCCTGACTTGTCTCTCCAGCCCAGATTCCTCTTCCTCATTCCAGGCTCACATATCTCATTGCTCACTAGACATATCTACCAATACGTCTTAGACATTTCAAATTCAACATGTCCAAGGGGGAATACTCACCTTCCCTGACCATTTCAAGAATCTACATCTTGTCTAGTACACACTGTCTCACTAAGTGGCACCTCCCATCACCCCTTGGTTCAAGCCAGAAAGCTGTGAGCCATCCTGGACTCGTCTCTTCCTTTGACCGTAAAACCAATTTCCACCAAGTCTTATCCATTCAACATCTTAAATATCTCTCAGATTCACTCACTTTTCTCCTTCTCCACTGCCCTAATATAAGCCAATGCCACATCACACATACCTTGAAACTAATGTCCCATCAGGGGTTTTCCTCCAGAACGTCTCCAAATTTCAGCTAGAATAATCTTTCCAAAATATAAATCTGAGTGTGGTCACCCCTACCCCCATACACACACAAACAGTTAAAATTTTTCATTGCTGGTATTTGCTCTTATAATAAAACCCAAACTCCTTAAAAAGATTTATCAACCCCTCCACAGTCTGGCTCTCAGCATTTCACTCCCGTCCCATAGCCTGTCTGGTGTCTTTTTGTTCTCCCTTTCTTCCATGGCTTCATACCACTTCTTCCAGGAAGACCTCCATGACTCTCTGTCCTCCAGATATTCCATGACATTCTCTGTACTTCTTTTAGCAGAGAACTCACCAGAACATGTTGGGATGCCGTAATTAATGTCTGCTTTCCACACTATGTAGCAAGCTCTGTAAGGGTCAGAATCATGTCTGTCTTGTTCCCCATATCTCCCCAGTGCTTCTCAAAGCTCCTGACACACAGTAAGCATTTAATGAAGACGGGCTGAGGAAATAGACAAATGCTTTTCTAAGAGGGAGGGGATATTTGTATACATATAGCTGATTCACTTCACTGTACAGCAGAGACTAACACAACATTGTAAAGCAATTATACTCCAATAAAAAAAGTAAACAAATGCTGCTTTTCTTGTGAATAACTCAGTACTTTATACGGCATTTCTCTAAATTCCCCGTGAATCATGACTGAGTTTGTATATGTAAAATGACCATAATTAAAAGTTATTGACTGAATTAAAGGAGCAATTAGAGTGATTTATCCCTGAACTCTCCCGTAGAGTAAGTTAATTCAAAGGAAAGGAATTATTTGAAGAAAACCTAGAAACTGGGAGCCGTTTAGTGGTGTGACCTGGAGACCTTGGAGAAAAGGTTTTAATGGCGTCGTACTCAGATTAAGATAGACCATGAAAAGGATCCTTTATAGTAGCCTGGTTTCCTGAGGGGTCAAGTTTGGAAATTATAAAGAAATACATATAGAGGAATTTAGGATAGGAAGCCATGGACAACATCCAAATTTGAGGGATTACTAAATAAGACACCTCTTAACCTGGTCGAAGTTGGACTCTATCTTTTATACTTTCTACACCTTTAACTAATAATCTACTTCTTATTCGCGCCACTTCAGATAAGTCTGACATCTTATTTCTCTTCTTTCATATATGGATCATGGATGAGGTTTACAGGCAACGCGTGCATTGAAATGGGATAGATGCGATCTTTGACCAAAATCAAGTCAGAAAAGAACACATTTTAATGTTTGTGATTTGACATGCAAATAAAGAAAGTAAAAGAGTATCTAATAAATGAGGCTCACATACCATGAGGGAAATGCTGTATGCAGGAACACTGATTTTCCAGAGAAGAAAGGTTTTAGATTTTGCATTGGAAAAGCCTGGCTGGCATTGTTGAGCAAGATTTCCAGCAGGTGGCGCCCTGAACCAATTAATGGGAAACACAAACGCCAATGTGCTGTTGGACATTTTAAGAATTAAAATGTTTTAAGAATTAAATCACCTCCCTTTTTGAGATATATATACTCTGATCACACAATCAGGAGATTGTGGAGTCCATGCCTTCTGTGCAGACACATATACATGCGCCTAGATACATTCCTCCACTGGGGAATAGAGTAGCATTAGATATACTACTACTATACTATGAAGGCTAATGTTAACAAGCCAGATATACAAACACACATACATATGTATGTGAATTGGATCTGCTTCTCAGGGCTAATCCATCTCCTCCAAATTGGTCCTTTAACACCATCTACTAAATAGTCCACATTTCTCTGCTATATTAGCATTCTCTCTCTCTCTCTCTCCACAATAACTAATCCAACTTTCTATGCTTTCTTCAAACACGCAACATCCTCTTTTTCCCAGTTATTCTCACAAGATGACATGATTACTTACTTTAAAAGAAGGAGGAGGAGGAGGAGAAGGAGGAAGAGGAAGAGAAGGAGCCACGTCCATCATCAGGTGAAATTTTCTTGTCTTCCGGATGTCAACATGCAAATCTACATCTGCACACATGCTACCATCCTACAGCAAGAGAGAAGCTGAATCTCCAGCTACCAAAGTGAATCCCTTCACGGTACTCTACATCATATTCCCACCCCCCTCCACTTTCTCAGAAACTTTGGCTATCATTTTTGCCTTTTTCCTCTATTTCTCTCTCTTGACTATTCAAACTCTCCTTCTCAATGGCTTCCTCCCCAGTGGTTTTCAAACAGCTCAAGTCTCTCCCACTGAAAAAACAAATAAAATGGGTGGATGTATAGATACAAGTTTGGCCATGAGTTAATCATTGTTGAAACTAAGTGATGGGTACATGAGGGCTCGTGATACTACTCTGTTGAATTTATTTACATTGGAAAATTTCCAGAATTAAAAGTTTTAAAATAGAAAAAACAAAAAGATGTTCTTGTTTGGCTCTTTCTGCCATCCAGCTCACCACCATCCCCTCATCCCTTCTCAGCCAAACTTTTAAGAGTTGCCTCTCTGTGTTCCCTCCATGTCTTCCTCTCCCCCTTCCTCTGCACTCCAATCCAGTTTCTTGCCCTGATACTCCATAGAAAGTGAAATAACTCCCACTACTGGCTTCCACGTCACTGAATCTAACAGATAAGCTTAGTTCTGCTTATTCTTGACTTTTCAGTAGCATGTGGTACTCAATCAAGTCCCATCTTGAACGCTCCCTTCCTGTGAGTTCAGAAATGATAATATTCTGGTTTCCCTCTTATTTCTCTTGCCATTGCTTTTCTCTTTTTCTACTGTGCCATTAAATATTAGAGTTCCTCTTAGCTCATTCTTAGGTCCTTCTCACTCTACACTTTCTCCCAGGTGATCTCATTCATACTTTTGGCTTCAAATTCCAACATGCAGATGACTCCCAAAATCAAACCATCAGTTCAGACCCTGACCTGGCTCTCAACTTCATAGCACCTCAAAGTTAGAATCTCAGAGCTGAACTCACCTACCCTGAACCTGGTCTTCTATCAGTGTTTCCTATCTCAGTCAATGGTAGGCAAGCCAGAAATCTTGGAGCCATACTTGACAAGTCCTTCCTCTTTGTACCATTTCCAACCCACCACCAAATCCTGCACATTTTAGCTCCTAAATATCTCTAAAACCCACCTACTTCTCTCTGTTTGCACTACTACACACCCCCCCCCCAATCCAGGCTAACCTCACTTTGCACAACAACTACTGAACTGCTATTCAGCTCCAGCATCTATCCTGGCACCCTTCTACCCTGTCCCCTGAGCAGCAGCTGTAGTAATCGGTCTAAAATGCAAAGCTAATCATGTTATTCTTTGACTTAAAACCCTTCAGTGGTTTCTCCCTGTTTTTCAGATAAGGACAAAACCCCCTGCAGTCACAACAAGGCCCTGTGGGGTCAGCCTCCTGCCTCTCTCTCCAACTTCATTTCACGCCACTTTCTGCCTTCCTCTCTGTAGTGAAACCACACTCACTTTTCAGCCATTTGTCCTCCCTCCCACCACAAGACCTCTGTGCTCCCTGTTCCTTTGTCTGGAAAGCTCTTTCCTTCATTCTTTGCCTATTTCCTACTGATCTTTCAGATTCAAGTCAAGAGACATTTCCTGGAAGAAGCTTTCCTTGGCCCCTCTGAGGAGGTCAGCTCCCTCTGCCATAAACAGCCTTGGCTCCATCGACCTCTCTCACTCACAGTTGCAATTCTACATGTATTTGTGTAATAATCTCTGTCTCTTTTTGCTTATCCTTGTATCACCACATCTAGTTCGATGCTTAGCATGGAGTAGGCACTAAATAAATATCTGTCAAATGAGTAACTGAATGAATGTTCATTCCCTGCCAGGTTTCTATCTACTTAACCAGTCTCTAGGCTATCTCCCCCGTCACCTCTGAGTGAATACTCAGGGGTCACAAACTCATTTTTAATATTAATATACCTCTGTGATTTTATAACTGATATATAACAGACACCCATATGTGGGACATGCCAGTCATTTTTATTATAAGGTTTGGAGCCACATAAATATTTTTGTACCTAAAAATGCAGATATAATGAAATAGAACCCCAAATTTGTACTAGAATGTAGCATAAAGTATGAGACTTCAAAGTAATGTTGTACTTGGCAAAAGCCACTTTAGGCTCTGCTTCGTGACACCTGGGGGTAAGCAATCACTCTCCTCCACTACTTGGGGCACACTTAAGTACAAAAATTTTAAAGTACTGTTGGAAGTTTGTGCATAATTAGAAAAGAAAAAAGTTGCATATTCCTTCAAAATAAGTATAATTGGTTCTAAATTGTCTGCTATTTTGGATGGTACCATTTCCCTAAAAGGAAAGAAGGAAGAAGAATATTTGGGGTTGTTAGTGATTCCCAGATGATGCTTCTCCGAGACTCAGGACTGAACTGGGTGCATGGCAGGCAGCACTCCCAGAAAGTGCCCTGGTCAGGAACACAGCAGCCAATCTCTGGTATCCTATCTCCTCCCAGCTCCCCAGGAATTTGTCTTTAGACTCATCCCACCTTCCCTGTATAGACATACTTGCCCTCATACCTAGCTTTAAAGCCTTGCATTGCTCCTAGCAGAAAAGGCTTCACATGACCCTCTCCACAGGGCCTGTGAAACCTTGTCCCCAGGGCTGGACTAAGGATTGCTGCAAGGTTTCGATGCTCAGAACCCTAGAGAGAAATCCAGGGCTCCCACAGTGACCACAGGGGAGTGAGCCCTCCTGAGGGTAACTACTATAGAAGATACATTGTGCACTTCTTATTTCCCTTGGCACTCTACTATGCCCAAGCATTTTCAAGGTGGAGAAACATGTGGTCCATGGCTAAGTTCCCCAGAGCCTCACACAGGATCTCCAAGAAAATAGCTTGAGGCATGCAGTCTGAAGAAGTCTGGTTGGACAAACTGTCCATAAACAAAGGAAGCCAGTGTTTGTTTTTGCACCTACTATGTATCTACGTATCCAGACACTTTTCCATTTTACCTTATTTAATTCTAGATATTATTTGGCTCATTTTCTAGATGAGAAAAACAAGGCTCAAGAAACCTAGTGCATGCCCAAAGTTATGCAAGTGAAGAGGAAGCCCTCTGATGCAGACCCAGGTCCGTGTCATCCCCATGCAGTTTTTCCTCCACTATGCTCGTGTTTCCAGCTTCTCGTATCATGTGACTCTGTGCCTCAGCTGCTGTCCATTCTCTCAATGGAACCACCACAGGAAAACATTACCATTGCAGAAGCAAAAAGATATATCTTCCAAGGAAGACATGGAGAAGTTTAAAAACATTCTGTTCCATTATAATTTATAGAAACTGCAAAAGACATAAACACTGAAATCATGATTAGGAGAATAAGTTCCATTTCCTACGGCTCTTAAATACAAACAAAATGAACATTTTTTTTTTTCCTAGTAAGTGGAATCATTGTAATGACAATAAATAAAAGTAGTTCCTAGACAAAATATAAATGATCCATGCCAGGCTAGCTCTCCAGAGATGATAAATCACTTTTGTAGGTGGGCATTGTTATAAAACCCTCCACTTCTGGTGGTACTAGCTCCACCACTTGGGAACCACAGTGCCACGTCCCGCTGCTTCTAAAAGGTGTTGGGTCCAGCAGACCTGCAAACATTCCACTCCCCCCAATCCAGTCTATTCTTTACCAACAGCCAAAATTATCCTTTTAACATCTAAATCAGATTCTACCACTTCTATGCTCAAACCCACCAATGATTTTCATTAGTATGAAGGAAAGTTTGACTTACAAGCCTTATGTCAGCACTTGCCAGTTGGTCTGCAATTGCCCCGAGGTAGTGGTTTGAAAATTTAGTGGAGTATTTTTTGTTTTTGTAATGATTGGGGACCACTACTAGCCGCAGAGAGGAAGATTACCTGGGATTTGTGTGTCCTGCAATGTGTAGATGCATCTCACACAAAGAAGACTTTGCCCCATGTTGTGCACTTCTTTTGAATGGCCTACTGAAAGGCTAGTTGTTGGTGTCTAGACCTAGGTTCTATCTTATTTTTCCATATAACTACAGTTTCTGCATGGTTTAAAACTTCCTAAAATATTCAGGAATGCAAAATGCTGCATACTTTGCAAGAAGATTTAATTTGTTTTGATGATAAATTTATCAAGTGTGCACCAGCTTGGAAAATCACAACACTGCTTGTGACTGACATTCCTTGTGATATTTAAAACATGCCTGTATTTCTTTTTTGCATATATAACATCTATAGCTGTTGCACTGAAGGTGATTCTTCATATAGGTATGACTGCTAGTGTGGCATTTATGTATTAAAATACACAGCATTTATTACAAATTTATTTCCTTATATTACAAAGAGGATATTTTATTGATTTGTTTTAATTATGTGCGTAGGAAGTTATATAACCTATAAATTTCACTGCAGGAAAGTAAAGGAAAAGTGAGGAGACACTGGACTTATTACACAAGGCAGAGTTGGCTGTGATAGGGTTGAGTACATTATCCTATATGACATGCCCCATATTTATCTCTGAACTTTACTCTTCATCACTCCCTCCCTTCCAACCACACTGACCTTTGTGCTTTCCCTCAAAGCCATCAAGCTCATGCCCAACTCAGGTTCTCTGCTCTTGCTGTTTCTCTGTTTGGAACACCCATCTTCTGGATCTCACTGAGCTCTCTTGCTTCATTCAGTCTTCACTCAAATGCCACCTCCTGGGAAAGTCTTCTGTGACCACCACACTTCACATCACTCTATCTTTAATCATTAGTTCCTCAGCAGGTATCCCTACCTACAATTCTATCATAATATTATTTACCTAACTATTCTTTATCTCGCCCATGGGAATATGCATTCCATGAGGGAAGTGGGCAATGCTATTTTGGATCCCAGTGCCTGCAACATGGAAAGTGGCATAAAGTGGGCACTTGATAAATATTTGTAAAGTGAATGAATTAATGCATGAAGATATCTCCTGTGTTCCTGATCCCTAGGAGCTCCATCTCTTTCTCTTTCCTATCTACATAATTTATAGCCAGTCTAAGTCAGCATTCATTCTTTCAAATATATCCATCAAACGCCAACCATATTTCAGGCAGTGCGAATACAATAATAAATAAGACATATCCTGCCTGCATACTTTGTAATTAATGATCATCGTCAGCACCCGTGAAGCATTTGAGTCCTACAGTGAAATGAGTTTATTAAAAAAAACCCACCCATTTCTATTTTATATTCTATCTTTAAAATACAATAATTATGATATTCATAAATTAGAAGTTATCTCTCGTATGTTAAGAAGAAAGTTTTTATCACATATAAAGGAATTTTTACCAGTGTGGAAAATCTTGCTGCCAGTGCTGGTGATGTCCTTCTTCAAGTCCCCAAAACATTACCCCTCAGAGGCTGAGGGAGCTAAAGGCTGATGATGTTTGAATAAGTGGAAGCTTTTATTTCCCTTCAGTGGTGTAGCCAGCAGGGGCCTCTACCCACCTGGCTGAGATGAACCCACCTCTGTAAGGCACAGAGGGACCATCTGCCCTCTGAAGGACTCCACTAGCTAGAAAGTCCATTCCATCCTCTTTGTTAGGGTGGCACAAGTCAGCATCAGCCCCAGTTGGTGGCATACAGCCACAGTGGAGGTTCCAGGCAGGAGCTGATCATTCAGACCCTTTCATTTCCCTACTCTCTGGCCAGGCATCTTTCCCACATGCTGAGGAGAGAGAAAAAAGCAATCCCAAAACTAACAGAGCCTATATACTTGTACAGAGCTGTACAATGGACTTCCTCATTCATTTTTACGTTTGGAGGATAAGTAGTACCATTTTGTATTTATAAACTAGCAAATTAAAGTTCAGAGAGGTTTAGAAACTTGGCAAAGCTGCGACTTAAACCAAGGTCTTCTGGTTCTAAGTTAGAAAATGGAAATCATTGGCTAAAATAAGTTTGGGGGATTATCTGTGAGGTTTATTTCTCACTGGTATAGAACTTCACGTAAGGAGCAGCCTACATTCCACCCTGATCAAACACTTGAACGAATCTCAATTCAGTGCCTACTTGGGCACACATTCCCTCCCAGTTCCCACAATTTCATAAAAACGACATTCCTAGAAAGCTTCTAGAATTGAGAAAACCTTAGAGTAGGCCATGATGAACCTGTACTCTTACCACAAACTTTAACAGTAACAGAGGAACAACCCTCTTAACTTTTCAAAACTGTTACTATTGAGCAGCACAATTATAATAGAATGATGCAGGGTCGGGGTGGGGGGCTAAAAGATGTAGGTAGTATTCTGAATTAAGGCTGAAAACTCTGATATGCCCCTTCCCTAAACCTCCCCCCAAAACGCCCTCCCGCCACACACCCCCATCCACACACACAGACCAATTTCCTTTCAGGCCTGACCTTTAAGCAAAAATATCTAGGATAAACTGAGCTAAAAATAGGCTCCAGAAGGGCTGCCCAGGGATTTCAGGTCCACACCAGTATCCTCCAAAGGGCATATCCATGGGGCTGGTAGGAAAGAGTTAATACTCGAATTGGTGTTCTACCAAAGTAACTCAGGAAGGTAAAGCTGTGTTGGTTCTTACTGCAAGAATCCTAAGTCCCTTTAAAGTACCAGACTGCTTCAAAAGAATTTCAGGAGTTTCAACTTGCTACAAACATGTATGTGTCCTAAAGGCTTAAAACACATCAGTCGCCTTCCATTGTCCTCCTGTCTGCCCTGTCAATTCCCTACCTCTTGGCATGGTTTGGATTCTCCTCTCTCAGCCCGCCCAGCTTCCTTAGAGCAGGAGTGCACAGCTGGCTGTGTCCTCTGGTCGCCCGTCCAGAGCCCCGTGTGGGAGAGATGCTGACTCGCCAGCAGTCAGGAGGAGAGGTGTGTCTTCTCAGGTTTCCTGAGTTCACCTGAGGTAGAGGTCAGTTCCTGGCTTGGGTGGCTCCCTGTAGCTAATAGACTAGAGGCTGCAACGTGAAAGGGAGAGAGCCAGGCCAGCCCAAAGTAGAAAACCAATCTGACCGAGCTCCCAATCTTGCTGAATATGGCCCATTAGATGAGATAGGGAAAGACAGCAGAAGTGGATGCAGGGTGAGAGAGGTGGTGAGAAAAAGGCTTGTTGGAAACCAGGAATTATGAAAATAACAGTCAGATACAAACTTCAAACTTTGTCCTGTAATCAGGAAAGGCTGCAAACTTTTCACAGCAAAGAGCATTTAAGACCTTGACTTTCTTGTACAAGTTTGTCTGCTGCCGGTAATTGGCATGCTGTTGTGTAGTTTATTCCACTGAGACAAAGAGCAATGATTACATCTCACCTTGTAGATGAGGAAGTCGGTGATGAGCATTAGCACAAAAAGCCCACCCTTTGGAATACAAAAGTATAGCCAACAAAGATAGCACAAGAAATCATCCTCTGCATGATCCCATCCATCTCCTGACCCACCTGGGTCAAGGTGATTGTCACCTTGGAACACAACTGGACCTTTCCTCATCAGCATATGGGACGATCTGCTTTTTTGTTTTCTTCGAGGTAAAGGGATGGAACCATAGTGGTTCCAAAACCTATGGCCAGGCATCTCCGTCCCTCTGTGCCAATGATTTTTCTATGAAGCAAAGGATTCAAAGGCTGTGTCAGTCAGGCTGAGCAGAGAGATGCAGCAGACATCTGAGCCTTCATTAGACAACGAAAATTAGTAAGGGAGGAACAGAGAAAGAACAAAGAAGGAGGAGACAGAAAAAGAGGGGAGGTCCAGGATTCCCAAGGAAAGCGGTTTCCTTTCTCTTCCCAGAGCCCCAGGAAGGAATAAATATAATTATCGACCTAGCATGACAGCATACAAAATAAAAGAGGTACCTGCCAGGTGACCATCTCTGCCGGGACTCGAACCCGGAACCTCTGGATTAGAAGTCCAGCGCGCTCGTCCATTGCGCCACAGAGACCTCACCACACACACAGCATCAGCACCAGAACTGAAAAAGCACATACCTTCTGCATCACCGAGCCATCTCAGCATCCTGCTCTCTGAGCGGTGGGGGGACAGGGACAGCTGGAAAATCTGGAGTGGAGATCTACCAGCCGGCTCCATCAAAGCTTTTCTCAATACCGTGGGTCCTGGGGTCCTCAGAGGATTGGAGAAATGTGAAGGTGGTCATTTTCCCAGTCCCAGAATCTCTGATGGAGTAGGACAGAGCTACAGCCTTTGCTCTTCTTTCCTCTCCATCCCTAAGGGAGGATAGGGAGAATGCCTTTCTATTCTCATGCTAATTAAGCAGAGCGCACCCAGCTCAGCAGAGAAAACCGAAGCCTTCTCTACCTCCACCCCTCTCCCTCGCTGTGGTTTCATCCCATTCCAGCTATTCTCACACAGGGGCTGGGCAAAGCTGGGAGATTCAGGAAAACCCTCGATCCCTGAGACAAAGGAGCTGCCTCCGTAAAGAAACAGTGTGAACGGCAGCAGCGGCTATCAGGGAAGCTGGGCTCCAGGAGACTGGTCCAGTTCTCAGCTTTGAGAGCTGCATCTGTCGAGTCTGGGGAAGAGGTAACAGGAGTCTGATATGATGTTCCTTTAGCATCTTCACTAGAATTAAGGATGGGAGTGGAGTCAGAGCAGCAGTGAGTGTGTGTGTATGTGTGTGTGTGTGTGTGTGTGTGTGTGTGTGTGAGAGAGAGAGAAAGTGAGAGTGAGAGTGAGAGTGAGAGAGAGAGAGAGAGAGAGAGAGAGGGAGGGGGAGCATACACAGGGAAGAGGGTGAGAGAGGCAGCTCTGTAATGAAATACAGATGGTCTTCAAGCAGCCCTCCACGAATACCTGCTTCCCTTCCCCCACCTTCCCCAGCTCCAAGTCTGCCTTTCTTTCCTCCCAGGACGGTCTCATTTAAAAAATGAGGATTTCTCAGCTGTCTGGGCTTGCTAGAGGTGTCCCAGGACAAACAAACTGACCATCCCTCCACAACCATACATAAAGACCTCCATACCCAGCCCAGACCCAATAACACAGTTCCTATTTTTAAAAACCTCCTAGAGAAGACAATGCCATAATCACTGTTTCCACTATGCCAGTCCTTCTGAAAGTCTAATCTAAGCCCTTCTTACCTCACCTTCAGCTCATTTTATCTTATTTGATTCCCAGATACATCAGGGGACAATGCATTGATCTAAAGACTTTGATTCAGTGTTCAGGACCCCACTCCCACTCAAAACATTGCAATAAGAGCAAAGCGCCAGCTCAGACTCCCCTCCTGCTCCCTCAGTGTGTGCTTCTTAGGGCCCACGGCTCTGGGCACTGCCACCTGACTCCGATTATAACTCAAGATCTAGGTGATGGCCAAGTGAAGAACAATATGACAATATGAAGGGCTTCAATTAGAGGAATCTTTAAGGGCTCTTCTAACTCTCAGACTACATCCTAGTGCAATATCTCACACTTCCCTATATGTTCCTATAGCCCCAACGATGGGATCTGGGAGAGAACAGACCAAGGTGATTCAGTCAGGCTGGGATGCAAGGGGAAGACTAACACCTGGGGAAAAACAGCCACTCCAGTCAAGCTTGCCTTCCATCTAGGACCTAGAGATAGGAGCTCAGAAAAGTGAAACAGATTATGCATACTACAAACCTAAAGCAAGGAGGCACATGATAGGCCGTTCTTAATACATTTACCCTAGACAACTCCAAGAACCTGACACATAGAACTCCATGCTGGCCAGAGATTGTATTACTTTGGGTGGCTAGTAGCAAGGTCAAGTCAAGGAATTCACCAGGAGATCTGTGTGCCTGTAAAGGGAAGCTCAACCCTTAGGCCAGCCATGAACCCCTTGGGCACAAGGAATAGGAAAGCCTAGGTTCTCAGGGTACTTCGCACCAGGCTCTGTCCATGTTCTTTGAGACACGACACACATCCTTTGCTCTTCATAACGATATAGCCCTACACCCAAAGAAATCTATCAGTCCCAAGTTTTGCCCAAAGCTTCACTACCTTAAGAGATCATGTGTTCTCCACTACCTGAATGAAGAGCCCCAGCTCTCCAACTCCCTCCAGGACCTTCATTCGCTGTTTGTAATGTTCTCACTTGGGGCTGGGGATACAATGTTGAGAGATAATAATGACATGGTCCCACCCTCAAGGATCCTGTAGGCAAATTCTAATCTAGGAACTACTCTGAAAGACTTACAGGAAAAGATGGAATCAGTCTTATTACCCACCAGATAAGGTGTCCATTTTCCAAGTTCACACCAAGACCGTAACTCTGGAAACAGAAAGATCCAGCTTCAGTAGCAAGCTGTGCAGCTTACTTGCTTCAAAACCCTGGGAAAATGACTTATCTTCTCTATCTTCCATTTCCTCCTTATAAACTGAGGCAAATAAAAAATGCTGTTGAGAAAGATGATCTGAGACTTCATGGTACACGCCATTGTCCCCTTCCTTCCTCTGTCCCATGAGTTATAATTCTTGACTATCTTGCCTGGATTGCCTCCTTCCTCTCAAATACCCTTCACCCCCACAGCAACTTCTCCATTCTAGCAAAAAAAACACCCCTCCTCAACAAGAGTCTTTCCAGGACCCCTTATACTTACAATCTATATCAATAAAAATACCCTTGGACTTTGTCCAAGGGTCTTTATCAAATAAGGAATGTCCCTCTGACATCTGTTATTTCATTTTACATCCATAAATCAGATAAAGCTTCTTGATAAGTGTGAATACTGTCTATCAACTAAGTTTTTAATTTAAAAATAAGGGAAACAATCAAAGAAAGTGATAGTTTTTAAAGGGGCAGGAAAGATAAGGTTAAGCCATTCAAAATGATTAAAGAGAGTACATCTTTTTTCTTCTTTTATACTAGGTATGTCATTTGTGTTTACGTAAACCCTTAAGAAGATGAGTACATTCTCCTTCCAAAAGAAATTATGTACTGATTGAATTCTCCAAAGATCTGTGACTCAAGCATTACTCATGCCTCTAATTGAATACCACCCTTTGACCCCACAGACACACTGGTGATGCTCATACATTATTTCATTCACAAAGTGTTGCTGGGATACATATGATAAATGCCAAAATAAATTCTCCCATTGGCCCAGAAACAAATACAATTAAATCCCACATCCTACTGTGGTCCTGCTGACAGCTTCCCTAAAGGTACTTATACCAACTAGTCCATGTTTTAAATACTAAGGGATATTAGATGGAGTAAGACAGTGTAATAGTCATTTGGATATCACAGCCTTTAAACACTATACTTTCATCTTTCAGTCCCTACAATGTTCCAAACCTTATTCATTCACATGTATGTGGGCACATCCTCCAGAAGTGGTTTCCATATACCATTTTCTAGTGTCCCTAATGACTAAAAGCTCCCTCTTACTTTTTCACCCTTACAAGTCAGCCCACCTCATTCCTTCTGTCAGCACCTCCCAGGGAGGTTGAGAAACATGTTTTGCAAGGTCAGGCCTGTGGGGCTAGGCCCATTCTGCAGAAGTTACAGATGCTCAGCTCCTAACTCCCTACCCCTTAAAGAAGGGCAGCAGAGACATATCCATAAGGCTGGCAAAAGGCCTTGAGTTCTTTTCCAGATATTGCATCCTTTTTGGGCCTTGCTCCGTGTCATTTGTCTATTCCTCTCATGCATTTTTCTAACCATGATAATAAAGCATTTATGTTCCTAAAGCCTTCTATTTCCTTGCTTCTTCAGTCAAGGAGCTTGACTGAAGATTGCTTGTTCCATCCTCATCTTTTTCCTGTTCTCTAAGCAGAAAGAAGTGAGTTAATGCAGGTAATAATTGAGCCTGAGATCAAGCCAAAGGAGAACAAATACTGAGCAAATTTTGCTTTAATCATCACATCCAACTTTCAGAAACCATTCCAGGTCTAGCCCAGTCCCATTGGGTTACCCAGCCCTCTCAAGCTTCCCCAAAGGTAGACCTAGAACCAATCTATCTTGACAACGGGCTGGACTTCCAGTGACTAGTCAAGGTCACAATGGAGTCCACCCAGGGTCAATCTCCTATGGGAGTCTAAATAATGCCAAAGAATCTGGAGATAGAATCTCCCTATCCTGGTTGCCTCTATCTCCCATCTTTCTCAACCTTCTCTAGGAAACTGTCTACAAAGTTCAAGAGGGCATGTCTCCAAGGATATGAATTCTCTGTTTGGTCAAAAAAGATGAGGCAGCTAGCAGTGTCTAACAAAAGAAGAGGAAGTGAGTCGATATGTCCCACCAGATCTTTCTGGGAATTTGCTGGAAAATGTTCCCCCCAAAATGAATTAATTTCTGGTATTTCCTCTCTAGTTCAATGCCTTTTCTTCTTTTTAAAATCCAGGGTCTTGCAGACATAGAGAATGGACTTGAGGACATGGGGAGTCGGAAGGGTAAGCTGGGACGAAGTGGGAGAGTGGTATGGACATACATTACCAAATGTAAAATAGATAGCTAGTGGGAAGCAGCCACATAGGACAGGGAGATCAGCTCGGTGTTTTGTGACCACCTAGAGGATAGGGAGGGTGGGAGGGAGACACAAGAGGGAGGAGATATGGGGATATATGTATATGTATGGCTGATTCACTTTGCTATAGAGCAGAAACTAACACACCACTGTAAAGCAATTATACTCCAATAAAGATGTTAAAAAATTTTTTTAATTAAAAAAATAATAATAATAAAATTCAGGGTCTCTATGCCTCCATTGCTAACCCCAAGCCATCCCCTTCCTGTGTGTTCAGTACTAACTCCCCCATCGTGTTTTCTTACAGTTTCTTCTCATCATCTCCATCAATTTCTCCTTCTTCCTCAGGGTACATCAACCTTAGTCATTTCCTGATTTAAAATGTCCCTTCCCCCTCTGCCCACACCACTCCTCACTCGTGTTCATTTCACTTCTTCCCACATTCTGTAGTTGACATTCCCTCATCTTTTCCCACCAGTCCCTATCCCCTGCAAGGCTCAATTTCTTGGCCATGTTCCTACCTGTTCTCATCTGCCCTTGGATTCCTCTATTCTAAGGACTATTGCCCAAACTCACTGTGCCTGGTCTTTCCCGGATTCAGCCCACTGTTTCTCTCTGTCTCTGTCCCTGTAGCCACCATCCTGAAGACTTTCTGAGTTTCACAGGCCCCCAAGCTCCTCGACCCTCACCCTCAATCATTATACTCTGTCACTTGGCTCCAGAGTCTTGGTATTGTCTTTCCTTCATCCTCAGGCTTTTTCCTTCCTCTAGATTTCAATCCCCAGATCTCTTTATTTTCCTCCCATCTTTTCAGCCCAGATCTCTTCTCCTTCTTAAATCTTCAGTCTATAGTACCTGTTCTGAATCTCCTCCTACCCAGTCCATATGGTGCCAGATTTCTGAGGGTTGTCCAGAATGACTTGCTGGTCCTTCCCTTCTTCACCACGTTCACCTCCAGACATCCTGGAACCTTCCAGTCTCTACAACACACCTGTGTCTCTTTTACTTCTTTGCCTGGGACTCTGTGCACCACTGGCTTTAAAACTGGGAGACCCTGAATAGGGCCCTGCTAATTCCCACGGCATTGAGTTACCACAGGGATGGGCTGGCAACCAGGATCCTTAATCTTCACAGTGACCATAGGGCCCTTGGTGCTTAAAGGGGCAGATGCTCTAGGACAGAGGCCAAAGAATAAGAAGATGGATCCTCAAAAGGCCAATTATTCTGTACTCATTGGCCAAGGGATTCAAGAACCTTGGTTTTGCCTAATACTAGGGGTAAACTGAGCTTTCTTTCTCTTTCGCCTACCTCAGCTCCACTTCCCTTTCAGCCTGGAAGGAACCTTGAGGTGAACACAATAAAGCAGGCTCCACAATGGCCAGACAAGAAAGGTATTCATCTTTTACAATGCATCAGTTTAATTAAACAAAAAAGTACAACCATGAAAGTTTCAATCCCAGGAACTAAACTTGTCCTTACATAAGGACCTTCTGTTTGACAAACCATAGCAACATCTATATACAGTTTATCCTTACACAACAGTTCATCACTGCTTACAGAGGATTGGGCCTTCTAAAGTCTGTCCTAAAGAGTGTTCAGTCCCCACAATGAAAACAGGGTCAAGGGAAAGCATTTTACTTTGAGTAAGCCAGTTAATCTCCTTCAGGCTCAGCTTCTCCTCCTTTAAAAGGTGGTAGCTGAATTTTCAAGGTCCTTCCTCATGCTACCTGTCTACGATTCTAAGAAACATTATTAACAGTAGTCATAATGATGATAAAAGGTTTTGGAATTCTTTATCTCATTTTATCATCAGAACGACCCTAGATTGTGTAAAAAGTGATTATCATTATCCTCCTTTTACAAAGAAAAACTTTGATCAAAGACATTAAGTGGCTTGGGACTTCCCTGGTTGTGCAGTGGTTAAGAATCCGCCTGTCAATGCAGGGGACATGGGCTTGAGCCCTGGTTCAGGAAGGTCCCACATGCCATGGAGCAACTATACCCGTGCACCACAACTACTGAGCCTGCGTGCCACAGCTACTGAAGCCAGTGTGCCTAGAGCCCGTGCTCCGCAACAAGAGAAGCCACCGCAATAAGAAGCCCACGCACCGCAACGAAGCGTAGCCCCACGCACAGCAACAAAGACACAATGCAGCCAAAAGTAAATAATGAATAAAATAAATAAATAAATAACACAACCTTTTTAAAAAAAAAGACATTAAGTGGCTTGCCCAAAGTCACTCAGCTCAGAAGCGGTGGGGCAGAAGAGCCACCAGTGCCGTGTTCTGACTTCTGCCACCACTCCAGCCAGCTGTCCAGAGAAGAGATCTGCTGATAGGTACGGGCTGCCCGTAAGACTTGTCCCAGGAAGTGAGATTCTGAGACCTTTCCCCGCCTTTGCATACACAGGGTGGTGGCCCAGGGAAGGACAGAAGGGCCAGGCAGGCCTGGAAAAAGCCACAGGGGGGAGGAAGAGGCTATGGTGCTTAGAAGACAGACAGCAGCATTGGGTAAGGCAGCTCTCTACGGGTTCCCCTTTAGTGGCTCACTCCCCTTTCAGTTACTTTAAGTCAAAACACAGGAAACATTTATCTGATATCCAGATAAATAAAATAACTTACTCAAGATCAGTCAACTAGTCATTCACAAAGCTGGCACTCAATTCTAGGTTTTCCGACTCCTACTTTAGTGCAAAAAAGTAGGAGTCAGAAAACATCAAACATCTTTTAATGAAATACATCAAATAACAGGTAAGCAAAAAAAACATTTTAACAGATTCAATCCTTAGATAAAATACAGCGCTCATTCATCTCATACAGATACAATTTTTTTAAAATATTTTTCCTTGTGCTGAGAACTCTCAGGATTTGCTCTCTTAACAACTTTCCTAGATAACACACAGCAGTGATAAACTTCAGTGCCCTTTTTATTCTATTATAGTGTCACCAATTCACTCCTGAATCTTCAATATCGTCCCTATGCAGTGCGTGTGGGGAAGGGGAGGGAAGATCAACATGCTTAGTATTCCGTCTTAACTGATAAATTAAAAAATCAAAAGTATTGAATAAACTCTTCCCAGAATCACTGAAGGCTCAAAATAGAAAAAGAGTTTAAAATAATTAAGTCTCAATTTTTAACCTTATGCATCAGTTGAATTTTTACCACATGCTCTTATGACACTAATAAATTTTAAAAAACTGATTTGAAGATTAAATTAATAATGCTAAGTGTGTGCATGCTTGCTCTTTATTTTCTATATTTCTGTAGTCTGTAATTTTTGTCAACCCTCTCCATCTGTAATTACATAGATTAGTAAACTCATGACCATAGAAATTAAATTACTTATCCAAAATTACAAAAATAGACTAACCATAATGGTCCAATTGGAAAACTACAGATTTTAAAGTCAGGATTGACCAAGGTTTGAATCTCAGTTCTGCAACTTACTATGTGATAATGGGCACTGAAGGGCACCTAAATGTACCTCTCTGAGGTTTGAATTACTCATTTGATTTTTTTAAATGCACACAAGAAATAATGCCATGTAAGGTCATTATAAGGAATAAATGAGATAAAGGATGAGAAAATCCTTAGTAGACTAGTGCCAGGTAGTCTCCATTTTTACAGAGAAGAGCTTACCCAGGCTTTTTCCCTCACCCCCCGACCCATGCCACGATTGACTTCAACCTAGCTAATGTGAAAATGTTCTCACTAGAGTCACTAATGGCTTCCTAATCGCCAAATTCAATAATCTCACCTCACCTTTCTGCAGCATTTCACACTAGTGACCACACCTCTGTTCTCGAAAATGTTCACTCCTCTGGTTTCTGTGACACACGCTACTCTCTTCTAATTTGCCTCCTACTTCTTGCCCCCACCCCTTTTCAGTCTCCTTCACTAGCCCCTCCTCTTCCTTCTTAAATATCAGTGTTCCACAGAGCAGCGTTTATCAGACTGCCAGTCAGAATGTTAGCAGCGTTTTTATATTATTAAATAGAAGAGAAAAGAAATGATAGGATAGGATGAGACAGGACAAAATAAAAAAGAAAATATCAGAGGGCATCACCTTCTAATAAGACCATGTACTGGTTCATAAAATTTTGTTTTAGTTACATGTACATGGATTTGTGTGGACTTGTATGTTCTGGGGCACAATAAAAATTAACTTTTTCTGTGAGTTGTGGTCAAAAGTACTGTGCCAAACTGTGCCTCGCTCTCTTCTTATATTTTCACCCTGAATGATCTTAAATAGCACCAAACCACATACTACCAACTACGAGCTAAAAATTCCCATACCCATATCTTAAAGCCAGACATCTCACCTGAAAGCCAGATTGGTGCATTTGGCTGCCTTGAAATAGCCATCCCTATGTAACTCACAGGCATCTCAACTGTAAAATGTACAAATCTGAATTTATAGTTCCCCGTAAATCTCCTGCTCTTCATAATCCACCAATCTAGCTAATGTTAGTGCCATCCACCTACTCATTTATTCATTTATTGATTTTGCAAACCCACAAACATGTACTATATACCAAGAAAGTGCTAAGCATTTGAGACACAGAGATCATGAAGGTACCATATCTGCCCTGGATAGAGTTACAGTCAGAAACAAAATAAACAGAATCATAAAACAAAAAAGTTGTCCAACTGTAGACATAGGTCCAGCGTCCTGCAATATCAAAGAATATGGGCAAACTAATCCAGGCTGGAGAACCTGAGAAAGTTTTCTAGAGCTGCAGACCTAACCTGAGGTTTAAAGTAAGAACAGTTGTGAATCTGAGCAAAAGAGGTTAGAGCGGGGAGAGTGCATGCGTATATGCGTGCGTGCGTGTGTGTGTGTGTGTGTGTGTGCATATGTGTGTGTTGGGGAAACAGAGAAAGAAAGGCATTCTAAGGAGAGGGGACAGCACAAGCAATGATATAGCTTTGTGTAAGATACTACAAGAAATGAGGGGTTGCTTAAGTCCAAAGTCTCAGGTAGGGAGTTACAAAGAACGCGGCTAGAAAGACCACATCCTGGAGACATTCATATGTCATGTTAAAGGCCTTCGATTTTCATCCTGCAGCAGATGCAGGGGCAGTGACAGATGAGTTGTAAGTGAGGGAGAACTATGATTTGATTTGCATTCAAGATAGATCATTCGGGATGCGGCATGGTGGATAATTTCAAGAGGTCACAGTGAGGAGGCTTTGGCAGTCATCAAGGTAAGTTATGATGGAGATCTGGACCCCAGTAATAGAAGAGATTCCACAACAGTAAATTGACAGGAGAAGACTGATTTGACATAAAGAGTACTGAGGAGAAAGAACTGGTCATCCATTCACTTAAGCTGGAAACATGGAGACTGTCAAGGCTCCTTCCCTCACCTTTATCCTCCAAATTTAATCAGCTACTGAGTTCTATCAATTCTGCTCCTTCTCTAGCTCTCAAATCTATCCCTCACTTTCCATTCTCATCGCTTTTAGTTCATCCTTTGTAACCAGGACAATTTAAAAATTTTAATAACCCATCTCCTGTCTACCTGCAACCATCCCTGTGCCCCTTCTACCCATCTGCCATACCACCAACAAGAGCAATTGTGATTTTTCTGGAAGGCGAAACCCCTCAATGTTTCTGCATGGCCTAGAGAAGAGCCTAAAGGCCATTTATGATCTGATCTCTGCCCCCCTTTTCAATGCATTTACTAATATTCCCCACCCCTACCCCCCATTTGTGCCATGCCAAAGTACTTACAGTTCCCTAAAATAGAAACAAAATAAACCAGAATGAAAAACCTGTTCCAATCCCATGCTAACATGCTTTGGGATGCAATGCTTCCTCTTTCTGGAAGGCCTTTCCCTTCTCCCCACCCTCACATCTGCCTGGAGAACTGCTCCTCCTGCTTGAAGATTCAACTCCGTCACCTCATTTTCTATCATATCTTCCCTGACCTCCCCCATAGCCCTAAGCAGACTGGATCACACCCATCTTCACACAACCCTGTGCAGATGGCTATTGGAGCACCAAGCACACTGTACTGCAATCAATTTTGTGCAGGTCTCTCTCTGACCAGATGGTGAGCAACTGAGTTCCTTCTACTTCATCAGTCCAGCAGTGTCTGGCACATGGGAGTTGCTCAACATATGTTTGCTGGGTAAAAAAAAAAAAAAAATGAATAGACAAACAAACTAACTAGAACTGGTCTCTGTCCCACCCCCCAGCCGCCCAGAAATTGTTCCATAATACTACAATAATTTTTTTTTATAATGGAAATATTAGATGGAAACCCTTAAAATGAGTCCTAAGAACTGGAGACTTTTTCTGCTGTTCTACCTCAAAGCGGTAGTTGGAACTTTCTCCAGAGCTCCAGTTTTTATATCCAGTCTACTGAATATTTATTAGATGGGTTTCCAGAAGCTTAAACAACATAGTTTAAACAAAACTAACCTCCCTCCATCCCAAAATACTACACCCCACAGAAAGATTCTCCCGCCTCCACTATTTCTTTCCAGGGTTCAGCATTTTCAAAGTCAATCACTCAAACCCGCAAACTGAGAGCGGCCCCTGCCTTCTCCCTCTCTCGGCCTTTACATCACCAACACCAAACACAGAGCCTCCTTTCCGTTCCCAGCGCCATCACCCTAGCTCAGGACTGTTTGACTTTGTTCTTGGATTTCTATAATCATCTTTGGACAACCTCTTTAAAATAAGCTTTTAAAATTATCTTAAATCTGAAAATCTCACTCCCACCCCAAAAATAATAATTTTCCAAGTTTAATATGTGTCTGAATAATAGGAGCACTCATCAAGTATGGCCTATGTGCCAGGCACTATTCAAAGCACTTTAAATCGATTAATTTATTTAAGCCTCACATCACACAACCCTAGGACACATGTACTCTTATTATCTCTATTTTCCATTCAAGGAGAATAAAATACTGAGAGGTTAAGCATCTTGCCCAAGGTCACACAGCCAGCAAGTAGCTATTCATTTACTTAAACACATTTTCACATATGTTATATGTGAAATATATGCAAGAATATCGTTTTAGTCCTTTCTCTTATTTTACACAAAAGGGATAACAGTATGTGTATTTTCTTTGTATTTGCTCTTAACAATACATCTTGGTTATCTTTCCATGTTGGTACATATAAATTCACCTCATTCTTTGTTATATGTTATTACAAAGTATGGCTATAGCATAATTTATTTGACCAATTCACTGTTGATGGATATTCAGGTTGTTTTCCATTTTTCACTGCTGTAAACAATGACGTGATTCCTATGTACATAAATCACGGCACTCATGTGAATAGATTTATAGCACAGATTGGTGGAAATAGCACTGCTGGTATTTCCATTTTTAATTTTGATACATTCTGCCAAAATATCTCCAAAAAAGCTGCACCGATTTACATTCTCACTAACAATAAATAAATGTGCCCGTTCTTCCAAATGCTTGGCAGCCTGGATATTATCCATCATTTTAATTTTTAACAATCTAGGGTCTCTTTGTTACTTTAACTTGCATTTCTCAAAATTCACAGGCAGTAAATCACCTTTTCAGATGTTTATTTGACAACTATACTTTTTCTGAAAATTCCTACTCATGCCCTTTGTCCAATTTTCTATTGAATTGTTTGTCTTTTACGTGTATTTATTAAATATTCTACATATTATCAATTTAATACTTTGTTATATATGTTGTAAATAAAATTATCCCAATCTGTAACTTACTTTTAAATTTTGCCTACAGTGTCTACAATTATATCAATCTTTAAAAACCCTGCAGTAACCTACTGTATAGCACAAGGAACTCTCCTCAATATTCTGTAATAACCTAAATGGGAAAAGAATTTGAAAAAGAATATATATATATATATATATATATATATATATATATATATATATATACAAAATTCTTCCCACTGACATTGGGCTAAAGATAAAACTTTTCAGTGTCTGGTTTTCACGTCCTACCTTCTCAAATTTGGTTTAAAGCCACCTCACCAAATTTATTTCCCTTTATTCTTATCCACAAAGTTTTTCAAACAAACTAGTGTACTTGACTGTATCCTAAATAATCCTTCATTACCTTTGCTAGACATGCTTTGCAATTAGGAGAGAAAGAAAGCAGATACATTCTTTGTCTACACATCTTTAGTCTGAGGCACTGGCATTGTGGGTCTATCCAAGGTCCACCACTACCCTTTGGCAAGGCAAGAATGGGTGTATTTTCTCTTATTAAAAAGCTCTGACGTTGAGGGCAAAAAGGAGGGGATTTCTATGATTAAATAACCTATGGCAGCATACCGCTCTTTCAGCATTCCTAGGCCAGAGAACTTGGTGTTAAACAAGGCAACAGATAATGGGATCTGAAACTTGAAGAAGCCTTACTGGCATCCAAACTCGCAACATTCAGGATCCATTTCTTACAGAATCTCTGACTGATGAGATGAATATTAGAAAGCAATCAGGAGAGGTTAGAAGAACTGAGATAATACTACCTGAAGAGAGAAGACTGAAGTTAACCTGAAAAATGCTGTATGTATGTGTTCAAAACTCAGAGGAGTTGGGAGCCAGTTCAGCTGAGAAGCTGGGAAGAGGCTGCATTACAGCAAAGCAACCACAGCGAGGGAGCAGAGGACCAGGAATGGTGAGGGGTCAGGGTGGCCACACGAGGGTAGCAGAGAGCAGGCTAAACAGAAACGCTCTGGGTAAGAGTGAACAAGTTATTGGAACCGAACATCTAGACCCAAGAAGTACTTTCTATTCAGACAATGGGCACAGAGCAAAATTGCATGGTACACACAGGCAGAACAGAGAAACATCCCTCATACATCTGCTCTAAGGTGAAGGGGCACAGAGAAAGGTAACTAACATGGATTGAGTTCTTAGCTAGGAGTTTTTCAGAAATGTCTTCAATTAATCTTCACAACAAGATGGAAAATAATAATGTGGAATATTCAACAAGTGAAAAGACTGATCTCAAATAAAAGAAGTGGCGCGGTTGGTATTTAAGCCCAGGAAAGTCCAGCTTCAAAAGCCATCCTTTGTCTTGCACTGTTTCTACAAGGAGTCAGGAATAGCTCCTTGCAGCTGGACCCCAGAGCCTGTTTAACTTCCTTAGAGCAGGACACACAGCCTTTCCTGGCCTCCTTCGTCCACACCAGCACTAGCCAGGGCTCCACGTGACTGTAGAAAGAACACCCTAATGTACCTGCCTCGGCGTCTGGCTTCATTCGCCACAAGAAGAGCAGCAGCAATGGTCAGCCTGACAGGTGGTGAGAGGTAGTGGGGACAGTAGTCCACAAGGAAGCCCTGGGACTGGAATCTCTGATGGCGAATCTCATCAAGTGTCACCTGGCAAGGGAATACTACTCGAGTGGTAGCAAGCTCTGGAATTTTAGGGCTTAAAAAGGTCTTAGGACAAACATGGACCACAAGTGATCATGAGTTAGCCAAGAAGACAGATTTAAAATCAAGGATGGCAGAAAAATATACAAGAGAGCCTGGAATAGTATCTCATGTTCAACTCATAACCATCAGCCATGGCCTTACTCATCTACTGGGACCTGTTCTGAACTCAACTATCTAAGAGAAATCAGAGGAAAGTTTCTGAAATGAGAAAGGATATGGCAGAAGGTTAAGAATTAGAACACTTCACCTGATATATAGGAGGTTGAGGGGCAATTTAATAACAGTCTTGAAGCCTCTAGAGGGACATTACACAGATGCTAGGAAAGAGAAAGAGATGTCTTCTTTCATGAACCAGAGGGAAAAGCCTTAAATGACAGTGGGAGGTTCTTGATTGTAAAATCAACGTGTAGAATCAAAGAATGTGGACACTCTTCTCCAAATGTGATGGATAGGGTTCTCTTTCACGCATTCATTCAAACAACATTTAATAAGCACCGATTATGTGCCAAGCATTCTAATGTGCAATATCCTTTCTGTTTCTGACAACACAACTTGACAGAAAAATTGACAGGGCTTCTTTCCTCATGAAGTTTACATCTACTGGGAGAAGGAGTACAGACAACAAATAAACCAAAGATAAATTATTAAGAAAATAGCAGAAAATGCTAACTGATTACAAGGCAATGAGAAGGCTTCTCTGAGGAGGCGACATTTTAAGCTGATATGTGCAAGCAAGGCCAGCTTTGCATAGAGCAGAGAGGGAAGATTCCAGATCAGGAAGGCCAGCCAGTGCAAAGGATCAGGGTGGGCATGAGCTTGGTGCGTTAGAGATACAAAAGGAAGAACAGTGTGGGAGGAGTAGTGTGGCCAAAAAGTAACATGAGGTCAGAGGCATAGGCAAGGGCCAGATTGCATAGGGTTTTATAAACAAGGTCAGCAATCGCTGGAGAGGAAGAGTCAAGGAAATTATGTGTTGAAAGACTCAGTTATATTTTTTGGTTTTAAAACTTAACACAAAAGACTATTTACAGACACAGTTCTCTCAGGAGTCAGTGAGCCCCTTATGAGGAGACACAAGCTGTGGTGTGTTGCTTCTCAGGAATGTCAGAACCTAGGCATTATTTGGAAGCACTTATTAACAGTGAGGTCAGGAATCTTTATTATTACCCTATGGAACAAGAATCTCCTGGGTACCTGTATTATTTTTAACCAGTGCCCCCATGTAATTCCTATGATCGGGCACAGATGGATACACTGGGTTTCTGGATGACCAAGGACTCCACCAGTTAATGTGTGACTTGTAGGAAGTTACCACATTTCCTGAGCCTCATTTTCTTCATCTGTAAACTGGGAATAATAATACCGACAAGACACAGGGCCGTGTGTGAAGGCTGAATGATATAGCATGAGCAAAGTGCCAGGCACATAGTAAGCACTCCATGAATGCTGAAGGAATAAATATATGTGTGAATATTTGTCACCATTCAGTAATCACAAGGAATGGGTTCCAGGCCCCCACCCCTACCCCCAGGATACCAAATCTGCAGATGCTCGAGTCCCTTACAATTGGCGCTCTGTATCGTCAGGTCCCACATCCTCCAACAGAGAGGGCTGACTACATGTATTGAAAAATATCCACGTGTAAGTGGACCAGTGCAGTTCAAACTCGTGTTGTTCAAGGGTCAACTGTATATGAACCCCATGCATGAATGAAAAGCTAAATATATACATTCAATTCATTCTTTGCAATCCTTTCTGTTTCAAGTCTGCAGTGCTCCTTACCACCAGCAGAGAGCCCAGGATCTCAGAGAGAATGGAGGTGAGATCCTGGACCAGAAACCAACTTCCACCCTCTGCCTCCTACTTAGCCTTTCCTCTTCCCTCTTGTTCAACCGGCCTAGCTATTCTGACTCATCGCCACCTCTACCCCTTCCCACTGCTACCCTCCCCTAAAACAGAAAAGAGAACGCTCAGCTTTCCTCCCACTCCAGCCTGCCCTGGAGATGACCCCAGCTTGCCAGGGAGATGGTCTAAGTAACAGGTGCCCCTGAATGCAGGCTGTTTCTGCCAGGAACTGCCTAAGGAGAACAACCTCATCTGAGTTTGTCTGGAACTTTGCCAATTTTAGCACTGAAAGTCCTGGCAAGTGCCTCTGGCAAGCAGGGAGAGTTGGTCATGGTACTTAACCCCTTTCTCTATACAACTTTACATTGCTGTGCACCACTGTTTGGGTCTGTACACTCCACAGCATTGTCTACACTATATATTGATGTCTGGGTCCTACAACAGTATCCTGGGGTTATCTTCACCCTACCCATAGGATCAGACAAGACCACACTCAGTGGGTCCTATTCAATGTCATGGAACTGGATTTGTGGTCCCCAGAAGGGTCAGCCTTCTGAATCAAATGATGTGCCTCCTCCAGTACATCCATCCACCACTGCCAGAGTTATCGCTCTAAAATGCAAATGTGGCACTGACATTTCCCTGCTTAAAACCCTTCAATGACTGCTTGTCTGCAGAATAAAGAGCAATCTCTAGCATAAATTCCCTTCACAATCTAGCCACAACAGACTATACTGTTGCCTGCTTTCCTGCTTTTGTATATGCTGTTCCCTTCTGCAATACCTTTCATCCTTTTTATACGTGACCAACTCCTAGTCATTTCTTAAGGTTTTCCATAAATTTAATCCCTGCCCCTTCCCTGATTCTATGATGCCGTATATATAATTGTACTGTAGCATTTATCACATGGGGTAGTAATTATATGTTTGCCTATCTTTCCTACTGGACTATGAGTTCCTTGAAGGTAAATTTCATGACTTATCTTTGTATTCTCTAGAGGCCAACACTAGACATAACATTTTTTAACATTCACTCCTACTTTATGATTCTAAAAAGTAAGCTATTACTGTCAGATTGGTCTTCATCATCATGAACTTTGCATCCCTGAATATTATCCTGACCCTTGCATTATTCCTTGCAGATAAAGTGAGGCTCAAAAAACAGGGTGGGAATTGGGGATGGGGTAAGAGCATCCACTGATCATTTTGTTTTGTCATTATAAAAATAAAACCTGGGTCTATAGATTTTTTTTATAGATTGCAACAAAACAGCGGTGTCAAAACACCCACTTTCAACTAGCATTGTGCACTGCACATAAAAACTCAATAAACTATAAATGAATGAATGAATGAATGATCAGGGATCTATTCTGGACAAATGATTTTTTGGGTTCTTATACTCGAGTGTGACTATAAAATGACAAAACTCCTGTTTGACTTTGTTTGTATTAACAAACTGATCAGAATGCCACTGCTCAGAAATTTTCTAGCACTCCTCTTCAGAAACTGCCTTAAGGGCTTCTCTGGTGGCACAGTGGTTGAGAGTCCACCTGCCAATGCAGGGGACACGGGTTCGAGCCCTGGTCTGGGAGGATCCCACATGCTGCGGAGCAACTGGGCCCGTGAGCCACAATTACTGAGCCTGCGCGTCTGGAGCCTGTGCTCCGCAACAAGAGAGGCCGCGATAGTGAGAGGCCCGCGCACTGCGATGAAGAGTGGCCACCGCTTGCCACAACTAGAGAAAGCCCTCGCACAGAAACGAAGACCCAACACAGCCATGATAAATAAATAAATAAATAAATAAATAAATAAATAAATAAATAAATAAATAAAATTAAAAAAAAAAAAAGAAACTGCCTTAAGAACCAACATATTAGTCAACCTATAAGCCATTTACTATTTACTTTACAGCCAAATCTTGTTTTTGTATTACCCAACATGAACCACCACTTATCTATAAGGCTTGGATCCCAAAGACTTCGGCTATTTTCAAAATTAAAAGCTAACCTCCACGGATAAAAATTTTCCACAATTGAAGATATGCAAAAGGAAGTGGCAGGCTCTAAGTCAACTCCCAGAATTACAAAATGTATCTTGAATAAGTGGATGAAAATATGTGTACATGTGTATTAGACTCATTCACCTAATTTGGGACACATTGTATCTATATGAACACATACAAACGTACAGGAAGTATACCAATGAAATCAGTGTGCCCATGCTTCTGAAAAAAAAATCGGTTGATTAAGCCTACGTGTTTGTAAACATATTTCAGTTTAATTCAGCAGAATTAACTGAGAATCTACTACTTTTCTGTTTCTACACTAAGCACTGGGAATAACAAGATTCATAAAATATTATTCCTGCCCTCAAGGAGATCACAGTTAGAAGAGAAAAACATGTAGACAAACTCTCGTAACACAGTGAAAAAAGTGTAACAGTGGAAGGATATATGCAATATCACGGTAGCACCTAGCAAGGAGTGATTAACTCTGTGCAGACGGCTTAACAGAGGCAACGACACCTAATCAAAGTTTGGATGAATAAACACAAACACAAGTTTCATCAGGCTTAATAAGATGGACAATCCAGGTATAGAAAATAGTATGTGCAAAGACACTGAGGCATGAAACAACAGACTATGTTTGGGAAATTACAAGCCATTTGATATCGATGGAGCACGGAATGTAAGGGGAGAGATGTGGAGATATTTTGTTGGAGAGGCTACAGATACCCATGTGACTGAAACGTGTATTTTTGTTTGCAGATGATTATGTGTGCCTACTGTCTTTCCAAAATACATCAATCAGCCTGTAGCTGAAACAACAGTGGCACACATATTTATTACATGATTTTATTTTTGCCTGAATTCATCACAAAAAATTCCCCGGGTCTCTGCTCATATTTGTTCTATTTCCCTGTTATGCTCTCACCTTTTACTCATTTCCCTCCATTTGCTAGCCATCTTGCTCCTTTTCCCCTTGTATTGTCTCCTCCCGTATCGATCTGAGTCTATCTACAGTCTCATAGGTCATCCTCCTTTCTAATATCAAGCAACTTCCCTTCTCTCCTTTAGAACAAAGCTCAAATGACCTCTTTCTCTAACAAGCCTCCTTGGCTAAGTCTAGTGGTTAAAAATTGAGGCTGTGTAGTAAGACAAATCTGTCTTTGAAACCTGTGTCTCTCATTCACTGTCTTTGTGATTTTGTGCCAGTCATTTGGCTTCTCCAGGCCTTGCTGTCCTCATCTGTAAAATAGGGGTAAGGCATACTCTGCACCAGGAGCTAGTGAATATTAAAAGGGATAATAAATGTAAAGAGCTTAGCATAGAACCTGGCACATGCTTAGCCTTTAACAGTTATTGTTAATCATAAATTCAAATTGTCTAGAGGGCTTCAAGCCTAAATCTTGCATATATACGGTGATTTCATTGGTAGGTATTTATTTTGACTTTAAGTGCTTTCCTGATACACAGTGGGAGGCAGGGCAGCTGTGCTGCAAAACTCCAAAGGGAACAATGCCCCCAGGGGCAGCGCAAGCCTGGGGAGGAGAAGGAGGCTTTTCCTTTTAGTTTGTTTCTTTCCATAGTTTGATTAGTTTAACTCTATAAATACATTAATGTTTTAAAGTGGCAGTGGGGTTTCTGGGCAGGGAAAATTTGGGCCTTTTCGTTGGTTTGTTTGGTTTCTATTTTGTACCACTATTTTTTTTTTTTAAAGGTAACTAATAATATACTTTCAAGAAACTCAGTATTTTAGAAGTTATTCTAGTCAGAATTAGGATTTTAGGAAAAGATGGATCAGAAAGTATTTGTTAGCAGAAAGAGAGATGAACATCAACAGTGGATTTAGATCCACTATTTACAAATTACATAATCTCATTAAACCTTTATTTCCTCATATCTGTAAGGCAGCTAATAATTCCAACCACATTAGGGTACTTTCAGGTACCTGAATGACATACTGTGCCTGTAAAGTACCCAGTGCAAAGTCTGGCATACAACGGATTCCCAAAAAATGGTACCTGTGATCATATTTATTACGTGCAAGTTGCTGTCCTAAATTGGTGGCTTATAACAGGTTAGAATTAAGATGTTGCTTAAAATTAACAATTAAATTGGGGTTGGTATTAGGATTAGTAGTTAGAGTCTGTAATAGATTAGGGTTAGGGTTGAAATTAGAACTCAGTTAAGGTTAGAATTAGAACACATACAAAGGTTATTATTAAGGATAGGGTTAATTAAAACTGTATAATACAAACAGGAAACAATATGAGGAATACTGGTTTAGTTGGGTGGAAAATTAAAGGGGAAAGCAAATATGGAAACCTGTGTAGAATTTACTGATAAAGAAAAAGTCATACAGAGGCAAAGGGTTAGAGGGCAAAGCAGAACTGAGCCAGGCTTCTGAGATTTTTCCTTCAGGTGCTGTCATCCCCCTCCTAGATGAATATGTAGTATTCACCCTACTCAGGCCGAGTTCCTGCCCTCCCCCCTCCCTGGGAGGAGGCGCGTGGGGAAAGGAATGCCCAGGGCCCACACAGCTGCATCCAGCCCAGCACCGGTGCCAGCACCACATTCCTCAACCCTAGCCACCCAGGCTGCTGCTGAGTGGATAGGGGCACCCAGGAGCCACAACTCGCCTTCTCTCCACTCCCCTTCACTGTTCCCCCCAGTTTTCACTGTGGTGACCAGTTCTTGAATCCCACAGACAACCTACTCCAGACTTTGTGCAAGTCTCTGGGAAACACAGATTGTATGTCATAGCATTTTAGGGTGAAAAGTAACCATAGAGATCACAATGCAGCATGGATACTTTTATTTTACCTGTTTTCAGGATGAGGATAATCCTTGTAGGTCAGGCTTTCTTTGTAAAATTCTATTCCTAGTGAAAAGGGTGCCTGTAAGATGCTGGGTACACAGGGACAAAGGGCATTAGAGTGATTATAGGTAATGAGTTATTCCAAATGGAGACATCTGCCTCTGTAGGAGACACTACCCTTTCACTCTGAGATACGCAGAAGAGGAAATTCCTCAGAGGACACTGCTGGAGCGTAATGATTCTCCTTATTCCTCCTGCCCCCAAGAGTATATCTGCCTCCTTTATCCAATACCTTAACCCCTCTACTACATACCAGTGTGAACACAGAAAGTCACCTAACTTCTCTGAGTTTCATTTTCCTCATCTGTTCAACAAGGGGTATTAATTAGGTAATCCTGAAGGTCCCTTACAATTCTAATACTCTTTTATCCTATAATTCTAAAAGCCAATGACTGCTTCCTATTCCCAGGGACTAAAGTGCTGCCAAACTGATGCTAATGATGCAGAAAAGAGAAGGAGCCAGTAGGAAAAGAGCATTCCAGAGTCTCATTTGCTTGCTCTGATACTCTCTCTCCACAAAAGCTCTCCCCCTCTCCTCCCACCCTTGGTTCTCATCCCGTGCAGCTACAGTAGAGGGTGGGGACAGACCAGCAGAGTCATTAGAGAATTAAAGGGCAGGCAGAAGGGGATCACGGCAGAGTAGCAGATGGAAAAGGTGATTAGTTACAGGAGCTTGGGACCTAATCCCACATCCTTCCATCCCAATCCCACCCATCCCCACTCTCATTCCCCCCAACACTAACCTGTCCTCTCTTAATCCCACTTAGATGATCTCTAAAACTTCTTCTAGCTCCAAAGATAATACTCTTTATCCATCAAGACTCTTTAACTAGGATAGACTGATCCTTCTTCTCTGAAGCCGTATTCTCTCTTTGAAAACACACCCACTCGTTCCTTTTCTCTGCCGGACTAAACTCATGCCAACCTAATCCCACCTCTGTCAGAAGGTCCAATTTTCCCCTTATCTCCCCTCCTGCCCCACCCCATAGCCCAGTCTCACCTCTCTCTTACATTCAGGTGTCTGTATCCCTCAACCACACTCCTCCCTCTAGCTTTGCCTCTCACACATTTCAAGGTGTCAGAGAACCCCCAGGGAGGCAGAGAACCCCAGGGCAGCAGAACGGTTTGGAGTCACTAAGATGTGTCAAGGTAGGCAAGTCAGGCAACCCAAGGTGGTCAAAAACTCTTACAAATAATTCTTAATAAACACCCAAACACTCAGGAAGTGTTCAAGAGGTAGGTAGAGCTCTTCTCCCAGAAACCATAGATAAACTCCACGAACAGCGAGAAGAAAAACAGAGGGGCAGCTTTCTGGCTATCCTCAAGGGTCTTCCTGGAGAATATTCTCTCTCATCCTCTCCACCAGTGACTAACATTTATATAGAGCTTTACTGATTACAAAGTACTATCCACATCCTTGTCCTTGAGTTACTAGGTGACAGAGACATTAAGTCCATCACAAACAGCTGCGAAAGCCTATCTGAGAGGAGGAAAGATTGCCCAAACGTTGAAGATTAGCACAGTGAGGTACAGGCAGTTCAGAGAGGGGACTGGTCCAGGGCTTAGAAGACAGGTGCCCAAATCCCTCATCTAGGGACAAAATTGGCCTTCCAAGATTGGATGGCACTTTAAAAATCATATGATTCCATGTCCTAGGCAACACTTGTGTTTTCTACTATTGTCAGTATAACCTTGGGTAGATCAATTCATGCCCTTTGGATCTCAGTTGCACCTGTGTAGTAAGGGATTGGACCAAATATTTTCTAAGAATCCTTATATACATAAAATTCTTTGATTCAGAGATTCTAAAATTTAGGAATGTATTCCCAAAAGCTAAGTTTGAGCAAAACTGACTCAGAAGGATCTCTTTCTGAGATGTATCAAGACTCTTCCACAGAACTTCAATCACAAAAAAAAAGCAAACCCCAGGGGCTTGGGACTCCTGAGCCAAGAGCAAGTACAGACACCCCACCTCTCTCATTCATCTTATATCTGGCCTCAGGGGCAAGAACTGCATTAGCCACAGATGCACTGGCCCTTAAGAGAGCAGCTTCCTGAGGGTCTGTAGATCGGATCATTCACCCAGGAATCTTACTCACTAAAATTTGAGAAGGAAGGACAAACTCCTTTGAAATATTAAGAAGAAAAATATTGGGGGTAAGGGGTGGGAGTAAAGTGGGGGAATAGGAAGGATTAAGGTGGGAAACCACTGAGTTGCTTTGTAGGTAGCTTGGTTGGGCAGAGTCTGAAGGGAAGTCACTGTTTTTAGATGGGGAGTAGTTTCTTTGAGGAGGGATTGAGGGAAGTGTTGATTCCCATGGCCTGGGGGCTTGCTGGAAGATGCCTTTCAAAGGAAATTGCCTGGGGCCACAAATTGTTACTGGGCGTATAACTAGGGGCTCGTTTGGTTAGAGGAACTAGGGATGTTAGTGCTTTGGAGAATGACCAGGGTAACTGGTTACCCATTGAAGAGATGTCCCTGGGCATACCGTTGATAGGGGAACCCCAAGGCTCCTGGGGATCCCCGGTTGCCAAAGGAGGGAGGGCGGGGCTGGAGGATCTCGGGCTAGTGGGCACGCCCTTGCCCAGGCCTGCAGTGGCCTCTCCCGCCAGTTGGCCCAGGGCCCTGCCCGACCCCCCCGCCTCCCTCCACCCCAAGCCTAAGAGGGGTGGGCGCCAGGTCCCACTGCTGAGCCAGCTCTCTCCCTCTGCTCCACGCCCGTGCCGGGCTGGTGGAGCTCCCGAGGGAGAAGGTGGAAGGCACCACGACTGCACGGAGGGGGTGCAGGAGGCGGGGGGCAGTAGGGAATGCGGCAACCTGTCCCCCCCGCGACCAGCCCAGCCCCCGTCACCCCCCCCTCCACCTCCAACCGAATGGTTTGCTCCGAGCGCCCTATTTAATCCCCGCGACTGCAGCAGCGCCGGCTCCCTCCCGGTCCCCGCCTCGGCCCCGGGCTCCGAAGCGGCTCGGGGGCGCCCTTTGGGTCAGTGTCGTCGTCTACACCCTCCCCAGCCCCAGTCCCTGGGGACCCAGGCTCGCCAGCGCCCAGCCAGGGAGCCGGCCGGGAAGCGCGATGGGGGCCCCTTCCGCCCTGCCCCTGCTCCTGCTTTTCGCCAGCTGCTGGGCGCCCGGCGGGGCCAACCTCTCCCAGGACGGTGAGTGAGGGAGGGGGCGGCGCCAGGGGAGGTGGGGAGGGACCGGGGCGGGGGTTCCGACCGGCTGCGGGGGCGGAGGGAGCCTGTTGGCTTTGTTTGGAAGCGGGGGTTAAAGTCGCCAGCCGCTGCTGATACCCCTGTGTCTGTCTCTGAGCGTCCGTGTCTCTGTGGATCGTGGGGTGTGCCGGGTATGCCCCCTCCTTGTACACCGTCGAGTGTGTCTGCGTGTGCAGTCGGGGTTTGGGTCTGTTATGAGCATCCCGGGGTATGGATGTGTTGATGTCCGTGTGTGTGTCTGGGTGTGCGCGTCTGTGTTGGTGTCTGGTTCTGCGTTTCTGTGTCAGTATCTGTGTGTATGTCTGTGTCAGTGTGTGTTGGGGGCGGAGTGAGATTTGTCGCTGTTTCAGTCAGGGCGTGTGTCGGGTGTTTGTGTATGTATGTCTGGAGGGGTTGGGTAGCCAGTGCAATCCCCCAAACTGCTGTATGCAAACATTTCTGCTCCCCAGCCTGTCCCCCCCACCCACGGCGGAGCTCCGAGTGGGCAGGGAAGGGAGCCTGGGTGAGGCTCTTGAGGGGGGCGTGGGCAAGGAAGTGGGGGGCTTCTCCTTGGAGCAAAACAACAACACTGGGCGGAGAGGGCCCCGGGATGGCAACATCCCTAGCGGTGGCAGAAGCTGGTAAAAGAAACCCAGACGAGAGCGGAGGAGGGGGGCGGGGGGGCAGTGGGGAGAGGCTGGGCAAAGGGAAGGATGAAGATATTTGGGGAGGAGAAATGCATAGAAAACCCAAAGCTTTCCTGGGCTAAGGATTGATTTGCCAAATTTGGGGTGGGGTGTCTTGCCTAGCCCCCTTTGCTTCAGTCAGGAACTCAAACCTTCTTGGGTTTGTCACGGTAGAAAGATGAAGGAGGTGGGGGGGGGGGAAGGAGGAGGGGCCAGGGGTGAGGGGACTTGGGGCCCCCTCCTGCCCTGGACCGGGCTATGTAGGTCAGCTCTGTCGGGGCACCTCAGCTTTCTTAAAGGCTGCTGACGATTAATGGAGTGGCAGGGGGCAGTTTGTAGGGAGACCAGGAAGGGAGCCACAGCTTCGAGCCTCAGGTCCCTGGAGGAGGGAGGGCAGGCTGTGAAGGGACTAAAGGAATGCATCCTTCGGTCTCCCCCGCCCCTATCTGAGGCAGGCTGGGCTGGGGGAGGGGAAGAGGGACCGGGACCTCTGCAGAGCCAAGGGATGTGGGGACAGTGAAGGGGAGGGTGGTGGCTATGCCCGGCCAGATGCCAACGAAAAACAGAAAGAACCGCAGGGGAGGAGAAAGGGGAGGCGGCTCCTGGGTGATGGACCCAGTGGCCAGAAGGGATGGGCACAGGGCGGGGCGGGGGTGGAGAGGGGAGGGGTTGAAACTGGGGATGATGATGTAGAGAATTTCATCTGAAGGAAACAGGCGAAGAGCCAGGGTGCTGGAGGAATAATTGCTCCATCTCTCCTGACCTGCTCCCCCAGCCCTGTCTCCATCATGATAAAGGAGTTTCTGCTGGTATGAGGACACTGGGGATCCCCTACCTACAGCTGGCTGGCTGAGTCCTTCTACTCTGTACCCATTAACACTCCCCGAGGGAGTTCCTGCCCAAGTCACCATAGAGACAGCAGCCCATCCTCTCCCCTGTGTGGAATCCCCCTTCCCCAGAGGACTGTACTGATGACCCTACTCACTGAGGAGGTGAAGAGAGTCCTGAGGGAGGGCAGGCTAAGTGCAAGGCAAGGAGAGGCTGCTGGGTGTATGTACCACAATAACGAGTCTCTACTAAGCCTTGACTTTCAGCTGCAGCCCCTGGCCTTCCCATCCTGGTAGCTGGGTTTAAGAGAGACGACCATGACCCAAACTGCCCCTGTTCGGCAGTGGGAACTGATGGGGCCAGGCTGAGACCTAAACAGAATGAAGTCATCCCAGAAAGCTGTGAGCTCAATTCTAGGATGTAAACATTGGAGAAGAGAGTAAATCCATATCCTAGCCAAGTCTTTCTTCACCTACTGCACTATTCTTTCTTGGTCTTCAATTTGGGCTCCAGCCCCTACTCAGGCTTTAAGGTTTAGAGGAAGAGAAATGCTTTATCCATATATATATTTCAGAGCAGTGGCTTGAGGGAAGAGTGGAAGGCAGTAAATTTTGAATGGAGAATGTCCGGAGGAGGGGTTGAGAATTTGGGGATGGGGAGGGAGATCTGTTCCCAAGAAAGAGTCAAATCAAGCGTCATTTTCCTTGTAGATCGTCATCTGTCCAGACAGTGGACATATGTCTGGTTGTAATGTCTCAGGATGTACTGATGTACAAGAGGCACAACCACATGTGATCTTCTATCTAAATTAATTCTACTTCTTAGTTTCAGGATCAAAAAAGACCCACTCTGATGGGGGAGGTAGGTGCATAGATTTAATGCTCATGGGTGGTGATCCTAAGGCCATTCTGCCCAGGATCATGAAGAAGGTGTGTCTAGTACCCCTGACTTGGCCTGAGGACCCTGGGCAGGGAGCTAGGCAGTAGATTGCTTACCTGGTAACATTTGACCAAAACAAGAAGAGATGTGGTGTGAAAGTTTAAGGACAAGATATCCTAATACACAGATGCTGGAGTGGTCAAGGGTGTATGGCAGAGCGGCTATTTCCATTTAGAATGAGGAAAACAAACTTCATATGCTGCTGGGGTATGCAGCTCCCTGAAGTACAGCATACATTTTTTTTGGGGGGGTTTCATAAGGCTGAACAGGGATTGAGAGGTTGGAGAAGGGCAAGCAACTGTTATCTGAACCCGGCCATGAGTGCTGTGGCTAGAAACTCAGGAATGGCTTAGATATTCAGAGTTTGCCACTTGCCCCTTCCTTCTCACGTTTGTCCACTAGTATTGGCAGAAGTTGGCAGTTCCAGCTTTGGGGGATACAAGGCCTGTGAACTTAATGTATTCTGCGGTTGTCTTTCTGGTGAGCAGCTCAACATTCAACATTGTAACCAGACTTCCTTGGATTCTTCCTTTTCAAGTTATTTCCAGCACTCTGTGCGTTGATCTAGTGCAGAGACAAGACAAGTGGGCAGCGTCACTTTGCTTTATACCAGGATATAGCAGTTTAACTTTGGACTGCACTGCCTCACACATGAATATCTTTCCCTTCCCAATGACCTTCCGTCCACTGCCATCCATTCTGCAGCCCCCTGGCCAGGTGCCCAGTGCAGAGATCATGCCCAGTGTGCCGGAGAAGTCCAGCAGGCATTCGCTCTAGAGCTGCCCACAGATCTGCTTGGCAGACCTACTCCATCCAGTTTCTGTTCCTAGTTGCAGCTGTAGCTGTTCTGTTTCTGTTCCTGTTCTCTTCCCAGTTGCAGCTGGGAACCCCTGGGAAGGAGATGCTCTCCCTTCAGACATGTGCATTTTCTGGCACAAAGAAGTTGAAACCATCAGAGAGACACTGGTGTCATAGAGTTGAGTTGATACTATGCAGAACCAGTCTGTCTGATGTGGGGTCCAAGCTGTGGCATATCAGCTGCCTATCCAGCAGTTACACCAAAGATTCTGTCCTAAGCTCGCCCTAGGGCTAGGCAGCACTGTTGGTTTTAGTAGTTTCTTTTAGTACAGTGGTTTTCTCACTTTTATCTTTAAAGATGTGAAATTCCTTTATCAAATAAATAAAACAGATCCAAGGAGAATTACTCTTATTGAAACAGATAAGTAAGACCTGGAGCCCTCTCACCCTTCCTCTTGGCTTCCCCTACACTCCCCCTAATCCTTAAGGCACAGACAGAGGTTCTGCCACATACAGTTTGAAATCCTCTGCCCTAGACTGACAGTAAATGAGACAGCTCACTACCCTTAGGTGTCTTCTCTCTCTCTCTCTCTTCTTCCAACTGAGGAGAAAAGGAGGGCCAAATCTAATTTCAAGAGCGCCTTGTTGGAGACATTCACTATTCACTTGAAGAATGACTCATAGTTCTGCAGCCATAAAATTCCACAGATGGCATCTTTCTGGTGCTCTGGTCACTTTGAAACAGCAGACTAAGTAGTTGTGCCATTGCTCTGAAAATCCTTAGATCTGATTTTGGTACCCCTTGTTATTACTACTACTTTCTTGCAGTCCAAATAATATATACAATAGAATCAAAAGCTGCTTGTCCTTAGGTCACAAAAAAATAACCTAGGAAAAGATCCCCACGGTTATCATCAGAGAAATAATAAAACCCCTGGGGCTGTGGCTAGTCACATCCTTTGCTGTTTCCTACTCCAATAGAACCAGCTCAACAATCCCTTTTTTGTCATCTATTTCTCGGTAACGGAATTTCACTGAAGGGTGGTAATCTAGGCTCCAGGTTCTCCATGAAAGCAAGCTGTGGACTGGACCAGCTCCTTACTGACTACTGAATGAAAAAGCCAGGGTATTAGATAGTTTTGTTAATTATATCTTCTCCTTTCATTTTTCAGGCTAAAAGTTAGTATTTCCTGTTGAATCATTGGCTATAGGTCCACGTACTGGAACATTTTGTTTCCTGGATAAGGTCATGTCCTAGAGGTCCATCCATACATTCTGAGAATAGCAATCCTCATGGGAATGCTTATAAGAAATAGAGAGAAACAAACCACCAGAAAAGCAAGCCATCAGAAAAAGATTCAGGGTCTCTAAGAACTCAGTCAAATTAAGAACAAACATTCCACGTAATTGTAAAATAGAGAAGAACAAGTCTCTGGGGCCAAAGATCTGCTTCTTCCTCTAGGACCAGCAGCAGAGATGATTCTTTCCAAAGTCAGAACCAGCTGATGCTCAGAGGTTTTATAACCCAAGTAAAAACCCAATCCAATCCTGTTATAACAAGGAGATCCATCCATTCTAGCACTGAGAAGTCAAGTTGTCAAGAGTCTTGAACACATGAAGCTGCTGAGATTTTTACAAAATATAAGCTCATTAAAGCTACCTATTCTTCACGGAAGCAACAAGTACTGAAAGAGAGAACTATCTGTCCCTTTACTGAAATTCCCCTAAGTCTAAAGAGAGTGGCCAAATTTCCCAGCTAACACAGAGGCCTCTAAGTCCTGAGGACAGTACCCTTTTTAAGAGTCATAATCCATTCCATTTTTCTGTGTATGATCAAGACTGGACTGTTCACAGCAATTTGGGGTGCCTTAGAGCACTCGGACTCTGATACATCTCATACCCTATCTGACTGTAATACACATTTTGGTTTCCTCATGCCTAGTGTGTCTCTGAGGGGACACAGGCTTTGTGGTGCTCTTTTTCCCACAGTGAAAGATACTATTAATTTCATTCATAATTGGTTGTAGCAAGTCAAAACCTCTTCCACCACCACTGATACTCAGTCTGGTGCCGGTCCTCACTTTTTAGCACAATCTTTTGGTTGTATGTGTGGCAGGTTCAAACAGAGTACTTCAGGAGGCCTTTGAGAGCAAGTGATGTGTGTGGCATGATCCTAGCAGAAGCCCTGATGTCTGGTTTGTTTGGTTTGTTTGAGAGCTGGCTGCCTTCACCTACGATCCTGGTTGCCCTGTTCTTTGTGGAACAAACCACAGGTGCTTTGAGCTCTCCATGGTGCTAGCCCCTGACAGGGACACTCCAGGCTCTTCTTGCTGCTCTCCGTGGTCCTGCTCCCCATCCAAGCTCCTAATCTCTTTACTCTCTACAGTGCAGCCCTCAGAACGGGGCTGGAATTTCCCTCCCCCTACCACAAACACACACATGATCTTCGTTATGATCCCTGACCTGCTCCACCAGAAAGAGGTAAACAAGACCTGTAGATATAGATCTGGAGATTCTTCATTACCACCTAATCCCCTGTAGGAAGGGGACAGAAAGAGCAAATAATACTGAGGTTGAAAAGAAGTGTTGTTTGCAGTGTTCAGGAGACTAGGACATAGAGTGACCTCAGATGGCCTCAAAAGAACTGAATGTTTTGCCATATTTGGACTCATAGATTTAAAACAGAACTACAAATAGTCATGGTTTAGATTGAGACAGCATTGCTCATATACTATAACCACATATACACTATAAATGTGGAATGCAAAATGAGTCCTACTCAGTTTATGAGCATGTACCTCTTAACACCACTCTGAGCCTGACAACCAACTCTAATTGTCCTGTCATGGTACCCATTGTTCCTGTCCCCTCAGCCTTAGCAGTAAACGTAAAGACAACATATAGAATAGGTTATCAGAATAGATAATAGAGGAATTCACTATATGAGAGGCATAGAAGATAAATATCAAATCCCTGACTCATGTCCCTCATCATTATAACCATCTAGTACAGACTACATGGCCTTAAATAGAACCATCCTATCCCAGAGTCCAAGTCCTTGGCCAGATCTCAGGAGATGGATCTTTAAACTGGACTCTGCTACTCTTTTGGGGTACTGCCAATGATCCCAATGCGAATGTTCAGCCCCTGCCAGTCTGAGACTAGATAGCCTGTTCCTCCCATCACATCAAAGCCACACAAGCTTCTCTTCCCCTAAATGCTGATTTCCCCATGTCAGTTTTGCATAATAGTTCATATAATAGTTAACACTTATGAATGACCTACACCAGAGTGAGGCTGGGGAGACAGGTTTCCAGAATTAATTTCCAGGACCCCTCTTCCATTTCCTTATTTGATACAAGGAGAAACTTCATTCCTCAAGGACAGGTAATGGAAGTGATTTATCTCCATGAGCGAGCCTTCAAGAAGATAGAATTAGGGTTATGGTAACAGCTGGAGTTTCTCCCATCTACTCATCTCCCTGAGACCCCATTCTCATAAAGAGCAGACATGTTTCTGAAAGGATTCTCATGCAGAGACTCCAACATTTTTTTCAATATGTGTATCATTCTTCTATGTGAGCTCTTACCTCTGGGATTCTTTAGCCCTCTCATCTCTCTCCATCTTTCTCCTGGACGTCTCCAGGAGAATAAGAAAGCTAAATAATATAAAGAACTAAAATGTTGCTTTCTCTAAGGATTTATTTTTCCTTACCCCAGCTAGACCTACACTAATTGTGTATTGATTGCTAATTATAAGCACCTTTGGCTCATTTACTTCCAGTTCAGGGTCAGAAAGGTCAGATGCATCACCTCACCCTAGGGAAAAAAGAAAAAGAAATGAAGGCTGATATCTCAGCCATTCATCTCTAAGCTAGCCATTACTTAGTTCTCCATTTCCTTCATATAGTCCCAGCTGTTAGCAAAATAGAATGGAGAACTATACTTCCAATACCAGATTTCATTGGGAATATGCAGATCCTTGTTTCTTGTATTCATTTTTCTTCTGGGACCTGGCTCTTTGCTTCCAATTTGGATTCTAGAATTCCAGCCAAAGCCTCAGACAGAGTAAAAAGCTCCAGAAGGTGAACTGGTTTATTGAGTCTCTGACTTAAATACCCAATGCTCCTTGGAAACCCAGCAAACCTCTAATAAATACATCGATGACAAGTAACTTAAGACTTAGCCTAGCCTAGGTCAGTCTTTGAAGAGCCTGGAGTCAAGTTCTCTCATTATAATAAAATGAGGGGCCCATTTTACCGTCTGCTCCTAATCATTTGTCCCTCAGCAAATGCAAACTTAACAGTGAGACAATTATACTCACTTGTTCTTACTAGTTCTTACTCTAGTTCTTAAGGAAGAAATTTCCAAACACATATTATATATTCCCTCCTCTAATCTCCATCCTATAATCTCAAACAAATATAAAACCCACCATCACTAAGCCCATGGGCCTCACACATTCTCATTTATCCTCTACTGCTGCTTAATGCCAACTCTCTTCTGGTTTCCAAGCCCCGGAGTCCAGTGTCAGTGACAGATGGACTGAGCCTCAGCCCTGGGGAGAAGAGGATTCTGGCCCTCTCCTGGGGAGTTTGAGCAGGAGAGAGAGCCTGAATTCTGCTTTGGGGAGAATCTGAGTTTAAACCATATGGTTTGCTGGACATTAGGGGTTCTGATTAATAACAGGCTGGTGAAAAGGGCTCTGTATCTGGGTCATAAGAAAAAGCTATGTTTATGACCAAAAAAAAAAATGAAAACAGAGATACAAATAATGAAAATGGTAGTTGTCATGTGTGTAGTGAGGGACACATACTGAAGGAGAAAAAGAGAGTAACCAGGTTGGAATATATGTGCATCTTGGGGAACAAAATCGAATGTATATCCACATTGAAGAAGAGATTCTCAATGAAGATTTAAGGAGAGGAGGAGATCTCTGGGTCAGAACAGAATTATTGGCCATATCGGGAACTGTGAGGTCTGCAGACTTGGAAGAATGTGTCTATCTCACAGAAGGGTTAAATTCCCAGGAAGGCCCAAAGTAAGGCTAATTGAACAACCACCTGCTGAAAAATACATTTTTAGGTGAGAAAGGTGAAGGGCAGAGACTACATCTCAGCTGGGATTGGCAGAAGAGGGGAACCCGGAGTAGTGTGGGTGTGTAGAGCAGACCACCTTTTTCTCCATGTGATCCTCCTAATCACTGCCCTGCACCTGTCATCCACACCCTGATTCTGATGACCCAGTGAAGAGAAACAGTGAAAACAAGTCAGTAAAATGAGAGCCAGCCGAGATGAGTGCTTTCTTGCCTGACTTCTAACAAATTAAACTTTTTCACAGCATTGTTATCCCGCCACACCAAGCCATCAACCTGAAATATCTAAAGTGCGGCATTAAAGAGCAAAGAATGAGATAGAGCTTGTTGAGAAGGGAATGCAGCCACGCACTCAAACAGGTATTGAGGCTCTGGAGGGTTAGGAGCAAGGCTTTGGCACCTGGCTGGAGATTCCTCAGGGAATCTGTTCTTTACTTCTCCCCAGGGTCCCTGGGCTTTCCCTCCCATTCCCAGTCCCTATTTTCTCATAGCTAAACATATTTTCCAACAAGTTGAACTGAATTATGCTTTCATTTACTCCACACTGACTCTGTTATGTATCCTTTCCTAAGTACTTTCCTAAGATGGGGTGATTTTTTTCCCCAGTTCTATTACATACGTGTGAAAGCAGCTAGATACATTTAGGGAAAGGGTATAAAAGTGCCTGTACTTGGTTCAAGGGACATCTGAGAGTTCAAAGTCTAGACTCCTGACTCTCTGTTGCATTAGAATACAGACTCCAGGTCATACCTGTTGTGATTTCTGAGCATGTGAGCATGATGGGAAGGGAATGAGGAGATAGGGGTAAAAGGACACTTCTAAAATGGCTCAAGGCTGTCATCAACTGGAGTGATTTCATGCCCGACCTTAGGGACTTGCTTGAGAAATAACTGATGAAAGTCAAAGCCCTGCACAGAACCCATGCTCCCAGCAGCCCTTACTGAGCCATCCGTTCTGCTCTGTCTCATCACCTCCCCCCCCAGCCTCTTAGTACAGAACACTAGACACTTGTCTGGAACACAGAGCCCAGTCCTAGAAGGTAGGCGCTAAGGCGAGGAAGGGGCTCTTTTGGGATTAGATCCCCTTCCTTTCTGTCTCCCAACTGCAGTTCTTACTACAACAAAGTATTGGCTCCAGAGGGGCTTGTTTTTGTTGGGGGCCAGCCCAGGGCTCCCTCCCAGTGCTAATGCACCGAGAACACTGACTCAATAGCAAATCAAAGCAACAGCTGTCCCCACCTCCTTCTCTGCCACCCACTTCCCAGTCTCTGCTCCTCAGAATCTTAACTAAGTCTCCGAGAGGCCCCCCTCAGCCTACTGCAAGCCCACTTCTGCCTCCAGATTTTTTCTCTCACCAGCTCAAGAATAGGAAAAGCTCCTCTGCGTTTTTCTCTCTTCTAGTCTCTGTCTCCCACATCACAATGAGGTTAGCAGCCTCCAGCTCTCCACCACACAGATGCCAACACGCACACGTACACACGGCCTGTCCTCCTCATCACCCTTCTAACTCCTAAAGGGCATGGAAGTAGCTTCTGCCCCACGGCCTCCTCTTTTGTGAGAACTGGAATGTGCCATGAAGTCCCCGACATTTGTGACGATGCCATTCTTCGCACCTTCAGGGACTCCTTCCTCATCTCACCCCAACTTCTCTAACCTGCCTGGCATTTAGTAGAGTTACTTCCCTTGAGATCTAGGGTCCTGGGGTTCCTCACTACAATGCACAGGGAGATGGGAAGCAGGAAGAGTGGATGTCACTGGAAGTAAAATCACACTAAATGGCAACTTAACTTCCAAATTAGCTAGTTCACAGGACTGCTGTCAAATGGCAACGAGAACAAAAGACTGGGGTTATAACCACAGCTCCCACTAGCTGCCTGTGTGACCATGCTTAAGTTTCTAAGCCTCTCTGAGCCTTGGTTCTTCATCTTTTAAATGGGAAGTTTGCACTAGCTGCTACTTAAGATTCTTATCAACTCTAAAAGTCTATGCTTCTAAGAATCATAGACGGGAAAATATTTTAGGAAGAATGAGGTACAGAAAGAGAAGGCAAGGAATTACTGAACTTTGGTAACAGGGAGTCAGAAAGGACATCAGTTCCATCCTCTGTCTAGAAGACTCAAAAAGATCTTAGGAATAACCACCTCTGGCCATTAGGGGTCAGTAGAAAATGACTAGAACATGCAAATTGACTGCAGGGTTTTAGCAATTGTATCAAATATAGTTACTCACGGCACTTAAACTTGTATACTTTTTTAACATTTGGATATAGGAAAACATTTGGAATAAGTGGTTTTTTTTTTTTTTCAGTGAAAAGAGGGTTAACATCAAGATATGCTTTTTGTTTTAACCCCACCCTCACACCCACCACAGGCAAGCTAGCCAACTAGCCAAGTACCTTAAAGATTCCCTCCTCTCCATTCAGCCTAGAAAAGCTAAGCCCCACACCATTCCAATCCCAGGAAACAAAAGCCTTTCATTTTCAACAACTGCTTAGGATGGAAGCAAAAGGTATCTGCCTTCATGCAATAATAAACCTGTTTGAGCCCAGATCCGTCCTTTCCAAACCTAAATCTCTTGGATCATCTAACAGAATAGGATCCCTGGTTCTATAAATCTGTACCTCTTGGCCACACTTTACCAAGCTATGAGGCTAATCAGTATAGTAGGGACTTCTTACAGGGAAGGTTCTCTTCCCCACCCTATTCACCTTCCAGTTTCACTTATATCATGTACGCCTCCTGGGAGAGTAAAGCTACACCCAGAGAGTAGTGACTTCGGGCCCAAGAGGCTGTTGGGAGCCAGAGAGAAAGTAGATAAACAAGACTCCAGGAGGGAAAACCAGACAGCAACAGAAATAATGGAGGGAGGGAACACAAAGGAGCAAGGTCTCAGCAGCTCAAGCCAGAAAGGGTGGAGAGGCCAGCGAGCTGGAGAGAAGGCCTAGATCAGGGAGGCAGGCAGCTGAAGCGTGACTGAGCTGTGGCGCTCTGAAGTGGATGTGAGCCGGAGCATATCTGAGCTGAGCAAGGAGATCCTTTAGGGGATCCTACTGCCTGGGAGGGGACAGGGGCCTGCCCTGAAGAGCAACAGGAAGGGAAGGAAGTACACCTGAAAAGACAGACAAGCCCCCATGACAGAATAACTCTTACCTCTATGGCCCCAGCTTTCTTTCGTCTGACCGCACTATAACATTGGGAATGGAAGCGAATCGGGAGCTTGGAGAGGACAAAGTTAGAAAGGAACGTAGAGCAGGTAGTGAGAGAATATTTTGACACTCCTGCCCTCAGTGTCTTAGACTAGGAAACTACACAGTAACTTCTGCAGAAGTAGCATAATTCCTGGCAACCTAAGAGCAAATGGAGAAAATTAAGTTTAAAGAGAGTCCTTTGTGATCAGGGTGTTGTGCTCTAAAGTTACTCAGGTCAAAGTAACTCCCCTCCCAAATCTTGGAGTGATCGATTAAATCAGGCCTCAGGTGAGATTGGTCCACTTTCCTCCAAATGCGGAAGCAGACATTCACTGATAAAGAAAAATGTGGCTCCGCGCATAAAGAAAAGATTAAGGCGCTGAGTTCTAGTTCTGATTTCATGGCCATTCTCTTCAGTGTGTGATCGAAATACATATAAGAATTCACTGCGTAGCTAGTGTTAGGGAAGAATCAGAGTGAGATCACCTGGCCAGGGAGCCCAGTGATGGGGGTGGGTAAACCATTCTAAAAGTGGGTCCCTCCGGCATTCTGGGCCAGAGCCCCCAATGTGTTTTTCCCTTGGAGATAACACTCCTCCACCCACCTGTCATGGTAGTCGTGAGGAATAACAAGTAGGCTGGGATGAAGAGTATTTTTAACTCTGGAGTTAGAGAAATGCTGAATCATCATCATCATCATCATCATCGTCATCATCATCATCACCATCATCATCAACTCCTACTCGGGGAGCTGGTGTTCTCTATAATCTGGGAAGTGGAGTTCTGGACCCAAGCACTGGCAAGGCCAGCAACAGTTATGCAGGGGAGCTCTGTCCCCTTGTCCCACCATCCCAAATGTGCACCCGTGACCCTGTACATGGCCCTAAGGCCCATGTGATGTAGATTCCCAAAACAGACAGGGCAGAGAAGATACATAAACCAAGCAATAAGGGGTTATACTGACATATAAACTTCCTTACTAGCATCACTTAAATTGGAAACATAATACATTTTTATTCATTTGAGTTATTTATTTATTCAATAAATATTGAGCACTTACTATGTGTGAGGTCCTGTACTATGGATGAAAAATGAAATCAGAGGTGCCAATGTATGCTTTAAAAGGCACATTAGTAAGTCCCTGGTTCCCACCTCTGCTACTCTTAATATGAACCATTAATCAGAAGGAAATCAGTGGGTGATAGGGCTACTTTGTCCTTTAAAATGCTGGGAGTCTTAAAGCTACTGGAACCCATGAGTAAATTGACCAAGAATTAAGAAACCCCCCAGACAACTGAGAGCAAATAAGAAGATAATCTTAGTTCGTAGCCTAGGTGCTAGAGTGCTATGAAAACGTGAGGGCACTCTTAGTTTTAACCAGACACGTCTATTGCTTGGTTAACTGAAGAATCATCCCAAATTATAAGGCCTTTGGGGTGAGCCCCCAAAGATATAGATGAAGACACACCAAGAAATCCAATTAAAAATGTAACTCAGTGGATACAAATCACACCACCACCACAAGCACTCATTTCCAACTTGCTACACTGTTATTTTTATCATAGTGCAGGTAAGCGTTGTGAATTTTGTTTAGGTGAGCACCCCCAGGCCAGCAATGCAAGAAGGAATCTTTCCACCTGTAACCTCTGCCCTCCCCCACCCCCCCCCCCCACACACGAAGCACATGCTCCTGCAAAGGGAGGCAGTGTACTGAAGATATGCAGAAAGTCTGGGCTCTGTGGTCAGAGAGATCTAAGTTTATCCCAACACTTATTGGATGCATCATATGGATAAGTTACTTAACTTTTCTGAGTCTTAGTTAGTCTCTGAGTCTTAGTTAACTCATCCTTAGCATGTGCATAATAATACCTATTAAAGGGTTATTCTGGAATAATGCATATAGAGCACCTCGCTTGGATCATGACACACAGAAGGTAATCAATAAATAGAGATTTCCACCCATCTTGTAAACTTACAGAGCTTCAGCTTCTGGATGATCTACCCTCTTCCTTGGCCCATTTCTTCCTAGCCTTTTTGGTTTGCTATTTCCTCTTCACTGGCAGATTTTGAACCTAGCTCTCATAGTTGAAGACGTTAAGCATCTTGGATTCATTTATTAAATAAGTACTCATTAAGCACCTTCTAAGTGCAATATGCTGTATTAGGGCCAGTACCAGATACAGAGACGAATCAGATATCAACCCTACCTGCAGAATCGTTAAAATTTAGGAAGAAAGCGAAACTTGCAGTACAAAGTAGAGTGATGCATAATTTAAGAAAAGTAGATAAAGTGTTGTGACTCAAAAAAAAAAATCAGAAATTATTTCCATCTGAGGCAATCAGGGAATCAGGGGAGGCTTCTTGAAGGAAGTGCCACAGAAAATAGGCTTTTTAGGGCTTAGATGTGTGAAGATGGGTGAAGAGCATTATCAACAGAGTGACTGTGGGAAAGGGAATGTATGCAGGAAAGGAAAGGGTTTATAGAAAGAATTCCAAATAGCGTCATATGTCTGGGATATGGGGTGAGTGAAGTAAAGAAAAGACAAAGCTGAAAGGCATAATGGCATCAGACCGTGCAGGATCTTATAAGCCAGGCTAACAAATCTGGATATCATCTGCAGACAGTGGGAAGTCAGTGAGGGTTTCTAAGCAGGGAAACAATATGACCCATATGACTGGAGCTCTCTTTATCTGTTTTTCAATGTGATTAACCTGGGCCCTCCCCTTACTAACAGTCTTGTGGACTCAAAGTCTGCATTTCCTTCCAATGACCCTGCCTGAGCAGAACTGTCATTATTTCCACTTCAAAGTGCATGCCACCTTTTCAGAGCACTCTTAAGTTTTCCTTTTGAGTCTGAATCCATTGAAGGAATTTATGCTGATGTCATAAACAGTTGGCAAGCTCTAAATCCAAAGAACAAGGCTTTCACATTCCAGGTTATAATTTCTGCCATTTATCCATGTTTCTGTGAATAACATTATAATCACTCATCTGCACCCAGGGGAGTGGCTATTCGGAATTTATCATTACAGGTGTACAATTTTATAAAAACAGCAAGAAAACTTTCAGGCATATTAACAGACAGTTCTCAAGAGGAGACATGAGATCATAAGTACTTTGGAGAATTACAAGGTAAAATATCACCTCCAGGAGGAAAAAAAAAAAAACCCAGCTACTTCTTAATCAGTTTCTTAAAACACAACAAACCAGAGTGAGTTCCTTGTAAACCTACAGGGACAGTACTGTATATCAAGCATATCCCTAATATGCCATTTATTGGAGATTATTTGTTTAGTTATCAGACCCCTCATCTAAAGAATTCAGTTTAGTTTGAATGACATCATCATTTCACTTATTCATCCTATTCAGAAAAAAAAAAAAAAATGCCAGCAAAATGCAGGAGGAGGGGAGGGATGAAAGGAATATAAGCAAGGAGAAAAGCAACTGAGAAGAAGGCAGAAAACAGCACAAATGAAATAAGGAGCAAGAGAATGAAGACTAAACCTATGCTATCTGGACAGAAGACATGCTCTGCCTGAGTAAGAATGGACACAGCAGAGTGCCAATTGTGACTGAATGAATTACCAGAGCCAGTTAAATGTACTGAGAGCCCACTATGGGCTAAGTGCTGAAAATACAAAGATGAATAAGGGAAGGCTCCTTCTCTTCACCAACTCTGAGTTTAGATGAGGAGGCTGATAACGAAACAAGTAAATTGCAATACAATGGACTGAAATGCTGTAAGAAACAGAAGCTGTTGAAAAAGCTTTGAGTGCACCACCAGCAGGAGAAAGAGGATCCTTGAGAGGGTGTTACTTGTGTGCCTTTAGGTAAGTCACTGAACCCCTCTAAACCTCATCTCTAAAAAGTGATTCTGGGCTTCCCTGGTGGCGCAGTGGTTGAGAATTTGCCTGCCAATGCACGGGACACGGGTTCGAGCCCTGGTCTGGGAAGATCCCACATGCCGCGGAGCAACTGGGCCCGTGAGCCACAACTACTGAGCCTGCGCGTCTGGAGCCTGTGTTCCGCAACAAGAGAGACGTCGATAGTGAGAGGCCCGCGCACCGCAATGAAGAGTGGCCCCCGCTTGCTGCAACTGGAGAAAGCCCTCCCACAGAAACGAAGACCCAACACAGCCAGAAAAATAAATAAATTAAAATTTAAAAAAAAAACGATTGTATCTGGCTGCCTCTCCCTCAAGGTTGTTTTGACATGAATTCATGATTGAAAATCCACTCTGCAAACTGAAAGCCCTATGCCAGCGTAGGAGATGGCTATTTTATCCATTTGAGCAAAGGTCTATTTAGTGCTTACTTGGTGCACTAGGTACCAATACTGTGGTGTGGAGCACTGACCCCTCTCTGGCTTCTCCCTGTCCCTCCACCATTCCAAGCTTTAGCACAACCAGTTTGGCTTCCCACTGTGTGTGGAAGCGCCCACAAACAGACGACCTGGAAAATACCGAGAAACACTCACCAACTTCCGGTTGCCTCCATTCTTGATGTCCACAGAAGGTAGCAGGGCGAGGGCACCCAGGGGGACTCTCTGTTGGATCTGAGCGCCCTGGTCCTCTTCCTGGCCGCCTTTCCTTCTCCCATCCTCATCTTTCTTGCCTCTCTTCACCAACACTTTCCTTGTTCGCTTTCTTGCCTACTTCTACCTGTTACAGATACTCTTTTTTTTTTTTTTTTTCCACTGCTTTACTCCCCCTCCGCATTTGGGCATTAGCGCTTCTCCTGTTCGGGAACAGAGTCATTTCTCAAACCTCCTGGAGGACGTCTGAGGAACAGTGGAGAGGGGAGGCGTCTCCTTGAAGGCCAGTGAACCTCTGAAGCTATCTTAGAGCCCTATCCCGAGGCTAGGACTCTTTCTAACACCCTCTCCCTTCCCCCATCCCTCTCCCTTCCCCGGTACTCCCTTCCCTCCCTCCCCCACTCTCTCCTCTCCCTCACCCTTCTTTCCCTTTGATTCTGCAACTCTCTTGCTCGTCCCCTTTCTTCTCGTGGACCCTAAGACCACGTCCCACTTATCTTTTTAGTCTCACACCCCTGCCACCCCGTACCCTCCCCACCTCCCCTACCCATCCTCCTCGGTCCCATCGCCCCCTTCTCGTTCTTTCCTCTCCCACCGCCCTCCCCCGCTGCCTCTGGAGCGGGCGCGCTGGGACAATTGGCGAAGTTCTGCCGGACTCCAGGCCCGGGACAAGGAGCAGTTCCGGACTCTGCTCAGCAGCCGATGACGTTACTGAATTGTGCGCATGTGATTGGCTACTGGCTTTACAGCGGGAGATCCTGAAAAGATTCTCAAGGCCGGTTTCTTTGTCCCTCCGTCTCTCAGGTTGAGTTGGGGGAAACAGGCCATGGAAACTATACAGTACTTCACAAAAGGGTTTAGGGCCTACCAACTAGGAAGAGAGCCGGTGACTCAAGCCTTGGGCGTGTGCTGTGCCAGATGAGGGAGCAGAGTCAGTGATATAAAATGGTGAGTGGGACTGAGAGTGGAGGAGGAAAGCTTAAGAATAGGAGCACCGGATAGAAGGTAACAATCTAGGAAGGCGTGGGATAACTTTCATCCCCAGCTGTGGTCTGTGTCTTCAGTGCTAAGGGTGTCACCTTGAAACAGAGCTTTGGATTTGGAATCAGGCATTTAATTTCCAGTCTTTGTTCTTCTGTTTGTAGGACCTTGGGCAAGTCACTTCATTCTGTTTCCCCTCTTCAAGGTAGAAGTGATAATACCAACAGTACTTATTTAACTGGTTTATTAAAAGGATTAAATGGGAACGTAGTTTTTAATGATTAAACCTGTCATTATTTTAGTAGATAATTTGGTGTAGCAGAAAGAATCCCGGATCAGGAATGAAAAGTCTTTGGTTATCTTTCCTGTTTCTGTATGACCTTCGCCAAGTCACTTTTAACCCTAGTGGGTGTCAGTGTCCTCACCTGTGAACTGGGAGAACTGGACCAGATGACCTCTAAGATCTCTGTTGGCTCTAACGTTATGTGATTGACTGCTAAAGCTTAGCATCCTCCTTTAATTCACCCCTTCGGAGGAAGACTTCACTTCCCTTTTCAGGACTTGAGTTAATCTCCCCCTTTTGTGAGAAAGCCACCTTCTCTTAGGTACCCTGGTGAAGCTGCTTTTCACAGGGGCCAGTCCTCTCCCCCATCCCCAACAATGAAAGTACAGATCCCAAACGGTAGCAGCTTAAATGTAGGGCTCATCCTTCATGGAGACTCTCTCCCCAGGCTACTGGCAAGAGCAGAATTTGGAGCTGGGGACTCTGGCTCCACTCGAAGAGGCCATGAGCTCCACAGTCTGGAGCAGCCCTGACATGCTGGCCAGTCAAGGTGAGAATCCAGGCCCCCTCATCTCAATGTCCCTCAGTTCCCTCCGCCATCCTCACATCATCTCCCACTCATGTTGCCTCCACCCTGTGTTCTCACTCCCCTCATTACCACACAACTCTTCCCCCTCTCCATTTGACATTTTAGTACTTAGTTCTACACCACCAACTCCCCTGGCACCTACTCCTCCTTCCCTCACTCCGGTACAGGGACCTCTGTATCCCTTACACCTTTTTCCAAAAATAAAATGATTCCAGGAGGAGTGTATTACTCAGAATAAAGAGGTTCTGGAAAGACACAATCAAGATAGAATTCTTCAAAAGGAACCAGGGACAATGGGATTACCAGTCAAAAATCGGTTTATGGCTAGCAGTAAATGATAGGTTTCCCAAACCTTTCGTTGAGATATTTAAGGAAGATATCACTTCCACCTTTATTCAGCCAGCTCAGTCTCTGGCTTGCTAACATTAAAGTCATAGTTTTGATTCTCAAGTTAGATGATTACCTGAGGCGCATTCCAGTGAAAAGAGCACTGCCTTGAGACTCAGGATTCTAGTCCTAACTAGAATCACTGATCGGTAGAATGATCTTAAGCAATCACTTCACCTCCATTGCCTCATTGTCTACATCTGTAAAATGAGGGAATTGGATTCCATGATTCCTAAGATCCCTGTCAGTTCTAATTTTTATGATTCTAAACGCTAAAACTAGCAGCCAGGCTTTGGGCTCCAATTTGGAGACAGCCACTCAGAAGCGTTGGTGTTTGGTGTCAGCTCCGGCAGGTGCCACCTTCACTCTTCAGGGCCCCTTCTCTGCTAGGAACGCTCATTGAATATTCCTTGGAAATGGAGCTCTGGTGACCAGGAAAGACAGGAATAAGCAGATAGGGCAGGGGTAAGGTTGGTGCCATAGGGAGTATGGGGATTGTTTTAAACTGCTCAATTAGGGAATGTAGGAAGTACGTTTCTTGGTTTCTGATTCAGAGGCGACAATGCTGGTTAAGTAATTTAGTACCATAGAAGAAATTGTGTGGATGTTTCAGGAATCAGAGCTAGAAGGTGTTATTTTAGCTCTGCAGAGGTCAGTGCCATTGGGTCACAGGAAGTCAGACCTGAAGATGAGGGAATCAATATTAGGAATCAGAATCCATGCTTTGGGGAACATGGGACAATACTGGGTGGAGGAAGCAAGTGTCACACAGACTGAGGGGCTCACAGCTAGGCCTGATTAGAAGGCACATTTGGGATTCAAATGACTCATCCTCACGATATCTTACTAGTCCTTCTTTTGTTTAACTTGACTAAGTAGAGAGGGATTAGAAACCATATTTCTATCACGTCGAAGGGAAAACTTTAATCCATTATTCTTTAAAATAACGTCAGGATAGTGATTTGGGTTTGTGTGTTGATTTGGGTGGCGGGTAGTACTGATACTGAAAAGAATATGTTAAGGGAGCTGATGATTGAAGGGAAGTTATTGTTGGAGGAATTGAAAAGTCTGTGTCAAAACGTTTTAGGTTTTTTTTTAACTCTTTTTTGTTTATTTTGTAGTTTTATTAGCTACCTCTTGTGTAAATGAATGTGCAACCCACATTCTTGGGGGTTGGCCTTTTCTTCGCTTTTATAGTTTGGGCATTATTACAACCATTTATTTTCTTGCTCTTATATGCAGGTGGTGGCAGGAAGGTAAAACAGAATGACAGACTCGTATGTGTGTTTTCAAAGGTGAATGGTAGAACTCTATCAGAAAAGATACGTGGGGAGTGGTATGTGTAGATCTGGGGTGCCTTTATCCCTCTAAATGTTTGTGGCCCTGTCAGTTCATTCAGCAAATATTCAACAAGTGACTGTTTTTCTGTGCATTCAAAGCAAGAGGAAGTAAGGTCTGTCTTCCCCTGCCTCACCCCCACCTCTATTCCTTCCCCCATGATGCGTTAAGAGAATACAGAGACGTGGGCCTTGGATGGTCTGAATTAGATGAGGCGGACTGTGGCCCAGAAATGGGTGGAGGGGCTAGTGCTGCCTTAGGAAACTAACCCAATTCTACCCCTGCAGACAGTCAGCCCTGGACATCTGATGAGACAGTGGTGGCTGGTGGCACCGTGGTGCTCAAGTGCCAAGTCAAAGATCATGAGGATTCATCCCTGCAATGGTCTAACCCTGCCCAGCAGACTCTGTACTTTGGGGAGAAGAGAGGTAGTGTCCCATGAGTTATCTGCCTCCATGGGAAACATGGGCTGGAGAAGGGGGCTGCAGAGCTGAGAGGAAATGTCCCTGTAGTCCAGAGGCTGAGAAACATGAAGGGATGCTGTTTGGGGAAGCAGCAGGCCATGGGCTCCTCAGCTGGTTCCAGAGAAACTTCATAATTATGACTCTGACCTAGGCCATGCATGGTCTTATAGGGTCCTGGAGTGACTCACCCCAAAGGAGCCCTAAGAGACAGCTGATGTCAGTGTTACCCCAATGTGGCCCACAGATCCAACCTACTTTTCTGAGTATCTCTGAGGCTACTGAGCCCAATGGCCCAGGAAAGTAACTGAATAAACTAAAGACTACTCAAACTCGGGAGCAGTTTTTTTGTTTTTTTTTTTCCCCTGCCCCAAACCACACTAGACCCTTTCTTGAAAAAAAAAAAGCTGGCCTGGGATTGGAAGATAAAGATGAAAGTCACCAGTAAAAGCCTTGCTTCCAATTCTCCCAATTTCCCCCAGCCCTTCGAGATAATCGGATTCAGCTGGTTAGATCTACGCCCCATGAGCTCAGCATCAGCATCAGCAACGTGGCCCTGGCAGACGAGGGTGAATACACTTGCTCCATCTTCACTATGCCCGTGAGAACTGCCAAGTCCCTCGTCACCGTGCTCGGTGAGGCTCCCAAACCCCAGTGTCTCCACAGCGTGCTTCCTTGCAAACAGATCTCCCTGGGTGGGCCCCTGAAGCAGCCTAGAGCCAAGCAAGTCTCCAAGCATTTTGGGAAAGTTCAGCGCGTGTTTCCGTTGCAATGGAATGAAACGCAAAGAGTGGTGGGGTCTAAGCTTTTCTCCTTTACTTACTGTTTGCTCTGGGACAAATCTCTTACCCTCTTTGAGCCTGACTTTCCTAACCTGTAACAAAAGGATGATAGTGTCTGTTCCACTTACCTCCCAAGATTGCGTAAGGGAAACATGAGAAGTATGTGCAGTGTATGATTATAATTTCCAAGATGAGCACCCCAGTTGTTTGCATGCTCTCATCTTGATCCTACATTTCAATTTCCTTCTTTGCTCCCCTGAGCCTCACACTATGTCTGTGGCCACCCAGTTGTGCTTTTGGGTTGTTGGGTCATGTATCATCTCAGGTGTGGTAAATCTCCCACCACCATATCTCCTCCCCCTGGGGTGGTCTTTCTCTTATCAAAGAGAAAGATAATTTCTCTAGCCTTCTACCCATCATAAACCAAAATAGAACTCAGATATCCTAACCCTCAGAGAGTCTGTCTCGGCAGGGAGAGATGAGGTGTGACCTCAGGGTGCTTTTCTTTCCTATCCTGGCCATCCCCTATCCATGGCAGGAATCCCACAGAAGCCCATAATCACTGGCTACAAGTCATCGTTACGGGAAAAAGATACAACTACCCTAAACTGTCAGTCTTCTGGGAGCAAACCTGCAGCCCAGCTCACCTGGAGGAAGGGTGACCAAGAGCTTCATGGTAAGTTCCTCCTGCCTTGGGGGTGACAGGAGGAGGTGGTGCTGGGACAGCGGGGAGGAGAGAGGGAGTGAGGGGTATATGTCTGTATGCCTGTGTATATGCACATAAGGCATGGTGTAGAAGAAGAAAGGGGAATGACAGATATTCTGTGTACAGTCGTGTGTGTGTGTGTGTGTGTGTGTGTGTGTGTGTGTGTGTGTGCGCGCGTGCGCGCGTTGGGGACTCCATCCTCCTTGTGTGTACATATCCATTTCACAACTTCCTAAGTCTGCCTAAGTTGAGACGCACCATCTGTATGTCTACAGTGGGGCCCACACAATCTCTGCATGTTAGGGCTCACTCTGTGTCTATGTGTGTGTGCGAGTGTGTGTCTGTTTCTGCTCTCTAGGGGAACCAACCCGAATACAGGAAGATCCCAATGGCAAAACCTTCACCGTGAGCAGCTCAGTCACCTTCCAGGTCACCCGGGAGGATGATGGGGCAGACATTGTATGCTCTGTGAACCATGAATCTCTAAAGGGAGCTGACAGATCCACCGCTCAACGCATTGAAGTTTTATGTATGTCATGGGCTTGTGAGTGAAGAGTATCCGGTATGAGATGGGGAGTGGGGAAAAGAAACGTGCGGGTTACTGTATATGAAGCACCAGGCACAGATAAGTAAATAGGTTAAAAAAAAATAAGACAAGAGTTGCCAGGGTTAGGCCAAGGGTCAGCAAACTTTTTCTATGAATGGCCCAATAGTCAGTGCTTTAGGTTTTGAGGGCCATGTGGTCTCTGTCTCAACTACTTAACTCTGCTGTTGCTGCAGGAATGTAGCCATAGATCATAGGTAAACAAATGAACGTAGCTATGTTCCAATAAGACTTTATTTACAGAAACATGTAGCTGGCAGGATTTGGCCCGATAGGTAAATTTACCATCTCCTAGGCTAGGCCAGTGTTATGCATCTAGATTGTAAATTGTAGCAGTAACTGTAGCAAATCAAGAATTAGAAGACAGATTCTAGTCTGCCTTCCACCGCTTACTAGCTGAGTGACGTTAAGGAAATTACCCCACTGAGCTTGATTCTTTATTTGCTAAATGAGAAGATGGACATGGGATCACAAAGGCTTCTTCTTGGTCTAACATACTATGAGTTCAAGAAAAGAAGTGGTAGGAAAACATGCTCTCTCTGGCATCATGATTCCCAGATTTTTCCCTATAGTACCCCCACTAGTCTGCCCCAGGTCTATGATTTTTCTTGGGATTCTGACCTGAAGTGGCCACTGTCAAAATCACTACTCCCAACCTTTCCAAGGATTCTCATCCCTCTATGGAATCTGCCTTGAATATGGGTGGGAAATGACCCACTCACCTGAGGAAATTTACAAATTTTCAAAAAGAACTTTTCTGAGTAGAAAAGTCAAGGGGAAAAAAAATGAAGTAGAAAGGCAGAAGATAATGAGTTATAAAAGAACGCACTTCTTGTCCTAACTTATCTAAAGGCTGGGTGTTTTTCTAAAGTAACTCAAACCTTTCATCTCTTCCTTATGGACGATCCAGGCCTGACTTCAGTGCTCTTTAAATCAATTGCTAGACCCATTGCTGAAACTTGACCATGAGGTAGGTTTGGGGTGGTGTCACTGTCCGTTTAGCAGACTCTCAATCTGGAAACAGACAACCTGGATTCTAGCCGCAGAGCCACTGCTTACTAGCTAGGTCACTTTCACCAAAGCATTTAATCTCGTAGTGGCCCCTTCTTACTTCAGTGAATTTTCATGAGGATAAATGAAACGCTATATAACGAAAGAACTTTGTAAACTTCAAAGTTCTCTATTGCTATAAGGTGTTTCTCTGATTACTAGTTCTGAATGTAAAGCCCCTGGCCTTGGGTTCCTTGTCCAGGGCCTGGTCCCTGGCCAGGGCTAAAGAAGGCCATCCCCTGTCTGAGCCCCAGAGACTTCTCTGTTAGGTACTGGACCATCTGGCAGTTACTCTCCAGGGATCATTTTGGCCCAACTGTGATCAGCAGTCAGTCAACAAATGCTATCCTCCAGGTGCTGCACTAGAGGCTTCTCTGGCTGTGGGCCCCTGGAACACCTGTTCTCTCACCTGGCCTGATTCTCTTTGTCCCGTTTGATTGGACTGAAACACGTTCATTAACCGGATGTTAAGGTTGGCTCTATCCTTAGGGGAAGCTCGGCCTCTTTATCTGTTGTTCTAAACCGGCATCTGGTTGTATTGTTCTATGCGGCCATCTGGACCCAGCCTCCTAAGCAGCCCTTCGGCATCGGTGGCAGATGCCATCATTCCTTCCCAGAACCCATCTATATTGTGTCAGGGCCTTTTTGCAGCCAAAATATGACCACCATCTCTTGCTGTTTCAAAGCTCTCACTTCATTTTTGGACCAGCCACTAAAAATGATGTTCTGCATTAAAGCATTGCTTCCCGTTTAAGCTCCCTTGCAGAGAGGATGGAGAGGTTGTGAACTCAATCAGTGATCAAATTCAAGTTTATTTGTTCCGTCAGAAACGTGTATTAAGTCCCATTTATGTGCTAGGCACAGATGATCCAGTGATCCCCCTTCTCAGCTGTTAAGACATCCCTTGGGTCCCCAGCAAGGACAGACCTTCCATAATCCTACCTCTGCAAGGTTGCCGTATGACTCCCTCACACATCCAACAGCAATAGTGGTCTTTGCTCACAGAGGTTGGGGGGTGGTCTTTGTTCACAGCCTCTTGGGCTCCTGGGCCTTTAGGGGTGGCGGCTGAAACGCATAACTGGATGATTCTGAGATTGAGGTGACCTTGAGTTTCACGTTGACCCCATTTCCTTCTCCACAGACACACCAACAGCGAAGATTAGGCCAGACCCTCCGCATCCCCGCGAGGGCCAGAAGCTGTTGCTCCACTGCGAGGGGCGTGGCAATCCCGCGTAAGGAGATCCATTTCCTGGATTGTAATACACCTCTACAGACTAAGACTTTGCCTAAAGTCTTCCCATCTCCTTCGTCCTGTCTGAGCCTCTCATTTTCCCTGACACTGTCTAACAACGCCCATCCTCTGACTGCTTCTCCTGCAGAGCAGCAGAAGTGGGGAGGGGCCACCCCCTGGCTGAGCCCCTGAGGTTCCTGTAAGGAACCAAGTCACAGTTAGATACAAGCTAGGCAATCTTCCTCGTCCCCAGACTGAACCCCAAGGAGTCACTCTCCGCCTGCCTCTGAGCAGCTCAGTGTCTCTGGCCCCTATAACTGCTCGAGCCTTCATCAAACTGTCCTTGACTTCCTTGCTCCCAGTTTTGTGTTGTTTTGTTTTGTCCTTCTTTAGCTCCCTGCCCTACTCTTTTCTGAACACTTCGATTTCTCTGCCTCAACAGCCCCCAGCAGTACCTATGGGAGAAGGAGGGCAGTGTGCCACCGCTAAAGATGACCCAGGAGAGCGCCCTGATCTTCCCCTTCCTCAACAAGAGTGACAGCGGCACCTACGGCTGCACAGCCACCAGCAACATGGGCAGCTACAAGGCTTACTACACTCTCAATGTGAACGGTGAGCCCTCCGTAGCTCTCCTCCAGCAAACCCCTTCTCCTCTCCTCTGGCATCTGGTACCCTGGTCTTTCCATCTCCTGATAGCATCCCCAGACCATAGTTGGGAGTGGGCTAGTAGGGCAACAGCCCACCACCAGAGGGCCTGAGGACTTAGGCTCTAGGTCCATTCTAGAATGTGGAATAAGGAAAAATCAGTGGAATGGTGGACTTTCATCTGCCTTTGTTTAGCAGTGGTGACCCAGGCAATACCATCCTCTAGCCCCTGCACTCACCTGGCAAAAAGAATAAGAATTCTGTGTGTAGAGGCCCCAGAGCCGCTCAAGTGTGGGTGTAGATGCGTCTCCCTTTGCAACAGGCTGTCCTCAGAGTTGCTTCTCCTGTGACTAGTACAGGATGCATGCTGCTGCTGTCATCTCCTTTTTCCGCAGACCTTGGACACACTATATAGAATCCAGGTGGAAAATAGAGATAAGTTCGTACTATGCTGAGAGACAGTCAGAATCTTTTCTCAGATGCCATATTTTCTAGAGAGACTACATGATGCTCCTTCTCTGAAGTTCTTCCCAAAGGTGTGACCACACAATCCAGCTTCAGGAGAAGTGATAGGCTAGGACAGAGGCCTCTTTATGCAGAGGTAGCAGGAGGTTTTCTGAAGACCCCAACAGCAGTGGGGTCCTGCCGGAAAGCCTTAATAAGCCTTTCCTCAGAATAGGGGAAATGCATGGGCAGGGGAACATGAGAGACTCCCGTATGTGAAATGCCCATTAAAGCAGTGTAGGGATAGAAGCCAGGCCTCCCAGGGATAAGAGATCGGAGATCTTGGGACCAAAGTGTCTAGATGGGGTGATTCCAACTCCAGGAGCAGACCTCAGCATGTGGGAGCTGCCTCAGCACAACAAACAAAGCTATTGTAGGGTGCCAGGAGCAAGGACAATGCACTGAGGTCCTGTGTCTGCCCCCAGATCTCTGACGATGATTGGCAGTGAGAGAAAATTCCTGTGCCCTTGTGGTTGGTCTCTTGCTGATCTCCCCCGACCCTGTGCTAGAAAGCGCGGTCCTGTTTGACGGCATCTGCTGCCAGTGCTGACGCCTGGTGGTAGCAGGAGTTACTGCATCTCCTTCCAGAAATAATCCTAAACCGTGTTGACTCCCAACTACCTGGAGTGAAATTAAATGGAGCTCTACCTAGAGACAGTGACATGTAATTGATGACCCCAGAGGTCATTTTGGTCATGCAGATCTATGCTCTTCTAGGGAATTTACATTCCCACAGCCTCTGGGATAATTATCCAGGACTGATTTTTAATGTGGATTGTGTCTCACATTCTCCCGGGGGCGGGGGGAGAGGGGAGAGAAGAGGAAGAACAGTGGATAACCTCACTGTGCTTCCTCCAGATTACACCATCACACCCACCCCTCCTATCATAGAGCCCCGGGGACCTTCTTCTCCCTCCCTCCCAAGCAGAGCATAAAAACCAGAGCATAAGTTTTTTTTTTTCCAAATCAGGCAGAGACAGGCAAGGAACTAAAAAGCTGGTCCAGTCAAGCCTGAGGAGGCATAAGGCAGGAGAGACAAAATGTATGAGGAGTCAATGAGGCATCAAGGCTCAAGCTGAGTCTATAAAAAAAACAGTAGCTCTCCCATGGGTGGGAGAGCCGCAACTACAGCTCATGTAATTTGGGACACATCAGAACTGTGTCCTGGGCCTGTGCACTGTCTCCTCAGATCTGCGGAACTCTGACTAAGGCTGTGGCTCTCCTTCGCATGCCTGGCTAAACCTGTGCTTGGGAATCTGTCCTCCATAGATGCTGCTATGGAGGACAGATTCTCTATATCCAGTGGCCGAGACCTTGCCATCATGGGAGGAAGCAGTTCAGTCTTTGTCCTTCCCACAAACCTTTGGTTGGTGGGGAAGTGAAGATGGAGTCCCAGACCTCTCTAATGAGACCTGCTGGAGGATTGGGTGTTGCTGGAACTCTAAGCTCCCCTACCAAGAAGGAACACTGTTCTTTATGCAGGGAGTCACATTCCATCGTCTTTTGTAAGGTGCTCTCAAAGTGCCTCTTCCTGGCTCCATCAGTTTTTCACTTCTCCTTCCCTATCTGATATCAGGACAATGGGTGGATATGGTGAGAAGCCCCCCTAGAAAGGCCAGCTCAGAATATAAAGCAGACAGGAGGATAAGAGGGCATGGGGGATAGGGAAGAAATACTCTGATAACCAGAAATTGAAAGAAAGAGAGAGACAGACACACCACACACACATATACACACACACACACACACACACACACACACACACACACAGAGAGAGAGAGAGAGAGAGAGAACAAGAGATGATTTAGACATGAAAGTGATGATCTTTGACCAAGGTCAAGCTTCAGGTTCACGAACTCAAAAGGTTCAGTGTGAGCAGGTGTATCTATGTATTCATGATTACATTATTTTAAAACAATTACTCTGTTCCAGATACTCTGTAAGAAACTAGGTACAAAATAAGACGTATCCCTTTTTTGCTGGATGATGCCACTCCATTCTCCTGATGTTAGTCCATGTTCTGTGCCGTGTAAGATGATCCATGGCCAGGTCAGAAATGCTGTACGATAAAGGGTTCTTCCCAGACCTGACTGTTGTGCATCCCACCTCCCTCCAGATCCCAGTCCGGTGCCCTCATCCTCCAGCACCTACCACGCCATCATTGGCGGGATTGTAGCTTTCATCGTCTTCCTGCTGCTCATCCTGCTCATCTTCCTTGGCCACTACTTGATCCGGCACAAAGGTCAGAGGCGTGAGGGAAGCATCAGGAGGACGTGGGCGTGGGTAGGGAGATCAGTGAGTGAAGGGCAGGCCGGTAGGAGCAGGCTGCAGGAAGGGCCTCTGGAGACTCAGTCGGCCCCTTGGAGAGTTTGAGGAGGAAAGAACACAGCCAACCCTGGGATAAACTGAGCACCTCCAACCCCACAGCAGAGCGTGATCACTTGGTGATCATCCAAGTAAAATCAAACCTTCCCACTCAGTCAGCAGCTGCTTCCCCCCTGCTGCTCTGCCTCCAGGGTCTCCTGCCCTGCCGTTAAGACAGAGGACTGCCGAAAACTCTGCATCTTCTTCCCATTCCTTCCTGCACTTTCCTCCTTTCTGTTTAGCCTCGTGTTTTTTGTCCTTTGGTCTCCCTGTGCCTTGTCCTCACGCCACCTCTTTACTTTTCTCTCCTCTCCTGTATCCCTGCCATCTCTCCCTCCCCTTTTCTCACACGCCTTCCTCTCAGACCTCCCCCTCTGTTATTCCTTCTAGCCAGCAGCTGGACTTACGTGGACTGGGCAAATGCTAGCCAGATCTCAGGTTCGTTGTCATGGAGCTGACCTAGCAGTTTCCCTATCACCACCTTACATGCACACACGCATATATACACACATACACACACATATACACACACATACACACACCATATTTTTTTTTTTTTGGCCTGTATTATAGATCAGACTCTAATTAAAGGCAGGATTCATTAATTCTTGGAGGTGTGGTCAGGTGATGGATGTTGGCAGCAAGATGCAAATTAGGGCAGGCGGGGAGGAAGAAAGCTCTAGGCAGGAGAAAAATTACAGAAGCAAGGTGTGGGTGGGTGGTGGGAAAGTGGACAGAGGGGCTCCAGAGGTTTGGAAACTGCTCCTAAAAGAAGGAGCCTCTCTCTCTCCCCAGGAACCTACCTGACACACGAGGCGAAAGGCTCTGACGACGCCCCAGATGCGGACACAGCCATCATCAACGCAGAAGGCGGGCAGTCGGGCGGGGACGACAAGAAGGAATATTTCATCTAGGGGCAGCCCCCCAGGGACCCCGTGGGGACTGCTGGGGCCATCACCAACCTGGACTTGTACAGAGCGACCCCAGGGCCGCCCCTCCCGCTTGCTCCCCAGCCCCCCCCCCCACCCCCCTGTACAGAATGTCTGCTTTGGGTGCGGTTTTGTACTCGGTTTGGAATGGGGAGGGAGGAGGGCGGGGGGAGGGAAGGTTGACCTCAGCCCTTTCCGTGGCTTCTCTGCGTTTGGGTTATTATTATTTTTGTAACAATCCCAAATCAAATCCGTCTCCAGGCTGGAGGGGCAGGGGTCCTGGGGTGAGGAAAGCAAAAAACAAAAAAGAAAACAAAAACAAAATTAAAAAAACCCAGAGTGTTAGGAGGAGAATGAGGAGAGGGTAAGGGCAGGAAAGAAGCGGGGTCAGTTTGGTGGGGGGCTCTCACCAGCCCTCCATCTTCTACAGCAGGACCTCTTCCTGGACTTCTCCAGGGACGGGGAGGTTGTGAGCAGGAGCTGGAGGTGGCTTTTCCTCTGTTAGTCGCACACCTTGAGCTCTGGACAGAGGAGCAGGTACCATCTGACACCGCCTTCTCCACCCCAACAGGAAAGGAGTGAATGGGGGTCCCCAAGGGGATGTGACCTGCAGGTGGCATGCAGCCACGCGCACGGGGGCCCAGGGCTTCCCCGTGGGGGAGGACACCGGTCCTTGCAGGAGGGGCAGACTTGGAGAGGAAGGATGGCAGAGATGGCCCCCCACGATGAATGAAGCCAGGCCCTTTTCCCAGGAACCGCCCTCGGTGGGGATGATAGCAGAGCAAGGCTGCCCTCCTTGCTCCAGCAGCTGTGGGAGAGGCACTGCTCTGGGCCCTAAACTGCATCCGCTTCCCCGCCGAGGGGCCCTTCACTCTCACCCGAGCCCTGGACTGTGGCAACCACTCATCTTATGGCATTGCTCGGCAACTCCTCCTCCCTGTCTTGTGCTGCCCTGTGCCCCTTCTTGTTCCCGAAGCTGTCCCTTAGTCCTCCCTCCCTCCCTCAGCAGCCAGGCAGACATAACAACAAAAATACTAAAAGGAGCTTCACTGCACTGAGCTGTTTCCTGCCCAAACGAAGGGAATAATGTGAGTGCATGTCTGTGTGTGTCTGTGCACATATGTGTGTGTGAGTGAGAGGCAGAGGGGCTCCTGGGCTTGTGGGCGGGCTGTGGGAGGAGGGCTCCTGTAAAGGAGGGCTTTGGGAGCTGACGGTCCCTAGGCAGGCTGTGTACCTCACCTGGGATGTTGCCCCATCCTGGTATTTTCCATGCCGTCCCCAGCGCCCATCTGTCATGGAGAAAACAGTCCCAGGGTGTGTTTTTGCTCACGTCCGCCTCATCTCTCCCTAAAACACAGGGCATTCAACCCCCGCCTCCATCTCCCCTCTCAGAGCCACGGAGTCAGTGCCACAGCCTTTGCTATGCATCCCTCGGCCTCTCCCTGGCGCTGACCCCAGGAATGACCACTGTCACTTCTTGTTCCCATAGTCTGTACCCGGCGCGTTGAGGGCTGGGAGTGATGCTGCCTGTCTCCTTCCCATCTCCACCCCTGCTTTTGATTTTCTGTCTTCCTTGTGGCCGAGCTGGTTGCCGTGGAGACGAGACTGCTCGCCCCTCCCCGCCAGCCGGCCGCCCTGCCTCAGACCCAGGGTGCCCCTTGGCACTGCTCTCCCCCTCCTCCAGCATGTCCTCCTGCCCTGACAACCCAGGGGCGTGCAAAGTGGGGGGCAGCTGCAGGCAGCAGATCTGCCACCCTTTTCAGTTCAGGTAATACCGTTGTGAATCTTCCAGCCGCTGGTTAGAGCCCGGGGTCCCCTCCTCTTACAGCAGCAAGGCAGCCTAGGGCCCCAGGCCTGTGGGCTCCCTGCCTCCCAGCACCCGCTTTTGGGAAAATGACTTTTCCTCTTTGAGCTGAACCACTCTGTCCATATTACACAGAAGCCATATTTGTACGGGGGCGGGGGGAGGGGGAGAGGGGCCGTTGTGTTGTGTGTGTGTCTGTCTGGGGGGGGCGGGGCAGGGAGCAGCGAGGGCATCGTGTATCTTTATAATCTTTCTAACTCTCCTGTGCTAATCTCAGAGGGGCCACCCTCAATATATCTGGATTATCCGTGTCCTTCGGCTGCCTCCTTCTTGCCGCTCTTGCTCCTGTTGGGATGCGTGTGTATAAGGGCTGTTCTGCTGGTCCCCCTGCACGTGGCGCCTCCAGGGGTGGTGTGTGCCTTGCCGTGCTGCTCCCCCCAGGGCATCTTGTATGGAATGGATATAACTCTCCAAGGGAGAGAAGTGCGTTCATCCCCTTTGGCCAGGTCCTTTCATTCCACAGCACCTGACTGCTCCCCATGCCCTCTGCCAGGCTGTGCTGGAGAAGGAGGAGACCCCCCCCAACACCATGCCAGGACCACTTCAACAGACCCCCCCCCCCAGACTCCCTTTCTAGCCCACCTCATGTTGAACCTGAAACTGAAGCTGGAGTCCTGGGAGAAAGGGGACCATCTTAGCAAGATGGCCATCCCTCTGCACCTTTGCTTCCGCCTCCAGGCGGCGCTGTGTGAGTGGGAAAGACCACTCGTCAGAACTGACGCTACCACATCCCGCGCTTTCCTGGACAAATGAAACAGTGTCGCCTAACCAACTCTGTTTATCTCATCGTTCCAACTCGGACACTCCATGACTCACCCCTCCCAATGTCCAGGCTAAGTGTCCCCACGTGAGGAAATAAAATGCAGGGTAGGGGTGGAGGGAACAAAAGAGCAGAGATCACGTAAAAGCAGTGGGGTGGTGGGGAGAGGGGGTACCAAGGAGCAGAGGTGTCGGTTTAGGGGCATCCTTCTTCAGGGTACATGCCTTTTCTCCCTGTGCCAACTGAAGAGAAACAGCTCTCCCCCACCACAAGAAACTTTACATCTTGCTAAGGTGCCAGGCCAGTGTAGCATTTCCAGAGCTTTTATGTCCCCCAACAGAAATATGAATAGAGATTACCCCATAGGCAACAGTCCCATTTTAAAATATGCTGTCCCATTGTCCCCCGGAGCCTGCTTTAACTTGTCACGTCATGTGTTCTGCTTGGTATGGAAGATGCATTCGCTGTGCCCATAGGTGGCTGGGCAAGTGCCCAATCGCTCCCTGAAGTAGCTTCATTATGCAACCTTGACAGCTGCCCCCAAGCCCTCCCTCCTCTCACACTGAAACACCCAGACCTGGAGATAGCAGTACACACACCAAGACACGTGCCTAAAACCTAGCACTAAGATATGATACACAGGATACACAATACACAGCCACACACACAGACAAGTACAGATAAGTAAGTACATTCCTACACCCAGACTGATACACAAAGAGCCCCTGCTCACACACATGTGGCTCAGGCTGTCAACATCACATGGATCCAGCCACAAGCAGCACTAATACCCCCTCCCACAAACACGTCCCTTTTGAACTATCTTTCCTTGGATCAAGTTCAAGGGGACAGAGAAGCAGCGAGAGCCATCAGCTGCCCTTTCCCTCCAACTTCCCAGCACATCTCTTATCTCTGTCTCACACTTCACCTCTGGCCCCCTCTTCCTTCCTTGTGCTTGAAGAATCCCTTTATGCTGGGAACCCCCTGGCTTCTCCACCTTCGGAAAGCCTCCCTTTCCACCTTCGGGAAAATACCCACCTTCTGGTCCCCACCTTTTTCCTTTCCTGAGTGCAGGTCCCCACCAGCGGAATCCACCCTCAAAACAGGAAGCCCCGGGCCAGGGCCTCAAGTGGTCCTGAGGCTCAGGCAGGCAGTGGGCGTGGGGTAAAGACTTCCTGAATGCATCCCCATCCTGCACTGCCCGCCCCATAGCCCTGCCCAGAGCCAATGGCCTTCATTAGTCCCTGGCACTTATCCGGGAACCACAGCCACTGACAGAATTATCCCAGCCCATCTCTCTGCCTGCCCTGAGCCCAGCAGTGTCATGGGGAACTGTCTGCACCCGGTGAGTGTGGGGCTGAGCCCACAGCCCCTCCCTCTCTGCCCCCCACCACTCCTTCTGTCTGCCCCTTGGGTCTGTATACCTCTCTCCTCCTCTCATCTCTTGTCCCTTCCCTCGTTTTCCTTCTCCCCTTGTTACCTCAGTGTCCTAGGTCCCCCATTATTTGCCTCCTCATTCATCTTTGTCAATTCCATCCAGACCTCCCCCCTCCCCGCTCTCCCAGTCCTGTCCACTCCCCTTCCCTTGCTTTTCTTTTCTTTTTTTTTTTTTTTTAAAGATTTTTTTTGACATGGACCATTTTTTTAAGTCTTTATTGAATTTGTTACAATATCGCTTCTGTTTTATGTTTTGGTTTTTTGGCTGCGAGGCATGTGGGATTTTAGCTCCCTGACCAGGGATCAAACCCGCATCCCCCTGCACTGGACCACCAGAGAAATCCCTTCCCTTGCTTTTCTACGACTCTTGGCTCCTCCTGAGTCACCCTGCCTTGTCCTCTCCCACCAGCCCCACTCCATTCAGCTCTTCCAGCCCCCACTTCCCCACTGTCTTTCTCTCCCCACCTCTTGCCCTCTGTTCCCAGGATACCCTTCAGTGGGGTAACTAGATGCTCTGATTGCCCCTTCTGAGAATGTCCTCCAGGTGGCTGATGACAACTCTACTAAGTTGGCCGTTGAAGACAAGAATTGGAGTGAATTTCTTGAGTTGTACGACGCAGACTATAACTTCACCGATGTGGAAGCAGCTGCGCCCTGCCACTCCTGTATCCTGCTCGACGACTCCTCACTGCCCTTCTTCATCCTCGCCAGTGTCCTGGGCATCCTGATGAGTGGAGCCGTCCTCTACGCGTTTCTCAGACCTCTGTTCCCCCGTCGGGTCTACCAGAACCGGTCTATCCTGGTGCAGTTGGCTGTGGGCAGTGCTCTCTTCAGCATTATGGTGCCCATCCTGGCACGGGGGCTAAGTGGGGCCCTCATCACCTCCCTGTGCCACCTAGCTCACTTGGTCTCGTATGGCTCAGCCTTTGCCCAAGCTCTGCTGATAGGGTGCCATGCCTGCCTGGGCCCCAAACTGGGTATAGGTCACGGCCCAGGCCTCAGGCTGGGGATCAGTGTGGGACTTTGGGGAGTGGCTGCCCTATTGTCACTGCCAATCACGCTGGGCAGTGACACTTCCCATGGACTCTGCACAGTGACCTTCAGCGGGCAATGGGAAATTCTGCGGTACATACATGCTGCAGCCTGTTTTGCCATCTTCGTCTTGTTGCCACTGGGTTTGTTGGGAGCCAAGGGGCTGAAGAAGGCATTGGGCAGGGGGCCATGTCCCTGGGTTGATATCCTATGCGTCTGGTTCATTTTCTGGTGGCCTCAGGGCATGGTTCTGGGATTGGACTCCCTGGTGAGGTCCAGGGCCATGGTGGTGTCAACATGTCTGGCCCAGCAGACCCTGGACGTGCTGCTGGACCTGGCAGAAGCCCTGGCAATATTGCACTGTGTGGCTACACCCCTGCTCCTCGCCCAGGTCTGCTACCAGGCCATTCAAACTTCTCTGCCCTCCCTGCCTCTCTCGGCAGCACAGTCTTCTCATCTGGACATCCTTGGATGCAAATCCTAGCTCTCTTCCCACCTGTCAACCTGAATTAAAGTCTATGCTGTTTTTATGAAGCTGGTGGTTTCTTGTTTTGTCTGGGGATGTAGAGGAGACGGAGGAGAATGGAGAGAGAGAGAGAGAGATTTCACACCAGACTTTCCTGGCAGCGTCTGCTTCTCTGGCTGACCTGGGGAGAAAATGAATGATGTGCAAACATCCTCGGGGCACACAGATGTTCTCTTGAGGTGTGGGGTTACTGCCATCTCAAGGGGGGAGAGCAGGGGGACCAGAATATGAGGAGAGCAGCTAAACCTAAACTAGAAGAGATGGCTTAGCTAGCAAAGAAAGAAGAGAAGCTGTTGCAGAAAGCAAATGAAATCGAATAGAAGCCAGAGAGAGAAAAACAGAGAAAACTGAAGATGAGGCCAGAGCATGACTCCTCCTCTCTGCTCAGCCTGTCCAGCCTTCCTCCCTGCCTTCTGTCTCCCTGTTGGCTTTGCTTAGAGATCAGGGTGGTGGTAGGGAAGGTGGAGAGAAGCATCCTGGGGGACCTTACTTAGTCCAGGGAACATATCAAGATAATTCTAAAGCCACTTCCCAGGAATCATCTCTCCGAGGTTTACTCCTCAGCATAATCCTAATGCCCGTGTGTGTGTGTGTGTGCATGTGTGCATCTGTCTGTCCTCAATCTGTTAGAACTCATATCCACGTTCGATGCATGCATGTAATAACAGATGTCTACGTGTATACTTGCCTCTCCATCAGTGTCTGATTTGCATTTGTGTGTGCTCTGATCTCTCTCAGGCCTCTCCCTCCACCTCATTCTGTTCTCCTTCCTTGTTTTCAGGATATGGAATCAGGATTTGTAACTCACTCCTTACCAAATGAGTTTTCCTTACTCCGGTTTCTGTATCTAGTCTTCTCCGTGGAAGGCTGTGTAGAGGGAACTAAAAAAACCAAGAAGTTGTGAAGCCTGAGATACTTAATGGGAAAGGGCCTGATCTGGCTGGGTCATATTCTTGGAATCCCCCAAATTTCCCTTTCGAACACCTTTCAGCTCTCAAAATAAACCTTTTTTGTTTGCCACACAAATATATCCTTCCGCTTTCCACGCTGTACCCTTTCACCCTGGGCGCCCCCCGACCCCCACCCCTTTCTCGGGATGCTTAGTCATGATCCTGAGGGCTTTTTCTCAGCCAAGTTCGAGTGATGATGGGAAGGACCATGAATAAACCCCACTTCATAAGGGGAACAACTTCTACTGGCACCAACAAATTCACCGTCTACCCAAGATACCACACACACACAAATGAGTTTCTCCCTCCAACCCAGTTAAAAAGCTGGGGAGACTTGAGAGGTACCTTACATCTGTCTGAATCTAGGTATGGTCTTTCATTTTTCAAAGATGTGCTATAACTGGTTTCTCCCCTAAACCGTTTCTCCTTGACTCTGGACTTTGGAGATAAGTAGGAGAGTGCAGGAGAGGAGCAGAGATGAGTTAGAGCATCCTAGGCTCGGGGAATTTTCCTGGGTGGGTGCAGTGACAAATCCTCTCAATCCCCCACCTCCTGTCTCCTAGCAACCACCAGATTAGCTGCCGATTGGTGTATCCTAAATTGAAAGGTGGGATTTAGGGACCTATTGAGAGGCGGGAGACATTCTGAAACAGAAAGGAAAACAGAGAAAATGAAGAAAAAAGACATAATTTACAAACCTAAATTATGCTAAGGTCTCCAACCACAGTTTATGCATGTGTCCCAGTGTTCTCTTTTTTCTTACTCCCTTTCCCGCCTATTCTCATAGTTGGCCCCCTGCAGCACCTGACCACTCTCAATCCTTCAGACATTGGCCAACTCCCTTACAAGCTACTGGATTCGGAGGCTGACCTAGTTAAGGGGGGAGGAGAGGGCATTTTCGACTTGCTTGTTGAATCTTCCAGTGTCAACCTGATGCAAGGGAGGCTTAATTTAAGACCACGGGGGTTGTCTTATCTACACCCCAAGCCATGCCTCCAGATGGAAATCCCTCTTTGCTCAGTCCTGTTAGAGACCCTCAGATAGCTCTGCAGCTCTCACATCTTTCACAAAAGAAAGGCAGAGGCAGAAGCCTGCAGCTGATAAGAGGTCAGGATGGGTTGGAGACGCCTCCCCATGGCTATCTCCTCCCCATTCCACCTCTACAGTTTTGCCCCAGTCCCCTAGGGGGTTGGCCTTTCCCTGTGTTATCTACACTGCATTTGGATAGTTCTTCTGTAAGTCTAACCCTGGCCTCAGTCATTTCTTTAAGGCTTTCCTGGGGTTCTGTCACCCCAGTCCATTTAACCCACTGAATGCCACCAACCACTCCCAAACTAGTCTAACTCTGGCATCTTTTCTGCAACCCTTCAGGAATACAAATCCTATTTCCTTTGAACCCTTAAGAATTTAATCTCAGGGAAGGCAAAGACTTTAGCTGTGTATGAGTTATTGGGCCTAAAGAAAAAATCCTCTCAGAAAGATGACAGCCAGGCAGCAAGCTCTTGGGAACACTCCACGCCCTGGGGAGGGTCAGTCTGCATTGCTTCTTTATGGAGAGAGACTTATTCCCTAAGGGAAGATGGAAGAGCACATTGACACCCATAGTTCATTGATTTCAAACTGCAACCCCTCCCAAAGGATTTAGGAAGCAAATACCTGGTCCTCACACCCTTTTATCTACTCCATTTGTGTAAACCCCCAGCCCCATCATCACCTTCCTCCAGAAACCACCCTCAGAGAATTCTGATTGAAAACTTCACTGGGGTTTCAAACCCAATTCATCGCCAACTCTAATTGCCAGGGATTTGCATGAAAGCCATTGTATGCTATCCAATTATTCTCTGGGCACAAGGAGAATCGCAGTTTTAATTAACAATAACGCACCTTGCAGACAAATGTGACTGTTTAGGTTAATAAACAAGTCCAAGCCCTTCCAGATCATCTCTGCACATCTTCTTGTGATTTGGGCAGGAGGGGCGTGGGGCACGCAGGGTGTGGGGGGAGGTTAGAAGTCCATTCAGCCAAAATGCATGTCAGCTTTCATCTTCCCTATAACTATCTGGTGAAGGGAAGGGGGAATCTCCAGGAGAAAGGGGTCCTTGAAAAAACTGATTTAGGGAAATCTAGGGGCATAGTATTAGGGGGATTTTAGGCATCTTTACATCACCCTTAGACTTTTAGAAACCTTTTAGACACAGTTGTAGAAACAAGAGGAAGAGGTCCTTGAAATGCTCAAATATCTCTGATTCATTGTCCAGTTGCTTGCAAATTTGATGTCTTCCATGAGATCCCCAACATTCCCAACCCTGCCATTTCTCCCCATATTTTTGGGTATGTTCCTACCATATTTGGGGGACACTTAGAAGTTGTTTACTCCCTAAGATTTCACAGATAATGTCCCAAGTTCCACCCTTGACCTCCTCAAGGATCATTCTTTGTACTTTTTTTCCTGGGTAATTCTCTGCATCCTGGAAGAATACACTGCATGTGACTCCAAACTGGATGTTTCTGAAGGGCCTGGGCCTTCTCTTCTCCCTCTACATCAGGTATCATTAGCGTATGGGGGAGGGGAGATCACAGGTCTCTTGGAAAATCTGATGAAATTTGTGAAGTCTCTTTTCAGGAAAATATAATATTACACCCCAAATTTGGTATTTAGTTCTCCCCTGCTGTACCCAGAGCTAAACTCACATGCTTTCCCACTGCTTATTGGGACTTCCATAAGTCTCCTCCCTGCTCAGTAAGCCAGAGGCCCAGTGGCCTAGGGGACTTTCTGTTCTTTGAATGGGCAAGTCCTGTTTCCACTATAAGAGTCTTTGCCCTTGACATCTCTTTTACCCAGAACTCTCTTTCCTGTGCTTTTTCCATGACTGACACCTTCCCATACTTGAGATCTCAAAGCAAATCTCGCCTCCTCCAAGAATGACCTTCCCTGACATCCAATGGGCTATAGCCCCCAGCCACCTCACGCACCTACTGATTCCCCACCAATTCACCTGGGACGTTTCCAGTGTACCATGTATCACACATTGAAATCGTGTCTTTCTTCATTTGTTTGCTTACCAACTTATTGCTAATCTACCCTTCCTCCCACCATTAGAAAACAAGCACCAAGAGTGCAAGAACTTTTCCCCTTTTGTGACTGGAGCATAGTCAGAGCTCAGTAAACATGTGCTAAATATGGGAATTAATTAATTTTATATGAAGAAAGCATGGTCCCCACCCTGGAGGGTTTACAGTCCCGTGGGGAAGAGGAACAAGTAAGCAAAGAATTAGCACAGAAGAACTGCCAGAAAACAGAGCTCCTCTCCCTAAGTCCTATAGGCCATCTCTCCCACACCATGCAAGCATTTGGGGGCTGAAGAGACTGGAGGGCTGTCAGCACACAATTTCTGAGAACCTGTTTTCTGGATCAACTTTCAGGTGGCTGGAGCTGGGGGACTTCACCACTTCACCACAGTTCCCCAGCCACGTCGGAGGAATAATGCGTGCTTTCCTTTGGGACAAAGCTGCGAGCTTTGGACAGCAGGGGAAAGCTGGGAAGCGCTGTCATTCTTCGTCTTTACTTGGGGAAAAGTGAGTCCCAGGAGACTCACCAGAGTTCTGGGAGACAGTTTTCCATTGGCTCAGAACCAAATTTGGAGCCTAGCCACCTCCTCACATTTCATCACACTCAGCGGGAGAGCCCACACCCTCCTTGGATCTAAAAGTCATTTCCGTCTCCTTGCTGATTTTTTTCTTCTCTGTTCTCCCTCCTCCTCTTCTTTAGTTCCAGGTTAGTGCCCCTGCCCCCTAGCCTTTCCCAACCTCTGAACTCTGGTTTCTTCTTTCCCATTCTGGCCTCTGTAGCCAGAATGTGGCATTTATCTCTCTGCAGTTCTAGGTACTTGGTCGGGTTAACCCTTTAAGGCACTTAGGGGTGTATAATTCATTTCATTTAAAGGATGTATTGAGTGCCTTCTAAGTTCAAGACACTGTGAGAGGTCCCAGAAGACACAGAAGTGAATCAGACACAATTCTGGACATCAGCATCTCTCTGGACTCATCTGGTCCCCTCTTGTCCCCTTCCTTCCTTGGTTCGCAGGCTTTCCCAGCCCTCTCCCTAATAACCCTGAACATATCCGGATACCAGGACACACTGGAAATCCACAAGGCCCTCCGTCACATAGACCGCTCTGTCCAGGCCTCTGTTTCACAGCTACAGACCCTTAGCAAGCCATAAAGCCCCCGGCCAATGGTTAGTTCTGTCTCACTGTCACATCCAGAATGTTCTTTATGTACAGATACAGAGAAGATACAAGAATAAAGGACATTTTCCCTTTCACACTCTTATAAGGTAGATATGGTGGATTCTGGAAGCCAGTGCAATGAAGGCCAATTACCCAGAAAAGAGGGGATGGGTGTGGAGCATTGGAAAAGAAAGTTGTTTGCAAATCAGTTGGCCCTTTTCTGTCTGTGACCTGAGAGAGAGGTGAGGAAGAAGTGGACTCTCTTGACTATCAGCCTGGAAGCTTCCAAAAATATGACCATGTTTCTCCTCCTCTACACCCACTCCTTCAGTCCCCAGAAGAGGGCTGCTCACTTCACATTCTTGATTGATTGACAGAGGAAGATCTATGGAAAGCTCTGGAAGTGTGAAAGGAGTAAGTTGGAGGGAAGGTCACTGAGATAGAAAAAAATTTTGCAGAAATTAAAGTTTGAGAGATTAATGCAAAACCTGTGTTTTAAAAAATCAGTTGCACAAAAGCAGGATGGAAGAGGCCTGGCTCAACAAAAGTTCTTACGAAAAAAAAAAAAAAATTAGAGGTTTCACTTGGGCACAGGCTAAAGATGATTCAATAGTGTGTGTAGCAGCCAAAAAAGCTAATGCAGACTCCAGCTGCATTAAGAGATGTGGTGTACAGGACAAGAGAGGGCACCATCCCTACACCATCCTCTCCTGCCCAGAACAGGCCATTTGGGGAATAAACGGCTCAACTCTGGGTACCAAATGTTGAAAGGGACACTAAAAAATCAGAGCTCTTCCAAGGGGGGTTGCCAAAATGATGCCACTCCGGAGACCATGCCTCTTCTATAAGCAGGGGCTGAAAGAGCAGGGTTGAGTGCGGGTGGGGCATTGACACTGGAAAAATAGAAAAATACATAGCTATCTTTGTATAACTGAAGAATTGTCCTTGAAAGAAGCATTAAACATATATGTAGCTGGAGCTTTAGAACTAGAAACACGGGATGTGGAGAAATAACAGAGATTGATTTTGACTGAATGTTAGGAAAGGCTTTCCTCAACAGGATTGCAGATTACAGGGATGGGCTGTGGCATTCTTGATAATGTAAAACAATAACACACACACACATGCACATACACGTACACACACACACACTATGTGCTGTATACTGCTCTGTGTTCTTGTTTCACAGCAATGAGCATATCGAATGAGGGCCTTGCTTTTGTCAAGTTTAGAGACAATAAGAGAGGCAGAGATCAGAGACTAAACACACAGATAAATTACAAATGCTGTTATAAGAGAAAAGAACTGGTGCCATGGAAAAGAATAAGAGGATAGAACTGATTTGAGTCAGGATTTCACAGTAACAGAAAGGACTCAGGCTGAGGCTGGACAGTTAACAAATCATCAAAATATAGTCGAGGGATATCCCATGCTTTGGGATAGAGCCAGGACCAGTCCAGCAGCTTTTTCCCAAATTGGCAGTGCATCAGAATCTCCCAGGGAGAGATTTTTTCAACAGTCCTTGACTCAATTCAGGATATTCTGAACCCGAATAGTTGGGACTAGAAGACTCTGAAAACCCTAAGGTGATATGTTAAATGAAAGAGCTAGACTAAAATGCATATTCTTTGATTCTGGTGTCTAGGTCTCACTTGTGACGATTTTAATCTCTTTGCTTGGATCCTCGAATTAAAGTCCTCTGGTTCAGAGCTGGGATGCTTTGGTCTCTTCCAGACCTGGTTTGTAGAACAATAAAGGGATTCTTAGCCAGATATGCACCTGACCTGAATTTTTCCGGGCTGGTGGGTACCATTCCAGGCACCAGCTGCTGCAGAAAAATTGTAGCTGGTGCCTGGGGTCCCTCTAGTGGTCAGAAATTATCACTTCAGCTCCACGTCTCCAGACCCCCGTTTAGCCAGAGAATTATTTTCTGACACAGGCTCTATGAAGATGAGGGGCCTTATGAAAATAAAGCAGAGAAGTCTAAATACATATTTTAGAAAGTTATTCACTAGAATTAATGTTAATAAATAGAAATGGTAAAACTGAGAAATTGCTTACCAAATTCCTCCTGCCCCTTGTCATGTCTTAGATGATCTCAATTTAGGTAACTTCTAAAAACCAGAGTTGACAACTCCCCAGGACACCAGGCCATCAATTAGGGACTCCACGGGTCATTTCAATTCCCTGGGAAAATACAAAATATATGAGAAATGGGTATTTGGATAGAGCATTGGGTTGAGTTGGGAGACAGGGATCATGGCATTCTGAAATGTGTCATTTACCAGCTTTTTGAGGTTTAGTTTTCCCACCTGAGAAAAAGCAGGTAATGACATTGGCCTGCCTAGCTTACAGATCTGACATAAAGATTAAATGAACTCGCAGACGTGGAAGCTGTAAAATGAGTTACAGCTAGGAGGAAATACAATGCAATTAGTATTAAAATTTGCCGGGCAGGCAATTGGGAAAATTGTCCATTACCTTCTGGGCCATTCCACTGAAACGTTTTTACAAAGGCAATAGTACATAGACTGAGCTGGACTGCTGAGACTCACTTCCACCTCTGTCCTTGTGTCTCCACTTAACCCTGTGACCAAAGGGCTAACAGAATCTGTCTGAGACAGTTTAATAGGAAGCTCCCAGGAAGTGTGCCTTTAAAAGAGAGGCTGACCCAGTGGGGGTGATGGTGGTGGTAATAATAGGGACTGTTGCAGGCATCTTGCTGGCATTTGGGCTGGCTTTTGCTGCATTACAGTATTATTTAGGGCAGAGCACAAAGTGTTCCTGGAATGCCAAAAAGTGATATCACCTAAATGCTGTTTATGATACCTAACCTTTCCCCAGGGACCCTAAAACGACCACATTCCAGCTCTTCTCACATGTTCTCTCCTAGAGCTTCTGTCCCTTGGAATATGGCATCTTCTGGAGGCTCCTTATTGTGGGAGAACTTGTCTGCTCAGCAGCCGGTGAGCTTCCCCCAACTCTTTGGGAAAGATTAATGCTACATATTCTACACCCTTGCCACTCAAAGTGGGGGTCATGGATCCCAATATTGGCAAGACCTGGGAGCTTGTAGTAAATACAGACTCTCAGGCTCCACCCCAGACCCACGGCTGAATCAGAATCTGCACTTTAACAAGATCCCAGGTGATTTTTTGGCTCATGGAAGTTTGGGGAGCACCGCACACTTTGCTGGATATTCAACCTGGGCTCTGTTTTCATCCAGCGTTCCCCATCTACCACCCCACCCCCAACAGGTAGGAGACCTGGTTCCCTGAACCTTTCCCTTCTCCAGTCTCCCTGCCTTCCAGACTCCACTTCAAAATTCAGGAATTACCATGCAGGGGGGGGGAGGCCCTGCACAGTTTCCATGCTTTAGACAAAGTGAGATAAAAACCACACCCAGGTTCCTTCCCAGGCTCCCTCTGCCCCAGAAGGATAGACCTTCCTCAAGTCTTGCCCCAAATGGCACAGGTTTGAGGGCTGTGGGGCAATGGGAAATATAGTCTTTCTACCTTTCTTTTCTCCTCTTACTGTGGGTGAGCGGGATCTCTAGGAAGGGCAACTGTGGGAAACTGTCAGTAAGTCAGATATGAGGTAAGAGAGGATAAGAAGTGACCACGTGTTGAGGGGTTGCTAGCCACAGAATGGAAAAGGATCACTCCCTCTAGGTAGCGAGGGGACCGCACAGGGTCACACCATACACAGAGGCAGGCAGGCACACTCACGCTTGCCTGTGGGCACAGCCACACATCACATTCCCCTTCCAGATGCTGTCTGGGCACCGTGTCCTTTAGGCAAAGGTCATGCTGCCCCATCCTCACTGGCCAGGGCTTGTCTGCATTTGGTGGCACAGACGTAACTCCAGCAGGCTGTCTGGGATCTACTGTGTGGTCTGAGAGTGTCGGGGATGGGAAGGGGAGGGGATGGGATGGTGGGGAAGGCCTCATAGTCCAATTCCTGCCACCCATTTCCACTCCGCTGATTCCTGAAATGACTGCTGTTAGAAAGCTCTCTCTCATTGGTAAACGTTGCCCTCAACCGGGTTCCTATTTTAACATAGATATTCCCTTAAGAGGGGCAATGAATTAAGAAACAGACACCAAGTGCAAGTCAATTTATCAGAAATGTTGCTGCAAGGAGGGTCCAGGGCAACAGGAGAAAATCAGGCAGCTGAGGAGGAACAAAGAGCCAAATGGAAGGAGGAGCAGAGGTGGGGGAGCCCAGATAGACTCCCCCAGCCTCACAATTGTGCCAAGGAGTAGCTCTGGTCCACAGTGTAGGATGTGGGCTGGGATTACACAGATCCAGCTTCTTGGGGCAAGTGGAGGAACTAGCATTTCCAGCCTCCTGATGGGCCCATCATCCTAGAGGAAAGCCAAGCTTTAGCATGGCACCTACAGTCCTCCCTAAGCTTCCCCTAACCCACCTCTCCAGCCTCGCCAAACATCCTGAGTTCCAGACATGATGCACAACTCCCCAAAATCCAATCACCTTCTCTCAGGGCCCCATGCCTTTGCATGGGGATGCTCCATTGGACTGAAAAGCTCTCTACACCTCCCCTTTGTCTGGTCAATGCCTAAACTTGTCTTTCAAGATTCGACTCAAGTGTCCCCTAACCTGTAACCATCCTCTGTATCCTCATAGGCTGGGTTGGTGAATTAGGTGCACCTGTTCTGTGCTCCCAAAGCATCTTGGGCACAATAGTTACTTTACCCTGTGTTATTTAGTCTCTGTCCCTGTGTGTTGCTCTCACTAGACTAGGTGTCTTAAGAACAGAGTCTATGGCTTCCTTATCTTTCAATTTCTATAACCCAGCCCAGTACCGGACACAAAGTATGCATTTTAAATGTTAAATGTCTGTTGTGTGTATTAACGCATGTATGGAGGACAGAGATTAAGTACCAAAAGGGAATATCTAATCAGAAATTATGCAAATTATTCAAGCATAAATGGTTAAGAACCAGAAAAATCTAAGATTTGAACCCGGGTCTGTGTTCCAGAACGACTTCAACTTTAAAGCCCTTGCTTCTTCCTCTCTTGCATCCAGCTGGTGATGAGTCATCACAGCACAGCCCTGTTGCTATATTTTCCGTCAGCGATTCCAGACATTCAGATCTGACCTTCTGGGAGGGACCTTAAAGTGAATCGGTTTCTGCCTTCTTGTTTTCTAGCTAATGGTTGAGGCTCAGGGGTATAGAATGTTCCCTTTTTATTGTGGTACTGAGAGCAACATGATAATGTTGTCATATTATCACATCATGGTCTGGGCCAGGTTCTGATGAGAGCGGCTGGGGAATGAGGAAGGGGCCAGAGAACACAAAGCCCATCTTCTTCAGATCAGATCACACTGAAGCAAAGCAATATATATTGATTGATCAAGAGCTACGTGCCCAAATCTCAAATCCCAAATCCCAGCTACGGGAAAAAGGTGGCCTAGAGAACAAAGAATATCTTTATCCAGCCACCCCTGACCTCCCAGCCCAAAGGGAGAACTGGGCAGAATCCATCACTTAGAGCCCATTTCCTTCTGGCTTCACCACAAGGGCCACATCCAGATGCAGAAACTAGTTAAGAGGGTCTCTCATTTGGGTTCATTTGCATACATTTGCATACCCACCCAAGAGTGCATAGTTCATTCTTAGGCAATTTTCAAGTAAATGTGATTATTGCCACCTTCAGGTTGTCATGGATAGATTTTGGTCTTCTCACTTTCCTTCTCATCTGCCCACAATCCCGGAGCCTTGACACTGGATGATTGTGCACAGGTGTTGTGGGAAGGGCAGTGCTGACAGGGGGACAGGAACACCCAGCTCCAGCTTGGCGGCAGAGAGGGGGGCAGCAAGGGCAGCTCCAGCAGCCTCGCCTGAGTCCCTGTCCTCAGGACAAGCTGGGGGAGGCTGCTCAGTCACATCTGCTGTGCTCAGACTAAGATAACAACTATGCTGATTGGACGTTCTTGGCAAGTTACATGGTTTCTCACTGTTCTGGTGGCAGTGCAATACAACAAAACCCCTTCTGCACACAGGACAGTGGGCACATCATGAACATTATATGAATATAAACTGTGAAGTCAACCACCGGGCTCTTGGTCCCTTTAGAATCTTTCCTCTTCACCATATTATCCCAAGTCCTCTCCCCTTTTCTCAGAGAACCAGCTTTTCCCGCTATTTGGCTCACAGTGGGTTCTTCCCAACAGCCTTTTAACAGTGCAGAGGCTCAAAAAGACCCAGAGGGGAGTCTATTTGGTCTTTCAGGCTGCAAGGCAGGTAGCTGGTGCTGCTTGGAGAACACAGGAGATAAAGGACAGGGTCCTTGCTGTTCTCCTTGGCATGGGAGGGGAGTCTGAGAAACAATAGAACATCAGGACTTTCCTCCTTTGAGTTAGTAAGTCAGAGAAAAGACTCTCCTTGCTGGTGATTCCTGTGAAATTGAATACTCAGACGGCATATAAGTGAAATAAGAGAACTGTTTTACCAATTTCATAGATTCAACATTCTCCTATACTAATTTGTTGATCAGCTAATCAACAAATATCTTCTGTGTGCCTCAGGAAGCCCTGAGCTGAACTACAGTAGGTATTTAATAAATACCTTCTAATTTTGTTGAATGCAGTAGAGGTACTGTGCTAACATCAGTCGTGGGATTTGGAAGCTAAAATGTACACACCCTGCCATCTAGAAACTCAGAGTCTAGGAAGATATTTGAAATACTTTGTTTGTATTTAATAATAAAACATGTGATACTGTCGTTGAGAGCAGAGGCATTGAAGGCAGAGACCAAAGTTGAATTCGCAGCTGTGTGACCTGGGATAAGTCATAGAACTTCTCTGAGTCTGTCTCCACTGAAAGTGGACCAGCAACTACCGATGACATAGGGTTATTTAGAGGATTAAGTTGCCTGACATGTAAAGAACTTAACACATTGCTTGGCACTGAGAATGCTTTCAGGATGTTAGCTAAAATATAAGAAAGGCATAATTAGGTAACAAAATGTATGATTTAGAGGAGTACAATTTTTGGAATTACAAAGAACCTTAAAAACCCTCTAATCCAATGTTTCCCAAATAATGGGCTGTGGAATGTTGCCAGTTTGTGACAAATTTTTTACCAGTCTACAGCAAAATGTGAAAACAAAAAAAGCAATGTAGCAGTAGACTATTCTCTCGGTGTTCAGTTTCCTTTTTTTAACGAGCTGATAAAAGGCAGATGGTAAGAGTGTTAATCCTATGTCGGTCCTCCATTTATTATCATTATTGTTGTTGTTGTCGCTGTTTTGTTCATGAAATTTAAGTCTCAGGACCACCATGGTATCAGACCAAACTCCAATCAGTAGCATAACCTTATAAACTAACCTCTGGGTTCCACTTGAACACTTCCAGGATCAGGGTGCCACCCTGCTGGGAAATTCCTTTCCCTTTGGATCCCAGATAGAGCTAAGAGAACAAATATAACCCCTGTACTACACAACGGCCCTTCAGATGATTGAAGACAGCAACCACGAGGGAGCCTGGGATAGTGGGCAGAGTTTTTGGTGTAAACTAATTTCCAGTTCTGCAAGAGTGTTGGGTTCCTCCTCTAACCTTCTTATCAAATAGGCCAGGAGCATCTACTGCTGAAGAATATTGTGCAGATCAAGGAAGGTGATGTACCTGAAAACACTCTCCGAGTGGTGATGTACCATGCAAACATTACATCTGTAGTCACAGGGGGCCCCATTTCCATCAGGAGATCTTCGTACAGCACAGCATCTACTCTATACCATCAGCTTTTCCTCCTCTGGACATGGATGGAATGGTTGATGAATGCTTCCCACAAAATAGTCTGCCCAGAACTGAGCAAAATCTAGTCAACTATATGGAGTGAAATGAGACAAAGAGCTGAATTGGGTGGTCTTTAGGGTCCCGGGTTCCATGCCTATCACCCCTTTACCCCTCCTGACAGGGGAACCCTGTATGCCATCATGGCACAAATGGGTCTTGTTTCCTTTCTGGCCAGCTAAAATCCCCAGAATCCAGGACAGCTATTATTTTGGAGCAACAAGAAACATCTTCCTTTTTATTTTGGCTTCCGTATTACAACCATGTTTAATCTACCTTTTCCAACTTAAAAATCCTCGCTTCAAAGAAAATGGCAACAAAATAAGAGTTTAATAGGACTGCTTTTCCTTTGACATCTGTTCCCATTTTGTCTCCTCCATTAAGTCTATATTTCCTTCTTCTTCCTGTTACAGGAATATCCCCTTTAAAAGCCATATCAAATTATTATTTTGCCAAAGACCTATGCATTCTGCTCTTTAACCTGACTACAATGGCCTGAGAAGAGTTGTGAAGTAGATAAAAGTAGAGCATAGTGGTGAAGAGTGCCGACTCTGGAGCCGGCTTGCTTGGATTCAAATCCCAACTTTTTGGTTTTTTGACCCTGGGTCAGTAATTTAATCACTTTGTTTTCTTAGAACCTTCCTCTGTAAAAGCAAGATAAATTTTACACCTACTTCATAATGTTCTTCCAAGGAATCCATGAGTTAATATATGTAAAGTGCTGAGAACAATACCTGGCACAACAGCAAATACTCAGTAAATATTGGACATTAATATTATTACTGTCTTTATAGGACCATGTGAACTTTTGGATTTGTTATGAGTTACACTTTCCTCCTTATATCTTTTGTGCAGGGCTTTATTCAATCTGAGCTCATCAAAGAACTCTTTATGAAGCCCCATGGGTTTTGTTAGCTGCCTTCTCCTTTTTTTATCAGGATGACTCATGGTTATGTTACTTGAATTTCATTTCTTAGAAGTGCCCATCCCATTAGAGAGTGGAGCTCCATTATTATTTTGCATCATGGGTCACAAGATTATAATCCTTTGCTCTGAACTTTCAGAAATCTGCTCTCCTGGTGTCTGGGGTACACTGATCTGAATATTTTAACTAATGTGTTCATATAATGCTGCCCAAAAGGTATTGAGATGGTTGCCGTATTTTATTATAATAAGAGGATACCCTATCATTTATTATTAGTTTTCAGAAATGCCATAGTCACTTTCCCCCAGTTTCCTACAACATATACCTCATGATCCAGGTCTTTCTTACTGGTCATAATTAAGTCCTGAGTAGCAGTTCCCCCTCATTGCTTTTTCTACCTACTGAGAGATTAAGTTGTCAGCAAGGCAAGGCAAGAATTGATCAGCTATTCTGCATGAGACCTCCAGCAGATGTCCTGCTAGCTGAAGTCCCTCATCACCACTAGATCTTGCTTCTCTGCCAATTTTTGCAATTCAGAGAAAAGAGGTTAGAAATATATCTATATGCCAATTGCACAAGGACCTGCCTCATCTCCTCCGTAAGAATGAAAGTTCCCAGAAGACTTCCTATTCTAAGCACCCTTCATGCATTCCTAAGACTCTGCTAGATTTATTTATTTATTTTCATCAGCTCTTCTCCAGACTTTAGGATTTTTCCTCGACATGGAGCTGCTTTGAAAGAAGTATCTGCTAAATACCCCTTTGGTATCTGACTCTGTGCTCTGTGGGTCAGAGCCCTCGCCACCCCTCCACAAAGTTTGTATCTCATCCAGAACCCTGCAGAGAATGTAAGATACCTGGGCTCCTGGTGGACTTCTTATCACAGGCCTCTGACTGATGCTGAATCATCACAGCTAGCCATTCAGCTGATCTGATGGTTGTTGGTTAGCTAAATGTATTTCTATGTGTCTCCCATCTTCATAGTAATTCTTGGTGTCTCAGCTACCCCTCCTATCAGGAAAAGTTCATCATTCATAGTAGTAATAATCAATGTTAAATGGGAGGTAAGTTCCTTGAGGGCAGGGGCCAGCTTTCTGATTTACTCCAATTAGCAAAGGAGGTCAGTGAAACAACATCAATCATTTATTGAGCATCTACTATGTGTCAGACACTTGTTGGGATAAAGAATACAAATAAGACATATTCATCTTATCTCAGAAACTCATAGGCATTGTGAAGATAGGCATATAAACAGATAATTGCAACACAGTGCAATAAGTGCAACGAGAGAGATATTGTTCTGCCTATTAAGGGACACAGAGGAGAGGCACCCAGACCAGCGGGAGGGGAGTGGAGAAAATACTGCTTGTTAGAGTAACTTCTGGTCAGTGGTGATGTTGAGCTAAGTCTCAAAGCTTAGCAAAATGCCCTGTTGTAAATAAATGTCACCAGTCTCTTTCTAACTAGAGAGATAATGTTGTGGCACAAAATAAACACCTTCTTGCCCTCATTGGGAAAATGATCAACCTTTGGGTTTAAAGACTGGACAAGAGAAATTGCCAGATGGCCCAGATCATAACCTGCTAAATAGGCTTTTAAGAAAATGTATGGGCCCTGATGGGCCAACACACCTATTATATAAAGAGAGTGGAATCACCCCTTGTTGGAGAAGATCTGAGAGAAAAGGTGAGAGGACCTGGGAGAGACCAGGAAAGAAAAGTGTCAGGGTCCTAAGTCCCTGAGAGAGCAGTTTATAGAGGCGGGATACTGGGCCAGGAAAGGCCAGGGCTGGTGGACAAGAGAACTGGCTACCTGGATGTAGCACCTACATAGAGGACCATTCCAGCAGTGGCTGCTGGGGACAATCCTCCTGCCAGGGTAGCTGGCCATCTACATCTGGAACCCTGACCACTCTTGCTCTCTGGGTACTCAGAGTCACTGCATGCAATCTGTCTCTGCCTCAGAGAGGCCATCCACAGCTCTTCAGTCAATGCAGTGCATCCAGCAATACTGAGGATTCTTACCCAAGCAAAGCTCTTGGACACTTTAAATCTTTAGAAACTCTCTGGTCATTTAATAAGGGGGTGAAAGAATTGCTTTGAATTTTCCTCTATCACAGTCCATTGGGTAAGGAGTTCAAGAACCGGTACTCAGTAGATGGTTGGAAGCAACCTGGAAAGAGTGAAATGGATACCTCTGGTACCTAAGGGCAGATAAAGACTAGCTAGGTGAGAGGAGTGGGGAGGTGCGGATTCAGGCAGAAGGGAGGACTGAGCTGACACAGGGAGGAACGACATCATGGTCTGAGCAGAGAATGGCAAGCAGGTGTGTGTTACTGTAGCACCCAGTGGGAGGCAGGGAGTGACAGGGAGGTAGGGAGGGCTAGACTATGGGGAACTTCGCAGAACAAGTTAGGGAGCGTACATTTTATCCTATTGACAGTGTGGACTCATGAAAAGATTTTGAGCAGAGAAATGAGATGATATGGTTTGTTTTTAAGATATCAGAGACAAATCACTTTGGAGATTGTATAGAAAGCTGCTGTAATTGGCCAGATAAGAGTTAAGATGGCCTGAACTAAGAAAGTGATGGTAGGGATGGGGAGAAGGGGATGGATCTGAAGAATATCTAGGCAGTAAAATCAGCAGGACAAGGTAGGAGAGAAGGTAGAGGAAGGAGATGGAGCAGTCAAGGATGATGCCTGAGTCGGCAGTAGTTTGGGTGAAAAAACATTTGCAGTGTCTGTCACATAATGGGTGTTTGATAAATATTTATATAAATACAGTATACTGTCATGATGATGGTTTTTTTCTGTCATTAGTACTGAGTGTTACTAAAATGAACACAATAGGAAGTCAAGAGATTCAGATTCTAGTCTCAGTTCACTCACTGTGTGACCCTGAGAAAGTCACACTGTATTTTCTATAAAATGAAAGGTTTTCACCAGATAAATTCTGAAGTCCTTTCCGTCTTTGACTTTTCTGGCAAAATATTGTGGACCAATATTGAAAACAGACCACAATTTATGACAATGTTTTCATACATAAATGTACTCCAAATTTCCAACAACTAACAAAAAATGAAATTTTGGAGAAGGCTTCTAATTTAAGCACTGCCAGGACTCTCTTATATCATTTCCTTTTTTCTCCCTCAGGTATAATTTCTCCATGAAGACAAGTCTTTGCCCATCCAAAAAATTTTAAGAGACTATGACATATGTTTTGGATCCCCTATAACATCTGGTAAAGTGCCAGGGATATTTTCACCACTCAAAATTGACTAGAGCTGAATTAAATTGTGTCTTTCTGCGGGGGTTTGATTCTGATCCCAAATACTTCAATCCCTCAAGGATACCTTCATTCATTCATTCATTCATCCATCCATTCAATCAACAGATACTGATAAAGTACACAATCAGGTATAAAAAGAATAAGGCAGCAACAGTTTACTCAACGAGTGAGCAGTGTAGCAGAGCAGATAAGACACGTGTGCAGGATGCCATAACATGTGCTGGGAAGTGAATGATGCCAAATGGAAGAGGTGCAGATAAAGTGATGTGGCTATTAAAAGAAGAGATGAATTACTTCCAGTGAAAAGGAAATAAAGGCAGCAGTCTTTGGGAGGTTCTATATGTACAGGTTTGTGCCTCACACAGAAAGCTTTATAGTTATTAGCCTTGTTTGAAGGTTCTCAAGCTGAGAACTTTGAGATAGCTGGTGGAGCACTGTGGGGTACTGTCTGACCTACCAGGCAGATTCTGCTGGAGTGAAGCTCATCAGACCAGTGAATGGCCAAACTCCAGCCCTTAGTTTCACAGTGAAGCAGTGTATAGAGAGATCACTGGATTGGAAACTAGAGTGCTTCAGGTCTGCTCTCATCACTAGACACTTCTGCATTTGGTGACCTTTGGCAATCAGTCCAGCTTGTCTTAACCTACAGCTGCTTCTTCTGAAGTGTCCCTGGAAACGCCTCTTCAGCCTTGTGAAGAACAAGGGACATGATAATAATAATTAACATTGTAGCTAATGGTCACTGAGTGTTTGCTATGGGCTGTGCAACTGTCTGAAGCACTTTAAAGTATTAATTTATTTAATCTTCACAGTAACCCTACGATGTAACTATTTTTGTATTCCTTTTGTATAGCTGACATCACTGAGGCACCAGGAACTGTTCCAAGGTCATGCAACTAGGAAGTAGTAGAGAAGGTATCAAGACCAGGCAACGTGGCTCCTGAGCCACCACTCTTTTATGATTATGCCCTATTGCCTGTCTTCTAGCCTGACAGCACTTTGTAAACTATAATATGATATTCAGTGTGAACAATAATATTGTTCACAAGAAGTAGGCTAATCAGTCCAGCCTAAAGATAAATAGAGGTAGCAACATAAACAGAAAAAGATGCACATTACATACATGCATATCTCAGAGATATTGTAGGTTCCAGACCACCGCAATAAAGCAAATACCGCAATAAAGAGAGTCACAATTTTTTGGTTTCCCAGTGCATATAAAAGTTATTTTTATACCATATTGTAGTCTATTAAATGTGCAATAACATTATGTCTTTTAAAAATGTATATACCTTAATTAAAAAATACTTTGTTGCTAAAAAATGTTAACCATCATCTGAGCCTTCAGAGTCATAATCTTTTTGCAATAGTAACATCAGAGTTCACTGATTACAGATCACCATAACAAATAAAAGAATAATGGAATGGACATATATACACTACCAAATATAAAATAGATAGCTAGTGGGAAACAGCCGCATAGCACAGGGAAATCAGCTTGGTGTTTTGTGACCACCTAGAGGGGTGGGATAGGGAGGGTGGGAGGGAGACACAAGAGGGAGGAGATATGGGGATATATGTATATGTATAGCTGATTCACTTTGTTATAAAGCAGAAACTAACACACCATTGTAAAGCAATTATACTCCAATAAAGATGTTTAAAAAAAAATAATGAAAAAGTTTGAAATATTGCAAGAATTACCAAAATGTGATACAGAGACACAGAGTAAGCAAATACTGTTGGAAAAATGGGGCCAATAGACTTGCTCGACGCAGGGTTGCCACAAAGCTTTGGTTTGTAAAAAATGCAGTATTTGAGAAGCACAATAAAGCAAAACACCATAAAATGAGGTTTGCATATAAATATTAAGAAGTGGAACTAGGACTTCTCTGGTGGCGCAGTGGTTAAGAATCCACCTGCCAATGCAGGGGACACGGGTTCTATCCCTAGTCCGGGAAGATCCCACATGCTGCAGAGCAACTAAGCCTGTGCGCCACAACTACTGAGCCTGCACTCTAGAACCCACGAGCCACAACTACTGAAGCTCACGCACCTAGAGCCCGTGCTCCACAACTAGAGAATCCACCACAATGAGAAGCCCGCACACCCCAATGAAGAGTAGCCCCCACTCGCTGCAACTAGAGAAAAGCCCACACACAGCAATGAAGACCCAACGGAGCCAAAAATAAATAAATAAATAAATTTATTTAGAAAAAAGTAGTGGGACTAGCGCTCTTATACTAGATTTGTGGTAGGTTGCTCTACTCAGCAGATAAAATTATAAATGATTATAATTTACACAATCTCTTAGCCCTTGAAAGTCACGCAGTGATTATGTAGCCCAGCCTTTTCATTGAATGTTTAAAGATATGCCCAGAAATTTAAGTGACTTGACTGAGGTCACACAGTTGGCAAAGCAGAGAACATAAAGCTATTTAGCAATTGTAGAATTCAGAATTTAAGCAGTGGAATGTTCTTAAAAGCTAACTTAAAAAAAAAATTTTTAAACAATCACTTCATTAAAATAGAATTCACATACCATACAGTTCACCCATTTAAAGTCTATAATTCAGTGGGTTTTGGTATACTCACAGAGTTGTGAAACAATCACTACAATCAATTTTAAAACACTTTCACCACTTCAGAAAGAAGCTCCATACCCTTCAGCTTTCATCTCCCAGCACCGCCTGTGCCCCTAGTCTTAAACAATCATGAATCTACTTTTTGTCCCTATATATTTGTCCATTCCATGCATTACATATAAATAGAATCTTACAATAGGTAGCATTTTTGACTGGTTTCTTTCACCAGCATGCTTTTAAGATTCCTCCCCATTGTAGCATGAATTATTACTTCCTTCTTCTTTATGGCCAAGTAATATTCCATTGTATGGATATACCCAATATTTTTGTTTGTTTGTTTGTTTTGTTGTTGTTGTTGTTTTTTGTGACCACTTAGAGGGGTAGGGTAGGGAGGGTGGGAGGGAGACACAAGAGGGAGGGGATATGGGGATATATGTATACATATAGCTGATTCACTTTGTTATACAGCATAAACTAACACGACATTGTAAAGCAATTATACTCCAATAAAGATGTTTAAAAAAAAAAGCTAACACTTTAAAAGTTTCTGTTGATTGGTAAATTGACCTTCTCTTGTTAAGGTATATTTTTCAATAACTGAATAATCAAACTGCATCTTTAAGTCAATGCTAGAGACATACACTCTTCATTTCAGTTCTTCTTGTAGAAGGTAACAAAGTAGAACCTTACTGCTCCATTTGTATTATATCACTTGCCTTATGACATAGAAAGTCTGCAAATTCATCTTCTTTCACATTCACAGCATTTAGAGGTGGCTACTTTCTCCAAGTGTATGAGAAGAAATTCCATCCACTATGGGTGGATTATTGTTTTTCTGTCATAGTCATTCAAAGGATTTGGTTTTTGTTTAGACTAGGAAACTTGAGCCTCTTACCAGTGCCACTTTGAATGCTCTTCAGTTTGGGGGCAAGGACACTTCGTTTTTACTCACTGGGTTCCATGGTTCTGCTACTTTGGTCTCTGGCAAGTGGTTGAAGCCAATCTGATAAAATGTAAGCTATGGTTCTGGCTGATAATGACTTTCTGTGTGATTCATATAAGATGTGTGTTTCAACAAGAGCTTTCACAAAAGGAATTTAGGGTTCCAGGACAGAGCCCTAGTAGAGGTGGAACTCTTGGGGGGGGGGGTTGTAAAACAGAACAACAATAAATGAAAACTAGTAATAAAAGCATAAGCAAAACCGCTGTGTATGGAATGCTTGATCTGTGCCAGAAATGTGGATTCTGAATGGGATTTCCTTAAATGTTCTTTGACAGAATCAAATAGAGATCAGACAATTTTCTTTCTGACTTTAATTACTTTCTGTTTTTAAAGTGTCTTTATATTGCAACCCAGGAGAAAAAACTGGTCCCAAAAGGACCAGTCTGGGACTGGGTCCCATAAGGCATTTTCTCAAGGAGTTTTGAGTTTGAGAGAAAGGGGACTTTTATCTTTGGGCGGATCAGAGGAAACAGAGGCTTAAATGTTTCTTACAGAAGCCAAAAATTAAGTTTAGAAGCAACATTTTAATTCATTAATCAATGAATCAACCCCATAAATAAATATTTATTATGCATTTTTAAAATCTGAAACCTGGAGAAAGATTTATTCAAAAGAGGACCGAGCTCCCTATCTGAACTAGAGGCTCTCCTGGCTCAGTCCTACATACACCTCAGAGCAGGGAGGTATTGGTGTTTGCCCACTAGTGCCTGAGCCGTGGACCCCTCTCCACACAGAGAGAGCAGTAACAAGGGCATGGAGAAACACTTTTAGTTCAGTGGCAGGGCTCAGGCCCACAGCTACGATTAGGTCGGGGCATAACATTTTGACCACTGCTCAGTGACCACAAGTTCAGGATGTTGGCACAGAAACAGGTGGCGTCCATCTGGACTGGTGAAAGCACATGATCTGTGAACATGTGATAATGCGGGTGCCCAGAGCAGCTCCCAAACAGCAGGCTCTGTGGCCACTTTTGCTGCTGAGTACATTTCCACTGCCACCACAGAAGGCAAGAGTGGGTGGCTCCTCCGAAGATCATGCCCCAGAACCCACATCCTTTCCCCTTCACCTCTGCTCTGCCCCTCCCTCACAGCTGTTTCAGAGTACAAAGATGCTTTATGGGGATACATGCAGAGCTCTCAGGGTATAAACTACGTCTGGGTGAATCCTTATAAGCATAGTTTTATTACTTCAGCTTGGCATTTGCTGACACATAAAGCAAGTCCTTACTGTTGTCTTTATCCTGCTTTCTAGTTTTAACTTTTGTTCTCCCCCCGCCCAGCCCCAGGTCTAGAGTTATTTTCCTTGCTTTCCTGGGTCACTGAGGAACCAATGTCCTTTCTATCTTGCCCTCAGGTCCACACCTCATTTCGAAGCCAATGCTATCATCCTAAGTGCTAGATTTTAGGCTGGTGAATCCATCATTTCTACCCCTAGATTTCGCAGGACAAGTTGATAAATGGCACATGTTTGAGAAAGCCCAGGGGTCTGGCAAACACACTATGTGTTAACTCCTGATTAGATGAGAAAGATAACCATGCAAAAGGGAGGTGACCAGTGTTCATGACCTTTCATTGGTTGCATCTTGTCTGATATGTTGGTTAAATGTGGGGAGCATTACGAGATGGTTAAGTATGGAGAGGTTAGAGACAGGAAAAGCGAGGGCCTGGAGCCACATAACTAATTCACTTCAAAATACTTATAAGGACCTCTGTATTAATAACAACAACAGCAGCAACAGGCATTTCTGAGCACTTCATCTGTGCCAGTCATTATGCTAAACACTTTCTATGGATTATCTAGTTTGATCTTCACAAAGACTGTATGAGATAGGAATGATTATTATCCCCATTTAAAGATAAGGAAATAAAGAGTTTTGGAAATTAGGTGGCTTGCCACTGCTTAGAGCCTATATGTGGTTGATCCAAGATTTTCTGAATATTTTCTGTATCTACTAAAGATACCTTTTTTTTTGAAATGCCTATCAAATTGACCCTACAACCACGGTTGAACACATGATGGAAACGTTACTAATCATTGGTAAAACAATTAAATTTAGGTTAAACAAGGTAAAATATTAGAAGAGTTAAATGAAACAAAAGAACAGCCTTAAATAGTGAGTCATGTGAAGAACAGTATGGAGGTTCCTTAAAAAACTAAAAATAGAATTACCATATGACCCAGCAATCCCACTACTGGGCATATACCCAGAGAAAACCATAATTCAAAAAGACACATGCACCTCAATGTTCATTGCAGCACTATTTACAATAGCCAGGTCATGGAAGCAACCCAAATGTCCATCGACAGACGAATGGATAAAGAAGATGTGGTACATATATATACAATGGAATATTAGCCATAAAAAGGAACAAAACTGAGTCATTTGTAGAGATGTGGATGGATCTAGAGACTGTCATACAGAGTGAAGTAAGTCAGAAAGAGAAAAACAAATATCGTATGTTAACGCATATATGTGGAACCTAGAAAAATGGTACAGATGAACCGGTTTGCAGGGCAGAAATAGAGACACAGATGTAGAGAACAAACGTATGGACACCAAGGGGGGAAAGTGGTAGGTGGGGTGGTGGTGGTGGGATGAATTAGGAGATTGGGATTGAGATGTATACACTAATATGTATAAAATAGATAACTAATAAGAACCTGCTGTATAAGAAAATAAATAAAATAAAATAAAAAAAATAGCGATTCATGGTCTTCAGCAGAAAATAAAGTTCAACTTGTGTTATCCATAGTTATTTTATAAGAAATGTTGTTTGTATTAATTATGCTAGCAAAAGCTTATGAACAACACCATCAATAGCAAACAAGTAATATTCTGAAAGGGTAAAGAAGTATTTCTCAAAATTTTAAAGAAATTGTTTTTTCTGTCAGAAGAAACTACATGTGAAGTATGCAACGAAAGTGATATTCCAGCAACATAAAAGAAATTATAAAAATGAAATAAAGACATTTCCATAACTCTGAAGGAAAATATTCATATATTAAAAATTCTGGTATTAATCTCTACACAAACTATTTTAAGTCCATCAGAGATAATGGTATAGTCTCAGTTAAAGAGAGATGACTACATACTGCCATTTTTGGTTTTCTCTATAATATTCCAGCATTGAAATTTTTGAAAGAAGGACTTAAGTAATACTGTATGCATCAAGATATTATTTTAAGAGCCAGCAAAAACTTGTGATAAAAGTGTTAGTAATTTATATGGTGAAATTTAAATATTTTGTAACATACTCTGTGATAGAAATAATTTATTATATTTGACTCATTACGCTCAAACATAATAGGTAAAATTTATAGCTCATTTTCAGTTAAATATTGCCCTAAACATTTTCTTGTCAGTTCCAGTTGGTAGTGACTCAGAAAAGCAAATTTTCTGCAAATTGAAATTAATAAAAACTACCTAAGAACCACAGTAACTCAAGGAAAGTGATCTAACTTGGCATTGCTTTCAATAAGACAATATTATATGAAAATATTGATAAAAGAACATAATTAGTGTTTTTTTCTGAAATGAAGGAAAGAAAAATTAATTTCTTGAAATAAACATATACTTTATGAATTCTGCATTTATCTCATTTCTTATCCAAACATAACTAGTCCCTAAACTGAACACCCAGACATATGCAACAATAGATAATTTCAGTCATCGTTGATGTTTTGCCAGTTTCCAGTCACATCAAAACCATAACTTTATACATTTTTTTTTAGTTTTGATAGTATGAAGATATATTTGTCTAGATAAGATTTTAGAACATTTTAATTACCAATTTTTCCACTTGATTTATAATTTTTATATACTTAAATATATTTGGGCATCCTTTTGTACTTTTCCACAACTCACACATATTAGAGGCAGTTATGGCTACTATAACTAAGTTTTTAGCTGGGGTAACCTTTGCTTTAAAAGAGTTTTCTCTCGGACTTCCCTTGTGGCACAGTGGTTAAGAATCCGCCTGCCAATGCAGGGGACACGGGTTCGAGCTCTGGTCCGGGAAGATCCCACATGCCTCAGAGCAACTAAGCCTGTGTGCCACAACTACTGAGCCTGCACTCTAGAGCCCGTGAGCCACAACTACTGAAGCCCACGTGCCACAACTACTGAAGCCCAAGCACCTAGAGCCCATGCTCCGCAACAAGAGAAGCCACCGCAATAAGAAGCCCATGCACCACAATGAAGAGTAGCCCCCACTCGCCGCAACTAGAGAAAAGCACGCGCACAGCAACGAAGACCCACCACAGCCAAAAATATAATAAATAAACAAATAAATAAATTTATTAAAAAAAAAAAAAAAGAGTTTTCTCTGGTATTTCCCTGGTGGTCCAGTGGTTAAGAATCTGTCTTCCAATTCAGAGGTACACGGGTTTGATCCCTGGTCGGGGAACTAAGATCTCACATGCAGGGGATAACTAACCCCCGTGCACCACATCTAGAGAGCCCTCAGGCCACATCTAGAGAGAAGCCTGTGCACAGCAGTGAAGATCCCGCATGCTGCAACTATGACCTGACACAGCCAAATAAGTAAAAATAAATAAATAATTTTTAAAAATAAAATAAGAAAGTTTTCTCAACCCCCATTTTATAATTTATGAAAAGTCCAATGCCTTCGCCATGATTTCTTTGAATTCTCAGAGGTTTATATTCTCATATTTACCTCTGGTTCCTATTACAATAGTTCAGTTTATAGATGGCTTCATGTCTAAAACATACTGCCCAACTCATGGATTCCCCTGGAAAAGAGAATTCGCTTTTATGCTGTTTTTGTTTGTTTGCTTGCTTGTTTGTTGTTGTTGTTTTGTTTTGGGCCACCCAGGGAGGCTTGCAGGATCTTAGTTCCCCGACCAGGGATTGAACCTGGGCCCTCGGCAGTGAAAGTACAGAGTCTTAACCACTGGACCGCCAGGGAATTCTCCCTTTTATTCTGCTTAAAACTTCTCATATATGGTATGTATCAGACTTTCCTAAAAGTTCAAGATGATGGGGAGAGCAGTAGGGTATAGAAGACTGCAGAAATGCACAACTACAAGTGAATGTTGGTCACCCCGTCCTAAAAATTATATTAGCCACAGTCCTATGAAGAGTGCTGAAGTTCATGGCACCTATGTGACTTAACAGGCTTCTCACCATCTTGTTGGTTCTTTTTCCCTCCCATCTTTCTTCCCATCTTTTCGTCACCTATTTCTCTCCCATATCCACACCACCTCCCAACCCCTGCCCTGAAAAGAACTCTGACTTCTTTTCATACTATGATGCAGAACAAACCCTCTCTAGTCTTTCTTCTAAAACTCAGTTCCCCGTCCACACTGGCTGTACCAAAACCCATTACAGTGCTTGGCACAGAGGCTGACTATTACACTGGTGGCACAAAAGTCTAGCAGGGTCCCTCAGATTATTTTTAACAAGATCCATCTCCCTTTCCCTCAGAAGACAGCTGTTGTTTTAAATAGCAGTATTCTTTCTTCCTCTTCTCCTCCTCCCCTTCTCCCTCCTCCTTGTCTTCCCCTCCCTCTCCCTCTCCTTCTCCTTCTTCAGTTTCACCAAAAATAGTTTCATAAGAGCACAAGAATATAGGCCTGTAACCCATCAAGACATAAGCATTACAGTTTGGCTGCTGGTGGTGGGACTCATCTTCATTCAGAATTACACAATAATTAGACTGATAGCATAGCTTTATTTTGAGTGAAACCTCCTTGCACAGAAGAATGAATAAATTTAAAATGGAGGTATTACTGTGGATCTGAAAAACAGCTTTCATGGGCCAGTCCAAATGGGGACTAGCCACCAGGAAAAGGACTGCTTACTCAAGTGCTAGGATGCCCTGGTCTGGAGAGAGCAGTGTGACTCTCATTTCCTCCTAGGGAACTGCTACACATTAAGACTTGGATGAAGGGGAAGCTAACTGCCTCGATTTACCACGCGACTCTCCATAAAGAAACACCTGCCTATGGTGGACAAGAGCATCTTGGGGAACATTGTGTCCTCCCCACTCATGCACACCACCTTTGGAAAAGACGAGGGTGAGCTACTTGGGCTTCCTGCTACCCCTTCTATCCTCAACGAGCCTCTTACTTGCCCTTATTAAAATCCTCCCTCGTTCTTGGTGTAGAGAAGCTTCTGCAGATTTTTTTCCCCTAGAATCTCCTTTTTCCTTCCCACCCCCAGGAATCAGAAGTCAGACTATTCAGCAGTCCATGCAAGAGCTCAGAATGGCACTATGTTTTGAGCTGCATGACTCTACTGCCCTGAGCACTCCCTGACTAGCCCAGGGAGGAGGGGGTGTTGAAGCAAATGCAGCACCAAGAGCCTGGCCAGTCACCTCTCAAACTGCATATACAAGAAGTCCTGAGCCTAGCCATTCTACTTCTTAGATATTTCTCCCTCCATTTTGTTCATTTCTTTCTCACCACACCCATCATCTCTTACTTGGATTGTTGGAAAAAACTCAATAACTAGTCTCTTGCGTCAAGACTTGCTCTGATTCTTCCAACTGTTAACAGGAAGGTATCTCCAAAATATCAGTTGGATCATGTCATTTTCATCCTTGAAAGTCTCCAGTGTTTTCTCTTCAGGGGCATTTAGGACAAAGTTTACACTTTTTTTTTTTTATTATTATTACCAGTAAAATATCTTTATTTACTTCTCAGGTACTCACTATTTCCCCTGCTCACATTTTTTTCCTTTTGGCCTGTTCTGGTTCCAGAGAGGAAAACACAATAACACAAATCACTCTTTAAAGCAAGACACTTTTAAACAGTTTTAAGTAAAAGTAATGAATGCACATGATAGAATACTTTCTAAAGAACATAAACATATTTAAGTCCAAGTTGCTTCTCCTCCTTCTCACAGGAAACCACTATTAAAGTGTCTAGTGCAAAGATTCAGAAAACTTAGACATACAGAGCATAAACATATGTATTCTTCTTTATTTCACTGTATTCTTGTCTATCATTCTTAACACATATTGGAGATCTTTCCAGTTACCCCACACAGTTCCACCTCATTCAAGATAAAGTTTATACTTTTTGACATAATTAAAATGTCTTAATAGTCTGGACCCTGCTTATTTTTAAGGCATTAACTCTTTATCTTTCTACCACTTCCCCCCTCTGCTTACCATCCTATACTTCATACTCTAGCCATACTAAACTACTTTCTCTTTCCCAAACACTATGTGGTCTCTTTAGGTCTTCATGCTTACTCTCCCCTTTGCCTGTAACAGAGACTTATCACAATCACCCTGCTGATATATTCCTCCTCTTCATTTACTTCTCATTTTGGATGTTACTTTTTACAGGAAGATTTTCTTGACCCCCTAGACTGGATTAAATCCTCCTTCTATGTGCTCCCATTATACTCCCAGGTTCCCCCATCATAGCACTCATCACATGATGCTATAATTGCCAATTTACTTGCCTTTCTTTCTGGGCTGTAAATTCTGTGCACAGGAACAGTATCTTTCTTCTCCTTTACCTCTCCAAAGCCTTGCAGAGTGCCTAGCACACAGAGAGTGCTCAGCAAATCTTTATTAAACCAATCTTTCAATCAATGAAACATATGGCAAGAGTAAAAGGAAGGGTAGTCAAGCAGAAAGTAGGTAGAGAGGGGAGGAGAGATGCAGGAGTTGTCATCCACATGGAATACTTGCAGAATTGCTGTTGGTTCATTACACCTACTTTGAAATGAATGCATTTGCACAAGTAATGAATGATGTGTCAGCCACATGTGGGGTCTGGTGGTTTACCTGCTTTACCCTCTCCTTCTTACCAACTCATCTATCCTTACAAGAAGCCTCTATTAACTGTGGTGACCTGGACATATTTCTATTCTGAAAGTCTGATGAAGCCTCACTAATACCAAAGTCAAAGAAAAGTAACCCCTGGACTACCCCAAACATTTAATTCAGTATTTCCTACATGTCTCATATACACTTAATGATAGCACAACCTGGGATATAATGGTTGCATAAAAGACTGTCCCTCTCATAAAAGAGCTTCTATTTGGAGAGGCAGTTCATCCAAAATCAAGTATTACTAACTAGTATTCAATTAAGTGCAAATTAAAAGAAAAAGACAAAAAAAAAAAGAAAGGATTTAGACTCAAATGAAGATGAGCTCAGTGTGAGATGAGGCTTCAAAGAATGCTCCAAGGAAGAGGTGATATTGAAAGAAACTCTGAAGTAACTGAATTACTTACATAGACCTGATATTGTCAAACCCAAGTTCATATGCTCGATGCACAGTGAAGCCAAACAAACAGAAACGTTAGAGTCTGGAGCAGAGAAAGGTTTATTGCAAGGGTCAAGTAAGGAGAATGGGGCGGCTCATGCTCAAAAAGCCCAAACTCCCCAGTGGTTTTGGGGGAAGAGTTTTTATAGGCAAAATATGGGGGGAGGGCTCAGGGTGTGTGACCCTCCTCTGATTGGTTGGTAGAGAGATAACAGGGTCATGTTCCAGGAATCTCAATCATCAGCCTTCTGGTTCCAGCCAGTCTGGGGTTCACTTGCTTGTGCTCAGCCTGAAGTTACCATCCTCCACCTGGGTGAGGGCCTTAGTTCCTGTAGAAGAACTCAGAGGTATATTGTTATGTATATCCCTCCAGGAGGAACCAGGACCCTGCCCAATTGCTGCACTATTGTTTCTTGATGGCCTTTCCTTTGTTTCTGTATTTCCTCACTCCTCTAATTAGTAACTGAATCTGCCCTTTGGAACTCAGGGAAGGTCTAGGAGGCTGAAACATTTTTCCTACAAACAGGAAATGGGGAACATGAAAAGGCTTTTGTACCTAGGAGGGTCCCAAAAGGTCCTGCTTGGTTTCATCCCAAAATCAATAGAGGAGCCCAAAGCACGGATGCTAGAGGAATTTGAAGTCTCTAGTACTACAGATACAGTAAATATTAAAACACAGTCCAACTCCTAGCCAGATAAACATAAAACCTCACTTTAAATGCCTATTTCCCTCAGTTTGCATGCTAATACATCATGTCCAGCTTTCAACAAAAAATTACAAAGTATGCTAAAAGGCAAGAAAAAAAGCACATTCTGAAAAGGCAAAGCGAGAATCAGGAGGAGATTCACATATGACACAGTTTTTGGAATTATCAGACCGAAGATTTTAAATAGTTATGATTAATACATTAAGAGTCCTAATGGAAAAAGTAGACAACTTACAAGACAGATGAGTAATGTAAGCAGAGATGGGACCACTTTGAAACAATCAACAGGAAATCCTAGAAATCAAAAACACTGTAACTGAGATTAGAAAATGCCTTTGATAGTCTCATCAGACTTGACATGAGTAAGGAAAGAATCAGTGAGCTTGCAGGTAGGTCAACAGTAACTTCCCAAACTAAAGTGCAAAGAGAAAAAAGAATGAAAAAACAAATAAACAAAGAGCAGAACATCTAAGACAAGAGATGTGGGACAAAATAAAAAAGTGTAATATTTGTGTAATTAGAATACCAGAAGAAGAAGAAAGAGAGCAGAAGAGATATTTGAAAGAAGAATGGAGAGAATTTTCCAAAATTTATGACAGACAACAAACCACAGATTTATTAAGCTCCATGAACACAAAACACAATAAATACCCCCAAAATCTACAATCAGACATGTCAGTCAAACTCCAGAAAACCAGAGAAAGACAAAATCTTAAAAAAAAAAAAAAAAAAAAAGCTAGAAAAAAACCCCCACCTTATCTATAGAGGGACACAGACAAGAATTAAGGTGGACTTCTCATCAGAAACCATGCAAGCAAGAACAGAGTGAAGTGAAGTGTTTAATGCTTTGAAAGAAAAAAAGCCACATGCCTAGAATTGTACATCCAGCAAAAACGCACTTCAAAGATGAAAGAGAAATATAGATTTTTTTTCAAACAAATAAAAACTGAAGGAATTCATTGCCAAGAGATTGGCCTTACAAATAATTTTAAAAGGAACTTTTCAGGCATAAAGAAAATGGTATGGATCAGGAATTGGGATCTATATAAAGAAAGGAAGAGAGTCAGAGAAGAAATAAATACAGGTAAAATAAAATCTTTTATTTTTCTTATTTTGAAATTATCTAAAAGATAACTGTTTAAAGTAATAATTATAACAATGTATTGGGTGATTATAGTATATGGAAAACTGAAATAAATGATTCAAAGTCATAAAAGATGGAAAAGAGGAATTGATAATACTCAGTTATAAAGTACTGTACCATACATGAAACAGTAGAGTGTTATTGCTGTTGGACTGAGATCAGGTAAAAATGCATATTGAAAACTCTACTGGCAACCACTAAAATATTTTTTTAAATAAACATAATTGATATGCTAAAAGAGATAAAATAGAATCAGAAAATGCTCAGGAAATCTAGAAATATAGGGAAAAAATCGAAATAAAACAAATGCAACAAGTAGAAAACAAATAAAAACATGGTAGCTATAAACCCAAATTTATCAATAATTACTTCAATTGTGAATGCTCTAAATACACCTTGCTCTACAGATTCCTCTCAATCTCAACAAAAATTCTAGCAAGTTATTTTGTGGCAAACTGATCTTTGACAAAGGAGCAAAGGCAATTCAAAGAAAAAAGGATAGTGTTTTCAACAAATGGTGTTGGAAATATTAGATGTCCATAATGACAAAATGAACCTAAACCAAGACCTTACTTCTTTCAAAGTGGATCATGGCCTAAATGTAAAATGCAAACCTATAAAACTTCTAGAAGGAAGCATGGAAGAAAATTGATAGGACCTTTGGACTGGTGATGAATTTACATGTACAACACCAGAAACATGATTATTAAAAGAAAACTGATAAATTAGACTTTATTTAAATTAAAAACTGCTATTTGAAAGACACTATTAAGAGAATGTGGGAAAAAAAAGTCACACACTGGAAGAAAATATTTGTGAAGCACATATCTGATAAGGGAATTGTATGCAAAATACAGAAAGGATCCTTAAAACTCAACAATAAGAAAACGAACAACTCAATTATAAAATGGAAAAAAAAAATATCTGAATGTATCCTTCACCAAAGGAGGTGGAACATCACTCCCCACTAGTTAAGTATGGGCTATGTATGGTGACTTCCTTCTGATGCTGAAAACTCGGCCTCTGTGCACTGGTGCCGAATCTAATCTCAGAGACAGAGTTTTGGGTGAAGTAGAAAAGCATAGCTTTATTGCTTTGCCAGGCAAACGGGGACAGAGCGGACTCCTGCCCTCAAAAATTGTGTGTCCCCACACGGGAGGATTTGGTGAGGAGTTTTATAGCAATGGTCCTAAGCCGGAGTTACTGATAAGATTGGGGTGGGTGTGGGGCCTGCACTCCTTTCATCTGGTCTCAGGTAATCTCTTGATGAGTTTCTCTGGTTCCTTTAATCTGGCCTCAGGTGGTCTTCTCTGGAATAAGGAATACTGACATCTTCCATTTGTTGGGTTTTAGTTCTGTAAAGAGCCCAAAGATACTGTTATGTGTATTCCTTGAGGCAGAACCAGGACCCTGCCCCGAGACTGCACTTATTGTTTCTTGTCTGCTCCTCCCTTGTCTCTGCATCCCCTCCCTTCCCTCATTAGCAACTGTTCAAATCTGCCCTTTGGAACACAGGGAAGGTCATGGAGGCTAGAGTCTATTCCATACAAACAAGAAATGGAGAATAGAAAGGCTTCCATGCCTGGGAGCCCCACAGGGTCCTGCTCGGTTTCACCTCCTAAGACTAGAGTATGTAATGATAGGGAACTTTACAGTGGAGACACCTAACAAACACTACCTCAACCATGCAATCAGGTCAACATCAGCAGTAATAGTGTGTACCCTATAGCATCATCATATAAAGTGATGAGAATGGCACTTTTCCTCTGTAGTCTTCCTCTCCTAAACTCATAAGCCCAGTCTAAACATGAGAAAAACATCAGACAAATCCAAATTGAGAGACAGTTTGCAAAATACCAGACCAACACTTACAACTGTCAAGGTCATCAAAAACAAGAGTCTGAGAAAATGTTATAGCCAATAGGAGCCTAAGGAGATGTGATGAATAAATATGATGAGGTGTCTTATATGGGATCCTGGAAAAGAAAAAGGACAGTATGTAAAAACCAAGGAAATCTTAATGAAGTATGGCCTTTGTTAATAATAATGTATCAATATTGGTTCATTAGTTGTGACAAATGTACCATACCAATGTAAGATGTTAATAATAAGAAAAAGTGCAGGGTATATGGAAACCGTTTGTACTATCTTTCCAATTTTTCTATAAGTGTAAAACTGTTCTAAAATTATTAAATTAGTGGAAACAAAGAGACAGGGTGTCTTTGATATTGGGACACCAAAGTTCAGTGAAATTCACTGTAATATTAATTCCATAGGAGAATGGATTTTTAAAAATTGAAGTAGAGTTGATTTACAATGTTTTGTTATTTTTGGGAATATAGCAAAGTGATTCAGTTTATATACATATATTCTTTTTCAGATTATTTTCCTTTATAGGTTATTACAGGATATTGAATATAGTTCCCTGTGGTATGAAGTAGGACCTTGTTGTTCATCTTTTTTATATAGCAGTGTGTATCTGTTAATCCCAAACTACTAATTTATCCCTCCTCCAACTCTTTCCCCTTTGTTAACCATAAGTTTGTTTTCTATGTCTGTGAGTCTGTTTCTGTTTTGTAAATAGGTTCATTTGTATCATTTTTTTAGATTCCACTTATAAGTGATATCATATGATATTTGTCTTAATAAGATTAACTTTACAGTGTGCCTATGACTGGGAAATTTCTATCATTCCCAGGATGCAGGGTCTGGCATTCTTATTGGGAAGTGAGAACAAGAGTCTAAGCAGCTGAATCTAGGGATAAGATCAACTTATTTGAGGCTCATCCTGGGCGATTTTCTCTGGAAATACCTAACTTATCAAAAATCTCATAATTTTTAATCCCATGGCCTTGATTTTCTCAGAAATCTCTGCATGGAACCCCTTAAATTTGGCTGCTGTCTCTAAATTGTGGTGTGAAATGTATGGGAAGGGTCATGACCAGAAAATAATTGTGTCAGCCAACCTTGCCCAGCCCCATGTACATTCCATATCCAAGAAGAAACTTTCTCTGACTCTTTAGGTTTGGAATCACCCCCAGACAATCTCAACTCATCAATGAAATTCTGGATCCTTTAGTCATATTTTTTTCTACTTCCTACCCTATAAAGCTCTTGTTAAAATATTCCAGCAAGACAATTACATTAGTTTTAAAAATCTGTTGTAACAAATAATCACACTCTTGGTGTCTTAAAAAAACAGAATTGTATTCTCTTACAGTTATGGGGGCTAGAAGTCTGAAATCAAAGTACCTGCAATGCCATGCTCCCACAGAAGGCTCTGGAGGAGACTCCTTCCTTTACTTCTGCTTCTGGTGGCTCCCAGTATTCCCTGATTTGTGTCAGCATAACTCTAGCCTCTACTTTTTGCTTCAAATGGCCTTCTCCTGTGTGTAACTATGTCTTCTTTCCTGTCTCTTTCAAGGACACTTGCCATGAGATTTAGAACCCACCTCAACGAAGGATAAATCTCACATCAAGATCCTTACCTTAATTATACCTGCAGAAACCTTATTCCAAATAAGGCATGTTCTGAGGTTCTTGGTGGACATATCGTTTGGGTGAGCACCATTCAACTCACTACCGTAATCACTGTTAAGTTCTGCTCTGACCTAGTGTCCAAAGGTTTTGCCTGGTAAAGACCCATATATTATTTCTTATCTCAAATATCCTGAAAGAAATTGTATTGTTACTTTCTCTAAGGTAGTATTGTTAAACCACATGTCAACTTTCATTGTTTTTCTTAGAATTACTTCAATTAAGTTTGGTAACAATTGGGAAACTTTTGATTTTTTTTTTTTTAATATGAGAATGTGAGTTACTTAAGAAACACAGTTCATTTGGCAAAAACCTGAAAACCTTCAAATATATGCAATTCCAGGAGGAAAAAATAAGAAGTGCCCTTTCTAAAGGTAATACATTTAAGAACCTAACCCGATGAGCATATTATCTATATTATACTACCAGTACTTAATGTCTAACTCTTTTTATAAGTATGCTATCTATATTATTCTCTTCTGATAAGAATTAATTAATATATCATTCGTTTTTTTTTATACAGCAGGTTCTTATTAGTCATCAATTTTATACACATCAGTGTATACATTATACATGTCAATCCCATTCGCCCAATTCATCACCCCCCTACCCCCCCTGCTGCTTTCCTCCCTTGGTGTCCATAGGTTTGTTCTCCACATCTGTGTCTCTATTTCTGCCCTGCAAACTGGTTCATCTGTACCATTTTTCTAGGTTCCACATATATGCGTTAATATACGATATTTGTTTTTCTCTTTCTGACTTATTTCACTCTGTATGACAGTCTCTAGATCCATCCAAGTCTCAACAAATGACCCAATTTCGTTCCTTTTCATGGCTGAGTAATATTCTATTGTATATATGTACCACTCTTCTTTATCCATTCGTCTGTTGATGGGCATTTAGGTTGGTTCCATGACCTGGCTATTGTAAATAGTGCTGCAATGAACATTGGGGTGCATGTGTCTTTTTGAATTGTGGTTTTTATGCCTAGTGTGGGTATATGCACAGTAGTGGGATTGCTGGGTCATATGGTAATTCTATTTTTAGTTTTTTAAGGAACCTCCATACTGTTCTCCATAGTGGCTGTATCAATTTACATTCCCACCAACAGTGCAAGATGGTTCCCTTTTCTCCACACCCTCTCCAGCATTTGTTTGTAGATTTTCTGATGATGCCCATTCTAACAGGTGTGCAGTGATACCTCCTTGTAGTTTTGATTTGCATTTCTCTAATAATCAGTGATGTTGAGCAGCTTTTCATGTGCCTCTTGGCCATCTGTATGTCTTCTTTGTAGAAATGTCTATTTAGGTCTTCTGCCCATATTTCAATTGGGTTGTTTGTTTTTTTAATATTGAGCTGCATGAGCTGTTTATATATTTTGGAGATTAATCCTTTGTCCATTGATTCATTGGCAAATATTTTCTCCCATTCTGAGGGTTGTCTTTTCATCTTGTTTAAAGTTTCCTTTGTTGTGCAAAAGCTTTTAAGTTTCATTAGGTCCCATTTGTTTATTTTTGTTTTTATTTCCATTACTCTAGGAGGTGGATCAAAGATCTTGCTGCAATTTATGTCAAAGAGTGTTCTGCCTATGTTTTCTTCTAAGAGTTTTATAGTGTCATCATACATTTAGGTCTCTAATCCATTTTGAGTTTATTTTTGTGTATGGTGTTAGGGAGTGTTCTAATTTCATTCTTTTACACGTAACTGTCCAGTTTTCCCAGCACGACTTATTGAAGAGACTGTCTTTTCTCCATTGTATAACCTTGCCTCCTTTGTCATAGATTAGTTGACCAATGGTGCGTGGGTTTACCTCTGGGCTTTCTTGTTCCATCTTGTTCCATTGATCTATGTTCTGTTTTTATGCCAGTACCATATTGTCTTGATTACTGTAGCTTTGTAGTATAGTCTGAAGTCAGGGAGTCTGATTCCTCCAGCTCCGTTTTTTTCCCTCAAGACTGATTTGGCTATTCGGGGTCTTTTGTGTCTCCATACAAATTTTAAGATTTTTTGTTCTTGTTCCGTAAAAAACGCCATTGGTAGTTTGATAGGGATTGCATTGAATCTGTAGATTGCTTTGGGTAGTATAGTCATTTTCACAATATTGATTCTTCCAATCCAAGAACATGGTATATTTCTCCATCTGTTGGTATCATCTTTAATTTCCTTCATCAGTGTCTTATAGTTTTCTGCATACAGGTCTTTTGTCTCCCTAGGTAGGTTTATTCCTAGGTATTTTATTCTTTTTGTTGCAATGGTAAATGGGAGTGTTTCCTTAATTTATCTTTCAGACTTTTCATCATTAGTGTATAGGAAAGCAAGAGATTTCTGTGCATTAATTTTGTATCCTGCAACTTTACCAAATTCATTCATTAGTTCTAGTAGTTTTCTGGTAGCATCTTTAGTATTCTCTATGTATAGTATCATGTCATCTGCAAACAGTGACAGTTTTACTCCTTCTTTTCCAATTTGTATTCCTTTTATTTCTCTTTCTTCTCTGATTGCTGAGGCTAGGACTTCCAAAACTATGTTGAATAATAGTGGTGAGAGTGGACATCCTTGTCTTGTTCCTGATCTTAGAGGAAATGCTTTCAGCTTTTCACCATTGAGAATGATGTTTGCTGTGGGTTTGTCATATATGGCCTTTATTATGTTGAGGTAGGTTCCCTCTATGCTCACTTTCTGGAGAGTTTTTATCATAAATGGCTGTTGACTTTTGTCAAAACTTTTTCTGCATCTATTGAGATGATCATATGGTTTTTATTCTTCAATTTGTTAATATGGTGTATCACATTGATTGATTTGCGTATATTGAAGAATCCTTGCATCCCTGGGACAAATCCCACTTGATCAAGGTGTATGAGCCTTTTAATGTGTTGTTGCATTCTGTCTGCTCGTCTTTTGTTGAGGACTTTTGCATCCATATTCATGAGTGATATTGGTGTGTAATTTTCTTTTTTTGTAGTATCTTTGTCTGGTTTTGGTATCAGGGTGATGGTGGCCTCATACAATGAGTTTGGGAGTGTTCCTTCCTCTGCAATTTTTTGGAAGTGTTTGAGAAGAATCGGTGTTAGCTCTTCTCTAAATGTTTGATAGAATTCACCTGTGAAGCCATCTGGTCCTGGACTTTTGTTTGTTGGAAGATTTTTAATCACAGTTTCAATTTCATTACTTGTGATTGGTCTGTTCATATTTTCTATTTCTTCCTGGTTCAATCTTGGAAGGGTATACATTTCTAAGAATTTGTCCATTTCTTCCAGGTTGTCCATTTTATTGGCATAGAGTTGCTTGTAGTAGTCTCTTAGGTTGCTTTGTATTTCTGCAGTGTCTGTTGTAACTTCTCCTTTTTCATTTCTAATTTTATTGATTTTTCTCCTCTCCCTCTTTTTCTTGATGAGTCTGGCTAATGGTTTATCAATTTTCTTTATCTTCTCAAAGAACCAGCTTTTAGTTTTACTGATCTTTGCTATTGTTTTCTTTGTTTCTATTTCATTTATTTCTGCTCTGATTTTCAGGATTTCTTTCCTTTTGCTAACTTTGGGTTTTGTTTGCTCTTCTTTCTCTAGTTCCTTTAGGTGTAAGCTTAGATTATTTATTTGAGATTTTTTCTTCTTTCTTGATATAGGCTTGTATAGCTATAATCTTCCCTCTTAGAACTGCTTTTGCTACATCCTATAGGTTTTGCATTGTCGTGTTCTCATTGTCATTTGTCTCTAGGTATTTTTTGATTTCCTCTTTGATTTCTTCAGTGATCTCTTGGTTATTTAGCAATGTAGTGTTTAGCCTCCATGTGTTTGTGTTTTTTACATTTTTTCCCCTGTAATTCCTTTCTAATCTCATAACATTGTGGTCAGAAAAGATGCTTGATATGATTTCAATTTTCTTAAATTTACTGAGGCTTGATTTGTGACCCAACATGTGATCTATCCTGGAGAATGTTCTGTGCGCACTTGAGAAGAAAGTGTAATCTGCTGTTTTTGGATGGAATGTCCTATCAATATCAATTAAATCTATCTGGTCTATTGTGTCATTTAAAGCTTCTGTTTCCTTATTTATTTTCATTTTGGATGATCTGTCCATTGGTGTAAGTGAGGTGTTAAAGTCCCCCACTATTATTGTGTTACTGTCGATTTCCTCTTTTATAGCTGTTAACAGTTGCCTTATGTATTGACATGCTCCTCTGTTGGGTGCATATATATTTAACATTGTGATATTTTCTTCTTGGATTGATCCCTTGATCATTATGTAGTGTCCTTCCTTGTCTCTTGTAACATTCTTTATTTTAAAATCTATTTTATCTGATATGAGTATTGTTACTCCAACTTTATTTTGATTTCCATGTGCATGGAATATCTTTTTCCATCCCCTCACTTTCAGTCTGTATGTGTCCCTACGTCTGAAGTGGTCTCTTGTAAACAGCATATATATGGGTCTCGTTTTTGCATCCATTTAGCAAGCCTGTGTCTTTTTGTTGGAGCATTTAATCCATTCACGTTTAAGGTAATTATCGATATGTATGTTCCTATGACCATTTTCTTATTTGTTTTGGGTTTTTTTTTTTTGTAGGTCCTTTTCTTCTCTTGTGTTTCCCACTTAGAGAATTTCCTTTAGCATTTGTTGTAGAGCTGGTTTGGTGGTGCTGAATTCTCTTAGCTTTTGCTTGTCTCTAAAGCTTTTGATTTCTCCATCGAATCTGAATGAGATCCTTGCCGAGTAGAGTAATCTTGGCTGTAGGTTCTTCCCTTTCATCACTTTAAGTATATCATGCCACTCCCTTCTGGCTTGTAGAGTTTCTACTGAGAAATCAGCTGTTAACCTTATGGGAGTTCCCTTGTATGTTATTTGTCGTTTTTTCCCTTGCTGCTTTCAATAATTTTTCTTTGTCTTTAATTTTTGCCAATTTGATTACTATGTGTCTCTGTGTGTTTCTCCTTGGGTTTATCCTGTATGGGACTCAATGTGCTTCCTGGACTTGGGTGATTATTTCCTTTCCCATGTTAGGGAATTTTTTGACTATAATCTCTTCAAATATTTTCTCAGGTCCTTTCTCTCTCTCTTCTCCTCCTGGGACCCCTATAATGCGAATGTTGTTGCGTTTAATGTTGTCCCAGAGGTCTCTTAGGCTGTCTTCATTTCTTTTCATTCTTTTTTCTTTATTCTCTTCCGCAGCAGTGAATTCCACCATTTGGTCTTCCAGAAGAACTTATCCGTTCTTCTGCCTCATTTATTCTGCTATTGATTCCTTCTAGTGTAGTTTTCATTTCAGTTATTGTATTGTTCATCTCTGTTTGTTTGTTGTTTAATTCTTCTAGGTCTTTGTGAAACATTTCTTGAATCTTCTTGATCTTTGCCTCCATTCTTTTTCTTAGGTCCTGGATCATCTTCACTATCATTATTCTGAATTCTTTTTCTGGAAGCTTGCCTGTCTCCACTTCATTTAGTTGTTTTACTGCAGTTTTGCCTTGTTCCTTCATCTGGTACATAGCCCTCTGCCTTTTCATCTTGTCTATCTTTCTGTGAATGTGGTTTTTGTTCCACAGGCTACAGCATGGTAGTTCTTCTTGCTTCTGCTGTCTGCCCTCTGGTGGATGAGGCTATCTAAGAGGCATGTGAAGGTTTCCTGATGGGAGGGACTGGTGTTGGGAGAGCTGGGTGTTGCTCTGGTGGGCAAAGCTCAGTAAAACTGAGCTTGATTGATCATGGGTGGGGCTGGGTTCCCTCCCTGTTGGTTGTTTTGCCTGAGGTAACCCAACACTGGAGCCTACCTGGGCTCTTTGGTGGGGCTAATGGCATACTCTGGGAGGGCTCATGCCAAGGAATACTTCCCGGAACTTCTGCTGCCAGTGTCCTTGTCCCCATGGTGAGCCACAGCCATGCCCCCACTTCTGCAGCACACCCTCCAACGCTAGCACGTAGGTCTGGTTCAGTCTCTCCTGGGTTCACTGCTCCTTCCCCTGGGTCCCAATGTGCACACTACTTTGTATGTGCCCTCCAAGAGTGGAGTCTCTGTTTCCCCCAGTCCTGTCAAAGTCCTGCAATCAAATCCCACTAGCCTTCAAAGTCTGACTCTCTAGGAGTTCCTCCTCCTATTGCCAGACCCCCAGGTTGGGAAGCCTGACGTGGGGCTCAGAACCTTCACTCCAGTGGGTGGACTTCTGTGGTATAAGTGTTCTCCAGTCTGTGAGTCACCCACACAGCAGTTATGGGATTTGATTTTGCTGTGATTGTGCCCCTCCTATCATCTCATTGTGGTTTCTCCTTTGTCTTTGGATGTGGGGTATCTTTTTTGGTGAGTTCCAGTGTCTTCCTGTCGATGATTGTCCAGCAGCTGGTTGTGATTCTGGTGTTCTCACAAGAGGGAGTGAGAGGACGTCCTTCAACTCCACCATCTTGGTTCAGGCTCCCTCTATTATATCATTCTTATAAGCATGCTATTTGTATTATACCCTTCTGATAGCTCTTCCATTAAGCATGCTATATTTATTATACCACCAACACTTAACATCTGTCTTGTTATCAGTATAAACAAACAGAAGGAAACTCCCACTAAAATAAAACCAGCCGCCTCAGGCAATTGGAGCCGCTTCATCTTTTAACTGCAAACCTGAATGTGAAAATGTTTGTTTAATCAGCAATTCCTATAAATTTTGTTCTAACAGATGGGAAGCCAATGACAGTATGTTTGCCAACCTACACCAATTTGATTTTGAATAGTTCCTGATCCTTACCAACTGCACCCCCCACTCCTGTCTGCCAAAGCCAAAGAACTCATTTGAAACAAAAAAATTAGGTAGGAGTTTCTGAATATTTGAGAGAAGTAGTTATCTCTATAGTTTGACATGCTTCTCTGCCAATGGGAATTGGTGGCAATAGGCATCACTGATTAGGACATAATTAGGATGAAGAATCAGGAAGACCCTAAAGAATGAGTACTCTGTCTGGACAGAGGAGACACACATATTGAGTTTAATCAAGGAGAGTTGTTTAGGGGGAAGAAAAAAAAAAGGGTGTCCTATAAGAAAGAAAAATGGAAGAGGTCAGTCCTAAGAGGCTGCCTAGCATTTGAGAGAGAGTGATTTGAATAATTGGTGTGTAAAGAAATTAAAAAGTAAACCGCTTGCTCAGAGTCTTACAGAATTAGATGAAGAGCTGGCACTTGGCCCAAAGTCACCTCAGCTTTTTGTATGGTATTCTTTCCATGGCTCGTGCTGTTTCTCCATACTGTAGGCCTAATTCTCTCTTTCCCAACAGGAAAACCAATCGGAGGTACACATGGATTAAGGATCACAAACTTCCCCTCCCTGTAATGGTCACTGGTTCCCCTCATCACCCCAGGGAAGGTAATCTCAATATTCACTAAACATATTCCTCTTGTCAAATGTTGCTGGTTCACATAGTCATCCCAGATGTCAGTCAGGGTCACCCTGTCCTTTGACATACACAAATACTTGCTTGAAATGGATTCACACCTTCCATTCAGTCTGATGGGAAATCCAAAACGTCCTTATAATTTCTGCAAATTCACCAGGATTTTTATTTTTAGGCTTGTTTCAAATTCTGGTTTCTTGATTCCATTTGCTCTCTCTTGCCCTTACCTCCTGTGGCTATTGTCTTCTCTTGATCCCATACCAACACAGGAGAGGAATCCAGCCCATTTCTCTAACTTGCCACAAAGTAGCAGTCAGCCAGATAGATACTTGTTTGTGTAGCAGAACTAATAGAAGGAGGGGATGGAGAAAGTTTCCATTGTAGCATCACACTGCAAACTGTTTCAGTGTTAATATCTGATAAGTCTTCTTAAAATTCTTTGACAGTCTTCACTCATTACAATCTCTCATTGTACCGTATTTCTCTACAGTCATCATGTATGCCACATTTCTGAGCCTCTCTCTACACCTTTTCCCCTATTCTTTGTTTACAGAGGCCACCAAAAATCAAGTCGTTTCTATGTACAGCAGCTTCAAATCTCTGATTACTTGTCCTTCTCCAAACAATGACCTGGGGTGTCCAGGAAGGAAGAGAAAATGGGAGCTCAACATTGTGACACAAAGTGGCCTAAAAAGGGCATTTTTCTATGGAAAAGACCCTCTGCTCCAGAGAGAAGGGACAAGCCTCTGAAGAAAGAAATAGCCTTAAATGACGTTTTTTAATGCCCATTGTGTTTTGTTTGCTATATGCCACACAATGAAATTCTGAGAAGAGTCTGAGATGAGATCCTAAAACCAGGATTTTTTTCCAGTCGAATAAAACAGATGGCCAGAACTTGACCTCAGTTCTCTGTACAGGCATCTAACGAGGTGGGGGGTGGGCGGGAGGGGCGCGGTTCAGGTTCTGAGTACATGAAAATGAATGTTTATTTGAATGAGAAAAGACGGTTTCTTATAAGAGATCTGTGCAAATGAAGGAGAAGCTTAAGTTTCATTAACTTCTTAGTAAATCCACCTCTGAGCCTAAACAGAACCTTAATGCTATAAGTTCTTCCCAGTTCATCTAGAACTCAGCCAGGTATAAACTTAACTGTAATGGAAAGAAACCATCCCCCAAGCCGGCCTGACCCAGGGCACCCAGATGCCCTATTGTACTTATAGAAAACTACTATGTATGCAACCTTGATGCTTATTAATTAAAAATAAAAATTAAATATTAGCATAGTTGAGATACAACTTAATAATATTAGTGTAAGCTTCCTCCCATGCTGGCCTTGCTTTTAAAAGAATTGTTTGGTAAACAATCTTCTTGAAAAATAATAACTTAAGCAAATAGTCTTTTTCTTAAAAATTGTAATGATAATCAATAATTATTAAGCTCTTAGTAAATGCTAGGCATTGAGCTAAAAGCTTTTCATGCATTACTGCGTTTAATCTTTACAATAACTCTTTGAGGTATGTACTATTTTTATTCTCCAATTTACAGATAAGAATATTAAGGCTGAGAGAGTTTTTATTTTTCCAAGAGCACAGAAAGCAGGTCAATTCCCCAAAAAAGGGATTTTTCATGGCAGAGGTCAAATGCTAACCATTACATAATAATGTCCTTTGAGTAACAAGAAACTCAGCACCTTCCTGAGAAACCCACTTCATCTGCAGTACTCAGAGAGAGAGAGAGACAGAGACAGAGACAAAGAGACAGAGACAGAGAGAGATTTTTACATTGGGATTAAATCTGTTTTCTAATAGACTTTGTCCAATCAAATGGGGCTGTAAAGAACAAGGCTAGTCCTTAGTGTTACCCCTAAGTCTTTTTTCCTGTGGACAACCTTTCTCAGTGCTTTGCAAACTCCTCCCTAGGACATCAGCACCACGAGGGCAGAAACCTTACCTTGTTCTCTGCTGTATTTCCAGTGCTTGGAATAGTGCTTCACTCAGAGAGGGAAAGGACTGAAAAGGGCACTGTGAAGAGCACAACATCACTTGTGCGGTGTTCCTGACAAAAGGGCACAACCTGAATCTGATCATAGGAACACACCAGATAAATCTAAGATAAGGGGCATTCTACGAAACAACTGACCTATCCTCTTCAAAATGTCAAAGTCACTAAATACAAGGAAAGACTGAAGAATTGTTCTGAATGAAAGAGACTAAAGAGACATGGCAATGACATACGATGGGTGATCTGGGATTTTCTTTTGCCTTGTGAGATATTAGTAGAATAACTAGTGAAATGTAAAAACAAAACAAATCAAATCAATAGAGTATTGTATCAATTTTAATTTCCTGATTTCGATGTGTGTGATTATACAGTATAATGTTTCTCAACCTTATTTTTTCATTGTTGTACTCCCCCCAGGAGAAAAATTAGATTAAGTGATATTTAAATTAAATTAATTTCTCCCTAATAAGAGAAATTAAATACTAAGAAATAAGATTTTGTTGAATAGGGCTGAGCTTTGGAAAGCTACAGGTCATATGTAGTATCTGTTTTTTGGGGTTATTTTTTTGGCCCATAGAATCAATGTTTGCCCCCTTGAGGGTGACATCACCCCTATTGAGAATGCATAATATAAGAGAATATCCCTGCTTTTAGAAAATACACACTAAAGTATTCATGGATAAAGGAGCATCATGTCTGCAAATGATTCTCAGCAGTTTAAAAAAAGACGTAGATAAAAATTATATAAACATATATATGTGTGCACACACATGTTTGTGTATGTGTGTGTATGTATGAGAAAGAGAAAGGGGGAGGGGAGAGAGAGAGAGAGAGAGAATGAAGTGGGGGCTATAAAGTCAAACATGGTAAAATATTAACATTTAGGAAATCCAAGTGAAAAGTATATGGGGCATAAGGACCAATATATAGACCAATAGAATAGCATAGAGATCTCAGAAATAAACCCTTGCATATATGGTTAATTGATTTTCAACAAGGGTGACAAAATGATTCAATGAGGAAAGGACAGTCTTCAGCAAATGATGTTGGGAAAACTGTATATCCACATGCAGAAGAATGACGTTAGATCCTTACTTTATACCATATGCAAAATGTAAATCAAAATAAATCAAGGACCTAAGTGTAAGAGCTAAAACTATAAAACTCTTAGAAGACATAGGAAAAATCTTTGTCACATTGGATTTGGCAATGACTTCTTGGATATGCATGAGAGAAGCACAGGCAACAAAAGAGAAAATAGACAAATTGGACTTGATCAAAATTTAAAACTTTTGTGTATCAAAGGAAAATATCAAGAGTGAAAAGACAACCCACATAATGAGAGAAAATATTTGCATAGCATATATCTGATAGGGTATTGCTATCCAGAATGTGTATATGTGTGTTTATGTATGTATGTATGTATATATGTATGTATATATATATATTTTTTGAAAATGGGCGAAGGATTTGAATAGACATTTCTCCAAAGAAGATAAACAAATAGCCAATATAAACACCTGAAAAGATAATCAACATCACTAGCTAGCCATTAGAAAAATGTAAAGTAAACCCACAATGAAGTACCATTTCATATCCATTAGGATGGCTAATATGTATTTTTTTAAACAATGAAAAATAACGAGTGTTGATGAGGATGTGGAGAAATTGGAACCCTTGTTTATTGTTGGTGGAAGTGTAAAATGGTGAAGCAACCGTGGAAAACAGTCTGGTGGCTCCTCAAAAAAATTAAACATAGAATTATTGTATAATCCAGAAATTCCACTCCTAGGTATATACCTAGAAAAATGAAAACAGGGACTCAGATACTTGTACATCAATGTTCACAGCATATTCACAACAGCCAAAAGGTGGAAACAACCCAAATGTCCATCAACGATAAATGGATAATCAAAATGTTGTATGTGCATACAAAGGAATATTATTCTTCTGTAAAAAGAAATGAAATTCTGATACATGCTGCAATATGGATACAACATAAATATTGTGCTAAGTGAAATAAGTCTGATACAAAAGGACAAATATTATATGATTCCACTTATGTGAGGTACCTAGGATAGGTAAATTTATAGAGATAGAAAGTAGATAGAGGCTACCAGGGACTGGGGGAGGGAGAAATTGAGAATTATTGTTTGATGGGTACAGGGTTTCTGTTTGGAATCATGAAAAAGTTCTGGAAATGCACAGTGGTGACAATTACACAACATTGTGAATGCACTTAATATTACCAGTATATACTTAAAAGTGGATAAAATGGTAAATTTTATATTATGCATATTTTACCACAATAAATTGTTTAAAGTATATGGAAATTTTTTTACTATTCCTGCAACTATTTGTAAGTCTGAAATTGTGTTAAAATAAAAAGTTATATGAATAAAAAGACAACCTCAGAACCTGCCAGTTTGTGACAATGTCATCACAATAGATGGTATATTATCTCCTTTGAGAAGAGCATGTAATCCTATAGGACTAATCTCAAATGTCGCCATTAAAGAACTGCCCCTAAAAGATTTTCAAATTTTCCCCTAAAAGAATCCTGCTCTTGCCCCAGGGTGATCTTTTCCTTCTGTCCAGTTGAGCATCTCTTTCTCACTTGGGGTTCCTCTTCTACCCAGGAGTTCTACTGTGGCAGAGATTGATTTCAGTTGGCACAAATGGACTGAGGCAAGAGGGTCTTTGAGTGGCTTGACAATGCCCTCTCTATGCCCAATTGGTAAGCCGTACTCCTCAGTTTTATCTGGATATAGGAAGAGCGCATTGTCTTGGTCTGGGTGCTGCAGAGCAACAGAGGCTTTAGTGACAGGTGAACTTGGTGTGTAGGATTTCTCTAGAATCAGGACAAGAAACAATGTCAACCAGAGAGAAGATAAAAATTACCCTACCAACTTCATGACTCACGTTTCCCATATGTTCTATCTCCATATAGAGCTTATTGTATTTTGGAGTTTACAGAAGACTTACAAATATATGTATTTCATTTATATGTGATAGAGGAATTAAAGATCTTATGAGGTATTTTTTTCCCTAACTTACTTGTTTGGTTCCACCAACTCAATTCCAGGGAAATTTTTTAAAAGGATGATTTATTGAGGGTAATGAACAAAGGTGGTAGAACTCTATATATCCCTTTATCTCTCATACCTGGTGCCTGGACAGTACACCCTCAAAGTCAGAGAATTTTCCACATAGAGTTGAATGTGGCTGATGATAAATAAATACGGTGTTAAATTCTAAGGTTTTCCATTCTGGCTGGTGGGATCAGGCTCTGTTCCCAGCCCTGGTGATTGCTGGGTACTATTACTTTTCTCTTTTTTTAATTTTTATTGAAGTATAGTTGATTTACAATGTTGTGTTGGTTTCAGGTGTACAGCGGAGTGAATCAGTTTTACATATGCATATGAATGTGTCCACTCTTTTTTTTTTTTTTTTAGATTCTTTTCTCATGTGGGCCATTGCAGAGTGTTGAGCAGAGTTCCTTGTGCTGTACAGCAGGTTCTTATTGGTTATCTATTTTATATATAGCAGTGTGTATATGTCAATCCCAATCTCCCAATTTATCCCTCCTCCCTTATCTCCTGGTAACCATGAGTTTGCTTTCTACATTTGTGACTCTATTTCTGTTTTGTAAATAAGTTCATTTGTACTCTTTTTTTTTTTAGATTCCACATATAAGCGATATCAAGTGATACTTGTCTTTCTGTGTCTGGCTTACTTCACTCAGTATGACGGTCTCTGGGTCTATACATGTTGCTGCAAGTGGCATTATTTTGTTCTTTTTGATGGCTGAGTAATATTCCATTGTGTATATGTACCACATCTTCCTTTTTTTTTTTTTAACATCTTTATTGGAGTATAATTGCTTTACAGTGTTGTGTTAGTTTCTGCTATATAACAAGGTGAATCAGCTATATGTATACATATATCCCAATATCCCCTCCCTCTTGCATCTCCCTCCCACCCTCCTTATTCCACCCCTCTAGGTGGTCACAGAGCACCAAACTGATCTCCCTGTGCTATGCAGCTGCTTCCCACTAGCTATCTATTTTACATTTGGTAATGTATATAAGTCAATGCTACTCTCTCACTGCTTCCCAGCTTACCCTTCCCCCTCCCTGTGTCTTCAAGTCCATTCTCTACCTCTGTGTCTTTATTCCTGTCCTGCCCCTAAGTTCATCAGAATCATTTTTTTTTTTTTTAGATTCCATATATATGTGTTAGCATACAGTATTTGTTTTTCTCTTTCTGACTTAACTTCACTCAGTATGACAGACTCTAGGTCCATCAACCTCATTACAAATAACTCAATTTCGTTTCTTTTTATGGCTGAGTAATATTCCATTGTATATATGTGCCACATTTTCTTTAGCCATTCATCTGTTGATGGACATTTAGGTTTCTTCCATATCCTGTCTACTGTAAATAGTGCTGCGATGAACATTGTGGTAAATGACTGTTTTTGAATTATGGTTTCTTCAGGGTATATGCCCAGTAGTGAGATTGCTGGGTCATATGGTAGTTCTATTTTTAGTTTTTTAAGGAACCTCCATACTGTTCCCCATAGTGGCTCTATCAATTTACATTCTCACCAACAGTGCAAGAGGGATCCCTTTTCTCCACACCCTCTCTAGCATTTATTGTTTGTAGATTTTTTGATGATGACCATTCTGACCGGTGTAAGGTAATGATTAATGATGTTAAGCATCTTTTCATGTGTTTGCTGGCAATCTGTATATCTTCTTTGTAGAAATGTCTATTTAGGTCTTCTGCCCATTTTTGGATTGGGTTGTTTGTTTTTTTGATATTGAGCTGCATGAGCTGCTGGTATATTTTGGAGATTTATCCTTTGTCAGTGGCTTCATTTGCAAATATTTTCTCCCATTCTGAGGGTTGTCTTTTCGTCTTGTATATGAAATACCTGATATTTATCTTTAAAAATAAAAAAAAATAACAGTTGTGAAAATTTAAATTTATAACAGAGTAAAGTTACAAAATTGTATATCAAATACCATATATACCATATTTTTGCCACACCATATTTGTCATAATTGTTTCCTGTCTTTTTTTTTTAAGGTAATATTTATGGATACAATCAGAAAGTCCCCACATTCTTTCCACTTCCTTACTTCCTCCTTCCTCAGAGGTAACCACACTGAGAATGTGTGTATGTTTCCTTTGCATGTTTATACATATGTAATTATAAACATATGGTATTATTTTAAATTTACATATGTATTTCAAAATTTATCCGTATTGATTGACAAAAAGATCCTAATCTTATAATCTATAGCACATCAAGATATCTTTAGCACTTAATTAAGTCCTTGTAAGGTAAACACAGTTGGCCTTTCATATCTATGGGTCCTATATCCACAGATTTAACCAACTGCTGTTCAGAAATATTTAGAAAATAATTCCAGGAAGTTCCAAAAAGCAAACCTTGAATTTGCCATGCACCAACAACTATTTACATAGAATTTACATTGCATTAAGTATTATAGGTAATCTAGAGATGATTTAAAGTATACAGGAGGTTGTGTGTCAATAATATGCAAATACTGTACCATTTTATATAAGGAAATCAAGCATTCATGAATTCTAATATGGGGGGGGGGGATCCCCCATAGATGCTGAGGGAGTACTGTACTTGGAATCTAGCATTAATATTTTTATTTATTTTTTTTGGCTGTGCCACACAACATGTGGGATCTTAGTTCCCCAACCAGAACCCACGTCCCCTGTATTGGAAGGTGGATTCATAACCACTGGACAACCAGGGAAGTCCCATAATAGTTTTATATTTTTAAATTGTGTGTGTGTGTGTTTAGGCTCTAAACATCAGAAACACAAATCAAAATCATCAAAAAAATTTTTGTATATTTCTGATGTAGCAAAAAGTAGTAAATTTCAAACTTCATTTTTTTTCAAACTTCATTTTAATGCATTTAGTTTTATCCTCAAATGAAATGTGGGATTGACAAAATGTCAATTTGAATCTGTCCATAAATTGTGTTCTTGCTTTCATAAAGTTAATTCAATAATATGAAGCACATTAAATGTGGATAGGTCAAATTTGTCTTTTTAGATATGTATCATGAATATTATTAAAGGCTTTAATAAAATTAACTTACAATGTAACCTTTAATTGTAATATATTGACCTAAAGTAACATATTTTATGGAAAATAATTTATTTTATATTGTATAAACATATACCATGAAAAATAATTTTAAAAATTCCTTAGGGAATTCTTGATATGTTGATGTGCATATAGTTTAGAATTAAAGGAGAGAGGGAGAAATCAAGATTGATTTAAACCAACCTAAAATTATACAAATAAGACAAAAATTTTAAAATGCTTTAATTCTCATTGTACCATTTCTGACTCATATAATATTACTGTCCAACTAGGTGACTTGCTGTTAATCACCCAGCTAAGACTGAAAGAATCACTAAGCCCAAACCATCAACCCACAGACTCATGAACTAAATAAATGTTTTTTGTTTTAAAAACTGAGTTTTGAGGTGGTTTGTTGCACAGCTTCATTAAGTAGAAATAAACTGCCACAACTAATACAGTGGCTTTTGTTGTTTGCAACCGAGAGCCTTTGATAATTTCCTTTAGTTCTTCTCATCAACCTGGAAACACCTAGATTAGTTCATTCCATAAGTAGTATTAGGGCTTTTATAAATGAATCACAGTGATAAGTGCTGGAGATTAAACTGTGGGAGAAAACATACATGACCCATATGTTCTCAAATTTTAAAATCTTATAATGTGTAATGAATAATAAAGGAGAAATTGATACAGCAACTTACAAAGAAAATTTTATTAGAGACAGAGAAACACCAGGATAAAATGTTTAGATGTAGTCAGGTTTGTAAATCACAGATTTAGGTCATAACATATCTGGCTTGTTCCCAGTATCTAAGCACTATTCTGTGCCCTCTCAAAATGGGTTCAGTCTATCCACCTTCACAGACACCTTCTTTGAGCTTATTTCCTAGCTGATGTCCAGATTCCAAGTGAAGGGCATCATCTTAACACCCAGCATCTAGAAGCTTCCTTACAGACAACCTGGCAACTTCATCATCAAGACCACAAGAGCTAGATCTCCACTATCTTAAAGTTCACAGCCACCTGAATCAGTAAATGTCAGTTTCTCCACTGTGATACCCCAGCCCCTAAACACAGGGGGTAAATGGTTCCTCCAGCAGCTCCACGAGGATGCCCATCTGACAGAACTAACAACAGACTGCCACAATTTCCTTACATATATTAGGTAATTAAATGTCCCTTTAGGAGGACATAGAGTCTCTTTTTCTTGTGGGGAGACATGAACAGGACAGTTCAGCAGGAAATAGAACACTTAAAAAAGAAAGGAAAGACCCTACAACTGAAGCAATAGACCAGAAAGTAAACAAATCTGTTTCCAAATCCTATCCTGGTTCAGTTAATATTTACAATTTATAGCTTTGCCTTCTGTTGCTGGAACAAAGGCTGTGCCTAAAAGCACAATATAAGAAGTCAGACAGTGAGCATCTCTCCATTGGTAGGACCACTGCTGTTCCTCCCACTACTCTTGAAGATCCAAGGAGCACAGGATGGAGAAGCTTCTTCTGGGTGTCCTGCTTCTCACCTTTCTCTCAGAGGGTATGACACAGAAAGGTAGGTCCTGAGCCTTGCTGGGATAAAGTTTTCTCCAAGTCCCAGGGGAACTGGAGTACAGCACATTTTGTTACTACTGGGGTTGCTGTTTGAGGAAGATGTGAATGAAGGATGTTATAAGTTATCTATTGCAGTATTACAAATCACCTTAAAATTTAGCAGCTTAAAACAACAAACATTTATTATCTCATACTTTCTGTGGGTCAGGAATCAGGGAACAGCTCGGCAGGATGATTCTGACTGAAGGTCTCTCATAAGTTTGCAGTCAGTCAACCAGAGCTGTCCTCTCATCTGAAGGCTCGACTTGGGGAGGATCTGCTTCCAAGCTCATTCACATGGTTATCATCAGGATTCAGCTCTTACAGGCTGTTGGGTTGAGGGCCTCTGTTCTTCACAGGCTGTTGGCTGGAGGCTTCCCTTAGTTCCTTGCCATATGGACCTTTCTATCAAGCAGCCTATGACATGGCAGCTGGCTTCTCCAACAGTGAGTGATCTAACAGAGAGAAAGGGCCCAGCCCAAAAGCACAGTCTTTCTTAAAAAACTAAAAATAGAACTACCATATGATCTAGCAATCCCATTCCTGGATATATCCAGAGAAAACTATAATTCGAAAAGATACATGTACCCCAGTGTTCATTGTAGCACTGTTTACAATAACCAAGACATGGAAGCAGCCTAAATGTCCATTGACAGATGAATGGATAAAGATGATGTGGTATGTATATACAATGGAATATTACTCAACCATTAAAAATAATGAAATAATACCATTTGCAGCAACATGGATGGACCTTTCTCAGACAAAGACAAATATATGATAACATTTATATGTGGAAACTAAAAAAAAATGGATACAAATGAACTTATTCACAAAACAGAAGCAGACTCACAGACATAGAAAAAAAACCTTACAGCTACTAAAGGGGAAACACTGGTGGGAGGGATAAATTAGGAGTTTGGGATTAACATGTACACACTACTCTATATAAAATGGATAACCAACAAGGACCTACTGCATAGCACAGGGAAATCTATTCAATATTGTGTTATAACCTATATGGGAAAAGAATCTGAAAAAGAATGGATATATGTATATGTATAACTGAATCACTTAGCTGTACACCTGAAACCAACACAACATTGTAAATCAACTATACTCCAATATAAAATAAAAACTAAATTAAAATTTTTTTTAAGAAAGAAATAAAACTTGGAAGCAACTAAAAAAAAAAAAAAGCACAGTCTTTTCAAAATCTCATCTTCTGTCACTTACCTCAGTTCTGCTGTATTCTATTCATTAGCAGCAAGTTAGCCTACAATCAAGGAGAGGAGAATTATTTCAGACATATTCTTAAAACCACTACAGATGCTGATGAGTAAGGACATGCCTGGCAGAAGGAAGCCCCAGGGCTAGAGAAAGGACAGCTGGCTTTGTTTACTACTTGGGAACACCATTACCTCTCACCTGAGAGAACAAGAAGGGATGTGCAATTTTTATTAGAAAAAGAGGTTATTACAGTTATTAGGGTGTTCATTCTCTGATCCTTCTCAATCCTTTAGTCTGGGTCACGTGAGAGGAAATATGAAATTTTAGAAGAATCTTGAACTTTAAGTAGAGAACCAGTTTCTCCCAAACTAACTGAATTGCCTTTGTGAAGTTGCTGAACTCTGACCCTCAGTTTCTTTGTCTATGAAATGGGTATAAGGATGACATCACACTAAAGGGAAAAATTTACTTTGTGATGCATAAGTGCTACAAAGAAGTTAGGTTTTATAGCAGTAAAAAAGCTTTAATGTCCTGGCACTCTTTTTTTCTCCCTTTCTATTGTACCTAATAAGCCCAACCCCAGCTTCTCAAGTTTGAGACACCCACTTTTCTATCATATCACTATCAGTTATAAGTTATTCAAAACACCACTCTCTGGCTAACCACGCTATTTTGCTTCAGGTTTGTATACTGACAAGGTCACAAACCACACATACGGTGATATTTAGATCACTGACATCTCAGAATATGATCAGCAATGGGAGAATATGGGGTGCTACGTACTTTAACCATTATACTCCATGAGTCATCTGTGTTTCATTTTCTTTTCTTTTTTTTTTTTTTTTCATTTTTTTCTCTTTGGCTGCACCACGCAGCATGTGGGATCTTAGTTTCCCAACTGCGGATGGAACCCATGCCCCCTACACTGGAAGCGCAGAGTCTTAACCACTGGACCACCAGGGAAGTACCCTGTGTTTCATTTTCTACACTGGTGTTTGCTGCTCTACCCAGATGAAACCTACAAAGAAGATGAGAGTGGGAGTTGATATAGGACATCTTTAATTCCTCTTTCTATCAGGACAACTGTAGCAAAACCTGCCTTTTAACACTAACATTTTGCTTATACTATCACTGAGATAATGCACTTACAAGCACCTTGTAAACACTGTATATACTCTATCAGGAAGCTGCCCATGATCCATAGTGAGAGCAAATCAAACAAAAGAATTGATAGAATTTTTGCCACATTGTTTTTTTTTTTTTTTTCTCCACAGATTTGAGAGGGAAGGTGTTTATTTTCCCTAAAGAATCAAACAAAGCCCATGTGTCCCTGATCCCCAGGGTGAAGAAGCCGCTGAAAAGTTTCACTCTGTGCCTGAAAGCCTCCACAGACCTCTCCCGCTCTTACAGCCTCTTCTCCTACAGCACTAGGTCTACAGACAATGAGCTGCTTCTCTTTGTCAACAAAGTAGGAGAGTACAAGCTGTACATTGGGAACACCGGGGTCACTTTCAAGGTCTCCCTGTTCCCTTATGCCTCAATCCATCTCTGTGTCAGCTGGAAGTCTGCTTCTGGGATTGCTGAACTCCGTGTGAATGGGAAGTCCGTGGGGAAGAAGCGTTTGAGGAAAGGGTACTCTTTGGGAGCAGAGGCAAGCATCATCCTGGGACAAGAGCAGCATTCCTTTGGGGGACGTTTTGATGCAAAACAATCCTTTGTTGGGAAGATCTGGGATGTGTCCTTGTGGGATCATGTGGTCCCCTTAAAGAATATGTGCTCCTCCTGTTACAATGGCAACATCTTGAATTGGCGGGCCCTGACTTATAAAGCTAGGGGCTATGTGGTGGTGAAGCCCAAGTTGTACGTGTAAGCCTCACTCCCTTCAGACATGATTTGTGTTTAATAATAGTCACTCACACATTCTCTTTGAAATTAAATACATTGATTTCCATTTTTCTGGCTCCGTTAAGATGGTGTAAACTACATTAAAGACACAAGGACTAGGCAGACCTTTAATATACATTCTTTGTTGTTGCACACATTACATAATTTTCTGCAGCATCAAACTATAGGAACTCAGGGGAAAACACTGCTTTCAGTATGGCTGTCAATCTTCTAGAGCCCTGTATAGCTGTGGGATGCCCCATGGGGGTCCTGAGTGCAAAAAAGTTCATCAATCTATAAAAATGATGTGACTGCTGAGAGAGGCCTTTCAAGAATGGGCTACTATCGTGAGCAGGACCCCCGAATAGAAAATCTCCAATGGGGCTTTCTCAGAAAGCAAGGTTGTGACTGTTACCCTTGAACCTAACCCGGAAAGGATTCAGAAGTGTTCTCAGGGAACCCAGATAAAGGCAAAGATTAACTGCCTTGGAGGCTCTTCTTCACATTCACTCTCTTGGAGGTAGCTCCTCTAGGGAGGCAAAGCTTATATTCCTGCAGGTAATTCTCCATAAGCATGAAGATTTCCTTTCTTGACCCTGGTACCATTAGGGAGTCCCAAGTCCTTTGTTTGACAGGCAATTTCAATGCATCTTCAGTAGGGACACTTGGACTGTCCTCAAGCAGAAGAAGGATAGTGGGTGGGAGACATGGACTACTTTCTTTTTTTCTTTTAACATCAGCCCTTTATGGACTGGAATACATTTGGCAAGTTCTGCCTCTTTTGAATGCCAGGACAAATCATCCTAAAGCCTTAAACTTTTCTCACAAATCAATACAATTTTCCCCTTCAGAAGGCAATAACAGTAAGAATTGGGAGACTCCCAGACCTTGTTTAGGCTAGTGTTTAAACTCAGAGTTTGAGGTACCCAACGGTTAACAGAAAATGAGTTCATCAATGTAAATAGAAATGAAGAGGGCAAAGGCAAGACACAGGCATCACCTCAGGCTCCGCATAGAGATGAATGAAAATCACAGGCTAATTTCCAGATCTGAGACAGTCAGAGTTAGTTGGGAGGTGGTATTAATAAATTTAATTCCTTTAATTCCTTTTTTTTTTTTTTTTTGGCTGGGCCATGCAGCTTGTGGGATCTTGGTTCCCTGACCAGGGTTCAAACGCAGCCCACCGGCAGTGGAATTGTGGAGTCCTAACCACTGAACCAGGAAATTTCCTTAATAAATTTAATTTCAAAACAGATCTTTGGAAAGCTAGCCCTACACTTGTGAATACATTATGGCATATGCATTACTCCCAGAGAAAGCATGTATAACTGCAGTGAAATTCAGTTGCTGGGTGTGACAAGTTACTTACTAACATGTAAATATACAAAACTCACCAAGGAAACAGTCCTAATGTGAGCTTCAGCAAAATTGAGGAAAAAAAAAAAAATTCATGGGTCTCCAAGGCAGGTGAGAATGTTTTAATCTGGTAATATTTCTTCTGAAATGTCAGAGTCTGTTACTCTTGTCATTGCCCAAAGGAGAAAGTGATAAGTCGGAAAGGTGGTTTTGACTGCTTTCAACAAATCTTGCCCACCGACCATGCTATCTCTGAAGTTTTAGAGTTCAATATCTACCTGACATTTAGGTTGATCTTTCAACCCATCACCTCAAACAGGCGTTATGCAGCCCACTTTTCTGGCATTAACAAAGTGGAAACAATCAGTCACCCTCTTGCTTATTATTCCCTACCGACTTTCCACTTTGTGAGGAGCATCTGACCATGTGCCTGGTGGTAACCCCCCAGATGAATAGAGGGTATGGGAGAATGATGGTAAAAACAGAATTCAAGTCAGGGAAACTCAATTCTTTAATGCAGGCTTACCACCAAATTGTGCAACTCTCTCTGAGTAGAGGAAGAATGATAGGATCAATTTTTCTTGTGATTACAAAAATACCCACAGTATGATAGGGTATATATCAAGCTACCAAAGATCCTAGGCAAGAGGTTTTGGCCAACAGCATGGTGAAGGGCATCCTTGACCTCTTTGTTCCTTAGAGTATACACCACAGGATTAAGGAGAGGAGTAAAAACGGTGTAAGTCTTTGAAATCAGCTGGTCCTGATCCCTCATGATCTCTGACTTGGGCTTGGGGTAGGGAGTGGAGGCACAGGCGTAGTGGAGAATGACCAAAGTGAGGTGGGAGGTGCAGATGGTAAAAGCCTCCTTCCGGCCCTCAGCAGAGGTGATCTTGAGGATGGTAGAGATGATGAGGACATAGGAGATGAAGACCAAAACCATGGGCACCACAATAATGAGTGAGCTGACAAGGAAATTAATTATGTCACGTATAGTAGTGTCAGCACAGGAGAGTTTCATAACTGGGCGGATGTAACAAAAATAATGGGCCGTCTCTCTGTCACAAAAGGGCAGCCTGAACACAGAGGAAGTCTGAATTGTGGCCACAAGTAGCCCAATGCTGCAGGGCCCCCATACCAGCTGGGCACACGCCCTCTTGTTCATGATGACTGTGTACCTCAAGGGGTTGCAGATGGCCACATAGCGGTCATATCCCATTGCTGTGAGTAGAAAGCACTTGTTGATGGCCAAAGTGATAAAAAAAGAACATCTGGGTGGCACAGCCAGCCAAGGAGATGTGTTGGCTCAGGCTTACAAGGCTGGAGAACATCTGAGTACAATGACCAATGTGTACGAGGTCTCTGAAGTGGAAAGCATAGTAAGAAAAAAGTACATGGGTGTGTGAAGGTGGCAATCAATACTGATAATTGTCACAATGATGACATTGCCAGCCAAGGTTAAAAGGTATAAGGTAAGAAATACCACAAATAGGATGAGCTGTGTTCATGAAAGCTGGTAAAACCCTAGAAAATAAATTCACCCACCACTGCATGGTTCTCAGTCTTCATTGATAAATTCCATGTCCAAAAGCTGGAGACTTAGGCCAAGCAGTCAGAACACATCAGTGTCCAGTGTTTTGAGCAGGGGAATTCTAGGAGAAGGAAATGATAAGGATCTGCTCCAGATGGATGTCCGGTTAATGAGGACTATTGTTCACCTATAAGTAAAAGATAGAAAAACACAATCAAGAGAAGCAAGAAAAAATACAATCCTGCAGGCTGTGGAACAAAAACCACATTCACAGAAAGATAGACAAGATGAAAAGGCAGAGGGCTATGTACCAGATGAAGGAACAAGGCAAAACTGCAGAAAAACAACTAAATGAAGTGGAGATAGGCAAGCTTCCAGAAAAAGAATTCAGAATAATGATAGTGAAGATGATCCAGGACCTCAGAAAAAGAATGGAGGCAAAGAACGAGAAGATGCAAGAAATGTTTAACAAAGACCTAGAAGAATTAAAGAACAAACAAACAGAGATGAACAATACAATAACTGAAATGAAAAATACACTACAAGGAAGCAATAGCAGAATAACCAAGGCAGAAGAACAGATAAGTGAGTTGGAAGACCGAATGGTGGAATTCACTGCCACGGAAGAGAATAAAGAAAAAAGAATGAAAAGAAATGAAGACAGCTTAAGAGACCTCTGGGACAACATTAAATGCAACAACATTCTCATTATAGGGGTCCCAGAAGGAGAGGAGAGAGAGAAAGGACCTGAGAAAATATTTGAAGAGATTATAGTCAAAAACTTCCCTAACATGGGAAAGGAAATAGCCACACAAATCCAGGAAACACAGAGTCCCAGGCAGGATAACCCCAAGGAGAAACACACAGAGACACATAGCAATCAAATTGACAAAAATTAAAGACAAACAAAAATTATTGAAAGCAACAAAGGAAAAATGACAAATAACATACAAGGGAACTCCCATAAGGTTAACAGCTGATTTCTCAGTAGAAATTCTACAAGCCAGAAGGGAGTGACATGACATATTTAAAGTGATGAAAGGGAAGAACCTACAGCCAAGATTACTCTACCTAGCAAAGGTCTCATTCAGATTTGATGGGGAAATCAAAAGCTTTACAGACAAACAAAAGCTAAGAGAATTCAGCACCACCAAACCAGCTCTACAACAAATGCTAAAGGAACTTCTCTAAGTGGGAAACACAAGAGAAGAAAAGGACCTAAAAAACAAACCCAAAACGATTAAGAAAATGGTAATGGGAACATACATATCGATAATTACCTTAAACGTGAATGGATTAAATGCTCCAACCAAAAGACACAGGTTCGCTGAAAGGATACAAAAGCAAGACCCATATATATGCTGTCTACAAGAGACCCACTTCAGACCTAGGGACATATACAGACTGAAAGTGAGGGGATGGAAAAAGATATTCCATGCAAATGGAAATCAAAAGAAAGCTGGAGTAGCAATACTCATATCAGATAAAATAGACTTTAAAATAAAGAATGTTACAAGAGACAAGGAAGGACACTACATAATGATCAAGGGATCAATCCAAGAAGAAGATATAACAATTATAAATATATATGCACCCAACATAGGAGCACCTCAATACATAACGCAAATGCTAACAGCTGTAAAAGAGGAAATCGATAGTAACACAATAATAGTGGGGGACGTTAACACCTCACCTACAGCAATGGACAGATCACCCAAAGAGAAAATTAATAAGGAAACAGAAGCTTTAAATGACACAATAGACCAGATAGATTTAATTGATATTGATAGGACATTCCATCCTAAAACAGCAGATTACACTTTCTTCTCAAGCGCTCATGGAACATTCTTAAGGATAGATCACATCTTGGGTCACAAATCAAGCCTCAGTAAATTTAAGAAAACTGAAATCATATCAAGCATCTTTTCTGACCACAACGCTATGAGATTAGAAATCAATTACAGGGAAAAAAAGTAAAAAACACAAACACATGGAGGCTAAACAATATGTTACTAAATAACCAAGAGATCGCTGAGGAAATCAAAAAATACCTAGAGACAAATGACAACAAAAAGACGACAATCCAAAACCTATGGGATGCAGCAAAAGCAGTTCTAAGAGGGAAGTTTATAGCAATACAAGCCTACCTCAAGAAAGAAGAAAAAATCTCAAATAAATAATCTAACCTTACACCTAAAGGAACTAGAGAAAGAAGAAAAAACAAAACCCAAAGTTAGCAGAGGGAAAGGAATCATAAAGATCAGAACAGAAATAAATAGAAACAAAGAAAACAATAGCAAAGATCAATAGAACTAAAAGCTGGTTCTTTGAGAAGATAAAGAAAATTGATAAACCATTAGCCAGATTCATCAAGAAAAAGAGGGAGAGGACTGAAATCAATAAAATTAGAAATGAAAAAGGAGAAGTTACAACAGACAACAGAGAAATACAAAGCATCCTAAGAGACTACTACAAGCAACTCTATGCAAATAAAATGGACAGCCTGGAAGAAATGAACAAATTCTTAGAAAGGTATAACCTTCCAAGACTGAACCAGGAAGAAATAGAAAACATGAAGAGACCAATCACAAGTAATGAAAGTGAAACTGTGATTTAAAATCTTCCAACAAACAAAAGTCCAGGACCAGATGGCTTCACAGGTGAATTCTATCAAACATTTAGAGAAGAGCTAACACATATCCTCCTCAAACTCTTCCAAAAAATTGCAGAGGAAGGAACACTCCCAAACTCATTCTATGAGGCCAACATCACCCTGATACCAAGACCAGACAAAGATACTACAAAAAAGAAAATTACAGACCCATATCACTGATGAATATAGATGCAAAAATCCTCAACAAAATACTAGCAAACAGAATCCAACAACACATTAAAAAGATCATACAGCATGATCAAGTGGGATATATACCAGGGATGCAAGGATTCTTCAATATATGCAAATCAATCAATGTGATACACCATATTAACAAATTGAAGAATAAAAACCATGTGATCATTTCAATGGATGAAGAAAAAGTTTTCAACAAAATTCAACATCAATTTATGATAAAAACTCTCCAGAAAGTGGGCATAGAGGGAACCTACCTGAACATAATAAAGGCTATATATGACAAACCCACAGCAAACATCATTTCAATGGTGAAAAACTGAAAGCATTTCCTCTAAAATCAGGAACAAGACAAGGATGTCCACTCACACCACTATTATTCAACATAGTTTTGGAAGTCCTAGCCATGGCAATCAGAGAAGAAAAAGAAATAAAAATAATACAAATTGGAAAAGAAGTAAAACTGTCACTGTTTGCAGATGACATGATACTATACATAGAGAATCCTAAAGATGCCACTAGAAAACTACTAGAGCTAACCAATGAATTTGGTAAAGTTGCAGGATACAAAATTAATGCACAGAAATCTCTTACATTCCTATACACTAATGATGAAAAATCTGAAAGAGAAATTAAGGAAACACTCCTGTTTACCATTGTAACAAAAAGAATAAAATACCTAGGATTAAACCTAACTAAGGAGACAAAAGACCTGTATGCAGAAAACTTTAAGACAATGATGAAAGAAATTAAAGATGATACCAACAGATGGAGAGATATACCATGTTCTTGGATTGGAAGAATCAATATTGTGAAAATGACTATACTACCCAAAGCAATCTACAGATTCAATGCAATCCCTATCAAATTTCTAATGGCAGTTTTTACAGAGCTAGATCAAAAAATCTTCAAATATGTATGGAGACACAAAAGACCCCGAATAGCCAAAGCAGTCTTGAGGGAAAAAAATGGAGCCGGGGAAATCATACTCCCTGACTTCAGACAATACTACAAAGCTACAGTAATCAAGACAGTATGGTACTGTCACAAAAATAGAAATATAGATCAATGAAACAGGATAGAAAGCCCAGATATAAATTCACGCACCTATGGTCACCTAATCTATGACAAAGGAGGCAAGAATATACAATGGAGAAAAGACAGCCTCGTCAATAAGTGGTGCTGGGAAAACTGGACAGGTACATGTAAAAGAATGAAATTAGAACACTGCCTAACACCATACACAAAATTAAACTCAAAATGGATTAGAGACCTAAATGTAAGATGAGACACTATAAAACTCTTAGAGGAAAACATAGGAAGAACACTCTTTGACATAAATCACAGCAAGATCTTCTTTGATCCACCTCCTAGAGTAATGGAAATAAAAACAAAAATAAACAGATGAGACCTAATGAAACTTAAAAGGTTTTGCCAAGCAAAGGAAACTACAAACAAGATGAAAAGACAACCCTCAGAATGGGAGAAAATATTTGCAAACGAATCAACGGACAAAGGATTAATCTCCAAAATATATAAACAGCTCATGCAGCTCAATATTAAAAAAAAGAAACAACCCAATCCAAAAATGGGCAGAAGACCTAAATAGACATTTCTCCAAAGAAGACATACAGATGGCCAAGAAGCACATGAAAAGCTTCTCAACATCACTAATTATTAGAGAAATGCAAATCAAAACCACAATGGGGTATCAACTCACACCAGTTTGAATGGGCATCATCAGAAAATCTACAAACAACAAATGCTGGAGAGGGTGTGGAGAAAAGGGAACCGTCTTGCACTGTTGGTGGGAATGTAAATTGATACTGCTATTATGGAGAATAGTATGGAGGTTCCTTACAAAACTAAAAATAGAACTACCATATAACCCAGCAATCCCACTACTGGGCATATACCCAGAAAAAAACATAATTCAAAAAGACACATGCACCCCAATGTTCATTGCCGCACTATTTACCATAGCCAGGTCATGGAAGCAACCTAAATGCCCATTGACAGACGAATGGATAAAGATGTGGTACATATATACAATGGAATATTACTCAACTACAGAAAGGAATGAAATTGAGTCATTTGTAGAGACGTGGATGGATCTAGAGACTGCCATACAGAGTGAAGTAAGTCAGAAAGAGAAAAACAAATATCGTATATTAACGCATATATGTGGAACCTAGAAAAATGGTACAGATAAACTGGTTTGCAGGGCAGAAATTGAGACACGGATATACAGAACAAACGTATGGACACCAAATGGTGGAAAGTGGTGTTGTGGGGTGGTGGTGTGATGAATTGGGAGATTGGGATTGACATATATACACTAATACGTATAAAATGGATAACTAATAAGAACCTGCTGTATAAAATAATAAAATTCAAAAATTCAAAAAAAAAAAAAGAAAAACACAATCAGGAAACAATTTCAAGTATGGGGATTTATACAAAAGAATGAATAGGGATGGGATAAGATAGAAGGAAGGAAGGCTATGTCAAGTGTGGAAAAAGTTTTCTGGTGTTTTAGGACATTGGTGTTGGGGAAAACTGAGGCTAAAGAAATAGGAAATCCATAGTTAAATTTGGAAAGAATTTTCTCATGGATTACAGTTTCAGATTTTTTTACCTAAAACAAATTTTCCAACTATGCCCACAACTCTTCTACTTTTCTTTAAGGCACAGATTTATCATCTTCTCAGACATCTTCCCTGCTAAATTGCCAAACAAGACAATGCTCTCTGCTCCAACAAGACATAAGTTTTTGCTTTCTCTCTGTTCCACTTGTTTGCACCATTCATGAACGCTTTTCACAAATCATTGAATAGCTTCCAATTTGATTGCCCCTGTCTCCCACACACATACACATTATTTTTTAACAAGCCACATTCCTCTATTTTTTTTTCAGTACTTACCTCAAGTCTCCTCTTGCCCAGAAAATCTCAGGACTAAATACAACCGATCAATCCAAGCTCTCTATAGTGTAGTTCAATTGCTTAAGGCCACACCATAACTATTCTCATGGATGGTGTGTATTTCTGTGTGTTTTCTACCTTGTGCTTAGATTTGGATTTTCACAGGTAGTTTGACTCACTACTAGACTCTGAGCACTCTTCTCTGATTCCTTCAGAATTATAAACAGGTATCTTTGGGGAAACCAGTTTGCACATCTCTCTCTATTCCCTACTGGGGAGTTACTGAAGATCAGAAAGTTCTCATTAATAAAAAAAGTTTAATAACAACAACAACAACAACAATAATAGCCCTTTATGGCACTTTTTAGTTTATAAAGAGTTTTTATCTATATTATGTAACAGCATAACTATCCCATATGTTAGGTAAGAATTATCTCCATTTTGCAGATGGGGAACCTAAAGACACCTAGGATTAGGTGATTTGCCCAAAATTATTAAGTCCTTGATCCACTTTTTAAATTTTAAAGCCAGTGTAATTTGTTCTGCACCACAACTGCCTGAGAAGCATTATGACTACAAAGCTGATGAGGAAGAATAAACATTTTTTGTTTTGCTTTGCTTTTATTAAAAATAATTAATGCATTTTCCTCATTCTGGGAATGAGATTATATTAGGAAAAACTTGGAAAAACTAAAAAACATTGTGAAAACTGGAAAAATTTGGACCTGTCTAAATAAGTATATGAAATATTAGCATATTAGTGACAATGCATGTCCATTTTCCTTGGCTTGATATTTCCACTTCCAAGTATTTATTTTAAGGAAATAATCAGAGATATGTATCAGGATATATATATAAGAAATTTTTATGATATTATTTATAATAATGAATACCAAAATAATGTAAATGGATACAGGAATGATTAAATAAATTATATCCATCTGCTGGCAACTATGCAGCCATTATATGTCTAAAAGGGCTGATATAGATAAATACATTAGATAGATAATACATAGATAAATAGATCATAATTTGGTAAAAATAAAGAAAAGGAAAAAAGGAATTAACAAAGAAAGGAAACACATTCAATGGCACACATGCCTTTGAAAAAGCCTGGAAGTAAATATACCAAAATGCTAAAAATATTTTTTTCTGGGTAATGAATTATCTTAAATTAATTTTCTTTTTATGCTTTCTATATATTCAAGATTTTCTTCTGAATTATTCTCTTCTAAACACAAAAACAAAACTGTTAAATTCTTTTCCAAAATGGAACTTTCTAATGAGGCTGCAGAGGATTGAGAAGAAAAGGTGAAAGTAATGGGTTAATTTACCTTGGAGAAGAAAAAGTTGACAATATAATGTGCAACTAACTTAAAGTCTCTGAACAGGCATTTTATAGAAATTTGAGTACCCAAGGGCCAGATTCAGAGGAAATTATCTTCAGTTTTTAAAGAAAGATGTTAGTTGGTAAAAAGAAAAACTTTCTGAAGAGTGGCTGGAAATAGAATGTGGCTAGTGAGGCCTCACCTTGGGTGCAGGATTTAAGGGAGAACCAAAAAAAACCAAAAAAACAAGAACAAAAAATCTCAGTAATCAAGATGAATTAGATTTAATGCAGTATTAAAAAAAAATGAATGCAACAATCCAAGATGAACAAAATATTAAAATTTTAAATAAAGACAGAACCATTTCTGACTATTACTATATTGGGATGCAAGTAGCTGAATGAGGGCAGATGTTGCAAAGCAGAAAAATATAAAATATTTTCAAAATATAGAGAAAATGTAGAGCAAAATATGTGTTCCTTTTCCTCTGAGATGTGGTGATTGACTAATCTTTAACCGCTTCTGTTTAACTGAGATTCATGATGTATTACTGAACAAGACAAAATTCAAAGCTTATGTAACTGGAAAAATCAATCCTACCTATATGAAGGGGAATGAAAAAAAAAAAAAAAAGCTAGGCTATAGAAGAGAAAAGATTGAATGGAGCTTATGCATTCCTGCAATTCCATCTCCTCCCCCGTCACTCCCTCAGAAAAACGGGGACTCCTTAAGATGGCAAAGAACTGATAAGTGGTAACGCTAGGATGGTAAGAGCATGATAACTGACACAAAATGGCAGCCTCCTTGTGTGGAATTCACGTCAGTGAAAAAAAGCAACACTTTACACCACTTTCTGTTTCCTTGGATTCTGGATCTTTAGCCAAAAATATCTCTCCATGCTAAAAAAAGTAAAAGTGTTTCCTTCTAGAGGCACCATTTTCTGCTTAGACCTGACAACCAGTCCTAAGCAAGGGGTTAATCTTATTCGTTTCATTATCCAAGCCTTTGCTTCCAATTGGAAGCAAGGTGGAAAAAATTCATGTTTGTGGTAGCTTTACGTCCTTTAAATGTAACTGAATCATAGGACCTTAGATTTAGGAGGTAATTTTAAAAGCACAGCACTCCTCAAAAATAGCCCCTAAACTCTGCTTCAGTGCTTCCAATGATTGGATTTTCATTATCTTACAAGTTAGCATTCCCTTGTTTTTTTTAAAAGAAACTAAGTTTACTTAAAAAAATAAAACTAGGGCTTCCCTGGTGGCGCAGTGGTTGAGAGTCTGCCTGCCAATGCAGGGGACACGGGTTCGAGCCCTGGTCTGGGAAGATCCCACATGCCGCGGAGCAACTAGGCCCGTACGCCACAACTACTGAGCCTGCGCGTCTGGAGCCTGTGCTCCGCAACAGGAGAGGCCGCAATAGTGAGAGGCCCGCGCATCGCGATGAAGAGTGGCCCCCGCTTTCCACAACCAGAGAAAGCCCACGCACAGAAACGAAGACCCAACACAGCCAAAAATAATAAAATAATAAATAAATAATAAATAAATTTAAAAAATAAAACTAGGCTTTTCATATTATAAAAATGCTTCAGGGGGGGAAAAAAGCCATCTGTATAGAAGGGTATAACCGGAAAAGTTAGTTTTCTCTTTCTGTACTTTGCATTCTCTGGTCCAGAGGTAAACATGATTTATGTTTGTTTGTTTGTTTTAATTTGTTTATTTCTGTCTAGAAAATTTCTTTGTACAATTATGTATATTTCTGTATCATTTCAACTTTACACAAATGGAATTAGACTGCACATACCAATTTACAACTAGCTTTTTTCTGTTAATATTATATCTTGAATACTTTCCATAATGGTACTGTAAATCTGTCTCACTCTTTTCATTTCTAATGGTGCATACTATCTCATTACATAGATCCATATATGATCATCAATTCTATTTTTGAGTGGCCCTAATTTTTAGAAAATGTTACTTCCTATTGACTCAATTTCTCTCTCCCTGCAACTTGCCATATCCCCACATTATCCCACCTTCTATTTCCTTTTCAACCTGATAATAATTAAAATATTTCGAGATTATTATAATGTCTCAGCTAAATTTCATGTCCTTGAATCCATTACCACAGCAAGATGAGCATGAAAAAATGTAATATTAATGAACAAGAGAATCAATATAACCAAAAAATACTGCAAACCATAGAGGGAAAACAGTAATGTCTTGGAAAATACCATAGCATTCCATTTTCATTTAGTTCTGCCAACAGCCACTCGCTGTGCCTGACCTTAGCAATAAGAAGGAGGAGCCACTTTCCAGATAGTGATCTTTAAAAGACATTGAAGGCTGACTCTATTCAGAGGAAGCAGGTGAAAACACCATGTATTCAAGAGGCATTTAAAAGGAAAGCTAAAACCCACAAATCAAGAAAAACTCAGCTCTTCTAGTATCAAAGAGAACCTCAAATTATCGCTATATTCCTTAGGCTGGGGGCATTTGTTCCTTTGGCTTGGGAAGTGGTCCAGGAAAAAAAATGCAGTCTGTTAAACTCCAAATTTCAGGAGCTTTGGATATTTATTTTCCCCAAGAGGAGCAAATCCCTGTACCCCAAGTCTCCTGGGACCATCTGTTTCAAAATCCCTCCAGGGTACTTAGAAGGTAAGGATGAGAGAACCCTAGAGCTTATCTCAAGGACTTTGTTAGGAACTTGGGTAGTAGATGAGAGAGATGCTTTCATTTGCTTACTCACTTTGGGGGATTTTGGAGGTTTCACAAACTAATACTGCATTGAGTTTTAGCCAACCATAAATATAATGGATAAGTTTACAAAGAGAAGACCCTAAATTTTGTTTTTTCAGGATTAGAGAGCAGCCAGCTTCCTGAAAGTTATTCAAATAAGATCAGAGCAAGCAGAGTGTTTATAGGAGCCAGGGCTTCTCTTGTCCAGTTTCAGCCTACAGCCTATTTCCTTATGTCTCACTGACATACATCTCAGCCTAATTCTCCCATTTAGAGAGGTCCATCTCCCGTGTTTGGAAAGGACAGAAGATACTTTCAGACCCATCCCTCGTGCTCCCTTTGGTTCATTCTCAGCTTATTCTGGAGAGAGTATGAAACAGCAGTAGCTTTCCACTCCAGTAAGTTGAGTTTCTGGCTCAGCACGACCTCTCCATCAAGATGGTCTCTGTACCCTTGGGAGATGTTTGAGAAACCATTTTAGCTCTACCATGTAAAAGGGAATGGCCATAAGGATATTGAACTTTGACTAATAATTTTCTTTCTAAAATTATTCTATTTTCCGTCTGATTAAAAAAAGTAATATATGTTCATTATAGAAAAAACAGGAAAGGAAAAATAAGACACCAATCACTTCTGATCTCCAACTTAGAAATATCAACACTATAAACATTTTGATGACTGGTTTTCTGATCATTTTTCTATGCATTCATATCTGTTTACACACACACACTTATGTTTATGGCAAAAAGGGGATGGTTTTTATTTTTGTAGCACTTTCTCCTTTTTAGCAACATGAGGGTATGTTAAACTTCTTTATATCCAGTCTGTTTTTTCTCTTAGCAATGTATTGTGAACCTTTCCCATATCAATAAAAAATTTTTCTACATTATTCTTCTTAAATAGCTATCTTGCCTTCTATCATAGAAGTGCTCCATATTATAGTATGGTTTCAAGATTCACATGATCGTTGTGCTTTACATGTGGTTGGTAAATCTTTAAAGTTTTTTTAGACTAGATCAGAGTTTCTCAACAGCAGCACTGTTGACATTTTGGGCCTAACAATTCTTTGTCGTGTGTGTGGAAGGTGAAAGGGGAGTGAAGAGGGAGATTGTTGTGTGTGTTACAAGATGTTTAGCAGCACCCCTGACCTCTAACTACTAGGTGCTAATAGCATCATTTCCTCTCCCCCCACTACATTAGAGAAAACCAAAAATGTCCCTAAATATTGCCAAATATCCCCCAGGGGCAAAATCATCCTCATTTGATCATCTTTGGTCTAGAGCATTCTGCAGTTCTCCCCACCCCCAGCCGCCCGTCTTTTTTTTTTTTCATTTCATTGATATGTTTAAAAACCAGGTCACAGTTTCATCTTCTGGATATCTACTTACTCATTGTACCATTAAATGTGTTCTTCTATATCCTGTGTTTCCTGCAGATTGGAAGTCAGTTCCAAAGGCTTAATTAGATGCAAGTTCAATTTATTAAACTATTAAATATATATATATGCTATAAACTATATTATACTATATTAAGCCATATATATAACTATGTTAAACTATACAATATATATATATTAAACTTTTGCATTACATCAAGTAGGATTATCAGGTTTAGCACATACATATACAAGACACCTATCTAAATTTGAATACTAAATAACTAACAAATAACATTTTTTTTTTAAAGATTTATTGATTGATTGATTGATTGCTATGTTGGTCTTCGTTTCTGTGCGAGGGCTTTCTCTAGTTGTGGCAAGCGGGGGCCACTCTTCATCGCGATGCGCGGGCCTCTCACTATCGCGGCCTCTCTTGTTGCGGAGCACAGGCTCCAGACGCGCAGGCTCAGTAGTTGTGGCTCACGGGTCTAGTTGCCCTGCGGCATGTGGGATCTTCCCAGACCAGGGTGTGAACCCGTGTCCCCTGCATTGGCAGGCAGACTCTCAACCACTGCGCCACCAGGGAAGCCCCAAATAACATTTTAAGGATAAGGATATCCCAAATATTGTATGGGTCATACTTATATTAAAAATTATTGTTTATCTGAAAATCAAATTTTACTAGGCATCCCATATTTTATCTGTCAACCCTCATCAGGAGGCACATATTGTTTGATTATACTACTCTCAGCAATGCTAAATTGATCAGTGTTTCAGGGAGAAACAGCCTAATGCTCTATTCAAGTTGATCCCATCAACCTTTCATCATTTCATCTTTTAACGACTTTTGGCTAAATCAGTTTTTTATTAGGTGATGCAAGCAATGCTTTTCTAATCATGTCATTTCTTCTATGGATTTTTTTTTTTTTTTTTTTTGGTATGAAAGTTTATTTCATCAATTATGGCAAGAGTGAAAGATATTGAATAGAATTGAGTATAACTGGAATTCAAACTGGGTTCTCTATTTCTGAGTCTAGTGTGCATTCCATTCCAACCAGTGCAAAAAGACTATTCACTTTCGATTGGTTGATGATATGTGACTACAAATAGTCATATTCCAGCAAGCCTATATCTTATAATTAGCAGAGATGTAAGATGGTAGAAATATAGGAGGGGGTTGGAGTGGTGCCTGCAATCATTCAGAAATGATTTTCTAAGCAGGAAAAAATAAAGTTCTAGAAATGAGGGGTAAATGATGGCATCCAGAGGAAAAGAGAGTGACTCACAATTAAAGAATCTGTGCCATTTTTTCATTTTCCTTTCATTCTGGCAACACATTCTGAGTAACACATTTCAAAATAATCCATAAAGCCAAGTACATAGCCATGGATGTGCCATAGAGAGTCAAATTGCTTGTAGTTCCTGAAAGGTCTGTTTGTTCACAAACAGACTGTAAAGGTAGGTCAAAGGAAGACCCCCTTTCTTCAGCTATGTGACATGTGACATGATCAGAATTGGGGAGCACCAGGAATTTCATCTTCTTCTTCATTTATTGACTTTATTATACTGAATTTCAAGTTAATTAAATTTATAGTTAAATATCCTGTGGTTAGAATACAGAAAGAGTATTAGAAGACCCTATCTTGCACATATTTTACATCTCTCAATAGGGCTGGTAGGACATCAGTTATAAAAGAAAATATTCTGTGATATAATTACCATAGGAATTCATTGATGAGTATGAAAAAGAGATGCAAAGATTGGTGATGCCCATGAAAGATAAACAATTGGAGATAAAGAGTCATCAAGGATGTCTTCAGTATGCATTTTTTTTATCATCTTTATTGGAGTATAATTGCTTTACAATGTTGTGCAAGTTTCTGCTGTAAAACAAAGTGAATCAGTTATATGTATACATATATCCCCATATCCCTTCCCTCTTGTGCCTCCTTCTCACCCTCCCTATCCCACCCCACTAGGTGGTAACAAAGCACGGAGCTGATCTCCCTGTGCTAGGCAGCTGCTTCCCACTAGCTATCTATTTTATATTCAGTAGTGTATATATGTCAATGTTACTCTTTCACTTTGTCCCAGCTTACCCTTCCCCCTCCCTGTGTCTTCAAGTCCATTCTCTACCTCTGTGTCTTTATTCCTGTCCTGCCCCTAGGTTCATCAGAACCATTGTTTTTTTTAGATTCCTTATATATGTTTTAGCATGCGGTATTTGTTTTTCTCTTTCTGACTTACTTCACTCTGTATGACAGACTCTACGTCTATCCACCTCACTACAAATAACTAAATTTCATTTCTTTTTATGGCCGAGTAATATTCCATTGTATATATGTGCCACATCTTCTTTATCCATTCATCTGTCGATGGACACTTAGGTTGCGTCCATGTCCTGGCTATTGTAAATAGTGCTGGAGTGAACGTTGTGGTACATGTCTTTTTTTGAATGATGGTTTTCTCAGGGTATATGCCCAGTACTGGGATTGCTGGGTTGTATGGTAGTTCTATTTTTAGTTTTTAAAGGAACCTCCATACTATTCTCCAGAGTAGCTCTATCAATTTACATTCCCACCAACAGTGCAAGAGGGTTTCCTTTTCTCCACACCCTCTCTAGCATTTATTGTTTGTAGATTTTTTGATGATGGCCATTCTGACTGGTGTGAAGTGATACTTCATTGTGGTTTTGATTTGCATTTCTCTAATGATTAGTGATGTTGAGCATCCTTTCATGTGTTTGTTGGATATCTGCATACCTTCTTTGGAGAAATGTCTATTTAGGTCTTCTGCCCATTTTTGGATTGGGTTGTTTGTTTTTTTGATATTGAGCTGCATGTGCTGCTGGTATATTTTGGAGATTAATCCTTTGTCAGTTGCTTTGTTTGTAAATATTTTCTCCCATTCTGAGGGTTGTCTTTTGGTCTTGTTTATGGTTTCCTTTGCTGTGCAAAAGCTTTTAAGTTTCATTAGGTCCCATTGGTTTATTTTTGTTTTATTTCCATTTCTCTAGGAGGTGGGTCACAAAGAATCTTGCTGTGATTGATGTCAAAGAGTGTTCTGCCTATGTTTTCCTTAAGATGTTATAGTGTCTGGTCTTACATGTAGGTCTTTAATCCAATTTGAGTTTATTTTTGTGTATGGTGTTAGGAGGTGTTCTAATTTCATTTTCTTACATGTCCAGGTTTCCCCACACCACTTATTGAACAAGCTGTCTTTTCTCCATTGTGTATTATTGCCTCCTTTGTCAAAGATAAGGTGACCATATGTGCATGAGATTTTCTCTGGGCTTTCTATCCTGTTCCATTGATCAATATTTCTGTTTTTGTGTCAGTACCATACTGTCTTGATTACTGTAGCTTTGTAGTACAGTCTGAAGTCAGGGAGCCTCATTCATCCAGCTCTGTTTTTCTTTCTCCATATTGCTTTGGTTATTCGGCGTTTTTTGTGTTTCCATACAAATTGTAAAATTTTTTGTTCTAGTTCTGTGAAAAATGCCATTGGTAGCTTGATAGGGATTGCACTGAATCTGTAGGTTGCTTTGGGTAGTATAATCATTTTCACAATGTTGATTCTTCCAATCCAAGAACATGGTATATCTCTGAATCTGCTTGTATCATGTTTAAATTCTTTCATCAGTGTCTTACAGTTTTCTGCATACAGTTGTTTTGTCTCCTTAGGAAGGTTTATTCCTAGGTATTTTATTCTTTTTGTTACAATGGTAAACAGGAGTGTTTCCTTAATTTCTCTTTCAGATTTTTCATCATTAGTGTATAGGAATGTAAGAGATTTTTGTGCATTAATTTTGTATCCTGCCACTATACCAAATTCATTGATTAGCTCTAGTAGTTTTCTGGTAGCATCTTTAGGATTCTCTATGTATAGTATCATGTCATCTGCAAATAGTGACAGTTTTACTTCTTCTTTTCTGATTCGGATTCCTTTTATTTATTTATTTATTCTCTGATTTCTGTGGCTAAAATTTCCAAAACTATGTTGAATAATAGTGGTGAGAGTGGGCAACCTTGTCTTGTTCCTGATCTTAGAGGAAATGGTTTCAGTTTTTACCATTGAGAACAATGTTGGCTGTGGGTTTGTCATATATGGGCTTTATTATGTTGAAGTAGGTTCCCTCTATGCCCACTTTATGGAGAATTTTTATAATAAATCGTTGTTGGGTTTTGCCTAAAGGTTTTTCTGCATCTATTGAGATGATCATATGGTTTTTCTCCTTCAATTTGTTAATATGGTGTATCACATTGATTGATTTGTGTATATTGAAGAATCCTTGCATTCCTGGAATAAACCCCACTTGATCATGGTGTATGATCCTTTTAATGTGCTGTTGGATTCTGTTTGTTAGTATTTTGTTGAGGATTTCTGCATCTATGTTCATCAGTGATATTGGTCTGTAGTTTTCTTTTTTTGTAATATCTTTGTCTGGCCTTGGTATCAGGGTGATGTTGGCCTCGTAGAATGAGTTTGGGAGTGTTCCTCCTTCTGCTGTATTTTGGAAGAATTTGAGAAGGTTAGGTGTTAGCTCTTCTCTAAATGTTTGATGGAATTCACCTGTGAAACCACATAGTCCAGGGCTTTTGTTTATTGAAAGATTTTTAATCACAGTTTCAATTTCAGTGTTGTGATTGGTCTGTTCATATTTTTATTTCTTCTTGGTTCAGTGTTGGAAGTTTGTACTTTTCTAAGAATTTGTCCATTTCTTCCAGGTTGTTCATTTTTTTGGCATATAGTTGTTTGTAGTAGTCTCTCATGATCCTTTGTATTTCTGCTGTGTCAGTTGTTACTTCTTTTTCATTTCTAATTCTGTTTATTTGAGTCTTCTCCCTTTTCTTCTTGATGAGTCTGGCTAAAGTTTTATCAATTTTGTTTATCTTAAAGAAACAGCTTTTAGTTTTATTGATCTTTGCTATTGTTTCCTTCATTTCTTTTTCATTTATTTCTGATCTGATCTTTGTGATTTCTTTCCTTCTGCTAACTTTGGGGTTTTTTTGTTCTTTCTCTGATTGCTTTAGGTGTAAGGTTAGGTTGTTTATTTGAGATGTTCCCTGTTTCTTAAGGAAGGATTTTATTGCTATAAACTTCCCTCTTAGAACTGCTTTTGCTGTATCCCATAGGTTTTGGGTCATTGTGTTTTCATTGCCATCTGTTTCTACGTATTTTTTGATTTCCTCTGTGATTTCTTCAGTGATCTCTTGGTTATTTAGTAGCATATTGTTTAGCCCCCATGTGTTTGTATATTTTACAGATTCTTCCTGTAATTAATAACTAGTCTCATAACGTTGTGCTCATAAAAGATACTTGATATGATGTCAATTTTCTTAAATTTACCAAGGCTTGATTTGTGATCCAAGATATGATGTATCCTGGAGAACATTTCATGAGCACTCAAGAAGAAAGTATATTCTGTTGTTTTTGGGTGGAATGTCCTATAAATATCAATTAAGTCTATCTGGTCTAATGTGTCTTTTAAAGCTTGTGTTTCCTTATTTATTTTAATTTTGGATAATCTGTCCATTGTTGAAAGTGGGGTTTTAAATTCCCCTAGTATTCTTGTGCTACTGTCAATTTCCCCTTTTATGGCTGTTAGCATTTACCTTATGTGTTGAGGTGCTCCTATGTTGGGTGAATAAATATTTATAATTGTTATATCTTCTTCTTGGATTGATCCCTTGATCATTATGTAGTGTCCTTCTTTGTCTCTTGTAATAGTCTTTATTTTAAAGTCTATTTTGTCTGATATGAGTATTGCTACTCCAGCTTTCTTTTGATTTCCTTTTGCATGGAATATCTTTTTCCATCCCCTCACTTTCAGTCTTTATGTGTCCTGAGGTCTGAAGCCAGTCTCTTGTAGACAGCATATATACGGGTCCTGTTTTTGTATCTATTCAGCCAGTCTATGTCTTTTGGTTGGAGCATTTAATCCATTTACATTTAAGGTAGTTATCGATATGTATGTTCCTATTACCATTTTCTTAATTGTTTTGGGTTTGTTATTGTAGATCTTTTCCTTCTCTTGTGTTTCCTGCCTAGAGAAGTTCCTTTAGCATTTGTTGTAAAGCTGGTTTGGTGATGCTGAATTCCCTTAGCTTTTGCTTTTCTGTAAAGATTTTAATTTCTCCATCGAATCTGAATGAGATCCTTGCTGGGTAGTGTAGTCTTGGTTGTAGGTTTTTCCCTTTCATCACTTTAAATATGTCCTGCCACTCCCTCCTGGCTTGCAAAGTTTCTGCTGAAAAATCAGCTGTTAACCTTATTGGGTTTCCTTTGTATGTTATTTGTTGCTTTTCCCTTGCTGCTTTTAATATTTTTCTTTGAATTTAATTTTTGATAATTTGATTAATATGTGTCTTGGCATGTTTCTCCTTGGATTTATAATGTATGGGACTTTCTGCGCTTCCTCGACTTGATTGACTATTTTTTTTCCCATGTGAGGGAAGTTTTCAATTATAACCTCTTCAAATATTCTCTCAGACACTTTTTTTCTCTTCTTCTGGGACCCCTATAATTTGAATATTGGTACGCTTAATGTCCCAGAGGTCTCCAAGACTGTCCTCAATTCTTTTCATTCTTTTTTCTTTATAAGGCTCTGCAGCAGCTATTTCCACTATTTTATCTTCCAGGTCACTTATCTGTTCTTCTGCCTCTGTTATTCTGATATTGATTCCTTCTAGAGTATTTTTAATTTCATTTATTTTGTGGTTCATCATGTTTTGTTTGCTCTTTAGTTCTTCTAGGTCTTTGTTAAATGTTTCCTGTATTTTCTCCATTTTATTTCCAAGATTTTGGATCATATTTACTATCATTACTCTGAATTCTTTTACAGGTTGACTGCTTATTTCCTCTTCATTTGTTTGGTCTGGTAGGTTTTTACCTTGTTCCTTTATCTGATGCATATTTCTCTGTTTTTTCATTTTATTTAACTTACTGTGTTTGGGGTCTTCTTTTTGCAAGCTGCAGGTTTGTAGTTTCCTTTATTTTTGGTGTCTTCCCCCAATGGGCGAGGTTGGTTCAGTGGCTTGTGTAGGCTTCCTGGTGGAGGGGAGTGGTGTGTGTGTTCTGGTGGGTGGCACTGTAACCTGTCCTTCTGGTGGGCACGGCGGTGTCCGGTGGTGTGTTTTGGAGTGTCTGTGAACTTAGTATGACTTTAGGCAGCCTCTCTGCTGATGGGTGGGTTTGTGTTCCTGTCTTGCTTGTTGTTTGTCATGGGGCATCCAGCACTGGAGCTTGCTGGCTGTTGGGTGGAGCTGGGTCTTAGTGTTGAGATGAATATCTCTGGGAGAGCTCTCGCTGATTGATATTACTTGGGGCCAGGAGGTTTCTGGTGGTCCTGTATCCTAGACTCAGCACTCCCACCTCAAAGGCTCAGGCCCAACACCCGGCTGGACCACCAAGACCCTGCCAACCACACAGCTCAGAAGAAAAGGAAGAGAGAAGAAAAACAAAAACCAAAACAAAAAAATGAACAGACAGTACCCTAGGACAAATGGTAAAAGCAAAGCTATACAGAAAAAATCACACAAAGAAACATACACACTCACAAAAAAGAGAAAAAGGAAATATATATAAAAGGAAGAGAGCAAACAAACAAATAAACAAATCCACCAATGATAATAAGCACTAAATACTATAATAAGATAAACATAAAACCAGAAACAAATTAGGTGCAGAAGGCAAACCCTAAGTCTACAGTTGCTCCCAAAGTCCACTGCCTCAATTTTGGGAACATTCATTGCCTATTCAGGTATTCTTCTGATGCAGGGTTTATCAGGTTGATTGCGGGGATTTAATCTGCTGCTCCTGAGGCTGCATGGAGAAATTTCCCTTTCTCTTCTTTGTTCGCACAGCTCCTGGGGTTCAGCTTTGGTTTTGGCCCTGCCTCTGCATGTAGGTCTCCCTCAGGCATCTGTTCCCTGCCCAGACAGGAGGGGGTTAAAGCAGTGGCTGATTAGGGCTCTCTTGCTCACTCAGGCCAGGGGGAGGGGTATGGTAGTCATAATTGGAATGTGGGGTGAGCCTGAGGTGGCAGAGGCTGGCGTGCATTGCTATAGCCTGAGGTGTGCCAGGTGTTCTCCCAGGAAAGTTGTCTCTGGATCTTGGGACCCCAGCAGTGGCGTGCTGCACAAGCTCCCGGGGGTGTGTGGATAGTGACCTGCACTTGCACACAGGATTCTTGGTGGCAGCAGCAGTAGCCTTAGTGTTTCATGCCCATATCTGTGGTCCGAGCTAATAGCCACTGCTCACTGCTGTCTCTGAAGGTCACTTAGGCAGTGCTCTGCCTTCTGTGGGCACACTGGGAAGAAATCCCCTCCCCTTGCACACCCTGAAACAAAGGTCTCTTACCTCTCTGGCAAGTCCAGACTTTTTCCCGGACTCTGTCCTGGCTAACTGTGGCGTACTTGCCCCCTTCAGGCTGTCTTCACACAGCCAACACCAGTCCTTTCCCTGGGGTCTGACCTCCGAAGCCTGAGCCTCAGCTCTCAGCCCCGACCCGCCTGGGTGGTTGAGTAGACAAGCCTCTCAGACTGGTGAGTGCTGGTCAGCACCTATCCTTTGTGCAGGATTTGCTCTGCTTTGCCCTCTGCACCCCTGTTGCTGCGCTCTCCTGTGTGGCTCCAAAGCTTCCCCCCTCACCCCTGTCTCTGCCAGTGAAGGGGCTCCCTAGTGTGTGGAAACTTTTCCTTGTTCACAGCTCCCTCCCAGAGGTACAGGTCCCACCCCTATTCTTTTGTCTCTGTGTTTTCTTTTTTCTTTTGCCCTACCCAGGGAAGTGGGGATTTTCTTGCCTTTTGGGAAGTCTGAGGTCTTCTGCCAGCGTTCAGTAGGTGTTCTGTAAGAGTTGTTCCACATGTAGATGTATTTTTGATTTATTTATGGGGAGGAAGGTGATCTCCACATCTTACTCCTCCGTGACCTTAAAGGTCCCCTTTATCATCTCCCCTTCAAGAGATGATTTTTTAAAGCAATTATCTCTAAGAAAGGAGAGGAAGATTTATCAGGTTGCAACATCACAATAGAAATAATCAATGAGTTAATTGCTCATTTATATCTCTAATACGTATTTATGGACAATCTAAACATGCTCTGCATCATGCTAAGCACCAGGTAAAGAGCAATCAATCAAACACATATAGTATGTGATGAGGAGCAAGACAAGAAAATATAAAATTCTTATATACTGTGATTCATGCTTTGATAAGAATGGAGTAATATGGGCACAATAAGTAACCTTCTGACATGCACTTTATTTTATTTTTTTAAATTTTAATTGTTTTTTTTTTTTGCCACGCTGTGCTGCTTGTGGGATTTTAGTTCCCCAACCAGGGATTGAACCTGTGTCCTCAACAGTGAAATCCTAGAGTCCTAACCACTGGACCACCAGGGAATTCCCATGACATGCATTTTAATATACTAAATTACTTATATCCACAAGCAAAAGCCACATGGAGGTGACTGGTCTGGAATATTCACCATCAAAAAATGAATGAATTAGCATTTTGAGTTATCTTGTGAGTTTGAATAATGTCTCAGAGACTGGTCAGCTTTAGTGAGTTGACCACTGAGATTTGGGGCTTGCATGGCTGAGACAGACACTGGATGGTGGGAGCTACACCAACGTTTTTCTCATTACCAGATTCACTGGGCTGCTCTTGGTTCTTCTCCTGCTTGATAACTCTGATGCATTCAACAGTGCTAATCACTCTCCATCTCGAAATTTTCTCCAGCCTTGATTTTGTGATACCACTACTATCTCCTGGTGTTTCCACTACAGAGAAGCTTACCGGGGGTGGTCATTTAGCATGTGGTATGCATTTGTCAATCTGTTTTACAGAGGGGATGGTGAATGCCATTTAATCTAGTCAGTCAGTGAACTTGAGGTTGTTAAGCGAGACTCTACTGCACTGTTATTTCAGTATGTGGTTAACCTAAATATCTAAATTAACCACCCACTCACTCAATCACATCACTGATTTAACTCTCTGCCTTGTTACTACCTGGTATGTTTTTGTTCATTTCTTTATTCATTTCATTATTGTCTTTCTCTGCACATTGGATTACTAGTCCTTGAGAGCACTTAGTCTCTCATCCTTTCTTCAGTCCTAAACCTTCAGTCAAAACAAACAAACAGACAAACAAACAAATCCCCATGATTTAGCTCTGTATTTGCCACTCACTGATTAATAGCTCAGATAGAAAACTTGCACAAGCCATGTTCTGCTGTTCAGGTTTCTCAATCTTTAAAATAAAGGAATTTAAATGGATTATTTCTAAAGTCCTTTCCTATTTTATTTTATTTTTAACTTTTTATTTTATATTGGAGTATAATTGATTAACAATGTTGTGATAGTTTCAGGTGTATAGCAAAGTGATTCAGTTATACCTGTACATGTATCTATTCTTTTTCAAATTATTTTCCCGTTTAAATTGTTACATAGTCCTTCCCTATTTTAAATTTTGATTTTTCTCTACTTTGGGACTTAGGATAAAAATTGATAGGAAACTGAAAATACCTTCTCTCCCCCAAGTCACTTCTAACAAATGTCCCATGGTTATCATCAATCCCACAATCTTTACAGTATTCTGCTTTCAATTCCTTTCTTTCTTTGACTTCCACTTTCAAATCTACCACCACTTCCTGTTACTTACTATATATCCTGAACTATCAACCTAGCAGACCAGATAGGAGAATGAAGGACTCATCAACCAGGCAGCAGGAGTCACTTCTCTCTGGGAACCACCACAGGGCCACACCATTCCAGTAACTTATCTTATTGAACTCCTACAATCCTAGTTGTCAAAAAATGCTCAGGTGTTAGACCTGCAGAAGACCTTAGAATCATGTAGTCCAACCTTTCCATTTCATAGACACAACTTTTTAAAAATATATTTATTTATTTATTTATTTGGCTACCCTGGGTCTTAGTTGCGGCTCATAGGACCTTTTAGTTGCAGCATGCATGCGGGATCTAGTTCCCTGACCAGGGATCGAACCCGGGGTCCCCTGAATTGGGAGTGTGAAGTCTTAACTGCTGGACCACCAGGGAAGTCCCAACACAACTGTTTTGAAAGAAGTCTCAACTTGTGCGGTATAAACAGGAAATTTTTTTTTGTTTTTTGTTTTTCTATAACTCCTACTGTGGCCTCATTCCTGTTGGGCAGCAGACTCCCTTAAACCAATTTCATAAACTTTTTTTTTTTTTTGGCCACACCACACGGCATGTGAGATCTTAGTTCCCCAACCAGGGATCAAACCCGTGCCCCCCTGTAGTGGAAGCATGTAGCATTAACCACTGGACTGCCAGAGAAGTACCTCATAAACTTTAATTACTTTGTGTTATTAAAACTGTCTCGTTAGAGTTATTAAACACAATCCTGTTATTTCCAAAAATTTATATATATATTTTTTAAATTTCTTTATTTATTTTTGGCTTGTGCTGGGTCTTCGTTTCTGTGCCAGGGCCCTCTCCAGTTGCGGCAAGTGGGGGCCACTCTTCATCACGGTGCGCGGGCCTCTCACTATCGCGGGCTCTCTTGTTGCGGAACACGGGCTCCAGACGCGCAGGCTCAGCAGCTGTGGCTCACGGGCCCAGCTGCTCCGCGGCATGTGGGATCCTCCCGGACCAGGGCTCGAACCCATGTCCCCCGCACCGGCAGCCAGACTCTCAACCACTGCGCCACCAGGGAAGCCCCAAAAATTTATATTTTATTTGAAATTCTCTTCAGTCTCCATCACCCCCTATCCTTCTACCTTCCCCCAAGCATAGAGTAGGCTTATGGCTCCAGTGGCTTGATATGTGTTGGGAGGTGAAGTGTAGTCACCACATACCTCTTTCTCTTCCCAACATCAGCCACTTCCTTCCTGGGAGGTGAGAAGAGAGAATGAAGAATAAAAAGCAATATCCACAGTGTATTAGCTGTCAGCTCCTTGTTTTGTTGTCACTGCTATTCCTGAAATGAATATCACCTTATAAGTGGAGGTACAGTTGTGGTAATTTACCCTTTTTGTTAGTTGCCAAGATTTCTTTAGCATTGTTGATTGTTCTTTCTCATTTGTCAGTTAGGTGCTTTTGTAGGAGTACCTCTAGGCTTTTCAGAGGAACCTATGTTCCATTTTTTGCACAGTTCCAGCCTATCCATCTAAGGCTCATTTACTTCAGCTCTGATTGCAGGCAGCAAACTCCACAGTCTCTTCTTATTGGAGTGCCCATCACCCAAAGAGTGACTCTTTGGGGGAAGATAGACAAGATGGCATGCCCCTACCACTTTCTGTTTTGTTCACCTAACCCGTGGGACATTTGCTTAGCCTTGCCACACAGAATGCTGACGAAATACAAGGTAACTCCCAGCACCCCACCTCTCAGGTCCATCACTTCTTTCTGGACTTTTCCTGTAAGCTCTAGCAGCATTAGATACTCTTCCAGAATAATGCTTCATAAACCTTAAGCAAAAGATGGCCATGAGTTCTCAAGTTGTTGGAGGTGGAGGGAATGATTCGATAATCCCAAATGTTGTGGGAAAGGTGTTGGGGCACCCCACTGAATGCCTTCCTTTCCCATTTTTAAGAACCTAGCTATTCAAACCTCTAAGCTTCAAATCCTGGCTCTATCATTCACTAGTTGTATGATCTCTCTACTTCATGGAAAACAAGAATGCTAAGGGTACCTACTTCATAGGTATTAAATACTTGTGAGTATTAAATGGCATAAAGCACTCTGATATAGAGTAAGTGCTAACAATTATTATTGTTGCTGCTACACATTTATTATTTTTATTGGACCACCAGGGAAGTCCTGACACAACTGTTTTGAAAGAAGTACAATTCTTCTTTCAACTGTTTTGAAAGAAGTACATTACAATTTTTCCTTTATTATTTCTGCCTATGGAAATCAAGATTTTGATAAAGTCAAATGTGGTTAGAGGATCTCCCTTTTATGCATCTTTGTAACCTACACAGTACTCAGTATATTGCTATTCATGTAGCAGCTGCTGTACAAGTCAAGAAACACACTACAGTTTCTGTGATACAATGGATGATTCTGAAATGCAAATATTCCACATACTATTGGTAAACCAATATATGTTAATATAATGTGGAAGTGAGTTCATACAAGATTTTTCTGAGAATGTTAATGTTCTTTTATTATGAAGGAATAGTAGCTGAACACTGATCTTACTAGCACAATGGAACTCAGCAAGGAATACGGTACCCTACTCAATAACCATTCACTTTAAGCTTTTATTCTTGGCTTAGTTTTACCGCATGTCTGTCTTGAGAGTGTTTTTAAATGGTTTTCTCTGGCTTTTGTGCATTTTCTCCTTGTGACCTTCTTCTATCAACCTACCTTTATCTCTGAAGAAGATCAAACCCTATGTCTATTATTGATTTTATTCATTTAATTGAAATTTAACATATCTTTTTTTAAATAGACTTTATTTTTTGGAACAGTGTTAGATTTATGGAAAAATTGACAACATAGTACAGAGAGTTCCCATACACCACACACCCAGTTTCCCCTATTAGTAACACCTTACATGAGTATAACATTATCTTTTTAACCATTTAATTTATTTAGTAGAAACGCTAATGTTTTTGTTAGTGCTCTGGTTATAGGTTTTGCATGATCTGCCACAATATTTTTTTCCCAAAAGACTTGTTATTTTTAGTGTGTTTTTTCAGAATGCAAGGACTTTTTAAAATCAATGCATCTGATGTTGTAGCAAAAACACCTGTGTTATGTTCAAGAACTGTTGAGTTGAATGAGTGAAAATCATTTCTCCCTTTTTGCCTATTCAAGGACTTAACTCTTTTAACTATTTAACCTTGTCTTCCCTCATTCTCTGTCTCTGCTTACTGCATTATTCCTACCTGCTAACAAATATGATCTAGCATCTCCTATAAAATACAAACCCTCTCTTGACCCACATCTTCCTATATTACCATCCCACCGCAAAACTCAGAAAACTGTCTACACATGCTATCTCTACTTTCTCACTTCCTATTTACTTTTCTACCTATTTCAACCTGACTTCCACACATACTAATCCACTGAAACTGCCATTGCTAAGGTCCCCAAAATTTCTGTATTGCTAAGTCCAAAGAATAATTTTATTCTCTTATCTTACTTCACCTCTCAATAAGATTCAATATAATCAATGATTTCCACTAGAGCCGTACGTACTCTCTTCAGCTTCAGTGACACAACTCCCTGAGATTCCTCCTACATTACTGGCTGTTTCCTCTAGTCTCTTTTCTAGATCTTCCCCTTCTACCCATCCTCTAAATATTGGAATTCCTTATGGCTCTGTCATGAGACCTTCTCTGTTTTCTAGCTGCTCTTCCTCTCTCTTTAGCTGACCTCATCTTATTCCAATGGTTTTAAACATATGCCAATGACTTACAAATTTATGTTTCTAGTCCAGACATTTATTCTGGTCTCCCAACTCTTGTATCTGCCCATTTAGCATAAACACTTAGATATCACAGAGACACTTCAAACTACAACATCTCCAAACTAAAGACTTGATTTTCCTTCCTAAATCTGGAACTTCCTCAGACCTTCCCATGTAATAAATTGTATCACCACCTACCCAGTGATTAGAGCCAGAAACTTAGGAATCATATTTCATGTTTTCCTCACCCTCTAATCTATCAGCAAGTCCTGATAATACTATCTCCAATATACATCTCAAACCAATCAACTTGTCTTTATTTCCACTGCTCCTTCTCTAGGCCAATCTATCATTGCATTTTACTGTCTCCTAACCATCTCTCAATAGCCGCTCAAAAAATATTTATCACATGTAGCTACAGTGTGAATATGTATGTATGTGTGTATATAAACATATACATGAAAACCCATCAAACCATTTAAAGTAAGGAAATGCATAAGCATTTGTGTATGTGTGTGTGCATACACGTGTGTGTCTGTGTATTCCCTTGCTTAAAACAGTTTGGAGGCTTTTCATTACCCTTCAAGTAAAATCCTGACACTTTAACTTGTTTTACTAGGCCCTCGCCAACTGGCCCCTATATACGTATCTAATCTCATTTTATGCCATAGTCTCCCTTTGTTCCCTACTATACTTCAGTTCTACTTGTCTTCTCTTAATTCCTAGTGTTCTCTAAAGTCTTTCTTGTTATGGGGACTTTGAATTTCCCACTGCTTGAAATAGTCTTACTCCAGCTTTTTCTCGGTCCCTTCTATCTCATGCTTTAAGTCATTTTTGTTGAAAGGCCTTCCTTAACCATCCTATCTAAAATGTTACTCTTGTGATTCTGTATAGCAACATTATTTACTTTTTATAAACTTTATTTGCTTACTTGTTTATTGTCTATCTTCTCCAACAGAAACCTTACTCCATGAGGGAAAAGAGCTTGTCTATCTAATTCTCTTTTGTATTATCAGCAAATAACAGAATGCTTAGCCATAAATATTTGTTGAACAAATAAAGAAGTGAATGTATATGATGACTAATGTTCTTGTGCTAAAACAAAATTGTTTTGTGTTGGGTTTAATGGTAGAATGATCAACTATCAGCTCTGTATCTATATTTAAGTCATTCCTATATTTGGCCATAATAGTTCAAGTTCAGGGATTGCCTGTTTGGAAAAGTATATTGTACAAATGATATTAATAGACTTCAAGACTTAAGTTTGTTCACTCTGAGAAATCAGGGCATATAATTAACCAAAACTCTACCAGCAATCTATGTTCAAATGCTGCCTTTAATAATGTAGGCTTTGATAATTCTATGTAGGTCTCTTTTTCTCTTAAATATAAGATTAGCACTCTGACATTACTGAAAAATATATAGTGAATTGGTACAAATCCAAGTTAAAAATTGGAAATATTAAAATTATTTATTTCATATTTATCATTATACTTTCCTTCTAATTAACTGTTGCCCCATGGGTCTTATGAAGAGAGGATTCTCTTCATGTGTATTTCTGCAATGTGACTATGGTATTAGCTGTGATAAAGAGGACTGTTTTGTGTTCTGCAGCTTATTCTGTTGTGGGCCTTATGTTAATTCACTCTTCTCTCCACTTTTCTCTAATTGAACCCATTTTCATGGGTACAACATGACTTAATTTGACAGTCACTTGATGTAATTTTAAATTGTAAAAAAAAAATAGTGCAAACGTAGGTCCTGAGATCAAGTGACAATTTCTGGTTATGAAATGGTCATGTGGATGATCCATAACATAGTTATATTAATTTGTTTAGATTGTCACTAATTAAAAATGTACATATTTTCTTGTTTAAAAAAATTTCAAATCTCTGATTGTGAGAAACACTGGCCTATAGGAATGGTCACTAAAAGGTACTAAATTTTCTGACATTGCACCTATTTCCAATATTTAGTCCAATGTTCAAATCACGTGTTAGACTATACATTTTAATTTTTGGTCAGACACTCAATATTCATATGTTTTCTTGAACTTCTATGATAATCTTTCTTGTTTTGAAGGAAAGGAAAAGTTCACTGGGAACTGTCTATGTTTAAGTCCCCTATTTCACCTTCTGGCCCTTTTCTGTTCTTCAAAATCTAGACCAGTGGTATTCAAATCCTACCAGACCCCATTTTATGGTTTATATTTTCTAACACTTTCTTTGCTATGCTGATAAGAAATTATGAACTCACCTAGCAGAGTTGGAGTTACGGTGAAGCTAATGAAAGTTAAACTTCATGACCCCTCATTTGCATGGGCCCCTCCAAGATCCTGCATTTGGTCATATATTTTTATAAAATTTGCAAAAGTAAGATATTTTAGCCACGTTTGGATAAGACCACTGTCTTTTCCCCATTAGACTTCCCTCTGTCATGCTTCCTTTTTAACTGGCAGCATGAGAGTAGCTGCAGAAAGCTTTTGGGATCCAGCCAAGATGACCTTGAGTTAAGGATTTGTTTAGTTCTGGTTTAGTGTAATAGATGTACACGGTTTGCAGTCACTTCCAGGTATGGGAAGGTATTGCAAGTCACCCTGGTGTAGAAATGGCTTCCAAGAAAACGCCACCAAGAGCCAGCTCTCCTGACTTTAGGACACAAAGGCGGAGGGGCAAAGGTCACACTGAAGCATGAATGCATCCTCCAGTACTCAGCACTGGAAATTTGTGGGCAGTGAAGTAAGACAAGGTTGAAATATCTGGAGTCAGTTCTCCTGGGTTCTTCCCATGTATACACGATATTAAACTTTTGTTTGATTTTCTCCTGTTAATTTGTCTCATGTCAATTTAATTCTTAGACCAGCCTGAAGAATCTAGAAGGGTAGAAGAAAGTTTTTTCCTTCCCAACACTCTATAAAAAGTGATATTACAATATAACTGTCTAATGAAGAAGAGATCAGAGTATGTAGTAAAGGTATATAGGAAAAGAAAATTATTTCTATATTTTATAATGTTCATGTCATTTTCCAGCTTTTACATTTTGCAGTTTGTTGTAGTTTGTTTTCTTTTTCTAAATAAGTAGTCATTCTAATACCTAATATTGTATTCATAATTTTCTATTCAAATTTTTAAGGAAGACACCCCAAATTGTGGAAGTTTCAGGCACCTGAAACTGGATTCATCGCTCCTACCTACACACACATATAGATTTTAAAATCAATATAATTCCCAGTCTTAATATAAAAAAGAAATAAAATGAATTGACTTTATAGTAAGAAAATATATCCATGATGAATATGACAGCTATAAATGTAGCCTAATATGATAGTAAGGTATTGGTGATACTGAAACCAAGGCTGTTACCCCAGAGGTGTTCTCCAGCCCCTCCCTCCAAGAAACCAATTACTTTTATCTAAGTTTCAGGAGGAAGCTGTAAAGAGAAAAACAAGAACTGGTTAGAACCAACTAAGCCCAAGATGGCAGAAGATTTGACTTCCAGTAGTCCTTGAGCCTCATTATATGCTCATTGTAGTACATTAGCATATGCTAAATAATACACCCACAGGTGCCATGACAGTTGACAATTGCCATGACAACAACTGGAAAAGCCCATGCAAAGGCTGAACAGGAGTCTTGCATCAGTTCCAGGTCCAAACCACACCCCTGTGCTTGGATAACTCATGAATATTCCTCTCACTCTTTCCGATTTCCCTCCCTTTTACCTCGACCCTCCTATATATTTGGTGTCTCTGCCCGAACTGGATTGAGAAGTTGATTTGCAAAAAGTTCCTGCTTCTTCATTCTTTGGCCATTGAATAAAGTTTGTGCTGTTCCAGCCTCAGCATCAGTTTTCTTATTGGCTGCACAAATGCAAGCAGAAAAAGAACCTCCCTGGCTGAGACAAGGGGTCTTGGCCCAGGCCAGGACCCTGCTGGGGTCTAGCTGACTAATTTGGTAACAATACAATGATCAGGAACATTGTAGCTGTTGGTGATCTGATTTTGGGAAACAGTGAAAAACTCAAGGATGCTGTTCCAGGAAAAGCAAATGTGAGCAGATAGGGTAGGTGTTCCCCAGAGAAAGAGAACCAGGCATGGCTTTCTTGACATAAGAGAAGCCATTTCTGGCCTAAGTCATCTTGTGAACTAAGCTTGGCCACAATGCTTGCCCATGAACAGATCTCAGTAATCAGGAAGTGAGGGAATGAAGAAACAAAGGAAAAGTAGTCAAGAAACAATAGTACAGCTATAAAACAGGGTCCTAGCTCCTCCTCAAGGGATATACATGACACTCTGATACAGTCTTTGAGTTCTACAGGAACTAAGGTCCCCACCAAGGGGGAGGATTGAATGATGATGTTGACCCTTGTGACTTTAATCAACTAAAGCTTGGACTTGACCTTGACCCCAATTCTATGCTGATTCTCCTCTGCTCGAGCCCCTTCAAGAGTATGCATGTAAGGCTTCCCTGGTGGCACAGTGGTTGAGAATCTGCCTGCCAATGCAGGGGACACGGGTTCGAGCCCTGGTCTGGGAAGATCCCACATGCCGCGGAGCAACTAGGCCCGTGAGCCACAACTACTGAGCCTGCACGTCTGGAGCCTGTGCTCCGCAACAAGAGAGGCCACGATAGTGAGAGGCCCGCGCACCGCGATGAAGAGTGGCCCCCGCTTGCTGCAACTAGAGAAAGCCCTCGCACAGAAAAGAAGACCCAACACAGCCATAAATAAATAAATGAATAAATAAATAAAAAATAAAAAAAAGAAAAAAGAAAAAGAATATGCATGTACCCTTAGCTTAAAACTTCCCAATTTTTACTGTTCCAGGAGACACTGCTTTGGGAAATATCCCCCGTGTTCTCCTTTTTGCTGCAAGTAATAATAAATCCTTCCTTCTCCCAATCTTTTGGCTTGGTTGTATCTTTTGGCTCGACACCCACCAAGAGGCAAAGCCAGTTTTCAAATAACACAAAGACTAATCTTCCCTCAGTGTACACAATAGTTTCTTCCCTGTAAAATCCAGTATATATGAAAAAATGTAAAAATACTTTGCATTATTTGTCAAACAGTCAGGTGAAAGGCTCAAATAATTATAAAATATCTGGCTGGACAGTCAAAAGCATTGCAAAGGCAGAACAAGTTCTTTATTATGGAAGCCTGTCCTGGGTATTACAGGACACTGGGTTGCCTTCTAAATGCTAAAAATGTATCCTGCACACCCATTACTGAGACAAGCAACAAGAAACTCCTCCCAGCTTCCAAAAGCTACTTACTAAAATGCAAATATCCTTGGCTGGGCGAAGACCTCTTGTCCTTATCTGCTAACAGCCTAAAAGGGGTTCCTTTAAGAGAAAGATGTTTCCATTTTTAACTGTGTAATTCTGTAAGGAAGCATAAAATAAATCTAGCCTGCACCGCACATGGTTTGAGGTCTGACTCTGCAAGACTGGGGTTTCTCTGTCTAGAACCACACCTGAGAATGATCTCAGGACCCCCACAGATCAACTCCTCCCCTCCAGCCCCCCAGCCTGTGAGTGCAGATAGGGTCTGCTTGAAGCACAATTGCTCCTGTGTGATCTGGGCTGCACCCTCTGAGGACAGTTTTTGCCTTCTGGACCAGTAGCCTTTCCAAATCTTTTCCCTATGGACAGAAGGAATCTCTTTCTCTGCTGCTCTCAAGTCCAAAGGCTGTAACAAAATGATCATAATAACAGTAATAACTATCATATACAGCATTTACTATCTGCCAGCCTCTCTTCTAAATCTTTCACTATATTAACTCATTTAATACGCTCAACAAGTGCTGTTACTGTCTCCATTTTACCAGAGAGGATGCTGAGTCACAGAAAGACTGAGTAACTTGACGAGAGTCACAAAGCCAATAAGTGATCTGAGCTGAGAATCAAACTCCAACGCTTGCTCAGAGCCTGGACGCCTAATCAGTCTTACACTTAATCTCTTTAAAATATACCTGGATAATAATTTTTTTCTTTTAATTTTTAAAATTTAATATAATAGTCCAGCATTAAAAAAACAATTTTTTTTTTTAAACGCCATCATTCTTCCTAGGAATCTTCCTCAGCAGGCTTATAATTCTGTTCTCTCTACTCTGAAGGAAAGATCAGCTCACTTAACGTCTTTTAACTGTTGGAAGGCAGGAAGGCAAGCCGGAGGTCCTCTGGGTCTCTTGGCTGGAACATAGTATTTATAAGGCAAAGGTCCCGGTCAATTTGCCTGAGTGCACCTTATGGTTCAGACTGTTTCCTAACTACAAGGCGCTGCAGAGATGCCTCAACTGGAAGGTGAATAGCTGGTTTCACATCTCAAAGACAGGAAGCTTGATACCCCAGCTGCCCACAATATACTCTATAAAACAGTAGGAATTAGGTTAAGTCAGTGGTCCAGGCTGGAGGAATTTTAGGAGACCTACTCAAGGATTTTCTCTGTATTTTATAGGTTTAGGGGATACCTCAGAATTGTATCACTAGTTAGGAAATCTTTTCCCAGTCTATTGCATTTTTATGTTCATTCAGTACATGACCATGAACCTGACTCAGACCCTTTAACTTCTAGGCTTCCACTGATGACCTTTAATTGGCTATCTCGTAGACCTGTCTATAACCAATCTGTAGAATATTGTCTATAAATAGTCTGTAAGATATTAGTTCTATCTATATCAATTTGTAATATACAAATAGTATGATCACTTTTGAATTTGAGCTATAGCATATTTTGTTATTAAAATCAGGTGTCAGGGGACTTCCCTGGTGGTCCAGTGTTTAAGAATCTGCCTTCCAATGCAGGGGATGCGGGTTCGATCCCTGGTCAGGGAACTGAGATCCCACATACCGCAGGGCAACTAAGGCCACATGCCGCAACTAGAGAGAAGCCCGCGTGCCACATCGAAAGGTCCTGAGTGCCACAACTAAGGCCCGAAGCAGCCAAAAATAAATAAATAAATATTTAAAAAAATAAAAAGATAAAGTAAAATAAAATCAGGTGTCGGAAGGATATTTTACAACTAGTCTCCATTCAAATCCTTATTTCTGTGAAAAATTCCACCGATTCTCCCTTCCACGATAGACAGAAGTTAGTCTCTAAAAATGCAAGGGAAAGTATCAACCTTGGGATTATTTCCTGAAGTCTCATTTTTCTTTTTCTGGGGGAATAATCTCTGTCCACACCTAAAGTTTTAGCTTGCATAAACCCTTTCTCCATCTCTTCCTGAGTGCATTTACTTTGGGAGTCCTAGGAGTTTCTATTTATTCCTTGATGATCCACCCAAAGCAGGTAACCATTCAAATCAAGGCATTTTAAAAGTATTAAAGCCACTGATGTTATTGTGAAAATTCACCAGGCAGTCAGCACCAGCTATTCAGAGCTCTTTCCTGAGCAGACTCCTGTTCAAGGTGGCAGGAGCTGGTGTCCTCCTCGCCCTAAGAATCTAGAGTAAAAAGGCAAGAATCTCTCTCTCTTCTCTCTTCTTTTATAGGTACATCAATGAAATATACATAACTAGTATGTCAACAGTGCTCACAGCATTGTGGCTGTGGATTGAAATGTCATTTCCAAAAACAAGAAAAAATTGTAGGACTGCATTTTCTACAATTTCTAGAGGTGGGATTAGATCAATGATTTTCCATCTGTGGGTGGGTCATGGATCCTTGGAATCCATGAAATTTTTGCATGGGGACTATGAACCTATGTCAACTTTAAGGACAATCTGTAGATTGGATGAATAAGGATACATATTATATAGAAGTGGTCATGAGTGTGGACTCTTCAGCCAGATTCCCATTGTAACTTTTCGACTTAGCAGTTGCATGTTCTTGGACAAGTCACTTAACCTCTCTGTGCTTTAGTTTCCTCATTCTTTAACTACATAAAGTTGGTGGGATGAGCAAAGTAGATAAGGCATGTTGCATACTTAGCCTTGTACCCAGTCCTCAGGAAGAAATCAGTATTTATCGGGTACATACACACCATGAGCAGACAGCTGTTTTGCTGTTTCACCATTTCATATCCAATTTTATATCAACCTTGCCTGATACTGGAAAACACAGAGAGGAAAAAGCCAGTAGATTAGCTTTTCTTCTGCTTCCCAGTTTTGGAAGGCACAAAGGCTCAGACACACTATGGACTGATCCCTCCTTTGCCATCATGTCCCAAATCATCAAAGTTCCTGGCAAAAGTCTTTTACTCTGGACACCTCACAGTGGATAGGCCCTATAGTTCATGCATGGCCAGCTGAGTTTCATTTCCCCACTGCTACAAAGTGAAGAATAGATTAAGCTTTCTGAGAACCAGTAACAGATCAAAATCTGGGGATAGAGATGCTGTTTATGAGTGTTGAACACATGAGTACCCGGGTTCAAAGTTTGTAGTAAGAAGTGAGGTTAAGACAAAATCTATTGATCCCAGCGATCCTGACATTGACAGGTAGGATACAAGAATCAACAGCACATTCCACCCAGACAGTGGATAAAAATTTGGAGAACTTTTTCTTTTTTTTTTTTATTTTTATAAGATAAAGGATGTGTGGAATTCAACTGGTGCATCAACCAGTTATGGCAGAGTGGAGTGGAACTATGGTTTAATCTTAAGTGTTGTCCCTTCTGAATTCTCATTTTGTTCCTTTGGGTACCTGGGCTTGTATACTATGGGAATTAGGGTATAGTTTATTCTTTCTGAGGTTGATATTGTTGATTTTGTTGTTGTTGTTGTAGGGGTTGATGGATGCATGGTTTGTTTTGTTTTCTGAGCTTTAATGAACTACTTTTGTTGAATCTGCTGATCATTGCCATTACTGCTACCAAAATACTACCTTAATTTCACTGCTGGACACTGAAGCAAAAAAGGCTTTAGGATGGTGGAGGAAATGAAAGTAATGTCTCAACTCCAAAGCTTATACTCTCCAAACTAGGAAATATTATGTCCTGTTGAATTTCAGTCTACCTCCCATTCAAGCAGGGAATAACTGAAGGAGGAAGCTTTAAAATAGATTATTTGAGTCGCAGTAAAGTGATCGTCTATGAAGGACGATTTTATTGTAGAATCGCTGTCCTAGGGAAAAAGAATATCTGATAACTCCCCTGGACAAACTCAACAAAGTGGTGAAATAGCTTCTGTCTTTGTCTCTTCCAGGATCTTGGTATATTCAAATACGTATTGCCCTCTGACAGTGCCTCAAAAATTGCATATTCCCCATTTCTTTCTCCGCCCCGCCCTCCCCGCCCCCCCAGCAAACAACTTTTTCTTATCATGCTCCCTTCTTCGTGACTATGGACAGGAGTGAGATTGCTTACATGAATTATACTGGCGTTAAGATACTGGTTATCAAATCAAGCATCCTGTGTATTTGCTGATTGCCTTAACCCTGTTGAAATGCATGTTTCTCCTGAGTCTTTAATAAATAATGGTAATAAAGGAGGGCAAAGGTAGATTTACTGAGCAGTTTTTACATACCAGAGGCTGTGTAATGCACTTTACACATTTATTATCTTATTAAACCTCATAATAAAGACATGACCTGGATACCATTATTGTCCTTATTTTAGAGGTAAACCTTAATCACATAAATACTAGGAGTATTTGAATTCAGATCTTTAAATACTTACGCTTTCCAAAATAAATTGCTGCTTTCTTTAAAGATCTGTCACTAAAACATTGCATGACCTGGGACCAGTCACAATCTTTCTTATATGAAACTTTCTATTTATGAATCTGTAACCCCATATTCTCTAATTTCATAGAAGTTGGAAGCTTTGGTTAGATCTTTACGTGCAGTGACTTTATGTTTAATTCATTAGACTTAATTCAAGAGTCTGTGAGGGAAAGCATGGGATGATAGACTGGGGCCTTGCTTACTTTGTACTGCCTCTGCCTACTTCAGAGTTTTGGCAAGGACCAAATAATAATACTGCATATGAAAAAGCTTTGTAAAGGGCAAACCATTGTAGATATTTATGGGGTTATTATCTCCAGCATCACTATCAATACCAAATCCTGGAAGAAGGTGACCAACTCTGACCTAGATTTAGAAAAACAGAAGAATTAGGCAAAGGGGTCCTGGAGGGAGGAGAACAGATGCGGATTTATAGGAGAAAGGGTGATCGTGCTGGAGATTAGAAAGATAAAAATGGAAAAATGCTGGGAAAGAAAATAAAATAAATTATATGACCGAGATCCCTGTAAGTTAAGGCTTAACGTCCGCCTTCCTGTGTTGTGAGCCCCATCAGGACCCCATGGGAGAGAAGGAGTCTCTGAAAATATCTCTAATTTGGCTGGTTGGATAGTGGATCATCAGGGAAGCAAATGAAAATTTGTGGCTTTGTGAACTAATGTTTCAGCAGGAAAGTAGGTAACAAGGGGGTTGGTAGCTCTGCAGAACCACAGCAGAATTTCAGCAATTGCTGGCCATACTTGTAGACATGCATAAACAATATATCATCATAATTAAGAGTTTTACTCTGGGGTTAGATTTTTAAAATATTTTGAGCCCCAAATTAGCCATTTACTAGGGAATACCCTAAGACAAGCTACTTCACCTCTCTAAGCTCCAATTTTCTTATCTATAAAATGTCGATAACAATGGTACCTCCTTCATAGGGTTATTGTGAGAAATGAATGAAATACCAGATGTATTTATCATAGTGCCCGGCATATATTAGGTGCTGAATAATTAACTGTTGTTGTTTTATTCTGCTCTCCCTGGCACCCTTTTCTAAGTTTGAAATGACATAGCTGTACATTGACAGACAGTTTAAGAAAGCTCTGTGCCTGTGTGCCTAGCTCTATGCCTCTTTACCACTAGATTCCAGATGTGTACACAGAGGTGGGATGGAGAGTGCAGTATGCGGGTAAATACAAAATTGCCCTATTAGGCACCACCCTGAATATTATCTCCAGAGAAGGAAGCAAACCTAGGTGCAGCTGATGAGTTAATGAGATATGAAACAGAGAACATTTCCTTCTCCTTTTTAGTGTCAAGCTTACTCTAAGGCTCTAGGTCTCTCCAGGCCAGTTGGCAGCTGGCAGTCACAGAGGAAATGCCTACTGCCATGGGAACCCCTGCCGTGCTGTGGCTAGCTCTGTTGCTCTTCTGTAAGTAGAGATCAGTTACCTGCCCCTGAAGGGGCCAAAATGGATTGAGGGAGCAGCTGGAGTGGGAAAGTTGATCATTTTAGTGTGACTTTTTCTAGGCTATGTGCAAACCGTGGGGAATTTCCCAGGGATTCTGTAAGGAAGGCAAGCTGGATAGCAGAGGAAGTGGGGCTGAACACCATCTAAGGGGGAAGCTGGACTGAAAGTCTGGTCCTTACTATCATGCTGGCATCTTCCAGAGGGCAAGGGAGGAAAGACAGAAGGTCCTTCTTTCCCTGAGTCAGATTCCTGGAAAGATGGTTGGCCCTTAAAACTTCGTGGATGTAGACCTCATCACCATTTCCAGATCCCAGTCTTTAGGTGTCCAGAAGGCTGGGGATAGACACTAACGTATCCTCTCTGGACTTTTTGCAGCTCCAGATGGCATATCAGCAGGTGAGTCCTCTGTCCTTGTTCCCTCAGCATTTCAATGTGTCTGGGACTTGCCCTCCCTTCACTCTTTCCCTTCATCCCATCATCTATTTTCTAATGATTATTAATCTGCTCTTTCCTGTCCAACCCACTTCCACCTTGCATAATCTTCCTTTTTTCCCCCATTCAAAAGTTTCCCACATGCCACTTCATTCTCTCAAGTCACCCTTTCCTCTTTAATGCCAACAATCATGTCTGTTGAGCATCTAAGTGTCTCAGCCACTCCTCCAGCCACTATCATGTAAACTCGTTCAATCCTTTTTTTTAATTTATTTTTTAATACAGCAGTTTCTTATTAGTTATCTATTTTATACATATTAGTGTATATATGTCAACCCCAATCTCTCAATTCATCCTACAACCCCCCCCCCGCTTTCCCCGCTTTGTGTCCATACGTTTGTTCTCTACATCTGTGTCTCTATTTCTGCCTTGCAAACCAGTTCATCTGTACCATTTTTCTAGATTCCAGATATATGCGTTCATATACGATATTTGTTTTTCTCTTTCTGACTTACTCACTCTGTATGACAGTCTCTAGGTCCATCCACATCTCTACAAATGGCCCAACTTTGCTCCTTTTTATGGCTGAGTAATATTCCAATGTATATATGTACCACATCTTCATTATCCATTCGTCTGTCAGTGGGCATTTAGGTTGCTTCCATGACCTGGCTATTGTAAATAGTGCTGCAATGAACATTGGGGGTGCATGTGTCTTTTTGAATTATGGTTTTCTCTGGGTATATGTCCAGTAGTGGGATTGCTGGGTCATATGGTAATTCTATTTTTAGTTTATTAGGGAACCTCCATACTGTTCCCCATAGTGGCTGTATCAATCTACATTCCCACTGACAGTGAAAGAGGGCTCCCTTTTCTCCACACCCTCTCCAGCATTTGTTGTTTGTAGATTTTCTGATGATGCTCAATCTAACTGGTGTGAGTTGATACCTCATTGTAGTTTTGATTTGCATTTCTCTAATAATTAGTGATGTTGAGCATCTTTTCATGTGCTTCTTGGCCATCTGTATGTCTTCTTTGGAGAAATGTCTATTTAGGTCTTCTGCCCATTTTTTGATTGGGTTGTTTTTTTGTTTTTTTTTTAATATTGAGTTGCATGAGCTGTTTATATATTTTGGAGATTAATCCTTTGTCCGTTGATTCGTTTGCAAATATTTTCTCCCATTCTGAGGGTTGTCTTTTCATCTTGTTTATAGTTTCCTTTGCTGTGCAAAAGCTTTTAAGTTTCATTAGGTCCCATTTATTCATTTTTGTTTTTATTTCCATTACTCTAGGATGTGGATCAAAAAAGATCTTGCTATGATTTATGTAAAAGAGTGTTCTTCCTATGTTTTCCTCTAAGAGTTTTATAGTGTCCAGTCTTACATGTAGGTCTTTAATCCATTTTGAGTTTATTTTTGTGTATGGTGTTAGGGAGTGTTCTAATTTCATTCTTTTACATGTAGCTGTCCAGTTCTCCCAGCAACACTTATTGAAGAGACTGTCTTTTCTCCATTGTATATCCTTGCCTCCTTTGTCATAGATTAGTTAACCATAGGTGTGTGGGTTTATCTCTGGGCTTTCTATCCTGTTCCATTGATCTATATTTCTGTTTTGTGCCAGTACCATATTGTCTCAATTACTGTAGCTTTGTAGTATAGTCTGAAGTCAGGGAGCCTGATTCCTCCAGCTCCGTTTTTATTTCTCAAGATTGCTTTGGCTATTGAGGGTCTTTTGTGTCTCCATACAAATTTTAAGATTTTTTTGTTTTAGTTCCGTAAAAAATGCCATTGGTAATTTGATAGGGATTGCATTGGATCTGTAGATTGCTTTGGGTAGTATAGTCATTTTCACAATATTGATTCTTCCAATCCAAGAACATGGTATATCTCTCCATCTGTTTGTATCATCTATGATTTCTTTCATCAGTGTTTTATAGTTTTCTGCATACAGGTCTTTTGTCTCCTTAGGAAGGTTTATTCCTATGTATTTTATTCTTTTTGTTGCAATGGTGAATGGGATTGTTTCCTTAATTTCTCTTTCTGATCTTTCATTTTTAGTGTATAGGACTGCAAGAGATTTCTGCTCATTAATTTTGTATCCTGCAACTTTACCAAATTCATTGTTCAGCTCTAGTAGTTTTCTGGTGGCATCTTTAGGATTCTCTATGTATAGTATCATGTTATCTGCAAACAATGACAGTTTTACTTCTTTTCCAATTTGTATTCCTTTTACTTCTTTTTCTTCTCTGATTGCCATGACTAGGACTTCCAAAACTATGTTGAATAAGAGTGGCGAGAGTGGATATCCTTGTCTCGTTCCTGATCTTAGAGGAAATGCTGTCACTTTTTTCACCATTGAGAATGATGTTTGCTGTTGGTTTGTTGTATATGGCCTTTATTATGTTCAGGTTGGTTACCCCGTGCCCACTTTCTGGAGAGTTTTTATCATAAATCGGTGTTGAATTATGTCAAAAGCCTTTTCTGCATCTATTGAGATGATCGTATGTTTTTCATTCTTCAATTTGTTAATATGGTGTATCACACTGATTGATTTGCATATATTGAAGAACCCTTGCATCCCTGGGATAAGTCCCACTTGATCATGGTGTATGATCTTTTTAAAGTGTTGTTGGATTCTGTTTGCTAGTATTTTGTTGAGGATTTTTGCATCTATATTCATCAGTGATATTGGTCTGTAATTTTCTTTTTTTGTGGTATCTTTGTCTGGTTTTGGTATCAGGATGATGGTGGCCTTGTAAAATGAGTTTGGGAGTGTTCCTTCCTCTGCAATTTTTTGGAAGAGTTTGAGGAGGATGGGTGTTAGCTCTTCTCTAAATGTTTGATAGAATTCAGCTGTGAAGCCATCTGGTCCTGGACTTTTGTTTGTTGGAAGATTTTAAATCAGTTTCAATTTCATTACTTGTGATTGGCCTGTTCATATTTTCTATTTCTTCCTGGTTCAATCTTGGAAGGTTAAACCTTTCTAAGAATTTGTCCATTTCTTCTAGGTTGTCCATTTTTTTGGCATAGAGTTGCTTGTAGTAGTATCTTATGATGCTTTGTATTTCTGCAGTGTCCGTTGTAACTTCTCCTTTTCATTTCTAATTTTATTGACTTGAGTCCTCTCCCTCTTTTACTTGATGAGTCTGGCTAAAGGTTTATCAATTTTGTTTGTCTTCTCAAAGAACCAGCTTTTAGTTTTACTGATCTTTGCTGTTGTTTTCTTTCCAATCCATTTATTTCTGCTCTGATCTTTATAATTTCTTTCCTCCTGCTAACTTGGGGGTTTTGTTTTTTTCTTTCCTTAGATCCTTTAAGTGTAAGGTTAAATTGTTTATTTGAGATTTTTCTTGTTTCTTGAGGTAGGATTGTATTGCTATAAACTTCCCTCTTAGGACTGCTTTTGCTGCATCCCATAGGTTTTGGATCGTCATGTTTTCATTGTCATATCTCTCTAGGTATTTTTTGATTTCCTCTTTGATTTCTTCAGTGATCTCTTGGTTATTTAGTAACGTAGTGTTTAGCCTCCATGTGTTTGTGTTTTTCACATTTTTTCCCCTGTAATTCATTTCTAATATCATAGCACTGTGGTTGGAAAGATGCTTGATATGGTTTCCATTTTCTTTAATTTACCAAGGTTTGATTTGTGACCCAAGAGGTGATCTATCCTGGAGAATGTGCCGTGAGCACTTGAGAAGAAAGTGTAATCTGCTCTTTTAGGGTGGAGTGTCCTATAAATGTCAATTAAATCTATCTGGCCTATTGTGTCATTTTAAGCTTGTGTTTCCTTATTAATTTTCTGTTCGGATAATCTGTTCATTGGTGTGAGGTGTTAAAGTTCTCCACTATTTTTGTGTTACTGTTGATTTCCTCTTTTATAGCTGTTAACATCTGCCTTATTTATTGAGGTGCTCCTATGTTGTTTGAATATATAATTGTTATATCTTCTTCTTGGATTGATCCCTTGATCATTATGTAGTGTCCTTCCTTATCTCTTGTAATATTCTTTATTTTAAAGTCTATTTTATCTGATATGAGTATTGCTACTCCAGCTTTCTTATGACTTCCATTTGCTTGGAGTATCTTTTTCCATCTCCTCACTTGCAGTCTGTATGTGTCCCTAGGTCTGAAGTGGGTCTCTTGTAGGCAGCATATATATGGGTCTTCTTTTTGTATCCATTCAGCAAGCCTGTGTCTTTTGGTTGGAGCATTTAATCCATTCACATTTAAGGTAATTATTGATATGTATGTACCTATGACCATTTTCTTAATTGTTTTGGGTTTGTTTTTGTAGGTCCTTTTCTTGTCTTGTGTTTCCCACTTAGAGAAGTTCCTTTAGCATTTGTTGTAAAGCTGGTTTGGTGGTGCTGAATTCTCTTAGCTTTTGCTTGTCTGTAAAGCTTTTGATTTCTCCATCGGATCTGAATGAGATCCTTGATGGGTAGAGTAATCTTGGTTATAGATTCTTCCTTTTCAACACTTTAAATATATCATGCCACTCGCTTCTGGCTTGTAGAGTTTCTGCTGAGAAATCAGCTGTTAACCTTATGGGAGTTCCCTTTTATGTTATTTGCCGTTTTTCCCTTGTTGCTTTTAATAATTTTACTTTTTCTTTAATTTTTGTCAATTTGATTACTATATGTCTTGGTGTGTTTCTCCTTGGGTTTATTCTGCCTGGGACTCTCTGCGCTTCCTGGACTTGGGTGGCTATTTCCTTTCCCATGTTAAGGAAGTTTTCAACTATAATCTCTTCAAGTATTTTCTCGGGTCCTTTTTCTCTCTTTTCTCCTTCTGGGACCCTTATAATGAGGATGTTGGTGCATTTAATGTTGTCCCAGAAGTCTCTTAGGCTGTCTTCACTTATTTTCATTCTTTTTTCTTTATTCTATTCCACAGCAGTGAATTCCACCATCCTGTCTTCAGGTCACTTATCCATTCTTCTGCTTCAGTTATTCTGCTATTGATTCCTTCTGGTGTATTTTTCATTTCAGTTATTATATTGTTGATCTCTGTTTGGTTGTTCTTTAATTCTTCTAGGTGTTTGTTCTTTAATTCTTCTAGGTCTTTGTTAAACATTTCCTGTATCTTCTTGATCTTTGCCTCCATTCTTTTTCTGAGGTCCTGGATCATTTTCACTATCATTACTCTGAATTCTTTTTCTGGAAGGTTGCCTATCTCCACTTCATTAGTTTTTTTTCTGGGGTTTTATCTTGTTCCTTCATCTGGTAAATAGTCCTCTGCCTTTTCATTTTGTCTATCTTTCTGTGAATGTGGTTTTTGTTCCACAGGCTGCAGGATTGTAGTTCTTCTTGCTTCTGCTCTGCTTGTGTTGGAGGGTCTCCTGCAGGGGGCTGGGGAGGGGGGGTGGATGGTGGCTGTGTCTCACCACAGGGACAAGGACACTGGCAGCAGAAGTTCTGGGATGCACTCCTTGGCATGAGCCCTCCCAGCATCCACCATTAACCCCACCAAAGAACCTGTAGTCCTCGTTCATTTCTTACACCATCATCGCTATTATTATTATTGCCATTTTATAATTGAGGATGCTGAAACTCAGATTAAGTGATTTGCTGGAGGTTACACAGCTAACAAAGGACTGGATTGTAACATAAGTCCCTTGAATCCAAGTCTTTCAGCAGCATCATCTCTTCCTCATCACCACCTGGCTGCTTCTGAAGTTTCTGTTCAAATTTGTACCACATCTCTTTGTCCCTGAAAGCCTTTTAAGACTGATCCTCTTGGTGCTTCTCACTACCATCCAGAATTGACATATATTTTTAATTCCATATTCACTCACAATTAAATAGTCATAAAAATTTAAAGCTGGGAGAGATCATGTATTTCATCTAGTCCAATACCTTAATTCATCCATTATTCACTCATTCATCAACTCAATAAATATTTAATGAACACTTACTATGTAATAGTCACTGTGCTGAGTTATGGTTGAACATCACAGACATAATCTCTGCCTGAAGAGACTGCAGCCTTCATTTACAGATATTGGAACTGAAATCTAGAGAATTAGAGGGATCTATCCTACATCACATAGTAAATTTGCTTGTTTGTTTTTGAATATCCTGCATTTGTGTCTTATGTTTCTCCTTAGGTTGGGAGCTTTGTGGGGCCACAACACCCTTTTCTCCTTCCTTTAATCCTAGGAATCAGGGCAGTTTCTTATTACCAATGGTATAAGTAAGGGTAGACTGGTCATTGATTGTCTGACTATTGGTATGTCTGTACTTTGGAGGCTGTACAGTTTTCAATGATATTTTCCCCCTTCTATATCTCTTTCCACAATCTGCTCTTCTCAAAGCCATCTGGAAATCTAAGGTATCCTTGAATCCCCCATGGAACAGAGTATTTAGGGGAGAGAATGTGACTCTTACATGTAGAAGGAACAATTCCCTTGAAGATGACTCCACTTTGTGGACCCACAACAAAAACCCTTTGGAAGTAAAAACTTCACGTTGGGACATCGTGAATGCAAGCATCCAGGACAATGGGGAATATAGATGCCAAAACAAAGGAGTTATCATGAGTGAACCTGTGTACCTAGATGTCATCAGTGGTAAGTTCCAGGGTTATGGAAATATCAGTTCTCTCATGTGAGGAATGGCCCATCTGAAGATGGGGAGAAAGCAAGTTATTCCAAGGCTTAGGGCACCAAGGTGGGACTCAGGGTCTCTCACCAGACCTGTCCATCTCTCTTCTTCTACCTCTGCTCCTTCTGTCTGCCATTCTGCCTTCTTTCAAGATTCTGGCAATCTCCCAGTGTTACTCCTCTACTCTATTTCACTTCTGACTATCTTTTCTACATAGGTGCAGATGCATGTTTTATGGTCAAATGGCATGTTGGATATGTGAACATTGCAAAGAGCTATATATGTTAAATAGGATCAAAAGATTGATTTAAAGATTTGCTCTGCAATTTCCATGTATCACAACCTGAATATTAAGTTGCAATCTTCATTTTGAAAGATCTCTCTGTACATTCCTCATGTCCTCTGCTTTTACTTCAGAACAAATCTTATGTTTGCTTCATCTTTATCACTCTCCTACTGTCAACAATTAGTGCAGCATGTTCAGGCACATGTGGGTTAGTTCGTAAATGTTGAATGAACAAAGCAATCATTTTATTTGCATGGCTAGCTCATTGTTATATTTTGCTTTATATTTTTAAATAAAAAATATTTTAAAGCATAAACATACTTTGTATTTTTCTCTAGTAAAAAGAGATGTTTCAACAGCTGCATACAAATTCCAAATAGAAACTAAAGCAGTGTAAAATATCTTCTTTATTTCTTTGGAGTAGATTCTAGAAAAGTTCTCAAAAATTGCTCCTAAATAAAATATGCTTGTGCAACCTAGCCACATTTCCACTGAAGAGTCTCCTTTGGTGAATACTTTTCAGTTCTTAAAATGACATTAGCCATGCAAACTGACTCATATTTTACTGACTCATTGACAAACGTTGGTTGAGAAACTACCAACTCCTAAGTATTGTGTTAGGCACTGGAAATACGATGTAAGGAACAGACATGCCTCAGACCTCTGAAGTATAGAGCCCAATGAGGAAAAGGACATCCAATCAGTAATTACACAAATAACTAATTAAAAGTGTGATACATGTTCTGAAGAAGTCAGAGGCTAACTGTGACTAATAGAACTGGGAAGCACCTATAAGGTTAGAGAGGACAAAACAGACACTCTCCTAGGCTAAGACTCCCCAGGCAGAGTAGGTTTATTTTCCCATTAGTGACTAAATGCAACAATGGAGTTGAGTGGGATAATGGGTTTCAGACCTTCTACGGGTGGGCTCATTAGAAAGGTCAGCGATGTTGTGGTCCCATAATTACTTTTCAGGAGGAGAGAGGATTTATCAATAGAGGAGACAGGCTGTAAGCATTATTTTGTGTTTCCTTTTTATTGACCTTATGAGCCAAGAAATGGGTTAATGATAAAAGTTTCTGACACACACTCTCTGCATGACATCTTTTATCTATTTTTTTAATTTTATTTTTATTTATTATTAATTTTATCTATCATTGTTGAATAAATGGCATAACAAATGCTCTTCAGACTGGCTGCTCCTTCAGGCCTCTGCTGAGATGGTGTTGGAGGGTGAGCACCTCTTCCTCAGGTGCCATGGCTGGAGGAATCTGAATGTCTACAAGGTGACTTACTTCAAGAATGACAAAGCCCTTAAGTACTGGTATGAGAACCACAACATCTCCATTACCAACGCCACAACAGGGGACAGTGGCACCTATTACTGCATGGGCACAATTCAGCGGATACGCTATACTTCTAATCACCTCATCATTAAAATTAAAAAAGGTAAGTTGGTGAAGGAAAAGGAAGGAGTCCATAGCAGGGGAAAGGAGAAAGAATATTTGAGCCTAAAGTGATAGCAGCTGTAGAATGGGGGCCGCTGTGATTCCTTGGAAAGTCTATTAGACTTGCAATGAGGGCACCAGGGGTAGAGTGTATCCCTCAGTCTGTCTTAGATTCCTTACTTGTTCAATGGCAACAGTGATACCTGCTCACATTGAATTTTTATAAATATTAAATGTAATATTTGTGAAATGGATTGTTAAATACTAGCCAAGCAAAGTCATCTGTTGCTCCTGGGGAGAAACTTATATTTATCAAATTGAAAGAGAGTTTCAAAGTTGAAGGAACAAAGGCTATAAAGAGCTTGAAGAGTCTATTCTAGCCTAGGAGGGATGGGAAAGGAAACCAACAAGTCAATAGGTTGTGTGCCTGTGAATTAGGAGATGAGAGAGAGGGCTTGATGAGGAAAGAATAGGCAGGTGGGCTGACTCTCTAGCCAATGAAAAAGGCTACTCTTTCCAAACTTCATATAAAAAAGTGAGCCTTTGAAATATTTGTCTTGCAATGAAGAAATCAGACTTTTGATTGGTGGACTTTGCCCATGTTAATATCTTAAAAAGCATGAGACCAGAAACCAGAATTAAGCTCTAATGGTTGCTCTCTGTTAACTAATTTGAGACCTGTTATTTTATTGTTGCTGGGCTTCTAGTACCCTTATTTGTAAACTAAAGGATTTGGACTAGACTCCACTAGAATCACTTGGGGAACTAAAAAAAAAAAAGAAAAAAAATTGGTGTCTGCATATCATCCCTTGAGATTCTGATTTAATTGGTTTGGAATGAGGCCTAGGCATCAGCATTTAAAATCTCTTTCAGGTAATGGTAATATGCAGCCAGTGCTGAGAGCCATCAGTCTAAGTGATCTGTAAGTAATTTCTGGCTGTAATGTTCTAGGGTTCTATAATTCTAGAGCAATCACAAAAAATCAGTACTTTGCAAATAGGGTAACGGAATCACAAAACAGTGGAATTGGAAGGCAACTTAAATATGATCTAGTCCAATATCTTCATTTCACCCAACAGACATGCAATAAATGATGACTGATTGATTGATTGATTGAGAAATAAGGCACTGGTGACCCTCTGCCCTCATTCTGTCTCCTTTCCACCTCTGAATCATATGTGGATGTTGGTCTTGTCAGCTCCAAGGAAGTGGCCATCTTTCCTATGACCCTTCCCCTTGGGCATACTGGCTAGACAAACCATTAGACAGGGGCTGTGGGGGAAATACTCAGGACTCCCTAGGGCTCCAGGGAGCACAGACTGAGGAACCCAAACTCATGAGTGTTTTCTCTCTCCTCCTGGATGCCATATCATGCTAGAAAATGAAAGACCATGTTGGGTCCTTCTCTTAGGGAGGATGACACCCTTAAACTCATTTTTCAGTTTCTAATATGAGTTATGTTTCTTGTTGCATCTAGATTCCACTCCAGCTCCCCAAAGCAAATATTTCTGGCTACAATTTCTTATCCCATTGTTGGTGAAGATTCTGTTTGTTGTGGACACATGGTTGTTTATCTCGACCCAGCAGCAGTTCACATTTCTCTTGAAGATTAAGAGAATCAGGAAAGGCAACAGACTTATGGACCCACAGCCCAGACCAGAACCCCCAAAGAACTGATGTTACTGCTCAAGAAACATCTGCAATGGCAATTTCTTTCTGGCATTAGCAATTGTTTCTTAATGGTTAAACACAGCTCACAAGGTACCAAGTGCTCAAGGCTTTACAGAACTGCTTCATTAAACCAATCAAAACTGGTCAAGTGACATGTAATAGTAAGTGCTCAATAAACATCAATTAAATAAGTAAAAGAATGAATAGATTCATTTATTAGTATTAAAAGAGACATACAACTTGAATAAAAGAAGTATGAAACCACGTAACATGACGTTCCTAAGTATTTGAGGCTTGCTAATTTCTTTTCTGCTTCTAGAGGCAAGAACCATGAAGTTCTAGATTAGAAATGTTCTCTCTTCTAATGTTCTCTCCATTGTAAGTCTGAGCTAGGAATGAGAAGACATGGTAGGATACTGATGAAGTTGATCATTTTTATGCTCTCTCTTCAACTTAGTATCATATGAACTTCTAGTTCTTGGCAGAACCTGGGGCAGGCTTGAGCCGTAGGTCTCTGGGGATGAGGCTCAGTCTAAGATTTCCCTGTGATTGTTTCACTCCTCTAATATCTCCCCAATTTAAATCTTGTATACCCTCTTGCAACACCTGAATTAAGCATCTCAGAGAAATTCTAGCAAATAATAATCATAACTCTCACTCTGAAAACAGTCCAGGACTGAATAAGATTTCAGACAAAGACACAATCTTTGATCTCCCACCCACACCCCACCTCTGCTTATGGAGACAGTTATAGTGGGGGCCTGGGGAAAGCATCAGGGAGGAGAGGCAACATACTATCAGTGCTGACCAAGAGTTCACAACAGGCAACAGACGATCAGAGGACCTTTAGTTTACCTGTGTTTTCGAACAATTGATAACGTAACATAAGGAAGAAGTGAACTAGGGGGCAAATTTGTAAATATCCATGAGACTGACAAGGCCCATTTTCTCTGAAGGATGTTTGGGGCCATAAAGCAGAGAATAATTATTAAAGCTTTTTTAAAAAATATATAGGTATTTGGTGTTGAGGTGGGGTAAATTTTCCCCTTGACCTCTCTTGAGTTTTTGTGGCTGAACTAATAATAAAATCTACACAAAACAAATTAGCAAGAGAAAAAGTAATACTTTTTAATTCATGTGCACAGAGGTCTCATAGAAATGGGACCTAAAAAGTGGTCAAAGCAGGCAGCTTTTATACTTTTTAGACAAAGAAATAATACACTTGAGAGGAATTGACAGGACAAAGAAGCTTAGGTTTGGGGTGCTCAATTCGTGAAGAATCTAAACAGAGTTTGGGCTTGAGGTGGTAAATAAAATAAGTAACAAGGTTTGTTTATATAGGCTTCTAAGCCCTGAATTCCCTCTCTCTGGCAATAAGGGTGTCCTTCTACCTCCAGATGCAAGGAGTATACCTCTCATGTGCGAGATTTATTTCCTACTTTCAGGAAGACAGAAATATATATGGAAAATGAAAAAATAGTAGGATATATCCTTTTTCATATTCTTTTCCATTATGGTTTATCACAGGATATCGAATATAGTTCCCTGGGCTATACAGTAGGACCTTGTTGTTTATCCATTCTATATATAATAGTTTGCATCTGCTAATCCCAAACTCCCAATCCATCCATCCCTGATTCTTAAGTAACTTTAATTCAAAATAATCGATATGTCATTGTGGCATATTTAGGGGCAGCCCACCCTGAGTCCCAACACTGGTATGAACCTCCTTAACACTGTCCCTTTTTTAAAAATCATTTCAGAGAGACAGGAAATGACCAGATTCTCAGGGAACGGCCTTGGTACTTGGCTTTGTGTAAAGAAGCCTGATGAGTGGAGAAGAGATTTTTCCTGCAACCATAGGCCAGGAAAAGTCCCTACAGGAAGCTCCTTGGTGTTGTTCCTGGACACTTCCCTACCTTTAAGGAAAGACAGGAGGTCTGTTAGATGTTACAGCCTTGAGACCACAGTCTTACAGAACATTCATTAACAACATCTTGCCTCACAGTGTTTTACACACAGTTATGCATCAGGCTAGACAGCAAGTTACTTACTCCTTTATATGGTCTGAGGCCAAGTGACCCGGAGTTAAGAATTGAGAGAGACTGAACATGGATAGAAAGTCGAGGCTTTATAAGCTTCAGATACATCTTCTGAGGGATTTTCTGAGTCTCTGAGTGACTTTTACCTCTATTTTCACATTTTCACATTTTCACTTTACCTCCAATTCACTTTTACCTCCATTTTCATCCTCACTCCCACCTTGCAAGGGCTGTGGACAGAGCACAGACCTGGAAGTTCGAGCTGTTGTTAATCAGCTATGTGACTGGGGCAAGTTCTTGCCAGTCTCTGAGATTCCATTTCTTCTTTGCAACAAGGGGCGTTTGGACTAGGTGGTCTCTAAGCTCCCTTTGAGCCCATTTTGTCCTTCATTACGTGGGAACCCAGTTCTATGTGGTGACCTCCCAGCACAAAGGCTCAGAACACATTCCCAAAAAAAGCTCCAGTGTGAATTTCTCCTTCATCCTCTACACACTGGTCTCTCCCTTCATTGTGCTCTCCCATGTATCTAAATTTCAGGTTCATATCAGACTTATGTCTACCATTTATTTCCACCTTTTTTCTTCCTGATATTCATACATCTGTTCCATAGGGAATGTGGAACACACAGTGAGGTCTTGAGTATTTTGTGGACCCCCAAAATATGGCATTTATAAAGGTGTTTTTTATTTTAATATACATAAAGTCTATCTGTGCCAGAGAGGAAGTATGGATGTTATACAAATGATTAGAATAGAAATAATTCACCCCAGCTTCACCCTTGGGGTTTCCTCTGTTACCTCCAATATCTTACCACATTGGTCTAGGCCAGTCCATAGAGCAAATTTCTTTCCCATGATTGCTGTTCCAAATTGTCTGCTACAAAATGTCACAAACTCCCAATAATTAGCATTGGTTTTTGGAAATCAAGTTGGTAGCTCCCTACTAGTGGCCAATGGAAGACAAATTTCCTTGGCTACCTCAAGAGTGGAAACTCGGACAAAAGATACACCTTGTATTTTGGGAAATTGAGTACTTGAAGAAGAGCTCTGCTCTTTCTCTCTTCTCATTAAATGGGAAATGGGACAACAAGAGCATCTCCTTGAAGTCAGAGATGGAAGCTTTATGCTGAGAATGGCAGAGGTACTCGCCAGCCTGGGTGCCCAGAGAAACTCAGAGAGTAGTATTGTCTCCCTGCCTTAAGTTGTCTACCCAGCCATGGACAGTTAGTTACCAAGCCAAAGTCCCTATCTGGTGCCTTATCAGTAACTGACACTGGTCATCAGACCTTTACCTAACAGCTTTATCTAGACTAAGCAGAACACAACGCAAAAAAAAAAAAAAAAAAAAAAAAATTTAACTGTTTTTTGGCTATCCTTGGCTATCCTAACAGAAATAAACTGACTCTATCTTTTCTAGAAATCTGGTCACAAAGGCAAAGATATCTTTTATCTCTGGTCAGATAGCACACGTCAGTGTTTCTTGGCAAAGCTAGACATGTTAACTTGACTTAGAAGATTTGTTAATTTCCACTGGCTTGTCCTATCCTCAGCACCCAGCTAACTTCATGACACTCTTACAAGTGAAATCTTGCCTCTGCAGCGTCACCCCATGGGATCAGCTGGATTCTGGAGACTGCAAGAACTGGGTTTGAAACTCAGGTTATACCTGTTCTTCAGTATAGAAAGCCAGAGTGGAGTGGAAGGATGAGGGAGAGAGGACCTGGGCATACGCCTTCACCTTCTGTGATGCTCAAACACGAACTGCTGTTTTTTAACTCAGGTTTTAAGTTGGGAGTATCTAAGAAGAAATTTCTGAAGATTAACCTCTGACAGCTTAGGAACTTACTGGAAAATTTTTTCATTAAGTCAAGCTTCAGATTTCTGCTCATTAATAAATAATTTCAGAAGTTGTAGTTAAAGTGCTTACATTTATAACACTATTTCAAAGATTTAGGTCTACCCTGCAAAAGGAACTATGATTTTGCTTGGCTTCTTCCAGCCTCCATCCTCTTTCACTCCTGCATTGGAGATATGAAAAGCATTGAACTGTTCAGCATGCTCTCCTTTCCAAATTGGAGTTTTCTCACCTAGGCATCTTGGGACTATGGACAACCCACCTCTGTGTGCTAGTAGCTGATGATTGTTTGCTTTCCCACATTTGTACTCCTCATTTCCAGGAACGGTCAGTTAGGGCAGTTCTATCCACTTGGAGAGTGTTGGGTTTGTTTGTTTGTTTGTTTGTTTGTTTGTTTGGCCTTCTGAAGAGTCCTCAGGCTGTGATGAGATATTAGTAAGCAGCAAAAACAGATTACAAGAAAACCTTCAACGTCCACAGAAAAGGACATGCATGTGTCTCCACACTTATTTGTTACAATTTTGCATAAATTACTCACACACCCTTAACAACAACAGAGGTTTTTCTGAGGTGATTTCCAAACACTTTGTTCATTAGCTTTTTAGAACCTTGATGGATTTTGTGCTTTACTGGAGTTGTATAACCCAATATATTCTCAGGGCATATGTAGATGTGTGCATGGGTGTGTAGCAGAACATAGGTATGAGTGACCCAGGCAGGTAAATCTTTCCCCTCTATTATTAAGTGTATGCTAAGTCATTTTCTATCCTCTCTAAAGGAGGGCACAGAGAACCATGACTAGATCAAATGGAAGCCTCCAGTTTTAGCACCCAATTCAATTTAGTCTATTCTTCTTGATCCCATACTTAAAGGTATTATTGATAGAGCATTAAAATTAATACATATTTACAAAATGAAAGAAAAGGCTTTCAACAACCTCCTCACTGAGAGGAAGAGGGGCTTTTGCCCCTGGCTCTGCACAGAGCATATTTGACCTTCTTGTTCCTCAGGCTGTACATGACGGGGTTCAGCAGAGGAGTGATGACAGTGTTGGTCACTGAGATGAGTCTGTCCTGCCCCAGGGAACTCTGGGACTTAGGCTTCAGGTAAATGATGGAGGCACAGCCATAGTGGATGATGATCACTGTGAGGTGGGAGGCGCAGGTGGCAAAGGCCTTCTTCTGACCCTCAGCTGAAACAATCTTGAGGATGGTGGAGATGATGAGGACATAGGAGATGAAGACCAGGCCCATGGGTAGAATAAGGACAAAAACACTAACAACAAAGTTGATGATCTCATTGACAGTGGTGTCTGTGCAGGTCAGCTTCAACAGGGGTCTCATGTCACAGAAGAAGTGAGAGATGACAAAGACATCACAGAAGGGAAGGCCAAAAAGAGACGTTACCTGGACAATGGCCATACCCAGGCCAATTCCCAGGGACCCAGATGCCAACTGGATACAGGACTCTTTAGCCATGATGACTGAATACTGTAGTGGGTTGCAGATGGCCACATAGCAATCATACCCCATGGCTGTGAGCAGGAAGCAGTTATTGATACCAAAGGTGAGACAGAAGAAGAGTTGAGTGGCAAAGCCTTGGATAGAAATGGGCTGATGAGGACTCAGGGGGCCAGAAAGCATACAGGGAATGATAGCCACAGAGTAGCAGGTCTCAGAGATGGACAGCATGCTCAGGAAAAAGTACATGGGAGTACAGAGGTGACGGTCCAGGTGAATAACAGTCACAATAATGACACTGCCAAAGAGAGTCAGCAGGTACAAAGTTAGAAAGAGAAGAAACCAAGCCTGTGCTGCCAACTAAAGCTGAGGAAACCTTCAAAAAGGAACTCAGTCACAGCAGTGGAGTTTGGCTTTAGCAATGAGGGAGGTCTAGGTTTAAAAGAGCTGGGCAAAGGAAAGAAATGTGTGATGAGTTAATCCTGAAAGACAGTAGGCTGGACCAAGGCCTTCAGTAAAGGGTATGTCCATCCTCTGAGCAATGCCCAAGACCTCAAGGGTCATCAGTGTTCAGCTGTTGGTCACTTGCTCAGAGCCATCACCTTCCCCCCACCCTCTTCTTTGTTACTATGGAAGTGTTACCCCAGGACCCTGGGGTTGATGGCAGAGATAGATCTGAGAAGGAAAGTACAGACACATCAAAAGGCAGATTTGTAGAAATAATTACCTAGCCATTGAAGAGGTGAGTCTAGGTCCAGGAAGAAGCCCAGTTCTATAGTTCCTCCTCCAACACTCTTGATTTAGCCCTCTAAGCATCCAGTGAGGAACAGTAACCTAAGTGAAAGACAAAAGATACCTGAGGCTGATAACCTTTCAACACTGTCAAAATGCACTGTCAATATCAAATGTCCCATGAAGGTCCTAGAGTGGCTTCTCCTCCCCAGAACCCTAGGTCCTAGGCTTCACTTCCCTAAGCCCTGCACTAAAATCTACTGTGATCATGAAAGACTCAAAAAGGGAGCACTTCTAGATATTCTAAGGCCATGCAGGTATTTAGCTTATTTCCATGAATTCTAGCCAAAGGCAGGAGAGAGGCTGGAATAAATCTGAGGATATCCCTTCAAGTCGCTTCAAGTAGGGAAAGGTATTCCTAGTGTGAGAGCAAAGATAAAGCTCATTTAATCAGTGAAGGGCCAGATGTTCTGTTTTTCACTTTAATTTTGCATATTCCAAGTTGTGATGAAGATAGAATTGAGCTTATTCCACGTGAGCTCAGAATTGGAGACTATACTGGAACAGAGTTAACCTTGCCCTTAAACCCATATCTACTCCTGATTACCCACCGTGTTTAACCATTACCTCCATTCAGGAAGCTGAGAACCATCCTAACTATCTCCCTTCCCTTTTCCATCCTGAAGACAGTGCTTCCTGAAATTCTCTCCACTCTGTCCCCTCCTCTCCATACTTTCTACCAACACCCAACTTCCGACCACCATCATCATTCTCTATGATGACTGCAATGGTCTCCTAACTAATCCCCCTCATTTCAGTTGACCTTAGTCCAAGTCTTCCTTCCGAATGTTGTCATAACATTGCTTTATTTTTCTTTTTTTTCCTTTAACATCTTTATTGGAGTATAATTGCTTTACAATGCTGTGTTAGTTTCTGCTGTATAACAAAGTGAATCAGCTATATGCATACGTATATCCCCATATTCCCTCCCTCTTGCGTCTCCCTCCCACCTTCCTTGGTGGTTGCAAAGCACTGAGCTGATCTCCCTGTGCTATGCGGCTGCTTCCCACTAGCTATCTATTTTTTTTTTTTATAATATAGATTGAAATTAATCATTTAATAGCCTCAGAAGAGAGCATGATTTACTGGGGTTTTCTTTTTTTTTTTTTTTTATCAATTTATTTATTTATTTATTTGGCTGTGTTGGGTCTTCGTTTCTGTGCGAGGGCTTTCTCTAGTTGTGGCAAGCAGGGGCCACTCTTCATCGCGGTGCGCAGGCCTCTCACTATCACGGCCTCTCTTGTTGGGAGCACAGGCTCCAGACGCGCAGGCTCAGTATTTGTGACTCACGGGCCCAGTTGCTCCGCGGCATGTGGGATCTTCCCAGACCAGGGCTCGAACCCGTGTCCCCTGCATTGGCAGGCAGACTCTCAACCACTGCGCCACCAGGGAAGCCCTAGCTATCTATTTTACATTTGGTAGTGTATATATGTCAATGTTACTCTCTCACTTGGTCCCAGCTTCCCCTTCCCCTTCCCTGTGTCCTCAAGTCCATTCTCTATGTCTGTGTCTTTATTCGGGTCCTGCCCCTAGGTTCATCAGTCAGAAAGAGAAAAACAAATACTGTATGCTAACATAACATTCTTTTAAAAAAAGTCTGCTAATGGAGACTTCTTGCATAAATTCCTTCAGTAGCCCCTCTAAATTTTAAGCATAATATTTAAACTCATTTATAAATTGAATATAGTAATACTCCACAGAGTTGCCATAAGTATTACATGGGTTAATGTATTTGAAGAGTTTGACATGCACTTGATACATAGGAAGCCCTTAATAAATAGTAGTTTTATTTGTACTTCTTCTTCTTTTTTTTTTTTGGTCACGCTGCACAGATCTTAGTTCCCCAACCAGGGATTGAACCTGGGCCCTTAGCAGTGAAAGTGCTGAGTCCTAACCACTGGACCACCAGGGAATTCCCTAGTACTTCTTTTTGTTTTCCACATATGAACCAGTTTAAATATTTAAGAGAAGCGGGAGGAGATAGACAGGCTTCAGCTTAGCATTCTAGGATGTGTAAAGAAGTCTGTGATTATCCTAGCCTTGATTTTATAAATTTTATCATTTCCCTTCCAATTGTTCATATGGACTTTTTCATGCTCTTTAAAAATCTTTCTTGAGGTACATTGATCAGAATAATGCACTGTTACATGTACTATATCAACACAGGTATGAATCAGGTAGAATAAGACTTTCATTTTTGCTTCTAATCCCCTTCTTGAAGATGCCCAACATTTTACTTCTCCCTTAGATCACAGTAGCCCACCCAGCTAATATATCTAAGACTAATCTTCAGTGACTTCTAGATTGCATTTCTGGATTATAAGTAATAGTTTGGAATCCACCACTATAAAATCACAGTTTTCATTATACTTGCACACTTGATTTGAAAGTCATCCAGGTTATTCTTTTTTTTTTTTTTTTTAATGGAGTTAGCATAGTCTCCTCAGTCCCTTCTAGTCCTGTGACTGATTTTTTTAAAATTTTATTTATTTATTTTTGGCTGTGTTGGGCTTTTGTCGCTGCATGCAGGCTCTCTCTAGTGTCAAGTGGGGGCCACCCTTCATTGTGGTGCACGGGCTTGTCATTGTGGTGGCTTCTCTTGTTGCGGAGCACGAGCACTAGGCACGTGGGTTTCAGCAGTTGTGGCTCGCGGGCCCTAGAGCGCAGTCTTAGTAGTTGTGGCACACACACTAAGTTGCTCCGTGGCATGTGGGATCTTCCCGGACCAAGGCTCAAACCCATGTCCCCTGCATTGGTAGGCGGATCCTCAACCAATGCACCACCAGGGAAGCCCCCATCCACATTATTCTTATAATTTAATTCCACTTTCTTGGCCAGAAGATCTTACTCATGCTGGTAGCCTACAATATTTCTGTTTCCCTCCTCCTCCAGACCATTAATCAGCTCTAACTGTTGACACCCTAAAAAACTGTACCCCAGCACCATCATGTGGGAGACTCTAACAGACAGGACAATCAGTAAAGGGCTGCAGAGTGGGATGGGGAAATGAGAAACACTGGCAAGGGTAGGATTACTCATCTAGGGTGTAGGAAGGAAACATGAGAGACCAAAAAATAAGGAGAGTACAGATGGACAGAAACCTCAAAATTCATATAATGCCTTTGACTTTGGAATTTTTACTACCTTTTATTTCTTTCAAATAAATGACCCCCCCCACCAAAAAAAAAAAAGTGAAACAAAGCCTGCCCGTGACTTCATCATGGATGAATATACTATTTACATTTTTCCTCCAGTGAAGAGAGCTTATTTATCTCATCATTCTGTTTTTTTGTTTGTTTGTTTCCTGTGAATAGTAAAATTTTGCTTCAAATCCAAACAAAACCATTTTTTCAATAGTTCAATGTGTTGAATAGTCACAAAGTATAAGTACTGTGCTAATACTAGGACAACAAAGATGACCAAAGAATGGTCCTTGTCCTCATGGAGCTTAGATTTTTGAACAGCCTTTTGTAAAGGACCCAATTACAGGCCTTTGAAGTCTTATGTCCCTCTTTTCTACGTTAGTTTACACATCCACATTTCCAAAATCATAGAAATCACAATATTCTCTAGGAGAGATCATGTTCCTCCTTGTATAGACTTATCACTGGCTGTGTGATAACTGAATATATACTATAATAAACATTCTGGCATATCAAGAAGTGAAACTCACCAAGTGGCCTAATTCTTGGGTCTTCTAGAGAGCTGTATTCATTCCTGAGAGTCATAATCCCCACTCTGGGAATTTGCCTACAAATTAGATATGGATTTTTATGAATAGTTATGAAATGTTTCCCTGATCATTATCAGTGTCTTTCCTGATAAATATTTAAAACCTATCAGTTATCTAAATTTAGACCACTTTGTAAAAATTTGCTATTTTAGCAAATAGTCTACATTTTTTTTTTTTTTTAATCTGAAGGTCACTAATGTCTTACTGAGCAGAGCTATGGTTTAATAGGAATTTCCCCTTCACTGGTAAATCTTTAGATACCTCTTGGATGCAATATATAAAAGAACTGGACAGGAAGGAACAATGCCTATCCCAGTCTTCCAGTGTCTGAGATTAGAAGTGAAGGACAAAGTCACATTAATTTCCTCTAGATTCTCACAGCCCCTCCTCCTGGAAGAAGCTCCTCATTGAGTCACAAAGCAGTAACTCTGGCTTAAGGTTTCTTTATAAGGTGCAAATTGTCTGTTCCAGACTCCTGGGTCTCCTTCCCAAAACAGCACTGACTGCTCCCAAGTGATCAATATCAGAAGACACAATCCAAACAGCAGAATACTTGGAGACCCTATTACTCAGGCAGCTCATTTCCTAATCCAGAGATTAATGTTTTGGAGGGAAGAGTTGCCCTGACCATTACCAGGGCTCCTTCCATCCTGCTACCCTTCCTATTCCTATAAAGTTGAAGGAGAGAACTAGTTCTCCTCCATCCCTAGAATGATGTTATAAAGACTGTAAGATGTAGATACAGCTTCTAAGTAAGAGAAGAGTTGAGGGGCAAAGATTCCAGAAAGAAAGAAAGAAAAGATATGTGGAAATGTTAGCCTGACACCCAATTCTTTGTAGTTTCCTTGAGGAACTGTAACTTGTTGTCTGTATTCTTTGGTCAAAAGACTGAAAAAATGGCAGTCTCCATATGCTTAAGGGCTATACCCTAGGCAAAAGGGTAAAGTGGAAATAAGTTAACCCTCACAAACACTGAATCCAGCTCAATTTTACTTAATCTCTATTTGTATTAATTTGCTCTTGCCTTTAGACTAACTACCCAACAGAAGATAAAATAAAACCTTCTCTAGAGGAAGATAATATAATGTACAGCCTCAATTTATTTTTACAATTTACAACTTTTTTTTTCATTTATAACAGAGGTAGGCAAACTACAGCCTACTGGCCCATGAGCCCACCAGTGGTTTTTGCACAGCCTGCAAGCTATATAATGGTTTTTACATCTATAAATGATATAGAGTGTCCAGGATGTGATAAAAATACAACAAACATACCAGGAGAAAAGACCAAAAGGATAAAGATCAAGAAAAAAAAAAAAAAGAAGCACTCAACAGAAACAGACCCATAACAAAAATCACTGTATTAAAATTATCAGATACAACTTTAAGATAAATAGATTATAGCAAATTCATCTAAGGTGACCCTCAATGAGTCACACCCATGTATAATACAATCCTCTCCTCTGGACTGTGGGCAGAACTGTGACTTGCCTCTACTACTGCTACTTGCCTACTTGCCTCTACTCTAAGAACAGTAGAATAAAGCAAAGGTGATGGATGTCACACCCATGCTTATAATACATCTATAAAAATTCACCTCAGCAAACAGGAACAAGAGATAGTTCCTTGCTGGCTCTGAAGAAATAAGCTACCAAATTTTGAGAGGGCTTATAAGAAGGCCATTTGGCAAGGAATGTGGACAGCCTCTAGGAACAGAGCAATCTCAGTTGGCAACTGGTAAGAAAACACAACCTCTGTCCTATAACCACAAGGAACTAATTCTGCCAACAACCGTGTAAGCTTGGAAGAGTACCTGAGGCATAAGAAACCCAATTAAAAGGTCTAGCATATGTGTAATTGGAGTTGCACATGGATAGGAGAGATAGAATGTATCAGACACAATATATGAAGAAATCATAACCATATGTTTTCCAAACCTGAGGAAAACATCAGATACAGATTCGAGAATCACTCTGAATTACACACAGGATATATACACATACGCCTACACACAAAAGGCATGTAGGCATATCATGTAAAACAACTAAAAAAATAAAGATAAAAAGACTTTACAGTAGCTAGAGGAAAAAAGATACATTATCTTCAAGGAATAAAAATAAGACTATTATATGACTTCTTGGTAGCGATAATGGAAAACACAAATCAGTGGAATGGCATCTTCAGGGTGCTGAAAGAAAATAACTGTCAAACTAGAATTCTATATTCAGGGAAAATCTCCCTCACTAAAAAAGCAAAACAAAGACATTTTTAGAAATGGAAAAAAAATGAGAGAATTCACCATCAGACCTGCATTAAGGAAATATCAAAAGGAGTTCTTCAGGTAGAAGGAAAATCCATCCTAGATGGAAACAAAAATGAAAAAAAAAAACAAAATGAATTTAAAAATAACAGAAAAAGAGAGAGGAGAAGATGGCAGAAGAGTAAGACGTGGAGATCACCTTCCTCCCCACAGATACATCAGAAATACATCTACACGTGGAACTGCTCCTATAGAACACCTACTGAACGCTGGCAGAAGACCTCAGACCTCCCAAAAGGCAAGAAACTCCCCACGTACCTAGGTAGGGTAAAAGAAAGCAGAAAAAACAGAGACAAAGAATAGAGACGGGGCCTGCACCAGTGGGAGGGAGCTGTGAAGGAAGAAAGGTCTCCACATACTAGGAAGACCCTTCGCGGGCGGAGACTGCGGGTGGCAGAGGAGGGAAGCTTCGGATCCACGGAGGAGAGCACAGCAACAGGGGTGCGGAGGGCAAAGCGGAGAGATTCCTGCATGGGGATCGGTGCCAACCAGCACTCACCAGCCCGAGAGACTTGTCTGCTCACCTGCTGGAACGGGCAGGGTCTGGGAGCTGAGGCTCAGGCTTCGGTCGGACCCCAGGGAGAGGACAGGGGTTGGCGGCGTGAACACAGCCTGAAGGGGTTAGTGTGCCAAAGCTGGTGGGGAGGGAGTCCGGGCAAAGGTCTGGACTTGCCGAAGAGGCAAGAGACTTTTTCTTGCCTGGTGCGCGAGGAGAGGGGATCCACAGCACTGCCTAATGGAGCTCCAGAGACAGGCGTGAGCCGCGGCTATCAGCGCGGACCCCTGAGACGGGCATGAGATGCTAAGGCTGCTGCTGCTGCCACCAAGAAGCCTGTGTGCGAGCACAGGTCACTCTCCACACCGCCCCTCCCGGGAGTCTGTGCAGCCCACCACTGCCAGGGTCCCGTGATCCAGGGAAAACTTCCCCGGGAGAACGCACGGCGTGCCTCAGGCTGCTGCAATGTCACGCCGGCCTCTGCCGCCGCAGGCTCGCCCCGCATCCATACCCCTCCCTCCCCCCGGCCTGAGCGAGCCAGAGCCCCAAAAGCAGCTGCTCCTTTAACCCCCTCCTGTCTGAGCGAAGAACAGATGCCCTCAGGCGACCTACATGCAGAGGCGGGGACAAATCCAAAGCTGAACCCAGGGAGCTGTGTGAACAAAGAAGAGAAAGGGAAATTTCTCCCAGCATCCTCAGGAGCAGCAGATTAAAGCTCCACATTCAACTTGATGTACCTGCATCTGTGGAATACTTGAAGAGACAACGAATCATCCCAAATTCAGGAGGTGGACTTTGGGAGCAAGATACATTATTTTTTCCCCTTTTCTTCTTTTTGAGAGTGTGTATGTATATGCTTCTGTATGAGAATTAGTCTGTATAGATTTACTTTCACCATTTGCCTAAGGGTTCTGTCCGTCAGTTTTTTGGTTTTACTTTAAAACTTTTTTTTCTTAATAACTATTTTTTATTTTAATAACTTTATCTTATTTTATCTTACTTTATTTTATTTTATTTTATCCTCTTTTTTCTTTCTTTCTATTTTTTCTCCCTTTTATTCTGAGCCGTGTGGATGAAAGGCTCTTGGTGCCCCAGCCAGGCACCAGGGCTGTGCCTCTGAGGTGGGAGAGCCAACTTCAGGACACTGGCCCACAAGAGACCTCCTAGCTCCATGTAATACCAAACGGCGAAAATCTCCCAGAGATCTCCATCTCAAAACCAAGACCCAGCTTCACTCAACGACCAGCAAGCTACAGTGCTGGACACCCTATGCCAAACAACTAGCAAGACAGGAACACAACCCCATCCATTAGCAGAGAGGCTGCATAAAATCATAATAAGGCCACAGACACCCCAAAACACACCACCAGACGTGGACCTGCCCAACAGAAAGACAAGATCCAGCCTCATCCACCAGAACACAGGCACTAGTCCCCTCTACCAGGAAGCCTACACAACCCACTGAACCAACCTTAGCCACTGGGGACAGACACCAAAAACAACGGGAACTACGAACCTGCAGCCTGTGAAAAGGAGACCCCAAACACAGCAAGATAAGCAAAGTGAGACGACAGAAAAACACACAGCAGATGAAGGAGCAAGGTAAAAACACACCAGACCTAACAAATGAAGAGGAAACAGGCAGTCTACCTGAAAAAGAATTCAGAAAAATGACAATAAAGATGATCCAAAATCTTGGAAATAGAATAAACAAAATGTAAGAAACATTTAACAAGGACCTAGGAGAACTAAAGAGTAAACAAGCAATGATGAACAACACAATAAATAATATTAAAAATATTCTAGAAGGGATCAATAGCAGAATAACTGAGGCAGAAGAACGGATAAGTGACCTGGACGATAAAATAGTGGAAATAACTACTGCAGAGCAGAATAAAGAAAAAAGAATGAAAAGAACTGAGGACAGTCTCAGAGACCTCTGGGACAACATTAAACGCACCAACATTCGAATTATAGGGGTCCCAGAAGAAGAAGAGAAAAAGAAAGGGACTGAGAAAATATTTGAAGAGATTATAGTTGAAAACTTCCCTAATATGGGAAAGGAAATAGTTAATCAAGTCCTGGAAGCACAGAGAGTCCCATACAGGATAAACCCAAGGAGAAACACACCAAGACACATATTAATCAAACTATCAAAAATTAAATATAAAGAAAACCTACTAAAAGCAGCAAGGGAAAAACAACAAATAACACACAAGGGAATCCCCATAAGGTGAACATCTGATCTTTCAGCAGAAACTCTGCAAGCCAGAAGGGAGTGGCAGGATATACTTAAAGTCATGAAGGAGAAAAACCTACAACCAAGATTACTCTACCCAGCAAGGATCTCATTCAGATTTGATGGAGAAATTAAAACCTTTACAGACAAGCAAAAGCTGAGAGAGTTCAGCACCACCAAACCAGCTTTACAACAAATGCTAAAGGAACTTCTCTAGGCAAGAAACATAAGAGAAGGAAAACACCTACAATAACAAACCCAAAACATTTAAGAAAATGGGAATAGGAACATACATATCGATAATTACCTTAAATGTAAATGGATTAAATGCTCCCACCAAAAGACACAGACTGGCTGAATGGACACAAAAACAAGACCCATATATATGCTGTCTACAAGAGACCCACTTCAGACCTAGGGACACATACAGACTGAAAGTGAGGGGATGGAAAAAGGTATTCCACGAAAATGGAAATCAAAAGAAAGCTGAAGTAGCATTTCTCATATCAGACAAAATGACTTTAAAATAAAGACTATTACAAGAGACAAAGAAGGACACTACATAATGATCAAGGGATTGATCCAAGAAGAAGATATAACAATTGTAAATATGTATGCACCCAACATAGGAGCACCTCAATACATAAGGCAAATACTAACAGCCATGAAAGGGGAAATCAACAGTAACACAATCATAGTAGGGGACTTTAACACCCCACTTTCACCAATGGACAGATCATCCAAAATAAAAATAAATAAGGAAACACAAGCTTTAAATGATACATTAAACAATATGAACTTAATTGATATTTATAGGACATTCCATCCAAAAACAACGGAATACACATTTTTCTCAAGTGCTCATGGAATATTCTCGAGGATAGATCATATCTTGGGTCACAAATCAAGCCTTGGTAAATTTAAGAAAATTGAAAACGTATCAAGTATCTTTTCCGACCACAATGCTATGAGACTAGATATCAATTACAGGAAAAGATCTGTAAAAAATACAAACAGATGGAGGCTAAACAATACACTACTTAATAACGAAGTGATCACTGAAGAAATCAAAGGTGAAATCAAAAAATACCTAGAAACAAATGACAGTGGAGACATGACAAACAAAAACCTATGGGATGCAGCAAAAGCAGTTCTAAGAGGGAAGTTTATAGCAATACAATCCTACCTTAAGAAACAGGAAACACCTCAAATAAACAACCTCACCTTGCAACTAAAGCAATTAGAGAAAGAAGAACAAAAAAACCCCAAAGTTAGCAGAAGGCAAGAAGTCATAAAGATCAGATAAGAAATAAATGAAAAAGAAAGGAAGGAAACGATAGCAAAGATCAATGAAACTAAAAGCTGGTTCTTTGAGAAGATAAACAAAATTGATAAACCATTAGCCAGACTCATCAAGAAAAAAAGGGAGAAGACTCAGATCAATAGAATTAGAAATGAAAAAGGAGAAGTAACAACTGACATTGCAGAAATACAAACGATCATGAGAGATTACTACAAGCAACTCTATGACAATAAAATGGACAACCTGGAAGAAATGGACAAATTCTTAGAAATGCACAACCTGCCGAGAATGAACCAGGAAGAAATAGAAAATATCAACAGACCAATCACAAGCACTGAAATTGAAACTGTGATTAAAAATCTTCCAACAAACAAAAGCCCAGGACCAGATGGCTTCACAGGCGAATTCTATCAAACATTTAGAGAAGAGTTAACACCTATCCTTCTCAAACTCTTCCAAAATATTGCAGAGGGAGGAACACTCCCCAACTCGTTCTACGAGTCCACCATCACGCTGATACCAAAACCAGACAAAGATGTCACAAAGAAACTACAGACAAATATCACTGATGAACATAGATGCAAAAATCCTCAACAAAATACTAGCAAACAGAATCCAACAGCACATTAAAAGGATCATACACCATGATCAAGTGGGGTTTATTCCAGGAATGCAAGGATTCTTCAATACACGCAAATCAATCAATGTGATACACCATATTAAAAAATTGAAGGAGAAAAAACATATGATCATCTCAATAGATGCAGAGAAAGCTTTCGACAAAATTCAACACCCATTTATGATAAAAGCCCTGCAGAAAGTAGGCATCGAGGGAACTTTCCTCAACATAATAAAGGCCATATATGACAAATGCACAGCCAACATCGTCCTCAATGGTGAAAAACTGAAACCATTTCCACTAAGATCAGGAACAAGACAAGGTTGCCCACTGTCACCACTATTATTCAACATAGTTTTGGAAGTGTTAGCCACAGCAATCAGAGAAGAAAAAGAAATAAAAGGAATCCAAATCAGAAAAGAAGAAGTTAAGCTGTCACTCTTTGCAGATGACATGATACTATACATAGAGAATCCTAAAGATGCTACCAGAAAACTACTAGAGTTAATCAATGAATTTGGTAAAGTAGCAGGATACAAAATTAATGCACAAAAATCTCTTGCATTCCTATACACTAATGATGAAAAATCTGAAAGTGAAATTAAGAAAACACTCCCATTTACCATTGCAACAAAAATAATAAAATATCTAGGAATAAGCCTACCTAAGGAGACAAAAGACCTGTATGCAGAAAATTATAAGACACTGATGAAAGAAATTAAAGATGATACAAATAGATGGAGAGATATACCATGTTCTTGGATTGGAAGAATCAATATTGTGAAAATGACTCTACTACCCAAAGCAATATACAGATTCAATGCAATCCCTATCAAATTACCACTGGCATTTTTCCCAGAACTAGATCAAAAAATTTCACAATTTGTATGGAAACACAAAAGACCCCAAATAGTCAAAGCAATCTTGAGAAAGAAAAAAACAGCTGGAGGAATCAGGCTCCCTGACTTCAGACTATGCTACAAAGCTACAGTAATCAAGACAGTTTGGTACTGGCACAAAAACAGAAATATAGATCAATGGAACAGGATAGAAAGCCCAGAGATAAACCCACGCATATATGGTCATCTTATCTTTGATAAAGGAGGCAAGCATATACAGTGGAGAAAAGACAGCCTCTTCAACAAGTGGTGCTGGGAAAACTGGACAGGTACATGTAAAAGTATGAAATTAGAACACTCCCTAACACCATCCACAAAAATAAACTCAAAATGGATTAAAGACCTAAATGTAAGGCCAGACACTATCAAACTCTTAGAAGAAAACATAGGCAGAACACTCTATGACATAAATCACAGCAAGATCCTTTTTGACCCAGCTCCTAGAGAAATGGAAATAAGAACACAAATAAACAAATGGGACCTAATGAAACTTAAAAGCTTTTGCACAGCAAAGGAAACCATAAACAAGAAAAAAAGAGAACCCTCAGAATGGGAGAAAATATTTGCAAATGAAGCAACTGACAAAGGATTAATCTCCAAGATTTACAAGCAGCTCATGCAGCTCAATAACAAAAAAACAAACAACCCAATCCAAAAATGGGCAGAAGACCTAAATAGACATTTCTCCAAAGAAGATATACAGATTGCCAACAAACACATGAAAGAATGCTCAACATCATTAATCATTAGAGAAATGCACATCAAAACTACAATGAGATATCATCTCACACCGGTCAGAATGGCCATCATCAAAATATCTAGAAACAATAAATGCTGTAGAGTGTGTGGAGAAAAGGGAACACTCTTGCACTGTTGGTGGGAATGTAAACTGATACAGCCACTATGGAGAACAGTATGGAGGTTCCTTAAAAAACTACAAATAGAACTACCATACCACCCAGCAATCCCACTACAGGGCATATGCCCTGAGAAAACCATAATTCAAAAAGAGTCATGTACCAAAATGTTCATTGCAGCTCTATTTACAATAGCCAGGACATGGAAGCAACCTAAGTGTCCATCATCAGATGAATGGATAAAGAAGATGTGACACATATATACAAAGGAATATTACTCAGCCATAAAAAGAAACGAAATTGAGTTATTTGTAATGAGGTGGATGGATTTAGAGTCTGTCATACAGAGTGAAGTAAGTCAGAAAGAGAAAAACGAATACAGTATGCTAACACATATATATGGAATCTAAGGGGAAAAAAAAAAAGGTCATGAAGAACCTAGTGGCAAGACAGGAATAAAGACACAGATCTACTAGAGAATGGACTTGAGGATATGGGGAGGGGGAAGGGTAAGATGTGACAAAGTGAGAGAGTGGCATGGACATATATACACTACCAAATGTAAAATAGATAGCTAGTGGGAAGCAACCGCATAGCACAGGGAGATCAGCTCTGTGCTTTGTGACCACCTGGAGGGGTGGGATGGGGAGGGTGGGAGGGAGGGAGATGCAAGAGGGAAGAGATATGGGTACATATGTATATGTATAACTGATTCACTTTGTTATAAAGCAGGAACTAACACACCATTGTAAAGCAATTATAATCCAATAAAGATGTTAAAAAAAATAAAAAAATTAAAATAAAAATAACGGAAAAGATAAATGCATGGGCAAGTATAAATTAGTATTATACTTAATATTATACAATAATAAATTAATGTGTTATGAATTTTTAAATATTTATAGAGTTAAAATATACAACAATAACATGAAAATGGTAATAAATTAAATTAAGGCTTCATATAGTGTTTGCATTGTCCTTGAAATGTAATTCTAAAATAACCATTAAAATGATGTAAAGGTAACAAATGAAAAAGGCAAGAATTAATAAAAATGCTTGATTACTCCAAAATAAAACAAAAAGATGAGAGGAAAGGTACTCACACAAAAAAACTGGGAAAAAAGAATGTGAATCCTAACATGGTATATTTAAACCCAAATATATCAGTAATTTCATTAAATTTAAAATGTAAATTTCATTAAATGTAAAATAATAATCCAATCAGTAGACATAGATTGTCAGATGGATAGGAAAACAAAGTTTTGTTAACAAGAGGCATACCTTAATTATCAGGATACAGAATGATTGAAAACAAAAGAGTAAAAAAAAATACATTATAAACAATAACTAAAAGAAAGTAATTGTTTTATGTTCATATCAGCCAAAGATTTCAATTTTTAAAAAAACTTTGAGGTCTTTTGTGGCCTGATATACAGTCTAGTCTGAAGAATGTTCTATATACTCTTGAAAAGAAGATGTATTCTGATCTTTTTGTAGGGAGTTTTACATAAATGTCAGTTAGATCAAGCTGGTTAATGACTGTTGTTCAAGTATTCTATATCTTTACAGATCCTCTGTCTAGTTGTTCTATAACGTACTGAAATTGAATTATTGAGTTCTCCAACTATAATTGTTGAATTACCTATCTCTCCTTTTCATTCTGTCATTTTTGCTTCATGGATTTTGGGGCTCTTTTGTCAGGTATACATTTATAATTTCATATCTTCCTAACATATTGACCTTTTATCATAATTAAATATACTTCTCTGTCTCTTGCAATATCCCTTATCTGAAAGTCTATGTTGTTTGAAATTAACATAGCCACTTTAGCTCTCTTATGGCTACCGTTTGCATGATAGGTCCATTCACAAGCTTTTACTTTCAGGTATTTGTGTCTTTGATTCTAAAGTGTATCTCCTATAGACAGCACATAGTTGGATCTTGCTTTTTTAAACACAATATGACAATTTTCCCCTTTAATCAGAGGATTTAATGCATTCACTTTTAATGTAATTAATGATATGACTGAATTAATGTCTTCCATTTTGCTATTTGTTTTCTATGTTTCATGTCTTTTTCATTCTTGTTTCCTTTTACTGCCTTTTCTGTTAAAATATTTTTATTGTACCATATTAATTCCTCTGTTAATGTTATAGTTAAATGTTTTAGTGACTGTTCTATGCACACTTAAATTATCACAATCTAGTTCAGGTTAATACTGATTTGATTTCAAAGACATATAGCAATTTAACTTCAGTATGACTCCATTTCCTCCTCTCTCTCCTTTGTGCTATTATTGTCATATGAATTATGTCTATTTTTTATAATTCCAAAAATACAGTATTATAATTATATAACTGTTTTAAACAATGTTATGTTTTTTAAAAAGAAACTAAAAGAAGAAAATAGAAATGCAGATATATAAACAGACACACACATACATACAGTCCTTTATAATTACCTACATATGTTACATAGGTAGCATTTCCGGTTTTCTTTGTTCTTCCCTGTGGATATGAGTTACTGTCAATTGTCATTTCCTTTCAGCTTGAAGAACTTCCTCTTGTATTTCTTGTATAGTAAGTCTGCTAGCAACAAATAATGTCAATCTTTGTCTACCTGAGTTCACCTTTATTTTACCTTCATTTTTGAAGGATATTGTTGCTAGATAGAATTTTTTGTTAAAAATGTATATGATGAGTCAATTTTCTCTGGTTGTTTTCAAGATTTTATCTTTGTATTTGGCTTTCAGCAGTTTGAAGTGTCTACATATAATTCTCTTTGCATTTACCTTAAGATTTCTTGAGCTTACTGAGTCTATTAAGTTAACGTTTTTCATAAAATTTGAGTTTTTAGTCATTATACATTCAAATTTGTTCTGCCCTTTTATTCCTCTTTTTCTGAGAATCCTACTACACTTGTGTTGAAAAGTTTACTTTTTTTTTTTTTTTTTTACAGGTCTCTGAGGTTCTTCATCTTTCTTCATTCTTCTGTTTTTCTGTTCTTCAGATTGGGTAATTTCTATTGATTGATTTTCAAGTTCACTGATCCTGCTTCTGCCATCTCAAATCTGCTGTTAATATCATCATTTCAGTTATTATAGTCTTCATCTCTCAAATTTGCAGTTGTTTCTTTTTTATGGCTTCTACTTCTCTTTTGAGATTTACTACTTGTGGACTCACTACCATATTTTTCTTTTAATTCTTTGAACATAGTTTCCTTTAATTCTTTGAATGTATTTATAAAATAAGTTTTCATCACTCTGTAGCCTTCCCTAAAGGAACCTGCATCTATTTGCCAGGATGACTGAATATAAGGGATATATTTTGGGGAGAATACTGGCCACTATCTCTGAACTGACGTTATCCCCTCGATAGCAAACACAGTTTAGCATGGAAAGTCAAGTAAAAAATGGAATTCAGGCCTGACTTCATTTCACAGTAGGGCCATTGATTCCCAAACACAATCTGGTTTATTTCCCCACTTCCAAATATATTATTAAATAGACATGCTTGGCAACATATTGCACATCTGCCACTTCAATCCATTTTCTGAGTAAGCCATGATGCTGTCAATTTTGAGCGGGCCTAGAACAAGAGAAGGCTCCAAAGTTGGTCCAAGATATAGTGCAAGCAACTCTACCACTAAAGCCTTATGACCCCAAGGATACAATGTACTCAAAGAGAGTCAATTTTTTATAGAGATTGAGATATATGTGTATACAATATTTATTTGTGGCAGTACCACAGAGTCTGTCCTCAAGGGGACATGTCTACCCCCTCATTCAAGGGTTCTAGTTAGAGAACTAGGTGAGAGGCTGTGATGATTCTCCATGATGGTGAACTAAGTCAAGATTCTGTCAGACTCCAACAGGAAGATCACAGTTCAGATTCCTCAGACTTCTATAAAAAGCCATACTTTGTTTCTCTAGATTAGCATTCTTCTGAGAAATGACTCCCAAATCACTTCTGAGTCCTGGTAAAGGCAGGTCACTGGACCATGGGACCTAGGATACCTATCGTGAATTGGTCTTGTGTGTCTCAGCAAGCTAATGCATCTCCGTGTCTGCCTCCCAAGTTCTAGCTCCTATGTTTCCACTAGAAAACCTCAGCAGCCTCTTAATTGACCCTTCCGCTTCCAAACTTACTCTTCTCTAATTTATTTTCCACATTTCAACCAGACATTTGGACATGCACATCTGATGGTGCTATTCACCTCCTTCAAAGCATTGCCTGGCTCCACGTCAGCCTCACAATAAGCTTGAAGTGGTACGAAACCCTGCACAATCTCCTCCCCATTACCTTCTAACTTCATCTCTCCCTCAGAGTCTCTGTGCGCAATTTATCTTTCTTTCAGTTCTTGGAATGAGTTATTATCATGAATGTATCAAGTCCTTCACTCATGTTTTTCTTTCTGCCTTAAATTCTCTTCCTTAACTTCACCTAGTTGACCCATACTCATCTTAAAGATTCCAGCTCAAACATCAATCCTCTGAAAAATACTGCAAGACTCCCCAGACTAGCAAAACTTGCCCTCCTTTATTATATGCTCTCATAAGACTGTGCATTTTTCCTTATAGCATTTATTTTTGTTTATAATAATGTATTTATTTCTGAGACTATTTGTTTGAAACCTGCCTAGTGTGCAGGCTAAGCACTGAACAGGGATACCTAATCAAGAGGGAGAGTGAAGGATAAAATTAAGCCCACAGTCCACTTGACAAGTCATATATCCTGGTATGGAGCTCCATCCATCAATTGAAAAGATGCTCTTTTACAAATTACAAAAATATACTGTCTACTCATCAAGTGGTGTGCACATGGGATGCATCTACCCAAAAGAGGCTTTTTTTTTCTAATTTGCACAAAGATACCAAATGGATTAGCTACAGCTCTATATGCCTCCCTTCTTGATAAGCTCTATGAGAGCAAACACCATGACTGTTTTTGTCATGCTTGTACCTCCAATATTCAGCATACTACATGGAACACAAGTAGATGTTCATTAATATTTGCTGCTTCATTAAAAGAAGGAATAATCCTCAGGCACAGAATTATTGACATGTATTTTATTTTGCATGTTCCTCCTGGGTTCAATGGTTTTTTAACAAAACATATTTCAGTTTCTACAATGCAAGCTGCTCTTGTGAGTCAGTAACCAAAGGCAGAATTCTGTTCTACTAATTGCCCAAGTTCCTAATCAGGCCCCTGGGATAGAGCCTCAAACTCTTTTTCTGCTGTCCCTTGTGCCCTGGAATGATTCTCAAGGGGGAAGTCCCTAGAGTCCTAGATCAGATGGATCTGGTCCTCTTTCGGGAATAAGCAGAGTTCCTGGATTTGGGATTTCAAGAGGCTTCAACTCTGCAGGAAGATCCTCTCAGGCCAGAGGATGCAATGCTCTGGACCTTAAGTTGGTCCCCACACCCTGAGCTTCCTTCTGACACTCAGGAAATGCTGGACTTCTAAGCCTTGGGGTTTTCAATTTCTCCCTTATAGGCCTCTTGGAAAGAGACTTATCTCTGTTTTTTTGTTTTTTGTTTTTTTTTAAAGTTCAGATGCACAGCAATTAAAAGAACTTCTCTCATCTCCTTTGCCAACTTTGCAAGAAGTGGTTAATGGTAGAAAAAAAAGGAGAGAAGAACTGTTTTAAAATTTTCTAAGTTTCTTCCTTTTCTCATCCTGGTTTTCTGATGATTTTCTTGAACATTAGAGTTTCATACTTTTCCTGTGTTTTGCATGATGACTTTTTGAGACCAGGTGCCTATAAAGTGAACAAGAATATCCTCAGAAGTTTCATTTTAATTAATGGAAGAATCTGTTTAAAATCATGGAGGAGAGATAGTAAATTAAAAAACCTTTACAATCCCAGAGTTTTCATCTACCAGTGATATCTCTGTTATCTTTTGAGTGAATAAGGCTGAGCATCAGGCATTTTTCATACAGTTGTTGTCTTCTTCCCCTCTAACCGGAACCTCATTCCTGAATATTCATTCAGTAGAGTTTTGACTCAACGAAAGCATGTAGAATTTGGAGTCACACATACTGTGTTTCACAGCTGGTCTTGTCAATTACTAGATATGTGAGTCTGACAAGTAGTTTATCCTTCCCAGCTTCAAATTATCCATCTATAAAATGGGAGTATGTATTTTATTTCCTTGTAGGGTAATTCTAAATTGTAAGTTATGCAGAGTGTCTTAATAGGCCAGCATATAGTATATTTTAATCAAATGTGCATTAGTAAATGTAAATGCAAAAACTAACTCAGACATTCAGAGTGTAAGGGCCAACTTTATTGTTCCATCAGATTTTGAGGTCTATATGTTGCTTTGACTCCCCTTACTTATTATGCTCAATCTTGGGTCAGGTTCTTTATCCTGCTCTCATCCAGCAATGTTACATGGGGGCATCCAGATCACTACTTCCAGAGAACTATGCTTGACATAATCTCTATGTGTGTGTATGTATGTGTGTGTGTGTGTGTGTGTGTGTGTGTGTTTGTGGAATGTGGGATGTGGATGTGAATGGGGCTGAAGCTGGAGTTTCTAGACAGATAGATGCTAGCCTTGCAGCAGAAGAAAACAAATAAAGGAAATACTGTGTTTTTCTGAGTCTTGCCCTTCCACCAGACAGTAGTAACTATGTTAAGAACTAAAAGGAAATTAGGCAATACTATCAAACCCATGCCCCTGTCTCTTCACAGAGACATCAAAACAACCCAGAACAAGATAAAGTGATTTCCTCTTTTTTTAAATGTCTTCCTAGAGAAGGCTCATCAAATTCTGTGTATCAGTGTTACATGTATCAGTATCTCAGCTGAGACAGAAAGAACATCTTCCCTCCAGTATTGAGATCTTTCAAAAGCAGAGGGCTCAGAGTACAAGGTAAAGAGAGCTGGGTTCCCAAATTCTCTCTGCCATGAACTAAATATGTGATATTAGGCAACACCTTCGTCCTTTTTGGATTAAGCATCCTCACATTTCTACCACATAGTTATTTTTGGGTAGTAGATGTATTATTACTTTGACGAATAAAGGAAACTGTAAAATGCCAAAATTTTGCATAATTTTCTACCATCTTTTTGGAGAAAAGAGCTGTTCACCAAAAGTCAGATTAAGGATTGGAAAACTAACTCCAGATGCATTATCTATGTCCCTTCTTAATGATAATAGTTTTTCATGTTTTCCTATATTGTTCTTTCATATCTTTTTCCTCTGGTAGTCTCTCAATTTCTGCAACTTAATGGGGTTAAGTCAAGATTCTGACTTCAATACTTTGTCCTGGTTTCCATGTGCCCAAGGCAGCACTGCTGTATATATCTGGCAGAGGTATGGGTCTCCTCCTCTAGACTAGAAGTACCTCGAGAGTATTACTTCATTTATTGGTTTGCATAGTTATCAAAAGCTTAAGAAATGGCAAATACTGGGCTAAAGAAATGGCAAATACTGGGCTAGGTTCTGGGTATGTGGAAATGACTAAGTATGATCTCTGTCATCAAAAAGCTTACAATGTAGTTGAAAAGTTAGATAATAAATAATTTCAACTGAATGTGATGTGCCATCATATGAGAATGAAAAATGCCAATAGAACCAAGACTGGAGGGATACTTAGATAGAAAGTAGGTGATAAGAATGATCTCAAGGGAGGCTTAAAAAAATTAAACCTATCCTCCACCCCACTGCCTAAGTAGTACATATTCATCACAGACATTTTGAAAAATTCAGGAGATAGCAGAAATTCACCCAGAGTTATACCATGCAGAATCATGCACTACTAACATTTCGATGATTTCCATTTAGCTTTCTCTGTATTCATACTTTCAATTAGTTGAGATAATTCTGCATATACCATACCATATCCTGCTTTTTAACCTATTATTTTCCATTGAATTAAAAATTTTTCATATGCATCATTTAAAAGCTGAATATACTTTTTAAAAATATTATATTAGTATTAGTCTCTGATTACAAATGACACATATATTCATTTCTATATTCTTAGTCTTTTTCCTGTACATACATATCCACATTTATGTGGGTATATATCTTTGCTTTTCATTACAATATTGGGATCATATGACCTTTACTATTTTGTAACATTTCTTCCATTTAACAATATCATGAACACTTTTCTTGATGTATAACACTAAAATTTTTATTGTAAAATATGGTGTGCATTTAAATGTTCATTAAAACAAATGCACATTTTAAGAAAAATAACAAAACAAATACCTAGGTATCCTCTGCCAAAACTAAGAAACAGAACATCACCATAAAGCTAGAAGCCTCACATATGCTCCTTTCAAATACTTCAGATACTTTCAAGTACTTCAAATATATGCCAAATAGTCACTATCATGAATTTTATGTTACAGAATTTCCATGTTTTTAATTTCCCATGTTTTTAAAGAATATACTGCTTTACAGTACATATTTTTTATTTCTAAGCTATATATTATTTAATCTTGCCTTCTTTTGAACATTAAATAAATGGAATACACACACAAACATATGTATACAATCTTTGATTTGCTTCTATTATTCAACATTATGATTTTGAGATTTATCCGTGTTGGTTCATGAAAATGTAATTAGTACCTTTAATGATCTTTAACAGAAGTCAACAAACGTTTTCTGTAAAAGATCAGTTAGTAAATATTTTAGTCTCTGCAGGCCATACAGTCTTTGTTGCCACAATTTAATGCTACTATTTTAGTGCAAAATCGGTCACACATAATACATAAAAAATGGGTGTGACTGTGTTTTAATAAGTCCTTATTTACAAGCGCAGCTGGCCTATGGGCTGTAGTTTGCCCACCCCAGCTTTATAATTAATTCATTCAATGTTCTATAATACTTCATTGTAAGAATTTACTTCAATTTAAATATCCTTTCTTCTTCTGAAAAACATGGTTTGTTTCAGTTTTATTTTTCTATAATAAACAAACTTGCTTTAATCTTCTTGCCTGTGATTCTTTAGTTTTTCTGGGTTAAATATCTAATGGTAGAATTGCATAAGATATGTTCATTTTCAGCTCTGACAGGTAATTTCTACCTGTTTTCCAAAAATAATTTTATCAATTTACATTCCCTTCAACAGGGAACTGGAGCTTCCATTACTCTATATCTGTGATAGTTTTGATTTTTTGCAATCTGATAAGTGTGAAGTGGTCTGTGGTCTTAGCTTGTGGTCTGCGGTCTTATTTTTCCCTGGCTATTCATGATGTTAAAAATCTGTTCACATGCCAGTTGTATTTCCTCTCATATAAAATTCCTGTTTTCTTTTCAAACTATCATTATATTAAGCTGATCTTTTTGATTTTTAGATGTTCCAGATATTAGTATTTTATCTGTTATTTTATTGTAAATGTTTTTCTGGTTTCTACCTTTTTCTTTTCGTGTGACTTATTTTGAAAAATAGAAGTTAATTTTCATGGAATAAAATTTATCATTATTTTCTTTTATGTTTTGTATCTTCTACTATCTCAAATTTTTAAAATATTCTCATATATTATCTTCTAGACATTTCATAGGACGTTTTGTTCATTTCCTTTTAATACACTTGAAACTGATTTTTTTTTAAATGGTGTAAGTTAATCTAATTTCATTTTTTTCCATATGGATAAACCAACTATTCTAGGACCATTAATTGATGACTCTGTGCTTTCCAACAATCTGCAATGCCAGCTCTGGTGCAAAGAGTTTCCATATACCAGAACTCAATTTTTTCCCCATTGGTGTGACCACTTATCCCTGTGACAATACCACACCTTCTTAATTCCTATAGCCTTATAATAAGTAATGGTATTTGAAAGGCAACCCTCTCTTCTTCTTCTTCTCCTTTTAGAGTGTTTTGGCTTCTCTTGGATCTTTGTACTTCCATATAAATTTTAGAATCAGTTGTCAATCTAACAAACAACCAACCAAAAACAATCCATTTGGAATTCTGATTGAATTGCACAGAATTCATAGAGTATGAATTCATGGATTTTTGATTAATTGGAATCTTCATAATATTAGGTCTTCCAATTCATAAGCATTGTGTATTTCACCATTCATTTCAGTCCTCTTTAGTGTTCATTATTAAGGTTTTATAATTTTCTTAATAAAGGTCTTCATTCCTAGGTATTTTCTATTTTTAAGCTATTATAAATGATAGCCCTTTTAAATTTAATTTGCTATCAATTTGTTTAAGTACAGAAATGTGATGAATTTTAATATATAAATTTTATACCAGAAAGCTTGTTAAACTCTCTTAATAATTCTAATAATTTATCAGTAGCTTCTCTTAGATTTTCTATGTTCACAGCCACATCATCTATAAAGAATTTCTTCCTTCTCAATCCTTGTATTTTTAATTCCTTTTTTCTTGCCTTACTGGGTAAGAAATTAGAATATTCTAGAATATTCAATATTCAATGTTGAAGAGAAGTGGATAAAGCAGTTCATCCTTATCTTGTTCTTAATCTTAAAGAGAATCCTTCAGTATCTCACCTCTAGGTATATGTTGGCTGAAGAATTGCTCTACACATGTTTTATCAGCTTAAAGAAAATCTTTTATTGTTTGTTTACTAAGGGCTCTTATAAGTAGACACTGAATTTTAAAAATGCTTTTTGGCAGCTATTGAAATAATCATGTCTCTTTTCCTTTAAACAATTCACGTGAGGAAATACATAACTGGACTGCTTTAATGTTAAACAAATTTTGCATCCTAAAATAAAACCAACTTGGTCACATACCCATCTTATACATTGTTGGATTTGGTCTGGTGACATTTTGCTTAAGAATTTTGCATCTATTTCTGTGCATGAGATTGGCCTGATAAATCTGGTGTCAAGATAATTCCAGCTGCAAAAAATGAGGTGAGGAGTATTCCCTAGTCAGGAAGGAAGAAAGTTTCCTCTACTCTTCAAGGTCCTTCTGGCTGGTCTAAGAATTAAATTGACCTGAGACATATTAGCGAGAGAAAACCAAACAAAAGTTTAATAACATGTATACATGGGAGAGATTCAGGAAAACTGAGTAATTCACCAAAATGGCTAAAACCCTCATCTTAAATACCATCTGCAGCCAAAGAAAAAAGAGAATGTTGGGAGTAGTGGTTTGGGACTTCAAAGGAGAGAAAGGCAATTCACAAGGAGATGGAAAAGCAAATGTTTGGTAAACAAATGCTTGCTGGGCCAGGCAGAAACAATGGGACCCAGAAATTTTAAAAAGCAGACTTTGCTAGGTTCCTCCCTGTCTACAATACCTGGTTCATACCATAGTTATCTATCGTGCTAGCTCCCTTCCTGGAACAAGTCATCCATCTACATTCTTTTAGTCAGTTAGAGGAAAGGTCAAAGATTCTTCCTGAGTCTTTGGACCTTAAAAATAATCAGCCTAGGGCTTCCCTAGTGGCACAGTGGTTAATAATCTGCCTGGCAATGCAGGGCACACGGGTTCAAGCCCTGGTCCAGGAAGATCCCACATACCACGGAGCAACTAAGCCCGTGTGCCACAACTAGTGAGCCTGCACTCTAGAGCCTATGAACCACAACTGTTGAGCCCACGTGCCACAACTACTGAAGCCCACACACCTAGAGCCCATGTTCTGTAACAAGAGAAGCCACTGCAATGAGAAACCCATGCACTGCAATGAAGAGTAGCCCACACTCGCAGCAACTAGAGAAAGCCCGCACGCAGCAACGAAGACCCAACGCACCCAAAAATAAATAAATAAATTTATAAAAAAAAATAATCAGCCTAAATTAATTCTCATGCTAAAGAGACACATTTTGGTCTCTTTTGCTCCCCTATACCCTCTTTTTCTATTACCAAACATAGTTTGTGTAAGACTAAAATTAATTTACCCTTGAATGTTTTATAGCACATATTGGTAAATTGTTCTTGGCCTGGAGGTTTATTTGTAGATTTTTCATTATTGTCTTTATTTCCAATAGTTTTCAAGAATCTTCTTCTTCATTCAATATTGGTAAGTAATTATTTTTCTAGAAATGCATCCATTTCATTGAAGTTTAAAAATGTATTGATATTAAGTTGTTCATAATGTTGCTTTTCATCTTTTTGTGTCTGAAACTTCTGTTATTGTACCCCTTTATTAATTCATACTAGAGTTTATGTCCTCCTTTTTTTTTCTTGGTCAGTTTCACTAGCATTTTACCTAAAGTTTATAAACTTTTACCCTTGTGGACCTTGTCTGTTTTATCTTTCTTTTATATATCATTAACATTGTGTCATTATTTTTTTCCTTCTACTGTCTTTTTTTATCTTAGTTTTATAACTTCTTAGGATGGATGCTCTACTCATTAATTTTCAGCCTTTAAAAAAAATTGTAACAAACAAGCATTTTAAACTACAAACTTCCCTCTAATTATGTTCCAAATGCATTGTACATGTTTTGGTACATGATTCTTTTATTATTCTTTAATTCTAAATATTTTCTAACTTCCATTATTAGTTCCTCTTTGAACCATTGGTTAGATTATCAACTATTTGTAATTTTTCAAGTTCCTTTCTGTGACAATTTCTAACTTAATTACACTGTGGCCTGAGACTGTGGTCTACATTTTAAGAAAATCCAGTTTTAAGAAAATTTTGAGACCAATTTCATGGGCCATACATAGGTTGTCATTTTTTATATGACCCAGGAGCACTTGACAAGAATGCTTTACCTCAAACTTTTAAATAGTGTTGCTCGAATTCGCTGTATCTTTTTTTTTTTTTAATAAATTTATTTATTTATTTTTGGCTGTGTTGGGTCTTCGTTGCTACGTGCGAGCTTTCTCTAGTTGCGGTGAGTGGGGGCTAATCTTCGTTGTGGTGCACAGGATTCTCATTGCCGTGGCTTCTCTTGTTGAGCATGGGCTCTAGGCATCTGGGCTTCAGTAGTTGTGGCACGTGGGCTCTAGAGCGCAGGCTCAGTAGTTGTGGTGCACAGGCTTAGTTGCTCCACGGCATGTGGGATCTTCCTGGACCAGGGCTTGAACCCGTGTCCCCTGCACTGGCAGGCAGATTCTTAACAACTGTGCCACCAGGGAAGCCCGAATTCTCTGTATCTTTAATTCCAGTTCTAGGACCTAGTCTGCCGTGCCCCTGGAAAAGGCAGTTGATTCATGAAGTTTTGAACTGGGTCTTTGTGGTGTTGAATCTTTGCTCTGGACAGTGTGCTCACCAGAGGGCAGGGCAGTCTCTGGTCCAAAGAGATGGTGCTGACTTTGTCTTTCAGACCTGAGATCTTCAATGAGCACAGCCAACCACACAGACGTAAGAGAGTTTATTTTCCAAGGTTTCTCCAACTTCCAAGAACATCAGCTCACACTCTTTGTGGTGTTTCTCACCCTGTATATTCTAACTCTGGCTGGCAATGTCATCATTGTGACTGTAATCTGCATTGACCATCACCTCCACACCCCCATGTACTTCTTTCTAAGTGTCATCTCCTATCAGAGACTTTCTACTCCCTGGTCATCATCCCTCGCATGCTTTCCAGCCTTGTAGGTCTGAGCCAATCCACTTCCCTGGAGGGCTGTGGGACTCAGCTTTTTTCTTCCTTGGCTTTGCCATCACCAACTGCCTCCTATTGGCAGTAAGGGGGTACGCTTGCTATGCGGCCATCTGCCACCCACTTTATTACTCGATCATCATGAACTGGAGGGTCTGTGCCAGGCTGGCATCCTCAGTCTGTGCCATGGGCTTCTCACTCTCGCTGGTTCAGGCTGTGGCCATTTTCAGACTGCCCTTTTGCAAGGCACTGATTGAGCATTTTTTCTGCGATGTTCAACCTGTGTTGGACCTGGCCTGTGCTACCACAATCATCAATGATATCCTGACCTTAATTATCAGCATCTTGGTCATTACAGGCCCTGCAACCTTCTTCATCTCCTACGTCCTCATTATTTCCACCATTCTCAAGATCGCCTCCACCGAGGGCCGGAAGAAGACCTTTGCCATCTGTGCCTCCTACCTCACTGTGGTCATGGTCCACTACGGCTGTGCCTCCACTCCCTTCGCCAAGCCCAAGTCAGAGAACACCAAGGATGATCTCAGTGACCTAACTGTCATCACACCTTTACTAAACCCTGTTGTGTGTAGTCTAAGAAATGAAGAAGTCCAGGAGGCTCTGTGGAGAGTGGTGGGTAGGAAATCCCTTTCCTAAGATGAAATCCCTACCCAAATAGGTGTGCATGCCTTCCAGGAGGAAGCCTATATAGGTAAAGTTACAGAACCAAGATTTCAAATGATTAGTGAAGTCTCATACATCACAGCCAGGGCAAAAGTGGAGCTGGGGTCTAGCCTCTAATAATTGATTTTCACTTCCTCAACCTTTTGTTAACATAAATAAAAGCAAAAGTCACTCAAAGACACCCATTGGCCGTATTCCAGTAGATAATTACAAGGTCAGAATGTGATCTAGTGTTTATCTCAAGCTTAAATTTAAAGTGACCAGTCCACTTTTTAATGTGGTATAAACCACGTTAAAATCGCCACTGCACTGAATCCCCTTTTAACATAAATTGGATGCTTGAACAAGTGGTCACTAGGGAGGATATTGTGTAGAAATCTAAGTGCCTTGTGCTTTAATAAGATAAGCAAAGCAAAAATATAGATATCTTTTAGAAAATGGGTTTGCAGTGAGCTAAAATCCTTCTAGAGAGAATATTTTCAAATATGTGGGACTTCAAAGGAAAGGGAACCATGGGGTGGGAAGTGAGGAAGTTAAGTGGAGAGAACTCCTAACTGCATATGATGGGCATGCAGCACACATGACTTGGTCTGATGCTTCGCTTCTCCTGGCTAGAGATGAGCCACATAAAGAAGTCCTTGTGGGGTTGAAAGAAGGGTCTCTCTCATGGACAGGATGCACAGCAGCCTCAGAGGAAGAGAAGACTAACAGCTCAGGGAGCAAATTGTTGAAAGAATGCTGTGAAATTGGCTGAAAGGAAAGAAAAGTTAGAAGCAGATCCAAATTGGAGCTTCCTGTGGTAGGAGAGCAAGAGAAGCCAAAGTACAAGGGGAGGGTCAGGAGGAGCCAAAGAGAGTTTAGGAAAGGTCCTTCAGATTGGGTCCTCTCCTGCCCTTTATAAGCTAAGTCACAAAGGCAAAGAAAGAGAATTAAACGGAAATATGAAGAGTCAGCATAACACCTTTCTGATAAATTAGGCAATTTCATTAGTCCTGAAAACCTGAAAGGAGTCGACAGTAAAGGATTTTGACATGAAAACCTCCATAAAATTAAAGCAACTGAGTTAGAAATGGAATAATAAAAGGCGATTTACTGCTCCTCACCTTAAAAATATAAAAAAGAATCAGCGTGAACTTTAGACTTAATTTGTGACACAACATAGGTGTTGAATCAAACTATAATGATCAAAATCGATAATTACTGAGCAAATAAAAATTATTATATGATCTATTTATTAAAAGATACATAAGATTCACATGACTACACAGTATTCTCATTATAAAATATTTTTGAAATATAAAAATATTAAAATCTGTAAAATGATTGTGCATTTTATAGGCTATGCATGCAAGCACCTAAAAATCTAACTTTAAAACAGTTCTGCAGTTCAGTCTACTTTGTAATTCTGAGCTCCCAATCTGCCTGACAGAAAAAAGTCATCTAGTCTTTTTCATGTAAACTGGGGCAATTTAGTAATTAAGTCATTTTATGAGTAAACAATGAAATTCAAGGCCCTGCTCCTGCCCTTTCTTTCCCATTATCCTCTGGGTGAAACAAGTTCTGGTGCAGGTGAGACAGGCTGGACCTGGGACCTGGGACCCTTTGTTGCAGTGCTTGCACCTGGACAAAACACTCCTCCAGCAACAGAATACAAAGAAACTATAAGGGCCTAAAAGTAACTGCACACATGGCAGTCAGGCAATTACGAACAATAAGATACAAAACGACTGGGACTTCCCTGGTGGTGCAGTGGTTAAGAATCCACCCGCCAATGAAGGGGACATGTGTTCGAGCCCTGGTCTGGGAAGATCCCACATGCCACGGAGCAACTAAGCCCGTGCGCCACAACTACTGAGCCTGTGAGCCACAACTACTGAAGCCCACCCACCTAGAGCCCATGCTCTGCAACAAGAAAAGCCACCAAAATGAGAAGCCAGTGCACCGCAATGAAGAGTTGCCCCCGCTCGCTGCAACTAGAGAAAGTCCGTGCACAGCAACGAAGACCCAAGGCAGCCAAAAATAAATAATATAAATAAAAATAAATTCATTAAAAAAAAAAAGATACAAAATGAAAACCCAACTTCCAAAAACCCAACTTCCACTTCTGAGCTGTCAAGCAAAAGCAGGGTCCTGCACATGATCCCTGCACAAAGCACCACCAAGGGGGTGTGCAGACCACCTAAGCCACCCCTCTGGCTTGACCCAAGGGTCCACCCCTACCCTCACCCCATTTAAGGGACCAGCTCACCCCCACTCAGGAGTGAGCAAGGGAACCTGCTACTTGCTTTCACTCCCTTGTGCCACAACACAAGTACCAATAAAGCCTTGCCTGAATTTCTAGTTTGAACTCTTATCAATTTCTATTGATTAAGGAGTCCAAGAACCCTGGGTTGGTAACAAAGCCTTCTAGTTTTCTTAGCATGGAGGAAGAGGTACCTGATCCATAGTCACTTCCACCTGTCCATGTTGGACTTCTATGTAAATACATGACTCCCGTGGTCATCCTTGTTATCTACTGTGATGACTCTGGTCTTATCATGTTCTTTAATCAATGTGATTCCTGCCCTTCATCTTCCTTGTGACTACTCTATATCCACTGGCCCTTTCTCAACCACTGCTTGAGGGCAATTGGACATACAGTTGCACCCTTGACCCTATAATGGAGTAAGTAAGACACAGTGGGGTGTCACCAAGACATCCACTTGGATGTATCACTCAACTGTTTCTGCTCCACCAGGATTCACATGTTTTCTGAGGCTGGGAAGTGAGGGACATATCCCTTCTGCTTTACCAGTTGTCACCCGTCCTTCCTTACAGCAGGGTAAACCTGGTATCTGCTGGTAGATCTAAGAGTGGGCCTTCCCCAATATCCAACTAACTCCAGTGTTATCGTCTCCACAAAGCTGGATACCTTTATTTTATTTTGGCAGAAAAACCTAAATTCTTCCTAACTCTGTAGTAGTTTACATTATACATTTCACATACAAAGTAATTTTAGTGCTTAGACTTTTGATATTCAAAATAATTCTTTGTAAACTAAATGTAGCTTTACTCTCTAGAAAAGTTTGCTAAAGTTAAAAACTATTTCAGCTTTTAAGACAAATGTTTTAGTTATGAGTTTAAAAAAATCTTTTTGAAATTCAATTGATCTTTTTTTTCTGGATTCTTTTGGGCTTACCATTCCCTGGGGCAAATGAAAGTCCTCTGAAACAATGTGAAATATGGAAATAATGTAGAATTTTTATTCTATTGTATTTATATATTTATTTAATGTGTCAACATTAATTATCATAGATCTTTTAAAATGTTTTATCATCTAATAGAGATAGCTACCTGCCATTATTCTTCTTCAGAATATATTTAGGTGTTTTGCCTGTTTAAATTTTTCATATAAATTTTAGAAGCAGCTTGTTTAACTTACACCTCTCCCCAACACACACACATACTCAGCACAGTGACATACATACAAGCAAACCAAACTCTGCTATTATTTTATTGAAATCCTATTGCATTTATTAACTAATTTATGAAAAACCAACATTTTAATGATCTTAAGCCTCCATATTAAAAACATAGTATTATTTTCCATTGGTTTAAGTCTCCTTTTCTTTTTTACTTTTTACATTTCAAAGTGATCAACCATGATAACCCTAGTTACGATGTCACCATACAAAGATGTACATAGTTATGTTCATAACCATGACTCATTTATTTTGCAAATGGAAGTTTGTACCTCAATATCCCTCACCTATTTCTTTCCTTCTCCCATCCCTTTCCCCTCTGGCAACCACCTGTTTGTTCTCTATGACTCTGTTTCTGTTTTGTTATGTCTGTTCATTTGTTTTGCTTTCTAGATTCCACATATAAGTGAAATCATACAGTATGTGTTTAACTTCTTTCACTTAGCATAATACCCTCTAGGTCCATCCATGTTGTCACAAATGGCAAGATTTCATTCTTTTTTATGGCTAATATTCGACTGTAAATATTTACCACATCTTCTTTATCCATTCAACTATTGATGGACACTTAGGTTGCTTCCATATCTTTGCTATTGTAAATAATGCTGTAATGAACACTGGGGGGCATGTAACTTTTCTAATTAGTGTTTTTGTTTTCTTCTGATAAATACTCAGGAGTGGAATTTCTGGGTCAAATGGTAATTCTAATTTTAATTTTTTCAGGAATCTCCATACTGTTTTCCATAGTGGCTCTACCGATTTACATTTCCATCAACAGTGTATGAGGGTTCCCTTTTCTCCACATTCTCACCATCACTTGTTATTTGTCATCTTTTTGATAATAGCCATTCTGACAGGTGCGAGGTAATGTCTCATTGTGGTTTTGATTTGCATTTCCCTGAGGATTAGTGATGTTGAGCATCTTTTGAGCATGTGCCTGTTAGCCATTTGTAGGTCTTCTTTGGAAAAAATGTCTATTCAGGTATTCTGTCCATTTTCAATTGGGTTGTTTGGTTTTTATGATGTTGAATTGTATGAGCTTTTTTAAAAATCCCTTACTGGATCTATCATTTGCAAATATCTCCTCTTATTCAGTAGGTGGCTTTTTCATTTTGCTGATAGTTTCCTTCACTGTGCAAAAGCTTTTAAGCTTGATGTGGTCTCATTTATTTATTTTTGCTTTTGTTGCCCTTGCCTGAGGAGACATATCCAAAAAAATATCACTAAGATAAATGTCAAAGAGTTTACTACCTATGTTTTCCTCTAAAAGTTTTATGGTTTCAGGTCTTACATTTAAGTGTTTAATCCATTTTGAATTTATTTTTGTGCATGGTATGAGACAGTAGTCTAATTTGATTCATTTGCATGTAGCTGTACTGTTTTCACAAAACCATTTATTGAAGAGGTTGCCCTCTCCCCATTGTACATTGTATATTGTTTTGTTTGTCATAGATTAATTGCCCATATAAGAGTGGGTTGATTTCTGGGCTCTCTATTCTGTTCCACTGATCTATGTGTCTGTTTTGGTGTCAGTACCATACTATTTTGATTATTGTAGCTTTGTAGTATAATTCAAAATCAGGGAGTATGATACCTCAGCTTTACTCTTCTTTCTCAAGATTGTCTTGGCTATTTGGGGTCTTTTGTGTTTCCATATTTTACACATTTTTCTATAATTTTTTTCTAGAAGTTTTACAGTTTTATTTTTTACATTTAAGTCAATGATCCATTGTGAGTTTTTTGGTAATAAGCTGTGAGATTTAGATCAAGGTTAAATTTTTGCCTACAGATATCCAATTGCTTCAGTTTAATTTTTTTTAAGGGCTACCATCGTCCACTTTGCATATTTGTCAAAAATCAGTTAAGCGTATTTCTGTGCATCAATTTCTGAGTTTTCCATTTCTGTTCTAGTGATCTATGTGTCTACTGCTCCAACAATACCACAGTATCTTGATTAATGTAGCTGTATAGTAAATCTTAATTTTGGGTAGAGTGATTCCTTTCACGTTATTCTTCTTTATCAGGATTATTTTAGTTTAGGCCTTTAGTCTAAGGCCTGTGTATCTCCATATCAATTTTAGAATAAGCTTGTCTATGTCTACAAAAATGCTTGCCAGGACTTTTATAGGAATTGCATTAAATCTATAGATCAATTTAAGGAAAATTGACAACTTTATAGTGTTGAGTCTTCCAGTTCGTGACCAAAGTATGTCTCTCCATTTAAGTCTTCTTTGATTTCTTACACCAGCATTTAGTAATTTTTCAGCATACAAATCTTATACATGTTTTGTTAAGCATATACCTAAGTGTTTCATTTTCTTTGGAGAAACTGTAAATCAGTGGTCCCCAACCTTTTTGGAACCAGGGACTGGTTTCGTGGAAGACAATCTTTCCACAGACCAGGGTGGGGAGTGGATGGTTTGGGGATGATTCAAGCACATTACATTTATTGTGTACTTTATTTATATTATTATTACATTGTAATATATAATGAAATAATTATACAATTCATCATAATGCAGAATCAGTGGGAGCCCTGAGCTTGTTTTCACTTGCCACTCACTGATCGGGCTTTGATATGAGCCTGCAAGCAGTTGATTTATTATGGTCTCCATGCAGTCAAACCTCTCTGCTGATGATAATCTGTATTTGCAGCTGCTCCCCAGCACTAGCATCACTGCCTCAGCTCCACCTCAGATCATCAGGCATTAGATTCTCATAAGGAGCACTCAACCTAGATCCCTTGCATGCACAGTTCATAGTAGGGTTCGTGCTCCTATGAGATTCTAATGCCACCGCTGATCTGACAGGAGGTGGAGCTCAGGCAGTAATGCAAGCCATGGGGAGTGGCTGTAAATACAGATGAAGCTTTGCTCGCTCTCCCGGTGCTCACCTCCTGCTGAGCGGCCTGGTTCCTAAAAGTCCATGGAGCAGTAGTGGTCCATGGCCCAGGGGTTGGGGACCCCTGTTGTAAATGATATTGTGCTTTTAATCTTGGTTCCCTCATTTTCACTGTTAGTATATAGAAATGTCATTAATTTTCAGATGTTGATACTGTATGTTGTAACTTTACCTAACTCACTAGTTCTAGGAAGTTTTTTTGTTTTATTTTGCTTTTGCAAATACCTTGTGTCTTTCTACATAGATAATTATGTCACCCACATAAATAGGGGCAGTTTTACTTCTTCCTTTCTGATCTATATGCCTTTTATTTCCTCTTTGTGTCTTATTGCAGTGGGCAGAACCTCCATTACCATGTTAAGTAAGAGTGGTGAGAGCAGATATCCTTGCCTTGTCCCTGATTTTAGGGAGGAAGCATTCAGTCTTTCACAATTAAGTATGATCCTATTGAATTTTTTTTTTTTTTTGGATATGCTCTTTATCAAATTGAGATAATTCCCTTCAATTCTTAACTTACTAAGAGTTTTTGTCATATATGGGTGCTGGATTTTGTCAAATGTTTCTCTCTGTCAAGTTGATATACGATCTTTCATAGGAGTGGCATATTTATTAAAAATAAAAAAGAGGAACAGGAAACATCTAAGTGATTACATAACAACAGGAGCTTCTTAGTTGAAAGATCCTTGTTAGAAGAGGGAGCATCAAGAACTCAGCAGTTAGTATCAACCTATTCTTCCACTGTCAGCTCTTTGTAAAATTACTGAAAGGGGAGAGAAAATTAGCCTTTGAGGCCATGTCGAGTAGTATTTCCTGACAAGTTTTGTCAGTTCTACCTACAAAATAAATTTATCCATTTCCATCCATCTCCACTGAAACTGCTCCTATACAGAAACAATCGTCTCTCAGTATCTACTCTCCTTGTTTATTCTTATTCTTTTCCAATCAATTCTCTACACAACAGCCAAAGTTTTCTTTTAAAGATGAAAATCAGATCATGCTCTTCCCCTAATTAAAAATACCCAATGGATTCCCATTGTACTTGGAATATAATTTACTCTCCTCATGATGACCTATAGGCTCTACCTGTCCTTGTCACTCCATGCCATTAAGAATGACCTCATCTCTTATGTCTAACCTCTTACCTACTAGTCCGGTAACAATCAACATAGGTTTATTCCCACTTAAGAACTTTATACTTGCTATTCCTTCAGTCTAGAGTGCTCTTTTTCTACAGATTACCATTCATTCATTTATGCATGTTCATTCTCTGTCATTCAAGCCTCAACTAAAATGAGAAGTAATCTTTAAGGAGTCCTTCCCTGATCACTTCATCTACTGTAATGCCCACCAATGTGGGCACTCTATTAGGTGTTTTATGTTTTTGTTTGTTTGTTTGTTTGTTTTAGCACTTATCACTATCTAAAACAAAACAGGAAGGTTGAAAATAAGGGATGGAAAACTATTCCAGGCAAAATACCAAACAGAGGAGAGCAAAAATCACTAACAAAAACAAACAAGCAGTGAATGAAGCAAAGTTCCTGCTGTCACAGAACTTATTTTCCAAGAGGTACATAGATGATTTTAAAAGTATATAAGTTATATGTAATGTTATTTTGGGAAGTGATAGTGTTTGGAGAAAAAGCAAAAGGAAAAAAGGACAAAAGGATAGTCATTCCTGGCAGCAGGAAACAGTAGCCCATCAGGTGGTCAGGTGGTCCACCTGATCAGGTGGTCAGGAAAGGTGATGTTTGAGCAGAAGAATGAATGAAGGAGTGAGTGAGCCACACAGAACGTGGGGAAGAGTGCTCCAAGCTAAGATAAGATCTAGGGAGAGGTTAACCTTGGCATGTGTGAGGAACAAAAAATAGGCCAGCGTGGCTGGAGGGTAATGACCAAGGCAATTAAGGGGAAGATTGAAACTGTGGTCTTATAAGCTATGGTAAGGACTTTGAATTTTATTCTAAGAGGGTTAAAAATTCATTGTAGAGCCATCTGAGCAAAGGGGCTACCTGATTTGATTTAGACATTAAAATCTTTACTCTGACTGCTACTGTAATCAACCCCCAGACCCAAAGGAGAAGCAGGGAGAGGCCAGTCAGGGCCTTGCTGCTGTGGTCTAAGTTAGAGGTGATGGCAGCTTGGAACAAAGTGTCCCTTTGAGTGAAGAGTTTATCAGTTCAGTTGGGGACATGTTCTATTTGAGATGCTGAGGAGATATTCAAGAAGAGAAAATGAGATGACTGTTGAACATACAACTTTGGATTTTGGAAAGAAGTATGGACTGGAGATTTAAGTTTGGAAATTGTTTAAAGCCAGAAGAGGAAGTGATCACTAGGTTGCAACTGTAAATACAGAAGTGGTTTTTGGCTGAAACTTGAGGTAGTCCAACATCATGAGATTGAGGAGAAAAGAGATATGACACTGGAATTGGAAAATATGAAAACTAAAAAAGGGTGTGTCCTGGAAACCACATGAAAAGAGATTTCCAAGTAAGAGAAATTAGTCAATTGGGTCCAATGCTGCCAATATGCCAAGTACGTTGTGTTAGAATTGATTGTTAGATTTGGCAATACGAGGTGTTCGGTCTCATCGAAAAAAATCTGTATGAGAGATGGTGATAAAAGCCTGTTTAGTGTGAATTCAAGAGAGAAAAGGAGAGAAACTGAAGACAATGCAATTCCTTCAAAGAGTTTTGACGTAAAAGGGAGCAAATAAATGAGGCCATAGCTGGAGAAGAATATGGGATCACAGGAAGGTTGTTTTTATTGGCCTTTATATTTGTTCCTTTAGGATGAGGAAAATTACAAGCAAATAAGTTTGTAAACGAAAGTGATCTAATGCAAATTTGATGATTCAAAAGACATAGAGGAAAACTGCTAAAGCAAAGTCCTGAGTAAGGGAAAGGGGATTGGGGTGCAGTGCACAAGTGCATAGATGGTCTTGTTAGAAGTGCATGGAGTGCTCCCCACAGTGAGAGTACACAAGGATTGGTACTGAGCACAGATGCACAAGGTTGGGTTGATGTGTTGGTGGGACTACATGGAAGATCTCTCCTAACTGCTTTAATTGTTCTTAATGAAATAGAAAATAAAGTCATGTGCTTAAAAAAGGATAAGGAAGAATCTTTGGAAGTTAGAGAATAGAAAAAAATGTGTGAAAAGAGGCAAAGAGGGTGAGAGAAATAATGGTAGGCAGGAATACAGAGGGGTTCCCCAGTAACATCAAGACCCCACTTAGTGTTAAATGTCATGACTTCTAAGCAAGACCAGTTATCATAAGAATGTATTTTCCACCAGTGAAGTTCAGCTGAATGGGTGCTCTGCACAAGAGGAAAATTTGATTTAACCAAGACTGGTATTATGTCAGGTTAGATAGGGGCACGTGAATTAAAGGTGAATGCAATTAAATGGTAGTCTGTGGAATCTTAACAGGGTAGGGAGGACAGAAGGGGGCAGTAACATGGAACTTTGAAAATGACAGAAATAAACAAAGATATAAAATGTAGGGCTTTATAAATTGAGGAATTATTTAGATTAAGATACCAGTGAGAGTGAACTGGAAAGCTAAGTGATGAAAATAATAGTCCTTTAGAAAATATAATGGAAGAAGATATCTCATTCCTAAATGAAACAAAACAGATCAAATACATGGAAATCGAAAATACTCATCTTCTACATGAAGAATATTTTAAAACCCTACTGAAACACATAAAAGAAGACAAACATTACCATTTAAATCTTGCTTTGTGTAGAAAGCCTCAGTATTATAGACTAAAGATGTTTATTCTTAAATTTCTGTGAATACAATGAGAAATCAATAAAAATACCATTAATTGTTAAATGTGAGAATAACTGGGGAAATTCCAAAGAAGAATAATTGTGGGAGGAGGGGCAGATTTAGCATACGGTAGCATAATGTAGTAACAATATGAGATATTTTTATTATTCGATATATGGTGTTGAGACAATGGCCTAGTTATAAGTAATAATAAAAGGTGCATCTGATTTCATTTTAAGAAGTACATCTTTGTTTCTTACAACCAATTTGATTCCAGATGAATCAAATACTGAAACATAAAAAGTATAGAAGACATGGGTACTTATAAAAAATAATGTTGGAGTTAGGAAGGCCTTGATAAACACATAAATAAAATGCTAATAAAATTTCAAACTCACAAACTCAGTAATAATGGTAAACAGAAGAAAAATACTGCAACATGTATAATAAAAGGCATATTTCCTTATTATAGAACTCTTACAAGAAAATGATGACAGAATATGAAAAATGAGCAAGATATGTAAATGGACATTCACAGCAAATGAAGTACAAATGATTAATAAGTATATGAAAAGTGTGTAAATTAATACCTCTTATTTTGGTTTCAGTTTGGCAAAAGTTATTAAGTTTTTGAATGCACATATCACTGTCTAAGAAGTCTTACTTTCAGGAATGTATCCTACAGATGTGCTCCCAGAAGTGTACAATTATATATGAACTTTATATATAAAGTGATTTTCTTTATAATACCCTTTAAAAATGCCAAAAACTGCAAACAGCCTAAATATCCATGGATATTTAGAATAGAGTAAATAAATTATGTTATACTCTTACCTTACTATATGCAATTGTTCAAATGAATGATAAAAACCTTCATGTATTGTTTTCTAAAGACATCTCAAATGTATTGTTATGTCAAAAAGCAAGTCATATAACAGTACACAGAATACAGTCCATTTGGATTACAAAAAAGGACACACACACACACACACACACATAGGTATATGCAGAGAACATTCCTAAATTCTATTTAGTAGGTTTGGTTTTATTTTATATTTTTATTTTATTATTTTTTTCTATATTACGCTAAAGCCTGTTTGACTGTTTTGCATACAACTCCATCTGCTTTATTTGTTCAAGAGAGGATGTTGCTCAGCTGTTTGATAGCTTTGTCTAAAAGGAAGAGTGCACCACTCTTACATGGTCAGAGAAACAAAGCAGCTAGAGATGCATGTGTATGTCGGTGTGTATGTGTGTACTTGTGTGTGTGTGTGTATGTGTGTGTTTAAAATTGGAGAACCGTCTCAGCCAAAATCAGTGTTTCCAAAAAGTGATAGAATGTAATGAAAAGTTCATCCCCTTTGCAATATTTTCAATATTAATTTCAACACCTAATTACAATTTTCAGAGACTTTCTAAAGTGAATTACTCTATCTTTTTTCTTTGAAATGTTGAATTTTATTTTATTTATTTTTCTATACAGCAGGTTCTTATTAGTCATCCATTTTATACACATCAGTGTATACATGTCAATCCCAATCTCCCTATTCCTCACACCACCACCCTCACCCCCTGCTGCTTTCCCCCCTTTGTGACCATACATTTGTTCTCTACATCTGTGTCTCAACCTCTGCCCTGCAAACCGGTTCATCTGCACCATTTTTCTAGGTTCCACATACATGCGTTAATATATGATATTTGTTTTTCTCTTTCTGACTTACTTCACTCTGTATGACAGTCTCTAGGCCCATCCACATCTCTACAAATGACCCAATTTCATTCTTTTTTATGGCTGAGTAATATTCCACTGTATATATGTACCACATCTTCTTTATCCATTTGTCTGTCGACGGGCATTTAGGTTGCTTCCATGACCTGGCTATTGTAAATAGTGCTGCAATGAACATTGGGGTGCATGTGTCTTCTTGAATTATGGTTTTCTCTAGGTATATGCCCAGTAGTGGGATTGCTGGGTCATATGGTAATTCTATTTTTAGTTCTTTAAGGAACCTCCATACTGTTCTCCATATTGGCTGTATCAATTTACATTCCCACCAACAGTGCAAGACGGTTCCCTTTTCTCCACACCCTCTCCAGCATTTGTTGTTTGTAGATTTTCTGATGATGCCCATTCTAACTGGTGTGAGGTGATACCTCATTGTAGTTTTGATTTGCATTTCTCTAATAATTAGTGATGTTGAGCAGCTTTTCATGTGCTTCTTGGCCATCTGTATGTCTTCTTTGGAGAAATGTCTATTTAGGTCTTCTGCCCATTTTTCTATTGGGTTGTTTGTTTTTTTAATATTGAGTCGCATGAGCTGTTTATATATTTTGGAGATTAATCCTTTGCCCATTGATTCATTTGCAAATATTTTCTCCCATTCTGAGGGTTGTCTTTTCATCGTGTTTATGGTTTCCTTTGCTGTGCAAAAGCTTTTAAGTTTCATTAGGTCCCATTTGTTTATTTTTGTTTTTATTTCCATTACTCTAGGAGGTGGATCAAAAAAGATCTTGCTGAGATTTATGTCAAAGAGTGTTCTTCCTATGTTTTCCTCTAAGAGTTTTATAGTGTCCGGTCTTACATTTAGGTCTCGAATCCATTTTGAGTTTATTTTTGTGTATGGTGTTAGGGAGTGTTCTAATTTCATTCTTTCACATGTAGCTGTCCAGTTTCCCCAGCACCACTTATTGAAGAGACTGCCTTTAGTTCATTATATATCCTTGCCTCCTTTGTCAGAGATTAGTTGACCATAGGTGTGTGGGTTTATCTTTGGGGTTTCTACCTTGTTCCATTGATCTATAGTTCTGTTTTTGTGCCAGTACCATATTGTCTTGATTCCTGTAGCTTTGTAGTATAGTCTAAAGTCAGGGAGTCTGACTCCTCCAGCTCCATTTTTTCCCCTCAAGACTGCTTTGGCTATTCAGGGTCTTTTTTGTCTCCATACAAATTTTAAGATTTTTTGTTCTAGTTCCGTACAAAAGGCCATTGGTAATTTGATAGGGATTGCACTGAATCTGTAGATTGCTTTGGGTAGTATAGTCATTTTCACAATATTGATTCTTCCAATCCAAGAACATGGTATATCGCTCCATCTGTTGGTATCATCTTTAATTTCTTTCATCAGTGTCTTATAGTTTTCTGCATACAGGTCTTTTGTCTCCCTAGGTAAGTTTATTCCTAGGTATTTTATTCTTTTTGTTGCAATGGTAAATGGGAGTGTTTCCTTAATTTCTCTTTCAGATTTTTAATCATTAGTGTATAGGACTGCAAGAGATTTCTGTGCATTAATTTTGTATCCTGCAACTTTACCAAATTCATTGATTAGCTCTAGTAGTTTTCTGGTGGCATCTGTAGGATTGTCTATATATAGTATCATGTCATCTGCAAACAGTGACAGCTTTACTTCTTCTTTTCCAATTTGTATTCCTTTTATTTCTTTTTCTTCTCTGATTGCCGTGGCTAGGACTTCCAAAACTATGTGAATAATAGTGGTGAGAATGGACATCCTTGTCTTGTTCCTGGTTTTAGACGAAATGCTTTCAATTTTTCACCATTGGGAATGATGTTTGCTGTGGGTTTGTCGTATATGGCCTTTATTATGTAGAGGTAGGTTCCCTCTATGACTACTTTCTGGAGAGTTTTTATCATAAATGGGTGTTGAGTTTTTTCAAAAGCTTTTTCTGCATCTATTGAGATGATCATATGGTTTTTATTCTTCAATTTGTTAATATGGTGTATCACATTGATTGATTCGTGTGTATTGAAGAATCCCTGCATCCCTGGGATAAATCCCACTTGATCATGGTGTATGATCCTTTTAATGTTTTGGATTTGTTTCCTAGTATTTTGTTGAGGATTTTTGCATCTATATTCATCAGCGATATCAGTCTGTAATTTTCTTTTTTTGTAGTATCTTTGTCTGGTTTTGGCATCAGGGTGATGGTGGCCTCATAGAATGAGTTTGGGAGTGTTCCTTCCTCTGCAACTTTTTGGAAGAGTTCGAGAAGGATGGGTATTAGCTCTTCTCTAAATGTTTGATAGAATTCACCTGTGAAGCCATCTGGTCCTGGACTTTTGTTTGTTGGAAGATTTTTTTTTTTAATTAATTAATTTATTTATTTTTGGCTGCATTGGGTCTTCGCCGCTGTGCACGGGCTTCCTCCAGTTGCGGCGAACGGGGGCCACTCCTCATCGCGGTGTACAGGCCTCTCACTGTGGCGGCCTCTCCTGCTGCAGAGCACAGGCTCTAGGCGCACGGGCCTCAGTAGCTGTGGCACACGGGCTCAGTAGTTATGGCTCGTGGGCTTCAGCGTGCAGGCTCAGCAGCCGTGGCTCGTGGGCCCAGCTGCTCCGCGGCATGTGGGATCCCCCCGCACCAGGGCTCAAACCCGTGTCTCCCGCATTGCCAGGCGGACTCTCAACCACTGCACCACCAGGGAAGCCCCTGTTGGAAGATTTTTAATCACAGTTTCAATTTCATTACTTGTGATTGGTCTGTTCATATTTTCTATTTCTTCCCTGTTCAATCTTGGAAGGTTATACCTTTTTAGGAATTTGTCCATTTCTTCCAGGTTGTCCATTTTATTGGCATAGAGTTGCTTGTAGTAGTCAGGTTTGGTTTTAGATATGGCAAGGATTAGTAATTTATAAAAAAAAAATTCTGTGTATTTTAGACTTGAACAAATATGCAAATATACTAAGAATAATAGGTTTCTTATTGTTGGGAAAAGAAGTGAGAAAGGGGGAACCCTAGAACACACTCTGAGATATTAGTTTAGAATTGGAGGTATAATTATAGAATCATAGTCATTACGATATAAATATTAATACAACTCCCCAATTTTCTAGCTTTAGAGTCTAAAATTAAATATACAGCAGTGGCAATAAGTACACCTAGCATCCTGATCTTGGTTTCTAAATACAATTCTCCACTAAAAGATACCATAGCTTCTCAGAGAAATGGCTGATTCCGTGGACAGTGCAGGGAAAGTACAAGATGAGCCTGGAACGTCTCTATCTTGAGGTTAAAGAAGTGCTCAAAGAAGAGACTGGTGGTTGCCAGAGATGGGGGCTAGGGGAAGGGTGGATGAAATGGGTGAATGGGGTCAAAAGCTATAAACTTCCAGTTATAAAATAAGTCAGCCATGGGGATGTAATGTAGAGCATGGTGACTATAATTAATAATACTGTATTGCATATTTGAAAGTTATGAAGAGATTAAATCTTAAAAGTTCTTATCACAAGAAAAAAGAAGTTATAATTAGGTATGGTGATGGATTTTAACTAGACTTATTGTGGTGAACATTTCGTAACATATACAAATACCAAATTATTATACTGTACACCTGAAACTAATATAATGTTATATATCGATTATACCTCAATTAAAAATAAAACTGCTCAAAGAATAATGGAGACATGTCAAAAGAACAAAGGAGCCAGACTCATGCAGTTCCCACTTGCCAATTCTGTGATGATTTGAACATCAACATAAATAATGTTAACAGTAACTAACATTATCTCATAGTATCTATATCATCTAAGTCTACTAGTATCTAAATAGTATCTCTTTCTTATAGAATATCAGTCTATAGGAGAAATGATGGAGTTAGGAAATAATCAATGGATCCTAAAACTAGAGCGTGAAAGTTTGATGAGGAACAGGATATTAATCTCAATATATCACGTATACAAATTACGTATATAAAAAGGGAAAATAATAACTTTACAGTGGAGAAACCTCGTGGACACCACATTAAACAAGTTAACATCACTAATATTAGGAGAAATTGACATCATGTGGTTCCTGGTATGATGCACTGAGAATGATACAACATCACTTTCATGATATTCTTACTAAAAATTCAAAATTTAAATCTAGTCATGAAGGATATTAAATCAAAGTAAGTACAAAGAAGGGAAAGAAGTGAAACAGAATCAAAGATGAGTGCAAGGGGAAAATGATGAACTCTTCAGATAAACTCAAACTGAGAGACATTCCATAAAATATCTGGCCTGCACTTTTCAGAAGCATCAAGGTAGAGAATGACAAAGAAAAGTAAGGTACTGTTTCAGATAAAAAGGCACTAGAGAAACAGGAAAACAAATACTCAAAGGGTAATCTTGGATTGGATACTAAACTATAAAAAAAATTTAGCTATAAAGGACATTATGAGATAATAGGGTAATTTAAATATGATTTGTGGATTAGGTAATAGTATTGTTGTATTTGATATTAACATATATGTGTATGTGGCTCTCTCTCTATATATATATACATATACACTGATTTTTAATAATTATACTGTAATTATACATAATTATACATAAGAGAATGAGCTTCTTCCTAGGAAATACACATTAAAATATTTAGGAGTAAAATGACACAATGGCTTCAACTTACTCTCAAGTGATTCGGAAAAAAGTTAGATAGATAGATATAGATAGATAGATTACAGATGAAAGAAAGAGAATGATAAAATAAGTGGGACAAAATGTGAATAATTGGGGTACCTGGATAAAGACATTTAGGAGTTTTTATAGTACTCCTGCAACTCTTCTGTAAGTCTGAAATTGTATATTTTAAAAGTTTTAAAAAAGTGAAAAAGATATTAAAATTTCTTTAAAGATATTTGTGCAGGAGAGGATTAAATCAGTAGGCCTGGGCTGCTCAAACCTTTCACATTCCCAAGAAAGGCTTGTGTTTAGGACTGGACCTTGGCCAGCTCATGGGAGACGAGCTCTGAGCTCTTGAATTAATTCTGCTTGATAAGTGTTTTGATATGTCAGAGGCCCTGAACCACAGATATTTGTTTGATCAGATCATTTATGCTAAAAGTGTGATTTATGGTGAACACCTGTTTTTGTTCTGAAGGGCTGGAGTCTGAGTACCTGAGGTCAGTAATGCAGGTTATTACATGCCTAATGTGACTGTCTCCTAATAAAAAGCCTGACAGCAAGGCTCAGGTGAGCTTCCCTGGTCAACAACATTTTGCACCTATGGTCACTTTGCATTGTTGCTGAGAAAATTACTCATGTCCATGTGACTCCCCTGGGGGAGGACACTTGGAACTTTATGCTTGGTTTCTCCTAGACTTTGCCCCCATGGACCTTTTTTCCCTTTGTTAATTTTAATTTGTACCCTTTTGCTGTAATAAACTATAAACATGACTGTAACAGTTTTTCTGTACCCTGTGAATCCTTCTAAGGGAATCACCTAGCTGGATAGTGATCTTGAGGACTGACAACAAAAATTAAAGACATTTAAATAAATAGAGAGAGAGCCTATTATCAGTTCATCCCTAATGATTTTTTAGTTTAATGCAATTCCAAAAACCTGATCTAAAATTTGTATGGAAAGGTAAAGATCCAGCTACATAAAAATAAAAGAAGATGGGTTGATCTCCCTGATAACTAAGATTTATTATAAAGTTATAGTTATTAAGACAGTGTCATCTGGGTACGTGGAATAAAACTGACCAACGGAGCAGAATGGAGTGGCTAAACTGACCAATGCTTATAAAGAATTATGATGTATGACAGAGATAAAATTATAGACCAGTGGGGAAAGGAAGGACTCTTCAAACAGCTGACAGAACTGGTTATCCAGTTGAAAAAAGAAAAATGAATTTGGACATCTATCTTACCTCATACACAAAAATCAAATCCAGATGGATTTAAATATGAAAAGTATATTAATAGGCTTAGAAGAAAATAAAAGAGACTATTCTGACACTGAGGTAGAAATTTCTTTTTCCAAGGAAGATGCAAAAGTGCTAACAAAAAAGACAAGAATGATAAATTTGACTCCATTAAAACAATTTTTGTTCAATAAAAAGCACCATAAAGAAGTGAAAAGACAAGCCACAAAGTGGTAGAAAATATTTGCATAACATATTAAGGACAAGAGTTTGGTGTCCAGAGTACATATAAAGCTGCTACAGTTGAATAAAAAAAAAAACCCACAAACAACCCAATGGAAACGTGGATAAAGCAGCCGCATAGCACAGGAAGATCAGCTCGGTGGTTTGTGACCACCTAGAGGGGCGGGACAGGGAGGGTGGGAGGGAGACGCAAGACAGGGGAGATATGGGGATATATGTATATGTATAGGTGATTCACTTTGTTATAAAGCAGAAACTGACACACCATTGCAAAGCAATTATACTCCAATAAAGATGTTAAAAAAAAAAAGACATGAACAAGTATTTTGCAGAAGACAAAACAGTCATAGTCAATAAACTTTGAAAAGATGTTCAACCTCTTATTATTCAGGAAAATGTAAATTAAAACCACCACCATGTCACACCTACTAGTTTGACAGAAATTAGCAAGTCTAATAACAAGGAAGAAAGGATGTAGATCAACTGGAACTTCTCTTATTCTTCGCTTGTCACAGTGTAAATTGGTACAACCACTACAAAATTCCATTTGGTATTATCCTGTAAAGTAGAAACTTTTTATATCCCATGAGCTAGTTATTTATTGAAAGGATATAAACCTTAGAGGAACTTGTGCACATTTAATCAAGAAAGTATGCCGTAAAATATTTGAAACATTACAATTTATAATAACAAAAATCTGGAAACAACCCCATTATCCCTCACCAGTACAATGGACAAAAAACATTGCAGTATATTCACATGATGGAATAGCGTAAGGCAGTTAAATTAATAAACTGTAGCTCCATTCTGGATCTTAGAAAAGGAACACTGAATTTTTTAAAAAACAAATCTCAAAAAACTGTATACAGTATATCATTTTTATAAAGTTCAAGAACAGAACTAAAAAATGTATTGTTTAAACACACATACACATATAATAAAGGTATAAAATAAGTAAGATGAAAATAAACATAAAAATCAGGATAGTAGTATCTGTTGGGGGTGAGGGTGAGGGTAGGGGGGTGCAGTGCAAAGAGATACGGAAGTGGGAAAAATGAGAATTACCTAAGTGATTCTTGAGTCGAGTACTTCTTGAGTTGAGTGATGGGATTCCAAATGTTTATTTTATTGTTATGCATCTCGACATATTTTAAACATAGTGTTTTGTAACTATGATATGCTATATTAAATATAATATTTTTTTAAATAAAGAAAGATCATAACATACACCAAACGTAACATATACAAAAACCTATAGGCAAATCGCAACCAGTAGCTTCAAAATCTTCTTGTCAGCCTAGCCAGAGTTTTGTTAATTTTGAAATTGTTTAGAACTTTGGTATGCCTTTCCAGTTATCATGTAATGCACTAAATATATACCTATTTTACTTTCTAACTCATTAATGTCATCTCAAGTGTCTAACGTTAGATTAGCAGAAGATCTAGATTCTTCCCTTTTCTTGGTGGTTGTGGTGGGGGAGGAGTTGTTCACATTTCCCCTTCATTTTTCCAAGAATCCCCGGAACTTAAGCATTTCAAAAAGAGTGGTCAGGAAGGAACAAAATTGGGTCATTTGTAGGACATGGATGGACCTAGAGACTGTCATACAGAGTGAAGCAAGTCAGAAAGAGAAAAACAAATATTGTATATTAAAGCATATATGTGGAAGCTAGAAAAATGGTACAGATGAACCGGTTTGCAAGGCAGAAATAGAGATACAGATGTAGAGAACAAACAATATGGACACCAAGGGGGGAAAGAGGGGGAGTGGGATGAATTGGGAGATTGGGGTTGACATATATACACTAATATGTATAAAATAGATAACTAATGAGAACCTGCTGTATAGCACAGGGAACTCCACTTTGGGGTACAGTAGAAACTAACAACATTGTAAAAAACTATACCCCAATTAAAAAACAAAATAAAACCCTATCAGTGAGTGGCAAATGAAAACAAGCTCAGAGCTCCCACTGATTATGCATTACGGTGAGTTGTATAATTATTTCATTATATATTACAATGTAATAATAATAGAAATAAAGTGCACAATAAATGTAAAAAAATATTTAATATTCCTCAGAATTAAAAAAAAAAAAAAAAAAGAGTGGTTAGGTTTACAGAAACGCCTAAGTAGGTAGAGCCTGGAGTTTGGTTAGTCTAATTTTTATTTTGTTTCCTGTTTCCCTTTGAGGACAACGAGCCTAAACTGTTCAAGAGAAGATCCTGGTCATTTGCTAATTCACTATAGGAAATAGACTGTATTTTCAAAAACTGGACGCAGTATCTCTCATTCCATATGCTCTCCTATTAGTGTGCTGCACCCCCATTACAAAGCAAAGTCTGTACCCCTCCCCTTGAGACTGGGCATGTCTCTGTGACTGACTGGACAATTATGGTGGTGTGAAAGTCATGCTGTGACATCCTGACTTTTGAGACCAGTACATAAAGGATCACACAGCTTCTGTCGGGCTCTTTGTCTTGGGGTGCTTGCTCTTGGAATCCAGAGCACAGGCTGTGAGAAAGCCCAGGCTACTTGGAGAGGCTACGCGTAGGTATTTCAGTCAACAGCCAGCACTGACTGACTGACATGTGAGTGAGCAAACCCCCGCTACCTCCTGACCACAGCTACATGGGAGACCTGATGTGAGAAGAGCCTCACTGAGACCAGTCTCCCAGAGATGGATGATGAAGGACTGTTGTTGCTTTATGACACTAAGTTCAAGTAGTTTGTTATGCCACTAACTGGAACACCCAAGTTTCAGTACAAGCAAACACGGATGTGGACAAGTACAGTCGTGCACGTGGACAAGCCTACCCACACAATGCTAGGCTGAGGTTAAGGCACCCAGGGACACAGTGCCCAGGAATATGGCACTTCCCTTAGCTCAGCCCTTTAGTTGTTCTCACAGCCATACCCAGAGAGACCTGCTAACCAGGAGTCAGGTTGTTTGGCCATCAACCTCTTAACAGAACCCTAACCACTGTCCTTCCTCTCCTGATTATTCATAAACCTAGGATTCTGTTAGATTTCCTTTTCAGCTCTTAAAACAAAAAGATATCTCCTCAGGAAAAATAAGGTCACTAGTGCATCTTCTAACAGCATGGTCTCCTAATTTTTCACAGAGAACTCAGATTGTAACAGTACAAAGTTCTTCCTACCCTGATTGTGTGTTGCTAGAGCTGTCTTGACTGTCTCCTATGAAAGAGGCTTTCCACCTGCTTCCCACTGGGGGCAGGGAGCCTCTTTATGCCTCAATGCTGATTTGTGTTTGCAGTGATATCTAGAGTGACAAATTGGCTCTTCTCTCACTAGAGCAGAGAAAAAAAAACAAGTTTAATCACAGGGGTGGCCCCAAAATGGAAGATTATCCAGTCATACTTTGACCCCAAAATACTGAAGGCTATAATGGCTATGAAGATACTACTCAGCTGCAAACAGCCAGGAAAAGAAGTTGAGACACTAACTTCATTAATGATAATTTAATGAAAAGTTTTGAGTTTTCTAAGAAACCCTGATTTGGCTAGCATTTCCTCTTATGTCTCTGAAACTGATATGGATAAAAGCAAATATTATAAACATCTTCATGTTTGCTATAAACCTTTCTTTCTATAGTTTTCTAAATTTAAAAGCTACCACAAATTCGGTAGAGAAGGAGAAGTGGGAATACAAAAAAAACAAAAACAAAACAAAAAAAAAACACAACGCCCCCTACCCCACTTAACCAAAAAACAAACCAAAACCAAGTACAAGTGGCATTTTTTAAGTTTATCAAGGTATGAATGCAGGCACTTCATTTTTTTTGCCATGTGTGGAAAAATTAACTTGGAGAATTGTCAGGATCTGGCCATGAGATAGGAAAGGTACATGTTGTTAAATTAACTAAACAAGGAGGCCATCAAACTGAGGGGCCTCCAATGCCATGGCAGCCTATGTAAACAAACTAAAATCTAAGGCTGGAAATGCCTCCAGGTTATAAAATCAAAGCCTCAGGACAAACAATCACAAAAAGCCAACCAGGCTTTAAGCTACAGCCAGTCAATACTCTCCTTACTTTGCTTCTGCTTTTTCTTTATAGAAGTCTCTCCCTGAGTTCCTGGCCCTGGGACACCCCTAACAACTTCTGGTTTGGCACTACCCAATTTGCATTGATTTTTGTTAAAAAAAAAAAAAAAAAAAAAAAAAAAAGCTTAAAATTTTTAATATGCCTCAGTTAGTCTTTTACCAATATAAAAGAGGAAAATAGTGAGAATAAGATACTCCTAGGGGGAGAAAAAAACAGCTGGACTTGGGGCTGGGAAACCAGTGTGGAGGTAACCCCAGACTGGGCTTGTGAAGCCCTGTGCATTTAACCATTTTCTTGGACAGGCCTGGGGAATGAATTCCTGGCTCAGGTTTCTTTAGACACGGACAGTGGTCTCCTGGCCTTCTGGAGAGGTCTCTACCGTCTATGGAGCTTTGGTCTCCCATTTCTGAATCCCACAATAGGACAGAAACAATAGCCAGATTGACTGTTTTAGTTCCAGAAAAGAAGAAGAAGAAAAAATAAAAAAGATATTGAGCAGGGTTCTTGACTACAGGGAGAGCTGCATAATTTCCTGGAATCCAAGACAGAGGCTCTTAGCTAGAGCTCACTTGGGCTTTGTAACCATGGTTTTCCAAGGCCCAACTATATAAAAATAGAATATTTATTTAAAAAACAAAACCTGACAAATAAGCCACTGCTGTTTCTACTTGCAGTGCAAAGTGCCATGAGAGTCCCAAAGCACAAACCCATATAATCTGGTAAATGTGCCCTCTACATAAAAAGGTCCCTGGGCACCGGATGTCTGCTTGCTTCTAGCCCCAGGGTGACTCTTGAGGGTGCTCAGGGAATGGCACCCAGAAACCTTGAGAGATGATCCCCAGAGAGCCTTTCTTGGGTGTCAAAAGCTCCTCCCCCAGCTGGAGAGAATATCTAGTATCTGAGGAGCCCCCTGTAACTTTCCTTTTACCTCCAGCCCTAGACTGGCCCTAAAGCAGGTAGAAAGGACCACATTCAGGCGCCTTTGTTTCATGACCTTGATTTGTGAATACTTGTGACCAATAGGCCACATTTCTGATCTCTACCTCCATTTTTCTGTTGAGCCACAGATTTGCAGGAAGAAAAGTAAGTGAGATTTGGGAAAAGACTTCAATCATTTACAGAGGTAGCCACATACGGAATGAAATACATGTATGGGTTTTATTGTTGTTAAGGGGTCAAATTATATTAAACTGGAAAGGGTCCAGGTGTATATGAATTTTTGTTCTTCTTTAGCCTTAATTTACCACTTTCAAAGATCCTCTGCTAATCCTAAGGAATAATGACTTCCAGAATTAAAGACTATCTTGACTAATATGGTAATAAAGAATGTGGCTCTGCTACTTAGCATCTATGTTTCCTTGTCTATATTCTTGTCTTCACACAAATCATAATCCACAGAGACACTGTTTATAAAGCCTCATAGTATACATTTACAGTTACTTACCATGGTACACACATCAAGGCCAAACAACTTTCCCTATTAAGAAATGGTCCCTGACATCTAACATCAAGTTTTTTTTTCAACCTCATACCATTTCTTTTCATATCATGCTCGGACGAGTTGAAGTGTAACTGTGCACCAATCCCTTATAAATACCTTTTTGTAGATTTCCTTTATTTAAAATGTTATGTTTCTGAAAAATAGATTAATCTTAAAAGCACTAAAGAAGCTTGCCTTTGAAATTTACCCAATAATAAGTCATTTTTCAATGTGACTAATTTGCTTTACTTCCAGCAAAATGCACTTTTTAGGCAACTCCATGTGTTTTATTATTAAATTTATTTTTATAGCTAACCTGTTACATAATTATATGTTGTTTAGTAATAGGGTAAAGGCTACTAGAAAAGTTACACTACCAGTATATTTTCCAATTAGATGTTCATAGTGTTAGCTTTCTTCTAGAGTTATAATTCCAATGTTAAAATTCAGCCCAGTTCTTTAGTTGTTTGTTGCTGTCACAGACATAGACAGAGGGAAAGGAGACAGAGGTTAAAAAAAATTGAAAACTCCTCTTCTTTGAAGAAGAGCTCACTGTGGTGCCCCAGCACTCTGCTTTCTAACAGGCAATTTGTTTGATGGACCAGTTACCTGCAATGATTCCATCAGCAGACATTGTGCCCTACATTGCAGTGGTCATAGGGTTATAAAGAGTTGAAATACATGGTCCCTACTCTCAAAGACTATATAATCTAGCCATGATGGGAACAGTTCCATGATGCAGTTTTGTGTAATGGGAGGAACAATGGACATGGAATCAGAAGACATGAGTTCAAGTCTTGATTTTCATCCTTTGACACCTGTGTGTCCACAGGCAATTTCCTAAACGGAGCAGATCCTCAGTCTCTGCTTCTGAAAAGAAACAATAATCCTCGCCCTCCCTGTTCCATTGGATGGTGATGAAATTAAATAATGTATGTGAACATGTTTTGTAATCACAAATGCATTATGGTGCTTTCAACACAAAAGAGCTAGTATACAGTTGTATGCTACCTCCATGTTCAAGGACACGTGTTTGGGGCTGGGGGGAGGGAGGGAGCAGGGTGAGAGAGAGAGAATAGAAAAGGATTTTACAGAGGTTATGGGCTTTGTGTAGCTTTGAAAACTGAGTAGTGTCTAGGGAAAAGGAGTGTAGCACAGAAGTTGAGAGGAGTAGTACCATCAGAGTTGAAAGACTGAAATGAGAATGCAGTGTGTAAACCATAGTGACAAGAGCTCTACCTTAAACCCTAGAAGCTTGGGAATTAGTAGGTAGCTACAGAGCCTAGAGCTCTGCACGACATTACACCACTGAACTTGAATGGATTCAATAATTGTTTGAATTCTAATATAAGTTGATACTTAACAGTTTAAAATGTTTCTACCAACAATTCTGTGATGTTGTTATCACAATTGCATCCATAAAAAGGTGAGGAAACTGGTCTTAGAGATGTAAATTCCTTGCCCAAGGTAACTTAGTACATGATAGAACTAAAATATGAGTTTATACCACTTGACTCTAAAAGCCATGTACTTTTTCCTTAGTGAGAAAAGAACATTACTCCACTGTTTATTCCCAAAAGAAATGAGCATGGGTATGAATATAAATAAGCAGAGACCTGAAGTAGATGAACCAAAAGAATCTGCCCAGCCTGCTATTGACAGAAATCAACCATCTAGGTTCCTTATATAATTTTTTACTTTCTTAGATGCCATATATGATTTAATGAAGAAAGAGAATCACACTTTGGTGAGTGAGTTTACTTTCCAGGGTTTCTCCAGCTTCCATGAGCACCAGCTCACCCTCTTTATTATGTTCTTTGCACTGTACATGTTAACCTTGGCAGGCAGTATCATCATTATGACCATCATTAGCCTTGATCGTCACCTCCACACCCCCATGTACTTCTTCCCCAGCATGTTGTCAGCTTCAGAGACCATGTACACATTCATCATTATACTCAAGATGCTCTGTAACCTCATAGGCCTGAGTCAGCCCATTTCTCTGGCAGGTTGTGCCACTCAGATGTTCTTCATCATTTTGGCCATCAACAACTGCTTCCTGCTCACAGCAATGGGGCACGACTGCTATGTGGCCATTTGCAACCCCTTGAGGTACTCTGTCATCATGAACAAGAGGGCGTGCATCCAGCTGGTGTGGGGGGCCTGCAGCATTGGGCTGATTGTAGCCATGACACAGGTTACATCTGTATTCAGGTTACCTTTCTATGCTACAAAGGTGGCCCACTTCATCTGTGACATCTGACCTGTGATGAAGCTCTCCTGCACTGACATGACTGTCAATGAGATACTGACTTTAATCATCAGTATCTTGGTGATCCTAGTTCCCATGGGATTGGTTTTCATTTCCTACATCCTCATCATCTCCACCATCCTTAAAATTGCCTTTGCTAAGGGCCAGAAGAAGGCCTTTGCCACAGGTGCTTCCCACCTCACTGTGTTCATGGTCCACTATGGCTGTGCCTCCATTGCCTACCTCAAGCCCAAGTTAGAGAACACCAAGGATCAGGATCAGCTAATCTCAGTGACCTACATCATCATCACCCCCCTACTGAACCCTGTGGTGTACACTCTGAGGAACAAAGAGGTCAAGGATGCTCTGCTCTGGGCCACTGGCAGGAAGCTTTCCTGAGAAGATGGGCCTGTTTCAGAGAAGGTCTTAGAAGATTCTATAGAGAAGAAAAAGTAAAGCAGTGCCCACAGCACCTACAGTGAAAATTCTGCAGCCTACTAAGAAGTGGTTGGGTAGAAGAGAAAAAAGGACTACAAAACCAGCCTCTGGAGAAAGGGAGAAGGTTCTCCAAAGCACAAGCAAGCCTGCATTTGACAAGAGAGCACAGATGGTATGGAGCAATATATATAGAAGAAAGAACTTGATTTGGGGAAGTAGATGGGTTGTCTGCACACCTGGGACAGAATAAGATCAAGATAGTAGAACGAATTAATGAGGAGAGGCTGCTCCAAGGCAGGACTAAACTTTTAAATATATTCTATAACACTCTTTTTGGACATGGGATTCCCTTTTATCCATTTAAAGTTACAAAGGCTTAACACCCAATTGAAGTCATTCTTTTATGGACAATTCAAGTTCCTTGCATCTTATATATCATAAATAAATGGCTATCGGGGCTTCCCTGGTGGCGCAGTGGTTAAGAATCCACCTGCCAATGCAGGGGATATGAGTTCGAGCCCTAGTCTGGGAAGATCCCACGTGCTGTGGAGCAACTAAGCCCGTGCACCGCAACTACTGAAGCCCGCGCGCCTAGAGCCCATGCTCCGCAACAAGAGAAGCCACCGTAATGAGAAGCCTGCACACCTCAAAAAAGAGTAGCCCCTGCTCGCTGCAACCAGAGAAAAGCCTGCATGCAGCAACGAAGACCCAGTGCAGCCAAAAATAAAGTAAATAAATAAGTTTATTAAAAATAAATAAATAAATGGCTATCAGAGATAATAAGCATCTACACAATTCATCAGTCCTTGAAGTCTGGATCTTTTTCACGTAAGTCTGCATTTTCCCATATGACCGACCTGGAACTTAAGTTTTCAGGACCATGTAATAGAAACATTTTTGGAAAGTGATTAAAATTCCTTGGCAATTTAATTAAAGAAAGAGGTAGCACCAAGTAATCATATTGGCATTTATATTATGAGAATGTACAAAGGTTGTTGGTGATAATATATGTGAATGGTTCACCCAGTTAAAAAAATATTAGTATTGCCTTTGGAGATGCTTGGAGAATGGAAGGAAGTGTCTAGTGGATGGGAATACAGGAGAGAATCTATAAAAAGGATTAGTCAGGTGAGAGGATTGGGAAGATTTGGATGGGTAAGGAAATAGCCATATGGTAACTTAGTGACTCAACAAAAGAAAAAGACTCAAACTATCAACACTAACATTTCAGACCCCCTAGGACCTGAATTAATATGCCATCTTTCACTAGTCACCTCCACTTCCAGCAACCCTCCCCCAGCCTGTCATCCAGTCCCACACAGAACACCTGGTGACTTGTGGCTTCCCATTTCCCATTTCATATTCTCATGCTTTTCTACAGCTTATTGCCACTTAATGGAAATCCCTTACTGCCACCCTCACTGCCCACTCAACCAGGGTGTTCTCCTTTTAAAACACCAAACTAAAGCATCTCTCTTTTATGAACTTTCTAATGAAGAAGAAATCACTCCCTCACTCTCTTACCTCTAAACTCATACATGCATTATATTACTATAGTGAGCATTTCCCATGATGTCTTTATGGATCAAAGTCTGAAATGGGCAGTGAGTGATGTTGTAACCAGATGAAGACTTCGCTAAGTGGACAGTTTAATGTCTTACTTGTACCAAGTGACCTGTTTTTCACAGGCTGCGTTCTCCTTCATGTTGATTTCAAAAGTTAGGGTTATGTCCAAATATTGTAATTTTATAAATAGCCCATTATGGTTCAGTCTTACATAAATTTGAGTACTTTTTAAAATTTGTGGTGGAATCCAAGAGAACCCCAAAATAAAGGTACCGCAGGTTTGCCAATGACCACTTTTACTCAGTAAATAAAAAGACTTTTTAAATTTTAGACTGTAGCCTCAAAAATGCTGCCCTGTTCATTCAACTTTATTAATAATAATCTATATGGGCAAAGTTAGCTACTGAAAATGTTAGGTAGCAGTTTTTGGAAGCCAGCAGAGTGAAGTGGATATAACATAAGCATTGTAAGAAAAAGACTGCACTTTGAGTCCTGGCTCTGCTTCTTATTCACCACATATATTTGAATGATTAGTTAACTTCTCTAAGCCACTGTTTCCTCATTTACAAAACGTCAGTTTCTCACGACAAACACATGAAACAAGAAGTGTGAAAATCCTTTGTAAATGACACAACAGGGGCAAATATTCTTTATTTTTATTGGAGTAAGAAAAGCGTTATAATCTCTGTAAACGTCTAATTATATCAACGAAACCCAGAGGGTTCAATCTCATCCATCTGCGGAGGGTACCGCCACAGAGATTTCTGATTCTGCTTTTTTGTCTGCCTGCTATCACTTTTATTTCTATTCCTTGTACAAGGTCGAGTCTCTTTCTTTAGACACCCTGAAGAATGATGAGGGCAATTCTGCTTCTGGATGATTAATCCTCCAGACACATCCCAGTCATTTAGCCTGACACAGCGCTTCAGGGATCTCATGAGCACAGAAAGTGATTGTTTTACTTAGTTTCCCCAGACATACTGGTTCCACCCTTCATTTCTCAACTGGCCTCTTTTGTTGGGAAGAACACAAAATCATAAGAAGACGTGAATTTAAGACATACTTTTATTCCTTCCCAACTGTGTATTCCAAAGGAAGTAATGGAATCTTTCCTTATCTACGATATGGGGTTACCAATGCTGGCTCTGCCTTTCCCATTAGGCTATTGTAAGAATCAACTATAGTAGAATTAACTCCAATTTTTCCTGGCTATTTTATATTATTTCACTAATTTTTGACTCCTACCTACCTCCCACTTGTACTTAAGTTCTAACTGCTGTTGTATCCTTCCTTAAATCTGCAGGTCATGTATCTGTAGTTCCTTATAAAATAAATAAATAAAAACACTTCCAAACTTTGCATTACTATCTTTCGTTAGCAACTTCAGCAGTTAATGCCTATCCTGCTCTACATCAAACACTTTCCCCTCCTTCTAGTTTAGTAGATTTCAAACTCTTCACCATGGTCCATGGCCCTCAATAAGAAATGCATACTGTAACATAACCCAGTATACATGTATACATTTTCTGTGTGTCTGTGTATATATACACATACACATACATATACAAACAAGCAAAACATTGACAAAACAGTACTTACCCTTACTATACGCAATGCATTTTGATGTTTTTCATTCTAGTCAATTCTGTTCTATTTCATTTTATTCAAGTAATATGAGTGAAGAGAAGTGCATCTAAGACACATTTTGACCAAATACTCAATAACTGAGAGTTAAAATATTCAATGGAAGTCAATGCCTCAGCCCAATATCATCAGATTGTGTCTCTGGGATACTGAAATAAAATTAAAATCTTATTTCAAAATTTAATAACATTGGAATTTTATTATTAAACATTCGGTAATCATATTTAAACATTTGACATTTCAGAGGAAGGACATTTAGTCTTCACTGTAGCTGCTAGATTGTTCTAGCAGTCACTAAAACACACATTTGGTATACCAGATAGATGCTCATTTTTCAAGTGAGAAACTGAGATTGGTAGAAAATCAAAATATCTTGAGGGTAATATCTCATTGTTCTCTAACACTTTCTTTTCTTCATATTCTTTATTAGATATGGATTAGAAATAATTTATACTGGATACTGTCATACGTGATTTGGGTGGCAAAACTGAAATTGTGCTGTAACTCATGTATAAAATTTGATAAGATTCATGGCTTAAATGGAATTAAGAAGCTAAAAACACGGTGCTTAAAAGTTGTTTTATTTAATATTATAAATATAAAACACCAGACGATTTTACAAAGATTAGAATTCTGATATCTAATTTCCATTATTCTGCTTTGTACAATTTAAATTTTATAAATATCTATTGGCTTTATAAGGATATAGTGTTCTTTCTAAAACTATCTAATAAGCAACAAACTATTTCAATATTTATATGAAATATTATTTTCCTATTTAACTATTTAAAACTCTTAAATTTGTCCAGAAAATTAACAACTTTCACAATATCATCAATTATTCTTGCATTTTACTCTTGTAATAATAAATGAAATGTATACTTCAATTGCTTGATATAATTTTATCATGAAAAGCAATAAAGCTATTTCAGTCTAAGTCACAGTCTAAGTCGCAGATAAAACGATTAACTGCATTTGAAAATGCATATTTGAACATTTAAAAAAATCTAAATGACTTGCTTTATTCAGAGTACTGATGTTGTTAGACTGATTAGAGACAATAACCCATACTATTAAATGATCATTGTTCACCTACAAATTCAGAGATGCCAAAAAAATGGCATACAAGATTTTGAGCCATCAACTTTGCAGAGATTGAAAACCAAAGTAGCAACCCAACAGCAGATTTTGACCAAACACCAAAAGCAAAGCAGAACTTTGAGGTATTCCTGGTGTGACCCACTAAACTTAGGGAAAACATGGGGAGATATGGATGCCATAAGGAGTGTTGCATGCATGAGTGACATGCCACGCTGGCTGAAACGGTAGGTAAGTATCTGAGAAGGAGGTCCCCTATTTTTCTTTTTTCTCCTTTTATTCTAAAATAGTAGTATGTGAATTGGCATTTTCCTGATCACAAAAGCAATACTAATTCTTTGAAAAAAGTTTCAGAAAATCATAAAGAAGAAAGTGGAACGTTTGTTTTTTGGAGGTTCACTATGGCCCAATAAGTACATACAACATTTCTCCTCTCCACATTCCCCAACCCCACCCCTGCACCAAACCCAAGAAGGGAAAGAAAAGATTTTAAAATTAGGATTATATAGCCACTGCTTTAAAAAATGGACTATTTAGTGGACTAAAAATATGAGTCATGTTGAGCTACAATGAGGCATGAAATAGAGACTCCCAACAAATGTAATCAGATTAATAAGGTATCTTAGAAGTATGTGGGAATAAAAATGAAAGTCCAGTCACAAAACTTGGGAGCAACACAAAAGTTGCTTCATACCCAGAGACGGAGGAAAGTAAGAATAATTATAAATGCCAGGAGAAAGCAACAGGAGGTATTAGCCCAGAAGAAGGAGCCCTCCCCATCAGCTATTGCTCCCAGGTAGGCAGTAGCAGAACAGTGTTGGTGGTTTCCAGACAAGAGCAATGCTTGTCTGGAAAAGGCATGGAGAAAGAGGTATGGCAGTGACACAGAGTCTGGCCCTAACAAAAACTAGGGGGAGAAAACCCCATAAATACAGGAGGAAGCAACTAGATACTAGAAGTGTTGAGCTAAAAAGCTGTAATATTTTTTATAAAGTAATGTATTATAAGAAAATTAAACTCACTTCTCTTGCTCAATGGGAAGCTTATAGCTCCCCACCAAGAAACTCAAGGATTTTCCCCTGAGGAATTCAGCATGTCAAGAAAAAAGACTTAGATATGGACAGCTCAATGTCCTATGTTGAAAAATTAAGCTTACCCTAATAAAGCCAGCTTTATCACATTAACCAGCATTATCACCCTAGTAAATAAAGCCCACCATCCAATATATCCCACCTCACCACATACATTCACACAGTTTCTAAACAGCTTGTTAGTATGTCAATCATAGTTATAATGCACTGAAAGGATCACCAAGCATTTGAGGAAAACCACTAACATGAAAAGAGACATCAACCTAATAAACACATAACAAAAGAATATGGAAGAATCAGATACAGTGCAGGGAGTAGATTAAAATCTTTCAAAAGATACTTATTTAACATTTTCAGAAGGATACAACAAAATCCTTTATCAGAGAAATAAAAGCAGTGTTATATAAAAGGCATGTTCTCAGAAGCAGAAAGATATTTTACAAATTAAAAATACATTAGCTGAAATAAAAAAATTAAGTATGAGAGTGGCAAGAGAAATTTGATGAAATGTCTTGAATAGCAGAACAAAAAGACAAATAGGAGTGAAATAAGGGGACAATATATGAATACTGAAGATAAATCAATATAGTGACTCACATATTGAATTACTACATTGAACACCTGATACTAATATAATATTTTAAATCAACTATACCTTAATAAAAAATAATAAAAATAAACATTAGATCTTGAAAATAAAAAGTTTTGGTACATACAATCAAGAACAAATGAGAAAAGCACTATCTAAATAAAACCACAAATAAAATAAAGACATTTACATAACTAGGGATACAAGTAAAATTGTTAAAACTGTAAGAGAATGGCAGGAAAATCTTTAGATCAGTAAATTTAAAAATGTAGATTAAATACAAATTTTAATAAAAATATAAATTAATAGTGGCCTGAGAATAATTAGAAAAATGAATAGACCAATAATCAAGAAAAATTAAAATTTAATCAAAATACACTTTCTACCCCTACTCAAGAGAAAGACACAAGACCAGACATTTAAGAGAAAATATGCACATTCTTTTAGGTCTCATAAGAAGAGGGCAATCTCCCCACCTCAAATCATGAGAACACCAGCTTCAAAAACCTTATATCAAACCAGAAATAGGCAGTTAAAATACAAAATTAAACACCAATGTCACCTACAGATAGGAGCAAATATTCTAAATAAAATTTTAACAAAAGGAATCCATAGTTTAAAAAAAACCCAGCATGTCCAAGTTGAGTTTAGACTAAGAATATTAAGAAGATTCAACATTAAAAGAATCTATCAGAATAATAAAAATTAAAGGATAAAATTCATATGATTATCTCAAAAGATGAAAAACATAAAACCTTAGATATAAATCCAACATTCAGTTAATCATAAACATTCTTACCAAACTAAGACTAAAAAGAAATTTCCTTTACCTATGAGCATCTATCAGAAGTCTGCACCAAACAGCATATGTCATGACAAAACATTTGAACGTTCCAACTAAAGCCAGGAAAAAGACAAAAATGTATACACATAGGTAAGTATAAAACACTATATAGATCTATTTTGTTTGTACTCTTCTCCTATCTGACTCAAAATACAACCATAAAGCAATCATAACAAAATTATGTTGATGGACTTGTATAAAGATATTACACATATATATAACAATAATAGCACAAGAGAGGTGAGGGAATGAAGCTATACTGGAGCAAAGTCCTTGTATGTTTTGCAAATTAAGTTGGTATTAATAAGAACTAGAATTTTTTTTAAGTAAAAATTAATTGTAATCTTCCTCAGGGCAACCACTAAGAAAATAACTCAAAAAAATCTAGAGAAGAAAAATCAAGGGAATTAAAATGTTACAAAAGAAAATATCTACTTAACAAAAAGAAGGCAGTAATAGGATGACAAAAGGAAAAAAATAAAAAATAAAGAATGACAGAAAGAAAAGCAATAGTAAGTGACTTCCCTGGTGGTCCAGCGGTTAAGACTCTGTGTTCCCAATGCAGGGGGCCCGGGTTCAATCCCTGGTCAGGGAACTAAGATCCCACATACTGCAACTAAGCCCGCGCACCACAACTACTGAGCCTGCGTGCTCTAGAGACTGCGTGCCGCAACTAGAAAAGCCTGCACGCCACAACTAGAGAAGCCCATGCACCACAATGAGGAGCCCACTCACCACAACAAAGACCCAGTGCAGCCAAAATAAATAAAGAATTTTTTTAAAAAAATTGAATTTCAGATAAAAAAACCAAATACTTAAAACAAAAAAAGAAAGAAAGAAAACCAATAGTAAAATGGGAGATGTAGGTCCTACCTGGCCAGCAACATTAAACAGAAATAAGTTAAATAATCCAATCAAGATGGACAGATTGGCAGAGTGAATTAAAAATATATGATCCCACTATATGGTGTTCACAAGAGACAGACTATAGATTCAAAGACAAATTCCATTAAAAGTAAAAAGATGAAATAAGATATGCCATGCAAACAGTAACCAGGAAATGGAATGGATACATTAATATCAGACTAAATTGACTGTAAGACCAAAATTGTTACAAGAGAAAAGAAGTACACTTTATAGTGATAAAAGTTAAATCCATCAGGAAAACATAATAATTATAAATTGTACGTGTTCCTAACAACAAAGCCCCAAAATACATGGAGCAAAAACTGACAGATTGAAGCAAGAAATAGACTATTCAATAATAATAGTTGGAGACCTTAATACTCCATCTTCAGTAATGGATAAAACAACTAGGCATAAGATCAACATGGAAACAGAAGACTTGAACAACACTACGAACCAACTAGAACAGACATCCAAGGAACATTCCACCCTATCAAAATACACATTCTTCTCAACAAGGGACATTCTTCAGGACAGAACGTATGTTAGATCCTTAAGTAAGCCTCAGTAAATTTAAAAGGATTGATTTCAAACAAAGTATATTTCCTGAATGCAATGAAACTAATTAGGAATCACTTATAAAAGGAAATTTGGAAAATTCCCTAATATGTGGCTACTAACACGCTCCTAAATAATAACCGATGTGTCAAAGAAGAAACCATAAAGAAAATTAGAAAGTACTTTAAGGTGAATGAAAATGGAAACACATCCCAAAATTTATGGAATACAGAAAAAGCAGTGCGTAGAGAGAAATTTATAAATGTAAGTGTGTATATTAAAGAAGAAGAAAGTTCCCAAGTCATTAACCTAAGATTTCACCTTAAAAACGTAGAAAGAGAAGAGCAAACTAAATCTAAAGCAAACAAAAGGAAAAAAAAAAAGATTGGGGGGAAATATATGATATTAGATAATAGAAAACAATAGAATAATTAAGAAAACCAAAAGTTGGTTCTTTAAAACAATCAACAAATTTGACAAACCTTTACGCTAAGGTGACCAAGAGAAAAAGAGAGAGGATGCAAGTTGCCAAAATCAGAAATTAAAGAGAAGATATTACCAGTGACCTTCCAGAAATTTTAAAAGATAAGAGAATTATATGAACAACTGTAGACCAACAAATTAGACAGCCTATATAAAATGGAAAATTCCCAGAAAGACACAAGTTCTCAAAATCCACTTAAGAAGGAATAGAAAATCTAAATAGACTTATAACAAGAACAAACCTCCCATAAAGAATAGCCCAGGACCAGACGGTTTCCCTGGTAAAGTCAATGAAACATTAAGAATTAATACCAATACTTTACAAATTCTCCCAAAAAACAGAAGAGGAGGAAATAACTTTTCAACTCATTCTATGAGACTAGTATTAACTTAACATCAAAACCAGACAATGACATAACAAGAAAAAAAAACTATAGACCAATATTCCTTATGAATATAGATGCAAAAATCCTCAACAAAATAGAATCCAGCAACAATTCATTCCTAGGCATATATCTAAAAGAAGTGAAAACACACGTCCACACAAAAACTTGTAGATTAACGTCCATAGCAACATTATATTCATGATACCTAAAATGTGGAATCAACCCAAATTTCAACCAACTGGTGAATGGATAAACAAATAAAGTTTATCAATATATTAGAATATTATTTAGTCATAAAAATGAATGAAATATTGATACATGCTACAATATGGATGAACCCTGAAGACATTATGCTAAGCAAAAAAAAGCTAATCACAAAAGATAACATATTGTATGATTCCATTTATATAAAATGTTCAGAATGAGCAAATCCATAGAGACAGAAAGTAGATCAGTGTTTGTGAGTGGCTGAGGAAAGGGGAGAAATGGAGAGTGGCTGCTAATGCAGGGCATCTTTTAGCGTGATGAAAATGTTCTGAAATTAGACAGTGGTGATAGTTGCACAACTCTGTGAATTTAATAAATACCACTAAATTGTGCACTTTCAAAGGGTGAACTTTATGTTCTGTTATAGCTCAATAGAGCTGTTATATAAAAATATCCATTTACAGCAATAACAAAACACCTGAGCACCTTATAAAAATACAGCAAAAATTGACAAGGTCCTCCTGGAGAATGTTATGTCACTTTACTGAAGGACCTAAAGAAAGAATTGAATAAATGGAGCCCTATCCATTGGTGGGAAGACTTAAGGATGCAAAGATGTCCATTCTTCCCAAGTCAATCTACAAATTCAGTGCAATCCTATGAACAATCCCAGTAAGATGCTGCATGTACACTGAAAAACTAATTCTAAAATTAGTTCATTATTTAACAAAGATTTATTGAGTGCTTACACTGTGTCACTTCTATTAAAGCTGCTGGGGTGCAGCAATCAAAATGATAAACAGTATCATTGCTTTCATAAGGCTTATATTTAGTAATATGCTAAAATAGACAAGACTTTTAGAAAAAATTACAATGGGTTTCTTGATCTAGCAGATATCAAGATAAATCATAAATCTATATTAATTAAAACAGCAGAAAATTGGCACAAAAATAGCCAAAATTGATCCATACTTAAGAACAGAATAAAAAACAGCTGTGTACACATATACTAATTTGGCATATGATAAAGAAGAAAGGACTATGACTAATAGATGCCACTTAGATATATGCAATGATGAAGCTCTTTTTCTTTAGATATTTTTTAGCTGAACTTCTTGGCTCTGAACTCCAGTGTGCTTAGAGCCAACAACAGAGGGAGGAAGGGAGGAAAAAAGGAGGGAGGGAGGGAGGAAGGGAGGGAGGGAGGGAGGAAAAAGGGTCTCACTTGATTCTCAGAAACCGATGCTATGAAGCACAGCATAGACTCCAATTTGCTGGTTGGGATCCAGGAATAAGAGAAAATCAACAGGAAAACACATTTTGTAAAGCCCATCTCTTACCCATACACCAAACACTAACGCGTGAAGAGACCCATTTAGAACCTCCTGACCCCAGCTCTACATCTCATTTGCTCCCCTCACCCACTCAGGCATTTTTGATGCCCCTTCCGATGGACCATAGAAATACCCAAAGATGAGAGAGACCTGTGAGCTCTCACTGGTTCCTTTACTCACTACTTCTAAGAAGTGATGCTTCCCCACTCCTACCTCTAGCTCCCTTTTAAATTCTAAAGTCAGTGTATATGGACATATATACACTACCAAATGTAAAATAGATAGCTAGTGGGAAGCAGCCGCATAGCACAGGGAGATCAGTTCGGTGCTTTGTGACCACCTAGAGGGGTGGGATAGGGAGGGTGGGAGGGAGGGAGATGCAAGAGGGAAGAGATATGGGGACATATGTATATGTATAACTGATTCACTTTGTTATAAAGCAGAAACTAACACACCATTGTAAAGCAATTATACTCCAATAAAGATGTTTAAAAAATAAATAAATAAATAAAGTCAGTGTAGTCAGTGCAGGGAGGGGAAACAGCAAATACAGCTCACAACAGACAAGGTCTTATACACTAGCTCAGACATGCTCAAAGAGTGGTCAGGGGATTCCTTTCAGACGGTCTATCATGTCAAAACTGTTTTCATGATAATACTGACATTAATTATCTTTTTCACTCATTCTCTCCTGTGAGAGGAGTCTTCCCGAGGCTACATGTGATATGGCATCAGTTTATAAACAGAAGCACACACAAGAATCCAGATATCTTCTATTAAAGCCAGATGTTAAAAAGATTTGCAAAAATGTAAATCAGTGCCACTCTTCTAAATATTTTTTTCTGTTTTGGTTATACTTGTTTTTCATAACAACATGTTATTTATGTTAGCATCCAATAGGTTTATTGTTGTTATCTTTAAATGAATTAATAAAAAATACTTATAATTTTTTTTAGTTTTAATTGTTACTACAGTAAAATCATATAAACAAAAGCTGTTAGGGTCTTCAATAATTTTTAAGAGTTTAAAAGGTTCCTTGACTAAGGGGGAAAGGGATGGTGGGATGAATTGGGAGATTGGGATTGACATATATATTATTATGTATGAAATAGATAACTAATGAGCACCTACTGTATAGCACAGGGAACTCAGCGTTCTGTGGTGACCTAAATGGGGAGGAAATCCAAAAAAGAGGGGATATATGTATATGTATAGCTGATTCACTTTGTTATACAGTGGAAACTGACACAACATTGTAAAGCAACTATATCCAATAAAAATTTTAAAAGAAAAAGAACAAAGAATAAAGGCTTCCTTAATCAAAAAGTTTGGGATGATACCAGCCTTCTAAGAACCAGATTCATCACATCAACATGAACAGGTAATGAAGCCCTCAGTAAATATCACTTGAATAAATGAGTGAAATAAAGAATTGATATATTAGGTTTTAAAGAATACAAGTATAGTTAGGTACTGACTATATAATTTCTTTTTTTGAAATTATTTTTTAACATCTTTATTGGAGTATAATTGCTTTACAATGTTGTGTTAGTTTCTGCTGTATAACAAAGTGAATCAGTTATACATATACATATATCCCCATGTTCCTCCCTCTTGTGTCTCCCTCCCACCCTCCCTATCCCACCCCTCTAGGTGGTCACAAAGCACCGAGCTGATCTCCCTGTGCTATGCAGCTGCTTCCCACTAGCTATTTTACATTTGATAGTGTATATATGTCCATGCCACTCTCTCACTTCGTCCCAGCTTACCCTTCCCCTCTCCCCGTGTCCTCAAGTCCGTTCTCTATGTCTGCCTCTTTATTCCTGTCCTGGCCCTAGGTTCTTCAGAACTTTTTTTTTTTTTTTTTAGATTCCATATATATGTGTTATTATTTTTATCTTTGGCTCTGTTGGGTCTTCGTTGCTTTCTTTAGCTGCGGTGAGTGGGGGCACTCTTTGTTGCAGTGCATGGGCTTCTCATTGTGTGGGCTTCTCTTGCTGGGGAGCATGGGCCCTAGGTGCGTGGGTTTCAGTAGTTGTGGTGTGCGAGCTCTAGAGCGCAGGCTCAGTAGTTGTGGCACACGGGCTTAGGTGCTCTGCAGCATGTGGGATCTTCCTGGACCAGGGCTCGAACCCATGTCCCCTGCATTGGCAGGGGGATTCTTAACCACTCTGCCACCAGGGGAGCCCTATAATTTCTAACACAGTGCTTGTTATACAGTAAATACTTAAAGCATGCATGTTTTCTTCTTTGATATCAGAACAAGACCCACCAGGCTCAGAACTGGGAATTTAACATCATAGCCCCTGTATATGTGAGCTCTGGTTAGGAAGATATCCTAGGATGCTGGCAGGGTGAGTAACCATGGCATTTAACTCAATGCATGTAAATTTGTACCACTAGCTCTTGCTAGATTTGGGGATGGTTCTGGTTTACAGGACCCAGAGAGGCTAGTCCTATCTAGGATCCCCGTGTTGAGTCTCACCTTTGTAATAACTCCAGAACTTATAAATTTTAAACATTCTCTTGACCAGACTTGATTTAGAGAAACTGGAGGTATTCTAGTGGATAATAGCAGTCAGTGACTTCAGCCTTTCTGACAATCTAGGACTAAATAAAGACTCTGGGATATAAACTGGCACTTACTTGTTTCTAGGCCCCTTTTTCATCTTCACAGTCAGAATCACAGCGTAGGATTCTGCAGGTTGTGCAGTACAGGACAGTGCCACATCTAAGGGAGTGCCATTCACATTTTAGGCATCATAGATTTATGATAATTTCCCGGGAGAGACAGTAAAATAACTATGGCAACTTCTGACAGCAGTGTCTAGAGGAGGGGATGGAATGTTTCTTTTTTTCTCAAATACACACAAGCACCCTATAGACCAGCAGCCGTCCTCCCTATGCTATTCACTGAAGGCCCTAACTTTGCTCGAGAAGTTTCTGCTTCTTGTAAACTGATTAATTAGAAAAAGCAAGAAACAACAGTAGAAGAACTAGATCTAAATCCTGACTCTGCAGCTGCCTAGTTTTATATGCCTGGGCAAATCAGTCCTATCTTTATGTGTGTTACTTTCTTCATTTACAGAATAGGGATGATAACTGTTGTCCTGCCTCCCTTACAGGCTTCACTGAGGATCAAGTAAAATCCTGTATGTGCAAATTTCCCGTAAAGTATGTGCAAAGATAAAGAATTTTATCATCAGTGTGATATTAAGTCCCAGTCTTTACACCCCATGTTAATGATGGGCAGGGCATGAGGTATTTGTAGGGAGGAGAAACAGCATACAGGCAAGGCTCAGCCCAGCTTTTACAGGGTAGGGGTGAAAGAGAGATCAGTGCACTTGTACCAAAGTTTGTAAACAAAAACATGATGGGAAATTGTATAACGGACAGCTAAATTGACAAATGTCATCTTCCCTTCTGAAGGTTCCCTGGCCTCAAAGCAGAATAAAATTCCTGGAGCTTCTTCCAAGGTGTCTAACATGAATCTTCCCTTTTTTGTATTATTCAGCAAAAATAAGAACTGACCAGACTCAGGGCCTTGTACCTGGTGTCATGGGAATGTGACTGGCAGTCTGAGAGGAGCCGTCTCCTGAGATGCCATTGCAGCAGCCGACCCCACGGAGGCACCTGGTGTAGTGGAGAGCGTTCCTGAACGTAAACACTTTGGAAGAGTGAGTACACGAAGAGAAGCTGTCCTAGTCTGGATGCACTGAGGGTTGAGTAGTATCTTTAAAAAAAAAAAAAAAAAAAAAGTATTATTATTTTTTTTATTTTTGGCTGCGTCAGGTCTTAGTTGCGGCACGCAGGATCTTTGTTGAGGCATGTGGGATCTTTCTTTGCAGTGCACAGGCTTCTCTCTAGTTGTGGCATGCAGGTTTTCTCTCTCTAGTTGCAGCGCGCCGGGTCCAGGGCATGTGGGCTCTGTAGTTTGCGGCACGTGGGCTTAGTTGCCCTGCCGCATGTGGGACCTTAGTTCCCTGATCAGGGATCAAACCCACGTCCCCTGCATTGTAAGGCGGGTTCTTTACCACTGCACCACCAGGGAAGTCCCTGAGTAGTATCTTAACTGTGGCTGTATGAAGAGCACCTTTGACCTCCTTGTTCCTTAGGTTGAACATGACAAGGTCCACCAGGGAGTGAGGACGGTGTAGGCCACTGAGTTGGGTCTGTCCTGCCCCAGGGAACTCTGGGACTTAGGCTTCAGGTAAATGATGGAGGCACAGCCATAGTGGTTGATGATCACTGTGAGGTGAGAGGCACAGGTGGCAAAGGCCTTCTTCTGACTCTTAAGGGCAAAGGCCTTAAGATTCCAAGGCAATCTTAAGATTATGAAGCAATCTTAAATATGGTGCAGAAGATGAGGACATAGGAGATGGAGACCAGGCCCACGGGTAAAACAAAGCCAAAACACTGATGACAAATTGATGATCTCACTGACAGTGATGTCTGTCTGTGCAGGCCAGCTCCAGCAGGTACCTCACATCACAAAAGAAGCGAGAGATGACCAAGGTATCACAGAAGGGCAGGCCAAACACAGATGTTACCTGTACAATGTCATGTCCAGGCCAGTTCCCAGTGACCCAGATGCCAACTGGCATAGGCCTCTTACCTAGGGTGACTGTGATAGTGAATTTTATGTGTCAACTTAACTGGGCTAAGGATGTCTAGAGAGTTAGTTGGTAAAATATTGATTCTGGGTATGTCTGTGAAGGTATCTCCAGAAGAGATTAGCATTTAAATCAGTAGACTGAGTAAAGAAGATTACCCTCACCAATGTGGGCAGGCATTATCCAATGTGTTGAGAGCCTGAATAGAACAAAAAGGCAGAGGAAGGGCAAATTGTCTCTGCTTGAGCTGAGACATCCATCTTCTCCTGCCCTCAGACACCAGCATTCCTGGTTCTCAGGCTTTCAGACTGAGACTGGGATTTATACCATTTGCCCCTTGTTCCTCAGGCCCTCAGACTCAGACTACATGATACCACCAGCCTTCTTGGCTATTCATCTTTCAGAGGGCACACTGTGGGACTTCTTGACCTCCATAACCACATGAGCCAATCCCTATAATAAATCTCTTACATATATCAATATATATTCTCTTGGTTCTGTTTCTCTGGAGAACTCTAATACAAGGACTGAATCCCATAGGGGGGTTGCAGATGGCCACATGGTGTTCATACTGCATGGCCATGAACAGGAAACAGTTGTTGGTTGCATACATGAAATAGCTCACGCATTCAAGAGCTAGATGGCATAGTCTTGAATGGCAATGGGCTCAGGAGGCCAGACAGAATGTAGGGACCAGAGTGTAACAGGTCTCCGAGATGAACAGGATGCTTAGGAAGAAGTACAACAGAGTATGGAGGTGACAACCCAAGCAAATGATGGTCACAATGATGACACTGCCAGAGAGAGTCAGCAGGTACAAAGTCAACAGGACAAAAAAAGAGAACAAGGCTGTGCTACCACCCAAAGCTGGAGAAATCTTTAAAGAGTATCTCAGTAACAGCAGTAGAGTTTGGCCTAAACTCTAAGGAAGATCTGGATCTGAATGAACTGGACAAAGAAAAGGGAGAGGTGAGGTTCTAACTATACAACAGATTACACAGTACTCTGAGCAGCACTACTGAATAATGTCCGAGGCTCAGGGGAACATCAGTGCTCTTCCACTGTCCAAAAGCTCACCATCCTTGAGAACAAATTAAGAAGTTTTTCATGATTTACTAAATTTAGGACAGGGGTTGAAGGGAGGGAAAGTTTCAACATAAGATGAACAGCAGAATTATGAAAACAACTACCTTACTTGACCATTAAAGAGGTGGGTTCAGGTCAAAGAAGATGCAGGTGTTGAGTGAGCCTGGCACTTCAACACCTTCTGTACTCATCCTTGATCTGGGCCTTTGATGACACAATGAGGAGGCAGCAACACAAGGAAGGATGATGAATATCTGGGATTGATCCATTCGTCTCTGTCAATGTGACTGCCAACACAAAGTATGTGCCCCGGGAGTGTGCCAGAACAGTATCCTGAGTCCTGGGCTCTCCTTTCCTGCTTCTTTGTGTAGAGAAGATGACTAGTACATGGCCAGGCTTTGGGAGGGCCATTCAGGCTACCCTACTAGCCATGTTTCCAGACATGGAGGTCAATGCTCTTTTGAAGTAAATTTTGACATGTCTCTTTCTTGATCTATAGAGTATACTCCCTAGAGAAAAAGAACAGTACCTGGTGTTAATAAATAATGTTGACTTTCTCTAAATATCTTCCTAATGTGAAATTTTTCAATGAAATGGTATACGTAGAGGTGAGTGAGTTATTTTTCAAGAATGATTTTTTCTGCCCCTAAGCCTATACTTCATAACAGTGGCTGATAATGTCATCATTGGGACTATAATCTTTATTAGCTACCACTATCACATTCTCCCTGTGTTTCTTTTTTAGTGTCCTGTTTCCTTCAAAGATGTTCAGCATGGGCATTCTCTCATTTTGCTTTCAAGTCTTGTAGGCAAGAATCAGTATCTCCTTGGAGAACTGTGAGACACAGATCATCATCTTCTTTGCTTTCTTATCACCAATCCATAGCAGTAATGGGGTAATACCTTTTCACTGGCACCTGCAACCCACTCTTACTCAGTTCAAGAACTGGAGGACCTGTGTCAGGCTGGCATTCTCAGTGTGTGCAACAGGATTGCTTCTATCACTGGTTCAGGCTGTGGCCACTCTCTAACTAACCTTTTGTGATCCACTCACTGATCATTTTCTCTGTTATGTCTAAGTCATGTTGGACCTGGTTTCTGCTAGTCCAATCACTGATCCTGTCACTGACAGTCTTCTGACTACTACCTTTGCAATTGTCCTTTTGACTCTTATATCTTCATTATTTCTACCATTTTCAGGATAGCATTAGCCAGAAGAAGACATTGCCTCTGTGTTTCTCATCTCACCATGGTGAGCATCTGGTAAAGCTATGCCTTTAGAGCTTACTTCAAACATGATAGTGAGATCAGCAAAGGTTAAAATTAGTTGATCTCAATGACCAACTCTAATCAGAGTCTGTAATACTTAAAAGTAAAGATGTCAAGAATGCCTTGACATAATTGTAGCTAATAAAGCTCTTTTCCAGGATTATTGGAAGGATATTAAAATCTCTTCTCAAGTAGTTTTGCAAATTTTCCAGACAGAAATATTGTAAATAAAGTCACTGGTGTCAAGGTTTCAGGTGACTGGTGATGTGTCGTGTGACACAACTAGGGCCAGCATAAAAGTGAGCTTCAAGTACAAACTTCAAAAAAAAAATTCTTATAACCTCAGCCTATTGTTAATATTATAAGTATATAGCCCTCTAAATTGATGCCCACTGATTCTAGTTCTTGAGATTTCTATGAAGTCAAAATATGGTCTTCAGCATAAAATTCAAACTTAAAATGTTCAATGTACACCATAAACTGAAATAAACTATAATAACACATACAGTTAACTAAATCTAGAATTAATTCAACTTGGATGCTTGAAAGGGGATTTATTCGAAAGGATTTTTTTGACAAAAAAAAAATCTGATTGGGAATTCTGGTTCCTGGTTCCACATGTAAGGAGCGTGGAACACACCATTCTATCCTAATGAAAGAAAGTGAAAGCCTGAACAGGCTGAAAAATCAACAGTTCTTGAATCCATAAGAAAGGTGAAGACACAGGGAAAAGTACTGCCCCTAAGATTGCAGAGACAGGCAAATATAAGGAGTCATAGTTTACTGGAACAGAGATTCATTCATGAAACCACCATGGGAGCCAGTGCTGGGGTAGGAAGGGAAAGGTAAATGATCACTTTTGATATCAAAATTTAATCTAAATAAGAGCATACATTTATGCTTTATGTAATTACTATAGTTGGTACTATTTATATTTTTTGTATGGGCTCCAATTGTTATCGAGTGTTACTTCCTTTCAGCCTGTAAAACTTCCTCTTGTACTCTTGTAAGGCAGGTCTGCTATCAACAAATACTCTCAAGTCTTTGAGTACCTGGAATTGTCTTTATTTCACCTTCATTTTTGAATGATAGTTTTGCTAAATATAGAATTCTTGACCTTAAGACCTTGGGCATTATGCTTTGAAAGCTTCAGATTGTATTTAAGAGGAAGCTATAGATCATTCCCTACAGACATTCTTCAGATCCACAGTTACTTGCATTTCTTTTCCTGAAGTCACTTTTTAAGGTTGGGTACTTTAAATATTCCTTTAAAAGAAAACTTGGGGGAAAAAAAAAGAATTATTGATGAACAGGATTTTCCCCCCAGCAATTTAGATGTGTTTTACTGACTCTGGACTCTACTATCTGAAGAAAAGTCAGCTGTTCATCTTATTTTGGGGCCCTTGTTATATGATGAGTTTTTTATCTCTTCTTGATTTAATGATTTTCTCTTTATCTTTGGAATTTAACAATCTGACTATAATGTTTCCACATGTGGCTTTCTTTGTGTCTTGTCTTTCTTGGATGGATAGATTAATGTTTCTCATCAAATTTGGAAGGGGGGTTGGCCACTGAACCCACAGCGGAAACTGAGGAAGGAAGATACAAGCAAACGTCTTTTCTTAGGAGAAAGCAGTCTGTGCTGGATCTCCAACTACAATTCCAGCTCTTTTCTCCTTCTGCACAGCACTTTCTCTCCAGACAGGACCCAGACCACTGGATTTATTGAGGAAGAAATGGCATGCCAGTGTGGCAAGTTAACTCTACTCTCTATCTTGCTTACCTGAATTGGTGCAGCCGGAATCTTTCCTCCTCTCCAAAGAATGACTCAGTTACTTAAGAAACAATGAATTTAATATGGAGACATTAAAGTTTACTTGCCCCTTGCTTCTAAGGTGTTCTAGAATTCATGGAATTTAATCACAACCACAAACATAAGTTACAGTCCTCCTCTCTCCCTTTCTTCTACAAACAACCCTGCTTCAATCTAAGAATTTTAAAGCATTTGGAACTTTTTTTTTTTTAAGCTCAGTCATATCATAGATGCTGCTTCTCTGTTGGTTGCTCCTATTTTGCCTTACATATTGAAATGACAAAGGACTGAGGTCTGGGATTTTTCATTTATATTCTCTCTTGAAGTGTTCCCATCCAATACCTTAATTACTTTCTTTCATTCTTTCCTCCTTCCTTTCTTCCAATTCTTTTGTTGAACAAGTAATACACAGACATTGCACAGCAATCCAAAAGTAAAACAGGTTTATAGTTAAATATTATTCTTCTTTCAGTTTCCTTCCTGTTGCTTTTAGGATGCTGGTTCCTTGAAAATACTACCCTAATAACCTACTGATAAACAAAGCTGAGATTATTCTTACTTTGATAAGGTAGAATACCACCTTGACAAAGTATTAGTGCAAAGTTAGAAGGAAGTGCAAAGTTAGGCTATTTACAAAGTTTTGGAGTATGGTGTACGCCAGTCTTTCAATTCATGGACCTGATTAGGATTGGGTAAGGATCATGGCTTAAGAATTTAGGACTGATAGACTCAACAAAGTAATACTTTTGAGATTAGAGTTTCAATTTCCTTAGATCATTAACAGTCATTTGATGCTATTTATTAAAAATCCAAACAGTTTGATGGTCATTGACATAAGTTTTTGGTAGAGGTTCCTAAGAAGAACAATAAAGTTATATACAACTTTTGTCTTCCTGGGCAAGAATGTTTTGGAATAGTAATGCCATGCTGATGAAGGTAATGGAAGAGTAAAGTTGTATTATGAAAACAACTAAATAGCAAAGTCACATTAACATAGTCAGTAAGCACACTTTCTCCCTTCACCCCTCCACCCCATATTCCTTCCAGGCAATATACAGTATATAAATACAGAGATGCCTTACATATACTAGCTAATATAAAAACACATATGTGTTCACATACACAGTAATACTTTCCCCACTATACTTAACAATATCTGGGATGTCCTTCTGTAAAGCACTTAAATAATTATCTGAATTTTTTTCAATGGTGGCATAACTTTCTGTTTTATAGATATGCCATTTTTGTTAACCAAGTTTATTACTGATGGATGTTTTGGTCCTTTTTTTTTCTAGCTGTTGCCATTGTAAACAATTCTGAAATAGAAAACTCTGTAAACATGTCGTTTCACACATAAGTGAACACCAGGAAGTGAGAATGCAAAGTTAAAGACTATGAGCATCCTAAACTTTAAAGAGTATTTAATAGAGTATTGTTCTTCTCTACAAATTTTTACCAAATGATCTCTCACAAACAATGTGTCAAAATGTAATTTCCCATCGTTATGCTTCTAGAGGAGATAGAGAGTAATGAGAGGCAATAGGGCCCAGTGATTAAAAGCATGGACTCTAGATTCACACTGCCCAGGACTGAATCCTCTTTCCTCCAATTCCTAACAATGTCACCATAGGCATGTTACTTAACTTCTTTGTGTCTCGGTTTCTTTATCTCTAAAATGGCTTAATGAGGGCACGGTCTTCACAGAGTTGTGAGGACTAACTTGTTGATTTATGCAAAGTGGTTAGAAAAGTGTTTGGCACCTAGTAAAAGCCATATAAGTCAACTCTAAGTATATAGGAGGTTTGAGGCTTCCCACAAGCAGAGATCCTTAAACATGAAGTGCTTAACCAGGAAGACTTGCAGTGATCAGTTCAGAGTGGGAATTGGAAGCTAAAGATAAAAGGCAATAATTACAGGAAGCTTGCATGAATGCAATTAGTTTTATATCTTATTCAATGTGGTTATGCAATTAACTCCTATATTTTTCTGTGAGATTAATGAAAAAAAAAAAATCCACAATTGATCTTAAGGGGAGAGGAATCCCAAAGAAGAGTATTGATTAATTTATTTGTCCATCAAATATTTCTGATTCCTCTACTATGTGCTAAGGTCTATGGATTCAATGGCTACTACATACTTGTTTCTCAATAAATATTTATTGACTGAATAATGAATTGTAAAGAATCCCTGATGTTAAGGAACTCAGAACATCATTAGAGGAGAAGGGTAAATGGGAATGACAGTACAGAGTAATGAGTGCTATGATGGAGATTAGTATAAGATGGTATGGAAACATAAAGGAGGGGCATCTAACTCAGCAGTAGGGCCAGAGTATACTATCAAGGAGGTATTATCCAAGACAGTAAGGAAAAGGTGAATGATGCATGTGTCACTGCGGACATCTAGTTAGAGGGACCAGCATTTATAAAGATACAGATGAAGCAGCAAGAGAATCACTACAGTTAAGTACAGAGGCTCTGAAGTCATAGGTTCCTACGATTGAATCTTATTTCACCTTAGGCAAGGTCTGATCCTCTCTGTAACATATTTTCCTTATCTATACAATACTAGTTCTTAACTAAGAAGAATATTGTGAGGCTCAAATAGGTTAATGCATAAATCATTGAGCAAAATGACAGACACAAAGTAAGATCTCAAAAGATGTTGGCCATGATTTTTATCATTATTAGAGACAATCATGTCACTTTTAGGAAACAAGTGTGGTTCTGAATGGGTCTAGGCTCTGTGGTTCATAGCAGCTTTAAAGAGACTGAGTCCTTGGGGCTTCCTGTAAGGAAGAAAGAGAAATCCAGCTGAGATCCTGAAGCTGAAGAGTGCCTTGGTGTGTGGGATTTTCCAAAATACAAAGGTTGAATTTGATTGAACTACATACGTCATTGTGTACTTCCTAATATTGTGTCAGTTGAACGAACCTGTATTAGCTCTGTTCACACCATTCATAATGTATTGAAGTAAAATCACATCCCTTCTCTACTTCTGCCATTGCAGACTTCAGAGTCTCTGTCTTATCAGGCTACTTGCACATGGGAGCCCTTGCCACTCTCACGAGGGCATTTACCAGCGCTTCTCTGAAGTTTCTCAAGTAGCATGGATGGGGAGTCACCTGCACTGCATGAAGGTGAACCAAGGATTTGTGTGAGGGTTCTTGCTTTTGTTTTTAATGCTCCCTAATTAAATTCACCTTAAAAAAAAAAAAATCATTTAGCCCTGCATACTGAGGAGTAGCCAACAGTAACTTCAAATTATACTTTCTTTTTCATTAATAACTCAGAGCACTTTGTGCTTTAATCATGCTCTATGCTCTCCTTTTCTAATGCATTATTTTTCATTTTCTCACGGAAACTTAGCTGCCTCTTCCTGACAGCTGCAAAGAAATTCCTGCCATTTATTTTCATTTGAATTTATATCTTCACACATTTGAGGAGTATATACATTTCTATGAAGATAAATAACCATTAATCTTGACCTTTATTACCTACCTCTAATATAACCATAATAAAGCTTCTTCATTTTAATGGCTCAAATGTTAGAGAGAGAGAGGCCTTCCAATTTTTGAACTAAAAGTATATTATTTCTCTTATTTATACAGCAAATGGTTCATCTAGACTCTTAAAGGATACATTCCCCTTATAAAAGCCACGCTGCTTTTACTCCATAGGTGATGCTCAATATTTCTAAAGTTTATTATAGAAGCCAACATTTATGCCCATCCTGTCACACACAACACATCGTCCTTCCCTTTTAGACTTTGCTGTACATATTTGAACTCTGACAGTTCTCCTGGGTCTCTTGCATTTCTACATGTCTTGTGAGCAGACACACTGACTGCCTTTGTTCCAGATTATTATTTCAAGGGTACTTTTATAATGAACAGCCTTGGAAGATAGAGTGTCTCTCTCTGGAGCATAGAGTAGGCAGGCTTACTTATATTATCTCAGACTCAGGTTCCCTAAGCTTAGAGTTCCACTTTTCTAACGCAACTCACTGCATGCTCAGGTATTTCCTGGCTCTCTTTGTGTTCCTCTGTAAGAATTGGGGCTTGGAGAACTGGTGCAACTGTCAATACTATTGCTGTGAGTAATAATGTCTTTTGCTTCAGTCCAAGGTGTTTTGCATCTTTTACCTGCATCCATGGAACTATAGCAGGCTCATCTGTAAGTTTGGAAGGAAGGTAAATCTCAGATCCTTCAGAGTTCTCAACAATGACTTCATTCCAACTTTCTTAATTCTCTAAATGTGGCTCTTCCAGGATATGTAAAATGGGGGTTCCTTCTCCACTCTGCATAACAATGTCAGTGCCCCTCCCACATTCAGGTAAAATACTGGAAATTCACACTTTCCAGAGATATTTGCAGAACTAAAGAAAAATGCTGTGTAGAAAATAGGGGAAGAAGAAAACGTCCATATAGCAAGCAGAAAGACTTCCCCTCAGTCTCCTTCTTCCCTGTGGTCTGCCAGAATTCTGGCAACAAGGTGTATAGCCACCAGAAAGAACATTACAGTAATCCTCCCTGGGGAAATAGAGAATCCCAAAAGAATTCATCTATAGATATTGACATGGGTACTTCCCAGTGAAAAATGATTTGTCACTTTATTGTCCTATATACACAGAACTTCCAACTGGTTTATTAGAGCTTCTCTCCTAGATACAAATGAAAAATCAAGGTGGTTTCTAACATGAAAGACCATGATGGAACAAACAGAAAAAAACATGAATACTGGGAAAAAGAGAGACAATGCATAGAGAAGAGAAAAAAATTTAAATATAGATGCATGTGTATTTATATATATTTAATATTCTCAAAGAGATGAGAAAATAGAGTGCATTCATGAAACAAAAAAGGTTTCTATAACAAAAAAGTTTGTTAGAAGACAGTTTATTCTATTAGTAAATTTAAAAAGATAACGTTGAAAAAGTCTTCCAGAAACTGTATTAAAAAGAATAAAAAAGTTAGGTAATGAAAGAGAAAGAAAACAAAATGTGAGGATCAATAGAAGAGGTTTAATGTCCAACAAATACCAGTTTCAGAACAAGTAAATAGAGAAAATAGAAGAGAGACAACATCAATGAAAAGAATATTTCAAAATATTAAATATCATCAACTTCCAGGTTGAGTGACTAGCATAGTGGAAAAAAAAAAATAAGAGTATATATGTCAAAGAGTATCATCTTGTAATACCAAAACTCTAGGGGTAAAAAAGTGCTAAAATTTTCCAAAAAGAGAAAGAGAGGGAAAAAAATCATATTATAAAGACTGATAATTCAAATGAAATTAGACTTTTTAACAACCACACTAGAAGTTAGAAAACAATGAAGCAATGTCTTCAATATTGTAAAGGATAATTATTTCTAAGCTACGTTAATATATTAAGCAAATGATTCACAACCTATGTGAATACAATAAAGATATTTTCAAAGAAGTAATATTTCAAGAAATGTATATCCTATATTGTTGTTCTCAGGAAGTTATTGAAGAGGTGCTCCAGGAAACAGGGAAACTAACATAGGCAAGAGATCAGGGAATCTCAGGATGCTGGTGGCCAAGTATATGAAAAGGTGCTCAAAACCTAATCATCAGGGAAATGCAAATTAAAACCACAATGAGCTATCACCTCACATCTGTTGGAATAGCCATTATCAAAAATACAAGAAATAACTAAAGCTGGTAAGGATGGAAAAAAAAGGGAATCTTAGTGCACTGTTGGTGGGAATGTAAATTGTTTACAGTCACTGTGAAAAGTAGTATAGAGGTTCCTTAAAAAATTGGAAATAGAACTACCTTACGATCCAGCAATCCTACTTCTGGACATGTATCCAAAGGAAGTGAAATCAGTATGTCAAAGAGATATCTGCACTCCTATGTTCATTGCAGCATTATTCATAATAGTCAAGATATGGAAACAATCTAAGCATCCATTAACTGATGAATGACTAAAGAAAATGTGGGAGATTTTATATACATATGTATACACACATTCATATATATACACCCAATGGAATATTATTTAGCCATACAAAAGGAGGAAATTCTGGTACTTACAATGACATGAATGAACCTGGAGGATATTATACTATGTGAAATAAGCTAAACACAGAAATATAAATACTGTGTGATCTCACTTATATGTGGAATCCAAAAAAAGTTTGAACTCACAAAAGCACAGAGTAGAATGATGGTTGCCAGGGGCTGGGAGAAAATGGGAAGATGTTGGTCACAGGGTACAAACTTTCAGTTATAAGATAAATAAGTTCTGGAGACCTAATGTACAGTATGGTGACTATAGTTAATAATGCTGTATTGAATACTTGAAATTTGCTAAGATATTAGATCTTGTGTTCTTACCACATATACACAAAAAAAGGTAGCTCTATGAGGTGATGGATGTGTTAATACTTCTTGATTGTGGTAATCGTTAACAATGTAAATGTATATCAAATCATCACACAGTAACACTTTAAATATATACAGTTTTTGTCAATTATACTTTAATAAATCTGGGAGGAATTATTAAAGTGGGAGGAATACTGGTGAAGGAAAGCTCCAGGATTATAGCCCTGCAGCTGTCCTACAGAGCAACTCAAGAGCTGGATTGGAGAAGATGGAAAGAGATGATCTTAAGACAAAAAGAAACTAACTAGGAGGCCAACTAACTAGATAGATAGATGGACAGACAGACAGATAAAAGTGACTTGGGAATATTACCTGATATGTTTGACTGTATCTAACTATGGAAGAAGGTTTTACTGTTCTGGTGGAAAATTTGAGGCTGGATTAATTACAGCTACTTGAAAACTAAACAAACAAATGGACCTGTCAACTGAAAAACGTGCACAACCTAAAAGTTGAGAATTATGTTTTATCTGGCAGACAATACTGAGAACTTAAGACTGGGACACAGCCTCTCAGATAGCTCTGAGGGACTACTCCAAAGAGGTAAGGGAGGAGCCAGGATATACAGGAGTTTTTGCAAAAAAGAACAGGTAGTCAGCACTTCAAAAGATTACTGTTAACTAAAGAAAACCAGATAGCTCAAGTTAAGGAATTTAGTACTTTACTATGTATGGGAAGATGCAAGAGTCTGGGCTCACTGAAATCATTTCTTTGATATGCACCCTAGCTATATAGGGCCAGGATCCTGTTATTTCCTATCCTAAGTCCCCTCAGGGTGCACAGTCGGGTTGGTGGGGGAAGGGGGAAGGGGAGGTGTGTGTGGCTACAGTGGCTGAGGGCTTGGTAGTTGGCATCCTGTTTTCATTCTAGGTTCCCTCAGGGATCACCCTTGGGGGTAGCTGTAATGTGATAGCTTGATGGCTGCAACACCCTTTGTTTACGGATATAGCAGGCAACATTTTTCATTCACAGATTCAATTACTAAAACTTAGCGAGAAAAACAAAAATTGCACTGGAAGAGTATATACTTAGAGCATGCTGCATGGCTCAGTTGTGAGTAATAGTTGCATACTGTAATAATGTATATTTTGAAAATAGATTTAATTTTTACTGGGAGGATGACAAGAGGAGAAGTATGTGCATAGGTTTGTGTTCATGTGTACAAATGATGGTGTTATAAATGAACTAGGAAGAGATAATGCCTAAAATTTAGGAATTAAATACCATTATATGCATTTTATATATAATATAGCAGAAATGTGGAAGCAAATAACATGAGACACAGGTAAAAGAGTTGAAAGTAGGTGCTTCTAAGAAACAAGAATCATGGATGGATAGAGAAAACGTTTTAATAATGTAGTACTATTTTGTATTTTTAATTCTACCTTTTAATTCTGCATTTAATTCTACAAAAATAAAATTAAATTGTAAAAATTAAGGTTAACTCTTGGATAAATAGAAATGATGTATATATATAAATTTCTAACCAGAAAAATGGAACAAAGAAATTAATCAAACAAAAAGACTTGTTAAGAAACAAATAGAGATTAAGAAATCTTAGCACATGAAAAATGTAAAATAAGATGGCAGTAATATTTAACAACTACTCTAATTATAATAAATGTGAATGTATTAAGCTAATCAATTGAAACACAGAGGCTCTCAGACTGAATTTTAATAATCTACACTATACTATTAAAACAATATGTCACAGGGACTTCCCTGGTGGCACAGTGGTTAAGAACCCGCCTGCCGATGCAGGGGACACGGATTCGAGGCCTGGTCTGGGAGGACCTCACATGCCATGGAGCAACTAAGCCCGTGCACCACAACTACTGAGCCTGCACTCTACAGCCCGCAAGCCACAACTACTGAAGTCTGCATGCCTAGAGCCCTGTGCTCCGCAACAAGAGAAGTCACCAAAATGAGAAGCCTGTGCATCACAAGGAAGAGTAGCCCCCACTTGCCGCAACTAGAGAAAGCCTGTGCACAGCAACGAAGACCCAACACAGACAAAAATAAATAAATAAAATTTAAAAATAAATTGAAAAAAAGGAAGGATCCACTTTCCCGTTTAAAAAAAAAAAATATGTCACAGGTTGAAAATGAAGGGGTTGAAATGTTATCCAGGAAAATGCTGACAAAAAGAAAGCTGATGTAACATTATGAATATCAGACAAAATATCTTTCTAAGTGAAAACTGCTAAGAGACATAATATTGGTAAACGAAACAGTTCACCAGGAAGGTATTCCATTCGTGAATTTGTAAGATCCTAACAGCATAGCTTCAAAATGTATTGTGCAAAAACCAATAAAACTACCGAGAGAAACTGACAAACACCCAATCATAGTAGGAGATACTAACACATTTCTTTTGGACTAATAAAATAATCAATGGGTTAATAGGACTAAAAAGGTTATGACAAGTACCAAGCCTAACCTAAAACTCTAATCTTCATACAGAGAATGTTTTGACCCCAAAGGATGCCTCAACAAATTCTAAAACAATGATATACAAATAATATTCATGGACCATAATGCAATAAAGAAATCAATCCAAAAAAGTAGCCAAACCTTCCATTACCCCTCATAGTACTGAAGATTTATTTTATAAACACTTAATAGCACTTACTATATGCCAGCCATTACTCTAAGAACTTTCAAATATTTACTCATTCAATCTTCACAACAATTGTTTGAGGTCAATACTATTATTCTTCACATTTTACAAATAAGGAAATTGAGGCATGGAGGGGCTGAGCAACTTGCCCAAGGTGACATATAGCAAGTGGCAGATGGGACACAAACCCAGGCATCCCAACTCCAGGATCTGAGCTCTTTTGTATTAAGTGTATTATCTTAACATAAACATCTAAATAAACTGTGAATTAAAGAAAAAATAAAAATGAAAGTTTATATAATACAACTTACAACAGCACTACACATCAAAATGAACAAGGTAAATCTGAAGCAGTTCTCAGAAAGAAATTTATAGCCTTATAATATTTACTGTAAAGCAAGAGGAAATATAAATATTTTAATTCAAAAAGCTTAAAAAAGAATAACAAAATAAGCCCAAAGAAAATAGAAACAAATAATAATGAAATAAAATTAATTAAAATACTAAAGCAAATATAAAATACTAGAAACTTTCTAAAAATTTTGGATCTTTGGAAAGATTAATTTAAAAATATAACCTCTAACAACTATGATAAATCAGAGAGACATAATAAACAAAATCAGGTAGGAAAAAAGATAAAGGGGCAGATACAGATGAGCAAAATAATTATAAAAGCATACCTTGAACAACTTTACACTGATCTATTTGAAAAAGAATGTAAAATGGGCAAATTCAGAAGAAGATATAAATTACCATAATTATACTAAGAAGAAATGGAAAATTTCCTAGACTAATAACCCTAAAAAGTGGAAATGATTGTAGTGAAAACCTATTCTCTCAAAAAGCAAACAAGCAAAAACAAAAAAAGACACCAGGCTCAGAGGATAGAAAAGGGGTGAAAGTTCCCCAGCATTTAAAGAGGTTGCTAATTGCAAACCTTTGGTACAAAAAATAGATAAAGTAGGAAATGATAATTATCGACCAATAATGAGTGAATGAAAAAATAGCAACTTGAATTCAATAGTGTATAAAAAGGCCAAGCAGGGTTTTCCTTTAAAACATATGAATGAGTCAACATCAGAAAAATCTATTAATGTAATTCACCACCATAACCAATTAAAGAATAAAAAGCATATAATTATATCAATGAATACAGAAAAGGAACTAAACCATTGAAAAGACTGTTAGTGACAAACTTGCAGACAAACCAGGAATAGAAGGGAACTTCCTTAATGTGATAAAGGATATCTGTCTGAGATCTACAGCAAGCATCACATTTAATGGTGATCAAAACATGAGAAGCATTTAAATTAAATTTGGAAAAAGACAAAAATGCCTCTGCAACTGCCCTTATTCAATCCTGTATTGTAGTTCATAACTAAATGCAATAAGCCAAACGAAGAGATATTTAAAAAATCAGAATGGAAAAGACAAAACTTCCCAAACATACCGATGATGCACTCACTCCTTTTCCAGAAAAAAAAAAAAAAAATACCTCCGAACCTCCATCCACTCCAGATTTTTTTCAGTCTTTTTCAGATAAATGTACAATAAGAATCATATATTTTTTTTAAAGTCATTTCTCAGTTCATAATTTCAATATCAGGGTTTCCTTTCCTTCTTCATGGGTTTAGACTCCATTACATTTCTAATTTCAGAGATACATATTTAAACAGAGCTACCAGAAAAACTGTGAAGAATGGACATTGACTAATAAGGCCCAAGATTTAATGATTATTTTAAGGTCTTGCTAAGACCTGCTGCCCAGCTTTAAGCCTTCCTTTAGCTGTTCCATAAAGGATTTTAAACAGTTCAAATGAGGATATGCACTGGCCATTCCCAAGCAGTGATAAATATACTACATATCTATTTCTTAGCTGTAAGTCTCTGGATCTTAATGGCGTATGAGCCTAAGTATTTGCAGTTGCTCTTGGGTAAATGTTTGAGGGCCTTGAAAGAGACTATGTGGAACTGAACCAAATGCCTAGCAACTATTTCATGCTTATCAGTCTCTCTCAGTTTACTTAGCTTATCAAAGACACCACAATAAACTGCCTTGCTTTCAAGTATTCATTTCTCAGTCCACTGGTTTTTAGGAAAGGAACCTTTCCTACTTTGGGGGTCTCTAAGAGAAAGGCATAAACTGGGTACCAGAACTAGGGATTACTGAAGAGCCCAAGTCCCAGTGGAACCTGGTAGATTTGATATGATTCTCCTTCAACCTTTGGAAAGGCCCATCTTGGGTTTGCATTATGAAAGGCAGACAAGGCTGGGCCTGCTCAATGCCTAAATGCTGGGAAAGAGAAAGAGGGCAGGTGCAGGAAGGACTTCAATGTGGGCCTTCCTTCTCATCTTCCTCAAGGAGAAGGTTCTCAGCTTTTCCTATGCAATACGCAGTGATGCCTTGGAGTCTGATGGGCAAAACCAGCAGAACTGGTATATAGTACAGATGCCATGTCCCCATTCTGCTATATTCCATGTACCTTCCATGTGAGAATCACACAATGAGTATTTGTTGAAGGAATCAGTGAATGAATGAGTCACAGTTCCCAGAACATTCAAATTGGAAGGGACCTCAGAGACAGATCCTTCGGCCCTTAGGGTACAGAGGTCCTAGTGTGTGAGTGGCTTGTCTAATGAAGCTGCACCCTTAAACATGGTTGGGTTCCACAAGGTTGTAGACACTTTCTACAATGATGGTCATGAGGCAAGAGCTCCTCTTCATCCTCCATCCACCGAGCAGAGCAGGACCATGTCCTGATGAAACAGCTTTGTTCCTGTGGAAACCCTAGATCATCTATGTAGGGGAGCAAAACTTGCCACCCCAAAATGTCTCTTTGGCATGCAGATTATTTTGAGCTGAAACAATTAAGTCCCAAAAGACTCAGGAAGAACCTTTGACCTTCCCCCTAACTGACTAAAAGAACACAGATGGAGGACTTGTTCCAGGAAAGGAGCCATCACCATAGATAACTATAATATGAAGTAGGTGTGGTAGACAGTGAGGAACCTAGGAAAGTCTGTTTATTAAAATTCCTTTCTGTGTCCCATTGTCTTTGCAGGCCCAGCAAACATTTATTTACTAAACTTTTGCTTTTCTCTCTGCATTTGAATTGCCTTTCTCCCCTTTGAAACCCCAAATCACTACCGGCAACATCCTCTTCTGTTAGTTGAAGATGGTGTTTAAAGTGAGGTCTTTGGACACTTTGGCAACTTACTCAGTTTTCCTGGCCCTCTCCCATGTACACATGTCATTAAACTTCTGTTTGATTTTCTCATGTTAATCTGTCTCATGTCAATTTAATTCTTAGACCAGCCAGAAGAACCTGAAAGGGCAGAGGAAAATTTCTTTCTCCCTGACACCTACATACTACCTATGTGAGTAGGTTGATGAGCCCCTTTTCTAATGAGATCCCCAGACATCATGGTGTTTGGCTCTTGCTACTACTGCCTTGGGGACAGTCACTGTGGCTTTGGGGAGAGGGACCCCAGAGTCCTGGGGCACAGGAGAATGGTTCTCTCTGACAGACTGCAATCCAGATTAAAGGAACAGGGCTTTGGGGAGGCATAGGAGAACGCAGTGTTGCTTTCTGTCTGTTTGTTACTCCCAGATCTGGCCAATCAGAGAGAGAAATTAACTAACAGACCCTGGTGGCCTCTAAATTTTTCTTCTAGTCCTCCTTTCCAGAAGATTCTCTGGGAGCCGTGTCTGCCACACACGGCGGGAGTCCTGGCAGTCCTGGTTCTACACTCTCAAGCCTTTGCTCTCCTGAAGCCTGAGAGAGCCTCAGCTCTGCCTGGTGAGATGTAAGTCACATTCTATGACTCAATGAAACATGATTCTTGTCTGACTGGATGTGGCTTTATGACCCTTGCCTCATGGAATGTCACCTTTTCTTTTTCTTTTCTTTCCTAGGAATATTGTCAAGTGGAAAGATGAAGGCACAGCTGTGTCACAAAACTTGGGGAATAAAAAGCACTATATAAATACTGAAAAATCACTCAGGAAGTGGTATCTGAGCATTAGTCTTAGAAAATCTCAGGCAGAACTTTCAAAGGGCCTAATTGGTGAATTTAGCTCAAAATATAGTCTTCACACTGAATGAGCCAGAGGGATTGGGGACATGCAGTCCCATCCCCACACCATCTATCACACTCCTGGCTGGTGGGGACTGGAGGAGAGAAATGGAACATCTGACTCTGGTTGAGTGAACCTAATTTTCCCCCTCTATACTAGAAAAAGCGTATTACCTGACTACAGAAGTGCCCACCTTACTGCCCCAGATATCAAGCAGAGGGCAGAAAGGTGAGGGTCAGTAAACGGCTGGCTGGCTGGCTGAAATATTGGGTTCATGAGTTAGGAGTTCAAGGCAGAGGTCCTGGACAAAGGCACACTTGCAGAATTGCTGCACTGGGAGTGGCTTTTCCATTCCAATGCACATGCAGATCCTCCTCCTGATCCTTGGGATTCTCTCCTCTGCTTGAATACTATGTTTCATTCCCCCGCTACCTCCTTCTCCTCACATCTCCAAAAGACAGAAAAGCATCCTCTACTCTGCAAGCTGCTCCACAGTGTTAGCTAGATGGAGACCAACCACCTTCTAGCCTTGACGTCAGGCCTGGGGGAGGAGAAGTGAAGATAAAACAATGACCAGCAAAACTCATATTTTGAAATCTATGCTCATCTTTATCAACAGTTACCACTTATTGATGGCACGCTCTATACCAGGCCCTCTGCTAAATGCCTTACGGGCATCTTCCCATGCAACCCTTCCCATGCATCAGTCCCCTGAGGTAGACACTAGTACTGTCTTCATCTTACGGGTGAAGAAACTAAGCCTAAACAGAGGAGGAAATGTTCGTAAGGTCACATGTGAAGTAAGAAGAGCTGGCGTTTGAAACCAGACCACCTCTACCCCCATCCCCACACATTTGAGAATCTAGAGTTGGAGAGGAGGTAGAAAGTGAGGCCTGGGCTTTCCAATCAACAGAGATTGGAGAAATTAATGACAAGATCCATCCATGAACATGAGAGAGAGAGAAAATAAATGTATGTGTGCTTTGGGGGTGGGCTTAACATACAAGTAGAACCCAGAGTTATGCATAGTGGGGATGGGGAGGACAGACGAAGAGAAGGAAGCAGAAATGTAATGTACTGTTTGCCTATTATGTATCAAGAGCTGTGCTTGGCTATTTACATACAGTAACGCATATAATCTCCATAGGAACACTATGAGTAGATATTATCCTCTCTATAGATGAGCCAATGGAGACAAATGAAATGAGAAAAAAAAAATTAAGCTTCCCTCCACTTACACTGGGGTTAAAACCAGAGATTTTTATAAACTTTAATATTTTGTTGTTTTTATCACTGCTTTCTCACAGTTACTGGTAATTCAAACCCTTAATAAGTTTCAGTCTCTTTATTGTGTTTACAGACTAGAAAATAGAAGCAGAAACAACATTCCACACAGAAGGAGGGAGACTCGGGTATTAGAACAAGTGGTATTTGGAGAACATAGGAAGGAAGCAGGGCTGAAAAGAAAGAGCTGGATCTGGATCATAGAATGTCCTGGGTCCACACACTAGAATCTCCTCAACTAAAAAAATAATAATAATAATAATTAATTAATTAATTTAAAAAAGAAAAGGTGGGACTTCCCTGGTGGTGCAGGGGGTGCGGGTTCGATCCCTGGTCGGGGAGCTAAGATCCCACATGCCTTGCAGCCAAAAACCGAAACATAAAACAGAAGCAATACTGTAACAAATTCAATAAAGACTTTAAAAATGGTCCACATCAAAAAAAAAAAAAAATCTTAAGAAAAAAAAAGAAAAAGGAAAGGTGGTGTCTCCTCTCACAGTCTATTCTAGACATTAGCTATCTTGAATTTAATTTGAACCATGAGACACCTATATCTATCACTCAGGCTCCACTCCCCGAGTGTCCTCTCTGCATCTGTTTCACTTAGAACAGTGTCAGATACATAGTAGCTGCTCAATAATTATTAAAACAAAGAAGAAAGGAAGGAAAGAATAAATGAAGACATCTATGGGCAGCTAAAACACAATTAGCATCAGCAGAGAGTTCTTCTCCCTCTTTTCTTTTTATTATTTCATTACTTCCAGGTTGTTTGTCCCCCTTGGTGATGTCCCCTTTTGGTACATGTATTGAATACCTCCTGGATAGCAGGCATGAATTTAAGCACTTTACTCATTTAATCCTCACTGTAAGTCTATGAGGTAAGTATTTTATTAAACTTACTTTACAGATGAGAAATCTGAGACCTGAAAAGATTAAGTAAATTCGTCAAGGTCATACAGCTAGTATGTGGCAAAATCAAGATTTAAAAACAGGCAATTCACCCCAGGGTCTGCAGCTGCATTATAAGCTAATGATGATTATTTGAACCAGCTGTCTCCTTTATAATAATTAAAGACTAGGAGAAAAAGGAGTTCTATACATTGCGAATTTACACATATCTCAAATCCTATTTGAATGTCACTGGGTCTTGGAAATTAGTCTGGAAGTTCAGAAATTATGTACTGTAATATGCTTTCTTCTCAAATATCTTAGTGCATCCTTTCTCTACTCAGCACAGCTCCAAAGATAAAAGGAAAAAAGGAAATCTACAGTGGGCCAAAGGCCACTGGAAAATGTTAGGGCTCAGGACCACTAGATCATTAACCTCTGTACCCATCCTCCTACTCACATTTATTATTGTCCCTGACCCCCTTCAAAGCATTGACAGCCTGAAGTAGGAGATGCTTAAGCAGTGCGATATTGTAGATGGAGCACAGGCTTTGGGGCCAGAGTAGCATGTGTTGCTATCCTAGGTCCACCATTATAGGCATGTGTCCTAGGATAGTCACTTAACCTCCCTGGCCTTTGTGTCCTATCTGCACAGTGGGGCTGACAATATCAACCTCCCAAGGTTATTGTGAGGAGTCAAAACTGTTACGGACATGATGTCTCCTGGCAGCAGGAAGCAGGATAGCTACTAACTCCACCACCCTGTCCCCCACAATGTTTTCTATCTCACTCCGAGGTGACTGTTATAACAGCAGTTTTAACAAGTTCTCATTCATAGAATGAGTTCCCTCTTCCCAGGCCCTGACTTTGAAAATGGGCTTCCCCTATAGTCTTTGATCCCAAATTCCAGTAAAAGGAAACTAACTATTCTCCAGGGTCTTCCAAGAATGACGTCCTGGACACATTTGCCATGTGTTAATAAACCTTTCAGCTGCCTCTCTGCATTCCTACCCCAGATTCCCTTCACCTATGCCATACCCACTTATTGGTCTAACCAACTACTCAGAGCATCATTCCCACTTCTCTCCTTGTTGCCTCAGAGACACTGCAGTGAGTTCCAGGATTCATGTGTTCATCAGCCTTCATATGCAGGGTGTATAAATACTTACAAAGACATGTGCAGCTATTTTTGAATGTATCATAATTCATTTGAAAGCATGAATTACTAAATTCGCAGTTCTCTTTTCAGGATTTTTTTTTCTATCAATTGGTACAAATAGTACAACTATTATTACCCAACCATCATCAAGCTGGAGAGTCATGAAATATTTTGAAATTAAAAAAGGAGTTTTCACATCCAAAAAAATTGGAGACCCCAGGTCCAGGTGACAGGGATAGTATGAGAGTAGATATAACTTCAGTGCTATGGATTGAATTGTGTGTCCACCCACCCCCCTGCCCCCTCACCCTGCACAACTCATATGTTGAAGCCCTAAACTCTAATGTGATGGTATTTGGGGATGGAACTGTGGGAAGTAATTAGGTTTAGATGAGGTCATGAGGGTGGGGTCCTCCTGATAGGATTAGAGCCCTTTAACAAGAGATGTCAGAGCTCTCTCTCTCTCTCTCCCAACCCCATCATAAGAGGACACAGAAAAATGGCAGCCATCTGCAACCCAGAGAGAAAACTCTCACCAGGAACCAAATCTTCCAGCACCTTGATCTTGGATTCCCAGCCTCCAGAAATAAGAAATAAATGTCTGTCGTTTAAGCTACACAGTCTATGATATTTTGTTATAGCAGCCAAAGCTGACCAAGACATCCAGGAACAATGTTGACCTCAGTTAACCCTGTTGTGAGTCCTATTCATGGCTCTGGAAGAGTCCCATTGACAATCCTAAAGGTTAGACCTGGGGTCCTAAACTACTGTGAATGCCATGAATGAACTAGAATAAATGGTCCCCAAATAAAGCAGTGTATAGCAGGTTCTCTTGGCTGTTTCGCCAGCTTTGTTTCTATAGTCACTCCACATGTTCATTTCCATCTAGTACCAAATTTCAATAGACTTACTGTTGGTGGAGTAATAAATTCCTCATAATTTCTCATCTGTAAAATGAAAATAGGGTCATTTGGACCCTATAGGGTCCAAAATAGGGTCATTTTGACCCTGACTTCATAGGGTCATTTGGAGGATCAAGTGAGACAAAAACTTGTGAAAGTGTTCAATAAATATTAGTTGACTCTGAAGCTAAAAACCTCTTTTTCCCCTGGCACCACATTTTTATACCATCTACCCACTGCCCCATTTCCAAAATCTTCTTAATTTGTCCCAGAGCAATGGCATCATAAAGCACTGAGCTATTTTGCCCAACTCCACTCCTTTCCTATTGAGATCCCATAGCCACCAATCATATCTAATGATGGAACATTAATATATAGATCATTTGTTTGATTTATCTGTTATAACAGGAAGCTATGCATATTTGTGAATAATCAGGGAGTTGGCATGAATGAACCTGATGGGAGTAGTTTATGAAATGATTGGTTCTTTCCTCTCCCTTGATCTACACATTGATTCAGTTACAAGCCCTATTGACTCACCTCATTTGTCTGTCCCATCTGTCCCTCTTATATGGGCCACTGTCACCCTCTCTAGATCAATCCCAATTATCTCTGGCCTGACTGTTGTGTCAGCAACCACCCTGCCTCTTCTCACCAACCTCAAACCCATCTTCTACTGCTGCCAGATCAATCTATCAAATTCCAGTGTTGAGTATCTTTTTTACCAGCATGGAAGCAAAATCACCAGATAAACAAGAAGAGGGTGCAGGGTAGCTAATGGTGAGGGCTGGTGGTCCTTTAGAGGTTAGTTGCTAAGGGACTGTGAAGCCCATGAACAGGAGGGATAAGTGAAATCATTTGAGAGGCCCTTAAAAATGATAATGTCTAAATACTCTAAACCCTTTTGTAACTTGGTCTTATTTACTTACTCCATTTTTTCTGTAATCAACCTGAGTCTAATCAAGGACCATCTCTTTCCTGTCCCACTTACTCGTGGCATTTATTTCAGTTTATTTAAGTTGTTTACCACCTATAACCAAACGGTGAGCTCCTCAAAGGTTGATGAAGCATCTCATTCATTTCTGTATGCCCAGCAATGAGCACAGGGCCTGGCTTATGCTTAGTGCTTGAAGAATGAATGGGCGCAGATAAGCACCACATGTTAAAGGAAGAAAATGCTACAGAAGCGATAAAGTAACGCATGGGAAGTCTTCAGTGGAAAGTAAATTCTGAAGCTGGGTCTTGACAGACTAGTATAAGTTTGCCAAATGGAGAAGAGGAGGTAATTTTGAGTAAAGAGAACAGTGTCCAGAGGCTCATCTCTGTTTTCTAACCCCCAAGAGAGGATCCTTGGATCTAAAGACAATGTCCTTCCAATTCTGAATGTCACAGGGGCAGAAAGACAGGCAGCATGAACTGCCCTCTGCAGAACCATGACCATATTTGACTACTTTAATTCCAAAGAGAGAACCAGATTCCTAAACTGTCTGTAAGAGATCCTGCCTGTAAGAAAAAGGGCCTAAACTTCCTGAGATCCAAGATGATATGGCTCCAAGCTTGAGCTGCCTAGATGTGTAAACTATGGATTTCCAAGGCACATATGCAAAAACACCCCACAATGTGCTTATTCATTATTTTATTATTAACCCCACACTCTAACCAACTGAGCTAACTGGCCAGCCACAATGTGTTTACTCAAACAAGTGTAGGGAACTAAATAAACCAGCTTCCTCTAATGCTGATTCTACTTGAAGCAAAAACTTCCCCCCAGGCTCCCCAAATGCCAACCTCAGGACTGGGTAAATGAGCCCTACACATAACGAGCCCCACAGGTACCTGCTGTCTGTATCCTCCCAGCCCTCAGTATGGCTCTCAGGATGTCTACAGGGAGTCACCTCCAGGAGCCCCACTGGCTGCTCCTGGGGGAGGTCCTTCTCTGGCTTTGAAGACTTCTCCACACAGAGGGGCTGTCAAGGAGTCCTGCAGCTCCCAAGCCTAACCACATTCCCACTGTAGTGTGCTTATCTGCTGCCCCTTCAGTCTCAGCCCGTCATAGGCCCTTTTGGTTACCTCGCTCTTCCCTCCCCGGCCTGCATGCTGTGGTCAAGGGAGCACAACACTTCCATCTTCACTCCTCGGCCTCCTCCAGCCCAGCTCTCCTGTTGTGCCTCAGCACTACACAGTCACAGGTAACTATTCTTTAGAAAAGGAGCTGAAATGGAGCTTATTGCTCCTGGACTGACTTTAACTTATTGTAGTATAACAGCTCGTCACAGCTGGAGTAGGTCTTCATAAGGTTGTGTTTGCTCTTCCTACCTTTGATTTTCTTGGAAGAATTATAGGCTTCCCAGGGTGGAGGATACTAACCAGGTTATAGCAGCCATTCTTCTACCTCAAGACAGACTTCAACCAGATCAGACAACACTCTAGCCCAGGGTTTCTCAGCAGTAGCCCTGTTGGTATTTGGAATAGGACAGTTCTTCCTTGGGCGGGATCGTCACATGCATTGCAGGACATTTAGCACCAATAATTGCTAGCAGCACCCATGGCCATCACTAGAACAATTAAAAGCTCTAATACACATTTTTTTATTTCACAGTAGAGGTGCCATACCACCCATGGCTGGACCGCTGCCTAGTTTATGCCCAGAGGCCTCCCAAAAGATAAATGTCTTTAGCCACATATTTTAGTGTCAAATTATTTTTCCTATTGGGAAATATATTCTGTTGCAGCTTTACTCTTTTTCAGCATTCTTCATGTAAATGCTTAACAGCTGGTCGCCAACTTCTCTTAAATAATTTTTTATAAACTTGAAGGAGGTCTCCATGCCTACTAACCTTCCTCACTGATGTGATTTACTTTATGCAAAAAGCCTTTTTCTGAATATGCATAAGGAAATCAGAATATAATTTAAATATACCCTACAGGAGCTTACTGTCTAAAGGGACCAAAATGTGAAATATTACATGAATTGGACTGAGCGCTATCCTTCAACAAAATGATGTATCTTTATTGTAACTCTTCTTTATATTCAGGGTCTGCTTTTGCTTTAGATGAGGGACACGTGAATTTGATGCATCTTCCCTGGTGTAATTGTTTATCTCTGCAGAGTAGGTGTATGCCTACTCACAAAGTTGAGTAAGGCTGTAAATCTGCCTTCTAGTTTAGGGAAGATGAAGATGTAGCATAGTTTACAATATTCATGAGTGAGTGCTGTGAAGTGTCAGCCGACTTCCATCATTCAGACAGCAGTGGAGAGAGGCTGGTGGTTGGTTAAGATTCACCTTCTCCTTCTTGAAAACAAGATGAACATTTCTGAGTCTGCTTTGCTTCTGCTTCTTAAAGGATGTGCAAGGGGATGATTCATAGTTTTGAAATAAAAGAAGTCTCCAGTCAATCCCTAAACAAATTGTTTTCAAGCATCAAATGAAAATTTCGAGTACAATATGCATTGATGGAGGGGAAGACATGCATTAGTCTTTGAAGAATGGGGACGATTTAAATAAGAGGAGGAAAAGAGGAAGGGCATTCCAGATGATAAGGTGGAAGAGTAGGTGAAGTGGGAATGTACATGGTTATACAGTGGGGGTGGGGGGGAGGAAAATTAGATGATTCTAGCATGCATAGGAAATTGTAATAGATGGCCACAGAACAAGAATATTTTAAGCAAAGTTAAGTAAATCCAAAGATCAACTTCAATCCACTGGGAAATGTATCCCCAGGTTTATAGCTGAGAACGAAGTTCAATCAATTTCAGAAATGTGATTAAACTGCTTTACTAAAATTATGCAACTTTTATTCTTCTACATTTCCGATTTAGTGACCACTCAATGAAGAGGGAGAACCACACTCTCACCACTGAGTTTGTTTTGCAAGGTTTCTCCAGCTTCCACGAGCACCAGCTCACTCTTTTTGTGGTGTTTCTTACTCTGTACATCTTAACCCTAGCAGGTAACATAATCATAACCATTATCCGTATTGATCATCATCTCCACACCCCCATGTACTTCTTCATCACCATGCTGTCCACTTCAGAGACTATATATACATTGGTCATTCTCCCAAGGATGCTATCCAGCCTCGTGGGTATAAGCCAGTCTATCTCACTGAAGGTTGTGCCACACAGATGTTCTTTTTTGCAACCTTTGGGATCACTAACTGCTTCCTGCTCACAGCAATGGGATATGACTGATATGTGGCCATCTGCAACCCCGTGAGATACACAGTCATTATGAACAAGAAGGTGTGCAACCAGCTGGTGTGGAGGGCCTGCAGCATTGGGCTGATTGTAGCTATGACACAGGTGACACCTGTATTCGGGTTACTTTTCTGTGCAACAAAGGTGGCCCACTTCTTCTGTGACATCCAACATGTGATGAAGCTATCCTGCATTGACACGACTGTCAATGAGATTCTGACTTTGATCATCAGTGTTTTGGTGCTCGTTGTGCCTGTGGGTCTGCTCTTCATCTCTTAAGTCCTCATTATCTCTACAATCCTCAAGATCGCCTCAGCTGAGGGCAGGAAGAAGGCCTTTGCTACCTGCGCCTCCCACCTCATTGTGGTCATTGTTCACTATGGCTGTGCCTCCACTGTCTACCCCAAGCCCAAGTCAGAGAACACCAAGGATCAGGATCAGCTAATCTCAGTGACCTACACTGTGATCACCTCCCTACTGAACCCTGTGGTGTACACCCCAAGGAACAAAGAGATCAAGGATGCTCTGCTCTGGACCATTGGAAGGAAGCTTTCCTGACAATTTGGGAATTGTTCTTCTGAGGCTCTTAGCATCCATTCTAATCAGAACTATGAGGAGAAGAGCCCCATGTCCTTGGCTCCCAGAGACCTGGCCCATAAGGAGGAGGAGAAGAGAGGAACAGAAACAGCCTCCAACCGGGAGTCTGAAAGCTTTAAATATAGCCCCTGGACAAAGTGCTGGCCCTGTTTTTGTGGATAATTAGACAAACAAGGACAGGATATGCCTGAAGAAGAGGTCAAGGAGTAATGTGGACCAAGGATTTTTCATTGGCCTTTTGGTTTTCTTGTGGCTCTCCACTTAATGAAGACAACAGGGAGTCCCTTAGAAAAAACAGAATCCAGGACATACATTCTTCCCTACAATCCCTTCCTTCCTACTTAAGAGTATGAGAATTGCTCAACTTGGAGTCTCTATTGCAGTCTGTTTGTATATGACATATCAAGTCATAAATCACTGTGTGGACAGAAAAAGTGGCCTCAGAATGAGATAGCCCAGGGGAAACAGATTTCCTCTCCCAGTTGCTTTAATTTATTCCAGTTTCTAGCAAAACTGTTTATTAAGGATGGTGACTACAGACAGTTTAATTAGAGATCCTAGCAATTCCAAATCTTGTCAGCCATATTAACAGCCGTTTGAGGGCACATTCCAAGATCCTCCTGGGTCAGTTTGGCTGCTGTTAATTCAGAAAGCATGTAATGGGTAATAGGAATGAACCAGGCTGTGGGCTAGATCCTGGGGAAGGAAAGATGAAAAAAACCCCAAGTGCCTGGCTTCAAAAAACTCAACTCTAGTGGCAAAGACAACCATTTAAAGATATAGTTTCAATTCTTTATGTCAAGTGATATATACAAAAGATTGAAGGGGAATGAGAGGGAGGGAGGGAGAGAAAGAAAGAGAAACTCTGTTGGAGATGCCAGAGAAGTCTTCAGAGAGGAGGTGATCTGTAAATTGGACTGGTTTTAAAACACTTACAGGAGACTGTCTGATAGGCAAATTGTTGAAGGAGAAGAATTCCAAAGCGAAGAAATAATATTTCACATGTATGAAAGTTAAGAGAAATGTTGAGGAAATGGAACGTGACTCAACATGCTGACTCCAGGGTACAAGAAAGGAAATGAAGGGAGATAAGACCAGAAGGTTGGTTGGAGTCAGATTGTAAAGGCCTTGTTTGCTGAACTAAGGAATTTGGCTTTAACTTTTAAACAATGGGAATCATCTAAGACTCAGGAAAATTCGGATTAAGTTTATGAGGCATCTATGTGAATTTTTGGCATCCTTATTGTCCTTACCTAGATCCACCGAGACACCTAAGAAGTTGTATGAATCTATAGACTCTAAGCTGAGAAAATCATGGGGGCAAAGAGAATGAGACTAGAGTATTTAGAGGTCATACACAGAAATAATTATGCACTTATGATGAAGCTGAATCAGGCAATCACAGAGAGCAGGGGAGCAGAGGCTGATCAAGGAGTTTCACGTAGATTTGGGGTTTGGGATCCAAATGAGTACCCAGTGAGGAGAACAAGTCACTGACTAGGCTAGACCTCAGACTTGGGGCTACGATGGCTCCAGGACACAACTTCCATTAGAATTAAAGGGTGGGCTCATTACTCAGAAAAGCCTTCAAAAGAAGATACAGAGACCCAAATAGCACATGTATCTGCTCTCCAGACCATAACAGAACTACCAGGCCTTCTCTCAGGGTCAATAGAGACAATGGTAAAAATCAAACTATACCTAAAGTTCCCTACGAATATAAGGTGGCTGAAAGAAATTAAGAGAAGTTGTTAACTGACAAATAAAAGAACTGAATAATTAAAAGCAAAGTATTGCAGGCAAAGTGTTTGACAGTCATTCAATAAACATACATGGAATCTTTACTATATGCCAGATACTGGGCTAGACATGGAAAATATCAAAATAATTCTGCACTAATCCTTGAACAAAGGAGCTCCCAGTCTAGCAGGGGAGATGGGCTTATGCAGAACTCACCATAATACAATGTGATAGAGAAATAGACAAAGTGTGCTTAATATTTATGACAAAGACATAAGCCTTGGGATATTTTTCTGTGATCTATATAAAGCTAATCTCATCAAGCCAAGAAAGGGCCCTGCATACTGAGGTTCAGTGAAATAAATGTTTGTTACCTGGGCAATAAGGTTGTCTTGATCTATGTATGGGGCCATCTCCTAAGGCCAAGGGCTATGTGGTTGTGGATGGCATCATGCAGAGTACCTTATCACTATGGACTTCTAGAACGTTTATTACCCAGGTTTTCCAGAAAACTTGTTTGAATGGAATAGCTTCACAGTCACACACCATAGAATCAGATGTTTTCAATAGCCCTTGTCACACCCCATCAAGATCCTGGCCACAGAACTTTTTCTGACCTACTAAACAATTCCAGCCTCTCACTGAATATTTGGCTGGATTAAACAACCCGAAAGGAATCCTCCCTGTTCCCCAGGATTATTTTGGTCACTACTCACGCTCAGGATCATTTTATGGCAAGCAACTCTTCCATAATGTGGTCCTTAACACAAAACGCTTTCCTAGACATTATCCCACTAGGTCCTCAGAACGATCCTAGGAAGGAGGCCGGGATAAGACTCTCAATTCTACAGATAATAAGGCTAAGACAGAAAAGGGGTGAAGGCAGAATTGAACTTGCACCACTTAGCTGGCATTTTCTGTTTACCCAGAGTATATCACCACCCAAGGGAAATTCACAGTACGGATAGTAATGTACCAGAGAAATCAAGCTAAGCAAAATTCAAATTCCCCAGGGCCTCAAACTTCCCAAATAAAGCAAAACCTCATCCCTGAACCTTTTTCAAAAGAGAAGAATCCTCTATGAAATAGCCACCTGTGATCCTCATTCTAGCCAATGCAGACCCCCAAAGGAAGAGCATTTCCAGCAGCAGTTCAAGCTGTAGAGTCTTATTCACATAGAAGCAGTTAAGATTTTAGGGAACATGAGTATCCACTTTCTCCAGTATTAAATCAAATCAGAGAAAAGCATTTGGAACTGCACAAGCAAACCTGGCCCTTACTTAAAGAGTTTAGGTCCAGTGCTAAGTGCTGGGAGTACAATAGTGAATTATGCTAAATATATGTAATATATAAAATGCATACCATAATATATAATAATATATAAAATATAATATATAACATATATTTGGCAGACTGATGACTGCTAAATGAAAATTTTAAACAGGTAATGAGACCACAGAAGTTAGAAAACTTTAGTTCTAATTAATGTTTTTGAATCAGAAATATAGGAAGACAAATTCAGGTTCTTGGCCAGTCACCCAGTTCACTTCTCCTTAATCATTTATCACACCCTATTAGCAGTAGAGAATGAGACTATGTAGTAGAGAAATTTGAAGTCTCTACTGTGGCCCATAGTTCTCTTGCTTGTTAGAAAACCTCCAACAGCTCAAGCTTTAAGTTTGGTAAGAAACTCAATTCCATCTCCAAGAAAAATAAATATTCTTTATCTCTTTACTTTCCCACCCCTATTAAGCAAATCCTATTTGCTTAGCCAAATCTACTTCCCTTTGGAGGAGAGTTCTCTTTTTGTGAATGCTGGGACCCCATGGTGAACTTTGGTTTGGAGCCCATTTGTACCAGTCACCCACTGCAGCTGCAACATGAGGAACAAGACTTGAAGTCAGTAGACTGATTTCAAGCCCTGGGTCTCTCACTTATTAGCTCTGTATTCTTGGTTGAGTCACTTAAATTTCCTCTCAATTCCACAAGGTCTTGTGAGTGAATTTTTAACCACCATCTCATTCAGGGAAGTATGGGGAGATGCAAGGCCTTTAGGATGAAAGTAAAAACGAGATGAGATGGAGGGAATGCAGGAGAGAACACTGAAGTAGACTGCTGACTCATTTCTCTAGCCTTTCACTTGGTTGTTAACTTTTTTTTAAATTGAAGTACACTTGACATGTAATATCGATTTCAGGTATACAATGTAGTGGTTCAACATTTATATACATTATGAAATAACCTCCACAATAAGTTTAACAACCATCTGTCATCATATAAAGTTATTATGATATTGTTGACTGTATTCCCTATGCTGTACATAACATCCCCATGACTTACTTATTGTATGACTGGAAGTTTATACCTCTTAATCCACTTCACCTATTTTGTCCATTCCCCTACCCCCATTCCCCTTGGCAACCACCAAGTTTTGTTTTCTGTAACTATGAATCTGTTTCTGTTTTGTTTGTTTACTTGTTTTGCTTTTTAGATTCCATATATAAGTGAAATAGTAAAGTATTTGTTTTTCTTGCCCTGACTTATTTCACTTAACATAATACCCTTTATGCCCATTTATGTTGTTGCAAATGGCAAGATTTCATTTTTTTCATGACTAATATTCCGTGTGTATGTGTGTGTGTGTGTGTGCATGTATCCCCTCCTCTTTATACTTTTGTCTGTCAATGGGCACTTAGGTTGCTTCCATATCTTGGTTATTGTAAAATTATGCTGCAATAAAAACAGGGGTGCATATATCTCCTCAAATTAGTGTTCTCATTTTCTTTAGATAGATACCCAGGAGTGGAATTGATGGATCATATAATAGATGTATTTTTAATTTTTTAAGGAATCGCCATACCATTTTCCATAGTGGATGCAATTTACATTTCCACCAAGTGTATAAGGTTTCCCTTTTCTCAACAACCTCGCCAACACTTATTATATTTGCTGTCTTTTTTTATAGTAGCCATTCTGACAGGTGTGAGGTGATATCTCATTGTGGTTTTGATTTGCATTTCCTGATAACCAGTGTTACTGAACATCTTTTCATGTGGTCTGTTGGCTATCTGTGTCTCTTCTTTGGAAAAATGTCTATTCAGGTCCTCTATCCATTTTTTAATCAGACTGCTTGTTTTTTTGTATTGAGTTGAGTGAGTTCTTTGTACATTTTGGATATTAACCCCTTACCAGATATATCATTTGCAAATATCTTTTCCCATTCAGTAGGTTGCCTTAATGTTTTGTTTATGGTTTCCATCACTGTGCAAAAGCTTTTTAGTTTGATATAGTCCCATTTGTTTATTTTTAATTTTGTTGTTCTTGCCTGAGGAGACAGATCCAAAAATATACTGCTAAGACCAATGTCAAAGGGTTTACTGCCTATGTTTTCTTCTAGGAGTTTTATGGTTTCTGGTCTTACATTTAAATCTGTTATCCATTTTGAGTTTATATTTGTATACAGTATAAGAAAGTGATCCAATTTCATTCTTTCGCATGAAGCTGCCCAGTTTTCCCAACACCATTATTGAAGAGGCTGTCTTTTTCTCACTTTATATTCTTACCTCATTTGTCATAGATTAATTGACCACATAAGCATTGGTTTATTTCTGGGCTCTCTATTCTGTTCCATTGATCTATGTGTCTGTTTTTGTGCCAGTACTACACTATTTTGATTACTATAGCTTTATAGTGTAGTTTGAAATTGAGAAGCATGACACTTCCAGGTTTGTTCTTTTTCAAGATTTTTTTGACTATCTGTAATCTTTTGTGTTTCCATACAAATTTTAGGATTATTTGTTATACTTCTATGAAAAATGCTATTGGTATTTTGCTAGGGATTGCATTGAATCTGTAGACTGCTTTTGGTAGTATGGTAATTTTGACAAAATTATTCTTTCAATCCATAAACACATTATATCTTTCCATTATTTGTACCATCTTCAATTTCTTTCATCAATGTCCTATAATTTTCAGAGTACAGGTCTTTCACCTCCTTGGTTAAATTTATTCCTAGGTATTTTATTCTTTTCAATGCAATTGTAAATGGGTTTTCTTAATTTCACTTCCTGATAGTTCAACATTAGTGGATAGAAACACAACAGATTTCTGTATATTTGTATACTGCAACTTAATTCATTTATTAGTTCAAATAGCATTTTGGTACAGTCTTTAGGTTTTTCTATTTATAGTATCATGTCATCTGCAAACAGTGACAGTTTTAATTTTTCTTCTCCAATTTAGGTTTCTTTTATTCCTTTTTCTTGTCTGATTGCTGTAGCTAGGACTTCCAATACTATATATATCAAATAAAAGTGGTGAGATAGGGCATCCTTGTTTTGTTTCTGATATTTGAGGAACTGATTTCAGCTTTTCACCATTGAGTGTGATGTTGGCTGTGGGTTTGTCATATATGGCTTTTATTATGTTAAGGTATGTTCTCTCTACACCCACTTTGTTGAGAGTTTTTGTCGTAAATGGATGTTGAATTTTGTCAAATGCTTTTTCTGCACCTCCTGAGATGACCATATTATTTGTGTCCTTTGTTTTGTTAATGTGGTATATCACATTGATTGATTTATGGATGTTAAGCTATACTTGCATCCCTGAAATGAATCCCACTTGATCATGGTGTATGATGCTTTTAATGTATTGTTAAATTAGATTTACTAATATTGTATTGAGAATTTTTGCATCTAAGTTCATCAGGGATATTGGCCAGTAATTTTCCTTTTTTTGATGACTTTGCCTGGTTTGGGAAGTAGAGTAATGCTGGCCTAGTAAAATGAGTTTGAAAGTATTGCTTCCTCTTCAATTTTCTAGAATAATTTGAAAAAGATAGGTATTAATTCTAGAATTTGGTAGAATTCACTTGTGAGGTCATTGGGACCTGGACTTTTGGTTTTGGGGAGTTTTTTGATTAACAATTTAATTTCATTACTATTTATCAGTCTATTAAGATTTTCTATTTCTTCATGATTCAGTCTTGAGAAATTATATATTTGTAGGAATTTACCCATTTCTTCTAGGTTGTCTAATTTGTTGACATATAATTGTTCATAATATTCTCATGATGCTTTGTATTTCCTTCATGTCAGTTGTAATTTCTCCTCTTTCATTTCTGACTTTATTTATTTGGGCTCTCTTTTCTTCTTGATGAGTCTGGCTAAAGGTTTGTTGATTTAATTTATCTTTTCAAAGAACCAACTCTTAGTCTCATTGACTTTTTTCTTTTGTCTTTTTAGTCTCTGTCATATTTATTTCCACTCTGATCTTTATTATTTCCTTCCTTTTATTAACTGTGGACTTTGCTTGTTCTTTTTTCTCTGGTTCCTTTATGTGTAACATTAGATTGTTATATTTGAGATTTTTCTCATCTCTTAATGTAGGCCTGTGTCATTATAAACTTCCATCTTAGAACTGAGTTTGCCACGTCCCATGGATTTTGGAAAGTTGTGCTTCCATTTTCATTGGTCTTAGGTAATTTTTACTTGGTTCTGTTTTTCAGAGTTTTTTTTCTTGTAGTTGATTTCTAGTCTCATACCCTGTAGTCAAAAAGATGCTTGATGTGATTTCCAACCTTTTTACATTTACTGAGACTTGTTTTGTGGCCTAGTGTGTGATCTATCTTGGAGAATGTTTCATGTGCATTTGAAAAAAAGGTGCATTCTTCTATTTTTGGATGGAATGCTTTGTATATATCTATTAAGTTCATCTTATACAATGTGTTGTTTAAGTCCAATGTTTCCTTATAGATTTTCTGTCTGAATAATCTATCCATTGATGTAAGTGAGGTGTTAAAAGTCCCCTACTATTATTGTGTTAATGTCTATTTCTCTCTTTATGTCTGTTAATATTTGCTTTATGTATTTAGGTGCTGCAATGTTGGGCACACAGATATTTATATGTTATAACCTCTTGTTGGATTGATCCTTTTATTTATTTATTTTTTATTTTTGGCTAAGTTGGGTCTTCACTGCTGTGCACAGGCTTTCTCTAGTTGCGGCGAGCAGGGGCTACTCTTTGTTGAAGTGTGCAGGCTTCTCATTGCAGTAGCTTCTCTTGTTGCAGAGCATGGGCTCTAGGCATGCGGGCTTCAGTAGTTGTGGCATGCAAGCTCTAGAGCGCAGGCTCAGTAGTTGTGGTGTATGAGCTTAGTTGCTCCACTGCATATGGGATCTTCCCAGACGAGGGATCAAACCTGTGTCCCCTGATTTGGCAAGCAGATTCTTAACCATTGTGCCACCAGGGAAGTTCCAGATTGATCCTTTTATAATTATGTAATGCTCTTCTTTGTCTCTTGTTACAGTTTTTGTTTTAAAGTCTATTTAGTCTGATATAAATATTGCTACTCTAGCTTTCTGTTTCCATTTGCATAAAATATCTTTTTATATCCCTTCACTTTCAGTCTGTGAGTGTCTTTAGGTCTAAAATGAGTCTCTTGTAGGCAGCATATAGATGGGTCTTTTTTTTTTTATCCACACAGCCATCCCATGTCTTTTGATTGGCACATTTAGTCTATTTACATTTAAAATAATTATTGTTAGGTATGTGCTTATTGCCATTTTATTAATTGTTTTCTAGTTGTTTTGTACTTCTTCTCTGTTTCTTTATTCTTCTCTTGATCTCTTCCCTTGTAATTTGATGACTATCTTTACCTTTATGTTTGATTTCCTTTCTTTTTTTGTATATCTATTAAGGTTTTTGGTTTGTGGTTATCGTGAGTTTCATATATAACAACCTATACATATAGCTGTCTATTTTAAGTTAATGATCTCTTAAGTTCAAATACATTCTAAAAGCCCTACCTTTTCCCTCCCCTCCACCATCACATTTTATGTTCTTGAGTTCAGATTTTGTATCTTTTAGTTTTGTGTATCCCTTAACTACTTATTGTACATATAGGTTATTTTACTACTTTTATCTTTTAACCTTCATATTACCTTTATAAGTAGTTGGTTCATTACATTTACCATATGTTTGCCTTTACCAGTGAGATTTTTTCTTTCATAATTTTATTTCTAGTTGTGTCCCTTGGGTGTTTTTCACTACTCTGTCTTTCAGATCACTGATTTGTTCTTGTAGATCATCTAATATACTGTTGATTCCCTCTAGTGTATTTTTCAATTCAGTTATTGTGTTCTTCTGCTCTGATTGGTTCTCTTTTATATTTTCTAACTCTTTGTTGAAGTTCTCACTGTGTTCATCCATTTTTCTCCCAAGTTTTGTGAGCATCTTTATGATCATTATCTTGAACTCTTTATTGGGTAGATTGCTTATCTCTATTTTGTTAAGTTCTTTTTCTGAGGTTTTGTCTTGTTCTTTCATTTGGAACATACTCCTCTATCTTCTCATTTTGCCCAATTCTCTATGCTTATTTCTTTGCATTACATCCATTACCTCTCCTGATCTTGAAGAAGTAAACTTATGTAGGAGATCTTCTATGGAGCCCAGGAGCACAGACCCCCTGCTACCAAAGCTGGATGCAGCAGGGGTGTTCCCTACATGGGCAGCATACGCCTTTCTGGTGTGGCAGGGCTGACTGTTGCAGACACGTTAGTATGTAGGGCTGGCCCCCAGCTCATCTGACTGCAAGATCCTTCCTCATGTAGTTGCTGTGGGCATGCTGGTGGGTGAGGCAGGTCCCCAGTGTGGCTGGTTGTGAGGCCCAGTAGCATGCTACTGCAGCACATGCACTGGTGGACAGGGCAGGACCCTGGTGTGAGTGGCTGTGTGGCACAGCAGCATGCAACAGCAGCAGGCTCACCAGTGGCTGGTGTGAGACCCTGACATGGCTACCTGTGAGGGATGGCCATATGCAACTTCTGCCCATGTGCATGGCTGGTCATGTTGTTGGTAGTGTTCTATTACTGCAGTTCTCTGGTGGGCAGGGCAGGCCTCCAGTGCAGGTGGCAGCAAGGCCCAGCATCACCTGACTACCACAGGCATGCTGGTGGGTGGGGCAGGCCCCCAGTGTTAATAGGCTAGAGGGAGAATTCCAAAATGGTACCTGTCAGTGTCAATGTCATCACGGTAGAATGAGATCACAAAAATGGCTGATGCCAGCAACTCAGTCATCAGGGGTAGTCCCAGCTGCTTCCTGCCTCTCTGGGAGGCTCTCCAAAATCAGTGAGTGGGCCTGACCCCACTACCTTTCAAACTGCTGCCTTTGTGCTAGGACTCAGAGCAAGTGAGGTTTTGCATGCATTGTTAAGAGTGGAATCTTAAATTCCTCCAGCTCTCCTGAACATAAGCCCTGCAGTTTTTCAAAGCCAGGTATTTTGGGGCTTGTCTTCCTGGTCCTTGACACCTGAGCTGGGAATCCCAATGTAAGGACTGGACTACTTGCTCCTTGGGGAGGACCACCATGGTTTTGATTTTCCTCCTATTTGTGGGTCACCACATTGGGAGTGTGGGTGCTAACTAGACCTTTTCTCTGTGCCTCCTGTTTTGTTGCAGCTCCTTCTTTATATCTTTAGTTGTGAAAAATCTTTTCTGCTAGTCTTCAGGTCACTCTCAGAGATAGTTGCTCTTTAAGTAGTTGTAATTTTGGTATGCCCATGGAAGGAGATGAACTCAGGATCTTCCTACTCTGCCATCTTGATCCAGAGCCCCTGTAACTTCTTGATTTAGTATATTTATAGTACAGAACAATGTAGACTCTAGGATTTTTCTTACTGGGGAAGTCTAACTAAAGTTCTTATTTCTAACCAAACTAAGAATGAATGGATACTAGTGTTTACTCCATACAAATTTCTTTAAGATTTAATCAGAGGAAAATGAACTTGGAAGTTGTCACTCCATCCTTACAGCAATAAAAGCTGGACAAACTGAAAGTCAAGAACTTTTCTTGGACGTACCAGAGAACTAAGGTTGTAGGTCAAACTGCCACCTGGATATCTGGACAAATGACTACATCCAGAGAGACACAGTTGAAATATTCTTATCTGATGCAGGAACAACTAAAGCCATAAATCAGAATTCTTAAATGGTAATTTCAATGAATTGCTGCAGGCTGAATATAGACTAACTTGAAAGTGAACAACTCCTGGGGGTTGCAATCTTAGGGGAGCACCCACACTTTCATGCATCTTGCCTTCAGGAACCCTACCAGATTCTCATAGTGAAGATTCAAGAATGATCCCTTCATGGCTCTAGCAGGGGGAAGGGAAGAGTAATTACTGTAAAATATATTCAGGTCCTTCTCCATAACAAAGACCTACAATGTCAGGGAAAACAACATTGCTAGAGCCTTATCACAGGTTCTGGAAGGAAATTCCTCTATCCAATCAACTCCAGCCCTTCCTGTGTCAATGAAGTGGGTGGGGCGGGGAACAAAGTTAACAGAGGTCAGGAATTCAAGGAAATATATAGGGAATTCCACAGATGGGGAAGGGAGTGAGGACCTGGAGAAAATATCTATACTACTGGAGAAACATAGGTGAAGGTCATGACCCTGAAACACTGGCCCACTTAAAGACTGAAATTGAACAGGAAGATAATAGAATAACCTTTTCCCTACACCTTACCACCACACCAACAGGGGTTCAGTGAAATAACAGTGAATTACAACAGAGAGGGCTGCAAGACACAGACTACACAAAGAGAGAAAACAACAAGGACACTAGAGGAATTTGAAGCCCTTGGCCAGATTAACATAAATCCTCCCTTTAAAACATTAAAGTCCTATTTATATCACTTCCTATTACTCAGTATAACATGACTAACTTTTAACAAAAAATTACCAAGTCAAGCTGAAAGAAAAGAAAAACAGTCTGAAAAGATGAATCAAACATCAGAACCAGATTCAGGTATATCAGAGATGTTGGAATTATCAGAGAATTTAAATAACTATGGGAATTTAAAATATATGTTAAGGGGTCTAAAGGGAAAAGTAGACAGTATGCAAAAACAGATGGTTAATGTGAGCAGACAGAAAGTCTACAAAAGGATAAAAATAAATCCTATAAATCAAAAACAAGGTAATAGAAATGAAGAATACCTTCCATGTGCTTATGATTAGACTGCACACCACCAAGGAAGGGATTAGTGAGCTTGAAAATTTGTCAATAGAAACCTCCCAAACTGAAATGTAAACAGAAAAGAAAGGAAAGAAAAAAAAAAAAAAAAGAAAACATAACATCAAAGAACTGTGGGATATACAAAAAAATATAACATATGTGTAACTGGAATAACAGGAGGAGAAGGAAGAATACAACAGAAGATACACTTCAAGTAATATTGCCTGAGAACTTTCCAAAATTGATAACAGGCATCAAACTACAGATCCAGGAATCTCAGAGAACACCAAACAGGATAAATACAACCCCTCTCCCCAAATAAAAACAAACAAACAAAACACTTAGGGATATTATATTCCAACTACAGAAAACCAAGGACAAAGAAAAAATCTTGAAAGACGTCAGAGGGAAAAACAAACACCTTACCTATAGAAGAACAAGAATAAGTCGATAAGGATTAATACAAATTTCTTGTCAGAAATCATATAAGCAAGAAGAAAGTAGAGTAAAATATTTAGTGTTCAAAGGGAAAATCCATCCACTTAGATATTTACATAGAGCAAAATTATTCTTTAAAGAAAAAAAATCCATCCACTTAGATATTTATACAGAGCAAAATTATTCTTCAAAAGTGAAAGAGAAATGAAGACTTTCTCAAACAAAAACTGAGAGAATTCATTGCCATCAGACCTGCCCTTTAAGAAATGTTAGAAGTTCTTCATGAGGAAGACAAATGATATAGATCAGCATAAAGGATCAACCTAAACAAAGGAAGAGTATAGAGAATGAATAAAAGTACATAAAATATAATACTTTATTTTCTTATTCTTAGTTGATCTAAAAGATAACTACTTGTTTAAAGCAAAAACAGTAGCAATTAGTGGAATGAATGAAAGGAATGCCACAGGGGACAGAAGGGAGGAACTGGTAATACTCTGCATTACATGTGAAGCAATACAGTGTTATTTGAAGATGGAGTTAGATCAGTTAAAAGTGTATACATAATATAAATCCCAGGGTAACTATTAAAAAGGTTTTCAGAAGAAAAATTGGTATGTTAAGAGAAGAGATAAAATTGAATCACATAAAATGCTCAATTAAAATCACAGAACACCAAAAAGAGGGGAAAAAGAAACAAAGAATAAATGCAATGAATAGAAAATAGTTACAAACATGGTAGATATTAACCCAAAAATATCAATTCACTTTAAAGGTCTAAATACATCAAATAAAAGATAGATCATCAGAGTGGATTAAAAAAATAGGACAAATCTATATGTTGTTTACAAGAAAGTCATTCAGATAGCTTAAGGAGATTAAAAAAAAAAAGATATGACAGGATAACACTAATCAAAAGAAAGATGCAGAAACTGTATTAATTTCAGACAAAGTAGAATTCAGAACTAGGAAGATTATCTAGAATAAAGGGCATTACATAATAATAAAGAGATATATTCTACAAGAAGACATAGCAATATTAAATGTGCATGTACCTAATAAAAGGGCATCAAAATATCAATACATGAGGAAAAACTTAGAAAAGAGAAAGAGATGAATCTATACTATTATAGTTGAACACTTTACCTTTCTGTCAATAATTGATAGACTAAGTAGGCAAGACATTAGTAAGGTACAGAGGAACTAAACAGAACTATCAATCAATTTTATCTTAATAGTTGACATTTATAGAATTGACATTTATAGACTCCTCAATCTAAGAACAGTGAAATACAAATTCTTCTTAAGCTCGCATGTAATATTCATCAAGACAGACCACATTCTGGGCCATAAAACACAACTTAACTAATTTGAAAGAACAGAAATCACATTAAGTATATTCTCAGACCAAAATGGAATTAAACCAGAAATCAACAACAGAAGAATAGCTGGAAAATTCCCAAGTACCCCAAATATTTTGAAATTTCTAAATAGCTCACGAGTTAAAGAAGAAGTCTAAAGTGAAATTTTGAAAATATATTTTGAAATTAATTAAAATAAAAATAAAAGTTATCAAGATTTGTGGGTTGCAGTGCTTAGAAGGAAATTATAGCATTAAATGCATACATTAGAAAAGAAGAAAAATTAAGCATCAATAACCTAAGCCTTGTCTCAGTAAACTAGAGAAAGAAAAGCAAATTAATCCTAACACAGGCAGAAGAAATAATATTAGAGCAGAAATCAATAAAATTGAAAACAGAAAAATAATAGAGAAAATCAACAAAGCCAAAGCTGGTTATTTGAAAAGATCAATAAAATTATAAACCTATGGCCAAGCCAACCAAGAAAAGACACACATTAACAATATCAAATGAAAGTGGGGTCATACTACTGACCCACTGATATTAAAAGAATTATAAAGGAATATGAAAAACTCTATGTCCAGAAATTTGATAACTTGGATGAAATAGGTCAATTCCTTGAAAGACACAAAGTACTACAACCCATGCAAGAAGAAATAAAGTGAATAGCCTTATATATGTTAAAGGAGTGAATTAATAATTAATAGCTTTCCAAAAATTAAAGTGCCAGTCTCAGATGGTTTCATGGATAAATTCTACAAAATAATTAAGGAAGAAATAATACCAATTTTCCACAAGGTCTTCTAGGAAGCAGAGGCAGAGAGAACACTTCCTAAATAATTCTATGAGGCTAGTATTACCCTAATACCAAAACCAGATACAGACATCAAAAAAAAAAAAAAAAGAAAAGTAAACAGTTGACTAATACTTCTCATGAATATTAATGAAAAAATCTTCAACAAATACGAGCAAGCTGAATCCAAAAATGTATGAAATAAAGTATACATCTTGACCAACTGTGATTTACTACAGGTATTCAAGGTCAGTTCAAGATTTGAAAATCAATCAGTGTAATCCACTAAATTAGGAGGCTAAGAAAGAAATTATATGATCATATCAATTGATACAGAAAAAACATTTAACAAAATTCAATACCCATTCCTGAAGTAAAACTCTCAGCAAAAGAGGAATTGACAGAGGAAATTTCTCAGTCTGATAAAGGACATTTTTAATAACTTACAGCTAACTTCATACTTAATAATGAGATATTAGATGCTGTCCTCTTAGATCAAGAAAAAGACAAGGATGTCCCCTCTTGTCACTCATATTCAATGTCATATTAGAAGTCCTACCTTGTGCAATAAGACATGAAAAAGAAATAAAAGGTATACAGATGGGCAGGAAGAAATAATACTGTCTTTATTCACAATTGACATGATTATTTATTTAGAAAACCCCAAAGGATCTACAAAATTCTTCCTGAACTAATGAGTATGGTGATATCATAGAATAAAAGGTCAATATACAAAAGTCAGTTGTTTTCTTATATACCACCAATGAAAAATCAAAATCTGAAAAAAAATATTTACAAAAATGTCAAAAATAATAAAATACATATAAATCCAACAAAAATGTATAGGATCTTTATGTGAAGACTATAAAGCACTGATAAGAGAAATCAAAATGATCTAAACAGACACAGACTATGTTCCTGGATTAAAAGACTTATTAAGATGTCAGGTCTTTCCAACTTGATCTATAGCTTCACACAATCCAAATCAAAATCTCAGTAAGCTATTTTATAAATAACAAACTGATTCTAAAGTTTACATGGAAAGGTAAAATATATAGACAACACAATACAGAAGAAAAAACGTGAACTGAAAACTACCTAATTTTGAGGCTTACTATAAAGGTACAATATTCAAGACTGAGTGGTACTGGTGAAAGAAAATATAGATCAATGGAACAGAACAGAAATTCCAGAAATGACCTACAAAAAATATAGTCAACTGACTTTTTTGCAGAGGCAATTCAGTGGCAAAAGGATAATCTTTTCGACAAACGGTGCTGGAATGGTTGAATACTCATATATCAAAAACAACAACAAAATCCCCTAGATACAGATGTTACACCTTAGACAAAAATTAACTCAACGTGGATCAGAGACTTCAAATGTAAAATGCAAAAACTATAAAACTTTTACAAGAAAATATAGGAGAAAATCTCTTTAACTTTGGGTTTGGTTATGACTTTTTAGATACACCCATAAAATTATGATCCATGAAAAAAACATGGTAAGTTGGACTTTATTAAAATTGAAAACATCTTGGGAAAGATGCTACAAGTGTTATCGTCACTGCTACAAGATGATAAAACAAGTCACAGACTAGGAGAAATATTTCCAAAACATTTATCTGATAAAATACTTCTATCCAAAATATACAAAGAACTCTTAAAACTCAGCATTAAGAAAACAAGTAATCCAATTTAAAAATGGGCAAAAGAGCTGACAGTTCATAAAAGAATATCTACAGATGGTAAATAAACATATGAAAAGATGCTCAGCATCATTTTTCATTAGGGAAATGCAAATTAAAACAGCAGTGAGATATCATTATAAACCTATTAGAATGACTAAAATCCAAAAGAGTGATAACAACAATTCCTGGTGAGGATGCAATGCAGCAGAAACTCTCATTCACTGTGGGTTGAATATAAAATGGCATAGCCACTTTGAAAGAGAGTTTGACAGTTTCATACAAAAGCAAATATATTATCACTATATTATCCAGCAACCACACTGCAAGGTATTTGTCAAGTGAATTAAAACTTCTGTCCACACAAAAACCTGCACACAAAGTTTATAGCAGCTTTCTTCACAATTGCCCAAAACTGGAGGCAACCAAGATGTCTTTCAATACGTGAATGAGTAAACAGTTGTACATCCATACAATGAAATACTATTCAGAGATAAAAAAAAAAAAAATTAATGAGCAATCAAACCACTGGAAGACATGGGTATGTATATCTTAAATTTATATTGCTAAATGAAAGAACCCAGGCTGAAATAGCTATACATTATATGGTTCCATTTATATGACAGTGTTAAAAAGGCAAAACTGTAGAGACTACAAACAGATCAGTGGTTGCCAGGCATTTGAGAAGGAAGGAAGGTTGAACAAAAGCATACGGAATTTAGTGACACTATTCTGTATGATACTGTAATGGTGGATACATGACACTATACATTTGTCAAACCCATAAAACTTTGCAGTAGAGTGAACCTTAATGTAGGAAAATGAAGGAAAAATCATTTAGGAAATTGAGATTCCAGAATGCAATGCAGGCTGAAGAAAAATAATCTAACTGTATTACAGATGTACAAAACAACCTCACTGAAGGGGGCAGGGGAAAGGTGCTAACTGAAGTAATTTTGGAAATGAGTGAAGTCTGTAGGACTAAAGGCAAAAGGAACTACAGATAAGCACTCTCTTCTAATGTTTAAAACTGTTCCCCACAGGGGTTCAGGTTAAGAATTCTTAAAGTGCTATAAATTTATACTGGAATTGAACAATTAAAAAATGGATGCCAGATGGTGGAAACCAGATTTTTCACTGTTAGGGTGGGAAGTTACAGACAAGCAAGAGGAGAAGGCTAGAATGATCTACATGGTAATGGCTTATGGAAGCCCAGATCTTGGTTTCTAACACCAATCTCCAATAAGAGGAATTATCCTTAGATAAATGGCTGATTGTAGACTAGGTCAGTAAATATACACAATGAGCCTGCAGCATCTTGTAGTGCCTGAAAGTAAGAAAGTGTTCAAAGAGACAACTCTTTGGGTTTGGGTTTGTCAAAGGGACAGAAGAGCCAACTGAAAGAGCTTCCAATAGCCAAAATTGGAACAATCTAACATATAAAGTAGTACTGGATTATAAACCAAAAGGTAAAATAAATATACACAAGTTCATACTGAAATGGCATAGATAAATTACTGAATAAATAAGTGGGGGAGAAGAGATGAATCTCCTGGGCAGAACTCCAAGTAATTTTCACACATACTCCACCCTCAAGGAAGTGGAGCATAACTTCCTCTTATTAAGAGAGAACCGTACATAGTGATTTTCTTCCAAAGAGTACAAATAAACAGTGAGATAAAAAGAGTAACTTAATTCAGAAATCTATAAAACACTACCTCATCCAGGTAATCAAAATTAACATCAACAGTGATAAGTCATATTGATAGCATGTTCCCTAAATACAATGTGATGAGAATGGCACTTTTTCTCTGCGGTCTTTCTCCCAAAATGTATAAAACCTGGTAATTTTCCTTTCCCTGAAGTTTACTTTAACTGGTATTAATATAGACACTCCTACATTCTTTTGATTGATTTTTGCATGATTATTATCTTCCATCCTTTTATTTTCTACTGGCCAATATCATCATATTTAAAGTTAGTTTCTACTAGACAGCATATAGTTGGGTCATGTTATTAAAGCCACTCTACTGATCTCTGTTTTAATGTGGTATAGTTAGAATATATTTATACCATTTGCATTTAATGTAATTATTGACATGCTAGGTCTAAGTTCACTATTTTATATTTTGTTTTACATTTTATCTGTTTTTTTCTTTTTTTCTTTTTCATGCTTTCCTGTGTGTTAATTTAACATATTTCAGAATTCCATTTTGACTTTCCTATAGCATTTTGAGTGTATCTCTTTATATAGTTCTTTTAGTGGTTGCTCCTTAGGTAAACAACAAAAAATGGAGTTGCTAGATCATATGGTAAGTATACATTTAACTTTATAAGAAACTGCCAAACTGTTTTCCAAAGTAACTGCACCAATTTGGTTTCCCAATATGAATTCCAGTTACTCTCTATTCTTGTAAGCTGTTGGTATAGTCACTATTTTTCAGTTTAGCGATTCTGACAGGTGTGCAGTTGTAGTATAGTGGTTTTACTTTGTATTTTTTTTTTAACATCTTTATTGAAGTATAATTGCCTTACAATGGTGTGTTAGCTTCTGCTTTATAACAAAGTGAATCAGTTATACATATACAATATGTTCCCATTTCTCTTCCCTCTTGCATCTCCCTCCCTCCCACCCTCCCCATCCCATCCCTCTAGGTGGTCACAAAGCACCGAGCTGATCTCCCTGTGCTATGCGGCTGCTTCCCACTAGTTATCTATTTTACATTTGGTAGTGTATATATGTCCATGACACTCTCTTACCCTGTCACATCTCACCCCACTCCCTCCCCATATCCTCAAGTCCATTCTCTAGTAGGTCTGTGTCTTTATTCCCGTCTTGCCACTAGGTTCTTCATGGCCTTTTTTTTTTTTTTTTTTTTTTTTTTCCCCTTAGATTCCGTATATATGTGTTAGCATACTGTATTTGTTTTTCTCTTTCTGACTTACTTCACTCTGTATGACAGACTCTAACTCCATCCACCTCATTACAAATACCTCCATTTCATTTCTTTTTATGGCTGAGTAATATTCCACTGTATATATGTGCCACATCTTCTTTATCCATTCATCTGTCGATGGACATTTAGATTGTTTCCATGTCCTGGCTATTGTAAATAGAGCTGCAATGAACATTTTGGAACATGACTCTTTTTTACCTATGGTTTTCTCAGGGTATATGCCCAGTAGTGGGATTGCTGGGTCGTATGGTAGTTCTATTTGTAGTTTTTTAAGGAACCTCCATACTGTTCTCCATAGTGGCTGTATCAATTTACATTCCCACCAACAGTGCAAGAGTGTTCCCTTTCCTCCACACCCTCTCCAGCATTTATTGTTTCTAGATTTTTTGATGATGGCCATTCTGACCGGTGTGAGATGATATCTCATTGTAGTTTTGATTTGCATTTCTCTAATGATTAATGATGTTGAGCATTCTTTCATGTGTCTGTAGGCCATCTGTATATCTTCTTTGGAGAAATGTCTATTTAGGTCTTCGGCCCATTTTTGGATTGGGTTGTTCGTTTTTTTGTTATTGAGCTGCATGAGCTGCTTGTAAATCTTGGAGATTAATCCTTTGTCAGTTGCTTCATTTGCAAATATTTTCTCCCATTCTGATGGTTGTCTTTTGGTCTTGTTTATGGTTTCCTTTGCTGTGCAAAAGCTTTTAAGTTTCATTAGGTCCCATTTGTTTATTTGTGTTCTTATTTCCATTTCTCTGGGAGCTGGGTCAAAAAGAATCTTCCTGTGATGTATGTCATAGAGTGTTCTGCCTATGTTTTCCTCTAAGAGTTTGATAGTGTCTGCCCTTACACTTAGGTCTTTAATCCATTTTGAGTTTATTTTTGTGCATGGTGTCAGGGAGTGTTCTATCTTCATACTTTTACATGTACCTGTCCAATTTTCCCAGCACCACTTATTGAAGAGGCTGTCTTTTCTCCACTGTATATGCTTGCCTCCTTTATCAAAAATAAGGTGCCCATATGTGTGTGGGTTTATCTCTGGGCTTTCTATCCTGTTCCATTGATCTATATTTCTGTTTTTGTGCCAGTACCAAACTGTCTTGATTACTGAAGCTTTGTAATATAGTCTGAAGTCAGGGAGCCTGATTCCCCCAGCTCCATTTTTCGTTCTCAAGATTGCTTTGGCTATTCGGGGTCTTTTGTGTTTCCATACAAATTGTGAAATTTTTTGTTCTAGTTCTGTGAAAAATGCCAGTGGTAGTTTGATAGGGATTGCATTGAATCTGTAGATTGCTTTGGGTAGTAGAGTCATTTTCACAATGTTGATTCTTCCAATCCAGGAACATGGTATATCTCTCCATCTATTTGTATCATCTTTAATTTCTTTCATCAGTGTCTTATAATTTTCTGCATACAGGTCTTTTGTCTCCTTAGGTAGGTTTATTCCTAGATATTTTATTCTTTTTGTTGCAATGGTAAATGGGAGTGTTTTCTTAATTTCACTTTCAGATTTTTCGTCATTAGTGTATAGAAATGCAAGAGATTTCTGTGCATTAATTTTGTATCCTGCTACTTTACCAAATTCATTGATTAGCTCTAGGAGTTTTCTGGTAGCATCTTTAGGATTCTCTATGTATAGTATCATGTCATCTGCAAATAGTGACAGCTTTACTTCTTCTTTTCCGATTTGGATTCCTTTTATTTCTTTGTCTTCTCTGATTGCTGTGGCTAACACTTCCAAAACTATGTTGAATAATAGTGGTGAGAGTGGGCAACCTTGTCTTGTTCCTGATCTTAGTGGAAATGGTTTCAGTTTTTCACCATTGAGGACAATGTTGGCTGTGGGTTTGTCATATATGGCCTTTATTATGTTGAGGAAAGTTCCCTCTATGCCTACTTTCTGCAGGGCTTTTATCATAAATGGGTGTTGAATTTTGTCGAAAGCTTTCTCTGCATCTATTGAGATGATCATATGGTTTTTCTCCTTCAGTTTGTTAATATGATGTATCACATTGATTGATTTGCGTATATTGAAGAATCCTTGCATTCCTGGGATAAACCCCACTTGATCATGGTGTATGATCCTTTTAATGTGCTGTTGGATTCTGTTTGCTAGTATTTTGTTGAGGATTTTTGCATCTATGTTCATCAGTGATATTGGCCTGTAGTTTTATTTCTTTGTGACATCTTTGTCTGGTTTTGGTATCAGGGTGATGGTGGCCTCGTAGAATGAGTTTGGGAGTGTTCCTCCCTCTGCAATATTTTGGAAGAGTTTGAGAAGGATAGGTGTTAGCTCTTCTCTAAATGTTTGATAGAATTCACCTGTGAAGCCATCTGGTCCTGGGCTTTTGTTTGTTGGAAGGTTTTTAATCACAGTTTCAATTTCAGTGCTTGTGATTGGTCTGTTCATATTTTCTATTTCTTCCTGGTTCAGTCTCGGCAGTTTGTGCCTTTCTAAGAATCTGTCCATTTCTTCCAGGTTGTCCATTTTATTGGCATAGAGTTGCTTGTAGTAATCTCTCATGATCTTTTGTATTTCTGCAGTGTCAGTGGTTACTTCTCCTTTTTCATTTCTAATTCTATTGATCTGAGTCTTCTCCCTTTTTCTCTTGATGAGTCTGGCTAATGGTTTATCAATTTTGTTTATCTTCTCAAAGAACCAGCTTTTAGTTTCATTGATTTTTGCTATTGTTTCCTTCATTTCTTTTTCATTTATTTCTGACCTGATCTTTATAATTTCTTTCCTTCTGCTGGCTTTGGGGTTTTTTTGTTCTTCTTTCTCTAATTGCTTTAGGTGCAAGGTTAGGTTGTTTATTCGAGATGTTTCCTGTTTCTTGAGGTAGGCTTGTATTGCTATAAACTTCCCTCTTAGCACTGCTTTTGCTGCGTCCCATAGGTTTTGGGTCGTCGTATCTCCATTGTCATTTGTTTCTAGGTATTTTTTGATTTCTTCAGTGATCACTTCGTTATTAAGTAATGTATTGTGTAGCCTCCATGTGTTTGTATTTTTTACAGGTTTTTTCCTGTAATTGATATCTAGTCTCATAGCGTTGTGGTTGGAAAAGATACTTGATACGATTTCAATTTTCTTAAATTTACCAAGGCTTGATTTGTGACCCAAGATATGATCTATCCTGGAGAATGTTCCATGAGCACTTGAGAAAAATGTGTATTCTGTTGTTTTTGGATGGAATGTCCTATAAATATCAATTAAGTCCATCTTGTTTAATGTATCATTTAAAGCTTGTGTTTCCTTATTTATTTTCATTTTGGATGATCTGTCCATTGGTGAGAGTGGGGTGTTAAAGTCCCCTACTATGATTGTGTTGCTGTCGATTTCCCCTTTTATGGCTGTTAGTATTTGCCTTATGTATTGAGGTGCTCCTATGTTGGGTGCATAAATATTTACAATTGTTATACCTTTCTCTTGGATCGATCCCTTGATCATTATATAGTGTCCTTCTTTGTCTCTTGTAATAGTCTTTATTTTAAAGTCTATTTTGTCTGATATGAGAATTGCTACTCCAGCTTTCTTTTGATTTCCATTTGCATGGAATATCTTTTTCCATCCCCTCACTTTCAGTCTATATGTGTCTCTAGGTCTGAAGTGGGTCTCTTGTAGACAGCATATATATGGGTCTTGTTTTTGTATCCATTCAGCCAGCCTGTGTCTTTTGGTGGGAGCATTTAATCCATTTACATTCAAGGTAATTATCGATATGTATGTTCCTATTCCCATTTTCTTAAATGTTTTGGGTTTGTTATTGTAGGTGTTTTCCTTCTCTTGTGTTTCTTGCCTAGAGAAGTTCTTTTAGCATTTGTTGTAAAGCTGGTTTGGTGGTGCTGAACTCTCTCAGCTTTTGCTTGTCTGTAAAGGTTTTAATTTCTCCATCGAATCTGAATGAGATCCTTGCTGGGTAGTGTAATCTTGGTTGCAGGTTTTTCTCCTTCATCACTTTAAGTATATCCTGCCACTCCCTTCTGGCTTGCAGAGTTTCTGCTGAAAGATCAGATGTTAACCTTATGGGGATTCCCTTGTGTGTTATTTGTTTTTTTTCCCTTGCTGCCTTTAATATGTTTTCCTTATATTTAATTTTTGACAGTTTGATTAATATGTGTCTTGGCGTGTTTCTCCTTGGGTTTATCCTGTATGGGACTCTCTGTGCTTCCAGGACTTGATTAACTATTTCCTTTCCCATATTAGGGAAGTTTTCAACTATAATCTCTTCAAATATCTTCTCAGTCCCTTTCTTTTTCTCTTCTTCTTCTGGGACCCCTATAATTCGAATGTTGGCACGTTTAATGTTGTCCCAGAGGTCTCTGAGACTGTCCTCAGTTCTTTTCATTCTTTTTTCCTTATCCTGCTCTGCAGTAGTTATTTCCACCATTTTATCTTCCAGGTCACTTATCCTTTCTTCTGCCTCAGTTATTCTGCTATTGATCCCATCTAGAGTATTTTTAATTTCATTTATTGTGGTTTTCATCATTGCTTGGTTCCTCTTTAGTTCTTCTACGTCCTTGTTAAATGTTTCTTGCATTTTGTCTATTCTATTTCCAAGATTTTGGATCATCCTTACTATCATTATTCTGAATTCTTTTTCAGGTAGACTACCTATTTCCTCTTCATTTGTTAAGTCTGGTATGTTCTGACCCTGCTCCTTCATCTGCTGTGTGTTTTTCTGTCGTCTCATTTTGCTTATCTTACTGTGTTTGGGGTCTCCTTTTCACAGGCTGCAGGTTCGTAGTTCCTGTTGTTTTTGGTATCTGTCCCCAGTGGCTAAGGTTGGTTCAGTGGGTTGTGTAGGCTTCCTGGTGGAGGGAACTAGTGCCTGAGTTCTGGTGGATGAGGTTGGATCTTGTCTTTCTGGTGGGCACGTCCACGTCTGGTGGTGTATTTTGGGGTGTCTGTGGCCTTATTATGATTTTAGGCAGCCTCTCTGCTAATGGATGGGGCTGTGTTCCTGTCTTGCTAGTTGTTTGGCATAGGGTGTCCAGCACTGTAGCTTGTTGGTCGTTGAGTGAAGCTGGGTCTTGATGTTGAGATGGAGATCTCTGAGAGATTTTTGCCGTTTGGTATTACGTGAAGCTGGGAGGTCTCTTGTGGACCAGTGTCCTGAAGTTGGCTCTCCCACCTCAGAGGCACGGCCCTGATGCCTGGCTGGAGCACCAAGAGCCTTTCGTCCACACGGCTCAGAGTAAAAGGGAGAAAAAATAGAAAGAAAGAAAGAAAGAAAGAAAGAGGCTATAATATAGTGAAGTAAAATAAAGCTATTGTAAAGCAAAGCTATACAGACAAAATCGCACCCAGAAGCATATACATATACACTCACAAATAAAGGAAAAGGGGAAAAATTAATATATCCTGCTCCCAAAGTCCACCTCCTGAATTTGGGATGATTCGTTATCTATTCAGGTATTCACCAGATGCAGGCACATCAAGTTGTTTGTGGAGTTTTAATCCGCTGCTTCTAAGGCTGCTGGGAGAGATTTCCCCTTATCTTCCCTGTTCGCACAGTTCGTGGGGTTCAGCTTTGGATTTGGACCCGCCTCTGCGTGTAGGTCGCCTGAGGGCGTCTATTCCCCGCACAGACAGGACGGGGTTAAAGGAGCAGCTGCTTCGGGGGCTCTGGCTCCCTCAGGCCGCGGGGAGGGAGGTGTACAGAGGAGGCGGGGTGAGCCTGCAGCGGCCGAGGCCGGCGTGACGTTGCACCAGCCTGAGGCGGGCAGTGCGTTCTCCCGGGGAACTTGTCCCCGGATCACGGGACCCTGGCAGTGGCGGGCTGCACAGGCTCCCGGGAGGGGCGATGTGGAGAGTGACTTGTGCTCACACACAGGCTTTTTGGAGGCGGCAGCAGCAGCCCCAGCATCTCACGCCCGTCTCTGGGGTCCGTGCTGATCGCCGCGGCTCACGCCTTTCTCTGGATTTCGTTTAGGCGGCACTCTGAATCCCCTCTCCTTGCGCGCCGCGAAACAAAGAGGCAAGAAAAAGTCTCTTGCCTCTTCGGCAGCTGCAGACTTTTTCCCGGACTCCCTACCAGCCAGCTGTGGTGCGCTAACCCCTTCAGGCTGTGTTCACGCCGCCAGCCCCAGTCCTCTCCCTGCGATCCAACCGAAACCGAAACCCGAGCCTCAGCTCCCAGCCCCGCCCGCCGAGCAGACAAGCCTCTCGGGCTGGTGAGTGCTGCTCCGCGCCGAGCCTCTGTGCGGGAGTCTCTCCGTTTTTTTCCTCTGCGCCCCTGTTGCTGTGGGGTCTGCGGTGATCGCCGCGGCTCGCGCCCTTCTCTGGAGTTCGTTTAGGCGGCGCTCTGAATCCCCTCTCCTTGCGCGCCGCGAAACAAAGAGGCAAGAAAAAGTCCCTTGCCTCTTCGGCAGCTGCAGACTTTTTCCCGGTCTCCCTCCCAGCCAGCTGTTGTGCGCTAATCCCTTCAGGCTGTGTTCACGCTGCCAGCCTCAGTCCTCTCCCTGCGATCCGACCGAAGCCGAGCCTCAGCTCCCAGCCCCGCCCGCCCCGGCGGGGGAGCAGACAAGCCTCTCGGGCTGGAGAGTGCTGCTCGGCGCCGAGCCTCTGTGCGGGAATCTCTCCGTTTTTCCCTCTGCGCCCCTGTTGCTGTGGGATCCGCGCTGGTAGCTGCGGCTCGCGCCCGTCTCTGAAGTTCGTTTAGGCAGCGCTCTGAATCCCCTCTCCTCGCGCACCAGGAAACAAAGAGGGAAGAAAAAGTCTCTTGCCTCTTCGGCAGCTGCAGACTTTTTCCCGGACTCCCTCTTGGCTAGCTGTGGTGCACTAACGCCTTCAGGCTGTGTTCACGCCGCCAACCGCAGTCCTCTCCCTGCGATCCGACCGAAGCCCGAGCCTCAGCTCCCAGCCCCGCCCGCCCCGGCGGGGTAGCAGACAAGCCTCTCGGGCTGGAGAGTGCTGCTCGGCGCCGAGCCTCCGTGCGGGAACCTCTCCGCTTTGCCCTCCGCACCCCTGTGGCTGCGCTCTCCTCCGTGGCTCCGAAGCTTCCCCCCTCTGCCACCCGCAGTCTCCGCCCGCGAAGGGGCTTCCTAGTGCGTGGAAATCTTTCCTCCTTCACGGCTCCCTCCCACTAGTGCAGGTGCCGTCCCTATTCTTTTGTCTCTGTTATTTCTTTTTTCTTTTGCCCTACCCAAGTACGGGGGGAGTTTCTTGCCTTTTTGGAGGTCGGACGTTTTCTGCCAGCGTTCAGTGGGTGTTCTGTGGGAGCAGTTCCACGTGTAGATGTATTTCTACTGTATCTGTGGGAAGGAAGGTGATCTCCGCGTCTTACTCTTCCGCCATCTTCCCGAGGACCCTACTTTGTATTTATCTAATGAGTAATAACATTGAACAACCTTTCAGGTATTTATTTGTCATTCTTATATCTTTCTGGTGTGGTGTCTGTTCAAATATTTTGACATTTTTAATTGGATTGTTTGTCTTCCTACTCTTAAATTTTGAGAGTTCTTTATACAATCGGCCCTTGAATGTGGGGGGTTAGGGGTGCCCACACTCCACACAGTCAAAAATCTATATATAACCTTGCAGTCTGCCCTCTGTATCTGTGGTTCCACATCTGTGGATTCAACCAACCATGGATCATGTAGTACCGTAGTATGTATTTATTGAAAAACATCCACGTATAAGTGGACCCCCACAGTTCAAACCAATGTGTTCAAGGGTCAACTGTATATTCTGGATACAAGCCTACTGTGAGATATGTTATTTGAAAATATTTTATTTCAGTGTGTTGCTTGTCTTTTAATTCTCATTAGTTTCTTTGATTAAGTATTTTTAAAATTTTTGATAAAGTTCTGTTTAATAATTTTGTGTTTAATGATTATGTTTTTGGTATTGTGTCTGAAAACTTGTTGCCTAACTCCATTTCATGAAAATTTTCTAATAAAAATTTCATAGTTTTAGGTTTTACATATAGTTCTAGGATATATTTGTGTCAATTTTTGTATAATATATGAGGTTTAGGTCAAGGTTCACTTTTTTACATATGGGTATCTAATTGTTCCAACATCCTTTGTTAAAAAGTTTATCCTTCTATGGAGAGCAGTATGGAGGTTCCATAAAAAAACTAAAAATAGGGCTACTATGTGATCCTGCAATCCCACTCCTGGGAATATATCTGGAGAAAACCATAAATTGAAAAGATACATGCACCCCAATGCTCACTGCAGCACTATTTACAATAGCCAAGACATGGAAGCAACCTAAATGTCCATCGACAGATCAACAGAGAGAGAAGATGTGGTATATATATATACAACAGAATATTACTCAACCATAAAAAAGTGAAATAACGCCATTTGCAGCAACATGGATGAACCTAGAGATTATCTTACTAAGTGAAGTAAGACAGACAAAGACAAATATCAGATGATATTGCTTATATGTGGAATCTAAAAAAAAAAGAGAAATACAAATGAACTTAATCTACAAAACAGAAATAGACCCACAGACATAGAAAACAAACTTATGGTTACCAAAGGGGAAAGGAGGGAGGGATAAATTAAGAGTTTGGGATTAACAAATACACACTACTATGTATAAAATAGGTAACCAACAAGGGCCTACTGTATAGCACAGGGAACTATACTCAATATTTTGTAATAACCTATAAGGGAAAAGAATCTGAAATCACTTGGCTGTACACCTGAAACTAACACAATATTGTAAATCAACTATACTTCAGTAAAAAAATTTGTTTTTAATTTTATCCATTCTCCACTGATTTGCTTTTATACCCCTGTCAAAAATCAATTCTACATATTTGTATAATATTGACTATTCTCATTCAGGAATATGATATATCTCTTCTAAGATCCACTCCCGCCTCCCCCCCACACACAACATCTTTTGTGTAATGCTTCATTTGTCTTCATTTGGTTCAATTATTTAGGAATTTTAGCAACAAACAGGCCCTATGCTGACTTCTCTGCAGTATATATGTCTCTGCAGTATTCTCAGAAGAGTGGAGAAACTTCCCCAACCTGCATTGCTCCTTATTACCTGAAAGCAGAGACAGACTTGCTTACGCATGCCCTTCATAAAACCAGCTTGTCCTGCAGCCCCTTTTCCAGACATCACACTAAAATATAGAAAACATGACATTCCTCTCCAAACCCTTCCTTCACCTCCTCCACCCCTATACAAAACCCTTCACAGAAGTTCTTTCACATACAAACTGTTTTATGTAAATGGATTCCTGTGGGCCTGACCTTGACATGTCTGAATCCCAGTGGAAACACAACTTAGCCTCAAAATGAGACCCTCATACTACATTCAGAATATTTTTCCATGTTTTCAAAATGTCAATAATGAGACAAATGGAGCTTGAACCAAAGTGATGAGAGCAAGAATGGAGAGGAAATGTTACTACAAAGGATAAACCAGGCTCTAGTCCCAGATTCAATACGAAGCACAAGGAAGAAGGTGAAATGCAAGCAAGATCACTCATCCTCAGTGGAAAAGCATGAGGTGATTCATAAAAATATGAAATATGGGCAAGTTCAGTTGTAAATACACATTGAGTATGAGACGATTATAAAGACTTTAAGTGGAAATATTCTGCAGAAAGTTGGAAATATAGGTGAGAACCTCTGAGAATATAAAATGGGGAACTGTCACTATAAGGTGAAAAAGTTAAGCTGTGAGAATGAATGATTTCTCCGAGGGAGAAATCAGATAGAGAGAAAAACAAAAGACCAAGGATTGAACCTTGAAATTAATGAGTAGCATTCAAGTGGCTGACTATAAAGGCTGGGTGGCAAAATATGTCAATTTAAGCAGAAAAGGGCTAATTGAAAAGGGGCAAAGAGCTTTCCTCTGCTGCAGGTATCAAATTAATTGTGGTTTTAATATACTTTTTATTTGTTTGTTTTGCTTTGTATGTTATTGTTGTTACTGTTGTGTGTTTCTCTGCTATTGATGCTCAGTAGCATCACTATCCCTTGACCTTGCCTTGCTTTATCCTCTTGAAAAGGAAGGAAACTTTCTGATATCTATGGTCTAGGAAAGCCAAAATACTGAAATTCTACACTAACACCAACGATACGATACCCTGTAATAATCATTTTCCAATTTTATCCTTTCAAAAAAGAGATCGTCCCTGTTTTCAGCAGTTATATGGCTACCAGATATTTTCTGATTAATTATTTGCATCTACACACAAGTATTCCTTGCAAAACAACCCTAACAGATTCCTTATATATCCAGGAACTCCACAGATTATACACAAGGTTTTCAAAGCAAAGTTTTCAAAATAAGTGCTTAGTTTTCCAATTATAAAGTAAAATATGCCCATTCTGGAAAATTTAAGATGATATAAAAATACATAAGTATACTGGAATGATTCAAAAATCCAACTAACTGGACATCACAGTAAGCACATTTCCTATAGTCTTTTTTTAAATATTATTGAGATAATATTTTGCATAAAAAGTCACATTGTTTTTTCACTTACTATAATAAAAGCTTTTTTCTATACTATTACAGACTCTTCATAAGTATTTATCATATTTAAAGGCTTCAAAATGTTCCATCGTATAGCTGTCCAATATTTTTAGTCATTAATTATGTTTTAGCACTTGGACTTCCATTTCATTTTTCTTCAGTACAAAAAAAAATCGTAGGAAATTATGGGTTCTAATTTTTAAAAGAATCCATTTTGAGTCATCCTCACATGAAACAGACTTAATATGAATACCAATTTCAGTTAAATGCAAAAAGGTGATGTTTCACTGGATTCTAATATGTTCAGGTTTTCTCTGCATATGAAATTCCCACAGTGCACAAAAATGGTCCAATGATTTTTTTTCTGGGTAATGAATACAAACCTAGAGTTAATCCTTCCCTTCAGTGTATTAACCCCAAATCTCTCTTCTAATAACTCTATTTCCTTTCCATTAAAAAATATCATCCAAATTACTTTCAACCATTGTCTGCCATAAAGTTCACTGGCTTTTGGTTATTTACAGGTATCCTATACAGTGATGAGAGCAGAACATCTATCTTTATTATATTCAAGTACACAGATCAATGTGCCTGGTGCTTTAAGAAATTATCTTAAGGCTTTCCTGATGTTTGCTTCTGGGACTTGATTCTAATGAAGCATGCACACTGGGGCTGGGGTATGTGGAATCCTAGGCAGATGGTTATGACTGTGAGTTAAAAATTTGCTGACCAACAATTTGGAAAAATTTTTCAACTAAAGCAATTTTTACAACATGCAATATGAGAATAATATATCAATAGTTTCGAAACAGAGCCATAGAGTGTTTTCTTCACAACCTCCCCTGCTTCTCTTTCTATACCTTACGCTCTGCTTTTGTCTCCTTATCCCTCTTTACCTCCAAAGTTATAGTGAAGATCTTCAGTTTGGCCCTTCTGTGGCATCACCAGGCTAGAAGAGACATGGAATGATCCGGTACAAAGTCTTCATTTTATAAATAAGGTACCTGAGTCTTGAAAAATTTGAGGAACCTGTCCAACAACATGCAGCTCCTAGTCCACGGCTGATTTGAAAGTGGTACATTTTCCAAAATACTATGCTGTATCAAAAAGATGGATAATTAAAAGCTGAAAATGTATTTTCCCTGGGAGGGTAAATCATTCAGTGGAAAAATGTGAGATGACTTTAGGCTTTAATTTAAAAAAATTTTTTTGAAACTACAAATGCAAAGGCATGAATAAGACAGAGGAAGAGCTAGGACATAAATCTGACTCATTATTCCTCTGCCCCACCTCAGGCACGGTGAAGGGAAGGAAGCAGAGGATCTGGAATCCTGCCTTACCATTTCAATCATTGTGAATATTTAAATAATCTTGTCTTTCCCAGAAATCTTGTACTGCAAACTTGTAAGGCTTACGGGTTAAGACATTTTTTCCAGGTTGTGAAAAACTCGCACATATTCTCTCTTACCCTAGGATAAAACTTCCAATATATTTTCTCCCCAAGACAAACAAGAACTTCCCCAAAGCGACTTTTCCTCTGTTTTATTTACATAAATACTTTTAAATGGCCGTTTGTCTTACTAAAAAAAGAGAAAACCAAAAAAGGAAAATATTAGGTTCTGCTTTTTTGGGCTCCCAAAGACACAAGTCAATGAAAGTTTAAAAATAAGATACCTCTGTCTCTCCCAGTGTGACTAAGCACCAAGAATCATGTTTTGCACAACCCAGTTCACCATTGAATATCTATGGAGGGAAAGAAATATCTAAGGAAATGAGTAACAAAAGAAGGGAAAGAAGGAGAATGTATTTGAGCTATAAACAAAGACGGGATTAAAAAAAACCAACATGGTTGAAAACTAACCATGTGTTGGACATTTGACTTATAGTCTTATTTTATGCTAACAAATAAAATAGAGATTTTATCTGTACTTAGCTGTTGAAGGGAATAAAGCTCAAAGTTCATATCTAGTTAAGGGGCCATGAAGAGAGAGATTCAAACTCTTACCCCTTCAGTTTTCCCTGTCTTCATGACCATACTTTGCCTGGATTATTGTAACATCTTCCTAAGAGATCTCCTTGTTTCCATTCTTGCTCCACTCAAAATAGTCACTACTCAACAACTAGAGCCTTTATAAAATGTAAATCAAATTGTACTGACCTCTGCTTGAATCATTCTGGCGGCATCCCTTTGTACTTAGAATAAAATGCAATGCCTTTCCGAGGTCTGCAAAGGCCTACCTGACCTGACCTTTACCTTTACCACTAACCTCACAACCACACTACCTTCCTTCTGTTCCAAGAATACCAAGCCTAAATCCATCTTTGGGTCTTTCAACTTGCTATTCCCCTTGCCTGCAATGCTCTTTTCCCCACATCTGGGGATGGCAATTCATGGCCAGCAGGTCAAATTCAACTCCCAGACTCCTGCCTGTTTCTGTAAATAAAGTTTGATTGGTACACAGTCAACTCCTTTCATTTGTTTTATCCATGGGTGCTTTCACAGGTCAATAGCAGATTTGAATAGTTAGGACAACGACTACAGGAGCTGCAAAGCCTAAAATATTTACTATCTGGTCTTTTTCAGAAAAAAAAAAAAATTTTTTTTGCCAATTCCTGCCCTAGACTATGGTTGGTTCTATCTTGTCACTCAGAAGACGTTTCCATCTCAAATGTCACTTCCAAAGATAGGTCTTCCCTGACCACCCACTCTAGAGTAACTCCTTGCCACAAATCATGCCATCTTGTATTATGGTCCTTATAACACTTATTTTACTCATTTATTCCTTTACTTGTTTCTTATCTAATACCCCTCTTTAGAATATGTGTTCCAGGAGAGTTATGACATTCTAAATCTTATTTACAACATTTGTCAGTTATTAACATATAATAATCTCTTGATAAATATTTTTAATAAGTGAATACATGATGGAACGCTTGGTTTTTATTATTTCAAAATTCAATATTTTCCAGTATGTTATGATATTTTCTAACAACAAAAGAATGTTCTGGCCAAAGGAAAGAACAATGTATAATTAAGCAAATTTTGCTCAATCCTGCAGATCTATTTCAGATTCAGCAGAGACAGACATCACACCTCCCTCAGGAAAACCATAAAGTCTATGAAATGCAGAGTACATATCTGTAGGGTACACTGCAACTTAATTGGCAGGCCATATCACAGATCTATCTGTAACCACCAGACAAAAGCATCTGGAAGGTTTCCATGGGGAGAGGAGTTTGTTCTGGGTGTGTCCTAGAAAACACTTCAAAGTAAGCAGTTTGTCTTCTGAGCTCAGCAACTTTGTTTTTCTCCTTACAGCAATCCCCTCCTTCCAATAATGCAATCGCTGTCTTCCTGCTGACTAATACTGGTGTATTCAAGACACCCAGTTCAAAGCCCACAAGCAAGACAGCCACCCATGCTCCTGACACTCTTTTCCTTTCAAAGTTTACGCCTCTTAAGGCCCAGTCCTAAAGACCTTCATCTGCTACTGAAAGTTGATAGTAATACACTAGTCAGGTAAATAAAGAGCTGAAGGCAAGTCAGCTCATGGATTGCCCCTCCCTGAGTGAGCCCCTGTCCCAGAAAGCCAATTGCCTTCACTTAAATTGTCATTAAGGAACAAGGTGTTTCAAATCCTTTGGTAAGCCAAGTTACTAACTTTACCTCCGGGATGTCCCTGAATGTGTAATGCACTACCAAACAATTCTTGTTTGGAGTCAGAATGGCTCTAACTAAATGAACATCTGCAATCACTTTACAAGTCTGTAAAGTGAGTGTCTAGGATTAGATGATCTTTAAGTCCCTTCAGTGACAAGAACCTATGCTTCTAAGATGAACATCAGAGACTTCAGGGCAGTGCAGAAGTATATGGAGTATGGACATTGAGGTCACATTGATGGGAGTTGTAGTGTTGTGTGGTTTGTGCAAAATTCTTTAATCTTTCACAGCCTTGGGTGTCTGGGTATACTGTGGAAATAACAATGCCCACCTCCTCTGTGGTTATGAGAATTGTAATGTGCTAATTGCATATAAAGCACTTAGAACTGCACCTTGCTAACAAATGGAAGTTATTTTCATTAGTATTTTTCTAATATGCTCTAGTTTCAATAAATTTGTGGTAGTACAATACTGAATATTATTACATTAGTTATATTTTTATGAAACTATCATCTTAGAGAGTAGGTGAGACATACTAGCAATAAATTTCAGAAAACTGGAAGACCTGAGAAGAGTTGATAATATGAGCCAACACAGATAGCTCATGTATCAGAATTCAGGAGGCTAATTAGTACAGTTCCACAAATGAACGATGACCTATTGTTGACCTTAATTCAAAACACCTCAAAGGAAAACTATTAAGGATAGTCTTCTCAAAGGAAGACTATTAAGGATTGGAGGGGAGATGGGGTTGAGTTGGCCTTTGTCCTTGAACTGATAGACTGCCCCTGATAATGTAAAACAAGTGAAATGTGTCTTATTAAAACTAAGATTTAGAAAGGAAGATGGAAGTTGTAGGTAGGTTTTTTTCAGTCCAAATGTGGCTAGAGAGTGGCTATCCTATGCTAAGGAGACTTGGGACTTGGTAAAGCTCCTTATTACATTTACCAAATTTCTTAGCATTGAAAACCTTTACTTTCTAAACTTATCCAATTTATTCTGTGTAATGAAATGAAGAATATCATACTTCCCAAAATTCCTCTCAGGGAGACTCTGTATTTATTCAAAAGAAATTACTTTCTTAGGAGTATGAGACCCTAAGGAAATGCTCAAGTAACACAATACAGCAATAAAAGGATGAGGAATTTTAACAAGAGAGAATTCTGGAGAGGGAGAAAGGGACCAGTGAGGCACGAAGACAGTGAGGAGTGGGTGAAAGAGTAGGAGGGAGAGAGAACCCCTACTGACTGAGTGGCAGAGAAGGGAATTAAGAAAAGATTAGAGGGGTGTTAGGTTGTTTGCTTTGAGTGTGCAATGTAAACCCCTTCTTCTGTTTTCCCTAAGAATTCTTCAAGAATGCCATCTTTATTCCTCACCTGTGATTTTATGTATTATTTTGTAGACCTGAAGAAGGCCTGAGTTCTGTGTTCAAATTAGCACAGGGAGAAAAGAGAATGTTCCTGGGAATCATAACTTAGAGAACAGTGGGGATGGAGGAGGGAGAGCTAATTTCTAAGTCAGACATAATCATATTTCTTTATGGTTTCTCATAATATTTTTAACGAAGTTTTTTTTTTAATTACCTCATCTGTACTAGTATATGGAAAATTAAGACCAGAGAGACAGGAGAACTCAAAGTGTGATAGGAAGACCCTCCCAACTTAGAAGGTGGAGTTCAGGGAATAGTTCTGTAGCCTTCCCAACAGAATTCTCCCCACTCTGCCAGAGGCCATTCTAGCTTATCCCTTGGAGAATTTTATACTTACTTTATCTATGGCAGTGCTGTCCAAAAGAAATATCAGGCAAGCCACATATGTAATTTTAAATTTTTCTAGCAGCCAAATTAAAAAAATGTAAAAATAAAGAAGTAAAATTAATTTTAATTATACATTTTATTTAACCCAATATTCCTAAAATATTACTATTTCACCATGTAATAATCAGCACAAAATTATTAATGAGGTATTTTACATTTTTTACACAAAGTCTTTGAAATCCATTGTGTACTTCATACTTACAGCACAGCTTAATTCAGACTGGCCACATTCGAAGTGCTCAATACATGTGGCAAGTGACTACCTTTCTGGACAGCAATTAATTTAAGGTGTGAATTCTATACACAGTTATAATCTCAGACAAGTAGAGGTCATTTCCAACTGTACCCATGGACAAATTGATAGTGAATTCATGTTTGGAATATTAATTGTATAGTATTTGGACATGGAAAATTTATTCTTGAATTATGAGTAAGTGGTTTAAGTGAACCAAACAATTATTGCATATTATTACATGCAGCTACTGAAATAGGCACTTCCACATATTACCACATTTAATCCTTTCAAAAAACACCTGATAAATGATCATTATTGAGATTGAAACAGTAGACCTGTGTCCTATATCCACCTCACCCTTCTTCTAGTTTGCCTTTCTGAAAGGCAGAGAGTGGAATGCTGAACACTGTGTTTCCCAGACGCCCTTGAAACTAGGGTTCTCAATGTGATTTAGATTCAGCCAATCAGATACACATATGTGAGATTTGAAGGCTGGAAGTGAGGCAGAGACTGTATTTGGAGGGTTGCATTTTTGCCATTTCTACAGGCACAGGAACCGATTTTTTGGCAGCAGAATTAAAGACATGCCACTGTCCAGTCTCTACCTGTGGATATTGAGAAGCAAGGTCCTGGGCATCCGTGTTGTTGGGGCAGATCAGAGCAAATACAGCATGGTTCTGGAGGAGGTGGCAATAGTGGCAGCGTCTTTCTAATTAAGTGGACTTTTAAAAGCTGTGGTTTCCCAAAGATAGCCATAAATTCTGTATGCCCTAAAACATTCTGCATCCTAACTGAAAACAAAAACAAAAACAAAAAAACAGGAGTTTCCTGCATGACTCAATTCTGCAGTGTGAATGCAGAAGTTATTCCTCAGTGCTCATGGCTAGGTTCTGTTCTTCTCTCCCAATAGCTCCATAAGCCATTTCTACAGACTACCACTCTCACCCATCACATCAATGATATGCTGATTAGGCAGGGTGAGTTCAAGATGGATAGCACACTTGAGGGCTTGGTAAGACACATGTACTACAGAGAGAGACAAATAAATCCTGAATATTGAGAAATTTGCCATTTCAGTTTGAGAGGTCCATTGGTCAGAGGTATGCCATGACATCCCCTCCAAAGCAAACAACAAATTGCTATATCTTGTATCCCTTACCACAAAGTAGAAAGCAGCGACGCCTGCTATGCCCCTTTGAGTTCTGGAGGCAATAGAGTCCCACATGGGTGTAATGTTCTGGCTCTCACATTACATGAGAAGCTTCCAACTTTGAGCAGGGCCTACAATAGGAAAAGGCCCTGTTGCAGATCCAGGTTGGGGTACAATCAGCTGTCACTTGGGCTATACTATTTGGCACACCTTATTGTGTTGGAGATGTCAGAGGTAGGAAAAATGCAGCGGTGAGTTTATAGCAAACTCCAGGAAAAGGATCACAACATAGGTCTCTGAGGTTCTGGAGAAAGGTCATACCATCTAGAGCAGAGAATTACACATTTTTGGAAAATCAGCTCCTGGCATTATACTTGGACCCTAGTAGAGACAGAATGTTTGACAATAGGACACCAAGTGACCATGCATCTAGAAATGTCCTTTAGGAGCTGGATCCTGTTTGACCCTCAAAGTCAAAAAGTCAGTAACAATCCATTGTAAGATCCAATGGTACTTATGAGATTCAGCAGAAACAGGACCAGAAGGCAAAAGCAAGCTCCCAAAACATGTAACCTAGATCCCAATGTCATCCACCATGGTTGATCAGCATCACCCTCCCTCAACTCACTCTGATGGTTATGGCGGGGGGGGGTTCTGTATAGCCAGCTAAAAGAGGGGTGACGGGAGCCCCAGCTTGGTTTATGGATGTGTTGGCTCAATATGTGGGTGCAAGTAAAAAATACATGATGACTTTATAGCATCACTCAGGGGTGGCCTTCATAGATAGTGAAAAAGAAAAGTTTTCCCAGTTAGTGGAGCTTTGGACGGTGCATCCAGTCATTCACTTTGTGCTTAATGAGAAATATTCCAACATTAGAATGTAAATGGCCTCATGAGCATAGCAAATAGTTTAACTAGTTGGCCAGGTACCTGAAAGGAAAAAGACTACAGACAAGGAAGTCTGGGATAGGGGCATGTCAATGGACATAGAGGAATGGGCACCAGGTGTGAAGATCTTTGCATCACACATTTATGCCCACAAGAAAGCATCAACCATTAAGCAACCAAGTAGAAAAAATGACTCAGCTAGTTGATATCAGCCAATCTTTGTCAGTGGCAACCCTAGTCCTAGCTTGATGGGCACGTCTGCCACTGTAGCTGATGTAGAGGCTATGTATAGGCCCAAAAACATGTGTTGCCACTTACCAAGCCTTCTGTAACTATGATCGCCTCTGATTACCCAATTGCCAGTAACTGAGACCAACAATGAACCCACAGGATGGCATTATTTTTCAAAGAGACAAACCAGCTATTTAGTAATAAGCTAATTATATCGGGGTCTTACTTCCTGGAAGGGCGAGCAACTTGTTCTCACAAAAATAGAAGCTAATTCCAGCTAAGGGTTTGCTTTCCCTGCCTGAAGGGCCTCAGCTTCCACCGCTACCAGGTGATTTACAGAGTACTAGATCCACAAGCATGGAATCCTGCAACCATCCTGTATCCATTCTACACAGCGTCCAACAATTGGACCTCCCTCACAGCAAAGGAGGTGCAGCAATGGGTCCCTGACTGCAGGATCCCCTAATTGTATCACATACAATTCAGAAGCAGCCTGACAGAACATTGAGATGGCTTGCCTCAGATATAGCTGGAGTATCAGATCAGAAGTAACATTCTCCAAGGACAAGGGACTTTCTGCCAGAATGCAGCATATGCACTGGATCAGAGACCGTACAGTACCGTGTCCCCAGTAGGAAGAATGCATAAGTCTAAGACTAAGGAGTTAAAGCAGAGTAACCCTACTTACCATCCTTCCCAGTGACCCCCTTGGGAGAATTTGTGCTTAAGTGTCTGTTTTATTCTGAGCTGAGCAGGGTTGGAAGCCCTGGTCCTCAAAAGGGGCACATCCTGCAAAGGATACAGCAAGGGTGCCATTGAATTACAACCTATGACTGTCACCTGGTCTTTTTGCATCCAGAGACTAGCAGGCAAGAAAAGGAGTCATCCTGGTAGGGTTAATCAACCCTGATCAGCAGGAAGAGGTAGGAATGCTTTTACATGACGGGGACAGGGTAGAAGATGTGTGGAACTTGATGATTCACTTGGATACTTCTTGGTACTCCCTTGTTCAGTTGTGATTATAAATGGACAAGTCAACAACCCCCTCCCTGTGAAGGATTTGATTACCAGGGACTCAGAAATCTCAGGTGTGGAGGTTTGGTGACACCAAAAGTAAGCCACCAAGACTGTTAGAGGTGATAGCTGAGGATGAGGGAAACTTAGAATTGATAATTAAGGAAGGAAATGATTAGTATCAGCTGTGGCTCCAAGACCAACTGCAGCGATGAAGGTTGTAATTTTTTTCCACTAGGCTCCATCTTCTAGGTTTCCCTTCAAGAAGAGAGACTGAATGGAACCTTTGATGAGCTACTGCCTGAATGTACATTGAAAATGGATCCGTGCAATATAAGGGGTGGACTGTGGCAGACACGGAGATAGACTGCTCAGATTCCCCCTTCGGGAAAGGATTTGTCACCTGCATTTGAGGAGTATGGATAGCTGAGAGCCTCAAAATGTTAACTCCTTCAGATCCCCCTGGACTTGTGAGTCAGGGTGACACTCTTGTGGGGATCCGTCCAACCCACACTGTGGTACAGTGGCCTAGCCATTTCCACCAATGTAGGATTCCTTTAATAACCATTAAATTCTCCAGTGTTTCCCACTGGGCTGGCAGAAACTGTCAAATATAAACCATGATCTGATGACTCACCCTCCCCAACCTTGCTTCCTCCCTTTTCCTTTCATAGGTGTTTCTCTACAATAATCTTTTGCCCGCCTATCTCCAACTCAGATTCTGTTTACTAGAAGATCCAGCCAAAGCAAAGGGTTATCTTCTCTCTTGGTAGACAGAAAGCTTATAAATAAATACATAAATATAAAAATATAATGTTAAAACGTGATTTCTAATGAAATAATACAGGACAAGGGGACTGTGAGTAATAGAGGTACTATCATTAATGGGCTGGGCTTTTAAGGTTTACCTGAGAAGACAGCATGTGAGTAGAGACCTGAATAAAGCACAAATATATAAGACATACAAATCAATATTTGAAGATAGAAAGAGTCTGCTTGTCTTCTCCCACATTCATCACACTGAATTTTCCCAATCAACCTTAGCCCTGTTTATTCCATTCTTAGCTAATGGTCTGGTATTCTGCATTACTGAGACTATCAAGACATTTTGACATGGATTCCTTCAAATCACTTCTCTTAACTCAACTATCTCTCTGCATTTTTATTTTTCCCTTCTTTGCCTGTGACACTCTCTCTGGGGACAAAGAGTCTGCTCTCATGGCCAACACTAATCTCTCCATTTGTAACCAAAGACAAGCAATGTACTGGTATACTCAACTGCCAAGGAAAAAAATATGCATTTCTGCCTCCAGGGAACACTGCCATTTTCACAGAGTGTGAATCAGAAACTGCTGATGCTTCATAAAATAAGACAGATGAATCTCAGCACCACACTGCAAAGGCCCTGCTTAGTAAAGTGTTGGTTAATTCATCACATAGTGAGCACTTGTTTATGTGCCTGGTTTTAGCAGTGATAATAGAAAGATAGCCAGGACCCCAAATCTCCCACCAGCTGTCTCCTGCTATAGATTCTTAATAGGGTATATTAAGAATTCTTAATAGGACATATTCTTATAGGTTCTAATAGGGCATATTTTGTACAGATGACACTCTAGGGAAATGCATACAATATCTTATTTTGATGACCTGGGCTGGTTCACATGTGCTGCCTGCAATGTCCTTCAGCCAATCTAACTTAAAGTCTAGACTTAAAGTCTTAGAATGACCTCTTGGCTTTTTCTACCAGGTCTACTCTAGGAATTTGACTGGTTGATTTTTTTTAATGGAATAGTACAATGAGGGACAGAGAGATGACCTTAAGAGTGAGAACCTGTCTCCTAAGGCCCAGAGAAAAATGACCCAAGGAGCTCACTCTAGGCTTTCCTCTGTGCCCAGTACTGTTGGCCTTTACTGGTGCAGGGATGATCCAAAGCCAGGGCAAGTAGATGTTGTTGCTGGTCCAGCCTCATCGGAAATAAGACAGAAAGAAGCAGTAATAATCCCAACTCACAATCTTCTTGACAAAACATATCTAACCTCTTTGCTCCATCTGTTGTAAAATAAACCAGTAAGATAAACCCACTCTTATCTCTCCAACATCAACACTGAATCATAGATCCCCAAGAAATTTAAGAACTTCTTTTATTTTTTTATGGCTGATAGTTACACCTGTTGTCAAGGATTTATCCTGCTTTTCATGACCTGTCAGAAAATAAATATCCATATGATAAACAATTGAGAAAGCAATATTGTATGAAGTCCAGTATTTTCTATGTCTAAGTGGATCAGAATTTAAATTCAGTTAGTACTATTGCCATTGTTGTCTGGATCACTCTGAAGGGTGGCCTTCACTTACACACATCATCCACTTAAAACCTGGAGCTCCAGCTTCTTCCTCTCTCCCACAACGACTTCATCCCTATTTCTGAAATTGTGATTTCCTGCCATTGTGGGAACAATGAAAACTTTGGGAACCATGGAGATGAACTCTTAGAAAATCTTTATCCACTTCACAACTGGATGAATCATTTTCTCTAGTAAAAAAAAAAAAAAAAAAATCAAGTCTGCTACTTGTCCAGAATCCAAATATAGCACCATAAACGTTAAAACAATTCCTTCAAGTGTATAATACACAATTGGCAATGTGTGTCTTGGGCACGATGTCTACTCTGATCCTAAAAAATCTTGTGAAGTGAGCACATTAGGAACTATTAGCTCCATTTTATTGAAGGGAAATATGGTACACATTTTTGTGAATCTGCCAAATTCCAAATTCTTTCCTCAGGATAACTGCCTGAATCCCCAGTCTCTATGGTCTTCTCTTCAAAACCCATCTTTGTATAATATGACCCTATCTCTGCTCAAAGTTGATTGAATAAGGAAAGATCCCAACTGGATCATTCTTATTCCCTCAATTAGTAATCTGGAAGTGGGACAGAAATGGAGATGGGGAGAGAAATGTGTAACAGAAATGAAAACAAAAGAAAGAGACAAGAAGTGGTGGGGAAAGATGAGAAGAAGCTGTCCATGTAGGTGGAACTGTAACATTACATTTGAGGGCTTTCATCAGAAAAACAGTCATGGGGGGGTGGGGAAGAATTACCTAGACTTCAGAGAAATATAGAGACCAAAAAATGAGGAAGAGTGCTAAAACTTCAACTCCATGATCTAATTTCTTCCTGAAGTCTTGACTATATTCTTGTCTGTGAGCTTTATGGGATGTTGCCATAACTCACATTGAACTTTTCCTTAAGCAAGGCCTGATTTCTATATTGGCAACCAACATGAAAAATAAGATTCAGAGTGATTAAATTTATCCAAGATCACAATGTCAGGTAATAGTTCAAAAATTCAAAATCAAAATCCAGGTCTCAGACTTCTAGTCAATTAATTATGAAGAGTTATTCTATGCTAGAGACATCTATTATACTTAGATCAAGAGACAGTTAGCACAGAAAGTCTTATGCATTAAATTCAGAAGGAGAAAGACAGCACAAAAATGGAAAAAAGCTAAGATGATTGTAGTAGGTTGAATGGTGTTCCCCCAAAGATATGCCCACCTGGAATGTATAAACGTGACTTTATTTGGAAAAAGTCTTTGCAGATGTAATTAAGAATCTTGAGATGAGATCATCCTGGATTAGGACGGTCCTTAAAGCCAGTGACAAGTGACCCTATAAGAGGAGGAGAATGTATAAAAAGACACACAGGAGAAGTCAATGTAAAAAGAAAGGCAGATATTGTGATGACGTATCTCTAAGCCAACAAACACCAAGGATTGTCAGCAGTCACTGAGCACTCAAGGCCAGAAGAGAGGCATGAAATGAACCAGCCCTGTGGATGCCTGGATTTCAGACTTCTAGCCTGCAGAACTGTGAAAGAATACATTTCTGTTATTTCAAGTTACCAACTTTCAGTAATTTGTTATAGCAGTAAACTAGCAATGATTATAGCCACAGTAAACTAATGCAATGATTAAAAGTATAAATAAATATAAAGAATGGAAAGAAATTAGAGACTTAGAAGTTAAGAATAAATTATGATAGCCTGGGATATTCAAACTACAATGTCCACATGAGAAGGTGAGGGGTTAACAGTCACTTGATTCTGCTTTGGTCATAGCCTTTATTTAACAGCTATGAAGTGCCAGGTGCAGAGGGCGTGTAGAGGATACAGAGACTGGGAGAAGGCTGGGCCTTAAGGAGCTCACAGTTTGTGAGCCTGTATTGCAGTTGGGCTGTTGAGGTCCAGCCTACTAAAGAGTAAGTATTACTCTAAAGGTTTTTTTATAAAGGATTATTGAGTTTTTTTCTCTTTTTTTCTGCTATGGCTTTATCAGGAATAAATAAAACATCTCCTTTTTTCCCTTCTTCATTAACACCCACATATATATTATTTGCTTCTCCACCACTCCCATCACCCCAAAAAAGAAACAGTGAGATGTTTCTCTCTCTAGAAGCTCCTTGATGTGGGAGAGGCAAACAGTGCTTTTTGCATAAGTTTCAGAACTAGAAACCTTTGTGTTTCAAAAATGGAGCCCATCAAGGTGATCAGAATGGCTTGTCCACAAATGGGAATAATGGAGACTGTGGCTTTAAGGGGAGAAGTAGGTGGCACAGCTCCAAGGGAGTTTAATTCCCTAGAAACAGGAAAGGATTTGCCAGATTGAAAGGGCTTGATATATGGAAATCTGCATGCTCCCCATACACAGCAACCCATAAATAGAAAGATCTCAGAGGGAAAACAGTTTTATGAATACTCCTGGAAACTAAACTCTATAAAAAACAGTTGCATATTATTTTGAAATTAGAATATCTAAGGGCATCCCTTATTTGTTGCTTGCTGAAAGGAGAAAAAGTAGATCATGGGACATGAACGGTTTTCTTCCCCTCCTCTTTCTCTTTTACAAAAAAAATAACCTATATGATTTGCAGAGTAATGAGTCAGATTAACATATGGCTGGGGCTTCCCTAGTGGTGCAGTAGTTAAGAGTCCGCCTGCCAATGCAGGGGACATGGGTTCGAGCCCTGGTCTAGGAGGATCCACATGCCGCGGAGCAACTGAGCCATGAGCCACAACTACTGAGCCTGTGCCCTAGAGCCTGCTAGCCACAACTGCTGAGCCCACATGCCACAACTGCTGAAGCCCACGTGCCTAGAGCCTGTGCTCTGCAACAAGAGAAGCCACCACGATGAGAGGCCCGCACACCGCAACGAAGAGTAGCCTCCACTCGCCGCAGCTGGAGAAAGCCCACACGCAGCAACGAAGACCCAATGCAGCCAAAAATAAATTAATTAAATAAATAAAATTTTAAAACATATGGCTGATTAGTTCATTTGCAATGTGAATGAAAAATTCAGTCTTTTATAACGTATAATGTATAACATATTTTTGTACATAAAATGAACACAGTATGTATTATATGCTCCCCAGGTGATGGTTACATCTCAGGGGAACTTACATAACTTACATAGAAGTTAGGTATTTAATAAAAGAATACTCTGGGATGAATTTGTGACAAATAGTTCCAAAAGAACCTGTGAATATCTCAAGAAACTTCTTGCTTCTTCTTAACCTCTTCTCATTCACCTTACTAAGGAAAGAAATGACCAGCTCTATACCTTGAAAATACAAACAACCTGACACAACAGAAATCTTTCTTCCTGGGGTTTTCCATTATAAATTACACTTAAAAAAAATTTTTTTTTGATCATGGCTAAATGAAAGACTTTAAGATTATAATTTCTACCCACAACACTAGTAAATAGGGGTCCCTGTGGCCAAGCTGGCACAGAAGGTGAGCTACTTCAAATTAACTCGCAGGTGAGGCATGAAACATCTACATCACTGTCCAAAATTCAGTCTGCCCACATTTTCTGGACTGCATAAGACCTGAGTCCAGTACAATCCAGCAGAGGGAAGGGAACCAACTCTGCAACTTCTCATGGGCTTTGATGAGTGGGAATTTGGTGACAAATTTAATTTGATTCAGAAAAATAAAGATATGTGACATTTATTGTCCATAGAAACTTCTGAATTGATTCAAGCCTATTACTGTTGCATGTGGTGAATCTATGCTTAAGAAGGGTAAAAAGTAGGATAATTGGAGCAAAGTTAAACAATGTTGACTAAAGACTCATCTTTTGATCTCTCATAATGCTTTACTCATTATACTTAATAAAAAAAAAAAGTAAACTCCGTTTGATCCGTCCATAGCTTTAAAAACTGTGATCTACTATTACTCTATAAATTCTCATTGGTATTAGATCTTCTAAGAGCACGTGTAGAATACATACTTCCTTAGTCACCAAGTTTGAAAAGAAAACCCACTGGTACCCAAACCAATTGTAGTAAGCTGGGCCATCACCCTTATAATTACAGTCACCCCAACTTTTACACACTCTCTCCTCCTTAACAGCCCACTAGAGCAGTGTGTCATCTCTGTATGTTGTGGTGACAAGCACTGGTCACTCTCTGACCACCAGGTGAGTCTCTCTGGGCCTTGAGCTTCAGTAAATTTGTTCTGTTCATGATTCTCTTCTTCTGGTTGCTGAAAATACAATCCTACAGACTCAGTACTGTGACATTTCCTATTTGCTTCCATTGCTGCTGCTGATGCTACTGCCTCTCCCCACTGTCCCCACTGGCTTCACTCTCAATATCTAGGAACTGGCTCTTAAGGCATCCAAGATCCCAACCCCTCTGATCCAAGTCCCACCCCAGCCCCTTTGGTCAGGTTTAGAAAATGCATATTTTATTGCATAAAATATCAGTTGCCTTGAACACAATAAAATCCTGAGAAGTGTTTGTTGCCTAGCCTTTAAAAAGTATACATTTATTGAGCACCTATTGATCTGTTAGTGAAACAAATTTACTGTGCACATTTTGTTATAAGCAATGAACAAAATGCACAAAGTCTCTGCTATTTTTCTAGTAGATGGAGACATACAATAAATAATTGGTGAATAAATATATAATATGTTAGATGGTAATAAATGCTAAGGAGAAAAACAAAGTAAGGTAAGGGGGAGAGGAAGTGCTAAGGTTGGAGCTGGGGGAGTCCTATTTTACATGGGACAATTCAGAAAGGCATTACTAATAGATATCTGCAGCAGAAACTTGAAGGAAGTTTGAGGAAACTTGAGGAAGCCAAACATGCAACTTCCTGGGGAAAAAGTATCCCAGAAGAAAGAATCATGTAGCAGAACTGTGTTTGGCATGTTGGAGGAACAGCAAAGAAGCCTGTATGGATGAAAGTCATCTCAAAGAGTAAAGGAGTGAATGGGTTAGGGCACTGCTTCTCAAACTTGGCTGGGGAGTTTTAAAAAAAACAAACTGATGCCTGGGTCCACCGCTTCAGACTGTGACTTAATTGGTCTAGGGGCATGGCCTGACACCAGGATTTTTTAAAAGCTTGCCCAAGAGATTCTAATGTATAAGAAAGTTTAGACTACAGAAATACGGTAAGGTAAGGTTGCTTAGCAATACTTTAGCCCACAGAGGGTCAGTGTCATAGAGTGAGATTAGTCAGAGTGGTTGTGTATTTTTCTCCAACTAGTTCTGCTGCCTGTGTTAGATGCAAAGTAGTTGGAAAGTTGGATTTAACTAGGTTTGGAGGTTTTCCAGGTGAGTGCAATGGAGAAAGAGAGAAATAAGGGAGACGAGAATCTATGCAAGAGAGTGATTATAATGAGGGACCAAGGAATCTAAGCTGGGTAAGGAGAGAAGTTAGGACTGGAGGGGAGTGAGGAACAGTGTTAAGATCAATGAACCTATACTTCTGCCCCCAATTCTGATGTGTGGGAGTTTTCCCCACACCACAAAGCAATTCCCCACAGCAGCTGGATGTCCAATTCAACCCAATTCTGACACTATCTGCCCAGATATCATCAGATTCCAAGGTTAAGGGCTCAGTCCCACAAGAATGCTTTCTACTTCAGATGCCAATCAAAAGTCCAGGGTGTCACTTGTGCTTCTGACCGACAACCTATAGATCAGAGATTCCCATGACCCGTTCCTCACCTTCAATTAATTTTCTAGAGCAGCTCACAGAACTCAGAGAAACATTTCACTTATTAGAACAGCCAGAGGTAAGAGATGCATAGGGCAAGGTATGGAGAAAACGCACAGAGCTTCAATGCCTCCTCCCTCCAAGAGTGCCACACTCCCCCAAATCTTGCCTTGTTCACTAATCTGGAAGCCCTCTGAAGCTAGTCTTTTTGGGTTTTTATGGAGATTTCATTGCATAATAGATTAAATCATTGGCCACTGGTAACTAAACACAATCTCCAGCCCCTCTCTCCTCCCTGGAGGTGGGGGGTGAGACTGAAAGTTCCAACCCTCTCATCACATGGTTGGCTTCCCTGGCAACTGGCCCCCATCTGTAGGCCCTTTCCAAAAGTCACCTCATTAACATAACAAAAGACATCTTGATCGCTCTCAATCACAGGAAATTTGAGGGCCTTGGGAGCTCTGTGCTAGGAAAAGGACAAAGACCAAATATATATTTCTTAGTATAAATTATAATAGCACAGAGCTCAAGTCCTATGTGAGCTGAAGATTTGTTCCCTTGGGTACTGGAGAGTTGGAAAAGGAGGCAATGGTGGGTTTAGAGATTACAGAGGGGATATAGTAATTGATAATGGAAAGATCTAGTGTACAACCACAGAAGTAGGTGATGGAGGTACAGTGAGAACAAAACTCAATGGGGGCCAAGACAAAAACCAAGGGGCCAGAGTTTTGGAAGGAGAGTCTATATGCTTATCAAAATCACTAAGAATTAGGACAGTAGCACTATAGAGAGTGAGTAATCTAGGAGTTAAAAATATTCAAGGAATGGAAGGGAGTAACCAAGAGTGTCTACAAATTACAACAAAGAGATGTCCAGACAGTAGAGTTTAACAGCAGGAACTTCAAAGCTGAAAGGTTTTTGAGGAAGAAGGTGGGGAATTGAACTGGAAGCAGCAATGAGGAGCAAAGAACTATCCCATCCCCAAGCTCAATTACAACAGAGGATGAAGGAGAGACAATGCCTGCTACATAAGGCTGAGGAAGAAGTGGTGCCATCAAGGAAGAGCCAGGTTTCAATGTGAGCAAAAAGGTAAAGGAAACATCCAAAAGAAGAGGTTTAACATACAGGGATTTTGCCAGTGATGGGTCATGGGTTCCCCAAGGGAAAGGTTTGGGAGTTAAAAGCTCCCTTTGTGGGAGGGCAGGTTAGACTGTAACTAAAGATCCGGGTCATGAAGGATGACTTGGTGTACTTGCTGTTGGTATGTGTAAAGCCTTTCAAACAGTGCTTGGTTTAGAGTAAGTGCTGTATAAGTGTCAGATGTTACTAGTATTATGGTGACTCATGTGAACAGGGATATAGGTCACAATGGCACTGGTCCCAACAGACTTTTGGGATGATGATATTCATCCATCTATGATTAGGGGTGAAAAGATAAGGATAGAGATCTTTACAAAAGCATGTGGAGTTCTGGCCTTGTATCATCAGGAATAAGTACAAGGAAAGGGAATGCAGAATACTGGATAACCAAAATCTCATAAAATTAAAGAAAAGCTATTAAGAAAAAAAAATCCATAAACCTTTGGAGAAAAAGAATACCTTCAGGAGACTTGAAATTTTTAGAAATTCCTGAAAGCTAGAAAACAACTGGGCAGCAGAGAGTACTGGATGGTGATTGTAACTTATGTACACACATTCTCTGATACTCCTCCCTTCAAAAGGTCTAATTAATTCCCCTCCTCTGGACGGTGGCCCATACTTAGTGACTTGCTTCTAACAGAATAGAATGTACAAAAGCAGTGGCATGTGACTCCTGAGACTTGGTCATAAAAGACATTTTGGCCTTCTCCTTGCTCTTCTTCTTGGCTCGCTAGCTTTGGAGGAGTCCAACTGCCACATCCTGAGGATACTAAGTAGTTATATGTAGAAGCACACCTGGGAAAAACTGAGGCCTTTCTCCAACCACCAGCTCTAACTCACCAGCCATGTGAATCAGCCAACATGGAAGTAGATCAGATGGGCCCAGGCTAACACCTTGACCTCATGAGAGTCTTTGAGTCAGAACCACCCAGCAAAGCCACTCCCAGAGTCCTGACCCAGAGAAACTGTGAGATAACATTTATTGTTGTTTTAAACTGATAAATAACTTTTAGGGTAATTTGTTATGCATCATTTGATGGACAATATTTTATCTTTGAGCTTGATGTTAGATAGGACTTACTTTTTTTTTTTTTTTTTTTTTTGGCCATACCACATGGCATGCAGAACTTCCCCGACCAGGGATCGAATCCATGTCCCCTGCATTGGAAGCATGGAGTCTTAACCACTGGACCACCAGGGAAGTCCAGGACTTACATATTTTTAAATAGAAATTTTTCCTCTTCCCCTTACTCTATTTTGGGGGGTATGACACATTATTCCCTACACCCTTAAGCTAGATGGATACCAATTTAGGAACAGGATGGAAGTGGGGTAGGGGGTAGAGATCTTTTTCTTTACCCACTTACTGAGCTTTAACTAACAGACGTCTCATCCTGAAGTAAGCCATGCACCACGTTCGGAGAGCAGAAGGTTTAATTTCTTTTTTATAACATCCCTCAAAACATAGAAAAGAAATGAATTTCTTAGTCTAGTAATGCTCAGGAGTTACATTAAGAGGCAGTCACTCTCAGCAGTGTAAAAGGTTTGATTGTCTATAGATGTTTGACCCTGGGGCCATACCTCTTCTGTTGTTTTCATTTCTACTACAATTTATTGAATCTTCCTTTCAAGCTACACACTTGTTGCAGCAAAACAATTGCTACTGTATAAAGAAAACACCAACAATTTTCCCCTTTTGCCCCATCCCCAAGGCAGTCAATGTCAATGGTTTGCTCTGTATCTTTTTACCCCCTTTCTCTATGCACATGGACAAAGATACATGTTTTCCTTTGTTTTATTTTCATCTGTCCTACACCACATGCACTAGTGTTCAATATGCATTTTTCCTTAAAGTATTTTATAGATGTCACTTCATATTAATACAAATAAATCTAATTCATTGTTTTGTATAGCTGCATAATATTCCATAGTATATATGGACTATAATTTATTCAACCATTCTATTGATGATTAAAAACATTTATGATTAAAAATACAGTGCAAACTTTTAGATATATTTTTACCTACTGGAACGTATATGACTTTAGATCTTATCCTTCAGTGATCTATGAGTCGATGGTAAATTTTAAGTTTTATAATAACGTTCCAGCTAATTGTTAAAAAATGCTGTAGCCTTTCACAGTTGAACCACCACTGTGTAGGAGTTCCTGTTTCTCCATATTCTTGACAGGGCTAAAGAGTTACAAAGTTCTGCAATTTGGGGTAAAAATGGTATCTCAATACTCTTTTGACTTCCATTTCCCTATTAGTGATGTTGAACATCTATTCATGTGTTTTGGGACACTGACCATTCTTTTTGTCTTCACAAATTTTCTGAAAGCAACAGTGAGAAGGTAAATGTTTTATTTTGTTTTGGTTTTGCATTTTTAAATTAATAGGCTTTAGTTTTTAGAGCAGTTTTAGGTTCACAGCAAAGTTAAGCACATAGTACAGGAAGTTCCCACATACTCTTACCTCCCCAACACATACACACACACCCAGCCTGCCCCACCATCAACATTTGTTACAATCCATGCACCAACACTGATACATCATTATCAACCAAAGTCTATAGTTTACATTAAGGTTCTTTGTGTTGTACACAAAATTTTAACAAATTTATAATAACATATATCCACCACTGTAGAATCATATGAAATGGTTTCACTGCCCTAAATAAAATCACCTGTGTTCCACCTACTGATCCCTCCCTCATAACCCCTGGGTGTGTGTGTGTGTGTGTGTGTGTGTGTGTGTGTGTGTGTGTGTGTGTGTGTGTGTGTGTGTGTGTGTGTGTGTGTGTGTGTGTGTGTGTGTGTGTGTGTGTGTATAATATATAGTATATAATATATATATAAATATATTATATAATATATTGTGTCATATAATATATAATTATATATATATTATATATATATGGCTTATATATATGGTGTGTATACACACACACACACAAACACACACTTATGTTTTCCAACACACTTTTAAGAGAAAGTTAGGTTCTGAAATAGACAGATGTGGTGGAAGTGGCTCCCAAGGGCTTCAGGCTGTGCTCCCCAATAGGATGGTGCCACTGGTTGGATTTCATGTTCTGGATAGACCGCAGGCATGGCTTCAGGGTCAGGCAGAGCCTCAGGCTGAACTCTGCAATCAGACAGGGCCATAGGCTGGACCCAAAGTTGGCTGGGGCCACAGTCTGGGCTTCACAATCAGGTAGGCCACTGGCGATGCTCCACTGTTGGGCAAGGTCACCAGCGAGGCTCTCTGGTTGGACAGTGCATCCAGCTGTATCCTGCAGTTGGGTGGGTCTGGAGACTATTCTTCATGGTTGGGCAGGTCACTCTCTGGGCTACCTGGTTGGGTGGGGCCACAGGTTATGCTCCATGATTGGATGGGTTCATCGGTCAGGCTCTCTGCCTGGATGAAGCCACAAGCTGTGTTCAGCAATCATGCAGGGCCTTAAGCTGGGCTCTGAGGCTGCCCAGGGTCACTGTTTAGGCTCCCTGATTGTGTGAAACTAGAGGCTACGCTCAACAGTTCGGTAGGGCTGCTGGCTTGGCTTTTGGCTGTAAGATGGGCTCCAGGGCTACCTGGGTTCTCGGGCCAAGCCTTCCGCTCTGATGGGACTGGGAGGCTATGATCAGCAGTTGTGTAGGACTGCAAATTTGCGTCCCTGCCTGGGTGTGGCTATAGCATAGACTCCATGGCCAGTAGAGCCCATTGGCTAGACTCTACAGATGGGCAGACAGAGTCACTTGGGCACTGCTACAAACAGGAATATGGTTCAACAAGATATGACTGAATCTCTTCTCTATCTCTCTCTGATCCCCAGTGATCCCCATGATACAAGATCTGAGTGGGCCTCCCAGAAAGTATACCCAGAGCTGGGGGAGCTAGATGTCCACCTTGCTCTCTGTTCCCAGTGGGGCAAATGTAGACCCTGGGGAGCAATCCCTCAGTGTGGTGCTGTGCCAGTACAGGGAGGGGTGATGCCGTCAAAGTGAAACCTCTCCTCTTACCCTTCCAATGCAGTCCTTCTCCATCTCTGTGTTCTAGGAGGTCACTTCAGCCTTACTCCCAGGGATTTTTACAATTGTGTCCTGTCTATGGATAGTTGATAGTTGGTCTTCTTGTAAAGGAGACTAAAGTTGGGAATGACCTATGTTGCCATCTTGATGTCATCTCCAGGGGCTCCCAGATCACAGCCAAAAGGGGCAGGAGTCGGTAAGTCCACTTCCAGGTCCACAGCCAAGAACAAGGTCTGTATGCATATCACCTGATGCATGGGGGGGCATGACTCCTCCTGGGTCCCTTAGTGTATGGTGCTGGTGATAGAACCAAAGTCAAACAGGACTGTAAGGCTTCCCTGGTGGCACAGTGGTTAAGAATCCACCTGTCAAGGAAGGGAACATGGATTCGAGCCCTGGTCCGGGAAGATCCCACATGTCACGGAGCAACTAAACCCGTGTGCCACAAATACTGAGCCTGCGCTCTAGAGCCTGTGAGCAACAGCTACTAAGCCCACGTGCCACAACTACTGAAGCCCATGTGCCTAGAGCCGGTTCTCTACAAGAATAGAAGCCACCGCAATGAGAAGTCCACACACCGTAATGAAGAGTAGCCCCCGTTCACCGCAACTAGAGAAAGCCTGCATGCAGGAACGAAGACCCAATGCAGCCAAACGTTAAATAAATAAATAAATAAATAAATAAATAAATTTAAGAAACAAAACAAAACAGGACTCTAGCTAAGTTCACAGGGGGACAGAGCTGTTTCCAGATCTGCAGTTGGGACCACAGTCAGAGAATCAGCCACCTCAGTAAGAGACTGCCTCGGTCTTGGATTGCACTGGGATTTAACAATCTCCTAACTGGATCCCAAAGCTCGCACAAAGGCCCTTTTGTCTGAGGATGGATGCCAAATTATTGTTGTTGAGTAAGGGATATAAATGAGGGATGTCTTACTTGGCCATCTTGCTGACATCACCCTCCCCAACTTATTTTTGAGAGTATGACCTTATATTAATCTGTCAAGGACAACAGCAATATTTAAAACTGGTAATACATCAAAATCATGTTGTATTTATTCCAGGAATACAAAATTGGGTTGACACTTCAAATCAATCAATTTATTTCACCACAATTACAGAAATAAAAACTGTATCATCATCTCAATGGATGCAGAAAAAGCCTTTTATGAAATTTAGCATCTAATCAGGATGAAACTCTTAGTAAACTAATACCATATGAAAATACTGAAAATACATTGTAGAGCACAGATTTATTTTGTGACATCATTCTGGCTGTTTGAAATGTATTTTGGTTAACTCCTCCTTAATTTTCCTTTGTTCAGGGTAATAAAGAACTGATTAATGAAGAGTTTAATAATTATATGTGAAAGACCTGTTTATACAAAAATAGCATTTCACAAGCTTGACAAGGCATTTGAGAAATTAACTGAGTTGAATGGGTAACTTGAAACATAAGCAATGCAAAAGAAGTATTAGAAATATAAGGAAGACATTCTAATAGCAATGCCATTCAAATGCCAGTCATATTTATTTCCCAGTTTGTGGAAGGGGCTTGGTGACACAAAACATTTCACCCAGAGTTCAAAGATAAACTCTTTTCTACTACCCTAGAATATCTGAACTGGACAGAATCCCAGTTAGTCAAATCTCTAATCAATCCCACAAAGATTGGCCCTTATGGAACCCATTCCCAAAGGAATCCTGCTCCTGTCCCAGAACAGTCTTAAGATGAGCCCCTACAAAGTGTCTCTGCCATAGACCCTTCCTCACCAAGGCCTTCCCACTGACCAGAGCCTATCAATGGGCCAGGAAGACTCCCAACACCAGCACTGATGAACACTGGAGTGGCTAAGGCTTTGAGGATTTCAGAGGCAATATTGTAACCCCATGGTACAAACTGTATTCTCCAGTTCTAGTCCTAATGAGAACTGATTCACCATCCTTGCTGGAAATGCTAGAGAGAAGGAGCCTGCAGTTAAGGGAGAAGTCAGTGAAGGCTCAACAAGAAAGAATACGTTTCTGCCGAAGTTTCTCCAGCTGTAGAATCAAGCTCACGCAGAAAGTAATAGATTCTCTAGGGGACAAAGTCCCCTTCTTATCTACCCAAAAAAGACAGAGGCAGAAAAATATTTACCCAATAAAATGTCAGGTAGCAAAAAGAATGGATGAAAACTTCTTTATGAGCAATTGCTTTCCTCCTTTTCCTGCACGTCCTCCGGCCCACTCCACCACCTCTCCTACCTGTCTGAGCAAAGCCTAAGGCCAACGGCAGTGTGGACACATGTGACATAGCCCCGTCACAAAGTGTTATTAAGCTTCTCGCCAGTGAGTAGGAGTTTCTGTCACAAGGCTCAGGCCTTTCAGGTTTTACACACATGGAATGGGAGTTGGGAAACGTTGCAGAGTATCAATAATCTGTGAATGATTTTTTACTTCTGCACACAGGTGCCAAGTGCCTGAGCTTCTGAAAGGGAGGAAGGGAATGACCCTTGGCTGAGAAATCAATGATGGTTAATTACTAAAAATATCAGTTACTGCATACATCCTAACCTCTGTAGACCAGATTCCAGTAATGAGAACACTCAGAGTCATTTGAAAGCATTCCAGTCCAGGTAAGAGCCAGAATAGAGAAAGGATGGATAGAGCTAACAGCACAGGGTCCCAGGAGCCCAAGTTTGGAGGTCCCTGTTTCACTCTCAAAGTACTGCTCTGCTTGACATTCCCATTGTCACTGTTAAGTCCTCTTTAGCAGTGAGAAGGTATCCCTGAACGCTGGCCTGTTGGCTGTGGGCTGTGACTCATAGGGCACGCATGCTTGCTTCTCTTTTCCTGCTCAGAACAGTCATTCTCCAAAATAATGCCCTCCATCTTCCCCCCCTTCCTCGTGCTTTCTGAGTACTCACTATTTATCTAAGCGTTGCTAGGTGCAGAGGTGGATATCAAGAAATACACAACCTAATCTCTGGCCTCCAGAGGGTTACAATTCCTCTGCCACTATAAATTAACTATAAATTCCTTTTTAAAGTTCCTGCCATGTCCTTCATTGCGCTCAATCTCCTTTCATCACTGTCTTTACAGTCATGCAAGAACCTCTCCTTCTTTTCCTAAGAGCTAAATAAAAATCTGATTCAGAGCCATTTTTTCTCTTTGTCAGGCTCATTGCAGTATGGTTGGCTGTAAACTCTGATTCACCCACATCTAAACTGTGAAGCTGAGGATTCAGAGTACACTGGATGCTCAGGGTGGAAATGTGCGATTGGTCTCTTCTTCCCATGTCACTGGTCCCAGGGAGAGACTTGGATAGCCCTGTCTTCAGTCTGCTGGATGTCATCCTTTGGTTCATTTCTTCTTTGCACACCATTCTTGCACTGCATCATCCATAAGGGGTCTCCCAGTCTCCCCTGTACTCAGCCCCCAACCTCATTCAGTACCCTCACACTCAGCATATTGTGTCACCTCCTATTTTATAGAGAAGATTTAAAGGGTCTTTCCATTTGGAACCCAAAGCCTCATACATTAACCTTCCCTCTCTGGCCTGCTCTTCTCTGGAGAAAACATATCCCTACTGCTGCTCAAAACCTAGAGATAAGAACAAACAGCCCTACAAATAATTTCTGCTTCACAGAGCATAGTCTGAGGAGGACATTGAAGCTGCTGATATTTCATATATTAGGCTGTGGAGTCAGCATCAGGTTAGGGGGGAAATGCACTAAGTTGCTAATTCTACAAATAGTATTCTCTATCATCTTAAACATTCATAGCTTAATTGTAATAAATTCAAATTTCATAATTTAATAAATTTCTGTTCTCAAGTTTTAAATCTTGCTATTAATGAACTAATAAAGACTTATTGGTGCCTAGCACAAATTTGCATATGGTAAGATGCTCAATAAATTTCTTAGGAAAACATATTTCCCAAGTGCAGCTGCATTTTGCTTCTTTTCTAATAAAATTTTGACATTTAAAACTTTTTAAAGTAATCATAATTGTAATCATATGACTAAATTCATAATGGTTCTTAAAGATTATTGCTTCTTTTTCTTCTCACTACATCAGAGTTCCTTCTACTATTGCTGTGATCATATGTAATTTTGGGGAAAATCTGGAAGCAGATAGCAGTGGATTCCCAGAAAATTTTTAAACTCTCAATATTCAATGGTAAGGAAACAAACAATCCAACTGAAAATAGGCAAAAAAAATACATCCATACCATGGACTACTACTACTACATACAATAAAAAAAGAATGAGCTGTTGAAGTATGCAACAACTTGGTCAGATCTACTTACATTGGGTTTAATTGCCCTTCATGATCTAGCTTTTTACAAGATGGAAAGATACACTGTTGACCTTCCTGCTAACTTTTCTAATCATATATAAAACTTTAACACTATGATTTCTCCCTGAGCACTGCTTTAGCTGCATCACAAAAATTTTGTTATGTTTTGTTTTTACTTTCATTCAATTCAAAATACGTTCTAATTTTCCTTATGATTTCTCCTTTGACCCATGGATTATTTAGGAAAGTGGTGTTTAATTTCCAAATATTCAGGTATTTTCCACATGTATTTCTGTTATTCATTTCTAATTTAATTTCATTAAGGTATTAGAAGATACTCCATCATTTTAATCCTTTTTAATGTAGTCAAACTTGTTTAAATCCCAGCAAATGATCTTGGTGAATATCCTATGAACACATGAAAAAAAATGTGTATTCTCTTTTTGATGAAATGTTCACTAAGTGTCAATTAGGTCAAGTTAGTGGAAACTGTAGGTCTTCTTTTTTTATTCTTCAATCTATTTCTTTTTTCTTCTATGTTTCTTCTATGTCTTCTTTTTCTTTATATTTGTACTTATATCTACTACATGTTACATCAATTATTAAGAAAGAAGTGTTGAAATCTCCAACTACAGTTGGAGATTTGTCTATTTCTCCTTTTAGGTATATCAGTTTCTGCTTCATTTATGTTAAACTCTGGTATTAGGTGCACAGACATTTAAAATTGTTACGTCTTCTTGATAAACTGACCCTTTTATCATCTTGAACTGTTTTTGTTTATCTATGCTAATATTCCTTATCCTGAAGTCTACTTTCCCCAATATAATTTATCCTCTGAAGCCTATTTTGTTGAGTGTTTGTATGGCATATATTTTCTATATGTTTATTTTTAATCTATCTGGTATTTATATTTAAAATGCATTTCATATAAATATCATATAAGAGGTCCTGCTTTTTTATTCATGGCAACAAATTCTGTCTTTTAATTAGATGTTTAGTCCATTTATTTTAAAGTAGCTGTTTATACAGTTGAGTTTAAGTCTCCCATGTGACCAGTTATTTACTATTTTATCAGTTTATTGTCCCTTCTTTCCTAGTTTATTTTGCAAAAATCATGCATATTTAGTATTCAACGGTATCTAGCTATCTTGGCTTTTTATCTCCTCCTTCTCCTCCTCCTCATCCTTCTTCTTCTTCATCATCATTGTCCTAAGGTTTACAATATGTACATTTAAATTACCAAAGTCTGCCTTGAATTCACATTATATCACTTTTACATATCATACAAGAAAACTGAACAGTATAATTTCACATGTTCTTTCTTATTTGTGCTTTTTGTCATTCACTTTACTTCTACATATGTTATAAACCCCATAAGAAACTGGTTTTGTTAGCATTACACAGTTATCTTTTCAGAAAAACTTAATGAGTATCCAAAATAATCTTGAAAAAGAAGAACAAAATTGGAGGACTCACATTTCTCAATTTCAAAAACTTACTACAAAGCTAGAGTAATCAAGACTGTGTGCTACTGGCATGAAGACAGATATACAGATCAATGGAATAGAACTGAGGGCCCAGAAATAAACCCATATACCTTTTAGGTCATTATAATGGTGTTAAGATAATTCAGTGGGGAATAAAGAGTCTTTTCATTAAATGGTTCTGGGACAACTGGATATAATGGACATCTATAGACTACTTCAACAAATAGCAGATTACACATTCTTCTCAAGCTCACAAGTTCACCAATATAGACTGCATTCTGGACCATAAAACACAATTTAACAAATTTAAAAGAATAAAAATCATACAATATCTGCTCTCAGGCCACAATGGAATTAAACCAGAAATCAGTAACAAAAAGATAATTGTAAAATCTCAAAATACATGGAGATTAAACACATGCTTCCAAATAACACATGGGTCAAAGAAAAATCTCAAGGTAAGTTTTAAAATATTTTGAACTAAATGGAAATACAACTTATCAAAATTTGTGGGAGTCAACAAAAACAGTGCTTAGAGGGAAAATTATAGCATTGAATACATATATTAGAAAAGAAAAAATATCTGAAATCAATAATCTAAGTTTCCACCTACAGAAACTAGAAAAAGAAGAGCAAATTAAACCCAGAGTAAGTGGAAGAAAATAAATAATAATGATTAGAGCAGAAATCAATGAAATTGAAAACGGAAATCAACAGAGAAAAATCAATGAAACCGAAAGCTGAAAAGATCAATAAAATCAATAAGCCTCTAAGCAGGCTAATAGAAAAAAAAAGAGATAGGACACTAAGTACTAATATCAGATGAAACAGAGGAGATCACTACAGACCCCATAAAAGGATAATAAAAGAATCCTTTATTGAACAACTCTATGCCCACAAATTTGATAAGCCAGATGAAATGGACCACAATTCCTTGAAAGACACAACCTGTAAAAATTCACTCAAGAAGAAACAGACAATCTGAATAGATCTATATCTATTAAAGAAATTGAATCAAAAATTAATAACCTTTAAAACAGAAAGCACGAGGCCCAGATGCTCAATGTAAGTTCATCAACTGCAACAAATGTACACTCTGATGGGGGCTGTTGATAATAGGGGAGGCTATGTATACGTGGGGGTAGGAAATATATGAAAAATTTCTTTATCTTCCCCTCAATTTTGTTGTGAAATTAAAACTATTCTTAAAAAAAGTCTTTTTTAAAGATTTATTTTTATACAATTTTTAAAGGTTAGAAATAAAGTCAGTTAAAAAAAGACAGCCCAGAAAGAACCTTCAAGATGGTGGAGAATTAAGACATGGAGATCACCTTCCTCCCCACAAATACATTAAAAATACATCTACATCTGGAACAATTCCTCCAGGACACATGCTGAATGCTGGCAGAAGACTTCAGACTTCCCAAAAGGCAAGAAAATCCCCAGGTACCTGGGTAGGGCAAAAGAAAAAAGAAAAAACAGAGACAAAAGAATACAGATGGAACCCGCACCTCTGGGAGGGAGCTGTGAAATAGGAAAAGTTTCCATACACTAGGAAGCCCCTTCACTGGCAGGGGGTGGGGGGTGGGGAAGCTGCAGAGCCATGGAGGAGAGCACAGCAACAGTGGTGCAGAAGGCAAAGCAGAGAGATTCCCGCACATAGGATCACTGCCGACCAGCAGTCATCAGCCTGAGAGGCTTGTCTGCTCATCCGCCAGGGCAGGTGGGGGCTGGGAGCTGAGGCTTGGGCTTTGGAGGTCAGACCCCAGGGAGAGGACTGGGGTTGGCTACGTGAACATAGCCTGAAGGGGGCTAGTGCAGCACAGCTAGCCTGGATGGAGTCCGGGAAAAAGTCTGGACCTGCCGGAGATGCAAGAGACCTTTCTTTCAGGGTGCGCAAGGAGAGGGGATCCCTTCCCACTGTGCCCACAAAAGGCAGAGCACTGCCTAAGGGAGATCCAGAGACAGCAGTGATCCGTGGTTATCAGCTTGGACCCCAAAGAAGGGAATGAAATGCTAAGACTGCTGCCACTGCCACCAAGAACCCTGTGTGCAAGCACAGGCCACTGTCAACACCCCCCCGGGAGCCCATGCATCACGCCACTGCCAGGGTCCCGAGATCCAGGGACAACTTCCCAGGGAGAACACATGGCACACCTCAGGCTGTTGCAACATCAGGATGGCCTCTGCCACCTCAGGCTCACCCCGCATTCCAATTATGACTACCGTACCCCCATCCTCCCCGGCCTGAGTAAGCAACAGAGCCCTAATCAGCTGCTGCCTTAACCCCTACTGTCTGGGCAGGGAACAGACACCTGAAGGCAACCTACATGCAGAGGTGGGGCCAAAACTGAAGCTGAACCTCAGGAGCTGTGCAAACAAAGAAGAGGGAGGGAAATTTTTCCGTGCAGCCTCAGGAGCAGTAGATTAAATCCCCACAATCAAACTGATAAACACTGCAACTGAAGAATACCTGAATAGACAATGAATGTTCCCAAAATTGAGGCAGTGGACTTTGGGAGCAACTGTAGACTTCAGGTTTGCCTTCTGTGTCTGATTTCTTTCTGGTTTTATGTTCACCTTAGTATACTATTTAGTGCTTATTATCATTGGTGGAATTCCTTACTGGTTTGGTTGCTCTGTTACATATATATATATATATATATATATAAAGGAAATATATATATATATATATATATATATTCTTTCCTTTTTCTCTTTTTGTCTGTATGTGTATGTTTCTTTGTATGATTTAGTCTGTATAGGTTTGCTTTTACCATTTGTGCTAGGGTTCTGTCTCTTCATTTTGTTGTTTTGGGGTTTTTTTTTTCTCTTCCTTTCCTTCTGAGCCATGTGGCTGGCAGGGTCTTGGTGCTCAGGCCAGGTTTTGGGCCTGAGCCTTCGAGGTGGGAGGGCCGAGTCCAGGACATTGGACCACCAGAAACTGCCCGGCCCCACATAATATCAATTGGCAAGTGCTCTCACAGACAAATTTGTCTCAACACTAAGACCCAGCTCCACCCAAAAGCCAGCAAGCCCCAGTGTTGGATGCCCCATGCCAAACAACAAGCAAGATAGGAACACAACCACACCCATTAACAGAGAGGCTGCCTAAAGGCATATTAAGTTCACAGATACTCCAAAACACACCACCTGATGCAGCCTTGCATACCAGAAGGACAAGATCCAGCCCCACCAACAAGAACACAGGCACCAGTGCCCTCCACCAGGAAGCCTACACAAGCCACTGAACCAACCTCACCCACTGGGGCAGACACCAAAAATAATGGGAACTATGAACATGCAGCTTGAGAAAAGGAGACCCCAAACACAGTAAGTTAAACAAAATGAGAAAGCAGAGAAATATGAAGCAGATCAAGGAGCAAGGTAAAAACCCACCAGACCAAACAAATGAAGAGAAAATAGGCAGTCTACCTGAAAATGAATTCAGAGTAATGATAGTAAAGATGATCCAAAATCTCAGAAATAGAATGGAGAAAATACAAGAAACACTTAACAAGGACCTAAAAGAACTAAAGAGCAAACAAATAATGATGAACGACACAATAAATGAAATTTAAAATACTCTAGAGGGAACCAACAGCAGAATAACTGAGGCAGAAGAACGGATAAGTGACCTGGAAGATAAAATGATGGAAATAACTGTGTCAGAGCAGAAAAAAAGAAAAAAGAATGAAAAGAATTCAGGACACTCTCAGAGACATCTGGGAGAACATTAAATGCACCAACATTAAATTATAGGGGTCTCAGAAGGAGAAGAGAAAAAGAAAGGGTCTGAGAAAATATTTGAAGAGATTATAGTTGAAAACTTCCCTAACATGGGAAAACAAATAGTCAATCAAATCCAAGAAGCAAAGAGAGTCCCATAGAAAATAAATCCAAGGGGAAACACGCCAAGACACATATTAATAAAACTATCAAAAATTAAATTCAAATAAAATATATTAAAAGCAGCAAGGGTAAAGCAACAAATAACAGACAAGGGAAACCCCATAAGGTTAACAGCTGATCTTTCAGCAGAAACTCTGCAAGCTAGAAGGGAGTGGCAGGACATATTTAAGGTGATGAAAGGGAAAAACCTACAACAAACATTACTCTACCCAGCAAGGATCTCATTCAGATTTGATGGAGAAATTAAAACCTTTACAGACAAACAAAAGTTTAGAGAATTCAGCACCACCAAACCAGCTTTACAACAAATGCTAAAGGAACTTCTCTAGGCAGGAAACACAAGAGAAGGAAAAGACCTACAATAACAAACCCAAAACAATTAAGAAAACAGTAACAGGAACATACATATCGATAACTATCTTAAAGGTAAATGGATTAAATACTCCAAACAAAAGACACAGGCTCACTGAATGAATACAAAAACAAGACCCATATATATGCTGTCTACAAGAGACCCATTTCAGACTGAGAGACACATATAGACTGAAAGTGAGGAGATGGAAAAAGATATTCCATGCAAATGGAAATCAAAAGACAGCTGCTGTAGCAATACTCATATCAGACAAAATAGACTTTAAAATAAAGACTATTATAAGAGGCAAAGAAGGACACAACATAATGATCAAGGGATCAATCCAAGAAGATATAACAATTGTAAATATTTATGCACCCAATGTAGGAGCACCTCAAAACATAAGGCAAGTGCTAACAGCCATAAAAGGGTAAATCGACAGTAACACAATAACAGTAGGGGAATTTAACACCCCACTTTCACCAATGGACAGATCATCCAAAATGGAAATAAGGAAACACAAGCTTTAAAAGACACATTAAACCAGATAGACTTAATTGATATTTATAGGACATTCCATCCAAAAACAGAATACACTTTCTTCTCAAGTGCTCATGGAATATTTGCAAGTATAGATCATACTGGGTCACAAATCAAGCCTTGGTAAATTTAAGAAAACTGAACCCTTATCAAGTATCTTTTCTGAACAAAACCCTATGAGACTAGATATCGATTACAGGAAAAAAACTGTAAAACATAAAAACACATGAAGGCTAAACAATATGCTACTAATTAACCAAGAGATCACTGAAGAAATAAAAGAGGAAATCAAAAAATACCTAGAAATAAATGACAATGAAAACACGATGACCCAAAACCTATGGGATGTAGCAAAAGAAGTTCTAAGAGGGAAGTTTATAGCAATATAATCCTACCTTAAGAAACAAGAAAAATCTCAAATAAAAAACCTAACCGTACACCTAAAGCAATTAGAGAAAGAAGAACAATAAAACCCCAAAGTTAGAAGAAGGAAAGAAATCATAAAGATCAGATCAGAAATAAATGAAAAAGAAATGAAGGAAACAATAGCAAAGAATAATAAAACTAAAACCTGGTTCTTTGAGAAGATAAACAAAATTGATAAACCATTAGCCAGACGCATCAAGAAAAAAAGGGGAGAAGACTCAAATCAATAGAATTAGAAATGAAAAAGGAGAAGTAATAGCTAACACTGCAGAAATACAAAGGATCATGAGAGACTACTACAAGCAACCATATGCCAAGAAAGTGGACAACCTGGAAGAAATGGACAAATTCTTAGAGAAGTACAAACTTCCAAGACTGAACCAGGAAGAAATAGAAAATAAGAACAGACCAATCACAAGCACTGAAATTGAAACTGTGATTAAAAATATTCCAACAAACAAAAGTCCAGGACCAGATGGCTTTGCAAGTGAATTCTATCAAACATTTAGAGAAGAGCTAACACTTAACCTTCTCAAACTCTTCCAAAATATAGCAGAGGGAGGCACACTCCCAAACTCATTCTATGAAGCCACCATCACCCTGATATCAAAACCAGAGAAAGATGTCACATAAAAAGAAAACTACAGACCAATAACACTCATGACATTGATGCAAAAATACTCAACACAATACTAGCAAACAGAATCCAGCAGCACATTAAAAGGACCATACACAATGATCAAGAGGGGTTTATCCCAGAAAAGCAAGGATTCTTCAGTATATGCAAAATAATCAATGTGACACACCATATTAACAAACTGAAGGATAAAAACCATATGATAATATCAATAGATGTAGAAAAAGCTTTTGACAAAATTCAACACCCATTTAAGATAAAAACTCTCCAGGAAGTGGACACAGAGGGAACCTAACTCAACATAATAAAGCCATATATGACAAAACCACAGCCAACACTGTTCTCAATGGTGAAAAACTGAAAACATTTACTCTAAGATCAGGAACAAGACAAGGTTGCCCATTCTCACCGCCATTATTCAACATAGTTTTGGAAGTTTTAGCCACAGCAATCAGAGAAGAAATGAAATAAAAGGAATCCAAAACCAAAAAGAAGAAGTGAAACTGTCACTGTCTTCAGATGACATGATACCATACACAGAGAATCCCAAAGATGATACCAGAAAACTACTAGAGCTAATCAGTGAATTTGGTAAAGTAGCAGGAAACAAACTTAATGCACAGAAGTCTCTTGCATTCCTATACACTAATGATGAAAAATCTGAAAGAGAAATTAAGGAAACACTCCCATTTACCACTGCAACAAAAAGAATAAAATACCTAGGAATAAACCTTCCAAAGGAGACAAAAGACCTGTGTGCAGAAAAGTATAAGACACTGACGAAAGAAATTAAAGATGATACAAATAGATGTAGAGATATACCATGTTCTTGGATTGGAAGAATCAACATTGTGAAAATGAATATACTACCCAAAGCAATCCACAGATTCAATGCAATCCCTATCAAGCTATCAATGGCATTTTTCACAGAACTAAAACAAAACATTTCACAATTTGCATGGAAACACAAAAGACCCCGAATAGCCAAAGCAATCTTGAGAAAGAAAAATGGAGCTGGAGGAATCAGGCTCCCTGACTTCAGACTATACTACAAAGCTACAGTAATCAGGCCAGTATGGTACCGGCACAAAAACAGAAATATAGATCAATGGAACAGGACAGAAAGCCCAGAGATAAACCAACACACATATGGTCACTTTATCTTTGATAAAGGAGGCAAGCATATACAATGGAGAAAAGACAGCCTCTTCAATAAGTGGTGCTGGGAAAACTGGACAGCTACATCTAAAAGAATGAAATTAGAACACTTTTTAACACCATACACAAAAATAAACTCAAAATGGATTAAAGACCTAAATGTAAGACCGGACACTATAAAACTCTTAGAGGAAAACACTGGCAGAACACTGTTTGACATAAATCACAGCAAGATCCTTTTTGACCCAGCTCCTAGAGAAATGGAAAAAAACCCAAAAATAAACAAATGGGACCTAATGAAACTTAAAAGCTCTTGCACAGCAAAGGAAACCATAAACAAAACCAAAAGACAACCCTCAGAATGGGAGAAAATATTTGCAAACAAAGCAACTGACAAATAATTAATCTCCAAAATATACAAGTAGCTCATGCAGCTCAATATCAAAAAAGCAAACAACCCAATCCAAAAATGGGAAGAAGACCTGAATAGACATTGCTCCAAAGAAGATATACAGATTGCCAACAAACACATGAAAGGATGCTCAACATCACTAATCGTTAGAAAAATGCAAATCAAAACTACCATGAGGTATCACCTCACACCAGTCAGAATGGCCATCATCAAAAAATCTACAAACAATAAGTGCTGGAGAGGTTGTGGAGAAAAGGGAATCCTCTTGCATTTTTGGTGGGAATGTAAATTGATATAGCCACTATGGAGAACAGTATGCAGGTTCCTTAAAAAACTAAAAATAGAACTATAATATGACCCAGCAATCCCACTGCTGGGTATACACCCTGAATAAAACATAATTCAAAAAGAGACATGTACCACAATGTTCATTGCAGCTCTATTTACAATAGTCAGGACATGGAAGCAACCTTAGTGTCCATCGACAGATGAATAGTTAAAGAAGATGTGGCACATATATACAATGGAATATTACTCAGCCATAAAAAGAAACAAAATTGAGTTATTTGTAGTGTGGTAGATGGACCTAGAGTCTGTCATACAGAGTGAAGTAAGTCAGAGAGAGAAAAACAAATACTGTATGCTAACATGTATATATGGAATCTTAAAAAAAAAAAATAGTTCTGATGAACCTAGGGGCAGGACAGGAAGAAAGACACAGAGGTAGGGAAAGGACTTGAGGACACGGGGAAGGGGAAGGGTAAGCTGGAACGAAGTGAAAGAGTAGCAATGACCTTTATACACTACCAAGTGTAAAATAGATAGCTAGTGGGAAGCAGCCACATAGCACAGGGAGATCAGCTCAGTGCTTTGTGAACACCTAGAAGGGTGGGATAGGGAGGGTGGGAGGGAGACTCAGAAGGCAGGGGATATGGAGATATATGTATACATATAACTGATTCAATTTGTTATACAGTAGAAACTAACACAATACTGTAAAGTAATTATACTCCAATAAAGATGTTTAGAAAATAAATTTTAAAAAAGACAACCTACAGAAGGGAAAAAATTATTTTCAAATCATATCTGATAAGGGTCTACTACCCAAAATATATAAAGAACTCTTACAACTCAAAAATAAAAAGATAACCCAATTTAAAATCATCATTTTGTACTGAAATACTTCAGCCTTATTGTTGAAAAGCAGTTTACTCTATATGCATGGATCTAATAATTCTATAGTCTCCATTCTGTTACAATGATTCATATGTATTTTATTATTCCATAGCCATGGCATTTAGTTTAATGTAGATTTATGGTAAACCTTTATATTCTCCTTTCTTCTTTTTAAAAATTGTTTTGGCTGTTCTAGGTCTTTTGCATGTACATATAAATTTTAAACTAACTTGTCAACTTCTATTTTACAAAGCATGGAGGAATTTTGGTTGAGATTGTTTGAATTTATACACTAACTTAGGGGGAATTGACATGTTAACAATATTAAACTTCCAATCCATGTTCATAATACATATCTTTACTTATTCATGCTTTCTTTAATTTCTCTCAGCAATAATGTATAGTTTTCTGTGCAGACGTCTTCACATATTTGTAAAAGTTATCACTAAGTATTATTTTTAATGACATTTAATGATATTTAAAATTGTTTTCTAATTTTTGCTATTATTTAGAATACAATATATTTGTATATGTTGGTCTTGTATTCTGAAAACTTGTTAAATTTACTTTTTAATTCTAGTACATTTTCTATTAATTTCTTGGGCTTTTTCTATAAACAGATGAGATCAGGCATATTCAGAGTGGTATGGCCATAGAATTTTTCTATAAACAAAAACAGACCATATGTGAATAAAGACAATTTATATTTATTCCTTTACAATTTTAATGCCTTTTTAAAATGCCTTTAATTTCTTTTCCTTACTTTGTTGCCGTAGTTAGAAACAGGACAATATTGAATATAAGTGACAAAATGTACCTTTGCATTACTCTTGTTCTAAGAGATAAAAAATTCAGTCACCATTAATTACAGTAATAGCTGTCAGTTAAGAAAATTCCCTTCAATTGATACATTGCCAAGATTTTTTTCATGAATGGAGTCTAAACATTATCTAATTTTTTTTAATCAATCAAGTTAATCATATATGATTTTTTTCCTTTATTATGAATATGGTGAATCTCATTGATTGATTTTCAAATGTTAAACCCATCTTTTATTACCAAAAGGAAACCTACTTGTTCATGGTGCATGATCCATTTACATATTGTTAGATTTTATTTACTAGCATTTTCTTAATGATTTTTGCAAGTATGTTTATGAGGGATATTTTTCTTTCATTATCTTTTTATGTGTGTTATGTGTAAAGACCGTCTGGTTTTGAATTTGAAGGAAGCTGGCCTCATAAAGTGAAAAACACGCTCACTTCCTCTCTAATCTGGAAGTTTGTGAAGAATTTGTACAAGTTCTGTAAATCTTTGATAGAATTTACCAGTGATGCCATTGAAGCCTGGAGTATTCTTTGTGGGAAAATCAAATTTAATTTAATTTATTTAATAAAAATAGGACCACTCATATTTTCTTTTCTTTTTTTTTTTTTTTGTGGGTCTCACAGGTACATTTATTCATGCACAAGGGCAGCAGCACTGCTACAAGTCAACACGATGTCTCATGTTTGTGTTCTGCCTACAACACAGCCAGACTGACATCCCGTTAAAGAAAGCTGGTTAATGATGACCATGAGCAGGCACTGGACCAGAAGCTTTCAAGGCTTTACTTCTTTTATCAGCACTCCTGATTTTATAAAAGACGAAACCCATCAACCCCATTCCTACCCAAATCTCCTGGTAAACTTGGGTATAGTAGGGCATCATGGGGATCCAAATGTTCTTAATAAGGCCTTGAAGCATCTCGGGCACAGGATCAGCATCTCATGTCGCCCTAACTCACAACAGACAACTTGGAAAGGTCACTGAGTGCACAGGCGCTGCATGGGACCTGCTGGGAAAGCAGGACCACTCATATTTTCTACTTTTTCTTGGGTCAAATTTGATCATCTGTGACTTTGAAAGATTTTATCAACTTCATGTAAGTGGTTGAAGTGACTTACACAAAGTTTCTCATAATCTTCCTTTCTTAACCATTTAATACATTCAGGATCTGTAGTAATATACCCTCTTTAATTGTGACTTTTCTTTCTTGATTAGTCTGACTAGAAGTTTATCAAATTTGTTTATTTTTTTAAAAGTTTTTGGTTTCATTTATTTTATTTTGTTTTCTATTTAATTCATTTCGGTTTTCATCTTTATTATTTATTTTCTTCTTTTCAATTTGTTTTTAATTTCCTCTTCCCTTCTAAGCTTCTTAAAGTGGAAGCTCTGATCATTGAATCTGGACCTTTCTTCTTTACCAATATAAGCATTCAAAGCTATAAAACTCTAAGAAAGGCTTTAGTTCTATCACACAAGTTTTTATATCTTACATTTTCATTCAGTTTAAGATATGTCACAATTATCCCTGTGATTTCTTCTTTGACCTATGAGATATTCAAAAGTGTGTTGTTTAATTTTTTTAATATTTGTGGATTCTTCCATATTCATTTCTGTTATTTATTTCTAATTTAATTCCATCATGATCATGGAAGATATGTTATATAATTTTAATCCACTTATATTTATTAAGACTTATTTTAAAGCCCAGAAGATGGTCTACTTTGGTGATTGTTTCATGAACACTCAAAACATCTATTTTCTCTGAATATGAAATTTTAAGTTTGTAGACATTTTTGTTTAGCTTGTTAAAGGTATTGTTCCATTGTCTTCTGACTTGCATTGTTTTTAACAAGAAGTCCGAATTTTTTCTGTATTCCTCTATACATAATTTTTTTTCTCTTGCTGCTTTTAAGATGTTTTCCTCTTCTTCATCGGTTTCAGCAGTGTGATTTGGCTGTGTCTTGGTATGTGTTTTGTGTGTGTGTGTGTGTGTGTGTGTGTGTGTGTGTTTCTCTTACTTGCATTTCATTGACCTTCACTATTATGTGGGTTTATAATTTTTTATAGTTTTAAAATAGTATTGCTGTTATTTATCCAAATATTTTTACTGCACTCCTCACTCTCTATTCTTTCCTTCTGGGATTCTAATTGGTTTTATATTGGGTTGTTTGAATTTTTTTCCACAGGTTCCTGAAACTGTGCTTCTAATCTTTTATTTATGTCTTCCTTTCTGGGTAATTTCTATTGCTTTTTCTTCAAGTTAAATTATCTTTTCTTCTACAGTTCCTAATCTGCTATTAATCTTATCCAGTGAAATGTTCTTTGCAGATAATGTGTTTCTTTTATGTCTAGAAGGCACATTTGTTATTTTATATCTTTCATTCTTCTCATTATATTCATGATTTCTTTTAATCCTTGAAGATATATGTAAAATTTGTAAATGTTTTGCATTCTTGCCTGCTAATTCCATCACCTCTTTCATGTCTGTATCTCTTTCTTCTGACTGATTTTCTGACTATAAGTGACATTTTCTGCTTCTTCATATACCTAGTAGTTTTTTAGTGAATGCTGGAAATTTTGAATTTTATGTGTGGTGTGCTGCATTTTTTAGCATTGAACATTGTTCTGTTGTGTATAGGTTACTTGTGGATCCTGTTGAGCTTGACCTGATTGAGCTGTCTGTTTGATAGGGCAGGACTCAGTCTTTACTTTAGGGTTAGAGTGGCTCTATTCCTTAGGTATGGTCTTATTAGGGCCTCAACTTAGGGCCCAGGACATTCAGTTAAGCTTCTCTGCTCTACTTTGTCAAACACCAATGTCTCGCAGCCAAATGTAAACATCAGAACCTCTGTTTAGCTCACATTTCCATAATAGTTCTATGCCAGCCTTCTAATGCCTGGCTCCACATATGCATACCTTAGTATTCTGCAAAAGACCAAGAGACACTTATGCATAGTTCTGCAGGTTTTATTTTGTGCAGCTTCTTCTTCTCTGCTACTCTGCCCCACAAGTTCCAGCCACATTGCCATCTCTAAATTTCAACATTTGTCTCCTCAGCTCATGCTTAGACTCTACTTCCCTATGCCATGTTTTTCAAAGAGCCTTTAAGCAAAAGCTCAGGGCAATCATCATAGAGCTTAACTTCTGTGTTTTTATTCTCTCTAGAATCACAGTCTTTCACTGCCTATTGTCTAAAATCTGAAAACAAATGATTCATACGTTTTTCCCACTTTATTATTTTTTTATGGTGAAAGGACTAATAAAGTAGTAGTTACTCCCTCCTGAGTGGAAGGAGCAATATATAATTGATGTCACACTTTTCTTTGTGTGCCATTTATCAATTTATTGCCCTTCAACTTAAAATTTGCCTTCATTGCTTGCTCTAAAAAAACTGAGCTGGGCCCTTGACAGCTGGTACAATGTTAAGCTTTGTCATTTTGGAGCACTATTAGACACACTGCAGGAAGAAGGGACTTTCCATTTCCATTGTGCTCAATTTGGCAGTTTTCTTCAGCATGACTTGGCTTCACCAGCACCAAGTTCCTGCAACATGGGCAGATATTCCAACATCCAGCTCTGCAGTGCATGGCAATCAATAGCACCCAGAAATAAGCAATTTTCCTCAGCATCCTTCTTTGCATAGTAAAGTGTCTCCAGAAAGACACTACCCTCAGAATAGCTTTCCCCAGTACACTAGAGGGCAGATTTCTGGCACGTTCCAAAGTGTGGATTTCCACCAAGTTCTCCCAGCATGGCACATTGCAATGTCTCTGTCATACAGTGGGTCAATGCTGTGCCCTCTCCAATAAGGTTTGGATATTAGCCCTTATGCAGGAAGGGTTGTCTCTTCCTCAGGTTTTTGTTGAGTTTTTAACATTCATCTTTATTAAATTTTCTTGAATGCACACATGAGGTTTCTGAATCAGAGCAGATTTCTTATTATGCTCACCACACAATCAACAGTCAGAATAACATTGAATTATTAGTTTCTCCACATTTGCAACCCTGCAGAGTGATATGATAAGAACCAGATGGAAAATGTATCCTACACAAGTGGCAGGACCATTCTGTATGCAAGAGATGAAGAAATATAAATGTCTTCCATTTATACAGAGGAAAGAGATTATTTTTCTCTCTCTCCTTCTGAGAGAGTCTCCTTGGAGACAGGATGCAAAGAATCCTTACTCTAATCTTTTGTTATGTAAATAAATCTTTCCAGGAAGAAGATAATAGAGTGTCTATGGCTTTTACAACCTAGAAATTTCTTCATGGCTCCAGGTTCCACCCCTTTTGAAATGTAAACAAGCAGAGAGATAATGCTACAACTTAGGTGCCTTACCAGAAATGTAACCTTATGGCTCTTGGGGAGATAAGAGAAGCTTATTGTATGGAAGCAATTAGCTCCACCATCAAAGAAACAAATGGTGACAGACCTAATCCTCATTGTTAGGAGTAAAATGTTCCTAGGAGAAATGAAAGCAAACCTTCTACTCTGATAGTGTATGCATTTCCATGGCTCAGGAAACTGAGGTTTTTATAGGATCACTAAAAAAATCTAGAGAAAATTTATTTCCCACAATACCCTATCTTAGCCCTAGGGTTAGTATCTGTTCCTTATATCTGCTATTCTTATATTCTTTAGAATTATCTTAATTGCTTTCCAGTATCTTATTGCTCCAGTTCCTTGTTATAGCTACTAATTCTTTATATTAAACTCCTTATTCAAATTACCAAGTGACATTTGCCTAATTGGGCCTTAACTGATATAAAATTATAACTTACCCTCTCATACTTATGAAGGCAACAAAGTAATTGCTACTTTCTGCTCAACAGATCCAATTTGCACCATGTCATCAATACACTAGTACATGTGATATTCTATGAAATGTCATGACAAGCAAGATTTCTATGGTCTATATGACAGGGAGCAGTAGAATTGTCATAGCCCTAAAACTGGCCCTGCCAGGTAAAAGCAACTGCTTCTGATTGTACTTAAAATTTGTATGGAGAAAAAGTTATCCAGGTCAATAGCTACTTACCAAGTGTGACATGCTATGTGGATTTGCTCCAGTAACAACACTACATCTGGGACAGCAACAGCAACTGGCATCACAATCTGATTAAGTTTACAATAGCCCATAGTCATTCTCCAATACACATCTGACTTATTCACAGGCCAAACTGGAGGAATTAAATAGGGATGTGATGGGTATTATCACCCCTGCTTTTTCAAGTCATTTATGGTGCCATTCATCTCTACAACTCCCACAGTAATGTGATATTACTTCTCATTTACTATCTTGAGAGGGGGAGGAAATTCTAGGGGTTTCCACTTAACACTTCCTACCATATGGCCTGTATGTCAGGGAGCCACTGTGGGGAATTCTACCAGTTACTGAGCATGTCTATTCTAATTTTACATTAGAGAACTGAGGAAATAATGACCGGGTAGGTCTCTGAACCAACTGATCCACTGTGTGTGAGACCAGAGCTAACACTACATCTATTACCTGATTTGAGTCAACACAGTGGAGCATCACAGTCTATCAACCAGTTTCCAAACCTATGTCAATTCAAAGATAAAGAGCCCCTTTACTGAAAGGGAGGCCAAGTCTCCTTGAGGAAGTACCCAGCATCATTAATAAAAACACACACTGTAAATCTTCCACCAAACCTTCCCCTAAAGGGACCTATACCCATATACTAGAGTGACCTCACTGGGTAATAGGAAATACCAAGACCTTTCAAGGATGACTTGACACTGGCCCCAAATTTATGCTAACATTTTGGTACCCAAAATCTCACTATGGCTCATCAATCAAAATGATGGCTTATAGGGGTCGGGTGGACAAAATGACATGCACTGTAGATGTCAATCAGCCTTTCTCCCCAGCTACCTTAGTGTTTGTCCAAAGGCTCCCGTGAACAAAATGGCCATGTTAGCAGAGATGAAACCTATACTTAGGCTCAACAATATGGACTTCCCCTTATCAAAGCTGACCTGGATAACATCATTGTTGAGCACCCAATCTGCCGAAAGCAGCAACCAATAATAACCCCTAAGTATGACATCACTTCTTGTTAAGAAACAGCCTGGTGGCAGGTTAATGATAATGGACCTCTTTCATCATGGAAGGGGCAGAAATCTGTCTTTGCTGGAATAGACACAAATTCTGAAATTGGATTTGCTTTCCCTACCCGTAATGCTTTCTGCCAGTCCTACCACCTGTGGACACTCAGAATGCCATCATGGCATTCCCCATAGCATTGCATCTGGTAAAGGAACTCATTTCACAATACAGGAAGTACAGCAATGGACTCATGCCTATGGAGTTAACTAGTCTTACTGCATATTCCGTCATCCAGAAATAGCCGATGTATTTGAAAGATGAATGGCTTACTAATGACTCAGTTACTCCACCAGTTTTGAGATATCTTAAAATGATAGTGTTCTGTTTTAAATCAGTGTATATTCTGAATCGGACAATTACAGAGCCAGAATTCATGGGTCCAGTAGTTAAGGGGTGGAAGTTGTAATGGTTTCTTTTACTCCCATTTCACTTAATATCTAACTAGCAGGATTTTTCTTCCTGTCCCAGCATCCTTAGATCCACTGGTCTCAGTCCTCATGGGCAAAATATTTCTAACCAGGGAATGGAACAGAAATAATTAAATTTAATTAGAAAGTGAGACTGTCACCTGGCCATCTGTGACCCCACACATCACTGAACCAACAGTAATCCCATGTTACAATTAATCCATTATATTAAACTTTCATTATTCAAATTGCTGTGTGATTTCTATCTCCTGAATGGACCATGACTGATAACACTTCTTTTTACACTAAACAATCATATTTTCTAAGCACTACTTTAGCTGAATCTCACAAGTTTTAATATCTTACATCTTAATTTCTATTCAATTCCAAATATTTTCCAATTTCCCTTATAATCTATTCTTTAACCCATCAGTTTTTAGGCTGTGTGTTAATTTCCAAATGTTTTTCCCAGATTTTTTTTGTTTGATTTAGAATTGAATTCCACTATGGTCAGAGAACATACTTTTTATGATTCCAATCCTTATAAATATATTGGGTCTTATGATTCATATGTCCACTCTTGCTTCCATGTGCACTTGAAAAAAGAGTGTATTCTGCTGTTGTTGGTTAGAAGGTCCTATAAATATCAAAAGGTCAAACTTACTAAAACGTGGAACAGCTGTTTTATATGCGTATTTACTGTCTACTCATTCAATCAATTGCTAAGCGAGTATTGAAATCCCCAATCAGAATTGTAAATTTATCTATTTCTCTCTTTAACTTAGTTTTTGTTTTATTTATTTTAGAACTCTATTACTAGGAGCATGTATATTTAAGATTGTCATGTCTTACTGATGAATTAGCTTTTTATTTTAATAAAATCTCCCTATTTTATTTATGGTAATATTTCTTGCTTTGAAATGTACTTTGTCTGATATTAATGAAAAATGAAGTTGAAAGTAAAGGCATTTTAAGATAAGTGAAAATTGGGATAATTTCTACACTACCAGAAATTGCTAAAGAAGTTCTAGAAGGTATAACCCTTTCAGTACAATTAGAGTTCGCATGGTATATCTTTCCCTACACTTTTTCTTTCAATTTATCTGTGTATTTTTGTCAAATTTCTCTTTTAAATAGTGTATAGTTGAGTCTTGCTTGTTTTTATCCATTCTGACAACATCTGCCTTTTCAGTGACATGTTTAGTACAGTTGACCCTTGAACAACACAGGTTTGAACTGCACAGGTATACTTATAGATGGATTTTTTTCAATACATATATTACTATGTTTACAATCTGAGGTTGGTTGAATTCACAAATGCAGAACCATAGATACAAAGTGCCAACTGTAAAGTTATATGTGGATTTTCGACTGTTGGGACGGGGGTGGGAGGGGCGTGTTGTGAACACCCTTAACACCCACATCACTGAAGGGTCAACCATATACCTAGGTTGAATACAGTTCTTAATACCATTGAATTTCAGTCTACTCTTTTACTATTTTTTCTATTTGTCTCATATGTTAGCTGTTCCTCTGTTCCTTTATTCCTTCTTAAATATTAATATACTTCTTAAATATTAAAATACTTAAATATTTTTAGTATTCTATTTTATTTCTGTACTGCCTTCATAGGTATATCTCATTGCATTATTCTTTTCATTACTGTTCTATGGGTATGCATTCTTAACTTATTACAATCTTTCTTAGTTAAAATTGTACCACTTCTTGTTAAACAAAGGCATCTCATAACAATATAGTTATATTTACCTCTTTCTTTATGCTATAGTTGTCATGTATATGACATCTATATATGTTATAAGCCTCACAATACTACATCATAATACTTTCTTTAAATCATAATATATTCTTTAAAACAACTGAAAGAAAAACAAGATACCTTTGTTTACTCACATATTAACATATCTTCATTCCTCTTTATATATCTATAGTGATCTTCATTCCTCTTTATATATCTATAGTTTGCATCTGGTGTCATATCCCTTCAGCCTTAAGAAGTTCCTTTAGCATTTCTGGTAGTGTATAATTATCTCAATTTTCACTTAACTGAAAATATCTTTATTTCACATATATTTCACATATATATGTAATTTTTGAATGATATTTTTTACTGGATATAGAATTCTGACTTAACATTAAAAATGTCACTCAACCGTTTTCTGGTCTCCATTGTTTTTGATTAGAAGTCAGTGAAATTATTATCATTGTTCCCTTATATGTAATTTACCACTTTAACCTGGTGACTTTCAAGATTTCTTTACCTTTGGTTTTTAAAGATTCAGCTCTGATGTACATAGATTTGATTCTTTTTATTTATCCTGTTTTGAGATTCACTGAGATTCTTGGATCTGTAAGTTTATATTTCTCACTAATTTGGCCAATGAATCTCCAGATATTTGTGTGACACATTCTACTCTCTGAGGCTCCAATTACATGTACATTAGACTTCTTGTACTGTTGCATGAATCATTGAGACTTTTCATTCATTTCTTTTCTGTTCTTAGATCAATAGAAATTATTGAATTTGATCTTCAAGTTAATTGACCCTGTCTTTTACCAACTACAATTTGCTGTTGAGAAGATTAGTAAATTTTTCATTTCAAATATTTTAACTTTCAGTTCTATAAATTCTATTTCTTTCTTATTACAGCTCTCATTTCTTAACTGAGATCCACACCTGTTTGTTCATTAAGAGCATGGCTTCCTGTAGATCTTTGAACCTATGTATACTACCTGCTTTTAAGTCCCTGACTACTAATTTGGGCCATTTTAAGGTTAACTTATATAGACTATCTTTCTCTTGATTATGGGTCATATTTTTCTGTTTATTCCGATGTTGAGCATTTAATTGTATACTGGGCATTGTGGAGGGTACATTATAGAAACACTTGGATTCATTAATCTTGGTGCACTTGCTATCTTTGAGTAGGCACAATGTCAGGAAGTCTCCCTACAGCACAGTGTTTGGACTTGATAAATTCATTCACCTTGACCTGAATCTTCCAATACATGAATGGATGAAATCACCAACAGAGTCATGTCATTTTCTTCTTTGGGGTTACACAGTACTCTGTGTATAGCACTAATCACACTGTATTGAAATCGGCTGCAAGCAGATTGTGAGCTACTCAAGAGCAAGGCTCAGGTCTTATCTCTGCATCTAGTGCCTAACCCAGTGCCTGATACTCAGAGTGGATATGCATGTCATATTTGTTGATGTAACAAAATGAATCATTTAAAAAGTCAGAAATCATACAATGCTAACACAAAATTCACAAAATACTGTAATATGTGGGTCATTTAACTCTTTGTTAACTCAAAGACTCTAACATAAGCTCAGTTTCAACCGACGATATAAATGAACCACAAAACAAGGTAAATTTAAATGCTTATGGTAAACATTTAAAGAAATATATTCATGAGGTTCAATATACTTTGTTTACAAAGGCAGGAATGAAAACAGAACATTTCAGGAACAGTCTATGAATACTGACTGAAATGAAGCTCCAGCATCTAAAACATAAAGTTACTCATTCATCATACCTTATTCCCTGATTAGAATAAATTGTGTGTGTGAGCGTGTGTGTGTGTTTGTACATATGGATGGAGTAACAGAAAGAGCATGGAATTTAGGATTAATAGATCTGTAATTGAGGCTCCATTTTTAGTCCTACTTCTATCTCTAATGATGTATGTGCCCTTAGGAATGTCCCTTAATCTACCCCCACTTTATTTCTCTGAAAATGAGGTAGTAATATTTATCTTACACAGTGCTGTTAGTATCAAATGAGGTCATGAATGTGAAAGACCTTTGTGAACTGTAAAGAGTTACATAAATATTAGGAATAGTTGTAAAATAATTCAAATAAAGCATTATTATCAATACCTTTGACCATGGCATTCATCACATCTAAAACTCCCAAATGTTATCTCTCCCCTCACAAAAATATACGTGCATACTTACACACACACACACAAACACATACACTATCACACATGTGTACATACTTCATTCAGTAGCAGCATCAAAACTGATCTGGGATCTTGCACCTTTTAAATATGCCTTTTTAAAAATTAAGCCCTGTGGGTCACTTACTTCCTGTCTTAATATGGCTTAATTTTATCCCTCCTGCCTTCCTCCCTCCTCTCTCCTCCTGGAAACATTTACACTCATTAAGAAAATGTTTTATTCTACTTATTGTTAGTAGGGCTGCAACTATATTCTCTAATCCATCATGAATTGCAAGTAGGGAGTGTGAAAGTATATCAGGTGAAACTGGTTTTTCTCTAGGGAAGCTACAAAGTCAACACTGTGAAAATCCTATTTCAGAATGTTTAAGATCCGTAATAGTCTGTTTCACATTTTTTTTTCTAAAAGGTTAAGTATTAAACTATCTTAACTCTTGGCTTTTTATGTCAAGCTATCAAGCAATCAGTTTCAAGTCTGTTATTTTTCTGGTTATGGATAAAACATACTAACGTAGTATTAATCCAGTTTCCTTCCAAAGAAGGAATTTTTTCCTCCAGCCCAGTTTTAAGTGACTAATTAACAAAAATGCATGAATGTCAACTGAGCTTATGGAGCAAGTGAGAACAGCTTATAGGCAATCCTGCAATTGGGAATAGTAATTTCAACTATACTCCCAAGACTGTCACCTCTACTTTGTCATTTTCTGTTAGTTTACTTTAGGTGAGGGAAGTCTATATGGTAGGCAGAGGGAATATGATATGATATGTCTATCCAAACAAAAAACTGGAAATTTCCGGACAAGACCTTATACTGAATATTTGTTCACACATTCATCTTTCCAAAGGTATATTAAGTACCTATTATTTGTCAAGCTAATATTCAATACAGCAATGGGCATACAGAGATGAATAATACCCACCTGCTAGTACATGTAGCTTTTTCAGGCTTGTGTGTCTCTGCTCAGGCTCTTTTCTTTCCCTTGATTGTCCTCCCTCATCCCTCCCAGACTTCAACTGACCCAATGCCACAAAAAGTTAATTAAATATCACCTCTCTGAATTATTTTCTGACCTTCTAAATAGATTTGACCAGTTCTCTTTTTTGCACAACACTTCTGACCCCAAACAACAATCCTGTAGGTATGCCTATAGCAAGTTTTGGTATTCTTTGCTATTTTGTCTGTCTTCCCCATTGGACTGCGGATAACTTGAAACAGAGTCCCTGCATTACTCGTTACTGTAACCCCACAGCTAGTTAACTGCTTAACACACAGTGCTTGAGAAATACACATAGACTGAATAAATAACTGATATTATGGTTATTTTTCTGATGCACAGAAGAGATAAACAAAAAAAAAGTGCTAAAAGAAAAGAGGTATTTGCAATGCACAAGAGAAGCAAGATGAAGAAATATGCGTAGAGCGAGACATTGGAGAATTATAACAAAAAGAAAGAAGATAATGAAAACAGCCCCCACATTAGCCAGCAATCTAAGTAACATGCATAATTACAGGAGAAAGCAGTAAAACGATTCACTGTTCCTGATTCATCCTACTGGAGGGATATGAGACCACACAGGCCTACCCACTCTTGTACTATTTGTTGCACTTCTCCTGTAGGAGCTGCTTCCTCCAGTGAGTCTAAAGTCATGCAAAGTATGTAAAACAACTAACATTAGTGGGCAATTCACTCATGCATGAGGTGTGAGGGGGAGGGCCAAGAATGATGTTTAAACACTTAGGGAATGGAGGGGGCGGGATGGGAGAAGTCCAGAAAACTTTCAACACAGAAGACCACATGTGCCTTCTGATATCTCTCCACCCCCCATTATCCCTCAGCCTTCCAGCTGAGAACGACACACACCTTCTATTTCCCCAACTTAATGAAAAATAGCAGTGCCCACACAGGCAAAAGTGGACAGTGTCAAAGAGTGCTTCTCTAAGACAGTTTAAGGAAATTATGGAAGCAAATGATCTATAAAAGATCATTCATCTATAAAAGAAGAAAATTGGATTCTGTGGTATATTTCTGCTAGGATTTAAGGGAAGAAATACTTATACCAGAGAAAATTCTTTGAGAATATGATGGAAATTACACATTCATACTTGTGCACAAAATCTAGTAAATAATTCCATAAAGTTCAAAACCCCTCTAAGCCCTTCCAAACACTACTCCTCAAGGCACTATGAACCTCAGGTTGAGATACCTCTCCTAGAGGGATACCCAGTGATGTTTATCACGGAGACTCTGACATCAGCTATGATGTCACCCAACTATGAGAGCGTGCCACGAGGGACACTGGACAAAGAACCCCAGCCCTGTTGACCTCCTCACATCGGGATCTGTGGAACAGAGAGTAAATTACGGTCACCTAGAAGACGCAGCAATACTATTTCTGTGGTTCAGAACAGAAAAATAAAACTGGAAAGTAAGGGACAGGAACTGACCTGGGGATGGAATCACAATGGAAGTGTGTGAAAAGACATGTTGCCATATCAGTGTCTCTTGGTATCTTCCAGCTCTGTCTCAGAGCAGAGATAAACTAGTAGTAAGATCCACAAAAACTATTCCCACATGGACTTCCCTGGTGGCGCAGTGGTTAAGAATCCACCTGTCAAGGCAGGGGACACGGTTTCGAGCCCTGATCCAAGAAGATCCCACCTGCCGCTGAGCAACTAAGCCCACGCACCACAACTACTGAGCCTGCGCTCTAGAGACTGCAAGGCAGTCTGAGCCCACACGCTACAACTACTGAAGCCTGTGCTCTAGATCCCGTGCTCCTCAACAAGAGAAGCCACCGCAATGAGAAGCCCGCGCGCCGAAATGAAGAGTAGCCTCCGCTCACACCAACTAGAGAAAGCCCGCGTGCAACAACAAAGACCCAACGCAGCCAAAAATAAATAAATTAAATAAATTAAAAAAAAGAAAAGTCTATTAAAAAAATATTCCCACAACCTTCCTCATTGAGGATATAAAACAACGTAGCATGAATATGCTTATTTTGATATAAATTGTATTGGGAGAAGGACGGCTTTGCACTGTTGCTGATAGAAGGGAATTCAATGACATTTGCCTTAGACTCTGCAATCAGAATAACCAGTATCTAAGACAACTACTTCAATGCCACTGCAGTTACTACATAGAAGTTTTAAATCTGAAAGGCTTCCATAGGTTGAAAAAAGAAGTGTGTTTATAAAAAGTACATCTGGATTAAAGTGCAGTTACAGAGAACAGCCACCAACACATTCTCTCCCAGCTTAGCCTCTAGGAACGACAGAGATTTTTGCCTTGATTGCAAAGAAGGAAGGGAGACACACAGAAATGAATACTAGCTGAGGAGCTAACGTGGCTGGATAATGAAAGAAATGACCCTTTTTGCTGAGGCTGTTCATTCTTCAATCAGCAAGAATTAAGAAAATTGTTTCTGAAATGACTGTTATGGGGCAAGTGATTTAACTTCTGAGAATGAAAGCCATCCTCAGGCTTTCTCTGCAGCTTCATTTCCTAAGACCCCTTTCACATCTGTTCCAGCTGTCTCTTCTCCACTTCTCCTTACCAGACTAGGTCAAGGATTTGACTGTCTGAGAGGAGCCAGGTAAAGTGAGGGCCAAAAGAGGTTTGCAAGCAGAACTCCTCAGGCACAGAAACAAGTAGTCTTAATCTGGCTTGGAATGATTCTTGTATCTGGTAACAAAATTTGACAGAGCAAAAATCTTGCTTTCTGCTTTGCCCTTAGAGCATGAGAAGGAAAAGCATTTCAACTCTTTGACATTATTCTCCACAAACATTGTATTTGATGAACTTGTGAATCATGGCATGTTTGTGAGTAGACACACATTACACTGGACCAAAGGTCTCCTGACAAAACAATTCAATCTGTTAAGAAATGTTTCTGCCCACAGCTCTGCGTAGGGCATCCTTGACCTCCTTGTTCCTCAGACTGTAAACAACAGGGTTCAGCAGAGGAGTGATGATGGTGTAGGTCACAGAGAGAAGAAGATCTTTTTATTTGCATTTTCTGACTTGGGCTTGAGGTAGGCAATGGAGGCACAGCCATAGTGGACCATGACCACAGTGAGGTGGGAGACACATGTGGCAAAGCTCTTCTTCCAGCCCTTGGTTGTAGGTATCTTAAGGATGGAAGAGATAAGGAGGATATAGGAGGTGAAGAACAGGCCCACAGGAACAAAAATCACATATGAACTTACACCATAATTGATAATCTCATTGATAGTGATATCAATGCAAGAAAGTTTAATGACTGGGTAAATGCCACAGAAGGGCAAATTGAACATGGCCATTATATGGAGAACTGCCATAACCAGACCAGTGCCAAAGGACACACAGACTAACCTAGCACACACTCCTTTGTTCATGAGGACTGTGTACCTCAGGGGCTTGCAGATGGCCACATAGCAGTCACAGCCCATAGCTGTGATCAAGAAGCAATTATTAGTGGCCAAGATGACAGAAAAGAACATCTGGGTTGCACAGCCTTACAAGGAGATAGGCTGGTTATGAAAAATAAGACCAGAAAGCACTCGTGGGACAATGACCAATGTGTACACGGTCTCAGAACTAGCCAGCATGCTCAGGAAGAAGTACATGGGTATGTGGTGGTGAAGGTCAACGCAAATGACGGTCACAATGATGATGTCCCCAGCCAGGGTGAAAATGGAGATAGTAAGGAAAACCACAAAGAGGGTTATCTGGTGCTTTCCAAGGATAGAGAAACCCAGGAAGATGAATTCTGCCACTTCTGTGAAGTTGTTTCTCTGCATTCCACTATATCAGTGCCCTAAAGCAATAAATGGAAGCAGTCATCAAGGGGAAAATTCCCATCAGCAATTGGACTTCACAGCAAGGGACAATGACAGCTGAACTGAGAGAGTGAGTTCAATTCCCCCCTTGTGACCAACAAGCTCATGCGTATGGCCCTGGCACAGAAAGAAAGAAAACTACTTTTGTATCTTTGGGGCTTATACATGTGAACATGATCACTATGGAGCAAACTTCCCCTGTGCATGGAGACTTCCAAGCAAATGCTCACCACACACACATCATAGTGATGTTAGGAAGGGGAAGAGAACAGCCAGGAAAGAGTCATGCTCTGTTTCCCTATCAGTAATGATACCCACCACTTAAAATAAACTCTAGGAACAAAGGGCTCACTAATAAAGTGCATGTCAAGAAAATGATAAAGATGAGAGTTTCGAGGGGGATATAGCAGAAGGAAGTAGACTTGAAGATGACGAACTGTGATAAGCAGTCCCTGGATCTGGTGACAGGGCCACCAAGAACTTTTACACAGTATTTCAGTTGAGTTCTGAATCTAGAAACCTCATTTCAGAGAGAGAATGTGGTCCAAATATGTCACCACACCCTCAAAGAACAACTACAGAACAACTTCTGTTGTGATCACTCTACTGAAAGAGTTCACTCAAGTCCCACCACAGTAATCTTTTTTGCTGACTTCAGTAGTACTTTTAAGAATGAAGTCAGGAAAAGAGTTGAGTAATTGGGAGAACATTGTTTAGTTTCCACTGTAATAGGAAAGGATTAGGACAATTCAAGGTGTGGACAAGGGAATGTAAGAACCAGAGTTGAGAGAGGAGGAGAAAGGAGTCTTCCAGCTACTTGGAGCTGAACTGGCCTACAAATTTTTTTTTTTTTTAATTGGAGTAAAACTGCTTTACAATGTTGTGTTAGTTTCTGCTGTACAATGAAGTGAATCAGCTATATGCATACCTATATCCCCTCCCTCTTGGGCCTCCCTCCCCCACTTCGATCTAGGTCACCACAGAGCACTGAGCTGAGCTCCCTGTGCTATACAGTAGGTTCCCACTAGCTATCTATTTTTAAAAATATGGTGAACACAGAATTTGATATAATTACAAGAAACAGAGTGCACTAGTCCCCTCTGTTGAAAAGCAAGAGTACACAGCCTGTGTAGACAGCATACATCTGATCCTGTGGTTCTCTACAGTGACCATTCCATTGTTCTCCCTCCTTTCATTTTCAGAATTACTGAAATAGACTTCCTCTCCCACCCCCCATAATTCCCTGAAAGTCAGCTTCATCACGGTCCCTCCCACAAAACTGTTCTCTCAAATGTCAAAGAAGTCTTCACTGCTAAAACTGTCAGACTTTGCTTTTTCCTCTTTCTCTTGTCCTTCTGATTCATTTTACACTTCTGAAAACCCTGCCTCCTGGAAACATTCTCTGACCTTGGTTTCCATGACACCACACTATTTTTTCTCTCTTCTCAGCACTTAGTTCTCTTCCATGAAGCTGCTCATTTCACCTATATTGTAATTGGAAATGTTGTTCTTTGGTCAATCCTTGGCCCTTGCTATTTTCTCTCCATGCTCTCCTCAATTTTTTCAGTTATAATTTCTAAGTTAATTGCTCTCAGATCTCTATTTCCATCAACAATCTTTTCTCCAAGTTTATGACGTACCTTCCTCTAGACTTCTCTACTTGTGGGTCTTGCTGACATAATAAATTTTATTTTTTCAAAAACTAAACATCTACCCTCTTATATTTGGAAAAGCCTCTCCATCTCAACTTCTCTGTCTTCCTCGATGACCTCACCCATATTCCAGTCAATCAAGGTCAGCATTTTGGAGCCATATCTACCTCATCATCACATTCAATGGAATTCTTCCTTAAATAATGTCTACTGTCTATTCCATTTTCTGGATTCACAATGACCCTCATAAGATTAGGATACCAAATCCTCTAGTCAGGATAATAAAACATACGCCCATTCTAAAATGTATATGGAAATGCAAAGAACCAAGAATGCCACAGCAATTTCAAAAAATTTTTAAAGTTAAAGAACATACACTACTGCAATTGAAGACTACAGTAATCAAGGCAGCATGGTATTGGTGTAAGGATAGACATACAGCTCAATGAAATAAAACACAGTCCAAAAATAATCCACACATATACGATCAATTGATTTTTTATAAAGTTCTAAAGTATCTCAATAATAGTATTTTCAACAAATGTTGCTGGAACAACTGAATATCTAGATGGAAAAAAAATAAACTTCAAACTTTACCTCAGACCATACACAAAATAACAACTCAACATGAATCAAAGACATAAATATAAAAGTTAAAACTAAAAATTCTAGACAAAAATGTGATAAAATCATGACCTTGGAATGAGCAAAGTTCCTAGATACAAAATAAAAAGCTAAACTATAAAAGGACAAAATCACAAATTGAACTTCATCAAAATAAAGCTTCTATTCTTCAAAAGGCATTGTTAGAAAAATGAAAAGGAAAGCCACAGACTGGGAGAAAATATCCACAATATATATTCTGAATAAAAGTTTAGATATATGTAAAGAATTCTTACAACTCAATACTAAGACACATTTTTGAAATTGGAAAAATATTTAAACAGACATTTTACATAAGAAGATATACAAATGGTCAATAAGTGCATGAAAGGATAATCAACATCACAACATTATTAGCCACCAGAGAAATGTGAAATAACACCATGAGATACCACTATACACTCAGTCAAATGGCTAAAATTTAAAACAAGATCTAATATTGTCAGGGAAGTGAAAGAACTGGAACTCTTAAACATTGATGGTGGCCATGTAAAATGGTACAACCAATCTATAAAACAGTTTGGCATATTTTTAGAAATGTAAATATATACTTATCCCATGATTCAATATTATTGCTAAGTATTCACACAAGAGAAATTAAAACATGTGTCCACACAGAGACCTGTACATGAATGTTCCTAGCAGCTTTATTCCTAAAAGCCAGAAACTGGAAACAACTCGAATGTTTATGGTGTATCTGTGTAACAAAATACCGCTCAGCAATAAAAGGAAAATATTACTAATACAAACAACATGACTGATCTTTAAAAACATTAGACTGAATCAAAGAAGTTAGATACAAAAGAGCGCATACAGTGTAATTCCATTTATAGGACACTCTAGAAAATATAATTGTATTCTATACTGCAAGAACACAAGCAGTAGTTGCCAGAACTGTTAGGGAATTGACTGCAACAGAACACTAGGGAACTTTTAGGGACGAAGGAAATGTTCTTGATTATGATGGTAGTTATACAGGTACATAAATTTATCAAAATTCACCAAAATGTATACTTAAATTGGTACATTTTATTAAGTTATTTACACTGCATGGTATTTATCATACTGTATAATATTGTATAGTATAATATTATGTAATCTATTACAGTTCATCTAAGTTGATTTTTTAAAAGATTCTCATTTGGCCACAAATAAGATTCTATGCCTGCAAATCTGTCACTGCTAGATCCACAGTTCCTTAAGGTCTCATTGTGATGTAAGAAACATGGGAATTGTCTAGGACTTGGAAAACCTGGAACCTGATCTGGAAACTGCCAATGTCAAAACATGTGGTCTTGGACAAACCACTTAAAATTATTCTTGATATAGCCCACTGATAGGAAGAAGCTACCCAAGAATTTGTAAAAAGTCAACAAAAACAAAGAAGAAAACAGTGTGAGACAATGAAAGATGAGAGAGACAGAGAGAAATGTATTTGTAGATTCTCCTCTTGGGAAAATAAGAACATTGAAATGGAGTAATATACAATGAAAAGATAGTACAGCAAATGTTTAATCATGAAGATTATAATCCAAATAAAAGAAAAGGACAAAAAGTTTGAAGAGGCAATAAGAATTGCATTTAGAAGGAAAGAAACTATTACAGAATTTATTGATACTTACAACGAATCATGTACATTACTTATTTTTTTTAACATCTTTATTGGAGTATAATTGCTTTACAATGTTGTGTTAGTTTCTGCTGTATAATCAGTGAATCATATATCCCCATATCTCCTCCCTCTTGCGTCTGCCTCCCACCATCCCTATCCCACCTTTCTAGGTGGTAACAAAGCACCAAGCTGATCTCCCTGCACGATGTAGCTGCTTCTCACTAGCTATCTATTCTACATTTGGTAGTGTATATATGTCAATGCTACTCTCTCACTTCGTCCCAGCTTACCCTTCCCCCTCCCCATGTCCTCAAGTCCATTCTCTGCGTGGGTGTCGTTATATCTGTCCTGCCCCTAGGTTCATCAGAACCTTTTTTGTTGTTGTTGTTAGATTCCATATATATGTGTTAGCATACGGTATTTGTTTTTCTCTTTCTTACTTCACTCTGTATGACAGACACTGGGTCCATCCACCTCACTAAAAATTACTCAATTTCATTTCTTTTTATGGTGAGTAATATTCCATTGTATATAGGTGCCACATCTTCTTTATCCATTCATCTGTCGATGGACACTTAGGTTGCTTCCATGTCCTGGCTACTGTAACTAGTGCTGCAATGAACACTGTGGTACATGACTCTTTTTGAATTATGGTTTTCTCAGGGTATATGCCCAGGAGTGGGATTGCTGGATCAAATGGTAGTCCTAATTTTAGATTTTAAGGAACCTCCATACTGTTCTCCATAGTGGCTGTATCAATTTACATTCCCACCAACAGTGCAAGAGGGTTCCCTTTTCTCCACACCCTCTCCAGCAGTTATTGTTTGTAGATTTTTTGATGATGGCCATTCTGACTGGTGTGAGGTGATACCTCATTGTAGTTTTGATTTGCATTTCTCTAATGATTAGTGATGTTGAGCATCCTTTCATGTGTTTGCTGGCAATCTGTATATCTTCTTTGGAGAAGTGTCTCTTTACATCTTCTGCCCATTTTTGGATTGGGTGGTTTGATTTTTTGATATTGAGCTGCTTCTATATTTTGGAGATTAATCCACTGTCAGTTGCTTCATTTGCAAATATTTACTCCCATTCTGAGGGTTGTCTTTTCATCTTGTTTATGGTTTCTTTTGCTGTGCAAAAGCTTTTAAGTGTCATTAGGTCCCATTTGTTTATTTTTCTTTTTATTTCCATTTCTCTAGGAGGTGGGTCAAAAAGGATCTTGCTGTGATTTATGTCAAAGAGTGTTCTTCCTATATTTTCCTCTAAGAGTTCTATAGTGTATGGCCTTAGATTTAGGTCTCTAATCCATTGTGAATTTATTTTCAGGTATGGTGTTAGGGAGTGTTCTAATTTCATTCTTTTACATGTAGCTGTCCAGTTTTCCCAGCACCACTTATTAAAGAGGCTGTCCTTTCTCCATTGGATATTCTTGCCTCCTTTATCAAAGATAAGGTAACCATATGTTCATGGGTTTATCTCTGGGTTTTCTACCCTGTTCCATTGATCTATATTTCTGTTTTTGTGCCAGTACCATACTGTCTTGATTACTGTAGCTTTATAGAATAGTCTGAAGTCAGGGAGGCTGATTCCTCCAGCTCTGTTTTTCTTTCTCAAGATTGCTTTAGCTATTCAGGGTCTTTTGTGTTTCCATACAAATTGTGAAATTTTTTCTTCTAGTTCTGAGAAAAATGCCAGTGGTAGTTTGAAAGGGATTGCATTGAATCTGTAGATTGCTTTGGGTAGTATAGTCTTTTTCACAATGTTGATTCTTACCATCCAAGAACATGGTATATCTCTCCATCTGTTTGTATAATATTTAATTTCTTTCATCATTATCATAGTTTTCTACATACAGGTCTTTTGACTCCCTAGGTAGGTTTATTCCTAGGTATATCATTCTTTTTGTTGCAATAGTAAATGGGAGTGCTTCCTTAATTTCTCTTTCAGATTTTTCATCATTAGTGTATAGGAATGCAAGAGATTTCTGTGCATTAATTTTCTATCCTACTACTTTACCAAATTTATTGATTAGCTGTAGTAGTTTTCTGGTAGCATCTTTAGGATTCTCTAAGTATAGTATCATGTCATCTGCACACAGTGACAGCTTTACCTCTTCTTTCCAATCTGGATTCCTTTTATTTCTTTTTCTTCTCTGATTGCTGTGGCTAACACTTCCAAAACTATGTTGAGTAACAGTGGTGAGAGTGGGCATCCTTGTCTTGTTCCTGATTTTAGAGGAAATGGTTTCAGTTTTTCACCACTGAGAATGATGTTGGCTGTGGCTTTGTCATATATGGCCTTTATTATGTTTAGGTAAGTTCCCTCTATGCCTACTTTCTTCAGGGCTTTTATCATAAATGGGCGTTGAATTTTCTCAAAAGCTTTTTCTGCATCTATTGAGATGATCATGTGGTTTTTCTCCTTCAGTTTTTGAATATGGTATATCACATTGATTGATTTGCCTATATTGAAGAATCCCTGCATTCGTGGGATAAACCCCACCTGATCATGGTGTATGATCCTTTTAATGTGCTGCTGGATTCTGTTTGCTAGAATTTTGTTGAGGATATTTGCATCTATGTTCATCAGTGATATTGGTCTCTAGTTTTCTTTCTTTGTGACATCTTTGTCTGGTTTTGGTATCAGGGTGATGGTGGCCTCATAAAATGAGTTGGGGAGTGTTCCTCCCTCTAAAATATTTTGGAAGAGTTTGAAAAGGATAGGTGTTAGTTCTTCTCTAAATGTTTGATAGAATTCGCCAACAAAGCCATCTGGTCCTGGGTTTTTGTTTGTTGGAAGATTTTTAATCACAGTTTCAATTTCAGTGTTTGTGATTGGTCTGTTCATATTTTCTATTTCTTCCTGGTTCAGTTTTGGAAGGTTGTGCTTTTCTAAGAATTTGTCCATTTCTTCCAGGTTGTCCATTTTCTTTTCTTTTATTTATTTATTTTTTTAAACATCTTTATTGAAGTATAATTGCTTTACAATGATGTGTTAGCTTCTGCTTTATAACAAAGTGAATCAGTTATACATATACATATGTTCCCATATCTCTTCCCTCTTGCATCTCCCTCCCTCCCACCCTCCCCATCCCACCCCTCTAGGTGGTCACAAAGCACCGAGCTGATCTTCCTGTGCTATGCGGCTGCTTCCCACTAGCTATCTATTTTACATTTGGTAGTGTATATATGTCCATGACACTCTCTCACCCGGTCACATCTCACCCATTCCCCTCCCCATATCCTCAAGTCCATTCTCTAGTAGGTCTGTGTCTTTATTCCCGTCTTGCCACTAGGTTCTTCATGGCCTTTTTTTGTTTTTTGTTTTCCTTAGATTCCATATGTATGTGTTAGCATACTGTATTTGTTTTTCTCTTTCTGACTTACTTCACTCTGTATGACAGACTCTAACTCCATCCACCTCATTACAAATACCTCCATTTCATTTCTTTTTATGGCTGAGTAATATTCCATTGTATATATGTGCCACATCTTCTTTATTCATTCATCTGTCGATGGACATTTAGGTTGCATCCATGTCCTGGCTATTGTAAATAGAGCTGCAATGAACATTATGGTACATGACTCTTTTTGACCTATGGTTTTCTCAGGGTATATGCCCAGTAGTGGGATTGCTGGGTCGTATGGTAGTTCTATTTGTAGTATTTTAAGGAACCTCCATACTGTTCTCCATAGTGGCTGTATCAATTTACATTCCTACCAACAGTGCAAGAGTGTTCCCTTTCCTCCACACCCTCTCCAGCATTTATTGTTTGTAGATTTTTTGATGATGGCCATTCTGACAGGTGTGAGATGATATCTCATTGTAGTTTTGATTTGCATTTCTCTAATGATTAATGATGTTGAGCATTCTTTCATGTGTCTGTTGGCAATCTGTATATCTTCTTTGGAGAAATGCCTATTTAGGTCTTCTGCCCATTTTTGGAATGGGTTGTTTGTTTTTTTGTTATTGAGCTGCATGAGCTGCTTGTAAATCTTGGAGATTAATCCTTTGTCAGTTGCTTCATTTGCAAATATTTTCTCCCATTCTGAGGGTTGTCTTTTGGTCTTGATTATGGTTTCCTTTGCTGTGCAAAAGCTTTTAAGTTTCATTAGGTCCCATTTGTTTATTTGTGTTCTTATTTCCATTTCTCTAGGAGCTGGGTCAAAAAGAATCTTGCTGTGATGTATGTCATAGAGTGTCCTGCCTATGTTTTCCTCTTAGAGTTTGATAGTGTCTAGCCTTACACGTAGGTCTTTAATCCATTTTGAGTTTATTTTTGTTCACGGTGTCAGGGAGTGTTCTAATTTCATACTTTTACATGTATCTGTCCAATTTTCCCAGCACCACTTATTGAAGAGGCTGTCTTTTCTCCACTGTATATGCTTGCCTCCTTTATCAAAGATAAGGTGACCATATGTGCGTGGGTTTATCTCTGGGCTTTCCATCCTGTTCCATTGATCTATATTTCTGTTTTTGTGCCAGTACCAAACTGTCTTGATTACTGTAGCTTTGTAATATAGTCTGATGTCAGGGAGCCTGATTCCCCCAGCTCCATTTTTCGTTCTCAAGATTGCTTTGGCTATTTGGGGTCTTTTGTGTTTCCATACAAATTGTGAAATTTTTTGTTCTAGTTCTGTGAAAAATGCCAGTGGTAGTTTCATAGGGATTGCATTGAATCTGTGGATTGCTTTGGCTAGTAGAGTCTTTTTCACAATGTTGATTCTTCCAATCCAGGAACATGGTATATCTCTCCATCTATTTGTATCATCTTTAATTTCTTTCATCAGTGTCTTATAATTTTCTGCATACAGGTCTTTTGTCTCCTTAGGTAGGTTTATTCCTAGATATTTTATTCTTTTTGTTGCAATGGTAAATGGGAGTGTTTTCTTAATTTCACTTACAGATTTTTTACCATTAGTGTATAGGAATGCAAGAGATTTCTGTGCATTAATTTTGTATCCTGCTACTTTACCAAATTCATTGATTAGCTCTAGGAGTTTTCTGGTAGCATCTTTAGGATTCTCTATGTATAGTATCATGTCATCTGCAAACAGTGACAGCTTAACTTCTTCTTTTCCGATTTGGATTCCTTTTATTTCTTTTTCTTCTCTGATTGCTGTGGCTAACACTTCCAAAACTATGTTGAATAATAGTGGTGAGAGTGGGCAACCTTGTCTTGTTCCTGATCTTAGTGGAAATGGTTTCAGTTTTTCACCATTGAGGACGATGTTGGCTGTGGGTTTGTCATATATGGCCTTTATTATGTTGAGGAAAGTTCCCTCTATGCCTACTTTCTGCAGGGCTTTTATCATAAATGGGTGTTGAATTTTGTCGAAAGCTTTCTCTGCATCTATTGAGATGATCATATGGTTTTTCTCCTTCAATTTGTTAATATGGTGTATCATGTTGATTGATTTGCCTATATTGAAGAATCCCTGCATTCGTGGGATAAACCCCACCTGATCATGGTGTATGATCCTTTTAATGTGCTGCTGGATTCTGTTTGCTAGAATTTTGTTGAGGATATTTGCATCTATGTTCATCAGTGATATTGGTCTCTAGTTTTCTTTCTTTGTGACATCTTTGTCTGGTTTTGGTATCAGGGTGATGGTGGCCTCATAGAATGAGTTGCGGAGTGTTCCTCCCTCTGCAATATTTTGGAAGAGTTTGAGAAGGATAGGTGTTAGCTCTTCTCTAAATGTTTGATAGAATTCACCTGTGAAGCCATCTGGTCCTGGGCTTTTGTTTGTTGGAAGGTTTTTAATCACAGTTTCAATTTCAGTACTTGTGATTGGTCTGTTCATATTTTCTATTTCTTCCTGCTTCAGTCTCAGCAGGTTGTGCATTTCTAAGAATCTGTCCATTTCTTCCAGGTTGTCCATTTTATTGGCATAGAGTTGCTTGTAGTAATTCCTCATGATCTTTTGTATTTCTGCAGTGTCAGTGGTTACTTCTCCTTTTTCATTTCTAATTCTATTGATTTGAGTCTTCTCCCTTTTTCTATTGATGAGTCTGGCTAATGGTTTATCAATTTTGTTTATCTTCTTGAAGAACCAGCTTTTAGTTTCATTGATTTTTGCTATTGTTTCCTTAATTTCTTTTTCATTTATTTTTGCCCTGATCTTTATGATTTCTTTCCTTCTGCTAGCTTTGGGGTTTTTTTGTTCTTCTTTCTCTAATTGCTTTAGGTGCAAGGTTAGGTTGTTTATTCGAGATGTTTCCTGTTTCTTGAGGTAGGCCTGTATTGCTATAAACTTCCCTCTTAGCACTGCTTTTACTGAGTCCCATAGGTTTTGGGTTGTCGTGTCTCCCTTGTCATTTGTTTCTACGTATTTTTTGATTTCCCCTTTGATTTCTTCAGTGATCACTTCGTTATTAAGTAGTGTATTGTGTAGCCTCCATGTGTTTGTATTTTTTACAGAACTTTTCCTGTAATTGATGTCTAGTCTCATAGCGTTGTGGTCAGAAAAGGTACTTGATACGATTTCAATTTTCTTAAATTTACCAAGACTTGAGTTGTGACCCAAGATATGATCTATCCTGGAGAATGTTCCATGAGCACTTGAGAAAAATGTGTATTCTGTTTTTTTTGGGTGGAATGTCCTTTAAATATCAATTAAGTCCATCTTGTTTAATGTATCATTTAAAGCTTGTGTTTCCTTATTTATTTTCATTTTGGATGATCTGTCCATTGGTGAAAGTGGGGTGTTAAAGTCCCCTACTATGATTGTGTTGCTGTTGATTTCCCCTTTTATGGCTGTTAGCATTTGCCTTATGTATTGAGGTGCTCCTATGTTGGGTGCATAAATATTTACAATTGTTATACCTTCCTCTTGGATCGATCCCTTGATCATTATATAGTGTCCTTCTTTGTCTCTTGTAATAGTCTTTATTTTAAAGTCTATTTCGTCTGATATGAGAATTGCTACTCCAGCTTTCTTTTGATTTCCATTTGCATGGAATATCTTTTTCCATCCCCTCACTTTCAGTCTGTATGTGTCTCTAGGTCTGAAGTGGGTGTCTTGTAGACAGCATATATATGGGTCTTGTTTCTGTATCCATTGAGCCAGCCTGTGTCTTTTGGTGGGAGAATTGAATCCATTTACATTTAAGGTAATTATCGATATGTATGTTCCTATTCCCATTTTCTTAAATGTTTTGGGTTTGTTATTGTAGGTGTTTTCCTTCTCTTGTGTTTCTTGCCTAGAGAAATTCCTTTAGCATTTGTTGTAAAGCTGGTTTGGTGGTGCTGAACTCTCTCAGCTTTTGCTTGTCTGTAAAGGTTTTAATTTCTCCATCACATCTGAATGAGATCCTTGCTGGGTAGAGTAACCTTGGCTGTAGGTTTTTCTCCTTCATGACTTTAAGTATATCCTGCCACTCCCTTCTGGCTTTCAGAGTTTCTGCTGAAAGATCAGCTGTTAACCTTATGGGGATTCCCTTGTGTGTTATTTGTTGTTTTTCCCTTGCTGCTTTTAATATGTTTTCTTTATATTTAATTTTTGACAGTTTGATTAATATGTGTCTTGGCATGTTTCTCCTTGGATTTATCCTGTATGGGACTCTCTGTGCTTCCAGGACTTGATTAACTATTTCCTTTCCCATATTAGGGAAGTTTTCAACTATAATCTCTTCAAATATTTTCTCAGTCCCTTTCTTTTTCTCTTCTTCTTCTGGGACCCCTATAATTCGCATGTTGGTGCGTTTAATGTTGTCCCAGAGGTCTCTGAGACTGTCCTCAGTTATTTTCATTCTTTTTTCTTTATCCTGCTCTGCAGTAGTTATTTCCACCATTTTATCTTCCAGGTCACTTATCCTTCCTTCTGCCTCAGTTATTCTGCTATTGATCCCATCTAGAGTATTTTTAATTTCATTTATTGTGTTTATCATCATTGCTTGGTTCCTCTTTAGTTCTTCTACATCTTTGTTAAAAGTTTCTTGCATTTTGTCTATTCTATTTCCAAGATTTTGGATCATCCTTACTATCATTATTCTGAATTCTTTTTCAGGTAGACTACCTATTTCCTCTTCATTTATTAGGTCTGGTGTGTTTTGACCCTGCTCCTTCATCTGCTGTGTGTTTTTCTGTCATCTCATTTTGCTTATCTTACTGTGTTTGGGGTCTCCTTTTCACAGGCTGCAGGTTCGTAGTTCCCATTGTTTTTGGTAGCTGTCCCCAGTGGCTAAGGTTGGTTCAGTGGGTTGTGTAGGCTTCCTGGTGGAGGGAACTAGTGCCTGAGTTCTGGTGGATGAGGCTGGATCTTGTCTTTCTGGTGGGCACGTCCACTTCTGGTGGTGTATTTTGGGGTGTCTGTGGCCTTATTATGATTTTAGGCAGCCTCTCTGCTAATGGATGGGGCTGTGTTCCTGTCTTGCTAGTTGTTTGGCATAGGGTGTCCAGTGCTGTAGCTTGCTGGTCATTGAGTGAAGCTGGGTCTTGATATTGAGATGGAGATCTCTGAGAGATTTTTGCCGTTTGGTATTACGTGGAGCTGGGAGGTCTCTTGTGGACCAGTGTCCTGAAGTTGGCTCTTCCCCCTCAGGGGCATGGCCCTGATGCCTGGCTGGAGCACCAAGAGCCTTTCATCCACACGGCTCAGAGTAAAAGGGAGAAAAAATAGAAAGAAAGAAAGAGGATAGAATATAGTGAAGTAAAATAAAGCTATTATAAAGTAGAGCTATACAGACAAAATCTCACCCAAAAGCATATACATATACACTCACAAAAAAAGGAAAAGGGGAAAAATTAATATATCCTGCTCCCAAAGTCCACCTCCTGAACTTGGGATGATTCGTTGTCTATTCAGGTATTCAACAGATGCAGGCACATCAAGTTGTTTGTGGAGTTTTAATCCGCTGCTTCTGTGGCTGCTGGGAGAGATTTCCCTTTCTCTTCTTTATTCGCACAGCTCCCGGGCTTCAGCTTTGGATTTGGACCCGCCTCTTCGTGTAGGTCGCCTGAGGGCGTCTTTTCCCTGCCCAGACAGAACGGGGTTAAAGGAGCAGCTGCTTCGGGAGCTCTGGCTCACTCAGGCCGGGGGAGGGAGCCGTACAGAGGAGGCAGGGCGAGCCTGCGGCGGCAGAGTCCGGCGTGACGTTGCACCAGCCCGGGGTGTGCCGTGCGTTCTCCCGGAGAAGTTGTCCCTGGATCACGGGAGCCTGGCGGTGGCAGGCTGCACAGGCTCCCGGGAGTTGCGGTGTGGAGAGTGACCTGTGCTCGCACACAGGCTTTTTGGTGGCGGCAGCAGCAGCCTTAGCGTCTCATGCCCATATCTGGGACCCGCGCTGATTACCGCTGCTCGCGCCCATCTCACCCGTCTCTGGAGTTCGTTTAGGCGGCGCTCTGAATCCCCTCTCCTTTCACGCCGCGAAACAAAGGGCAAGAAAAAGTCTCTTCCCTCTTCGGCAGCTGCAGACTTTTTCCCGGTCTCCCTCCCAGCCAGCTGTGGTGCACTAACCCCTTCAGGCTGTGTTCACGCCGCCAACCCCAGTCCTCTCCCTGCGATCCAACCAAAGCCCGAACCTCAGCTCCCAGCCCCGCCCTCCCTGGCGGGTGAGCAGACAAGCCTCTCGGGCTGGTGAGTGCTGGTCAGCGCCGAGCCTCTGTGCGGGAGTCTCTCCGCTTTGCCCGCCACACCCCTGTGGCTGCGCTCTCCTCCGCGTCTCCGAAGCTCCCCCCTCCGCCACCCGCAGTCTCCGCCCGTGAAGGGGCTTCCTAGTGCGTGGAAACCTTTCCTCCTTCACGGCTCCCTCCCACTGGTGCAGGTCCCATCCCTATTCTTTTGTCTCTGTCATGTCTTTTTTCTTTTGCCCTATCCAAGTACATGGGGAGTTTCTTGCCTTTTGGGAGGTCTGACGTTTTCTGCCAGCGTTCAGTAGGTGTTCTGTAGGAGTTGTTCTACGTGTAGATGTATTTCTACTGTATCTGTGGGAAGGAAGGTGATCTCCGCGTCTTACTCTTCCGCCATCTTCTCCCCCCTCCCCATTTTGTTGGCATACAGTTGCTTGTAGTAATCTCTCATGATCCTTTGTATTTCTGCAGTGTCAGTTGTTACTTCTCCTTTTTCATTTCTAATTCTATTGATTTGAGTCTTCTCCCTTTTTTTCTTGATGAGTCTGGCTAATGGTTTATCAATTTTGTTTATCTTCTCAAAGAACCAGCTTTTAGTTTTGCTGATCTTTGCTATCATTTCCTTCATTTCTTTTTCATTTATTTCTGATCTGATCTTTATGATTTCTTTCCTTCTGCTAACTTTAGGGTGTTTTTGTTCTTCTTTCTCTAATTGCTTTAGGTGTAAGGTTAGGTTGTTTGAGATTTTTCTTGTTTCTTGAGGTAGGACTGTACTGCTATAAACTTCCCTCTTAGAACTGCTTTTGCTGCATCCCATAGGTTTTAGGTTTTCACGTTTTCATTGTCATTTGTTTCTAGGTATTTTTTGATTTCTTCTTTGATTTCTTAAGTGATCTCTTGGTTATTTGGTAGCATATTGTTTAGTCTCCATGTGTTGGTATTTTTTACGTTTTTTTTCCCTATAATTGATATCTAGTCTCATAGTGTTGTGGTAGGAAAAGATATTTGATACGATTTCAATTTTCTTAAATTTACCAAGGCTTGATTTGTGACCCAAGATATGATCTATCCTGGAGTATGTTCTATGAGCACTTGAGAAGAAAGTGTATTCTGTTGTTTTTGGATGGAATGTCCTATAAATATCAGTTAAGTCCATCTTGTTTAATGTGTCATTTAAAGCTTGTGTTTCCTTATTTATTTTCATTTTGGATGATCTGTCCATTGATGAAAGTGGGGTGTTAAAGTCCCCTACAATTATTGTGTTACTGTCGATTTCCTCTTTTATGGCTCTTAGAATTTGCCTTATGTATTGAAGTGCTCCTATGCTCGGTGCATGCATGTATGTTATTTAAATCTGAGTGAATCTGTTAAGGAAAGGGAAAGAATTTAAAATATGCAACTTGGGTCAATCTCCTGAAAAATGATATTACAGGAGAATTACTCCTGCAGAAAACGAACAAACAAAACTCTATTGCCTCTTCTCCAGAGACCTTGAAACACAAATTGCAAGATGCCAGGGACTGTTTAAAAATTTGTGAATATTATAGGTATTTGAAGAAGCCAGAGAAAGAAAAACACTTGATCATAGGATGGGAAAGAATCTGCTAGGCTGTGTTCTTTTTTGTTTCCCCCCAAGACATGAGCCCAATTGGCATAACTTTGTAGTTTCTCACCCCAGAACTCCAGATCCTGGCCCAAAAGATCTGCAGGAGCACAAGGGACTAGAGCTTGCTTAAGTTAGAAAGACATACAGGTATCCCCAGTACCTTGCAAAACTAAACTGAAAGCATCTACAAAAACAAAAAAACCGGGACTTCCCTGGTGTCCAGTTGCTAAGTCCCCACGCTCCCAATGTAGGGGGCCCAGGTTTGAGAGGAATCTCCAAGGAAAAGCCATGTTGACTAGCCCTGATCTCCTGGGTCTCTTTTCCTCAAAACTTCCTGAGTGTCTCAAGGGAACCAGTATAGTCAGATTCCAGACAAGTGTCAGGGGATCTTACTAAAAAGGGGATTTCTTTATTTTTCGAAGTGGTTAGTGCTTTGTGATCCTGAAACCATCTTCTCAGATGGCTTCTCTATCCCTATACTGGACTTTAGAAGACAGAGGACTAGCCTCTATAGTGTTTCCAAGAAAGGGCACTTATGTAAATAAATCCAGTATTTCCCAAGGACACACGTTTGTTAATAAATTCCATTTTAGCAAGATAGATTTTCTTAGCCTGGGTATTAGTAGTTAGATCCCTTCTGGGAGACTTTCCAACGGGTATGGCATGTTCCTGGCATCTAGAGTTCCCTATCTTTGCCCCATGCCCACTCCTGTTGACTGATCCAAGTCCCTTTCCCCTGAGAATCCTTTAAGATTCTTCCAAGACTGTAGCAAATTATGTTTTAATGTTTCCATTTGATCTATGCTTATTCCTCTCTTTCCTTCATGGAAGTTATAGAATGGTGTAAAGTCTTTAATGTACTTTTACTTCCTCTTTACACCATATGGTAGAAGGCCATTTCATCAGCCTAGAATTATGCACTCTGATTTAATACACACATACACACACACACACACCAGGATCAGATTCAAGCAGTCATCTCAACTATGGTGTCTGTTTCTATCCAGTTAAATGTCCTTAAACCTCCAGAGCATTGCAGTGGAAGTCAGAATAAGGAATTCTTGAGTAGCCCCAAATCCTATTCTACCTTATGCTTCAAATCCAGTAACCTCTTGTTTCAGTCTTTCCCTAAGTTTATAGTGGCCTTGATATCTTGCATAACCCTTGACTTTACAAGTTATCTGAAGCACATTCATAAATTCTTTAGTTATCTCCAACATCTCTGCTTTCTCCTAGCCTAGGTTTCTCTCAGCTCTGACAGAGGCAATGCCATTACTGATTCCCTTTCCCCCACACTTTTTTGACATTTTTATTTTAACAAGATTTTGAACTTATAGAAAAGTTGCAAGTATAATATAAGGAACTCCTACATACCCTTTTCCTGGATTCACCAAGTGTTTATATTTTGCCCCATTTCCCTCATCATTTCTAACCAAATTAAGTTGAGAGTAAGTTGGACACACCATGCCCCTACACTCTTAAATACTTATGTGAGAGTTTCCTAAGAAAAAGGAAATTCTATTACACGGCACAATAAAACTACAAAAACACTGAGTCAAGAACCACTATCTCTCACCTCAACACCTACAAGCAGGAAACAGAAATTAAGACCCAGAATTCAGTTTTGCACATCACAATTCCAATGCTTCCCCTTCTGAAATGGAGAATACCCTATTCCTTCTTTGATTCTTCCTGACCCAGTAATGTTTTCATCCAGGGTCCTGAGAAAGGATAACTTATTCTAGAAAAGGAAGAGCAAGAGGAGGATTAGACACGCCCCCCACCTTACCTCTCCTCCTTCCGCCTGATCAAGAACATTACTTCCCAAAGAAACTAGTCTCTTCGAGTGACTGATCACCCAATACGCATGTCCATCTAGAAATATCTGCAAATGTTCATCCCCATTTTTTCCACGTCCCAAATAATTTCTCTTACTTTCCTTTTTACTGCGGCTCGTCTGCTTCCCAGGCAGGACTGAATACCACTTTTTCTCTCTAAATCCCTTTTTTTCCCTGAAATTTACAGAAAACTTGAAGGTGCAATATAAAGAACTTTTTTCTTGAACTTTTAGAGTAAGTTGTTGACACAGGGCTCATCACCTTCAAATACTGTAGTATTCCCTACAAACAAAGACATTCACCTACATACCACAAAGCAATCATCCCAATCAGGAAAGTAACATTGACTCATCACCATCATCCAATCCTCAGATCCCATTCAGTGCTTTGTCAGGTATCCCAACCATACATCCAGCTCAGATTCAAGCTTTGCATTTATTGGCATGCTTTATTAACCTTCTTTTTTTTTAATTAATTTATTTATTTTTTATTTTATGGCTGTGTTGGGTCTTCGTTTCTGTGCGAGGGCTTTCTCTAGTTGTGGCAAGAGGGGGCCACTCTTCATCACGGTGCGCGGGCCTCTCACTATCGCGGCCTCTCTTGTTGCGGAGCACAGGCTCCAGATGCGCAGGCTCAGTAATTGTGGCTCACGGGCCCAGTTGCTCCGTGGCATGTGGGATCTTCCCAGCCCAGGGCCCGAACCCGTGTCTCCTGCATTGGCAGGCAGACTCTCAACCACCGCGCCACCAGGGAAGCCCTATTAACCTTCTTTAATCTAGAAAAGTTTCTCAGTCATTCCTTGTCTTTCATATCCTGGATATTTCCAAAGATTACGGGTCAGGTATTTTGTTAAAAGTCCCTAAAGTTAGCAGTCACATAAAACAGGGAGATCAGCTCAGTTATCTGTGACTCATCTAGAGGTGTGGGATAGGGAGGGTGGGAGGGAGACGCAAGAGGGAGGAGATATGGGGATATATGTATATGTATAGCTGATTCACTTTGTTATAAAGCAGAAACTAACACACCATTGTAAAGCAATTATACTCCAATAAAGATGTTAAAAAAAGAGAGAGAGAAAAACAAAAGTCCCTAAAGTTTAATTTGTCTAATGTCTTCTCATGATTAGACTCAGGTTACGGATCTTTGGCAGGACAGAAGTGATGCTGTGTTCTTTCACTGCACGCTATCAAGAGGCACATGGTTCTGAATTATCCCACCTCTAATGATGTACAGTTGGATTGCTTAAGGTGGTAGAAGTCAAGATTCTCTACGTTGAAGTTACTCTTTCTCTTTTAAATTAATATTTTTCAGGGAGGTAGTTTGAAACTATCTAAATATCCTGTTTTTAATCAAACAATTATTCATCTATATCATTTTAGTTTCATTGTTTACTGTTTTATTCAATGGGTTATAATTACTTTCAGTTTATATTGATTATTAAATTATTTCCTGTGGGATCCCCTTCAAGCTGGCTTTGGTGTCCTTTGGACAGGTCGACATTATTCTTTGATGATTTCCTTCCTTTCTGGCAAAAATAAATAAAAAATAGTCTAGGCTCTCTCTTGTACCTTCCCTGCCTCAGACACGGAATTAGCAATTTCCTCAAGCATCCCTGGTTCTTTTTACTGATATACAGTATGTAGATGGCAAGGTCCGGATCTGTTTCCAGGCACTTACATTGGAAACAGCTTTGGGCGCATGCATGTGTGCACACACACACACACACACTCACACTGAAAACCATGAGCTCACAGCAATACCTCTAATTTCCATCTAACACTACAGGATATATTCAGGTTTTCCACATTTTCGCATTGGCAATTCTTTTCCAACAGTAAGAAATCAGATGCCCATTATCCTTAATATACTTTCTTATTTCATCACTTCCCTTGTGTGTAGCCAACGTCCCTTCCTACCACTTCCCTCACCTGCACAGATGTTCTCCTCACCCTACTCCAGCTCCCAGTCCCTGGACTGGCTCCTGCTCCCTGCAATACAAATGGTCACTACTCGGCCCTCTACATTTGCACTTGGTCACCACTGTTCCCCACTTATACCCTCCTCTGAGTGTGAGTGTCTTCTTTGCTGGGTCCCATATAATGGATTTAACTCTAAATCTTTCAGTAAGGAAAGAGTTAAAGAGAGGAAAAGGAAGAACCTTATTTGTTTGGGGTGTTCTTCACAAACTACACTGGTAATTTGTTGATCTACAATGAGAAATTGTAAGTATCAGGCATCTGCTATATTCTCTGAACTCTGATAAGAATCTTTAATCCATGGGAATAAGCATAACAAGGTGCTTGACTCAGTATTTTCCCTTCTTTTCTCTTAATTGTCTCTTCACTATTTTTTTTAATTCTACAAATTTGCATTACTGCTTGTTTAGTTCAAGAAATATCTAATGAGTCCCTAACATACACGAGGAAGTGCTAGATGATGGGTGGGATCCAGAGACAAGAAGGATAAAATAGAATCTTTTGTAAGGTTTTGTAAGGATGTTCAGATTAATATACAAATAACTGTGAGACAACATTGTAATACCAGAAAATGTCATAATAATGATTTTTCAAGAACTTACTCTATAAAAAGCACTACGTGCATTTACTACCCACTAAAACCCCACAAAGGAGGGCAGTTATATTACTGTCCTCACATGAGGAGCTACAGGTTCAAAAGTTTGAATGCCTGCTTAAGTTTCCAAATTTAGAAAATAAGTGAGCTGGATTTGGAATCCAAATTTGTCCAAAATCTTTGCCCTTCATCACTATGACATTCAGAAGATGGAAACATCCCGTCTTATCAGATCAGGAGAGACTTCAAGAAGAAAATGGCATATAAGGTAGACTTTTAAGAACTGGGGTTTTAAGAAACAGATATGCCTGAAAGCTACTTCGGTTACAGAGAAGAGAATGAAACAAAGGATTTAAAGGAGAGACTCAGGGCATGTATCCACAAGTAGAAGAGGTTGAGTGCACAGTGGGATTTGTGGAAGAAGTAAGACAAGACCAGTAGATTGGGAAAGAACTGTGAATGGTTCTAGACCCCAGGATAATGAGCCTGCATTTCATTCAAGATGCAAAAGGTAACTTAAGCCCAACTCCAACTCTAAACCTCACCAAGGTTGTCAGAGGAATGACAATGTGGAGAACAGCTTCCAGGAAGTGGCAATTAGGGTCTGGCCAGCTCAGAGGATTCGAACAGAAGGAAAAAAAGGCTTCTGGATGGTGGTTACTAAATCAGGGCAATCAGTCCCAGAGGTTGGGAGCAAGATGAAGTAAAGGGGATGAAGTGCTGACCAAAACAAAAGGGGAGTGGGCAGGAGGAGAACAACCAAAATAAGATGAAGAGCAGTTTAATGGGATTAAAAGTGGAATAGATGGAATAATGTCTGTGTTTAAGGAATTTCAGTTTGAAATATGGAGAGGAGAGCAAGGTTAAGTTATTGTAACTCCAATACATGATGGTTTAACTACAAAAGAGATGGAGGTCACTGGATGTAGCCCATCAAAAAAGTCACTCTCTTATCTGCAAAACCTAAGTACTGCATGGCACACAAGAGATGTTCACAAAAATTGTGTGTAGTGAGTGCACACCTGAATGGATGTGAAGGCAGTATTGCCACAGATAGACATTGAACCTCACTTTGAGAGGCTGGAGGCAGAAGAAAACAAAACTATCAGATTCTGACATCTCTGAGGATAGTGAATGAGGGTCTGGGAGGGAAAGGGTCATGAGAAAGGGGAAAGGAAGAGGGACAGATGAACGATGAGTCAGGACAATTCTTCAGAAACCAGAGTCAGTGTCCTCCATTGCTCTGAATCTCTGTAGCAAAGTGCTGGCATATGATATTGCTTTAGTAGGGGAGGAGTGGATTCAGTGTCTACAGCAGAAACCAGAATTCCAGAATGTCCCACAAACAGACTACTTCACAGAACAACAAAAAGAAGAAAAGGCCCTGCACCCACAGCCCATGAGAGGCCCAAGCTCAGGGAGACACCCCCTCCCACCCACGTGGCTCAGGAGCTCCCAGCAGAGCACATAGCCATCAGCAGAGGGGCCCCTGGAGGGTGGAGTCAAGCCCTCCTGATGTGGCCAGCATGGCCCCTCATCTCATCTGTAACACCGCAGCTCCACACCACTCTCTTCCCAGCACCAGAATCTGGGTCACAGTGGGGTGGAGCTCTGGCAGTTCCTTGTATTTAATAAGTAACTCCCACTGATTTTCCAGCCCTTCCTTCCCCACCAGTAGCTCTGACTGTCGGCACCAGGGGGCAGGCCTGGAAAATCACTCACACATTATTTGTGATCTCCATCCCCCATCCTCACCCAGAGGTGCAGATAAACCCTGAATAGCCTGAGGTCTAAGAATGAGAATCTCTGCGTGGGTAAGTCAGAAGCTCCGTAGATAACCAACCACTATGGTGTGTGCTACATTTATTCTGGTCACCACTGCTTCTCTAACAGCCCCAGGACAAGGATATGTAGCCACTGCTATGGGTCTCTGTTCTCACCAATTTCCCAGAAGCCTTTGCTCAGACAGGTTGGAAGTTTGGTGTATATGAGTCTGTGCGGTAGGGAAGGTGGGAGGGACCATGGGAAGAAAAGACTAGAGATTGCTGAATACAAGACTGAATTTATGATTTCTCCTGTTGACATTTTAGTTGAAGATTGTTGTATTCACTTCTTTCTCTCACAGACATGAATAGGAAGGTGTTTATTTTTCCTAAATGGCCTAGTAACACTCATGTGAGCTTGACCACACAGCTGGAAAAACCTCTGGAGAACTTCACTGTGTGCCTTTGTGCTTGCCCTGACCTCTCTCCATGCCTCTAGACTCTTCTACAGCTGCAGACCAAGAATAATGAGATGATCATTTTTAAACCTAGTATTGGAGAGTACCATGTTATCATTGGGGGTGACAAGATTTTCTCCAAGGTCTATAAAGGGTTCCTTGCCCTGGTGCACATCTGTGCCAGTAGGGAGTCCTCCTCTGGTGTTGCCGAACTCTGAGTCAACAGGTCGCCTGAAGTGATAAAGGGACTGAGACAGGATTACTCTGCGAGGGCTCACCCCACATTGTCCTGGGGCAGAAGCAGCATTCCTGTAGAGGTGGGTTGATCAGAGCCAGTCCTCTGTGAGAGGGATTGGGGATTTATATCTGTCCATCTCCAGAAAAGGCTTGTTTGTGTATGAAGGTATCTACATTAGACCTGTATCTGCCCAGACAGGTGGGCACTGAACTGTAGGATGCAGGATCATGTGCTCACAAGCTCCAGAGTCAAGTTGAAGTTCTGCTCCAACAGGACAAAGATAGTGGGAAGAAAAATTACCCACAGGAAAGACTACCTCTGAAGACAATTATACTTATGCGTTATGCTATTGCTGTTTTCTTTGAATTTCCCATCTACTGAGCTGCCTAATTTACAAGAAAAGTACAATGACTCCTAGCATTTGTTCAATATTTTTCATGGCCCAAAACACCTCCCATTTAAGGCTCATGTTTTTGAGTTGTGCTATTATTCAGAAAATAAGGAACAACAAGGATATAATAAAAACAAAATTTGTTGTAAGGAAAAAAAAAGTAAAGGGTTTAACACTTGATTAGTAGAAGTTTTTAGACTTCTCCCTCAATGGAGTTTACTCTCATTCTACTCACAACTGTTTATTTCTATGGAATTTAATTGAGGGCCTGCTAAATTGGATTTCTGGGTCACAGTTAATAGAACAGAAAGGTAGAGCAGGTCTGGGGTTGCTCTACTCACTAAGAGCTATGGCTCCTCCTTCCTTCTGGCACATCCTCAGACCTGATCTAATAAAATGCACATCTGGAAACTAGGGGGCTGTCTGGGGCCACATAACTCAAGGCAAATCTTCACCTCCAGTAGCCCCTGGAGCACTGTAAAATAATCAGTGACATAAGTGTCCCAAAGTCATCAAGAAAATACTACATGTTGAATAATACTCATGTCACCTTTGCTTAAAACCCTCTAAGATTCCCAGGCATTTACGGTAGAAGTCAAATTTCGGCAGGGAATAGGGTTGCTGCAGGATTTGACTACCTGTCTGAAGGTCCACCATATAAAATGTTCAGCCTACTGACTGGCATGTAATAAATGATATTATAATTAACAATATTAGTATACTATATACATTATTTATATTACTGTTGTTGTTTTTATGTAAAATACATGGCACACTGTCCTGCTCTTAGTTGGTGCTTAGGGAGAATGGGTTTCAACTCTCTCAATTCCTTTCCCAAACAGAAAAGAGCAAGAGATGCTAGATTTAGGAGGGAGTCCCAGTTAAGCATGTCACAGGGGCACTGGCCATGGTTGCAGAGAATGGAGTCAATGAAGATCAGAAAGCAAGAATTTAGGAAGAACCCAACAGTTTAATCAACCCCCCCCCCAAAAAAGTTGAAAACAACCAGTGACAACTTAACAGGAGCAGATGAAAGGCACATAGGCACAGCACAATGTAATGAACACAGAAGATTCCAGAAACAGATGATCACGCTAAGAGTTGCCCCTCTATAAAGAATTCCTAAAAACTGAGGAAGAGCTGCCACAATGGGTTTCTTACAAGTCAGGTCCCATGAGCCTCCCCACCAAGTAGGAGGGAAACGGTAAGTGAACCAGGTAGGCAGGTGTTTTATTGATATGGGGAATGTTTAGCTTCCCTTTGCTATCTCCTGACTTAACCATATATTTTCTGTTTATGATGTATCTCCTCATGACTTTATATTTTGAATATAGTATTCAAATAAAAACCAGACATGACCCTGCCTATTCTATTTAATGAAATATAATGAGGATAACTTTCTGCAAACATTAAATTAATGCAAATTCTGAAGGAATCAGGGAGGGAGAAAAGATAAATGTTTCATTTTTGTTTACAAAAGTATCATCTCCTAATTGTTACAAGTATAGATAATCTAAGAGAAAGGGGTTCCTTATATCCAGAATATAGAACATTAAAAATCTAGCAATGTCCCAAACCAAAACCACAATCATTCTTTATCAATACATTCAGTCCCATGCAATTAATTCTTGTTCTGCTTGATCTTGGGTGAACAGTTTTATGAACCTGTCAGTTTCTCTATTAGAGTTCTAGAAATCCTGACTCAGTCCAGTGGTATGGTTCCAAAGTTACATAAGCAAAGCCATCAGAATCCTGTAGCCCAGGTTCCTGTCATAGTCTTTTCCAAGGGACTCTGAGAAGACAAAGCATTCTGGCCTGTACATAATTGCAAATGCTTCCAGGGAAGAACCAGAGCAAAACAGAAACTATCTGTGGGTGATGCAAGACTTAAAACAGAATGGGTAAGATATGATAAGAGTTAATTTAATAAGACTATTTGGTTGTTTCTATGACACTCAACATTTTAAAATAATTATTAGAATTATGACTGATAACATTACATTGGACATTTCATGGACAGAGAGTACTGACCAATTTCTAGGAAATTAATACAATTTCTGAAATACTTACATTTATATTTACCCATACAAATATAACCTAAGTTAACATCTCTTATTTGACAATGCCTTTCCATATAATCCAACCTATCAAATAAACCAAATTAGTTTAACATCTCTCTTTTTACAAGGTGAGAGAACAAATCCTCTGAGACTTTCCAGGGGCCCTCTAGGAAATCTCAAAGTCAGTTTGGAGTCAAGAAGATTTCATTTAGGATTTGATTTGGGGAAGGCAAAATTGTCAAAACTGTAAAACAAACAAACAAACAAAACCTTAGCTCTTTTTAAAGTGATAAGACTTGGTTCTCTTAAATAATCAAGAATAAGGTTAACATAAGGCACAGGAAATTATGCTGATAAGACAGAGAATCTTTGTTTCCTAGGTGGATGACTTAAAAAGTAAAGAAAAATCTTTTAGGATCTATTAAGAACAGACCAACAAACCAAGAAAACTCTGTTATATTAATAGAAAGAAAAACAGATTCTAGTTTTGCATCCTTATATTTTTGAGCTCATTTTTAAAAAACCTTATAAATAAATCCATTCAATCTCAGCCAGCTTAACCACACATGAAATTACTTTTCCTCTAAACCTCCTACAACTTTGTATATTCATTCAGGTTTTTTTCCTTTATTATCTTCCTTCTCACTCTGGGACAACCAGTCACTTCACTTCAGGACAAAATTATTCTATTTTTCCCTTAATGAAAACATGTGCTTCATACCTTGCAAAAGTTTCCTCATGAAAAACACATCCTACTTTTTTGTATACTTTGCCTAAAAAGTTGTTCCCCTTATTATTTTTGGTAGTTTTATTTTCATACACTGATTATAATATTTTAACCATTAGTAACCCTTCTTTTACAGAAAAAATTGTAGGAAGTAGACAGCTGTGAACTGCCTGTCACATACCAGCATTCTGTGATAGACTAGCAAATTTTTTTAATATACCATCTCACAGTTTTATACGTCCATGCTTCCTCATATTTTTTAATATGGTAAAAAGAACGTGTTGACAGACTCAAATACATTTAGCTTCTCTATACCAAAAAAAATGTAAAAGCCAAAAGCATATAAACTTAAATGTAAGTTCAGTAATGAATGTTTCAGCAGTTTATGTTACTTAGAAATGATTGAGATGTTTAATGAATATCTGTTATTTAACTTAGCATAACTCTAAGGTTGTAAGTTACCAAAAAAGATTTTGGAAACTATTTTTAGGCAGACATATTAAACCATTACACAAAGCTGGCCATCATCTCCAGTTATTTCCCTGTTAACGCTTTTTACAGCACACGCATGTTAGGCAAGTGTCAGGGAAAAAACAAACAACAACAACAACAAAAAAACCTGAAAAAATAAGTTAAATGCTTGGGAGTTTTTTGTTTGTTTTACTGCTGTGCTTGATTTACATAAAGCAATGGATATCAAGCAATTCATTTTTATTCCATCTTTACTTGTACATTTGTTTTCAGATTGAATTTATAATTTTTATAATCTTAAACATCTAGTAGATATCATATTACCCTATTTGACCAGTAAACCCAAGTAGAATAAAAATGTATGCTCATACTGTAGTCAGTGCTGATAATCAGAAGGCATAGCTGTTTTTATTCAGTCAACAGCATTAAAATAGTCTTCAAAGATTTGCTCAAATCACAAAAACTTGAAAAGCATTTGGGTTAGTTCCTATATTTCTGGAAGTGTTGGTAATATTTAATTTACATAAACACTCATTTACCTCTAAGCTGATTTAAACAGAGCTCCTTTACAGGACTTTATAAATTTGGTAATACCACCCAGAGGTAGGAAAATATCACAGATGTGTAACATATTTACACACATACATAAACATACAGGTGCAAAAAGATCTCATACCTTTCCATCTAAAATTTTAGCCATGAGCCAGGTATGCACAGTAATACAAAAACTCACTGGTGTATTTACACTCTCTATTTATCTAAACTGTGTTTCTGACAGATAGAACAAGTCAAGGTTAACTACTCAATACGAGGGTTAAATCCTTTTACCAGTATTTGTGGAGATTTTTAAGATCTTTTGCCCTGTCGTATGGACACAGGACTACATTTTAGGTGAGAGACTGAGACGACATGAAGCAGCTGTCTAGATGTCTCCAAAGTCTGAGTGGATAAAATAGCCAGTCTGTTTCCAATTGGCCTTCTTCATTTTTCTTTTCAACCTCATGCGATTGCTTTTGGGCATCCCCAAGTCCCTTGAGAGCCCGAGTGGGGGCAGGGAGCATGAAGTTCAAGTGCCTGAGGGGCTGAAGTGAGAAGGAAGAGGGCCCGGTAGGTTGAACAGAGGATGCGGGAGGGAGGGGCTTGAAGGGGGGCACAAAGGATTCAAAGGAGCTGAAGGAAATATTGAAGGTGATGAAGGAGAAAGGGTGAGCGGAAACAATGGGAAGGGAGAGGTCTCGGGGGAACCAGTTTGGGGAGATCTTCAGTTTCCCAAAGAGGCCCTGAAGTTCCATATCAACCTTAGTAAAATCATGCCAACAAGAAAGGAAGCAGGAGTTAGCAGAACATATAGTCATATGGGATTCAAGAAGGGGGTTTCAGTTGACTGAGAAGCTCCCATTGGAGAAGCAGAATCAAACAGAGAAAACAGAGGCTTCAAAAGATCCAGGAAAAAAAAATTTCCAACCTAGGAGTCAAGGAGTGGATCCTCACTTGACAAAAAGAGCCAGGAAGAAATTTTCTAGCCCAGGAAATCAGAAAGTGAATTTTCCATTTGAAACAAAGAACAAAGGCCAGGAGTCAGGGATTGAAAGAATCTCTACTCGAAACAAAGAGTCAGGAAGAAAGACATACAGACCAGTAGGTACCCTGCAAAGAAAGAAGCCTGGGCCTCTAACCCAGCTTCTAGAGTATACTGAGAATCTTAAGAACCAAAATTTGTCAATGGACTGTCATCTGGGGCACTGGTTCAAGAGCTGAACCCTGAACAATCAGACAGGAATGAAGACAGAGTCTTCAAAGTGCTGGATGTCATGGCTTAGGTGAGAAGTCCAGGGGTCCAATGATGCATCTGATCTGATCCAAGTCACGGCACCACTACCGCCAAAGAAAAGCCAGAGCCAGATAGTAGGTAAAGCAGCAAAAATAGGTCTTGCTCAGAAATATTGCACTGGGGGGAAGAGACCTCAGCATAGAACTGGGCTCAGTTCCAAATACAGCATGGACAAGTGGGCATTTATAACCCAGGAGCAGGGTGGGGGTCAGGATGTTCCAAAGAGGAAGCATGGGGTAAAGGAGATTCTGGTTCAACTGACTTGACAAAATTCTTGCTGACGGCAGACCAGGGTGAACAGATATCAAGGGTGGGGGATGAGGAACTGGATTAGATATCAAGGGTGATCAGATATAAAGTGTGGGAGACTGTTTCTCAATTGACTTGGCAGGATTCTTGCTAAAACTGGGTGATGTGGGCCTTACAAGGACAGACACAGAAGCCCAACATCAAAGCCTAGTTAAGAAGAGGGCTTCGAGAAGCCTGACTAAAGCCTGGTCAAAGAGAGAGCCTTTGTCACCTCAGACCCTGAGAGAAGTCCAGGAGGCAGGTGGGCTAAAAGTCAATACCCCTTCTGCTGGACTCATGTGGGAGGAAGAATGACATCAAGAGGAACCAAGGACCCCTCACTAAAATTCCCTTTTATACACCTGGTCACTGTCTCTGGAAAATGCAGGGAAAAGGATGAAAACAGGAGACAGTGTCCAATTATTCCAGAAGGTTATCAGCCAAAGGCATGACTTATATTATCAGGTCAGACTAAGTTTTAAACTAAATAGAACATTTTCTCCCTGTTACATGTTGAGTCCTGGCTCATGTAGAAGACCAGAGAGTTACCGTGTGAGTAAATTACTCCACCCCACTACACAGATATGCTTACTGGGAACTTATGGAAATGTGTGTTAACAAGGATTTTTATAATGGTAAAGGCTGTGTCTGTCTTATAGACCCCTCTTCTGTGAAACATGGAAAAGTTCTCAGAGCTAACTGTACAACTTTGATATCCCATACCATCTTATTCATTCATTCATTCACCTAATTAACCACTATTTATTTCACAACTACCCTGTGCCAGGTGCGATGCTAGGCACAGGAGATATGAAGCTGAGAAAGATGACACCGGTCCAAGGAGTTTTGTCACTGGAACAAACTCCTCCAGGTCAGTAATTAACCAATGTACTAAACAATGGCTTCTGAATTTTGACCTTTCTTCAATCTCCAAGTAATGCTATACCTTTTGTTTTTCACAATCTCTCTGAAGAAGAGAGAAACCCCTTTCAGAAATGTTAATTCCCATTGGGAACGTCTATAAGTCACAATAATAATAGCGTTTCTTAACAAACCTAATGGTGTTAATTGAAGTGAAACTTCTGGACATCTTTCCTGGGTACTTTCTGTAACTGTCAGATACACTGGCAGTGATGGCAAAGGAAAAAAAAAATAAATCTCAGCAAGGAAAAACACTTGTGCCATTAAAAATCCACCAAAAAGATAGAAGGATATGGACAGCACAGAGGCCCAGAATCGTAACTGGAGAAAGACATCAGAGTCAGAGATCATGATAATTTTTGACCCTTCTGGTTGTCCTAGGGTCAGTCAAGACCTAGGGAACAATGGATATACTTAATGTCCTATGATAAATGCCCAGTGGGCAGAGCCATAATCATTAACATCAAAGTCCTTTTTTTTTGGTACTCTGCTGCATTCGTAAAGGGATCTACTTACTATATAGGAGTCAACCTGGCTCCAGAATAAGCTGCTTTTCCAAGATAAAAGCACATATGATAATACCCTACCCCACTCCTCTCTTTCCACAGTTTACTTAGGTAAATTCAGTGTAAATCCCTGGACTTAGAGTTAGTAGTAGACTACTTGTGCCTATAGTAAAATTTAGCTTCAGGTTGAATTGGGATGAAAATAAGAGAAAGATGTGGCCTGGAAATGCTAATCGTTGGTTCCTTTTGGAGTGGGAGACAACCTTTTTGATGGCCTGAAGAAACACCAATGCTGACATGGAAAGAGAAACCAGACCTGGATCACTTTTAACCACTGACTTGAGAAAGGTAATAGTTCATTGGGTTATAAATTGACTTCATTTGGGCTTCAGAGTTTTCTAATACCATCCAAGGCTATGCATACTAGGTTGCACCACAGGAAATTATTACTATTTGTAGTTAAAACAATCAAATATCAGCAATTTCATGTGGTTCAACCTAATAAATGCCCAGAGAAACAATGGCACAGTTGGGGCAGTACCGTACTTACATCTGGAAAAATACAACGGTATGAGTCAAGGTTGACTGATATACTGCAGCTGATATATTACATGAGGCCTGTGAGCTAAAAAAGGCCCATTCAGCTATGTCCACACTAGATAAATGCCCTCCGATGAAAACAGAATATGCTGCAGAAATGTCTTCCTTCATTGTGGCCTCTTGGGTACCATCTCTCCCATCCCACAAGCATGGACAGACAGAAGAAAGCATTCAGAGACAGAAGAGAGAAGAGGGAGGGAGAGGGAAAAGGAGGAACAAGGGAGAGGTAGGGGAAAGATGTTATGTAAGTTTAGAGTGCTTTCAGCTGACAATACCTGAACTCTTTCTGGATTGACAATGGCTTAAACTAATGAAGGTATTTTTTCCTGTCTCACATACTAAGAAGTTCAAAATAGGAGATCGAGGGTGGTGCATTTTTTTCTTATTTTTATTGGAGTATAGTTGCTTTACAATGTTGTGTTAGTTTCTACTGTACAGCAAAGTGAATCATCTATACGTATACATATATCCCCTCTTTTTCAGATTTCCTTCCCATTTAGGTCACCACAGAGCACTGAGTAGAGTTCCCTGTGCTATACAGTAGGTTCTCATCCAGTGTGGTACATTTTTAATGTTTCCTTCTAAAACAAGTTGACTCTAACTGCAGAGGTCACAAAATGGCTTCTGCAGGTCTAGCCTTCACGTTCATGCTCAAGGCAGGAAGAAGGGAAGACAGCACCAGAAATATCTATCCTATTTTTCAGAAAAGCAAGTTTCCCTAGAAGCCCTTGATCCCACCCATGCCATGCAGAAATCCATTACATCTCATTGGTCATAACTGTGTTACATGGACACCTACATGAAAAAAGATGCTGGAATAGTGGGTATTTGGTGGCAAGCAAGGTTATGGCATCATTGAGTTTTCCTGAAGCAGCACTCCAGTATCCAGTGACCAGCTTCATGGGTTTCAAGAGACAGCTGTGGCAGCCATGACAGAAAGAAAACTGTGTGTTCCAGAGTCTGGCCATTAGCTATGCGGCTACTAAGAGGCTTTGCCCCAGCAGCATCAATGGCTTCCTGAACCTGGATCACTTATCAGAGTGGCCTCCTGATCCCTTGCCTTCCTGACTCTTGCAGAGACAGAAGCACCCCTGGCAGGCTCGTTCAACAGTCTTGTTCTGGGAGTTTCTAGAGGCCCAGCCTAGAGCCTGCTCTCCTGCAGGCCTCCACAGTTTTGTAAACACTTAATGACCTCTTTTAAATCTTTCTATTTATGGTTTCTGCTTCCTGCAACAGGGCCCTAACTGATGCACCAGCCTACTGTTCCTGCCACAGGTAGTGAGGTGGAGAGGCAGCTTTGTGCGGCCTCAGCTTCTGCCTAGGACTGTAAAGAAGAAACTAACAAGAATTTCCTTAGCTACCTGAACTTCCCCAAGAGAAGGCCCAGCCTTAATTGCAAAGATCTGAATCTTTATTAGTGTTCATGGTTCTGACATTATTTCTTTCCTGAACAAATGACACTTCTTTTGTATCCTCAGGTTTTGGATTTCCTCTCTCGTTAGTTTTCTTTCTTTTATATAAAATGACTTCAGGACTAATACTCTGATGCATGGCTACATCACAGGATATTCAGCCTCTGGAATTTGTAATCATTTTTGGAAACTGTTTCGCTATAAAAAAACAATTTATTTAGAATTTGTTCATGGACTTCTACTTTCATGGAGTTACATTTAAAGAATAGAGACTGTGGGGAGAGAGAGATGTACAAAGAGTCTTTGCTGTAATTGTGTGTTTACTGGAGTCAGTTGTGGCTGGTCCTGACCTGAACTTCAAAGCCATCAGAATACAAGCTCTCCAAGGTGAGGGAACATGTAGACTTACCACTGTGTGCTCAGCACCTAGAAGAGGGTCTGAGACATACTGGGGGCTTAATAAATGTTGAGTGAATGAATGTATATGGACACCTCAGAAACCACTCTCCACCCAGCCTCCAACACCAGTCACCAGGGTAAAGTCATTGGAAATGATACCATCCTCACCTATGTCTGCATGCTGGCCTTCATCTTCTTAGTCGGTGTACATGGTTTGCTCTGGATAAGATGATCAGAGTATGAAGAAAGCAAAGACTGTGGCTAACCCTGGGACCCAGAGGGGCTCCTTCTGGTTCTTGGATCCACCGCTTTCCAAGATCAGTCTCTAACCTCAGTGAAGAAAGCCCTAAATCTCACTGCTAAAACTGTACTAAATTGCTCTCTTACCCCTAAACAGAGGCAGATCAAGGTATGGATTACTTAGGCAATTTCCCAGATTGCCAACTCTAAATGGTACTTAAATAGCACTAAGATGTGATGAGATAGACAAAATTATACTATTTAAGAAATTAGATTTGAAGAAATATTTTTGAAGTCAGTTGAAGCATATGAGTGAGTGAGTGTGTGTGTGTGTGTGTGTGTGTTTGTGAGAGAGAGAGAGAGACAGATAGGAGGATAAGAGTGCCAAAGAATATGCTTATGTAATAGATATTTTCTAAATAGCTGTGTTAGTAGTTTAAAACACAAACATTTATTATCTTACACAGTTTCTGAAGGTCAGGAATCCAGGAGCAGCTTAGCTAGTGGTTCTGGTCCAGGGTCTCTCATAAGGTTGCAAACACAATGACACCCAAGACTGCAGCCATCAGAAGGCCTGGTTGGCACTGGTGAATCCACTTCCAAGATGGCTCACTTACACAGCTGTTAGTCGATGCCTAAGTTCCTTGCTGTACCCTGGCAGAAGGCTTCAGTTCCTCACCAGTTCCTGGGTGCCCTCATGACATGAGTGATCAAGAGCAGGTGAAAGAGCAAGCAGGAAATGGCAGTGCTTATGACCCAGTCTCTGAAGTCACACCCTGACACACCCACTTTTCTCTACTCATTAGAAGTGGGTCACTACATCTAGTCCAGACTCAAGGGAAAGGGATTAAGCTTGCCTTAACAAAGGGGGGCATATCAAAGAATTTATGGACGCTGTAAAACAACAACTCTCTCCTAAGAAAGGTGGAAATGGGTAAGGATAGGGTGTTTGATAAATTCAGCATGCAATTTTAGGGCTGACAGGGGGAATTACCCTGTCTATTACCCATATGGTAATAGAATTACCATATGATCCAGCAATCCCACTACTGGGCATATAACCACACTGGGCATAAAACCACAATTCAAAAAGACACGTGCACTCCAATGTTCACTGCAGCACTATTTACAATAGCCAGGTCATGGAAGCAACCTAAATGCCCATTGACAGATGAATGGATAAAGAAGATGTGGTACATATATACAATGGAATATTACTCAGCCATAAAAAGGAATGAAATTGGGTCATTTGTAGAGACGTGGATGCATCTAGAGGCTGTCATACAGAGTGAAGTAAGTCAGAAAGAGAAAAACAAATATCGTATATTAACACATATATGTGGAACCTAGAAAAATCATACAGATGAACCGGTTTGCAGGGCAGAAACTGAGACACAGATGTAGAGAACAAACGTATGGACACCAAGGGGGGAAAGCAGCGGGGGGGGGGGTGGGATTAATTGGGAGATTGGGATTGACATGTATACATTGATGTGTATAAAATGGATGACTAATAGGAACCTGCTGTATAAAAAATAAATTAAATAAAATTCAAAAATTCAATTTTATATACATCAAATTAATTGGATATAAGTATTCTATGATAAATCAGAAAAAAAGACAGGTGAATGTTAAACCTGGTTATTATTGTTTTCTGTGAGCCACTGGGCTTCTTCTACCAGCATTTGTATCAAGACTATGTTACTGAAATAAATTCTCAACTCATTACTTTAAAACCCTGGTGAGTGCAGGGACTAATGGAAAATGTAAGTTATTGATTTCTGTAGAAGGACTGCAAGTGTTCTTAGATTAGTTATGTTTATTGAAGAAAAAGAATAAAGAAAAAGATTATTGAAAAGGAAAATTAGTACATTTCCCTCAAATCATTTTAAAGTACATAAAGAATATGAACGTCAGGCTAATATACATGGTCTTCAATCTCAAACATGCCACATTTACTTTGCAAGAAAATGGGAAAGTAGTTTGACCTCTGGACTATAATGAATTGGAGTATCTCTTTATTTATTAATAAAGAAACACTAAAAAAAAAAAAAAAGACTAAAATTTTTCTGAAAAAACAAAGATTTAATCACCTCTCCACTCCAAAACCTTACCACCACATCAGACACCCAGTCTAGTAACAGTGGATTGCAAGTGAGAGAGCTGTAAGACAGACTCTATTTAAGAAGTTTGGAGGGAAATCCAAAGAAAAGAGGGAGAATAAAACAAGGACACTAGAGGAAACTGACACCTACAGCAAAGAGTAAACACAGCTTATCTCTTAGCCAGATAATCATGTCTGAAATCTCATACTAAAGACCTATTTACTTCAGTTCCTATTACTTATATTATGCCTAGCTTACAAGAAAAAATTATAAGATGTGATACAAGAGAGGGGAAAAAGTCTGAAGAGACAAAGTAAGCATCAGAACCAGACACAGATATGGCAGAGATTTTGGAATTATCAGACTGGAAATTTAAAATAACTATGATGAATATGCTAAGGATTCTAATGGGAAAAGTGGACAACATGCAAGAACAGATGGGTACTGTAATCAAAGAGATGGAAACACTAAGAAATAATCAAAGGCAAATGTTAAAAATCAAAAACACTTTAACAGAAATGAAGGATACCCTTGATGGACTCATCAGTAGACTGGACACAGTCAAGGAAAGAATCAGTGAGCTTGAAAATCCGTCAATAGAAACTTCCCCAACTGAAATTCAGAATGAAAAAAAAAAACAGAGAGAGAGAAGAAGCAAAACAGAATATCAAAGAACTGTGGGACAATTACAAAAGATGTATTATTACACACACAATAGAAATATCAGAAGGAGCAAAAGGAGAACTATTTGAAGTAATAATGACTGAATTTTCCAAAATTAATGACAGACACCAAACCATAGATCCAGGAAATACAGAGAATACCAAACAAAATGAATACCAAAAAATCTACACCGAGGCATATTATATTTAAACTGCAGAATATCAAAGGCACCCAAAACACTTACCAACATATGCATAATCATAGAATCAGAGAAGAGAGAGGGGAAAAATTTTCAAAAAAATAATGGCTGAGGGCTTCCCTGGTGGTGCAGTGGTTAAGAATCTACCTGCCAACGCAGGGCACAAGGGTTTGAGTCCTGGTCTGGGAAGATCCCACATGCTGCGGAGCAACTAAGCCTGTGCACCCCAACTACTGAGCCTGCGAGCCACAAGTACTGAGCCCGCGTGCTGCAACTACTGAAGCCCGCATGCCTAGAGCCCATGCTCCACAACAAGAGAAGCCACCGCAATGAGAAGCCTGCGCACCGCAATGAAGAGTAGCCCCCACTCGCCGCAACTAGAGAAAGCCCGTGCACAGCAACAAAGACCTAATGCAGCCAAAAAAATAAAACAATAAATTAAAAAAATAATAATAGTAATAATAATAATGACTGCGTATTTCCCAAATTTGAGGGAAAATGTTAATCTACACAGACAAGAAACTCAACTCTAAGTAGGATAAATACAATGAAATACCCATTCAGATACATCATTGCCAAAATGTCAAAAGCCAAACACAGGAAAGAAAATCTTGAAAGCAGCAAGAGAAAAACAACTCATCATGTACATAAGAGAATCCCAATCAGATCAACAAGTGACTTCTCACTTGTAAGTAACTGAGGCAAGAAGACAGTGGGGTGGTATATTCAAAGTCCTGAAAGAAAATACTGTCAACCAAGAATTCTATATCCAGCAAAAATACCTTGCAAAAATGAACACAAAATAAACACATTTCTAGGTAAAGAGAAAGAGAATTTGTTGTTGGCAGGCCTGCCTTAGAAGAAATACTAAAGAAGTTCCTCAGGCTGAAAGGAATTGACATCAGATATAATTTAAATCCATGGGGGAAAAAAAACAAAGAACTCAATAATGGTAATTATACTATCTTTTATGCTTACCTATATAATCACATACTTTTCTTTCTTATCTATATCTATTAAAAGAGAAAGTGCATAAAACAATACCTAAGACTTTCACTTCCAGTAAGCTGAAGTACTTTTCCCTACTCTCTCACTAAGTAAAAATGAAAACCCTGGACATTGTATATGAAATAAACATAAAAAGACTGAAAGATGGAGAGAAGGAGGAAGACCAACTAGAGACCACAGGACCTGAGGAATGACACAGTGGGGAGCTCACTGCATTTTCTTTTGGCCTCATACACCCCAGACCGCAAACTGGAAAAGCCAGTGACCCGAAAATACCAATGGGTGCAGACACACAAAAGGCCCCTGAGAAAAGTCTGCAATCTCTAGACACAGGACAGGAAAGGGATAACCTAACAAGACAGAAAACTTTGGAATAAAAACTATTCCAACAAAACACCACAGAAAAAACCGCTTCCCCAACTGCACCCCTACCATCAAAGACCAAGTAGAAAGTCTCGGCTTCCACTCTTACCAGTCTGTAATGAGACATCCCAACACTCCACTGGAATGCTGTTAAAAAATGACTGAATGTGTAACCAGGAATTTCATCTCTGCTAGGCAGCAAGAACCCCCCACCCCTCCAGTAGTCTCAGTGGAGACCAGGTTGGGAGCTTGGACTTTGGCCTTATGCAGTGGTAATAGGTGCTTCTACCCACCTCCCTTCAGGGATGTATCAGAGGAGGCTTATTGGAAAGTCAAGATTTTCACCACCATCCAGCAGTAACAAGGCCACCACCTACAGTATAGTGAGACCTCACAAGGGGCAGTAAAGAGGTGCCCTACCTCTCCCAGCCAGGATGTTATCAGTTCAGGTCTACTGGGAAGCCTGAACTCTCACCCCCACCCAGCAGTAACAAGGACCTGATCATCCTGCTGTCAACAAAGGCTGAGTGGAGGACCTGGACTTCCACCCCCACCTGGTAATAAAGAGGTGGCCATTCCTTCCCTTCAGAGCAGTGTAAGAGGAGGCCTGCTGAACCGTAAGTTTAAATAAGATCCAGAGTCTTATAATACTAAAAATATTCAAGTTTCAATCAAACATCATTCATCATACCAAGACCCAGAAATACTTCAAATTGAATGAAAAAAATACATTCAGATACCAACCCCAACATGACACATATGCTGGAATCATCTAATAAGGATTTTAAAGAAGCCATCATAAAAATGTTTCAATGAACAATTACAAACATGCTTGAAACAAATAAACTAAAAAAAACTCAGCAAAAAATAGGAAGTCTCAATAAAGAAATATAAGATATAAAAGATGAAGCAAATAGAAATTTAGAACTAAAAAAATACAGTAATCAAAATTAAGGATAAGTTCAACAGAAGAATGGAAAAACAGTAGAAAGAATTTGAATTTGAAATAGAACAATAGAAAGTATCCAATCTGAACAACTAAGAAAATCAACTGAAAAACAATGGATAAAGTCTAAGGAACAAGTAAGACTATAATAAAAGATCTAATGTTCATGTCATCAGAGTGCCAGGGAGAGAGGAGAAAGAGGATGGAACTAAAAAATTATTGGAAGACATATGATTGAAAGTTTCCCAAATTTGTCAAAAGACATAAACCTACAGACTCAAGAATCTGAGCAAACCCTAAACAGAATAAACCCAAAAATATCCACACTGAGACATATCATAGTCAAACTTCTGAAAACAAAAGGCAAAGAAAAAAAAATTGAAAGCAGCCAGAGAGAAATAATGAAAACTATTTGAATGACAGTGGATTTCTCATCAGAAACTGTGGAGGACAGGAGGAAGTTGCACAATATTTTTCAAGTGCTGAAAGAAATGAACTGTTAACCCAGAATTCAGTATCTACTGAAAATAGTCTTCAGTGATGAAAGAGATAAAGACATATTCAGAGAAAGGAAAGCTAAAAATTTGTCACCAGCAGACCTACTCTAAAAGAATGGCTAAAAGAAGTTCTCTAAATTGAAAGGGAATAAAAGAAAAATCCTTAAAATATTAGCAAGGAAGGAAGAACATAGTAGGCAAAAATATAGGTGAATATAATAGGCTTTTCTTCTCCTCCTGAGTTTTCTAAATTATGTTCGACGGTTGAAGAAAAAATTATAACCCTGTCTAATATGGTTACCAGTGTATGCAGAGGAGATATTTAAGACATATATTATGAATAGGAGGGTAAAGGAATCTCGGTCATAGTTATGTAAATCTATACACGTGAAAAAATGACATAGAACTACACATACACACACAATACCTATGTCAAATTCCTGACTTTGATGTAGTACTATGATTAAGTAAGAGGTAACCATTGGGAAAAACCGGGTGGAAGGTACACTAGACTTCCTGTACTATCTTTGCAACCTATGCCTGTCTCATTCTACGAGACCAGTATTACCCTGACCCTAAAACCAAAGACTTCACAAGAAAATGAAACTCAGACCAATATCTCTTCTGAATATGGTGCAAAAATCCTCAACAAAATACTAGCAAATTGATTCCAGCACAATATAAAAAGGATTTTACACTATAACTTAGTGGGAACTAACCCAAGAATGCAAGGTTGATTTAACATTCAAAAATTAATTATATGGTATATCCACACACTAGAATATTATTTAGCCATAAAAATGAATGAAGTACTGATACCAACTACGACATTGTTCAGATGAACCTTGAAAACGTTATGCAAAGTGAAAGGAGCCACATGAAAGACCACATATTGGATGATTCCACTTATATGAAATGTCCAGAAGAGGCAAATCTACAGAGACAAATTCACAGAATAGTGGTTGCCTAGGGCTGGAGGCTGGAGGGAATGAAGATGAAGAGTGACTGCTACTAGGTACAGGGTTTCTATTTAGGGGAAGAAAAATGCTTTAAATTTAGATTATGGTGATGATAGTGACTCTATAAACTAAAATCCACTAAATTGTATATTTAAACAGTGAATTCTATGAACTATAAATTGTATCTCAATAAAGTGGTTTTTAAAAACCACAAAAGTTCCCCTCACCCCATATAAGGAACAAGCTTGCCCACCCCCACTCCCTAAGGAGCGACATAGTAACTATCCCAGGAAACTGGTAAATGTGTATACTTTGTTTACAAAGGCAAAGAAGAGGATAATACCTTTGAGAAATTTCTATTAATAATGTTTGACCAGAGATATATTTGGACTGAGAAAGGATATGTTCAATTATCTGAAAAATGACTTGTATGCATATTAGTCCTTATCCTGTGAGAATGGATAAATGTGGTGTCGTGGGCAGGGAGAGAGACAGAGGAATGTGTGTGTGTGTGTGTATAAGTCTGGATATGGAATTTAGAGTTAGTCCACATGGGTCTGAAGCCCAGGTCTTTCCGAGCCCCATCCTGTCACTAATTGCATGAACTTTGGTGAGTCTCTTCATTTTATGGGTGTGGGCTGTGGAGTCAGAGAGCCTGAATTCAATCCCAGGACTCCACTCCCCAGGGCGGGTCCTAGGACAAGTTGCTCAAACTCTGTGCCTAAAATGCAACGTATAACATTACCTATCTCCGGACCTCCCTGGCAGTCCAGTGGTTAAGACTCCACGCTTCCACTGCAGGGGGCACGGGTTTGATCCCTAGTTGGGGGACTAGGATCCCACATGCTGCATGGCGTGGCATGCATAAATAAATAAATATTGATATTACCTATCTCATAGGGTTGTATGAGGATTAAAAGATTGAACACATATGAACAACTCAGAACAGTATCTGGCTTATAAGTTAGCTCTACCCATAGTGATAAGAGCAGCAGCAGTAGTAAAATAGGGAAAATAATCCTTGCAAAAGCATTACACATCTCAAATTAGAAAATGCGTGTAAAATAAGAGTTTTTAAATTAATTAATATATAATTTTAAGGAAGTATTATTAAGTAATGTGGTTTCCTACTACAGTGTTTGTCACGTTCTAGATCTTCAAATATTAGTTTCCTTCCCCCAATGCCACCACCACCCCACACACAGACACACACATACACCAGCAGACTGAATTGCGGACTGGTACCTTTTAAATCTGCTTTTATAAAAACCTTGTCTATGTGCTAGGCCCATCTTTTGGTCCTCTAGGACTCATCTCTTCTGCCACCTTCTCTCTTCTGCCAAAGGCACTTGTCACCTTCGTGAAGACTCTGCTTGACTTATTGTTGGGTTTGCTGCAGCTATTTCCTCCCTTAATGTTTCTTACAGGTTGAAAAAAGGGAGTAGGAGGAGAACTTGGCCTAAGCTACCGAGGGATCTGATGGATGAAAAAGAGCCCATGGATTTTTTCTTTTCCAGCATGTTTTTCCTTCTTTTCACCCTGAGATAAAGAAAGACTATAAGGGGGCCAGAGGAAATGAGATCAGCTGCTTCTACTGGCTACAGAATGCTGAAATACACAAACACAAGGCCCGATACTTTGTAAATGCTCATCAGTTCATCCATCCAAAGTTGTATTAAGAGCCCTGTGCTGGGTACCAGGAATGCAGAGATGGATGCAAGCATGCCTGTGCTTCTCAAGTTTCTTCAAGTTTAAGTTAGCCATGCTATTCCCTTTGCTTACCCTCATCTTTCTCACCATACCCAAATTCAATTCACCTATGTGAATACCTTAATCTTCCATCCTGACTTCATCCTCTCCTGGACTACACCAGGTAGAACTGAGTGCTCATTCCTTTGTGACCAAACTCTCCCCCCATGGTCCCTACCACCCTGACCTCCCCTAGCTGTGTACCTATCCCAGCTTCTGCATATAGACACACCTCAGAGATACTGCAAATTCAGTTCCAGACCATCAAAATGAAATGAACATCACAATAAAGGGAGTCACAAAAATGTTTTGGTTTCCCAAGTACATATGTTTATACTAGACTGTAGTCTATTAAGTGTGCATCATGTTAAAAAAAAGTACATAACAACTAAAAAATGATCCTGTTGGTAAAAAGCCACTCATCGGCTTGTTCAACACAGGTTGCCACAAATCTTCAATTTGTAAAAAAAAGAAACCACAATACCTACAAAGCACAAAAAACCAAAGAGCAAAGAGATATGCCTATCTTCTTTTTTTTTTTTTTTTTTTTTTTTTTTTACGTGATGGTCTCTCTCTTGAGAGCCTGAGCTCCTTAGGGATACAGAATCTATCTGGCTTAGGACAGTGACTGGTACATTATAAATACTCAGCACTTATATTTTGAGTGAAAATATGACAAAGTTCCTACTAAAAGCTATATACATTTTAATGGAATACACCATGATAAATAATACTAAAATACTTAAAATATGTGCAAACAACTGTGGCAGCAGACATAAAGGAGCAACTAGTGCTGCCTGGGTTGAGCAGAGAGTAGAAAAGAAAGTAGCTGTCAATGATGCTGACCATGATGATGAAGGCAGCCCCGATCAATCTATTTTCTATCATGCACTCTTCTTGTCACTCCTCTCTAGCCACACAGGACTTCTTGCCATTTCTCATTCTGGGATTTTCCTGACTTCAGCTTTTGAATTGCTTTGTGATGATTTTGAACAAGATGTATCTAAAGATGTGTATGTGCATGCATGCATACAGCACTGCAATATAAAATATACTTCTTACTATGGGTCTGAGTCAAAATAGTTTTACAAAACCCTAATCTAGAGCAACAGATTCTTATCTTTGGTATAGCAGAGATTTCTTTGAAAATTTGATGAAAAAATGCACACGTGCCCACACTCACAATATTTTGCACACAATTTCAGGGAGTTCACAAACCCATTGAAACCCATTCAAAAACCCCTTAAGGATCTGTGGACTTCAGCTTCAGAACCGACCCTTATGGTACATCAGGTGCTGATCCTAAGACACTAGCATCAGTTATTTACCCTCCCTATCTTCTGTGTGAGACAAAAGAGAGATTCCAGGAGAAGGCAACCCCTATGCCTAGGACCCTTGACCTTCAGCGGTCTGTTGAAGACAGAAAAATCACAGGTGGACAAGATATGCCTCAATCCTGATTTTGAGGTTAAAAATATGACAAAAGTGTAAGATAGATAATGGAAAGATTGGCCTTGGAGTTGAAATAACAATGGGTCATTTATATCCAAAATATAGGAATGTGTAAAAATAAATGTTACTATACTAGCCTTTTCCAATGTATTTTCTAGTTCTAACAGTGGAGGTACATAAATATTTCTTAATTAAACACATAACCACCCGTCCAAGAAACAAAAGTGTAAGTTATGAAAGAGAAGAGCTCTTCAGAGGAAGAACTCCAGTGGGAAAAGATATGGGACACAAATAAACTTTCAGCCCCTGCTCACCTGGCAGACGGGAAACTGGGCATTGCTGGACTCAATTTATTAGAAATTGCATTTCACACCTAGAGAAGAGCAATCAAAGTCACTTGTCCAGAATCAGCCATTGCCACTCCAAATAGCTACCACACAGCCATTATGGAATTAACAATTCTCAAAGGCTTTAGAGCAGGGGTCCCCAACGTTTTGGGCACCAGGAACCGGTTTTGTGGAAGACAATTTTTCCATGGACCGGGCGGGGGTGGGGTGCGGACAGTTCAGGCAGTAATGCAAGTGATGGGGAGCAAGCGGCAGATGAAGCTTCACTCGTTCATCCACCGCTCACTTCCTGCTGTGTGGCCCGGTTCCTAACAGGCTGCGGACCGGTATCCATCCATGGCCCGGGGGTTGGGGACCCCTGCTTTAGAGGGACAAGAAATTTTTGAGAAGAGGAGTTCTCGATGAAAGCACCATTCCTTGAGAAGAGACACCCCTCTGTTCTCCCTGTGCTCAGTTTCCAGGGTTGCAATAATAGTGTTGTTTTAAAGGGTCTTTGTTTTTGCCTATAAAAGTAAAGGGTACTCCACCTAAATACACACTATTTAAGTGACCAGTGGGGATGAATTCATGGAAAGAAGGGCCTCTTTCGTTGCAACTATTTATTTTTCAATCAGCAAATGGTTAAGGAGAGTCTTTTTGAAATGCCTATTAAGGATCATATAACTGAGATCATGGAAGTGGGGAAAGTCTCAGGTGGTCCCTGGGATTCTTTTACTGAAGTCACTGGGTCACCATCACTGGGTCTGCTCCACGCACAGGCAAAGGTCAAGTATCAAATGGCCCGGTGAGGTGGGAGCCAAGAGGATTTTCAATTAAAATGCTCCCACATAAGAAGAAGTCATCAAAGTGCTCCTGGAGTATTGCCGTCTCCGCAGTCACATGTACCCTGATCAGCAAGCCTGGCTTCTGCCTTCTTTCTGGAGCATGAGTAGAAGAGCAGGCTAAGTGCTTGAACCAGTTCACAACACAGCTTTCTATTTGGTCTACTCATGAGCTGTGAAATGTTCGTAAGCAGGAAAAACATTGGCCAAGACTAAAGGTCTCCTGATGAAATGAGTCAATCTGTTAAGAAATGCTTCTGTCCATAGCTCTGTACATGGTATCCTTGGCCTCCATGTACCCCACACTGTAAACAACAGGGTCCAACAGCAGAGAGGTGATGGTGTAGGTCTCAGAGACGGTCTATTTTCTACTGAATTGACCAGCTCGGTCCTGAGGTAAGTGATAGAGGCACAACCATACCAGGCAATGACCATGGTGAGGTGGGAGGTACAGGTGGCAAAGCCCCGAGCTGAAGCGATCCAAAGCGTGGTGGAGGTGATGAGGGTGTCGGTACAGGAAATGTAAACCGAGCCCACGAAGCCTGAACATATGTGTGGGGAATAAAAAACTGTTTACTTCATGGATAGGAGTGGCAATAAAGGAGTGTTTCATGGCAGGAAGGAGATCACAAAAGAAATGGGCCACCACAGCATCACAGAAATATAAATGGAACAGGGATGACATCTAGACAGCTGCTATACCGGGGCCAGTACTAAAGAAAACACACACCAACTGGGCACACACCCCCTTGTTCACAAACTCTACACCTCAAAGATTTTCACATGACCACATAACAGCTGGTAGTGGTCAAGACGACAAAGAACAGGAGGATTGTTCTGAGACATGAGACTTGAGGGTACTAGGGAACGAGGACCAATGTATATGGTCTCTGAACTAGCCTGTGTGCTCAGGAAGAAGGACGTGGCCAATGTGGTGAGAACCAGGATAGTGGCATTCCCTGACAAGGTGAAGGTTCACACAACAGCACTCACGAAGCTGGAGATGCCCAGCAAGGTGAACTCTGTCAGCTTCTGTGAGCTTCTTTCCCTGTATTCTGTAGTTTTAGGGATGTGAATTAAGTGGGTGAACATGGGAAAATTCTCTTGTACTGACATGGACTCTAGGTCCTGGGCAGAAACATGACATAGGGCAAGATAAGATGACAAGAGTGAAACAAGACAGCTCTAGCTAAGACCTCTTGCAGCCGCCCAAGTGAGAAATCTGCCCACGTTTCTTCAGTGCATGTATTCTCTGTCACTACAGACTGAGAAATGCATTTCTATACATAGAGAGGGGAACTTTTCTCTTCAGCATACTTAAGACACAGTCACACCGAGTTCCTGCCATTCTATTTTTTCTTCTTTTCACAGCTCCTCCCCCAGATGCTGTTCTCACAAAGGGATGATGAAGAGCAAGGAGGTGCTTATGGCCAATGGCTTCCAATGAATAAAAAAAAATTTAATGGATTAAAAAAATCCATTTCAGCAATCAAGATGAATGTTATAAATATGAGGATGAAAATGAGTGATTCCAAATAAATGAGTGATAATTGAGGGATGTAGAGAAGCATAAAGACTGAGAAATGGATATTGTGACATTCTAGAGGGACATGACAGTTGAATTCTGAATTCAGAAGTGAGATTTCATGGAGGGAGACCGATCTAGACAGAGGCCTGAACCCAAAAGGAGACAATGACAAATTCATCAGGGAATTTCTTTTATAAATGAACCCTGAAATTAAGACCAAAGAATTGAGATCAAGGGAAGACTCCCATGTACCAACAGGACCTAGAAAGGGAGAGGCCAATCTGTGACTGTGCCAGAATTGGGAAGGGCAGGTAGGAGTCAGCCAGCAGCCTGCAGCTGGCATTTAGAGTCTGAAATCGCTTCTTTGGTGGAAAGGTCAGTCACAATCTCAGATGAACACTGATTTTTCTCTGTCACTGGGTGAAACGTTATGCAGTGGGAAGCAGAGACACAACAGCCTCTCTGTCAAAACAGACAATCTATAATCTGCATGGGAAACACACAATGGATGCTGAGTCCCTGATAGAAATCTTGCTTCTTTCCTTTTGTTCCTTGTCAGAATTACTGCACAGGTTCCTAAGGAAGGGAAGACCTCCCTTTTTCTCCCTCCATCATCCCCTGCAACCTGGCTCCTGTCACACACACCTTAAGGAAATTGCTCTTTCAAAGGTCACCGACGAAGTTTTTATTGCTAAATCCAGCATCTTTTCTACTTAGATCTCTCTGATGCATTTAATACCACTAGACACTGCCTCCTGGAAACTTACATTAACTTGGTTTCCATGACACTATACACACCATCCTTCCCTCTACCAAACATTATTTTTTGTCTCTCTCCCTGACTCTTCCCTTGCTTCCAACCTTAGGAACCCAAATGTTCCCTCACATCAGTACTTGGTTCCTTGACCTTTGCTCTCTTCTCCCTTCCACTGAAAGAGATAATCTTTTTTTGTTTCATCATCACTTATATGTTGATTCCGCTGAAACCTCTATTTCTAATCTCAAGTGGCACTCACATATTTCAAGTTCTCCACTGGCCTGTTCTACATGTAGGTCATACTATCATTTCAAATTTAGCATTTTAGGAACCAAACTTATTATCTACCCTCCATCTCTTCCAAATGAACTCTCTCTCAATTGTTTTATCTGCACTAATAGTACCATATTTTTCCAAATCATATGCAATCAGAAGTTTAAAATATGGGACCAAATTAGAGTTTACTCTATGTATCTTTTTTTTTTTAATCTCAGGTTTGCCCTTTTTCTTTTACCATAAGACTCTGCCATCAGTCTAAGATTATTTACCTTTGATTTTATTCAACCACCCATCAGGGTAATAATCAGTTACTCTTGATGTCTCCATTGCCTCTTTCCATCTACTACAGGTAAATGCTCTTAAATTTCCTTACAGCCAACAGAACATATGGCAAATAATTCTTTATTAGCACTAAAATCCTCTTCTCTTCTCCAACCAACCCCATGTTCTTTTCTCCTTCAGTCTCTTCCTATCCAGGCTCTCCCAGTGGTTACTGTGACTTTGTCTTCCATAAATACCCCAGGCCTTAGAAGGAATCTTTCAAGTATTCTTTAATCCCTCAGGTAATCAGTTAGGTCTCGCATCTCTGCCTTCTTCCAGATCTGAGTTTATGCCACGCCCTCTTTGCGGCACTGCCAGTGCCCTCTCCTCCCATCCTCTCTGAAGGCACACTTTACTGCATGCCAGCTGATGTCACCAGGACAACGCTACTTGAGGCACACGGGTGACCCTGCTTCTATTCAACACTTGCCATCTTTGCTCCCCTATCCTCAGTCTTTCCAGAGCCACCCAGACAGGAACCAACACCTCTCACCTGAATTTTCACTGGCAGGAAGGCACCCAGGAGCCTCCCAGCAACCACAGGGATTGGCTCACCTTGAGAACTCAACTCAGTTCTACAGACCCAGGATTCATTTTCCTATATTCTGACATCAGAACCTTCCTTCCTGAAACAGAAAGAATCCACAGTTTCCACTTTGGCTGCTACTGAAGCTCAGGCTAGTTTCTTCCAAGGCCTAAGAAACATATTCGAGAGAAGGAAACTAAAGAACAGAATCAGGCCCCACCTCCCCTCCCTCCCTCTTCCCATTCTACTCTGAAACCTACTTTCCAACCCAGCTGGTCTCTTCACAGTGGCTGAACATATATTTTCACGTCCAGCTACAAACCTTGGCACTCGACCCTATCAGTCATATACACTCATCATCCCCCAGGCCAGCTCCATAGCCTCATCTCCCATTAGAGAAGACGCTCTTCTACACTGATCTCCAAACCATCTTTGGTGGACAGAATGATACTTTAGTAATTTTTGATGAAAACTAGAAGCAGTTGGTGGACCCTTTATTCTCTAAATTTTATGGTACTCATTAATTAACATATGGGAAAGGGAAGAGCCTAGTACCTGGGTTCCCAGTAAAGGTTACCTCCCAGCTCTTACTTACAGAAGATTTGCTTATATTACTCAGTTGGATTCTACTTTCTGTTTACTACTTCTCTATGTAAAAAGTCCCCACCTTGCTTGAATCATGTGATTCCACAAATATATACTGGGCTCCTTTCATGTGCAGAAATAATAGTAAAATAAAACAGGTGATATAAAAATGAATAAGACCTAATGCTCAGCCTCAATCAAGAGAGGATAAGAGATAAATACACTAAGAGCTATAATATGAGAAAGACATGGTGATATCCATAAAGAGATTCAAAATGACAATAACCATCCAGACACTGTTCCACGCACTTTATGCATATTATAGTATCTCACTTATGCTCACAATAACACCGTGAGGTGGATAGTTTTATCTTTGTTTTGAAGAAAAGGAAAGCAAGGTTCAGAGAGGTTGAGCGGCTTTCACAATAGTCAACCACTAGTAAATTCTACTCCAAAGTCTTTGGCCTTAACTGCATGGGGAGTTGGAAAAAGGCAAATTAATGTCTGACTGAGACATCAGGAAAATCTTCATGAAGTGAACCACTTTAGAGATTAATTTTGAAGAATGGTTAGGATTTTAAGAAACAGATGGATAAGGAAAATTCAAGACAGAATGAAGGCAAAGAATAGAAGTAAGGAAATCAGGAAAGCCAGGCATGTATGGGAAAAAACAATTAGAGGCATTTGACCAGAAAACAGGGTTTGATTGAGAGGTTAATCCCAGGATGGAGCTAGATTGTGAATGGCACTGGCTTCCAAGCTGAAGGATCTGCATTTAATTATGAGGCAATAAAGTGTATAATCCTAACTCCAATTTACCCTTACTATGAAACAAGCCATATAAGGTTTTACCACCTGGGATTCAGCTTAGAAAAAGTTAGAGAGTGGGAACTGCCCATAGCTGAGCGTTAGAAGGATAATTTGAACAATGGCAAAGAAAGGGAATTCTTGGTGGCAGTTGTTGTGTCACTGAGAAGGCTGATCAGAAGGTCTGCCATGGGCTGAGAGAAGAGTGAATGAAAAAGAGACTGGACGAGAGTATGAAAACAGATTCCATAGAATTTAGGGGCAAGAAAGAGAGAAAATACCGTGGCTAGAAAGGAGAGTTGAAGTTTGATATCTTACAGGCAGAGCAGGTTTGAGTGGTGGATAATAGTGTCAACATTTTAAGTAGTAGCAGAAGGAATGAAGATAGAGGTCATTTGGGTTGTGCCAGGGTAGGTCACCACTGAATCCCCAGCACCTAGTATAGTGCCTGGGAATTAATAATAAACATGAGTGGAATGTATTAAGGGGGTCATCACCAAAGATTAATGTAAATGAACCCTCAGTGGCCAGAGACTCAAAGAAGAAGAGAGGAAAACCAAGTGAGATGCTAACATCTCTGTAGATAGTAAACAAGTTACAAGGAAAATAAGTTGTAATGAGAAATGGAAAAGTCTGGCATAAAGAAACACCATGATAACCAGAATGGTGGCCATGGAAGTAACAACTCACCTACTGAATCAACTAGCCCTGAAAATGGATGGCGCTGTAGCGTTGGGCCCATACCCAGCCATCACTAAACTTAAAAGCTTTTGCACAGCAAAGGAAACCATAAACAAAACAAAAAGACAACCCACAAAATGGGAGAAAACATTTGCAAACAAAGCGACTGACAAGGGATTAATCTCCAAAATATACAAACAGCTCATGCAGCTCAATATCAAAAAAACAACCCAATCAAAAAATGGGCAGAAGATCTAAATAGACATTTCTCCAAAGAAGACATACAGATGGCCAAGAGGCACATGAAAAGATTCTCAACACCACTAATTATTAGAGAAATGTGAATCAAAACTACAATGAGGTACCACCTCACACCAGTCAGAATGGCCATCATTAAAAAGTCTACAAACCCTGGTAGGGTGTAGAGAAAAGGGAATCCTCCTACACTGTTGGTGGGAATGTAAATTGGTACAGCCACTATGGAGAACAGTGTGGAGGTTCCTTAAAAAACTAAAAATAGAGCTACCATATGATCCAGCAATCCCACTCCTGGGCATATACCTGGAGAAAACCGAAATTTGAAAAAATACAGGAATCCATCAGCACATTAAAATGATCATATGCCATGATCAAGTGAGGTTTATCCCAGGAATGCAAGGATTCTTCAATATATGCAAATCAATCAATGTGATAAACCATATTAACAGATTGAAGGAGAAAAACCATATGATCATCTCAATATAGGCAGAGAAAGATCTCAACAAAATTCAACACCCATTTATGATAAAAAAAAAACCTCCAGAAAGCAGGCATAGAGGGAACTTACCTCAACATAATAAAGGCCATATATGACAAACCCACAACCAACATTATCCTCAATGGTGAAAAACTGAAACCATTTCCTCTAAGATCAGGAACAAGAAAAGGTGGCCCACTCTCACCGCTGTTATTCAACATAGTTTTGGAAGTTTTAACCACAGCAATCAGAGAAGAAAAAGAAATAAAAGGAATCCAGATCAGAAAAGAAGACGTAAAGCTGTCACTGTTTGCAGATGACATGATACTATACATAGAGAATCCTAAAGATGCTACCAGAAAACTACTAGAGCTAATCAATGAATTAGGTAAAGTAGCAGAATACAAAATTAATGCACAGAAACCTCTTGTATTCCTATACACAAATGATGAAAAATCTGAAAGAGAAATTAAGAAAACACTCCCATTTACCATTTCAACAAAAAGAATAAAATACTAGGAACAAACCTACCTAAGGGCACAAAAGACCTGTATGCAGAAAACTATAAGACACTGATGAAAGAAATTAAAGATGATACAAACAGATGGAGAGATATACCATGTTCTTGGACTGGAAGAATCAACATTGTGAAAATGACTATACTACCCAAAGCAATCTACAGATTCAATGCAATCCCTATCAAATTACCACTGGCATTTTTCACAGAACTAGAACAAAACATTTCACAACTGTATGGAAACACAAAAGACCCCGAATAGCCAAAGCGATCTTGAGAAAGAAAAACGGAGCTGGAGAAATCAGGCTCCCTGACTTCAGACTATATTACGAAGCTACAGTAATCAAGACAGTTTGGTACTGGCACAAAAACAGAAATATAGATCAATGGAACAGGATGGAAAGCCCATCCTGTGCACCTATGGTCAACTAATCTATGACAAAGGAGGCAAGGATATACAATGGAGAAAAGACAGCCTCTTCAATAATTGGTGCTGGGAAAACTGGACAGCTACATGGAAAAGAATGAAATTAGAACACTCCCTAACACCATACACAAAAATAAACTCAAAATGGATTAAAGACCTAAATGTAAGACCAGACACTATCAAACTCTTAGAGGAAAACATAGGCAGAACACTCTATGACATAAATCACAGTAAGATCCTTTTTGACCCACCCCCTAGAGAAATGGAAATAAAAACAAAAATAAACAAATGGGACCTAATGAAAATTAAAAGCTTTGCACAGCAAAGGAAACCATAAACAAGATGAAAAGACAACCCTCAGAATGGGAGAAAATATTTGCAAATGAAGCAACTGACAAAGGATTAATCTCCAAAATTTACAAGTAGCTTAAGTAGCTCAATATCATAAAAACAAACAGCCCAATCCAAAAATCGACAGAAGACCTAAATAGACATTTCTCCAAAGAAGATATACAGATTGCCAACAAACACATGAAAGAATACTCAACATCATTTATCATTAGAGAAATGCAAATCAAAACTACAATGAGATATCATCTCACACTGGTCAGAAGCACCATCATCAAAAAATCTACAAACAATAAATGTTAGAGAGGGTGTGGAGAAAAGGGAACCCTCTTGCACTGTTGGTGGGAATGTAAATTGATACAGCCACTGTGGAGAACAGTGTGCAGGTTCCTTAAAAAACTAAAAATAGAACTACCATATGACCCAGCAATCCCACTACTGGGCATATACCCTGAAAAAAACATAATTCAAAAAGAGTCATGTACCACAGTGTTCATTGCAGCTCTATTTACAATAGCCAGGACATGGAAGCAACCTAAGTGTCCATCGACAGATGAATGGATAAAGAAGATGTGGCACATATATGCAATGGAATATTACTCAGCCATAAAAAGAAATGAAATTGAGCTGTTTGTAGTGAGGTGGATGGACCTAGAGTCTGTCATACAGAGTGAAGTAAGAGAAAAACAAATACCGTATGCAGCCGCATAGCACAGGGAGATCAGCTCGGTGCTTTGTGACCACCTAGAGGGGTGGGATAGGGAGGGTGGGTGGGAGGGAGATGCAAGAGGGAAGAGATATGGGGATATATGTATATGTATAGCTGATTCACTTTGTTATAAAGCAGAAACTAACACACCATTGTAAAGCAATTATACTCCATTAAAGATGTTAAAAAAAAAAAAAATACATGTACTCCAATGTTCATTGCAGCACTATTCACAATAGCCAGGACATGGAAGCAACCTAAGTGTCCATCATCGGATGAATGGATAAAGAAGATGTGGTACATATATACAATGGAATATCACTCAGCCATAAATAAAGAACGAAATAATGCCATTTGCCGCAACATGGATGGACCTAGAGATTGTCATAATGAGTGAAGTAAGTCAGAGAAAGACAAATGTCATATGGTATTGCTTATATGTGGAATCTAAAGACATGGTACAAATGAACCTATTTACGAAACAGAAATATAGTCACAGATGTAGAAAACAAACTTATGGTTACCAAGGGTGAAAGCGGGGGTGGGGAAGGGGAGATAAACTGGGAGATTGGGACTGACATCTACACACTCTTATATATAAAATAGATAACTGATAAGGACCTACTGTATAGCTCAGGGAACTCTACTCAATACTCTGTAATGACCTATATGAGAATAGAATCCAAAAAAGAGTGAATATAGGGCTTCCCTGATGGCGCAGTGGTTGTGAGTCTGCCTGCCAATGCAGGGGACACGGGTTCGATCCCTGGTCTGGGAAGATCCCACATGCCACGGAGTGACTAGGCCCGTGAGCCACAATTGCTGAGCCTGCGCGTCTGGAGCCTGTGCTCCGCAATGAGAGGCCGCGATAGTGAGAGGCCCGCGCACCTCAATGAAGAGTGGCCCCCGCTCGCCGCAACTAGAGAAAGCCCTCGCGCAGAAACGAAGACCCAACACAGCCATAAATAAATAAATAAATAAATAAATAATTTAAAAAAAAAAAAAGAGTGAATATATGTATATGTATAACTGATTCACTTTGCTGTACAGTAGCAACTAACACAACATTGTAAGTCAACTATACTCCAATAAAAATTAATTTAAAAAAAAAGAAACACTATGACAGTCAAAAGAAGAAAAAGATCTGAGTGATAGTAGCTGAAAATACTAAGCTTCAGGGAGACAGAAAATACATACTCTAATTCTGTTGCTCTCCTTAGTAATGGACCTATTACTAAATATTGAATTAAACAAAGGTGAAGAGACTTCAGGGTCTTCAGCCGAAACCAGAATCCCAGAATATCCACAAACAGAAGTCACGGGGCCATCACACTGAGGGGTCCCTGGAGAGTGGAGCCAGGCCCTCCTGGTGTGGCTGGTGTGGTCTCATCTCTTCCATAACACCGCAGCTCCGCACCACTCTCTTCCCAGCACCAGAATCTGGGTCACAGAGGGGTGGGGCTCTGGACGTCCCCTGTATCTAATAAGTAACTCCCGTTGATTTTCCAGCCCTTCCTTCCCCACCAATAGCTCTGACCGTTGGCACCAGAGGGCAGGCCCAGAAAATCATTCATACATTATCGGTGCTCTCCATCCCCCCATCCTCACCCAGAGGTGCATATAAACCCTAGCCTGAGGCCTAAGAATGTGAATCGCAGAAGTTGAGTGAACAACCACTGTGCTCTCTGTACCTTCATCCTGGTCACTGCTGCTGCTGTAACAGCCCCAGGCCAAGAACATGGACAAGCTACTGCTTTGGGTCTCTGTCCTTGCCAGCCTTCCAGAAGCCTTTGCTCAGAAAGGTAGGGTGGTCAGGGTGTGATCAAGGAGCATGAGATGAGAAAAAGATTGAGTATGATTTTTTTCCCTGCCTTTATGATGAAGGTCACTATATTTCTTTCTCTTCCCACAGACCTCAGTAGGAAGGTGTTTCTGTTCCCTAGAGAATCTTCTACTGACCACGTGAACCTGATCACAAAGCTGGAGAAACCTCTGCAGAACTTTACCTTGTGTTTTTGAGCCTACAGTGATCTCTCCTGCGGCTACAGCCTCTTCTCCTATAACACCCAGGGCAAGGATAATGAGCTACTAATTTTTAAAGACAGAATTGGAGAGTACAGTTTATACATTGGAAGAACCAGAGTTACTGCCAGAGTTATTGAGGAGTTCCCCACCCCAGTGCACATCTGTACCAGCTGGGAGTCTTCCACAGGCACTGCCGAATTCTGGATCAATGGGAAGCCGCTGGTGAAAAAGGGCCTGAGACAGGGTTATTCTGTGGGAGCTAACCCCAAGATTGTCCTGGGCCAGGAGCAGGATTCCTATGGAGGAGGCTTTGATAAAACCCAGTCCTTTAAGGGACAGATTGGGGATTTGTACATGTGGGACTCTCTGCTGTCTCCCGAAGAGATCCAGTTTGTGTATCAGGTTTCCTACTCCCTCAATCCCACCATCCTAAACTGGCAGGCTCTGAACTATGAAATGAAAGGCTATGTTGTCATCAAGCCCCTGGTGTGGGGCTGAGGTCTGGAATCCACAAGACCACTTGAAAATGAAATAACCAACACCCAAGAGCTCTGCTCAAGGCAACTGGATACTAAATCCTAGATCTATAGCTCTTTCTTCTTTGAATTCCCTGTCTACAAGTATGCCTAGTTAAAAAAATGTATTATGTCACCTGCATTTGTTTAATGCTCATCATAGTGCCAAACATTTTCTCTTATGTCTACTTATATTTGAAAATTGGTATTTCATTATCCAGAAAAATCAGGTTGCAAATTATGGGGAGGGAAACCTTTAAGTAACTAAAAAGGTCTATCATAAAGCCAGAGCACTCAACGAGTGGGGCAGCAGCAACAATTACAAGCTACTAATAATCATATTAACAACTCAAAATGTGTGTGGAGTTGCAACAGAAATCCTCCTATTTGGTTTTCCAGCTACAAAATCAAAAAGAGGTCTGAGCTTCTGCCAAGGAGACAACTATAATGAGATAAGCAACAGCTGAGAACTTAATGGCAAGTAATGAGATGGGGAAAAAAAAAAAACTAGAAGTAGCAAGAATGAAAACTGAAAGTGTATGAGAGTCTGGAATCATTTTGGGTAAGGGCAAACATGCCTTTTTCCCTCAAAAATCCCAGTGGTACCATACAATGCCTGCTTTTCATAATACTGTCCTGAAGTCATCAAGGATATTGCTCACATGAATTCCCAGTTTAAAATCCTTCCCCACCTCATACAGCATACAACTTAAACCCTTTGACTGCCCCCCCCATAATCTGGTCTCCGCTTACCTCTTTAAGATACAACTCTTAGCATAGCAACTGGCATCCCAATTATAACACTACAAAATAATTGTGAGATGTTATTATTAGTTATTCTCATTATTATGAAAACCATGGAGCAGAGTGTCTGGCATATCCTCAACAGATATTAAGTCCCTTCTCAGAGAAGCAAGGACCCCAAAGAAAATTTGCCTGAGTATGAGAAATAAGGCAGGCTTTGCCCACAGATAACAGAACATGAAGTCAAAATACAGCATCCAGTAGGGCTTCAGAATAACCGAGTAATTACTTTATTTATTTATTTATTTATTTATTTATGGCTGCATTGGGTCTTAGCTGCTGCACACAGGCTTTCTCTAAGTGCGGCGCGCAGGGGCTACCCTTCATTGTGGTGCACGGGGTTGTCATTGTGGTGGCTTCTCTTGTTGTGGAGCACGGGCTCTAGGCACCTGGGCTTCAGTAGTTGTGGCACACAGTTTCTGTAGTTGTGGCGCACAGGCTCAGTAGTTGTGGCGCACGGGCTTAGTTGCACCGCAGCATGTGGGATCTTCCCGGACCAGGGCTCGAACCATGTCCCCTGCCTTGGCAGGTAGATTCTTAACCACTGTGCCACTAGGGAAGGCCCCAAGTGATTACTTCTAACTCATGCGTCCATTCACCCAGGATGGACAAAGAGGCAGCCACCAGACCCAGTAAAGTAGGTTGGAGCATTTAGCAACATGGCCCCAGGGCTGGGCTTACCAGAAAAGTCTATAAAGGACTTTGCCCTAATGAGAGGGCTTGAAGCTTTCTCTATGTTTTATATTGGAAACTGTGGGGAGGTCTGAGGTTAAAGCAACAAGGTCTCTTTGAGTTTGGGATATGCCTTAGCTCAGACTTGAGTTGGGTGAGGATGAAAAAAGAGATTTTCTCTTGTCCTCACTAGAAAGCAGCAATGTATAGTCACCTTTGGAGAGTAACATGGAGATTTTCTAGGCCTTCATGGTACTTCCTCTATTTAGAAAGAACAGGTATCCAAGAACATTCGAAGAACATAAGGAAAACTGAAACATGACCTGAGTCACCTTTAATCCTTACCTCGATGTGACTAAATAGCTGATTAACTTATAAACTAAACTCCATTTGTGCTCCAGAATTGTCCACTTAGGTTTTGTCTGGCCGTGGCCATTCTTCTGTGAGTTCAATATGGGAGATGCAAAGCGGTTCCACCATGCGTTGGGGCAGTGGTCAAGGCACACACATCGTGTCACATACAACCACAGGATCCAAAGCAAAACTAATCTAATGTTACTGATAAGTTACACTGAGGCCCATAGTCTACAAGGGGCTGATCCAACTATGTCTGGAGCAAGGAGGCAAAGACACATGTAAAGCATTTCATCCAGAGCTCTAGCTGCTACAGTAACTTCTCATTGTAACCTCATAGGGTTCTTGTGAGGATTAGATGTGATGCGACATACACAGCACCTACTCAGTACACCTTCTGGAACCAAGTAAGTGCTAAGTGTCAACCAAGACATAAAGGAAAATGAGAATTACCACCTAAAACTTCAAATCATCTGCCTTAAACTTCTTGGTATATTCCTACAAACAAAAAGAAATATTCATGCTCTATTTTCAGTCTCTGCTCGCAACCCTAATCCTTCCCTAACCAAACCCGTGTATGTCTCCTGCTAGTAGCAGAAATGGGATAAGTTCTTCCCATAGACACTGAGGGGCACCACATCTGACTTTTATACAAGTGCACTTTCACCGATAGTAACTAAACAAGGGCAACACACTAACATGGATTCAAAAGAACAAAAGATAGTGCCATGTGACATTCAACACATCTTTGTCTCAGTTGAGCTATTTTTCTCCAGGAGAAAAAGAAAGAACTAGGCCATGTGAGACCAAAGCTTGCCCAATATTCCCTGCATGATCCATTTGTAATGAGATCTCCCGGCTCATTTCTAGATTCTGACTCCACGCAGACCCACGGGATGCACAGTAAGTCTCTTGGCAAATGAACCCTGGAGACAAGAGCTAGACAACAGGAATTCTCCTCTGAGAGTCCCTTCCAAATCAGATTTAAAGGGGCAGCTCCTCGAAGGTCAGAGGTGTTCAGGGCGAATGTGTCACCTGTGCTTCAGCCAGAGTGCAGTGAACTGTAAGTGACCTAATAATGTAATAAGGCTGACCTAGAACCTAATAAGGCTGAGTTTTGTAAGGTACCAAGATTCTATTATTTCTTCTAGCAAAAAAATGACAATCAGTTTTCTTGGCATTGCAGTGACGTCTTGTAAATAAGTCATAATTGCCTGCTATGCTCTCAAACCAGAAAAGAGCACAGGCAGATTCTACAGACTCAAGAAGGCAGGGGAATTCCTTTGAGTATGAGAAGGCTTCTATCCCAAAGAAAAGTCATCATTCTCTTGTTTATTCAAATAGTTCACATAATCATCATTTTCTTAAGAAGTCAACTCCTCCATTCCTGGATCCTTACACCTATTTTGTTTAATGAAAGGAAAAGAAAGGAAAGGACAGGATGGCAAGTTTGGCAAAAAGCCAAGTCATTATTTTTTTAGCCGCACAACTCTTTTTAACACAAAATTATAATTATAGAGACTTAGACTACCTTGCATATTTTACTTTTTAAAACAGATTCTGTTTCTAGGCACAGATTTTGCTTATAAAGATGTAGATAATTTTAAGTACCCATGAGTTTTGTCATAATATCTTCCCTTTGCAAATGGTATTTCCTTTATACCCTCAAATTGTATTTTTCCCCTCTATCTTATTTTTCTTTTTCCTCTAGTCAGAGTATCGGCTTCATGACTAAAATTTTGATGCATGAGCACATGTCAGTATTCTTACTCCCCCACAGGGTTTTTGTCCTTCTGGAGTATTTAAATCATTTTGAAAACTCCTTTCTATCCTATACTATGCTTTTGAGATCGTCTACTGGTGTGTCCCTCACACAGAAACACCCCTAGGGTTCAGGCACAGAGAGGAACCAGATTTGGGTGGTAGAAGGGTTGCTGCTCCAGTGCCCAGCTGCAGTCACTTCTGGCTGGGGTGACTCAAAAGAGCAACCAGGAGGAAAAAAGGAGGCAGCCATCTGGTGCTAAAATCATCCTTAAGTTCATTGACACCTGTTCCAACTGCTGAGCACTCATCCCAGCCAATCTCCACCAGTGGAATTGACCTACCCATTCCACACACTTCTTCAGCACCATGATGCTCTCTACAACCTCTCCTCCCCTCCCAAGGTGAACACTGGGGTCTGTTCACCCAATGTCTTCCATGCAAGAATGAAAGACAACCCAGGAGGACTCACAATGCAACCTACCCCCACATCCCATACTTCCCCATCTCCTTCACTGGGGCCTGCCTCACCTCCAGGGGCAGTAACAGCCCTGTGTTGGTCATTTCAGCCACACAGTCCTTGACAGTAACAATTTTGGATTGCACTTCAAAAAGAGACAGGTTAATAAGTGAGATAGGAGGCAATTGCTCTTAATCTGTATTCTTAGTCCTTAATGCTAAAACATCCCTGGAAATGTGACAAGATGGAGTGAACCACACCCTAGAACTCCTGATGTGGACAGCAATCGTCGGGAGGAATACTTGGAAAAATATTCCAAGTGTGATGAGTGTATGACACCTACTCTAGGAAGTACAACTAACCACCAAAGTGCACTTTATGGAGGGTGAATCCCAATCACTACAGGGCTCTTTGTTTATGTTGGCTAAAGGACATGTTGAAGCTTGGGCTGTGCCTGAGTTCCTCAGGAAGGAAAAATGATAGCTCCTCCTAATGGCAGAACATCACCCTTCCCTCACCTACTACACACCTTGCCTCTAAAATACTAACATGGAAAGAACGCTGCTTTGAACATTTGCATTGAACATTTGCATTATGTGCTCCCACATGTCTTGAGCTGGCCTTCTTTTTGCATTTTTTCCCTCAAGTTCTAAGAATATCCTGCCTTAAGATAGTCTTTCATTGTCTGTTCAATCCAATTCAAATGTTCACCACAGGCAATAAACTTATTTCTCACCCCTCTTTTTCTCCTGGGTTTATGTACCTGGGCCACATTCCCTGGTCATCAGTCATCTTGTTTATAACTTTATAATTTATTCAAAGAAAGTAACTTTATATTTACCTGAGGCATACTTATAGCAAATCCAGCTGACTCGGGGTGAAAGCAGTACTTTTCAGGCTCTAAAGACACCAGGGATTTTTTTCCTCCTCCTGACTCAATTCAGCTTAGTATTTTCTTCTTCTTCCCTACTCCAAATATGTCTATGGCTTTCCTGGCTTAATACCTTCTTAGCCATTTTTTGTAACTCACTGCAATAGGTTCATCAGGAAAGGGGAAAGACACATACGATCTGCTGTTCTCATCGATGACATGTTAAAAGTTCTTTTTTGTTTCCTCCCTGTAACCAGGCTTTCCAGCCCAAGACTCTACTGAAACTGGCCAGTACCTCACCAGTGACCTCCTTCTTTCTCAGTTGTCATCCTCCTTGACTTCTCCAAACTATCTATGAGCTATACATTTATGCTCAAAATTAAAATAATTTAAAATAAGGGCCATAATCCTCACTGTAAATACAGCCATGTAAAAAGTCAGTTTCCTATAATCTCACCCCAACCCAAAGATAACGGTTAACCCGTGATAATATCAGCTGTATATTCTTTCAGACTTTTTGCATATATAAATATATGCATTCACACACACAGACACACATTTTTAACCGTATGGCAACACACCATGTTATTGTTCTTTATATAGCTTTTCTGTTGCTCTTATTTAATGCATTCCACACATCTGTTTATGGAAGTACACTAGAGTAGCACTGTTCAACACAACTTTCACCAAGGAAGGAAATGTTTGATATCTGTGCTGCCCAACAGAGTAGCCACTATTCATGTGTTGCTTTTGGGCACTTGAAATGTGGCTACTGGGACTGACGAACTGAATTTTTCCTTTAATTTTAATTTTAAGTAGCCACAGCTCTACAGCTCTACCTCATCCTTCCTAAAAAGCTGCTTAGAGTTTCACTGACACTCTTTCATCTCTACCTATCCAATTGGTATCTTGGCAGCCTCTTAATATAAATTACTTTAATTAGTGGCACACTCATTTCTACTTTAAATGTCTACCTTCTTATTTCCCACAATGGAGTACTTTCCAGAATATCCACAATATTTTCTAGATTGTGTTTCCCAGATTCCTAGGAATCTAGATTCACTAAGAATCTAGAATGTTTCCTAGATTGCTACTGTAAGTTTCCTAGATTTGCCAAAATCCTCCAGCCTGCTAGTGTTATCTTGTTCTTTGCAGAAAATGGTTCAATCCACCATTTGATATATGGTGGCAATCCCAGAGTCCCTCACCAGATTTCCAGGAAATACTGTGTGTGCTTGCAAGGGGGAAGATAGGACAAGAGAGGTCCTTGTATTTCTTCCAATCATTACTAGCAAGAAGTTTTTCTTCCTCCCTCTGGATTTTACCTCTTGCATATGGTACCCTTTTTGTGCACTGCCATCACCCAACTCTCTCCACTTTCCCAAATACCACTAACTCAAGATGGTACATATGACAGATTTAAATGAAAGTTTGGGGCTTTTGAGGGGTTTTACATCACAATATAGTTTAGCAAACAATTTAAAATCAATTATTACACCTCTTTTATTTTTAAAATTCCCTCTGCCAAAAAGAAATCGGTCATTTCTTTCATTAAAGGTTCAGCCTTCTGACATGTTGCTGGTCCTCCTCTCTTTCCAACAATTCCCCCCTTTTCTCCTTATTTTACTCACCCCTAAACCCTCAAATCCCTGTTAATACTTTTACAACAAAGCAACTTTGCCAACGGTCTGTCTCACTTAGACCATCCTGGCTGAGCCCCCAATACCTCACCTTCACTCCCGCTAACGTGTCCCTAAAGACCAGCTTCCTGAGATTAATTCTGCTCCCTGTACACTGTTCCCAGAAGTTTTTCCTAAGTGGTACCAGTGATTTTAATTCAGTAAGTCTAACTCTTTCGTCTCCATTTTGTTGTGCCAGCTTCTCGTACTTTCCCTAGAAGACAAACAAAGGCAAAGCTGGGGTGGTGGAGGCTCAGGGGCCCTGCAGCTTACATGCCATCAAAAGAAACAACCTTCCATCCATGTTCTACAAAAACAACAACATATTCAGGATAAGAACTTGAAAGGATATGTGAAATAGTCTCACATATTGGTCATTCCTTAGAGGCTTAAGAAAAGATTAAGGAGACGGCAAAAATTGAAAAAAGGGAGGAGGCTAAAGTAGCCATAGAGCTATGCCAGCACCCTCCTGATTATACAGCGAGGAAATAGACTCGTGTGTGCGTGCGTGCGTGTGTGTGTGTCCCCATACTTCTCTCTCTATCCCTGTTTTAGAGGTCACGATGGGAATTTCTCCATGTTGACTCCCTGCATTGCTTTCAGGCACTGAAACTGAAGAATGCAGAGAAAAAACCTCACAGAAGTGACAGAGTTCATTTTCCTAGGATTCTCCAGATTCCATGAACACCAGATCACCCTCTGTGCAGTTTTTCTCATCCTGTATACATTAACCCTGGCTGGCAATGCCATCATCGTGACAATTATCCACATTGATCATCGCCTCCACATGCCCATATACTTCTTCCTGATCATCCTGGCCAGTTCAGAGACTGTGTACACACCAGTCACCATTCCACGGATGCTCTCCAGCCTCACAGCCCAGAACCGGCCAATCTCCTTGGCAGGTTGTACCACCCAAATGTTCTTCTTTGTTACCTTAGCCATCAACACTGCTTTCTGCTCACAGTGGTGGGATATGACCACTGTGTGGCCATCTGCAACCCCCTGAGATACACACTCATCATGAGCAAGAGGGTGTGTGTCCAGCTGATGTGTGGAGCCTTCAGCATTGGCCATGGCAGCTGTCCAGGTGACATCCATATTTACCTAACCATTTTGTCACAGAGTGGTTGGTCATTTCTTCTGTGACATCCTCCCTGCCATGAAACTCTCCTGTATTGATACCACTGTCAATGAGATCATCAATTTTGTTGTCAGTTTATCGGTGATCCTGGTTCCCATGGGCCTGGTCTTCATCTCCTACGTTCTTATCATCTCCACCATCCTCAATATCGCCTCAGCCGTGGGCCAGAAGAAGGCCTTTGCCACATGTGCCTCCCACCTCACCATGGTCATGGTCCACTACAGCTGTGCCTCCACTGCCTACCTCAAGCCTAAGTCAGAAAATTCTGTAGAACAAGACCTCCTTCTCTCAGTGACCTACACCATCATCACTCCCCTGCTGAACCCTGTTGTTTACAGTCTGAGGAACAAGGAGGTCAAGGATGCCCTACGCAGAGCTGTGGGCAGAAACATTTCTTAATCCACTGACCCTTTTTATAAAGAGCAGTATGTGTTCTCATTGCATCCAACCTCACAAGTCTGTCCTGTGCAGTCCATCCTGTAATGAGATGGGCACAGCTTGCTTCAGCACCCTTATTACAAAAATCATCATCTTTATCTCCACATATTTCAAACTTTTGTCCAGGCATTTTCAACTGGGTACTTAAGAGGTGAGGAAGGTGGGCATGATTTTTTAAAAAGCATACCTAATTTCCAGGATAGGGCAGGGGACTTCTTAAAAGCATATTAAATGTGGTCATTTTATGTTTGAAAAAAAATTTTTTTAATCTCTATTACTTTCAAAATACAATCTACAGAAAATAAAACTGGATAAAATCTTCCCAGCAGAATAATAGTAAACAGTAAGGAAGAAAATTATACCAGAACCTTTGGGAAAGGTGAGATGCATGTTATTTTTTTTTAATTAAGAAAGTTAGAAATCACTGGATTAGCCCTTGAAATTTCAGCCTTTATTATTTGATTTACCCTAGAGGCTTTGCTTCCATCCAATATGGTCTTTAGAATGCTGACCAAGGCTGTAAATTGTGAACAGCTCTTGTCTCTCTAACTGTGCTAATCCAGTTCTCTCTGACTGCTGGTTCTCTCCATGGAATCAGCTTCTCTCTAGTCATTATGAAGAATAACGAGTTGGTCAAAAAGAGCTCTACCCTGTTTGGAGTGAGAATCATAAAGGTATTCTTCATTGGCACATACCACGGCACTTCCTGGATAACACCAAAAAGAAAAAATAGAACAAAACCAACAGCACCAGCAGTCAGAAGTAGTTCAGAGATTTGTTTAATCACTCAATTCACCAAAAAAGGCTAAAAAGAAAATAATCTCTACTTCTACTAGGCTCTCCTTTAAGGAAATCATGCTTTTCCCCAGGGCTTCCTGGGAGTTTTTCTGGTTTCATGCCACTGGTACATACCTGCTATACTGTTGCCTTGGGTGGTGCTAGGGAGAGTCAAAGACTCTTTTGTCCATGCATCTTTCTACTAAAATATTTTGTGTTAAAAATGCTTCTCTGCTCATCCCTTAACGTTCTTTGTCTTCTTACTGAAGGGAGTGATTTCCTTTCCCTATACTGAGAAGGGGTAGGTAATATCCAAGGAGCTCATCTAGAGTAAGATCTAGCTTTACAGACTTCTGAGATCCTAGGTGGGAAGACCATACTTCTTTCAAGGTCTGTTCATCTCTTTCTAGTTTCTGTCCAGTGTCTTTGAAATTTCTACAGCATAAGAAGCAAGGCTTCCTACAGAAGCTTTTGAGAGGTCAAGAGCTCGGTCTGAGAGTCCTGGACTTGGCATAGGTCTTCCTTGACAGTGCTCTCAGGATCAGTCCACCCTGCAGCCATCCCCCCACACTTATAGACGACATCCCCTGAGGAATAGAGGAATGCCTTCCTCCAGAATGAGAATGAGTATCCCTGACAATATAAACGGACCCCCTCTCACTACCACCAAGACTACCTATAGGGCTGACTCTTAATTGTTACCCATCCTCCTCAATTCCCTCTGGACTAGCAACTGCTCTTATGCTCTTAGATCTGTCCTTTTGTATGCAGACGGCAGGCTGTGGTACAGGGAGGGTCAGTCTGAGCAGGAAAGTGGGGTAACAACGAGAAGCTGGGTGATGGTCAAACCTGTTCTAACCATGTCCTGTTGCAGAGGCTGCCTCCCCCTGCTCATTATTCTCTTTCGACTTCTCCATGAAGCCATTCTTTCAGCAGTCCAGGGATCAAAGACAAAAGGCTTCTCCAGTGTTCTTCCTCCATCTAAATGCCCACAACAACAGATACATCACATGCCCCGTGTGCAATCAGAAGTTAAACATCAGAGTTGGGCCCAAGAAGAGCTGCCAGAAAAGATGAGTCTGAAACCTTGAAGGAAAAACATCTCCTTCTCCAGATCTGTTGCCTACAATGACTCAACCACATGTGCAATTTATAAAAATATGTGTGCTGCTTTTTTTAGATAATAAGCTGCTGCATTATATGGTAGGAAGGGTAGATGACCTGGAATCACAAGTCCTGAGTTCAGGTCCTGGCTCTATCCCCATCATCACCTTTTATGAATATAATGTTTTTCATTCTGCCTCACTAGCCATCAAAAACAGTTTTAATGCCCTTACCTATGTATCCTGTGCTGTTATCCAATTTATAAATGCTGCCTTACATTTTCTAGAGCAGTATCATTTACCTCATTCCCACCTAGGCAATTCGTTGCTCTTTTTTATTTGCCCCAAAAGTTCTCTGTGCAAAATTATATTGGGATAGCACTTTTCCCATTGTGCTTTCGTTGCTTAATTGTGAGTCTGTTTCTATCACTGCATCACAAGCATATTGGGATCAGGAACTGTTTCTCTCACAGTTAAGCTCTGTGCCTGGTACAGTGCTGGGTAGAATGGGTGCTTAATAAATCCTCATGTAATAGTCAAGTACCGACTGTGTACCAAGCACTATGCTTGGACTTGCTGGCATGTTTTGATCAGCTAGACACACCTGCCCTGCCTTTCTGTATCCTCTGCAGTTGGCCCTCACCTAAAACCAAAGAGTAATAAACAGATTCATAGTGACAGGGTCACTTGGGTCTATACTTCATCCTTCTCTGGATTTTCTATAAGCCAACTGCTCAGTTGCTTCAAGACCCTTCTCACTGTCAGTATTAATTTAGTCATTGCACTGTTAATCCCTTAGCAACACAGAACTAAAACAGTCAAGTATTTTCATTAAAGAATATGGAGTTACCATTAAAAAAATCATTCCTACCCATACTACGGTATAACCTTCAAAGCTTATTTAAAAAGAAATAAGTTTTTAAACAAAGAGTGATACGCTATATAAAATTAAGAATCAGGACACTTATCATAATGTCCTAAGTAAAATAAGTCATACAAAGACAAATACTGTATGAGCTCACTCATATGTGGAATCTTAAAAAAAAACCTCATAGAAAAAGAGAACAGGTTGGTGGTTGCCAGAGGCAGGGTTTGGGGAAATTGAATGAAGGCGGTCAAAAGGTACAAACTTCCAGTAATGAGATAAATTAAGTTCTGAGGATGTAGCAAACAACATGATGACTCTAGGTAACGATACTGTATTACATATTTGAAAGTTGCTTAGAGAGTAGATCTTAAAAGTTCTCACCACAAAGGAAAAAAATGTTTGTAGCTACATGTGGTAATAGATGTTAACTTGTGGTAATCATTTTACAACATCTACATATATCAAATCATCATGTTGCATACCTTAAACTTATACAATATTATATGTCAATTATAGCTCAACAAAAACTGAGGAAAAAAAGAATCAAGATATCTCCAAATTACACTTTTGGGAAAATGACAGACAAATCCATTATGAGGCCAAAAATTCTTCCAAAATGTTAGATTTTGAATCATTCTACAGCAAAAGCTCAGGCCCCCTTTTAACCGGGCACTCACCACATCATTTTCCAGCCCCTATTTCTCCTTCCACGAAGGTAGTTAGAGGGGAGAAAGAAAACACGGAAACACCACCCATCAGCCATAAAAAGCTTGGTTGTGGGATTAGCTCTGGAAAATGGGAGAGGAAAGAAAGAGGCAGGAGATGACAATGAGGTATAGACTAGCGGCATATGTCATGTGGCTCTGGCTCTTCAGAAACTCATCTCTGAAGGGAACAGGAATTCCAAACCAGTAAAGTGACATGGTATACAGCAGAAGGCAACTGACATTTACTGAGGGTTTACTACATGGCACGCACTATGCTAAGTTGTAGTCATATACATTATTTCACTTAATAATACTTCAGCTTTATAGTACTTTGCATTTCACGACAGTCTTCAAATATAATATCCTACTTGCTCCTTTCAATAACCTTATGAGGTATGCATTTTTATGCCCACTTTTTAGGTTAATGGTGGAAATGTCAACTGACTTTTGCTTCAAGTCACACAGTTGGTAACTGACAGAACTAGAACTGATACCACGATCCACCAGTTGACTTCAAACTATGTCTTCTTCACTGTATTACCACCATTTCTCATCTGTAATCTTTCTGAAAGACACTATATTCTTTGAGTTTCTCTGGTTTCGTTCTGGACATCACTTCCACCAAAAAGTCTTCTCTAAATAACTTACGAGGTGTTCCTGCCATGAGCTACCACACCCCTCTAAGCCAGTGGCTGTCTTAGCAGTGCTTTCAAGTTGCCCATTTCCTAGTCTGCCTCCCTCACCTCACAGCAAACCCCTTGACAGAAGAACTGCTTCTGTATCCCCAGTGCCTAGCACAGTCTTGGCTTAAGACAGATCAATAAATACTTATCAAACCTGAAAGCTAACTGCATAATGGGCCCCTTTGAACCTGCTTCTTGATGGCTAAGTATTGGGTGAGTGTCCACTGCTCTCCTGCGCTGTGAATCATCCAGGCTCTCTGGATGGCAGTTTTTGTCTCTGTTTGGAAGAGCTCACAGATTCTTCTGCTTTGGAAATTTTGGGTATCTCTTCTGTTATTCCTTTTTCTCCTTTCTTGCTTTCTGGATATGAGCTGTCACATTTCCGAGCTGTCCGTGTGCTGGACTGCAGCAGCCACCCTTTCTTACACACAGTCTCCAAATCGTGGCTGAGGAATAAAAGCAGATGAGCCACACAGAGAGGCAAAATAAGACTCCCTGAGAGAGAGCATTGCATGAAGGCAAAGAAACAAGAATCTGGAATCAGACTACATGGGTTCTAATCTTACCTATGCCCCTCACTAGATATTCTCACCTCTCTAGGCATCTATTCCCAGATCTTTCTTAATGGGGTAGTGACAGTCCCTAAAATTATTCCCACTTTTAGAGCTGGAGTTCAGCAAAGTTAAGTAAAATTTGATCAATTCAGAAAAGGTATATTGCATGCTAGACACTGGGGCTAGAGTAATAGTAAGCAATCACAATCCCTGCCTTCCTAGTGCTAAGAGGAATGTCCAAAAATTAAGCAAGTAGTGATAAATCTTATGATGTGAGAAATACTGGATGCTATGGGAATACATATTGATGGGTTCTAACCAAATCTCAGGGGTCAGGGAAGAGCAACCAGAGGAAATAGAGTCTAAGCTTAAGATCTGAAGGCTCGGTAGGAGTCAGCTCGATGAAAGGTTGGGAAAGGTCTGGAAAAGCAAGATCAAAAGTGTATTCCAGGCAGAGGAAGCAGCACTTGCAAAGCTATATAAGAGAAGATTTGAAAAAATTATAAGAGTTTAATAGAGCTGGGGTATAAAATTCATGGGATGTAGACAGAAAAGCAAATTGAAAAGTTGGTAGCAATCACATGTATAACCCATACTAAAGAGTGCGTATCCTAAAGACACTGGATAGTATTTATATGTCCTTAAGTAAAGCAATGATGTGGTCTATTCAGAAAGTTCACTCTGCCAGCAGAGGGGGAAATTATGGAGGGGAACACTGGCCAAAAGACTGACTAAGGAATTATTATGGGACCACAAAAGTCAAGTGATGGTAGACTGGGCTGGTGAGGAGGCTGATGGAGAGAAATGGACAGGCTTGAGAGTCTTGTGGGAGGTAAGACTGACATTTCTTGGTTATGGGTTAAATATGGGGGTGGGGTGGGTAATGGAGTCAAAGAGGACCTTGAGATTTCTGGCAAGTGGGTGGACTGTGGTGTCCTTAACCAGTACAGGAAACCCTGGAAGAGAAGCAGGTTGGGAGGTGAAGAAGGAGACCATGAGTTTGATTTTGGGCTTTTAAGGTTGAAGGGTCTGTGAGTATTCAAGTGGAGACATCCAAGAAGCTGGATCCATAGATCTGGAACTCAGGAGACTGTTCTGAGATAGAGATATAGTTGTAGGAATCATAAATATATAGATGGTCATTTTTAAATGGGAATGAATGGATTCACTCAGGGAGAATGTGTAAAAGGAGAGAAGTCCACCTCAAGCAGAATGCTGAGGAGCGGCAGACAAGATGCGATCCTGGTGCAGGGATGTAGGGGTGGTGCTGACAATAAACTATCAGGAAAGCAAGAAAGCGAGGAGAGGAATTCTCCCCTCCATGTGCCAAAGTCCTCAGTGATTGGTAAGTTCTAATGTCCCTTGTGGATAGGAGAGGAAGCCTTTCTGGTTCCTTCTACTCCCTAGTACAACTGCATGTAACCCTGCATGGCATGTGGTGCCCTCCTCCCCATGGGGCTGTGAGTATAAGTGACAATAAACTGCTGCCAGTCTCATCTGTCCAGTGTCGGGTGGTCTGTGTCTGGGCATCTTATACCATTTAGAGTGGAGGGAATCCTTCACCAACAGGGTGAACAGCTAGTGATCAGAACACAGGGTAGATGTCATGACAAGAACATATGAGTTTCTTATGATCAAACGAACTCCACTGAGTGGGCTAGGCTTGAGTTAACTTTCAGGTTCCTCAGCTGAGGGCAGTCTGACAAGGGGGTCTAGCAGCAAAAGAATACCCATGTCTCCTGGAAGTAGGATCTCACAGGGAGGGGACTCTGCATTCTCATGTCAGGGAACTGTCTGGGAGTTTCTATAGGGCCTTGCAAAGAACTCATGCATGTGCCGGAGCTGCACCAAAAATCTGTCAATGACAGTGAGAGAACCATGGTAACCACTAATAGGGTGGTTACAAACAAGGCTGTCAGTTGAGTTAAGAGCAACTTGTCTCTGTCCCTCTGCTTACTCACCATCACACCTTGAAGAGCCAAGTCTCAAAGCAGTGGGGAAATTTCAGAGCCAGACTAGCACTTCCCCCAACCATAATTTCCAAGGTTGCTGAAGTAGAAAAGGAAGATAGTGAAATAGTAGGCTCTGCCTTTCTAACCCCCTACCCACAATGCAAACAGCTGGAGTAGGAGGAAAATCACACAAACCATTGTCCCCACTGATCTTTGTATCCCCAAAGCCACAAGTCGGCCCACTACAGGGCCAGCAGAGCAGGGGATCTCAACTTTTACTAATTGAAAGAGAAGGAAACATTGTGGACTCTGACCCAAATAGTATTAAAAGGCAGGAAACAAATTCTACAGAGCCTGATTGGAAACAGAAGTTGAGGCGGAAAAAATAAAAATGTTTATACCTATCCAACTGTGTTAAAAGTGATCAATAAACAGATTACACATATAGAATTTTGTAAAATTGTTCAACTCTCAATAGAATCCATCTAGTAACGTGAAATTTTGTTCACCCTTCAGAAGTAAGAGCTTTGTACACATTTTCAAAACTATTATTCAGATGTGCCCGGGACTGTACCTGCCATTTTACAGAAGCTCGATAAACATTTGTTGAATGAGAACAAATGTGTGGATGAGGCCGGGCCCTGGGTGCAAAAAATGGGGCAAACTATGAATGAGGTTAAGGTCTCAACTGGCCTAAAACAGAGCTTTGCCTGTATAGGCAAGACTCCTTTCTCTCAGGCAAAAACGAAAGACTTTTCAAACCAGGTCTGTAGGAATGAAGGGAGCAGGGAAGAGATATTAAATTTATCTGATTATTTAGTTGTGTTCCTTCCCAGGCACCTGTATGATCAGAAGAACAATAAATCACAGACATGGGTTTCATATCTGACAGACCCTTCCCATCCCTTTAAATGTACCTCTCTCTCATCCCCAATCTACTATTATTCCCCTTATTTAAGGCACCACAAGACCTCTGATAAACCTTTGAGAGCTAAGTACTAAGAGCCAACAGGTAAAGAACAAAGCCTCCACTGAGTCTGATGTAAGCGATGCACCTGCCACACCAGGAACAAAGACAGCTTCCCCCAGTCCTCACCAGAGACCCACATCTTCCCGGACCGGGTTCACAGGCTGCCTCCACAGTAGGCTCTTGAGAGACTTGGTGAGATTGTAGTTTGAGAGCTTCCTATATGGCTAATTAACATTCATGGTAAGAAACAAACTTGGACTTGTAAATGTAGTCTGTAGGTATCATAGGACAGTCTTTACACAGCTGAAGTAGTAAGATTCCAACAGGAAGTCCAAGGAAATTATTAACTTCCAGTTCATAGCAAATTACATGACCATTCTTCATTTGGAGACCTGCATTATCACTGCTTTTGAGACAGGTTTACCTTCCTTGAGCCTGGATCTATAATCATACTTTCCCGAGCCTTCTTCCCCTAGGGAAAGAGAAAGGATATGGCAAAGAAAGAAAGAACATAAAGATGAACAAAATATAACAATATGAAATTTTGGCTGTATATACATATATTTGAACATTTACTCCTTTTTATTTTTTTCCTTTTCTGTAATAGAAGGGTTGGCTTATAAGGAATGAAAACATTTCTTCTATTATTAATGACTTGGCCCTGTTTTAATATAAGCTATTGGAGTTCTTCCCAGTTGGATAAAAGGGGCTGAAAGTGGGAAAGGCAGGAAAGGAACAAGGAAAAGTGGAGAATTCCAAAGACCAGGATCCAGGGAGAAAAGTGACTCAAGAGACGAACCACTGCCTAGGAAGTGACAGCCAAGCTGGTCTGGAGAAAAAGCACAGGGAGGGAAGGGCATTGTTTGGGCACCGAGGTGCGAGATGCCCTATGGATCAACTGCCCAGCCTCCACACATGGTCCACACAGAGGACTCATGTCAAGTGATGTTCCAGTCTTCGCCCATAGAAACTTTGATCCACCTGCACCTGTTCTGCACCTGCTGACCAGGGACGAGATCTAATCCGTGCTTTTTAACTGTGGCAGAGTATTCTACTATACTCATTTAATCCATCCTCTAGTAAAAGACATTTAGTTTGGCATTAATCTTTTTCTGTCACTAACAATGCTGCAGTGAATAAACCTCTTCACACTATCTGATACATGTGCAAGTATAAAGCCGCATGGACAAATTCTAAACACAGAGTTTGATGGAAAAAGTAAGATACAAATATACAACATTGTAATTCCATAAACCTTCCTGAAAATGCATGCATATAAAACCAATAAATTTCTAGGAAAACATGCAAAAAATATACACATTAAAGACATTAGAATGATTATGGGAAGGTGTAAGAGAGCTAAATCATCTCAACTATAACAGGAAGTTAAGAGATTAAATTTGATAAATCAATAAGTAGCATAGAAAGAGAGAAGTAAATACTAGAAGGTATAGCTAAATGAATTACTTCTAGGAAGTAGGATTTAGGACTGAAGAGGGATAAAGAAGGAAAACTGCTGTTTTTCATTATAAGCTTTTCAGTATTGCCTGATTTTTAAACTATGGGCAAGTATTACCTTAATAAGAATAAAATTTGGAAATAAAGGTAATAAAAGTCAAAACAAAAAAAAATTAGCCCTAAGGGCAAAGATATGGAAAATAATGTATTAAGATTTTGAATTTCAAATCCAAGGGAACTTTTTAAGGGTTTAAATGTATATAAAATTAAATTTCCCTCTAGGAAAATTACATTACCACAGTAATAAATGAGACCGCTCTTTTCCTCATATTCTCACTAACATTAGGAATAAACTTTTTAAAGTCTTCATGGTAAGTTTCTGAAGAAAGTCAAGGAGTGCTTGTTTCTTCAAAATGGATATTTCTGACATTACTCTCAAATATACACACACACACAACCAGCCCAGCTGCAAATTTTTGAGGCCCAGCAAAATGAAAATGCAGGGTCCCTTGTTCAAAAATTACTAAGAATTTCAAGGCAGCACCAGCAGAGCTTTAAACCAAGTTCAAGGCCCTTCTAAGTACAGGCCTGGGCAACTGCACAGGTCACACGCCCGTGAAGCCAGCCCTGCAACATACATCTATTTTCTGCTACTGAATTTCTGAAGGTGAAGAACCTGGGAATTTTCACTTTTAATGAAGAATCACAGGTGTTCTTAATCAGGGTTCCCAGGAACTATACTTCGAGAACTGCTCTAGACCCACCCATAAGGACCAGAGAAGCACTGAGAGGCACCTCCTAATGACAAAAAACAAGTTTAGCTGGCTTGAAAAAAAAGCATAATTAACCATAAGGCACTTCTCAGTCTTAATTCACCAGTGACATGAGATGAAGGAGTCGGATTACAAAGGACCCTTGAACAACACAAGGGTTAGGGTGTCAACGCTCCACTGCATCTAACTTATAGTCAGCCCTCCGTATCCACAGTTCCTCCATATCCAAAGATCCAACCAACTGCAGATCGTGTAGTACTGTAGTATTTACTACTGAAAAAAATCCACATAAAAATGGACCCGTGCAGTTCAAACCCAGTGGTGTTCAGGGGTCAACTATATATGCCAGAAGACAAGAACATGCATGATTCCACAGGCAGAAGGCCCTGGACTGAGGTTTAGTACATGAGCTTTGGTTATCAAGGGGAGTTACTAGCTGGCAAGGGCAAGACAGGGTCCTAGTTCTTGTGCCTGGAATGGACAAATCAGGTCACTGGAACAGAAAGAAAGAACAGGGAAAGTGAATGAATTAATCCAAACATTATTTCCCAAGGTTTTCTGATACAGAACCTGTCTCCAAGGAACTCACAATCCAGTGGGTGACTCAAACTAGTGAGTTGATACTGATACATGTTCCAATAGAGTCAGGTCTATGCACCATGGGAGCAGAGTGGAAGCATAACAAAGGAAAGTAGGATGGGGAAGGGGGAAGATAGCAGTCTTAAGGAAGAGTGGGAGTCCGAGAGGGGAGGAAGGGGAGGGAGGAACTGCAACACAAAAATACTGAAGAGCCAAAGTGAAAGAGCATGTGGTGCTACGGGAGCTAAGGAGACGCTCAGTACCCTGGATGGTGTTTAAGGTACTAGGAGATCAAGGACCAAAGCCCTGTCACCAAACAGGGGGTTCCATGAACAGGTTACAAAATTAAGGGTATCATACAGGCAACCAGCCCCATGGAACCTGAATGTGGAGAAAAACAGGCAGAGAAATCCTGCTTAGCTTCTCGCCTAAAGTCCAGAATCAAGGTCCCAGATTCTCTGGGAACCCATACTGGACCAAGACTCTAAATAGGGATCCAGAGAACCCACCTTCAGGAATCAAAGTAAGACATCAACAGTGGAATGAATGTGAACAAGAAGGAAAGGCTGAGAGTTCTTCCCTTCCCAATTTCCCTATGTCCCTTACATGGCTGAGCATTAACCCAAAAATTGACATCCAGGTGGCTGTGTCAGCTAAGCAGGCCAAGATGGGCCATACCCTTCCCTTGAACCCAGCCTGCACCAGAAGCTGGAGCTCTGATGCCTGAAACAGCACAGATGCACCTTGCCAGATAAGAACATAAAGACTTCCAAAATCCATCCTCTGAAGGCTCTGGCTGTCATATAGGTAAGTTGTTGTATCTTTTTTTTTTCCCCAGTGCATACTTTTTTTTTCTTGGTTTATGTCCGATTATCATATATTACTTAAGACTTTACTTAATCCATTACGGGCACCCTAGAACTTATTTGTTTTCAAAGACCTCAGGAGAAGTGGCCACAGGTTATTTTTACCACACATTTACACATAAATCATATTTACAGAAGATTGTCCTATATCACCTATTTGAATTTGTTTCTTTACAAAACAAGATTCCCTCCAGGTCCAGAGCTTATGTATAAATATCTGGTTCCTCTGCAGTCTCAGATTGCAGTACTTCCCCCCATTCTTAGTTTCCCATTTTTTCTCTAAGTGCATTGCCTTCATGGACACATCAATTGCTATCTTGATTCTTAGACGTATAGGAATATTTCCATGGTCTTTCATTCTTTTTGAGTTTTCTTCCTTGTGGTATTTTTAGTTTGTACCATCACACTGTTTTTGCTTATATTTTTGAGACTCTTTCTTAATATAGTATGTGGAAAGTTCCCTGATGGCATCATCCTTGCATGGAACTACTTCCAGACCTCAGAGAAGGAAGAGTCCAACATATGGAGTGTGGATAACTACAGTGGCTCAGGGTTTGGAAAAAGGACATGACTTTGTGGACTGATGCTATAAAAAATCTGAAAATTATATATACACAAAGTCACTTCCCAGCCCTCCCCAAATCCAAACTGTGGCTTATCACTAAATAAAAGATGGTGAGAGTGGATTTTTACCCTTCCACAATACTGGGCTTTGATGAGATTTGTTATTTTCCTTTTGAAGTCTGGCCTTAACATTTGGAAGGCTAAACTGTGATGTAACTTCACGTGAATAAAAATATATGCACATAATGCCCTGACCCATGAAACAAAAAGGTACATAGAAGGTAGCAAAGTATGAAGCACTGAGAAGTGTGATTCTGATTGTTCAGAGGAGGGGGACCTTGGTAATTGTGCCTAATCCTTGCACCTAACCTCTTGTACAGAAACACTTAGGAAGAGAGAGATAAGTAATGAGCCTACTAGGCTTATACATCTGGGTAGAGACTTGCCTGCTGGGGAAAGAAGGAACTAGAACAATATGAAGTTGGTCTCACAGGTAAAGCTGGGATATAAAGGGCATTAAGATGAGGCAGAAGGACAGCTACAGAAGCAGAGCGATGTCACCAGAATGTTTCCACTTCACGTGATCACACAGATCCTACCACTCAACCCTCATTTTACTGTATATATAAAGAAACTGAGACCCAGAGCAACCAAGGTCAGAAAGCTCGCTCTTAGTAGCAAGCTTTATATTGCACCCCAGTGTGCTGACTACTCTACCCCACCACACTCCTCAGGCTGACCAGGGCTCCTTGTGAACAGTGGATTAGAGCATTGACTGCCTGCAGCCAGGGAGGCCCCAGTATGGGATGGAAAGTCTAGGGTAAAGACGGTGTATCAGAATCCAGAGTAGACACACAATTCAAAGGAACAATCATGAGCAACGGTAGTGAAGGATAGGAATAAATTAAAACTAACTACAAATTTTCCAAACTAATGAAGGTGCTATCTCAGCCACTTAAATATTGTGTGAATTTCTGAGTCAAGACGTTAAGCAGGTAATGGTTGACCCAACTCCATGGTGCTTTTTCATATGGAAACTGGAGATAATCAACATTGCTATATCTCACAAAGTTATGATATAAAATAACTTACTTAACAAACATTTCTCTACCATATATAAAATAACCAACAAGGACCTACTATATAGCACAGTGAACTCAACTCATTCTGTAATAACCTATATGGGAAAAGAATCTGAAAAAGAATGGATATATGTATAGTATAACTGAATCACTTTGCTGTACACCTGAAACCAACACAACATTGTAAATCATCTATACCCCAATATAAAATAAAAATTAAATTTAAAAAAAATCTCGATCACTTACTGTAAATTAAACAATATGTTAGCTGCTGGGGACATGCAATCAAGACACTAATCTTGTCCACAACAGTATTAGATATGTGAAAATGCTGTTTAAAATGTAAACCACCATATAAATTATTACAATTATTACTATTGCAATTATTACTAGGAAAATAAAAGACAACTGATACTATCAAAAATCTTAGGGATAAAAGTTTATCTTGGGGGTAGGGGAGAGTAGCTGGTGGAAAAAGTAGTTAGAGAATATGGTTTCCAAAATATTAAGCTACAAGTGACAAGGAGGTGTGCAACAAGAAATATGAAACATAATAGATATACAACAAGTATTTTTTAAGTGAATGAAAAAAAATTAATTTGTCAAATTGTTAAGAGCAATATCCATGATGAATCAGGATATGATGATTTGCAGCCTGAGGAAGAAAGAGAATTAGAAATGTAGATCTGGGGGAATTCCCTGGCGGTCCAGTGGTTAGGACTCGGCACTTGCACCGCTGAAGGCCCAGGGTTCAGTCCCTGGTCGGGGAACTAAGACCCCACAAGCTGTGCAGCACAGCCAAAAGAAAAAAGAAATGTAGATTTTGGAGTCACAACGAAAAGTAACATTTATTCAATGCATTTTATCTGTCAAGTTCGTTGTAAGTGATCACCAAAAATAAACTCATTTAATCCTAACTGGAATATTCTTGTTCTCGAGTTGCAGGTGAGGAACGTGAAACAGGGCGAGGACAAGAACCTGCTCACCATCACACAGCAGAGTCAGGGTTTGAACCCTGGCAGTCAGTCTCCACAGTTTAAGAGCCTAACTACCACGCAATGCTGTGTATTCCTGTTCTTGCAACAAAGAAATGATAAATTACAAAGATCAGATGACTTCTTTATAGTAAGAAAGTGAAGAAAAATTGTCAGGAGCCCATGCAGATCCAAGGTTATAAGGAGAAAATAGGGCCAGAATGTGGCAAAGTAGTAAGGTGATATAGTGGAGGGGTAGAGGCCAGAAGGGCCTATCAATCAGAGCCTACCGAGGAAAACAGAGTCCACTCTACATATGTAGAACAAGGAAATTAATACAGGAAGCTGCTTACACGGGTAATGGAAGAGCTCGAGAATCCCAACAGGATACAGTAAGACAACTCAGGGATGAGCAACATCAAAAATCGGGTACCACCCTTAAATTGGAAGGACTAAGAGAGAAGGCCGTGTCTTAGATTGGATTCTCTGTTCCCTACCCTACCCCCACTGCAAATCAGGGCCTAAGACTAGAGCTTATGAGCATGTAAATATAGGCATAGCCTAAAAATCAATAAGAAAACATCAAAGAAATCAAAAGAAAAATGGCAGGAGGCCTGAGCAGACAGTTCACAAAAGGGGATATCCAAATTGCAAATAAACATGTGAAAATGTTTCACTCTTCAGACTCACAGACACAGAGAACAGACTTGTAGTTGCCAAGGGGGAGGGAGGGTGCGGGAGGGAAGGACTGGGAGTTTGGGATTAGCAGATGCAAATTATTACATATAGAACGGATAAACAACAAGGTCCTACTGTATGGCACAGAGAACTATATTCAATATCCTGTGATAAACCAGAATGGAAAAGAATACTAAAAATAATGTGTGTATATGTGTGTGTGTGTGTATATATGTATAACTGAATCACTTTGCTGTATACCAGAAATTAACACATTATAAATCAACCATACTTCAATTTAAAAAAATGTTTCACTCTTATTAATGATCAGGAAAATCAGATTTAAAACCACAATGTCTTAGTCTGTTCATTCTGCTATAACAAAATACCACAGACTGAGTTGCTTATAAAAAATACAAATGTATTTCTCACAGAGGCAGTAGTTCCCAGATCAGGGTGCCAGCATGGTCCGGTGAAGGCCCTCTTCCAGGTCACAGACTTCTCATTGTGTCCTCCATGGTGAAAGGGGCTAGGGAGCTTTCTGGAGTCTCTTTTCTAAGAGCACTAATCCCATTCATGAGGGCTTTGCCCTCATGACCTAAGCACCTCCAAAATGCCCCACCTCCCTACCACCACCTTGTAGATTAGGATTTCAACACATGAATTTTGGGGGGACACAGACAGTCAATCTATAGCACATGATGAAATGATCATTAGACACTTGCCAGAATAATTAAAATTTTAAAGACAGACAATGCCCAAAGTTGGTGAGGTGGGGCATGTGAAATTCCCATGCACTGCTAATGAAAAGGTAAAATAGTATACAACCACTTAGGAAAATTATGTGGTAGTTTCTATTAACACTAAATATGTATTTATCCTATGACCCAGCAATTTTATTTCTAGGTATATACCCAAAATACATACATATTTTCACCAAAAGATGTGTACAATAATGTTCATGAATGCAATATTCATAATAGCCAAATAGCGGAAACTTTCCAATTTCCATTAACCCTGAAAGGAATAAATTGTGTGACAGCCACACATTAGAATGCAGCAAGATTGAATAAATTACTACTATATGGAACAAGGTGAGTGAATCTCACAAACGTAATGTTGAGGAAAACAATGCAAACTGCTTGATTCCATTTTACATAAAGTTCAAAAAAAGGTATAACCAACCTATGGTGTTAGAAGTCACGACAGCAGTAAGTTTCAGAAAGAAGAAAGAGAGCAGTCACTGGGAGGAGGCATGAGGAGTGCTTCTGGGGTCCTGGGAACATTCCACTTCTTGACCTAAGTTGTGACTACATGGGTATGCTCACTTTATGATAACACAATATGCTCATGACTTATGCATGTATATGTATTTGTGTATTTATGTGATTTGTATGCATATAATGCTTCCATTTTAAAGACTTCTTTAGAAAAAGATAATGTATGTAAAGCGCTAAATATAGTGATTGATACGTATTAGGCTCTTGATATTAGCTATAATGAATAAAATGATGGAATCTCAACAATGCGCATTTGTAGTATTTTGGATCATCTGTTAATTCCCTTATTAATACCCTGCAGCCAAAGCTGGAGTAGAAAACGTGTAGTGGGAGGGACCCAGGGGAAAGACTGTTAGAGCAACCATGCCATTTGGAAGAGTGGGGAAAGTACCAATCCCATCGTCTCTCCCTGAAGCTCTAGTGACCCTTCTGTCACTTCCTCATTGTATGTAAAGAGTGATTCATGCCTTAGATAGTTCTTTAATATTTAGTCACTTGGGACACACATATGCTTACAGATAGACTTTTCCCTTTTCTCCAATTCACATCAATTAACATTTACCACCCTATGCATAATTAAAACCCATTTAATTATAAACGTTCAAAGAAGTCCTGCTCCCATGAACATGCCTCTTTTACTTTTTTACAAAGAGAAGGATTCTACACTCTCCCTATATATATAAATATAGTTCCTGCTTTGCATTAAGTTTTGCCTCTCATCTTTACCTCCTTATTTCAGAATTCCTTAGCTTACAACTCTTGCCTGATTTAATCTTTATGGTTGTCAGCAGTGATCTGCAGAACTCTGGGGAGAATTTCCCTATTACAGAGTTCTTCCCTCTCAATTGGGCAGTCATCCCTAGTCAGCCTCAATCGTCCCTAGTCAGCCTCATCTATGCCCATTTCCTTACAGCCTCTCTTGGACAAGGAGCACAGGTTTGCCCCCTCGTTACACTTCCTCTTTTCCTTATGTGGGAAGATTTTACAGTCCAGCTGGCACACCTGCTTCACTTCACCAAACACATTCCTTACTCAAGGGCATGCTTGAACCACATTTCTAATTGGTCTGTCCCTTTCAGCCCTAAATGAAAGCCTCCTGCCAAGAAGCAGGCTCCATGCTCCCTGGGCAGTACTTCTCCGGTTGAATATTTACACCCCACAAGCCATCAGAACAGAAAAGTTCTCCCTCGATAATTGCTGTATCTCTAGCTCTATGTCTTAGTAGGCAATCCATCCATATTTGTTTTTGAATTTAACACCCTGCGGTTGGGACAGCAGATGTCTCAGGCAGAGTATCGCTGCACTGTTTCACTTCACTGGAGACACAGTAGACAGTAAGCCGAGCTAGTAGGTTGCACAGGGCCGGGACAAGCAGAAAGATGGATGCTAACCAGTGCCCTGGTTCATAAGGCCACAGATAAAATAGCAAAATCAACATTAAAGAGTGTGAGAGCAAACCACTGTGTCTACAATTTGCAGGTCAAAACTTGCTATGTCTAAAGCAAGAATTAGGAGTACAGGTGCAGAGTTGAAGAGTTGCTAGGATTTAGGACAGAGTAAATATTTATCACACGAATGAATCAGTGAATGAATTAAATAGGGCTTCATGGGCACTAAGGAAATTAAAAGCCAAGGGCCCAAATTATAGTATGCAATTGTAGACCACCATTGTGTGATGTGGACTACTACACCCCATTGTACAATGTTACCATTACAGTACAATACTAGCACAAATGTAGTACTGGGCTGTGAGACAGTCGCAGAACTCTGTCTTCTTTATATCCTGAAATCCATATTCCTCTCCAACATTCCCCTGAAATTACAGTCACAAAATCTGGCTAAACACAAATCCAATGGCCATAAAGAGTAGTATAGCAATTTGCTCTCCTACAGCAATAAATGTCCCTTTCCCACACATTTCCCAACACACTGTTTTCAAACTTTTTGATCTTTGTCAATCTGATAGATGAAAATTAGCATCTCAGTGAAGTTTATTGTGCATTTTTCTAATTATAAAGGAGGCTGCACATCTTTTCATGAGTTTATGAGATGTTTGTATTTTCTTTCCTCTGAACTATTTAATCCAGTTTTACCTCTTTTTCTAGTGAGTTATTGGTTTATTCCCCAACAATCTATAAAAGTCACTTATATAGTATAGGACTCAGTCCTTTGGAATATGACTTGTAAACATTTTTCCTAGATAATCTGTCTTTTGACTTTGCATTTGTCATGAAGGTTTTTTAATATAGCTGAATTTATAAATATTTTCATGACTGCTATATTTTGTGGCATGCTTAGATAAGCCTTGCCCTAACCAGAATTATTTTTAAAGACTTCCTTGATTTTTCTAGTCATTATTGCTTTTTGCACTTAAATCTTTAATCCACTTGGAATCCATTTTGGTCTAGAAATGTTAGGTATGCACTGTGCAACATTTTTTTCTACATAGGTCAATGCCATATACTGATTTGAAATAATTCCTTTATCAGAGCTGAAATTCCCACATGCATTTGGGTCCATATTTGGGCTTTCTATTCTGATGCATTGGTCTACTTATGTGCTACTATAAAACTATTTCAATTTGTATAACTTTATGTTTAATGATAAAAATTTTCCTGGCCATGCTTGCTTTTTAATTTTTCTATATGAACTTTAAAATCAACTTGCCTTATTGCAAGAAACAAACAAAAACAAACCAAAAAAGCCCTACTGGTGATTTAGTAAAATGACACTAAATTCCTGACTTAACTTGTATAACCCTGTCCAATAACATGGCATCCTTCTCCACTTATGAAGTCTCCTTTATGTCCCGCAGGGGATTATAATGTTTTCTTCAACTAGATCTCACACATTTCTTCAGATTATTCTTAGAAACTTTACTCGTTGTTGCTGTTATGATAACTGGATTCTTCACCATCATATCCTCCAACTGTTTATAATTTGCAGATATGAAGGCTACTGTTCTCTTTACGTGGATTTTATACCCACTCATATTTCTAAATTATCTTATCTGAATAAAATTTCACTTGATTCTTTTGGGTTTTTCAAAAGAACAATCCAAACTCCCTCCCTCCTTCTCCCTAATTATATAGGTTAGTACCTCTACAATGACGTTCAAAATTTTTCATGATGGTGGACATCCTCTAGGCATGTTTTTGCTGTTGATCTCTTAACATGACAAATTATATTGTTTCCTCTTTCTGAACCATTTGTAAATCCTGGAATAAACCCCATACGGTCTTTATATATTATGATTTTAAAGTGCTACTAGCTTCTGTTTCTTAGGGTATTTGCATCAATTTTTATAAATGAGATTGATCTATGGGATTTTCATATTCAATCTTTATTATTTATCAATTCTATGCTTACTTCATAAAAGAATGAACGCTTTTCTTTTATATGCTCTAGAACTGCACTGTCCAGTACAGTAGCCAATAGCAATACATGGCTGCTTAAGTTTAAGTTAATTAGAATTAAATAAAATTAAGATTCGGCCCCCCATAGAACTAGCTGCAATCAAGTATTCAATAGTCACATGTGCTTCCCTATAATGGTCAGTAGAGTTAGAATATCCCTACCACCACAAAAAGTTTTAGTGGGCAGTAATGCTATAGAACAATTTAAAAGGCAATCAAATTATCTGTTATTTAATGATATTCAAAGAATAGCTCTTAGAAAAAAGTTGCTATTTCTTTGATGGAAATTAATGTTCTAATTTTTCTACTTTTTCTGGAATTACTTGTGATCATTTACATATTCCTAGAAAATTATCCATTTCTTCAGTGTTTTCAAATTCATTCGAATAGACTTAGAAAACTAGGCTGTTATGGTTCTCCCTATTTTCTTTTAATCTGTAGGTATTTCCTCAATTATATTTTGTTATATGAGGAATCTGTGCTACCTGCCTGTTTTCTTGATTAGATTAGGTGATGGTCAACTACAGTCCCCAGTTATTCAATCAAACACTTATCTAGGTGTTGCTGTGAAGGTATCTTGTAGATGTGATTAAAGTTTATAATCAGTGTACTTTAAGGAAGATTTTCCTAGTAACCTGAGTGGGCATGATTCAATCAGTTAAAAGGCCTTAAGAGCAGAACCGAGGCTTCCCACAAGAAACTCTGCTAGGGACTGCAATTTCAGCTTGTGCCAGAGTTCCAGCCTGTCCTTCCTGATGGCCTGCCCAAGGATTTTAGACTTTCCTAGGCAGGACCCACAATCATGTAAGCCATTATGTTTCTCTAGAGGAGCCCTGACTGATATGGATTAGCTATTGGTTTTTCTCTTTCACTCATTTTTCATTACTGATTCTGTTTCTCTAGTGGAACCCTTTCTATACATTAGCTATTGGTTTTTCTGTTTTATTAATGTTTCAAAGGAATAGCTTTCATTTACTTTTAGTTTTATCCTTCATTTTTTCTGTTTCCTAAATCATTAATTTTTGTATTTATCCTTCTGAAGTCCTTCATTCTGCTTTCCATAGGATCATCTTATTGGATTTTTTAAAAGCTTCTTGAGATATATGATTAATATACTTTTATTCTTTCTTGTTTATAAGATAAATTTTGAGATGATTAATATTTCCCTGAGTAGTGCCTTAGAAGTATTTCACAAGTTATTACAATGGAGTTCTAACATTGCTATTGAATTTCTAAATATTCTGCAATTTTGGGTTTAGATTTTTTTTTAGTTGTCTAGTAGAGTAGTTGAATGTTTTAAGAGAGAGGCTGTTTTTTCCCACAAAATGGGAAAGATGATAATTCTTATTTCCTTAATTTATTTTTTCATTATTTAATATGTTCTTTTATTAACTTATGATTAGAAAATGTTTTTTTTAGATTTTTTTGAATGTGGACCATTTTTTAAAGTCTTTATTGAATTTGTTACAATATTGTTTCTGGGTTTTTTATGTTTTGGTTTTCTGGCTGCGAGGCATGTGGGATCTTAGTTCCCCAACCAGGTATCGAACCCACACCCCCTGCATTGGAAGGTGAAGTCTTAACCACTGGACCACCAGGGAAGTCCCAGAAAATGTTTTTCTATTCCCTTTATATTTTCTTAAAATTTGTTATTTTATTTATGGATTAAGTATGGCCAAATTCTGTAACTATGCCATGGGAACTTGAATGAAAAATGTACTTTGTTTTCAGGCTATAGAGTTAGGTATATCAATTTGATCTTATTTTTGAGATTGAAAGCTTCTATATTCTTAGATACCTTTTGTCCACTTGACAGTGAACTGAGAAAAGTGATTTAAAGTCTCCTACTATTAGTATCTATTTCTTCACATATCTTCTATAATTTTTCATTTATAAATGTTCACACTATATTAGTTAATGAAAGTATATTTGTAAATACTCTTCTTCATTACAAATTGCAGCCCTGAGTATTACAAAGGGCATTTTTTTTGTTTTTCTTTAATGCTTTTTGTCTGTTCTGAATTCACCCATGTCTGATATTCTTTTTGTTTGGATTTGCCTAATGTAACTGTTCTCACTTTTTTTTTTTTAACATCTTTATTAGAGTATAATTGTTTTACAATGGTGTGTTAGTTTCTGCTTTATAACAAGGTGAATCAGCTATACGTATACATATATCCCCATAACTCCTCCCTCTTGCGTCTCCCTCCCACCCTCCTATCCCACCCCTCTAGGTGGTCACAAAGCACCGAGTTGATCTCCCTGTGCTATGCGGCTGCTTCCCACTAGCTATCTATTTTACATTTGGTAGTATATATAAGTCCATGACACTCTCTCACTTCGTCCCACCTTACCTTTCCCCCTCCCCGTGTCCTCAAGTCCATTCTCTGTGTCTGCGTCTTTATTCCTGTCCTGCCCCTAGGTTCTTCAGACCATTTTTTTTTTTTTTTTTTTTAGATTCCATATATATGTGTTAGCATACGGTATTTGTTTTTCTCTTCCTGACTTACTTCACTCTGTATGACAGTCTCTAGGTCCATCCACCTCACTACAAATAACTCAGTTTCGTTTCTTTTTATGACTGAGTATGTCCTCACTTTCATTTTCAACCTTTCTGAATCACTTTTAGAATTGATTATTGTCTTGTGATTTAATCTAATCCTTTTAAATAAGTTTAGCCTATTTAAATTTATTGACATAATTTCTGTTTTTATTCTTCAATTATATTATTTATATTTGAACATATGTGCTACTAAAGCAAGCACTATTATACATTAAAACTCTTTTTTTTTTTTTTTTCACTTTATAGTCTATGTTTTCATTCCTTTGTTTTGGATGTATTTTTTGTGATAATTTAAACATTTTGTTATTTTTTGTTCTAGTGGTTCTCTTTATAACTATTCTTCATATAATACCCTTAAAATTATCTTCTTAGAGAGTATATAATAGTTACCATGAAGTGTATTTCCTCTTCATCCCTTTTACTTCCTTCTCCTCCGCTATCCAATTTTAGTTTATTGCATTATATTTGTATTCAAGTATACTTATACCTATAATACTTGACATTTCTACTTTATATTATATCTTTTGATTTCCAGCTACAAAAGATGAGAGAATCAGTATATCCGCACTACCTCCTACTTTCTACTTTTTTCTCCCTATTGTAATACTCATGTATTACATATGTAATTACATCACTTAAAATCTATTATGTGTCAAAGCACATAACATTTACAATCTCTTCTGGTCCCTTAATTGTCACGGTTGTTAAATTCTAAGTGTTCAACTAAATTATTCTTGCCATTCTCTTTGATGTACATTTTCTTGTCATTTCTTAGTTGGTTATGTTTACCCACCTGTAGATTTTTAAAGAAGGGCTCATGAAATTTTTTAATTTTTTCACGTTAAAAATATAAAAGCAAAAGATTTTTTTGAATTTGTATTTAAACAATAATTTGTATGGAGGCAATTTTTTAGGTCAGATTTTCTTAAAGCACTTTGCAGGCACTGTTCTACCATGTCATTCATTGTACATGGCTCTAGAGAAATCTGATGTTGGCCTGATTTTTCTTTCTGTCAGAAGTGATTGACATTTTTGCATGCCTTCCAAAATATCTTTATTATTTCCATTTTCTTCTTCTGGGATTCCAATTATGTGTATTTTGGATCTCCTTTACTTAATTCCATATATATCATTTTTCCCTTTCCCTAATTAATGTTTGACTGTATTTCCATTTCATTTTGATTTTTTTTCCTGATTTCTATACTTGGTATCCCTTTCCAAGTCCTCATCAGTGTCCTCAGCTCTCTCTATTCTCCCTGTTCTCCTTCAAATTTCGCTTTCAATGATGTGATACATGTTTTCTTCTACTTCAGTTCTTGCTCCTCATTGCTCAGGCTTTATCTTTTCCCTGAACTCTTGTATCTGCTGTGGTGTTTTCTGTTGTTTGTGGAAACAATTTCATTTTATATTTTAACTTGGGAATAATTTTCATTTCTTCTATAAAGATGTTTTGCTGAGATCTGTTCTTCATATTCCAATTGTTTTCAGTTCCTTCAATGATCCCATTTTCTTGTTGTATTGTAGTAGAGATCCTGCAATGATTCTTTTTCTACCTACTTATCTTTGACTGAGGCTTTTTTTTTCTGAACATAGACTGTGTTCCATGCTACCTGAAGTCTTCTTTATGATCTTTGGCTTTGGTTATACTGTTTATCAATTGCTTCTCTCAACCAATTAAGATAGATGGCCGTAAAATTCTTCAGTGAAAAAATCTACCCTTTTCCTGACTCATATACCACTGAAACTGAATGTTTCCACATACAGCTTGTTACATGATTTCTCACTTAATCCCACTTTCTCAGGTTCTGGAAACAAACTGGGCCCAGAAAAGTCTCTCCTACCAGTCTGTTTGCTATATTTACCATTAATGAAAATGAAAAATTTACTTTTTACCTCCATAGGTACTCTCAACTTTAGGAAGTACTCCTTGCTGGCAAACTCTCCCTGTTTGCTTCTGTATACAACCCTGCTTGATTTTCTCTGCTTTTAGAAGCCATTCCACTTACTTTCTGATTTGACATTTTTAGCTGTTTCCTAATTTTTCCAAATATATAAAATCATATTTATATTTTGATTCTAATTCCCCTCTTTGCTATTACATCATTCCCAAGAAGAGAAAGAAAAGGTCAACATTATGCTACCAACTTCAAGCTGAACATCTCTTTAATGATTACAAATATACTGGCTCAGCATCCAGTCAACAAAGAACTAAGATAAAAAAAAATATTCCAAGACACCAAAGTATCACAAGAAGTCTTTTTTGTTGTTGTTGTTGTTAATGTCTTTGCTTGAGAGTCATTAGATCATGTGGATTATGTAAATTCAGACTGCAAATCACTGTAATGTGCAGACCTGGGGTGTCAATTTTTAGGGGATTCATTTTTCACCTAAAGCCTAGGTATATATCCATTTCCTTGCCACTTCCTAATTTTGGTAATGAGTAGCGTTTTTCCTAATTCTCCTTTCCCTTAACATGAAATTCACCAAGGGTCCTAGATTTATACAGAAGCCTCCATCCTACCTCTTCATCTCCCAAAGCGTATTTTCCTTTACCTATACAGGTGTTAAAGCCCAAACCAACCTCCTGGAGTTCTCACTACTTTAAGGTCAGGAACTAGGCAAGGATCTCAGGTCCTAGACAGTATAGTCAGGCAAGAAAAGGAAATCAAAGGCATCCAGATTAATTAACCAAAATACTTCCTAGAGCAGTGGTTCCCAACCCCTTGTTAGGAACAGGGCCACACAGCAGGAGGTGAGCCTCGGGAGAGGGAGCAAAGCTTCACCTGCTGCTCCCCATCACTCCCCATTGCTCACATTATGGCCTGAACCATCCCCACCCAGCCACCCCATCCATGGAAAAACTGTCTTCCACAAAACCAATCCCAGGGGGACTGCTGTCCTAGAGAATAGATCTACAGTAATGAATCTTCCCCTCCCCTAATAATGCATAGCTATTAAGTGCTTTGGCATTCACCTGAGACCTCCCCTCCAATCAAATGAAGGATCTGCATAGGGAAGGCTCCTATCTCAAATCTTTGAGCATAGAGAAAAGCTGAGGATGGCCTGGTATAATTCCAGACCTCCACAATAGGCAAGACTTTTTTTTTTTTTTTTTTTTTTAAACACAACAGCCAGCCAAACGCAGGAGTAAAACAGATTAATATTTTCCACCACCAATGTAAAGATTTCCTCACTTGGTCATCAGTGTGTGTCCTCAGTGGTTTTCCTCTGCCTGTCCGTGTATACTACAAGGTATCCTATCCCTCAGCCATATTAAGACCTCCCATTTGGAGGGAGTACCTTGGGGAGAGGTATGTCATGGGGAATTCAGGCCAGAAAACTCTGCTAAGCCTATAGGTGAAGAAAAGTATTTCATACCTATACTCTTATATCCAAATTATCAACCAGATGTAAGGGCAAAGCAAAGACTTTCTGGAACATGCAAAGATGGAGAACATTTACTGCTCATGTACCATTTCTTAAAAGAAAAAATTATTCTAGATTATTTTTTAGCAAAACAAAAACTTCAGGAAATCATAATATACTGCCAGTTTCCAGTAATAGCAAGCAAAATTACTCAGAAAACAACTAAAACACTAGATAAAACCTTTTTTTAAAAATCTTTTTACCTAAAGAAAAAAGAATAAGCAAGAAAATAAATACCAAACCAAACTGAAGGTAAAACAGAAACCCAAGGAGATAAGTGAACATGGAAATCTGCTTTGGTCCTAAGGGTATTTGCCAATCCTAGCCAATGTGAACTTTCTTTTTAGTGGTCTCAAAGGGCAAGAAAAACAGAAACAACACTGAAGACCTGCACAAGATGGGAAATCTAATGGAACCCTCTCCCTACAATTAACTGAGACCCTAATGGGTTATATCCTTAGGATAGTGTGAACCAGAAGTAAATATACACTTGTGCAGTCTTACTATATGGGTTTACATCACTGCACACTCAGGGAATCTCAAGCCTTGAACTTGGACTAAGATGATCCTAGATCAGTGGCCCCCCCAGGCATCTAAAAAGCAAATGCAAATCCTCTCTAGAGGAAGACATATTCATTCTATATATCAAATCATTCATATTAATAATATTTTTAATTTACAGTGAGAATAACATAGTCAAATAAATCAGGTACATGAGGAAACAGACTCTGAGCAAGAACCAGAAAAACAAACATCAGAAAATTACCCCCAAAGCTTCATATATTGACATTATCAGACACATCAGAAAATTACTATGCTTGCTAGGTTAAAAGAAATTGAAAAGCAAGCTTGAAAATATCTGCTCTGAGAACAGGAAAAACTAGCACTACATATTTGAAAAAGAACCAAATAGAAATTCTAGAGCTGAAAAATAACTGAAAACAAGACTGCAATGGATATGTTTAAGAGATAGACAACTTTATAAGATAAATAATGAGAAATAACCAGAATGCAGCACAGATCAATTAAAAAGGTAGCAATGACCTAAAACAAATAGGCTAACAGTCATTTCTTCAGCAAAGATGGGTCAATTTGGGATTAGCAGAGAACTGCAATTCAGGGTCTGCAACAACAGCAAGCCACATGCAAGTCCCCACACAGCAAGGGAAGGAGAATGCTTTTATAGAGAAAAAGGAAGCTGGTAGGGCTAAAGAAAATGAAGAGTCCATGGCTTTTCATTAGCAGAGTTGTTACCAGGAAAGGAGAGGAGTCTTCCTTCCTGTAGGCCTCTGCTATCACCACAGGGCATGAGAGCTGCCCCTTCTGTTCTCCCACCTCTACTTACTTAAGGTTTCTGCTTATTATCTTTTTACAGTAGAAATCATAAAAAAGACAGAAAATAGAGCAATGCAATGTAACCTACATTTAATCAGATACTCAGAAGAAAAAGAGAGGCAACAGAGAACAGACAATATTCAAAAGGACAATGGCTGAGACTTTTCTAGAACCAAAGAAAGACACCAATCCAGACATTTAAGAAGACCAAAGCTCTCTAGTAGAATAAATAAGAAATTCACATCTAGATATACTATTATGTAACTGCAGAAAACAAAGGACACAGAAAAATCTTAAAAAAGCCAGACACCCTCCCCAACAAAAAAAGTACCCTCTAAATAGTTTTAAAGAAAAGCTTCAAAAGAGCAACTGCCAAACTAAAATTCTATACCCAGTGAAAACTCTCAAGAATGAAAGATATTATAAGTAATAAAGAAAATGTGAGATACCACAATGCATCTACCAAATTGACAAAAACTAAAATCTAAGATAATGCCATGTTTCAACAAAGATGTGCAACAATTTGAGCTCTCAAAAACCTTTTACTACTGAGAGTATAAATTAATATCATCACCTTGTAAAACTATTTCCCATTTTCTAGCAAACTTAAAGATATGCATTTATTATAACTTAACAATACCACTCTTAGGTATATGCCACCAAAAAATGCTTTACCTGTGGTGGTATAATAAGGAATATATTGTCTTTGTCCCTGGTTTCTAGCACAGAGGTTCAAAAATCCTTGAAGTGGGTTTCCCTGGTGGCGCAGTGGTTGAGAGTCTGCCTGCCAATGCAGGGGACACAGGTTCGAGCCCTGGTCTGGGAAGATCCCACATGCCACGGAGCAGCTGGGCCCGTGAGCCACAATTACTGAGCCTGCGCCTCTGGAGCCTGTGCTCCGCAACAAGAGAGGCCACAATAGTGAGAGGCCCGCACACCATGATGAAGAGTGGCCCCCGCTTGCCACAACTAGAGAAAGCCCTTGCACAGAAATGAAGACCCAACACAGCCATAAATAAATAAACAAATACTTTTAAAAAAATCATTTTATTTAAAAAAAAAATCCTTGAAGTGAGTGATAAGGATGTCTTTGTTATGCTAATGAGATGACTCATGGTGGTCCCCCAGCTAACTTCAAGACTACTGCTGGTCACCAGAAAAACCAAGCACACTATCAGAAAGTTAGGACTTTAAGCCTCCTAACCTGTAGGCAGAAGAGGGGGACTGGAGATTTAGTTCAATGGTTTAATCAATCATACCTATATAACAAAACCCCAATAAAAACACTGGATACTGAGGTGTAGTGGAACTTTCTGGTTAGTCAAAACATCGATGTGCTGGGAGGGTGATGAACCCAGATATCATAATGAGAAGGCTTGGAAGCTCTGCTGTCCCCCCACAAACACACCATACTTTGCCCTATGCATCTCTTTGGCTTTGTCTAATCTGTATTCCTTATAATAAAACTATAATCATAAGTACTGTGTTTTCAATGAGTACTATGAGTCATTCTAGCAAATTATCAAATCTGAGAAGGTCGTGGGGACTCCCAATGTACAGCCAGTCAATCAGAAATGCAGACTGCCCCCAAGACCTGCAGTTGGTATCTAAAGTGAGGCTAGTCTTTTGAAGGACTGAATTCCTGTGGGACCTGAAGTGAACTACAGGTGGTCAGAATCACAATTTTACTGAGGTACACCACAGTTAGGATAGAAACCAAACATTTTGAAACTCCTAGCTGTCCAGGCAAAAGTGTGAGTGTCCCTGAGATTTGCAGGTGGCATCTGAAGTGGAGACTATCTTACAAAGGACTATGCCTTTAATTTGGGGGGTCTGCACCAGCTCTGGATAGTTAGGGTCAAAATTGAATTGAATTGTAGAATATCCAGCTGGTTTCAGAGAACTGGTGTCAGAACATGCCTGTATACTGTATACTAGTATACACTAGTGTGTTCATGACAGCACTGTTTAGAGTGTCCCAAAACCAGAAATGACTCAAATATCCATCAACAGTATAATTGAAAATAAACTGTGGAATATATGTATGAATTACAGCTATATACCACAAAAATAGATGAATATTAAAGGCATGATATTGAAAAAAAAAAGCCAGGCACAGAATAACATATACTATATAGTTCCAAACATAAAACTTCAAAAACAGGCAAAGCTAAATTAACTATTGTTTGTGATGCAAACAACAGATAGTAAACAGTAAAACTATACAGTAAAGCAAAGAAATGATTACCATACAAATCAGGAGAGTGTTTTTTTTTTTTTTTTCCTATTAGAAAGGGACTATGTTGTGATTGTCAAAGGACACATATGCAGATTCTGGGGTGCTAGAAATATTCTATTTGTTAACCTGGGTAATGAGTTTCACTTTACTTCATTTTATTTCACAGTTTATGTATTTTTTCTGAATGTATGCTATATTTCATCATTTTTAAAAGTTTTTAAAAAGTAGAAGTAGTGATTAGGAAAAAAACTATGAAACCCATAGGCAGGTATATGTAATTGCTGAGAATGTGGCAGTGAACTATTCAGTAAAAAGAATTCTGCTAAAAAGCAGAAATTTAATGTAAAATAATGCAGAACTTAAATTAGTTTAAAAATGTAAGTTGAGAGAAAGTAAAAGGATGCTTTAAAAAAACTTGCTTAGATGCAGAAGATTATACAAACAGATAATATCATGACACGTATAAAAATGTAGATTTAGATTATTTGCTAAAATAATACCTTGCAGAATAGAAACAAAGTTTGACTTCCAGACTAGAGCATTAATTCTTAATGCTTAATCTTAAAATCATCTGCTACAGAACCATTTGTGATATAAGTTTAAAATGCAGATTCCTAGGCAGCATACCCTTGCATGTACAGAATCATAATCTCTGAAGGGTCCAGGCATCTGCATTTAAGAAGTACTCTGGGTGATTTTAACTACTCACACTAGCATTACAGAACTACTGTACTAAGAGGAAATGGCAGGGGAGAAAAAAGGAAAGTAAAACTAAACAAAAAAATTTGGCAATGTCAACAAAAAGGGGGACTATACAACAGTTACAAGAAAGCATTGTCAATAGCAGACATAAAATAGGGTGGTAAGAGTAAATACAAATTTATCAATAATTACAGCAAATGTGAATGGGTTAAATTCCCCTAGAAAAAGATTAAGTCTCTAAAATTGGGTTTAAAAAAATTGTTAGTCCAGATATATGCTACTTATAAAAGACACCCTTAAAAACACACAGAAAGACAATAGTGGGCTAAGGGCGCAAAGTCAAGATGGCAGAGTTCGCATCTCCTCACAACTAGGTCATATACTAGGCACTGGTGGGGGACCTCGGACACCTAAAGGGATGAGAGGAATCCCCACGTGACCAGGTAGGATATGGGAGGGAAGGGGGGGAAGAAAAGTGGAGGTGGTACAGGACCGGGGCCCCTGAGGGGGGCTGGGGGAAGGGAGAGGTTCCCACACTTGGAGGGGTCCACTCAGGGCATGGGTATTGGTGGGGTGGGAGAGGGAACTTCAGGGAATCAGGGGATCACAGGGGAACATGGCCAGCGTCTCCCCCACTGCCTTGGGTCCCAGAGAGCCTGCTGGGGTCCTGGGCCTGAGCTTCTGCTCCAGAGGCCCCTCCAGCCACGTGGGACCCAGGACTGAGCACCACCTCCACGCCAAGGCCTTTTCTGGCCATGCAGATCCTGGGCCTAAGCCCCCCCTCAAGGAGTCTTCTGGCTGCATGGGTACTGGGTCAAAGCCCCCCACCCCCAACCACTAAGGCCTCTTCAAGCCACAGATGTCCTAAGCCTAAGTCCCTCCCCCATACTCCCCAAGGCCTCTTCCAGCCTTCTTTTTTATTATTCTTATCTTTTAATTTTTTATTTTATTTATTTATTTTTTTGCTATTGTTGTTCTGTTTTGCTTTCTTGTGGTGGTTTCATTTTTATTTTTTTCTAAAATATTTTTTATTTTTCTAATTTTACTTTATTTTTTATTTTTTGTTGTTCTGCTCTTTTTTAGTTGTTGTCTTTTTTTTTTTTTTCCTTTGAGGCATCACATGGCTTGCCAGGTCTTGGTTTCCAGGCTGGGGGTCAGGCCTGAGCTCCTGTGGTGGCAGTGCCAAGCCCAAACCACTGGAGTAGCAGAGAAACTCAGACATCAGGGAAAATTAACCAGCATGAGCTCTCCTGGAGGTTCTCATCTCGGCACCAAGACCCAGCTCCACCCAACTGCCTGCAAACTCCAGTGCTGGATGCCTCAGGCCAAACAACCAGTAAGACAGGAACACAGCCCCACCCATCAAAAAAAAAAATGAGGTGACAAAAAAATGTTACAGACAAAGGAGCAAGGTAAAAAACCTATGAGACCAAATAATGAAGAGGAAATAGGCAACCTACCTGAAAAAGAATTCAGAGTAATGATAGTAAAGATGATCCAGAATCTCAGAAATAGAATGGAGGCACGGATTGAGAAAATACAAGAAATGTTTAACAAAGACCTAGAAAAACTAAAGAACAAACAATCAGTGATGAACAACACAATAACTGAAATGAAAAATACACTAAAAGGAATCAATAGCAGAAAAACTGAGGCAGAAGAACGTATAAGTGAGCTGAAAGATAGAATGGTGGAAATAAATGCCAAGGAGCAGAATAAAGAAAAAAGAATGGGACTTCACTAGTGGTGCAGTGGTTAAGAATCTGCCTGCCAAAGCAGGGGACACGGGTTTGAGCCCTGGTTGGGGAAGATCCCACATGCTGTGGAGCAACTAAGCCCGTGCACCACAACTACTGAGCCTTCGCTCTAGAGCCCATGCTCTGAAACAAAGAGAAGCCACCACAATGAGAAGCCCACACACTGCAACGAAGAGTAGCCCCTGCTCTCCACAACTAGAGAAAGCCCCACACAGCAACAAAGACCCAACGCAGCCAAAAAGAAATAAATAAATTTATTAAAAAAAAAAAAAGAATCCACCTGCCAATGCAGGGGACACAGGTTCGATCCCTGGTCCGGGAAGATGCCATGTGCCGCGGAGCAATTAAGCCCATGCACCACAACTACTGAGCCTGCACTCTAGAGCCCACAAGCCACAACTACTGAAGTCCACACACCTAAAACCCGTGCTCCATAACCAGAGAAGCCACCACAATGAGAAGCCTCACACGGCAACAAAGAGTAGCCTCTGCTAGCCGCTACTAGAGAAAGCCCGTGCAGAACAGCAAAGATCCAACATAGCCAAAAAAAAAAAAAAGAAAGAAAGAAAGAAAAAAGAATGAAAAGAAGTGAGGACAGTCTCAGAGACTTCTGGGACAACATTAAACACACCAACATTCAAATTACAGGGGTCCCAGCAGAAGAAGAGAAAAAGAAAGGGTCTGAGAAAATATCTGAAGAGATTATAGTCAAAAACATCCCTAACAAGGGAAAGGAAAAATCCACCCACGTCCAGGAAGTGCAGAGAGTCCCATACAGGATAAACCCAAGTAGAAATATACTGAGACACATACTAATCATGCTAACAAACACTAAATAAAAAGAGAAAATATTAAAAGCAGCAAAGGAAATGCAACAAACAACATACAAGGGAATACCCATAAGGTTATCTGCTGATTTTTCAGCAGAAACTCTGCAGGTCAGAAGGGAGTGGCAGGATATATTTAAAGTGATGAAAGGGAAAAACCTACAAACAAGACTACTCTACCCAGCAAGGATCTCATTCAGATTCGACAGAGAAATCAAAAGCTTTACAGACAAGCAAAAGCTAAGAGAATTCAGCACCACCAAACCAGCTTTACAACAAATGCTAAAGGCACTTCTCTAGGCGGGAAACACAAGAGAAGAAAAAGATCCACAAAAACAAACCCAAAACAATTAAGAAAATGGTAATAGGAACATACATATTGATAACTACCTTGAATATAACTGGATTAAATGCTCCAACCAAAAGACACAGACTGGCTGAATGGATACAAAACAAGACCCATATATATGCTATCTACAAGAAACCCACTTCAGACCTAGGGACACATGCAGACTGAAAGTGAGGGGATGGAAAAAGATATTCCATGCAAATGGAAATCAAAAGAAAACTGGAGTAGCAATATTCATATCAGATAAAATAGACTTTAAAATAAAGACTGTTACAAGAGACAAGGAAGGACAATACATAATGATCAAGGGATCAATCCAAGGAGAAGAAATACAATTATAAATATTTAAGCACCCAACATAGAGGACTTCAATACATAAGGCAAATGCTAACAGCCATAAAAGGGGAAATTGACTAAAGAAATTCCTTTGGTAACACAATAATAAGGGGGGACTTTAACACACCACTTATACCTATGGACAGATCATCCAGACAGAAAATTAAAAAGGAAACACAAGCTTTAAATTACATAATAGACCAGATAGACTTAACTGATATTTATAGGACATTTCACCCGAAAGCAGCAGAATACACTTTTTTCTCAAGTGCACATGGAACATTCTCCAGGATAGATCACATCTTGGGTCACACATCAAGTCTCGGTAAATTTAAGAAAATTGAAATTGCATCAAGCATCTTTTACGACCAAAACACTATGATATTAGAGATCAATTACAGGAAAAAAACTAAAAAACACAAACAGGGACTTCCCTGGTGGTGCAGTGGTTAAGAATCTGCCTGCCAATGCAGGGGACACGGGTTCGAGCCCTAGTCTCTGAAAATCCCACATGCCGCAGAGCAACTAAGCCCATATGCCACAACTACTGAGCCTGAGCTCTAGAGCTCGCAAGCCACAACTCCTGAAGCCCGCATGGCTAGAGCCCATCCTCCACAACAAAAGCCACCACAATGAGAAGCATGCGCACCACAACAAAGAGTAGCCCCCACTCACCGCAACTAGAGAAAGCCCACACGGAGCAACAAAGACCCAACACAGCCAAAACTAAATAAATTAATTAATTAAAAAAAAAAACACACACATACACACAAACACATGGAGGCTAAACAATACGTTACTAAATAACCAAGAGATCACTGAAGAAATCAAAGAGGAAATCAAAAAATACATAGAAACAAATGACAATGAAAACACAATGACCCAAAAGCTATGGGATGTAGCAACAGCAGTTCTAAGAGGGAAGTTTATAGCAATTCAATCTCACCTCAAGAAATAAGAAAAATCTCAAATAAACAATCTAATCTTACACCTAAAGCAACTAGAGAAAGAAGAAGAAGAACAACAAAAAATACCCCAAAGTTAGTAGAAGGAAAGAAACCATAAAGATCAGAACAGACATAAATTAAATAGAAACAAAGAAAACAATAGCAAAGATCAATAAAACTAAAAGTTGGTTCTTTGAGAAGCTAAACAAAATTGATAAACCACTAGCCAGAAACATCAAGAAAAAAACCACTAGCCAGACACATCAAGATTCAAATCAATAAAATTAGAAATGCAAAAGAAGAAATTACAACCGACACTGCAGAAATACAAAGGATCATAAGAGACTACTACGAGCAACTATATGCCAATAAAATGGACAACTTGGAAGAAATGGACAAATTCTTGGAAAGGTACAAACTTCCAAGACTGAACCAGGAAGAATGAGAAAATAGGCAGACCAATCACAAGTAATGAAATTGAAACTGTAACTAAAAATCTTCCAACAAACAGAATTCCAGGACCAGACGACTTCACAGGCAAATTCTATCAAACATTTAGGGAAGAGCTAACACCCATTCTTCTCAAACTCTTCCCAAAAATTGCAAAGGAAGGAACACTCCCAAGCTTGTTCTACGAGGTCACCACCACCCTGATACCAAAACCAGATAAAGATATCACCAAAAAAGAAAATTAGCAACCAATATCACTGATTAACATAGATGTAAAACTCCTCAACAAAATACTAGCAAACAGAATCCAACAACACATTAAAAGGATCATACACCATGATCAAGTGGGATTTATCCCAGGGATGCAAGAATTCTCTAATACACGCAGATCAATGTGATACACCATATTAACAAATTAAAGAATAAAAACCATATGATAATCTCAATAGATGCAGAAGAAGCTTTTGACAAAATTCAACACTGATTTATGATAAAAACTATACAGAAAGTGGACATAGAGGGAACCCACCTCAACATAATAAAGGCCATATACTATAGACCAACAACAAACATTATTCTCAATGGTGAAAAACTGAAACCATTTCCTCTAAGATCAGGAACAAGACAAGGATGTCCACTGTCACCACTATTATTCAACATAGTTTTGGAAGTCCTAGCCATGGCAATCAAAGAAGAAAAAGAAATAAAAGGAATACAAATTGGAAAAGAAGAAGCAAAACTGTCACTGTCTGCAGATGGCATGATAATATACATAGAAAATCCTACAGATGTCACCAGAAAACTACTAGAGCTAATCAATGAATTTGGTGAAGTTTCAGGATACAAAACTAATGCACAGAAATCTCTTGCATTCCTATACACTAACAACGAAAGACCACAAAGAGAAATTAAGGAAACAATCCCATTTTACCATTGCAACAAAAAAGAATAAAATACCTAGGAATAAACCTACCTAAGCAGGCAAAAGACCTATACTCAGAAAACTATAAAACACTGATGAAAGACATCAAAGATGATACAAACAGATGGAGAGATGTAACATGTTCCTAGACTGGAAGAATGAATATTGTGAAAGTGACTATTCTACCCAAAACAATCTACAGATTCAATGCAATCCCTATCAAGCTACCAATGACGTGTTTCACAGAAGTAGAACAAAAAATTTTACCATTTGTATGGAAACACAAAAGACCCCAAATAGCCAAAGCAACCTTGAGAAAGAAAAACGGAGGTGGAGGAATCAGGCTCCCTGACTTCAGATTATACTACAAAGCTACAGTAATCAAGACAGTATAGTACTGGCACAAAAACAGAAATATAAATCAACGAAACAGGATACAAAGCCCAGAGTTAAACTCACGTACCTATGGTCACCTAATCTATGACAAAGGAGGCAAGAATATACAATGGAGAAAAGACAGCCTCTTCAATAACTGGTGCTGGGAAAACTGGACAGCTACATGGAAAAGAATGAAATTACAACATTCCCTAACACCATACACAAAAATAAACTTAAAATGGATTAAAGACCTAAATGTAAGACCAGACACTATAAAACTCTTAGCGGAAAACACAGGAAAAACATTCTTTGACATAAATTGCAGCAAGATCTTTTTCAATCCACCTCCTAGAGTAATGGAAATAAAAGCAAAAATAAACAAATGGGACCTAATTAAACTTAAAAGCTTTTGCACAGCAAAGGAAACCATAAACAAGATGAAAGACAACCCTCAGAATGGGAGAACATACTTGCAAATGAAGCAACTGACAAAGGATTAATCTCCAAAATATACAAACAGCTCATGCAGCTCAATATCAAAAAAACAAACAACCCAATCAAAAAATGGGCAGAAGACCTAAATAGACATTTCTCCAAAGAAGACATACAGGGGCTTCCCTGGTGGCGCAGTGGTTGAGAATCCGCCTGCCAATGCAGGGGACACGGGTTCGAGCCCTGGTCCAGGAAGATCTCACATGCCGTGGAGCAACTAAGCCCATGTGCCACAGCTACTGAGCCTGTGCTCTAGACCCCGTGAGCCACAATTACTAAGCCCGCATGCCACAACTACTGAAGCCCATGCACCTAGAGCCCATGCTCCAGAACAAGAGAAGCCACTGCAATGAGAAACCCGCGCACCACATCGAAGAGTAGTCCCCACTCGCCACAACTAGAGAAAGCCCACGCACAGCAACAAAGACCCAACACTGCCAAAAATAAATAAATAAAATAAATTTATTAAAAAAAAAGATGACACACAGATGGCCAACGCACACATGAAAAGAGATGCTCAACATCACTAATTATTAGAGAAATGCAAATCAAAACTACTAATCAGAATGGCCATCATCGAAAAATCTACAAACAATAAATGCTAGACAGGATGTGGAGAAAAGGGAATCTTCTTGCCTGTGGGTGGGAATGTAAATTGATATAGTCACTACGGAGAACAGTATGGAGGTTCCTTAAAAAACTAAAAATAGAACTACCATATGACCCAGCAATCCCACTACTGGGCATATACCTTGAGAAAACCATAATTTAAAAAGACACATGTACCCTAATGTTCATTGCAGCACTATTTACAATAGCCAGGATATGGATGCAACCTAAATGTCCACTGACAGATGAATGGATAAAGATGATGTGGTACATATATACAATGGAATATTACTCAGCCATAACAAGGAACAAAATTGGGTTCCTTGAGATGTGGATGGACATAGAGTCTGTCGTACAGAGTGAAGTAAGTCAGAAAGAGAAAAATAAATATAGTATATTAGTGCATATATGTGGAATGTAGGAAAAAGGTACAGATGAACTTATTTGCAGGGCATGAATAGAGGCATAGATGTAGAGAACGGACTTGTGGACACAGGGGGGAAGCAGGGGTGGGATGAATTGGGAGATTTAGAATGACATATATACAGTACCATGTGTAAAATAGATAGCTAGTGGGAACCTGCTGTATAGCACAGGGAGCTCAGCTCGGTGCTCTGTGACAACCTAGGTGGGTGGGACGGGGTGGGTGGGAGGGAGGTCCAAGAGGGAGGGGATATATGTATAAATATAGCTGATTCACTTCGTTGTACAGCAGAAGCTAACACAACATTGTAAAGTAATTATACTACAATAAACACACACACACACACACACACACACACACAGAATGAATTTGGAAATTAAAGGACAGAGAGACAGATTGGATAAACTCTACCAAAAGAAAAGCAAGACTAGCAATATAGAAATAAGATGAAATAGAATTTAATGTAAAATGCATTTAATAGAATAAAAGTGATATATTTTATAATAATTATAATCCACCAAGATTTAACAGTTATGAACCTTTATGAAACAAATAGCATGATATTGAAATGTATTAGGAACATGAAGAGAAATTGTCAAATCCACAATGATAGGAAAGGCTTTAACATGACTTCTAAAGAAACTTACAGATCAGATAGACAAAAGAGTAAGAACTCAAATGACTTGATAACATGATAAATAAACCTGTTATTAGATTTATAATATTTTGTACCACACAGAGAATACATATTTTTCTCAAATATCACTAAAGCACTTATAAAATTGACTAGCCCCAATGAAACTCTCAATATTTTAGGGCAGTGTTACTCAGAGTGTAGTGCCCATACCAGTGTTGATCTACAAAGTATTATAATTCCAGAAGGAGAAAGGAGCTTATTCCAGAAAGTAAATCACTTAAGTCACTCAACACATCATGTGTGATCAGCTGACTTTTTTTTCTTCTTTCTTCCTTTTCTTTATTTTGTTTAACCAAAATATTCATTTTGAAGGAATGAAGCATTGATTTCTGTCCTGGGTAAACATCATATCATAATGAAGATGGGTAATTAAAACATCAAAAAACAAGCATTTAATAATAAAAGAACTGGAGGAAAAAAACATTATCCATTGAGAAGTTTTTAAATTCTTTAGTGTTTTGAGGACCCTCCATAGTGTTTTCCATAATGGCTGTACCAATTTAGATTCCCAGCAGCAGCACACAAAGGTTCCCTTTTCTCAGAGAAAGACAAATATTGATACCATTTTATTTCACTTACCTGTGGAATCAAAGAAAACAAAATAAATGAACAAACAAAACAGAAACAGGCTCATAGACATGAAGAACAAGCTGGTGGTTGCCAGAGGGAAGAGGGGTGGGGGAGACAGCTGAAATAGATGAAGAGGATTAAGAGGCACAAACTTCCATTTATAAAATAAGTCACAGGGATGTAATGTACAGCACAGGGAATATACTCAACAATATTGTAATAACTCTGTATGGTGACAGATGGTAACTAGACTTACTGTGCTGATCATTTTGTAATGCATAAAAATATCACATCATTATGTTGTACACCTGAAACCAACATATCGTATATTAATTCTAGTTCAAGTTAAAAATAATAAAATTAGGGGCTTCCCTGATGGCGCAGTGGTTAAGAATCCGCCTGTCAATGCAGGGGTCGCAGGTTCAAGCCCTGGTCCGGGAAGATCCCACATGCTGTGGAGCAACTAAGCCCGTGTGCCACAACTACTGAGCCTGCACTCTAGAACCCGTGATCCACAACTACTGAGCCCACATGCCACAACTACTGAAGCCTGCATGCCTAGAGCCCGTGCTCCACAACAAAGAAGCCACCACGATGAGAAGCCCACACACCACAACGAAGAGTAGCCCCCACTCACCTCAACTAGAGAAAGCCCGTGCGCAGCAACGAAGACCCAACGCAGCCAAAAATAAAATAAATAAAATAAATAAATAAATAAAAATAAAATTAAATTGAGGAATTAAAAAATAAAATCAATAAAATTCTTTTAAAAATAAATCTTGAGTTTAAAATATAAGAACTTCAAAGCTAAATCAGATTCTTTAGAAATTAATGGCAATAAGAGCACAATATTTCATAATATATGGAATGTGGTCAAAGGGTAATCCAAAGATATCACATGGCCTTAAATGTATTTCAAATGTGATTGAATGTAAACTAATTAAAAACTCAATTTAAAAAGTCAAGAAAATTATAAAACAAAAATATCCAACAAAAATATTAAAACAGTAGACAAAAGGCATAAAGATAAATGAAATTAATAAACTGGAAAAGAAAAGAGTAGACTTTGATCAATAACACTTAAAGGTGATTCTTAGAAAATGCCATCAAGTAAGCATAGCTCAGAAAAATATGAATAAGGGAAAAGAAAAAACAAAAGCATTGCCAAGGCTGAGAAAGAAGCTGGACAACCAAGAAACTGTGAGACTGAGGTTCTGGAGGACCAGATTGTGGCTGCGATGTTATTTTTAAGAGGATGGAGAAATTCCTAACTGCAGGATGAGATATTTGCTTCTGATGACATTAGATAATTCACAGTGATAAAAAGACAAATAAGGTACCCCAGGTTTTGGCTCAAAATAAGAGAGAAAATAGATATTTTATGACTGTGGTAAATGATTCTCTTACTGCCTATATTCACTAAGCTGAGATCCACTTTGAGAAGTTCATTTTGCAGGCTGACAAATTAAAATGCCTGTTGAGTTCACAACCTCTCCAGATTTCTTATATGAAAATTATAGCACTGATGAAAGAGAGTGGATTCATGACCCATAGGATGTAGATACTATCAAGGAACAAGAAATGGAGAACTCCAACTCTCCACAGCCCTAAACAATTCCCACTCCATGTGCCTTGCTGCTTCCTGGGCATCTTGGAAGTAATACAGCAATCTCCACTATGTCTCACCCTTCACTGTTATTCTATCAATGTCTAAAAAATTAGTACCCAAGAAGGAGATATGCAGAATCAGATTAGGGAAGAAAGTAGTCCCAACTAGAAGGGATTGCAAAAATGTGCTAATCTGTCATAGGCACATTCACCTGAGATAATGCATTCAAAGTATTAGAACAGGCAGACAGATACAGCTCTGAAAATCATCTGGGTTGTTTAACAGAAACCTGGATCTAATCTTGGCCCAGGCAGCACTCACGTCTGGAAATCCTAGGCCCAATATAGCAGATGACATTCAAAGACTGCAGAAGATAGTTAAATTATATCCATTAAATTATATCCATATGATTCTTGCTCATTTCTTCGACCCTTTCATTTTGTGTGTGTATAAACTTCTGTTACCTACGTGTTACCATATGTAACATGTGTATGTTACATAAATACATATGTATACCTGTATACATATACATGTGTATATAAACTTCTCTTATTTCCTTTAGGAATCAGTTAGCAAGAAAAGACCTGAATACTTAAAAAGGAGTTCTCGTGGATGACCGAGATGTTTTTTTTTTTTTTTTTCCTCATGTGCAGCAGCTTGGGAAACAGCTGAAATAAAAATGGGATGGGAATGAAAGAATTCTAGGGGTAGGTGGACCCAGCTGGCAGTACAGGACCACTTGAAGTAAACTGGGCATAGTTTGTGCAGTAATCAAGGCTCATGAAAGTCCTTATATATAGAATTGACTTTCTCTAAAGTTTTCAGAAATAAATCAATAATAAAACCTCATTTGATTTGTATAATCTAAAAAAAACAAAACAAAACAAAGAACTCTAGGATAAGAGCAGAATGACTCTAACTAGTATATCAGAGTGTTATGAGCTTATGGAGAGCCTCCCACTCAACTTCTAGACCACAGTTCTGAGGCTCTGGTATAAAGGAAAGTCTCCTGCAATGATACTATGACCCATGGACAAAAAAGCTTTTATGGTAGGAATACCAAGCAAAAGCCAATGGATCCTACCCTGTCTTCTGTAATAATCAAAGGCAAAGCTGCTTTCTGGGTCAAATTGAAGATTAGTAACACCATTAAAGATTTCAAAGATGCAAATATGTTGATTCCTATTAATTTCTACTCAAATTCCTGGTAGAACTAATACTAAGTCTGATGGGTTTTAAAGAAGGCTACTGGAACTTACAAAAATTAACTTTAAATGGATTAAAGACTTAAAGATCTGAAATCATAAAACTCCTAGAAGAAAATATAGGGGGATAGTTCCTTGATATTGGTATTGGCAATGATTTTTTTGGATATGACAACAAAAGTACAAGCAACAGAAGCAAAAACAAAATGACAGAATTTTACTCTGGTAAAATTTACTTTTTACCAGAGTAAAAAGTTTTTGCACAGTGAAAGAAAGCATCAAAATGAAAAGGCCACCTACAGAATGGGAGAATATATTTGCAAATCATGTATCCAATAAGGAGTTAATATCCAAAATATATAAGAAACTCACATAACTCAACAGCCAAAATAAATAAATAAAACACACACACAAATTTTAAAATGGGCAAAGGACTTGAATTTTTCCAAAAAAGATACTCATGTCCAACAAGTTTATGAAAAGGTGCTCAACATCACTCATCATCAAGGAAATGCAAGTCAACCATAAGGAGTTATCAGCTCATACCTGTTAGGATGGCTTTTATCAAAAAGACAAGAAATAAGTCTTAGCAAGGGTGTGGAGAAAAGGGAACCCTTGTGCACTGTTGATGGAACTGTAAGTTGGTACAGCCTTTATGGAAAACAGTATGGAGGTTCCTCAAAAAATAAAAAATAGAACTACCATATGATCCAGCAATTCCACTTCCAGGTATATATCCAAAGGAAACAAAATGAGCTCTCAAAGAGATGTCCCAGGGGGAGGAGAGAAGATGGCGGAAGAGTAAGATGCGGAGATCACTTTCCTTCCCACAGATACAGTAGAAATACATCTACACGTGGAACTGCTCCTACAGAACACCCACTGAACGCTGGCAGAAAACGTCAGACCTCCCAAAAGGCAAGAAACTCCCCCCGTACTTGGGTAGGGCAAAAGAAAAAAGAAATAACAGAGACAAAAGAATAGGGATGGGACCTGCACCAGTGGGAGGGAGCCATGAAGGAGGAAAGATTTCCACGCACTAGGAAGCCCCTTCGCGGGCAGAGACTGCGGGTGGCAGAGGGGGGAAGCTTTGGAGCCACGGAGGAGAGCACAGCCACAGGGGTGCGGAGGGCAAAGCGGAGAGACTCCCGCACAGAGGCTCGGCGTCGACCAGCACTCACCAGCCCGAGAGGCTTGTCTGCTCACCCGCCAGGGCGGGCGGGGCTGGGAGCTGAGGCTCGGGCTTCGCTCATATCAGAGGGAGAGGACTGGGGTTGGCGGCGTGAACACAGCCTGAAAGGGTTAGTGCACCACAGCTAGCCGGGAGGGAGTCCGGGAAAAAGTCTGCAGCTGCCGAAGAGGCAAGAGACTTTTTCTTGCCTCTTTGTTTCGCGGCGTGCAAAGAGAGGGGATTCAGAGTGCCGCCTAAACGAACTCCAGAGACGGGCGCAAGCCGTGATGATCAGCGCGGGCCCCAGAGGCGGGTGTGAGACGCTAAGGCTGCTGCTGCCACCTCCAAAAAGCCTGTGTGCAAGCACAGGTCACTCTCCACACCGCTCCTCCCGGTAGCCTGTGCAGCCTGCCACTGCCAGGGTCCCGTGATCCGGGGACAACTTCCCCGGGGGAACGCACTGCACGCCTCAGGCTGGTGCAACGTCACGCCGGCCTCTGCCGCTGCAGGCTCGCCCCGCCTCCTCTGTACCCCTCCCTCCCCGCGGCCTGAGTGAGCCAGAGCCCCCGAAGCAGCTGCTCCTTTAACCCCGTCCTGTCTGGGCAGGGAACAGACGCCCTCAGGCGACCTACACACAGAGGCGGGTCCAAATCCAAAGCTGAACCCCGGGAGCTGTACGAACAAAGAAGAGAAAGGGAAATCTCTCCCAGCAGCCTCAGAAGCAGCAGATTAAAACTCCACAAAAAACTTGATGTGCCTGCATCTGTTGAATACCTGAATAGACAACGAATCATCCCAAATTCAGGAGGTAGACTTTGGGAGAAGGATATATTAATTTTTCCCCTTTTCCTTTTTTTGTGAGTGTATATGTATATGCTTCTGGGTGAGATTTTGTCTGTATAGCTTTGCTTTATAATAGTTTTATTTTACTTCACTATATTATAGCCTCTTTCTTTCTTTCTATTTTTTCTCCCTTTTACTCTGAGCCGTGTGGATGAAAGGCTCTTGGTGCTCCAGCCAGGCATCAGGGCCGTGCCTCTGAGGTGGGAGAGCCAACTTCAGGACACTGGTCCACAAGAGACCTCCCAGCTCCACATAATACCAAACGGTGAAAATCTCTCAGAGATCTCCATCTCAACATCAAGACCCAGCTTCACTCAACGACCAGCAAGCTACAGTGCTGGACACCCTATGCCAAACAACTAGCAAGACAGGAACACAGCCCCATCCATTAGCAGAGAGGCTGCCTAAAATCATAATAAGGCCACAGACACCCCAAAATACACCACCAGACGTGGACGTGCCCACCAGAAAGACAAGATCCAGCCTCATCCACCAGAACTCAGGCACTAGTTCCCTCCACCAGGAAGCCTACACAACTCACTGAACCAACCTTAGCCACTGGGGACAGATACCAAAAAAAACGGGAACTACAAACCTGCAGCCTGTGAAGAGGAGATCCCAAACACAGTAAGATAAGCAAAATGAGACGACAGAAAAACACACAGCAGATGAAGCAGCAAGGTAAAAACACACCAGACCTAACAAATGAAGAGGAAATAGGTAGTCTACCTGAAAAAGAATTCAGAATAATGATAGTAAGAATAATCCAAAATCTTGGAAATAGAATAGACAAAATGCAAGAAACATTTAACAAGGACGTAGAAGCACTAAAGAGGAACCAAGCAACGATGAAAAACACAATAAATGAAATTAAAAATACTCTAGATGAGATCAATAGCAGAATAACTGAGGCAGAAGAAAGGATAAGTGACCTGGAAGATAAAATGGTGGAAATAACTACTGCAGAGCAGGATAAAGAAAAAAGAATGAAAAGAACTGAGGACAGTCTCAGAGACCTCTGGGACAACATTAAACGCACCAACATTCGAATTATAGGGGTCCCAGAAGAAGAAGAGAAAAAGAAAGGGACTGAGAAAATATTTGAAGAGGTTATACTTGAAAACTTCCCTAATATGGGAAAGGAAATAGTTAATCAAGTCCTGGAAGCACAGAGAGTCCCATACAGGATAAACCCAAGGAGAAACACGCCAAGACACATATTAATCAAACTGTCAAAAATTAAATATAAGGAAAACATATTAAAAGCAGCAAGGGAAAAACAACAAATAACACACAAGGGAATCCCCATAAGGTGAACATCTGATCTTTCAGCAGAAACTCTGCAAGCCAGAAGGGAGTGGCAGGATATACTTAAAGTGATGAAGGAGAAAAACCTACAACCAAGATTACTCTACCCAGCAAGGATCTCATTCAGATGTGATGGAGAAATTAAAACCTTTACAGATAAGCAAAAGCTGAGAGAGTTCAGCACCACCAAACCAGCTTTACAACAAATGCTAAAGGAACTTCTCTAGGCAAGAAACACAAGAGAAGGAAAACACCTACAATAACAAACCCAAAACATTTAAGAAAATGGGAATAGGAACATACATATCGATAATTACCTTAAATGTAAATGGATTAAATGCTCCCACCAAAAGACACAGGCTGGCTGAATGGATACAAAAACAAGACCCATATATATGCTGTCTACAAGAGACCCACTTCAGACCTAGAGACACATACAGACTGAAAGTGAGGGGATGGAAAAAGATATTCCATGCAAATGGAAATCAAAAGAAAGCTAGAGTAGCAATTCTCATATCAGACAAAATAGACTTTAAAATAAAGACTATTACAAGAGACAAAGAAGGACACTATATAATGATCAAGGGATCGATCCAAGAGGAAGGTATAACAATTGTAAATATTTATGCACCCAACATAGGAGCACCTCAATACATAAGGCAAATACTAACAGCCATAAAAGGGGAAATCGACAGCAACACAATCATAGTAGGGGACTTTAACACCCCACTTTCACCAATGGACAGATCATCCAAAATGAAAATAAATAAGGAAACACAAGCTTTAAATGATACATTAAACAAGATGGACTTAATTGATATTTATAGGACATTCCACCCAAAAACAACAGAATACACATTTTTCTCAAGTGCTCATGGAACCTTCTCCAGGATAGATCATATCTTGGGTCACAAATCAAGCCTTGGTAAATTTAAGAAAATTGAAATCGTATCAAGTATCTTTTCCAACCACAATGCTATGAGACAAGATATCAATTACAGGAAAAGATCTGTAAAAAATACAAACACATGGAAGCTACACAATACACTACTTAATAACGAAGTGATCACTGAAGAAATCAAAGGGGAAATCAAAAAAATACCTAGAAACAAATGACAATGGAGATACGATGACCCAAAACCTATGGGACGCAGCAAAAGCAGTGCTAAGAGGGAAGTTTATAGCAATACAAGCCTACCTCAAGAAACAGGAAACATCTCGAATAAACAATCTAACCTTGCACCTAAAGCAATTAGAGAAAGAAGAACAAAAAAACCCCAAAACCAGCAGAAGGAAAGAAATCATAAAGATCAGGTCAGAAATAAATGAAAAAGAAATGAAGGAAACAATAGCAAAAATCAATGAAACTAAAAGCTGGTTCTTTGATAAACAAAATTGATAAACCATTAGCCAGACTCATCAAGAGAAAAAGGGAGAAGACTCAAATCAATAGAATTAGAAATGAAAAAGGAGAAGTAACCACTGACACTGCAGAAATACAAAAGATCATGAGAGATTACTACAAGCAACTCTATGCCAATAAAATGGACAACCTGGAAGAAATGGACAGATTCTTAGAAATGCACAAACTGCCGAGACTGAACCAGGAAGAAATAGAAAATATGAACAGACCAATCACAAGCACTGAAATTGAAACTGTGATTAAAAACCTTCCAACAAACAAAAGCCCAGGACTAGGTGGCCTTACAGGCGAATTCTATCAAACATTTAGAGAACAGCTAACACCTATCCTTCTCAAACTCTTCCAAAATATTGCAGAGGGAGGAACACTCCCAAACTCATTCTACGAGGCCGCCATCACCCTGATACCAAAACCAGACAAAGATGTCACAAAGAAAGAAAACTACAGGCCAATATCACTGATGAACATAGATGCAAAAATCCTCAACAAAATACTAGCAAACCGAATCCAACAGCACATTAAAAGGATCATACAACATGATCAAGTGGGCTTTATCCCAGGAATGCAAGGATTCTTCAATATACGCAAATCAATCAATGTGATACACCATATTAACAAATTGAAGGAGAAAACCATATGATCATCTCAATAGATGCAGAGAAAGCTTTCGACAAAATTCAACACCCATTTATGATAAAAGCCCTGCAGAAAGTAGGCATAGAGGGAACTTTCCTCAACATAATAAAGGCCATATATGACAAACCCACAGCCAACATCGTCCTCAATGGTGAAAAACTGAAACCATTTCCACTAAGATCAGGAACAAGAAAAGGTGGCCCACTCTCACCACTATTATTCAACATAGTTTTGGAAGTTTTAGCCACAGGAATCAGAGAAGACAAAGAAATAAAAGGAATCCAAATTGGAAAAGAAGAAGTAAAGCTGTCACTATTTGCAGATGGCATGATACTATATATAGAGAATCCTAAAGATGCTACCAGAAAACTCCTAGAGCTAAGCAATGAATTTGGTAAAGTAGCAGGATACAAAATTAATGCACAGAAATCTCGTGCATTTCTATACACTAATGACGAAAAATCTGAAAGTGAAATTAAGAAAACACTCCCATTTACCATTGCAACAAAAAGAATAAAATATCTAGGAATAAACCTACCTAAGGAGACAAAAGACCTGTATGCAGAAAATTATAAGACACTGAAGAAAGAAATTAAAGATGATACAAATAGCTGGAGAGATATACCATATTCCTGGATTGGAAGAATCAACATTGTGAAAATGACTCTACTACCCAAAGCAATCTACAAATTCAATGCAATCCCTATCAAACTACCACTGGCATTTTTCACAGAACTAGAACAAAAAATTTCACAATTTGTATGGAAACACAAAAGACCCCGAATAGCCAAAGCAATCTTGAGAACGAAAAATGGAGCTGGGGGAATCAGGCTCCCTGACTTCAGTCTATATTACAAAGCTACAGTATTCAAGACAGTTTGGTACTGGCACAAAAACAGAAATATAGATCAATGGAACAGGATAGAAAGCCCAGAGATAAACCCACACACATATGGTCACCTTATCTTTGATAAAGGAGGCAAGCATATACAGTGCAGAAAAGAGAGCCTCTTCAATAAGTGGTGCTGGGAAAATTGGACAGATACATGTAAAAGTATGAAATTAGAACACTCCCTGACACCATGCACAAAAATAAACTCAAAATGGATTAAAGACCTAAGTGTAAGGCCAGACACTATCAAACTCTTAGAGGAAAACATAGGCAGAACACTCTATGACATACATTACAGCAAGATTCTTTTTGACCCAGCTCCCAGAGAAATGGAAATAAGAACACAAATAAACAAATGGGACCTAATGAAACTTAAAAGCTTTTGCACAGCAAAGGAAACCATAAACAAGACCAAAAGACAACCCTTGCATACATTACAGCAAGATTCTTTTTGACCCAGCTCCCAGAGAAATGGAAATAAGAACACAAATAAACAAATGGGACCTAATGAAACTTAAAAGCTTTTGCACAGCAAAGGAAACCATAAACAAGACCAAAAGACAACCCTCAGAATGGGAGAAAATATTTGCAAATGAAGCAACTGACAAAGGATTAATCTCCAAGATTTACAAGCAGCTCATGCAGCTCAATAACAAAAAAACGAACAACCCAATCCAAAAATGGGCAGAAGACCTAAATAGACATTTCTCCAAAGAAGATATACAGATTGCCAACAGACACATGAAAGAATGCTCAACATCATTAATCATTAGAGAAATGCAAATCAAAACTACAATGAGATATCATCTCACACCGGTCAGAATGGCCATCATCAAAAAATCTAGAAACAATAAATGCTGGAGAGGGTGTGGAGGAAAGGGAACACTCTTGCACTGTTGGTGGGAATGTAAATTGATACAGCCACTATGGAGAACAGTATGGAGGTTCCTTAAAAAACTAAAAATAGAACTACCATACGACCCAGCAATCCCACTACTGGGCATATACCCTGAGAAAACCATAGTTCAAAAAGAGTCATGTACTAAAATGTTCATTGCAGCTCTATTTACAATAGCCAGGACATGGAAGCAACCTAAATGTCCATCGACAGATGAATGGATAAAGAAGATGTGGCACATATATACAATGGAATATTACTCAGCCATAAAAAGAAATGAAATGGAGGTATTTGTAATGAGGTGGATGGAGTTAGAGTCTGTCATACAGAGTGAAGTAAGTCAGAAAGAGAAAAACAAATACAGTATGCTAACACATATATACGGAATCTAAGGAAAAAAGAAAAAAGGCCATGAAGAACCTAGTGGCAAGACGGGAATAAAGACACAGACCTACTAGAGAATGGACTTGAGGATATGGGGAGGGGGTGGGGTGAGATGTGACAGGGTGAGAGAGTGTCATGGACATATATACACTACCAAATGTAAAATAGATAGCTAGTGGGAAGCAGCCGCATAGCACAGGGAGATCAGCTCGGTGCTTTGTGACCACCTAGAGGGGTGGGATGGGGAGGGTGGGAGGGAGGGAGATGCAAGAGGGAAGAGATATGGGAACATATTGTATATGTATAACTGATTCACTTTGTTATAAAGCAGAAGATAACACACCATTGTAAGGCAATTATACTTCAATAAAGATGTTTAAAAAAAAAAAAAAAAGAGATGTCCCATTTTCTTTGCAGCATTATTCACAACAGCTAAGATACAAAAACAACCTAAGTGTCCATCAATAGATAAATGGATAAAGAAGATGTGGTATATACATACAATGGAATATCATTCAGCCATGGGAAAGAAGTAAATCCTGCCATTTACAACAACATGGATGAATTGGAGGACATTATCCTAAGTGAAATAAGCCAGACAGAGAAAGACAATCTGCACAATCTCACTTAAATGTGAAATCTTTAGAAATAAATAAATAAATAAATAAATAAATAAATAAAACTCATAGAATCCAAAAATGATCATTACTAGGGCCTGATGGGTCAGGCGGGGAAGAACCACTGCTCAAGGGGCACAAACCCTCAGTCATAAGACAAGTAAGTCCTGGGAATCTAGTGTACAGCTTGGTGACTACAGTTAATACTGTACTGTATTATTGAAATTTACTAAGAATAGATCTTAAGCATTCTCACCACACACACAATAAGATACCACACGAGGTGATGGATGTGCTAATTAACCTGACTGTGGTAATCATTTCACATTATACACTCTAAATATGTACAGTTTTACTTGTCAATTTATCCAATAAAGCTGGGAGAGAGGGCAAAGAATACTGCTGAAATATTTCAAACTTAAAGAAACAGTCACTCCATTGTGGCTGCTATTTATACACCCAGATACCACAAATTGCCAATGCATCTTTGCAGTTTTAATACATAGAGAACACAGAAGCAATTTGTCATTTGTTCCTGCATGACATATATAACTTTCACCTTTGGAATGCCGTTTGACACCATTTAATCTACAGGGGCCTTAACCATCTCATTATCCCTTAGGACTTCACACCAGCTCACTACATTAGCAATGTCATGCCGATAGGTCCTTGAAATAAGTAGCAAGTACCTTCCATGTTTTAGTAAGGCCTACATGGTGAATCGCACAAAAATAGAGAAAGATCTGTCATTTCAGAGTGGACCATTCAGGAAGAGCCTAGAAGATACTTGCACCATACATAGTTTTCATGGGAGTTCCCCACTAAGATTCTTAACAGAGTCAAGAGAACATTTTATTGCTGCCAATCACCTTCCTTCTCTGGCCAATCCAGTCCTTCCTAAGTGGACTAATAAATTATAAGGCCATGATGACCAGGGCAGAGGATATACATGGGCTCAATAGCATGGACTTCACTCACCAAGTCTAACTTGGTTACTCCAATGCTGAACTCCCAACTCTCAAGTGGAAGCTGACATTATCCTCCATCATAAATTGGGTAGCAATTTATCCTCAAAAAACAGACATATTAGGGATTTGGATTTGTTTCCCTGCTCATCACACAACTGCAAGCACCACCTTTGGTGGATATACTAAATCTCTTATGCACTATTATGGTGTCCTACATAATAATGCCTCTGATTGAGGGACACACTTCACAATGGAAGTGAGGCAATAATCTGATGCCCATGGAAGGAACCGGCCAAATCATTTTCCTATTAGTTTTGACTTATGAAGGGCTTTCACAATGATATATACTTCTTGTGGTTCCTGCAGGAATTTTTTAAATTATCTTTTCATTTTTGTGTAAAATATGACAAATGATTAAAAGTTTAAAAATTATATCACCATATTATTAAATATCGCATTTAAGATTCATTTTTATACTATCTTTAATAATTCATAATACAAAAAGACTTTCACATTTAACAAGTGACATTCTATTTAATTTGTTTTAAGATACATATGAATATCTAACTGTATTATACATATTAAAAATTGATATTATATCATGTTTGATTTGGAACCCAAATGTAGCTCTCTGTAAATAACACATTGTTGGATATAATCATGACAAATTTTCTCTCTTAATATAGAGGATGCTTAATGTACTACATAAGAGTTTTAATTAGCTGAATGCCACTTAAAGCTTTGGTAAGATCATCTTGAGGTAAATTTGCTGAATTAATGTCATTAACTCATATTTCAACATCAAGCTTCATCTCTTGCACTTTTTAACCGTCCATTATGGGTATTAATTAAATAACAAGCACCTATAAAGCATATCATTTAAAACTATATAGTGGCCAAAACCATGAAGCAGGGTTTGAGGACATTGATCTGATTGCCATTAACCACAGAGATGCCCACTCCATATATACTCAAAGGTGCCAAAACTGTTCCATTTCCAAAAGGAAAACTAGACAATGTTAAATATTTTAATAAATACTTAAGCAAATACTATTACTATCTCTAACAACACAGACCTTCTTGGATACATCTTTGAATCCTGGGAGTTTGTGAACCACCAGATGGGAAATGCTAGTGTGTGTACTTTATCACTTAAGACTCAGCCATGATACCAGCTCTGAGACACAAGCTGGGCTGCTACATTACAGATGTCATTAAGCTCTGACAAGGGACCAGATGAATATTCTCACAGCTGCACACTGTCACACGTCTGACAATCAAGGCATGGAAGGGGGAGTGGCACGTCTACCTGTTTACACTTACCTTGACTAACTCCAAAAAGGATTTGAGACAGCTTGCAAAAAATAAAATTTGAGAACATTAGTTCCAAAATAAGTAAATGAGGCAGTTAGGTTTAGGATAAAGGAAAAATAAAGGTAAATAATTGAGTATTCTAGAAATGTTAATACCTAAGGGAAGAATGTTTACACTAGAAAACACAGTAAAGGTCAATTCTATCTCAATAGAGGTGAAGGGAAAAAAAAATATTCTCCTGATTTGGTACAGAGACAGCCAGTAGGCCACTTTGGAATCATCAAGCCACTAAGAGAGGAATCAAAGAAGGAAGTTACCTGGTGTGATTGACTAGCTCCATGGGAAATAGGGTAGCTACTCTGAAACGAGTAGCTGAGATCTAAACATTTTAGGGAGTTTTGGAGACTGAAGGAGATCCTGTGACCATACTCCCCTCTCTTTGTCCAAACTCTCCTGTTGAAATTAGTGAGCCAAGCTGGGATATAGTAAACACTCAACACCAAACATCACATTCAGATTGAATCACATTCACCTGAAGCTGCCACAACACCATGTGCTGCCAGGAAAATTCCTTGTTTTCTTGATCAAGGAAACAAGGGCACGTTAACATTGGGCATATAAAAGACAACCCAAATCCTTAGAGACAAGAACACCAATGGCTTAGATACCTCAAGAATAAAGGTAAGTCCACTACAAGGAAAAAAATCACAATAAAATGAGGTCCTAAGGCAAACAGAACACAGAATTGGCAGTCAGAAATCCAAATTCAAGAAAGTCTTGTGACCAATAACAAAAATGAGGGTTGCGGCTTCCTTCATTTTTCATTGCTTACTATTTGAACGTAATTATCATCCCTTTTCCTTATCTTTATAATGAGGAATTATTTTTTCCTTCTTTTTCCTCCTATTTCCATTGACCATTGTGTATAGAATGTGGTGGTGTTTACGGCATTTACATTGTCATTTTGTACATAGATTGAAGAATTTTGATATGGGAACACAACAAACTGGAGAAATAGTGGCACAACCCAAGGAGCCCAAATTTAGGGAAACAGTGGCAGATGATACTTCCTCAAGATTCAGTAAATAGATATGACTTTGGGTTGTCTCCAACAAGTGGGAACAGCAGTCATACCTATACTATCAAATTCACCACCTGATCACAGCTGATGATGTAGGGGCAGACACAGGACCCAAGCTGAGATGGCAAAATTATCTCCCAGGAATCTGAAGCTTGGAGTGGAGAGCACAGAGACTGAGATTTCTGAGTTGCATTAACAGCAAAGACCCACGGAGCAGTTCCACAGACTCTGCTGCTGTGGAATGCAAGAATGGTCCACTGCCACTGTCCTTTCTCACTTTAATCAACAGTGCCTTCAATTTCTGAGATATTCCAATTTCCTTTCACTAAATTCCTTTGTTGTTAATGTCATTTATGCTTTAGAGGGGCTTAAGTGAGAGCTGTGAATTTTACTTCTTACAAACATTACTAGTACAAAGTCAATAAAATTCTAATCAAATTTTCAACATGATTTTTATTAGATAAAGCTAATTTTAAAATTCACCTGGCAAACTAAATGCACAAGAACAACTACTGAAATGTGGGAAAGGGAAAAATGATTGGAATAATTGGCCTGTCAGACATCAAAATATATTATAAAGCCACAGTAATTTAAATACATGTTATTGGTATGATAATGACCAATAGATGAAAGAAAGAGTAAGTCCAGAAACAAATGCACTTACAAGTGAATTTAGAAATTTCCCAGTGTTTATGTTTTATGTTTATCTAGGAATGTGTTTCTATCACTTTCATATTTACTGCAAACAAAATTTGGGTTGACAGTTTTTTTCTTTCAGCACTGTATTTCAACCCACTGCCTTCTGTCCTGTTATTTTTTTATGAGAAGTTAGCCATTAATTGTACTTTTGTTCCCCTGCATGGGATGAGCCATTTTTCTCTTACTGCTTTCAAGATTTTCTTGTCTTTGGCTTTCAGCAATTTAGCTATGGTGTTCTAGTTGTGGATATTCTTGTGTTTTTTCCTATTGAAGTTTGTTGAGTGTCTTCGATCTGTAGATTAGTATTTTCAAAGTTGGGACATTTTCAGTCATCATTTCCTAAAATAGTTTCTTCCCATTTCTTCAAATTATTTTCCTGTTCTTGTCTCTCTTCTATCCTTCAGACTCCCATCAAATGTACAGTGGTATGCTTGATATTGTCTCGCCAGTCTCTGAAGTGCTGTTCATTTTTCTTCAATCATTTTCTCTGTTGTTCAGATTAGGTAATTTCTATTTATCTATCTTAGAGTTCATTGATTCTTTTTCTTCATCACAAATCTGCTGTAGAGAACCTGTAGTGAATTTTTCCTTTTGATTATTGTACTTTTCAACTCTAGAATATAAATTTGTTTCTTTTTTAATAATTTCTATCTCTCTCACTGTTTTCATCATACTTTCCTTTAATTCTATAGACATTTTCCTTGAGTTCTTTGATCATATTTATTAAAGCTACTTTGACATCTTTGTTAAATTCAACTTCTGAGGACACTCAGAGAATCTACTGTCAACTCTTTTCCTAACATAAGTACACTTTTGTGTTTCTTTGCCTGCTTCATAATTTTTGTTGAATAATTGACATTTTAGGTAATATATTAAAATGACACTGAATTCTGACTTCCACCCCACTACAGGTTGCTGTTGTTTTTCTTATTTGTTTACTAACTTGTCTGAACTAAATATGTGTAGTCTATCTACCTAGCAATGTGTGGTAACTTTTATATTTGTTCTTGTATTTTTTGCTTTTATATTTTTTTTCCTTTTTTTGTTTTTAAGCCTGACTTCCTAAGGGTTACCCCGTGTCTGAATAGCTTACCACTCAGACAGATATTGTTCAGGGGTTGTGTTCAAACACCTTGAGCCACAAGGCTTGCTGATGCATCTACATGTGGGCTGGGGAGCACATTCAAACACCAGGCTGTGTTCCAGTTTTCACTGGCTTTTACTTTCCACTAGGTTCTCTTACATCTCCTCTGCATAAGCGTGCAGGCTCCACTGGGCAGAGATGTGCAGGTAGTTTGGACCTACTCCAGTCTCCCGTTAAACTGAGATATATGCAGACTTTATCAAACCCTCTCTGGCAGTCTCATGTTCCTGTTTAAATTCCTGGCTAGCCTGCTGGTTGCTCCAAGTAGCAGCACAGCCTCAGGCTAGACAAGACATTGGCCCTCCCTGTCTGCTGACCACTGAGATCACTGCTGCTATCAAATGAGTCTCTGCTGGCAGGGAAGCCAGGCTCCTGGGTTCACAGCCGGGTTCACGGCCTGCCCCACGGCCTGCTAAGAGATCTGAGAGGGCAAAACAGGAAATCCCTGGGCAAGTATGCCACAGACTTATGCTCTTCTTACACAAATTCAGTAGTTTTCATGAATAACAGTTTCTAAGTCTGTTGAATGCTTTTAGTGAATTCAGAGTATTGAAATTGTTATTTTTGACAATTTTGTCCAGCTCCGTAGTTGCTTCTTAAGAGAAAAGATTTCTTAATCTCTTAACCACATCCTGCTGGAGACGGATTTCATCTAAAATTTATTTTTCAACTAAATGTTTTGATTGTAAAACATTTATTAATTACTAATATAGCAGTCGAAATCCTAGTATCAGTAGAAGTGGTTGGAGTGTTTAGGAAATGAAAAACTAGCTAATGTGCTTGACTGATTAATCTGAGTCATTAAATAAATATATGTTTAAACATGTATGTTAAAATATAAGAATAACCATGAGGAACAGAATGCTTAACTTCTAAATTATTAAAAGGTAAATACTAAAATAAAATCTTGTCAATCCAATAAAAGGCAGGAGGGTGAAGAGGGAAATTACACAAAATTCTAAATACCAAAACCAATATCAGTAATCACATGAAATATGATTGGGTAAGTCTAATATATTAAAACTTAGAGATTCTCTGATTATGTTAATAAACTAAAACATGCTGTTCACAGAAACAAACTGCAAACAGAATGACATAATAAAGAAAACAACACCAGGACAGGAAAGGAAATGCCAGGCAAATAATAAGACAAAGGAAAACTGGTATAACACTACTGATATCACATAAAATAGAGTTCACACTTTCAAAAGAAAGAAATGGGGATATTTTATATAAAAGAAATAATGTTAATAACTGACATATTTTATAATAACATTAATAATGTTTTATATTCATATTTATTCAGAAATAATATCAGTCATGAAATTTCATGTAACTAGCAAAATAGCTTTGAAATAAAGTAAAACTAAGAAGAAATCATAGAACCACAACAAGAAAAAACAAATCCATAGTCTATGGATGGACTATGACACAGCTCTCTCTGAAAACAGTAGATGAATTTTTTTAAAAAAAGATACAAAAGAATAAGGGGGCAGCTTCAAGGTGGCAGAGGAGTGAGATGTGGAGATCGTCTTCCTCCCCACAAATACATCAGAAATACAGCTACATGTGGAAAAACTCCTACAGAACACCTACTGAATGGTGGCAGAAGACCTCAGACTTCCCAAAAGGCAAGAAATTCCCCATGTACCTGGGTAGGGTAAAAGAAAAAAAGGGGGCAAAAGAAAAAAAGAAAAAACAGAGATAAAAGAATAGGGATGGGACCTGCACCCCTGGGAGGGAGCTGTAAAGGAGGAAGAGTTTCCACACACTAGGAAGCCCCTTCACTGGCGGAGATGGAGGGTGGCGATGGGGAAGCTTTGGAGCCACGGAGGAGAGCGCAGCAACAAGGGTGCAGAGGGCAAAGTGGAGAGATTCCCGCACAGAGGATCGGTGCCGACCAGCACTCACCAGCCTGAGAGGCTTGTCTGCTACCCAGCGGGACAGGGTAGGGCTGGGAGCTGAGGCTACAGCTTCAGAGGTCAGATCCCAGGGAGAGGACTGCGGTTGGCTGCATGAACAAAGCCTGAAAAGGGCTAGTGCACCACAGCTAACCGTGAGGGAGTCCAGGAAAAAGTCTGGACCTGCCTAAGAGGCAACAGACCATTATTTCAGGGTGCGCAAGGAGAGGGGATTCAGAGCACTGCCTAAACAAGCTCCAGAGACCCGCGTGAGCCACGGCTATCAGCGCAGACACCAGAGATGGGCATGAAATGCTAAGGCTGCTGCTGCAGCCACCAAGAAGCCTGTGTGCAAGCACAGGTCACTGTCCACACCTCCCCTCCCGGGAGACTTTGCAGCCCGCCACGGCCAGGTTCCAATGATCCAGGGACAACTTTCCCAGGAGAACACAGGGAGCGCCTCAGGCCATTGCAACGTCGTGCTGGCCTCTGCTGCCGCAGGCTCGCCCCACATTCTGTACCCCTCCCTCCCCCCCCCCGGCCTGAGTGAGCCAGAGCCCCCAAATCAGCTGCTACTTTAACCCCATCCTGTCTGAGTGAAGAACAGACACCCTTAGGCAACCTACAACCAGAGACGGGGCCAAATCCAAAGCTGAACCCCAGGAGCTGTGCAAACAAAGAAGAGAAAGGGAGATCTCTCCCAGTAGCCTCAGGAGCAGCGGATTAAATCTCCACAATCAACTTGATGTACCCTGCATCTGTGGAGTACCTGAACAGACAACGAATTATCTCAAAATTGAGGCGGTGAACTTTGGGGCCAAAGATATAAATATTTCTTTCCTTTTTCACTTTTTGTGAGTGTGTATGTGTATACTTCTTTGTGTGATTTTGTCTGTATAGCTTTGCTTTTACCATTTGTCCTAGGGTTCTGTCTGTCCACTTTGTTTGTTTGTTTGTTTGTTTTTAGTATAGCTTTTAGCACTTGTTATCATTGGTAGATTTGTTTTTGGGTTTGGTTGCTCTCCGTTTTTTTTTTCTTTATTACTTTTTAATTTTTATATTTTTAATAATTATTTTTTATTTTTTATTTTAATAATTTATATTATTATTTTCTTTCTTTCTTTCTTTCTTTCTTTCTTCCTTCCTTCCTTCCTTCCTTCCTTCCTTTCTTTCTTTCTTTCTTTCTTTCTTTCCTTTCTTTCTTTCTTTCTTTCTTTCTTTCTTTCTTTCTCCCTTTTCTTCTGAGCTCTGTGGCTGACTGGGCTTTGGTTCTCTGGCCAGGTATCAGGCCTGTGCCTCTCAGGTGGGAGAGCCAAGTTCAGGACACTGGTCCACCAGAGACCTCCTGGTTCCACATAATATCAAACAGCAAAACCTCTCCCAGAGATCTCCATCTCAAAGTTAACACCCAGCTCCACTCAACGACCAGCAAGCTACAGTGCTGGATACCCTATGCCAAACAACTAGCAAAACAGGAACACAACCACACACATTAGCAAAGAGGCTGCTTAAAATCATAATAAGGTTACAGACACCCCAAACACACCACAGACACGGTCCTGCCCACCAGAAAGACAAGATCCAGCCTCATCCTCCAGAACACAGGCACCAGTCCCCTCCACCAGGAAGCCTACACAACCCACTGAACCAACATTAGACACTGGGGGCAGACACCAAAAACAACGGGAACGATGAACCTGCAGCCTGTGAAAAGGAGACCATAAACACAGTAAGTTAAGCAAAATGAGAAAACAGAGAAACACACAGCAGATGAAGGACCAAGGTAAAAACCCACCAGACCAAGCAAATGAAGAGGAAGTAGGCAGTCTACCTGAAAATGAATTCAGAATAATGATAGTAAAGATGATCCAAAATCTTGGAAATAAAATGGAGAAAATACACCAAAAGTTTAACAAGAACCTACAAGAACTAAAGAGCAAACAATGATGATCTACAAAGAATCAATAGCAGAATAACTGAGGCAGAAGAAGAGATAAGTGACCTGGAAGATAAAATAGTGGAAATAACTACTGCAGAGCAGAATAAACAAAAAAGAATGAAAAGAATTGAGGACAGTATCAAAGACCACTGGGACAATATTAAATGCACAAACATTCAAAATATAGGGGTCCCAGAAGAAGAAGAGAAAAAGAAAGGGACTGAGAAAATATTTGAAAAGATTATAGTTGAAACTTTCCCTAATATGGGAAAGGAAATAGTTAATCAAGTCCAGGAAGCACAAAGAGTCCCATACAGGATAATCCAAGGAGAAACATGCCAAAACACATATTAATCAAACTATCAACAATTTAATACAAAGAAAAAATATTAAAAGCAGCAAGGGAAAAACAACAAATAACATACAAGGGAATCCCCATAAGGTTAACAGCTGATCTTTCAGCAGAAACTCTGAAAGCCAGAAGGGAGTGGCAGGACATATTTAAAGTGATGAAAGGGAAAAACCTACAACCAATATTACTCTACCCAGCAAGGATCTCATTCAGATTCGACCGAGAAATCAAAAGCTTTACAGACAAGCAAAAGCTAAGAGAATTCAGGACCACCAAACCAGCTTTACAACAAACGCTAAAGGAACTTTTCTAGGCAGGAAACACAGAAGAAGGAAAAGGCCTACAATAACAAACCCAAAATAATTAAGAAAATGGTAATAAGAACATACATATCGATAACTACCTTAAATGTAAGTGGATTAAATGCTCCAACCAAAAGACATAGACTGACTGAATGGATACAAAAAAAAAAAGACCCGTATATATGTTGTCTACAAGAGACCCACTTCAGACATAGGGACACATACAGACTGAAAGTGAGAAGATGGAAAACGATATTCTATGCAAATGGAAATCAAAAGAAAGCTGGAGTAGCAATTCTCATATCAGACAATATAGACTTTAAAATAAAGACTATTACAAGAGACAAAGAAGGACACTACATAATGATTAAGGGAGCAATCCAATAAGAAATAACAATTTTAAATATTTATGCACACAACATAGGAGCACCTCTCTACATAAGGTAAATGTTAACAGCTATAAAAGGGGAAATCAACATTAACACAATCATAGTAGGGAACTTTAACACCCCACGTTCACCAATGGACAGATAATCCAAAATGAAAATGAATAAGGAAACACAAGCTTTAAATGATACATTGAACAAGATGGACTTGATATTTATAGGACATTCCATCCAAAAACAACACAATACACTTTCTTCTCAAGTGCTCATGGAACATTCTCCAGGATAGATCATATCTTGGGTCACAAATCAAGCCTTGGTAAATTTAAGAAAATTGAAATCGTATCAAGTACCTTTTCCAACCACAACGCTATGAGACTAGACATCAATTACAGGAAAAAAAATCTGTTAAAAATACAAACATATGGAGGTTAAACAATACACTACTAAATAACCAAGAGATCACTGAAGAAATCAAAGAGGAAATCAAAAAGTACCTAGAAACAAATGACAATGAAAACATGATGACCCAAAACCTATGGGATGCAGCAAAAGCAGTTCTAAGATGGAAGTTTATAGCAATACAATCCTACCTCAAGAAACAAGAAACATCTCAAATAAACAACTTAACCTTACATCTAAAGCAATTAGAGAATGAAGAACAAAAAAAACCCAAAGTTATCAGAAGGAAAATAATCATAAAAATCAGATCAGAAATAAATGAAAAAGAAATGAAGGAAACAATAGCAAAGATCAATAAAACTGAAAGCTGATTCTGAGAAGATAAACAAAATTGATAAACCATTAGCCAGACTCATCAAGAAAAAAAGGGAGAAGACTCAAATCAATAGAATTAGAAATGAAAAAGGAGAAGCAACAACTGACACTGCAGAAATACAAAGGATCATGAGACATTACTACAAGCAACTCTATGCCAATAAAATGGACAACCTGGAAGAAATGGACAAATTCTTAGAAAAGTACAAACTTCCAAGACTGAACCAGGAAGAAATAGAAAATCTAAACAGACCAATCATAGGCACCGAAATTGAGACTGTGATTAAAAATCTTCCAACAAACAAAAGCCCAGGACCAAATGGCTTCAAGGAAATTCTATCAAACATTTACAGAACAGCTAACACCTATTCTTCTCAAACTCTTCCAAATTATAGCAGAGGGAGGAACACTCCCAAACTCATTCTACGAGGCCACCAACACCCTGATACCAAAACCAGACAAAGATGTCACAAAGAAAGAAAATTACAGGCCAATGGCACTGATGAACATAGATGCAAAAATCCTCAACAAAATACTAGCAAACAGAATCCAACAGCACATTAAAAGAATCATACAACATGATCAAGTGGGCTTTATCCCAGGAATGCAAGGATTCTTCAATATACGCAAATCAAACAATGTGATACACCATATTAAAAAATTAAAGGATAAAAACCATATGATCATCTCAATATATGCAGAAAAAGCTTTCGACAAATTTCAACACCCATTTATGATAAAAACCCTCCATAAAGTATGCATAGAGGGAACTTACCTCAACATAATAAAGGCCATATATGACAAACCCACGGCCAACATCATTCTCAATGGTGAAAAACTGAAATAATTTCCACTAAGATCAGGAACAAGACAAGGTTGCCCACTGTCACCACTATTATTCAACATAGTTATGAAAATTTTAGCCACAGCAATCAGAGAAGAAAAAGAAATAAAAGGAATCCAAATCAGAAAAGAAGAAGTAAAGCTGTCACTGTTTGCAGATGATACTGTACATAGAGAATCCCAAATACGCTACCAGAAAACTACTAGAGTTAATCAATGAATTTGTTAAAGTAGCAGGATGCAAAATTAATGCACAGAAATCTCTTGCATGCCTATACACTAATGATGAAAAATTTGAAAGAGAAATTAAGGAAACACTCCCATTTACCATTGCAAAAAAAAGAATAAAATACCTAGGAATAAACCTACCTAAGGAGACAAAAGACCTGTATGCAGAAAATGATAAGACACTGATGAAAGAAATTAAATATGATACAAACAGATGGAGAGATATACCATGTTCCTGGATTGGAAGAATCAACATTGTGAAAATGACTATACTACCCAAAGCAATCTACAGATTCAATGCAATCTCTATCAAACTACCAATGGCATTTTTCACAGAACTAGAACAAAACATTTCACAATTTGTATGGAAACACAAAAGACCCCGAATAGCCAAAGAAATCTTGAGAAAGAAAAACAGAGCTGGAGGAATCAGGCTCTTGGACTTCAGACTATACTACAAAGCTACAGTAATCAAGACAGTATGGTACTGGCACAAAAACAGAAATATAGATCAATGGAACAGGACAGAAAGCCCAGAGATAAATCCATGCACATATGGTCACCTTATTTTTGATAAAGGAGGCAAGAATATACAATGGAGAAAGGACAGCCTCTTCAATAAGTGGTGCTGGGAAAACTGGACAGCTACATGTAAAAGAATGAAATTAGAACACTCCCTAACACCATACACAAAAAGAAACTCCAAATGGATTAAAGACCTAAATGTAAGGCCAGACACTATAAAGATCTTAGAGGAAAACATAGGCAGAACACTCTATGACATAAATCACAGCAAGATCCTTTTGACCCACCTCCTAGAGAAATGGAAGTAAAAACAAAATTAACAAATGGGACCTAAAGAAACTTAAAAGCTTTTGCACAGCAAAGGAAACCATAAACAAGACAAAAAGACAACCCTCAGAATGGGAGAAAATATTTGCAAATGAAGCAACTGACAAGGGATTAATCTCCAAACTTTACAAGCAGCTCATGCAGCTCAATATCAAAAAAACGAACAACCCGATCCAAAAATGGGCAGAAGACCTAAATAGACATTTCTCCAAAGAAGATATACAGATTGCCAACAAACACATGAAAGGATGCTCAATGTCACTAATCATTAGAGAAACGCAAATCAAAACTACAATAAGGTATCACCTCACATGAGTCAGAACGGCCATCATCAAAAAGTCTACAAACAATAAATGCTGGAGAGGGTGTGGAGAAAAGGGAACCCTCTTGTACTGTTGGTGGGAATGTAAATTGATACACCCACTATGGAGAACAGTATGGAGGTTCCTTAAAAAACTAAAAATAGAACTACCATACGACCCAGTAATCCCACTACTGGACATATACCCTGAGAAAACCATAATTCAAAAGGAGTCATGTACCACAATGTTCATTGCAGCTCTATTTACAATAGCCAGGACATGGAAGCAACCTAAATGTCCATTGACAGATGAATGGTTAAAGAAGAAGTGGCACATATATACAATGGAATATTACTCAGCCATAAAAAGAAATGAAATTGAGTTATTTGTAATGAGGTGGATGGACTTAGAGTCTGTCATACAGAGTGAAGTTAAGTCAGAAAGAGAAAAACAAATACTGTATGCTAACGCATATATATGGAATCTAAAAATAAAAATGCTTCTGAAGAACCTAGGGGCAAGACAGGAATAAAGACGCAGACATAGAGAATGGACTTGAGGACACAGGGAGGGGGAAAGGTAAGGTGGGACAAAGTGAGAGAGTGGCATGGACTTATATATACTACCAAATGTAAAATAGATAGCTAGTGGGAAGCAGTCTCATAGCACAGGGAGATCAGCTCAGTGCTTTGTGACCACCTAGAGGGGTGGGATAAGGAGGGTGGGAGGGAGACACAAGAGGGAAGAGATATGGGTATATATGTATATGTATAGCTGATTCACTTTGTTATAAAGTAGAAACTAACACACCACTGTAAAGCAATTATACTCCAATAAAGATGTTACAAAAAAGAATAAAACATAATGTTAATCATATATACACACAGACACATACACGTCCTTGTATATAAGCAAGAATATGTGACTGTTCACAGGAAACAGACATATTCGACAATGCATTGGCCACAAAGCAAATTTTAAGCAATTCCAGAAAGCTGACATCATATGTCAATACTCACTGACTATAATACAATTAAATTGAAAAGTAAAAACTAATGAATGACACTCTCTATTTCCTCCCAAAACTCTTTAAAATGAAAATGGTAGTTTAAACTTAGAATGAATTAGCATTACACATAGCAACACTTCAGACATTTACAAAAAGCACACACACACAAATTTTAGTTATGAATGCATTTATTAAAAATATTAGAGTTTAAAATAAACAAACTGTGCTTTTCATTCAAAAAGCAAAGAAAATACAAAAATAAAAAAAACCCTTGAAGAAAATGGCATAGAATTCATAATGAAGATAAAAGGAAATATTATTAAAATATAAATAAAATAGATTAGAAATTCAGATATTAAAAGCAAAGGCTGGTTATGGAAAAGACCAATAAAGTAGATCATGTTTGCTCAGTGATAAAGAAGATATGAATAACAAAAAGAGAAATGTACCACAGTGTTCATTGCAGCACTATTTACGATAACCAGGACATGGAAGCAACCTGTGTGTCCATCGACAGATGAATGGATCAAGAAGATGTGGCACATATATACAATGGAGTATTACTCAGCCATAAAAAGGAACAAAATTGAGTTATTTGTAGTGAGGTGGATGGACCTAGAGTCTGTCATACAGAGTGAAGTAAGTCAGAAAGAGAAAAACAAATACCATATGCTAACACATATATATGGAATCTAAAAAAAAAGGTTCTGATGAACCTAGGGGCAGGACAGGAATAAAGATTCAGACGTAGAGAATGGACTTCAGGATACGGGGAGAGGGAAGGGTAAGCTGGGACAAAGTGAGAGAATAGCAGTGACATATATACACTACCAAATGTAAAATAGATAGCTAGTGGGAAGCAGCCGCATAGCACAGGGAGATCAGCTCGGTGCTTTGTGACCACCTAGAGGGGTGGGATGGGGGGGTGGGAGGGAGACGCGAGAGGGAGGGGATATGCAAATACATATACACGTATAGCTGATTCACTTTGTTATATAGCAGAAACTAACACACCATTGTAAAGCAATTATACTCCAATAAAGACGTTAAAAAAAAGATATGAATAAACCATAATAAGAATGAGAAAAGAGACAAAACTACAGAGAGAATACGATTATATAAGTTTATACTGTATCAACAAAATGAAAATCTAAATGAATTGGACGATTTCTAGGAAAATATGAACTTTCAAAACTGGGGAAAGAATAGGAATAAAATGTTAAAAGACCAACACTGTAGAAGAAATTGAAAAGTCTATGCACTGGTCCCAGATGGTTTATGGATAAGTTCCAGATTATTGCTAAGAAATAGATCCTTCCCAAAATATACCGTCTCAGAATATAGAAAAAGACAAAAGCTAAACAACTCATTTTATAATGTTAATATAACAATACAAATTCCAGACAAGAAGAGAATAAGAAAACTGTACACTGATCTACCATCTCCCACCTCCTCTCCCTCCTCCAGTCAGTAACTCTTATTGCCTGTTCACTTGATGCCAGCCCCTGTATGCCAGCTGTTGTACTATACTAGTGTAGTTTAAGGTACTGTACTATTAGATTTAAAATGTTTTCTTTATTTTTTGTGTTTTGTTTTTATGTATTTTGTACAATCTTATTAAGAAAATGTCTAAAAGGAAGATATATACCCAGCCCCACATGGCCCAGCAGCAAAGCAAGCAAGCAACATAGCTAAGAGACTGCAGATGTGCCTCTCGTTCTTGTGAGTTCTTACAAGAATCTATATTTGTAGGATAAAAATCTGCAGTGACCCTGGGAGAGACTAATGGGCTACTCCTTGTGTTCTCTAGTTTGGCAAATTGGGAGGATGTGAAAGTGGGATCAGCCAGAAAATTTTAAACTATGAAATGAGATCATCTTTGGTTAGTCTACAATGTAGTCCCTTAAGAATTTCAGAAAGGAGCTGACTTCTTGGGAAAGGCCACCTTTGGTTCTGGAGGGAAAAAAAAATGTTTGAAGGTCCTTTTAACTCTCTGATGTATTTTAAGCCCTCCCATTGAACTTGGAAAAGATGTTGAAATAATCAAATGTAAAATGTTTCAGCTGAGCAGGCTGTGCTCTGTTAAGTGATGTAACTTGCATGTGCCGTTTAACATATCTTTACCAATGCAGATTGTATTCTAATAGGTAAATTTATCTTCCCTGTGTGAGAGTTTCTTACTGATTCTTGGGAGGTCTGTGTGTTATTTTTCAAGTCCTTACCGAAAGAGGAGACTAGAAAAGATATTCACATTTAACGTTTCACCACTGGAGAAGAGTGAGAAAAAAAATTTAGCCAGACTGTTGCCCCAACTGGACTTAATGTCCCTTAAGTGATGTTATTTAAGACAAAATAATCAGGATATTGTCAAAGGGACTGATGTCTGTCTACCACGGGAAGCCTAAGGATAAAACCACACCTCAGAATCGGTGTGTATTTCAGTTTCCCAAAGGAAATGATCAGTAATATTTATCCTAGTAGACGGGCAAGCTTTCACAGGTAAATCTTGGGGCTTCACCTGAAGAGAGTGGGAAACTATTCCATATCCTTATGCTTCTAGAAGCTGGGTCCTAGATTTAAAAGGTTTAGGTTCAAAGGTACTCTCATTGAGGTGGGGAGGGGAGGGTACTCCTTTAATATGGGCCCAGGGGTACCTGTATAGTAAAAGAACCCAGAGCCAGGCAAAGACTGGTCCAGTAGGGCACCCATATAGAGCAGTTTGTGCCCCCAAACTCCCAAACTATATTCATCTGGGGTTTATTTACTTTCCCTGTACATTCATTAATCTATTTTCTTATTCTCAAAGTTTCAGGTTAAAACTGGGTATTTCCTTGCAGTGAAGGTTTACGGCAACAGCCAAAAGTTTGTTTTTTGTTTTTCTGGGGTTTGGGGTTTGTTTGGGTTTTTGCCTTGAAAATCCTCTAAAAGAATTTAGAAAAGTCTATGTACCTTCTCATACATTGTTAGTTTGGCAATTAAAATTTTTCATCACAAGTTTAAATAATTGCAAAGAACATAACTTCTGGCATATTATAAATATTGCCATTTTTAAATCAAACTGTTACATCATTTGTTAAATACATTCCACAGAATATTGAGATTTCATACACTTAATCCATTTAAAAAAACATTAACAAGGTCTATTTTAACAGTCAAAACTTTACATCATTCCTTTTCCTCCTAGAACTTATAGTTCCAATCCACTTCCCCATAGAATTTTATCATAATGTAAATTTTATGCTTGAAAGTATTTTATTGATCACCCTATCATAATTCTCTGCCACAAAAATAAGTAAATTAATGAAAACACATTTTATTTAATTTCCAGTGGCTATAAGGATCTAAATGCTAAAGAGTTTCTTCTAATTAGGTTATTATTCTAATTTTTGTATGTAGGTGATTTTGATAAGTAATTTCAAATTTAAAACATATGTTTTTGCAGGAAGTGCATTTCTTAATGAGATAGATGTGGCTTTTTAAAATTAGTTCATATATACATAGATGAACATTTTTCATTACTAGAGACAATTTATCAATTTTATTCCATTTTATGTAAGCATTTGAGAAAACTGTTCATATTATATAACTAGGTGCAAACACAAGGAGCTTTATTATAGTCACGCCCTTCATTTTCTTTCATTTTTTACAGGTTACCTCCAAAACAAAAACAATAACAACAAAAATTAACTCAAATCACCTATCCACTGACAACCCCTTTAAGTCTTCCTTCAGCTTTAAGGGAAGCAAAGAATTGGAACCACCTGAGTTGCAAAAGCCTTTGTTACCAATCACTGTAGCCATTCACTTTCTCAATACCAGCACCAGTATTCTCAAGTGTCCCCTTGGTTGCTCCCTAGAAGCAACCAAGCAACCTGGGGTGTTTGCTGTCCACCCCAGGACAATGCACATAGTAAGATCTAGAATGGGTGAGACTGATGCCTTTCCTTAACAAAGTGTGAAAGTGAAAGAGTGGAAGGCAAAGTTGGAAAAGAGAACATGCAGACCACTGGCATATTCTCAGGCAGATCAATTTTAGGAAAGCAAACATATGGAAATTGAGAATCCAGAATCATTGTTCCTGTTACTCCTTGGAAGGCCAGGAAAATATTTGCCCCAGGTTGAAACAGGTGGGATAGGTGAAAGGGGTAACACCCTGGTCTTGAGATAAATAAATGCTAACTGCAGAATGTTGAGGCACAGATGCCTAGCTGAGATGGCAATGACATTCAAAGGATATTTGTGGAACTATTTATCATTCCAGAGATTCCCAGAAATATTTGGCAATAAAAAATGGATTTCTTGCAGTCAATGTGACGAGATCCCAGAGTGTTTGAGCATGTAATTGAAATAGCATCTGATTTTTAAATAACAGGAAAAATCTGTTCCCCTTATTCTCTCAATTACCCAAAAGCAACATGGAGAAGAAAAACAAAATGGCAAACTATCGTCGATAAAACCTCAAGATATCCATTACTCTTAACATATTATATGAATCACAAGATATCTGTAACTCTGAACACAATATAGGTGTGGCTGCCATATGCAATGAAGATAAAATTAGGGTGTAGGAAGATAACAAGGCAAGATGCATGTGGCTGCAAATAAGAAAAATAGGTAAAGAAAGCATCTTGGAAATATACTTAAGAAATATGCAAAAGAAGAAAAACATTGAAAGGTATACCATATTCTTAAATAGAAAAACTTAACATGTTAATTTCAGCACTTTCATAATCTATGTTTTTATACAATCCCAATGAAACTACCAATAGGGTTTAAAATTAGGCAAGCTGACCATAATGTTCCTATAGGAGAACACAGAATCAAGAATAATCAAGATTATAAAAAGGGAATGAGGAAGGAATGCTCTAGGGATATTTAACCATATTATAAAATCTAGAGTAATTAAAACAGTGTGGTGCTAGTAGATGAATAGACATATCAGTGAAACAGATTAGAAAGTCCAGAAACAAACCAAAAAAAAAAAATGTTTAAACTATACAGGAATTATAATAAAGGCTAATTTTCAAATTAGTGGAGAAAATATGGATTATTCAGTGAATGGTGTTGGGACATCTGGGCACTAAAGCAGAAAAGAGGAAACATTTGGCTTAATACGTTATATTATATAATATGAAAAATTCCAAGTTGAGCAAATATTTAAATTTTAAAACCAAAACCATAAAAGCACTAGGAAAAAAATGGAAGAACATTTTTATCACCTCAAAGTTGGAAAGGTCTTTCTACAGGTGAAGAAAACCCCTGAAGTCACACACACACAAAAAGAAATTGATAAACTCAACTCTGTAAAAATAATACATACATGGAAAAGTCACTATTATACCAAAAGATAAATGACAAACCTTGAGAAGTATTTCCAACTCACATTATATTCAAAAGCCTAATTTCTTTCTTGTATAAGAAACAAAAACGACAACCAAAGAAAACAAGCGTGAACAAAGGATATCAAAAGACAATTCACAGAAAGGAAAAAAATCAAACAATTCTAAAAATTAAGTGGTATTCGACCTCAGTCTCAGTAAGGAAAACGCTAATCAAAACTACAAGCTCTGAGTTTTCACCTGTCATGTTGGCAATGGGCAAAAAGTTTGAGAACTCACCGGAGTGCTCTGGTGGTCTTTGAGCAGCTGTAATCCGACTCCAGTCCCATCCTTCCAAACTCTGGGATGCTGGAGCTGGGGCGGCTCACCGCGTCGCCGCTTTGCCATCTGCCGCCGCGTAGGTTCTACCAATAGGAGGTACTGGAGGGGAGGAAGGAGGCTGAAAAAGGAAGAAAGGATGTGTTTCGCCCTCTCAACTTCCTGCTCTGGCCCACGTTACCGCAGCAACCTTTTTCACCTGCGGAGTCAGTGCTTAACCATTGCAGCAGCTGAGACCGGTTTGCGGTGTTTCCATTACTTGAAGAGTCAGCCTGACCTTTCCCCTTTCGGTGAACCATCATTAACCAATTAGTGCTCCCTCCTCGAAGTCTGGTCCGGGTCCACAGGGTCCCTCCTCCAAGCTCACAGCACCAAAGGAATAAAATCCTCCTCCAAAGAGGTATATGCATTTCAATACTGTAAGTTTCCCTCCTCTAAGCTTCTTAAGTTTTATTTCAGCCTCTTCATTTGCTCCTCCAGCCTTAGAGATGGCGACTGCTTTTTGCAATTGCTACCTCCCTGGTACCTCAGTATTTTCTTCTTAACAATTTCGTACGTATGAACTGTAGGTAACAGTTCGTCACGTGAAACTCTGTTTCAGTAATTGGTATGGCATATGATTGGATCTTAACTGGTACAGTAGCCAAAGTTGTGGAGACATAGGCAGTCTCATACGTTATTGGCGTTAACTGATGCATACACACATACACACAGAAAGCTGGCAATTTACCATTAATTTCACGTCTAGGAATTTATCACAAATTTACTCATTTGTGTGTGAAATACTTTGTATAAATGGAAGTTTATTGTAGCTTTGTTCATAAAAGCAAAAGATTGGAGGGGAAGTTAAAAGTTGATCAATAACGGTGCTTCCCTGGTGGCGCATTGGTTGAGAGTCTGCGTACCAATGCGGGGGACACAGTTTCAAGCCCTGGTCTGGGAGGATCCCACATGCCGCGGAGCAGCTAGGCCCGTGGGCCACAATTGCCGAGCCTGCGCGTCTGGAGCCTGTGCTCCGCAGCAAGAGAGGCCGCGATAGTGAGGGGCCCGCGCACCACGATGCAGAGTGGGCCCCGCTTGCCGCAATTAGTGAAAGCCCTCGCACAGAAACGAAGACCCAACACAGCCATAAATAAATAAATAAATAAATAAATAAATAAATAAATAAATAAATAAATAAATAAATAAATTTTTTTAAAAAGTTGATCAATAAGGGAATGTTAAATAAATTACAATGTATTCATTAGTGAAACACTTTGCAGAAAATTTTAAAAAATTTTTTTTTACTTTACATATTGCCAGTTTATTTCTTTGTTCCAGTTTGACAGTATCAACATAATTGATTCTGAAACTGATATGATAAGTACTCAACAGTGATTTTTCTTTCAATTGTTCTGGTTAGCACAGAGGAGGTTCTTTGTTGATGCCCTCCTAACAGCTTCTATCTGGAATTTATGTTTTTTATACCATTTAGATACAGTGATAAAGATTTAAAGTAAATGTTGGCAGCCAAAGACACATTTTTTCCCCTTCCTTCTGTCACTCACCTGCACAACTCAGGATACCTAACTGATCAAGGCTTGTGTGATAAAAAGGTAACAAAGCACAAAGGAACCTATCTTTCTTGCCAAGGTGAGATGAAAGTATTCTAGGGAGATTTCCAGTTAATAACCTCTTGTTTTGGACATAATCAGTACTTTCTCTTTAAAAATGTGTTTTCAGTAGCTCACTGGAAATAATGGGTTCATATTTCAGGCAAGAAATATATTGTCAAATGTTTGCCTTGATATCGCTTGCAGGCCCTTGATATGAATCCCAGGCCAGGCTAGCTGGAATCTGGATGGTTTCTAGCACAAGCGAGGATTAAAAATAAATTTTTAAAAGCTCTTTGCTGTAGCAATATGGAATGATCTCCAAGATAATGGTAAGTGCAAAAAGAAAAGTGTGAAACAGTGTGTTTTTATGCTTCTGCTTGCATTTTTTAAGCTAAAAAGTGTGCATGTTTGTGTACAACACTTCTGGAAGGACACACAAGAAACTGGATACCTAAGGAGGAGGGATGAGAGAGACGCTTAAATTTGCTATATACCCTTTTGCACCTCTTAAATTTTGTAATATGTACATGTATTACCTATACTAAAGAAAAAGGTAATGCAAAAAATCATTAAACTATCAAATGGCGTGGGGGGAAGAAATACAGAGGATTTTATGGTTCAAAATTGCAAACTGTGCAAAAAATGTTTACTCTCTCTCTCCCAAGGCCACATTAAAAAGATGTTAAAAGAACAAAAATGACATAAATTCACAACAACGAAGAGAACAGGAGGGAAGCTATTAGCAAGTGAAATATTTCTAAACATTTCTGGTAAAGGAAAAAGCAAATGAAAGGTTCTGAATCTGGGCAAAGGAAACCTGGAATATATGAGGAAGTAGAAGGGAGCTACGGAGCATAGGAGAGTCTACCCAGGAGAGTCTAGAAAGACACCAGCCTGACTTCAAGACTCTGAGAACAACAAGGAGGGGGAACTAAAGCCTGAAAACTGTTAACAGCATCACCCTCAACTATCCCTTCTATATGGTTTGACCAGAATAGTTGGCAGAAATATTTGGCCAAAAATCAATACATAAATAATGGGCACTTTTCTAAAAGAAACTGACCAAAATAGAACAAAGGGAGCTAGTCATGGCCCTGCGGTTCCAAAGGTCTGGAAGCCCTTTAGGATCCTACTTAAGGATCCCCATGCTAATGACTGGCTCCCCACTCACTCACCCGAAAAAAGAAAGCCCACCAGTGAACACACACACACACGACTTTTTCTATAGTCTTAATTTTAACTATGATGCATAACAAGTATTATTATGTACTTGGGAAAGAATGCAGCATGAAAATAAAGATTGAGATAACGAAGGAGAAAAGTAACACTGGAGGCAGCACAGATTATTTAGGGAGCAGAAGAGAATTTTAAAAGGAAACTCAAATATTCTCAGACATTATAATCTCATAGAATGAGAAGGGGGGCATTTGTTCCCAACCCCTGGAGTTCCCCAGGTGAAATCCAAATCTGACCCCTGAATGCAGAGGGCAAGGAGAGACTGAAGAAAGAGGCAGACCACTCCAGGTTGGTAGGTGGCAGATTTAATAAGCAAGAAAACTTACATAGAGGCTTGTCTTGGGTGTCCACAAGATGAGTAGATCGCCACACCTGCCCACCAGAATCTTGAAAGTTTATATAGAGGCCTTAACAGGGTTCATTTGCATATGTAGTCTCAATGCTCTCAGCAACACATTGCTCTCTCCAGGCAGCATCCTTGAAAATGACTCCTAGTATGGGAACGGAGGGCTGAAGGTATTTACATTCCAAGGACAAGGGAGGGGTAAGAAGCCTCCAATTGCCCAGGGCCAGCTACTCGGTCAAATGGTGGTCACATCCTCTAGATGACCTCCTCCAACAGGGGTGTTATGGAAAAGGAGCAATCAGAGAACCAAAAAAAAAAAAGCACTTAGAAATAAAAATACATAATTGCCAAATTTAAAAATATTAACAAAAAATTTGAATATAAAATAAAGAAACTCTCTCTGAAAGTAGAATCTAAACACAAGGAGACAGAAAACAAAGTCATAAAAACATCAACCCAGAAGTTCCAATATCCAGCCAATGTGAATTCTAGAAACAGAAAATGCAGAGTGGGTAATTATTAAAGAAATAATGTAAGAAATTTCCAGAATTAGGTAAACAACTTTCCAGACTAAAATGGTGCACTAATTGTGCAATACAATAAATGAATAAAAAAATACCCACATCCAGTCCCAAATTCTTGAAATTTTAGAACACCAAGTGTCAATAGACTATCCTAAAATTTCCTGAATGGAAAAAACAGTTCGCTCAATAATGAGAAGCAAATTGACATCAAACTTGGCAAATCAACATGTATTTTAAAACTTAAACCCTCCAAAGTAATAAAGCAAAAAATATTTTCAATTTAAAATTTGATAGTCAACCTATCAATTCAGTATGAGAAAACAATAATGACTTTTTTTTTCAGACATGTAGAAACCCAGAGCATTTATCTCCCTTGTATCATACTCTTTCTTGGGAAATTACCTTAAGACATGTTCCAACAACTTTAAGACGTAAACCAAAAAAAAAAAAGATATGCAATCAAAAAACTGGGACTCCAGCCTAAGAGAGTAACAAGAGTAGGAAGACGCAAAATGACATCTCCTCAGCCAACCTAGAGAGTAATCAGCCCAGGTTAGAAAAAAAGGATACTAGGCTCCAAAAAAAAGAGGTATCAATAGATCGGCGTTGGGTGGTAACGATAAAAAGATACCTTTGGTCTGACAGTATCATTACTGCTGCAAAGACAGACAATATAAGAAAAAAGGTAATTAGAAATTCAAAAAAAAAAAAAAAAGCTAGAAGGGAAATATAATCATAGCATATAACTTGGCCCTGCAGTGAACAATATTCACAAAATCATAATCATATAAACGCTCCTGAGTTTCAGCTTTTGGAATCAATCTGTAGACAAAACTCATAACTTTTATTATGTTAATAGATAATAAGTACTATTAAAATTTAGTAACCTAAAAATGCAGAAGATAGAGGGAAGTGAAAAGGGGAGGAGAGAAGTAAAAGAAAGTGTAGGGATATTAATTTTTTCATCCAGTAAAGTGTAAAGTGAGGAGTAAAGCGATAACTATGTATAAGAGTATCTATGCTGACTAGAATTTCTAAAGTAAATGTTACAGAGTAGCCAGTAGACTAACAAAAATGGTGATGTACCTTCACTTGGGGGAAGTGGTGAATATGCGGTGACTCCACTTCTATCATAAAAGGAAGTTTATACCTCTGGGACAACACTAAACACACCAACATTCGATTTTAGGGGTCCCAGAAGAAGAAGAGAAAAAGAAAGGTACTGAGAAAATACTTGAAGAGATTATAGTTGAAAAACTTCCCTAATATGGGAAAGGAAATAGTTAATCAAGTCCAGGAAGCACAGAGAGTCCCACACAGGATAAATCCAAGGAGAAACATGCCAAGACATATATTAATCAAACTATCAACAATTAAATACAAAGAAAAACTATTAAAAGCAGCAAGGGAAAAACAACAAATAACATACAAGGGAATCCCCATAAGGTTAACAGCTGATCTTTCAGCAGAAACTCTGAAAGCCAGAAGGGAGTGGCAGGACATATTTAAAGTGATGAAAAGGAAAAACCTACAACCAAGATTACTCTACCCAGCAAGGATCTCATTCAGATTTGATGGAGAAATTAAAACCTTTACAGACAAGCAAAAGCTAAGAGAATTCAGCACCACCAAACCAGCGTTACAACAAATGCTAAAGGAACTTCTCTAGGCAGGAAACACAAGAGAAGGAAAAGACCTACAATAACAAATCCAAAACAATAAGAAAATGGTAATAGGAACATACATATCAATAATTACCTTAAATGTAAATGAATTAAATGCTCCAACCAAAAGATATAGACTGGCTGAATGAATACAAAAACAAGACCTGTAAATATGCTATCTACAAGAGACCCACTTCAGACGTAGGGACACATACAGACTGAAAGTGAGGGGATGGAAGACGATACTCCATGCAAATGGAAATCAAAAGAAAGCTGGATTAGCAATTCTCATGTCAGACAAAATAGCCTTTAAAACAAACACTATTACAAGAGACAAAGAAGGACACTACATAATGATCAAGGGATCAATACAAGAAGATATAACAATTTTAAATATTTATGCACCCAACGTAGGAGCACCTCAATACATAAGGTAAATATTAACAGCCATAAAAGGGGAAATAGGCAGTAACAAAATCATAGTATGGGACTTTAACTCCCCACTTTCACCAATGGACAGATCATCAAATTGAAAATAAATAAGGAAACACAAGCTTTAAATGATACATTAAACAAGATGGACTTAATTGACATTTATAGGACATTCCATCCAAAAAGAACACAATACACTTTCTTCTCAAGTGTTCATGGAACATTCTCCAGGATAGATCATATCTTGGGTCACAAATCAAGCCTTGGTAAATTTAAGAAGATTGAAATCGTATCAAGTATCTTTTCTGACCACAACGCTATGAAACTAGATATCAATTACAAGAAAGAATCTGTAAAAAATACAAACACATGGAAGCTAAACAATACATTATTTAATAACCAAGAGATCAATGAAGAAATCAAAGAGGAAATCAAAAAATACCTAGAAACAAATGACAATGAAAACACAATGACCCAAAACCTATGGGATGCAGCAAAAGCAGTTCTAAGAGGGAAGTTTATAGCAATACAATCCTACTTTAAGAAAAAAGAAACATCTCAAATAAACAACCTAACCTTACACCTAAAGCAATTAGAGAAAGAAGAACAAAGAAAGCCCAAAGTTAGCAGAAGGAAAGAAATCATAAAGGTCAGATCAGAAATAAATGAAAAAGAAATGAAGGAAACAATAGCAAAGATCAATAAAACTAAAAGCTGGTTCCTTGAGAAGATAAACAAAATTGATAAACCATTAGCCACACTCATCAAGAAAAAAAGGGGGAAGACTCAAATCAACAGAATTAGAAATGAAAAAGGAGAAGTAACAACTGACACTGCAGAAATACAAAGGATCTTGAGATATTACTACAAGCAACTATATGCCAATAAAATGGACAACCTGGAAGAAATGGACAAATTCTTAGAAATGCACAACCTTCTGAGAATGAATCAGGAAGAAAAAGAAAATATGAACAGACCAATCACAAGCACTGAAATTGAAACTGTGATTAAAAATCTTCCAACAAACAAAAGCCCAGGACCAGGTGGCCTCACAGGTGAATTCTATCAAACATTTACAGAAGAGCTAGCACCTATCCTTCTCAAACTCTTCCAAAATATAGCAGAGGTAGGAAGACTCCCAAACTCATTTTATGAGGCCACCATCACCCTGATACCAAAACCAGACAAAGATGTCACAAAGAAAGAAAACTACAGGCCAATATCACTGATAAACATAGATGCAAAAATCCTCAACAAAATACTAGCAAACCGAATCCAACAGCACATTAAAAGGATCATACACCATGATCAAGTGGGGTTTATCCCAGGAATGCAAGGATTCTTCAATATAAGCAAATCAATCAATGTGATAAACCATATTAACAAATTGAAGGAGAAAAACTATATGATCATCTCAATAGATGCAGAGAAAGCTTTTGACAAAATTCAACACTGATTTATGATAAAAACCCTCCAGAAAGTAGGCATAGAGGGAACTTACCTCAACATAATAAAGGCCATATATGACAAATCCACAGCCAACATTGTCCTCAATGGTGAAAAACTGAAACCATTTCCACTAAGATCAGGAACAAGACAAGGTTGCCCACTCTCACCACTATTATTCAACATAGTTTTGGAAGTGTTAGCCACAGCAATCAGAGAAGAAAAAGAAATAAAAGGAATCCAAACTGGAAAAGAAGAAGTAAAGCTGTCACTGTTTGCAGATGACATGATACTGTACATAGAGAATCCTAAAGATGCTACCAGAAAACTCCTAGAGCTAATCAATGAATTTGGTAAAGTAGCAGGATACAAAATTAATGCACAGAAATCTCTTGCATTCCTATACACTAATGTTGAAAAATCTGGAAGTGAAATTAAGAAAACATTTCCATTTACCATTGCAAAAAAAAGAATAAAATACCTAGGATTAAACCTACCTAAGGAGACTAAGGACCTGTATGCAGATAGTTATAAGACACTGATGAAAGAAATTAAAGATGATACAAACAGATAGAGAGATATACCATGATCTTGGATTGGAAGAATCAACATTGTGAAAATGACGCTACTACCCAAAGCAATCTACAGATTCAATGCAATCCCTATCAAATTACCAATGGCATTTTTCACAGAACTAGAACAAAACATTTCACAATTTGTATGGAAACACAAAAGACCCCAAATAGCCAAAGCAATCTTGAGAAAGAAAAACAGAGCTGGAGGAATCAGACTCCTGGACTTCAGACTATACTACAAAGCTACAGTAATCAAGACAGTATGGTACTGGCACAAAAACAGAAATATAGATCAATGGAACAGGATAGAAAGCCCAGAGAAAAACCCACGCATATATGGTCAACTTATCTTTAATAAAGGATGCAAGAATATACAATGGAGAAAAGACAGCCTCTTCAATAAGTGGTGCTGGGAAAACTGGACAGCTACATGTAAAAGAATGAAATTAGAACACTCCCTAACACCATATACAAAAATAAACTCAAAATGGAATAAAGACCTAAATGTAAGGCCAGACACTGTAAAACTCTTAGATGAAAACATAGGCAGAACACCCTATGACATAAATCACAGCATGATCCTTTTTGATCCAGCTCCTAGAGAAATGGAAATAAAAACAAAAATAAACAAATGGGACCTAAGGAAACTTAAAAGCTTTTGCACAGCAAAGGAAACCATAAACAAGATGAAACGACAACCCTTAGAATGGGAGAAAATATTTGCAAATGAAGCAATGGACAAAGGATTAATCTCCCAAATTTACAAGCAGCTTATGCAGCTCAATATCAAAAAAACAAGCAACACAATCCAAAAATGGGCAGAAGAACTAAGTAGACATTTCTCCAAAGAAGATATACAGGTTGCCAACAAACACATGAAAGAATGCTCAACATCATTAATCATTAGAGAAACACAAATCAAAACTACAATGAGATATCATCTCACACTGGTCAGAATGGCCATCATCAAAAAATCTACAAACAATAAATGCTGGAGAGGGTGTGGAGAAAAGGGAACCCTCTTGCACTGTTGGTGGGAATGTAAATTGATACAACCACTATGGAGAAACAGTATGGAGGTTCCTTTAAAAACTAAAAATAGAACTACCATGTGACCAGCAATCCCACTACTGGGCATATACCCTGAGAAAACCATAATTCAAAAAGAGTCATGTACCACAATGTTCATTGCAGCTCTATTTACAATAGTCAGGACATGGAAGCAACCTAAGTGCCCATCAACAGATGAATGGATAAAGAAGATGTGGCACATATATACAATGGAATATTACTCAGCCATAAAAAGAAACAAAATTGAGTTATTTGTAGTGAGGTGGATGGACCTAGAGTCTGTCATACAGAGTGAAGTAAGAAAAAAACAAATACCGTATGCTAACACATATATATGGAATCTAAAAAAAAAAAAAAAACATGGTCATGAAGAGCCTAGGGGCAAGATGGGAATAAAGACAGAGACCTACTAGAGAATGGACTTGAGGACACGGGGAGAGGGAAGGGTAAGCTGGGACAAAGTGAGAGAGTGGCATGGACATATATACGCTACCAAATGTAAAAGAGATAGCTAGTGGGAAGCAGCCGCATAGCACGGGGAGATCAGCTCGGTGCTTTGTGACCACCTACAGGGGTGGGATAGGGAGGGTGTGAAGGAGTGAGATGCAAGAGGGAAAAGATATGGGGATATATGTATATGTATAACTGATTCACTTTGTTATAAAGCAGAAACTAACACACCATTGTAAAGTATTATACTCCAATAAAGATGTTTAAATAAATAAATAAATACTAAAAAAATTTTTTAAATGGAGGTCTATAGGCCTCCTAAAATTGACAAAATAAGAAATAGCAACGTAACACTTTTAGAGAAATGGAGGCTACCTCCATAAAAACATAAATAATTGGAAAAGTTCAAAGTGATTGCCTATGTGGAGTGGGACTTGGGGTAGAATGGTTAGGCAAGAGACTGTTGCTTTTCTTTAAAACTCTTAAAAAAAAAAAAACTCTTCATCTTTAAAGCTATTTTCTTTAAAACTATTTCATCTTTTAATTGTGAGCATATATTAGTTGGATAAAATGCATATATATCCATTAAATTTTGAAGGTATTGTTACCATATTTGTGTGGTTTTAGACATTAGGGTTTCAAAGAGATGGGGGAATTGTGAACAGGACTAGTAAATATCTTATGAGATCATTTAAACCAAACTAATAATCTTTCAAACAACCATTTTCTTCAAGGATCTCAGTAAAAAGAATGGAGCATTTGAAAACTCTACTAAATTTCCTAGCAACTCACAAATAAAGCTGTTCCTTCAATTCCCAAAATGTTAGTGGGTTAAGATAGGAAAAAAACACTGAATAAGGTATGAGACCTGGATTTAGGCCCCACTTCTGATTCTGACTCACCATATGACTTTTAGAAAAGCCATCCTCCTGCCTTAACCTTGGTAAGCTCCTCTGCAAAGTGAGAAGGTCACTCTAGATTATTGGATCTCAAAGGAGGTGCTATACTGTGGGTAAGTGGATAAAAGAGTGAAGGGTTTCCTGAAAAATTCAAAACGCATTCCAGTTTGCATTGCTCTCATTCTTAGTATTTCCTCGTAGACACATCATATCCTTTTACTCATCTGTAACTTACAAAGCCTTTTTTGTATTGGGTGTGCAGGACACATTTACAGCGGGGATTCCCACCACAGTAATCTCCTGTAGGCAGCTGCTTATCTCCTCTGTACTACAAATGTCAGAGAAAGCAACCCATTGTCAGTATCCCCTCATGTCTTGTACTGATGCCTCTAGGAACTGCTTCCTTTCTCTCGCCCTCCTTTAAGTGCCCCTGTGTTTTTCATAGTGAATAGAGCTGAAATGGCACTAGGCATCTTCCACATTAATATTCACCATCATTATTCTTCCTTTTTTGTTCTTTATTGCTATTCTCTTTTCTTTCTCTCACTCTTCTGTTGCTTCCTACAGCTTGACGCTAGTTCAGCTCCTACTGGGTGCTACTGACTGAAGGTCATTCTGCCCTTGACACCAAGTGTGTATAATTCTATACTCCCTCCTGCAAAAACTAGGAGAGTGGCTGCTTCTAGTGTTTTTCTATCTCCTACAAAGTCTCTCTTTGGTTGACTCATCCTGGGTCCCCTTCCTCAGTCCTAGGACTTCCTTCAGACATTGACCTCCCGCATCCTTTCAAGTGAGGCCACAGCACACACTCTTTACCTCTCAGCAAAAGCCACATTTAACTTTCTGTCAGAGAAAATACAGGCTTATTATTTTTTTAAATAAATTTATTTATTTTTATTTATTTATTTTTGGCTGCATTTGGTCTTCGTTGCTGCGTGCGGGCTTTTTCCACTTGCGGCAAGCGGGGGCTACTCTTCATTTTGGTGCGCAGGTTTCTCATTGCAGTGTCTTCTCTTGTTGCGGATCATGGGCTTCAGTAGTTGAAGCACGTGGGCTCAGTAGTTGTGGCTCGCCCGCTCCAGAGCGCAGGCTCAGTAGTTGTGGTGCATGAGCTTAGTTGCTCCGTTGCATGTGGGATCTTTCCGGACTAGGGCTTGAACCCATGTCCCCTGCAATGATAGGTGGATTCTTAACCACTGCACCACTAGGGAAGCCCTACAGGCTTATTACTGATGAACACCCTAGACCCGAATCCTAATCCCAAACATTCTCCCAATGCTGTATTTTCTCTTTCTTCAAGCATAAGGCCTCTATACCATCCTGGGCACAATTTTGAACTGACAATGCATAAAATGCCACTATAAGCTGGTGCTCCTGAAGTGCCTTTAGTCCACTGAACTCAACATCCCAAGAGAAAGAATACTACTGAAGCCTTTCTATTGATGCACAGGAACAGAATCAAAAGATGTTCTGAAAAAAAAATAAAAGATGTTCTGGGCTTACTTTTTTTCTTTTAACTAAATAGCAAGTATGGATAAACTCACCTCTATTCAGAAGAAAGAGAAAAGGATAAAGGAGAAAATAAGTTCTAAGAAAAATATTGAACACAAAAGAAGGAATAAAAACATAAACAGACACTTCTAAACATTTGCCTCAGCATACATTAAACTATTTGATAACAGCTTATTTGCCCTCTGGTAGAAACAAGAGAAAATTAGGTCCCTGGCTTGATGGAAGACAATCTTTAAACCTTCCCAGGTTTTCTTCTCTTTTTATTCAAATGGAGACCTCAACTTCCTTTGTTGTCCTAATTATAAACTTTTATGATTAATAATATCCTTTCCTACACCCTACACTTTTTTCCCTTTAACTCAAGGAAAGAGTCTAGATCAGTGCTGTCCAATACAGTAGCCACAAGCTACATGTGGCTATTTAAATTTAAATCAATTAAAATTAAATAAAATGTAGAACGCAATTCCTCAGTCACACTAGCCACATTTCAGGGGCTCAGTAACCACATATGTCTAGTCGCTCCCATGTTGGACAGCACAAATTATAATATTCCCATCATCGCAGAAAGTTCTACTGGACAGTACTGGTTTAGGGGAATTCTCATTTCAGTCAAGGCTGATTAAAGCCCCTTTGTAATAATGGTATAGAAAGGTAACATTGCCACAGAGGATTTAAAAAACTCGGAGCCAAAATGGCTTGCCCTTTTAGATGAGGTTAAAACTCTCAGCGCTATAAAGCAAGATGCAAGCAGTCCACATATGAAAGATAGGAGCACTGCCTTGGATGTACGTGTTTATGGACACTGTGAGATGGAATAGGAAGAGGATTATTGAAATATTATTGATAAATAGTAAGTCTGGCATATATAAGCTGAATGGACAGTACTCATGTTACCGACTAGGGTTCTTGGCCTGCTTAATCAATAGAAATTGATTAGAGGACAGACAGGGAATTCCGGCAAGGCTTTACTGGGACTTGTGCTGTAGCACGAGGGAGCGAAAAAAAGTAACAGGTTCCCTTGCTTGCTCCCTGAGTAGGGGGCAAGCTGGTTCCTTATACGGGGTGAGGGTAGGGGTGGGTCTAGGGGTTGGTCCAGAGGCGTGGCTTAGGTGGTCTGCCCACCCTCTTGGTGGTGCTGTGTGCAGGGGGCTATGTGCATGCACAGTACCCTGCTTTTGCTCCTGGCTCCTCAGAAGCGGCAGTTGCGTTTTTGTGTCTTGTTGTTCATAATTTGCCCCGACTGCACATGCACACAGTTATTTTTTATCCCTTATAGTTTCTTTGTATTTCGTTGCTCGAGGAGATGTTTGTCCGGGTACAAGCACTGCAGCAAAGGGTCCCACGTCCCAGATCCCAGCCTGTCTCACTCAGAGGCAGGGTTGAAAGGCAGTATGGACTGACCACTGTAGGAATACAGTACATCATACAGTACTAAATTCCCTAAGCCAGTTTTTTTGAGATCAGCCCTGGACTCAGAGAGTGACAGCTATAAAAGGGTGAAGAGCAGGGGGGAATTGGAATAGGATATTGTAAGACCAGCATTCTGTTTCCACTATAGAAACTCACCAGCCCCAGGGCCACTGTGTATGGTGTGCAGGCTGTTCACTGCACACGGGTGTCTAGCTGAGGGAGTGAGTGGGGGCTTTTATCTCCCCACACTCCACTCACCAAGCCGTTCACCCAGCATAGGGTTAATCCCCCCCTTCACACAAAAATACCACATGGGCTAGCAGCAGTCCAGACGAGCCCTGTAAGTTTTTTTTTAATTCCTCTTCTTTAGGGTCTCCGTTGTACCTTCTGTAAATGAATGTGATAGGCTGAATAGCCTGTCTATGTATGTCCTAATCCCTGAAACTTGTGAATATGTTACCTTTACAGATAAGGATGTTGAGATGGATAGGTTATGCTGGTATCCAGGTGGGCTCGATATAATGACAAGGGTCCTTCTAAGAGGAAGGCAGGAGATCAGAGAGAAGAGAAAATGCTATGCCATTGCCTTTGGAGATGGAAGAAGGAGCCACAAGCCAAGGAATGTAGGCAGCCTCTAGCTGCTAGAAAAGGCAAGGAAATGGATTCACCCCTAGAATCTCTAGAAAGACCACAGCCCTGTGGACACACCCATTTTAGACTTCTGACCTCCAGAGTTGTAAGATATTAAATTTGTGTTGGTGCTGTGTTAAGCCAATAGATTTGTGATCATTTGTTACAGCAGTGATAGAAAACCAATACAATAAGGATGCTGGATTATGTCTAAAGTCCTTTTCAATGTAAAACATAAATTCCATAATTTTGATTCCTTCTGAGAAAAGCATGACATATAGATTACCTTTCACGTAAGAAGAAATGTTCATTCATTCATGTTAATGAAGAGCAGAGAGGGGAAGTCCAGTGTCCACTCTGCAGCACTCCAGGGTATAAAGGCAAAAATTCCTCAGAGTCTGAAACACGATGCTGGTGAGGTGTCATCTCCAGTGGGCATGATCAGGACTGCTGCTGTCGGACAGGGTCACAGCCCCAGGACGGCAGCTGGGGCTTGGTGAATACTCGACTGTGAACCCCATACATTGGCACCCCCCCCCCAACCCAGGACATCAGGACTGAAGGTCCACCATGATAGACATTGTTAATCTCTTCTGCTGACAACACAAATTCCCACATGTTCACATCTCCAGTGTCTCCCACCAAGGACTGGTTCTTATCAAAGACCACTCTTCCCCCAAAAAAGAGATCTGCTTCTGCCCCAGAATGATGCTTGCCTCTGTCCCCATAAAGTACCCCTTCTCCAGACTCCTCCTCACCATGGGCTTCCCATCCACCCAGAGCTCAACAATTCCCAAAGCTACTCTCAACTCCCAGATATGCAGCAAAGCAAGAATGGCCTAGAGACCCAGAAGAGGGCTGCCACCCCACTCAATGAGTGCCATAGACATCAGTCTTTCCCTTATGAGGGAGTCTTGTTAGCTTGGGCCCAGGCATCACGAAAAGAGGCTGCACCCCCAGGCAGGCAGTGTAGACCTGGATTAACTGATGAAGACCATTGGTTTCTTTATCTGTGCTTATCTGGTTACATAGGATTTCTCTCTCTCTCTCTCTCTCTCTCTCTCTCTCTCTCTGGAAAACACAAAAGCCTTTTGTGCCTATGTCTGTGGAAGTAAAAAAAGGAAGAAATAAGAAATTGAATTATCAAAAAAAAAGTTGAATTATATTATATATATATTATTATATTTATCAAGGAAAATATTGGAAACTAGAGATTTACTCTGCCTCTTCTCCACAATTCTGTGTATTCTCAGCTCCATTCACCCTCTCTTGAGCCCACACAAAGCTTTTCAAAGTCACAGCCCAGTAGACCAGAGCTCAGGCATAGGCTGGGGCTGCAAACAGACTGCTGGGCAGTGGCCCAGGGGGCTGATGAGGACTAGGAAACAGTGAGAGCTTTGCCAGCTTCACTCTTCCTGTTGTTGTCCTGGACGGTGAGGATGTTAGTGGCTGAGTTCTTAGGACCTAGATGTCTTAGACAACCTCAGCTCCAGATATTAGCTAATGTGTGAAACATTTTCCAAAACTACCTCTGAAGGCTTTGTTTTGGGGCAAAGGGAACAGAATCATTCCCAAGTTGGGAAAATGACAAGCAATTTATTAGAGATTTCAGGCATTCCTGCAGCTTCAAATCTCTATAGTCATGCTTGAAAATTTGGGAAACATTCATTCTTTCTACCAGTTTAAGGAAATTATTCAAAATATGAAAAAGTTTTTCTTAACACCAGTATTATTTAGAGAGGTAAACGCTTAGAAATAGACTGAATATTCATTCTGCTCACTGATTCAAGCCAGAAACCTCTCAATTGCTTTGTGTTTCTAACCTCCAGTTAACATTCCCCCTTAAGCATTACGCAGATCTACCTGGGTCTCTCCAACATGACTGCCTTAGACCTACGCCAGTTGCCATCACCTCCCACCTGGATTTCCAACAGCCCTCTTATTGTCCTCACAGCTATTCTCATCCCCCTCCAAAGCAGTCTTCAGAAAGGAGCTGGAACAATCATTCTAAAACAAAAACATCAACTCTCACAATTAAAACATATTATTAGCTCCCTGTATTTTAATTTTCCAGTCATAATAGAAAAATAAGGCAAGAAAAAATGAGCTTGGGATGGGTGTTAAGTGAGCCAACCCCCTTAACTCTAAGAAGCTTAACATGCATTACAAGCTCCTCACCAATCAAAGCCCTCTTTAATCCTCTAGCTTCATTTCTCTCCACACCCCACCTTGAACCCCAGCATCCAAGGCCGGTTGGTCTTTCGGTTCTTAAAACATGCTGGTATCTCTCTTTTTTTTAAAGGAATATTTATTTATTTATTTATTTGTTTGTTTATTTATTTATTTATTTATTTAGGTTGCGTTGGGTCTTCGTTGCTGTGCCCGGGCTTTCTCTAGTTGTGGTGAGCGGGGTCTACTCTTCTTTGCGGTGCGCGCGCTTCTCATTGTGGTGGCTTCTCTTGTTGCGGAGCACGGGCTCTAGGCACGCAGGCTTCAGTAGTTGTGGCATGTGGGCTCAGTAGTTGTGGTTCACGGGCTCTAGAGCACAGGCTCTGTAGTTGTGGACCATGGGCTTAGCTGCTCCGCGGCATGTGGGATCTTCCCAGGCCAGGGATCGAGCCCTTGTCCGCTGCATTGGCAGGTGGATTCTTCACCACTGCACCACCAGGGAAGTCTGCTGGTGTCTCTCTTAACCCTGATGTTTGGACATGTTGTTCATTCTGACTCGCAGCCTCATTTGACCAGCTAATGCTCACTCTTTTTCCATTTTCAACTTAAATGAAACAGCCTCCAAGAATGATTTCTGCACCTCCCAACTCTCAATAAGGTGACTCTCCCAAATTTATCAGCTGTGTTGTCTTTGGCTGTTGACTTGTTCGTGTTGTCCACTATGACAACATCCTTGAAGATGGTGATAAGGCTCTGTCATGAGCGCTATTATGTTCTCAGTGCCTAGTCCAGAGTCTGTCACATAGTTAGGGGTAGATCACTATTGAATAAATAATGCAGGGATACCCTCTGAGGTAGTAATTTGCTATTGCTGTTGCTGAATATATCCTATTCTAAGCAAGTAGCATAAAGCTTCCTCATGTCAGGGGAAGGTTCGTAACGGCAAGCAACCAACCAACACTGCTGGAGATAGTCCCCTATTGAACATGTGTTCATCAAAATCCTGAGCTGTTGCAGAGCTCATACTGGGAGCTGAGAGAGGTAGACACATGGAGGCATCCAAGGAGAATGAAGAGAACCCCAGTCTAGGAGAAAGGTAGAAACTGGCAGGTCTTGTGTGTATCAGGGATCCTGGCTCCACTATCTGCCAGCCCTCTGGGGAGGGAGCAGAGTCTTTGAGAGGATGGATGCAAAGTATACATCTAGATCCTTAGGACTCCCAACCTAGACCAAGGTGCCTGTGAGCTATTTGGCAGAAGTAGCAGAGCTGCAGATTTTGAGGATCCAGGTAAGCTTGAACAATAGGCATCTCTGCAGTACTCAGTGGACCTTCCTGACATTTGAGTGTTAATGTTAGACTCTTGGAACCTTTAGCTGACCTTGGGTCATTGGAAAGGGAGCCCCAATAATGACTAAGTTAGAGTGTTCAATAACTCTATGGGACATAAGCCCAAATACTTTTTTTTTTTTTTGGCTGAGTTGGGTCTTTGTTGCTGCGCGCAGGGGCTACTCTTCATTATGGTGTGCAGGCTTCTCATTGCGGTGGCTTCTCTTGTTGCAGAGCACGGGCTCTAAGTGCACGGACTTCAGTAGTTGTGGCTCACGGGCTTTAGAGTGCAGGCTCAGTAGTTGTGGCGCACGGGCTTAGTTGCTCCGCGGCATGTGGGATCTTCCCGGCCCAGGGCTTGAACCCATGTCCCCTGCATGGGCAGGTGGATTTTTAACCACTGCGCCACCAAGGAAGCCCCCAGAGACTTATTTAACTTTATTTAAAGCAAATAGAGATGTGGCATTTCTTACTCACCTGAGTTTATTGAATAAGATTTATTTTCCCTAACTAAATGAATGGCTTGATGATTTATACTACATACATGTGATGGATGAAATAATAAGCAGTCATTCAAACTAACAGTGGCATACCCAGAGAGAAATAAGCCTCACAGTGACAAAGTTCTATACATGGTGTTTATTATCTGGTTTTATTCTCTCTGGACACCATTATTTTAACCTAAAAATCTGAATCCATTCTGTCAAGCTCTCTCAATACAAGAATACCTGAAAGATCTTCATCAAAACTCTTCAGAAAAATAGCAAATGGATCCATTGAGAGTGACTGAACTTGCATTCTGTAATGAGAACAATAAGTTTATTGGTTATAACTACTTGGCCTTTCAGGTTAGACCATGTGTAATGATTTGCCTCTTCTGTTTCACCTCACTGAAGAATAAGAGAACCCTTAATCCCTGACAGATAATGAACTAGTGTCTGTTCTGGTCACATCTAGATGCTCTTTCTTGAGTCCCCTGATATTCCAAAACCCCATACAATTTGACCTACTTTTTTGTTCTGATGACTTGATTATCAAGTCTCAGTATGTGCTTATGCACCTGCTCAAAATAAAGCCTGGGAGTGCTTGTTCTCTATTGATTTTTCTGAAACATCTGACCTTTCCCAGACTTCATCAATCTGGGAAAGAGAATTGAATCACATTAACTGAAAGCCCTTCATGACCCTTTCCCTAACTCCAGAGTTACACTCAGTTATTTCTGAGGGTCCTAGTGGTGCTCATAGGAGTTTAGTCCCCTCTTGGACTTTTACTGTCTTTCACTTTTCTGAAGCTCACAAAACCTCTCTCCCTCTCGCTGCAAACACCGTCCTCTGTGAGAAGCCCTATATTTATTCCAGGGATGCTAGGGCTTCCAAAGCTGCCCTCACCAGGTGCCAAGGCTGGGTGCTCTCTCTTCAGTCCTCAAGGCAGCAAAGTTTTGCTACCTTTCCCCATGAAGTAGGGGAAATTGATATCTCCCCAGCTCAATAGAGAATCAAATCTGCTTTCATTGTCCTCTCTATGTGTCTGAATCTTTCAAAACTACAGCTTATTTGGTTTCTACCTATCACCCCAAATCTCCAAAATGCTCAAGAATGGATCAGTGAGGCCCAACAAGGAAAAGAATCTAAGATACACACCTTAAGCTATCCTCCCATCTCCAGTTTTTCCCCAAATGTCCCAAGCAAATACCATCTCTTCTCTGTAGGACCAAAAGTCCTTAGGCAAATTAATTCCTCCTGGTTCTGCCTCTATTTCATTAGACATGTCCTAATCCCATTTTACAGTCTCTGCTATATAAGAAAGCTATAACTCGCTCTAATTTTATAGTAGACCACTTGTTTTTATTTCCCTAGCCCCAACCATCTATCCCTGCCTATTTCTAAACCATAGACACAAAAACAACATGTCTTCTCTGACAACCAGGATCCCCTAAGATTTACATAAAGTTTTAGTTAAGATTTGTAGAGTATGTGTGGTTTTCTATCGTCTAACCTTCCTGTGGAAAATTCTAAAGCTGTCAAATGGGCCTTTCTCTTGTCCTCTATACACAACCGGACAAAGTGAAATGATCTAAAAATTACATCTCAGAGCCTCAAAACTTTGACTGTAAATTGATCACAAAATATTGACTCATTTATTTTAAGAAGCCATGTCCTGCTCATTATAACTTTTTCTCAAATATTCCCCTCCAGGAAAAAATGTGTTTGTCCTCAAATTCCATTCAAAATCTCACCACCCTTGAATACTTTCTTGACCCTCATTCCATCCACAATCTTCCCCTCCCTCATTTCAAAGGAAAAATAAATCACTCTATTAGTTCTTAACTCCTGTAGTTCATTCTTTATTAATCTGTTACAATACATATCTCATGGGAATATAGTTGTTTGTGTATGTTTTCATCATCTGTGAGCTACAAAAACTGTGGCTACATCATCTTCATTCATTCATTTATTCAACCATTCATGTATTCAACATATATCTTGTTTCACTATGTACCATTCACTGTATTAGCCCTCTAGCTCAAGAGACATTAAATGACTAGTTTTTGCCTGAGAAAAGAGGAAGAAATGTTCAAATAAGAAATAAATAATTGCCCAAAGCCTCCAAAAAATGACTTTCCATTCTTTGGTTGCTTCTTTCTAGTACTTCTGCTGTGACACTTTAGGTTGTTCTGCCAGTCTATCATGCTTCTCATCTCTTCAAATCCCTTAGAGTAAAAGACTACAAAAACAAAAACAAACAAACAAAAAAAGATTCATACGAAAGGACACTGTATTTGGTAACTCCAACTCTGGTTCCCTGAAATTCACATTCCCGAGAGGTTCTCTGTCATCACTGCCTAATGGTCTCAGAGGTTCCTCTCTCCCCCTTTTGAGCAAACCCCTCAAAATGGACATAAATCCTTCCCCCAATTCTCCATAGCACAACTAAGCCCATACTGTTATATTTCTTAGATATGTTTCCTGATATGACAATTCTCAGAACCTAAGGTTCTGGCTTATGCTCCTTGGATGGCCTCAGCCTACTCCTCTCCTGTGATACTGTGATTTATAATAAGTATATATTTGGTTTCATCCTGTTTCTGGAAGAGAGCTCCTAAGACCACTGGAATTTCCTGACAAGAGCAGTAAATGTTCTTTTGTTATGTTAATGAGATGACTTTTGGACCCCACCCAGTGATGGGGGCTGGTTGCCAGTGGAGCCAAGGGTGTCATTGGAGGGTTGTAACTTCCAGTGCCACACACTGAGCAGGGGAGGGGAAAGGAGCTTGGGCTTCAGTTCAATCACCAATGGCCAATGATTTAGTCAATCATGCCTATGTAATGAAGCCTCCATAAAAACCCAAAAGGACTGGGTTTAGAGAGCTTCTGGGCTGGTGAGCACGTGGAGATTGGGGACAGTGTCATGCCTGGAGCTCCACGCCCCTTCCACATACCCTGCCCTGTGCATCTCTTCCAATTGGCTGTTCCTGAGTTATATCCTTTTACCAGTGAACTGGTAATTAAAATGTTTCTTTGAGTTCTGTCAGCCACTCTAACAAATTAATCAAATTCAAGGAGGTGGACATGGGAACCTCTGATTTATAGCCAATCGGTCAGAAACACAGGTAATAGCCTGTGTTTGGCATCTGAAGGGAGTGGGGGAAGTCTTGTAGGACTGTTTCCATAACCTGTAGGATCTTTTGCTATCTCCAGGTAGATAAAGTTCAGACTTGAGCAGAATTGGGTTGAATTGTGGGACACCCAGCTGGAGTCCAGAGCATTGCTTGTTGGTGTGGAAACCGCCTGCCCCCCCACCCCACACACACACACACTGGATGGGGTCTAGGAACCCAGAAAGATCTCCCAACTCAAGGGATGCCCTGAGGCAAGAGCCGAGGAATACCCTGACATTTTTCTATCCTCCCCCAAGTCTAGGCCCAATGAGCAAGGGCCTAACACAGGAATGAGTTCCCTCTCCTTCCTGCTAAGATCCACCTTCATCTTCCTGTGAATTAAGATATCCTCTTCCCATAATAATCAACACTGGAAATATCTAGACATCTTGTGAGAGAATCATTTCCTACTTTTGTGTGATCCTTATCTATGGGCCCAAACTCCCAATATAATAATAGCCCAACCTTAGGACAAGAAATAAGCATATGGTGAGGGCAATAGGGGAGGATATTTTCCTTACACTGTCAGCTCCTGTGGGCCGCTTCTCCGTCCCAGCGTGTTATTCTATTTCCCTTCTTTTGGCCATTAATCTTACTTCTTATATGTCCCTTGCCCCTTGACTGTGGACTTGTCTCAGACTAGTTTTCTCAGCTTTGACTTCAGAACACCTAACCCAGAGCACTTTGCTAGTACATGCACACACATGCACACAAACCTTAAAGTAGATAAAAGTAAACATCCCTCAGGAGACCCTGGATTGCATCATGAAGCAAGCCTGCTGCAAACATGAAATGCCATACCAGTTTTGTGTTTTCTCATAAAATAAGTGCATATTTTGCACTCTAATTTCTATTTTTTTTTCATATTCATTTTAGGTTTAAAATTACTCAAAATCACATTAAACAACCCAACCATGTCCCACCTGTCTTACTGCCCTGCAGGTAAGAAGTTGATGTACTAAGCGTGTCACTTTTAATATCTGGACTGAATTGAACTGAACTGGCACTTGATAAATCAAATTCAGCAACCAGGCGATTGCTCTTGTCTGTCTGGGTATCATAATATTTCAAGAGTCTGGGCTTACTCATGTAGATACGAATAGAATCAGCTTTTGGTGGTGGTGGTTTTGTGAGGAGAGAGGCTGTTTGTTTGTTTGTTTTAATGTTTGATTATTATGTCAGAGTGATCACCTAGATGAGATACCAGAAAACTGCCAATAATGTGTCAACATGTACAACTTGTAATTGGTGGAAATTTTGATCAGCATATTTTCTTACTGAGAAATCAAGTAGCTTTTGTCATTTGTTCAGTTAAAACACCTGCTGGTCCACTGGACAGTTTATTTTACCATTTTGGGAAAATACTTGCCAAAGGAATTTGTCTCCAACAAAGAAAGATGGTAATGATGCTGCTCTTTATTTTACCACCAAAGTTGTAATTTTCATCACATACACATGAATAAAGAATTTCAAATGATTCAGACTCCACATTCAACTTTCTTCAATCAATATCAAAGATCATCTTCATTTCAGTATGTTTGTTATATGCCATAAAATCCTTAATAGTTTTGCCTTACAGTTATTTATTAAGAGTATTCAGGCTCTTACAAATTGCTAAATAAGTCAAATTTGTGGCCCCTCTATCAATGATTAAGATAATAATTTAATCAATTCACCCTGTCTAGATACTTATCCATTCCGAGGACATCTTTTTTCTGTACAGTTAAGTAATAAATCAATCTTCAATTTGTTAAACTCTCACCAACATCTTCTCCAAATTGAATTGGGAGATTGGGATTGACATATATACACTAAAGTGTTTAAAATGGATAACTAATAAGAACCTGCTGTATAAAAAATAAATAAAATAAAATCTTGGAGAAAAAAAGAATTTAGTATGAATAAATATGGCTGGTAGAAAAAAATACTTTCAAAACGATTTCCCTTTTCATAATAAATTTCCCTTAGATTATAACTTTTATTAAAAACTGAAAATTTAACTATATTTTTAAAATTTAAGTTAATTATTTGGAGGGATAATTTTTCCCTTCCAAAAATTTCCCAAGTACCACAAATGACTGTGCAAAAAATATAGCCAAACCTAAATTAAATAAGTTACTTTTAGTTAAATAATTTTGAAAGCAAAACTACACAAATTATTTCAAATTTTTACAGGAAAAAATTATATTTGGGGAGGTGAATACATGTGAATATTCTTCCTAAGATTTTGAATGGAACCTCCAAAAGTTAAGAGGGTACAGATTTTATCATATAAGAAAAAAATGTTTTATGCTCATTCACATTTTTTTTCTTTTTTTTTTCTTTATTTCTTTCATTCACATTTAAACATAATAAAACCTGTATTTGAATAGGTTTCCAAGAACATCCTAAAGCTCTTAATTTGGATGCTGCTGTTTAGTGGCAGTTCATTCATTATGACAAGGGGTAGTTTTGTCATCTTCTCTGTTTAGTTCATGTTTAATGTTTATTTCACTTTTTTAAAAGCAAGATAAAACTTAAATGCATATTATGAAGTAAAAGATGCCAGTATGAAAAGGCTACATATTGGATGATTCCAACTGTATGACATTCTGGGAAAGGGAAAACTATGAAGACAGTAAAAAGATCAGTGGTTGCCAGAGACTGGAGTTTGGAGGGAGGAATGAGTAAGCAGAGCACAGAGGATTTTTAAGGCAGTGAAACTATTCTGTGTGATACTATAATGATGGATACATATCATTATACATTTATCCAAAGCCATAGAATGTACATCACCAAGAGTGAACTTTAATGTAAACTACAGACTTTGAGTGATAATGATGTGTCAATGTGGGTTCATCACCTATAACAAATGTACCACTCTGATTCAGGATATTAATAGTAGAAGAGGTTGCTCATGTGTGGGGCATGGAATAAATGGAAACTGTTTGTACTTTTGGCTCAGTTTTGCTACGAATCTAAAGCTGCTCTAAAAAATAAAGATTATTAATTTTTAGAAAGCAGGATATATTTATTCTAGAAAATGCCAATGATTTTTTCAACTACCTGTAATCTCTTCCCCTCCAAGAAAACCACTTTGAACACCTTAGTTTGAATCTCTTTTGTATTTTTCTAAGCCTACACACACATATGTGCGGATGTGTGTGCTTTCCTTATTAAAAAATGGGAAAATATGGGTATCAATATTCATTCTTTTAAATTAAGATGCATTGTGGGCATATGTTCATATCAAAATATTTTAAAACACAATAAAGTAAGCTTTATGCATAATCCCCTTAGTGGATCCTGTACATTTCTCCAGTCAGTCTCTCTTTGGAATGATGATAAGGTACACACTACATTTCCCAGGCGCCCTTGCAGCTCAGATTCTGGATGTGAATAAGGTTCTGCCAATTCAGTGAACTTACATGAAATTTGAAGATGGGACTCAGAAGGAAGCCCTTTTGCTCCCCTCTTTCAGGTAGTTTTTGCTGTCTAACAAAATCATGGAGACATGAGATTTCCTTGGGGACAGTGTTCCAGTGCCCATTATTCAGCAATCTGGGCATTGAGAAACAGCTGCCACTATGTCTTGATTCTAACTCTCTGACCCTGGGATGGTAACTATGGGATTGTGGGGGGTTTGTTTGGTTTTTGCTTCATAGTTGGTTTGCCAATTTTATTGAGTTATATTTGACGTATAACGTTGTATTAGTCTAAGGTGCTCAACATAATGATTTGATATATGTATATACTGAGAAATGATTTCACAATGTTTCATTAATATTTATCACCTCACATAGTTATAATTTTATTTTCTTATGATGAGAACTCTTAAGGTCTACCCTCTGGGCAACTTTCAAATACATAATGCAGTATTCTTAAGTATAGTTACCATGCTGTACATTACATCCCCCGAGCTTAATTATCTTATAACTAGAAGCTTATACCCTTTAACTACCTTCATCTATTTCCCTCAGATCCCCACTTCTGGCAATCTGTTCTGTTTCTATGAGTTTGGGGTTTTTTTAGACTCCACATATAAGTGAAATTATACCTTTCTCTGTCTGATTCATTTCACTTAGTATAGAGGTCCATCCATGTTGTTACAAATGGCAGGATTCCCTTCTTTTTATGCCTGCACAATATTTCACTATTTATTTATTTATTTTTATTTCTATTTATAATTTATCTCCTTTGGATATATAACCAGAAGTGGAATTGCTGGATCATATGGTGGTTCTATTTTTAGTTTTTTGAGGAAACTGTATATTGTTTTCCAATTCCCTGCACCAATTTACATTCTCACCAACAGTGTACAAGGGTTCTTGTACATGTTCTTGCCAACATTTCCATATCCCTGCCAACATTTGTTATCTCTTGTCTTTTTGATGATAGCCATTCTAACAGGTGTTGGGAGGGATTGTGTTCTTGAACTTGGAGTTCCAGTGATGGCCTCAAAGGAGATCCTGGTATGTCACTTTTTGATTGATCTAGGAGTCATTCCATTCCCAAAAGCCATCTAAGAACCTACTTTTTCAGTTCTTCCAATGATTTTACAAACACTTAATTCCCTGTACTAAATCTTTCCCCACTTAAAATATTTAGAATGGTTTCTCTTTATTACTTGGAACTCTGGCTGGCACAATCCCAACACACTAAAAATTTTATAATAAAGTAATAGTAGAGAATTCCCACCTCTGCCTATTTATTGTAACATGAACATAATCTTTACCAATATATCTGCCTACCTTTGATCTATCTATCTATCTGCCTATGTACCTATCATCTGTATATCCATACACACAAAAATGTTTTGTGTTGCGAAATGGAAATATGCTGCACATGCTGGTCTGCAACTTGTTTTTTTCACCTGAACCATTTTCCTGAATGGTACATGTGGATATATCTCATTATTTTTTAATAGCTATGCAATGTTCTATAGTATGGTTGTAGCATAATTATTTAACAAATCCAAAAATTCCCCCACTGATGAACACGTGTGTTTTTCCAAATGTTTGTTGTGAGAACACTGTAATGAATATCGTTTTACATATTTCCTTGGGAGCTTTGATTTACTGATGTAGGATAGATTTCTATAAGCAGAATTACTGGGTCAAAGAATATGAGCATTTCAAAATTTTAATAGGTACTGTCAAATTAAATTCCAATAAGCTTCTACAAATTTACACTCCCAGCACAAATGCGTGAAACTGCTTATATCTCCATAACCTGGTTATAACTGTATATTAATGACAATTTTTGGCCAATCTAATAACATTTAAAAAGTAGCATACTATCATCTTTAAATTGCATTTCTTGGGTTACAAGTAAAATTGAGTGTCATTTCAGATTTTTACTGGCCGACTGCAATTTATGTGCTATGATTGTCCTTTCACATGTACCCTTTGCCCATTGAATTAATTTTTGTATCTATTTGTAAGTATTTTTAGTATATTAAAGATATTTTCCCTTTGTCTGTCTGTCTCTCTCTCTTTCTCTCTCACACACACACACAGAAAGAGAGAAAAGAGACTATTCTCCCACTTTGTTGTTTGCTATTTGTTGTTATTTATATTGACTTGCTTTAGCAAGTTTTTCATGTAGCCATTGGTTTACTGTGTTGCTCAGAAAAGGCTCTGTGACCTTGATATTTTACAAATATTTTTCTAAATTTTTAAATAATTTTTTGGTTTTGTTGTTTATAATTAAAGAGTTAACCCACCAAATTTTTAATTGATTGTATTGTATAAAATTAACATTTAACTTTATTTTAGTTCTAATGGATAGATAATTTTCCCAATACCAACCATTGTCTAAGCCATCCTTTCCTCCATTGAAATTAATTGTTTTACTCCGCATATACCTGGATCCGTCTCTGAGTTTTTATTTGTGTTTCACTGGCCTATTGTTCAATTCCTATTCAAATGCCATATTGATTTGATTATGCTGCTTTATAGTTAGTAAGCTCTGGAATCTATTAAAAAAGCAGTTCCCCTTACTATTTTTGAAACATTTCTTGCCATTTGTAACATATTTATTCTTCAAGGTCAATTTCAGATTTATTTCCTTTTATTAAAATAAGCTGGAAATTTTATTCAAATTAAATTAAATTTACATATTAATTTAGTGATTAATTTAATGATTGACATCCTTGGAATGATTGGGAGTTTATAATATATATGGAATATATATATGACATGTCTTTCCAATTTATTCATGTCTTGTCCTTCAATAACACTTCTTTTTCCTTCATATAGACCATGTGGCTTCTATTAAGGTTCTTCCTTAAGAGATTGACAGTTCTTACAGAATATAACAAACTAGCCTGGATTCATGCTTCCTTCCCTTGAACCAAACTCTGGAGAAGCCACTGAAGTGAGAGGGAGGTTGCTGGATCCCAGTACAAAAAATAATGGGAGAAATGGTTGGGACGATGAGTTGACTGAGCCCCAATGTGAAAGGGAAGAAGGTTCAGGCAAAAGGAAACCATGCCCCATGACTGGGAGAGTGATGGGAAGCAGTTGTCTAATTGGGCCTTTTATTCTCTGGCCCACATTGCCCTGGGAGGACTACTGCTCATCCCTTCACAATGGCTTGGTGAGAAAGCACATCACCAGCCCAGTAATAGCACCAGCCCTAAGTGGCAGACTCACAGTAGGGTGACTCTGAGTGCAGAGTTGATAACCAGAAGTGCACGTAGTCTGGTCAATCACTAAGCATTCCCTTCCACATCCTCCCCCTCTATCTCACTCTATGATAGCATCAGTCACGATAGAAGAAGACAGCCTCTGGAAAACAGAAGTACTTGGGGCAGAGATATTAAGTGGGTGGGGTTCATGAAAGACAAGGTCGTCTGGTGAGTGGAATGAAGCAAACAGGAAATGGTTGAGACCATATTACAGAACTCTGGGATATACCCCATCCCCCCTCTCAAACTCACCAATAGGACAACAAGCCAGGGCAGAGGATCTTATCCTTCCATCAAAGTACATGTTACCTGTCAAGATAGTTGATAGCTCCAAAAGAATATGAGCTTGCACAGAAAAATGTTAGCATAATAGGTCTGAGACTGTTATACTTAGAAAGGTCTGCTTGCAAGGCTGGATTTTCTCTTTAACCATAAGAAGATGCAAGGATATTTAAACACACACACACACACACATACACACACACACACACACACACAGAGCAAACATCATACTTAATCACAAATTGAAAACATTCCCCTTGAGATTAGGGAAAAAAATGGATGGTGACAATTACCATTTTCATCCAAGTGAAAGTGCTACACAGTAGAATGAAACCAAAAATAATATATGAGTCTATACTGATATAAATAAAGGAATGAATTAATGAAGAGAAGAGAGACTTTTCCTTTACAGTAGAATGTCATTAATAAACTAGAAGGAATGATGGAATTAGAAAATCACCATTTGATAAACTATCACAGTAATAATTAATTCAACTAAGAAACATTGATGGATGCTAAAACTAGTGAGTGAAAGTTTGATGGGGAAAGGTGTATTTACATAGTCTTGAAGTATTTCCTCACAACGTATTTATGAAATGCAAAGAGAAAAAGAGTAACTTTAAATGGAGAAAACCAAATGAAACCACTTTAATCAAATGATCAAGTAATGGGACAAATCAAAATGAGTTCCTCTTGTTGGAATGCAGTGAGAAGTATACAGCCTCAAATCTGAGATACTTCTGCCAAAAATTTATAACCTGAATCTAATCATTAGAAAATACCAGGTAAACCCAAATTGAGAAATATTCTGGCCTGTAACCTTCAAGTGTTAAGGTTATGAAAGTTTAAAAAAGATTGAAAAGAATAAGAAATGCTCCAGATATCAAAGGAGACTAAAGAGACAAGACAACAAATGCAACACTAATCCTGGACTGAAACGGTTTGCTATTGTTAACAAAAACAAACAAACAAACAAAGACTGTCACTCATCATCCAGTTATTCAAAGGGTTAAGTTGCAACCCTCTGCCAATGCCCACTGACAGTCAGCCCTGAGAAGAATTCAGGATGGAAAAAAGCAGGATGAGGCCCTCTGTGCTTTGGATAAACAGGCCCTTAGATAGTTAGCCGCACATTGCAGGAAGAATTTCAATGACCCCAGATTCTTGCATCTTCCCATACATAGAAAAGCACTAAAACCATGAACTTGAAATATCTGTTCTTTGTGATGAGCAGTAATCTTTTACCAAGATGTATGCTTGACTGCACTATTCCCTAGCCAAAAAAACTAAATTATACCTAAGCTGGTTCCTCCCCTACCTCTTCAGAGCAGTTTCTCAGAGCTAGTGAGAGGCTGTCTCCCAGGCTATAGTCCCCAGTAAGGTCCCTGAATAAAACTTAATTCACAACTTTCATGTTGTGTGTTTTTCCTTCAGTCAATCCTATACAGGACATGATTGGGACAATTGGTGAAACTTGAATGGGATGTGTAAATTAGATAGTAGTAATACATTGGTATTTCCTGATTTTGATGGTTGCATTGTGGTTATGTAAGAGGCCTTTGTTTGCATGAATTTTACTTTGAAGTATTCCAGAGTGACGGGGCATCATGTTGTCAGGGAGGAAGACACCTTCCTCTACCTTTCTAGGTTCTTCTGGTTGGTCTAAGAATTAAATTGACAGGAGACAGATTAACAGGAGAAAATCAAACAAAAGTATAAATAATATGGATACAAGGGAGAGACCCATGAAAATTGAGTAACTCACCAAAATGGTCCAAGCCACTGCCTTGAATACCATCTTCAGCTAAGGACAAAAGAAAGATGTTGGGAGCAGGGGAGAGTTGTGGGAAGTTGCCAGGAAAAACACAGTAAACAAGAGTAAATCTGTGATGCAGATTTAAGTCATTCCCTTCTCCATTGATAAGAAGTTTCTAGAGATTTAGAGTCATCCTTCTCTTCCTGGTACAGAGGAAACACCCTTACACATGGAGATTTCCCTTATACAGGTAAATGTGTCTTACAAAAGGGTAACTTCTACTCAGTTTTCAGAGCTCCTCTGCTATTTCTTAAAAGTAGCTAGCAGAAAATAATTAAGTTGCCAAAGAGGCATATTTTGGGGTGGCATATTCTGTTCCCCTCCCCAAAGTGATCTCAGGTGCCCTCGGCCTGCAGTGGCTTAAAGCAGGGTTTTGGTTCCCGGCCAGAGATTGAGGTCAGGTCACGGCAGTGAAAGCACCAAATCCTAGCTGCTAGACCAGTGGTCAGAGACAAGGCCCTGGCTCTTCGGCTTTGCAGAAGAGAATTCCCACAAAGACAAAAAGTAGTGAAACAAGTAAAGTGTTTATTACGAGAAAAAAAAGAGTACAGTACTTCTGGATAGACACATGGGCGGACTCAGAGAGAGACAGTCACACCCCCATGGTAGTTTAAATCACTTATATGGGGCATTTCTTCTGGGTTTCCTTTGGCCAATCATTTTGATTTGCCTGGTTCAGAGTCCGTATTTGGTATACCTCAGTATCATCCCATGTGTGCGCGCATCTCTCAGCCAAGATGGATTCCACCGAAGAGGCCTACGGGTAGTAGACATCACCTGCTATGGGGGTGACGCCCCCTCCCTTTTTTGACCTCCAAAGAGCTTTCTAGTTGGGAAGGTTTCCTTGACTTCGAGAATGAGAAATATGTGGTCTCTTATCTTCTATCTGGGCAGGGCCCAGCCTCCTCTCTCAGTTGTCCTGCTGTTCTAATCTTGGAGTATCAGTCCACAGGGAATGAATCTCCAATTGTTTACCCTGGGGGGGGGCCCAACTACCTCCAGACTCAAAAGGCAGTTAAACATCAATATGTCAGCACAAGCCTTAAATACACACACACACACACACACACACACACACACACACACACACACACACACACTTGGGAGAAATCTCCCTCCTATCAAGAAGTTCATTGTACTACAATAGTTTCCATATCCTTGAGAAAAATTCACTAGTATGTATCCTGCCTCTTGTTATGGAGACTAGCATTTGGAATACTTCTGTCTCTGAAAAATTTAGAGATTTGAGGTGGTTTGCAATTGGCAGATTCCTCCTGAAGTTACTTGATCCCTCTGTCTACTCCATTTATTGTTAGTAATTTTTAAATTTCCATTTCCTTTCCTGTTTATTTATTTATTTATTTTTGGCTGTGTTGGGTCTTCGTTTCTGTGCGAGGGCTTTCTCTAGTTGTGGCAAGCGGGGGCTACTCTTCATCGCAGTGCGCGGGCCTCTCACTATCGCGGCCTCTCTTGTTGCGGAGCACAGGCTCCAGACGCGCAGGCTCAGTAGTTGTGGCTCAAGGTCCTAGTTGCTCCGCGGCATGTGAGATCTTCCCAGACCAGGGCTCGAACCCGTGTCCCCTGCATTAGCAGGCAGATTCTCAACCACTGCGCCACCAGGGAAACCCTCCTTTCCTGTTTTATTCCCAGAAGCGTATTGCTGAATCAAATGCATACTCTCTGGCCATTCCCTCCCTCCTCTAAGAAGCAAGCTGTCTTACATTTATAACAGTCCATTTTGTGAGCAAAATTACAGTTTTATAATTTCTCACTCTTTAAGTATTTCTTCATCCTCAGCAACATCCAAAGCATTTCTTCACTGCTGCTGCCTCCTACGGAATTAATTAAGTCATCAAATATTTATTGAGAAAATACTATGAGCCATACCATTCTAGAACCTGGGAATACAATAGGGAATAATGTCTCAGATCTCATGGAATTTACAATCTACTAGGGGAGGAAACAATAAAAAAGAACTCCCCCCCCCTTTTTTTTTCAGATAACGATATCTGCTTAGAAAACAATAACAGATGCTAAAAATGACTGGAGAAGGTCCTTTCTAAGGAGAGGACATCTGATCAGAGGCAAAATGATGTGGAATCAGCCACGTGAGGATCTGGAAAAAGGGCAAATGCAGAAGCTTTGTGGAGACAAATCAAGCATATTTAAACTCACTATCATGTAAGCCCCAGGTGACCATGATTTTGTCTATTGCATGTGTGGTTGTGGTCATTTCAGTGGTTTTACTGCTTATCCCAAGCCCGTGTCTGTCACATCACAGGCATTCAATGTATATTTGTGGAAGAAATGAACAGACAACATGGCAGAAGGGCTGGGATCCCAGAGTGAGGGAGAGATGTGTGAGGCTGTGACTGAGGGGAACAGAAGTCAGAAATCACAGAACCCTGAGCACCAGGCAAAGGGTTGTAAATTATTCTAAGTGCAATGGGAAACCTTTGCAGGTTTTTCCTCAGAAGGGGACTTGGTCTTATTTACATTTGAAAAGATCGTTCTCTCAGCTTCCGCCCGTGTGGCAATGCTTCCTCTTTGAGCCTGACCTCCCAGCAAGAGGTTGGAGGACTCTGAATTTGTGCTGTGTAGTCAGTGCTTGCAAAGCCTTGCTCTCACAGAAGTTCAGCGGTGACCCCCTTGTCCTCCAGCCCGGATCCGCCCCAGCCACCACCTTCCTTCAGATTTAGAGTGTCCAGGCCCGAAGTGACTTGGGCTATTCAATGATACAAAAACCTTTCTTTCTACCTTCTTTTCCTCAGAAGTTTGATCTGATGCTTCTTCCTCTAACATCCCACTTCCTTTCTCTCTGTTCTTTTGAAGCCAGCCCTCTGCTGAGCTGTGAAAGCTGCAGCCAACTGCCCACGCTGAACCCGCTCCTTTTACTCCCTGTAGGACCAACACGGACCAGATCACAGTATCTCCTGTTCCTTTCCCACTTCCTGTTGTTTTGACTGTAGAATAAAGCCTGCCCTTTAAGTTGATTTCATTCTCTCTGAGTTTCTGATATTCTCCTAAAAATCCAACATTTCTGACCGCATGCCAAATTCTGAAGCCTCCTCACCCTTCACTGGCATCCTCATTCCACGGCAGAGCAAACCTGTTCCCTGTAGCCACAAGCGTCCCAGGCACAGACCTTTCTAATGTTCCCCTTGTTCCTTAAGTTTGTGATAATTTCCATATTTTTTTTCTCCGCCACAAGCTAACACATTGTTCACAGAGCCAGAGTCTTCATTCGATGATGAATCGCTTCAACCTATTGGGTCTCTGATCCAGAGACTGGGTCTTTGAAATCCACAGTTGTGATCCAGCTTGAAAGTAAGCAGGACCCTGTGTGGCTCCTGGGCACAGAAGTGTTTCAAACAGTTGCTAATCAGGGAAGGGAGGGGATGCAGAGACAAGGGAGGAGCAGACAAGAAACAATAGTGCAGCCTTGGGACAGGTCCTGCTTCTGCCTCAAGGGAGACATATAACAATATCTTTGAGCTCTTTACAGAACTAAAACCACCAACAAATGGAAGATGTTACCATTCTTCATTCCAGAAGATATCACAATTTGATAACTTTGAGAAGCTCATCAAAAGACCACCTGAGGCCAGATTAAAAGAGTGCAGGCCCTGCACACACCCTAATTCTTATCAGCAGCTCTGCCCTTGAACCATTGCTATAAAACTCCTCACCAAATCCCCCTGGGTTGGACACACAGTCTTGAGGGACACAAGCCCACCGTGTCCCTCTTTGCCTGGCAAAGCAATAAAGCTATTCTTTTCTACTTCACCCAAAACTCTGTCTCTGAGATTTAATTCAGTGTCGGGGTACGGAGGCCAGATTCAGCTTCAGCCCTGTCCCTAACAATAGCAGACCCTCTGTGCTGTCTGTGAGAGGTTGTCCACTACTCTGTTGTTGCACTAACATGCCTGAAGTCTGCTCAGCCCTCCTTCCTGCTGCTTGTAGGTGGGGAACCACAGAATATAGATCTCTCAGTACAGAAGCTTCTGTCTGTCTTCATGCTCTGGTTAGAGCTCTGAAGGGACAATCTCACCTCTTCACCTCTGAAGGGACAATCTCACCCTGTGGGTTCTAAAGGAACTGAGCAATAGACATAGGACTCAGGAAAGATCACAACATCAGCCTTGTGCCTGGTGCTGGGGAAGGAAAAAAAATTCCCTCTACCCTTTTTAGGTTCTTCTGGCTGGTCTAAGAATTAAATTGACATGAGACAGATTAACAGGAGAAAACCAAATTTAATTACGTATGAATGGAGGTCCCATAAGAAAAATTGAGGCAGGAGATAGATGGGCTCCAGGCTAGGCATTTAAAACTGGCCTCCTGTTTGCACTTCTTGGGGTGAAAAAAATATGGGTTCAGGCCGGACACTTACAACTAGCCGCCTGTTTGCATTTCCTGGCACAGGAGATATGTGGGCTCCAGGTTAGATATTCACAACCAGCCTCCTGTTTGCTCTGTGAAATGGAAGCAATGACAGAGACAGGGTAAATAGCCAGGCTTTGTCTCCTGTGGACACGTTAAGATAACAGTCATGGCAAGAACAGAGAGGGGCTAAACCTTGTTTGAGTAAAGGCTCAAGAGGTCACATATTTCCCCTCCTTGGGGCAAGGGAGACATTGCACATGTGCAGAAAGGCTCCTGAGGGGTCAAAAAAGAGGGGGAACCACTCCATAATATGTGATGCTAAGGCCACCCCAAAGGGCTCTAGGCTGGAATCCATCTTCCAAAAAAGTAGCGCACGCATGTTGGGGAGGGTCCTAGGGCAGGTCAGGTGTGGAAAAAGAAACCAGATAATTGGCCAAAGGTAAACAAAGACCTGGAAGAACTGCCCTTTATAAATTATTTAACCACCTCTTTTCTGCTCTCCTCCTCATTAGGGAGGATGCCCACACCCTTTCTCTCCGGGTGTGCATCTCTGCCTTGCTTCTATCATAACTAAACAAACTGTTTCTCTGTGTGCCCTCCCACTTGTTGTTGTGCTATGTCTCTAATAATAAACTTTGTACCTGTTTTTATATTTTTTACCTCCATGAGAAATGCATTTTTCACTGGGGGCAAGAGCCAGGGAAAAATAGCTTCTAGCCTCTAGCCCTTAAGCAAGGGTCTGGTGGCTAGGATTCCTGGTTTTCACCCAGGCTACCCAGGTTCAATTCCTGGGCAGGGAATTAATATCTTGCTTCACGCCACCACTCACTGTTGCCTCTCGAAGATCAATGTGAGACACAAGGATAAGTTAGGGAATTGAGACTTATATGCCACTGAAAGAAGAAGAATGGGGTAGGGGTTTGAGCCTTCAAAGGGGAGAAAGGCAATTCACATAGAGATGGAAAAACAAATGTTTGGTAAACAAATGTTTGCTATGCCATTCAGAGACAAGGGGACACAGAGAGGGCTTTGGTCTCCAGGCCCTGCCAAGTTCCCCCTACCACACCTAGCTCATATTCTTTGCAGGTATCTCTGGTGAGAGTGCTCTTCCTGGACCAGGTCCTTTATCTAAATTATTTTAGGCAGTTAAGGGGGAGGTAAAAAGAAACACTTTCTGAGTCTTCAGTTTCTTAAAAATAATCAGCCTAAAATAATCCTCCTGCCAAAGTGATAAACTTTGGGGAGGCAAATTTTGATCCACTAGAGAATCCAGCTTAGACCTAAAGTAAGAAAGGTCTTCCTGAAACTTTCCCTCTCCAGATCTAAGTTTTAGGACAGAACATGTCAATGAAAATTAATCAGTCAATCTAAGAAAGAAATGGAAGATTTTATTCAAGCCAAATTTGAGGATTATAATCAAGGAAGAGCATCTCAGAAAGGTCTGAAGACTGTTCCACTCATTAGAAGTCAAGGCACAGTTATATAAGTTTTTTGAGATAGAGGGCTGAACATCAAATGATGTATTATTATCAACAGTTTACATAATCCAGATCTAAGTGTCATTGTGGTAGGTCACATGATCCCTTACAAGATCAAAAAGGAAAACTATCTTTTAAGGAGTTGTCTTGTTGATGCTAGGAGAATGGTGCTCTTTATGTTTGAGCAGGTATTCCTGCTGATGGGGGAGGTTTGGTCAATGCATGATGCAGATACACCATGCAGAGTAGGGGAAGGGAGAAGGCCACCAGACAGAGAAGAACATTTTATATTTAAATTTTTCTTGCCTTGCCATAAAATATGAATTTTATTTCACAAGCAGCAACAGGAATCTCTACACATGGACTTCCCTGGTGGTGCAGTGGTTGAGAATCTGCCTGCCAATGCAGGAGACACAGGTTTGAGCCCTGGTCTGGGAAGATCCCACATGCCACGGAGCAACTAAGCCAGTGTGCCACAACTACTGAGCCTGCGCTCTAGAGCCCGTGAGCCACAACTACTGAGCCCACGTGCCACAACTACTGAAGCCCACGTGCCTAGAGCCCGTGCTCCGCAGCAAGAGAAGCCACCGCGTGAGAAGCCCGCGCACCGCAATGAAGACCCAACGCAGCTAAAAATAAATAAATAAATAAATAAATAATTAAAAAAAAAAAAAAAGAATCTCTACACATGGTGGGGAGCAAAGGATCCCAGAGCCCCAGAGGTTATCATGTGCATATGAAATTTGATCCCTGAGCTGCGTACCCATGGATGTTAGACTTGGGAAATGGTACCAGCATGATGAGTCTTTCTTCATTCCAAGGGGAGGAGCCAGTCAGAGGGATGTAAAATTTTCCCTAGCCTATGACCCTCTCCAAAAGAACCAAAGACCTCATCTTGCCTATTATGATGCTATTATCAAAGGTGTCCTCTTCAGCACTCCAGGTCATTCCACTGAGAGAGAAATGAAGACACAATTATCTTAAAAAGTGCACCTATGTGAGTCTGGGACAGTTGGCAGAAATTGGTAGAGGTGAGGGTCATTTAAAATGGGAGTTGCAGGATGTCAGGGCTGGGGATGCCTGACTAGAAACTACTAATATAAGCATCAGTCCACCAGCTAGCTAGTTTAAATTATTAGGGAATCTAATTGTGTCCAGGTAAGCAGGAAGGGGACTCAGAGAACTCACTTCTCACACTATATTAGAACAAATAGGAGGACTGAAAAGTACTAAAATATAAAATAAAATTATTTAAAGCATGTAAAAGATTTACTTCATAAAAGATTAATGACAGGAAATTTAGACAATTTTAGGCAGCGACTGCATTAAACTCTCAAGCAAATTGAAGAAAAACAGAGACTTGATGAAAGATGAAAGTTGAAGAAAAAAACACACTAAATCCAAGAAAGAATTTAAGACAACTCAAAGCATTATAGAATTTTAAATGACATTAGAAATAGTAAGGATCCCAATACGCTAAAGAGAAAAACAAATCACCTGCAGGGGAGCAAAATCTGCCACCCCAAAATGTTTCTTTGGCATGTGGATTATTTCAGGATGAAAACAATCAAGGCCCAAAAGACTCAGGAAGAAACTTTGACCTTCCCCCTAACTGGCTAAAAGAATTTAGATACAAGGACTGTTTCCAGAATATAGCTATCACCGGAGATACTTGCAAAGAATATGGGCTAGGGGAGGTGGAGGAAACTCTGCAGTTCCTAGAGGTCAGAGTCCACTCTGTGTCCCATCGTCTCTGGTGGCCCAACAAACATTTATTTACCAAACATATGCTTTTCCATCTCCGTGTGAATTGCCTTCCTCCCTTCTGAAGTCCCAAACCACTACCCCCCAACATCCTCTTTTGTCTTTAGCTGAAGATGATAAAGTGAGGATTTTGGCCATTTTGGCAAGTTACTCAATTTTTCTGAGTTCCTCTCATGTATACATGTTATTAAATTTTGTTTGATTTTCTCCTGTTAATCTGTCTCATGTCAATTTAATTCTTAGATCAGCCAGAAGAACTTAGAAGGGTAGAGAAAAAATTCTTCCTCCCTAACACTAATATGAAGGATAGGTTTGAAAAAATAAAAGCTCAAAATATAAGGATAAAGGACACAGATAAAAGTGATCTGGATGATGATAAATGAGAAGAAAAAATAATGGAAATTTCACACAGTGAAAATTGGTGATCCTGAAGAAAAAAATAGAACAAATTAAACAGAAACAACAACAAAACATTTCTTTTTTCAATTTTTGAATATTCAAATTGAAAGGATTAAAGAATTAAAGATAATTCTAATATGTAATGACCTCATCCTTATGGTGGGGGCAGAATGCTGGAAAAATTCTATTCCTGTATTTTTTTTAATTAATTAATTAATTTATTATTTATTTTTGGTTGCATTGGGTAGGTTGCTGTGCGCAGGCTTTCTCTAGTTGCGATGAGTGGGGTCTACTCTTCTTTGTGGTGAGCAGGCTTCTCATTGCGGTGGTTACTCTTGTTGTGGAGCACGGGCTCTAGGCATGCAGGCTTCAGTAGTTGTGGCACATGGGCTCAGTAGTTGTGGCTCACAGGCTCTAGAGCACAGGCTCAGTAGTTGTGGCGCATGGGCTTAGTTGCTCCGCGGCATGTAAGATCTTCCCAGACCAGGGCTCGAACCCACGTCCCCTGCCTTGGCAGGCAGGTTCTTAACCACTGCACCATCAGGGAAGCCCTATTCCTGTATTCTTTAGATAATTCAATAGAACACAATAAATGGGGTAGGTGTTCCTATAAAGGGAAATAAAAATGTTGGCAGGACTACAGTTAAACACATGCAGTATTTTAAGTGAAAAAAAGTCGGCTCACTTTTTCTTAAACACTCATTAAAATGCAATGGCTCTCAACCTCAGCTGAATACTGGAATTACTTGGAGAGCTTTAGAAAACATTGATGCTTGGGTCCCACGCCCCCAAAATCAGATTTAATTGGCTTGGGGTGTGGCCTGGTAATTCTAATGTGGAGAAATGTATAAGACCCTCTGCTTGGCACTGTCCCATGTGCTGATGGAAAAAGAGTGGCAAAAGGAGAGGGAAATACACTCCCCCCCAGGGTACAAGAGCCCAGTGTGTAGGGCAGTAAAACATCGGAGCCAGAGACAAGGGAAATGTAAGGTGTAATCCCCAAAAGGCAACTTCAGGATTCACAAAAGGGCCTCAGGGCCATAGCTGTCGTTTGACGAACACCTCACCATATGTTTTATACTTCAGTGCCCGCCAGTCCAGGACATTAGGAATGAAGGTCCCACCAGCATAGACAGTGTTAATCTCTTCTGGTGATAACACATAGTCCCACATGTTCACATCTCCAATGTCTCCCACCAAAGACTGGTTTTTATCAAAGCCCCCAGCAAATGCATCCTGCTCCTGCCCCAGGACGATGCTTGCCTCTGTCCCCAAAGAGTATCCCCTCTTCATACTCCTCCTCACCATGGGTTTCCCATCCACCCAGAGCTCTGTAATCCCTGAGGTAGACTCCCAGGTCACACAGAAGTGCATTGGTGCAGGAGAACTCTCAGGAGGCTTGAAAAAGACATCAGCTCCACCCACGGATACACTGTATACGCCAGTCTTTCCCTTGAAGAGGAGGATCTCATTATGTTGTTGCCTTGTGGCATAAGAGAAGAGGCTATAGTCGCGGGTCAGATCGGTATAGACATGCAGGCATACGGTGAAGGCCTTAAGTGGCTTTGTTAGCTGTGCAGTCAGCGTCACAAAGGAATTATCCGACTCTTTGGGGAACACAAAGGCCTTTGTGTGCATATCTGTAGGGTAAAAAAACAGAGAGGGGAAATGTCAGCAGCAGAGCTTTTTTAAAAATCAAAATTCAACTGAGTAAATTTAAAGATCTAATTGTGGTTATTCAATGATTCATGAAATGGGCAGCATCCTGTCTAGCAGATAGAAAGGAACTTTGAAGAGCTGTACAAAATGAAAGCCTTTTATAGACAGAAGAGGGTGGGAAGAGGAAGTTCCTAGCAAAGAGTGGATTATTTCAAGCAAGGTCACCTTCCTATAGGGAAAGAAAGGGGTCTTATTGGGTGGATTACCTCATTAGAGAGGCCAGGTAATTCCACACTGACAGGTTAAAAGTCACATTCCTGGGAGAGGTGAAACTGCAATTAGGTTAGGTATTGCATCTTGGCTTGCTAACATGGGACTTAATACAAGTGACTCCATTTTAAGTCAGTTGGCTCTTTTTTTAAATAATTCCCCCTTTTTGATCAACCTGAGATATCTCCAGCTGGTGTGCAGGACAAGAAGTCAAATGGAGTCTTCTTTGACTGTTGAGATGTGTACCTAAGGTTCAAGTCCCTGGATTTTGGCTGCCATTTGGGTAGTAAGGAGGACCATGAGTCCCTTCCAAAGGGATTCAAGGGCAGTCTTTGTTCTTAATGATTCCAAATCAGAATGGGAGAAAATTGGAACATTCATTTGGAGATTCATAGCCAAATTCTTAAGGAAAATAGAAGAATTCAGCACCCAGTCCAATTTGCCGATATATAACAAAACCTCAAAGACAATCAACAGGATTAGAATTTAATATCTACAAAGGTGCACACATAACTTTTCTCTCTAAAATCACCCCATTTTTAAAAATCAAAGATAACCACAGTGAAACTAATTTATTCGCATTAAACTTGGCCTGATTATTTACATAAATGCAGCAAGAATAGTGATTGACCATGTAAGTAAAGAAGGAACCTTGTAAGTAAAGTACCAAGCCAATTTTTCCAAGGGGCTTTACTGACTCCAGAAAGTCAACCTTAGTTCCTTAAAAGTGTCTGGTCATATCCGAGTCTATGCACATCTCCCTCAAATATGACATTTCTGTCAAAGCCTCAGTAATATAACCAGTGTTTCCAATTGTATACTGTTACAAGGAGAACAGATTCTTATTGAATTTAGGTAAATGACTAACTATAATGCCATGAAAAGAATATTTAAGAATTTTCAAATTTGGGAGAAATCAAGTAGAGAGAAAAAGTAAATGTTTCATCTTTGTTTACAAAGGTATACTTTGCCAATTGCTTTAAGTCAAAGATAGCTTAAGAAAGAAAGGTTTCCTGAAATCTGGAGAAAAAAATATTAAGAAAACAGCAATATTTCAAACAAAACAATTATAATCATCTTCCTTAATTAATTCAGTCCCATGTAATTAATATTTGTTTGCTTGAATCCAGTTTTTCCATTAGTTCTGTAAATTTTTACTCAATTCAGTTTTATGATGTTAAAGCTATAAGAAACCTGCATTTGTCAAAGTCCTTTCCAATAATCTTTTTGAAGATGAAGCACATTTGCAGAAATACTTTTGCAAAAACATCTGAGTAAAAAAATAACTGTCTGTAAATGACAAAAAACTTTAAAATGCCCATCGTTAAAGATCTGTTGAGAGCTCATTATAATGGAATTGACAAGGAAATTTGGTTATTTCTGTGACATACAATGTTTTAAGATAAGACTGGAATTATGACTGATAATCATTACACCAGGGTATGTCAGATTTCTAGGAATTCACAAAATTTTATAAAATTTATAACATTTGCAAATACAACATAAAGAAGGCTTAGTATTACTTCTTCTTTGACAATGCTTCCAATATAATTTAATATATCAAATAAGCCTAATTTGTTTAACATCTTCTTTTTATAAGAAGAGAGGACAAGTGTTTTGAGATTTTCCAGGGGTCCTCTGGAATATCTCAAAGTTACTTTGAGGTCAAAATGACTTCATTTAGAATTTGATTTGTGGGAGGTTTGTCAAAAATATTAAAAGATTGTAAAGCCCTTGGTCAAATAGGATCATAGGTCACTGCAAAACAATACTTAGTTATCCATTTAACCATAATGACAATTAAAGACTTCAAAGGCAAATACAGAAAGTTAAATAGTTGTAAAGGAAAATGCAGCTCTTTTAATAGAGAAGACTCAGCTTTCTTAACTAATCAAAAGACACGATAAAGATAGCACAGGAAATTATTTTGACAAGACACAAAGTCTTTGTTTTCTAGGCAAATTACTTAAGAGGTAAGAAAAAAAAAACTTACAATCTCTTATCAAGAGCACACCAATAGTTCAATAAAACTTTATTGTTTTCACAGAGGGAAAAGCAGATTCTAATTTTGTACCTGCTTCCTTTTGATATTAAAATTTATTCACTCAGTTAAATTCATTTCCATCTTAGCCAGTCTTGACCATGCATAAAATCCCTTACCAAAGATTCCTTTTCCACAAACCTTCTACAACTTTCTTCTTTACATTCATATTTTGTCCTGTGTTCTTTCTCTCTCCCATTCTGAAATAAGCAGCCTCTCTTTAGGACAAAATTACTTTATTTTCATTCAACAAAATGTTTTTTCATTCCTCATACCTTCTTTTACTGAAAACACACATCTTGTTTTCTTTACATATGGAGATATTCATCTCATTATTTCTGTTTTTAACCCTTAGAAAATTTAAGATTTAGTGAAATAAAGAAGTAAATAGTTGTGAACTGTCTTTTACTTTAGCATTTTGTGGCTTGGCAAATGTATAAATACCTTTTATTGTTTTTAGGAATATCTGCTTTTTCATAGTAAATTTCTCAGTGTGGCACAAAACATGGTTATTAATAGAACCAAACATCTTTAGCTCCTCTGTGAAAGGAAGCCAAAAGTGGATAAACCTATGTTCAGTAATTAATTTTTCAGTATTTTATCGTATTTGGAAATGATCTAAATATTTAATGACTGTCCATAATTTAGTTTAACCTAGCAAAACTTTAAGGTGTTAGTTTACCCAAAAGATTTGGGGAAATGATTTTATTTTTCTTAAAAAAAAAATTTTTTTTTTATTTTTAAATTTTTTTGTTTTTTTATTTTTAAAAAAATTTTTTGGGGGAAACTATTTTAAAAGTTCACCTAAAAACTTTTTTCCCACTTACATCTATTTAATTCACTTGTTCTCAACAATTATGTTTACTCACGAAAATTTCATCATACCAAGTTATTTCTCTTGCTGACAAATTTTGAAACAGAGATGACATGAACTTATTTGACTAGTAAACCCAGGTAGAATAAAAGTTGTATGTCTGCATTATTTTTAATGTTGGTAACTCTGAAGATATAACTCTGTAGACATTTTAATTAAACCAACAAGCTCGAATTATCATTATTATTCAATATTTTCCCAGATTGTGTGAACTTGAAAAGCATTTGGGTCAGTTTTTATTATATTACTGAAAATTTTAGAAACACTTTATTTAAGTGCCTAATTTTCTTTAAGCCAATTAAATAGTGCTCTTTTACAGATTAATTTTTGGCAATATTATACATAGGTAGAAAAATACCATACATCTACAACACAAATATGTAGAGAGACATACATAAGTGACAGAGGCAAACAGAGACTTTATAGCTTTCATTTTAATATTACTGCCACTATTCAGGTACAATAATGCACAGTTCACTAGTTATAAAAAAGCTTGATTTAAGTTGTTATGGTAGATAGAATAAGTTAAGGTAACCTGCTCAGATGGCTAAAACTTTTTAATAATATTTGTGGAGAAGACAAAAGATTTTTCATTCACCTAAGTTTTAAATGACCTCTTCCTCTTTTGTTTTCCCCCTAATAAGTATTACCTCCCTGGAGTTTGTAGTTTAAAGAGATTGGCCTAGAAAATAATTCCTGGAGAAGACCAGGTAGGACATTTACACCTCAAAGGTACAAGGAAGGAATGCAAGTTCCTCTGAGAAGAACTTTGCTTCTTAAAGCCAGAATTTTTACAATATTTATTTGAGATAAATATGGGAAGTTTCAGGATTGGTAAAAAGAACAGGTGGGCTTTGAATTGTTTCTAGAGAAGATAAGGGCAGTTGCTCTTAATTCCTCGAAGAATTGGGTTGCAGCCTAAAAAATATCAAGGGGCTAATCCTCCCATCTAGCCATATTATCTTCAGTTTGCTCCCCTCCCCTCCCAGGTACATAGTTTTATTTCTGACAGTATAGAACACCTCTTGGATGTGTCCAAGAGATGTCCCCTAAAGAGGTTGCAAAACATATTTTATTCCCCTCTCCACAGAGATCCAGGAGAGGTGGTTCCCATAAGAATTTTTACATTTTGCTGGCTTCTGCCAGTTTTCCCAAGATCCCCTCTGCAAGCTCCAGTATCTATCAGAATTTGGCAAAGTTTTTAATTAATTTTAATTTAGTTTCCCTTTGGATGTTTAAGGGAATAACATAGCAGTTTACCAGAAAAATCCCTCAGAGTCTCATCAACTCTGGGAGGGACTCATATGGGGCCTTCCACTGAAGGTAGACATGGGGTCTGTAAGGCCACTTTGGCTTACAGTAATGTAAAGATAATTCAGACAGAGGATCAGTAGACTCTGAGTACTCAATTAAAGGAGCTAAAGAGGAATAGTAGGAATCACATCAATCTTAGACTTTTGTATTAGGTACTTCTTGTATCTTTTTCATTAGCCTTTTGCAATGCATTTTTCAATGAAGCTAGTTTGGAATTTTGAAGCCTTTTGGAGACTTCTGCATGCTGATTAAAATTGGTATCTTATTCTATTTGTTTGATTTGGGAACCCTTACTTTCAGGTGCACTTCTTAAATAATCATATCTAATTGGAACATTCCCCATAATGGCCACTGTAATTCTAGATTGTTTTTAGTAAGGTTTTGCCATTTTTGTAGGTATTTATATCTTCTAGCAGTATAGTTCATAGACATAAATTAAGCAGGTGTGCTGGAAGGCAGCATGCTCAACTCTTTTGAATTCAAGGATTCTTTTTTTTCTTTTTTTCTTTTAGTTAAGCCTTTGGGTCTCTCAGAGGCAAACTAATATCTAAGAGGGACGTGCCACTGGGTTGGGGACTGTGTGGTGTTTTACAGTGTACCTTCTAGCATGGAAATTTTCTTGAGGTTGGCAGGTAATCTAGTGTCAATATAAACTGTCCCATGACCAACTTATCCTAACACGGGAGTTTAGTTATGTGGTGAGCACTCTAACAGCTTTTAAGTGCCTTAGCCATGCTCACCAATTTTGTGGGTTGTTGTTTTTTTTTTTTTCTTTTTTACTTCTATGAATCCCATTAGCAACAGCCTTTATTTACTAGACCCAGTCTAGCTTAAGTCGGACCCAGTATGATCTGAAACTCAGTCCAGTTTTTCAGCTGGTAACAACCAGCAGTTCCCAATGTGGAATTTGGGGGTTGGGGAAAGGACTGAATCAGCAGACCCCCAAGAATAGGGACTGCAGACTGGGGTTCCACACAATGGAGAACTCCAGACTGAGCCATCGGTCATTCCCAGCATGGAATCTGGGGACAGAACCAAGGGCTGAGGTTTCCAATCAAATAGGGAACTGACTGGCAAGCCAATTAGATCAGGAGCTTGATGCAAAGAGGGCAAAGCTCAGAACATAGAGCAACTTACCCAGAGCCCTTCTGAAAAGGACAGAACTCCAAAAGGTCTGCGGGTACAACGCCCGTGTTTCATGTTTCAGAAGATCTTGGAAGGGCTCTGCGGATTCCATCGCTGACACCAAATCTGCTAAATTAAGTCAGATTCAACTGAGTACCTTTAAAGATCTAATTGGCTTTAATTCAATGATTCATGAAGCAGGCAGTCAGCCGTCTAACAGACAGAAAGGAATTTCGAAGAGCTGTACCAAATGAAGGGGGTAGGAAGAGGAAGTTTCTAACGAAGAGTAGATTATTTCAGGCAAGGTCACCTTTCTATGGGGGAAGGAAAGGGTCTTATCGAGTGGGTTATCTCTAGTCCTAACCAAGTAATTTCAGATTGACTAGTGAAAGGTCACATTTTGGGGAGAGGCTGAAGCTGCAATTAAGTTAGTTATTAGGTCTTGGTTTGTTGACATGGGGCTTAACACAAGTGATTCCGTTTGGGGCCTGTTGTCTCTTTTCTAACCTTATTAGGCCACAAACATGTAATCTCTCACTATGTATAGAGAGATTGGATTTAGAAACCACAGACTGCCCTCTCTCCCAGAACACAACCCCTCCCACACTCTATTTTCCCTAACTTGGCTTTGTAGCCCTGATACAAGAGCCCAGCGCCCACCTGAAGCAGTGCCTACCTGTCTGGGAAAAAGCACTAAGGAGGCTAATGATGACCAGGAAATACAGTGACAGCTTCTCCATGTTACCTCCCTGCAGTCACTGTGCCCAGACTCTAGGCTATTCTCCTGGAAAGAGTAGCAGCGGCTGGGCTATCCAGGGCTTGGATGCCTGAAATCCCTCTGACTCAGGTCTGCTCCACTTTGACCTTATAAGTGCAATAGTCAGATTGTCTCAGCTGATGGTTAAATAATTTCCCAAAATCGCTCCTTGGAGCCATAAATCAAAGCTCTAAGAGCAAACAAACCAAGACAAATCACAAAACAAGAGATCAATATGGGTTATTTATTAGAGACTCCATGGTGCCTACTGGTGCTCCAACAGCTCTGTGTGGCAGTGCTTTGTGAATTAAAACAGTCACCCTGTGAATCCATTCTGGAGAAATGCTGTTAAAAGTTTGGGGGATGGGGGAGACATTTTACTCACAAAGGCAACCATAACACTAATTAGGATAGTGAAAAATTAGAAAACTGGGGCATGTTTAAGGAAACTGGATACATCTACATCCACTAAATAGAATGGGTAGTCCTTTAAAGTATTGATTGGTTGTGAATTTTATGCTACAACATGTAAAAATGTTTATAATATTATAATATGGGAAAAAATAACATAAATTTGTTTATACACTATTTTTTAAATGAAGTAACTAGTTTAGAAAAAAATCTATTAGGGATACCTCCAAAAATGTAAGTGTCTTTATCACGGTAATGAAATTATTGTATGAAGTATATTTTTCTCTCATTAACAACATTTCCATAATGTAGTTATATTGCTTATAAAATAAAGTGTGTGTGTGTGTGTGTGTGTGTGTGGTGTGTAATTAAGAAGCAAGGAAAGAGAGAATAGAATAAAGATAAGTAGTCCTTGAAGCTCTAAAAGCTACTGTTTCGTTTTATGAATAGGACACCCAGTCTGTGGCTCTTTGGCTTTAATCCCAAAACATTATAATTTCATGTAAAAAGAATCTTGAGCTTATTCATCATGAGTTTTCCCATTGACATTCAATGAGAAATTGATAATAGACATTATTTATTATTTGACTGGAAGAACTAACTGACGTGTGGATAGCATATTCTAAACACACAAGAGAAAAGAACTATTGCAAATGACAGTATTGATACATTTCTGGAAAGGTTTGTTTTCTAGTGGTGTATAGTTAAATTTTCTTTTAAATTACCCTATCCCAAACTCTTTGCATCTTATTTTTTTTAAAGATAAGACTGACAAAGTAATTGCTGCAAAAATTTTTCTCTTCTTACTGTAACCATTTTCCCAATTAAAGATATATGCATAATTTGAACAGAACAAAATATATATAATAGGTAAAAGATTGAGACAAAGAAGGAAGGTGTTTTCCCAGTACCCAAACTGCCTTCTCATTAGCATTGGGCTCCCCAGGTAAGTCAAAACAAGGCACCTACGAGTATGATGGGTGGACTCTTTGGAAATGTTATTGATTTCAAGGAGCCCATCATATTATCAGATCTATGTCCATAATGGATATTCTGAACACGGCTTAAAATTGAAAAAGGGAGAGAGGCAGAGAGACAGAGAGATAGGGAGAGTGAGAGCTAAAGCAATAGAAAGAGAAGAGAGAGAAAAAGGGAGAGAATTTGAGAGACCTTCCAGGTGAACCGTTTCACAAGCCACCCCTGGTTCCAGTAATCTGCGAAGGCAACACTGTAACCACTCATGCCATATGACAGAGCCTTGGGTGAACTTTACCAGAAGAGAGGTGTAATAGATCAGTTTGCCATGTGACGTTTTCCCTGCTCACATATGTTTGTTTGGGAGGCTTCTCCTCTCTTCCTTTTACAGCTCATGATGTCCCTGTAAAAATACTTAAATATTTCAGCTTTTCTAGACATCTTGGCACTTTGGTTTCTCCCTGATTTAAAGCCCCAGTAGATCAGAAAAAACATTTCAATTGTAGAGACCCCAAGTATTGACTGGGGATAAAGAAAAACATTGCAAGACAATGTTTGTTATCTTGTTATCACAGTGCAGCTTTAATGAATAAATAAGAGCATGGTACATATAGAGCTATCATTTTATTTAATCCTTGAGTACCTACAACTCTAGACTCCAGTGCCTAAAGAGCAAGTTCGGTATGCTCGCACAGTTCAATCTGGAACCACTATAACATGGGGAAAAGAGGAAGCAACGGACATGTCGGTCAGAAACAACACATCCAGTCAGACACAACAGTAGTATTTTCAAAGTTATCACTCAGCCTAGAACAGTGGTTCTCCAGCCCCCAGTGTTGGAGACTCGGCTGCACGTTGTAATCAACTAAGGAGCTTTAAAAATACTGACGCCCGTATACCCAGACAAAACAATAATTCAAAAAGATACGTGCACCCTTATATTCATAGCAGCACTATTCACAGAAGCCAAAACATGGAAACAACCTAAATGTCCATCAACAGATGAATGGATGAAGAAGAAGTGGTATGTATATACAATGGAATATTACTCAGCCATAAAAAAGAACTAAATAATGCCATTTGCAGCAACATGGATGCAACTAGAGATTATCATACTAAGTGAAGTAAGTCAGAAAGAGAAAGACAAATACCATATGATATCACTTATATGTGGAATCTAAAATATGCCACAAATGAACCTATCTACAAAACAAAAACAGACTCAGACACAGAGAACACACTTGTGGTTGCCAAAGGAGAGGGAAGGACTGAGGGTTTGGGATTAGCAGATGTAAACTATTATATATAGGATGAATAAAGAACAAGGTCCTTCTGTATAGCACAGGGAACTATACTCAATATTCTGTGATAAACCATAATGGAAAATAATATTTAAAAAAAAGAATGTCTCTATGTGTGTAACTGAGTCACTTTACTGTACAGGAGAGGTTGGCACAACATTGTAAATCAACTACACTGCAATTAAAAAAATAAAATTAAAAAAAAAAAATACTGATGCCTGGATCTCACCAGCAGAGAATCTGCTGTAATAATCTGGGGTGTGACCTGGAAAACTGGATTTTTAAAAACTCCCCAAGTGATTATAATATTAGCATCAAATTTTGAGAATCATTGTCCTAAAGAATTTCTTATATGATTCCGTGCCCTTGATGAATGCTTCCTAGAATATGAAATGATGTCTAAGGGCACACCTAACAGTGGAAAAGGTAGGGGCTTCCAAGTCAAAGAACTTCGATATTGTGTCAAGGGCATAGTTTGTCTAATGTTATGTTGATGCCAAAGCTGAATAGGATTTTTATGTGCAATCCATTCTCCCAAACATAAAATAACAAAATGAAAAGTTGGGAGATTGCCAGTGCCCCTAAAAAGGTAGTTTACATGCTGGATATATGGCATCCTGGAATGGCTTCTCCATGAGAAAACATGCATGTGTCCCCATACCCTCCCTACTCCACTAGGGGTGTAAGTACAGCGTATGAACTTTTACTGCATGCGGCAGTAGAAAACAGTGGTTAGAAGCATGAGGCTCTGTAGTCAGACTGTCTAGGTTCAATCCCAACTCTGGGCAAGTTAATTAACCTCTCTGGACCTCAGTTTCATCATCTGTAAAATGAGGACTATAAAATAGTACTTGCCTCATAGGTTGTCATTAAACAAATAAATATACCTAAAGGACTTTAGAGCAGTGCATGGAATATGGTAAGAGCTCAGTATGTGTAAGGTGTTTTTAAGACTGTCTGTGATCTGCCCTGTGTGCTTAAGCAATTACCATCCTGGGAGTGGTGATTGAAACTTACAAGATTACTTATCTGTGTGTATTAAAGGACATGGGTTAGAGGGATGAAACTGAATGAGTCTTCAGATAATGCACTAGAGGCAGGGCAAGGGGATAGATAACCTGACTCAAGATGTGCTAGATCCTTCTTTAAAGATCACCACCTGCCTTCAAGCTTATTGGGAGCCAGGCATGTCTTCCAGATAAGACATCTGAGCTGTCAGGAAGACATTAAAGTGAAATAGACATTTCTCCAAAGAAGATATACAGATTGCCAACAAACACATGAAAGAATGCTCAACATCATTAATCATTAGAGAAATGCAAATCAAAACTACAATGAGATATCATCTCACACTGGTCAGAATGGCCATCATCAAAAAATCTAGAAACAATAAATTCTGGAGAGGGTGTGGAGAAAAGGGAACCCTCTTGCACTGTTGGTGGGAATGTAAATTGATACAGCCACTATGGAGAACAGTATGGAGGTTCCTTAAAAAACTAAAAATAGAACTACCATACGACCCAGCAATCCCACTACTGGGCATATACCTTGAGAAAACCATAATTCAAAAAGAGTCATGTACCAAAATGTTCATTGCAGCTCTATTTACAATAGCCAGGACATGGAAGCAACCTAAGTGTCCATCATTGGATGAATGGATAAAGAAGATGTGGCACATATATACAATGGAGTATTACTCAGCCATAAAAAGAAACGAAATGGAGTTATTTGTAGTGAGGTGGATGGAGTTAGAGTCTGTCATACAGAGTGAAGTAAGTCAGAAAGAGAAAAGCAAATACAGTATGCTAACACATATATATGGAATCCAAGGAAAAAAAAAAAAAAGGTCATGAAGAACCTAGTGGCAAGACGGGAATAAAGACACAGACCTACTAGAGAATGGACTTGAGGATATGGGGAGGGGGAAGGGTAAGATGTGACAAAGAGAGAGAGTGTCATGGACATATATACACTACCAAACGTAAAATAGATAGCTAGTGGGAAGCAACCGCATAGCACAGGGAGATCAGCTCTGTGCTTTGTGACCACCTAAAGGTGTGGGATAGGGAAGGCAGGAAGGAGGGAGATGCAGGAGGGAAGAGATATGGGACCATATGTATATGTATAACTGATTCACTTTGTTATAAAGCAGAAACTAACACACCATTGTAAAGCAATTATACTACAATAAAGATGTTAAAAAAAAAAAGCAAAAATCATATTGGACAAAAGAGCTTGTGAATTGCAGATTCCTGGGCTCTATCTCCAGAGACTCTAATCTGGTAGGTCTGAGGTCAATGAATCTACAATAAACATCTTAGGTGATGATGATGCTTGTAATCAGCAGCCCACAATTTAAGAATCACTGGACCAGGCAATCTAGGAAATTTGAGCTAAGAATCTGCATTTTCTGAAGAAGAAGGCTAGCAAGGCCACTTAACCCACTTTCTGTTACAGGAGAAATGAAAAGATGCATAGATAAGATGGAGGCGGAGAACAGCAAGGAAGGCATACAGGCAAGTTTTGCCAATCCACCTGAGACTAGAGTTTGGTTATCTTAGGATAAAGTTATTTAGAAATCAACACAGCACTTCTCTTCTTTCCTTGGGAGTCTAAGGATCAGAAATCTATGCTTTTGAAACCTGATTTGCGTTTTCTTTTTTTTTCTTTTTGGCCACATGGCTCGCAGGATCTTAGTTCCCCAACCAGGAATTGAACCCAGGTCAACCATCAGGAAATTCCCTGGGTATTTTTATTATTGATGTTGTTGTTTTAATGATCTGGAGTTGTTTGCTTTTTTTTTTTTTTTTTTTGTCAATCCTTGCTTCCGTGGAGATCAAACTTAGTGATAGCGAAAAACATAGGGAAAAAAATCATAGACTTACCATCCTACCTAATTTGTCAACTGGTACTCCAAATCCATTTCCATCAGGCTCAGTCCCATTTCTGAGGAGGCCTGTAGTCTTTCCTCCAGGCCCTGGATGGACCACAGGGGAGGGTCCTCAACCACTCATCTGGCTGGATACCATGCAAGGCTTATCATTATGCCCAATGATCCAATATTTCTCCCCAACACAGGGAGATTTTAGGTGCCTGATCTGCACGTCACCATGTTGCATCCTCTGATAAGGTGCTCACACTTGGGTCACTTCAGGCCTGGACCTGAAGTCCTGGCTCATATTCTTATACCAGCATGGCTATTTTCAGTCTTCAAAGGAAAGTGTCCTATCAGGTAGCAGCCTCCAGCATCTGCCTATGGTTTTACATTTATAATCTCTGACATATGCAATTGGTCTACCCCCAATGTTTGACTGTAAATGTACTAAAGTATCTCTTCATGCTACTGCCCTTGTCACACCTAAGCTTCATTTCACTGATAGAAGGGTATAAATCCATTCTCCTACCCCCTTTGAAGGAAAGAAATGTTTATTGTCTACTGCGCATGTGGCCTCCATATAGTTTACTATTTTTCTCAAGGAAGCCCTATACAGTAGTTTTCATTGTAGGTTTTATATATCATTTTGGTCCTCTTTTTTTTTTTATGTCAAGTTGAATTTAGGCTTTATAGCTTTATTTATTTATTTATTTTATTCATTTTTTGGCTGTGTTGGGTCTTTGTTGCTGTGTGCAGGCTTTCTCTAGTTGCGGCAAATGGGGCCTACTCTTCGTTATGGCACGTGGGCTTCTCATTGCAGTGTCTTCTCTTGTTGCGGAGCACGGGCTCTAGGTGCACAGGCTTCAGTAGTTGTGGTGCATGGGCTTCAGTAGTTGTGGCTGACGGGCTCTAGAGCCACAGGCTCAGTAGTTGTAGTGCACGGGCTCTGCAGCATGTGGGATCTTCCCGGACCAGGGCTCGAACCCATGTCCCCTGCACTGGCAGGTGGATTCTTAACCATTGCACCACCAGGGAAGTCCCTCTGTCTTTTTAACTTGAGCCTTAATACCTGATTTTACTTCTGGACAAACTGGATGCACGATCCCTGCTATAAAGGAAAACCAGTGCTAATGACATGGCTTCATTAACATCAGCTAGAAGTGGCCTTCCTGGATAATTGATCTTACTCTCCATTTACCGTGACAAAGAATTGCTTAGAACTAACTCACCTAAACCAAAATCATCCTCTTCAGTAGATGTCATCTAATATTTAATTGGATTATGTCAAACCACTCTGTATAGTACAACAGTACACCATTTACCTTAAAATTTATTCTCTAACAAGGTTACAATGAAGTATTTACCAGTGAGCTAAATTTCTTAAACATTCTAGGAATGCTTTATTGAGATTTTTTAATGTTCACCAAATGCAAATACCAGCTTTAAAATTTTTTCTGGCTAAAATTATCAGGACTGGAGGTTGTCCACTAAACTATGAGTAGTAAGGTACCAGTAATTGAATTCTGAGCAAAATATTAGCTCAGCCCACATCCTTGGGGAGTTGGGATGGTCTTCTATAATTAAGACATATCTCCTGACTGGATTCTTTAACTAGAAAAAAAGTGTCAACGCTTCCTTCTGCTTAGCTGAATGTCAGGGTGTATGGGTCTGCCCTAATTAGACAACAGAGAACATCTGCACTCACATATTTGCCCAAGAATGTATCCTTAACTTCTATGCTTCCAAATGGTTATGCAAAGTCGATTGGGGAATCAATATTCATAACACAATATTCATAAATTTATCATCCTAATATTCTGAAGTTAATTTTTGACAAATCAGACTCTTCACTTGCTGTCAACCCAGACCACTTCCACCAAATTGTATTTCGCTGGTATATAATGAACCTATGTTTAGGGATATCATACAAAACAGCCTAATAATAATAATAGCAGATAACTGTTTTGAGAGCTTACTATGTGCCAACACTACCTTAAGTGCTCTATATGCATGGTCTTACTTGATCCTTTCAACAACTCTTTGAACTAATTACTATTACTTCTCCCCTACTTTATAGATGAGATAACTGAGACATAAAGAGGGTCATGTTACCTAAAGTCCCATAGCCAGTAGGTTGTAAAGCCAGGATTTAAACCTAGGCAGGCTGATTCCAGAACCTCTATGCTTAACTAGTCTACTATATGCCTTCCCTAAAGTAACTGTTTTATATATAATCACAGGGAGCCACATCCTTCATACTTGGATGTGACCTCTGTGGAATAACTTCAACAGCTCACTTGGTACTGAAGGCCAAGATGAAGGACACCTCTGGAAGGAGCCAGCAGCCATCATCCTTGAGGGGTCCTTTTCTACCAGGGACCCAAGCAGCCAGGAAAAGTGCATTCCAGCCATTGAATCTAAAAGCAGATTCTTGGCTCTCAATGATCTTTAGTTTCTGTTCCTCAAATTGGAGTAATGATAGAGTGAGAATTTTTTTTTTAATTAATTAATTTATTTATTTATGGCTGTGCTGGGTCTTCGTTTCTGTGCGAGGGCTTCCTCTAGTTGTGGCAAGCCGGGGCCACTCCTCATCGCTGTGCATGGGCCTCTCACTATCGCGGCCTTTCTTGTTGCGGAGCACAGGCTCCAGACGCACAGGCTCAGTAATTGTGGCTCACGGGCCCAGCTGCTCTGCGGCATGTAGGATCTTCCCAGACCGGGCTCGAACCCGTGTCCCCTGCATTAGCAGGCAGATTCTCAACCACTGCGCCACCAGGGAAGCCCGAGAATTTTTTTTTAATTGAAGTATAGTTGCAGTACAATATTATATGTTACCGGTATATGATATAGTGACTCACAATGTTTAAAGGTTATACTCCATTTATAGTTATTATAAAATATTGGCTATATTCCCCGTGTTGTACAGTATATCTTTGTAGCTTAATTTGTAAATAATAGTTTGTACCTCTTACTCTATCGAGTGAGAGTTTTAAACCCCCATAACTGGCCTCACGTGAATTACCAGCCATCACAAAAGAGGGGCTGTGCTCGTCAGAGAGAATCCCTATAGGAGGTTAGAGGGCCATAGGTATGTTATTGCAGAAGAGGTAATGATCAGTCTGAACTCACAGGAACTTGGTTTCAGAAGATCTTTAGAAAAGTTAGTCACCACTTCAAATGCAAGCATCAAACAACAGCTCAGACTCGCTAATATAAATAGAGGCTTTATTGGTTCGTGAACTTGGGAAGTCCAGGTGTAGATCTGATTCCAGTCAAGGCTGATTCAGAAATTCAAACAGTGCAGTCAAGGGTCCATTGCTCTGTCAATCCCTCGGCTCCACTGGTCCCAGCTTGGCTTCTTTCCTCATAGTATTTCTCCATGCGGTAAACAAGATGGCTGCTGGCAGTCTCAGGTTAATATATTCTCAGCTTGGAATTCCAGCAGAAAGAAGAAGTCTCACTCCCAAAGTTCATAAATCAGTCTTTGGGAAGATTATAATTGGTCCTGCTAGAAACATGTAACCATCCCCCCCAATCTCCAAACAGGGTTGAGCTACTCTGATAGGATAGCCTGGGTCACACCCACTCTGTGGCCTGGGTATGTTGTGGAAATAGGTGGGGATTCACAGTCCCATGTGGTTCATGTGGAGTTTGAGATTTTCCCAAAAGAACTACAAAATTAAGAAATCACTATGAGCAAACAAAAACATGGTCATGTAAGCCCTTGGCAATAATAATTAAAGTAACTCTATCTAGATGCCCCACTTAGTCTATGAAAAAAGATAGGTCTTCTCTACTAGGGCCATTCTGATTGCCCTTCCAGGGTACTTTGAGAAAGTGGAGGAACTGCACCACTAGGTTTCCCATTTCAGAAAACCTGGGCCAATGTCATAACTCTGAGACTGAAGAGCCCTGTGATTATGGGCAAGTCCTTCCTACTTTCTGGGGGGTCCTGAGTAGGAAATTAGATAGGAGACCAGCACTCCCTTCTCAGCTCAGAGAAAGACTCACCTTGTGACTTTTTTTAAAAAATCACTTCTCCTTTCTGGGTCCTGATGTTCTCATCTGAGTGAAGGTAAGGGATTATCTCTAAAATCTTTCCAACTTAAAAAAAAATAGCAAAACACAAAGCACCTGCAATCCTGATCCTGCTAGACAAAGTTTCCCAATGTAACTCACAATCTCCCTAGCCAGACACTTAAATTCCATCTCCGGTGTTGAGGAAGGTAGAGCAGGGAAGCAAAAGCCTGTGTTCACAGGGCAAGCCTGCAGTATGTGTATAGGGGGTGGGGAAGGTCCAGAACCACAAGGTGTAATTGCCAGGAAGCACCTTCAGGACCACGGCACGGCCTCAGGGCCACAGCTGAGGCTTGACGAACACTTCACCATGTGCTTCATACTTCAGCGCCTGCCAGTCCAGGACGTTAGGACTGAAGGTCCCACCAGCATAGACAGTGCTAATCTCATCTGGAGACAGCACAAAGTCTCACATGTTCACATCTCCAATGTCTCACACTGAACACTGGTTTTTATCATAGTCCCCAGCAAATGCATCCTGCTCCTGACCCAGGATGATGCTTGCCTCTGTCCCCAGAGAGGCTCCCTTCTCCAGACTCTTCCTCACCAGGGGCTTCCCATCCACCCAGAACTCTGCAATCCCAGAGACGGACTCCCAGCTGGCACAGATGTGTGTTGGAGCTTGGGTGTTTTCAGGACTCTTGAATAATACTTCAGTCTCATGCACTGCAAGAGTATAGCCTCTACACTTAGACCAAAATATGAGGATCTCATTAGGTTCTTTCTTGGTGGCATAAGAGAAAACACTATAACCACGGGACACGGCCAGCTCTGAGTAGATATAGAGACACACGGTGAAGGCTTTGAGTGGTTTCTTTAACTGTGCTTTCAGGGATACGTAGGAATTATCTGACTCTTCGGGAAACACAAAGGCCTTCTTATAGAGATGAGAAGTTTCTCAGATCACAAAGATCTATTTCCTCACATATAGAGTTTGGGATGAAGAAACTGATTGTTCCTCAGTTACACACACACATATACACACACACACACACACATGCACACTCATCCATGCTGGATGTTCCTCTGACTTCAGTTTGTATAATCTTAGGCCCCACCTGCATTGTTCAGATCAAATCCCTGGCATAGCCTGGAGTACCCCCTACTTCATCAAGATCAGGAAACACCACAACAGTTTCTCCATGGTCATTCTCTGCTGCCAGTGTTACTAGAATCTTGATTCACCCTCTTGGAGAAGATGTCTTTGGTTGAAAGCTCAGGGACAAGAAGTCCTAGATTCTTTGCCTCAAGACCTGCCTCATTCTGCCTGGATTTATATCCAAGGCAGTGGGGAAGTCTGTGTCACTCTGTGAATGATTTTCCAACACTGACTCTTGCAGCAAATGTCAGGGTTCTGGGAAGAAGGGAAGCAAATAACTCCAGAACAGAGAAATCAATGTGGGTTATTTACCAATATTACAAGCTCCTGTGACTACTGAATCACCAACTCTTTGTGACAGGAAAAATGAAGAAGCTCCCCAAGAGTTCCACTTTGGCTATCTATCTTGAGAAAATAATGGGAAAATCTTAATAGAGGAGTAGCCATCTGAGTACACATGATAGCTGCATCTCCAGCACCTACTTCAGCCCAAGTCATGGGGTTTCATGGAGAAAAGCTGATAGCTTCTAGAGATGAACACCATTGCCAACCCTTGTCAGACACCTCTAGTTTACAAATTGGGAAATCAGGAAAACAAAGATGCCATTCGCTGAGCCAAAGATATATATTTCTTAGACAATTGAGTTTAATTATGAAGAAATCTCTGGTCCAGTGAAACATGTGCCTGATCACAAACATACCGTATGCCAGAGTTTCTTCACATTTTCTGAAAATGTCAAGGTTTAGGGAAGAGTCAGGATGATCTGACCCTACTATTTCCTTTATTCCCAAAATTCAGGTAGTCTCTCCATGATGCCTGGCAATCTTACTATAGTTCTCTACTTAACTCACTCTTCAAGCTGGCTCCTCCTCTCTCCTCAAATCTACAAAATCCTATCCATTGTAATACTCAGCATTCACAGCTCTTTATTGAGAAATCAGAAGCAAGCATATAAAACTACCATACCTCTCTTTTTTTTGGCTGCATTGGGTCTTAGTTGTGGTACACGGGATCTTCATTGCGGCATGCGGGATCCTCTGCTGCAGCGTGTGGGCTCCTTGTTGCAGCACGCAGACTTCTCTCTAGTTGTGGCGTGTGGCCTTCTCTCTAGTTGTGGCCTACAGGCTCCAGAGCACGTGGGATCTGTAGTTGCAGCATACGGGCTTAGTTGCCCCATGGCATGTGGGATCTTATTTCCCCAATGAGGGATCAAACCCGCGTACCCTGCATTGGAAGGTAGATTCTTAACCACTGGACCGCCAGGGAAGTCCCTAAAAAAAACTACCATATCTCTTGTAGCAGAGGCTTTTGGCAGCTCCACAATGTTCATTCTCCACTTCTCATACAGTAAGAATAGCATTGTTGATTGGGCACATGGTCACCCAGCCAAACACTAAACTTCCCAGCCTCCCCTGCAGTTAGGGGTGAGAATGTGATTACATTCTGGCCAATGAGATATGAACAGAAGTAATAGGGACAATTTCCAGGTTGCCCCCTTTAAAGAGAAGACATGCACTCTCCACTTCCACTTCCCCCCTTCCATTTGCCTAGTATTCAGACATGATAGCAGGAGCTAGAGTATCACTTTTAGACCACCATGGGTAAGATGCACGTTTGAGGTTGGCAGATAGATGGGAGCCTGGATAATTGACTATGAAACCACTTTATCAGCTCTGGACCACCTACCCAAACATTTACTTAAAGGAGATATACTATCTTTTGTTAAATCACTATTAATGTAGTGATTCCTGTTATAAAACTTCCTGTTATAAAAGCCTAACTGATATCCTTATACATCCTCCCACCACCACGGTTACAGTCTTTCTGCATCTTTACTTACATATTCTGCCTCCCTCCTATGACAAAGGATGAACTGTCCCTGTATACATCCAAGGCCAACTCTTGCACTTCTGCAAAGGATCCCATATCCTCTCGATCACTCAAGGAATTTTGCTTCTATAGATATTCTCTCTATCTGCTACATCATTAATTTCTTCATCTTTACTCAATCATTCCCCAAACCAAACAAATACGTTGTAATATATTTAATCTTTTACAGAAAGAAAAAAGGAAGGAAGGAAGGAAGGAAGGAAAGAAGAGATTTCCACATCCCAAGAATCCCAAGATTCCACATCCTCTTCAGCTACTGTCCATTTTTTCCTGCTCTCACTTACTGCAAAACTCCTGGAAAGGGTTATGTGTATTGACAATCTCTATTTTCCCATCTCCTGTTCTCTCCTCAGTCTGCAAACAAGACTTTGGCCTCCACCACTCCAGTGAAACGAACATAAACAAAAACCTCTCTCTGGTCAAATTTAATAATTGATTTTTGGTTCAACTTCTTGGCAACAGCATTCAATACAGTTTGTAACTTCCTCTTGAATACTTGCACATCGTTTTTTAAAAAGTGAAATAGTTTTAAAGCCCTATACCTAAAAGAAGTGGTTCTCCCTTCCACCTCTCTCCATCCTGATTCCCAAGTGGAGCTGAGAGATGGCAGAGCCTCCAAGGACATTATTTGAGTTATTGAATCAAGTCTCACCTGACACTAGTACCACCTCAGGTTTTCTGAAGTCCATTAGCCAATAAACACTCTTTTTACTTATTTTAGTTTGTTTTATGATACTTGCATTTGAATGAATTTTGACAAATAGAAATATCTCCCTGACAATACCGTGAATCCAAGGTATTGTGTGTCCAAACTGGTTATTACTTGCCCTGAAATGAAACATCCACTGGCATACTTGCCACAGGAATCCCGGCGCCCCCCCCCCCCCACTCCAGGGAAGCACAAGTTTTGTATGGAAGGGGCAGCATTTAAGCTAAGCCACAAAAAGGGAAGTGAGAGTTTTAGACTAAGAGAATAATGCAAGCAATGGTCACCACAAACTTCATTCTCTACTGTTTCATTCACAAACTCCAAAAAGCTTGCTTGAACCTCTCTATTCATGATAGTCCATTTTAGTGAGTCAATGTCTTTTCAGCCCCCAAATTTTATTGGTTTGCAAGACAAAATTCTGAGATATCCTTATTCCACAGATTGTACCAATTCACTCTTTTGTTTACTCTTTAAAGTGTTTCATAAGTGTAGCTTCTCTACCTGGTGTTTCCTACTTCCTAATCACTATTAGTATTGCTGTTCTGCTTTACCAGCAAAATAATTCCAGTTGTATTTGTAAAGTATTATTGTCCCTCTTGTTGCCACTATTTATAAAACTTCTTAATGAAAAAAATCTATAGAAAATTTGGGCCTAAGCTCTTTCAAAGTAAGTGAGAGGCTTTGGAGCCTTCCTGAACAAGGAAATAATAGTCAGACCTGTGTTTTGAAATTTTCCTTGGCAGCAAGATGAAGGATGTATTGGAGTTAGAAAGACTATAAATAGGGAGACCACTCAGTGGGTCTTAGTTCATTAGTTCACCAAGACACATGTTAGGAGCATTTACCAGGGATCAGGCACTAAGCCAGTTAACAAGAAAGTTGTTAAAATGGTTCTGGACCCAATTCCAATGTGACAGGGCAGGGTGTGTGTGTGTGTGTGTGTGTGTGTGTGTGTTCACACCACCAAACAATGCTCCAGCATCAGCTGGGTGTCTTACAATTCGATTCTGACACCATCTCCCTGGAGACAGTGTTAGATTCCACAGGTTAAGGGTTCAATCTTACAAGACTGCCTCCCCAACCTCCCCTTCAGATGCCAATTGCAAGCCCAGGTTGTCACCTGTGCTACTGACCTATTGGCTATAAATTGGAGGTTCCAATGACCTCTTCCTCCTTCGGTTCGATTAATTTGCTAGAGTGGCTCACAAAACTCAGGGGAACATTTTACTTACTAGATTACCCCATAGTTATGAAAGGATATAACTAGGAACAGCCAGATGGAGGAGATGCATAGGCCAACGTATGGGGAAAAGGTGCAGAGCTTCTACGCTCTCTCTGAGAACACCACTCTCTCCACATCTCCACATGTTCACCAACCTGGAAGCTCTGAACACTGTCCTTTTGGGTATTTATGGAGGCTTCATTACATAGACATGATTGATTAAATCATTGGCCATTAGTGATTGAACTCAATCTCCAGCCCCTCTCTCCTTCCTGGAGGTGGAGGGTGGGACTGACAGTTCCAACCCTCTAATCATATGGTCGTTTCTCCTGGTAACCAGCCTCCATCCTTAGGTGTAGTCCAAAAGTCACTTCATTCACATAACAAAAGACTTTTGTCACTCTCCAAGGGTTTTAGGAGCTTTATGGCAGAAATAGGGACAAAGACCAAATACATACTTCTTACTACAAATCATAGTATCACAGTTATGCTAAAGATAATAGGGGTCAAAACTAGAGCAGAAGCATTAAGACTGCAGAGAAGGGGAGAGATTTGAGAATCAGGTCAGCAAGAAAATTGATAGGAATGAAAAATTGATCAAATATGAAGCTATAGAGAGCAGTGTTCAAAGATATTTAGCTAATTCTCTTATGGCAAACACTCTGTGAATGAGGTCAAGGTGGCTTGATTGTTAGTACATGGACCAGTTGGTTTCACTTACTCAGTGGTCAAACACTACAATTTTAACCTTGGTTAGGCATGTAAGAAAGATGATCCCAAAGTCAAGAAAAATTGTGCACATAGATTGGTACAGCAGCAGCATCTCTGTTAGGAAAATGAGAGAAAGTTCATACTCTATTATTTATGGGCAATGGCATCACCTTCTTGAAAGGCAGCCTATTGCAGAGCCTGACACAGAGTTGGAGCTCAGTAGTGTTGTGGGGTAATAGATGAAAAAATAATGAGGGAATGTAGGAAGGAACTGCAGGGAAAAAAGCCTAGATGCTAAATATAATCAATGGTGGACTGAACTCAATCACAAATATCTTCTTCCCATCTCAATTCCTACAAATGATAGAGAACATTTTTAAAAGAACAAAAGAAAGAGTTCCATGGGCAGAAAGAAATGTGGGAGATGTCTGAAAGACAAAAAACAGGTAAATCACATAGATAGAAGAAAAGTATAACCCAAAATATACGCTGGGGAGGGCTGTTCTGAAATTTTGAGGTGTTTCTGAGAGTACTCCAAAGTAAAGGGCAATGGAAACAAGTGGTAGAACAAAGTAGTGGAGAGATTGATTGAGTCACTGTCACCATCTCTTGCCTTCTTAATCAAGCATTAAGTATCAGAGGTCATTGACCTCAACCTGGGCAGTGAGAATACTTTTGCCTGGGAAGTAAGGCATCCACGAGGCTGGAGACACCTACAAGGAAACTCTAAACTCCCATGTCCAGAAGAGAAATTACTGGTACACCTTGCCAGCACTTCTTGCTCATTCCTCCAAATATAGCTTGTCCTGGAGACAAGCTACAGAAAACAGTAACAGCATCTACAGACAAGCTGGAAGAATTAATGCCATGAAAAGGGGGCACCCCATTCCACAAGCATAGGAACACTCACCTTAGGAAACAGAATTTAAGAGCAGTTGAGAAGTTATTTGTTGAGAAATATAATTAAGACACTCAGAGCAGGGCTTCCCTGGTGGCGCAGTGGTTAAGAATCCACCTGCCAATGCAAGGGACACAGATTTGAGCCCTGGTCAGGGAAGATCCCACATGCCGTGGAGCAACTAAGCCCATATGCTACAACTACTGAGCCTGCACTCTAGAGCCCGCGAGCCACAACTACTGAAGTCCACACACCTAGATCCCGTGCTCCACAACGAGAGAAGCCACCACAATGAGAAGCCTGCATACCGCAACAAAGAGTATCACCCACTCGCCACAACTAGAGAAAGCCCACACGCAGCAATGAAGACCCAACACAGCCAAAAATAAATAAATAAGATAAATTATTTTAAAAAGTACAATTAAAAAAAAAAGATACTCAGCATATAAAGCATAGATGGAAAGAAAGAAAGAAAGAAAGAAAGAAAGAAAGAAAGAAAGAAAGAAAGAAAGAAAGAAAGGAAGGAAGGAAGGAAGGAAGGAAGGAAGGAAGAAAGAAAGAAAGAAAGAAAGAAAGAAAGAAAGAAAGAAAGAAGGAAGGAAGGAAGGAAGGAAGGAAGGAAAGAAAGAAAGAAAGTAAGAAAGAAAGAAAGAAAGAAAGAAAGAAAGAAAGAAAGAAAGAAAGAAAGAAAGAAGGAAGGAAGGAAGGAAGGAAGGAAGGAAGGAAGGAAGGTAGGAAGGAAGGAAGGTAGGAAGGAAGGAAAGAAAGAGAGAGAGAGAGGAAGGAAGGAAGGAAGGAAGGAAGGAAGAAAGAAAGAAAGAAAGAAAGAAAGAAAGAAAGAAAGAAAGAAAGAAAGAAAGAAAGAAAGGGAAAGAAAGAAAGAAAGGGAGAAAGAGAGAAAGAAAGAGAAAGGGAGAGAGAAAGAGAGAGAGAGAGAGAAAGAGAGAAAGAAAGAAAGAAAGAAAGAAAGAAAGAAAGAAAGAAAGAAAGAAAGAAAGAAAGAAAGAAAGAAAGAAAGAAAGAAAGAAAATGGACAGGAGGGAGGAAGGGAGAGAGGGAGGAAGGGAGAAAACTGTGAAGAAAAAGATAGAGAATTTTGAAAAAGAGAGAGCTAACTGACTTATTTTAACAAGTTAACATGACAACCCAAATAAAAATAGTTCAAGAAAAGAAAATGAGAAGCTAATCTCATCTATGAACATAGATGCAAAAATCTTACATAAAATTTATGCAAGTCAAATTAAACTACATAAAAAAATGTTTTAGGGTTTCCCTGGTGGCACAGTGGTTAAGAATCCACCTGCCAATGCAGGGGACATGGGTTCGAGCCCTGGTCCAGGAAGATACCACATGCCGCGGAGCAACTAAGCCCATGTGCCACAGCTACTGCGCCTGTGCTCTAGAGCCTGCGAGCCACAACTACTGAAACCTGCATGCCACAACTACTGAAACCTGTGCACCTAGGGCCTGTGCTCTGCAACAAGAGAAGCCATCGCAATGAGAAGGCCACGCACCGCAATAAAGGGTAGACCCACTTGCCACAACTAAAAAAGCCCACGCAGCAACGAAGACCCAATGCAGCCAAAAATAAATAAATAAATAAATAAATTTTTTAAATTTAAAAGAAAGTTTTAAACATCATGACTAAGTAGAGTTGGTAAGCAAACAAGAGCAAATGGCAAATATTCTCGCCTGCTGAAGCACCATTTACTGGGGACACTCACCATCACAGCTGTGCACTCATAAACAATCACATTCTAGAGCAATGCTCAGAGAACTAATAGGGCAAAACATCAGACTCTAAAGAGGGACCCCTACCCTTGGGTTGTGAGGCTGCATGATTAGAGAAGTACTGGCTTCTACCCTGTGCGATAAGAGTCAGTGACACAATGGTAATATGGCATGACAACTGAGCATTCATGGCTGGGGTGGGCCTCGCTTTTCCCCTGGTGTGGTTGGGGGCTGAGGTCCAAGCCTTGTAGTTGCAGCTAAATAACACTAACTCAAGCTTAGAAAGGATGAGCCATATATACATTCACGGTGAGACCATGCTGGTATGACTGAAAGGTAGGTGTTCAAGCCTTGCAGCTGACAACGATTGGTGCTTGAGTTGATTCCATGGAGATTTACATTGACCAGCACCTTTTCTGGGTAGCCAGCTGCAGAGGGTCATCTTGAACACAGTAAAATAATTAACACTTACCTCTCAGAGGTTTTCTTCAGAAATTCAGGGATAGTTTGAAATTAGCACAACCAATCAATATAATTTATACCACCTTGACAGACTTAAATGATGACATCATAAGATTATTTCAATAGATACCAGAAAAATTATCATTTATCCACCGTAAGTAAGAGTAAAACGAGTAGATACTAAAAACCTAGAGCAAATATCACTCTTAAAAATGAAATTTTAGAAGCTTCCCTTTGGGGTCAGTGACATGGCAAGTTGCCTACTATCAAATTACTGCACTGTCCAATCCAAAGCAGCAAGATAAGAAAAAAAAGTTATCTGATGATCAGAAAAGAAAGATGTACAGTGATTTACACATATGATTGTTTATGTTTAAAATCTCAGAAAACCTGCACATAAACTATTAGAACCAATAGGAGTTCAACATTTGTGTTGATATAGGATAACCATTAAACACATTAAAAATGGTTCCCACAGCAGAAATCAATTAGAAAATATGACTTATAAAAGAACCCGGTCACAATAGCAATAAAACCCGTACAATACCTGGAAGTAAGTGCAATGGAAATGTGCAACTCTTTTATTTAAAAAATGATAAAATATTATTAAAGGACATAAAAATGAATAAATCAATAGTTAAATTATACCCATCAATTGACCCAATATCATGATGGTGCTAATGCTCCCCAAATTACTTTACATGTTCCATTAAATATGTTCATGTACTATGACCCAATAATACTTCTAGGAACATAACCTATAAAAACTTCCTCAGAGACATGTGCAAGGAAATTTTTTGCAGCATTGCTTGTAATTGGGGAAAAAAATAGAAGGAATCCAAATGTCCACCAGTTGGGAAATGCATATTCATATGAAGAAGCGGTATATCTCAGTTAAAAAGAATGAAATAGATAAGTATACATTCTGCTCTGCAAAAAATAGAAGTGTCTGGCTGCAAATTAGGCCATATTTGATTGGTAACTGAAAGAACAGTGTCAGAATAATATAGAAGGTACATCCATTCGTATGCCATCTTCCTTAACAGGTTAATGTTGTGAAGCAATAAAGACCACACTTTCTCACAATTAAAGAAAATACTTAGTAAGATATGGAGATCTTAATGAAAATGCTGCAAGTTCTTTCTAAGTGCCATTAGTGCACGCAGTAGACAGTTTAGTGGCTTCAAAAATTGCTGTGCATTTCATAGCATTAAGCTATACTGTGGTGCTGCTTATGCTGATGAAGAAGCTGCCAAGATATTTCTCTTCAGCCTTTAAAAAAAAACATTTTTTGATGATTAAAACTACACTAGGGATCAGATTTTAAATTTTGATGAAGCCAACATCTATTGGAGGTGATTGCCCCCAAAAACATACATCTAAAAGGAGGTCGTGTGAGTCCTGGGCTGAAGGCTGCAAAAGCGTGACTAATTGTGAGACTGGTGAAAGTGTATGAAAAGCCTTCACCATGCTAATAATTTGATTGGGATTGTTACTGCTCACGTTAGTGCTCTGGTGTGTTAGTGCATAGGTTTTTCTTTCTTTTTTTTTTTTAACATCTTCATTGGAGTATAATTGCTTTGCAACGTTGTGTTAGTTGCTGCTGTATAACAAAGTGAATCAGTTATACATATACATATATCCCCATAACTCTTCCCTCTTGCGTTTCCCTCCCTCGCACCCTCCCTATCCCACCCTCTAGGTGGTCACAAAGCACCAAGCTGATATCCCCGTGCTATGCGGCTGCTTCCCATTAGCTATCTCTTTTACATTTGGTAGAGTATATATGTCCATGCCACTCTCTCACTTTGTCCCAGCTTACACGTCCCTCTCCCCGTGTCCTCAAGTCCATTCTCTAGTAGGTCTCTGTCTTTATTCCCGTCTTGCCCCTAGGTTCTTCATGACCATGTTTTTTTTTTTTTTAGATTCCATATATATGTGTTAGCATATGGTATTTGTTTTTCTCTTTCTGACTTACCACATTCTGTATGACATATTCTAGGTCCATCCACCTCACTACAAATAACTCGATTTCGTTTCTTTATATGGCTGAGTAATATTCCATTGTATATATGTGCCACATCTTCTTTAACCATTCATCTGTCAATGGACACTTAGGTTGCTTCCATGTCCTGGCTATTGTAAATAGAGCTGCAATGAACACTGTGGTACATGGCTCTTTTTGAATTATGGTTTTCTCAGGGTATATGCCCAGTAGTGGGATTGCTGGGTTGTATGGTAGTTCTATTTTTAGTTTTTTAAGGAAACTCCATATTGTTCTCTATAGTGGCTGTATCAACTTACATTCCCACCAACAGTGCAAGAGGGTTCGCTTTTCTCCACACCCTCTACAGCATTTATTGTTTGTAGATTTTTTGATGATGCCCATTCTGACCAGTGTGAGGTGATACCCCATTGTAGTTTTGATTTGCATTTCTCTAACGATAAGTGATGTTGAGCATCCTTTCATGTGTTTGTTGGCAATCTGTATGTCATCTCTGAAGAAATGTCTATTTAGGTCTTCTGCCCATTTTTGGATTAGGTTGTTTGTTTTATTGATATTGAGCTGCATAAACGGCTTGTAAATTTTGGAGATTAATCCTTTGTCAGTTGCTTCATTTGCAAATATTTTCTCCATTCTGAGGGTTCTCTTTTTTTCTTGTTTATGGTTTCCTTTGCTGTGCAAAAGCTTTTAAGTTTCATTAGGCCCCATTTGTTTACTTTTGTTTTTATTTCCATTTCTCTAGGAGGTGGGTCAAAAAGGATCTTGCTGTGATGTATGTCATAGAGTGTTCTGCCTATGTTTTCCTCTAAGAGTTTTATAGTGTCTGGCCTTACATTTAGGTCTTTAATCCATTTTGAGTTTATTTTTGTGTATGGTGTTAGGCAGTGTTCTAATTTCATTCTTTTACATGTAGCTGTCCAGTTTTCCCAGCACCACTTATTGAAAAGGCTGTCTTTTCTCCATTGCATATTCTTGCTTCCTTTGTCATAGCTTAGGTGACCATAGGTGCATGAATTTATCTCTGGGCTTTCTATCCTGTTCCATTGATCTATATTTCTGTTTTTGTGCCAGTACCATACTGTCTTGATTACTGTAGCTTTGTAGTATAATCTGAAGTCAGGGAGCCTGATTCCTCCAGCTCCATTTATTCTTTCTCAAGATTGCTTTGGCTATTCAGGGTCTTTTGTGTTTCCATACAAATTGTGAATTTTTTTCTTCTAGTTCTGTGGAAAATGCCATTGGTAGTTTGATAGGGATTGCACTGAATCTGTAGATTGCTTTGGGTAGCATAGTCATTTTCACAATGTTGATTCTTCCAATCCAAGAACATGGTATATCTCTCCATCTGTTTGTATCATCTTTGATTTCTTTCATCAGTGTCTTATAGTTTTCTGCATACAGTTCTTTTGTCTCCTTAGGTAGGTTTATTCCTAGGTATTTTATTCTTTTTGTTGCAATGGTAAATGGGAGTGTGTCCTTAATTTCTCTTTCAGACTTTTCATAATTAGTGTATAGGCATTCAAGAGATTTCTGTGCATTATTTTTGTATCCTGCTACATTACCAAATTCATTGATTCACTCTAGTAGTTTTCTGGTAGCATATTTAGTATTCTCTATGTATAGTATCATATCATCTGCAAACAGTGACAGCTTTACTTCTTCTTTTCTAATTTGGATTCCTTTTATTTCTTTTTCTTCTCTGATTGCTGTGGCTAAAACTTCCAACACTATGTTGAATAATAGTGGTGAGAGTGGGCAACCTTTCCTTTTTCCTGATCTTAGAGGAAATGGTTTCAGTTTTTCACCATTGAGGATGATGTTTGCTGTGGGTGTGTCATATATGGCCTTTATTATGTTGAGGTAAGTTCCCTCTATGCTTACTTCTGGAGAGTTTTTATCATAAATGGGTGTTGAATTTTGTCAAAAGCTTTTTCTGCATCTATTGAGATGATCATATGGTTTTTCTCCTTCAATTTGTTAATATGGTTTATCACATTGATTGATTTTCATATATTGAAGAATCCTTGCATTCCTGGGATAAACCCCACTTGATCATGGTGTATGATCCTTTTAATGTGCTGTTGGATTCTGTTTGCTAGTATTTTGTTGAGGATTTTTGTATCTATGTTCATCAGTGATATTGACCTGTAGTTTTCTTTCTTTGTGACATCTTTGTCTGGTTTTGGTATCAGGGTGATGGTGGCCTCGTAGAATGAGTTTGGGAGTGTTCCTCCCCCTGCTATTTTTGGAAGAGTTTCAGAAGGATAGGTGTTAGCTCTTCTCTAAATGTTTGATAGAATTCGCCTGTGAAGACATCTGGTCCTGGGCTTTTGTTTGTTGGAAGATTTTTAATCACAGTCTCAATTTCAGTGTTTGTGATTGGTCTGTTTATATTCTATTTCTTCCTGGTTCAGTCTCAGAAGGTTGTGCTTTTCTAAGAATTGGTCCATTTCTTCCAGGTTGTCCATTTTGTTGGCATGTAGTTGCTTGTAGTAATCTCTCATGATCCTTTGTATTTCTGTGGTGTTAGTTGTTACTTCTCCTTTTTCATTTCTAATTTTGTTGATTTGAGTCTTCCCCCTTTTTTTCTTGATGAGTCTGGCTAATGGTTTATGAATTTTGTTTATCTTCTCAAAGACCCAGATTTTAGTTTTATTGACCTTTGCTATTGTTTCCTTCATTTCTTTTTCATTTATTTCTGATCTGACTTTATGATTTCTTTCCTTCTGCTAACTTTGGGGTTTTTTTGTTGTTGTTGTTCTTCGTTCTCTAATTGCTTTAGGTATAAGGTTAGGTTGTTTATTTGAGACGTTTCTTGTTTCCTGAGGTAGGATTTTACTGCTATAAACTTCCCTCTTAGAACTGCTTTTGCTGTATCCCGTAGGTTTTGGGTCATCGTGTTTTCATTGTCATTTGTTTATAGATATTTTTTGACTTCTCTTTGATTTCTCCCATGATCTCTTGGTTATTTAGTAGTGTGTAGTTTAACCTCCATGTGTTTGTACTTTTTACAGATTTTTTTCCTGTAATTGATACCTAGTCTCTTAGGGTTGTGGTCAGAAAAGATACTTGATACTATTTCAATTTTCTTAAATTTACCAAGGCTTGATTTGTGACCCACGATATGAACTATCCTGAGGAATGTTCCATGAGCACTTGAGAAGATAGTGTATTCTGTTGTTTTTGGGTGGAATGTCCTATAAATATCAATTAAGTCCATCTTGTTTAATGTATCATTTAAAGCTTGTGTTTCCTTATTCATTTTCATTTTGGATGATGTGTTCATTGGTGAAAGTGGGGTGTTACTGTCCCCTACTATGATGGTGTTACTGTCAATTTCTCCTTTTATGGCTGTTAACATTTGCCTCATGTATTGAGGTGCTCCTCTGTTGGGTGCATAAATATTTACAATTTTTATATCTTCTTCTTGGATTGATCCCTTGATCATTATGTAGTGTCCTTCTTTGTCTCTTGTAATAGTCTTTATTTTAAAGTCTATTTTGTCTGATATGAGAATTGCTAGTCCAGCTTTCTTTTGATTTCCATATGCATGGAATATCTTTTTCCATCCCCTCACTTTCAGTCTGTATGTGTCTCTAGGTCTGAAGTGGGTCTCTTGTAGACAGCATATATATGGGTCTTTTTTTTGTATCCCTTCAGTCAGGCTATGTCTTTTGGTTGGAGCATTTAAGCCATTTACATTCAGGTAGTTATCAATATGTATGTTCTTATTACCATTTTCTTAATTATTTTGGGTTTGTTATTGTAAGTCTTTTCCTTCTCTTGTGTTTCCTGCCTAGACAAGTTTCTTTAGCATTTGTTGTAAAGCTGGCTTTGTGGTCCTGAATTCTCTTAGCTGTTGCTTGTCTGTAAAGGTTATAATTTCTCCATCAAATCTGAATGAGATCCTTGTTGGGTAGAGTAATCTTGGTTGTAGGTTTTTCCCTTTCATCACTTTAAATATGTCCTGCCACTCCCTTCTGGCTTGCAGAGTTGCTGCTGAAAGATCAGCTGTTAACCTTATGGGGATTCCCTTGTATGTTATTTGTTGTTTTTCCCTTGCTGCTTCTAATATTTTTTCTTTGTATTTAATTTTCGACAGTTTGATTAATATGTGTCCTGGCATGTTTCTCCTTGGATTTATCCGGTATGGGACTCTCTGCACTTCCTGGACTTGATTGGCTATTTCCTTTCCCATATTAGGGAAGTTTTCAACTATAATCTCTTCAAATATTTTCTCAGTCCCTTTCTTTTTCTCTTCTTCTTCTGGGACCCCTATAATTCGAATGTTGGTGCATTTAATGTTGGCCCAGAGATCTCTGAGACTGTCCTCAAATATTTTCATTCCTTTTTCTTTATTCTGCTCTGCGGTAGTTATTTCCACTATTTTATCTTCCAGGTCACTTATCCACTATTCTGCCTCAGTTTTTCTGCTATTGATTCCTTCTAGAGGGTTTTTAATTTCATTTATTGTGTTGTTCATCATTCTTTGTTGTTCTTTAGTTCTTCTAGGTCCTTGTTAAACATTTCTTGTGTTTTTTCCATTTTATTTCCAAAATTTTGGATCATCTTTACTATCATTATTCTGAATTCTTTTTCAGGTAGACTGCCTATTTCCTCTTCATTTGTTGGTCTGGTGGTTTTTACCTTGCTCCTTCATCAGCTATGTGTCTCTCTGTCTTCTCATTTTGCTTAACTTACTGTGTTTAGGGTTTCCTTTCACAGGCTGCAGGTTCGTCATTCCCATTGTTTTTGGTGTCTTCCCCCAGTAGCTAAGGTTGGTTCAGTGGGTTGTGTCGGCTTCCTGGTGGAGCGGGCTGGTGCCTGTGTTCTGGTGGGTGGGGCTGGATCTTGTCTTTCTGGTGGGCAGGACCGCATCCGGTGGTGTGTTTTGAGGTGTCTGTGACCTTATTATGACTTTAAGGAGCCTCTCTGCTGATGAGTGGTGTTGTGTTCCTGTCTTGTTAGTTGTTTGGCATAGTGTGTCCAGCACTGTAGCTTGTTTGTCATTGAGTGGAGCTGTGTCTTAGCATTGAGATGGAGATCTCTGGGAGAGCTTTCGCTTTTATATATTACATGGAGCCAGGAGGTCTCTCATGGACCATTGTCCTGAACTCGGCTCTCTCATCTCAGAGGCACAGGCCTGACACCCGGTCAGAGCACAAAGACCATGTCAGCCACACGGCTCAGAAGAAAAGGGAGAAAAAAGAAAGAAGGAAGGAAAAAATAATAAGAAGAAGATAAACTAAAGTTATTAAAATAAAAAAATTATTAAAAATAAGAAATATTAAAGTAATAAAAAAGAGAAAAAAATGATAAAAGAAAAGAAAGAAATAAGAGAGTAACCAAGCCAAAAAACAAATCCACCAATGATAACAAGCACTAAAAAATATACTAAAAAAAAAAAAAAAAAAATGGGTAGACAGAACCCTAGGACAAATGGTAAAAGCAAAGCTATATGGACAAATGGTAAAAGCAAAGCTATACAGACAAAATCACACAAAGAAGCATACACATACACACTCACAGAAAGAGAAAAATGAAATATATATATATATATATTTTAAAAAAAGGAAGAGAGCAACCAAATCAATAAACAAATCTACCAATGATAATAAACTCTAAATACTAAACTAAGATAAGCATAAGATCAGAAACAAATTAGATGCAGAAAAAAAAACCCAAGTTTACAGTTGCTCCCAATGTCCACTGCCTCAATTTTGGTATGATTCGTTGTCTATTCAGGTATTCCACAGATACAGGGTACATCAAGTTGACTGTGGAGATTTAATCCGCTGTTCCTGAGGCTGCTGGGATAAATTTCCCTTTCTCTTCTTTGTTCACACAGCTCCTGGGGTTCAGCTTTGGATTTGGCCCCGCCTCTGCCTGTAGGTTGCCTGAGGGCATCTGTTCTTTGCTCAGACAGGACAGAGTTAAAGTAGCAGCTGACTTGGGGGCTCTGGCTACTCAGGTCGGGAGGAGGGAGGGGTGTGGAATGCGGGGCGAGCCTATGGTGGCAGAAGCCGGTGTGATGTTGCAATGGCCTGAGGCACACCATGTTTTCTCCCAGGGAAGTTGTCCCTGGATCACCACACAGGCTTCTTGGTGGCTGCAGCAGCAGCCTTAGCGTTTCATGCCAGTCTCTGGTGTCTGCGCTGATAGCTGCAGCTTGTGCCCATCTCTAGAGCTCATTTAGGTGGTTCTCTGAATCCCCTCTCCTCGTGCACCCCCAAACAATTGTCTCTTGCCTCTTAGGCAGTTCCAGACTTTTTCCCGGACTCCCTCCCAGTTAGCTGTGGTGCACTAGCCCCCTCAGGCTTTGTTCACGCAGCCAACCCCAGTCCTCTCCCTGGGGTCTGACCTCCGAAGCCCAAGCCTCAGCTCCCAGCCCAACCCTGTCCCGGCAGGTGAGGAGACAAGCCTCTCAGGCTGATGAGTGTTGGTTGGCACCGATCCTCTGTGCAGAAATCTCTCTGCTTTGCCCCCTGCACCCCTGTTGCTGCGCTCTCCTCCGTGGCTCCAAAGCTTCCCCTCCACCACCCACCCCCCGTCTCTGCCAAAGAAGGGGCTTCCTAGTGTATGGAAACTTTTCCTCCTTCACAGCTCCCTCCCAGAGGTGCAGGTCCCATTCCTATTCTTTTGTCTCTGTTTTTTCTTTTTTCTTTTGCCCTACCCAGGTACTTGGGGAGGTTCTTGCCTTTTGGGAAGTCTGAGGGCTTCTGCCAGCATTCGGTAGGTGCTCTGTAGGAGTTGTTCCACATGTAGATGTATCTCTGATGTATCTGTGGGGAGGAAGGTGATCTCCATGTCTTACTCCTCCACCATCTTGAAGGTCTCCCATGTATAGGTTTTGAGTGGTCTGTCCCTAATTATCTATGATCTAGTTATCCCACAAACCCTGCTATTTTTAGTGCACAATTATGCTGAACATGAGGATTTTCAGAAATGCACATATCACGTTATAGCAAAAAAAAAAAACCCTGTATTTCAAAAGGGCTGACTCTTAAGACAAAGTTGAATAAAACGGCAAGTTATAAAAGCTACTTAAATGTTATCTCTTGCTCAGCTTTTAGAATTCAAGATAATATTATATAATGTATATAAATATCTACATATCTATTGTGTTTATAAAGTATTTTTTAATAAATCATTTATGCTAAAAACCCACAACTCCAGTCTAATAAGGAGAGAAACATCAGATAACCTCAAATTGAGGGACTTCCTACGAAATACCTGACCAGTACTCTTCAGAACTGTCAAGGTTGTGAAACACAAGGAAAGACCCAGAAATTGTCACAGACTAGTGAGGCTCAGGACACATGATGACTAAAGGTAACGTCGTGTCCTGGATGGAATCCTTGAACAGAAAAAGGACGTTAGTATAAAAACCTGGGAAATCTGAATGAAAACTGGAGTTCAATTTATAGTAATGGACCAATGCTGATTTTTTTAGTTTTGACAAATGTACCACTGTAATGCAAGATGTTAAAATTAGAGGAAGTTGGGTAAAGGGCATAAAGGAACTCTCTGCCTTATTTTTGCAACTTATCTATAAATATAAAATTATTTCAAAATTAAAAGTTTATTTTAAAAATTTTGACTTACTGAAAAAATATGTAAGAAAGACACCATAATTTCATTACTGTGCTTGCATCTGGGACAGAGGGTAAAGTTTTCTTTAAATTATTTGAGTTTTAGTTTTAAAAATTCTGATGCAAATTTCCAGTTCTTGGTAGGATCATTTCTCAAAATAAAAAATATAATTTAGAAAAAAAAAACTGGAATATTTTTAAGTTAAAAATAACCAGTAGAAGAATATATATACATACAACTTCCAAAAAACTCAAGAGAGAAAATGCAAGTGTTGAGGTATAAGGATGCTTATAAATTCTACTCTCCTTTCCAACTGAGTTTTGAACCAACTGAGAGAAATTAAGAAGGCAGACAGAGTTCAAAACATTGACTTTAAAACTGAAGGGGCTGGGGGACTTGGTTGGTGAAGATGACTTAATACCAATCCCCAGATATAAAGAGCTTTACTCACCCAGTCCCAGGTGGTGCTAGACCAGACAGATTACTCCTCATGGGTGAAGAGTATTTACTGTCAAAGTCACTAAATAGCTGAGAGTAGACCCACACAAGTACTATTTGCAGACAGGTAGGTCCCAACACACACACACACACACACACACACACACACACACACACACACACACACACACACATGGAGGGGAGAGAAAAGGACTGACATAGATATGCTCAGTTCCTTATCCCGAAGTCATTAATAGGACAAGTCATTCCTTTCAGAGTAAATGACAGATATACTGCTGGTAAACTGGTTATCTGGAACACAAAGAGCTGATTTGTAATGTTTGCTGGTTCTATGCTTTACATACTCCCACTAGGGCTGATTTCAAACTACCAATGTGATGTCACTGAATGCAGAGTTGGGAAGAAGTGTACCAAGCCTGTGTTAGCCAGCTGCAGGACATGACTGACTTCTCCCCTGGAGATGAATGAGGATAAGGGAAGTGAGGTCAGGGACATTCCTCTAATGCTGCTTCCATCCTGTGGAAGGAAACATCAGGAATGGGGAGCAAATATTTCATTCAAAAATACCTCTATCTTTTGTTCTTTTAATCTAAAATGGCTCAACTAATATACCTGTGACCAACCAGAGATGTAACTATCCCCAGTGTTCCTTTATAAATTCTCCTATGACTGCTGGCAAAATAATAGTCAGAATAATAGAATAATTAAATTAACTCTGAGGCCATGTTACAACCAAGTCTAAAATTAACTCCCTACTGTTCCCAGTTCAAATTATTTCTAGTCATATCATCCAAATATGGTTCCGTCAAAAGTTCTGCAATGAAATTCAATGAGAGTATTAATGCGTTTCAGTAATAATTGCCCACAACATATAATGCCCCAAATCTAAATACAAAACTCTTCATCATTAAATTTCCAGGGAGAGATTAAAGTCCAAAAATTACATTCCCTTGTAAGTAAAGTCCAAAGTCAAATTTTCTCACCTTGTGAGTTAAAAATCCAAAGAAATTAGACTTTAAATTCATTCTCCCCAACTTCAAATTCTGCTTTGTCTCAGCCAGCGTCACACTGCAGAGTCACATTCCCTCAGCATCTGCAGCCTGGGTTTCTTCCACCAAGAGGAGCATGGCTCCTACAAGCCCTGCAAAGTTCAATGAGCTCTTTCTTTAAAGAGTTCAAAGAGTTCAATAGAGCACACAAGATTACCACAGCATTGACTCCCACCTACAAAATGTAGAAAACAAGCTACTACCACAGCTACTAAATCAGATATCCCAGACAAAATTGTTTTCTCCAAACCCAGGACTCAATGTTGCCAAAGGCAATAATAGAAACTCTGTAATGGTTGAGAGAATGAAAATAGTTGCAGAAAATTTTAGTTTGGTTTCACAAGACACCAGTGAACTGATGTCGATTGTCCTGAGTCAATATATAAACTCATTTGGGAGCAATCCCTTGAGAGATTAATCTGAAGTCCATGGATTTACCCCTGCTGGGAGAGAATTCTACTTCTGCTCACTCTGAGAGCAGCACTGGGGACATTGGAAACCTTTTGAACAGTTTAATAATCTAGGATGTTGGCAATGCCCATCACCATGTCTCATTTGATACATCTTCCTTTTTCTTTCTGTGTAATATAATACTCTTGATTCCCATCCATCCCTTTGAGCCTTATGTTTTTGACATCTTCTGTTTCTGACACCCCCTGGGGGCTCCCACCTAATGGCACAGCCTCAGAAGTACATTCAGGACAGGAATGTTTGGTTCTGGGCCCCAGAAGCTGCTGCCATGGCCTCTTCCTGAAGAACTGTTCAAGCCGGTAAAGTACACTTGGGAAAGGTCTCTCTCCTGTCCTCCCTTTTGTTTCATCTTGGTCATCACTCTAAGCAGATCTCTGAACTGAAATGGTTGTTGATACTTCTGAATCTCAGCCCGTGGGGTCAAATACACTACTTAAGAAATCACTTCGGGACTTCCCTGGTGGCTCAGTGGTTAAGAATCTGCCTGCCAATGCAGGGGACACGGGTTCGATCCCTGGTCCAGGAAGATCCCACATGCCACGGAGCAACTAAGCCCATGTGCCACAATTACTGAGCCTGTTCTCTACAGCCAGTGAGCCACGACTACTGAGCCAGCGAGCCACAACTACTGGACCCGCATGCCACAGCTACTGAAGCCCACGTGCCTAGAGCCTGTGCTCTGCAGCAAGAGAAGCCACCAAAATGAGAAGCCCATGCTCCACAATGAAGAGTATCCCCCACTCGCTGCAACTAGAGAAAGCCCGTGCGCAGCAGCAAAGACTCAACACAGCCAAAACTAAATAAATCAAAGAAAAAAAAAATCACTTCATCAGCTTTCGATGCTCCAGGCCTATTCTGAACAGCATTCTTTCTGCCACATCATTTTCTTATGTAATTAACAAAGCCAGAGCCAACTTTGGAGGGGATGATGTGACTTAAGTAAAAAATAAATAATAAAATATGCTTACTATTCAAATGTAGCTTCAATATAGTACCCCCTATTACCCCTTTTCAACCAGACTGCCACTCCTAAGCCCCTTGAATACAGAAATTCCAGCACCACTACCACTGGTCTTTAGTAAACTCTGTTCAGCTACAGATCTTGCTTTGGGACAAGAACTAATTCAGGTGTGACTGATAAGTGAGGGAATGATATCACTGTAATATAGATGTTGCATCATTGTTTTTTCTCAGCCAGTTACTATTTTCTACCACCAAGTAACAGCAGCTATCACAAAGTACACCAAAACAAGGGAATACAGCAAACTGGAGGAATGCAGAACCAAATATTCTTCCTCGGTCCACCTGGGCATGTGCTCTGTCTTAGAAGTACCTTCTGTGCTGTCTCTCGGTGCATTTTGCCTTTATCTCCACTACTCAACCTTTACTTATACACCTTTCCATCAAGTTAGATTTATCTGGGTTTTTTTAAGGTAAAGTCCACTATTTGGTTATCGTAACTTGATATATGAATGATAATAGTTTCATTGGAATAGTCACTGTTTTTGACATTGAGCCAATTACATCATTGCATAAGTTTTTGATGTTGTGCCCTAAACCATATTTGCCCCCATAATCCCTATTACTTTTTAGGATATAATTCTAAAGAACAAATTTTCTCCGTGATATATTGTATTACAGCATAAATGTCAACATTGAGAAATATTCACCGAGAGATTGAATATCATATGAGATCATTTATATGGGATTTTCTATTTTTAAGATTGGGCCAAATACTTAAACCAAATTCTGACAATGTAGAAACTCTATACAGGGAAAAAAAAAAAAAAAAGGTTGGGCTCCTGGAAATCAACAACAAACAGCTGTTCACCTAAAACCTGCTAATTTAAGTCTCTTGATGATAGAAAATTATGAAGAAACTGTGTAGGGGTCTTCAGTAAAGACTTCCAGTAGCAGGTAGCATGAATCTGAAAGGATTTATTGAAAGCACTTTTATCAGGAACAAGAACCAGGACTCCAGGAAATTCTCTCTCTCCACCTTTCAACTCTGCTCAAACTGAAGGAGAACCTCTCACTCTTAATTCAAAAGTCTGAATAGAGGAATAATCCACATAGTCCAGTTTGGGTCAGGAGATCACCATTGGTCCAAATCAAGTGTAGTCAGTAATTTAACAGCACATAATGGAAACACAGTTGCCAAAACCCACCCTTGGATGTGGAGTGGAGGCTTAGTTATGGGAAGAAAGGGGCTGGGACCAAAGCCAGAATACATCCACTATGTAGGGAATCAGAAGACCTGCACTTCATTTCCATTCTGAGCTAGACTATTCCTTTTGCAGCCATGCCTTTCCTCTCTAGGTCCTCAAACTCTGTGCCATAAGGGCTTTGGTCTAAAGCATCTCTTTTCAAATTGTGTTACTTGGAAAGAAGGTCTCTGGGAAAGAATTAGGGATTTCACCCACAGCTAACACCTTCCAAAAAATGGTGACGATTTAAACAGCTTAGAAAGATATACATTGCTTCTACCAGGTTTTGTTTGTTGTTGTTGTTGTTGTTTTTGTTTTTTTTTTTTTTTTTTTTGAGCGGGGCGTGTTGCCATAAAGTCTTATTTGGTCTCAAGTTTTCAAAAAAAATGTATGAAAACCATGATTCCATGTGGTCTCTAAGGTACCTCTAAGCTTAAAAACTTCCTCAGTTCTGATCCCCAGTGATTACTGCTTCAATAGGCTGCTTACTAACAAACACTCCCGTCAGGTGATGGTGCATTGAAGAGGGAGGGGGGAATTCCCTCGCGATCCCGCGGTTAGGACTCTGCGCTTTCACTGCTAAGGGCATAGGTTCAACCCCTGGTTGGGGAATTAAGATCCCACAAGCCGTGGGGGTGTCGGGGGGAGGGAAAGCAGTCCCAACAGAGCTTAGGCAAGGTTCCAAAACGTGCAGCAAACAAATACTGAAGAGCCTGACACATGGGGAGAGAGAGGTTTAATCTCCGAGGTTTGCCCTTCAGGACCTGAACACTGAGAGGATCAGAAAGAACCTTGGGACCACACCCGGGGCTTGGTGAACACTTCGCCATGCACCTCAGCCATTGGTGCCCTCCAAGGTCAGGACATTAGGACCGAAAGTCTCACCATGATAGACACTGTTAATCTCATCTGGTGACAGCACAGTCCCACAAGTTCACATCTCCAACGTCTCCCACCAGAGGCTGACTCTTATCAAAGTTACCGCCAAAGGAATCCTGCTCCTGCCCCTGGAAATGCTTGCCTTTGTCCCCATAGAGAATCCCTTCCTTCTCCTGACTCCTCCTCACTGTGGGATTCCCATCCTCCCAGAGCTCTGCAATCCCTGGGGCAGACTCCCAGCCCACATAGAGGTGCTTTGGACCAGGAGAGCTCTACGGGATCTTGAAAAATGTGTCAGAACCACCCACAAACCCACTACACACTTCAATCTTTTCTTTAAAGAGGAGGACCTCATTTTCTTGCTCCAGGTTGTTATATGCCTAGAGACTATATCATGGGTGAGGTTAGAATAGAATCTATCATATACTGTGTGCCAGGCCTTGATGGGCTCCACCTCCAGTGCAGCAAAGGAATCATGTGACTCGATGGGGAACACAAAGGCTACCCTTCCCCTGTCTGTTGGAGAGAAAAGGAGATAGAGGAAAGAAGTTAGACAACCTGGAACACAAAGATTTCTTCTCTCACTTCTCCATAAAATTAGGAGACCACATACCTCACTCTCTCCCTTAACCCTCCTCCATGCTAAGAGTTCCCTGGACCAGCTTTGAGCAACCTCAGCTCCCTCAGGCCAGGCCATAGGCACAGCCTTCGCCAAACTCTACCTTCCTGAGCAAAGAACACTGAGGGTTGATGAGCACCAGGAAACATGGCAACAGCTTCACCATGTCCGCTCACCGTGCCGGCTGCGTACAATTGGGTCTTGAGGACATGTCCATGAAGAGGATGTGGGAGGCTGATATCCAGGGCCTTGATAATTCAGATGCCACCTCTCAAGACCTACTCCTTTCTGGACTTATATCCACAGCATAGGGGGGCATCAATGCTGGTGTGTGAATGATTTCCCAGACTCACCCCCTTGGGGCCAGGAGTCAGGGCTCCAGGGCTAAAGGTAGCAGAATCATTCCAAAAAAGGGACATCGATTAGGGTTGCATTGTGCTGGAGTTCCAACTCTGAGAAAATGATTGGAAACCTGGGCAATTAGGGGAAGCCAGTTGTGTCTTCCCAGGCTCAGCTACACTCTGCCCATGTGGCCCCTCTTGGAGGCCCAGGGAGGGAAAACCTGAGCCAGAAGGAATAAAGTCTTCACTTCCATTTTATGGAATAGACATGCCTCCCTTCACCAAGGGCTGTGACAGGGGCAACCTGGACACAGAGCCTGCAGAGGTGTGGAAGGGAACGATCACTAGTGCAAAGAATGTTTCAAAACTGCATTATAGGGCCAAGATTCAAAGCTTTATCAGAAAAGGAAGGAAAATCATCCCCAACAGGGAAGTCTATGTGGGTTACATATTAGAGATTCCTGTGACTGCAGAGCTCCTGTTCCAAGAGGTACAGATTCAAAGTTAAGGGAGGCGAAATGTCTTGGGATGGGACGAAAGCATGTCTCTGTCTCCATATTATGGCCTGAGTTCCCATCCTGCTCCCCATTTCTCCACTCCTAGGTCTCCGGGGAACAACCTGAACAGAAACCCCATGCTTCAGGGGGAAACACAATTGAACAACAGAACTAGAAAGAACTTTAGAGGTTATCCAGCCCCGACACCTCAGAGATATTGGGTGACTTGTCTGAAACCACACAGCCTGATGTTCCTCACTGGTCCAGTGCTATTGCCCTTCCCCTGTCCTACTGCGAGGACCTGGAAGGGCAGAAACCCTGTCCATATTCAGGCCAGGAGCCAGGAACGGTGATGATGGGACCTCCTTGGGAATGTTCACTGATGAATAGCAGACTTGAAAGTACCCTCGTTGTGCAACCACCTTGCCCAAAGCTCTTCCTTTATAATTGAGGACCCTAAGGTCCCAACAGCTCTTACATCCCTCTCATGAGCTCTATGGATTCAGCTTGTTTCATCTGTTCTTTGTTCTCCTAAATCATAAATAAAACCCAGAAAAGAGTCAGGGTTGTCTTAAAGCAAAAGACAAGGTTTATTGTTTGCAAGGTTTGCAAACTGGGGATATGCGCCCAACGTACATCCCTGGAGGGTGAAAGAGGTGAGGGATTTTTAGAAGCAAAACCTGCAGAAGTCACAGTTGGGGGACTTGCAAAGGGGACTGGATGGCCCTTGCAGCCTGACTGCAAGTCTTCTGTGATTGGCTGTCCCTGGAGCTTCTCCTTGGGCGCTTTTCCAGGTAGGACACTTAGCGGAATCAGAAGTCCTTATAGTTGTTTGTGGTTTTTCTAAGAACACAAAGTATGTGATTGAACCCCAGATCTGTCATGACTGCCTGGCTGTGTTTTACTTTGGGTCCCTGTTAGCCACACTGGGTCCATTTTCTATGTTCCTTCCACAGGCGATTCCTCTTATTTCTACTTTTCCTTAGGGGATTATTTTATTTTTACATCTTCAAAGACCTACTCAGTCTCTTGGGCTTCTCACTTGATTTGCTACAGAATCAATGTCTCTCAACAGTTCTGCTCCATTTATTTGCTGTTCCCCCTCCATGTAAATTTACAGACTTTTTGCTTTAGGTTTTGTTTTTGTTTGCCACCATAAACATTAATGAAACAGACGTAAGGAAATAAAAATAACTAACATGAGACGTTGGATGAAATCTGATAAAGCACTCATAGAAAAAGTAATCTAGATTCTTTCCAGGTTCTTCCTTTGCAGGCGTTGTTCTTTATAGTTTTATGAGTTAGTCTGCACTCACCAATAAAGTCACTTCATCTCTGGCTACAGGACTCAAGAATCATCTTATCTCCCTTCACAGGGACAGGACTACGTACCTGTGGGCCAGCTACTACAGTTTCCAGGAGATTCTTAGACCACAATGTTAAATATAAAATACACACACACACACACACACAGAGATTTAGTGTTAAGTCTGTTCAGCATGCAGTTCAGGGCAACACTGTTGGTAATTTCTACTGAAGGCCACAGTGGTAAATTTTGTAAACTAGTTTGGTTCACTCAAGACCCACATCCTAGCTTACCTTCCTAACCTATCCTACTTGGAAAGCCAGAAGCTACATTTCCCAGATCTTTTGCTGCTAAGGTTCCCCTTGTGACATAAGCTTTGCCAAGCAGTAACACTCACAGATATTTGGATGCACAAAGACTTTCCAAGGGAATCGACTTGCAAATCCTCAACTTCTATGTCAGTCTTTCCTGGAACTGAGCCCTCTGAGCACACATTTGTTCTTGAGGCATCTCCTAGGCTGTCCTTTCCTACCTGCTGTTTCACGTTTACAAATGAAAAGCACAGACTGATTGACTTTTAAGGTATACATCTTTCTCCTTCTTCACATGTATGCACAAAGTTTAGTCATGATGTCTAATACAGTTAATGGAATGATTTCTGTTATTACTACATGGCTCTAACTTACCTCCAAAAGCCAAACCCCAGAATCTGATACATGTGTTCACACATATTTGCAGAAGAAGTACCATGCCTTTTACGGCATTGTTTCATAAAATTTTAGCTTCACACTACATTAGATTATTACAAATTAAGTAACGAGAATGAGCACAATTGATATGTTATCTGATTTTTATAATTTATTACATATAATTTTTATAAAAATGGATAATCATATTCAATCTACATCATTTTAATCTGAACCTTACTGATTTGAGTAATCTATATCACAAGATTCTTTACATAATTTATTTCTTAGTGGGTTTTTTTTTTAAGATTTATTTATTGATTGATTGCTAGGTTGGGTCTTCGTTTCTGTGCTAGGGCTTTCTCTAGTTGCGGCAAGCGGGGGCCACTCTTCATCGCGGTGTACGGGCCTCTCACCATCGCGGCATCTCTTGTTGCGGAGCACAGGCTCCAGACGCGCAGGCTCAGTAGTTGTGGCTCACGGGCCTAGTTGCTCCGCGGCATGTGGGATCTTCCCAGACCAGGGCTCGAACCCGTGTCCCCTGCACGAGCAGGCAGACTCTCAACCACTGCGCCACCAGGGAAGCCCCTCTTAGTGGTTTTTATAATAGTCTTAGGAAATATAAATCTAAGTAGTTAGATATATTCCATGAAAATATATAATTACTCATAAACAAAAGGTACATTGTATTGACATATAAAATTAGAATTTGGTTGTATATTTATTTGGTTGTATGTTCTAATGGAAAATCTTGTGAAGCAAATTTTCCAATATCTGAATAAATTAATATTATTTAAACTCTGAAGTAAAATTTCACCCTTTGATATAAAAAAATTTTAATTGGATGTTGTGATGGGTTGAATTGTGTCCCTCTAAAAGATAAATATTGAAGTCCTAACACCTCAGTATCTCAGAATGTGATTTTATTGGGAAATAGGGTTGTTGCAGATGTAATTAGTTACATTAGGATGGGATCATACTGAAGTAGAATGAGCCCCCATTCAATACGACTGGTGTCCTTATAGGAAGATGGGAATGTGAAGATAGAGACACATGGAGAGGACGCCCTGTGACAAAACACAGAGATTGGAGGGATACAGCTGCAAACTAAGGAACGCCAAGGACTGCTGGCAAGTCACCAAACCTGGGAAGAGGCAAAGGATTCCCTTGCAGGTTTCAGAGGAAGCATAGCTCTGTTGACGCCTTGATTTCAGATTTCTAGCCTCCAGAACTGTTAGACAGTAAATTTCTGTTGTTTTAAGCCCTCCAGGTCATGGTACTTTGTTACAGCACCCCTAGGAAACTAATATAGATGTGTTTTATACAAACGTGATTTCCATTTTGAATTGTACTGTTGTTTTCTAGTAAAAGAAATCTATATCATTTAAATTTTTTAAAATTTGCCAGTCTGTGGCTAAGGAAGAATCAGAGTGTTGAAGAAAGCAGACTGAGCATTTCCTTGGACATATTAAACCAACAGTTTGGAGGTTTTTATAAGAGACCAAAGCTCTGACAAAACACAACAGAAGTTTTTCAATGAACATTCCAAGAACTACCAAAGATGAACTAAAAGCAAAACACCCAAACTAAACATAATAAATCTTACATATACCATGAATTTCTTTCTAAAAACAGTTCTGCATTGTGATCATCATAAAAAAATTGTAAAACAATAGTATGAAAAATATCTCTAATGCAATGTGCAATAATAATTTACAGAACGTTCAGACTTTAAAATTAAATCAGTTAATTTTTTGTGAAGGAAGCTAAGGGCACTGGTAAAATTATCACTAAGCTTAACATTTAAACATGCTTGGCTTGGAGAGCATCATAAGAATTAGCATTGCTAATTGGAGAGCATTATAAGAATTAGCATTGCTCATTAGGTCACTATTTTTCTAGTGAAAAATAGAAAATCTTACATAAACTTGGAAAAGGTTATAATACTTGGTTCACCTTTGATAGGTAGAAAGATTTTACATACCAAGTCTGTCACTGCCATTAAATCAATTCCTATTCTGACATTATTGTAATTTGTATAGTGAATGAAATTACTGAATAATAATAGTAATAATAATAATAGTGATAATAGAAAACAGTTCTGCAACTCTGTTCTACTATAGCTACAGTTCTACTATATGCCATACACTGTTCTAAGTGCATTCCCATATTAACACAATTAGTCCTCACAATTCAGGGTAGGTACATTATCCCCATTTTACAGATGAGGAAACAGAGGCACTGAGAAATTGTTCACCGGATTATGGTAAAGATTGTGATAGACAGATTTCCCATGCCTTTCAGATAGAAAAATCCACAGGTGTTTTCAGTTAATAAATTGTGTCCACTTTTATGGAGAAGAAAATGCATGCACAGGATGACCAGTGATATAATTTTTAAAATTTAGAAACTTTTATTCACATTGATTCAGCTTATACTAGGGACATAAGGGTCTCTATGCACAAAACTATTGTCCTGGCCAGCTTGCTGGGTCTGTGACCTGCCCTTAGAAGGGCTCCATATTATGAGACCAGTGCTGGCTTTAAGGCTCTGATGGTCCTATCTTGAAATATTTAATTTTTGAACAAGGGGCCCCACATTTTCACTTTGCACTGGGCCCTGCAAATTATGTAACTGGTCCTGATTGTTACAATGGCTACACAGAGATTGTTTTATGTATTTTTTTTATCCATGCTTTAAAATTTGCTTTAGCTTAAGAACATGATTTTATTAATAAACAAGTTTTGGTTGCAAAAAATGGAGTTCTGACTTGCAAGGAGTATTGGATGTTGCTATTTAAATTGTAAATATTGTAAAATCAAGGGAGTTAAGCCTGTATCTTTTTAAATTGATGTGTGAGGAAATGGGATCATCTTATCCCCAGCTAGTCGCTGCATTTAGAAATGAGCTGGTTGTCATGGGGATACATAATAGCATGTTTATTTGGATTGAATATGAAGTCATACTTTTTCTGACAGAAAAGAAGTTGATTCGGCTGAATGGTCTGACAATGGATCATGGCTCTGTTCATTAGATAACATAAACATATGTCTCAGTTTGCTCAGGCGGTTATTTACTCCTGTTGTCCTGGCATGATAATTAGTAGCCCACCATCATTAGGTTTGATGGCGGATCATTTCCATAAATTGACTGAGGTAAATTTCCAGAGCCAATATCTTTTACCCCCCAAAAAAGTGCATCATAAATGTATGTTATCAAAATATTATAAAATTAAAATTAATATTCAAAATATTCTAAACCTTTCTAAGTATATCAAGTAAAACAGACACTTCGAAAAGGCAATAGATAAAATGAAGTGTCATTGATAAGTCTTAATAAGTCTTTCTTGTGTAATTCAGAGAAATTGAAAATTAAGAAACAAATCCTTTTGCAAGGTAGGTTTAAATTTTTTTTTTGTTTTCAACAAACTTAAGGATAATGTAATCAGCTGATAGAGCATTGTGTGTAATTTTTATGATAGAGAATTTGTGATTTGCATACAGCTTGGAAGGAGTTCAAAGGATTAAGCCAACATGCAAGTATAAAACTTGTTCTAAGCTCATCTATTTATGTGAACAAGATTTCTCAAAGAGTACATTTTAGAAGGTGGGGGGCTGGGGGTAGAACTGATGTTGAAACCAGGTCATCATTGCTGTAAGTAATATTTATATTCAGATATATAAACTATTTGGGGAAAAAAAAGAATAAAACTAGTCAGTGAATATTTGATTAGGAAAAAGATATTTACATAGTCTTAAGTGACCTCTCCCCAAAATACTTACTATAATAATTACAAAGACTGTAAGTAACTTTATAGGGGAGATACCTGGTTGACATCACATTAGTTAAGTGACCAAAGTTTTCAGCACTAGTAATGGACAAATTCAAATTGTGTACTCATGACTACATGAAGTGAGGGGAAAAAAAAGCCTATTCGGTGATATTATTGCCAAAAAAAAAAAAAAATCTAATTCTAATCATGAGGAAACAAGTAACAAAACCCAATAGGAGGACATTCTACGAAGTAATTAGCTTGTAATCTGCAAAAGTGCCAATGCCGTGAAAGTCAAGTAAGTGCAAAGAACTCTTTCAGACTAAAGCAGACTAAAGCGACCTGACAGTTAAAAGTGATGTGAGATCTAGACTGGATCCTTTTGCGATAAAGAGGACATATTTGGAACAATTGGTGAAATTTGAAGAGGGTCTGAGGATAGAATGGCAGTACAGTATCAATGCTAGTTTCTTGGTTTTGACGGCTGTATAGTTATAGAGGAGAATGTCCTTGTTTATAGGAATTATGCATTAAAGAATGGGGGGGCAGGTAATAGGGCTTTACGTTGGCAACTTACTATCAAATGGTTGGAAAAACAAAAAGTTCTTTGTATTAATTTGGGGAGTGGGGGAAGAACCACCTTCAATGGACCCCATGTTAACTCAGAGAAAAAACAAAGTTCTTCAAATGACCAGTAAGTCCATCCACAACCTACCCCTCTCCTCTACTTGAACCTCATCTTGCACAAGGTCCCCCTTATGCACTTGGCTCCAGCCACACAGGCTTTCTTGCTTTTCCTCAAACCCATCAGTCACACTCCCACCTTAAGACCTTTGCCTTGGCTGTTCCCTCTGCCTAAAATGCTCTTCCCCCAGAATTCTACCTGGCCAGCTCCTCATCTCCTTCAAGACTCCTTCAAATGTCATCTTTTCAGTGGGGCTTGCTAGAACCACCTTACGTTAAAAGACAAAAAAAAAAAAGAATCTAACTTCCTACACTCTTAATTTCCAAGCCCTACTCTAGTTGTTTTGGGTTTTTTGTTTTGTTTTGTTTTGTTTTGTTTTGTTTTTTTCAGAGCACTATCCCCTTCTAAATATCAGGCAATATCATTGTATATTATGTTTATTATTCATTGCCTGCATCTCCCACTAGAATGTAAGCTCCATGGGGAGAGAGATTTTTGTTTTCTTCACTGATTTATCCCAAATTCTTAGGACAGTGTCTTGCACATAAATATTCATGGAATAAACGAAAGAATTTCCATTTCTGGGTGAAGATTAAGATATATTTGAAATAATACCTTGTAGTTTTTAATGGTTTTAATTTCTCAAAATTAAAAAAAAAGATTAAAAAAAGAGGAAGTAAAGAGTAGGACTTCCATTTCTGGCAACATAACAGACTTAAAAAGCTTTAAATATAAAAGATTTAGAAATTCTGGGTAAAATATAACAAACATACTTTAAAATGCACAGTTGAACTACAAAAACAGCAAAGGAAGTCTGAAGAGACAAGATAAAAAGAAGAAAAGTCAGAGTACAAGATAAAAGGGTGTGTGGTTATCTTAGTTGCCCAAATCTTGGCTTCAGGGACAGGAGACAACACTATTTGTACACAGCTGTGGAACAGGAACTGAGACCACCCCCTCACCCTCCACCCACACACCATACACACAAGTACACATAATGCCAGTATCAACTTAGGTCTACATCCTCACTGAAATAGTTACAGAAACAGAAAAGCATAAGCTATACGTTTTTTAAAAATTTAGCCTTGGTTAGAAAAGAAAGACCAAAGGCAAAGACTGGAAGCCTCAATTAACAATTGCTAATGAAGAATCTTTTAAAGGGGGACATGGCAGGGTAGGGTGTTGACCCCAGTGGTTTCAGAAGCCAGGCACAACTAGCTATCACATTTCATTAGATTAGGAAAAGGAGAGTAAATCTTTATGTACTTCCTGCCATAAAATGTAATCTCCTCACTCAAAACTTGAGGTAAATGGAGGAAGCTTCTATTCCTTAAAAACCAATGGAAGGACTTCCCTGATGATGCAGTGGTTAAGAATCCACCCGCCAGTGCAAGGGACATGGGTTCAAGCCCTCGTGCGGGAATATCCCACATGCCGCGGAGCAACTACACCCGTGCGCCACAACTACTGAGCCTGTGCTCTAGAGCCTGTGAGCCACAACTACTGAGCCCGCATAGCACAACTACTGAAGCCTGCGTGCCTAGAGCCCGTGCTCTGCAACAAGAGAAGCCACACAATGAGAAGCCCGCACAGCGCAACAAAGAGTAGCCCCCTCTCGCCGCAACTAGAGAAAGCCCACGCACAGCATCGAAGACCCAATTCAGGCAATAAAAAAAAAAAAAAGAAAGAAAACCAATGGAGCCCAGAAACCAAGGAAGTGCTCAAAATCAATAAATAATAACCCACAATGATAGGGGTATATTAAAGGGACACAAGAGCCAACTGAAAGCTGGAACGATTTGGCCAAAAAAATAAACTACCATTGGATTATAGTCCAAAGTATAAAATAAATATCTATGAGTCCCATATTGAGATAAGTAAATGACTGAGTAAATAAATATGCAGGAAGAAACCAAGATCTCATGCAGAAGAATTCCAAATCATTTTATATACGTACTCCACCTTCAAGGAGGGGGAAGTAAGCAAGGAGGGGGAGGGTAACGCCCACCCCTTAAGTGTGGGCTGCAAAAAGTGTGCAAGTGTGGAGGCAGGGTGGGGAGAGTAACTTTATGGTGGAGAAACCTGACAACCACTACCTCTGCGAGGTGGTGAAAGTCAACATCACAGCCACAGATCATGTCCATAGTTTGTACTCTTGATAGAACATGATTTTCCCTGTCCCACTTTGCCTACTGTCTCATATGCGCTTCCTCAGTCACCTGACAAATAAACCATCTGCACCCAACCTCGTGTCTCAGGGTCTACTTTTGGAGAAAACAAAACAAGGACACCCATCATTATGAGATTGGTTAAAGAATATAAAAAAGAATGTATATATATGTATAACTGAATCACTTTGCTGTACAGCAGAAATTAACACAACATTAAATCAACATTAAATCATTAAATCATTAAATCAACTATACTTCAATAAAAAAACCTTACAAAACAAAACAAAACAAAAAAAAAGGAGATTGGTTAAATAAACTATGGTACAGCCATATAATAACATATTATAATTTAAAATAGTGAGTTGTTAGATCTATATGTGTTGATATGAAAAATCTCAAGAAAATTTCATAAATTATTATTTTCATTCTATAAATGAATGCAAATAATACATGCATATGTGCTAGCATATGAATAATCATTTTTTGGATGTTTTACATATGAAAATTAACAATGATTACTTCTGAATAGTGGAACTTCTCATGTGCTATTGTTGTGCTAACAAAGTGGCTCTCTGATTTAAAAAAAAAAAAAAAAAAAAAGCCCTGATTTATAGAATTTGCTGATCTCCTTGATGTAAATATTCCCATCGTGACTGATTTCAAGTTGCCAATGACTTCACAACAGGCTCACAATAATTCCTGAATAACAATCCAGTCTCGTGAGCTAGTAGGGGTCAGCTCTAACACATCACTGGGTGAGAACATACACTATTTTATAACTTTACATGCTGGGTGAATTTATTTAAATCACATTTTAAAGTATATTTTATTTAAAAACAGAAGAAGAAAACTGCTGAACTTCATTGCTAAGTTTTCCATTTCCAGTTCTTGGTTACACATAGCCTTGGAAATAAGCCCAGGCCCACATTCCTGGGTCGCAAGGGAAATCAGTCAGTGAAGATCAAGATGAAGGAAATGTGCCCTTCCTATTGTCTTCCTTTCTGGGCTTTCGTAAATCCCATGTTAGTGAACAAAAACATAATACATTTTTAAAAAGATAAACATGCTATGTCGGCTCCTCTCGGTACCTCCTGCACCCTTTAGTTTATTAGGATAGAAGACACTAGAAGTTGGGATAATAAATAGAAAGAGAAACGAAGAGCACTGGAAGTGTGGACAGGGACATTATTGCTTATTCATGCATTTTTGTGACCCTGATACTTTCTTAAATCTAACTCAGAGCCATTTTCTCTTAGAATGGCTACAACTGCCAGATAATAAATCAAGTAATTCTTGAATCTGCCCTAACCCTCCTATTGTTATTTATCAAAAGAGTGTCTTCTTCCTGATTACAAAAGATTCAGTAGAAAAGAGCATTTAATTAGAAGTCAAGAAACCTGCATTATCATCCTAACACAGATACTATTGTGCTATAAAAGCTTGAACAAATCACTTAACCTCTCTGGGTCTCAGTGTCCTCACCTACAAAATAAGAACCTTGAATTGTAAGGTTTCTGAGACCCTCTTTGGTTTTCAAAATCCTACAATTCTATTATTTCTGGTGACCAAACCCTCTTAAAGAAGCTGATTCCTCTCAAGAACTCACTAAGACCCTCTGAAGTGTTCTTGGGTCAGATAGCAAAAAGGAAGAGCCAGCCCCTCAGTGTGGACGCCAGTGAAATGACACCAGACCCTGAGACAGAAGTGGGAGGAGCTGTTTCCAGCAGCACCAGAAGAACCCAGCCCTCTGGGAGGACCAGGGCCCAGCACCACAGCTGGGAACACTGCCGTGTGTCTCCTACATCAGAGCCAGCCAGTCCGGGATGTTAGGACTAAAGTCCCCACCACCATGGCCAGTGTTAATCCCTTCAGGGACAACAATGATTCCATCTTTGTATCTCCTTTATCTCCCTCCAAAGACTGGTTCTTAACAAAGTCCCACCAAAGGAACCCTGCTCCTGCTCTAAGATCATCTTTGCTTCTGTCTCCTCAAAATGTTCTTTCTGGGACTTCCCTAGTGGCGCCGTGGTTAAGAATTTGCCTGCCAATGGAGGGGACACGGGTTCGAGCCCTGGTCCGGGAAGATCCCACATGCTGCGGAGCAACTAAGCCTGTGTGCCACAGCTACTGAGCCTGCGCTCTAGAGCTCGCGAGCCACAACTACTGAGCCCACGTGCTGTAACTATTGAAGCCCACGCTCCTAGAGCCCGTGCTCCACAACAAGAGAAGCCTCCACAACAAGAGAAGCCACCGCAACGAGAAGCCCGTGCACTGCAACGAAGAGTAACCCTCACTGGCCGCAACTAGAGAAAGCCTGTGCACAGCAGCGAAGACCCAATGCAGCCAAAAATAAATAAATAAATTTATTTTTTAAAATATTCTGAAACAAATAATGTTATTTCTTCAGGATCTTTCTCACTAGAGGGTTTTTATTTGTACAGAACTCAACAAAATCTGAGCTTGGCTCTGAGTCACATAGATGTAAAATAGGGACACAGGAGGGATCCTTGTGACTCTTGGCAGGGACACACACACACACATCCCTTTTAGACAGTATACCTAAAAGGGATGGCATTATAACCGTGGTCTCTAGAGGCAGAAGGGAGAGCTAACTCTAGCTTACAGTGAGAGCAGAGAGGACTCAGACACTGGGAAGAGCCAATGGAAACTTCATCAACTGTAGTTTAAAACCTCATAAGTATTAGCTGACTCTTTAAAAAGCTTAAAATCCATCCCCCTGAGGTTTGTGGGAGAAACAAAACAGTGAAGGAAAGTAATTTTCTCTAAGAGCAAGGGCCTCACTCTGTCACTAGGATTGTTAGGGAGACCAAATCCCTAACAATAATCACAGAGCTCTTCATGTCATTTCTCAGAGCATAAAATGCCTTTCAGCACGTCACCTAATCTGATTTTCACAACAAGCTGGGAGTTACTGTTGTCACGGGAAAAGACGTGAGGAGGAGGATCTGGAGGCCTGGGTGCAGGCCTGGACTCTGCCACTGATTAGCTTGTGTCTTTTTTTTCTTTTTTTAATTTTTATTTTATATTGGAATATAGTTGATTAACAATGTTGTGTTTATTTCAGGTGTAAAGCAAAGTGATCCAGTTATACATGTATCTATTCTTTTTCAAGTTCTTTTCCTATTTAGGCTATTACAGAATACTGAGCAGAGTTCCCTGTGCTATACAGTAGGTTCTTGTTGGTTATCTATTCTAAATATAGCAGTGTGTATATGTCAATCCCAAATAATCCCAAGTAAGTTACTTGTCCTCGGGGCTTGTTTTGGCCTTCATTTTACAGATGAGGAAACAGAAGCTCTGATGGGATAAGTACTTGTCCCTACCAACAAGTAACAACAGGGACAGATTGGAAAGACTGAAGGCCTGAAGCAACACCTTCTTTGTTATGTGTCATTAACATGAAAATAATATCCAGAGGTTGAGATGGGCAGGGTGGGCAGAAAGTAGGACTCCTGAGGTTGAGGAGATGATAGCAAATCCATCATCAAAAAATTAACATGGGTTATTTTTCTAAGAAATGACTGTGTGAATGCCAGCCCCAGTGGAATCTATAAAGAGCAAAATGAGGGGGTGACCATGACTCAGAAATGTAACTACCCGGACCCCTAAATCTGAGGGATGACCTTGAGGCTTCCAAACAGTCATAGGCTCCCACCTGCCAGTCACAGCCAGTTGTCAAGAGTCTCATGAAAGTGGTCTTGTAGGTGCATCCTTTAGTCCTTCTGGGTACCTGACTAGTTAAGAACAGAGGCCTAGAAGTGTAGAGTCCAGACCCTCAATAACTCCCTGTTTAAAATAATCTCTTTTCACTTTTATCCTACGCATACTGCTTTAAAGTTTTAAGTCGTGATTCCTAGTTCTGATGGAACAGGCAAAGGTGTAACATTGTTACACCAAGGGAACCACTTCCTGTCTAGAGATTTCAATCCCACCCTCCTCAGTCTTACTCTTGACAGCCTGAAGGGTCCTTGGTGGAAAATTCATTCACCTGAATACTTGTCCTCTCAGAGGACCCCTCCCCCTGCTCCACCATGCTAAAGCCTGGGGAAAGGGGCTTTTGTCAAAAGAAAAAGGAGGAACGGAACCAGAGCAAGAGTTTCACCACAGCCAATCCCCAAGGACTCTGATAGCCACTGAGACAGCAGAGGTGGGAATGAGCCAGGGCCACTGTTTTGCACCCCTGCAGGGGGCACCATTCACATGGTATCCCTTTATTGGGCCGCAATAGTACAGGCCCATCTTTCTCCTTCCTGCTTTCCACTTGTGATCTCCCTATCTTGAGTTTTGTTTCTTCGGGTTTTTAGGGGGAAAGGGGCAAGGCAAGGTAAAGAAATTAATGTGCATTTTTTTTCCAATATAACCCTTTGGGAAGTGTAGTGGGTGTGACTCAGCTTTACACTAGGAAATCATAAAGTTTGCCCTTGAGGGCACCACCCTACCCTCTGTGATGCAGAAGTAACGCTATGACATGATTTGGTGCTGACTCAGAGCAGGAAGAGCCATTGACCTCAAATTTCTCTGCACCACCTAACTATTGGTGTACAACTGTGTTGTACTGGTTTAGCCTCTCTCCATTAAGATTTATAGAATGAGATATATGTACCTCAGAGGTTCTGGTCCATTCTGCTTTATGTAACTGGACGAGTCAAAAGGAAAATGCAGAGAGTCATCTAGGCATTAAAAAAAAAAGACAGCTGTTCCACTTATGCAACATCATAGTCAAATGATAATATACAGAGTACACATTGACCAAAGGGGACGGTAAGTATATGCAGAGTCAGCGTGAGCCCAGAAGAATGGTGAGGGGTTGTGTCAGTAAGAACCGCCTTCAGCCGAAGTAACAGAGACCCAGATACAGTGGCTTATGTGAAACTAAGGGTTCACTTGCTCACATAAAAGAAATTAAAAGATAGAAGGCCCAGAGATGATACTGTCGTTTCACAAAGTTATCAAGGACCCAGGTATCCTCTAACTTACAAACAAACCATTCTCATTAGGTGGCTTCTATTCTCAAAGTCACAAGACAACTGATGAGATCTGAGCATCATATCTGTTTTCAAAACTGGGGGAAAAAATATAAAGACTAAGGGCAAAAGATTATGACCCAGCATTCGGGTCCCCTTTCAAGAAACCTTCCCAGGAGTCCTACCCAACAAGTTTCGTTTAAGTCTCCCTGGTCAGACTCAGTTTTGTAATCAAATGTAACTGCAAGGGAGGCTGAGAAATGTGGTCTCCTAGCTGCACACAGCACCACCTTGAATAAAACCAAGGTTTATTTCTCAGAAAAAAATGGGAAAATAGGTGTTGAGTGGGCAAAAAGGAAGACCTTTCACAGCAATGTATAATCCGTGTGAAGTCAGCAAGCTGTTTGTGTGATCTCACGTGAGCGCAGTGTAGGGTGGATGTCAAATCACTGAGATGGTGAAGGGTGTGTGTGGTTGGTGTGAGCTTAGTAGGTCAGTGAGAAACGTACAGAGTCAGGTGTGAGATTAACAATGGGGTAAGCAGTATATAATCTGTGTGGGCTCAGCGAGACGGTGAGGGCTGTGTACAGTTGGTGTGAGTTCCAACAGTTATAGTTAGCATCTGTTTGGCCTATATTGAGGAACCATCACTAAAGTCTTTATTCCCATTTTGCAGCTTTTTGAGAGCATCAGTCCATAAAAGCTACTCAGCAAGATCAGGGAAATGTGGGAACCCTGCTGTCCTTATGGAGGCCATGCCTATCCCTCTAACTATATCAGTGGTTTGTAATCAGGGTCTGCCTTCACTGGGACAGAAGTTACATTAACAGGTACAAGTGGCCCCTCTTGTCAGTTCCAAGCAGGCTCCACTTTTCTATTGTCTTTCTACTGCCAAGTCTCCTCAGGTTAGCGGGCTTCATACATCATAGCGGGCAGGTTTACACACCTTGACCCAAAGCCTGAACTGCTAACAAATTACCTTGACACGTTGATTGCTTGACTTATCTCACCCTGGAGGCCTCCAGAGTCCTCCTTCACATCTCCAGAAACACTTCCAATTACTGCACTGGTTTATCAGAGACTGTTTTCTTGGTATTCCTATTCTGCTCTCCACTACCTTGGTTGTCTGAGTGATAGATCCTTTGAGTTGTTGCTGCATCCCTCTTAGAATGGCCCCTGCTTATCTCTGTCTCTGTCCTATAGGATGTATTTTATTGCTACACAGACTTGGCTTGTGGCCTCTATTGCATCATCCAGCACTAATTGTCATCCAAGCAACTCTAGAACACCTGTAGGTGGCCTCTGTAAAGAAAGATTTCCAGAAACAGAATGCCAAACATAATACTTTATCAAACCTCTTGAGTTACACAATAGGAGGAAATCTTTACTTGGGATTTCAAAGGACAACAGAGAATTTCAACATAAACCAGGAACAGTGCTCTGTTTTTGATCCAGTCAATGCCAGATAGATGACGGGAAAGGGCAACTGATGTGTCATGGGATTGCCAAGCACTGTCCCAAATCCTTCCTGAGGTCAGCATTCCTGGCCCCACCAAACCCTACAGCTCAAAAAGCAGCTACAAGTACAGGGTAAAGTATGAAATTGTGGAAAACTACTTTAAGAGCCACACCCAAAATTGCTTGATTTTGGTTAGAAATGTGGTTGATAACATGCCCTTAAAATTATCATGAACTCTAAGAGATGACATTGACTCATCAACTTATCTGTCATAGTCAGTTATAATTTTAGAAATAAGCTTAATGTGAATTCTTAAGAACAGTGATCTAAAAGAATTCCTATTTGAGAGCCCATCGTACCTTCATTTGCAAATGTTTCAATGTATTTCCAGAAAATGGTGAGAAATTAATCTTGGGTTCATTTGTCCAAGAAATTACCCATGGTTATATATTCTCAATAAACCTGCAAGACAAAATACTAGAGCTTTGTTGGGATCAGATATTAAGTTTTGTTTCCCACCCAAGGACCTTGATTTGGGTTAGTTATCTTGGATGGGAAATTCTCCTTCCTTTAATAATATCCTATTGAGATAAGTTGGGATTTTACACAGGTAAAGTTATTTCAAAAATCTAGGCTCTGTGGGGAAACTGACTTTTGTTCACTTTTAGAATGAGGGAGGAGCAGTAGAAATTATCACCCATGAACTCTATCAAGTATCCTGCATCACAGGAATGGATCTGGTCTTCCTTGGAGACGTGGACTGACCCCAATTTCAGGACACCGCAGGAACTCAGTAAAACTTGGAACAGTATGTTACAATTTATAGAGGCATAGCTAACTCAATAACTGGAAAGAATAACAATTATTGCCCCTTGATTACAAAAGATTTCTTCTGTTCAAGCATTCTTTGAACTCTTATAACATGTAAAAGCCACTCCATGATCAAAAAGACCATGAGATTCGTGCCAGATGCTGGATGATGATGCGAGATTATCAACTCCTTCCACCGTCCACTTGTTTACCTGGCTGTTCAGTGAGATTGAATCTCCCTACTGAGTCAGAACTGGTGCTGATGAGGATTATCAGATCGCAGAGCCAGGGTGGGAAGCCAGGCAGAAAACAAATCTAAGAATCAGAGGTAGGGGCTTGGGATGGGAAAAGCCAATAGGACTCATGCCAAATGAACAGTCAGGAATCAGATGCATATCAGGAGTCAAGATTAAGTATGTAGGTTAAAAACCAAGCCAGCAGTTAGGAATCTGGAAACCCACAGGCACCAGGGTCGGGCAATACAAATCAAAGGACCAGAAACCAAGTAAAAAGTTGTGACAGCAGATTAAGGGGCACCAGCACAATGGCCCTGAAGCTGCGGCACCTGCTATTTCAGGGAAAAAGGCTCTTACCCCAGTTCTGTGAGAGCAATCCAAGATGTGACCATTCTGGGTTGTATAGGCGGAAGCAGAGGATCCACGTGAAAAGGAACGGAGTCAAATGACAGAAGTATAGTGTTTGGAATCATACTGAAAGACACATCATGACACCTCTGTGCACTTCCTGATGAAGGTCAGAACTTTAAGGCAGTAATTAGCCACCTATGTTGTATCAGGATTTAGCAGCATACTGGCCAGGAATAGCCATTAGGGGTCAGGGAAAAAGTGGAAATTGAGAAATTTCACATTGACACTTTCCCAACTCCTGGTCAGTTCTGTTTTCCCATTTTCTGGCGACCTCCCCTGCTGGTTTTCAAGTACCAAGCAATTCCACACTGCCCATCTGTGGTCCAAATCCTTCCTTGGAGGTATGGCACTCAGATTTCTCCATTTCCTCAAAGTGTTCCAAGTTTTTAAAAAAATGTTTTTTTAAAACAAAATTTGGAAGGCATATCGCAGAGGCTAAGAGGAAAGCAGGTTATCAAAGTAACTCTAACTGATGTACAAATCATGAATATGCTTAGCACTCCTAAAGGTATGATAATTTGAGGGAAGAACTAATTAATACAAAAGAACCTCTACAGCTCTGTCCCTAGCACTCTAGATGAATAGGGGTTTAACAAGACCCTGCCTCTATTCTTAAAAAATTACTTAAGCATATGACTTGAATTACAGCTTTTTTAAAATGTTGGTTTTCCTTCACAATAAAAAAAAACCTTATTAATCAAGACTTCTAAGAACTCTGTTTAAAAGTGATAACTGATTCACCTCCCTTATCTCACTTTTTAATCAGATATCATTCTAGGAATAAACACAATTTGAATTTTAATGATTTTCCAAAAACAATACTTGACCATATTAAAAAGTTCAGACATTTCTGTTTTTTAGGACAAGAGAGGAACTCTTACTCTGTGCACTGCACAGTGGAAAGAGCATCAACTCAGTATTGTCTTGGCAAATCCATCCTCAACCCTGGTCTCCATCTCCTCACAGAGATAATAATATATGCTCTGCAGCATTCTCATGAAGATTCAAAATAATGTATGTGAAAGATCTAGCACAGAACCTGGCACATCGCTGGTGTTGGATGAATAGTAGCAATTGTTAATATTAGCTCAGTTATCTAAGGAATGCCCAATCATCTTTCATTGTAAACACATTTCTACCTAGTGAAAAGGAGAGAGCATGTAGGAGGAAAAGCATTCAGTTGTAGCAGGAGAAATTCCTGTAAGATCCAGAAAACTGGGCACCAATCCCAGCTTTGTCACCAGTTATCTGTGTAAGTCTTTGCAAGACACTGAACTTCTCTGGGTGAGGGATTTGAACTACATCATAACTTTGGTCACTCCAGATCTAAGGGGTCTCCAACACTAACTGATTACCTTCCCAGGCAGAGAGAAGGCTGGCAAAATTTGTCCCTGTCTGGGGACAGCATATCCCTAGATGATCAGATGTTGGCCCAAGGGACCTCTGCATCCACTCTTCCAACTACAGTTCCCAACCTTGTCTCTCATCCTCGGACCTTTTTGCTCAAACGCACAAATAGACTTAGATTCCTAAGACCAGATGTAAACCTTTCCACTGATACATGTTCACCCTGAGGTTTAGGATAATTTGCTTAAGTTACCTGGGCCTCAGTTTTCTCCTCTGCAAAAGTAGAAGAGTGATATACACCTCATCGAGTTTTTGGGAAGATTAGATGAGATACCGTATATGAAAAGGATTTATAGGCTGTACAGTTTTGTGCAAAGTCAATACGGCAACTATGATTATTGGTAGTTTAACACCTTTGGAAGCATTTTATGGAAAGCACCCCAAGAACCTGGAATCTGAGTCAGAACACTTGTGAGTCATCCACCTGGGCTGCTGTCCTTTTGGGGTTTTATAGACCCGGAAGAATCCAGCAGAATGGCATTGAATTTTGCTGTAATCAGATATTGACTGTGGTTTTCCTAATCAAGAAAAGAGGTTTGGGGCTTCCCTGGTGGCGCAGTGGTTAAGAATCTGTCTGCCAATGCAGGGGACACGGGTTCGAGCCCTGGTCTGGGAAGATCCCACATGCCGTGGAGCAACTAGGCCCATGAGCCACAACTACTGAGCCTGTGCTCTAGAGCCCACGAGCCATAACTACTGAGCCCGCATGCCACAACTACTGGATCCCGTGCGCCTAGTTCCCATGTTCCACAACAAGAGAAGCCACTGAAACAACAAAGAGTAGCCCTCGCTCGCCGCAACTAGAGAAAGCCCGCGCACAGCAATGAAGACCCAACGCAGCCAAAAATAAATAAATAAATTTAAAAAAAAAAAGAAAAGAAAAGAGGTTTGTTTAAACTTTCACTTACAGGCAAGTGGCAGGATCTTGTTTTAATGGTTTGGAAAAGTTTTCACCCCATTAGCAATTTCCTACCCATGTCACCTGGGATTTTCCTATTTCAAGAGGCAATTGTGGAATTTCAGGAGAGCGGCCTGTTACTAATTGTAACAAATCAGTCAAACTCTGGAAAGAACTGCAGCTCTGTCCCTACAGAGATCCACTCTGTAGCTTTTCAGGGCTTACTGTCCACAGAACACCAGGTTCCTATGATCATACAAGGCTGCAAGAAATGTAAGGCAGTCTAAGAAGAAGCTGAGCATGTTTCTGGGTTCCTGACAAGTGTCCTGAAATGCCCCTGTTTGCAGGGCTGAGCAATGCTGTAGAATCTCTTCCAGTATTTTCTCTTCCATACTGAAATCTAAAAGCAATTTGTTAAAAGGTTTTAAGCAGTTACCTCAGAACATAGTCCCAAGTGTTGAGTTTTCTAAGCAGTCAGCTACGTGGAAACTTACATCAGCATCAGTCTCTCTTCCTGAGTTGATCCCATCCACATGTGCAGGTCACATGCCCCTGGACAGGGCTGGTACCACAAACAGAAGAGTAAGCAAGTACTCACATAGTATAATTTGAGATGTGTCACAGCCCCCTTCCAAAAATATCTTCCCCACCAAATGTCACAGAGACTAGAATTCCCAGCATTGAACTCACTGCTGCTAGACTGCTCCATCTTCCACCCCATCCTTGCTCCAATGTCTGCACATACGAATCGCATCCGTCTCTCCAGGCCTCGCTCAGTATCACTCTTTTGTGACACCTTCTATGAACCTCCACTTGGAAGTGATGTCTCATTCCTCTGAACATTTACAAAGTTTAATTTGTACCTCTTTTATGATGTACAGCGGACCCTTGAACAACATGGGTTTGAACTGCATGGGTCCACTTGTATGTGAATTTTTTTCAATAGTAAATACTACAGTACTACACGATCCACAGTTGGTTGAATACATGAATGTCGAACCGTGGATATAAGGGACTGTGTATGTGGAGGGCTGACTATAGATTATAAGTGGATTTTTTTGCTGTGCAGAGAGCCTGCAACTCTAATCCCCAGTTGTTCAAGGATCAACTGTTTTTTACTTTATTTATTTTGGCTGTACCACGTGGCTTGCAGGATCTTAATTCCCCAATCAGAGATTGAACCTGTGCCACCTGCAGTGGAAGTGCAGAGTCCTAACCACTGTACCACCAGGGAAGTCCCCAGCTGTATATCACTTTATGTTTAAACACATGTACTATCCCCACCAGGCGTATCTTGAGAGTCAATCCCTGAGCAAGGTCTTACTTATCTTTGTACCACTATCCCATCCCCAGAGTAAAGAACCAACATCTGACCAATGGGTGCCATGTGGGAGAATGGATGGTAAGATGCACCTTCACCTGGGCTGAAATTTTGCTACTCACTAGATCTGTATCCCTCAGAGCTAGAAGTTACTTTACTTCTCAGGGCCTTATTTCCTTCCTGAAAATAAGGCCATTTGAGAGTCACACAATTCCAGCACTCTCCCAGCCATCATTATTAATCTACTGGATGATCTTGTAGCTCACATTGATTCAGCAAAGGCCCAACATTACTAACACTCATTTTTTTGAAGTGGTTTGATAATGTATATACTGCATTGGGGTTTTAAAAAGAAAAAAAGGTAAAGGAATAGTAGGATGAGGCCAAAGGAAAAGTACAGTCCTATTTAGTTACAAAGGTGGGACATGAATTCAGCATTGAGTTTCCTAGCAACCAAAGCAAAAAGGTATTAAAGTAAAAGATTTTAGTTGTTCAAGAAGGTGCAGCTCTTCCTGATATTAAGATCCATGAGAAAAAAAAAAAAATCCACGAGAAATTGATGTCGTAGACTTTGTCCTCAAAACAACCCAGCAATGAATTGTGTAAGGAGTTTAATAGAACTGTTTTCTGTTGCACTGTTTCCTACCAAGACTGTGCCAGTTATCTCTTGCTGCACAACAACCTCAAAATAGTGACTTAAAACGATAGTGATCATTTATTACTATCTCACTGGAGACTGGCTGGAGTCGGCTAAGCAGTTCTCTAAGCTGGGAGCTGGAATAGCTGGTCCTCTTCAGATATCTGTAGGTGGTCTCTCCATGTGACTTCAGGATGGTAGCATGAGAGCAGCCAGAATCCTTATGTGGGAGCTCAGGCTGAGAAGGAGAGAGCCAGGCAGGGTGTATAACCTATCATAAACCAGCCTCAAAAGTCATGTAGTATCAGTTCTTCCACATTCTATTTGCCAGAAGCAAGTCACCAAAGCTGGCCCACATTCAAGGGAAGGGTAATTCGTACCCATGTTCTTGGAGGAATGTCCAAGAATATGAAAACATGTTTTAAAACCACCATGAATGACAAATAGAAATTTGTAATTCGATAAATGTTATTCTTTTTAAAGCCAAAGGATAGTCAGACTTGACCTGGGGATAAAATATAGAATATGTAGAGTTGTGCTGCCCAAGATGGTAGCCCCTGGCCTAAATGGCTATTTAAATAAATAAATAAATAAATAGATTGAATTATTTATTTATTTATTTATTTATTTATTTATTTTAGTGGGTCATTAAGTTTATTTTGAATTTTTTGATTTTCTCAAAAAATACATCTGGAAGTTGAAATAGAAAGAAAGCAAAAACTGAGCAGCAAAGCGTTTAAGAAGTGCTAAAATCATTTCTGAAATCAGTTACTCAAAACATTTGGTGTAATTTTACTCTTGTCAATTTTAGCCATGATTAGTGAAAAATTATTTGTAAATGCTGATTGTAGTACTTCTTTCAGAGGATTATTATGAGGATTAATTGAGATAGAGCAGAGCCTGGCACATTGTAAATTCTTTTTTTTTTTTTTTTCAGTTTTAATTTTATGTTGTTCCTTTTAGGGTATTTTTTAAAATCGAAGTATAGTTTATTTTCTTTTGTTTATTTATTTATTTATTTATTTATTTATTTTGACCACACCGCACGATTTGCAGGAATTTAGTTCCCCAACCAGGGATTGAACCCACACCCTCAGCAGTGAAAGCACGCAGAGTCCTAACCAGTGGACTGCCAGGGAATTCCCAAAGTATAGTTGATTTTAAATTTAAATTAATTGAAATTAAATTAAAAATTTTAAATGCCATTCTTCAGTCTTGACAGCCGTATTTTAAATTTTAATAGCCACACATGGCTAGTGATTATTACATTGTACAGCACAATGATAGAACATTTCCATCATTGCAGAAAGTTCTATTGGACAGTGTTGATCTAGAATAATGAAAGAACTGTATATTCTTTAGCTGTCGATCAGAATTGCTCACCCATCTAATTAAGCTCTTGGTAGGCACTGGGCAACAGAAATGTCCAAATTGTAACATTTGACAAGAGTATGAGCTGCATGAAATCTGTAATGCTAATGAAGGAGAGTCCCATACACCTTAACAATCAACACGGCAGGAGATATTTCACTTCCTTTAAAGTAAATGAAGACTCCTAACCAAGACCCAAATAGCTGGCTACCCCAACCTCCATGTGGGGATTTTCAGTGAAGGATCTACCAGCAAGACTAAAATTTTCCTCAAGATGGTTTCTAAAAACTGTTTCCTAAAAACAGTTGAGGGAAAGAAAGATAAAAATCAAAGTTACAAAGTTAATTCCCTCACTCTTTCATTCAACCAGAATTTACTGAACAGGCATGGATGCTACACCTTGTATCTGAAAACATTTTCAAAATAGATTTCGCCAATCTCCTGGGCCCCAGAAACAAATATCAGTAATGCAGCCAAGAAATATCTACTTTTAAGTAGCATAATTTTCTAGTGAAACCACCAGAGAAAAATGGTTGCAAAATGACCCTTAAGTAGCTGAGAAAGTTGGCTGGCGATATACAAACATTAGATATAAGGCATTTAGATTGAATATACTATCTGCCAAAAGTGATGATTTGGGATTTAGAAAAGTTGAATTCAAGCCACTCTGCTTTCCAGTAAGATAGAGAGGCCATTTCTGGTTAGCGACAATAAAATTATATCACCAGCATAGAGAATAGTTATTTTTATACTTTTCGTAATAGGGGTATATGCAGCTAGAACATGCATAAATTGTTTCAAATCATTAAGAAACAAATTAAAAAGAAAGGTTGGAGGAAGCAGAGGCAGAACACAGTCTCATTTTTTAAAGACTGAAATTATTATCTGATCTGTTAGGAGACTGTTCTCATGACTGTTTGCTGTGGGCGAAAGTTCAGGTTGAACGTAAACATTAGTTATCAGATCTTGCATCCCACCTGTGTTAAATGTCTTCTGTTTGGCCTTCTCCATCCCCTCTCCACACTTCTCCCCACTGCTCTGTGCTGCCAGAAGGCTGAACTGTATGGGCTGCATCAACAAGCTCCCTTTCCTTCTCACTTCTAGAGGAGTTCAGCCAATGGGAGGCGCTAGCAGGAGATGAGAGGATGAGAAGATAGAAAGGTTAGACTATCTGTCCCCCTAGTTTCTTCCCTGCCTGGCCACCACGGGTTGGTTTCATTCCCTAAACAAAGGCTATATCTAATGTCAGGCACCCCTCTCCATATAGCTGTACTCTTCGAATTCCAGTAAGCCCTCACTTCCTTTGATCATTCAGACTTGTGAGCTGCAATGTTTCCAAGGTACTATACCAACCTTTGTAGGTTTTCCTCAACCTTGCCCATACCTTTGTATATAGTTCCTTTCTTAACTTCTCTTTAGTTATTCAGTTTGTATGGACATCTCTTTCCTTACAAGCCCTGGCTGATACACTAGTCCATTACTAGTTTTTATGGACAAAGACCAAAACAAGATCAATTACATTTATAAGCCATCTTAAATCTATTCTTGACAGATTTTTCCAACACATGATAGCATGGTTAATGATGGAATACTTTACCTAAGCCCAACCTGTTCTTTATAGAAAATATTAGTCAGAAAAAAATCCAGAACTATAATTTATGAAAGACAAAATGAGCACAACATTTATATGAAAAGCCCACCAAAATAATTGCTCTATGATTTGATAGAGAAATACTGTCTTTTTTAAAAAGGCAAGGGAAGGAAGACTTCAACCAGATAAAATTAATGACAGTAAACAAATTAGCTCCCAATCAGAGCAGAATTTGAGCAGTTCTGGTAGTGAAAAGTCTTCAGAAACCACTTTGTAATTAAAGTATTACATGAGGAAGTATAACCAGAATCTAATTGGTGAAGAGACTTGTTCTCCCAAATATTAGTGCAATCATTCTTGAGTTAAAGGCCTTGCAGCTGCCCTACCCACCACCACCATGGTGCAGTGAATGAACAAAATCCTCACAGTCAGGCAGAACTGCTTTCAAATCTTTCCAAGTCAAATCATTTATAAAGTAGGGAAAACAATATCTCCATTGTAGGGTAGTTGTGAGGATCATATAGAAAAATAGATATTAAATACTTAGCACAGCATCTGATGCATTAAAGTTGCTCAACAAATGGAAATTCAAAAACAAAACCAACAAAAGGAAATCAAAGACGGATAATCCAAGATCAGCCTGAAAATCAGCAAGTGGATCAGCAAAAAAAAATTTTTAATGGGAAGAAATAGGTTGTTGATAACGTATCCACCCACCCACCCCCAGTCTCCTGTGTATCATGAATATTTTGAGGACCTTTGTAATGGATGAATTCTCTTCTCAAAGGGACTGTAGGGAATAGTCAGTCACCTAAGGACTATTCTCATTCCCTGTCCTGAAAGAGCTTCTACCTGTTTTCTTCTTCCACCATTTTATGTTTTGAGGTTAACTAACTTTTTTTTCCCAGTGTACCATAGTGATCATTTCTTGCTATCACAAACTATCCTGGAGGCCAGCAGAGTTCAAATGGGTACTAGACTGAAGTAGGCGACTCACTGGTAGCTGTGGTGTCCTTCCAGTTGCCCAGGATTTCCTCTGGTACCTTGTTTTAGAAATGTCCTAAATGTAGCGCCCAACTGGGTTCTCTTCTTCATTTTTTGAGACCATACCATCTGAGTGATGAAACATTGCCTTTGCCTGGGTTGACAACATCCTTGACCCAAAAGCAAGATCATCATTGTCTCACAAAAGGGATATCTTCCTTTGTATGTCTTGGGTTATGTCAGAGACAGGTTACTGACTCTACTTCTGGATGGAATTCATATTTTAAGGCAATTTGTAAGACAAAGAGGTACTTCAGCAGGATCCTAGGAAATGGGAGTAAGAACAGATTATTTTGACAAGTGAGAGAGGAAGAATATTCCAAAGACTGAGCCAGTGCACAATGTGTTACAAAAATCAATGAAAGCACATATGAAAGAACTCTGAAGACAGATCAATTCAGAAATTCTGTCCTATCACTGGAGTTGGTTTACAGATCCTTAACCCTGCAATTATAGACCCAATTTTCCCAGTTTTCCTAACCCTGGAGTTGCTGTTTCATGATCCCAAGGCCAAGGTCCCAGTGAATTCCTCAGTGAAATGCTGCATGGTGAACAGAGAGTGAACTCAAGTAGAAAGGAGTCAACATATAATGAACACCTACCATGTGCCAGGCATTGCATAGCATATTTTTATAAATATTATCTCAGTTAATCCTGATAGTAATAGCATAAAATAGACAATATAATCCTATTTCACAGGTACAGAAACAAAGACTCGGAGAAGTTAGGTAACTTGCCCAAAGTTCAGTTTTAGAACTGCAATTGCACCAAATCTCCCTATTTCAGAACCCATTCTCATTCCTCTATTCTACCACATGTTCATCAAGGACTTCATCCATTATTCAGCATCTTTACATACAGGTGAGAAGATAATGTGTTACATACCTATAACACATTATCTTCATTCCATCATCAGTTCTTCAACTTGTACACAAAGCTGTCGAGAGAGCATCAATGGCTTTCAGAAATCCATGTAACACAATGTCATCCTCCCTTTCTACAATTTACTAGATATAACTGGATGCTTAGTAACAGACACCTGTACTGGCCATCTATTGCTGCATAATAAACCGTCCCAAAATTAGTGGCTTAAAACAACAATTTATTATATCACATGATTCTGTGAATATTGGGACCATTCTTTATTGGTCTTGCCTGGGCCCACTGATGAAGCCACATTTAGCTGATGGATTGGTTGGGTACAGAGTTAAATTGGGACAATTTGAGGTGACAAGGCCACACTCTCCATGTGGTCTTTCATCAGACTTCTTCACAGCATGGTGATCTCAGGGCAGCTTCCAAGAGGACAAGGCCCAGTGCAAAAGCACTTTTCAAGCCTCTACTTGTATCACATGTGCTGATGTCCCATTGACCAAAGCAAATCTTATGGCCAAGCATAGAGTCATTGTATACCCAGGGGCATGGATACCATAAGGCATAATATATTGAGGGTTATTACTATAATGAGATACTACAGTCTTCCCCCTGGCCCTAGTGATTCACATCCCTCTTATTTGAAACTATCAAGAGCTCATCCAATCATGGCATCAAACTACAAGTCCAGGATCTCCTGATCTGGCTCAGGTCCAGATGTGGTTGAGGCTCCTCAAGGGCAATTCCTCATGCAGCTTCTCAGGTGTGGTTTCTCATCATTCAGGGACTCATGGACAGAAAAAACAACTTATTTGTTCTACACATACCCAGCACACAACTGTGAGAATGGAATACCCAATAGGCACTCCCTTTCATAAGGGGGAGGAACAGGGAGCCACATAGCAGCCACTGGTCCATAGCAATTCTGAAATCCAGCCAGGCAAATGTTGCAGAGCCTCCTACTCTGAGTATGGGAAATGGTTCTTTGCTATAGCCTAGTTCTATTCCCTGGAAGTGGTTAGCTCTGCCCTCTGAAACAGTCTTCTTTTTCAATAAGAAATAGCCTTTGTTTGCAGCTGAGTAACTTTCTCAGCTTGCTTCCTGCATGCTTTGGTCTAAACTGGCCCAGTTCCCTTATAAACTTTGTGCACTTTCCACACACCAGGTTATAGTTCATTTCATTAGACAAAAGCTATACTAACAATTATTTTTAAGATGGGTCTCTACTTTGGTCAGCATGTCAAGGTGCTATGGGAAAAATGCCCTTAAGATTCTTGGAAGCCCTTTTATATAGTTAAGAGAGTCTGGTAGACACCATTTAAAATCTTACTGTGGTCTTCACAAAGTCTTATAGCCACACTCTTGATTTGATCTGTATCCTGAGGTCATTTCTTATTTTGAGAATTTTTTGCAGGTTAAAGAGACTGGAAATGTGAAATGGTTTTACTTCCCAGCTCAGCATATTCTGGACCCTCCATATGTACTTTAAATTCTGCTTACAAATGGAGCAGTTCTTTCTTTAGTTTCTCTCTCTCTTCTCATATCCTATTATATATAACTTTTAAAAGGTTAATTGACCCCCTCAGCATTCTAAGTGGAAATCTTAAGCCACATCCACAACTTGATTAAGTACATTTTCTATCTTCCAATTACTGAAGGTGACAGTGCTGCCAGTTGTGTCACTATTATATACTATGGGGTGCCCTTTATCAGCCTCCAGTAACAGTTTCCTCTCAGGTCTTCCGGTCTCCACCAGCACTCTACTTGCTGTCCCTATAACCTCTGCCAGACCCTCAGTCCCAAAGCCAATGCTACATAGTTTAAGTTTTTAATACAGCAACGTGCCACTTCTGCATATCAATTTTTATATCAGTTTTCCATCTCTGTAGGAAACTCTTCCAAAACTTACTGACCTCATGATTATCACTATTCCATGAGTTAGCTGGATCATTCTTCTGCCGGTCATGTCTTGGGTCACTGATGCAACTGCATTTAGCTGGGAGGGTTGCCCCTGGTTACTGGACTTAACTGGCCTTTCCTACCACATAGTATTTAATTCTGGGCTTCTTCATTACATGGTGGTCTCAGGGTTCTAGGAGGACAAGCCTCAATGTGCAAGTGCTTATCAAATCTCTGCCTCCATCACATTTGTTTATGTCCATTGGCCAAAGCAAGTCACGTGGCTGAGCCCAATGTCAATGTGACAGAAGAATGTATAAGGGTGTGGATACTGGTAGGTATGATTCATTGGGGTCATGGTTATAACAATCTTCTACAGCACTAAAATGTAAGTTTTGGGTTTTTCTCTGTATCTTCATTCAAGCGTATAGCCCAATATATTTTGTGTACCTAGGCATATCTGGTATATATTTGTTTGACTGAATTGAAGAGGCACAGAGTTTTGGAAACAAAAGGACCAGAAAGGCTAAGACTACTATATCCTTGGAGATCAAAATACTATAAAACAAAGCTAACCACTAAAAGAAATTTCTTCCCACCGTCTTTCCATATTCTTGTGAATCAAATATATTTCTGCCCAAAGATGGTCTTTAGAGTGTCATGAATTTCAAATAAATAACCCTCACTCATTAATCTTGTTTCTATTATGGTCATAAGCAATCCCAGAAATAAATTATATATGTATTTGAAAATTTTCTGATCCTAAACAACTGTGTGAACATCAGAATAATCACATAGTGTATATTCCTCAGTATTTGCACAAGAGAAAAGGAATTGAATAGAATTATTGGCATTTCAAACCCAGTATTTGAATTTTGCTTAGATCAGACATGAAACTTGATTCGTCTTTCTCATCTGGGGGGATATAGGTATATTTAGTTTTTTACTAAAATAAAGAGAATCAGGAACGTGTTTTAATGGCCTCAAAAGTTCTCTTCCCATCAATCATTTTCTCCAGAAGAGTTTGGGGTTTTTCATCAATGGTAGTGGGTAATGACGAACACATTTTGAAACTGTCTCTTGATTAATGATTCCTTGCCTTCAAGGATTGATAGGCCATAAAACTCTGTGCTAAAAGACACATTCTTCCCTTGCTACCAATTGTGATTCTAAGAATCCAGATATGTTTGCTCTATTTTTCCCCCATGAAGCAGAATATCCCATCAAAGTATGACAAGAGGATTCACTGAGACTTTTATTTGCATGTGGTGGTTTTCTGTTCTGTTTCATTTGTTTGCTGGCTGGCTTGTTACACTATTTAACCCTCTGCCTAAGTTTCCAGTCCTAGCACTGCAAATGATGTTCCTACCCCAATCTAGGGCACGACGGGAGGAATTCTTGAGCCTATTCTTTGGGACCAGATGGGGTCACTAAAGCATTCCAAGCTGAGGGCAGAGAGGAATAGATATCCTTGTTAGTCTCCAACTGAAACACCTACTACCAATTAGTCCTGATAAGCACATAGAGCCTACTGTGATGATGACAACAAGAGCCAGCATTTATTGATCTCTCACTGTTCCAAGCGTTGTTCAAAGCACTTTACATGGATTAACTCATTTAATCCTCACAACCCTATGAGGTAGGTGTTATGATTATCTCTTTATAGAGGAGGGCACTGAGGTGTAAAGCAATTTATTAGGGGTTATATAGCTTTAAATGGCTGAGTCAGGATTTGAACCCACCATCAATTCTATTGCTTCAAAGAATCTGGTCTCATGCAGAGCTCAGAATTCCTTCCTGTATCTATGACCTTGGGACTGTACCTTCAGCACCAAGTCACTGACATTTATACGTGTATGATGTTAGTTGATTTATCTTTCTGATGATTCGCACAAGCTGTTAACAGAAAAGCAATTATAGAAGCCTCTGGCCAGTCATATAAGGTCACTGAATCTCAGCCTAGGTTCTTTTATCCTTCATTGTCTGGGCATCTACATTCTCCTGGAACTTGAATGGGATTGGTACCCAGACCACTATCTCTGAAGATATCTCACGGCCTCCAATCCCACAGAGCTGGAACTCTCATGAGCCGTGCACCCTCCTCAGCCACCAAGACTATGTCCTGAGGACACACAGTCAATCAAAATCTGTTTCCTGAGGACCTACCATATGCCAGGTTCCATGGTAGGCACAGAATATAGACCTACATACGGGGAGCTTTCAGCCCCCTTAGCCCTGACTTCCAATTTGCGAAACATGATTAATTTGGGGGAAATACCAACCTGGAAGTAATTAGAGGGGATGTTTTAGAAAGATTCTAACTAAACCACCTTTCTGGTCCCTTCCAACCCCACCCTCATCTTCTTGATGTCTCTCTAAAGCAAGCATTTATTAGTTTGATTTCAACACACACACTTGTACTTGTAATTACTATATAATGTCTGTTTACTTTTTTAAATGAAAATGAATTTAAATTAATCTTGTTTTGTGAATTTCAAGGCACCCCCTGAGATAAATGAAGACGCTCCAGGGTGTCATCAAACCAGTGTTGGGAATCCTTGCTCTAAAAAGTAGAGAAGCAAGGAGCTTCAAGGAGCCAGAGGGGAGAAATGTATATAGATATAAAGATAGCGCATGGTAAAGAGAGAGTTTTATATGTATATTATTCACTTATACACACACACACACACACACACACACACACACACACACAAATACGTATGAAAGGTGGTGCACCAAAATGTAGTTATCTTTAGGTGAATCGTCTGTTGTAAACTTAGCATCAATGCCCCTCATTATTAAGACCTCTGTACCACAGAGGAGATGCTGGGAACAATATTTCCAAAACAGAGAAGCCATTCTTTTCCAGAGGTAACAAATGCATAAGCAGATGAGAGGTTCAGAACAGCCTTGGGACTCCCCACATTAGTGAATCTCTTGGGATTCCATACATTAGTTCTGCAGACTGAGATAATTGGTGGGAATTTTCCAGAAGTTCTTGAGCTTTATAGTGGAGTGGCTTCCAGGCAAGGTCTTTGAGAGTCTGTCACTTAGATGTCATAGGCTAAAATCCCCTGGGACCTTTGCTACAACAGTCCATCTAACAGGTGTGTAAGCCTTTAATTTCTTGTATCACTTCCCTTCATACTTGAAAAACATAGAGTGTCTTCTCTTTGAACACTAATATAAATAGGTAATAGGTAATCATTTTTTTCTTTTTGTGTGTATATATGTTAATGCTTTTAAAATAAAAATATGATATTTGTAAAATAAAGCAATAAATACTTTCAAATATTTTCAATATATAATGTAGTAAATGTTTTCATAGAGATGCTACAGAAGCAGGATACAAAACATAAATTGTAAGGGCACAGGAAAGGCTTCCTAGAGAGAGTGCTGTATTCCAAACTGAATCTTGAGGGAGGTGAGGAGTTGCTGCAGGTAAAGGTAAGAACAGGACCGATAAAGGGAATAGCATGGGCAAAGGCATGAGAGAGGTTTCTGCTCTTTGCTTTGTGTGATGGAGACACACATTGTTGCAGAGGAATGAGGTAAGATGAGGCTGAAGAGAGAAGCAAGAGGCCTCATCCTGGAGGGCTTTTTATGCCAGTCTACAAATGTTGGGATTTTATTTTTTCTTGAAGGCAATAAGGAAGAGCTGGGAAAGTAAGGTCTGTGTTCTATGAAAGGCACCGTAGCTGCACAGATGGTTAATGTGTAAAGGCAGGAATAATGGGGGCCAGTCCACAGAGCCATGGAGGTGATGGGTCCTAAGGAGATTGCAGAAGGTTGGGATCTGGGTGGGAGGAATTTCTGGTGGGGGGTTGAGGGGATGTGACAGGAGGTGGTCCAATGGCTCCTTCTCCTCTTCCCAAAACTGGAGGGAGGCTGGCACACTTAAATGGAAGGATGGTAAATCAGGTAATTTCAGTCATGGTTGGAACGTACTTTAAAGGTGGAGAGAGTAGAAAGTGATGTTTCAAGAGTTCCTCCAGAAAGGAAATCTGGGAGCCAAGCCCTTCCTTGGAACAAAAACAGGAAATTCACAACGTACATGTAAGCATATTTTTCTTGGATAGCTTCCTAACCAGTAGGTAAAGCAGTAGATTGTTCCAACCAGGGACAGTCGGGTGTTTGTAATTGACCTCAGGCTTTTACCCAGGCCAGTTAGGTCTCTTTGAGGCTTTTCACTGTGCTAATTGGCTCCTCTGCCTACAGCCCTCCTCAGCCAAAGACACCTGGCGATATCAGGCACCACCTCTTGTGACCAGGCTGTGTTTTAGGTGCTACCAATGACTGTCCAGCAAAGGGAAAACAGAGCTGCAGGACAAAGTTTTTACAGCAGGACTTCTCAGGCATAGGTGTGCATGTGAACCACCTGGGATCTCACAGGTCTGGGATGGGGTCTGAGATTCTGCATTTCTCACAAGCTCCCAGGTGATGTGATGCCACTCGACTGTGGATCACACTTTGAGAAGCACTGGTCTAAAGGTGGTTGGCGGATAAGCCAGGAGGTTGGGGAGGTGCCTAGAGGGAATGAGATAGTGACAATTCCTGCGCTCCACTGATTCACTGTATTTGTTGCATCTGCCCTGGAAAACGGACCTATGTGGTCTAGAGTTTTGAAGACTGGAAGACTTAAAGGGGAAAAGAGACAAGAAATAAGACCACCTTTTAGAAAGCTCAAAGGTCTAGTATTGCAACCAGCATATTAAAAATAAGAAAATAAAGCAAGTAAATAAGGCATCTGTATTAGTTTTTTATGCCTGTGTATTACTGTGTAACCAACTGCCACAAACTTAGTGGCTACAAAAATACCCATTTATTATCTCACAGTTCTGTAGGTCAGAAGTCCAGTTACAGGTTAGCCAGATCCTCTGCTCAGGGTCTCATCAGGCTGAAATGAAGACGCCAGCTAGGCTGCAACTCTCATTGGAGGCCCCGGGTCCTCCTCCAAGCTCATTCATTTGGCAGAATTCACTTCCTTGCAGTTGTAGGACTGAAGCCTCTGCTTTCTTAGTAGCTGTCAACTGGGAATCACTCTCCGCTCCCAGGGCCACCTTACTGAGTGGCCCCCTTTTGCCGTGTAACATGACATAATCATGGGAGTGATATCCCCTCATCGAAGGGTATATGTCGTTTGGGCCCATCTTGGAATTCCACTAAGAGTGAAGTAAGTCAGAAAGAGAAAAACAAATACCGTATACTAATGCACATATGTGGAATCTAAAAATACGGTACTGATGAACCTAGTGGCAGGGCAGGAATAAAGACGCAGACGTAGAGAATGGACTTGAGGACACAGGAGGGGAAGGGGAAGCTGGGATGAAGTGAGAGAGTAGAATTGACATATACAAACTACCAAATGTAAAATGGATGGCTAGTGGGAGGCAGCAGCATAGCACAGGGAGATCAGCTTGATACTTTGTGATGACCTACAGGGGTGGGATAGGGAGGGTGGGAGGGAGGCTCAAGAGGGAGGGGATATGGGGATATATGTATACATATAGCTGGTTCACTTTGTTGTACAGCAGAAACTAACACAACATTGTAAAGCGATTATACTCCAATAAAGATGTGAAAAAAAAATTCAAAGGGAGAACTAAAAAAAAAAATTCCACTAACCACAGCATCCTATGATAACACTTCACATTAGAGATATATCAACATAAGTGTAATTTCTTCATTTATTCCCATCTGGCTCTAAATCATCCTATGATGATGGTGATAGCAGAAGTAGCTTCCATTTGTGAGCACCAATTATGTGCCAGCACTTTGCTATGCACTTCACATATTCCTAGCTTATTTAACCCTATCAATAATCCTTAATAATCTATATCATTACAGACATCTGAAACAGAGACTTAGAAATTTAAAGTAACTTGGTCCAGGTCACACAGTTTAGTGACCCAGTGATATTTGATAGTGTGGACTGAGTCTTAGTCTGGACCAACTGAGTAACTCAGTGAGGTGAGTTTCCTCACCCAGAAATGGAGAGGTTAAACCCGAAGATCTCTGAGGTCCTTTCCAATTTTTACAATTATGCAGTGAAAATTGCAATGCCAAGATTTTCAGTAATTTCTTCCTTTCGGATCCAAGGCAAGGCAAAGTTTGTAGCAGCAGGAATGTTAGGAGTGAGATAGTTCACCAAAACTGTTCTCATCGCAAAGGTGTCTCTTACCTAACTGAAACCAAAGCCCCCAAGTCCATCTCCAGCTCCAGCTCCCCTAATCATAGCTTCCAGTATAAGGCACCACTCCCTAACATCCCAACGGGAAGTCTCAATGTGCCCCTGGAATGGTCTAAAGAAAAAACATAATTTTAAGTGCCATGAAGGTGATAGAATTGTCAGAAGTACAAGAAATCAACTAGTAAATTGTGAGCTATCAGTCATGGTATGTTCTGTAACAGTATACAAATCACAAATACAAAAAAAAAAAAAGAGAGAGAGAGAGAGAGAGAGAGTGAAACAAGGAAAAGCTATCAGGCTGTCAGTGCCATCTTGTGGAAAGACCTATATTAAAATGTCCAAGGTAACCTGACCACACCCCAGATCATGTCAAAGCCTCTCTCTACACTCGACTCCAATGTGCATCCAGTAGACAGCAGGACCGCATCACCATTAGTTTGTAGGCAATGGTGCTGATTGGTAGAGGGTCCATTCTGATTGCTTGCCTCCTGTGCCATGGCCAGTTATTAAATAATTTGTATATGATCCCTAACTACACAAATACCACATAAAACCCCCATACCTCCCACACCGTTAACACCCAAAACCCACACCCAAACTACTCTGCTTGGTTCCTCTACACAGCATGGTTCTCCAGATGTAGAAAATTTGCACTGACCCATCTCAACACCCTATCCCCAAAAAACACACACGCACACTTAGACTACAACTGCTTATAGTATAATTTTTTCTTGAAAAATAAACTTGACTTTATTTCGCTTAAGTTTATTAGAAATTATTTCTCTTCTTTCCTTTTATCTGAATATTCCCATCTGTATTGGTTTCCTATCTGCTGCATAAGAAATTACCCCGAAATTTGATGGCTTAAAATAATCAATATTTATTATCTCATAGTTTCCGTGGGTAAGAAATTCAAGGGAGGATTAGCTGGGTGATTCTGGCTCAGGGAATCTGTGAGGTTATTGTCAAGATGTTGGGCAGGTCATCTAAAGTCTTGATGCGGCCAAAGGATCCACTTCCAAAATAGCAAGTTCTCGTACGTGATGTTGGTATGAAGCCTCCCCACACGGATCTCTCATTAGACTCCTTGAGTGTCCTCCTAATATGGCAGCTGGCTTCTCCCACAAAAGAGCAAGTCAAAACCATACTGTCTTTTATGAGTTAACCTAAGAAGTCACACACCATCATGTCCACAATATTCTACTTGTTACTCAAACCAGCCCTATCAATGTGGAAAAGACATGAGATGGTCTTTGAGGTTGGCTACCACACCATCCCTTCTGTAACTCAATTTCCAGATCATTGGGTCCCAGGTGTGAAATGTGTTTAGACAAAAGATCATAACACTTAAGACACTGAGAGCTCTAACTACAGTCCCAGGGCCACAGGAACGCAAACCCAAGCAATCCTCTGCCTTGGTGGGACACAGGGACCTACTGGGAGGAAGGAATCTCTGTCTCTGGTTTCACCTCCAACTGCCACTGGCATCAAGCCCTCAAGGAACTGGGGCCTCAACATCAAAGAGAACTAGGTCAAAACAGTCTTATCAGCTGGGGAAGGGGGAGCTAGGATGCTCTAAAACTGTTCTGCTGAGCTTTCAAATAATGTTATTTCCAGTATTTCACAATGGGCAGAGAACAAAAGGGAACGAAGACCGCCGTCCTCATAAGACTTTTCTGGTGGTTCCAACCCAAGCTTATCTTTCCCCCACTGACTACTCTTGTGCTTATTTTTACTGCACAATTAACTTTTCAATATATGTGATCTGATTGTCTTTGATGAGTAATTTAGTACTTTATTATGTTATGAGAACAATTACTTTTGAGTCTAAATCCCCCCCAGCATGTTGTAAATTCCTTGAAGTCAGGGAAATTAAGCTTATCACTCAGCCCACCATCAGTGTCAACAGATTGTTCTCCAGGAAAATATCTCCCTCGACACACTTACATACACACAAGATCAAACACATGCACACAACAGGAGCAGGGTTCTGCAAAGAGCAAGGCTTATTTTTCCCTTTTTACAAAATAGTAATTAGACTTAGCCAGGATCATACTGACACAGTCATTCTCTCCTTAAAAGCACACACATGTACAAAGTACATCTCAAGAAGGTGCTACACAGCACTCAAATAGTCCTCAAACTCATGCAATTAAAAAGACGCACAAACACCACAGCAGTAAGAAAGATTTCCTTCTGGCCCATCAACAACAAGCTGCCCACCGGCTGCAGCCAATGAAGAACCATCACAGCCCTCCTCAATTCTTCCTTTCCTCTATAAAAGCAAGCCCCTCTCCTCTGTTCCCGGAACCTGCTTATGGTTTGCCATAGTTTGCTTGTCCTGAATTGCAATTCTCTACTATTCCTGAATAAACTCACTTTGCTGGTGGAAAAAAAAACAAAAAAGACACATAAACACACATTGTCACATAGTCCTGGAGACTCACCTACACTCCCAGTCTTCACAGTCTTGCCTATGCATTCTACTTATTTTTTCATTCATTTAACAATTCTGAGCACTGTGTATCAGGCTCTGTATTAGATGTGTGAAATATTTGAAGCTGGAATGATGCCTTCTTGGCTCTGACACAGATAACTGCAATCCAATAAACTAACTGCTATACTAGGAGTACATATTTATATAAAATGAGATGGGAGTATGGAGATTAAATCTTACTGAAGGTCAGGTAGCACTTACAGAAGAGAAAGGAAAAGAAGCTCAGTATTGCATGAGGTTGGGGCTACGTGCAGGGAGCTGACATTGTTTAGTTGCAGGGATCCTAGCCAGGAAACCATCAGAAAGGAGTTTTTCTTTCAGTGTGAGGCCCCCTGGGCCCAAGACAGAAAATTAAATAATATTCTTGACAATGGGACACAGACCAAGGCAAGGACCCCTTCACCTGGGGTCTGTTGGAAGCCAGAGGCAGAGCAGTAAAGATGGAGGAATTCCTACAAAGGAAGCCCAGGTGGGTTGATGGATGCACTTCAACCCCTGCAGAGACCCACACGGGAATCTCTGTGTCCCCCCCCAGAAATGTCTTCTTTCTGAACAAGATGGGCTTTGAGCTGGATCTCAAGGAGGCAAGGAAGGGGCATAGGGTGGTGGAGAGAGATGTGGGAAGTTTTCCCCTTATGAGTGAGGGAGCAAAGAAAGGCCAGCAAGGAAAAGGGACTGAGAAAAGTTCAACCTGAAAGGCGCAAGCGCTGGAGTCTTGTCTCCAGAGGCAGTGCAGCCAGAAATTCTGAGCAAGGGATTGAGAGGAGTTGCTGGGAGGGGAGAAGGGGTGACTGGTGGCTGAAAGGCATAGTAGGAATAAATTGGGATGGGCTAGAAAGAGTCATAGGGAGTTGTGTGGGAAATGGGAGTGCAAACAGGAAGGGCTTAATCAGGGCTGTGATTATACAGAAGAAAGGGAAAGGGTAGATTTGGCAGCTCCTGGAACCTGGGAAGAGTAGGCAGAGGCGATGCTTCAGAGTTACCGGGGTAAATAGTAAGTGCATTTTCCACAGGGTCAGAGCAGGCTTTGATCTTTGGAGGAAGAAAAATTCCTTTTCATTTTGCTGGAACCAAATGTGTGTGTCAGGGGTAGATGGGGACAGAAGGAGGGAAGTACATCTTCAAGACTAGGTACCCTGGGCTTGGAACGAGAGAGACCTTGGCTCAACCAGCCCAGCTACTTACTAGCTGTGTGTGCTTGGCTAAGTTAACCAACTTCTTTAAGCCTCAGATTACTCATGTGCAAAAGAGATATAAAAATACCTTCCCAATGTGGCTCTTCCAGAAAGCACCTGGCACAGGCCTGGTACATAAGCAAATTCAATAAGGGTTAACTATTTTCATAATTATAATTAGTCTGATCACTAGAAGCACATTGTTCAGATGAGGATATGAACCAGTCAGATCACAGTTAAGACACTGTCTTCAGCTCTAGTTCCCCACCTGCTATGAATGACACAGAGAAACCCTAGCCTCCCCAGGGAAGGGTGACTCACAGAATCTGAGAATCAGGAAATATGAAGAAAAATTAACAAATCCTGCAACTGTTTAACCCAGCTGAGGGGCATGAGGATGGTTAGGTAAAGAGGCAGTAACCTTCTATTTAACTTTAGAATACAATACTGTTTTGTTAAAGATTCTGGAGCCAGGTTGCTTGGTTTCAAATCCCCCGCCATCAGTCATCTCTTGGTCAAGTTCCTGAACCTCTCCAGAGCTTCAGTTTTCTCATCTGTAAGATAGTTAAATAGATTACCCACCTCGTAAGATTATTGTGGCAATTAAATCAGTTTGAAAAATACCTGGCACATAGTAAATGCTCAATTTGTTAATTCTTATATTGTCGTTGTTGTTGCTGTTTTTGTTGTTGTTATTATTATTACACAATTACTCTCCCGGGTTCGATTTCAGGGCACCAGATGGCAGAAACACTGTTGTTGTTTTTTTAATAATTCCAGCAGTGGAAAAACAAGAATAGTTCCCTGTACAGTGGTGATTCCCGCTTACTGGACGAGTTCAAAAAGTCACTGATAATGACTTAGAGTTATTGTAGAGACGATTCCTCCCACCAGGCGTATGTAGATTTGCCATCTCTTAAACCCTTGGGCATCCATTGTGAAGAAAGTTAAGACAAGGCCAGGCCCTTGGGCAGCAGGGGCAGTTGGCCAGTGATGCAATAATTCCCACCGACCGCCAGGGAGCAGCAGAGCTCGACCAGGGGTTGCTTCATCCACAGAAAACAATTCTTAATTCCTTCTAGGTGTTCCTTCTTGGCTGTTTGCGTGGGCCACCAATCCCCGTGCACACGGCTGCAGTAATCCCGCCCATTATTGACTATCCAACCAATCAATGAGTGTTCTGCTTGGGGCCGGGCCAGAATGCTCCGGCGGTCACTGGGAGCCCGGAGTTGGGTGTTCTAGCCCCGCCCCCCAGGCGGCTCGGCCAATCCCCTGAGGCGAAGCAGGACGACACCCAGGCTGTGTCCAGAAGACCACGTGGCCCCAGGAGGCGCCAGTGCTAGGTAGGTGGAAGGTTACCCGGCCCGGGGGCGGGTGGGCGGAGCGGGACGCGCCGGCCTCGCCCCCGGTGACCCGCTGTTCTGTGCCCTCCCCCAGCCATGGGCATGCAGCCCCCCAACTTCTCTTGGGTGCTCCCCGGCCGGCTGGCGGGGCTGGCCCTGCCCCGGCTCCCCGCCCACTACCAGTTCCTGCTGGACCAGGGTGTGCGGCACCTGGTGTCACTGACGGAGCGCGGGCCCCCGCACAGCGACAGCTGCCCCGGCCTCACCCTGCACCGACTGCGCATCCCAGACTTCTGCTCGCCGGGCCCAGAGCAGATCGACCGCTTCGTGAAGATTGTCGACGAGGCCAACGCCCGGGGAGAGGTTAGTGAGCGGGGTTAGCGCCGGGAGGGAGGGGCTTGGGTGGGGTCAGCGGGGACACGCCGAGCTGGGGAGGTCAGGGCCAGGAATAACTTAGCTGAGTTCCGGGAGAGAGACTGGAGGAAGACGGTGGGGCCAGGAGGCCAGGAGACCATCGCAACCAGAACAGAAAGCCAAAGCGGGGCGGAGGCGGGGGGAGGGGGGCGGGGCGGCAAGGGGGAGGAGTATAAAGAGGGCCCAGCAGTGTGAATTGGGCTCGAGGAGAAGCAACGAAGAACCAGCTGATGTGTGAGTTGTGAAGGAGAAAGGGTGAACAGACTTGGGAGAGATGGGGGTTGAAGTCAGGGGGTATTGAGCAGTCTCCGGAGTAAGGTTCTGTCCAAATGTAACGGAGCCACATTTTTAAAAGGTAAACAAGAAGCAGGAGAATTTCATCTTGATAATATAATTTAACCCAGTAACTCCAAAATATTATTTCAACATACAAGCAATATAAAATAAATTCTTAACCAGATATTTTCATTCTTCATTGTCCTACATCTTTAAAACCTGGTTGTATTTTACAAGTGAGGGTCAGGAGAGTGTTGGGAGGGCGTTGAGCTCCACCCCACCCAGCTCCCCCTTCGCAGGCGGTGGGAGTGCACTGTGCCCTGGGCTTTGGCCGCACGGGTACCATGCTGGCTTGTTACCTGGTGAAGGAGCGGGGCCTGGCTGCAGGGGACGCCATCGCTGAGATCCGGCGCCTTCGACCCGGCTCCATCGAGACTTACGAGCAAGAGAAGGCGGTCTTCCAGTTCTACCAGCGAAGGAAATAAGGGACCTCAGCAGTCTTCTGCCAGGTCCCCCGCGGCCCTGACCTGTGTGTTAGATGGGGCCAGAGACGCGGAAGTGAACTAGAAGTGCTAAGCCCTCCAGCGCTCGCTCGGCTGGCTCAAAAGACAGAAGTAGCCCTTCCCTGCAGGCAGGTCCTGGTAGGAGGATGGCTGCAGCAGCACCAGTGTGGGGTGTCCCTCTGCCGCTGCCTTGAATAAATAAAGAACCAGCTCACATTGCATAGCACTTTAAGGTTACAAAGTGCTCCCACACTTTGCGACTTTTTTTGCGCCTCACAATAGCCCCATAATAAAGGGAAGGCAGAAGGGCCATCCCTTCTTTGGATGAGGCGGCCAAGGCTCAGAAAGGCGCACAGTTATACTTCTGGAAAGTGGAAGTATGTGCCAGGACTACAGCACACATTTTCAGCCTTTTAAAGATGCTGAAACTCTTATGTATCTGCTCTCTAATAATATTTGATGTGTCTTCTGGGGAGCTGGTCAATGAAAAGGAAACAAATCCCTGGCAGCCCAAGGTCTCTGATGCTCGCAGGCCAGGAGGGGCCCTGTGGACACAGCCCCTCAGTCCAGGCCTGCATGCCCCACGTGTGTCATCCCTTTAGCCCTCTTAAGACAGAGAAGGCCTGGATGCTGTGCTCACAGATAATCAGTGTCTCCATCTCCCAGGGGCTGGGTGCCTCTCCCCAGCCTCAGGCTGCTCCGCTCACGTGTAACCTCCAGCCCATTATGCTGCCCCACGGCCTGAGGCTGAGGAATGCCAGAACCCAGCCTCTCTGGACAGGTATGCAGAGGATATTTGATGATTAAATGAAGACATTCAGGGCTGCGAACCTTGGCCGTGTTTCTCAGATGTTACCTTCACTTCCCCATTGGATGCCATCCTACCAGCACCACCACCACACCTGCAGCTTCGAGAGATAGGATGAATGGGATAGACTAGCCAGGTGGACTCTTTTTGCTATAACTCCTGCCTGAATTCCTGTCCTCTCTTCTGTAATGGCAGGCCAGGATGGATAAGGTAGGAATTCATCATGAAATGTGTACTGAGTGCCTGTATACCAGGCTATGTTAGATGCAGAGGCCCTCCAGCCGAAGGGGACATGATTCACAGCCTGCTGGAGGAGGGGAGCACGACAGATTCCAACTACATGGAATAGGTATTATGGCAGACATGCATTCCACATCCAATGGAGACATGGAGGGAGGAGGCAAGGGTTCCCCTGCAGACCCCAGCCTTTTTGGCCTAGGCCACCACCAGCTCCAGGCCACCCACTCCTCACTGCATCTTCCTTCCTCTGCCGCCCACCCAACTCAACTCCCCTCCAACCCTCTTAGACAAAAGGAGTATTAGCCAGAGTCTTGCCAATCTAGCAGTGAGAGAAAGACTGTAAAGTGCCCTCGCCGCCCCCCCCCCTCCTTTCCTCTGTGTGTCGAATCTGGATAATCAGTTCCTTCATTCTGTTCCCTTGGTCCCCACCCAGCTCACCCAGGTGAGGACTTCTCTCAAAGAGAAGAACCTACAGTTCCAAGCATTCAGGCTAAAACAGAGGAGTGAGAAGTAGCAGAAGAGGGGAAGCACTGAAGCCCTTACCCTCTGCTCATCAAAGTCCCCTCTGCCCTGCCCATGCACCCACTCCTCCCACAGCAGCAATGACCCATTCTGTTTCCTGATGCAAACCAGAGCATCTTCCGAAGGAGTATTTTGATTGTGTGTGCGTGTGTGTGCGTGTGTGCGTGTACACGCGAAGGTGGTGGGGCAGGAAGGGTATGAACAGCCCACTTCCTGGATCCCTTCCCTCCAATTACCAGGATGGGGGGAGAGAAGAAGCAGGCTTGAAGCTGCACCCCGGAGTTCTGTCTGTGATCCCAACCCTCTGGGGTCACACAACCGTTCCTCACGTTGTCTGCCCTTCCGTTCCTATCTTAACTCCATCCCCCCACATCCTCTGCCCTGCAGGAGAGGAACCTGCCCTTTCCTTTCTCCCAAGCCTCTCTCAAAGGAGAGGAAAAATTTTTCTAACCCCATTAAAACCCTGTGTGCAGCCTGCATCCCCATAATTTCAGCAGGTCTCCTCTGCCTCAAGAGTTCCTCAGGGAAATAAACATACAATTATGTGCTTAAGGAAATCACTTTTTAAATAAGTAAGAGTTGACTTGAAATGAAAAACTCTGCCCTTGGCCTTCCATCTACCTTGAGAGGTTAGCCTGAGTCTCTCTTTGGGCTCATTCCCACGCACCACCCCCACAATTTTTTGCCTTCGCACCACACCCTCTTCTGTATATGGCCACCAAAGAGGCATTGCAGACTAGCTGTGACCCTTCCCCATTCTACCCCACACTGAGATGACAGGTGAGAGGAACAAGCCTCTGCCATTGACAAAGAACCTCCGCGTCGCATCAGACCAGGCTTGCTCAACGGCAGCACTACTGACACTAGGGTCTGGGTAGCTCTTTGCTGTGGGGGCCATTCTGTGCTCTGTAAGGTAGTTAGCAGGATCCCTGACATCTACGCATTAGATGCCAGTAGCATGCCCCCCCAAAAAACTGTGACAACCAAAAGTGTCCCCGGACATTGCCAGACGTCCCCCGGGAGGACAAAATCGGCCCCCGTTGAAAACCACTTCATCAGACCAACAAGCGCCACACGCGACCATAGGCTTTCATTTCCTATGGGAGTAGAGGTGGGAGCATACGTGGGGATTTCTCCTGTGGACGCACACATCCTCATAGGGGAGAAAGGGCCAATCGAACCCCATCACACACCGTTACCTTTTCAAGCAGTGTCTGGTACCTGTCCCCAGTCCCTCTCATCTCCCCAGGCTGGGTTTCCAAGAGGGTGATAGACACCATTAACTTTCTACACGCAGGAGGGCTTTATTCTCAGTGAGTTGCTGGTGGGCATAGCTGTAATGTCAGCTTCCACCCCCATGTTTTTAAAGTTTAATTCATGTTTATTCTCTGACATGTGATCTGAGTTCCCTGCTGAATGGAGACTTTTCTGTGTAGAAAACATCTCCCTTATCACTTGGGTTCTGCCCTCGTCACCTCTTGGGTCCCTCTCCCAGAAAACTGTTCTGATGCAGAAGCAACTGGAGTCAGGACAGGAGGAGCCCTTCTTTGAGACCATTCCTCCCTGGCCTGGTTCCCCACCTCCACTTGACCAGCAGCACGCCTGGACTGGGGTCCGCTTGCTCTCTGGGCTGCAAGCTCCATGACTGCCTCCCAGGCCACGTGTCCCAGCACACAGCTTCCCGCTGCAGAGATAGGGCTACGTCCTGCGCACTCACTGCGGCTCCCCCCACCTCTCTTGGAGCTGTGCTTTGTCATCACCCTTAGAGGGCGGCTCGTCACTGGCTAAGAGGTCTGGTCCTCATGCAGACCCTCTCCACGTGTCCCCCATGATCCCCCAGATCAGGTCTTCCCAGGGCAGTGATGAACATGTCACCCGGGGCAGGGATTTGATCCAAACCATAAGCCATTTCCCAGAATGAACTGCCCTCATCTGCCAAGCTTCACGTCAAACCTGCTGTCTGTATCTTGCCGTTCTTTCTAAGAAACTAATTTGGTCTCACAGGATTGCTTTGTCACAAAACAATATCAGTTACCACTAATGCATTTCATGCTTTGCTGTGACTGTACTTTGCTTACTTATAGCATCATTTATGAAGTGCCTACCATATAGCAGGTGTTTTACATACATTGCACTGTATCAATGTATCCTTAAAGTCACTCTGCAAGTCAAGTATTTTCCCCTTTGTGCAGATGAAGGGACTGAGGTTTAGAGACCAGTAACTTGCCCAACACCTCATACTTGCAGTGTAGGAGCTTCATACACTTGTAGCAAAGGAGCTGGGATCAAACCCAAGTGGTAAGTCCAGACTCATGCTCCTTCACCAGACATCGCACCTGCCAAGACCTCCCCCTAGTTCCAGTTACACGGGGGTCTGTCTTCATGATCAGAACTTTACCTCGAGGGCCATTTTATCAGCACAGCCTCCGACATCCGTTCTCTTCATCGTCTTAGGAAGCCAAAGAACAACCCTGCATCTGACCCTGAAGCCAGCAGCACCTGAGTTACGGGCTGCTGTTTAAAATGCCGCCCAAGCATTGAAGGCCAAAATAGTAAAGCTGATTCCTTAGGGCACGTCTGTCACATCCACTAGTATCTCATTCAGAGCATGTGGATGTCCTCACCCAGCATGACAATCTTGAGGCACATGTGACTGGCATCGAGCCCTCGAAAATGTCTTTTTATGTCTGAGGACTTACTAAACACCTTAACGTCCTTTCTGGTTGTGTTGTTGTTTGAGCCCTTAATGCATGCCAGGCACTGTGCCAAGTGCTTTATAGGCATTACCTCATCGAGTCTTCAACCCTATGAACAAAGTCTTATAATGACCAGTGCACAGATGAGTAAACTGAGGCCCAGAGAGTTTAAATAACACACCCAAAGTTACATAGCTAGAACAGGGTTCAAACTTGGGTTTGTGTTTAAGTATAAACTGCCTTCCCTCTTGGGAACAGAAAGAAGAGATTGTAATTCATTGTAATTAGAAATTGCATAACAGCATCTTGTGTTCTCCAGAATCGAGACACTTGGCTGACGGGGCCATCAGTGTGGCTCTGAGATCACACGGCTACCCCACCCCATTCTGCTGCCCCAGGCCTCGGGAGCACCTATCTGACTTGGGAGTGTTGGGCCGCAGGCACAGCCATCATCCCTAACAGGCTTCTGCCTCAAGCCTCCTGCACCATCAAAAATATAGTCCCCTGTTGATTTAGAAATGAGTTACATAAGTACTTCTTCCATTACTTTAAAATTTTTCTCCGGCTATTAAGGATTCAAGGCATACTCTTGAGAAGGCAGCATGCTTGTCCAAGCAAGCAGAAATTTGAGAAACACTTTGGTGCCCGTCCATGCCTGAAGTTGATGACTTATTTGCAACCTTGATAACTGAGTCCTTTGTGCCAACAAATTGCTTAAATCGCTTCAACCACTCTCTCACCCTATTTTTCCCTTGACTTATTCTGTCACCATGGATATGTGATCATGAAACAGATGGGTGATGTCACCTCTGAGTTTTCATTATGTGGGATTCAGTATGGAAAACAGTTCTGGGGTTTTTTTTTCCCCCAAGCTGTTATAATAAACACACCACTGTTTCTTCTTTATCAATATATATTGAGTAGGAACTGCTCCAAACCCAAGGTGGGCCATACAGGAAATAATGGGTGCAGTCATCCGGACAGGTGACACTGCTCATCTCCTCCAGTAGGTTTTATGTTCCCTTGGGCTCCCCCCAACCCCACACCAAGCAAATTCACTGATTGGCATGTTTTCTGTAGGTACCTTTTGTGAGATCTAGTCAGGGCTGGATGCAGCCTAGGGCCATGGAATAGAATGAAATAAAGTAACCACGTTGGAATCAAGCCCACAGGCAGAACCATGTCATTCTCGATCATGACCTGTAAGGCTCTGAGGAATCCAGTCTCTTTCTCCATCTCTCTCCTCACCTCAGTCGTTCCCCTCCCCCCACAGCCCTTGTTCTCTCTGCTCTACCTGTGTTGGGAGTCCCCAGGACCACCCTTGGTTGTGATGATTTGCTAGAGGGACTCACAGAAAAGCTGGTATCCTCTCCATTATGGTTTAAGGCAGTGAAAGGATACAAATTACAGTCAGCAGAGGAGAAAGGCACATGGGGCAGAGTCCAGGAGAAACCAGGTGGGAGCTTCCAGTTACGTTCTTTGAGTGGAGTTGCAAGGACAGTGCTTAATTCTCCCAGCAGCAATGTGTGACGACACATAAGAAATATTGCCAACCAGGGTAGTTCACCTGGGCTGTGGTGTCCAGGGTTTTTGTTGAGGGTCATCATGTAATCAACACCTGTATAACTGACCTTATCTCCTCAGTCTCCAGCCCCAACAGAGGTCAAATTGATATGGAAGGCCCCAAACAGCCTCAGCATATAAAAACAAGGATTCACCATGTCCCTTTGTTAGCATAGACTATCTGACCTGGCCCAAGGTCTCAGATATACAAAGGCATTCTTATCAGGCAGGATATTCCAAGAGCTCAGAAGTCCTCTTGCAAGAGCTGGTCCAGGGGCGGTCCTGAAGACCTTTGGAATGTATAAGGTTGGGGCAACCCACGCCAGCTGAATTAACCCTTTCCTGCATGTTACCAGATGCTTTATGCTCTCTCTGCATGACAGTCTGGGCCCATACTATTCCCTTTGCCTGAAATGATTTGTTCCCCAGCTCTGCCTAGCTCCCAACTTCTACCCCTACTATTGGTCTCAGTTTGACATCATTTCCTGGGGAATGGCGTCCAACCACCTCCACATATACTCATACATATTACCAAAGCATCTGTCCTTCTACTTTGCAGCTCTCTGCTCACTTATAATGATTCACTCAGTTGTTTAATTTCTCTCTTTCCTACTAGAGTCTAAGGACTGTGCCCATACCCATAGCATCCAGCACAATGCTTGGCACCTGGGTGCTCAATAAGCATGTGGCAACTGACTAATTGACATGCCGTCACCTGCCTGGGTATCTGCACATAGACGCAGAAATGGGAAGAAAAGAATAAACTTTGGAGTTGTATAATATAGTGGGGAATACATTACACGTGTACACCCCTAAGTGTGCATGCAAAGGTGGACACATACAATTAGAAAAGATGCAATGTATAAATACTTAATGATGGAGTGATTAAAGAGATAAGAGGAGTGCATCTGGTAGAATTCAGGAAGTTGAACCTTCAATGAGATGTGGAGGGTGTGGTCAGATAGCCTAAAGGGATATACAAATTTGGGTGTTATTAAAAATACGAATGTTATACGTCAGGTCCACATAGGCTTAGAGAGAGACGGGCAAGATGAATGGGTGGCAGTGAGGGAGAGGGAAAGATGTAGGGAGTCAGCTGGCATGGATGAGGGCAAAACCTCATCCAGTGGGTAGCAGAAAACACATGGTTAGATTAAGGCAGTGAAAGGGCAGCAGAACACCAATGGGATCGTATCTGGTCCAAAGAGTGGAGTCACCACTGGCTTCTGAGCAGAAGACATGTCACTAGATTCCATTTTTCTTAAGTCACACAGTGACAGAATGGCCCCATTACTTAGCAGCAGTACAGTGCTTTATGGTTTAACATTGCCAATGAGAGACAAGGTCTCACCGCGGCTGATTTTTAAGACTTTTCAGAAGAGAGGAGTTAAGTAAGAACCTGTCCCTGCTTGCTGGAAGTTAATGACTTTAATGCTTTGCAAAAGAAAGTAAAAGGGTTGTTAAATCAGAGTGCTCATCCTCTGGGCTTGCAGGTTATGATTTTTTAATGCTTTTCAAATGGGAAAGGATCTCAAGTGCGTGTCATCCGTACATGCTAAAAATGTGGGCCTTTCCAATGGCAGCTGGCAGTGGCTCCTGCACACCCACTGTTCTGGCTGATCCACTGGTGTCACATTTTACGTCTTGGGCTGTTGACCCGATTCAAAGGCCTACAGGGGTGGTGATCCCCGGTGCTACATTCAGCCCAGCGGCCCAGTATTTTTCCCTATTGTCCCAAGGCCAAGGGGTACCCGTGAGTTCAAACTTTCCTCCTCAGTTGCACCCCTGCTCCCCAGCCCTCTCTCCCATTACATCTATCCCCTTACCTTTGAACTTGTCTTCTTTTCTCCAAATAGTGGTCAATTTGTCAAATACAGAGGAGCCAAACAGACCAAATGGCATATTCTCCTGTAAGTGGAGGGCATGGTGTGTGTGAAGGAGGGGTAGTGCCGGGGACGCCAAAGACAGCTCCCACCACGGGAACACGCAGGGTCCTCAGAGGCGTCAAGGCTGCTACAAATGCCAGAGCACCCTGGGTCCCAGGCTCTCCTGGCGGGCACTCTCCAGCTGGAGACCTGGAGAATAACAGACCAGCATGGGCGCCCAGAGAGCCCTCTCCCACCCCTCACAGGAGGCTTCAGAGCTCAAGGTGGGACTGGGTGGGGAGGGTGCCCTGGGTCTCCAACTTTGCTCTTCAGTCCCGAGGTCCTGGATCTGGCACATGTATTCAAAACCTTCCAGGACAGGAAGGAGGCTGGAAATACATGGAGAGGTCCAGACCCATTCAGGAGTCAGGCTGCCCCCTTGAGAGCTTAAGAGTGACCCTCAACCCACCCCAACCTACTTCTGCTAATCTGATAACCTGGAAGCCACAAAGGAAGTCAATTGGTGGCGGGAGGTGGGGGGATAGTCAGAAAGGAATTAGGGAAATGCAAAACAAAAATCTCTTGTGAAGTGTGTATGCAGCATTGCTTAAATAGCCAAAAGCTGAAAACAACCTAAAAATATATTGTTAGGAGAACTGATAAACACTGAACCAGATATACAGGCATCAACGTAGGTTTATCTTGGAAACAATGTTGTGTGCATAGGAAAGAAACCTGCAGGAGTATTAGGTACAGAATAGCATTTGTGTAAATAAAAACAAACAATACTGTACATTGTTTATGGATACATACTTTATACAAATAAATGGTTTGGATATCCACCAAACTCAGGATCTTTTTTTTTTTTTTTTAAAGAGATGGAGCATCTGTTTTTTTTTTTTTTTTTTTTAGCCGTGTTGGGTCTTGGTTTCTGTGCGAGGGCTTTCTCTAGTTGTGGCAAGCGGGGGCCACTCTTCATCGCGGTGCGCGGGCCTCTCACTATGGCGGCCTCTCTTGTTGCGGAGCACAGGCTCCAGACGCTCAGGCTCAGTAGTTGTGGCTCACGGGCCCAGCTGCTCCGCGGCATGTGGGATCTTCCCAGACCAGGGCTCGAACCCGTGTCCCCTGCATTGGCAGACAGATTCTCAACCACTGCGCCACCCAGGAAGCCCCGAAACTCAGGATCTTAACTGCCACCTGGAAGGCAGGGAGGTGAAAAAATAGGAGAATTTCAAGTGTAACTGGAAGGTTTTGTTCTTGAAGAGAAAACATCTGAAGCAAACATATAGGTTAAAATGTTAGCGTTCTATATTTTGCATGTTAAGCATACAGATGTTTCTTTTAGCAACCTAGGTCCTTTTTTGGTTTTAATTCAAGATGGAGAAGTTTTTGTTTTGTACCGCTTTCAAATTTTGGAAAAGATTTGGAGGATAGGAGGATTAAGGCCCCCTCTCCCAGCGATCCAGGGGCTGGAGCCTGCCCTAAATGCACCTCTGGGATCTCATCCTCAACAATGACTACCTGCGGGGCCAAGAGACCACGAACTAGCGAAAAGAAGAACTGCATCCAGCCGCTCTTGGCGCGGCCGCCCAGAATCACAACGAGCTGCGCGGCGCCCCCTGGAGGCCTGACCGAGCTCGGCACCTCTGTAGGTGAGAATAAGGAGCTCCGGAAATGCCCCCGCTGCGGTGGGAGTGGAAACTCTTCAACCGCTTTGAAGAGCAATCTGGGACTATCTAGTAAAGTTGGAGAGGCAAGTACGCTATTATTCAGAAATTCCGATTTTAAGGTTTTGCCTTCGAGAAACTCTCAAATATGTGCCCAAGGAGACCTGTACAGATGTTCTTCGCAGCAGTGTTTATGATGGTCAAAAATTGAAAATGGCACCGTTATCGATCTTGAGCAGAATAAATCAAGTTAGATGTACGTATCCAATGAAATACTACGCCACCGTGGAAATGACAGCTAGAGCCACCTGTGTGAGTGTGGATCCATCTCTCAAACCATGCTGAGGAACTGGGTGAGTTACAGAATCCTCCCGCGATAAAACTACTCACATAAAATTTAACTATGCAGACAATGCTATGTATTGTTGATGGATACACACACGTAAGGAAAGTATAAAAACAACATGGGAATGATAAACACCAAATTCAGGAGTTACTTCTGGGAAAGAAGGGAGGAAAATAGAATCGGGAAGGAATCCAGAGGTGGGGTGTCTTCATTGTGTACTATTTTATTCCTTAAAGAAAGACAAATATCTGAAACAAATATGACATTTTAGAATTAAATAGAGTTGAGTGGTGGGTACCCAGATGTTTCTTATGCTCTTTCCTTCTCTTTCTTTCTTTTGATAATCAGGTGTACTGAGGTATAATTTACATACAGTAAAATTTTACTTTTCTGAATGTTTAATATTATACACACACACACGCGCACACACACACACACACACACCACAGAGAGTGAAGGCAGAGGTGGGGTGGGGTCAGAGCCTCTGAGAAAAAGGGAACAGCAGAGGAAGGCTGCATGGAGGGAGGAGCTGTGGTCCTTAGCAGAACTGAAGGATCATCCCCAGCAAGGTGAGAGAAGTGGGTGGTTTCAAAGGAAGCCAGAAAGAGAGGTAGGGCTCCCCCTGCTGGGCGTTATAAAAAGGGGTATGTTTTATTCTCAGTGCAATGGAGAGAGACATTGGAAGTTTTAAGCCAAGGAGTGTTTACACTGGGTCTGTTTATCTTCTGTGTAGGTCATATCTCTGTGTGAAATGCATGGGAGGGCAAGAGCAGAGGTGGGGGAAAGAATTAAGAGGCTTTCACAGTAATGAAGGCAAAAGATATCAGGAGATCCACTATAATGGTGGCAGTAAAGCTGGGGAGAATCAGGTGGATCCGAGATATATTTTGGAGAGGAATCAATAGAACTGGATAATAGATTAGCTGTGAGGAATGACTCTGAAGTTTCTATCTGAGTAGCTAGTGGTGGTGCTTACTGAGATGAGAAAACATGGGGAGGAGGGCAGGGACAGTGGAAGGGTAGTTTGTTCCCAGCAAGGAGAAGGATGAAGGATTTTATTTTGGATAAGTTAAGTCTGAGATATTTGTGAATTACCCCAGTGGAGGAGGAGAGCCAACAGCTGTATATTCCAGGTCGAAGTCTACCAGAGAGGTCGGGTCAGGTCAGGATTTGGTGTTGCTGTCCACTATTTAAAGCCGTAGGACTAGGGAGACAGTGTAAGCAGTGAAGAGAAGTGATGGGAAGGGGAGGGGAGGGGACCCAAGCAGGTCAGTGGTGAAGTGGGGGCCGAAGCCAGGTCATCGGAGACTGAGGAGTGGGTAGGGATTGCAGAAGAGGAGACGGGGAGTGTGGGCGACTCTTTTGAGAAGCTTGGCAGTAAAGGGAGGAGAAGCCTGGGTGGAAGCTGAAGGAGGTGAAGAAGGCAGAGGGCAAGGTCTGTTTGTTTTGAGATGATATTTGCGCATGTCCATATGCAGATGAAAAGAACCCAGTGGAGAGAGAAATTGGTGGTGGGAGGACCGCATGGAGTGAATGCAGGGAAGACAGGAACGAGAGTGAAATCCAAGCTGCACAGTGAATGCAGCTGAGCCAGGATTCTAACTCAGATCTGTCTGACTCCAAACACCATGCTATTTCCCAGATACCTCATTGCCTCTTTTTAGTTTTTATTTGCTCACGGGCATCCAATTTCCAGGGTCCAGTGCACTGAATCCTTTACCACCACCTTCTCTAAGTACACAAGTCAACAGTCTTCCCATTTCCATCTGAGTTCTGTGTCTACGCAGGGAACTGGAGGAGAAAATAAGCAAACTGAAGAAAATGAAATCTGACCTATTTTATGCATTCTGGATAAATGCATGAAATAGATTATATTTGACAATGGTAAACAGACAACCTCAAAAACCCAATTTATTGCTTTAATTATATATGCTTTTCTTCCTCAGTCTCCAGGGAAGAATGTTCCTCCATCCATTTTCAGCCACTTCTATGGAGCCATTCCTTAATTCTAAGACTGCTTTTGGTGACCACAGGCTTCTAGGCTGCCCTATCTGAAACACAACTGAAAAAAACTTTAACATGCTACTTAGGAAAATATATGCAAGGAGGAATGTAATGGGTATGTATACAATCAAAAGTAAGGAAATACAGATGGGGTGCAGCTGTGATTCAAAGAAACATAGATTAAATGGAAGCCCCCCCCCAAAGAAATTGACAATCTCCCATTGCCAGGAAGGAAGGAATAGAGGTACTGAATTATTTGGATACAAGGCTAACTCAGAGACAACCAAGCACCTTAGGTAGGGCAATCCCACCCTAAGACCCACTTATTTATGAATAACAGAATGGAAGGGGAGTGAGAGGACCTGAGGAAGGGCAGATCAGGTGACAATTCAGCAGCCCTCCAGCTGGCTGTTACTGGGCATAAGCAGGACCAGTAAGAGGGGAGCCTCTGCTGTATCTCAGTCTCCATCCCACACATGTCTGTTGAACCAGGCACTGAATGCATAGCAAAGAACAAGACAAACTTGCCCCATGCCCTCTGAGAGCTTGCAGTCCTGTGGAGGAAATGCACACAAGAGGCGATTACAATGCCGGATGGGTGTGCTAAATGCTGAGACAAATGTGTGTGCCCCTCAGCCAGCCTGGGCTGGGGGATGGGGGGTGGTCAGGAAAGAGCTTCCATAGGAATGGTTATGTAAACCGAAATCTAAGACACGACTGGGATTCAGGCAGACTGGCAGTGGGGAAATGATAAACAACAGAAATACAAAGCATGCACACATGCACGATACCAGTTATCCAAAAGGGTCATAGTATGGGAAAGTTTGGGGCAAATCAGAGTCGTGACACCCAGGTTTTTGACTTGCACAGCGGGTGGTGAGTGGTGCTGCCAGCTAACACAGGAAACACCAGAAGAGGACCAGGTTCGAAGGCAGAGCCTGGGTTCAGTCTCGACAGTTGAGCTTATGAAGCCTCTGAGACCTCCACGCAGAGCTCTCTGGTAAGCAGTTTCATATCTTTTTAAAAAAAATTTTATTGGAGTATAGTTGATTTACAATGTTGTGTTAGTTTCAGGCGTACAGCAAAGTGAATCAATTATACGTATACATATATCCCCTCTTTTTAGCTTCTTTTCCCACATAGGCCATTACAGAGTATTGAGTACAGCTCCCTATGCTATACAGTAGGTCCTTATTGGTTATCTATTTTATATATAGTAGTGTGTATATGTCCATCCCAATCTCCCAGTGTATCCCTCCCCCTGCAGTTTCATATCTTAAATGCAAGGTTATGACCTGCATTAGAATGACAGATATGGGAGTCTGCGTTAGAAGTGATCATTTAAACCATGGGCACAGATGAGACTATTGAGTGAGAGACTGTAAAGTGAACAGAGAAAAGGGCCCGGGACTGGGGTCGGAAGAACTTCTTCAAAGACCCTGGAGGAGGGAGCAGAGCCTGCTGAGAGTGGGGAGGAAAACCAGGAGAGGTTTCCAGCTGTCCCGGTGTTTAGGGAAGGAGGGAGTAATCAGCAGTAACAACGTGAGCATGAAATCAAACAGAGTGTGGACAAAACCCCACCCACTGGATATGCTGAAGACATGAAGGAGGCAGAAGCCAAACTGGAGCAGGTTGAGGGGCAATTGAGAGGGGAGCAAATGGAGACTGGGGGATGGCAGAATGCACGTCGGCGCTTCCCAAACCCTTTCACTTTGTGGCACATATAGAAAATTATATATTTTTTTTAATTTTTTTATTATTTAAATTTATTTTATTTATTTATTTTTGGCTGTGTTGGGTCTTCGTTGCTGCACGAGGGCTTTCTCTAGTTGCAGTGAGCGGGGGCTACTCTTCGTTGTGGTGCATGGGCTTCTCATTGCAGTGGCTTCTCTTGTTGCGGAGCACGGGCTCTAGGCACACGGGCTTCAGTAGTTGTGGCATGCGGGCTCAGTAGTTGTGGCACGCAGGCTCAGTAGTTGTGGCGCACAGGCTTAGTTGCTCTGCAGCATGTGGGATCTTCCCAGACCAGGGCTTGAACCCGTGTCCCCTGCATTGGCAGGCATATTCTTAACCACTGCGCCACCAGGAAAGCCCTAGAAAATTATATTTAAATGGAACTTTGGGTAATTGAGCAAGGCTGCTCCCCACTGGAAGTGTGGCCCCACACAGCTGCCCTGAGGGCTGAGAAGACCAATATCTTATAACACCTGTAACCATTTGAGATACACCAGTGAGTCTCAGAACACCAGCTGGGAAGCGCCACCATATTCTACTCTTTGAAGTAGAGTGACTGTAAATGGGGCTTATGGTGAGTGTGGAGTCAAGAGAAGGGTTGCTGGAATGGTTTGGCTTGGTTTGGTTTGGTTTGGTTTGAAGACAAAAGAGACTTGAGCATCTTTCAGAAAGATCCAGTTGAGATGGTGTGACCATACTCATGGGAGAGAAAAGTTCATGTAGCATTGGTGGTACAAGGCTCCTAAGAAGATATAAGTGTAGACCCCAATTTCAGGTGGAAGGATGAGTGTACAAGATATTGTGTGCCCAAAAGTGTAATCCTCTCCACAATACTAGAAATCAAGGTCATTACTACCTTGTTAGAGATTTAAAATCTGAGATTAAGCCGCCCCTCCCACCCCCCATCCTCCACTTAGTAGGCAGCAGAGCCAGAATTAGAACCCAACTCTTTGACTCCAGAACTCCAATTATACTTTGCCGTACCTTGAAGCTCTTACTATGCTAGGCCTGGAGACACAAAGATAAATTAGACTTGGCTCTTGGCTTTGGGGAGATCACAAACTGGAATTAGAGAAAGACAATAAAACAAATACAATACAGTGTGATGAAATAGGATAATGGAGGCATGAAAAAAAAATGGTTTAAAAAGCACAAAGACCATACTGAGTGTATGCCTGTCTCCTCCTAAGCTCCCAGGGGCACAGATGGACTGGGCATTGAGCAAGAGCTAGAAAATAAAAAATAAAGCTTGATGGATAAGTGGTTAGGCGGACAGAGAATGACCTTTCGGTATTAATAAAGACGCTCTCGTTAGGGCAATTGTCCATGTAGCCACAGGGGATCGCTGCAGACCTGACACAGACTTTCCCATTGGCCCTTCCAAGTTCTCTCCAGGTCTCTAGGAGGGAGAGGGAAAGAGGTTGACCAGATGCCTCATAGTGCAGCCAGGCCCAGAGCTTCATTCCCAGTCTGGCTCCATCTTCACTGGACTCCTGGTCTGTACAGCTCCTGTCCTAAATTCTAGCCTTTTGATAAATTTCCTCAGTTCTCTCTTTCGAACCTAACTCAGAGAAATGATGTCAAGTCTTTCCTTGGGCCTCCAGTCCCAGCAGGCTTCATGGCTGAGTACCTTTACACAATTTACTTCACCTCTTTGGGCCTTTCCAGTACAAACTAAGGTTGAGAGGAGGGCTCTGGTAGCTCAAGGCTTCCGCACTCTTTTCCTTACAACAGTAGCCAATCAACAAGCACTTCCCGCTTGCCAGTCATTATGCTAAGCTTGCAATATTCAACAAGGCATCCACTAGCCACATGTAGCTATTTAAATTGATTTTTATTTTTTAATTTAATTTTTATTTTATATTGGAGTATAGTTGATTTACTAACTATTTAAATTTCAATTAAGTAAAATTAAAGACAAAATTTCAGTTCCTCAGTCTCACTAGCCAACCACAAGTAGCTACACGTGGCTAGTAACTACTGAACTGGACAGCCCAGAGAACATCACCGCCATCGCAGAAAGTTCTAGACAGCATTGTCTAAGTGTCTCTCAAGGTTTTATCTCCTTTAAACTTCCTAACACCCCTATGACGCAGGAGTAATCGTTTGTCCACTTTAGAACTAAGGATTCTGTGGTGCAGAGAGGTTAAAAACTTCACCAAGCTCTCAGCAGATGAGTATCCAGAGCAAGGATTTAAGCTCAGGTGGGTGGCTCTGGGGCCCACCATGCTGTCTCCACGCCCAGAGCTGCCCCTAACCCCTGCTCTCTACCCCGCCCTTCCCTCTTACCTCCTAGGGGTGGGGCTGAATCTTCCCATTCCCCAGAAGCCATTGTCCCTTACCACTGCTCCCCTGCCAGCTCACCCTGAGGAATGAGGGCCCCTGGGCTTCAAGCCCCTTCCGGCTGAGAATCCCCCCTCTGTTACCCTCCCCACCTCCTTTTAGCCCCTTATTTCCCTTAAAGTATTACTATTATGGGTTTTAATCCCACCAGCCCATCCCAGTCTTGATTCAAGGCGAGCCTGGGTCTGGGAAGAATCCTAACCTGGGAGCAGCCCTACTTCCCTCGGGTGACCTTCGTCCCCAAGAAACGATGTGCAGCCAGTTCAGCTCAGAGAGCCAACTTCACTAACACCTCTGAAGGTGCAACCAAATCTTACTCTGCAGGGGTAGAGCGAGAAGTGGGGGAGGCTTCACGCACTCAAGCTGCCGGAACCCAGTGAAAGTGGAAGCAGCCAGGGGCCGAGGCTTCAAGGGTTCTGCCTGCAAAGCACCTCGAGTGCTTGCAGGCTAGACCGTTTGTGGTTGCCCCGTCTCCTACCTTAGCTGTAGCCCACGTTACCCTCTAGACCTGCAGCTGAACAAAGTTAAAGACAACTCGAGTCAGGAGGTCTGTTGGAAAGAGAACAATAGAGGAAAATGTATAAATGTTAACATCTTGAGCTGAGCCAACAAGATATTCGATTCCTACTTTACTTCCTCACTCCTTTTACCTCTCTCCCAATCAGCTGAGTCTCAAAAGAATTGCCTGGCAGTGCCAGATTGGTTTCCCATTTCCACTGAACCAGAGAATCTCGGGCAAGAAAACTTAGAAAATTCACCCTGTCCGTTCCTGCTTTCAGCAGTAAGCACAGCAAATTCCAGACTACGGTATATGACACTTCTCACCCAGAGACTTCCAGGAGCAACCTTACTGTCAGAAAGTGCTTGCTGGTATGTTACCCACCTCTCCGTGCTTCACCTTAAACTCACATGTTCAGTCCTCAGAGGATGTGTGGGTGGGGGAGATGGCCTCCTTCTCTGTTGAGAGACCAGTAGTTTCCAGTTTTTAATCTGTTACAAGTGATGCTGCTATGAACATTCTTGCACCTGTCTTTTGGTGCCCACCCATGTGCATATACGTAAGAGTGAAAATGCTCGGTCATCAGGCATCTATATGTTCAGTTTTAGTAGATTCTGCCACACAGTTCTCCAAAGTGGTTGTACCAATTTATATTCCCTGTGGAAGTGTACGCGAGTTCTAGTTGCTTCACATCCTCACCAGTACTTGGTTGTCTATAGTTTTGGCCATTCTTATGGGGGCTGTGGTGGTATCTCATTGCAGTTTAAGTTTGCATTTCCACGGTGATTTATGAAGTCAAGTTCCTTATCCTGTGTTTATTGGGCGCTTGGATATCTGCTTTTGTAAAGTACCTATCCAAAATATTGCCCATTTTTCTAGTGGGTGGTCTGTCTTTTTCTAATTGACTTGTAGAAATTCTTATATTCTGGATACGAGTCCTTTGTCAGCCATATGTATTGAAAATATCTTGCCACCCTGTGGCTTGCCTGTTCACTCTCCTAATGGTGTCTTTTTAATGAATGGTTCTCCTCAAAATAATAACCTGACAGTCTTAGAGCCTCAGATTCAGAACCTCCAGCCCCATTCTACCCCAACCTCATCAATCCCTGATTCTCTCCTGAGTTGACAGTCCTGTGGACCCCTTTCAGGATTCCACTTCTCTGCCTCATTGCAGTGTCCAGACACATTTATCCTTGAAGAAGAGGGTACCTGGGAGAACTAGAGGTCCCTCAGGGTGGGGAGTGGATGATCTTAACATTTCTAGAGCTGTGCTACCTTCCAGACTAAGTGATGCTGAGGCCAAGCAAATTCTGGCAGTCTCTGGGTCTTTCCATAGCCCTGTCCCACCCCAGTTCCTAGCATGAGCTTTTTCAAACCACAGAGAGAGCATCCAAAAGTGCTTGCTAGTGGCTTACCTGACTCCTTTATGCTTTACGGTCAAGAAAATTCATTCGTGTAACACTCCTTCTACCAAAGAAGAAATACCAATTTGAGCTTTTAAAGTTTCTTCCCCACTTCCCGGATTTAGATTATCAAGCACTAACACCACCCATGTCAGAGGGGGTCACCCACCCACCCCTGTGCCTGTGGCCTAGATGCTGTCCCTCCCAGTCTCACCCCTGCCTTCAGTCTGCCCCGGGTTCCCTCCTCCACGCCAGGCCAGGCCCCATGCTGCTCTGGACAGTTGCACTACTCTTTGGTAAGTCACCAAGCACCAGCATCCTCTTCTGGGCACCAAAGACTGTAAGTCGTTTCTAAGACGCAAAGTTCCTTATTTCACCTTTCCTAGTTCAAGTGGGTTTATGGCTGGAGCTTGAGACAAGTGCGTGCACATGGGCATGCTTGAGAGTGATGGGGATGAGGGTGATGGGCATGGGGACGTAGGGGAGTCCCGGTGTTTCCTATCCCATTTTCCTGGGTCCTTGGAAGGGCAACCCTTCGAGGTATCAGAGCTAATTTAAGGAGGCAGAAAATCGCATGCTGAGACCCAATGACACTTTTACCCTGTGAAATCGGGTTAAAATATCCATCAGGGCTATCTTGAAAGGAAAACGATATTATGGAAGGGAAGGAGGCTGCTAGAATGTAAGAGAAGAGATCGGGGAAATGGGAAAAAAGCAGTTCCGTGCTTTTCTCTCAGCAACAGGAGCAAAACATGGGGTTTTACAAGGAGATATGTTTCTATGAAGCCTCAGCTTTTTCTTAGAACCAGTCAGCAATGACTGGGCGTCACACCTGGTCAAGAGGTTTACGCTCTAAGCGTCCAAAGCCCCCTTCAAACTGACCACTCCTCTTCTGCCTACGTCCTCTCTCTATTGTGGAGGGTGGCAGGGGTGTTCTGATTTGGGTCTGACTGGTCCATGGGGACCGACATGAAGGTTCAAATCCATTCTTCTGAATCTGTACCTCTCTCCTTGCTCTGAGCACCCCGGGGCCAGTCACCCCTGCCAGTGTCTGCAGGGGCTGGTCTCCAGGCAGAGGATTGTTGTGGAGTGGGTCTGCTCCCCCAGGCTCAGCCCAGGCTCAGCTCAGGCTCAGCTCAGGCTCCCCCAGGCTCAGCTCAGGCTCGGCTCAGACTCAGCTCAGGCTCAGCTCAGGCTCAGCCCAGGCTCGGCTCAGGCTCAGCTACTGTCCCCTGCTACACTTAAAAGGAACAAGTCTGGGCACATAGTACTTTACAGTTTCTGAGTTGACTTACTTTTTGTTTTAAACTTGGTCCCAGAAGTTTGTTTGTTTTCATTGAACCAGAAAAGCAAAACCATTCCTAAATACACTCGCTTCCTAGACAGAGTTTGTGGGCGTTTATCCCCTGGGAAGAAAATACCTGTTCCACTCAGGGCTTTTCCTTCCCCGACATCACCGTGTTGCCCTGTGTGTTCTATGAATGGCTGTTTGGACAAGTGAGAAGGTCAGTGCTCACGTTAGTTCAGGGACAGGATGGCCTCCTGCCTGGATACACTCCAGCGGAGAGGTTGCCAAGGGCCAATCACTTCCTCGTGAAAGGAATAGCCCTTGGACTTGACTAGATAAAAGTCTAAGAGCTTCCCAGCGTGTACCCCAGGATCTGGATGCGAGAGAGCAAAGGAAGAGGGAGGGAGAGTCAGTGACTGGCTGACGAGTGGACAGCGTATGGGGAACCCAGGCAGGACTGAGTCACACCTGATGCTCAGGACCCCAGAAAGCCAGCCTAAGATTCAGACCCCACGGCTAAATGTGTGGGAACGGAGTTACCATAAAGGTAGAGCTGCTATTTCCTCTCAGATGTGGCCAGAGAGACAGAGAAAAAAAAAAAACACTGAATACCTACTTTGTAGTACATACATTATCTCATCTAACCTTCAGGACGTTATAGGGCAAGGGTTTTTTATCCCTATTAAACAGTTGAGGAAACTGAGGTTCAAAAACGTTTAAGAAACTTGCCTAGAATTACGCTGCTAACAAGAGCAAAGTTACCCTGCTAACAATGCAAACCCAAGTTCATATGATGTCAAACCCCGTGCTTTCTCCATTCTACCTCACTACCTCTAGTCTGGGTATAGTTGGATTCTAATCAGGTAAAACTAGAAAGTCAAATTCACTTAAAGTGCCTGGCAGGACATGGTCACACAATAAATGGTGCCTATTATTAGTATTGGCGATCAGGGATTCAAGAGGCTAGAAGCCCTGACATTGAACATGCTGGTACATGGCTGTACACTAAAGATGTATTTAAAGTTTAGGAGATGAACCTTGATCTTCCTCTCAGCTGAGCATTAGCCAGTTTCACTCTCAATACTGGAACCCACCCCCCATGTGCAAACACAGCATCCGTGACACACAACCCTCCCAGCTGCCTGGCAACCACAGCTTGGCAAAGCAGCGTGTTCCAATGTGGTAGAAATTGACCGTGGCATAGTTCCTCATGTTGAACTGAAACCTGCCTCTCTGATCTAACTTCCGTGAATTAGTTCCACTTCTGCCCCATGAAGTAACAAGTCTCTCCCTTCTTTTAAGCTTAGCCCATCAAGTATTTGAAGGCCACTGTGTATCCCTGTGTACTCTCTCTCGTCTTTCTCAGATAAATGTTTCCCAATCCCTCTAATAGGAAATGGTTTCTAGACTCTGTTCATTGTCCTAGTCTGCTTGGTCTTGATGGGTTTTGTCAGTGGGCCAGGAGCTGGGCTTTCTCGTCCCCCCCATCATGGCCTGAGTGCCGAGTTCAGTGGGGCTGCTCCCTGCATCGTTCGCGACTCTGTTGTGCGACTTAGCGTGACAATAGCTCTCAGCTATCTCATGACACTGTCACCTCATCTTCAGCCTGCAGCTCACTGAGGCCCTCGGGTCCTCTTTACAGGAACTGCTGTAGGCAGGTGTCGCCCACTCTGTCCGCAGTTGGCGGCTGTCTTGATTATACACAGTGGTCCTGCAGTCACAACCCCTGTGCCCTGGACAGCAAGTGCCCTGGACAGCAAGTCATCAGGATCTGGGGACACAAGCTCATCTGAAGTTCCTATGCTCCCTGGATGCCTTCTCTCTTGTTATAGGTGTCAGCCCCCTCAACCCTGGCTGTTCATTGCTTTGTAGCTGCAAAATCGTTTTCCAGGGGAGAAGAGAAAGGAAAGGGAGGCATCACTACCCAGTAAGGTCTTACTTAGTCACTCTGAGGTCAGGCCTTCTTTCTGCTTTCAGTTAACGTAGTAACCACCTTCCCAGGCAGAGGGTTGATACAACCTATGTAACTACTCTGTAAGGGAAAAATGACTATTATCGTTTCTGTTATACAGACAGAACCAGGAACTGGAGGCTCTTGAACTTTAAACAACTTGTCCAAGGTCACATAGAAAGAGAGGGATTCATGAGTCTAGTCCAGGTCATCTGGTTCCAAAGCCTGCACGCTCTCCACTACACCAAGCTCATAGAAGAAGATGTGTTTAGACATTGAGGGTGGGGGAAGATGGAAGGATGGAGGGATGGTAAGAAAGAGACTCTGCACACACTGAGAACCTGCAGGTGAGCTGACCCTGACCTGAGTAGGTAGAGAATGTGTGCCAGGTCACGTGGACAGCAAGGGTGACAGCCTGTGAATGAACTTGCCAAACATCTGCTGAGGGGGGTCTTCACCCACCCCCTCCAAGGCCATTCTTGCATTTCTCAGGGTTCTGCACAGCACCCAACAATGAAGGGCACAGGTAAATGCCTGGGGACCGGCTGGACTGACTGTACTCAGCCCTACACCGTTCATCATTTCACCCCTTGCCCCAAAGCCCAGAATACGCTCCACTGCTTTATATCCAACTGTGCCCCCTCAGTTTAGGGTCCTCCAGCCCTTGGGCTGATCACACCTGCCTCACCTCATCTGTCATCATTTTGTGGTTTGGCCTCTCTTTCCTGGCCACCTATTCTCCTCAAACATTGGTTCATCTAGAAGCATTAGTGCAATGCATACCAAGTGCAACAAGGTGTGTGATGCGCTGGCCTGCTGGTAGTTCTCTCATCCATCCGAGCTGCCCGTGCATGTCCCACGGCCTTTTAATGATTACTCCTCCAGGGAAGTCTCACCTCCTGCCTCTGATCACTCCCATGCTCTATTCCCCAGAGCTCTGTGGACAGATGGACCACAGGAATCAGGTCCTGCCTTTGCTGTCTGAGTTCTTCTGTAGGAGTAAATTGGACCCTCAGCACCTTAGTGTAAGAAGCTAGTCCTATGTTTTCTATTTTTGTTCCCTGTCCCGCATGAGTGGACACAAAGGAAAGCATTCATGCATCTATTCAGTATATGCTTATTAAACACAGACCATGATCCAGACAGAGGCACTAGGCATAGGTAACACGGCAGTGAACAAGACAGGCAGAGTACCTGCTCCCATGGGGCTTACATTCTAGACAGAGGGAGACAGGTGATAACAAGTAGGCAATTTAATGATAAGATAATTTCAAACGGTGATAAGTGCTCTGATGGTAATACAATAAGGTATTGTGATAGTGATGGAGGAGAATTCTTTTGACCGGGGGCCCCCAGCAAGACCTGTTTAAGGAGGTGGCATTTGAACTGAGATAGGGTAAAGGATTCTAGGCAGCAGGTCCACCGTACAAGTTGAGTGGCTGAGTGGCTGGGTGGCTGGATGTCTGGGTGACTGGGTGTTTAGGTGGTTAGATAGTTGGGTGGCTGGGTGTTGGGTGGCTGGGTGACTGAGCAGTTGGGTGGCTTAGATAGTTATGTGCTTAGGGGGCTGGGTGGTTGACTGGTTGAATGGATGTTAGCACCCATTTATAAGGCGACAGTCCTCCTCCTTGTCAGAAAGTTTTTTCTGCTACTTAATCGAATTCTATCACTTTGTTCTCTTGCAGTTCCCTGTGTTGGGAAAACTGGTGAGTCTTGTCTATGTCTCTTTCATCTCCAAGTGTGTCTCTGGGCCAAAACTTAATGGACAGGGAAAAGTCAGGGCCATTGGGTCCCCCAGAAACATCTTCAGAGCAACACCTGCCTAGGCCTCTTCCTCAGGAGTCTTCACTAATGCCCAGGAAGAGGAGAAACCCACCACTCTACTCTCTCAGGCTGAGGATAGTTATAGGGTGACTCAAGGCCCAGAAGAATGGCTCTAGGCCACCATCCGGCTCCCTTACAAGTAGCAATGGCTTCAGTCTCCTCCTCTCAGTGTGGCTCTGGAGCTCCTGTCATCTCTGTTCATCAAGGTTCTGGACTCCCTTCCATCCCTCTAATGTTCAAAGAAGCAGGCATCTTTCTGTGTGGATATGCCTTCTTTCTCCCTTGGCTATCTTTGCCCTCCCACCCATCCTGTTCCACTGAACTCCATGGAGCCTCTGTCAAGTAGGTGAAAACTCTGGCCTAGGAACATCTTGACCTCCAAGGACATGTTCTGTGATGCCAGGGAGGGAAATCTAAACCAATACTTAGTGATGCTACAAAGAGCAGCCAAGGAAGAAAGACCCATTATTCAGCTATGCTGTGAGCATCGTTACCTAGTCTAGGGGGAGGGGAATGGGTTCTAGGGATCCAGGTGGATCCAGGCAAAGGCAGGATGTTCTGGGGCTCTCCTCAGGGCTCCCTATCTGATTACTCATCATTACTCCCAGGCTCCTGAGGCTGTCTGGGATCAAAGAAGTATGTCCTGGGGCCAGGCCAGCCTGGGATTGCCCTGCAGGTGATGCTGGGTCCCCAGGAGCCCTTTTCTTGTCCATGTCAGGACATAAAATGCATTTTAGAAATGAGGACAGAAATGACAGATCCTGCACCATGACTGTGGTGGAAATGAACCTTACTGCTGGAAGTGCGGATGGAGGCTGGTCCTGGGGAAGCCTGATGAGGGAAGCAGGAGGGAGCGAGCCCATGCCATGGCACCTCCAACACCCACCCTTCCAGCTCCTCTCTGGTGGACAGGGGTGCAGCTACCATCAGAGGTGGACGCTGAAGAAAGAGCTGCACTGGAGTCACCAGAGGAAAAGAAACCAATCTAGGGGAGTGAGAATCTAATAAGGAGGAATGAAGCAGAACAATAGATGGAAGGAATCCAACTTGACTCAGGCTTGTCAAGGTGGCAGAGGAAAATGCAGAATAAAAGGAGACAAGAAGGGGGACTTCCCTGGAGGTCCAACGGTTAAGACTCCGCGCTTCCACTGCAGGGGGCACGGTTTAGATCCCTGGTCACAGCCAAAAAAAAAAAAAAAAGAGACAACGAGGGTAGGAGGGAAGGAGGCCAGAGAGAAGGCACAGGGAGAGGAGGGGAGGGGAGGGGGGAATAGAGGAGAAGGGCAGAGGAAGGAGAGAGGAAGGAGGGGTGCAGGAAAGCAGAAGCCCTGCCCTGGTCTGGCGTGAAGGGCCGGGGGACAGCGACAGCTGTGAAGGAGCTGACCAGGAGCCTCCATCCCGGGGAGGGGTCGGGGGGAGGGCTGCGGGGGAGGCATTAGGCTGGGGGACAGAGGGGGAAAATGGATGAGGGACCTGCAGCTCCAGGGTGACCCTGTTCCTGTGTCTCACAGCCTGGCTGAGCCTCCAAGTCCAGCCAGACCCCGCGTTTGAAGGGGATATCCTGACTCTGCGATGCTGGGGAAGGAGGAACGCAGCACTGTCCCAGGTGAGATTCTACAGGGACGGAAAATTCCTCCGTCTCTCTAAGGACAACCAGCCTCTGTCCATGGGAACAGCAACAGTGAACAGCAGTGGCCGGTACAGCTGCACTGGACAGGTGACATACATCCCATATGTGGGCAGACGAACCTCAAGGACTGTCATGGTTCAAGTCCAAGGTGAGTCACAACTTGGGGGACTCGGGGGGAGAGAGGAGGGTGCTGCTCAGGGGTCTGGTCTTACAGGTCAGCAGCGCTCTGGGCAGCGCCCCTCTCTCTGGCTTCCCCTGATGCTGGGCCAATCTGCAGGGCCCTGAGACATCCAGGATGCTGTCCACATGCCCTGGCCCCCCATGGGGCATGTCTGGAGCCAGGGAAGGGGGGGAAGATGCCCTGTGGGGGAAGAGCCAGAACCAGCCCTGCTGCTCCCCCGCCTGGGACCCTGAGCCAGACCCTTCTCCTCTGGGCACTAGGTGACCTCTAAGGCCCTTCTGTCTCTGGCCTTCTGGGACCCCAGAGGGGCTCAGGGTTGTGGGAGTCAGTTCCGAGCTGGTGTGTGGGATGAGAGGCCAGGTGCTGGGAGACAGTGACCGCACTTCCCACAGGGTGCGGGGCAGGGCCTGGGATGTGCCGAAGCTCAGACCTCACCTCAGACTCCAGGGGCCTCGCTGTCCAGCACTCCCCTCCTGAGCCCCGGGCTGCCTCTTCCCAGAGCCGTCCTGCCTCCTGTGCTGAGAGCCCACCCCTCTCGTGAGCTCCGTGGGGGGAGCCAGAGGTCAGCCCCGCAGCTCCTCTTCTCCTTCCACATGGAGGGCCACACCCTGCAAGACAGGGGCCTGCATCCAGAACTCTGCATCCCAGCAGCCGAGGAGGGAGACTCCGGGCTTTACTGGTGCGAGGCAGCCCTTGAGGGTGGCTGGGTCCAGAAGCAGAGTCCCCAGCTGGAGGTCAGGGTGTGGGGTAAGGGGAGGATGCGGAGACACTCCCCAGGGGCCTGGGCAGTGGGCAGTGGGGCCCCCTGGGAATGTGGGGAGGGGTCCCTAAGGGAGGAGCCTGGGGGGTCCCGCTGACCCTTCCAGCTGTGTGCTGCCCCGGTTCCTGCGTCCTGTCCTCTGCTCACCTTGAGACCCACCAGCCGAGTTGTGGAGCTCCTCCCCTCCGATCCTCGTTCTACCTCAGTGGGGACACCCTGCGGAACCACATGACTCCCCATGGTGGAGCCGTCTCCTTCCTCTTCCCGGTGACGTCAGAGCAGGATGCCGGGAACTACGCCTGCGAGGCTGAGAACAGCGTCTCCAAAGAGACAAGCAAGCCTGAGACACTCTCCGTGGAGGGTAGGTCTTGTCTCCCAACTGGGCTGTGAACCCCAGCAAGCTGGCCAGGGTCAGATCTCACTCCTCTGTGTTCCTCCCGCCATGCCTCCCACAATGCTGGGCCCAGAGCAGGCAAGGCATGACTGACTGAGCATGGACCCCGCTTGGACCATCTGTCCACTGAACCTGGCAGGGAAACAATGAAGTCCACAGAGAGTGAGGGGCACCGTGGGGCGAGGGCCACATGGTCATCCGTGGAATTGCCCATCCATGTTGACATCCTTTGATCCGTCCCTCATTCCCACTGGCAAGGCTCCTTCAGGCCAGGTGGTTCCCACTAATGCCAACCACTCTGCCTCTCCTGTGCCAGTCTGGGGTGCATTTGTGAATTTCATCCTCAATGCTCATGGTCACCCCTACTCACCCCCCAGGTCCTCGGGTCTTATCTGCCCCCACTAGCATCAACTGGCTGGTTCCTTGGCTGCCTGCAAGCCTGCTTGGCATGACGGTCATTGCTGCTGCACTTCTAGGGTATTTCAGACCCTGGAGAAAAACCGGTCAGTAACTCTTTTTGGCTTTCTTGATTGCCGAATCCCTATGCCAGGCACAGCCCAGCCATTGGAAAGCCAGAGCCTGACAGGACCAACTGCTTACTTCTTGGTATTGGGAGGAGGAGGGACTTTTCTTCACACGTTATACAAAGGGGCCCCAGGAGGGACACTTACAGCTTCCAGAACTCACACACACAGACACAGTGTCTCACACACCCAATCACCCAGAGAGCGCACAAACACACTACTGCACACTGGGGCATGAATAAAGGCACAAACAGGAATTCTTACAAGCCAAACGAGGTGTAGGTCAGTGTCCTTCCCATTTGAAAGACAGTCTGTGGCTGTGAATATGACTGAACAAACCCAAGGCCCCCAATTCTCTCCTTAAAGTCAGCAGAGCTCTGGTCTGCTTAGTGGAGGAGAAAGAAGACATGAGAACTCCAGTGCACATGCACGCTCACGCATACACACTTCTGTGCCGTGCTGTGCCCTGGGTGAGAGTCCGTAGCTGTTGACTCATCAGGAGGGAAGTGTGGTAGAGAGCACTGGGGAATAGCCCGGTCCCAGCACTGCTATTTACTAGTTCAGTAACCTTGGGCCAGTTCCTTTTAAGTTTCACTAAATGTCTCCCTCTTGGGATGTTGTAAGGTCTGAGTCAATGAGGTGACATCTGTCTCATACCTGATGTATTAGCCTGGCACTGAGTGGGTGCTCAGTACATTCTCATTCTGGTCTGAGCACATCACCCCGGCAGGTTCCCAAACTGCCTTTGCTCCTGTTATCCATTCTGTAATTCCTCTGATCAGAGTCATAAAAAGTTTCGCTAAAATTCAGATGAGAGGAATTCTATAGGGAGAGAATTCTATAGGGAGAAATAAGTGAAAATAATCAGATAAATGGCATTTCTAGGTCATCTATTGGTTTTGAGATTCCAGACTCTCCTCTTCTTCCTGTCATGGTCATGATAATTAAGTATGAATGTTGGCTTTCAAAGCAATCACCTTGGGTGGCTACACGTTTATTCCAACTCTAACCCTTGTTTGCCTGGGGCCTTATTGAAGGGAATGGCTCCCAGTGCCAAAGCTATTTGGTGCCAGTTTATTCCTAGGGCTTCAAATCCACCTACAGAAGTTCAAATCAACCTACTTCTTCCTCCCTGGGGGCAACATTTTTATTTTCCACTTGCCAAGGGCAAAAGTAATTGTTCTCATAGACCTCCAGCTAGATTTGCTTATTCAAGTTTGCAGCTCCCTCAGTTAAGGAATTTGTGATGAGTTCTGAGAGCTAAGCCGGACTGTTCTTTGAGGAAGACCGCCCAGTCCTGCAATCCAATCCAATCTTCCCTGACCATCAGCCAGGATACCTGAAAACATCTCTCCCCAGCCCTAGACCCACTACCTCACCAGGCACCCCAGTTAGGGCTTGAGCCAGGCTCCGACTTCCTCTCCCCTTTTTAATTTAGCAGCCTTTGTCCATCTAACTTCTCATCTCTCCTTTCCTTTAGTCTTGAGTCTAGATTTCATGAAGGCAGGCCAGAGTTGCTTTAAGGTATACCTGTGCAGTGGGAGAAAGATGGAGCCAGGCCCAGAGTTAGATGAGGAAGCAACTGGAGTAAGGGACCATGAACTGAAGATCTGTGAGTTCTACCATCTCTGCACCTGTCATAAAGCCAGCCTGGTCTCAATAACGTGGGTGTTTCTGCCCACTCACCTCTGGGTCAGAGAGTTAAAGGCAAAGCAACACAGTACAGCCATCTCCCTCCCAGGTCCAAACAAGATGGTGGAGGAACAGTCACTGGTGAAAGATCTTCAAGAGGAAGATGCCTTTCACAGGGAACAAAGGAGCATCCCCTTCATGTGGCAATTTTGCCTCCCCACCCATTCCCACTCCCCTACCCCACCCCCACTGCCTGCCTGGGAGCACCTGAGCTCCATTTTGTTAAGGAACCTGTCTCTCATGAAAATAAGACTCCTGGTGGTGGTCCTAGCATCTCAGAAGCTCAGGGGCACAAAACCTTCCTTAGAATGTCGCTCAGAAAACCACCTTCAGGCCCAATTCCATAGCCACACAGGAAACACAGTCCAACAGCTTTTTTCTTCATGCCCAGCTTTAACCATTTCCAGACAGCATATCCATTCCTCAACAAACAAAAATGTGCCACCACTGAAGATATTCCACAGACTGTATCTCTGAAGGCAATGTTCAAAACATTTTGACCAATCATGGAATCACTAGGACTAGGATGTGGTCATACAGGAGGTCTACTTCAAAGTAGCAGTTACCTAAGTGTGCAAGTTCTGGTTGTTTGCTTAAAAGTGTTCATTTCACTTCCCACTGTCACACCTCCCATAAAACACAGTTCCATCAAACTCACAGAGCTCTTCATGAATGGAGACTTAGAAACACAGCCTTGACAAATGAGCATTAGAGGCCTCTCTGAGTCTCCACAAATGCCCTCTTGGTTTTACAGGAGGAGCCATGTCCAAAGGTCCTACCTGACGACTCTGATGCTTTCTTGCTGTTAGAGCTAATGAATATTTCTTGGACACCAGGCATGAACCAGGTGTTCTAACATCCACCTGTGACCCAATTCCTATCCCAAGAGCTAATTTTTAAAGTTCTGGAAACGGCTGCTTTCACAGAGGCAGTATGCTAGTGGAGAAAAAGTGTACACACTGGATTAAGATTCTGTCTCCACCACTTTCTGTGTGACCTTGAAGAAATCACCTCTCCCGACCTCAGTCACCTCATCTAAAAAACAGAAATCATAGTATCAACCTTTGCAAGGTGGTTGTGAAGAACATCAGACACCGAAGATTTAGGTAAGGGGGCTTTTGTGACATCCAGCTCTGTGCTTGTCCCTGGGTTAGGAGGTTTGCTATTAAGAAGACACTGTATTTGAATTCCCTGGCCCTGTTTCTGGCACATGGTGTGTTGTCAAAGTTATTAGCTTTTCCTCCTTCTGAAAAGCAGCCTGACTGGTGGGTCTGGGCCCTTTCGATGCAAAGATGTGACCCATCCTTTCTGACCCTGCTTCTTCCCAGTTTGTGATTCCCATGGAGCCATCCTCCCCTCTGGGGTATTTTTCAAAGGAAACATCCCGTAAAAGTTAGCCGTGTCCAGACCTGTGAATTAACCCTCATTAACAAACCAGCCTCAGACGTCCAGCAACCTCTGCTGGCATTCTTTTCTTTTTTTTTTTTTAGTTTAATTTTTTAATTTTTTATACAGTTTTTAAAGGTAATTTTATACAATTTTTAAAGGTAACTGACATTCTTTCTCTCAACCTCTCTGTCCCCACTGTCCAGTCTGCTCTCTGAGGGCGCTCAGTGAATTGTGCCTTTGCATCTCCTAGGGCCCCTTCCACCCCGGAATCTGCCCCCCGCCCCAGGTGGAGAGGAACACCCACGGTATGTCAATGGTAAGGACTTGCAGTAGCACCAGTGTCCATCCATAAAGGCAGAGAAAGGCCTCTTAAGGGAGTCATGAGAAAGAAGGCCTCATGAGCCCGAGTCTCAGGAATCAGAGTCATCTGGGGAAGGAAACAGATGGCTTCTGGGGAGAGCTTAAGGAGCCAGTGCATGCAGCTGGTGGTGGGAGAGGGAAGCAGGAAGGGATCCCAGCCCCCAAGAGGGAGGTTTAGACCAAGGGTTAGCAAATTTGACCATGGGTCAAATCTGGTCCACCAAGTATTTTTGTAAAGAACATTGTGTATGTATCGTGTGTGGCTGCTATCACACTACAGAGCCAGGTATTTGCAAAACCTAAAATATTCACTACCTTTTTTACAGAAAAAGATTGCCAACCTCTAGTTTAAACAATGTCAGGGCTGGGGAAGCTGCTAGAATCTGCTGCAGGGGTCAGGCACCTCCTGCCAAGATGGATATCCCACATTAATAACTGCTTCCCACTGCCAGTTATCACCATAACAGCCCCTGATCAGCTTCCCCCCATAAGTGCTTCTGGGTCTTGAGGTGGGAGAGCAGGTGGATCCTAGTCAAGCTGCAGCTGCATTCCTTCTTTCAGTTCATTGCCAGAATGAGAATGATGAAGGGGTTATCTACTCTATGGTATGTACGATCCCAAAGGAGAGTGAAGGTGAGTGATCTCGGGTCAAACTTGACATCTTTGCTAATGTAAAGGGGAAGTTTGGGGCCTAGGGTGAGGTATCACTACCGCCATCATCACCATGACAACTGTCATCACCCTGACCACCAGCATCACCATGACCGCCATCATCACCCTGACCACAGCCACCTTCACCACCACCACCATCATCTCCTCCTTCACTACCACCATCACCACAAACACCTCTATGTCCACCATAATCACCATCATCTACATCATCTCCACTACACCTCCACTGTTACCATCCCAACTAGGGAATTTTTTTTTTTTTTTTTGCCCTTTTCTGAGCATTGTGGAGCAACAAAGGAAAAAAGGAAAAAGAATGATACAGTTTGTCTTTGACCCTGAGTGTAAGTCTAAACAGGACAGTCTCAGCTCTAAGAGGGAACCATAAAGACCATGAACCCCGGCCACAGATACCAGAGTCAAGATGGCAGGCACGGGGAAGGCTAGTCCACTCTCTAACAGACAAACAGGCAACGTGGAATCATGGGAGGAGTGTGGGTTTCTGAGTCAGTCAGAATTGAGTTCAAAACTTGATTCTATGTACTCACTGTGCGCCTGTGGGCAAGTTATTTAAGCTCTCTGAGCCTAATCTCTAAAGTGTAGATAATGCCTACTTTGTAAGATTATTATAAATGGCTAGGAATAGAACCTGGGTTCTAGAAACCATAAAGATTGTCTGGTATGCAATAGGTGTTTAAAAATAGGGAGCTTGTTTTATGTCTCACCTGTGCTGAGATTTCAATTCCTGGTCTGTAAAATGGATTTGAGGCAGTCTAGGGACTCCGCTCCCACCCATAAAGGGCACTAGGGAAAGTGGACGGCCAAGAAGTCTCTTGGACTCAGGGCAGTTCTCCCAGGACCTGACCGGTTGCTGGCCAGAGCATTGCCAAGCAGATGGGAAAGCACACGTGGGCCCAGTTCCTTCCTGAGAAGGGTTACAATGAGGACTTAAACATAAGAAAGGAAAAAAGAAGCCAACCTCAGACTCTATGGTTTACATTAGCAAAATAAGGAAAATAAGAAAATGTGATCCTTTTAATCCTAGCAGGCAACAGGGTGAAGGCATGATTCGGGGCAGGGGTGGGGTCTGGGACAGTCTGCTTCCAGCTCAAGCTCTGAGCAGGCTTTCCCTGTGGAGTGGGTGCAGGGATCTGAAACCCAAAGTAAGGAGAGCTGTTATGTTCCAAGATGCATAGAAGAGAGGATACTGGATCTTTTATCAGTGGGAGAATGCTTCACATGCACAAAGATTCAATATTTGCCTACGGTTCCGCTTCTTATGGAAGTGACTGTGGAGAGTTATTCACCTCGCTGAGCCTCAGTTTTCTTTCTTTTTTTTTTTTTTTAAATTCATTTATTTATTTATTTATTTTTGGCGTGTTGGGTCTTCATTTCTGTGCGAGGGCTTTCTCTAGTTGCGGCAAGCGGGGGCCACTCTTCATCGCGGTGCGCGGGCCTCTCACTGTCACGGCCTCTCTTGTTGCGGAGCACAGGCTCCAGACGCGCAGGCTCAGTAGTTGTGGCTCACGGGCTTAGTTGCTCCGCGGCATGTGGGATCCTCCCAGACCAGGGCTCGAACCCGTGTCCCCTGCATTGGCAGGCAGATTCTCAACCACTGCACCACCAGGGAAGCCCGAGCCTCAGTTTTTTCATCCCACTGTGAGAAGGAATCAATACCCCCTACTTGGCAAGACTGATGTGAGATTAGATATACAGAATTATACTTCTGTTAGCTGTATACTAGATAGATCAGCTATATAATTTTCACACCTAAATGGTTGCCTGGTGCAGAGTGGATGTCTAATGGAGGAGTTATTCTAGAAGTATCTTGGGCACCTTCTTGTCTCTTGCTTCACACTGTAATCCTGCAAGGCAGTCACTGTCAACACCACCACCCTTTCCTGGTTGAAGCAGCTGAGACTCAGAGGCCAAGTGACTGGCCTCCGGTCACACAGCTGGGGTCTCCTGATTCCCAGGCCCACCTGTTTTCAGATGGAGGGTGAGGAGCCCTGAGAAGTAAAAGGGGGAGCAGCCCCCAACCCTGGCCGGCCCGTGCTCTCTGCAGGAAGGTGCCACGAGGAGGTGGGGAGGGGGCACCCCGTGAACCCAGTGCCCTAACCCTAATTAGTGCTGCTCTTCCCCACAGCCAGGCCTGCACAGTCAGCCCGGCGGGAAAAGGTGAGATGGGACCCCTGCTCTTTTCTCATTCTCTGTGTGACGTCTGCTTCCTCACCCTGACCTGACTCTCCCACAAGACTTTTCTGTCATCTCCGCTGAGGTGAGACGCCCTCAGTTCAGTGAGGTCCCAGCCAAGGGGCTGAATAGAGGAAGCAGGACCCAGCAAGATCCCATTGGTGACTGCGAGGAGGTCCTCTGCTAGTGATGGCATCTCCTCCCCCCAACACACACACCCATCCGCAGCCCCCAGCGCTCCCCAGGAGACCAGGGGACCCCAGCCTCTTCTGTGGTCCTCCAGTTCCCCAGCTCAGCAGCCAGAACTGCCCCCCCCCGTTTGTGGAGCACATCAGAAAACTCTGTTACCCCTTACATGTTTAAAAAGATACATGGTTGTAGAATCTATTTGTTAATAAAGGTGTATCAATTTGTTTCATATTGTTCATCAGTAGCAATCATTTGGGCTGCCTTATCATTTGGTCTGGTTTATTCAAGGACAATGGACTCCCTGTGGACCTGACTGGTGATGAGAGAGATGAGAGGGCGAGGGAGAGGAAGGGTTGCCGGGGCAGGGGGTGGGAAGGGAGGGGAGTCCCAGTCCAGTCCACAGCCAGAGTGCTCAGTGAAGGATTATATATTTGCTCCTGTGAGGCCCTGGCCCCAGCTTGCAGGCCCCTGCACTGGAATCACGGAGAGTGAGGTCCGAGTTAGCAACTCTGGTACCCGCCTCCCCTAGCAAGAAGTCTGCTCGTTCAGAGCGCTCTTGGCCCCTCAGAGCTGCAAACATCTAGCATTTCCCCTTGAGCTTATTAGAAATGCAGACGCCCAGATCTGCTGAATCAGAACCTGCATTTCAATAAGATCTCCAGGCGATTTGCATGTACATGAAAGTTTTAAAAGCCTGGTCTACCTCCAAAATACATACGTCTTGGAAGTAAATCAGTCCACTTGCCTTTGGGAGCTTAATTGTCTGTGGTTCTGCTCTGGGTAAAGACAGTAGATAAGGCAACCCATGCTAGCCTTTTTCTCACTTGTCTTCTACTCCCTTTTCTCCCTTCCCTCCTCCCATCCCAACCCTTCCTCTTCCTCATCCTCCTGTCTCTGTCATCACCAGTCAAAATCCACAGTCAGAATACACCAGGGTCCCCTCCCCTTTGCCTCCTTGGTTCTGCCAGGATGACTGAGAGGCACACACCATCTAGAAGCACAGGGTCTTCACTGGTCAATCAGGAAGCACCCCGACCCTAAGCCCTCGCCACGCCCTCTGTAAATGAGTCGCCTCCTTCTAAAAAGTCAAAACATAGACAAGGGGGCTTCCCTGGTGGTGCAGTGGTTGAGAGTCTGCCTGCCAATGCAGGGGACACGGGTTCGAGCCCTGGTCTGGGAAGATCCCACATGCCGTGGAGCAACTAGGCCCGTGAGCCACAATTACTGAGCCTGCGCGTCTGGAGCCTGTGCTCCGCAACAAGAGAGGCCGCAATAGTGAGAGGCCCGCGCACCGCGATGAAGAGTGACCCCCGCTTGCCACAACTGGAGAAAGCCCTCGCACACAAACGAAGACCCAACACAGCCATAAATAAAAATTAATTAATTAATTAATTTTTTTAAAAAAATCTTGAAAAAAAAAACAAAACATAGACAAGACAGCTCATGAAGAGAACACTGATGATGGGGACTGGGAAAGAGCCAACCCTCCAGTCGTCCACAGACCACCTGCTTCTGAGCTTTCATACCTCCCTCCTCCCTGCCCTACACCCGAGACACTCAACGCCTGGTCCATGGACTGGCGGTTGTCTGTGAATTGGATTTACCAGTCCAGGCAAGATAATAGAACAATTGCAAGCAAAAATTTAGGAACTTTTATAGCAATCTGACAGAGATAATTTTATGTTTATTTAATATAATCATAAAAATTAGGGCTCGTATTTGGTACCTCTCTTTTAATTTTTTTTTTTTTTTTGGTAATGTGTTTTTATTATATTTTACAAAGTATAGCTCCACAATGGATTGGAAATAAAAAAGAAAAACAGGTCCTTCAACACACATAGGTGAGAAGTCCTATCTTACACACACACACACATACACACACGCTCTCACTCACACACCGCTGGCCTGGTCTCTCAGACACTTTGCTCTCTCCTCAGACCCTTAATTTATAAAAGAATGAGCTGGAATTTTCCAAAATGAACATTTACTAAGAAAATTAAAGGAAAAGAGAATCCCCAGAAGAACATAGAGAAAACAGAGTTTTCAGAGGAAACCCACGCTTTTCAGCCCAGACTCTCTCTGGTTTGCCTGATATCAGCACACCCAGCCCCAAATCCCATCTCCAGTCCTCAGAGCAGGCAGCTGCTTCTGTTCCTAGAGGATGCTGGTGGGCAGGGGAGGAAGGGCCACTGCCAAGGGAGGATGGGACCCTCACAGTTCTCCAGGGCCAGACCCTGCAGGCACAGAAAAAGGATGCCACAGTGCCCAGCCTGCCACTGTGCTTCTCTCCACAGGAATGCACACAAGCTGCCTCCACACTTTATCAAGGCTCTGGGCTATGAGACCTTATTTTTCTCTCCACCTCAGAGCTAAATGCAGACACATATCCAGCAGAGGTGAGTTGGCTGTGCCTCATCTAGGGACCTGTGCTCTGTGGGGTCATATCACTTACAGAGTAAGAAGAAAAGAAAGAACTTCTTAGCTGGAATGAGGATGGAGAAGCAGCCTGGAGCTGCCCCCTTAAGGTAGAGAGTAAGAGGACAGCCAGCAGCCTCAAGGCTGCCCTCTGGTGGCCCTCTCGGGTAGTCAGGGACTTGAGCACCAGCCTACACTGTGGTCTGATCCGTTCACTGGACAGGTTCTTTGTAAGATATCATTAGACACCCCATCTTTGTCTTGTATGTGGCTACACCATTTAGATACGAACAATAAAAATGGAGCATGGCCTTTTCCTGAACCAGGCAGGTTGCACATACTGGAATTTCTTTCAATTCCAGATTTGTTATTTTAAATTTGGCTAGGAAATAGATCTCCTACCTTTTTATTTAAATAAGCATCCACTAAACAGCTCTGTGTCCTTCATCTTTGTATCAGCTGTGATGACGGTAAGTACAGACAAGGTGCACAGCACGGGAAAGACCCAGGCTTTCCCATGTCATATCTCCGTCTACACGGCCGGAAGAAGCTGCACCCAGCAGACCTGGAGCGTCACTAAGGCTGCTCACTCAGCACGCACCACTCTCTGTGAGTGAAGAGCCTACGTTGTGCTTGTTTCCGGAATTCTCTCCCATGTGACGTACAGACGAAGAGTGACTGTTCCTTTCATGGTCAGGAGCGTGGTCGCTGTCATCATCAGCATGTGTTCCTGATCTCATGGGGCTTACACATGCTAGATGTTCAATAAACGTTTGCTCAGTACATTAGTGTGCACAAGATGGGAATCCAACAAATGCTGGGTAAGTGAGGGAATGAAGAAATGAGTTTCCAGCTTCCGGCTCTCTACCTCAGCACAACACAGTTGTGGCTCTGTTTCTTTTTTGTGCAGCCTTCCTTTGACTCTCTGGGAAGGTATGTCTTTGCCTCAAAAGCAGACCCTACCAAAGCCTCAGATGCCTCCCACCCAGTCTCCCACGAGCTATCTCATAGGCTCCCTCTTTTTCCCCTCTCCTCAGTTTCCCCCCTTCCAGCTGTGAGCACCATGCCCCTGGTCCATCGAAGGTTCCATTCCCTCTACCTACTCCCAGCAGGGCCAAGATGAGGGTGAGGCAAGAGAAATGCCCCGGACACAAATATTGAAGAGGGAGTTATCTTCGGGGCTGTGCGTGCATGAGAGTGTCCTCTTGGGCAGGTTAAAGTACATCCATTTCACACATGCATGCACTGCCTCAAACCCAGTCTTCATCATATGGCAGCACCACTGCCCAAGCTGGCTGCCAAGGGAGGGGTGCACATGGGCTCCCCCGCCCAGGGCAGCCTTTGGGGCTGGCATGGTGTCGGCTGGCAAATGGTGCAGGCAGCTGGTCCACCCTATGGGAACTGTGCCGGTGAAGGTAGACACAAAAACGGGGCTCAGGTGGGGCTCTACCTGGGGTTCTCCCTCATCCCCATCCTGCACAGCCCCCTGGAAGTGGTGCCCAGAGGCCCACCCACCCTCCAGCAACACTCCACACTCTTCCCTCACCCCTGCCTTCCAAAAGCCTGCTGAAGGCCCCTCCTTCCTGCCTGGTGCTCTTCTTCTGCCTCCTTCTCTGCCAGCTCCCTTCTCTCCCCAAACATCTCACCTTTTCTTTTCCCTTCTCCACTTCCCCCCACCCCAGGAGAAGCAAGGCCCCATTCTGCCCTCAGGCCAGTCCAAGGAACAAGGAACAGTGTGAGTGGACAGACGCAGGGCATCACTTGGACCACCCTTCACACCCCATCAAATTCCACCCAGCCCTGAATCTCTGCACCACGCTGCTCTCAGGGCTAAGGGTTGAGCTCAGATGCTGGTTTGGCCACATTTTACACCTGCTTGCCACTACCCCCACCCCAGCCAGCAGGGAAGGTGGGCTAATGGCAGGTGCAGGCCACTCTGCCTGGCAGATGGGGCTACTACTGCACCTGCCAGGGCTGGAGCAGAGGCAGAATCCTTGGCTCCGGGCTTCCCAGAAAGGCCCCAGGGAGGCTGAGCGCAGCCCCCGGCTGCCAGCTTCTCTCTTAATTAAGGAATGTGCGGAGTGGCCCCTTTGAACTTACTAGCTAATTTACTCCATGCACTCCCCCTGTGGCTGGGTAATTAATGTGGTCTGAACCAGTAATTAGCCCTGGGAGGGGTGGGGGAACCTGTCACCGCAGACTTAACCCTTCCTGTGCCTTCATCAGTCCATTCTTCTCCAGCTGTCACAGGGCTGATGGAAGTTTTTCTTTTGGGGGAAGTGGGTGGGATATTTTCAGGTCGTCACCCAACCTCCCCCTCCCCACTTTCTCAGCCTCCCTGAAATTCCCCTAAAGGAAAAGGGCTGGGGTGGTGCATAGAGGATTGCAACTCATTTCCTGCTTGGATGGACCACTATGGACCACCCTTTCTGCTGAGAGGCAGTGTGACTGCCCATTGTCTCCTCCAAAGGAATTCAGCATCTGTATTCCCAGCATTCACACACCAGCCAGACTCCTGCATTCCATGGCCACCCCAGACCTGGCCTTGACATGTCAGAATCATTCAATCCACTTCAACACATGCTTGAAGGGTACCACCTCATGGAAATCCTGTCCTTGGTGATATACAGGGTGCAGAAATGAAGGGGGTCTGATCCCCGCCCTCAGGAACTGGGAGAAGAGAGTTGAAGCAGGGTTGCTGGCACCTCAACACTCCTTTACCTGCATTTGCCCAGCTCTCCCTTCTTCCCTCTCTCTGGCCACTTAGTAACAATGGTTAATTTTTTTGAGTGCCGATTGTCAACTGAAATTAAAATGCCCAATGTGAGTTTCCTTTTTATTTGGGGACTTACAGAAGACTAGAGCCTGGGACACAGCCTCTCAGATAGCTCTGAGGAACTGCTCTGAAGAGGTTAGGGGGATGTCAGCATATAGTGATTTTGGAGAAAGAGTCCATGCAATTAAGCACACATTTTGGTAGAAGGTTACTGCTTGTCACAAGGCACAGCTATCCTAGTCAATGATTTTAGTGCTTTTATAAGTATGGGAAGATGCAAGAAATTGGGTTCATAAAATATCTGAGGGTCTGTTCTGCCTGTTTTCCCAGAGCACAGAAGGCCTCATCCTGATCGTCATCCTGAATTCCTTTCAGGGTGTATTGTAGGTCAGCAACTGCAGTAGCCAATAACTTGTAGAACTGGATAGTGGGCCACATTCTTTATTTTACCTGACTATGCATCAGACCCTATTTTAAGTGGTTTCACCCTTACGGCACCACGGAGAGGTAGATACTGTTATTAATCTCCGTTTCGTGAATGAAGATGCCGAACACAGAGCAGCCACTTTGCTCAAGGTTTCACAGCCAAGACCTGAACCCAAGAAGCTTGACCCCAGAGCTTGAGTTCTTAAGTCCTACCCTCACCCTCATCTGTTTATATCCTAAGGCTCACCTCAAACACTACCCCCTCCATGAGGCCCACCTGGCCTCCTAGCCCCCCAGCTGGCTCCCACCCATCCACCCTCAGGCTCCCATAGCATCCCATGCACGCAGCTGGCATTGCTCTGACCGCACTGATTGTAATTACTGGGTTACATGTCTGTCTTCTCATCTAAACTGCAGACTCCTTGAGGGCAGAGGCTGTGCCTTTCATCTTTTGTTTCCCCAGCACCTGACATGTAAGTAGATGATCAATAAATATCTGACACATGGATGATGGAATTGACAGTGGAGTCATAGATCAGTCCTCTCCCTTGGCCTCTGTGTCCCATAGGTGGATGGTGTCCAAGTTCTGTCACAACTCCAGCTCTGCCCCTTTCTCTCTAGAGGGTTCCTTTCTACTCCAGTCAGGACGATCACAATAGCTGCTACCCAGACCTCCCTGCCTCTTTTTTCTCTCCCAATCAGCCCTGCACGCTGTCCTCCCACTAGCAAGTTAGCCCAAAATGGACAGCAGCCCCCTCCCTCCAAGCAGTGCTTCTCAGCGCCCTCCCTCCATTCACTAGCTCAGAATCACCTGGAGTGCAGTGCTTGTTAAAACTACAGGTTCCTGAGCCCCAGCCCAACCCCACTGAACCAGAATCCCTGAGAATCCAAGTTTTCAGCACGGGTGAGAGTTGCTGGCCTCCAGAGTAAAAGCCTAAACTTAACCCAGTACTCAAGGACCCCATAATCTGACTCCCAGCCTCCCTTTCCATTTTACCTAAAGGATTCCTCTCTCTGCTCCTTCATTGTCTCTGGAGCCCACACGGGACCTCCCCACTGCCAAGCTTTACGCTGCTTTCCCCTCATGCTCAGAGCCCACCCCCAACCTCTGGCCCTCCCTGTTTTCTCAGCCTATCCAAATCATGTCCATCTTCAAGATGCAGCTCAAATTCCACCTTTTAAGGAAGTGTCCCCTGCCCACATCCACAGAGACCTCTTCCCGTGCCCTCCTGCAGCGTGGACTGTCTGTGCAGCTCTTTTGCACAGAGCCGTGTCTGTCTGTCGTGGGCCTTCCCTTCCCAGGCATATCTTGTTCCTACAATTTGGTGGTGAGTAACTGGAGGGCAGGAAGCCTCTTCTGGAAGCCTCCTGCTCACCTGCCACCACATCTGCCTCGTTCCCAGCTGGGTCCAGGGCAGAGCGTTCAGTTTGACTGACAGGTCAGAAGCTCTGCAGGACTAGACACCACAAGCCACACTCAGGAAGCTCGGAGATGTTCCTTATCTTCTCGCAAAGCCTTCCCTGACTAAAGAAACCAAGTTACCGCAAGTGAGAAGAGAAACGGAGTTAGGATGGAGCGACTGGCAAAATGGACCACACTCGGAAGACTGAAGCTCAGCTCATAGCTCTGCTTCTCTGTGACCTCCGAAAGGTGCTAACCTCACTCTGGTTTGCAAACTCCCCCAGCTCTAACGGGGTGATAATCAGATCCTCTCAGAGGAGAGTTGTGGGGCTTCCAGGAAGCAAAATATGCAGCAATCTCTAGAATTCACACCCTGGCTTAACAAATGTTCATTAAGCATCCATGACATGCCCAGCACCGAGGGGTACACAGAAATGAATATGAGACCTTGGCAACAAACAGTTTGTGGAGATGAGAAAACTGTTGCGAAACAGTGTGCTAAGAGTTATGACAGAGGAACGGGCACGCCCTGGGCACGCAGAAAGGAAGGTTCCTCATGCTGCCTGTGGTCAGGAAGCCTGGAATGGGAGTCCGGCCAGCTGCATAGCCATGCCACATCCAGAAGGATGAATGGAACAAGTACAACGAACGGAAGTGTGGAATTGGCAGTTCTGAGAAGAGGCAGTCCTGGCTTGGCGTGGCTGGAGAGTGGAATGGACGTAGGACGGCGGGCTGGAGAAGCAGGCTGGAGTTGGACTTAGGAGAACCTTGTATGCTAAGCCAAGAGTTTAGTCTTTATCCTGAGGGCAGTGGGAGGCTGCAGAAGAATTTTAAGCAGAGAAGTGATGATGGGAATCGCAGTTTAGAGGGCTCTCTGTGTTGACAACAGGAAAGGCAGGGGGCAGCCGGGCAGAGTGGGATGTGGGGATGCCCGGCGGGAGTCAGCGAGGAGGATGTGGGCTTGTGCGGGGGCTGCTTGCCATCTGCATTGGCCAACCATAGGCATTTGAAAGAGGCTGACTTACAAGAATCAGCTCCTGAAAGAGCCCAGCCAGACCCGAGGCCAACTTCCACTTTCCTCTGGATATTTTCACTTTCAGGGCGTCCTGTTCTGAGTCAACATTCCTCCTTCTAAACATGGGACTTTCCAGAAGGACCACAGCTCCTTCCATGCATCCGCTTGACCTGGGATGTTCTGGATTTGGCTGTCGAGCGACTTTGCCTGCCTCTCCGAAGTATGGCCGTGTGGTACCTGTGGAGTCTCCTTCTCTGGGAAGGTAAGTGGTGCAGGCGGTTGGCCTGGCCTCAGAGAGCTGAAGTCCCTTCCCCAGGTATCTGGGCAGGATCCTCTCCCCAACCCAAGTGAGGACCCAGGAGCTGTGGAGGGGTAGGGAAGACTGAAGCAAGTTCTTGGGCAACCTTAAAAGCTAGGCAGAGGCAAAGAGATGCAGGATCCTGGATAGAAGGATGGCAGCACGAGGAGCCTCCACGCCCCTGAGACACAAGCTGTTTTGTGGCCCAAGGAGGTTAAAACTGAGGCTGGTGGTACCATTGGTTTTGAAAGAGGTGGTCGTGAGAATGTGAGGGTCTGGCAGTGTTAACACATGCAAATTCTAAATGTGGTCTGGGGAGAGCAGGGGCGGGCAGGGCTCTTACAATCTGAGGATGTCTTTCCAACAGCCTGTGGGGGAGCTCAGACTCCTCCCTGCAGGTCTGTGGAAGTGGACATTGAGGAGGGATGAGAGACAAAAGCAAGTTAATATGCTGCCTGTGGACTTGGGGTGGTCGATAGCGGTGTGATGTCAGAAGAGACAAATCAGGTCTCTTCAACACTGGGCGACACCCCCCTCCATCCTGTCCGATGCCTGAGTTCCCTCCCTTGGTTAGCAAGTGGTCAGTATGACAAGGGCCAGCGCTGCTAGGCCAGGGGATGGGAGCCATGGGGTGTGGCAAATACTCAGACACTTTTGTTTGTGTCAGAAACTCATAGGGACTTCAAGATGATTTTGTCCGGTGTCCCCACTTGAGTTCCTGGCTCCAAAAGTCTGCAGATTTCAACATTTCTAAACATGTGAAGGAAATCCTGCCAAAAAGAGGAAATCTGTTTGGTTCACAAATCTTTCAAATCTGTGGACATGGGAAGCAAAAATAATTTTTCTGAATGGTAAAAGGGATGAGTACCACTGGTTGAATGCACCCCCTTGCTTTACAAATGGGACAATGGAAGCGTTTAGGGGGAAGAGGTATGCTGAAGATTGCACAGCTTGTTCGTGGCAGAGCCAGGGCAGGATAGAACAGGAGTTTTGATTGACATCTAGCGCTATGCTCTCTTTACATCTCCACTGTGCCTTAACCCTGAAGCCATCCCCAGTTAGGACTGAGATGACTGGGGCTGGCAGGGCAGTGAGACAGACAGGAGACTGGAGTTACCAGCGGCTGGCTGAGTGATCATCCAGAACACGGCTCCCTAACCAAACTCCCAGCACTTGGGTGTGTTCTCCATCTGCTTTTATTCTGCCCTGAACCCCCGTGCCCACCCCTGTGCTGGGTACAAGGGAAGTCCTCAGCCAATTTTGTCATGCATTAAGTGTATCTGCCGAGTTTCTCCTACATCCTGCTCCTAAACTGTGCTGGGCACAGGGAGTACAAACATGAAAAGAGGAGCTCATAGTCTCATGGGACTCATAAACAAGTGGTCACAATAGAGGGATAGGAGCATTTGTAGTGGTGATCCCAGCCCGCTGTGGGAACACAGAGAGAGTTTGTAACCTGCAGTGACAGATGGCAGAGGCCAGGGGAGGCAGTGATGCTTCAAGGAGGAGCAGAAGTTAGTCAGCAAAGGAGTCAGAGGGGCACTTCAAGCAGAAGTGTCACCCACACAAGTCACACTGAATATGTTCCCAGCAAAACAGCCTCTAGACATCTCACCCCCATTCTGTTTCTCCTCCTGTTCTGGATCACAGAGAATGGCATCCAGTGGGTCCCAAGGACCTGGGAGCCATCCTTGACTCCGCGCGCCCTCACTCCCCAGATCTAATCTGTTACCAGATCCCACTGACTACACACAGTAACCTCTCCATTCCTCCCACTTCCGCCTGTCTCAGCTGCTCCCTTCCTCGGTACAAGTTTCCATTGTACTTCCAGTACAAGTACAATCCCACTCTCCTTGGGGTGAATAGACGCAACCTCAGTCTTGCCCCACCTCCCGTGCAGCCTGCACACCTCTGCTGGAGCTGTCTTCCTAACCACGGATCTAATCACGTCACTCTCTTACTTAAAGACTATCCAAGGCCCCCCCGTCACTCTAAGGATAAAGCCCAAACTCCAAAGTTGCTTTTAGGGCCCTGCAGGATCTGGCTCCCACAGACTCTGCAGTGCTATTTCTTACCTCCTCTGCGGAGAACTACTTTCAGTTCCCCACGGTGCACCGAGCTCTCTCACCGTCCGGGCCTTTGTGTGTGCTGCCCACTCAGTCTCTAACACTTCCCCATCCCCACTCCAGGCCGCCCTCTGCTTGGCCTGGCTGATTTCCATTCCTCTTTCCGGTCTCAGCTTAACCTTTTCTTCTCTGAGTCCCTCAAGGCCTGGCAAGGTCACCCTATCAGCCTACCTGTGTTCTCCCAGGGCACCCTTTGTTGCCATCATGGTAAATTGCTGTCTTAAGAGTCTGAGCTCCATGAGCGCAGGGACTGGATTCCCTTCCTCACTGTTTTATTCCCAGTCCCTGGCGCAGGGCACTCTCAGCTTGGGTGGAGGGAGTGTGGAGAGAAGGGGCCTCCCTTGCTCCGCAGCAGCTCAGCTGCATGCAGGAGAGAGATGAGGAGGTTGGGGCAGGCAGAGTGATGGGGTTCTGTCCTTTCAGCACTACTTCCCTTCGTTGTCACCGGTGCCCAAGTTCAGGGCCAGGTGGGGGGCTCGGCGCTGCTGGTGGCAGAGCGCCCTCCCGGCTTCCAAATCCGAGAGGCCATCTGGAGATCCCTCTGGCCTTCAGAGGAGCTCCTGGCCACGTTTTTCCGGGGGTCTCTGGAGACGCTGTACCACTCCCGCTTCCTGGGCCGAGCCCAGCTGCACGGCAACCTCAGCTTGGAGCTGCGGCCGCTGGAGTCTGGAGACAGCGGCAACTTCTCCGTGCTGCTGGTGGACAAGGAAGGTCGAGCCTGGACCCAGACCCTGCAACTCAAGGTGTATGGTGAGTGCGCCTGACTCAGGCTCTCTGCCCCACCTCCTCCCACAAAGCTCCGGAAAGGCATCCTGCGTCCTGGAAACTGGGGAGAGCTGGGCTCTAGAAACCTGTGGCCTCTGACCTCATGGCTGATTCAGGGAACAGCTGCTTCCCCACAGCCACAGGTAAGAAAACTCCTCGGGTTCTCCCAGGTGAGCTTCTGGCTGGGGCAGCCAGGCTTTTCCGCCCTACAGTCCTGGTCTGAACTCTAGCTTGGTCTTTTCTTATCTCAGTGGCCTTGGACACAATACTTACTCCCTGACATTGACCTTTCTCACTTGTAAAACCTGTATAGTAATATTACCATGAAAATGCCAATAAAGGTAAAATCAATGGCATTTGAGAAAGCATCTGGGATAGAGGCTGGCCTAGACATCATCAATTCTAAGATAACAGGTTATAAGACGTGCCATTATTTTATGCACCACCAAAAAGAAAAATAAATATTGCAAATAAACTATGACACAATGATTTTAATTTAAAAATTCATTGCAACTAAAGTACAGAATTTTTATGTCATATTTCTTAAAAGAGCTCTTTTAGAGGTATTGAGAGATTTTAAATTTACATCATTCATGGGTGTTCTCTGTTATTTGTTATTGCAAAATAAACCATCCCCAAACTTACTGGTTAAAAACAACAAATATTTTTGTTTCTCACAAGTCTGACTTGGCAGGGCTCAGCTGAGCAGATCCTCTGTTCTACATAGGTTTGTTAGGGTCATTCATAAAGCTGCTCTCAGCACCTCAGCTGGGGTGACTGAATTCACTGGAGGCTGGATGGGTCTTTCTTTCCAGCAACTTCACCTCCACCTCTGTCACAACCAGTACCTCCACAACCACCGCCACCACCCCCACCATCACCACCTCCACTGCCACCACCCCCACCATCACCTGCACCACCATCACCACCACCACCTCCACCACCCCCTCCATCACCTGCACCACCATCACCACCACCACCTCCACCACCCCCACCATCACCTGCACCACCATCACCACCACCACCTCCACCACCCCCTCCATCACCTGCACCACCATCACCACCACCACCTCCACCACCCCCTCCATCACCTGCACCACCATCACCACCACCACCTCCACCACCCCTCCATCAGCTGCACCACCATCACCACCACCTCCTCCACCACCTCCACCATCACCTGCACCACCATCACCACCACCACCTCCACCACCCCCACCATCACCTGCACCACCATCACCACCTCCACCTCCACCACCCCCTCCATCACCTGCACCACCATCACCACCACCACCTCCACCACCCCCACCATCACCTGCACCACCATCACCACCACCACCTCCACCACCCCCTCCATCACCTGCACCACCATCACCACCACCACCTCCACCACCCCCACCATCACCTGCACCACCATCACCACCACCACCTCCACCACCCCCTCCATCACCTGCACCACCATCCCCACCACCACCTCCACCACCCCCTCCATCACCTGCACCACCATCACCACCACCACCTCCACCACCCCCTCCATCAGCTGCACCACCATCACCACCACCTCCTCCACCACCTCCACCATCACCTGCACCACCATCACCACCACCACCTCCACCACCCCCACCATCACCTGCACCACCATCACCACCTCCACCTCCACCACCCCCTCCATCACCTGCACCACCATCACCACCTCCACCTCCACCACCCCCTCCATCACCTGCACCACCATCACCACCTCCACCACCTCCACCTCCACCACCTCCACCATCACCTGCACCACCATCACCACCACCACCTCCACCACCCCCTCCATCACCTGCACCACCATCACCACCACCACCTCCACCACCCCCTCCATCACCTGCACCACCATCACCACCTCCACCTCCACCATCCCCACCATCACCTGCACCACCATCACCACCACCACCTCCAGCACCCCCTCCATCACCTGCACCACCATCACCACCTCCACTGCCGCCACCCCCTCCATCACCTGCACCACCATCACCACCTCCACCTCCACCACCCCCACCATCACCTACACCACCTTCACCACCCCCACCATCACCTGCACCACCATCACCACCTATGCTTCTACCACTGCCACCGTATTTCTGCTGGTAAAGATAAAATGGCCTTTGAGCTCCTATTCATCTATCTAGTGGCTTGGAAAAGATATGTCAGTGACCCCTATTTCAGTAAAACCTCAGAAATTGGGATAGAATAAGGGGGAGGAAAAGGTGCAAATTTAAGAATGGAGAGTAGGGGTGATAGCTGGGCAGAGCAAAACACTGAGGGAGAGAAAGGCAGTAGCAAACCGGAAAGAGAGAGACCCTCCCACACCTAGAGGGAGATAACTGGTTCTTCACTTAGGTGAGCCAGACGGGCTGCCAGTGTACAATTAAATGTGTGTCCTTTTGGATGCACACGACCCTGATCCGTGTTGCACGGCTTGGCAAGCAGAGTGCTGGCTGGAATTCAGCACCCCCCTCTTACCTGTTACCCCCTGAGCCCAGCGCCCTTGCACAGTGAACAGCCTTCACAACCATACAGGCAGCTAGGGAGGCTCTCCCCCGTTCTGAGTCTCAGCTGCCACATATGTGAAATGAGGACGTTGAATGTGATAATACATGCAGCACCCACACCACTAAGCTCTAAAATGCCTTGTTCTCAGCATCTGAATTACAGATTTTAAGGAAATTGCTGTTTTATTGCTTCCAAATACGTAGCGTGATTAGAACTAATTGCACAAAGCTGCCAAGCAGCCGTCCTTAGGAGCTCTGCTTTGACAATAGATAAGAATGATTTGAATTAGCAGATCAGTTACTAGAAATGTCAATGGGTGTTTCTACTGTGCCTGATGGTGTTTGGAAGCAGCTTGTCCTCTTAAGTAGTGTAAATATCTCCCTCCCCTGTAATCTTTGTTTATACTATTAGTACACCCAACAAATCTTTTCTTTTTTCATATCACAAATCCCACCAGATTGAGCTGGCATTAATGAGGTTTTACTCAGCTTAACTTTGGAATGCTCTCAGAGGCTGAGCCCTCCCGTTGTTGCCAGAATGCTCTCCCGCTGACCCACTTTGCCACGAGACTCATGATCTACTCATCAACTGATGTAGGAAAGGGCAGCCATGGTCTGGAATGCCAGGACACCAATTTGTCCAATGGCCCAGGTAGCTGAGCACCTTGAGAGCAAGGGTTATGGAGATAACAAGGCAGAGCCCCTACCTCCTGGTCTGCTCCTTCACAGAATTTTGCATCCTTGTAATAATTTTCTTAGTTATTCATAATCACTTGTTAGTATGTCTTCCTCACCAAACTCCAAAAGCTCCAAAAGTCCAGGAATGTGTTTGTTTTTGTGCCTACCTTAATAAACGTTTATTGTCTCTCTGACTGATGTATCACGTATCAGGGAAATTTGATGACAAGGGATACACAGAGTTCTCGGAGGGCTCAGAGCCATACCTGGAATATCAGAGAAGGCTTCCTAATCAGAGCAGTAAGCAGTGTGTCCAAGCTGCGCCTTGGAGGATGAGTAGGAGTTTTCTAGGAGGGTGAGACGAGAAAAGCATATGTGTACAGCTGAGCCATATGAAAGATATGAAGAAGAGCATGACACGTTTGGGAGAACAGGAAATTAATTAAGATGGGTGGGGAAGATCAGCAGGAGGTACAGCTGGAGAGGTTGACATCAACCATTTAATGAAGGATTTTGAATACCAGACTTAGAAATTCAGCTTCCGTCCTGTGGGCGATGGGAGCCTGATGAGGCTTTAGAGCCAGAGTGGTCTAGTCAGAGCTGGCATCTAGCCCTGCGTGGACCCCAGAGCTGGAGCTATGGGCCCCGTTCAGCATCCCTATAACCCACACTGGCTCTGCTGTTCTTGCTCAGATGCAGTGCCCAGGCCCGAGGTACAAGTGTTCATTGCTGTATCAGGGGATGCTCAGCCCCCCAAGACCTGCCAAGTGTTCCTGTCCTGTTGGGCTCCCAACATCAGCGACATAACCTATAGCTGGCGACGGGAGGGAACCATTGACCTTGATATCAAGCCAGGTGGCCTCTTCATGGACGGACATGTGCTGAGTGTGTCACTGGGACCAGGTGACAAAGGTGTGGCCTATTCCTGCATTGTCTCAAACCCTGTCAGCTGGGACTTGGCCACAGTCACCCCCTGGGAGAGCTGCCATCGACAGGCAGGTATGCCAAGGGCTGGGGACCAGTGGTTAAGGGATGGTGAAGCATTCAGTCCACCTGTGACCCCGCCCCCTCCATGTCCAGCTCCAGGGATGGCTTCCTACAAAGATGTGCTACTGGTGGTGGTGCCTGTCTTGCTGTTCCTGATCCTGGCTGGTCTCTCTGCCTGGCACTGGGGCCCCTGCTCAGGTAGGAGTCCTGCAAGGGCGGGGGGTGGGTGGAGGAGGTAGGTCTTCTGGGAAGGAGGGCCAAGTCTGGACCTCCTCCTATTTAGGCTTACCTCTCCCATGTCATCTCTTGGCCCTCTCCATCTAATAGTCTGGTCTCCAGTCAGACTGAAATACTTGAAGTTCCTTCAGCAGTTTTCAAAGGAGCTACTCTCTTGTGTGCCTCTGCAGGCATTTGCACATTCTACTCTTTCTGTCTGGAACACATTTTCCATAACTTCCCACCCAGCTCGCCCTCTTCATTTGGCTGTCACCTCCACCATCTTCAAGGTGTGCCCCCTCCAGGAAGCCTTCCCGACCTTCTCTCCCTCACCCAGGCTGGGTTTGTGTCCTGCCTTGACTCTCCAGTGCTCATCTCAGTCACAGCACTTACTGCCCTCACTCTCCCATGGAGTTCTCAGGTCTTGAAAGACGAAAGCTGAGTCACCACCCCCTGACACCTAGCAAGGGTTCCTGGAACATAGCTGGTATCAATAAAGGTATGTTGAGTGAAAATCTAGATGAATCCCAACTCCTTCTTGCCAACCATCCTAGGAAAGGCTCCCTGAGAGAAACACCTCTCTGGTTAGGGACTGATAGGGCCTCCTTCCCCCAGGAGAAGAAGGAAGGGGACACTCAGAGGTCAAGCTGGGTTCTGAGCTCTCCATCCAGCTCCTGAAAGAGCTACCCCAGCTGACCTGGGCTTCGTGGACATGTCCATCCTAGGCTGTCTGGCTGGTCCCAGGATGGAGAAAGTGGGTCAGCAAGGAGAAGGAGGCATAAGACTTCAGTGGATGTGTCCTAAAAGGCAAGAGTCTTGGCGCAGCCACTGAGCATGCAGCTGGGCTGGCTGGCTGGCTGGCTCCTGTATATTCTTTCCACAGGCAAGGGAGGGAGGAGGGAGCAGCCGAGGTCACACTCCACCTAGGGGCCTGTCTGCTTCTGAGAGGGTCTGACGTGACCCTTTGCCTCAGACAGCCCCCAGGATTTGTGGTAAGAAGGTGGAAGCCAGGAAACGAGCAGCTTTTTGTTTTAACAGCTTTATTGGACTATAATTCACATACCATGTAATTCATGCATTTCAAGTGTAAAACTCAATGGCTTTTATTACAGTCACAGAGTTGTTCATCCATCACCACACTCAATTTGAGAACATTCTCATTACCCCAAAAAGAAATTCCCAAGCCCCTTAGCCATCACTCCCTAGTCCCCCTTTCCCTTCCAGACCCAGGCAGCCACTAATCTCCTTTCTGTCTCTACACTCTCTCTTCTGGACAGTCTATCCTGTAAATGGAGTCATGCACTGTGTGATCCTTTGTGACTGACTTCTTTCACTTCACCTAATGTTTTCAAGGCTCAGAAAAGAGCAGCTTTGGACACTGAGAAGGGTAGAGAGAATCCAACTACCTGGGATAGTGGAAAGGCTCTACCCAGGGCAACTGGAGGCTGGCCCTTGCCTCTGCCACATGGCTTCTGCCTAGTCATTTAACTGGGTCCATCCCAGCTCTAAGTTTCTATACCTTCTACAGCTAAACGCGTGCCATAATTGCAGAGAAAGGCTAGACATTAGGAAGAACTTCCTGTCCTTGAAGCATCTCCTTTTCCAGGGTCTTAGAAAACCAGGAGAGCTATTCCTTGCCTGAGGAATAGGCAAGGACAGTCAGGATTCAGAGGCCTTAGGTACAAACATTGGAGGGGTAACCTTCGTTCTGATCTCCTTGCCAGGGAAAAAGAAGAAGGATGTCTGTGCTGATGAAGTGGCTCCAGAGACAGAGAACCCCCTCGTGTAGGGTCTGCCATGAGCAATGCCTGGATCGTGAGGAAACCCACCGCCTAGCCACATGATGCTCTGGGATGTAGCTGGTACCTGGAAACCACCATGGGCCTCGTACCTGCTGTGATACTCCTGTACCACCTCTCGGGAACCGCCTGGGCAGCCGTCACACTGGGAGGGCAGGAAGCACTGACACAACCTTCCACACCTTCCCCCTTCCCTCTCCCCTGGTTGCATGCCCTGGCTCTGCTCTGGGCAGCATGGGCCCAGCAGGACATCCCCTCAAGGACACTGGAAGTTCTCCAGGATCCATAGATTGATTGTCCAGGGCACTCACTCCTCCATCACTGTTCATGAAGTATTGTTATGGATGGAATTTGTCCCCTTTAAATTCATATGTTGAAATCCTAACCCCCAGTATCTCAGGATATGACCGTGTTTGGAGATAGGGTCTTCAAAGAGATAATTGAGGTTAAATGAGGTCATTGAGATGGCCCTAATCCGATATGACTGGTGTCCTTATAAGAAGAGGGAGAGACACCAGGAATGCACACACAGAGAAGAAAAGCCATGGAAGGACACAGAGAGAAGGAAGCCCTCTGCAAGCCAAGGAGAGAGGCCTTGGGAGAAACCAAACCTGCTAACATCTTGGTCTTGGACTTCCAGTCTCCAAGACCGAGAAAATAAATTTCTGTCGTTTAAGCCACCCATTCTGTGATATCTTGTTACGGCAGCCCTAGCAGACTAACACAACTATTAACCAACCAGCATCAAAGGATTACTTCCAGCCTGGGTTCTGGCCTCTAAAAGACATTAGACAATCGCCCACTTTCAGCCCCAACCCCAGCCCCTGTCATTTGAGACCCTGATGTTTCCCACAACCAAGGAATTATAAGAAAAGGTCTAGAACCTGATGAAGAAGAGACGTGGGAGTCAAAGGTTTCTCTTTCCGGCTTGAAGGACTTGCAAGTTCATGGTCCTCAAAGGTAATTTACAGTTCTAGACAATCAAGGGATGGTTGATATCTCATGGTTGGGATGGGTGCCATTTTGCCGGTAACATCTTTTTAATTGACATCTTCACCCTCAGCACTGACCATCATGCCTCCCACAGGAGCTGGAGTTGGCTTTGAGATTCTCTCCTCACTGTCTAGCACAGTGACCAGAAAAAGAGAGATTAAATTCCTCAGCCAACAGGAAGTTCTTGCACAACTTCAAGAAAATCAGCTCAGCTCAGGATGAGGGTCTCTGCCTGAGACTGAGAGAGGGAGGAGCCAGGAAAAGCTAAACAGAAGGGAAATTATGGAGGGAAAGGAGCTGAGGCATCCTAATATCTGCCACACTCATTTTCAGATGCAAGTGCAGAAGATCCACCCAAGTTCAAGGGACCCACCACTCAATGGGAAGTTGTTCAAGGTCATTCTGAAAGGAGAGCGTGTGGGATGGAAGGTATTATTGTGGCCATCTCTGCAAAACATAATCTGCCACTGAGCGATTCTGTCTTAAAAAGCTCTGGAATATTGCCACTGGAAAAAATAATTGATGAGCTAAACTTACACTTAAGAATTAGTAGATGATATGGTCCAGCATTTCTCTCTCCCAAGTGTAACTGGATTTTTTTCTGGGACCTCACTCAAGTCTTGATGGTAGAGGAAGGAGGCATTGAAGAAACAGGGGTAGGCTTTGAAGTATTTTCCCAGGGTGGCTTCAATCCCTCCACCCAGGATGTCAGCCCTGTGAAAGGGGCTTCTGTCTTCTCCCCAGTTCCTGGGCAGTCACTTCACCTTGGACAAATGGTCAGCTCAGCTGGCCTCCAGATTCATATGGCCACTTCTCCACACGACTAGTCCTGGAATTTCCCTGCCTGCTGGCTCTGCTCAGAGGTCCCCTGCTGGCCACCTGACTTCGCCTAGTCCTCATGCCTCTCCTGCATCCACTTCTCTCCCATCACCTTCTTCCAAGTCCACCTGAACAGTGCACATGGCCACAGCAGCTAGCGCTGCCGCCATCTGTCATCAGAGGCATTCCCCGGGCCTGGTCAATGAACCAGGCAAAACTGGCCTTAGTCTCTAAAACTGATGTGAAAGAGAAAGCCCAGGGTCTAGCAATGAGCCATGGTGGTTGAATGAGGGAAACACACACACACACACACACACATACACACACACACACACACACACACACATACACACACACACACACACACCCCACTCCCCTTCTCTCTTGCCTTCATCTCCAGGGCCCCGCCTCAGATCAGAGCAGTTCTGGATGGGGTGGGACCCACAGTTCTCCTTCACACGGTAACCCTTGGAGACTTCATGTAGATGGCGGTTTTGTTGTGTGGTACGCCAGGACCTTTTGAACATATTCACACTGCTCAAATCAACTGAGGTTCCCATCCCCAATGACTCATTTGTCCACTAGTGGACTAATTAACCCACCACAGCGTTCGTGTTGAAAAGCATTGGGATTGATGCTTTAAAAGTCACACAGGAACAAATATTGATTGAGTGTGCAGCATGCACTGGGTAGACTTCAGGGCACTGGGGACTCAGTAGTGAATAAAGCAATGTCCTTCCTTCATGGAGTTTATATTCTAGATAATATAAATAAGCAAGTAAGCACATGTCACATGTGGATACGTTCTACTAAGAAAGCTAAGGCAAAGTAAATGGCAAGAGAATGGTGTGTTGGGGAGAAGGGGTCTGTCTTAGATAAGGGGATCAGAGGACACCTCCTCCTGACAAGGTGACATGTGAACAGAAGCCCAGTGCAGTGGAGTGAGCCATGCAGTGGCTGGGCAAAGAGCGTTCCAGAGAGCAGAGGATGCAAAGGCCCTGACGGGGAGCATAGTTGGGGTTTATGAAGAGGAGAGCGGAGAGCAGGGCAACTGGGCCAAAACAAAGAGGGTGGGGAAGGAAAGGGGAGGACCATAGTGATGGTCTGGGGCCACAGCACTTGGGACCTTGTGGTCTTCAGAACACCCCGTCCCTGGGGTTAAGGAAGCCAGGAGCGACCCCTTCTGTTTGAATGTCAGATTCCTCCCATAATGACCTTGGCACCATTAACTCCAGTGGGCTCACGGTCAGACCAGAATCCACTCCAAATCTGTGTTTGCTTTTCCTTGTTTTCATTATATCTCCTTTGAGCAAGAGCCTTTGTACCTGTCCTGTGTAAATACAAGAGCTGCTCGAGCAAAGGGTTCATGTGCCACGATGTCAGAGGGAATGGAGTGGGGAGGGTATCGCAAGAGAGAAGGGTTAGAGACACATTTTCTCACCAGTGGAGCTATGAGCACCCAATGCCTCATTTCAAAAAACAAAATAACATTGGGGAGAGGAAAGGAGGGTGGGGCAAGATAAGGGTAGGGGATTAAGAAGTACAAACTACAGTGCATAAAATAAATAAGCTATAAGGATATATTGTATGGCACAGGGAATTAGAGCCATTATTTCAGAATAACTTTAAATGGAGTATAATCTATGAAATATTGAATTACTATTTTGTACACTTGAAACTAATATAACATTGTAAATCAACTATACTTCAATTTTAAAAATTGATAAATAAAAAAAAAACTGCTGCAAACATTAATGATATCTCTGGCAAATCTTCCTTCCATGTTTATCAAGAAGTAGCACCTGTTCAGTTCACCAGTACTTGGTTACTTACTGGTCTTCGGAGGAAGCACCACCTCTTTCCAGATTTGACTCCATGGCTCCCTGCATCCGTTCTGCATGCAGCTTGAAGGAGGGCCTCTAAACTATACAATATATCCCTAGATTCAGGAAAGTTTTAGTGGGCTGTGCACTGGTCAGCACGGGTCCCATCGTCCAGGAGGGGCAGGCTGATCACATGGGTAAAGAGTGGGGATAGGGGACATCCCTGGTGGTCCAGTGGTTAAGATTTCGCCTTCCAGTGCAGGGGGTGTGGGTTCGATCCCTGGTCGGGGAGCTAAGATCCCACATGCCTCGCGGCCAAAAAACCAAAACATAAAACAGAAACAATATTGTAACAAATTCAATAAAGACTTTAAAAGCGGTCCACATCAAAAAAAATATGTTAAAAAAAAAAAAAGAGTGGGGATACCCCCACTGCACGACTAGCCCAGGTCCAGTTCTGGGAGCCACACCTCCAGGGAGACATTGGAAAACTCAGGTGTCCAGAAAAGAATGACCAGATGGTGAAAATTCTGGAAACCTCATCATATGAGAAATGATTAAAGAAACTGGGCATGTTTAGCTGATAACAAAAAGCTCAGAAGGCCGTTGGTCCTCCAATATTTGAGGGGCTCTCATGTAAGCCCTACTGTGTAAGTGAGGCCAATGGAATATGTCTCTGTGAGGCAAATACTGACTCATATGAATAATAGGATCTTCAAGCTGGAAGGAAACTTTGTGGTTACTCGGTTCAAGTTTTTCATTTCTCAGATGGAAGACCGAGGCCGGAAGAGACTGTTACTCCCTAGAATCACATAACTAGTCAGTGGCAGTCAATCAGAATTAGCTTTAGGTTATCTAAATCAACCCAACCCTTTACTCTGCCCCATACTCCCAGGGAAGAACTTAATAACAAAAGGAGAAATCCACATATGAAGTGAGCTCTTCCAATGAATGTGCTTAATCAGAAACCATCTCAGAGCAATACTATAGATCAGAGAATTTTCAGACTAGGTGCTAAGTTGCATTAGATCAGGAATGACAAATATGTGGTACATATATCCAGACTTCCACCTTCCATGACCATGTCAAACATGGAGAACTAATTATGACACAATTTTCCCACTGAGTTCACAACGCTCAAGTAACTCTGACCAATTAATTGAAGCGGGACGCCAAGATGCCATTCCTGCCCTAGACAATCCATAGGATCCTTCCAACGTTAAGAATGGATTATAAATTAAAGAATGAATGACGAAACAGTGGAACAAAATTGGCCAGTGAAAGGATTCCACTAGGGTGTCAGAAACAAGTCATGCTTACTATAAGAAGACTTTCTCTAGCTTGCTTGCTTCTACCATTTTGCTCAGTATGTGCTTAGGGAATGTATCAGAACTGAAAAAAAGGAGAGATGGATCGAAAGTGGTAATGCTATTAGCAGGAAAGCACAAAACAACAGGATATCAGCCAAATAAGTGAATATAATACATATAGCCTTTTAAAAATCATATTCTTCAAAATATTTAAGAACAATGGGAGACTATCTTTGGATGCAAGCAACAGAAACCAACTCTGGTTCTAACTAAAGTGGGAGAAAGAATTTATTAGAAATTCATGGATAGCTCAGTGTCGTAGTCAGCTTAAGCTGCTGTAAAAGAATATGATAGTCTAGGTGGCTTATAAACACCAGAAATTGATTTCTTATGTTTCTGGAGGCTGGGAAGTCCAAGATCAAGGCAACAGCAGATTCAGTGTCTGGTGAGAGCCAGACTTCCTGGTTCATAGACAGCTGTCTTCTTGCTGTGTCCTCACATGGCGGAAGGGGCAAGGGAGCTCTCTGGGGTCTGTTTTTAGGGGCACTAATTCTATTCCTGAGGACTCCATCCTCAGGACCTAATCACCTCCCAAAGATCTCACCTCCAAATACCATCACACTGGGAATTAGGTTTCAGCATATGAATTTTGGGGAACATAAACATTCAGTCTATAGCACTTAGAGAACCAAAGAAAACCCTGACCAACCAGGCCTTGGAAAGAACAAAGCCAGGTGGCCTTGGGGAATGCAGGCCTCAGGCCCCTTCCTTAGGGGCCACTGTGGGATAAATCTGTTCTGTTTTCTGTTCCCATATTACTCACTGAAGATTAAAACTCTCAACAAAAGATTGAGCTGGCCTTGGCTCTGGGGCAAAGGGCCAGTTCCTCCTACGCTACCAAGTTCTGGTATGAAACTCCAATAGTCCAAAATTTCTGAATCCAAATCTAGACTTCCAGGCCATTTTGAAGGTATATGTGTCAAAGGAGGAGGGCAGGACATGTTTTATGTAACAGTTTGTTAGCCTGATTTATCATTACAAAAGTTAAGGGCAGGCCTGAATATGGGGACCCCTCTCCCTGGACTTTTTTCTATCATGATTCCCATCCACCTCCTGAACCTGAGACCCTCCCCCCTGCCTCCCCATGATGAAGAGCAAGCCCCCAGCTCACACTGCAGCCCAGAATCAAACTGTTCTGGAATCAAATGGGGGACAGCAGCCCCTGATTCCCTGCAGGACTGAGCCGTGCATCTCCAGCGTTCATCACTCAGTGTGTCTCTTGCAGGCAGCTACCGTGGCCAGAGACACAGGGAATACAGCTGTGAGTAGGGCAGATGGGGCTCTGCACCCAGGAAGCTTGCCATCTAGTTGGAGAGAGCAACATGAAACAAATACACACAACTATTTAATTAAAATTGTGCTAAGCTCTAGAGAGGAAAAGAACTGAAAATTGTGAGCAAGAATAAGGAGGGAGCAGAATATAGCTGGTGCAGGGCAACCCCAATAGCACCTCTGAGGAAGGATGTTCCCGCTGAGACTAGCAGGGACAGTAGTTAGTAAAGCAAAGTAGGGAGGCCTGCTACGCTGAGGATGAGAGTGCTGGGAAGCCCTCCTGGAAAGACCTTGGCATATACAAACGTCTGAAGGAAGGTCCCCATGGCCAGAGTTTAATGAGCAAGGGGGACCCTGGGAGGAGAAGACAGCAGAGGTCAGATCATGCAGGGTCTGGTAGGACATGGTAAGATTTAAATTTTAATTCTAAATGTAAACGGAGGCCACTGAAGAGTTTTAAGAAGGGAAATGACATGATCAGACTTGCACTTTTTTTGTTTGTTTGTTTTGTTTTTGTTTGTTTTGTTTTTTTGTTTTTTGTTTTTCAGACTTGCACTTTTAAAAGCTCACTCTGGGGGCTGTGTGGAGAATGGACTGATGCGGGGAGAGTGTGAAAGCAGGAAGATGAAGTTAGTGCAGGGATCCTGGCAAGACACGATGATAGCTTTGAATTGAGGTGCGCGAGGGCGGGGGCGGGGTGAAGAAGTGGATGATTCGAGAAATATCTAAGAGCTAGAATAGACAGGACTTTTAGTTATGCGAAGGGGGGTCTGGGCGGGGTCAGGAATGACACTGGGGTGTCTGACCTGAGTAATTAGGCAGATAGAGGTGCCACTTACCCAAACTGGAAATATAGAAAGAAGGGCAAGTTTTAGGGGGAAGTTAAAAGTTAATTGGCCCTTAATTATCAGGGAACAGGACTTTAAAAGCAACAAGACATTTGGAGGCTGAACAATGTATTGGGTGGCATCATATGAAAATGGTCATTTTTATAGGTTAAAAAATGCTCAAATATAGGCGATTTCATACGACCCAAACTAATAATTTAAATGTAAATCGATTTAAGGAAGAGAAGCCATCGACCCCTCTGCCCCGGTCCACTCCCACCCAGGACAGCTGTTTCATGCCTGTAACCAGTTGAGTTTTTACATTCAGCTCCAGAATTACATTCTAGACCCCCCAACATCAACCTGAGGTTGAAAGGGCTGCAAGACAGCTCGGGCAGAGGGGACCTCCCACAGCACCCTCAGTGCCAACTGCCCCAGCAGATCCTGTCCTGGTTAGTTTCTCAGCCACCTGGCCTGAATCCTGCCTACTCACCCCAGAGAGCCCCTAAACATTCAGAACCCGAGGTTAATAATGGTGGGGCACACTGGAGCTGCCTCTCTGACCATGAGGGGCCGTCCTTGACCCCAGCACCCTCTGAATGCAACCCACACCCTCAGCATTCAGAGTCCCACCTAGATTGTCCAGGTGGAGCCCCCATGCTGTCCCAGGAGAGCCTTTCCAAGCAGAGGCAGTGTCATGGTCAGACAGAGAAGACCAGCACATCAGTCACTCCAAAGGAGTCCTCGTCAGACACCATTATCGTCCCATAGAGATAGGTCTCACCAGCCAGGTCAGAGGCCCTGGGTCTCTCTCTGAGGCATCCTTTCATGGGGGGACTTCAAGAGGAGCCGCCTCAGGGTCAGGCTGGCTGGGGAAAGGAGAGTGGTCGGCTGTGCCCTGCTGGACGGTAAGGAGGATGCAGCTTCCTGGGATGGAAACCAGTGGCTGCCAGCAGGGGTTTCTCAGTCACAGAGCTGGAGTAGCACTAAAGCAGAGACTATCTGGCTACTCAGTGCTCTGGACTGGGAATGTTCCTTATTCTTCCAAAGGGCCAATGGGTACCTAGGGGAGGGGAGGGCAGGGCTGAGAGGCAGAGGCAGCATGAATCAGGGCCTTGGGGTGGCGGTGTTCTCAGGCCAGCAGAGGAGGGTACAGGTGGTCTGCTGTGTCCCATCCCTTGAAGCTGTGGTCATCTAGCCATCACTGACCGCAGTGAAGATCCTCTCTGCTGACACACAGCCTCCTGTGAGACAGTCCAAGCACCCGGTTTGAGGGACACCCAAACATCCCACCACCAAGTTCCCTCTTTTCCTCGGGGACCAACATAGCTTAAATGCTGCCATCAGAGCACAGCCTCATTCCTGGAGGACTGAGTCATCTGAGTCCCTTATGCTAAAGAGAAGAGGAGGGTCAGGTAAGTCTGGGGAAGATGGAGAGGAAGTTGGAGTGCCGGACACATGAGGCTTCGTGGTCACTTTCAGTGAAAGAAATAAGGGCCCTCAGACTGGAGCGTGGAGGAGGACACACCTCCCTTCACGCTCACCCCTACCCCTTAGTGGGGAGCATACCAGCTGACACACACACCTCCCCTCCCCTCTCCCCCAACCCCACCCTGGGAGGCCTTAAGATGGAGATGACTCAGCAATTCGCAGCCCCATCTCACACCCTCCATTCCAGACAGGCCCAGATTTTGTCTGTCCCTGAACCTAACAAGCTCATGCACTTTGCCCCTTTTTGCAGGCTCTTCCCCTACCTCTCAGCCTAAAATACACTCTTTATCCACCTTGTTCTCCAATCAGATTTTCAAAGCCCAGCCCTGGGCACTCGTCCTCCCAGAAGACTTCCCTCAAGGGATCTCATAGCATCACCTCTCCCAGCCTTGCATGAAGCTGAATCAACAATCATACACATCGCTCTTTAATTTTTCCAAATGGATTAATGGTCTCCCTAGGGAGGCTGGGAGCTCCTGGAAGGATCAGGTTTAATACTCCAGTCCTACCACAGACACGCAGTAAGTGCATCGCCAAACATACTTGTGAACTAAGTGGTTGATGCAGAAGTTGGGGACATACAGGTGGAAGACGAGTGACCATGGTTCAGACATCCCCTCAGTGAGGAAGCCAAAAGTCTCCGGTTGGGAGATTCTATATCACCCCGGCTTCTCCGTTGAGACAAAGTGTAGATGAACAAGGGAGGAAACAGGGAGATCCGTTGAGACACTGCTGCCGTAACCCATGCAAGAGATGACGGTGGCTGGGAGCCGACAGGTGACAGTGGCGGAGGAGACGACGGTCAGATTCTGGATCTACGGAAGGTATAGCCAACAGGACTTCGTGACAGATTGGATGTTGTGGGGAGAATGGTGAGAGAAAGAAAGGTATTAAGGAAGGACAGAGTGGCCATCAACTGCAGTGGGCAAGGCAGTGGGGGCAGTAGCTTTGGGGAAGACCAGGGGCAGGGTTTGGGGCATGCTGAGTTTGAGGTTTCTGTTACACATCAAAGCAGGTAAGGGAGTGTGCACTGTGGGAGAGAGGCCTGGCCCGGGTGCATAAATTCTGGTTTTGTAGGCACATCAATTTTATTTATTTATTTATTTACTGGGGGGTATACTATTTTTTTTATTAACATTTAAATTTCAAACAATGAACTCAAGCATATACTGGCCCTACGTTCAGATTTGATATAGAGATAAATGGACAGGCAGCTTTGAGGGTACAATGTAGTCAACAACTAGAGACAACCTAGGGTGTGGTATAACTATATAACTTTATATACTCAGCAGCACAAGTACAGGACCAAGCCATGTAATTGAAGGAAAAACCTCAGCCATTCAGGACTAAACAGAGGTCCTTGGGCATATTGATTTTAGATGGATGGATAGAGAGAAAGGTGGGGGGCCAGGTAGGAGATGATTCCCATCCTCATCCCTCACTTTTTCCGACTGAGTACTCCATTCCTGGAAAGGCTGATGGGTATCGAAAGGAAGGAATCCGATTTCCCCACAGGAACCATGTTATCATAGCAGATTAGGCTCCTGCCCGAGAACCTGTTGCTCAGTTTTTTAATGGCAGTAATCAGAAGATAGTATTTCCACAAGTCCTTAATATACCGAATGGAAAGCCTGCATTCTGTACAGGAAAGAGCTTCCTAAGGAGCCTGTTAGCCAAAGGAACAGGGGCACCTTGACCTGCTCAGTAGAGCCATGCCTGGCATGCCCACTTGCCCCAGTCCAGGGAGGCCTGGAGCATCAGTGGGGGCTTTCCCAGGTTCCTGCATGACTCTGCTCATTAGCTGCCAGGCCCTTTCAGGGAGGGCAGTTTTCACATGTACATTTGAGAAGGACCTGGGGGGATATGTGTGGCTTTGTCCATCATGTGCCACTGAAGTCATTACGGGCATTGGCTATTGTCACCCTAAGTTAGGAGAGGAGTATTTAGTCCAATCTGTATCCATTACACTAAGTTTAGGGAAGGTCAGCTCATGAAGAGATTCTGAACTCTTGAAGGGAGTAGATTGAGAAAAGAGGTGACACAGCCCTGCCCTCAGTGGAAGCCTAGTCTGATGGATATAAGAGGATGACAGGACATTCCCAGGACAGGGCAAAGATAGCAAAGTAAACACCACTTCCCCTTATCTGGGAGCAGGGTAGAGACTGCAATCATAAAACAGGATATGGCCAGGCCACCTTTCTGAAGAACGGGTGCTGGGTGAGAAAGAGGATGTGAGAGGGGGAGAGAGAGAGAGAGTTACAGGCAAGGAAAACAGCCTTGACCAAAGGGCTGAGTCCCGCTGGCGGCTGGGTCTGGAGTCGAGGTTGGGAGCTGCATTGAATTCCAGCACCTGCAGAGCCAAGGAGGTGAGCAAGTTCAGGTGAGTCAGGGCAGGAAGGGGAGGCGCCACAGGCTGCAGGTGGCATCCAGGCAGAAGAAGGGGGTGGTGCCCTGACCACGGGTGTCTGTGGGGCCTGATAGGCAGCAAGTGGGGCCTGTCATCACTGAAGGAGCTCAGTTCCAAGGTGGAACTGATTCTCCCAAAAACGTTGAAGAAAATCTCTGTGCCCTCAGCTGGGAGGGTCTCCCCTCAGCTTTGGGAGAGCTGTGTGGAGACCCTGCTGGAGGGGCTGTCAGGTCAGTGCTCCACGGGGTGCTGCAGTGGGCACTGGGCCCAGTGGGCAGTGGATGTGGCCTGAGCCCCAGGAACTGCAAGCAGGCAGATAGATGGGAAAGGGCACAGAGGGCACACCCTGGTCCAAGGAGGTGGCCTTGAGAATTCTCGCAGCTCATCCTCAGGCCTGGCTCCGGACCCTGCCGAGCTTGTGTTTCAGGTGCTTCCTGTTATTATTAGTATCACTATTACTAAGGAGGATTGTCATCAGTATTAGTACATGCACGTGGCTCCCAGGTTTCAGAGGCAAGGCCTGGTTCTCCTACTTTTCTAGTTGCTGCTTCCTGGGCTGCTTGACTCATCCCCCAGATGGTGAGCCATCTCCAAATTCAATCCCAAGGCTTCATTCTCCTCACTCCCTCCCTGCCTTGGATCTCCCACTGCCTCAGCCTCCACCCCCCACCCCTGTGTGGTTAGATCTCTGCCTCCAGGCCTGCCCTCCTCTGGGAGATGAAATTACATTGAAGACTAGGGACTTGGGATCAACCATTTGCAGAGCCCCTACTACATACCAGGCTCTGTAATAAGCACGTCACACAAAATAGCCCTATTACTATTCCATTTTAAAGATGAAGAAATTAAGGCTTTGGGAGCTTAATAATCACGAGGAATCTATGTTTGTCTGAATCCAAAATGGAGGACTTTTCCTTTGCACATGTGGGCATGACTAAATCACAAATATTTAGTACAAGTTTTCTTCCTCCCTCTTTTCCTTCTTTTCTCCCCAAGACACCCAGCATGGGCCCACCATCACCTCAAACTCAGCCACTATAAAAATGAGCTCGACAGCTTCACCCCATCCTCCTCTGCTCAATGTCTTCCCTTGGTCAAGGGCTTCAGTCTCCTCCTTAACAGTGTCCCATCCTGCTGTCCTTCTAAAACATAACCGGAAAAAATAAATTAATAAAAATTTAAATTTAAAAAAATAAATCAAATAAAATACACCTGGGAAGGCTGCTGAGGGCAATGGCCACAGAGGAGTGGCAGAAGACTATCTTGCCCTCTCCTCACTGGCAGGCACAAAGACCATGCTCATGCTTTTCCAGATTCTCCAAAGCAGTCACCATCTCCCCGCCTGTACAGTTCCACATCTCTCAACACTCTTTCCCTTTGCCATGTTTTTCCTGATCTAACTGCAAGGAACTGAATGGAAACAATTTTGTTTCCATACACCAGGAATAAATGAAATGATTCCTCCAGGTGGGCTGGATAGACAAAGAGCGTAAACTCCAGAGACTCACCTGAGGCTCCCTTGGAGCAGAGGCGACAGGGCTAAACCTCCAGACAGGTTGCTGCCTAAGTTGTGATTGGGTAATTAATTCTCAAAACTCCTTTGTTTCCAGCGAAGCATGGAAAAAAAAAAAAAAAACATTAATCCCTCCCCAGAGTCACACAGTGTGACTGGGCCTAGAGTCACTGAAATGTAACAGGGCAGCAAGCATAGTTATTCTACTAGGAACACAGAAGAAAAATCACTGGGATTCTATACAGTCATGCTGTTGAGAATTTCGGGTTTAAGAGACGATGACTAGAGAATTACTTCCTAAAACCTAAGCAAGAGGATTAGAGAAGGAACTGAGTCAGGAAGGACTCAGAATGTCCCTTGAGTAGACTTTCCAGGGTTGGATGCCCTGGGAGACCCATTCACGGAAATTCTATGGATGCCAAGTTAGGTTTCTGATGGTTACCAAGGACATATAAATTATCTGAATAAGTTTTCATCAACCAGAGGAACTAGAATTCAGTGTCCACAAGGCTGGGACACAAAAAGGCAGAACTAGGAAGTGGGATGAAGACAACTGACTTGGTGCTGTCTGTGTCTCTCTGGAAAAACGAGAAAAATCAAGACTGAACTTAAGATTCCCTCTCTATTTATTTATTTATTTTTGGCTGCGTTGGGTCTTCGCTGCTGCGTGTAGGCTTTCTCTAGTTGCAGTGAGCGGGGGCTACTCTTCATTGCAGTGTGCGGGCTTCTCATTGCAGTGGCTTTTCTCGTTGCAGAGCACGGGCTCTAGGCGTGCGGGCTTCAGTAGTTGTGGCATTTGGTCTCAGTAGTTGTGGCTCGTGGGCTCTAGAGCACAGGCTCAGTAATTGTGGCGTACGGGCTTAGTTGCTCCGCGGCATGTGGGATCCCTGACCAGGGCTCGAACCCGTGTCCCCTGCATTGGTAGACGGATTCTTAACCACTGCGCCACTAGGGAGGCCCCAAGATTCCCTCTCTTGAAGCAACATTTGTGTACACAGCCTTCTGCATGCCTGGGGACGTGGTCTGCCTAAGTTTTGCAAGCCAATCATTAAATACAGCCATTATTAAAATTTAAACTATATCAATTTACAATTAAGTGAATTCTACTGAGACACAGGAGATAAGTACTCAAAATTCATCCCTTCCTAATTAGTTTCTATAGTTCATGATTGTCTCAGTTCTTGAGGTTATTTACTTCAGCAGGGATGGTGAGATACTGCACATTTCTCACGACTCCACGCCAGGACATCACACTGGTAGCCTGAAAGCAGCCATGATCGGAGAATTTTCTTCAGGGAAATAGCACATGATACACATCAGGGCTTCCCAGCCCCCTATACCCTCAACCTCGCTCCCAAAGTCACTGGTAAACATTTACCACCAGAAATGTTCTCCTCTAACACTGACAACGTTTCATGCAGGAGAAATGAAAAAAGGTCAAGATGTCCCTGAAGCAAAACCTTAGAAGCAGAAACTTCCCTCCCTCCTCACCCAGAGGTGATGAGTGCAGTGATAATTTATTTAGGGATTTGGGAACTTCCCTGGCTTCCCTCTTGAGTCACCCTGCCAAAAGTTGTTTGCAGAGTCTCTCTAAAATCTCTTTCTGCACTTTAATGAGCTTTTCTTGCCAGAGCCTCGCTGTTCTCACCCTTCAAAGGAAGGCTAAGTCTGAGCCCAGCTCCCTGGTTGCTAGAATGGGGAAGATGATGTCATTCAACACAACCTGTACAGCTGACTGCCTCTGTCCCTCACCTCCTTGCAGGAAGCTGAGCTGGAGGCTCCTCAGACCGGGAGAGCCTTCCCCAAGTCACCCTATTCAATCCCCTGCCTTAGGGCAAAAGTGTGCCAGGCCCAGCACCCTGCTGAAGCTCTAACTCTCTATTTATGAACAAATCATCCTATAGGGGCTCATAAATGTTTCCAAATAAATGAGGGGATGGGTGGTTCCTGCAGTTCTGTTCCCCTCACTGCTTAATCCCCTTACCCGCTGTATCCCCATCCATCCTCAGTAATCCCCACCCTCACTCCAAGACATTTGTTCCTGGCTCCCTCTGTCCCACCATCATCTCTACTTTCTCTTCCCAAGCTCTAGCAAGGAAGAACCAGAGATGCCATCACCCTTTTGCAAATACCCAAGCCAACCAGAAGGGTCTCCTACTTATGTACAACCAAGCAGGGTTTCAGGGCTTCCTCTGTCAACAGACTCTGAGGTCCATCCATACCCCACACTTCACATGGCCACAGGGTAGAAGCAGAAAGAATTAGGAAGCCCAGCTTCTCCTCAAGAGAAGAAGAGGCAAAAAGAAAAGGAAGTGCCTGGGCTCTCAACAGGCAGGTGGCTGGGCAGAGGCAGGTAGAACAGAGTGACCTTCAAGTACTATGCTCTTCAGAAGACCCTCAACCCCTAGACTAGGCATAGGTCCATTTGTGTGCCTGTTGCAGTCATCCTGTATGGAGTACAGCCACTTGGTCCACTAGAGGCAGCTGAATTGGAAATGTGATGCTTAGGGCTCCCTAAGAATAGAACTTGGACCAAGGGATAAAAACTATGTGGGGTCCAAAATTGGGTTGAATAGGAGAAATATGGATATATCTCTGACCATCAGAGGCCAAATGGACTGCTTTGGGAGGTAGTGAGTTGCCACTGCAGGTATCCAAGAAGAGGTCTTTTGTCAAGAAAATATCTTTTGTCAGGAATGCAGTAGAAGGAATTCAAATGTCAGAGAAAAAAAGCCTGATGTCCTAGAGTCAAACATGCCCGGATCAAAACCTGTTATTACCTTTGTGGCCTTGGTTAAGATAACTAAATCCTCTGAGCCTCAGTTTCTTCATCTATAATGGATACTGCACCTCATAGGATTAAAATAAGGATTAAATTAGACAAAATATGGGAAAGCACCTGGCATTCAGAGGGTGCCCAATAAATGTCAATCCCCCTTCCATTAAAAAAGGGACTAGATTAGATGAATTTGGTCTTTCTACCCCCAGAGTATGACTCTGAAACCCTTCCTGGTTTTTTGAGAAGAATGGCATACATCTGGGAGAGATAAGGAAGTCAAGATTTGGTAGGTAAGGAGAGATGGAAGGAGGATGCTGAGAATGGTCAGGGAATATTCAGAGAGGTCATCCTTGCTGTTACCTTGTTTCCTTTCTTTTGATTTCTGGAATAAAAGAGAAAAGTGGGATTCTGGATTTAAAATCAAGCCTGAGGAGTCTCAGTTTCCCCATCTGCATAGGGAAGGGATAGGATTAGACAGCCCCTTCCAGGTCTAACTGTTCCCGATCTAAGGAGGGGGAGGGGGGAAATGGTGCAGAAATGATGCGGGACGACAGGGAGCAACGCCCCTCCCCCCATCCCTGAGCAGGGCCCACCACCCTGACCCCATGCCCAACCCTCCGTGGAACCAGTCACCTCAGTCTCGAGTCTTACATTTTCTTTATTGTGCTAACACTGCCGCCTCAGAGCTCAGACCTCACACGCACGATTCAGTCCAGACCCCCACCCACCCGGCCCCCGGGGCTCCCTTGGCTGGGAACGCCTGGCCTCCGGCCTCCAGCGCTCTCGGACACTTCCTCCTCCCTCCCTCTGCCCGAGCCTCGTGGCCCCGGGGATGCGGAGAGGGCCGAGACGGCCTCTCTTCCCTCCCCCGCCCCCTCCCACTTTAGGGGAGGAGGCGCAGCCGCCCAACTCAGTTGCCGAGGGAAACTCTTCCAGGCCCCCTGCCGCCGGGCGGCCCCGGGCAGGCGAGGTCGGCGCCGGCCCGAGCGCGTCCCCAGCTGCAGGCAGAGAGCCCGCACCCTCCTCCTGGCCGGGCAGGAGCCCGGTGCCGCGCGCTCACACCAGGAGGCTGTCCTTGCACGGCAGCGGCCCCTCGGCGGCGCAGTCGGCTGGCTCTGCACTCTTGACCTTGACGTAGACCGGGGACCGGTCCGCTTCGCAGTCCAGAGCGGCGGCGGCGGCGCTGGACGCCAGGGCCGAGTCCTCGGGGCCTTCGCAGTGAGGAGGAGCGTACTTGAGGCGCAGGGAGCGCCTGACCTTCTGCATCGGGTACCCCAGGATCTGGGTAACGCTGCTGCCGCGCCCCTTGGCCTTGCACCCGGGCGCCACGTCGTCCTCTCTGTGGAAAACAACAGGCGCGCGGGTGAGCGGGCTCCTCCGCGGCGCGGCGTGTGTACGGCCTGGGCAGAGCCGGGTGCTCTTGGCAACCTCTCCTCTCCCGCGCCTCCCTCCGCCTCCCCTCGCCTGTCAACCTCAGCCTCGACCTACTCTTTTCTCTGCCTCTTCCTGGGCCAGTGACCCCGCAGCACTCCCGGGGGCACCATCCCCACCCTCCAGACAAGGCTTATCCACACGTGTCCGGACAGCCCACGGTAGGCAGGCAGCCCCATCTAGGCGCCCTCCACTGCCCTTCTGATCTTTTCGCAAGACCACCGGCTCGGATAGAGAGGGCACCTTGGAGATCCAGAAGGAGCTGCTTTCCCTGTCCTTTCCTTAACTAACCTTGACCTTGCCCTCTGTCTCTCTCTCTCTCTCTCTCTCTCTCTCTCTCTCTTCTCCTCACCTGCCTCTTAATCTTCTCCCTCTTTTCCTCCATACCCAGGGCATTGCAATCATTAGCACTGCTAGTCTTGTTCTATTTTTATTTCTAGTTTGTTTCTAATATAAGTTATTAGCGCTATTATTTATATTAATTAACTCTTCTTAAGTAAGCATGTCCAAGAGTTCTCACTGGTGCAATACAGGGGAAAAGTGAGAAAATAAGTACAGGCCCTGCCCTGCAGGAGCTTACAGTCTAGACAAGACAGACAGACAGGTGCAAAGATGGGAGGGTGATGGAGGGCAGGGAAGCAGAAGTGAAGACTGGACATGGGAAGGCGGAGAGAGAAAAGCCATACGACGAGTGGCCGGTCAACATGCTGGGGTCCCAGCACTCCATGGTGATGGCAGGCAGGGTTGGGGTGGGGGTCCCAGCCAGCCGGTGGCAGGCAGGGGTGAGAAGGGGCAGGGCGCCAGCCCCCTGCCGCACAGCAGCATGCATCAGATTTTACCTGATATCATTAGGCAAGTCACAGCAGGCCTTTCTGCGGACCTTGCCACTGTAGCAGAAGGCACCGCGGGGCCCCCTGCGGCAGCCCCAGACGAGCCCCCAGATGCCCAACGTCAGACAGCCCAGCATGAGTAAAGAGCCCAGCACTGCGCCAATGATTATTCCTACGTGCCAGAATGCTGGGGAGAGAAATAAAGATTAGTCAGGCTTTCTGCAGCCTGGCAGATGGCTGGCTAACCAGGAGTTGCAGGGGCAGGGTGTCTCTGGGAAAGAGGATGGGGGACCCAGGGGATCTCAGGGCCCCTGGACACACAGGGAGGACTATATGGGGAGATGCAAGTTAACCCCTCATGTTTGCATGTTTCTCCCAGGGCTTCCCAGCTGCCCCTGGCAGAGCTATGCGCTGATGGCAGTGGGAAGGCAGAGCCAGCTGAGGCTCCAAAATACAGCACAAGTTCCTCCAGTCCAACCCTCCCAGCCACAGGGCCTCCAGGGCCACTGTCCCTGCACCCACCTGAGACCTTTATCTCCACCACACATACGCTGTAGCCTACATTGTTGGCCACTGTGCACTGATACAGCCCATTATCCTCGTGGGTGATGCCTATCAACACCAGCTCACCATGGTTCAGGCCTGAAATTGAAGGAACATCAGAGGGCTGTGGTGAGGCCAAGGGGCCTGGTCTCTGAGAGCTTCACCCCAGCCTAGACCACTGCAGGGTGGGGCATGGAAAGAGGGAAGGGTGTATGCACACACACAGGTCCACCCCACTCTCCAGGTGAGTCACCTTCCCCCTGCTGAAACAGAGAGGCAAGGAAGGGGCCCTTTTCCAGCAACAGGAGAGAAACTGTGAATTCACTCGGTGACCTTAGGGGAATATGTCCCCTCCCTGAGCCTTGGTCTCCTCATTTGTACAGCGAGGGCAGGGTTACACCAGAGGAAGTCTAAGGTCTCTTCCAGCTCTGATAGTCTTTGATTGTGAGTACTAGGCAGCTTCTGCCTGTGCCAGAAGCTTTATACACCTCATCCATTTAATCCTTACACGCCCCTGGAAGATAGACATTATCATTCCCTTTTCATATACTGTAGAATGAAACAGAGAGGTTAAGCCACTTGCCTGAGTCTTGTAGCCAGTCGTGGTCCAGCCAGGATTGAAGCCCAGCTGTATCCCAGACCATTTTCTTTCCAAATTAACCATACTGCTTTCAACTGACTCTCCCCTTTTGCCTCCTCTTCCCTCAATAGCAGCTTCTGGAACAGGCTCAGAGGAGGGGTCTCCCACAGGGGTTTTATGTTTGACTTGGTGCCACTGATGAACCAGGGAAGCCCCAGCGGGACCCAGCGTCCCAATCTTCCCCTCTCCCCGGGTCCCCTCACCTTGACTTATGGAGATGTAGAAGGACTCGTCGTAGGAGGCCTCAGAATGGAAGCTGCCCTGGGACTGATAGGAGCTGGCACGGTAGGGGCGGGGGTACCCACTGATCTTGTCCCACTTGTAGGTGAGAGGCAGGCTGCCCCCAATGACAGCGCACTTCAGTACCACATTGTTGCCGTATGACATGTGGCCCTCAGACCAGCACTTGGGCATCGCAGGCCGTGCTGCAGGGAAGGGGGGCAGTTGTGAGCCAGGGTCCAGCCAAGAGGCAGAGCCAGGCTCAGGGTGGCCAAGCCGCCCTTGGCTCTGAAGTCTGGGGAAGAGGAGCTCAGAGGAATCTGGTCATACCTTGGACAGTGATGATGACCGTTCGGGTGGCCACGGTGGTCTTCTTCACCCGGCACTCATAGGTAGCTGTGTCGGATAACTGCATGTTCAAGAGGTTGATGGAGGCATCGTACTGGCTGGGATCTGGGGCTGCAAAGCGGACCCTCTGCTGCAGACTGGGGAGGCCGCCATGGTTGACCCTCTTGTTCTGGTAACTAAGGAACTGTGAAGAGAAGAAAACAGAGATGGTGAGACAGGCAGAGCCAAGGAAGGCCTTGTGGATTGGCTGTCTTGGGCAATTCACTGAACTTTTCTGAGACTCAGCTTTCTCAGCTGAAAAATGGGAACCATGATGCCTGATCCACTGACTTTCAACAGAATGTGTGAGATCAGATGAGATCAACCACTATCTGCCTAACGTCTACCTTCCAGGGGCATGTGAGGATTAAATGGGATGAGGTGTATAAAGCTGCTGGCACACAGAGAAGCTGGCTGGTACTCAAAATCAAAGACGATCAGAGCTGGAAGTATATTGTCTGGGCCAGGACAGTGCCTCGTCTTCCCTTTGGAGTGGGGTGGGAGGAAGTTGACTGACTGGCTGACTTGAGTGGTGATTACAGAGCTCCTCCCTGTTCCCTCATTCTCTGAGAAGTCTTGGGGGAAGTTCAAGGCCTTGGTTTTCTTATCTGCCCTGCTTTTCCCCTCAGGGTGCTGGCTGCCCAACAGGTAGATACCATGAAGTGTAGAGTAAGGGGAATCCTGTGCCCAGCACCTACCACATTCTCCTGACGTGAGGGTTCTGGGTTGACCTGCATCCACTCGATGCCCAGCCCATTGGGACCATAGTCCTCAGGGTCCAGGATGTAAGGGCAGCCCAGTTTGACACTGTCACCTTCCGCCACGTTCAGGATTTCCTGGTTATCCCCATTGATCCGCACAGCGGGCAGCAGTGCTAGGACACAGGCAGGGCAGATGGGGTAAGGGGAGCAGGACCAGGGCTTGGGTGGTCAGCTTCAGCCCCCCTCCCTCCACCATTCCTGTCAGTGGCAAGCCAGGGCTCAGTGGGGGTTCCACAAGGAGGAGGGGCTGCTCTGAGCGTGTGCATAGGTGTGTGCGTGAATTGATAGACGCATGTCTATGCAGACTTGTGTAAGCATGTCTGTAGTCTATGATCGTGTAGGGTTGCATCTATACAGTTTGTGTATATATATATATATAGCTGTTAAGAATGCTTGTATGGGGGACTTCCCTGGTGGTCCAGTGGTTAAGACTTCGCCTTTCAATGCATGGGGTGCGGGTTTGATCCCTGGTCGGGGAGCTGAGATCCCACATGCCTCACGGCCAAGGAACCAAAACATAAAACAGAGTGATATTGTAACAAATTCAATAAAGACTTTAAAACCAGTCCACATCAAAAGAATCTTAAAAAAAAAAAAAAGAATGCTTGTATGTTTGCATGATTGCGTATCCATGTATGGGTGTATACACATATGTACATTGTATGTTTACAAGTGTTTGTGGCCGCTTATGTGTACTGTAGGGAGATTCATGCATATGACCAGGTAGAGTGTCTGCTTATATATTTACATGACAGCGCATGTGTGTGCATGTGTGTGTGTGTGTGTGTGTGTGTGTGTGTACAGGCACATGGAGCACATAGAGTTGTTAAATGCTCTGATGGAAGAGACTCGTTGGTTAAAAGCCACCTCTGGGGCTTCCCTGGTGGCACAGTGGTTGGGAGTCCGCCTGCCAATGCAGGGGACACGGGTTCGAGCCCTGGTCTGGGAGGATCCCACATGCCGCGGAGCAACTAAGCCCGTGCGCCACAACTGCTGAGCCTGCACTCTGGAGCTTGTGAGCCACAACTACTGAGCCCGTGTGCCACAACTACTGAAGCCCGCATGCCTAGAGCTCATGCTCTGCAGCAGGAGAGGCCACTGCAATGAGAAGCCCGCACACCACAACGAAGAGTAGCCCCTGCTCACCGCAACTAGAGAAAGCCCGCAAGCAGCAACAAAGACCCAACACAGCCAAAAATAAATAAATAAATTTATAAAAGAAAAAAGCCACCTCTGTCTGCACCAAGTGAGGTGGTCGTGTCTAGAGGCAGGAGGATGGACACCGTGGCCCCTGGAGTCCCTTTCCAGCCCAAGGAGCAGAAGAATGCGTATGTCTCTGTGTGTCTATGACAGCGCATGTCTGCGGCTGTGTGCCCATGTGACAGTGAATGCCTGGTTGTGTAAGTGCTCTGAGTGATAGTGCGTGCCTGCGCGTGACTGTGACCGCGAGCCTAGCTGAGTCTGTGTGTGATAGTGAACGATGGTGCTGGGACCATGGCCATACGCATCTGTAGGACAGGTGAGCCTCGTGTGAAGGTGTGTGGCATTGTGCGCTTTGCGTCCTTCCCCTTGTGTGATCGTGTGGCCACCTCCACGTGCTCGCTCCAGTTGGGGCCTCTCCCACTACTGCCAGCCTCAGCCCCACTGAGTCAGCCTGAGATGAGGAGCCAGGATCTGGAAGCTCAGGACTGATCTCTCCCTCCCTAACCTGAAGCCCCAGGCAAGTGCTAGCCCCAACCGGTTGGACCTAGAGAGGAATATGAAGGTGGAGGTGTGCCCAGGGCCCCAACCCTGGCTGGGCTGGCAGCATGCCACCTCCCAGCCTCCTGCAATCCTCCCTCTGCCGGCCCCTCACCCAGCCTGGCTCAGTCTCCTCCTGTGAGAGTCAGCAAGTCCTTTGGAGCCCTAGCCCTTGGTCTCAGCAACTCATCCTGCTCTGCCCTTCTCTGGCTCTCTCCTGGGACCACCTTCACACTTAGAGAGCATCTCACACACACAACTGCACACTGTCACAGCCAAAGAGATCAACACATAGACACACTCTTATAAGTCTTCAAAATGCAGATACCTACCTAGGCAGTCCCACCTTCTCACACACACACACTGTCGGATCCATACAGACACACATCTACACACAAACACAAGTGCATATTAATCCAGAAGACACACCCGCTGTGCACACTTAGAGCCCCGCATGTGTATTCATGCAAGACCAAACATACCTGCAGAAGCTTAGTCCAGTTCTACAGAGCCAGCAGGCACCCTTTCAACACCCCTAACAACTCAGGCATCACTGAACCTGCCCCTCGGAATCCTGGCTGGGTCGTCAGCCATGTCCTAACCCCCTAGGCTCCAGGGTAACCCAGAGCAGGCAGGTTAGCTGCTGGGGCTCTAACGGGACCTGGTGATGCCTCCTAAAGCGCCAGGCCAAGCTAACACCAGCCCACTCCTGAGATAAGGATCCTGATGCCATCTGCCAGGTCCTGGGCTGTCACAAAGCAAACCAGGAATGAGTCAGAACTCAGCAGAGAGCAGAGGCCCCACCCTGGGGAAGGACTGCCGAAAGTAACCCACAACAAGAGAATGGTCTCCATGCCCTGGGAGCCAGCCGGAAAGGAGGGTAAGCGTTCCAGGAAGGGGACTTGAGAAGGAAGGACAAGCTGCAAGAGAGTGCCTCCACCCTGCACTAGGCAGAGTGTCTGCCCTTGTCCCAGGCCAGGGAGCCTCACCCTAGCCTTTCCGTCTCCCTAAAAGCTTTCTCAACCTTCTGCCAAGGGTTCCAGCTTTTCTGCACCCCTCGCTCTCCTGGGGAAGTCGCCCCTGGTGTCTCACCTTCATTCCTCTTGCTGTGGCACTGAGGAAGTACTTCCAGGGAATGTGAGAGAAGAGAGAGGCTGGAGGGAGGGAAGAAGACCAGAGTGGGAGAGAAAGGTGGGCACAGAGACTTGGAGGGAGGGAAGGAAATCACAACAGGCTCGCCAGGGAAGAGGGCAGACACCTCAATAGTCGTGTCTACTCTAAGCTTGTAAGTCCTTTGTGAATTTTTCAGCTTCTTCCAGAGCTCCTAACCCTCCCTCTGCAGATGAGGGAGGGGAAGAAAAGGGAGGGGAGACAAGGTGGCTCCCACAGAGGGTATTGGTGCATTATGACATTAAGACACTATACACAGAGATGTCCCAGGTCCCCACAGCACAGCTCCTGAGTGAGCTCTGCCCGGCCAGCTCTTGCCAGACAGAGAGGGTGTTGCAGGCATCCTGCTAGAAATGCAGTCATTCACACATAGTCACACTCTCACACCAAGGCTGAAAATGCACCCCCCCTTCCTGAGCTCCTCCCCCAGGCCCCCTTAGCCTGAACCCAGACCCCCAGGAGGGTCTCAGAGCATTTCCAGCAATGCCCACACAGATGGGCCCTTGCTGGGACTTGCCCCTTCCCAGGCAGGCAGCCGTGATGTCCAGTCCTGAGCCCTGCCCTGCAGACGTGCCCCAGGGAGCGGGCTCTGGGAGTTACCCTCCCCACCCTCCCAGGCTTATCCTAGACGGGGTGGGTGCTACCCTGGAACGCTCACAGCACAGGGGCCCTGAGCAGAGGTCTCAGGCCCCGGCTGTCCCTGGCCCACTCACACTCCACCAGCCTGAGGCTCTGCCCTCTCGAGGCAAGCAGGGTTGGGGGAGAGGCCCTCCTGCTGGAAGGACAGAGACCAGTGGAAAGGGGATCTTTCCCAGGCTCTTTCTCAGCCCCCAACCAGCTTTGCTGCTCACCTGCCCCTCCTACCCACCCCCAGATCCCCCAGTAACTCAGGGCGAGCCCTATGCTCCCATGCGCAACATGTGCATACATGTATGAGCCCCACACGTTCACAGACACGATGAAGAACCATCCAAGAACACGTGCCCCAAACCTTCAGGTGCAGGGCTCTCCTGGGGAGAGGCCCCCTTGGCAACATCCAAACCCCGGTAGCAGCAGGGCGAGGGTGAGCGGCATCCTGCCAGGGCATCTCAGCCCACCTTCCAGGTTCCTCTGTGAGCCCTTCGCTGCCCTTTTCTTGCCCATCCGGCGTCATGCAGGCACCCCTGCCCCTCCCCAGCCCCATACCTGGGCTCAGGCACACGAGCAGAAGGTGGAATGCTCCTCGGACTCTCATGTCTCTAGGCTCAGCGTTTCCTCCGCCTGGGCTGGGATCCCTGGGGCCGGTGGCTATGGGGCCGGCGGTGTTGGGTACGTAGGGACCGGTAGACGGAGGGGGAGCTGAGGGCCCAGATGCTGCCCGGAGTGGCAGGAAGGTGCAGTGAGGGCCCGGCTGGGGAGCAGCCAGAGTTATTACTATGAGAGGGAGGGGGCCTGGTCCCCACCTTGGGGAGGAGTCCCAGGAGCCCTAATTAGCAGGGTGACACAGTGGCTTACCCGGGAATTACCCAGCCCTTCCCCAAGCTCTTCCCTATGCTGAGAGTGGTGCAGGACGGCCAACGGGACATGTAATTAGACACCTGTTAAACTTCCACTTCCTCCCGGCCCCAGCCTCGGGGTGACAACAGTTGCCCAATTTTACAGTGTCCACGGAGCTCCCCTCACCACACATTTACTGCCTCCTTCCCCAGGGGAAATGGAGAAGAGAAAGGAGAAGCCAGGCTGGGGATGGAAGGGTGGTCAGGCCTTGAAGGGCTCACACTGACCCCAGGGCACTGGTGTCTGACACGCCCGCCCAGCGCAGGCTCCAGCATTCCAAATTGCGGTCCCCTCCTCCTATCCCTGACCCTCCAGACCCCCTCCCACCCAGGTCAAAGTCTGTGGGAAAGGGCACCAGGGAAGGGGTCACTGGGGCTAGAGGGGAGGTCCTGGCAGATGAAAGGGCCCCAGGACTTCAAAGGGAGTCAGGCCTCCTGAGCAGAAAGAAGGAGGGAAGGGGTGTGTAGGGGAACAGGGTCTTCCCCTGGCTGCCCCCTCTGGAGCTGTGCCCCCCACCCATACCTGATGTGAGGTCACCCCCAGGTGCAGGGGATCCCTGGGAGCTGGGGGTGTTACAGGGTATCCAGACCCCCACCTCCCACACAGATCTACAACCAGTTCAGTGAGGCCTGAGAGGAGAGGGACCAGGGTGTGTGGAGTGGGCGAGGTGAGTGGGCAGGTGGTTGAGGGGCTGCTAGGGAGAATAGCGCCAGGAGGGCCGGGAAAGGGTGTGCCTGAGTGCCTGTATACCCCCTCACCAGGATGTGTCTGTGCATCTTTGTTGAAGAGCGTCAAGTCCCTCTACGTGCCCCTCTTTCAGGGATCGCTTGGTGCCCTGGCTTCTACGCACAGGAAGGGAAACCAAGGACCTCATAACCGGGACAGGCATCAGGTGACTAAGCCATCACAGTTCTGGGCAGGTTGGAGCTGGGGTGGGGATGTCCTGCTGGGCAGAGGGAGAAGATGGAGGGCCAGCCCTTGCTGATTGGTCCAGGGGGTCCCAGAACAGGCCTTGGGCCTCCCCTGGATTCCAGGACTGCCCCATCAACAATGGTAAGGGTCTGATCATGAGTTGCCTTGTTCAACAGCTTAGGCCTCTCAAAGGAATCAAGGGCCTGCCCCCGTCGCTGACAGATGCGCAAGAAGGGTGGGGGGGAAGAGTTTTGGAGAGAGTTATGGGGCTCAGGATGCTGCCAGGGCCCACCCCCTGGGAAAAAATAAGACAGAGGAATAAGGAAGCACAAGGACTCTGTGCGTCTCTGCATTGCAGCCCCCCAGCTGCACTCCCAACGATAACAGGGCTCTCTGGGACCCACAAAATGTACCCAATGAATAGCCTTATTTCCTTATTTATTTTGAGGATTATGGGGTTGTCCTGCGCACTCTGGAGAGCAGAGATCATTATCCCCACTTCACAGATGGGGAAACAGAAGCCTGGAGAAACCGGAGGATTCAGCACAGGTGATGCTGCTGGGGCCTGAGTGGGGGGTATGCAGGCGTCCCGACTCTCAATCCAGAGTGGACCAAGAAAAGGGCATGGTGACCCTATGGCTTACCAGACCCACCCATGGGGAAAGTCAGTGATGGGTGGAGGGGTGAACAGGTGGGACCAGGAAGAGGGAGTCTGAAAAGAGAGGAGTAAGTTTGTGGTTCCATTAGACTGAAGTATAAGGCTGGAGTTTAACTGGGTTCTGGATTTTAGCTGATGTTAGAGTTAGTGTGAAGGCTGGAGCTGGGATTAAGGTTGGGCTTAGTTAGGTGGAATGATGAATGAGGTTGAGGTCAGATTTGAAGTTGGGATGAGAGTTAACACTGAGATTAAGCCTAGAACAATAGCTAGAACTGAGGCTAGGGTTTATGGCTGGGATTCATGTTACGATGTTTTAGCTTCATTTAGAGCGTTGCCTGGGAATACAGTTAGAGCTAAACTGAAGGCTGAGGAGATTGATTTAAGATTGGATTTATAACTGTGTTAGACTTTAGTTTGGGATTTGAGTTAGAATAGGCTGTGGTTAGGGTTAGAACTTGGCTTAAAGTTATATAGACAGAGGATTCATGGGGATCAAAACTTAGGTTTTATTTATGATATAGAAAGACCTTAGCCTCCATTCACTAAATCTAAGTTTGGTTAGAATTTTCATCCCTTTGCTCTGGGAGAATACCAATAGCACATGTTGATTGGGGTCCCAAGATTTTGGCAAGAGTTCCAGATACACATGAGCCCATCTCAGGGGTATGAAGCAACTGAATCCCACAACAAATGTAACCTCTGAAATTCTGCTCCACGACCTAAGCTCATCACCTAGTCAAGCTCCCAGAAGGGCATTTGGGGAGGGGATGCAGGAACGTACAGCAATGAGTGGGGCTCTGACACCAAATTGAACTGGAAGATGGGGTCCATCAGAGGCAGTTTTACTAGGGAGGAGGGGAGTTCTGGTTTTGGAGTCTAGGAGACGGGAGTTGGGGAAGACTGAGGGCCTAGATGCTCTCGGAAGAACAGCCACTTTTGAGGGCTCCATACAGGGGCCCCTCAAAGCCTCAAAAGGCAGGGCACATTGTTGCTCTCCTTTGACCCACCTAGGTCTAATTGCCACCTCCTTGCAATCTGGGGCCCATTAAAGAAACTGTCAGCATTCCTGCCCTGTGCCCTGAGCCCTGCAAGTGTTTTGAGGGGGCAGTGTTGGAGTGAGGGCACTGAGGCATCAGCTCAGTTTTCACAGCACAAGTCCAGCCCATGGCCCCTCCCCTGGGACCAGCCCACAGCTCACATTTCTCTGTGGGCTTCATCCTCAGCGGAGGAAGAGGGCCCATTCCTGGGAGGCCACCTCCCCCAACTCCTCCCTCTCTTCTTCCCCACCAGTCTCAGCCCCAAACATCCCATTGCCCCATCCACTTCCTTTTCAGGTCCCATAAAGGTCTGGACAGATCTCAGAGACTACTGGAATTCCCTCTGTGCCCCGAGGGAGAAAGAGATTGGGAGAGGCAGTGGTTAGAAAAGGAGCAGAGAAACACATGTGCCATCCAAATGGCCCAACCAGAGGCTGAGAGAGAGACAGGAGGCAGAGGGCCCAGGCTACAGTCAGGGTCCCAGCACACCAATTTCCAGAAGGGCCCCTTGCTTTTCCCTGAGTAATCCATAGCTCCCCGGGGGCAGAATGGCCTCTCTTTTCTGCATACCACCCCCACCCCCCAGATTGGGTTGTATTTGCTTCTGTTCTAAGGCAGAAGGAGAAACACAAAGACAGAAGCTTGGAAAGGAGTGAACAGAGGTACAGAAGCAGAGGGAAGAGGTGAGACAAGGACCCAGAGAAGCCCAGAGATTGCTTCTGAGAGGAGGGACAGCCCAACCCCAGAACATCGCGGGGAGGGACAGGCCAAGGATGTGGCCCATCTACTCTTCCTCCAAAGTGCCCTTCACAGCAACTCTGCACAATGCCTGTAGGCTCTCCCCTCACCTGCCTGGACCTACCCCCAACCCCTTTCCCCAGGCCTCCCAGGCTCAGGTTCAAGCTCCCCATTTCCCCTCCAGGGCCCCAGGTCTGCAGCTTGACCCTTTCTAAGCCCTCACACACAGAGTCAGCAGGCTCCTGAGCCCCTCTCCCAAGTCCCCCTGTAGACCCAGGCTCACCCCTGCAACATCCATGGAGTGAGAAGCAGCCCTTGGAGTGGCCATGTAGAGAAAACCTCAGAGGAAATGGTCTGGGAGCAGGAGGGCCATGGGATAGACAATGCCATGCTTAGAGAGGACGGACAGAGGCACAGGGCACACACAGCCACAGAGAAGTCACGGAGCCCCAGCAGCTGCTGCCCTTCCACCAGCTCTCAGTGAAGGTTTGGGGTTGGAGGACCCCCAGGTGAGGCCCTGGCTTGGACGACAAGAGTGGTGGAGCTTAGAGGTGGTACAGGTGGTATGATGGGAGCAATTATGTTGAGACGAGGAAGGGTTACAGTTAGTTGTAGAGAGAAAGACAAGATCCATGTGTGGGGTTCAGTTTCAGGAATGGGATTGGGGTTTAAGGACTGAGGCCCAGATCAAGGCTAGTGGACAAGAGCTTCTGACACGTGAGACACAGGGATTCCCTGGGTCTTGGCTCAGGCTTCCCAAGCCTCAGCGATTCCTGCTGGTCCACTTCAGAAGAAAGGGGATCCTAGGAGGGAGCCTGGATATGCTCAGCTCTCTCCCAGCGGGTGATGATATCCTGGAGCTGACCCAGACTCATAGGAGCAAACAGCCCTGAAATGGTCCCCATCTCTAAAAGGAGTGGCCTAACCTACTTTATCAGCAAAGCATCTTAGCAAAGGGTGGCTGATTAAATGTTATAAACTGAACTGTTATCAAGGGAACAGTGGAGGAAAGAAGAATTTGCTTTTAAAGGGTATGTGAATCCCTGATGACAAACCTGAAGAAGAATTAAGAGACCCTGAAGATAAAAGATATTGCACCTGGCTGAGATCAACCATATCCTTCATTCATTCAACAAACCAGCGGGGCCTTGTGCTAGGCCCTGGGGAAGCAGTGGTTAACAAAGCTCTATCTTCTAGAGCGCCCAGTCTGGAGGGGGAGACAGACAAGGGAAGGGGCACCAACCCCTCATCACAGGCTGCTGAGCTATGGTGATATCTGGCAAGACCCCCTGGTCTGGTGGAAATGACCTTTAAACGGCGATCTGAAGGATAACTAAGGATGTGTCGGGCAGGACTGAGAGTGGAGAGAGGTGGCCAGAAGAGTATCTCAGTCCTTGAGAAATAAACCAGGACCCTGCCAGACATGGCAGAGAAGAGAGTGAAGTCAGGATAGATAGCTGATGGGTATTTTTGGACTGAGGAGGGAAGATCCTTGAGAACGGAACCTCTGGGACCTCCTGAGTGCTCAATGGGGTCAGAGCCAGACCCTCAGGATAGACTAGGCAACTAAGATTGAGCATCCTGAACCGTGTGTGTTTGGGTGTGGAGAGAAGGACCTTGTGATGGATTAATCCACGTGTCCAATGGGACTTTGACCTTTGAATTTATAGAAATAAAATTTGCCTTGGATTCTGCCATCTGGATCCCCCAACACATATCCACAGAAGGGAGCTGTGGTCCCCCTTGGCCCCTGGGGCAGCTCCAGGCCTGCCTGGCCTTCTTGGGAGTTGCCAGGGAAGGTGTGTGGAGCTGGCAGGTAGCAGAGCAAAGCTGGGTGTGTGTCTGCTTCAAAGACTTCCCCACTAAGTCCTTCCAACCAGCCCTCACTCTGCTCTTCCAGTTTGTTTCTTGTTTCCTGGACACTGCAAGAGGGGAAGGTGGTACCAGAGGGGGTGGGGCTCAGAGGCAACACAGCTTAGCCAAGGCTGCCTGAGATAGTGGGAGTGTTAACTGTCACAGGAGAGCAACATGCCCAGCCCAAGGGATAAAGTGGAAGGTTCCCCAATTTCTCCCACTTCCTCCCTCCAGCACACCCCTCTCTCCCCCCACCAAATGCTCAGAAGAGCATCGTGTTCCAGAACTTCGGACACTTCCCCACATGGGGTCGGGCCACACAGCAGCTGGGGTAGGAGATACCTGAACAAGTGTCATGAAGAAAACTTATGTGATCCCAACGGGCAGAACGAGGGCCCCACAGCGGATGCTCAGGAAGACACGTATTGACTCAACATCAAGAACTTTCTGAGCATCAGGGCTGATCTGAGACAATTCGGGTTTGGCCTTATGAGGTAATGAGCACCCCATCACTTAGGGTGTGCAAACTCAGACTGTCCAACCATTGGATTAGTTTACAAAGGAGATTCAAGGACCAGAGAGTCTTGGAGGTCCTTTCCAGCCTCGACATTCTAAAATTTGGTGCTCACCCCCACTAGCCTGGGGACAAACAGTCTTTCCCCAGGAGCCATGCAAAAATGCGCATGATTGGGCTTCCCTGGTGGCGCAGTGGTTGAGAGTCTGCCTGCCGATGCAGGGGACACGGGTTCGAGTCCTGGTCCGGGAAGATCCCACATGCCGCGAAGCAACTAAGCCCGTGCGCCACAACTACTGAGCCTGCGCGTCCGGAGCCTGTGCTCCGCAAAGAAAGGCCGCGACAGTGAGAGTAGAGGCCCGCGCACTGCGATGAAGAGTGGCCCCCGCTCGCCACAACTAGAGAAAGCCCTCGCACAGAAACGAAGACCCAACACAGCCAAAAATAAATAAATAAATAATTTTTTTTTAAAAATGCGCATGATCTCTGGGCAGTTTCTCTGACTCCCCACTCCCACCCACCCCCTTGACTCCTCTTTCCAGGAGTCTCCTGAGAAAGTCACCCAAAATCTCAACCCTATTCCTGTCCCAGCCTCAAAGTCATCAAAGGGCAGGGAGGTGACGACTACCCCGCTCGCAAGAGGACATGGAAAATGCAGGAAGAAACGCAGAGCTGGGAGGCTGGCAGCCTTGGGAGCTAAGGCAGAGGGAAAGTCTAAGCTATTTAAAGCCAGTCAAATCAAAAATAACTTAGCCCTTTCTGGGACTCTAGATTTCTGTTGGACATGAGCTTCTTCCAGGTAACCTTGGTGTGATTTGCCAGGATATCTCTCAGAGTGTGGGAGGGGGAGGGAAAGGGGGGCAGGTCACCTTGGCGGCAGCCTAGAATTGGGGAGAGACCTCTGGTCTGGAGTGGCCCATCCCCTCCCCAGCAGTCCTCTCCGAGGCCCCAAGCTCACCAGAAGCAGCAGTGGGGTCGGATGAGTGAGAAAACAGAGTGAGGCACTCCATGGCCTCAACACCCAGACTTCTTGTCTGAGACTAAAGTGTCTCCCCTCCACTGTCACCTCAACAGCTGCCACTCCCTCACCCCAAAAGCCCTGATTGGCTTTGAAATCTCCTGAGCCCCTTTCATTCGAGCTTAATCAGAGTGATTTTACTGAAACCAGTTAATGCCCAGCGGGGGGCCCGAGTCATTGACAGGGATGCTGAGGCTTTCAGGGGTGTTGGAGGACATCCCAGGACTCCACTGAGTCAGGGACAGCCTGGCCGGGCCACCAGGGTGGGCTGCTGAGTCACGCCCAACTGGTGCTGCTTCTGCAGCAGGTGCAAAGGTTCTGAGACCGCCTCCAAGCCCCAGTGCAACATGACTCAGGCAACACGCACACATGGGCAGGGAGAGCGTGGAGCCCAGCCAGGAGCTGGGGCATACGTTCCCAGGAGGCAGCTGCCTGCAGACCTGACTCAGTGCTCCAAGGTGGCACCCAGCCACTGGATATTCCAGGCAGCACCAGCCCAGTCTGACACTGAAAGGACCGGAAAACCCAAGGAACTGGGAAAGAAGCTGGGAAGTCAATCAGGTACACATACCACAAAGTTAGTAGCTTGGGCACTTTTTTTTTTTTTTTTTGGCAAGCTTCTACTATCTTTACATCAACAAAGACAATCCACCAAACAGTACTTCTTACTTATCTCCAGATTTCCCCAGCGCTGCTCTACGGCTTGGAATCTCACAGCTTCCTAGATACCCCGAAGATGATTCAGCAGCTTGGAGGGGTGCACAGAGTTTATTTCTACCCTTGAGCCTTAGGAGGGAAAGTTGAAGCCATCCCTAGGAGAAAACACTGCCCACCCAAGAGTCCAACCTCTAGCAACAAGTCTGAGGCTGGTTGTTCCTGAGCAGGACAGGTTGGGGCAGCTGGGGGGAGGTCCACTTCTTGGCCTGTACTCCAAGGGAGCTTGTTCCTCTCAGCCCTGAGATGGATGACATCAGTAGGGAGCTGGGCAAACTCCAGGCACCTGAGGTCCTTTCTGGCTTTCCTGGGAAGAGGGTCCCCTGAAACAAGTAAAGTCTCACTCCTTGGTCCCTGCAGGTATTTTTAATCGTGCAATAGGAATGCTTAGAGAGAACCTAAGCAAGTATGCCAGCTGCCTCAGTGGCATTGCCATGTCTTCTCTCCCATCCCAGGCTGGGTACCACATCTTCCCAAGACCCCTAGGGAGGAAGGGATTAACTTCTTTAGGTAGGAGGTATGCACTTAGGGGTATGGAGCAGGGAAGGTGAGAAAGCCTCTTCCCCTAGCAGCTGGTGGGGCTGCCCCCCTGGTCTGGGGGAAAAGGGGGCCGCAGTCTTCTCTGGTGGGGAAGGTGAGGAAGGTGCCTGGGGAAGCTGCAGTTGTCCTGAGGCAGAGGAAGCACAGGAAGCAGCTTGCCCACTCTCCCTGGGCCCTGTGAAAAGAGGACTCTTGCCAGAGGTGCTGGTAACCTGGCATTGTAAACATTGGGGATGCACCCAGCAGCTATCCTCTGCCTCCTCTCAGTGCAGGACACACCTGGCTCTGGATTTGAGAAATGAACCCGGGGGAGAAGGAGTCTGCCATAGTGATGGGAGCCGGATGGAGGCCCTTTCCTTTCAAAGGCATACAAAAATGGGGGAAATGGCTCCATCCCTGAAAGCTAGCACACAGCCCAAAATGGGAGCCTGATCGTCCAGGTCCTTCCAAATAGCGTGAGACTCTTCTAAAGCTACAAGAAATTTTGTGGGAAGCAGCACGGGGGCAGTGGGAAGCTAGAGCAGACTGACTGACACAGATGAGAAGCTTCTGTGGAGATGGAAACAGGTCTGCTGATTCACTGAGAACTGACTTCACTAGCATGTACCTAGCACATGGTAGGCACTCAGAGGTACTTGGATGAGTACATGAATGAATGAAGAATATTTGGGGGGAAAGCGAGGCAAGCTAACACAGATCTTTATCTTTGGGGATAAAGTTTTGCGGAGCCTCACTTGTTGGAGAGAGGTGGACTAAGGAGAGCCGGCCACCTGAGTGGGGCGGGGGGCTGTGTTTGGGTGAGGGGACCAGGCTGGCAGGGTGAGACGCTGGGCCCTGGTCATGCCCCGATGGAGGATGGAGCGGGTGCCTATGTCGTGACACCGCCTGGCATTGAAAGGGCTCTGGCATGAGAGGGCTGAGACAGGAGTGTGAGCCACAGGTTCAGACATCACCCTCTCCACATTCATGATCTGAGTCACAGGCATGCAACTGGTAAGAGCTCTGACACCTCCTTCCCCAGCACCGCCCAGCCCAGCCCTTGCCCCAGCCCCACCCTGAGAGAGCATCTCTAGCTCCTTGCCCTGAAGTGCCTCTGAGCTGGGCGTGGAACGGGGACAGAGATAAGCCTGAGCTGAGGGCTCCCCTGGTGGCGCAGTGGTTGAGGATCTGCCTGCCAATGCAGGGGACATGGGTTCGAGCCCTGGTCTGGGAAGATCCCACATGCCGTGGAGCAGCTGAGCCCGTTAGCCACAACTACTGATCCTGCGCGTCTGGAGCCTGTGCTCTGCAACAAGAGAGGCCGCGATAGTGAGAGGCCCGCGCACCGCAATGAAGAGTGGCTCCCGTTCGCCGCAACTAGAGAAAGCCCTCGCACAGAAACGAAGACCCAACACAGCCATAAATAAATAAAATTTAAAAAAAAAAAGACTGAGCTGAAAGTGGACATGATGACAGCATCCCAGAGAGTCACAGAAAAGCCGGGAGACACCAGGACAAAGGGACCACCTGGCTTAGGAGCGCGACCATGAGAGAGCGTCCTTCCATTCTCTGCCTCTGAGCATCAAACCGCCCACAGCCTGGGGCTCCCATAACCTATTTTGCTCCTCGTTCAGTGCCCGTGGCAGCCACATCCCTGCAGCAAGAAAGCTGGACTGCTCCTTAGAGAAGTAGAATAGATTTAATCTGTGACTCAGAAGTGTCTAGATTAGCAGCAGTTATGGACACCGAGAGCCTGGGAGGAAGCTGCCCCCTGAAGGCATCCCGAGGGGCAGAGAGGCACCCTCAGTTCACAGAGGTGTCGGGTGGGATGTTAGCTTTGCGCTCAGCTTCAGTGCAGTACTTCTCAGGAAGGCCGGTGGCTCTGCAGGGGAAACACAGGTGTAAGGGGGTGTAAGGGGTGTAATGGGTAGGGATAGAGGAGGAGACCAAAGAGGAGGCAGCAGAAGCAGGCTCTGGGTGGCGTTTACAGAACCTAGGGACCTGTACCCCAACCCTGGTCCCCCAATCCATCCCCCAAACACATCCCTGTCGAGGCTCCAGCATCCTGCCGAGGAGTTCCCAGAGAGCCAGGAAGACCCCATCCCAGAACTTTCTCCAGGAGCCCCCTTCAGAGGGCAACAGCCCATGTGGGCCTGGAGTCAGGAGGGAGGCCCTCCCCGCACCCCTGTCACCATCCCTTCATTCCCCTGATCCCACACTTTCCAGCCCACCTCCCTGGGGAAGAGGAGAGGAGCTGGGCAGGAAGGGATTCGGGCACACCTCAGCTCCTCTATCTTTTTCTTCTTGATGTCTTCAATGCGCTCACGCCGCTTCCGGGTCTCCTCTTTGAGGCGCCGGCCCTCCTCGAAGGTGGCGATCCGGTCCTGCACCTGCTTCTGCTGGCTCTCCCGCACCTGGCGCCGGAGCTCATTGGCATACTGTAAGCGCCCCATGGCCTTTTTCTCCTCCTCCAGCTGCTCCTTCTCAATCTGCTCTCTCTGAGCCCTAGAGGAGGGACATGGTCGAATGGGCTGGGCTGAGCTGTCCCAGCCCAGGGAAGTCTCTGGGGGAGTTGCTGGGTAGCCTCCTCCAGGGGACACGCTGCAGAGACCAAGGCCCTCCACACTCAGGCCCTCCTCTTCTGTGGCTCCGAGATCAGCCCCAAAGGCTGATCCCAGCCAGGCCCGGGTTCATGGCATATGACTCGATGCCATGGGCATGTTTAGAAGGGCCCAGTGCTTGGGCCCAGAGCTAAGGCTCTGCTGTCACTGTTTTGAAATTCTTAATTGTTGAACAAAGGGCTCCACATTCTCGTTTTTCACTGAGCCCTGAAAATTTTGTAGCTGGCCCTACACCCAGGATGTCACCCACTGGAAGCTATTGTTCCTACTCTTCTCTCTTATAACAATGCCTAACTCTTCTCCAGCTTGTTCTGAGATAGCTTTCTTTCTCTCTCTCTCTTCCTTCCTTTCCACTAACAATAATAAAGACATTAACAAAACCAACAAAGAGGATGTTTAGGAAGTTCAAAGAAGTTGTAAAGTCTGCAATGCTGGCTCTTCTTAGTTGCTGGAAGAAGAAGGAACTTAGCCTGTTATCTCTGATTTCTCTTACTGCTCCAAGTCTCCAACTCTCAGGAGCCTCTGCTGCAAGAAAACTTCACGAACCCTGACATCAGAAGGAAAACGGCTAATGTAGACCAGATGTTCCGAGAAAAAAAACTCAAATGAAATGTATTCACATCTCAGAGGAAATGCAGTCATAGGCCATCCTGAGCTAACTCCTTTTTTCTTTCTCAGTGTAATCAAAAACAAAAACTAAATGTAAAATCACCTTAGGCCAGGACCTCTCAGGTGGGGTCACTCGTACCCCAACCAAAAGCACCACTTCACAGACTCATTTCCCTCTAGCTATCTTCCAAGCTCCACCATGCATGGCATGTCCTCTCGGTGCTCAGCAACTCTTTTACACCATGTAGACACCTCTTAAAATTCTATACCTTCCAGGTTTATCAGAAGAAAACTGCTGACTTCCTTGTCCCTCTGTACTTATACACCAAATCCCCACTGCTCGGACACATCTGTGAAAGCAGAAAGATTCTCCTCCTTGCCTTGCCATTATTTTCCTATATAGAGAGCAGTTTTCTATTGTTTCACATTATGTGAAACAGGGTGGAAATGGGGAACCTGTATGTGTCAATAGAGAGCCCCTGAGGTGGCAGGCAATTGGAACTAAACAGGGAAGGGCCTGGTCATTTCACAGGGCTGGGGCACGGATCCTGGAGGCTGGCTGCATTACAATCATCTTGGGGCTTTCAAAACTACTGATGCCTGGGCCTCACCCCAGACCAGTTAAATGAGAATCTATGGAGTTGGCTCCTGGGCACCAGTACTCTTTGAAAGCTGCCAGGCATTTATAAGAACCATTGGGTAGGGAAGGTCAGCTATTTCTGCTTAGTCAACAGGCTGACAGTTAAAGGCATCCCTCTGTCCAGAAGCAGGAAGTCCATATATAGGCCATAGAGGAGGCCATGCTCTCGAAGTAGGAAAAGTTGGAATGCTGGCCATGGAAGAGACGCTCCTAGCACTTGGAGATGCACATCATGGTGGTCACATGGCCCTGGAGACCCTAGGTCCAGGTGCTAACCTAGAAAAAGATGAAATTGAACTTAAAGCTAGGGAGGGCAACATCGTTCTCAATGGTGAAAAACTGAAAGCATTTCCTCTAAGATCAGGAACAAGACAAGGATGTCCACCCTCACCACTATTATTCAACATAGTTTTGGAAGTCCTAGCCATGGCAATCAGAGAAGAAAAAGAAATAAAAGGAATTCAAATTGGAAAAGAAGAAGTAAAACTGTCACTGTTTGCAGATGACATGATACTATACATAGAGAATCCTAAAGATGCCACTAGAAAACTACTAGAGCTAATGAATGAATTTGGTAAAGTTGCAGGATACAAAATGAATGCACAGAAATCTCTTGCATTCCTATACACTAATGATGAAATATCTGAAAGAGAAATTAAGGAAATACTCCCATTTACCATTGCAACAAAAAGAATAAAATATCTAGGAATAAACCTACCTAAGGAGACAAAAGACCTGTATGAAGAAAACTATAAGACACTGATGAAAGAAATTAAAGATGATACAAACAGATGGAGAGATATACCATGTTCTTGGATTGGAAGAATCAATATTGTGAAAATGACTATACTACCCAAAGCAATCTACAGATTCAATGCAATCCCTATCAAATTACCAATGGCATTTTTTACAGAACTAGAACAAAAAATCTTAAAATTTGTACAGAGACACAAAAGACCCCGAATAGCAAAACTTGTCTTGAGGGAAAAAAACAGAGCTGGAGGAATCAGACTCCCTGACTTCAGCCTATACTACAAAGCTACAGTAATCAAGACAATATGGTACTGGCACAAAAACAGAAATATAGATCAATGGAACAGGATGGAAAGCCCATCCTGCGCACCTATGGTCAACTAATCTATGACAAAGGAGGCAAGGATATACAATGGAGAAAAGACAGTCTCTTCAATAATTGGTGCTGGGAAAACTGGACAGCTACATGGAAAAGAATGAAATTAGAACACTCCCTAACACCATACACAAAAATAAACTCAAAATGGATTAGAGACCTAAATGTAAGACTGGACACTATCAAACTCTTAGAGGAAAACATAGGAAGAACACTCTTTGACATAAATTGCAGCAAGATCTTTTTTGATCCACCTCCTAGAGTAATGGAAATAAAAACAAAAATAAACAAATGGGACCTAGTGAAACTTAAAAGTTTTTGTACAGCAAAGGAAACTACAAACAAGACGAAAAGATAACCCTCAGAATGGGAGAAAATATTTGCAAACAAATCAACGGACAAAGGATTAGTCTCCAAAATATATAAAGAGCTCATGCAGCTCAATATTAAAAAAAAAAAAAACCCAATCCAAAAATGGGCAGACCTAAACAGACATTTCTCCAAAGAAGACATACAGATGGCCAAGAGGCACATGAAAAGCTGCTCAACATCACTAATTATTAGAGAAATGCAAATCAAAACTACAGTGAGGTATCACCTCACACCAGTTAGAATGGGCATCATCAGAAAATCTACGAACAATAAATGCTGGAGAGGATGTGGAGAAAAGGGAACCCTCTTGCACTGTTGGTGGGAATGTAAATTGATACAGCCACTATGGAGAACAGTATGAATGTTCCTTAAAAAACTAAGAATAGAATTACCATATGACCCAGCAATCACACTACTGGGTATATACCCAGAGAAAACCATAATTCAAAAAGACACATGCACCCCAATGTTCATTGCAGCACTATTTACAATAGCCAGGACATGGAAGCAACCTAAATGCCCAGCAACAGATGAATGGATAATGAAGATGTGGTACATATATACAATGGAATATTACTCAGCCATGAAAAAGAACAAACTTGGGTCATTTGTAGAGACGTGGATAGATCTAGAGACTGTCATACAGAGTGAAGTAAGTCAGAAAGAGAAAAACAAATATTGTATATTAATGCATATATGTGGAACCTAGAAAAATGGTACAGATGAACTGATTTGCAGGGCAGAAATTGAGACACAGATGTAGAGAACAAACGTATGGACACCAAGGGGGGAAAGTGGCAGAGGGGTGGGGTGGTGGTGTGATGAATAGGGAGATTGGGATTGACATATATACACTAATATGTATAAAATGGATAACTAATAAGAACCTGCTGTATAAAAAAATAATTTAAATAAAATTCAAAAAAAAATGAAAGATGGGCTGCATCACTCAATCTCTACTTATCTGAGCAAAATTTCTGTAATTTTTGTAGCCCTCCACCCTAATTAAAATTTTGTTTGGTTTATTTCCTATTTTATTTTATTTTATTTTTTATTTTATTATTTTTTAATGGCTGCACTGAACAGCATGCATGATCTTAATTCCCCGACCAGGGATCAAAAATGGGCCTGGCAGTGAAAGTGCCAAGTCCTAACCACCGGACAGCCAGGGAATTCCCTGGTTTGTTTCCTTTAAAAATTTTTTTTGATGTTATAGAGTCTGGACCAGAGCAAGAAGAGAGTCTTTCCCAGTTAGGCCAGAACACTTAGAGCCAGTAGAACGTCCCAGGGGCCAGGTCTGGTGGTGGCAGATCTAACTGGTAGAAAGTAGAACTACTGAGACTGCTCACTGCTTTGGGGTAGGAGAAGGGAGACAGACAGTGAGAGGTGTGAACACTTAACTTCCACTTATGTGTTGAAATTATAACTGAGCCAACAGAGAGAACAAAAATAAAAGGATAAAGACCTGACAAGGCCAGAAAGATGGAGAAATATAGGTGAAGTCCATCCAAATACGAGTCTCTAACATCCTTCTTAGATGAATGGGCAAGAATGGTGTTTTATTCATCTCTAATATCTCCCATAGCATCCAACACAGAGCCTTGACTTTACGTGCTTAGTACATATTTGTCAAAAGACCTCCCTAAAAGCCCTGCTCTGATGACTCGCAACCCTGAGTGTGTGAGTTCTTCTCTCCCTCTCTCTTCAACCTCCCCCGCTGCAGTTTCAGCCCAAAGTTGTCGAGGGACATGGAGGTGGGGAGGGCAAAAGGGACCAGATTTATACCTTTACTTACACTTTTAATGCTCCTGGGGAAATAATCCCTATAATCCCCAATTCCTTAATCACTTCCAGGTGCTATTTTCCAATTCTTTAATAAAATTCTTGGCTCAAGTGTCTTTGAAATATTTCAATTATCCATCTACTTAGAATGACCCCACCAACCTGGCCAAGGTGGGTGCACATCTGTCCGTGGACATGCCAGAAATTGCCTCTCCACCCAGTACGGACCATCCCTGCCACAGTACCAGGAAGGGAAGCTGAGGTTCCCGGCTCCACCTACCGAAGAATCCTCTCGAACTCATCCCGGTCCCGTTGCACTTGAACGGCCAGAGTGTGCTCCTTGAAAGCCACCTGTTCTAGCCGACTTTTCCGCAGTTTGGCCTCAGTTTCCATCTTCTTCTGTGCGTTTTCCTTTTCCTTTCTGCGCCACTCTCTGTCGGCAACCTCCTGGTTGCGTTTGGCCCGCAAGGCATCCTGGGAAAGGAGGTGGGGGGGAACCACTGAGGATGCAAAATAACTTCAGGTCCCTTTAGGAAGACACCTACTTCGGACTCTGCCTCAGCTTGCTTTGAGAAGCCCCCCGAATTTCTCTAGCAGCAGGGTTATGCTAGGAAAGAATAAAGGGAATCCTGTCATAGAACTTTCAGGTCAGAAGATACCTTGAGGGGTCATCTTGTCCTTCCCCCACCCCCAGCTCATCCCAGTTCTTTCCCTATACCTGAAACACCTCCCGGCTGTCCTGCGATTGCTTCTAATTTTAATAACTGCTAATGATGGAGATGGCACAGTTTCCTCTGGTGACACATTTCAATGGTTAGTTGAGGTTGAAAGTTCTTTATGTGGCAGCCAAAATCTTTCTCTTGGACCTTAAGCACGTAATACACTTCTCGATCCTTGCTGCCATAGGCTTGGAAGGAGGCCCATCCCTCCGTCCTCCAGCTACTGAAGTCGAGATAACTTGCATCCTCTCTTCTATACCCTCACCCTTGAGACCATTCTACAGGCTGTCAAAGGAATAGTTAAGGGGATGGGAGAGGCCGAGAGAGGCTGAGACTGAATAGGTACCTGCTCTGCCTGGTAATCTTGGGCCTTCTCTTGCATTGCCCTCAGGCGGGCGATCTCCTTCTCTTTCTCCCTCCGGATTCTCTCCTGCTCAGCCTCAAACTCTGCTTCTCGAGCCTGCCAGGAAGAAAAGCCCTCACAGAATGGCTCCCATTGCCCCAGCCTTGCAGAGAGAAACTGAGCCCCTTGTCTATTCAATATTCCCCCTACCCTTTCCTGACTCCTTTTAAGGTAGGGCAAAATGACTAGCAATGCATTGACATGAAACTAATCAGCATTTGTAAGATGCTTCGTTGCTTACAAAATGCCTTCTCCTGTAATATCCCAGATGGTCCTCACAACATCTCATTAGATTGATATTATAAAGAAACTGATGTTCATAGAATTCAAGGGTCCTGTCCAAGATGGCACAGCTAGTAAACTACCAAACGGATTCAAATGCAGGTGAGCCCAGCCTTCATGCTCTGTCTGCTACTTCACAATTTCCAAGTTGCAAGGCTGCTGGGCCAAGTTTCTAGAAATAACAACTGTGGCTTCCTGCCTGTCTTGTAAAGTACAGGAGGTGGAAGTTGTCTCATTAGTCCTTGGGCAAATGGCCAACCGTGCGATGTGCGGTCCCCCAGTGGTTAGCAGACACCTAAGGAATGAACTATCAAAATTAGCTCCCTTTGCCACTTCTCTGAAAGAGCAGACATATCCTTAAAAGCTTTCCATACACAGCTTCCCAACTACCATTCTTGGGTAGTCATAAGACTAATGGCTTAGGTTGGGCGGAAATGTGATCATCCCGCAAAGAACGTTCCTTAGCCTTGTTCCACCTTTCCAGATTTCTGTGCACCCAATGGGTTGCCAGCTTGTGAGCTGTGCACAGCTGGCTGTGTGTCAAGCTGGTCTCTGCTCCACGTTGCCCTAGATGGCAGGGCAGGGAACTCTGGAGGCTTCCACCACCAATCTCTGCCTTTAGCTCTAAAGCGGCAGCCCCGGCTGTAAGAGCAGAGACCACTGTGAGGTCAGGGAAGGGCTTGTGATATACTTGGATACTTATGGTGGGCTGTGGGCATGCCCAAGTGCCCGATCCCTTTGCCAGTTTCCTGCCTCTCCCAGCTCCTCCTGCCAATGACATTTTCATGTATGAAGACAAGACATATTCCTCTCCTGCTCAGAAATCAATGGCAATTCCTCATCATTCCACACTTCCAGTTCTGCTCAAGGTCCAAGACATTCCCAACAACTGCTCTCAGCTCTCCATCATCTTGCTACCTCATTTCCCATCACAACCACCAGAGACTCTCTGCTGCAGCCAGTGAAACTGTTCACCAATTCCTACATGTGATTGGCTTATTATCACCACCTTCACTCATTCAGGGAAACAGTTGCTGAGTTCCATACGTTGTACATAGCATTACTCTAGGTACATTCAGCCTGTCTGATACTGAACACACACTGAAGCACTCAGGATCTTTTCAATCAGTCAATGACTAGGTTCACAAGGTTGTTGTAACGACTAGATAAGACAACACACAAAGCCCTTAGCACAGAGCCTGTGTACAGACTAAGTGCTTGATTAATGGTAGTTGTGTGATCGTTATTATGCTGGAACCCCCATGTCCCCAGTCTCACATTCTCACTCTGTTGCCTGCATATCCCTGGCATCCAGTAAGGAAGCCAAAGCCAATAAATGAGCTTTGCTGAGCTTCATTTTCTATCGTTTGCATTTGGAGTATAGAGGTATATCAAATATGCCTTTTCCAATTGCACCCACACCCTCCGCCTGCCCATAATTAAGAATCCCTACCATAGAGAAGTATGGTATCATCATGGAACCTCAAAGCTAGCAGGGAAGGCAGGACTCACACATGAGGAATTGAATAACTTTCCTGCCACCTCAAGTCTTTCCTTCTCTTCTTATAGAAATCCATGTTCACTCCATCTAAACCATGCCTAAAAGCTTTCTCTTGCCCTCCATTCCTCACAGACCCCAATCATGCCATTACTCATTCTTGCCCCAGAATGAGTCCGCACATTCATGAGCTGCATCTCCCTATAACTGTTCGAGGGTATTGCTCCCTGTTCCATGGTGCATTTGTTCTTATAAGTACTACAGGGGGTGGTGGTTGAAGGCTCTATTTTCTGAGCCTAGCATCCAGTATAGGATGGTTGCCCAATATAGGAATTTTCACAAGAAATTTATGGGGCAGCTGACTCATGATTGATTACTGAAGATATAATTATCCAGGTCATGAGGAATCCACGAAAACTTTACTTTCACCAATAGTTTTAATTTTCTTCCCTGCCTGCACCTGACCCTCACCCCAACTTCTAATCGAAGGTGTTAACAAGGACAATAACACCCTAATTGGGGTGTCCTTTCCAGGCTACTCTCTGGTAATGAACAAGGGGACTGGCCAAGTGGAAGAGAAAAAGAAGCCAGGCCCTTGAACTAAGGACATGAATTTTAGGATGATGACATAACTATCTTCTATTGAGTGAGCTTAGTTCTCATGCCTGCATCTCCCTGAGACAGACACTCCATTCCTGCTCAGAAGTCCCAGGCATCAGTAAGCAGGTCCCTACCATCTTCTTCTTGGTAAATTCCATCACCATCTGGTCTGCCAGCTTCTCCTGAGCCAGCAGCTCTGCTTTCTGCCTCTGGTTTTCATCATTGATGCGTTTGATCTCAGCCTGCATCTTCAGCTTTTGCTGGTGTCTTCGTTCCAAGTCCTGCCACCGAAGGGAGAGAGTCTCAGAGTAGAAGGGGAAAGATCAAAAGATACTGGCCTATCAGGACAGAGAGACACAGATGGAGGCAGGGAGAGAAATGCACACTCTGAAGTCTCGCTCCAATTACTGCCCTTGATTAAAGCGGTTCTTTCAAGGGTCATCAATGACCTCTCCTAGCCAAATGGGCCTTTGCAGTCTTCATCCACCTTGACTTTGCGGCAGCCCCTGACACTGTTGATCTCTATGCGCTCTCAGGAAGTGGAGGCTCTTAAGATTCTACTCAGTGTCTTCCCCATGTCAGGCAAAATCCTATCCTTTGTTCATTATGCTTTCCTCCTGCCTTCAATTTCCTTCCCCTATTCAAACCCAAACTTTTGATCTCTGTTCAATAGTGATGATTAAAATAGATAAAATAGAGTATTGCACTAATTGAGTACTTTTTATTCATAAGACACTTTATATAACCTGCGTCTAACACCGAAATGTGCCCCAAAAAACCCTGAAAGGTAGTCCTTGTTATCTTTCTTGTACAGGTGGAAAAACTGAGGCTCAGAGTTTAAGCGACTTGCCCAAGGGCCATACAGCTAATGAACTCCAGAGCCAGAATTTTGGAACCTGGTCTGTCTAAACTAAAGTTCCAATCTTCTCTGGAGCTCTTACTTGATTGTCCCAAGTTTTAATTCTCTCTGCATTTCTGAATTCCCTTTGCACTTAAGATGGTGCCACACCTCCTCAGACTTGATCATACGTTGCCGTGAGGATCCCATTCGCTTCCTGTGTGTTCATTCTGCCCCAGCCAGAGGACAGGGACCATGTGTAACACTTCTTCTCTTTCCCAGTACTGAGAGGGCAACAGCAAATACTCAATAATGAGGCAGGGAAGAGGGGGCCAAGGTGAGTGGCAAGTGAGAAAGAGAAAAAAACCTCAGAGAGAAAAACAATGAGTGATGGACATCAGAGGCCCCATCACCCTGAGTGACGAGATCCCTTCTAAGGAATGAGCCTGAGCCTTTGAAAGCTCCCAGTGATCAGACCACTTCTGAGCACATCCTCAGGTCCCAATGTGGAGGGGCACTGGGACCTTGGGCAGTGGCCTCCCTACCATCTCAAACTTGGACTCCTTGCTTCAAACTCTCCTACCCATCAACTCACCCCACCTCCCACACTGCTCCCAGCTCCCTCCATTTCTTCAAAGACTAACCCCTACCTGGCCTCCCAGCTCCTCCTCAGCCCAGCTTCTACCCTGACGCATCCCAGGCAACACTGCTGACCCTCCCCCAGCTTGGCTCACTGCCCAGTGCAGGGCTGTTTCCTCCAGGAAGCCTCCTGAACCAGACCAGCACAGTGCTGTGTGCCTCCCCCCAGGTCCACGTGGTGCCTGAGTCACGGCCGCCAGCATCCCCTCACTCTCCAAGCACCTGCCTCCTTGCTCACGCCACAGTTCCCCTCCTGACACTCCAACGCCCACACTCTTTTTTCCCCTTTCCCTTTCTTCCTTTCCTTCCTACCTTCTTCCCATCAGTTTTACGTATGCCATTGGTACCCCAGGCAGTATTTAATCCCACTGACCCTCAAAGCTAGAAAAGCTGCTGACTTCTGATCTATGACATACATATAATCATATATTTACTTACTTCTTTGCCTATTTATTTACTTTTTGGTTTGTTGTTTTTGTGGGTTCATTTCATTTCCAAGAAACCAAAGGACTTCCCCTGTTTCTCATCTTTGAAGCCATCGTAAAGCAACCCCAGATAAACTCCCTTCATTCTCTCCATCTTGCTAGCAAGGTGGGGAAAGCTGCCTTTGCATCACCCGGAGATGATGAAGTTCTAGGCTGGGGAGGCAGAGGTTTCTATCTCTGCCTAATGATACTTCCTGGAGACTTAGGGAGTGCCTAGGACAGGAAAAGGACAATGACGTAACACCAGAGTAATTGTGTTGACTCAGTGACACCTGGAACTTTCTCAATGAACCCACCAATGCCCATTCCCCACAATCAAGTTGGATTTTCCAGTCTCCTGCATATCTACCCCAGACCTGTCCTTCCTGGTCCTTTCCCTCTCTCTCCTGAGCCAGGAGCTTGGCCAGGTCTTGTCTGTCTTCATGGCCCTGTTGTTCCCCTTCTCAAGCAGTTCACAAGGCTGCCTGCCCCTCATCTTCCCTGACCATCTGGTGATCAGCCTCCCACCCCTCACACAGATCTTCATACTGCAAGTGCTCGAGAAGCCCTCATAATTATAAGGGCCCCCATGAGATCCTTCCGGGCCCCCTGTCGCTCCTCACCATCAAATTCACTGGGAGATGACAACTCAATCACCCCTAAACATGGGGAAGGAGGAGAACAATAAAAGAATATGTGTTCCACAAGTTAAATGGCACCATGAGGAAATAATCAGATAAATCAGAATGTGGGACATTCTTCAAGTCAAATGTCCTGGACGCTTCAAAATATCAGTGCTATAAAAATGAATGAATGAATGAATGAATGAATGAGGGAACTCTTCTAGATCAAAATAGACTAAAAAGACTTAGTGAATGCCATGTGTGAACCTTGATTGAATCCTGGTTTGGATGAAAGAAAATAACTGAAAATATATTTTTGTAACAACTGAGTAAATTTGAGCATAGAGTAAATATTAAACGATATTATAGAATCATTGGATTCTAATTTTGTTGATAATGGTATTGTTGACTTGTAAGCGAATGTCCTTCTTCAGAGATACAGGTTGAAGCATATAGCAGCAAAGTGTCAAGACGTTGGCAACTTACTTTCAAAGAGTTTAACAATATCAAAATATTTATATACATCTAAAAGAGACAAACAACTCGGGCAGATTAACAACCACTAAATCTAGGTGAAGCATTGATGGGGGTGGTACAGTTCTTTCAACTTGTCTGTGTGTATAAAATTTTTTAAAAGTAAAAGATTGAGGGGAAAAAAGAATAAATGCACCAAATGCTTGCCATGTACCTCACTGTGCCAGGGGCCTTTGTATATTGCAACAGATCAGGTAAGGCCAATAGAAGAAGATTTAAGTCTACCCGGTCTGAACAGGTGTGTCTTCATTTCTTTTGCAATGGCCATGGTTACTAATTTTATTTAGGCTAACAGGAAAAAAGGGTTTGGCTCCTCAACACAATTAATGACACTGGGAGGCAATGTACTTTGGATGAGGCAACAGCAGGGAGTCTGGAACTAAGACACTGCTACTCTTCACCTACAAAGTCTATAATATCCCTAGATAATTGAGGGAAGACAATAAAACATCCCTATGTTTATTTGTGCAAAGCATGTAGCCATATCTTTCCTTCACGTGTCCATTCACACGGATGTGTCAGTCCTGGACCCCAAGTCCCAGTAAGACAGGGACGGTATCCAAATCACTGCTCCTCCCCCAGCATGACTCCACAGCCCAACAAATGTTTCATCTGGCAATAAAAAGTTGATGGTGACGATGATGTGAAATGAGCATGTGCCTGACGGAACATCAGCCCACAAGCTCAAACCCCACAGTGCTGGAGGGCTTTTTCGCTGTTGCTGGTGGAGCTTGGCATTATGTGTGCGGCCCTGTTACCCTTAGATCCTCCTCCTGGAGCTGTTCCCTATACGCCAGCATCTGCTCCTTCTCCTGCTCCCGCTGTTCGGCAAGCAGCGATCGCTCCTCCTGGTTCTTTTCCATCTGTTCCACTATGTGCCGTCTTCCTCTGGGAAGAAACAGTGCCACGGTGTCTTAGAAACCAAGGGTCTGTGTCTCTCTGTCCTAACCTCCACCCAAATAACCCCCAAGATGGGAGGCATCGTAGGAACAGTGTGACAAGTGCCCCCTAAACATGGCTATGCTTCATGAACCCAGACCAAACTCCTTCCCCAGAGGGTCCTGGCAGGTTGGTCCTCTCCCTTCTGAACTCCTGGTTCTGGGGCTCACTCTTCTTCTTTTTTTTTTTTTTTAAATTGGATGCAGTCCACTTTATTGATTTTTTTTCTTTCATAGATTGTACTTTTCTCTTGTTGCAGAGCATGGGCTCTAGGCACGAGGGCTTCAGTAGTTGTGGCTCGCGGGCTCAGTAGTTGTGGCTCACGGGCTCTAGAGCACAGGCTCAGTAGTTGTGGCACATGGGCTTAGTTGCTCCGCGGCATGTGGGATCTTCCCAGACCAGGGCTCGAACCCGCGTCCCCTGCATTGGCAAGCGGATTCTTAACCACTGCGCCACCAGGGAAGACCCTCACCCTTCTTGATATTCCCTCACTTCATTTGTTTGCCCAAGAGGCACCCACATCGTAACACACCTTCTCCCTTTCAGTGTGTAAGAGCTTCTGAAATCCTACCACCTCCCAAGCCTTCCCAGAGTAATCAGAGGGAGTGACCTTCTCAAGCTGGCTTCACAGAGCTTCCCAGAGTTAAAAAGCCCGTGACTTCTGTCTCTGGTGCATCTGCTATCACCCAATGTATCTCGTCTTCCCACTCCACCTCCCATGCCTAGTTTGCTAACTGTCCTTCTTATACCCAATCGTATATTTTAAGACCGTCAGCTGCTGGTGGACAGGGCTGAGTCTGAGGAAGTCTCTCCACTCAGCAGTGCCCTGGCTCAACAATGGAAAGCAGAGAAACCAGATTCTACAATCAGTGTTGCCAGTGACTCCCTATGTGTTATTTGGATGTCAATAAATTTGGAAGCATCCAGATACCGTGATATATGAGTAAAGGCTGAGAGAGTGGGAGAAGACACAGATTAGGATAAGAATCTACGGGAAGGAATAGGAGATTGGCATTCAGTTAGAGCTCTTGAATGGCTTCATGACTCCAGATGAAATACACTAGAGCAATGAGTAAGAGTTATATGGAAGCAGGTTTAGACTCAATATAAGGATCAGGTCAAATCATTAGAGCTGCTGATAAGGCAGGGATTTTCCTTTCATTGGAACTGTTTATGCAAAAAATGAAGAGCCACTTGGCCATGAAATAAACTTTTATTGGGAGCCTGCTATAGTGGACCAGGTACCTACTAGAAGTACAAAGATGAATGGTACATGAGAACAGAATACAGATGGGGAGAAAGAACTGCCACTCAGTGTGGTGCAATGACTATTTTTTTTACAAGGACTATTTATAGAGGTAATTCTTGAATTATATGTTTGGCGTTCTAAATCCAGGATACTATGATTCTATAATTTACCTGCGTTGGGACTTGTCCTTTCCTGAAAAATGAAGGGGACTGAATTTATTCATTCTAACATATATTAAGCACCTACTACAGTCCAAGCACTCTGGTAGGCCCAGAAGCTACAGAAATGAATAAGACAGGGACCCTGTCCTCAGTGAGCATATAGCCTGGTGAGGGTCAGGGAGCCACAGTGCAAGGAGGGGTGTGCCAGAGTATAAACAGGGTGTGGCGGGACCCAGAGAAGGGAGCCCTAAAGCCTGCCAGGTGAAGTGAGGGAGGTTTCTCAGGGGAGGAGACAGCAAAGCTACATACTAAAGGAAGAGAGCGCGTTTTTCGGGGGAAAAGGAAAGAGAAGGGTATTCAAAGGAGAGGGAACAACAAAAGTCATGAGCTTTTGTCAAGACCTGGCATGTTGGGGGAAACGAAGGAAAGCCTCATAGAATGGATGGCAGGAAAGGGTGCAAAATGAGGCTGAATTGGGGCCAGATTATGAAGCACCTGTTGTGATCTTGGAAATAAGCTTTAAGAAGTTCTGTGGTTCTCTGAATCACTCCATAAAGGTTTTGAGATAATAACAGAGGATGATAATGACCATTTCTCGCGTCTTCCCCCTTTGCAAGGCTATATGGACCTAAAGGCACATGGAAATGACTTAGAGAGGGAGGTGCCAAAGCCATCTCTTTACCGGATTCTCTCTTCCCGCCTCTTTCTGTGCAGCTCCTCCTGCCTCTGCACGGATTTCAGGCGCTCCACCTCCATCATCTGATCCAACCGCTTCTCCTCTGCATCCAGTTCTTTTTGGATCAGCTGCTTCTCCAGAATTTGGGCATCCCGGATGGCATGGCACTTAGCATTGAGGATGATCTGGGGAGTGGAAATGAAGTTGTGGTACTAGGCCTGGGAGTAAGGATGGGGGGGCTGGGGAAATGCATCACGGGGATGTGGAAGTTGGAGCGGGGAGAAATGGGAGTAGAATCCTATTGAGTGTGTTCACAAGCCCAGAAAAGCAATAGCGTCTTTCAGGGTATTGGATCTTAGTGTTTGGGGGGTCATGGATCACGCTTTGGGAATATGATGAAAGCTATGGGCTTTCTCCTCCATAAAATTCATTTGCATCTGTACACACAAAATTTCCATAAAACTTCAGAAGTTCATGGTCCCCCTTAGAGACCCATGAACCCCAAGTGAAGACCCCCTGTTCTACACTTCGGGGAAACAAACATTCTTGCAGAGGCCAAGCCACTAGATTTTTAAGCTAGAAGAGCCCAACATGACACATAAGGGAATGAAAAATCATGAGCCATCAATAAGAACTATGGAGTAAAAGCTTTGGAAAATAAAAGGAAGTAGAGAAGATTTACCTGAGAGACAGAAACTGTAGATGAAGGGGTTGGGGAGTCAGCATTTTTCATTTGGCCAGGAAGTGAACCACATGCAATTGAGTTACACAATAGAATTCCAAATGAGCCTCTGGTCTTTATGCTCTCAGCTAAGGGAAGCACTTTGAACACGACAAAAAGAACCCAATTGCCTGGGACCACCATACGTGGCCAGAATTGAACTAGCAGGATAAAGATACAAGTAACATCCTCACATGCCTTTATCAACCCACAGTTCGCAAAGCCTCTCCCATATATTAGCATATTTAATCCTGCCAATGATTCTGCTAAGTAGTTTCACCACCCTCATTTTACAAAGGAAGAAAGTGAGGCTCAGGGAGGGCAAGTGACTTGCTGAAGGTCACACAGCAGGCACGTGGCAAGTGCAGCTCTCCACCCCATTCCCCTGCCAAGGCCAGACCCTGACCTTTCACCCCTGCACCCTGTCTCCAGCTGGAGCCCATGCTGTCAGGTGTGTGAATAAGAGATAAGAGGAGGGAGGACTTCCTTGGCGGTCCAGTGGTTAAGACTCTGTGCTCCCACTGCAGGGGGCATGGATTCGATCCCTGGTCAGGGAACTAAGATCTCGCAAGCTGTGTGGCACGGCCAAAGGAAAAAAAGAGAGAGAAAGAGAGATAAGAGGAGGGAGGGAGAATGGAGGGCTCACCTTTCTCATGTCCTTCAGCTCCTCCTCCTGCTCCATCCGCAGCTGGCTGGCTCTCTGAAGGAGGTCCTGGGCCCTCTCCTTGGCCACCTCCTCCAGATCGTTGAGCTTCTTGCTGTTCCTCCAAATCATTTCCTTCTGTTTCATGATCTTCTTGCGTGTGGTCACTGCGTCCTATGGGAGCCACGTCGGGATTAGTGGGGGGGTTACTCCCTGTGTTCTGTGCCCTGGGCACTAGCCTGGCTGCCACGGTTGACCCCAGATGAGTTTCGCATCACCCCACCGCACCACTGTCAGAGCCCAGGGGTTTCTCAGCCTGGCTTCCTCACCCTTCCCGCTGCCCTGCGGTTCCTCACACACACAATCTTAATTCTACAACATGTCCTCTTTAGCACGTTCACGCCCCATTTTAGGGTCCCCTAACTAGAGCTCCCAGTCTTGTGGGAAGCCAGCCTCTCCCCAGCCCTTCTCTCCAACCCCCCTCTGCATAGATGGGGGACGGGGGTAGCTACCACAATGGCTTCCTTCTCCTTCTTGAAGGCCTGCTCCCTGGCCTTGAGTTCTTCTCTAGTCAGGACGTGGGATGCCCATTTGATCCGCTCAAACTCCTCAGGGCTCATGATAAGGGACTCCCCGGAGGGGTCCTTGGTGGGGATGCTGACACAAGGATTGAACAAAATTAGGGAGGGGAGGGGAGGGGAAGCTCTCAGCACCACACTGCAGGCTGCTCGGCTCTCTTCCCCGCCCCTCATCACTGCCCACCACCTGCAGGGACTCGGGCAAGGGCAGGAAAGACAGCCAACTGCGCAACGGGTCCACTGGGGAAAAGGGGTCCCAGGCAAGGGTGGAGTAGCGTCACGGGCTAAAAAAGGGACAGTTTAAGGACTTTTCCTAAAAGGTCCAGTTCATATGCTACTTTCTCTGCACCGCCGTGTATGACCCTCCCCCATGTATACATACATAGACCACCTCCTTCCCTCTGCTCTCCCTGCCAGTGTTGTGGGCAACTTCTGTTTCCCTTGCTGGATCACAAGCTCCTCCAGGATACAGACTCTGTCTTAACCCCACAGGCAACCCAGTGTCTGGCACAGTGCTGGGCACAGAGTGAGGATAAATAAAGCTATTGAATTGAACTTTTAAAATAGATGATTCCTGGGCTTCCCTGGTGGCGCAGTGGTTGAGAATCTGCCTGCCAATGCAGGGGACACGGGTTCGAGCCCTAGTCTGGGAAGATCCCACATGCCGCGGAGCAACTAGGCCCATGAGCCACAACTACTGAGCCTGCACGTCTGGAGCCTGTGCTCCGCAACAAGAGAGGCCGCGATAGTGAGAGGCCCGCGCACCGCGATGAAGAGTGACCCCCGCCTGCCACAACTAGAGAAAGCCCTCGCACAGAAACGAAGACCCAACACAGCCAAAAATAAAATAATCAATTAATTAATTAATTTTTTTAAAAAAAAATAGATGATTCCTCAAGGATGACATAAAAAGAGCAAGGGGATGCCAGACAAGGATGAAGCGGATGCCAGTGAGAAACAAAAACATCCCTGTGCATCCAGCCCAGAGAGAAGCTTTGAACCCTAAATATTAATTAAACTCTCTGATCAACAATAGTCAGACATGTCTATAGACCTTTCTAGCCGCCCAACACATTCAACAAACCAACAGATAATTATAATGATTACAAACAAATGACACACATTAAAGATGGAGCAGAGGCATTAAAGATGCCTCTGGGTGAGGCGATTTAACAGGTACATGACTAGGAGGCAGGAAGTTAAACTTCCTCCAATAAAACTGGTGCAGGGAAGGTGTCCAGGAGGTGGACGAATGAGGGAGTGGACTTGAGGCTTAGCCAAGATCTTGTGGTTCACTGGGTGGCGTGGCCCCAAACATCTGGGATCTGGAATAACAAAAAATGATCTAAATCTGAGACAGCATCTCACGCTGCTCTCAGCAGCCCTGACAAGTCACCAGCAACTTCACCTCCAACATGTTTTTTAGGACTGGACCAGTCCAAGAAGGAGACATTTCTTGGGCTCCAGGAGTATCTGCAGGGCTGCTACCACATCTGGCCATTTGATGCCAGAGCTGACCAGAGTGCTCCTGGAGCTCTGTCCCAGCCATGCCTCCCCAGCTTGTGACACAGGCTGCATTTCCTGGGAATTCAAGTTTTTAGTGAGTGGAGCCAGAGTAGAAAGAACGGTTTGGAGAATGAAGCACTAGCACAAGAGCTAAACCACTGAGTGACAGTGTTGGCTCATTTCACACGGCTGAGCTGGGCCTAAACCCCACAGGAGAGGCCCAAGCAAGGGGACCGCTCCAGTCAGGAAGCCATGCTGAGCTAATCCCAAAAGAACCCAAGAGCCCTTGGGAATTTCCTCTTCTGGCCTCAGAGCCTGGGAAGAAGCCAAGGGGCTAATTAGGCATCTGGTCAGTTTCCCTTTGCTTCCTATTCTTGATGCAGCCAAAAGGAAGTGACTCATCTGGACATTTCCCTTTACCAGTGGGAAAGTGCACTAATGGGGGCTCAGAGAGGACCCCTAAGCACCTCCCCTCTACCAGCCCCATAGGACCCACGGCAGCCAGAAGAAAGGGAAGAGAAAGAGAATCAAGGACAATGGCAGTAATAGATACAAGGTGGGGAGAAACAAAAGAAACCAAAATGGAGAAAAAAGGAGAATCAAGAAACAAAAGGGGGGAATGAATAGGAAAGAGGTGGGGTCCGCAATGACAGAATGAGACCAGGTGGGTTTCCCCATCTCCCCGCAGAGGTCCTCAGCGGAAAGGCTCCGTGCGCTAGGTACTCACATGAGCTCCCGGACCATGTCCCGGGTGATGAGCTGGACGGTCTCTGGCTTGTGGTCCAAGCCCAGGGCAGTGAGAGTTTTCCGAATGGCATGCTTATCTCGGAGCAGCACGAGGGGGCTGTCGCTCTGGGTCAGAGGCTGTGGTGTCAGGAAGGACAGCTTAAAAGCTGGTCACCACACTTCCTGCTGGTCAGCCCTAACTTCAAGTACAGCCTTCCCCTCTCCTGGGGCTTCTACCCCATCCGGCGGCAGGGGAGGCTGGCTGGGGCCCAGACTGCAGGACCACCAAGAGTAGCCAGGGCACTGAGAGAGCAGCAGGGTACTCTGCCCTTGAACATGGCCAGATGTGCTCTGTAACGACCAGCTCTTCTGAGAGCAAGGTTTCTTTATACCTTGTACAGATACTCCCAGAGCAATGGGGGCGCGGGGGGAGGGTTGCTAGCGTACGTCCATTCCTAACCTAAAACCATCAGGAATGAAAATTTGGGGTCTCTAGTTTCTCCTCCCTCCATGGTTTATGAAAGAAAAAATAATTAGCTCTCCTGACCACACTGTGGGTTTGAAGCATACAATTTGTTACGGACCCATCCAATCTATGAAATTTGTTATTTTTAATCCTTTCTAATGATTCATTTACTTTCATCCCCCAAAAAAGCCATATGGAGGAAGTTAGAAATGGCTAAATGGCCCTGGTGGAGACCTGCCCTTAAATCTAATGGGGTGAGGAAGTCAGTGAGTTAGAATTCAGCAAGGAGAATACAAATTAGATATATGAGGTTTTTTTTAAAACGTTCTGACCATGAAGGAGTTACATAATAAGAAAATGAAATCACTTTTCAGGAAATTTTGAACACAGGAGAGAATTTCATTTGTCATGAACGCAGTATCTGTGGTCCTGAGTAGAGGCAGGGGCATGGCTTCGGTGGAGGTCCTTCCTGTCTGGAGAATCCCGCTTTGCACACCCGTCCCTGGAGTGCTGCTGCCACCTGGTGCCCATCTCTGCTTCCAAGTGGCACAACTCAGTCAGGTCACAGGCCACTTCTGCCCCCTACTGCCGGCTGGGAGACTTCCGGGACTCTCACCCAGCAAAAAGGCCAAAGAACAGTCCAGGAATAGGCATTACTTTGCCTGCACGCTCTTGCAAGTCAGCAGGACTAAGTCTGGAGAACTCGGCCATTTCCAAATCTATCTTCACTTTAACTAGAAGACTCCCCATGGACTCAAAACAAATAAACGACACGGCTGTAAGTGAAATTGCATTGCTTTGATTCTTTCCCTTGTCAATAAGAAACTGTTGCAGAGTGGGCATCTTCTAAATGGATAAAGATGCCCATCTGGAACACTCTGGAAAGTCCTTTTTTGTTCGCAATGAGGATAGTGAGGGGCAGGGGTAGACATCAACTCTCGTCTCCCCGGTCTGCCTGCAGCCAGAGCTATTCACACTAGTATTCACACCACCACTGGTATCTTTCTTCTTTTTCGCTTTTCTCTGCTTCTTTTTCTTTTTTTTTTTTCTTCCAGTTTTCTTGAGACATAGTTGACATACAGCACTGTATAAGTGTACAGCATAATGATTTGATTTACATCCATCATGAAGTGATAATCACAATAAGTTTAGGGAATACCCATCATCTCATACAGATGCAAAATTAAAGAAATAGAGAAAAACTTTTTCCTTGTGCTGAGAACTCTTAGGATTTACTCTAACAACTTTCATAGATAACATACAGGCAGTGTCCCTTTCCTCTCTCAATCTCTCACCACCCTTCTCTCCATGTCTCATCCTCCTTCTCTCCTTGCCTCTCTTCCTTCTTACCGCCTGAACATCACGTGTACCAAGGTTACTCCAAGTTACACTCTGGTTCCCCTTCTCTAGTCGTCAGCCTCTTGGACGGGATGACATTTGCAAATAAACACCTGCCTGTTTCCCAAAGCAAAGTAACTGTTTTAGCTGAGCAACTGGGAAAGAAGGATGATTTTGTGCTTTTTCACTCTGATGCTATTCTCGGATGGAGGGGGAATTATGTTGGTCTGTATCTGCAAGCTTGGGCCAGTGGCCCTCAAACATTTCCATCACGGGGCGCTCGCTGAACAAATAGCGAATATTGAGTGCTCTGCAGCTGAGACTCCCTTCAACGTTACAACAGATTTTTAAATGCTGTGAAGACGTAAGGATTTCATGGTGGAGGAAGCCAGGTGCCCTGTTTGCTTGGGCCCCACTAGGCGTCCGAGCTCGTGCACTCGAGCCTCAGAACCCCTCCCTGTCTTCAGTCTGAGAATCACCTGGGAAGGGGGTGGCCTGCCCAGAGCTAGCATTGTCCTGAGCAACGCTAGTTTGGGTCACTGCCTCCAAGTGGCAGCTCCCTGGAGGGGCTGGGTGAGGGTTACCTTGATAGCTCCGAAGAGGCTCTCATCCACCTCGGAGTTCAGGGCTTTGGTCCGATAGCAAGGCCTGCTCCTTGACCTGTTGGAAGTGGTAGAGGAGGCACTCAGGACACCGGCTGTGCTTAACGGCTGCAGGGAGAGGCAGAGAATTGCGGTCATCAGTACTGAGTGCCATCTGGACCCCGGGCAAGGTAGACACTTCGCCAGCCCGTGCTGGGGGGACGTTGGATGGGCACGTGGGAAAGCACCTGGGTAAGCCCTGAAACGTAGGGGACACCCCACAGGAGCAGGGGCTGGCACACCAGCTCAGTGAGGAGGAGGAGTCCTGAGGGTCCCCGGCTAAAGAAGGCCAAGACACCGTGCGGCGGAGAAAGGACACAGGATGGCAGGAGGATGACCTCAGTGTCAGCTCGGTTCTAGTTTCCCACAAGCACAGTCTTGTGAGGCCACGTGGGCTTTCCTGCCCAGATATGTAGTTTCCTCTTCACCTCCAACCTCCTCAGCCCGAGCGCCAAACCCCCTTCACAACTGACACTACTATTTGACCTCCTTCATGTCCCCACCATCTCACAAGATTGTGCTGGGGACCTGAGGACACTCAGGATGGAAAAGCACTTTGCCCACTGCTGGCGGGTGGTTGGTGCCTGATAAACTTCAGTGTATTAACAGCTGCCAGCTACAGTTAGGCAGACCGGTTCACAGCATACACCATGATGCTCTTTCACTCCCAGGACCCCTTTAATGTGCATTAGTCAGTTTTTAACCATCCAGTACTTTCTAGATTTGGGGAGTTCCCCCTCTAATGAGGTGAGAGAGACAAGGATCATCCCTGAATGTAGAAGCTGAAAACACCAGATGTTTGCCTTTCAAGCCTGGGCAAAGGACCCCTAGGCTGAGCCATCAGATGCCCCAAGCCTGACAATAAATAGGGAACTAGTGACGCAAGAAGGAGAACATGGAAACCCCTTCTGACAAAGGCAGCCACACCCCATGTCTGGGGCAATGCCGATAAGGGCACCAGCGGCAACTGCCCACAATAAAGCTGCCAGTGCTGGAGGTGCAACAGTGCATCGAGGGTCTTTGCCAGACCATTTCTGGATTGTGATTTAGGCCTAGGTTCTGGCTGCAGTGCCTCCTCTGTTCTCATTTTCCAAGCCTACTTGCCCAGCGTTGGTGTGAAGTCTGTGCGCGCTCCAAAATCCTCTCCATACATTCCCATCTCCTTAAATTCGAGTTCTGGCTCTGTTGCTTATAACCAAGAACCCTGACTGATACAACCTCCTTTCCCCAAGGACAGTCCAGCTTCAGCTCACACCCAAGAGGAGAAGTCTATCTCCAGGAGGCAGTTTCTGTGAGGACTGCAGGACAACTCCAGGCTTAATCTAAAGCTGATTCAAATCTCACTCTGGAGGAGCCCACATCTCCCGCAGTTCTCTGAGCTGGGACACCTCGGGGGAATGGGCTGGACACGTTGGGTCTACCAAGCCTGGGAATGAGCAGCTGTCAGGAGGACAGGGTGAACGGGGAGATGCATTCCAGGTCACTAAACACTGGACAGCGCATTTTGAAAGTTCCCTCTGGTCTGCCATGACCACACAGACACCCTCCCACCCCGGCAGCACCTGTTCCACCTGTATCAGGTTTTCACACTAAATCGGGCACTTATTCTCCAGCTGGCTGTGTTCCATACAACGAGCACTGCTGTGTGCACCCTTTCCCTCCCAGCCTGGCACAGCCAGCAACAGGCTTACAGAGGGCGCCTCCCTTTACAGCCTCAGTCAGCACCCATACAGTAGAGCAGAGAAGCTCGGCTTTATTAAAAAGTAAATACAGCAGCCCCAAGGATGCCTAAGAACAGACTCTGAAGGGTTATTATATGGTAACTGGGGACCAACAGCTCCCCTTTCCACCAAAAATAGAATAAGGGAAATGAATAGAAACCACTATAGGTGGGATTGAGGCAAAGCATTGGGAATAACCAGAAAAGATGGAGGGCAATGGAACATGAGAGATGGTGTGAATTCTGTAGACAGCTAAGGGGAAAGGTGCCTGGCACGTAGTAGGAGCTCGATATGTATTTGGGGAAGAATGAATGAATGAAGCCAAACAAGACGACTCTTGGGGGCTGCAGACCAGATTGAGATGGAAGCCTTTCCCAAGTATGCCACCACTCCACATTTTCCATATCACGTATGTGCTCTGCACTGTGGAAAATAATGTATGAGAAAGGGCTTTGGAGCACAGATGGAAAGCATTATTGTTGTTTTGCATTTGTTTTCCTGTTCCTTTTCAAGGGCTCCTGCAAGCTTTTCCCTTGGCCTTGGGTGTCCACCAGACTGTAGGTTCCTCCAGGGCTGGGACTGCATCGCTTCTCTCCTATGCTCTTGATACCCAGGTCAAAAGGAAGTCGCACAAGAGATACCCGACTGCCTGAGCCTCGAAGTCAGAACATAGGAAGGAAAACAGATGATGACCACAGAAAAGCGGCCACTGGGCAGAGCAGAAGGAAGCCCTGAGCTCTGGGGTTGGGTGGCTGAAAACCCTTATTGGGGAAATGCTGACTTTGAAGCCACAAGCCTTACACCAGGGTTAGAATAACCAGTTTTGCCAAAAGCAACAAGAAGGATTAGGGAGGTCACTGTGTAAAAGTACTAGAAAAAATGAAGGACCAAGCAGAAATGGAAAGTTAGATCCCTCTGGGCTAGAGGCAATAGCCAAGAGGTTGTTTCAGGAGGTGAAGGGCTGGTTTTATTTCTTGCATGACCAAATAAATATCCCCAAGAAGCTGAGCTGTACCTAGAGAGAAGCCGGCTAGTCTTCCCTGGGGGAAGGCAGCTCTTTTTTTTTTTTTTTTTTTTTTTAATTTATTTTTGGCTGCACTGGGTCTTCGCTGCTGCACGCGGGCTTTCTCTAGTTGTGGCGAGCAGGGGCTACTCTTCCTTGCGGTGCACAGGCTTCTCATTGCAGTGGCTTCTCTTGCTGTGGAGCACGGGCTCTAGGTACGCGGGCTTCAATAGTTGTGGCTTGTGGGCTCTAGAGCACAGGCTCAGTAGTTGCGGCGCACGGGCTTAGTTGCTCTGTGGCATGTGGGATCTTCCCAGACCGGGGCTCAAACCCGTGTCCCCTGCATTGGCAGGCGGATTCTTAACCACTGCGCCACCAAGGAAGTCCCAAGGCAGCTCTTGAAGGTAAGGAAAGACCGCTGAGGAGACAAGGATGATTGGCAAAGATGAGGACTGGGACAGAAAAAGATGCCAGCTCTGCCTTGATATTTTCCTTTTGGTGACCTAGCTGACTCCCTGTCTCTTCAAATACCATTCTATCCCAGGTTTACAAGAATTCAGCCATTGCTGGGGGCTCTGGGAGAGACTGATGCAGAAAGATTAGCTGGTCATTCAGAAGATGATTTTCACTCCGTTATAGATACAGGATGATCTCCCTAACATATTAAGTTTATATATATATATATATATATATATATATATATATATATATATATATATATATATGTTCTAGTCCCTGCTTTCAATTCTTTTTTTGTTTAATATTTATTTACTGGCTGCGTCAGGTCTTAGTTGCCGCATGTGGGATCTTTCCTTGTGGCACGCGGGCTCACTAATTGTGGCGTGTGGGCTTAGCTGCCCCGCGGCATGTGGGATCTTAGTTCCCCAACCAGGGATTGAACCGGCATCCCCTGCATTGCAAGACCGATTCTTAACCACTGGACCACCAGGGAAGTCCCCATATTAAGTGTTAAAGAAAGCAGATTATAAGAAACATGCAAGTACAGTAGTAAAAATGTTCATATGAAGGGTATGCACCCAGAATGTGTTACTAAAAGAAAGTTCACAAGAATGTTTAACAGTAATTTCAGGTGAGTATTAGCATCTTAAGGTGTTCCTTGTATTGAATAATGTTCTGCACTGAGTAGGTAACTCTCTTTATGACTGGGGCAGGGGGAGGGGGCAACTATTTTTATTTGACTACAAAACAAAGCAGTGGACCCGGTGCCCTGACTCTGAACACAGAGAGTGCAGCCCTTAAAAAGCTGCAGTGCCAGATGTCCCGAGACCCGGGATCTTCAGCTCAAATCCGACAAGACAGATCTCGAACAGGGCTGGAACAGGGCAGTGTGGAGTTTCCATGACGTAACTGTAACGCCTGTCAACTGAACAAAGACAAAGGCTTGTCCTTTCCTGGATGTCCTCTCCACCCTGGGATCTGGTGTCTCTTTTGCATATAGGTTCACCACAGGCTGGCAAATTCAGGCTTTGAGCTCTTAGCCTGATTCTACCTCCTTTCTGTAGACTTTGGTTACTAAGAAGGTGGGGATGCCCATGAACCAGGCACCTTACCTTCCACTGAGCGATACATTTGGGTCACCTCTTTCCTCAAATAAGACTAGGTTGGCCATCTGTGGAGTACCACTTGAAGATGACATCCTACTCAGTACTGAGGCCCTGTCCCTCCTTCTGGGGGATGTTATTCATTGTTTTTGTAAGAACCCTGGAGGTCTGCCTAATTGTGACCCTCCCCCCAACTATCACCCCTCCTCACTCCTCCAAACACTCTCAAAAGCTAGTGGCACCATACACACACACACACACACACACACACACACACACACACTCTTGGTCTCACAGAAGGGCAGAGATCATTAACTTGACCCATTGCTTCTCAAAGGTGCCCATATGCCCAGTCGTGTCCAAGGGACTTCAGAAGGGCTCAGTCAACAGACCAGAACCCCTTCCTGAGTGGCCCTTGGGTGGGGAATCCCTGATTTGCATGAGCCAAAGCCCACAAGTCTAGCCCAGGTGCAACTCACTGATTAATTCGGACTCGGAAATATGACATTTTTTAAACAGGAGAAAAAGAGAACTAACATCTACTGTGTGCCCTTAGATGCCAAGTGTGATGCTAGGCCCTCAGAGACAGACACACAGCACTGGGCCTGTAAATCACCCAGGAGAGCTGGAGATAAATATGCATCGTAAAATGCGTAAGTGCTCTTTGTGGGAGATTTGTTTCTTTTATAATTAACAAGGCTCTTCTTGAAATCCTGACTTGGGGACCCTGAATTTGAACCACTGAGCCCCAGAAAAGCAGTGTGACCTCTGAGCATGAAGTGTGTCCACAGGTACATCACAGACTCCTTTGCCACCGGGTGTGCACCCAGAAATTCTAAGGTTATTTCCAGTAACCCAAAGCTCCAACACCTATCCTCTGCCCCTCTCACTTATTCCTCAGGGACCACACCATCCTCATGGGATCCCAGACATCTCCTTCATACCTCCTCCCAGGCCTGCTGCCCTTTCAACCCTCATGACCCTTGTCCTCTCCATCCTGGTGAACCCCAGGCCTGCTAGACAGTCCCAATCCCTCTCCAGGGACTTTCAAATCTGGTACCCTCTTCATTCATTCATTCATTCATTTGCAAATGTTTGTTGAGTACCTACGAGTGACCCAGAGCCCCAGTAACAGAAGACAAAACTTAGGCTCAGGACATTAGGTGACTTACACATTGTCACCCTGCTGGTCAGAGGCAGAATGCGTACCATAACCTGTTATCTGGCCTCCTCACCAATGGTTTTCCCACATCACATCCCACAATCCCCAGCCCATGGAGGCTCCAGACCGATAGGAGGGGGAAGAAGGTTGGGACAGCCCTTCTCCCCACTGCCTCTGCTCAGCACCGGATCACATTTCCAATCGCTATCGACCCCACCCCTAATTTCTCTTTTGGACGCCCCTCAGGACTTCCCTTGCCTCTTCCAGGGGTGTCATCCCCGCTCCTGGGCCTTCCTGACCCCAGACCCAACTTCTGTCTGTCTCCCAGATGCCCACTTTCCCAGATTAGAAACCCAACCCAATTGAGGAAACATGAGGCCCCCATCCGAGGTTCTCCTCCACACCCGGGACCTCACCATCTCAGCCGCACTCTCTAGCTCCGCGCCTCCACCGCTTCCGCCACCCACTGCACCACCGACGCTAGGTGTTGACGCGTTACCATAGTAACCAAGAGCCCGCATTCTCCGGCCCGGGCCCCGCCCCCGCCCGGCCCCGGCCCCGGCCCCGCCCCTCCGCTCTGATCCGCTCTGGCTGGTAGACGCGGCGCGCTGTGGCTTTAGGAACACGAGCCCCACCCTCTGACCATTCCCGCCGGCGCTCGAGCGGGAAGTGGCTCTGAAAGACTGACCCGCCCTGGCGCGCCCCGCTCTTCACTTTGCTTTGGCTGAACTCTTGGGTCAGGACCCAAACCGTCAAGGTCCTAGCATGGGCCCAGGGGGGTCTGACTTGCTGGCAGCCACTCCAGGAGCCAGGCCCAGGGTCACGGTTTTCCCCCTACACCCCATCTAGGTTACCATGGTAACCGTTGCCCCAGTGCCTGTGAGGGGCCAAGCCAAACCCTGATGAGAATTTAGTCTGCAGAGAAGCAAGCAGGATCAGACGAAACAAGTTTCACAGCAGCAGAGAGTCTGGTTAGACCAAAGAAGGAACTTCCAGCCGTGAGGATGTGTATGTAGTTTCAGGAGCAGTTCCTTAAAATGTGGGCCTCAGACCTCCAGCTCCGAATCGCCTAGGAGAGTTTATTAAAAATGAAATGTAGACCCTACTAGAATATCTGAATCGAAATCTATGGACCTGGCTTTAGGGAACCTGCCTTTTAATGCTTCGCAGTTTGTATGTACTGTTCTGGAAAGCTTTTTAGGAGTTTTATGATTTTTCCCAATTTGGTTTGGCATCTATACCTCCCAACCTGCACGGACAAGATTGGACTTACCCCACAGCTGTGCCTGCTCCAAGCCTCACAAAGCCTTCCCACAAGACCAACTCCTTTTGTTTTTTTCTCCAGTGCTGATAAACTGAACTCTTAGACCAAAAAGAAGTGGTGACTGCAGTTCTGAGCTACTTTCCCACGCCCAAACCTCCCTCCACAGCCCACCTTTCTGGGGCTTACTCCAACCTGACTTTTGTGTTGTAAAGCCAGTCACTGCCTCCTCTGACATACTCAGGGCTGAAGGATCGGCTGCAGAGCTAGGGTGGTTGAGGGCTGTTTACAAGCTCCAGGGGAGTGGGGGAAGGGAGACCAGGTCACCTCCAGTTGTTTTTAAAAGGGCTTAACTCCGGCAAGCTTCACATTCCTTCCCTGGATTTTCCAGCCTTATCTCCTTTGGGAGCCTCAGAAGGACAAGTTAGGGGGTGGGGCGGGCAGAAAGTGTTGGAGGTGGGATCAGAGGGAGGGAGAAGCCAGGGGAGCTACCCTACAGGTGCTGGCACGATCCTCCCGGCTTGAGAATGAGGGAAGGGCTTTTCTGTTCCTGGCACCCTTCCTTCCCCAGCCTCTTCGTTGCAGCCCAGAGAGGAGGGAAGATGAAGTAACCAGTCCCCTGTGGATTGGATGCTTCCCCTATGTTTTCCAGCCAGTTCTCACAGCCACAACTCTATGGGGTAGTTATTATCCGCATCACCAAAGAAGAAACTGAGACCAAGAGAGATAACTGTCCAAACTCAAAAGTTAGTGTTCTTTTCTCAACTCAGGCTGCCTCTCTGAAGGAAAGGTGTGAGGTTGAGGCAGAAAGGAGGGGGATGACCAAATGCAGGGTAAGGGAATTGCTTCCCAGGCTTTTGTTTGAATTTACCTCAAAGCTATCAGTGCTTAAGCTTCAGGCCTGCCATTTGCATGAGCCCCTTGAAAAAGTAAGTTGAGGGAATTCCCTGGTGGTCCAGTGGTTAGGACTCCGCGCTTCTACTGCACGGGGCACAGGTTTGATTCCTGGTCAGGGAACTAAGATCCTGCGTGCTGCGCGGCACGGCCGAAAAAAAAAGTAAGCTGAGTTAAGGATACATGTTACTTTGGATTTAATGAAACAGGTTTGTGTGGTTCTCCACCACTTACACAGATAGTTAAGTTACCGCCATCTGTCCAGGTGGAGGAACGGCTGCCTGGAACACTCCTTCCACCAAGCCACTATGCCACCTCACCTGATGTCAGGACAGGAAAGACTGACCATAATCTCCATGGGAATATGTGCTACGATGCTCACACCAAGAGTATTTGCACAGTGGAGGAAAAACAAGGTTTGAAATGAACAAAGCCAGAAGTCCCTCCGCGAAAAGATTCTAAGCCTCTGTTATGTAAAACTGTAAGTGAGTATTCTGTTCTCATCAAGACCTGTTCAAACTGAAGTTCTCTCTGGCCTGGAAGAGACCCAGTGATGCAACATACGTAATTATAAACACAGTATGCATCTCATCAGAGAAAAAAAGCTGCCTTCAAAGGACCTAAACTCATTGACTACTTCTGTTTTTCCAACAGTGATAGGTTTTCTTTTTGACTTCTTCTCCTAGATAATTTTAAACACACATGCTTACTTGGATTTTTCTAGGTATAATGAGATGGTCTTTCCATTTAAAAACTACTTGAGCCTTGTGTATTAGTTTTCTACCACTGCTGCAGCAACTTACCACAAACTTAGTGGTTTAAAACAACATAAAGTTATTATCTTACAATTCTGGAGTTCAACAAGGGTCTTACTGGGTAAAAACCAGGTGTCGACAGGGTTGCATTCCTTACTAAGGCTCTAGGCTGAATCCTTTATCTAGTTTCTAGAGGCCACTCATGTTCCTTGGCTCATGACCCCCTTCCTCCATCTTTAAAGCCAGTAACATTGTGGGATTTCCCTGGTGGTCCAGTGGTTAAGACTCCGCTCTCCCAATGCAGGGGGCCTGGGTTACATCCTGATCAGGGATATAGATCTCCCATGCTGCAACGAAGATCCCGCTCGCAGCAACAAAGATCCCTCATGCCGCAACTAAAACCCGGTACAGCTAAATAAATAAATATATTTAAAAATTAAAAAAAAAAAAAAACAGTAACATTGCATCTCTCTGAGCACTCCACCCTAGTTGCATCTCGTTCTGGGAAAGATTCCCTAAGTTTTAGACTTGTGATTAGGTTGGGTCCACCTGGATAATCCAAGATGATCTCCCCATCTCAGGGTCCCTAATCGAACCATATCTGCAGAGTCCCTTTTGCCTGTAGGTAAATATTCACAGTTCTGGGAATTAAGAGGTGGACATTCGCATGAGGGGAGGTGGTGCACTGTTCTGCCTCCCACACCTTGCTACATAACAGTGATTTTTTTTTTTTTTTAATTTATTTTTGGCTGTGTTGGGTCTTCATTTCTGTGCGAGAGCTTTCTCTAGTTGCGGCAAGCAGGGGCCACTCTTCATCGCAGAGCGCGGTCCTCTCACTATCGCGGCCTCTCTTGTTGCGGAGCACAGGCTCCAGACGCGCAGGCTCAGTAGTTGTGGCTCACGGGCCCAGTTGCTCCGCGGCATGTGGGATCCTCCCAGAGCACGGCTCGAACCCGTGTCCCCTGCATTGGCAGGCAGACTCTCAACCACTGCGCCACCAGGGAAGCCCAACAGTGATATTTTAATGATCTATAATATATTCTCAAAAAGTTGAAACAACTTACATATGCCTTTCTAAACTGCTTTTTGGAAAGTGTCTTTAAAAATTTAAATAATACGGACTTCCCTGGTGGCGCAGTGGTTAAGAATCCACCTGCCAATTCAGGGAACACGGGTTCGAGCCCTGGTCTGGGAAGATCCCACATGCCGCGGAGCAACTAAGCCTGTGAGCCACAACTACTGAGCCTGCACTCTAGAGCCCGCGAGCCACAACTCCCGAGCCCGTGTGCCACAACTACTGAAGCCTGCGCACCTAGAGCCCACAAGCCACAACTACTGAAGCCCGCACACGTAGAGCCTGTGCTCCACAACAAGAGAAGCCACCATGATGAGAAGCCCGCGCTCCACAACGAAGAATAGACCCTGCTCGCCATAACCAGAGAAAACCCGCACACAGCAATGAAGACCCAACGCAGCCAGAAGGAAAGAGTACATTTTCTTCTTCTGTCAACTTTACAAGTATGTATTAAAGGACAGAAAATTTACTTAAAAATTAACGGGTTTATTCCACACAGCAAAGGAAACCATCAACAAAAGGAAAAAGCAACCTACCAAATGGGAGAAAATATTTGCAAATCATATATCTGATGAGGGTAAATATTCAAAGTGTGTAAAGAACTCATACAACTCAACAGCCAAAAAAAAAAAAAAATTGAAAAATGGATAGAGGATCTGAATAGAGATTTTTCCAGAGAAGACATACATATAGCCAACAGGTACATGAAAAGATGCTCAACATCACTAATCATCAGGAAAATGCAAATCAAAACCACAATGAGCTATCACCTCATAACTGTTAGAATGGCTATTATCAGAAAGACAGGAAATAACAAGTATTGGCGAGGATGTGGAGAAAGGGGAATCCCTGTGCACTGTTGGTGGGAATGTAAACTGGTGCAGTCTCTATGGAAAACAGTATGAAGGTTCCTCAAAAAATTAAAAATAGGGCTTCCCTGGTGGTGCAGTGGTTAAGAATCCGCCTGCCAATGCAGGGGACACGGGTTTGAGCCCTGGTTCGGGAAGATCCCACATGCCGCGGAGCTAAGCCCGTACGCCACAACTACTGAGCCTGTGCTCTGGAGCCCACGAGCCACAACTACTGAAGCCCGTGCGCCTAGAGCCCGTGCTCTGCAACAAGAGAAGCCACCACGATGAGAAGCCCACACCTCAACCAAGAGTAGCCCCCGCTCGCAGCAAATAGAGAAAGCCCGCACGCAGCAACGAAGACCCAACGCAGCCAAAAATAAAATAAATGAAATAAATTTATTTTTAAAAAAATTAAAAATAGAACTACCATATGATCCAGCAATTCCACTTCCGGGTATTTATTCAAAAGAAAAAAAAACACTACTCAAAAAGATATATGCACCCCATATTCACCACAGCAATAGCCAAGACATGGAAGGAATCTAAATGTCCATCAATGGATAAAGGAAATGTGGTGTATATATACAATGGAATATTATTTAGTTATGAAAAAGACTGAAATCTTTCTATTTGCAACAACATGGATGGCCCTTGAGGGCATTATGGTAAGTAAAATAAGTCAAATAGAGAAAGACAAATACTGTGTGATATCACTTATATGTGGAATCTACAAAAAGAACTCATAGGTACAGAGAACATACTGGTGATTGCCAGAGTCAGGGCAGGGGGTCAAAAAGTACAAATTTCTAGTTATAAAATAAATAAGTCCCGGGACTTCCCTGGCAGTCTGGTGGTTAAGACTCCATGCTTCCACTGCAGGGGGTGCAGGTTCAATGCCTGGATGGGGAACTAAGATGCCATATGCCATGCAGCACGGCCAAAATATTAAAAATATAAAAAATAAATTAAATTTAATTTAATTTAAAAGTCCTGGGGATATAATGCACAGCATGGTGACTGTAGTTAGTAATACTGTATTGTATATTTGAAAGTTGCTAAGAGAGTAGATCTTAAAAGTTTTCATCACAAGAAAAACACTGTGTGGTGATAAATTATTGTGGTGATCATTTCAAAATATATACAAATATTGAATCATTGTATTGTACACCTGAAACTAATACAATGTTATATGTCAATTATATTTCAATAAAAGATATTATTGGGTTTATGAAACACAAATAATAAAAATGAACCATGAATCAGTAGAAATTATTTTGAAATTGAGAAGCAAATTGAAACAAAAATTTTCAGATTACCAGAAAAGGTAATTCAATAAGAGGAATAGACAAATTTTGAACAGAATAAACAAGCACTTGGATTGTTTAATAATCCAACTAACAAGGGGAAGAAAGTTGTATGAATACATTGGGGAAATATTAAATTTCTTGTTGATTTGATATAAAAGATTGACACTGATGGAGATTGCATAAAACTCACATTAGTACACTAAAATGAGGACTTATGACAATCGGGTAAATGAGTGTCATGAACTCAAAGAACACTTAAGATTAATTACTAAAGGACTTCCCTGGTGGTCCAGGGGGTAAGACTCCATACTCCCAATGCAGGGGGCCCAGTTTCGATCCCTGGTCAGGCAACTAGATCCCACGTGCAAGCCGCAACTAAGAGTCCGCATGGCGCAACGAAGATCCTGTGTGCCGCAACTAAGACCCGGCACAGTCTAAATAAAAAAAAAAAAAAAAAAGATTAATTACTGGACAATCTCCTGAAATTCTACAACTCATATAAGAGAGAAATTTCAGAGATTTTTCCCAAATTTGACAACAATCAAAAAATTGATACAAGAAGCTGTGAAATGAAACATTCTAATCTATCAATAATAAAAGTGTTGATCAAAATCATGCCAGAGTAAAAAAACTGAATTATTGTTCTGTTCTCCATATAAGGTAATATTATAAAATCTTTATCATGTGAAGAGACAAAGAATAAGCTGCCAAAAAAAAGGTAAGGGCGAAAACTATTTTAGACTTGTTTCAGGCAGTGAATTCATATGAATCTTATGTCACTCTTCCAGATGTTATGATGTGTATAGTATTTGCCAGATTTTTATTTTTTTAATTTTTTTGCCACACCGCACGGCACGTGGGATCTTAGTTTCCCAACCAGGGATGGAACCCTTGACCCCTGCAGTGGAAGCACAGAGTCTTAACCACTGGACCACCAGGGAAATCCCTGCCAGATTTTTTTTTTAATGTATAATTTGTTGCGACATTATTCTAGTTAAATGTTTACTCCTGTAATTAATTTTGTTTTGTTTTTCTTAAAAGGAGCTTCCAAAATTGTATAAGTTTCAGGCCTCACAAAACCCAGTTCCACCTCTGAGAAGTGGGGAGGCAACCTTTCCCTTCTCAGCAATTGGCTCACTTGCCCAGCCGCGTCCGATGGGTGTGGGGCAGATTGCCCTTGCTCTCACCTCCCGACCTCAGCCAGGCTCAGCCCACTCCTCCCCTCACCGTCCTGTTCCACCTTCTCCCCTGTGCCCTTCCTTGTCTTCCTGTCTTTTCTACTTGCTGTGCATCTTTGGGGACTTCCTCCTTCTAGCCCAATCCTTAAGCTCTCATTTCACTCTCCGCCTGTGCTCTGCCCCATTTTCAGCACTCTCATTGCCTAGCAAGCCGAGGGATGAGAACAACGGGGGAGGTTTAAGAGGCTGGCTGCTGCAGCCTGAGGAAGAGGGCAGGTCCAGATTATCTGCCTAACCCTAACTCCACCTCCGGCTGCCTGACCCTTCCTACCAAGTCGCCACTCCCAGAGAAGTCTCAGAGTAAACCCAGGATTGCTGGCCAGGAGCCAGGAGCCCAGATCCCGGAGAGTTGCTGGGTGCCTCGGAGCTGGAGCAGAGCCCAGGGGCTGGGCTGGGTCCCGCAGCTCCTCCTCACCCTACCGGGCCTTGGGGCGCTGTGTTAGGCAGGCCTCACCCTGCTGTTCTCCTGAGATGCTCCCCACATTGGCTGAGGCAGGAGGGATAGGAATTTTGACTCTGTGATGAACAAGCACATTTAAATGGGAGGAGCCTGGGAGACAGGACCCAGAGGAGCCATTTGGTTAAAGTGAAAACTCTGGCCTCTCACTAGAGCATGTCTCCTAAGAGCATGAGAAAGGAGACTCTGATTCCCTTTCTCTCTCTCTCCCTCTCTCTCTGATATGCATTTAGGAACAGGGATCAGAGTTGTGGAGTCTGGATGTGGCCTGGGGGGAGCAGGGCCCCACATGGACAATGGGCAAAAAGATGGGGCTTCCACATTCCCATAGAAGACTTTGTGTTAAGTGCATGCAGTTGTGGGTTAGGGGTGGTCTATTGCACTCCTGTTTTCTCTGAACTCCTTTGCTGTATATACACATCCTGGCAGTTCTCCAGGATAGAGGCCCCAGCTCCTTCCTCTGGACCCACCTTCTTGGGCAGCTTCTACTCCCATCTTAGGGGTGACACCTGCCCGTGATGGGAACTCTAGGATGCCCATTAGGTCTCAGTAAATCATCGTTTCCTAGACTGTTCAGAGCCCACAATTCTATCTAAGGCAGCCTGGAAGGTGCTCTCCCAGGACTTGTGCTCCTGGGGCAGCGCAGTGAAGAAGGAAAGTAGTGACTGATTTTGGAGCCAGACCAAAAGACTTTGACCCCTGGCGCCGTTACTTATAGCTGAGAGACCTTAGGTGAACCGCCTAACCACCTGGGCCTTGTTTCCTCATCTGTGTCGGTGGGTAATAGCCCAAAAGAGAGGCACTGGAAAGAGCAGACCAGGCTGGAAAATCAGTTTGCATAGTGCCTGGTGGTTTTCTTCCCTGTTCCTTCCCACAGAGCAGGGAGATACTGGGGCGGGGGGGGGGGGGGGGGGTGGGAAGAATGTCTTTGTCCTCAGTGTCGTATAAACACGACCAGGAATCAGACTGTAAATCCTCTAAGTTGCAAAGGATGCCTGAGAGACTGTTTCACAACCCCCTTCTTCCTGGAATACTTGGACTATCAAAATTGCCTCAAGTCTCTCTAAAACAAAGTATGGCTTAAAACATAAATAAATACTTAAATGCATGAATTATTTTCCTCCAGGAATTTGCTGCCTTCCTGCCTTCTTCCAAACTCTCTTTCTCTTTCCCATTCTTCAAAACTGTAGAGCCTTCCTGCTACAACCTGAGAGACTAAGCAAGGGACAGGGATGGGGAAGAGAGTTTGAGGAACAAGAAGAAATCTGAGGCCAAGGAGAGAGATTGTGAGCACGAGGGAAAGAGTTGGGGTGGAGTGGAACCGGGGGAGGAAGATGGTTAGGGTGGGAGTGGAAGTGGGGACTACAGGGTGAGGCTTGTACCTGGCCGGAGGCCCTGCATCTAGATGGGGGAAGGAGGGAAAGACGAGAGGGCACAGGCCAGAAGGGCAACATCACCCTCTGATACTGGTGCCCCCACCCACGGGAGGAGGCGTGCCTGAGGAGATGAACCTCCAGAGCCGTGACAGAGAGAGCCCCATGCTGGTCATACATCCGCATTTCCTCAACCTCCCTACCTGGCCACATTCCCACTGGGCAGATAACCCTCAGGCCAAGGAGAAAGTCATCCACAAATCTGCAGCCTCCCCTACTTCTTCTTCAAAATCTCATCACCCTCCTGACCGCCCCAGGTCCTTGGGCCAGTGTCGCCCTGGTGCCCTGCACACGTCTCCACACACCTGGCACCAGCTTCCCCTCCTACGTGACCAGCACGGCCCTGGACTGGGTGGCGGATGCTGAGATAAGGCCAAGGAGGGGAAAACCACCCAAGCCAGGAAGTTACACAGCCTGGTTCCCCCGGCAACCCAGCCACAGTCGCCAAACAGTACAGCGTGGGGGGGTGGGGACAACTCCCGTTCAAGGCACAGCCAGGGCTGGCTCAGACCTCAGTTTTCTTGTTGGAGAAACTTCTTTCTCCAAATCCCCTAGGACAGTGTTGCTGCCTAAGAATTATGGGGGAAGCCAGTTTGAAATGCAAATTCAAGACACCACCCCCATCACCTCCACCACAGATTCCCGGCCTAATAGGTCTAACAGGACTAACTAGAATCTGCATTTCTAACCAGTACCCCAGGGGATTCCAATGCTCGAAGTCTTAGAGGGTAGCTGGGTTGGGGGAAAATACAGGATGGGGCCTACAGTCAGCCCATCCCCAGGGATGCTTGACATGGGTATTTTCAACACCCGGCGACTGACCAGGAGTCCAGAGACCTGGATTCTAGTACATGCAGAACCAATTCAAAACCATGAACTTGGGCTGAGCTCCTCTTGGGCCTGCTACTAATGTTCTGAGAACCATGAGCCATCTAAAGGCACACAGGGTGTGCTTTCTACTCTCAAGATCCCTGGGACCATGGCCCATCACTTTCAGTCTCTCGGTTTCAGTTTCTCTCTTCTCCCCAAAGGGTATAAAAATATTCAAGCCTTCCCAAGAGGTGACAAGTCTCCCTGGAATTAATAGATATGGAAGTGCCTTGAAAATACAGCTCTCAGATACCGTCCTGGGGGCTGTGGTAGTTTTTATGGCTGGAGGGACATGGTAGGCTGTCAGAGGGCTCCAGAAAGTCAGGGGGCCTTCAGGACAGAAACCCCAAGTTGCAAGATCAGGGGCTGGGCCTCAGGGTCTCTTAGTTCCTTTCTGTGGCTGCCAGATCTCCGTTTGCCTTGGAGAGGTGGCTGGTGCAGAGCTGAACTTCCTGCACTTCTTCCTAAGCCAGACCCCTCCCTTCCTCACTGTGGCCCTGGCCTCCACCTACAGAAAAACCACAGTTCACGCTGGCTGCAGGCCGAACCCTTCCCCAGGGTCAGCCTCCAAGCCAGGGAGCTCCACGATGGGGTGAGCAATTAGCTTGGACTTCTTCTGCCACAAGTTTTAAGTCCCAGTTCAGCCACCTGCTAGGTAGGTTCTACAAGTTACTTTTGCTCTCTTAGCCTCAGTTTCCTCATCTGTAAAATAGGAGAGAATAATATTCTGTGGTGGTGGTCAAGCCCCTTCTCCTGGATTTCCCATCCTAGCCACAGACACCATTTGCTTAGTGGCTGAATCCTGAAGCCCCTCTTTCTGGATCCCTCGCCCCCTTCTTCAACTCTGCACAGTCAGAGTACTAAACAATATTGAAATCCAGTCTCTTCTTTCCATCCCCACTGGCCCTCCTTCCCCAGGCCGCTCTTGCTTCTACTGTGACTGCTGCAGTAACCTCCTGGAGTTGGCCTGCCTCACTCCCTAGTCTTCTCCAATCCTAGGCCATTCTCTACCTTGCAGCTTAAGGAAATCGGCTAAATTAAAACCCAACTCTCATCTCCTCATCCCCCTGCTTAAAATCCTTCAATGTCTTCCCCTGCACTTAATGAAAGGTCCAAAATTATTCATTGACATTGAAGGCCCTCTGATGATGTGCATTTCTCAGCACCCACCCCTCCGGCCTCTAAACGCACCCATTCTACTGTCCAGCCCTGCACATTCCCACCTCCAGCCCACACCCATGCTGCAGATCGGCGGAGACCCGGAGACTGCTGTCCTCTTCAACACTACTGGCCTCTCCCTTATGCTTCTAATTATCCTTAAATCCTCCGTTCAGACCTTCCAGAAATCTTCACTGATGCCCCTCCCCGTGAGGCTGGGTTAAGTCCCCTCCTCTGGGTTCTCACCTAGACTCCCCTTAGCACGCCACAAATCACATTATAATTGGCCCTCTGCTCTTCTAGCTCCTCCCAGGAGGGCACAGACTGTACTTGTTTTGTTGACTTCTGTATCCTCCAACACCCAGTAGATGCCTTGCCCTGAATAGGTTCTCAATAAATATTTTTTGAAATAATGGAAGAACAAATACAATATACAGGTAAAGCTCTCAGCAGAGTGACTAACAGAAAAATGGTGAATCATCGTCGTCATCATCACCGTGCTGGTTCAGCCCCGCACCGAGCTACATTTCTCTCATGGAGACACAACTCAAAGCTCAGGCCCTGTCCACAGCGGGGCGAAATGGTATGGCAGCCCCAGTGTTTGGGGAGATGATTGTATGACCCACTCCCCACCTACCCTCCCCCAGTGATGTTGATCTGTCCCCACCCAATCCCTGGTTCTCACCCTGACTCAGACTTCTTTGCCCACCCCCACTCCAGGCAGAAGAGGAACAGCCCCTTCACCTCCCCACTGAAACTTGACCTCTGACCACAGAGCCGGTGACTACTCCTTCTTCCGGAGGAGCAATCCCACCCCCACCAACCAGCAGCCCCACTCCCCCCAGCAGATCAGGGGAGAGGATCCCTGAGACACGTAGCCTCAGCTCACCATGACATCACCACCAACCTCCACCCCAGAAATGATCCAGGGCTGCGGGAGGCTGGCAAGTGATCCTCCCAAAGAGCCCTATTTGCATTTCTCTAAAAGCACATATCACTGGCGTTCTGAATTATCATGGCTCCTATCCATGTTTTACCTCCCCTACAGGACTAGGTACTTTTTGAGCAAAGAGATCATGTATTAATAATCTTCATATCCCCCATAAGGCCTGGCATAGGGTAGAACCCCAATAATTGTTGAACGAATGAATACATGAATGAAAAAATGGGTGTATATATGAGTGTTCCCAGCAGAATTGCTCATTTTCCACCTTAAGAAGATGAGATTTGTCCTATTATTGAAGACCTTCCTCCTGACCCTTAAGAGAATCCAGAGGCTAATAACACCTCAGAGTCAAGAGGATCTTTTTTCCTTGTTTAACCTAAATGTCTCTAGGTGCAACTTCAGTGCATTGTCTTTTAATCTACCTCCCTAGCCACTGGGACTAAAACTCCTTTCTTCACAAGGAGACCATTACTAATTTACTTTTAGCCTTCTCTTCAACAAATTTAATCCCAGGCCCTTTATTGCTCCCTCCCTGGGGCCCTACTGTCCAGCCCTTTCCCTGTTCCACTGGTCCTTGGGCTTTTTGCCAAGCTCTCAAAGGCCTCTCTGGGCTGCACAGGCAGGAATGGACATATTGTTCTCCATGGAGCCATGTACAAACGCTCAGACGCTTACGCTCTGCCTACACACACCCGACACACACCTCTCTGCACCCCCAGTCCCCAGTCCTTGGTAAACACATACTCACAGGCAGCCTCCACACATGGTCACAGTTTCATCTCCTCCCACCCGCACCCCCTGAGCCCTGGCCCTGTGAATTCTCACACACCTGGACGCACACTCAGTGCACATGAACAGACCGCACAGAACTATACTTTTCCCCAACAGGTCAGCCACACTGTGAACCCCTCTTCCTCCTCCCCCTCCTCCCCTCCCCCTCCTCCCCCTCCCCTCCCCTCCTCCCCCTCCCCTCCCCTCCCCTCCCCCTCCTCTTCCTCCTCCCTGCCTTCCTTCTCCAGCTCTCCTTCCCATCAGCCACCATGGGCCAAGCCTACTTTCCCTTTACCTCCACAGTGATTTTCCACTGCAAGGCTGAAGGCAAGGAGTAAATGAACCAATGCTGGCTCCTACCTCTTCTTCCTGCCCTCTTCCCATTTTTTTTCTGCCAAATCCTCAACCACCTTCCATTTGCCCGGAGCACACAAACCACCCTCCATCCCCTTCCCAACCTCCACTCCTCAGGCTATAGGGAGAACCGGCTTCTCAGGTTTTTACTTTTGGGAAATGAACAATGAGGAATCGTTGGAAACTGACAGGAAATGAGGAAGCATTGGAAACTGAAATGGAAACTGGTTTCATTTCAGATCCAATGACAGGCTGGGTCGCTGGGACCCTGGGCTGGCTGGGCACCAGACCAGGCGATTCAGGAGCATGAGGGCAGTGTGATATTCACTCATTCATTCGTTCATTCAACAAATATTTATCCAGCACCTACAACATGCCAGGCACTACTCTGCATCAACAAAACCAACACAAACCTGCCCTTACAGAGTGTACATCCTGTGGGTGGAGACAGAAAATAAATAAGTAAAATACATTGAGTATCACGTAGTGATAGGAGAAAGGAGGGAAGGAGGATGGGGTGCAGGCTGAGAGTGGAGTGTGCAATTTTAAACACGGTGGCCAGGGAAGGCAGTATGTTTGAACTGGAAGGTGACATTTGAACAAAGATCTGAGGGAGAGAAAGTAGCCACGGTGACACCTGGAAGGGGAGATTGTTCGGGGCAGCAGGAACCGTCCTGCAGGCGCAGGGTGTTAGGGAACACCAGTGTGGAAAGCCACGGGGAATGAGTTGCTAGGAGATGGCAGGAAAAGGGGGTGCCACTCAGAGAAGCTTTTCCTTCTATTCCCAGGGCTGGGACCCATTCTGGGCTCCAGGGCCTGATGGAGTGCCAGGAGAGATGAGAGGGGCCAAATTAGGGATGAAACTGTGATCTCAGATGGAACAAAATGCTGTAAAGCAAACAGAAAACAAAACAAAATGTTGAGGTGTCAGTGAAGGCCATTTCCAGAAGGAAGGAGCTGAACCTGGAGCGAAGTGGATTAAGGGGAGACGTGGAGGGGCCTCCCAGAGCTTGCTGGTGGGTGGTGGTTCCCGCCAGGAGGGAGGTGAGCCCCGTGGCCGAGCACCTCTCAAATCCAGTCCGGCTAGAGCAGCACAGTCTCAGCCAGCTCCCAGCCAGGGTGACCTGGGTTCAAAACCCCTGTCCGTCCACTAAATCCTTACGTGGCTTTGGGTGAGTTTCTTGTCCTGAGACCCAGTATGCTCATCTGGGAACAAAATGAGGGAAATAATACAGTAATATCCACCTCGCGGACTAACATGGGAATCTGCTGGGAGAAGACAGTGCTTCTCAGTCTTGGCTCTGTGGTGTGCCGGTCCCAGAAAGCCGTGAGGCCTGTGGCCAATAATTCACAGCTATAGTTAAATCAGAGAAGGGTGCAAATGGTTTGTTTTTTTAGTTTAAATATCAATGAATTCAATGTTGTCTCTGCAATGACATCACTCTTCCTCACTGGCATTCCATGAAGGCTTCCTGAATGGGAGATAACGGGGTGGAGTGACAGCTAATCCCCTGGGAATTTGCAAATAGGCTGCACCCTATCTTATCTGTGCCACAGCCCAGGGGAATACAGCAGGCAAGCAAATACCATCTCGCCCATGGCTGGGGCTCGGATAAGGTGGAGAGCCCCTGAGCTGATGGCTAATGTACAGCAGCGGCATGGGGCCTGGCGCACAGTAGGTGCTTCTTGGCAGAGGGAACCACAGTGGAGTGGGAGAAAGGAGAATGGAAGCTCTCTTGTTATCCACCAATGCACAATCTGTCACCCTCAGGCACAATGTTGTGGCTTTCCCATCCTCGGGAAATAGAGATACACTGAAGCAGACATGGGGAGAGGGACAGTGGAGGCCAGGCTGGCTGATGCGGGTGGGAGCTGAAGTCGGGGACTGGCCCAGGGCCTCTAGGGAGACGCAGGGTCGGATGGGAAGGCCGTGGGGTTGGAAACTACAGGTGGAACATTCATGCCTGGGTCAGGGCTGGGAGCTCAGGACAACCTGACCCCAAAATTGATTATTGTGGTCCAAGGTCACCCGTCCAGAAGGAATGCTGCTAGGCTCTCACCAACAGGCAGCTCACAAGTGCCTGAGATGATCAACAAGGTTTCCTGCCTCCAGCCCCGACCACCAACTCCTTCCTGCTCACTCATCCCCCAGCTCGCCAGATCCTCACCACCGCAAACCCTACCCGTGGCCCCCAGACTGGTCTGGCCACCAGAGGCCACCTTGCATCAAGCCTGCCTGAGGGCCTCCCACCCAGACACTTGCCAGGACTCAGGGCACCTTCTGCAGTGGCTGAGAACTGTTCTGGCTGTGGGAGGGGCCCAGCCAGGAGCACCTGGGTAGGTGCCGGCCCCCCTCCCTGTGGACCCTGCCCACGCATGCTGCCATCATGGCTTCTAGCCCGAGGGCAGCTGGGAGGGCCTGTCCCTTCTCAACCCCACCCCTAAACCAAGTGAGAAAAAGAATGGGAAGGAAATCGATGATGGGGAGACGTGTGTAACCTTTCATTTCAAAGCCCTCTTCCCTGGAGCCAGTCACCGCCCTTCCCCAACATCCCTCCCTTCCCAACAGCGGACTCAGTGGCCCCAGACACAGCCAGAGTCCATCCAAAAAAAGACAGAGATTCTTTATTTAAATCAGCAAATTCAGATTCTTCAAGCCCCAGCCCATGGTGGGCAGCCTTCCCTCCCCAGTCCCCTCAACCCCACCCCTTAGCCACAGAGAGGGGAATGGAAAATGAGAAGCCTGAAGGCCTCTGCCAGGGCAGGCTGCCTCAGAAGTGTGGTGAGTGCAGTCCAGCTGGGGCTGGGGGTGCAGCCGCCACAGGCCCCTCCCTATAAATTAAGTCCCTGCAGCCACAGCTGTGGGCGAGGCGCACTTGTGGGGAGAAGGCCATTAGGCAGCATCCCTGACTCCCAGCCGAGGAATGGATTAGGGCACAGGGCTCAGGGGAAGAGAGGCCAGAGAGAAAGAGAAGAGGTTTGGTGGGGAGAGGGGGTGATGCCCACCTAATTTTGGTCCCGGGGAAGAGAGGCCAGTTGGTCCAGTTTTGGTGGATTTGGAGAAGGGAATGTATTAGTAAGCACAGTGGGGAGGCCACCGTCAGGCACCCCCAGAGGAGACAGGCCAGGCCCCCACCCTGGCAGAGGGGAGCGTGAGAGCTCCAGGGGCTCTCAGGGAATGTCACTGCTAAAATATATATATATACATATATATATATATATATATATACATATATATATATATATTAACCATTCACGGCAGGCAGGGGCAGGGCTGTGGGTGGGATCAGAGGATCTGGCGTGGCATCCCGTAGCCGGTCATGCCTGCCTGAGATGCCCCGCGGTTGGTCCCCATCTGTAACCCGATCACATTCTTGCCCTCCTGCAGCTGGTTGTCTGAGAAGTTCCGAGGGTTCTCCTTGGATTTCCTGGGTGGAAAGGGAGCATTGGTTAGGAGGGTGGAGGCTGCCCCAGTAAATGTCCTCCATGGACAGAGCACAGGCTTTCTTTGGCTTAAGTGCTGGTGCCAGCTCTGCCCTGGAGAGCCTTGAGCTCTCTGAAGCCACCCCCTCATCTCTCAAAAGGGACTGTCCCTTGCCATCCCGGGAGACGCGTGAGGATTCAGTGAGACGAGGAATGGGAAAGTGCTTTGTAAAGGGCATTTCCTAGGGACAGGAGTGGGCAGATCACTGCGCCGGCCCGGGGCCTGGGCTGTCCCAGCAGTACTCACTTGGGGAACCAGTTGGGATCTCCACAGAAGAGCCCATTGTTCTGGGCTACCGCCAGCCCACCCAGGTTCATCAGTGTCCGCTGCACACAGGCCATGTTCTTTCCTGGGAAGGTGGAGGGGGTGTGTTGGCCTCAGTGGGTCTGGGGTCCTGCATGGCAGGCTTCCACCTCTATCACTAAGTCAGCAGGCCCAGCTTCCTAATTCTTTTACTCTTGGTCTCCCTACCCTTCTCCAACCCAACCCCCAATATGGCTAACTCCTCCATAAAGACACACACACACACACACACACACACACACACACACACACACACACACACACACACACACACACACACACACACACACACACACACACACACACACACACACACACACACACACACACACACACACACACACTCTTTGTCCTCAGGTGTCAGAAACCTGCCCCTTCTGCCTGGTGGACATGGCCCAGCCCAGCCTCTGGTCTTCTGGATGACAGTGCCCTGGCCCTGACCCACCTTCCCAGAGGTCCACAGTCTGGAAGATGTCAGTGGTGTTGATGCCGTAGCGCTCGGCTGCTTGCAGGAACTGGGAGATCTGCTCCATCTGCTTGAAGGCCATGGTGGAGGCCTGGATCTTCCTCACTGGGGCCTGCCCCTCGGGGTACAGCCCATTAATGAGCTCACACAGCACCTGGGTGAGGACAGTAGGTGTGCAGAAGTGAGGCCCTGCCTACCACAGATCAGAATGTACCACCCTCGGCGCTAGAGACAGTGAACCGCAGAGGTGCCTCTCCTACCTGAAGACAGCTCTGACTCTACCTGGAGTGAGCATCAGGCCCTTCCTGCCCAGCCGCCTACCTCTGAGCCCAGAGTGTAAACCATGCTATTCCAGGATTACCAACTAGAGCACACCTCCCCCAGCTCTTCCCTTAGAGCCCCTCTTCCTTCCGTCACACAACACACGGCTTCCACGGCAGGGAGGCACGTTCACCCTCCCACTTCCCTCGGCGGGAGGGAGGAAAGCAGGGGGCCTCTGTACGATGAAGATATCCCGGCTCAAGAAAAGCTGGGAGGGGGCTGCCCTCCGTTCTTCAGCTGAGACAATCCCCGGTCCCTCAGACCCAGCCCTGCTCTCCTGGCACTTCTGGTCAGAGGCGCCCAGCTCTCACCGTGCCATCCTTGAGCCAGTTCTGGAAGTTCTCGCGCCCAGGCTGGGGCCGGCCCACATCCTTGCGGCACTGGGTGGTGATCCATTGGATCAGGATCTGCTCCAGGTCCGTATCATATTGTTTCTCAATCTTCTGCTGCACCTCCCGGCTCAGGCCGTAGGAAGGTCCCCTGTTGGCCATTCCAAAGGGTGGTGGTGTCTGGGGAAAGCTGGGGAGAGGACACATCCAGGCCTGTGGTCAGCGCTCTGCAGCCTGTGGGGTGGGGGATTCTGACACACACCATATCCCCAGGGTGGGCCCTGGTGGTGAGAACAGCCACCAAATGAGGGAAGTCTCACCTTAACCCCTGGACGTGGGCTAGAGTCTCAGTGCTCAGAACTCTAGGAGGTGTTAAGGCACCTCCGGGTTCTTCCACCCCTGTGACAGGTAGCCTGTCTACTCTACTGAGGCTTCCCATTAGATTTCATTTGAATGGTTCCACTGCTACAATGAAGTATAAAACCCACTGGAATAGAAAATAGGGTAAATGAGGCCAGGATTGGGGGTTCAGCCCCTCATTTGGGGTGGTCAGCTTTAGCAAAGGCAAACTGGTCATTCTAACCCCAACCCTGCCTTTTCCAGTTCTGGGCAAGAGAATGATTTGGAAAGAATATGGAGTGGCTGGAGAAACCTATGTCAGGAGCTAGGGGACTGGACAGATCTACCCTTAATTAGCCACTGGATTTTAATTGAACACCATTTGTGCTGGGGATTGTGGAAGACACAGACGTCCTTGGTCCTAAAGTTGCCCACAGTGCCATCAGAGAGACAAAGTGAGCACATATGAAAGGGCAAGAGTTGTACATGATGAATATTAAACTACACAGTCAGACCATATGTTGTAGGAATTGAGAGAGGAGTATTGGCAGAAGCAGCCTGGAGGGCTTCCTGGAAGAGGTAGGTCTGAGTAGGTCCTTAACAGATTTCACCAGGCAAAGGGGCTTCCCATGAGAAACCAGGTAATACCTAATTCTACTTTCCTTTCTAGAAGCAGTGGTAGGCAGAATAATGGCCCCCCAAAGGTGTCTATGTCCTAATTCCCAGAACCTGGGAATGTTACCTGATATGGAAAAAGGAATTTTGCAGATGTGACTGAATTACGGCTCTTGAGATAGGGAGAGTACTCTGGGTCTCCAGGGGGGCCCAATGTACTCACGACAAGGGTCCTTATGAGTGAAAGAGGAAGGCAGATGAGTCAGAGTGGGAGAAGTGAGAAGGAAGCCAAGGTTGGAGTGACGCAGGGTCATGAACCAAGCAATGCAGATGGCCTCCAGAAGCTGGGAAAGGCAAGGAATGGAATCTCCCCTAAGTCCCCCGGAAGGAATGCAAGCCCTGCCAACACCTTGATTTTAGCCAGTGAAACCTAGCTCTACAAGATATTACATGTGTGTTGCTTTAAGTCACTCAGTTTGTGATAATTTGTTACAGCAGGAATAGGGCACTAATCCAGGAGCCTTGGGTGGCATTTTTAGGGAAACCCGGGAAGAGAGGGAGGGATGGGGAAATACACAGCAGGGTTTCTTTAACTTAGTTTGAGGACCTCAGTTAGGAAGAACTGGGTGGTTTCCTGACCACGGGCCTGGGTTGACAGCACCTCGCAGTGGGCAGACTTTTCCCACCTGCCACCTCCCTGCCTAGGTCCCATACCCAGAGCCCTGTCCTAGGAATGCTACCCATGCCAAGGGGGAGCCAGGACCCCACTTCCTGCCCCCATCCCCTCCCCATGGGCTCTTCTTTCTGCTCTGAGATAGAGCTGGCTGACTGTACGTAAAAGGGGATGCCCCAGGCCAGGCACCTCTGTTCAAGGAGAGGGAAGGGAAACACTCCCTCTCCCGACCTCAGGCCCCAGGCCAGAGGAGTCACTCTGGCTCCCTGGGTCCCCTGCACAGCAGGTTGAGCCATCCCTGCACCCCCTCCCTGGGCCTCGGGGCAGGCCACAGGGACAGCAGCTGCCTCAAACGCCCTCCCACCTCTCAGCCCCGGCGGAGGTGCGGCTCGGGCCAGTCCCCTCCCCCCACTCCAACATGGCTGCTCCTTCCGACTGCAGCCTATTGGGCTGCACATTTCCGGCAGCGATCCTCCCCATAATGTTAAACCTCATTAAGACAACCCAGCCCCGCTTCACCCAGCCCGGAAGCCCGGCCAGATAAATGTCAGTCTGGGCCTTGACCCACACCACCAGCCCCATACACGCACTCAGCATGGGGAGGGCAGGCCGGGCCGAGTGGAGAGAGGGAGACAAGATTCCCTCCCCTCAGCCCAGCCCCAGCTGCCCAGCCGAGAGCCACTCGGTCTCCCTAAGCCTGTGACCCCTGACGCACAGGGCCACGGCTGGGAGGCTCAGAAGGAAGGAGAGGGGGGCCAGAGGCTGCTGCCACCAGTAAGCGCCCTTTTCCCAGCCCAATGTTCAGACCTCACTTGTGGGAGCAGCTTCACTGTGGTCACCCGGGCCTCAGGGCTGTGTCTCCGTGGATCCAAGTGGCCTGAGGCCCAGGGATCACTATGGCCCAGGGAAAGAAAGGACAGGAGAATGATTAACCCAGACACCAGGGTTAGGAGGGGAGCGCAGGACCGAAGAGTGACCCCTCCAGTGTCACCTATGGTATGGACGGGCAGGACAGACTCGGCCTCCCAGACCCACCTCTGGGTGGGTGTTGGGGGCCCTCCTAAACTCTGGCGCCTGGGCACATCTGGCAAGGTCACAGACTCCAGCTGCAGTGTCTCGGCTCCACTCTGGGGCCACTGCCCTAGATCCCGAAGTGCCAGAGCCATAAAGCAGAGCTCTGGGAGGAGGCAGGCCAGACGGGCCCAGCCTGCCCACGGCTGCTCTCCCCACCCCCGCGAGTAGGCACACGCTGAGGGGCTGAGGCCGCTGGAGCTGGAGTGGCCCGCGCTAGTGACACTCGGGGAACCTACCCTGGCTCTCCCTTAAAGGAGGGAAGATAGCCAGTTGCCTACTGGGGTGGGGAAAGGCTATGTGGGAGACGCCCAGAGCTGGGGGTCCAAAGGCAAAACAACAGCTGCACAGCTTGGGGGGTGGATTGGCAGTGAGTAACCTAAACTCCAGAGCTGCCTACAGCGGTGGGAACAGCCCTCACTCCCACCCACAAGCTTACAACAGTTGGGAAAGGGGGAGGGGCCACAAAAGGCACTCCAGCCCTCGGCCCCACCCAGACCCTGGGCTGGAAGCTTACCTCACCCCACCGCCGACGCCAAAGAAAAAGCGGACATGGGGTGGGAGTAGGATTCCAGGGCTCCTGGCTGGGGTGTTGAACTGGAAAGACAAAGGGACTCTCCATTCATTGTACAGAGAGGACACAGGGGAACTTCCCAATCCAGAATTGGCATTAAGACTATTTTGAAAAGGCGAAACAGGGATACTTGCCCCCAAAGTGAAGTGCCACAGGGAGCGGGGGTGATGGGAGACCTATGACTGAGGGGCCACCTTGGGGCAGCCCCCTTGGTACCAAGAGTCAGCGGGCAGAAGAGAAAGCTGCAGCTATACAAACAGGAAGCCACAAGGCTTGCGCAGGAGGAGGGGTATGGTGGGGGCCGTTGCCATGGCTTCTGTGTACCAAACACAGGAATGGGGCAGGGTGGGGGCACCAGGCAGAAACATCCACTCGGCGCAGGAGTGGCGGGGAGGCTCCGAGTGGGGGCGGGGCGGGGGCGGGGCGGGGGCGGGGCGAGGGCGGGAGCAGAAGTGGGATCCTTGGGAAAGGGGCCGCTTCACAGGTACAGACAGGTGCAAGGGATTCCTCAAGGAAGCAGCTGTGGAGGGTTCGGATGGCGGAGAAGGGAAATTACAAGTTTTGGGGTAGAGAAATAGATTTAAGGAAATAGTTCAGGAGTAGAAGAAATGTCCTGGGAACAGAAGGTACATTCTGAGCTAGAGAGCCCCATAACTGAAAATCCTGGGCGGGAGAAGGGATGGGGATGGGGGTGGGGGAGAAGGGATGGGGGGTGGGGTGGGGGAGAAGGGATGGGGGGTGGGGTGGGGGAGAAGGGATGGGGGGTGGGGTGGGGGAGAAGGGATGGGGGGTGGGGTGGGGGAGAAGGGATGGGGGTGGGGGAGAAGGGGTGGGGGAGAAGGGATGGGGGTGGGGAGAAGAGATTAGAGGCCAATCCCCAGAGAGCAAAAGAGGGACCCAGGCTGTGGAGTGGGGGGGTGGGGGGAGAACTGCACTTGGCCAAAGACTTATTTGTTGATTCTGGAAGGGTAGGGCCCTTCTGGCCCCACCCTACCTTGGCCTCCTCGGCAGTCTTCCCTGTGGGCTAGGAAGGAGAAACTGGGAGTGGGGTTAAAGACGGGGAGCTGTCCCTCTGTCTGGTGCTCTGGAGTCAGAAAACTAGGAGAGCCACAGGCCTCCTCCTACACCGGATCCCCACACCAGTCCATCCTCACTTCTACCCCGCTTCTTTCTGCTCACAGATACCAAGGTGCCCCAGAACTTCACAGATACCGGCTCCAGGAGACTCCAGGAGGCCTGCAGAGGGAGCGGGGGTCGGGGGGGGGGGGAGGTGGCAGTGCATTTCCGGTCCTGCTGGTCCGACCTCCACAGCCGCCCCCCCTCGCCACACCCTGGGCCGTTACTGGGATGAATCACCCACCGCCCGCCGCTGGGGTGACGCAGTGGTCTGGGCAGCCCGCCCGCCCGCCCGCCCGCGGCCACCACCGACTTTCCCAGCAGCAGGGGGCAAGGGGTGGGGGCATCGGCTCCCGTAGGGGCTGGAGGCCTGGAAAGCATCCATCCTCCCTCAACACCACCTCCAACAGGCAGGGCACGCTGGGGCGCAGTCAGGGCTGCAGCCTCCCAGATGTTTCAGGTCGGGGGGACTCTCCTGGAGGCGACTGGAGCTTCAACTCCCCGCCCGAACCCGGGAAGGCGAGACCACTGCGGGACCCGCGCACGGAGCCCCCTCGCCCCAACCCGCGACTCCGAATCCCCAGAAAAACGAGCTGCAGGAGAATGAACAGAAAGGTCGGCTTCGGGGACGCAGAGGGCAGGCAGCACCCACACGTGCTCCTGGAACTAGGAAGTGAAGTGTCGCTTCGGAAGCCCCGGCGGCGCCAAGCTGGCCAGGGTGGGCGCCGGGACCCTGTACGCTCCATCACTCGGGGCCAGCCAGCTAATCCCTGACGACCCCCTTTCCCCACCCCAGCGAAGACCCGGGGCTGGAGCCGGCGGGCGGGACGCAGTCCCCGAGTCCCTGATCCGGACGGACGGCCCCGTCTATGCACTCGCAACAGCGGCTGACCTCATTGCTCAACAATGCGGGGTCAGAGCCTGGGGACAGACCTGACAGCCCGGGGAGGGGCAGAGCAGTCAACGGACCCTTGCCTGCCAGCCCTTGATCACCAAGCTCACTGGAGCAAGTCGCAAGCTCTGGCTTCTAGCTTTCTAGAGACCCCTCCCTCCAGCTCACCTTTCACGCGGGCCGGAAAGTTGCGCACTCAAGGCGGGATCTGCAGCGCGAGTGAGGCGCCCGGGCCGGGCCCGGCCGGAGGTTTTCAGCCTGCTCCCGCCTCGGACGGGGCGGACCAGGGGCGGGGCAAGGGCCGAGAGGGTTTAAAGGAGCCGCAGTCCAGAAGCTGAGGGCAGTGCTTAAAAGAGAGGGGCGGTGGACTAGAACCTGAGTTAAAGGACCTGGAGGCAGTAGCCTACACTCTTGAGAACCTCTACCCCTACCCCAGAGCCCTTAAACTTGTGCCCCAGTGGGAAACTTTCTGCCTAGGTTAGCTCAAGACTGTGGGCGTTTTTATGCGGGAAGAAACCTCTTGGTTTAAAAAGGGTGGTTAGGTAAATGGAGGCACAGGAAGACGCTCACCGCATCCCCCCACCCCCACCCCCCGCCTCCACACACACACACACAGCTGTCTAGGGTGTGGCAGGACTGGGGCTAGCGGGCCAGGACAACTCCTGGTCTTGGTGGTCTTGCTCCCCACCTTCTTCAAGCCCCAGACTAGCAGTGAGGTCATTCCGTGCCCAGGGCCCAAGAGGCATGATCAGCGTTGGGGCCCAGGGTTCAGACTTGACTTCCTTTTTTTTTTAAACAATTTTATTTTTTCATTTTATAATTTATTTACTTATTTTGGGGCTGTGTTAGGTCTTTGTTGCGGTGCGCAGGCTTCTCGCTGCGGTGGCTTCTCTTGTTGTGGAGCACAGGCTCTAGGTGTGTGGGCTTCAGTAGTTGTGGCACATGAGCTCAGTAGTTGTCATTCGCGGGCTCTAGAGCGCAGGCTCAGTAGTTGTGGTGCACGGGCTTAGTTGCTCCACGGCATGTGAGATCTTCCCGGACCAGGGCTCAAACCCGTGTCCCCTGCATTGGCAGGTGGATTCTCAACCACTGCGCCACCAAGGAAGTCCCCAGACTTGACTTCTTTCCCCTTCATTTCCTCCTCTATGACCTGGCACCTCTTCTTAATCCTGGAGGGATCAAAAGAACCCTCAGTGGAGGAGGAGGCTGGCAGTTCTTCTGTCTCTGAGGGTGGAGGAGAGCCTCGTTTGGGGGTTGAAGGAGGGCTCCCCCCTCCCTGTTTTCAGGCTTCAGTTGAGCAGTCCCTCTGGGGTGGAGTCCCTGCTTACATCCATCAGTGGAGTTCTTCATAGATGATGGAAGACCCAGTTGAGCCTGGTTTTCAAGTGCATCACCAACCAGTGCCGGACTTCCCTGGTGGTGCAGTGGTTAAGAATCCGCCTGCCAATGCAGGGGACACGGGTTTGGTCCCTGGTCCGGGAAGATCCCACATGCCACAGAGCAACTAAGCCCGTGTGCCACAACTACTGAGCCCACGTGCCACAACTACTGAAGCCCGTGCGCCTAGAGCCCGTGCTCCGCCACAAGAGAAGCCACCGCAATGAGAAGCCCGCGCACCACAACAAAGAGTAGCCCCGGCTCCACGCAACTAGAGACAGCCCGCGCACAGCAATGAAGACCCAATGCAGCCAAAAATAAATTAAAAAAATAATAATAATTTAAAAAAAAAAAACCAGTGCCTTCCCACTTTTCCATTCTCTCTTGCCCGATCTTCCCTACCCCTATATTCCAGTGATTCCCTGGTAGGCCAAGGAATCCTCCATGCCTTTACACGGCTGTTCCTCTGCCTGGGATGCGTTTCCTCCCTTGACTGACTTCTCACCTGCTCTATCCATCACCGACTTTGTGACTTTTGGGCAACTTACCAAAGCACTGTACACCTCAGTTCCCTAGTCTATAAAATAGAGGTAATAGTACTACCTACCTCAGAGTGGTAGAGAATTAAATGATACATGTAAAGAGCTTACAGCAGTGCCTGGCACATAGTGAGTGCTCAGCTGCTGGCTATTATCATTGTTCTCACTTCCTGTGATGATGCCTGCAATCGTCCCAATTTATCCCAGCTCAAGCTGTAAGCATTCACTGTTTGCTGAGTCCTTCCTTCGTGCTACCTTAATAACCAACACATAGTTTATCACAGAACTTATCACATCATACTGTAACTATTTCTTTACTTGCCTGCTTCACCGACCAGAAAGAACTCCCCAAGAGCAGACATGTCTTGTGAACTTTGTACTTCCTCTGCATCTAGTTCAATGGCTGGTCTCAGTAGGCATTCAATAGCTGACCTCAGTAGGCACTCAATAAACGCTTTTTGAATGGATATTGAACGTACGTCCATTCATTCAGGAAGAGTACCCTCCTTTTTTAGGGTTCAGGGATTTTCCAACCTCCCTCTCAGATTCAAAGCAGATGACACACAGAAAGATTTTTCAGACTTTCTTTATTCACCTGTAAAAAAACCTCACCCACACCACAAACACCACACACACGCACGTGCACACACACACACTCACACACACACACACACATGGGCAGACCTAAGATCCCTGTTCCAGTCCCCAGACTCTAGAGGCTCAGCACATACATCCCACACCTAGCCCGCTGTCAGGGTCTGTGCCTGAGCACCAAAGGAGGAGGGGCAGTGTCCCAGGCTGGAGCTAGGTCTTGCTGGGGGCCTTCTTTGCAGGGTCCGTGTGCCTTCACCCTGCCTCACATTAGGGCATTCACAGCAGAGTGGCCTGTTCAGGGTGGGAGACTGGCTGTCGATAGGCCGGTAGCCGGAACCTAGCAGCATCTCGACGGCGGCGGAAGGCCAGGAATTCCTCCCGAAGGGCAGCACAGCGGGCCTCAGGGCCAGGAGCGTGGGCAGTACTCAGGAGGCAGCCCTCCTCTGGAGTCTTCGCATCTGCAAGAGGGCAGAATAACGGAAGGAAGAAGTCTTAAGGTTCCCTGGGTGAAGTCTTGTGGTTCACCGGCACCGTGAAGCTCTCTAGGGCCTGCGAATGCAGAGAAGCCAAGACAGCAAGAGGAGAGGGCCTGGGGCACAGGGCCCAGCTGGGAACTGACTGGGTCCTAAGGGTGTGGGTGCAGGACAGCAAGGCCAGGGGTGCCTGCCTTTCTGGAGGGCTCCCACACCTAGCTCTGGCTCAGCTTCAAGTCGGGATCGAGGGCCAGTCAAGCCCAGGTGCAGAGTCTCCAGCAATTCCATGTCCCCTGGGAATTCTGAGTCCCATTCATAGTTCTCATCCACAGATGTGTTCCTCCTGTTAAAAGCGACAGACGTTTGGTATGGGTGGAGCAATGGAGGGTAGCCAGAAAAGCCTGAACCCGGGGACCCCAAGCTGAGGGTGGGCCATGGGTTTCCTCTGAAGATCCTTGGACCTCAGCAAAAGGACCTCAGCTCTCCTGGTCCCAGGGTGGGAATGGAGCAGAGAAGGCAGACGGTATAGGAGAGGGGTGGGGAGAATCTGGATAGGGCAGGGCTGGGCAGGGACTGCCCTCACCTCGTGCTGACTGTCACCACATGCTCCCTTCGGGGCCACCTCTCAGGGCCACTGGCCCAGCTGCTGGTGTCTCCTGGAGCGGGGCTGAGGTAGCTGCCTCCTGCAGAGGGGGCCGTGGAGGGGGGCCGAAGGAAGGAGGCGCTGCCCCGCCCGCTGCTCTGGCTCGTGAGGCTGCCCCGAGGCGCGGCAGGCAGAAGGCTTGGCAGCAGCCGCTCCCTCAGCGTCCAGTCAGTCAGTGCTGTGTACGGGGGTTCTGGGGAGGCCCCAACCCCAAGCACGGCCCCAGGAAGCGCTGCCCTGGGGAACTCAGAGCGGGAGTCCAGGGGGTGGAGGAGAGATGAGGTGGGGCGGGGCCGGGTATCCATGTAATCTGGGGGAGGGGCAGGCTCCTCCAAGGGGGGCCAGTCCCCATCTACGTTCATCTCCCTGAAGAAGGGCAGGCTCAGGTACTGGAGCAGGGGTCCTGGACCTGGCAGGGAACTGGGAGGCGCTGCTGGAGGGGGCCTCACAGGGCTGATGTCTGCAATGCGGAGGGGCTGGGGCATCCCACTGGGGCTGCTGCTGCCATCATAGGACCTGGCCTGACGCTGAGCTGGGGTCCGAGGCTCAGCCTGCTCAGAGCCTGACTTTTCTTGGGAGGGCCCCACCTTGGGTCCCATCACAAATCGCCCATCTGGTCCCCGACAAATGGGCTCCAGGGGTAAGGGCCCTCGGCTAGGTGGAGGATCCGGAGGGGGGCTGGGGGGTCCAGCGGGTTCCCCCCAGAGCAGACTCTGGCGCAGGCTGGGGACTGGGGAGCCCTGGAGCTTCAGCTTCGCCACGCTGTCAGGACTGCCCGAGCCCGAAGCAGAGCTGGGGAAGGACAGGAGATCAGGGTCTGTGGTAGGGGGCCAGTCCCCCTCCCAGGAACCAGCGTCAGGCCTTGAGAGGTTTGATGCAGAACAGAGCAGAGCTAGGGAGAGCAAGGGAGAAAAGGACCCACATGGTGGAAGGGTGGAGCGGTGGAGGGAAGGCACAGGCAACACTGGACCAGCCCCCAGGCTGGGGCCTCTGCACTTCCATCCTTACCTCCCTCTCACTTCTGTTCCACCTCTCCTACCCCTCCCCAAGGTGCAGAAAAGGAAGCAGAAAACCCTGGTGCTCACAGAAGGCAGAAGAAAGCCAAGGAAGTGGAGGGACTTACTGGGGAGCTGACTTCCCGGCCGGAGAGAAGATAAGAGGTGGATCTGTAAGGACAGGAGAACCAAAGGTGACACAGGCAAAACCAAGCCCCACCAGGGCCCAAGACCCTCTCACCCAACACCAGGCGCCCAATCCCATCTGCCTGGGAAAAGTGGAGGCCAGTGGGGAAGCAGGACCACGGGTTGTGAGAACACACCTGGCCCACGCAGGAGGGAGGGATTTCTCCTCCAGGTAGGAGGTGCTTATGGAGGGGCGGGGCCCTTCTTTGGCCGGGCCCCAGGTGGCCTACCTTGGCGGAGGCGTTTGCGGTGGCGACGCGCGGCTCTGCGCCGGTTCATTAGGCAAGCGGCCAGGATACTCACGAGGACAGCCACGCCCAGGAAGCAGACCCCGCCCACCACGCCGGCCAGCACTGGCTGGGGCAGGAGGCCCGGCAGCTGTGTGCGCGAGGGGTAGACCTCCAGGCCTGGGCAAAGGGCCACGGGGGAGGGTCGGTGTCCACGACTTAGTGGGCTTCGAGCCCCCCCATCCCCAGGGCTCTGCCCTCCTGCCAGATTCTCACCAGAAGTGGAGACGTTGGCCGTGTTGCTGGGATCACTGACATAGCTACCGGCGAAGGCCACCAGGCGGAACTCGTAGAGAACGTCCTGGGGGTTGGGGTCCAGGAAGGGGGTCAGGGCTCAGCACTGCCCACCCCCAACCCCGTTCGGAAAGACTTTGCAATTGGAAGGTATGGGTGAAGTGGACAGCCGGAGGCGAGGATAGTCAAATCAGGGTGAGATCAGGTTTGGGGAGTGGAGCAGAGGGCTGGAGGGCTGCTGGGAGGACCCTCCCTGGGCCCGCCTCCCACACCTACCTTGATAAGTCCTGGCACCAACAACTGCATTTCACTGCCTGCCACGGCCCGATCCAGCACCTCCCACCCCTGGGAGCCTTGCCGTGCCTCCAGGACGTAGCCATCCAGTCTCTTAGGGACCAGTTCCGGGGGATCCCAATGCAGGAGTACCCCCCGGGGTGTCCTCACTGCCACCAGACCTCTCGGAGGGGGCAGGGGAGGCAGCATCTCTGTTGGGGGAGGACTGGGGGCAGCTGGTGTGGTAGGAAGCCCTGAATGGGACAGAGAGACTTGTAAAGATCGATTTCCAGGGCTCGTCCCCTGCTCCTCTGGCCTTCGACATCCCCGGGTGCCCAGCTGCTCTCCCAGAGCCCCGAAAGACAAGCCTGGGTCATCTTCCAAAAAGCCCTCTGGCCCCCAAGCTGCGCAGCACCTCTGCCCCCTCCCACCCAGGTCCCTACAGCCCTTGCCTGTCCTTGCCTGCTGCTCTGGGTAAGAGGCCTCTCACCTTCAGGGGCAGACAAGACGATCTCGCTGAAGGGCCCGCTCCCCAGCTTGTTCTGAGCGAGGACGCTGAACTGGTACTGGGTGTGGGGCTGCAGGCCTGGCACTAGGAGGTGAGCAGCCCCCACGGGCACCGCCAAGGACACCCAGTCGTAGTGGGCTCGGTCAGGACGCTTCGCCCTGGAGGACAGGAGGAAATGGGGAGAGCTGACCTCTCCCCTCCCTTCCGCCATCCAGGGTCTCAGGACCTGGGCCATGAATCCCTGAGATTCTCTGGAACTCGGGCAGCAGAGTTAGGGCAGGGCTGGGATAGAGGGGTGGGAGAAAGGGCAGAGGGCCAGAGAGAATCAGGGTGTTGAGGGAGAGGGATGGCAGGGGCAGGTCACTCACAATGGGGTGTACCAGACGCTGAATCTCTGCAGATAGCCACCATCAAAGCCAGGCTCCCAGGAGACATTGGCACCCTTGGGCAAAGGCACGACGGACACATTGGTGACAACGTGGGGGCTGGTGCCTGGGTGGGGGGAACAGAGGGATGATGGTCAGGGTCCTGAGGGACAGCAAAGAGCCAGGGGGAGACCAGGGATTCGGCCCTCCACCCATCATCCCAGGGGCTCCCCACCCAACATCCCCCATCTGGGCCCCCCAAAATGATTTATTCCCGTCTCCTTCCCACATGGCTGCCTCCAGCTGGTTCTGCCCCCACTAACCCAGCACGTAGATGTTGGTGGAGGTGGCCACTCGGGCCACAGCATTGCTGGCCGTGCACTCCCAGCGCCCGTGGGCCTCCTTGGTCAGTGGTCGCAGGATAAGGCTACTGTTGCTCTCCACCTGGGCCTGGCCCTGCAGCCCCCGGCCCACCTACAGAGCCACTGGTCAGCCCTGAGGCCACACGCAGCCGCCCCTCACCAAGGGCGCCGCTCATCTCTCTGGGCAGCTCCAGCTTCCTCCCCGCCCTGCCTCTGACAGCCATCTCCTCCCCACCTCCTCCCTCCCACAGAATAGCCAGGGGCACGGAGAGGCAGGGGCATAGCAGGCGTGAATACGGGAGGAGTGGGGGTCAGGAGCCTTACCTTAGCCCAAGAGATAGTAGGCAAAGGGTCTCCTCGGGCAGAGCAGGGGATGAGTAGCTCCCGCCCTACTTCTTGGAAATATTCTTCCTTGGGCCGTTCTAGAAAAGCTGGGGGAGCCTGTAAGCCAGATCTGGCATTGGGAGGGGGCTCGCTCACACTGCTGCCTGAGAATCGTTACTTCCCCTCTGCGGGGGCCCCCGTCACGCTGCGTCTGTCTCCATCTCTCAGTGTCTCTCTAGCTTTCTCTCTGTTCCCCAGCAGGGGGGCTGGAGGGACATTGCTGGAGAGACAGGGCCTCTCTGGAGATGTACAAACCTCTGCAGAACACCCTTCACCCTGCCCTCTGCTTCCCACTCTCTTCTCTCTAGAGCGGAAGGCAGCCTGGTCCAAGTTAAAGGGTCGGGGCAGGCAGGCTATCTTACTGTGTGGAGGTGACCGACGCCCCAATCCCCAGCACCATCTCTGCAAAAACCTCTGTGATGGCGTCTGATAGCTACTGCCGTGGCCACAGACTGGGAAGCCCCACCCCCTCCCCACATGTGTCTGTCCCACCCGCCTCTGTCAGCCCGGTGTCAGCACTAGGCTCGCATCTTCGGTCACCTGACCCGCTGCCGCTGGCCCCCCCGAGCCTCACCTTGAGCAGCACGCGGGTCACCGGGGAGGGCCCTGCAGTGCCAAGACGGTTGTAGGGGGTGCAGGAGTATTCTCCCAGCACATCCTCATTCCCCAGGGCAATGATCAGGGAGCCTTCTGGGCCCTGGGACCAGCCAGGGAACTGGAGGCATGAGGAGATGACAACCAGAGAGAGAAACTCAGCGGACGCCGGACCAGAGATGGAGAGAGGCAATGCGCGGGAGGGACCCACATCTATGCAGAGGATGCCACAGCCCTACCCCTAGGCCAGACCTCTCTGTGAATTCCATCCTTCCTCTTTCCTACAGAGGGGCCACTACCAATGGGGGTGAAGACTGGGACTGCAGACTCCAGGAGAGCCACTCACAGGGAATCCAGTGTGCATGGCACACCCTGGGGTTGAGCTTGAGCGGTGTGGGGCTCCCGGCCTGCTGTCTTCCCAGCACTCCGGGATTACGTTCTGCATCTTCCACCCCAAATCGGTTCTTCTTCCTGGCTTCCCTAGTTCTGTGTTAAAGGCTAACATCTGACTCCTCACTCTGTCTCACACTCCACGTCTGTCCTCCTGGGAAGGCCTTTTGTCCCATCTATCTTCATGTCCTCCTTTCTAACTCAGGCCTCGTAACCTCTCACCCACACTCTCATTTCAATAGCCTCTGCACCCCCTCTGTCTGTCCAGTCTCTTCCTCTCCATTCCTATCACACGGTTGCCCAAGCAACTTCACTGCCTCCGAATGCCTTTGGACTTTTTTTTTAAACCTTAGACAAAAATTTATTGAGCACCACTACAGTTGCAGTAGCCCTGGGGAGACTAGGATTAAAAGATGAAATACTAGCCCACAAGGAATTTGTGGTCTTTGCCGACAAACAAAAGATCTCAGTCACCTTGGAATGAGGTAATATTAACTTGGCGTCCATAGTTATTCCTTTTGGTCCCAACCAGTCTTTCCAGATTTCTCTGCACCAGTCACATCCCCACAGGCACTGTAGCTCGCCCCCAGCTGGTAGACTCATTATGCCGTAAATGCACTACACTGTTTCCTGCCTCTGGGCCCTGGTTTCTGCACGGAATGTCTCTCCACCCTTCAAGGCCCATCACCAGAGTCCCAGAAGCTGTTGCTGATCTATCCTCAACCAGCCCTAAGAGGAAGGTGCCCGCTGCCTCCTGGCCTTCTAGCAGAGTGTCTGCGCGGCTGTGCTGCCCCCTCTAGGCAGGGTGTCTCTGCTCCTGTTCCCCATGCGACAACCTACATAGCACCTGATACGAAGTGTATGTTCCCCAGTCACTGAACTGATCTAATGCCACCCCAGCTGTCCTGACTAGAATACCACCAAGCTAAGCCCTCTCTCCCCTGCCCCAAGCCTGTACCTTGTCCAGCTGCAGGGCCTGCCCATCCTTGGTCCAGCTGACAAAGAGCAGTGGGGGGTTGGCACGAACCGGGCACCGGATCACCCCCTGCATGCCCACGGGCAGGGGTGTCTCAGGAGGCATGGCAGTCACCTGGGCGGGGTCTGGGGGGAAGCAGTGGCAAGTTGTCGGGGAGGAGCTTGGCCTGGCCCAGGGGAGGAGAGCAGTCTGGGGAGGGAGCTGGGGTCAGGCTTACAGAGAACAGTGAGGTAGGCAGAGGCCGAGGGTGGGCGCGGAAGGCCGTTGCTGGGTACACAGGTGTAGCGGCCCGCATCATCAGGCTGGGCGGCCTGCAGCCTCAAGCTGCCATCCACCAGGATCCGCACTCGGGGCTGCAGGCGGCTGCAGTGTGGCACGTGGGCAGGGGGGTCCAGGCCTTGCTGGACTCAGACTGCCCATCAGTTCCCCACACCCACCCCACGCCCACCCCACCCCATGCCCCACCTAATGTGGAAGACATTGGTGCTTTCCTGGAACCAGCTGTAGGTGAGGTTAGCGGGGTACGCCTCAGCCTGGCAGGCCAGGGAAACATCCTGGGAGGCATTGACCGTGCTGTTCTTGGGGGGCACCACGATGACTGGGGGTCCTGTCGGGGGGAGCACACGGGGAAGGGGAGGCCTCAGCCCAGTCTTCCAGGAACCCTGAGGGTCACTTCTACAGTTCTTCCCAGCTCCGCTCTCTGGAATACAGGGCTGGTTGCTACAAAGCCTTGGGAATGGAAACAGGTCCTAACCCTTTTATTTAACACAGGTTCTTCCTCTGCCCCGGCCAGCTCCCCTTCCCATCACCTCCATTCATCCAGTTTCGTGTGTGTGTGTGTGTGTGTGTGTGTGTGTGTGTGTGTGTGTGTGTGTGTGTGTGTGTGTGTGTGTGTGGAGGAGGGGGAATCAGTTTTACCCCTCTGATCACCCTTTACACCTTTACACCCACTACCCTTTCCATCCCTCATCTGTCACATCTGAAATCACCTCTGTCTCCTACCCTAATCCGGGTACCCAGTACCTTACCCCAGGATGCTGCAGCAATCCCTGACTCCAGGCTCCGCCATCACTGCCACTCTGATGGCCATTCATGCAGAAATGTCCCCCCCCACCTTTGGCCGTAGAACACTTCTAGTCAAGAACCCACAACAGCTCCTGGCTCCTAGCACATTAAGCTCAAACTTCTTGACCCAGCCCTGTGGGCCCTTGTAACCCCTGCCTGGCCAACTATCTTTTCATATGTCAAGTCTTTGTGAACTCTTTCAGGTCCGTATGGGCAGCTCACTGTGCCTATGCCAGACTCACTCCCATCTCCATGCCTTTGCTCTCTGAACCCGCAGTCTAGAATGCTCTTCCCTGAGAGCCTGGCCAGGCCACAGAGCCCCTGCCAAACCGTCTCTAGCGTCTGCAGCTGCACTGCTGTTTCCCTTCTCTGGGCTCCTACTGTGTGAGTGGTCAGTAATAAGTGGTAATGATACGAGTTGGTGTATAGAGCACTTACAGGCATGCCGGGCATGGCTGAGCACCTTACCTGCACTATCCTCATTTAATCCTCCCAAGAGCCTTTTGTGGTAGAAATTATTGTCTCCACTTCATAGGTGAAGACATGAAGGCTCAGAGGCAGAGAGACTGTGAGGTGACTTGCCCGAGATCAGCGGGGAAGGCAAATTCATACTCAGGCCTTCTCAACACCAGACTTCACCCTGCACCACTGCCCAGCACTGCCTCTCCCACAGTACCCAGGAAAGCAGCACTTCGCCACTGCGTCTTATCTCCCCTTGTGGATAAGAGGCTCCATGAAGGCAGGGTCTACTTCTCAGCTTTCTTTCTAAGGGGAAGGGCTTGGCCAGGAATTACTATGATCATTGTGCTCGTCTGAACCTAATTCTTGTAACAATCCTGCGAGGAACATAGGAACCTCTTTGTATAGATGAGGAAACTGGAGGTCAAGGGGGTTCCATGGCTCATGGTCTAACACCAGCACCCATGCCCTTCTCACTATACCACATTGCTGGCACTAAATATCTATCTCCGTTCACTGATCCTTTTACAGGCAAGATGCTGGTTTTAGAGAAAGAGCCTGCATTGGGAGCTCCCTCCCTCTCCAAGGGCCCCTGCCCTCAGGCACAAGCCTCCCCCCACCCCACCCCACCCCGGCTGCGGGCTGTGTGCACCTCCAGCCACAGGTCAGTCCTCTCACGTGTGTGTCCTGTTTCCCTGCCCTCCCCCGAGACAGCACCTAGCACCAGCAGCTGGGTGGCGTGGGTGGCGCTGCCCTCAGTGCTGGAGGCTTGGCAGGTGTAGACCCCGGAGCTGCCTCGCTCCACCCTCCGGATCCGCAGCGTCCCGTTCTGCACCTAGAGTCAGAGTGGGTGAGAACGGACCCTTGTGTCTCCCCTGCCCACGGCGGGCCTCAGACCCCGCACTTCCGAGGCTGGCCAGCAGAGGGAGGCAGTGTGCTGGGCTCAGGGAAGCCAATGCCAAGCCCCTCCTCCGGCCCGTCTCCCAGCCTCCTGGCCTCCAGCCCCGCTCCCAGGCCACTGCCTGCCTCACACTCTATCTGGCCCACCCTGTCCAGCCCTGGGACTCACTTGCACCTGACTCTGGCCCTGGCCGAGGTCCTGTCCTCGGAGCTTCCAAGTCACACGAGGTTGGGGGCTGCCGCGGGCCGCGCAATGCAGGGTCACAGGCTCCAGTTCCCGCACTTCCAGCACCTGGGGAGGTGTCTCCAGGAATTGGGGGGGCGCTGCAAGGAGAGAGGCATCAGGGATTGCCAGAGGGGCCATCAGCCCAAAGAGCAGCGTCCGAGAACCAGAGAGGCAGATCAGGGCCTCAGCCTTCAGCCCATCAGCCCACCAGCTTCATAGGAATCCCCAACCCAGGGCCCCCCTGTCTGCTGCACCCAGGGCCCCCCTGTCTGCTGCACCCAGGGCCCCCCTGTCTGCTGCACCCAGGGCCCACCTGTCTGCTGCACACAGGGCCACCCTGTCTGCTGCACGCAGGGCCACCCTGTCTGCTGCACCCAGGACCCAGTGAGGACACACCAGCCCGTCCCCCCACTGGCCTGCAGAGTTGGTGAGGGAGCTGAGCACCAGGCTGGGTGTTCAGAGCTGGGAGAGAGCTAGGTGCCCTCTAGAAAAGCATTGTCCTGGGAGTCAGGAGACCTGAGTTCTACACTGCTCTGCCACTAATCAGTGGCATGACCCAGTCTCCCCATGCCCCATCTATGAAATGGGACTAATTATGACCTCCTTGCTTCTTAGGGTTGAGACAGAATTCATGAGGTACTGGGTTAAAAGGTGTTTTGAAAAAACAAAATGTTGTATATGTGTGAGTGATGTTTCACGCAGGGCTCAAAAACCCCTTATCCCCTCCTACCCATTACCCTCTCCTGGCCAGAGAGGCAGGAGCAGGGAAGAGAGAGGAAGAGGAAGTTCCTGACAAAGAGCCGAGAAGGCTGATTGGATTTAGGTTTGAGGAACTGAAAGGGCAGGAGTGGGGGTGGAAGGGGTAAGATGCAAACAGAGAGCCAGAAAACAAGGGGTGTCAGCAAGGGTGGGGCATCGGAACTGCCCTCCTCCCCTCCCCCCTCCTTCCCCTCCCCTCCCTCCTCCTTCCCCTCCCCGCCCTCCTCCTTCCCCTCCCCTCCCTCCTCCTTCCCCTCCCCGCCCTCCTCCTTCCCCTCCCCTCCCTCCTCCTTCCCCTCCCCGCCCTCCTCCTTCCCCTCCCCTCCCTCCTCCTTCCCCTCCCCTCCCTCCTCCTTCCCCTCCCCGCCCTCCTCCTTCCCCTCCCCTCCCTCCTCCTTCCCCTCCCCGCCCTCCTCCTTCCCCTCCCCTGCTCCCAGCTTCATACAATTGACAGTGAGGTGCACCCAGGAGCCGTTAGCAGAGTCGTCCTCGGGTCTGTGCTGGTCCAGGAAGAGCACGCGGCACTCGTACCAGCCCTGGTCCTCAGCCCGGAGCCCCTCGATCTGGAGAGATGCCCCCTTCTGAAGCCGGACACGCCCTGGGGGAGGAGCCCTGGATCAAGGGTGCTGAAGGGACCCCCTGGGAGCCCCAGGCCCCTGGTCACACTGGTCATTCTCAGACGTCAAGAACAGGCTCAGTGTCTCCCAGTTACCCTGATAGAGTGAGGTCCAGAGAGGCGCAGATGGGGTTGGGGTCACTGAGGGCAGGTCTCTCCCTTCAGCCCCTCTGATGGCTCCTGCCTTTCAGCAGCTGGGACCCAGCTTAGACAAAGAGAAACCAGAGCAGCAGCAGGTGGACACTGAACTCCGCCCAGCTTCCAGGACTGTAGGGGGAAGGGGCTCCAAGAGCCGACACTTAGTCTCCTCTGGATTCGTAGAGAATCTGCCCATCCCTGAGCTCTTTTTGTAAGGAGAGTCCCGGGAGTACTCCTGCCAGAGGACTCTGTCCCCAGAAACCACAGCTGTGTCTGGGGCCTGAGCAGGGATCCATACCTCGCCTACCAAAGCCCCTAATCCGCCAGGGCTATTATCAGCGGCCTAAGCGCCTTAGGGTGGCCAGAGTCCAAACCAGCCAGGCAGCGAGGTCAGCAGCCTCCTCACCCCATCCCCTCACGCTCCAGGGCATCCAAGCCCCGGCTGACAGACTACATAGAGCTCCACAAAGCACCCAGCCCCAGCGCAAGCAGACGGCGCCCTCCCACCCTGACGGAGCCCTGCACCCCAGACAGCTTCGTGGGTCCCTGGCAGTGCAGCCTAGCCAGCAAGGCACACACTTGGGAGCCACAGAGACCTAGCCTCCAGCTCTGCCATTTACTTCTCTGGCCAAATCCCTTAACTTCTCTCTCAACATCAACTTCTTCATCTATAAAATGAGAGAGAAAAAAATCCAGCTAGGGTGGATGGAAGGCAGGCAGCATGGTGCCTGGCATCAGCGGGTGCTTAAATAAAAATGGTTGAACAAATGAATGAGCTCATGATTTGAAATCAGCAGCCTGCATTCAACCTTGGCTCCATCCCTCACCTGACAACACACCTTCTCCCTCTTCTCCCCTGTATCAGTGAACAGTGCCAACACACGTCACCCTACCAGAAACCTGGTGTCACCTAGACTGTTCTCTCCATTACCCCCACATCTGCTTGTTCAGTAAGCCTTTCAATTCTACCTCCTAGATGCTGTTTCCCTCTCTACCACCTTCTCTTTAGTTTAGTCCCATAGCATCTCTCACCTGGGTTACGCCAACAGTCCACGAAGAGGTCCCGCTGCCTCCAGCCTCCCGCCCTCCACATTCATCAGCTACCCACCCCGCCTTGATCTTTGATAGGGACAACTGACATTTTCTAATTCTTGTGGGTTATGCCAAACAAAGGCAACCAGACTATGCCCCTACTTAGCCCTTTCTAAGACTGGGCAATCTGAAGCTGCTCACGCACTCGCCCCCTCCGATCTGCTTGCATTCTACCTCTAGGGCCATCTTTCTGAAATAGAATCAAAACCTGTGGGGGCCCTGAAGCCATCAGGAAAAAAGAGGAGAAGATCAGGCTGAGGCCGGTGCTGTGCTCATAGGCAAGTGACTTTTTTCTTCCAAGAATGAGGTCCAAGGGTGCAGATTCTCTAGAAAGGGTGGAGCTGCTTAAAGGGCTAGGTGTTTAAATCCCCACCTAGAAGATAAGCCTGGGTCATGCAGGTAAATATTTAATATGATCACACCCTTCCTCCCACCTGTGGGATTCCTCAGTAACCCTAAACTGCCTGGCCACGGGACCCCCGCAGACCCCACTGCGACCTCTTCTTTTTTCTCTTTTCTTTTTTTTGTCTGCGCCATGCGGCTTGCTCCCCAACCAGGGATTGAACCCCGGCCATGGCAGTGAAAGCCCGGAATCCTAACCACTAGGCCACCGGGGAACTCCCTGCGACCTCTACTACGTCCCGTGTGATGGTAACTTTTCATTATGGTCATCTTCAGTCGCTACAAAGAGGGAAGAAGAGGGAAGGGAAATAGAGTTTGGGATATGGGCCATGTAATATTAGGCATTGTCACCATACTTAATCCTTCCAAGAATTCCATTATAGAGGAAGGAACTGATGTTAAGCTTCTTTCCAATAAGCTACTCAGGGATACAGCCAGGCCTTCTTTCTCATGATGCAGCGTACTCTCCATTGCACACTGGTGAGAGGATCAAGTGACACTCAGGGCGCTTATCACTGAGCATAGTCAGTGTATTCTCACTCGGGGGATGTTGGTAGCCAATGGGTAACAGCTCCAAATGTCTGTTGATCAGAACATCCAATAAAGCATAGAGTATGTCCTAACTTTTCTGTGAGGTATGAATGGCTAGACCTGTAGTGTCACAGAAGAACAGGAAGCTGGCCAGGGGCAGGCAGTCCTGTATCCTCCTGAGTCCTGGGCCCCCCTCCACCCGCAGGGCTAGAGCCTGAGTGTCTTTGGACCTCCCCACGTGCAGGGGAGTATAGAGGAAGGAGACACAGTCCCCATTCTTGCAGGTTCTAGGAAGGCAGGGAATCCACACTCATGGACATGTGCAAGTTCACATACACACAGAAGCTTAAAAAATATTCCAAGACGCTAAGAAGCAAGAGGAGTATGGAAGGCTTCCAGGAAGAGGTGACTCTGCAGAGGGTATGCAAGGCTAAAAGGTAGTGAGGGGAGATGATTAGAGGGAGCCAGGTTGCTCTAAATGGAGGATAAGATAACTGATTTTTATCAAATGACTCAGGACAGAGGGAAAATTCATGTCCCTTCTGCCACATGGGGTATCTTGAAACTCCCAAGAAATACAGCACAAAAGTCAAAGACCAAAAGCTGGTCCCATGAATTAGAAGAGCTGATCTAAGATCCACCCCAGGAAAGCTGGTGTAGAGGAAGTGGACCCTCTTTCCTCTGCATGCCTAGTCACGGTTTCACACCATGCAGGCACTCTGTACAGCCTCTGTGCTGGGTTCTTTACGTACAGCAGCTAACTTCATCCTAGGATTTAGTCCTGGCTTGTTTTATACTGCTTTTTACTACTTTTGTACTAGTCTATAAATCCAGTCTCCTCTGCTAGATGGATTCTAGGGTCCTCAAAGATTGGAAGCCTTCTCTTCAGTGTAATCCCTGAAGCTCCAAACAGTCTCTCTCATGGTCCCTCCCACATTCTAGGCCTCACACACACACAGTCCCAGGCCATCTCCCCTTCGCTTGCCCAGAGGGTTTATGACAGGACAGCATTGTCCTTAGCAACCTCCACCTCCCGTTGCCTAGCAACTGCAGTTCAGAGTTCCCTACACAAAGGCTGAGAGGCCCCTTCCACACTGGGAGGCAGTAAAAGGGTTAATGGGTGCAGGGGCCTCTCCCCAGGGCCCTGACTCCCCAGACTAGCCCTGCCCAACCAGGAGCTCCAGAGTTGGGGCAGGGGTGGGCATGAAGGGCAGGGGTAGGAAGAAAGACTTGCAGCTCAGAGGAACACCACAGAGACAGAAAGAAAACCCACAGGTAGCAAAGTTGCTACCGTCCAGTGGTTTGTCTGCCTGAGGGACCTCAAGACAGGACAGAGGGCAGCGGGTGGGGGTGCGGGGAGGAGAGTTGCACATCTCCCTGGGGGAAGCCCAGGAAAAGCCCTTCTCTCCCCTGTCCTCCACCTCCCCCTGCCCTGCCGTCAGTCGGGCAGCGCTCTGCATCTGCGGGAGCCTCAGCCTGGCAGCTCAGCCCCTCCCAGCCCGGCGGGCAGAGGCAGGGAGGGCTGGTGGGCACGGCCGTTGTCTCTCCACTTGTCCTAATTGGGGCCCCGCTTTCATCAGTTCTCCGGGGGCTTGTGCAGACACATACGCTCCCACCAGGCTGTTTGCCAACAACTGCCCCCAGTTTGAAAATAAACTCTTCCCTTCTGCAGCACCTGCCTGAGCCTCCTCCCCTCTCTGTTCAGCCTGCCCCGCGGCGACAGCTCAGCCAATCCTGTGGCTTCTCCCAGGATTCAAACTAAAGAGGGAAAAGGGAGGGGGTCCCCCTGCCCCCATCGACGTCCTCCCAGGTGGCTTTTCCTGGGCTTCCCCTCTGAAGAGGAGGCAGCCAGACTCTCTCCCCAGCAGCCCCAGCCCCAGCCCTAGGCTCTCCCACACACTGCCCTCCGAGACCTGCACTAAACCGCTCAGATTAAGGCTCCATCGGGGATTAGGAGGAAGCTGAGCCTTTCGAGGGAGCCAGCTGGGGCACAGGAGAAGGCCCCTAAGGAGGCCTATACGCTATTTTAAGTCTATACAGAAGCCAGCTGAAGCAGGAACCCAGCCCAGCTCCATCCACTTGCTGATCTTTAGGGGAGCCTGGTCCATCCCCAGCCCACCCTGCCCATGCACGAACTCTGCAGTACCCAGAATGAGAAGCAGTGGAGAAGCAGATAGGTCGTAGACCCACCCACCCTGCTGCCCCATCAGCCCACTCCCTAGAAGCCTAGAACACCCAAACTAGCATTTAAGAAAGTAGGGGAGGAGGAGGGCAGGGCAGTGAGAAGATAGCGGAGCCAGGGACCAGGAGAGGGCCACGTAGGGAGAAGGATCAGGACAGTCTGGGAGGTTTCATGATGAGCTCCAGAAAGAGCGATTAGAGAATTAGGACGGACACTTGGAATAGGGCTGCAGGATCTCCTTTGGAACAGACCATGTGGAGTTTTAAAGAGACCACATGTGTGTCTGTGTGTGTGTGTGTGTAAATGACTGAATCCTTCAATGAATGGACACTGCTTGGGAGCAGAGCCACGCTTGTTAAACAGAGTTCAGGCAGTGGAGCTGGAGATGAGGTTGGGGCAGGGACAGAGCTGTTAAGAAGAGGTCTTGTTCCCACTCTACCCAGTCCACCTTTGTCGGGGACACCTCCCGACCTCCCACCGGAGGATAAGCCTTACCCACGTAAGCAGGGTCGATGCGGGGAGAGTAGAGGCCGAACTGAATGAAGATGGGAAGCAGGAATCCAAAGCGCAGCCACTCGATGACGTGCAGAGGGGGCCGGCCAGCCGGGGGCAGCAGGTCACAGCCCAGCACCGCACTCTCCCCTGCCCGGCCCGACACCGCCTCAGGCTTCCCTCGACCTGCAGGGCAGGTGGCATGAGGACACAGCAGAGGACCAGAACCAGGGCTGGGAGGGGAGATACCCTCTCGATCTTTGTGGGCTCCCCAGGCCTTTGGGAAGTGGTCGAGGGAATCCTCGACTTCTGCAGAACCAGTGCTGTTCCTCCCCTCCACTGACCGGCTCACAGAGAACCCCAGGGGACCACCACCCACCCCAAGGCCAACAGGGAGTTCCGGAGCCCAGGAAGTCCAGCTCACCGTCAGCCCCCTGGCTGATGATCAGGCTGAGGATGGCCAGGCTGAGGCACCAAACCATAGCCCAGCTGCCTGCTCGCCCGGCCCCTCCTATCCACAGGGGCCCAGACGGAGGGGCCCAGGGACCTGCACAGCCCAGCAAGCCCTGTCAATCCTTCTGATTGGGTAACGGGGTTGAGCTCTCACTCTTCTGGACAGTTAGGGCTTGGCTCATGTAACACCTGATGAAGCCGTCCTCTGGAGCACCACCAGATCTAGATGCAAAATGCAAGGCAACATGCAGAGTGGGCCAATGTTGGAAACCAGAAGAAACCCCGAGTTAGAGAAAAGCTGGAGGTGAGCAAAGGCAGAAAAAGGAGAGAGGAGAGCAGATGAGTGGGGGAAGGGCTGGGGTGAGGGGGTGCCGGGTGGGGAGGCCAGACAGATGAGGACATGTGGGGAGCAGAGGAGTTGGAAAGATCTTAGAAAAAGCAGAGGAATTCTGGGGATACCCAGGTTACTAAGGCTCTTGGAAAGCTGAGCCAGGAGGGAAATTGGGTTCCCATACACTTGGAAAAGGACTTCTCAGGAAAGTATGGGAGATGAAGAGCCCCCATAGCCCAGCCTCTTCTCCCTCTTCTTTCCTTAGTCCTGATGCTGATAACAAGGTAGCAGATAGCAAGGTAGAACCAGTATTATCGCCTCCACCCTACGGTGACAAATAAAGACCTTGGGTATCTCAGAGCCTTGCTCAGGCGCACAGAGCCAGTTAAGGGCAAAGCCTGGATGAAAACCCAGAGAAAATGGCCCCCAGAGCACAATCCTTGCCTCATTTCTCCAGCCTCTGTGAACCCTGCAAGCTGGAGGCCCTGTACCTCTTTCTCCATCAGCCTCCCAATACTGCTTTAGCCGTGAATGAGTCAGACACTTGGGAGAGGAAGACTGACTCCCCATCTGCTGGTATGGGGGGCCCAGGCAGCATCCTCCAGGTCTGGGCAGGTCCTGGGGCTGGCGGCTGGCGTCACTTCCTCTTCTTGATGCTGCCAGGCAGCCCTCCCTCTGCCAGACACCATGACCCAAGTGCCTTAACCCAATTCCTCCCACTTAGTCTCCCTCCAATATCTTCGGGGCCTAAGGTTTGCTAGGCTCTCTCTTCACTAACCCCAGGGGCATGGTGCATGAGAAGCTAAAAAGTCAACGAGTTCCTGGGGTGTACAAAGTGAGCCCTGGGGCATGGAGGGGAGGAACTCTTGACAGCCCCAGCCCCTGAGCATCTAGGGAAGTCACAGCGGGCTGGGGGTGGGGGTGGGGGTGGGGTGGGGTGGGGTGCTGCCTTGGGCCTGGCAGATCCAAGTGGGCTCTGCTCTGCGGGCCTCCACCCCACTCTTGGCCTCACAGTTCAGGACGGGCTATAAAACATCCTCCATGTCCCTCAGCCTGACCCCTGCCTGTACTGAATGGCCCTGCACGTCTAACTCCTGATAACTCACCAGCAAACATCCATCCCCCTTGCTTGCCACTGTCCCCAGCCACCTCTCCCATACCTCGTGGACATATCTTTTTCCAAACGCATAGGAACCCCCAGTTCGCTCCTGGCTCAGTTTTCTGAAAACCTCAGTATCCAGGTTTGCCCAGAATTCCTCTGCTTTTCCTAAGATCCTTCCAGCTCTTCTGTCGCCACTATGTCCTCACCTAATAGTCTCCCCACCCAGTACTCTCTCATTCCCCCATCCCAGTTATCCCCACTTCTCACAACTCCCACCCCCCAAATTCCTATTTTTCGCACCTGATCTCCAATTGCACCAGGTCCTCTCCGCTTCAAGGAACTCCCTGTCTCCTCCCGAATCGCCACTCACCCACTTCTCCTATCCTCTCTTCCCTGGAATTTCCCTCCCTCGAATTCTCTTGCCTCAGCCCACAGTACACTTCTGGTACCCCGCCCCTAATTCCCTTCTTCGCCTTCTCCGGACCCCTGGAACTTCTCCCTGCTTTTGGAACCCACCAAGAACCACCCCCCCATCCCCCCACCCCCAGGCACACTCATTACCTCCAGAACTCCTCCACTTCTCCGGGAGCACCCGCCCATCCACCCACGCAGAATTCCACTTCACTCCCCAGAACTCCCCTAGTTCAGCTCCCCAAAGAATTCCACTTCTCTCCACAAGTTCCCCGCTTTTTCCTGCCCCCCATAACTCCCGCACTGTTCTCCATCCCCCCGCCGGCACCCCGTTCCATTGCCCCCAGGGCGCTCCCGCCCTCACCTGCTCCGCACCGCTCCGCTCCACTCTTCCAGCTACACAATAGGGGGCGGACCCGCCTCCTAGCCTCGGATGCCCAGAGCGCCTCCCGTCGCCCTGGAGACCGCCAATCCCCCTCCCGCGGCGGCCAATTGGAGCGAGCAGAAGGCGAGGCAAGGCGGGCGCGACCCCCGAGCGGCCTGGGAGTTGTAGTTTCGAGAGAGCAGGACTGGGCGGCACGTGGGCCCGGGTCGCCCCCTGGTGGAGCTCGATACAACGAAGGGTGGAAAGGCCGGTTGGCCGCTTCCCGCCGCAAGCTTGAGGGGCTACGCCAGTCAGGGCCCGGGCTCCCGGGGTCGCAGGAGCCGGCCTTCAGCTGGCTCCTTGCACACCTTCCCTCCTGTGTAAGCCACCTTGGACCCTCTCCCCTCCCCTAACGGGCTTAACCGCAGAAGTGGCAGCTAGGGTTGAAATCTGAGCCTGGGGGCAGGAGCACCAAGCGGGGAGCAGGACTCCCCGCCCTCCTCCCAGGGGACCCACCCCGCTCCTCTGATCTCCTCCCCCATCCCCATTCCTACCTCCACACATATCTTCTCTGGCTGGACTGGAAATACCTGTCTGCACTGGCGAGCTCCCAAATCTTGCCCAGGCGCCGCCCACAGTGTACAGAGGGGAAGGCGGCGCTCCCAGCCTGAGGTTGCCAAGTTAGCTACCAGCACCAGCCACCCAGAGAAACGGGCCCAGAGGGGAGAGACATCCTGGCACGGGAGACTGAGAGAGGAGGAATGAAATAAGTGATCATTTACTGAACCCCTACAGGGAGCCAGATCCTGGACTACATGCTTCATGACTCTTACGGAACCTGTACAGAAACCCTCAGAAGTAGGTGTGGCTCCGTTTGACTAACTGAGGTTCCACGAGGTGTAGTCACCTGCCCAAGACTTCCTGTCCAGCACAGGACAGAGCTGGAATCAGACCCAGCTGGGGCTCCATCACACCCACCCCCTTGGAAACTTCAACAGCAGGCAAAAATACATCTTGCATGTCTGCCCCATAGAGCTTTCTACCTCCTCCCCTTGGTGCCGCCTTGGGGCGGCAGGGTCATGACACCTTCCCCACCAGGCTTAAGCAGCCTTAAGTCTGCCCGGGTGCTCCCCTGGAAGCCTTCCCTAAAAGCAGCACTCTTATCTCACCCCAGGCTGAACTCCTGCCACTCAGAGCGCACCATTCCCAATCATGGCCTCAACACCAGGAGAGACCCAACAGGATGGGTCTAACCACGGCTCACACTGAACTCGGAGGGACAGCAGTGAGTGGTCCTGAAGAGATATCTTAGTTCTCTGCCCAGGAATTGACCCTGCGAAGCCTGGATGAAAACCAGGAATCCTAACCACCAGACCACCAGGGGCTAGGGGCTAGAGACAAAGTTCCCTGGCTCTTACCTCCATTGAAAGTAAGAATGTTTCAAGGAGGCAAAAACTGTAAAAACACGTACGAAGTTTATTATTAGAGACACAGCACAAGTGGGAGAGCACACAGAAAAAGTTTATTTAAGACTGAAGCAAAGTAGAAATATACACCTGGAGAGAAAGGGTATGGGCGTCCTCTCTAATGTGGAGAAGCACAGTAAAGAGGTGATTTAAATCACTTATACAGGACAGTCCTTCTGTGTCTTTGTTTACCTTTGGCCTATTGTTTCGTTTTGCACACCTGACCAGTCCTAGGACCCTTTGTTTACCTTTGGCCTATTGTTTCGTTTTGCACACCTGACCAGTCCTAGGACCCTCCCCAACATGCATGCACAACTTTTTGCTAAGATGGATCTCACCGCAGAGGCCTGTGTGTGCACATCCACACTTATTATGGGGTGGTGACCCCTCCATTTTTGACCCCCAAGGAGCCTTCCTGCGCATGTGCAGACAGGGAAGTTTCCCTTGACCTCAGGAGTGGGACCCTTATCTCTTTACTTCAGCAGAGCTCAGCTTCCGCCACTAACTTTGTCCTTGGAGTGTCTGGGTGAGAACAAAGCTTTAGTTTTACTCCACGCGACAAACACCAGCTGTCCAGCCCAAGTGCCCATCTATCTCCTATCTCAAGACCAGTATCCCTGCCACATCCTCCCTTCCAGGTGGTCATCCAGCCCCATACATTCTGGGCCAGGAAGCTCACCACCCCTTATAGTGACTCATTCCATCTTCAGGGACTTTTTTTTTTTTTTTTTTTTTGGCTGTGTTGGGTCTTCGTTGCTGCGCGGGCTTTCTCTAGTTGTGGCGAGCAGGGGCTACTCTTCGGTGTGGTGTGCGGCCTTCTCATTGCGGTGTCTTCTCTTGTTGCGGAGCACGGGCTCTAGGCATGCGGGCTTCAGTAGTTGCGGCACGCAGGCTCAGTAGTTGTGGCTCACGGACTCTAGAGCACAGGCTCAGTAGCTGTGGCGCACGGGCTTAGTTGCTCCGCAGCACATGGGATCTTCCCAGACCAAGGCTCGAACCCGTGTCCCCTGCATTGGCAGGCGGATTCTTAACCACTGCGCCACCAGGGAAGCCCCATCTTCAGGGACTTTGACTGCTGGAAAGTTCTTCCAGGTGTAAACATCTGGGTGCTTTTTGCCACAGCCTGAGATGAAAATGGGGCCGGGCGGGGGGGGAGTGAGGGAGGAGGCAGGAGCAGTGGCTTGATCTCTCCCACTATCGTTCCAGCAAATTTTCCTGAAGTGGCTGCTTCCAATGTTACAATGTAACAGATTGACCTAACAGTGCTGAGACTCTAATGAAAACATGTCAGTGGACACAGCATGAAAGCAAGGCCAGGCAGAATGCCTAGGAAAGAGGGTCGAAGAGCGCAACCTCTTTTACATCTTGGCCCCTCACCAACTAGTGGGAAAGATCTCCCTTCCCCATGTTAGAATCAGTTCCATCTCTGGTTCAAAGGTTTCATTTCTGCTGTCTCCAGTGTTTTCTTGAAGATAAGTTAAACTCTCTTGGACATTAAAATACCTTTTTGTAAAATTGGGATTTAAAATGATTTTCAATTTTTTAAAGTTTATGATATGGTCATTTTTTTTTTTCTGGAAGTTTATTTTGTGTTTTATTATTACTGTCATCTTGCTCTGATTCAGACGCATCTTGTTGGCTTTTTGGTAAGAAAAGGAACCTAACCCTAACTTGTTCGCTCACCACGCCAGGAGTGAAAGTCAGTAAAATTAATCCCTGAGGCTCAAAACTAGAGATTTTCCTCTGGGTTGTCCTGGATCCGTAATCATCACCCTCTGGGATAGTGTATTCAATCTGCTAAGATTCTACCTAGCATCATTCTACCAAAGCTTCAGCCAACCCACATATTTTCAACTTGTTGACAAGAAGACCAGACAATGTTGTCAATTACAGGGACTTTGCTGACCACATGCTATGAGCACTGGTCCTGTCACCTGATCAGAAAAGAGGCGTGGTTCCTCATCGATTGTCCTTTGGCTGTTGGCGTGCTTATCTGCTGACCCAACGAGACTCTAGCTCCACATGAGTGTGTGGAGATGGTCTTGTTCATCCTTGAATTCCTCCCCAGCCCTTAGCCTTATCAGAGGGGCCCTGCCTACCTCTCCAGACTCATTTCTCACTTACCCCTTCATCACAGGGCAGCAGCATGTGGCCTGTAGTCCCTAGAATTCATGGTGCTTGTTCACTTATCAGTGGCTTCCCACTTATCTTCTGTCTGGCTAGAATGTCCTTCTCTCCCTTCCCTGAACTCACTGCTAATCACAGGTCAAAATTCTGTTTACCTCTTGCCTCCAGGACACCATCAATGACTCCTCCCACCACGCCCTCACCTTCACCCACAGCCCTTGTCACACCTCGTTGTAATTATATCTTACACACCCCACAAAGAGTTCCTTGAGGGCAGTGTCTTTTCCGCCTCTCCAGGGCCAGCCCAATGCCTGACACTTCAATGCTCAAATATTATCCTCCTCCCCTCAGTTTGCTTTTCACCTATTTCAAAACAGCAAACTTTGCATAAGGCAAAGTGTTGTCAGGTGATTATTATCCTGGCTTCCTGCAGAGGAAGAGGTCTGGGTCTCTCTGAGCTTATATTCCACCTTCTTGAGGGTCTGAGCCTTCCTCTTCCAGGTGCTCTGGACTGGTTGGGGACCTCAGCCTTTCTCTGTTCAGAGACTGGGTGTGAGAAGGTATTTTGCCAAATTCCAGGGAGGGCCCTGGGCCAGCCATACAGGGACGTTCATTCCCTTATTGACTTCCCGTGCCAGACTCTGAAATATACAAGAAAAGACCTGCCCCCGTGTGTGCAAGATGGCTGTTGGCCTTTTCCACTCAGTCTCCAGAAAGGTATTAAAGGAATCGGAGGAGTTGGGTGCTGCAGGCTTGGTCCTAGAACTCCGTGCGTTTTTGGAGGTGGGACTCCTCAGCCCAAAGGGAGGCACAGAGAACCAGCCTCAGGCCAGGGACTGCCTTCCAGCAGGACAAGGAGTCAGACCTTCAGGGAGTAGAGTGGATCGGTTGCTATTCTTAGGAGCTCTTTGGGGACCGGTTTCCCAACCTCATCACCTCCTTCCCAAGCCCTACAGGGTTCCATCTCCTGCCCAAAAACCTAGACAGAAAGCCCCTGCTTACCTCCTGGACCTGCTTCCTTTCCAGCCCTGGAGACCCTGACTCTTGGTTTCCACCATACCCCTGGCTACTATTGGAGCCCCCTCCTGGAGTGTCCCAGTGCCTGGTCCATGTGTCCTGTTTTCCCTAAAGCCGTCCTTGGTCCCTGTGGTTCCCCAGTGCGTCCCACTGCGCCTTCACGGTCTCAGTGTTTCTTTTCTTGGGAAACACTTTGGAGGCCAGCATCCTTCTCCTCACTGAGAGGGGAAAGCCAGATGCAGAGAGATGTCTGGCATGGCTTCTGCCACATGGCTCTGTCTCTACCCCTCAGACCCTCTTCTAAAATCCCCCGGGGTTACCGGCCCCTCCTGCCCCTGTGGGAGCCAAGGCGTTCACTTAGCCCTGTCTCTGTAAGAGCGCCAGTCAGCTGCACCTGTGCATGCCTCTCCTTCAAAGTGCATGTTCCTGGTGGAAAGGGACGGTGCCTCCATGGACATCTGCTGGACAAAGTGTCCCAAGCCAGAGACCAGTGGCAGAGCACAGCCCAGATCTCCTGAGATCTCACCCAGCGATCTCCCTACCGTATCCTACACACCACCCTCCTCCAGGTCACTCACTCCCTAGGCATGTCCTGTGACTTCAGTGGTTTTCCATTCCCTCCCCAATTCACCCCCCTCCCCACCCTGCCACAGCAGCCACATTAAGTAACATCTACAAGATCTGATGTGGGGAGAATGACCAAGACTTAAGCAGAGGGTGAGGAGTTCAGACTGATCACTGGGCTTGGGAAAGAGAAAGAACATATACACTTAAAGGCCTTTGTTGGGGGGACGGGTAATGTATGTGTAGGGGGTGGGCATTAACCCAGGACAAGAGTCCAGAGAGAAGGTGTGACACCTGGAAATCTATGGAGAAGGGACAGACAGGACAGTAACACCAACCACAAACAGAGGTCAAGGGTCCAGACCTCCGCTATTAATCCGGCTCAGTTGCCATCTCTGTGGGGCAGGCACGAGAGCCCCAGAGAAGCTGGCACCAGGGAGATGACCAAAAGGTCAGAGTAGAAAGGTCAGACCCAGAGTAGGACTGCACTGGGGTGCTTCAGAGCGCCCGTGCCGGACAGCCTCTAGATTGGGGTGGGGTGGGGTGGGTGGGAGAAACTAAGTGAACTCATCTGCCAGGGCGGAAGGAGGGTGTGAGAGCAGAAAGATCATCAGGAATAACACCACTCTTACGTAGCGTTCTCATTGCCTGAAATCTCCCATGCAGGAGTCACAGCTTCAGTTAGGTTAAAAGGAATCTCTCACTTTTCTTACTGAAGTGTAAATGTTATGTGTGTTGGTGGGGAATGGGTTAGGCATGAATAAAAACATACCAACACTTCATTGTGAGCGGGTCTTTTAGACTCACTTTCCTTCCCAAAGGCAGGTGTGGGAAGCACGTGGGGTTGGAAGAGTGTAACTGGAATGGAAGAAAAGGCAGGAAAGCAGGTTTTGCCAGAGTCACCCAGTGAAGGACCAAATAGCTCCTTCCAAGTGAGGTCACCTAATTTGACTTTATTGCCAGACAATCTTCCCTCGGGGAGCATGGCCCTTGGGACACCCACCCCTTGGCCCCCTGGGAAGCGATGAGTCTGGGAAGGAGAAGAAGGTCTCCCTTGGGGCTGGGAAGAAACAATGCTCAGGACAGGGGTCCCCAGGGGGCCATCAGGCCAGGCTGGGGCCAGGCTTCCCTTTCTTTCTCAGTCTCATTCTGTTTCTCCTGAGTTTCTTCATTCTTGGCATTTTGCATCTTGTCTGGACTCGGATGAGCCAGAGCCCCACAGCAAGAATTACAAAAAGCAAGAGGATGAGCAATGCCTTGGCCAGGAGACAGAAGGAAGTGGAGGACTTCTCCGAAGGGTAGCCAAGATCTGGGACAGAAGAAGGTAAGGAGAGAGGAGCTCACCAGAGGGAAGGTCTGGATTAGGGGGCAGACACCTACCCCAAATTCCACAAAGGGGGTCTCAAGTTCACAGTCAGTTGATGTTCCTTGGCAAATATCTCAGGAAATGTATATTCTATTCACAGAATTTCAGGGTCTGGGGTCTGGGGAGTAACCTCAACCTGAGTAAGAGACTAGAAGGGATCTTTGGAAGCTGGGAGGACTAAGAAGGCGCACAGGGAAAGTGGGGGGCCCCTCCCCAATCCAGGAGTCAAGTCTCCACGTAGTTAGGTTCTAGATTCCATGTACTCTCCTGGGGAGAAGGGAGGGAGGGAGGGAGGGAGGGAGGTGGTAGACTTGAGGCCCTGTGGTCGCTCAGGGGCTGTCTCTGGGGCCCTGGTACCTGCACAGAAGGGCCCAGCAGGGATGAGACGGGAACTGATGTCGTTGATGGGGCTGTTTGCCCGGCATGTGTAGGAGACGGCCTTGTCCCCGGGCCTCCAGGACGTGCTGAGGACAGAGCCTTCGTGGGCCGTGTCAGTGCCGTCCTCCCAGGATATCCAGCAGTTGGTCACATCCAGGCCTGCCTTCCCTACGGATCATGTCAAGGACATATTACAGTACCTTCTTCCCCAGAGATCTCAAAGTTCACAGTCATGTGAGGCTGTGACAGCCATCCTAGATGAAGGAGAAACACAAAGACCCTCTAAGTAATCAGGGGTTGGGTCTGTTTTCCTGAGCTCTTCAACACTGGGGTACGGATGCTGCCCACTGAGACCTGCTTCACTTAACAAACAAGCCAAACTAACAGCACCTAGCCACCATCAAACCTGTTGTTCCAGGGTCCCCAGGGCAGCTGCCAAGCAGACAGAGCTGCCTTTGGCATCTTCTACCTCCCCTTTATGACTTGCCTTCTCTCTCTTACCTTTGCACCCCACCTTCTTTCAAACTCCGTCCTGCCTCCTTGATCTTGGAAAATATTATCACCCCTCCCAGGGGCATTTATAGTTTAATCAGTGCCTCTGCAAGATTCAAGGTAGAAAATCAGTCAGTGGACTTCCCTGGTGGCACAGTGGTTAAGAATCCACCTGCCAATGCAGGGGACACGAGTTCAATCCCTGGTCCGGGAAGATCCCACATGCCGCGGAGCAACTAAGCCCGGGAGCCACAACTACTGAGCTCGTGCGCCACAACTACTGAAGCCTGCACACCTAGAGCCTGAGCTCCGCAGCAAAAGAAGCCCCCACTCCCTGCAACTAGAGAAAGCCCACACGCAGCAATGAAGACCCAACGCAGCCAAAAATAAATTAATTAATTAATGAAAAAAGAAAAAGAAAATCAGTCAATGTCACAGGCACTAAGAGGAAATTTGGGCTCAAGTAGAAAGGAGACCCTGATTAGTAGCCTTCAAATCACACAGAAGGACAAAAGGCTCAAGAATGGAGGTGGCATTCATGTCCAGGATGCAGAATCTCACTGGGAGAGAAAGGCTCCCTAGACGTCTGTAAACAAAACCCCTGACCCGTCTCACTGCGTTGAGCACATCCACAGGAACAGCGTCAGTCCAGGGCCTTGCTACTCCAGGTCACTTTACCCGCAGTGCAGATACTGGGGTCAGACACACTGGAGGCAGACTGCCTTCCCATCCCAGAACCTCAAGCCTTAACCCCGAGTCCTAAGACCCCTGATCCTTTGTGTGAGAAGCTCAGGAGAGCCAGGAAAAGCAGGTTTATGGTTCCCAGTAAACTCACGGTACACATGAAGATTGTAGTGCTGCATGGTGGAGATCTGGGACTTCCTCAGGTTGACTTGAGCTTGGTAAGGCCCCGAATCCTCCCAGCTCAGATTGCTGATGTGCAGGGAGTAGGTGGGCTCCAGGAAGCTCACTCAGCCCTCATAGCGAGGGTTGGTCACCATGATGGTAGCCGGATGTCCCTTTTCCCCTGGCATCACAGTGGCAAGCCTTATGTGGGAGGACCAGATGATGTTCTCAACCTCTTTTTTTTTTAAGTTATTTATTTTATTTATTTATTTTTGGTTGCATTGGGTCTTCGTTGCTGTGCAAGGGCTTTCTCTAGTTGTGGCGAGCGGGGGCTACCCTTGGCTGTGGTGTGCAGGCGTCTCATTGCGGTGGCCTCTCCTATTGTGGAGCACGGGCTCTAGGGCGCACGGGCTCAGTAGTTATGTCTCATGGGCCTAGCTGCTCCGCGGCATGTGGGATTTTCCCAGACCAGGGCTCGAACTCGTGTCCCCTGCACTGGCAGGTGGACTCCCAACCACTGTGCCACCAGAGAAACCCTCAACCTCTTCATCCAATGGTATTTCCGGGGGAGGCTGATGGACTCCTGAAGGACCACAACCACTTCCTCGGGATCCACACCATCTCCAGAGTCCCCTTTGGCTGCAGATAAAGAAAGAAAATATGGAAACAACACAGCTGGTGTCTCTAGGCTGCTGAGACTGGCAGCAGGGCTGTGGTCTCAACCTCAGTTGAGTATTTTCTATGACCCACACTCAACCTTGTCCTCCAGTTGCCTCTTCTGGCTCTAGCTTTTTGCTGCACCTGACTTGAGCACCTACCAGGGCTTGGCTTTCATCTGTGCCTCACCCTCCAAATTTTCTCTTCTCCATTTGCTGTCCTTCCATATCCCCAGGAGGGATATGGGGCTGCTTCCCCTTCCATATCCCCAGGTTTCCTCATCTCTTGGTCCTGCACTGAAGCCACACCCTAGTCCTCTTTACTCCAGAAGAGCTGAAGCATTTGGTCCCAAAGGTGGTGACTTGCTAGCCCAAGACCCAGCAGGAGAACAGAGGGGGAAAGAGATACTCCTGTCCTGGAGCTGGCAGTCTTTCTCATTACCCACTGACTCATGTTTGCTGTCCCTCAAACTCAGCTGAAATCCCACTTCCTAAATGAAGCCTTCCTAGATCCTACTCTCTGTACTCTCAGACTTGCCAGACATACCACTTTCCCCAAGTTCTTTGAACACTTTCTATCCAGCCCTATCATTTGGCTTTCAGGATACTCTGCCTCGGGTCTCCCTTAGCAGTTCCTATGTTGCTGTGATCATATGACCATATAAACATCTTTATCTCCCCAGGCAGACTCCATCTTTTGGGACATCTCTGTATGTCCTACGGATGCTGGTCCCCATGGAGAAATGATATTTAAGCTGAGACCTCAAGGATGAGTAAGGTCTGCTAAGTGAAGAAGAGAATGAAGGAGATGATAGTTCTTAAACTTCAATTTATACAATTATCAAACCTCAGGGGCTAGGTTTTATGAAAAGGTACATCAGGTCTCAGTCTGAGTATGAAAACTTTTTAACATAAAATCATTTAAAAAATAATATTAAAGCAAGGAAGAAAAAATTCAGTTGAAGATTTGAGCAAATGAGTTAGGTTCTCTGAGAATCAGATGCTGGAGTTAGGAGTGAAAGAGGTTTAGGGCTTCCCTGGTGGTGCAGTGGTTAAGAATCCGCTTGCCAATGCAGGGGACACGGGTTCGAGCCCTGGTCTGGGAAGATCCCACGTGCTGCGGAGCAACTAAGCCCGTGTGCCACAGCTACTGAGCCTGCACTCTAGAGCCCATGAGCCACAACTACTGAGCCCACATGCCACACTACTGAAGCCCGCACTCTAGAGCCTGTGAGCCACAACTGCTGAGCCTGTGAGCCACAACTACTGAAGCCCGTGCGCTTAGACCCTGTGCTCCACAACAAAGAGAAGCCACCACAATGAGAAGCCCGCGCACTGCAACGAAGAGTAGCCCCCGCTCACTGCAACTAGAGAAAGCCCGTGAGCAGCAACAATGACCCAACGCAGCCAAAAATAAATTAATTAATTAATTAAAAAAAAAAAAAGAAAGAGGTTTAATGTGTGTGTGGGAGGGAGTGTGGGGGGTAAAGCCCGTAAAAGCTAAAAGGAAAAGGAAGCAGAAATGAGCAAGGAGAGCCTGGGACCATGATGCTGAGCAGACAGTCTCCGCTAATTCATCAGGGAGCTCTGCAGCGGAGCTCCCGCACCCTCACTGTGCGCAGTCATTGGCTGGGGCTGTCCAGGAAGTGCATGGGTCCTGCAGGTGCTGCAGCTGGAGGCTGTCAGTTAACTGCATCCCTCGCAGCTGAAGACAGGTTCTCTCTTGAAAGGAGATCCAGGGGCACCTTCATGGCTGCTGCAGTGAATATGCTGATCATTCAAAAGGTGACTGTGTGCAGATTGATTAAACTTGTCTCCATAAACAGCACATTATACTTATTGAGCAGAGGGAAATAATTACCATCACTCCCTCCCCAGCCCCTACCCCACTCTCACTAAGCCCTTTTCAGTCCAGTGTGGAGAAAGCCCTTCTCCGAACATGATTTTCAAGTGCTCTGGAAATCTGATTTTTTATTCTGGCTCATGGATTGCGACCCAAATGCAACTCCATTTCCGTCTCTCACTGCCTCTTCAATCTTATTCAGTGGGGTGGTCTTCCCCTGAGGTTTCTGCTCTCAGTTCAGAAATGAGAACTTCTGTCTCATGTATTGGGTTGGCCAAAAAGTTCCTTCAGTTTTTAACTAAAAATAAAAGACATATTTTTCATTTTCACCAAGAACTTTATTGAACAACATATTCACCAGTTTGTTCCACTGCCTTCTGCCATTTTTCAGGCAACTTCATAATTCCATCTTCCCAAAACTTTTTTATCTTTTTGAGCAAAGAACTGTTCCAGGTGACTTTTACAGTCTTCTGGGGAATTGAAATTTTTTCCATGAAAAGAATTTTGTAAAGACCAAAATAAATGGAAATCCGAAGTTGCAATGTCTGGTGAATATGGTGGATGAATCAGAACTTCCCAGCCAAGCTGTAACGGTTATTGCCTGGTCATCATGAAACATGCAGTCTTGCGTTATCCTGATGGAAGTTTATGGGTTTTCTGTTGACTAATTCCAGATGCTTTCATCAGGTGCTTCTTTCAGTTGGTCTAATCAGGAGCAGTACTTTTTGGAATTAATCGTTTGGTTTTCCGGAACGAGCTCATAATAGAGGACTCCCTTCCAATCCCACTATATATACACGACATCACCTACTTTGGATGAAGACCGGCCTTTGGTGTGGTTGGTGGTGGTTCACTTCACTTGCCCCACGATCTCTTCTGTTCCACATTCTTGTACAGGATCCACTTTTCATCGTCTGTCACAATCTGTTTTAAAAATGGGACGTTTTTGTTGCTTTTCAGTAGAGATCACATGTGGAAATATGGTCAAGAAGGTTTTTTTCACTTAACTTATGTGGAACCCAAACATCAAAGCGATGAACATAACCAAGCTGGTGCAAATGATTTTCAGTGCTTGATTTGGATATTTTGAGTATGTCGGCTCTCTCCCACATGGTATAACGTTGACTGTTCTCAATCAATGTCTTGATTTGATCGCTATCAACTTCAACTAGTCTACCTGAGCATCGTCCAGCAAGAAACCTCCAGCATGAAACTTCGAAAACCACTTTTTACATTTTCGATCAGTCACAGCACCTTCCCCATGCACTGCACAAATCTTTTTTTGCGTTTCTACCTTTCTTGAAATAATAAAGGATAATATACCGAAAATGTTGCTTTTTTCTTCCATCTTCAATATTAAAATGGCTACACAAAAATTCACAAATATTGATAAGATTTTTTTAAATGCACGCTGAAATGAGAGCTGTCACAACTGAATCTAACAAAGTTGTTTCAAATGAAGTTAAAGACAACTAAGCGCTACTAGAGCCATCTAACGGAAAAAAAAAAAAAAAAAACCTGAAATTTTTGGCCAACCCAATAATATACAAAATTCCAAACTTAAATAGAATCAAGCTATCTCCCCTTGCCCTGGCTTGGGTCTATTTCAGGCTGGAAGGTTACAGCAGGGCAGTGGGAGAGGTCCTGCTCTCTGCTCAGCTTCCCCCTTCCTCCTGCTCCCCTCAACTTGCCTCCCCAATTCATGTTCCCCCTCTCCAGGAGGGTGGGCAGGGAGGGGAGGTGGTAGAATTGTTCTTATCTGGCAGAGTGGCTTTGCGCTCTGTGGGTCTGGCAGATGGTTAAGACGAACTCTTCTGAGGAGCAGTTACGTGGGTTTTTACAGGTTTCTGCTGGTTCTTTCTCTCCTACTCTTTTTTTTTTTTTTTTTTTTTTTTTTTTTTAATTTTTATTTATTATTTATTTATTATGTTTATTTTTGGCTGTGTTGGGTCTTCGTTTCTGTGTGAGGGCTTCCTCTAGTTGCGGCGAGCGGGGGCCACTCTTCATCGCGGTGCGCGGGCCTCTCACTATCGCGGCCTCTCTTGTTGCAGAGCAGAGGCTCCAGACGCGCAGGCTCAGTAGTTGTGGCTCACGGGCCCAGTTGCTCCGCGGCATGTGGGATCCTCCCAGACCAGGGCTCGAACCCGTGTCCCCTGCATTGGCAGGCAGATTCTCAACCACTGCGCCACCAGGGAAGCCCTCTCTCCTACTCTTGACCCAGGAAGGATGCATCTCTCTTCTGGGTGGTCCTTTGAAAGTCCTTCCTCAGCTCCTGGACACCTGGCTGCACGTCTTGTCTCCACCCCTCACCCCTCCAACTGTCCCCACTGTATGGTACCCAGGCCAACCAAACAAACAGGCTGTGTCTCATAGGTGGTCCTCGGTTGCCCTCCAAAAACATTCCTGGCCCCTGACAGATTCCGAGATCTACAGCACATCGCCACACTCCTGGCCACCTCGCGGGAGTCCCATTTCAGTCCACAGTTGTTTTTAATTCTCTGAGCCCTGACTTAGGCTCCGGTCCCCTTACTCTCACCTGCAGGCACACGTCCTCTCTCTGAAGTCCCATCAGACATAAAATCATCTATCCTTTGAGGGATGAGGTGGGGACTGACAATAAAATAACGGTTATTTCTAAAGAACTCTCTTTCCGGAATTCTGTGATGGTCCAGTGGTTAGGACTCTGTGCTTCCACTGCAGGGGGCACGGGTTCGATCCCTGGTCAGGGAACTAAGATCCCACAAGCCACGTGGTGCGGCCAAAAAAAAAAAAGAGAAAAGAAATCTCTTTCCAATCTCCCTCTCTCAACTCTCCATCCGTGGATGAGGGGATTCCAAGAGCGGTGACACAGGTTCTCCTTCATTCTGGTTGAAAATTTCACAGGGGGAGGTCTCCCTCACGCTGCCTTTGATCTCTCCATTCCTGTCCCATGGACACCTCAGTGGAACCACGGCAGGGAGAGTTCCAGTTAACACATAGGGTCCCCTTACCACAGCCTGTGACCCAGTTGATTTCTGCAGTGCTGTGGTGGACAGTTCACGACTGTGCCCTTGTACCCTGAAGTTTGCACCTCTGCTTTTCTGCTTCAGGGCTATCTCTGCAGCAGTGGAAGGGCATCAGCCCAGTAGCAGTGTAGCTGGAAAGTGTAGGGAGTGTACAGACCCCAGAGGCAACCCCTGGAGTCAATGGAGTGCTGTGTTGGTGGATAAATGCCCCAGCCTCCCTGCCCTTCCGTGGGATAATTCTGAGGCTTGTTCTCCAGGGTTCTTCAGCAGATTGAGCCCGGTTGTCCACACCTTTTACGGGCTTTTCTCCCTTCCCCATCTCATGTTCCTCATTCTTTTATGTTGGCTTCCTGGATCATCTCCCAGAAAATACTACCTCTACCCAAGTTCTTGTCAAAGGCCCTGCTTTGGGAGGAACCTAGATTAAGATACTATTATATATGATAAAGTAGTTCAGCCAGTCAAAGTTAGATGCCCTGTCTCCTCTGCCTGGGTCTCTAGGGAGCAAATAAGTTAATGAGAAATAAGTCTCAGGACTTCCCTGGTGGTCCAGTGGTTAAGACTCCATGCTCCCAATGCAGGGGACACGGGTTCGATCCCTGGTCGGGGAACTAAGATCCTGCATGCCACACTGTGCAGCCAATTCCCACCCCAATTCTCCTGAGGTAACAGCCTTGGGAAACAGGGACCAGTGAAAATCTGGTCTTGTTCCAATGAAAGGATGGGGGGATAATAAAGGGTCAAACCTTTGATCAGATTTTCTCTTCAGCTTCTCGTCAGGAACCGGGACCCACACAGCAGAGCCATTAGCAGATAAGTTCCAAATCAGTCACCTCCCTCCCGCAGCAAAGCACATTGAGACCTGCACATGTCTTCTGTTCCATCAAAGGGGCTGCGCCTGATACATGGTTTACCTTCTTCCTTTCTTTTTCTTTTTTAAATGTCAGGGTTAAAAGAGTGATTATTCAGTTGAACTATGAAGGTGGCTGGTGAGAACCGAAACAGCCCGCAAATTGCTGAAGGGCACCCAGAGGAGCCTTTGTGAAACAGAGGAGAAAGGAGTGTCCCTTGTGAGGGACCAGTCTGGGCAGGACCCCCAGGGTGGGAGAGAGCAGAGCACATGGAGGCACAGATGGCATCCTGACCAAGTTGGGCAAGAGTGAGGTGGCAAAGATCAGAGAGGGGGCAGCAGAGGTGCCCTGGAGACAGCTCAACTTAGAGCCTTGAGACCTGCTCAAGAGCTTAGAAGTCATAGTCTCTCAAGAAGTTTACTTTGACAGGCAGGAGAAATAAAGGCTGGAGGTGAAGGGAAAACAGGGTAGAGGGAAAGTTTTATTGCTGCTGACTTTTTGAAATTTTATTGAAGTATGGTTGATTTACAATGTTGTGTTAATTGCTGCTGTAAAGCCAAATGATTCAGTTATACATATATACATTCTTTTTTATATTCTTTTTCATTATGGTTTACCATAGGATATTGAATATAGTTCCCTGTGCTATACAGTAGGACCTTGTTGTTTATGCTGTTGATTTTTTTTTTTAATGGGAGAGATTTGAACATATTTAAATGCTGAGAAGAGAAGAAGCAAGTGGGGAGTGGAGCTGCAGGAAAGAAAGGAGATGGTCAGTGGAGCAAGGCCTCCCCCAACACCCCCAGAAGTTGGGAGGGAGCTGGGATTCAGAGCCCAGGAAGAAGAACCAGTCTTAGATTGCAAGATGGCCCTTCATTATAATAAGAAAAGATGATCAGAGATGCAGGTAGCATCTTCTTTGTCTGTGGCAGGAAGTTAAGGGGTGTCCCGTCATGTGGTTTCAATTTTCTCTGTAAAGTGGAGGCAAAGTTATCTGCTGACACTGAAGGTTTAGGTGGGTGTGTCAAAGGCAGGTATTTCAGGAGAATGGACGAAGTCTGAAACAGATGAAGTGAGTCTGGGTCCAGGTTTCTTGGGACAGTCCCAGCTTAAGTCTGTTGTCCTGGCCTAATTATTAATCATGCTCCTTTTCACTCTTAGAAAGTATCCTGGTTTGTAGGGTAAATTATGTGATTACCCTAAAACAGGAGCAAAATCTTAGAAAAGGAATCACAGTGAAATAGCTAAGCTTTAAGAGGTCAAGGTCACCCTTAGCTCTTCTGGTCAACAAATTGCCCTAAAGATCTGGAGAAAGGTAGTGGGGTGGGCAGGGGAAATGATGACAGATCTGGAACCAAACTGCTTGGTTTGGAACCTTCATCTGCAGAATGGGATCCTCACAACACCAGCTTTGTAGGGCGGTTGTGAAAATGAAGTGAGATGATGCCCGTAAAGTACGTAGCATAGAGCGGCACAGAGCCAGGGCTCAAAGAGTGTGAGTTGTGGTTGTTACTGAAGGTTGGTTAAGTGTTGAGATGGTGGGCTTGGGGATTGTGAAGACCTGGGACCCCTTCGTACTTGGCCAGGTTCTGTGGCTATTGAAGAGAATAGGGAGGAAGTCTCTAACAGATGATACATGAATAGGCTGATTTGAGACTGTTCTCTGGCAGCACCAATCAGCCCCTGATCTGAGGACACAGAGGGCTTTCGCTGCCGGCAGGTTCAGCCCAGCTCGGTGCTTTCCACGCCACCTGCCTGCTCACCAGATCAGCCCTTTATGTACGCAGAGACGCAGCACGCTGGGCTGAGCCTTATTTTATTTTATTTTATTTTTTGGCCATGCGGCAGCTTGTGGGATCTCATCTCCCCGACCGGGGATTGAACTCTTGCCCCCTGCAGTGGAAGCGCGGAGCCCTAACCACTGGACCACTGGGGAATTCCCTGAGCCCCTTTAAAACACACTGCCTGACGACTCATTCCTTATCTCTTGGGCATCCAAATCCCAGAGTGGTTCCTATACCCACACCCTTCCCTCAAACTTCCTTGTAAGTATGATGTGTCTGCCCTTCTTTGCTCAAATCGACTCCCCGCCATAGGCTCTGCTTATCGTGCTCACAGTGCAGATTTTGTATCTTCTGCATCAGAATCCCACAGAGGGCTGGTTACAATGCTGATTCCTTGGGCTCCACTCCAGACCCAGGGAATCCCAACGGGGACGGGACCTGGTGGTGGCTGTGAATCCACCTGCTTATCCAGGTCCCCAGGGGATTCCGCTGTACGCTAATGTTTGAGAATGTCCCACACTGCCAGTTCTTCTGTTTTGCTGAAGCAGAGAGAAAGTTCCCCAGCCTGAGCTGCCTTTGTCTCTAATCACAAAATGTTTCTTTCCCAGTGAGTAGAGCTGTGAAACGCTGCCTTGTTGGGCTGGGCTTCCAAGAACATGAGAGGGACTCTGGGGGCTTTGGATCTGGCCTCCTGGGAGTCCCCCTGGGAATTGGGAAGCACTGTGTCCAGGACTGCCAAGGGAAGCAGGTCCGGGCCAGAGCTTCAACCCAAGACGTGTGCCTGCATTTATTCCTTGACATGCGGGGTGCTGATGCAGAACTCGTTTGAAAATAGGAAAGAAAAAAAGTTCAGAATCTACTAATCTTGTCCAACCCCTTATCTTACAAATAAACACAAAAAACAAAAATAAAAACCAGAGGTCCATGGGGTGGAGGGACTTCTCCGAGGCCACACAGTTGCCAAAACCCAGGTCCTCTGGTACCTTGGTGGCAGGACTTTACATGATGAAACAAATTTGGGGTGTAACACACTCTATCTGTGATGTCCCAATACAGAAAACCCTCAGTAAATGTTAGTATTGCTGGTGTCATTATTAATTTGTATGTGTATTCATTCGTTATTGTTAATTTCTATTTGAGACTGGAGGCACTCAAAGAGAGCTCAAGGGGAACAAAGTGGGGTGGCCTGAGGGAAGCCAGCTGGCCACCCAGACAGCTCTGCACACAATGATACTTTTCTCAGCAAATTCAACACTGATCAGGTTCCAGCTCTCCACACCACCATGGGCTCAAAACTCCAGCTCATCAATGTCCCAGAGTTGATCAGAATCTGGGAGGCTGCCTCATCTTATCAGAGCTGTCATCAACTGATATATAAAAGTAGCCACTCATCCTACAAACATTTAGGAAGTCCAACACAGTGCCGGAAACTGCAGGGCCCAGGGCTGTTTTCCTGAGCAGTCTTGTGACCCTATAGCTGATGTTACTACACCCTCAGAGTTGCTGCTGTAGAGTAGAGAGCTATGTGGGTGGCCTCCCATGGCCGGGATAGAACACTGAAGCATGCAATTTGGATACTGACAGTGTTCCTGGCATTGGATTATCTTCCTACCCTGCTTTCTTCTAATCTCATTTTCCTGACTGGTGTCTTATCTTGCCACATTGTACGCATTCTGTGAAACACGTGTGAGTTTAGCCAAGCGTACAGTTAGAGAGACTAGAAGACCACCCTCACTTCTGACACCAATTGCAAGTTTCAGGGGTTCCCCCAAACCACCCTCAGTTTCAAAGATTTGCTAAAGGGATTCATAGAACACGCTGAAAGCTTTTATTCTCACAGGTTAAAAATCAGCCTAGGGAGGAAGTGCAGAGGCCCAGGAAAAGTACCAAACATGTCCTCTCTCCATGGACTCCTAGGACGGTGTTACGCTCCTGGCATCTCTGTGACAATACACACAGAGAATCTCGCCCAAGCCTTGGTGCTGGTTTTGCTGGGGCTTGATGACATACGGCCCTCATGACTGATCTTTAGCCTCTAGCCTTCCAAAGGTTGCGGGGAGAAATGATCCTGCATGGCCCAAAGCCTTCATCATACATCACACTGTTAGACCGTCTGGTGGCCAAGGTCCCCATGCAAACGAAGACACGCTTATCAGACCTGACATTCCAAAGGTCTAAAGATCACTTCCAGTAACCAATGGCAAAAGCCAGACCTCTCTTTGGGAAAGTTAACTCTTCACGACACAATGTGTTAAATTCATTTTTCCAGCAAGGGGAGAAGGAAAGAAGGAATAAACCAACCAGTCAAATCGAATCAATCCAGTCACGACCAGACACCTGACTACAGTCCCCTATTGACAATAGGTGAGGGACCTCAGCAGGGACTCTAGCCCACAGCCTGAGCCCCTCTGTTGTGCTTCTTGTGGTACCCAGGGTTGGAAGAGGGAGCCAGGGGTGCTGCTCTGCCCTGAGTGAGGGGAGGAGAGACAGTGCCCTCTGAGGCCAGGGAAGGCAAGGAGATACTGAGGAGACGGAGGTGGATTCAGACTTGTGCCATCTTCTCACGTTACTAGGGAAGGGATTCCAGGCGGAGTAGGCTAAGATGGGCATGCATGCAGTAGAAGGGTGGGGGTCCTGGCAGCTTTGCAGAGCTGTTTGGGAAGGATGCTGAGTCAAGGTCATAGTTGGCACTCAGGGTCCAGAGCCTCAGAGCCACTCTCACAAGCCTTCAGCCAGCACCTGGGCAAAGCAGCTACCATTTCTCCCCTGGTGCTCTGGGGAGTCCTGGGAGTTCAGGTTCCTGAAATACCTCCAGGCTGTGTGGTCGCAGGGTCCCCTCGGCAGAGAGGTATGCAGACCGTGTGACTGCCCACCCCAGCAGCAAGGGGAGAGGGCAATGCAGCCAGCTCTGGGGAGAGGGCATCGGCAGACCCGGGGAGAAATGGGGGCCAAGCTGAGGTTGTTGGGCTTCTTGTGGGTCTCTGGAGCCCATCTGCACCCGGGACTCCAGCTCCAGCCTCTCTGTTCATGTCCCTGTGTGTGCCTCGGTCAGGCTCTCCCCCTCTCTGCTGTCTCTCTAACACACACTGTCTTAGTCAGCTCGGGCTCCCATAACAAAATGCCACAGACTAGGAGGCTTAAAGAACAGAAATGTAATTTCTCACAGTTCTGGGGGTTAGAAGTCCAAGATCAGGGTGCCAGCAAGGTAGGTTTCATCCTGAAGCCTCTTCTCTTCACTTGTAGGTGGCTGCCATCTCGATGTATCTTCACACGACCTTTTCTTTTTGCACGCCTAGATAGAGAGAGAGAGAGAGATGAGGGGAGGGGGAAGAGGTGGGGGAGGGGAAGGGAAGGGGGATGGTGGAGAGGGAGAGAGAGGAGGCTCTTGGTGTCTCTTCTTACAAAGGCACTTATCACATCATGAGGGCCCCACTCTCATGATCTCATCTAACCCTAATTACCTTCCAGCAACCCCCATCTCCAAATACCACCATATTGGGGGCTAGACCTTCAACTTATGAATTTGGGGTTTACACAAACATTCAGTCTATAACACACACCTTATGGCTTATCCACAGGAGACAAGTTGCCTGTGTCTGAGGCCAAAATCCAAATGGCTCAGACTTAGTGAGATCCCAGGAAAGTGGTTCTCTGAAGGGTCCACAACATCTGTGACTGTAAAAAGGGGACCTGTCGAACTGCTTATGCTCATGTGACCTGAGGTGCCTCTCCCTCTACACATCTCCCTCCTCCAAGGTCCCCACGCTCTGTACCCAGCATGGCGGGAGGAACACAGAGGAGTGAGATCTGACCCTGGCCAGCTTGCTGGGGCTCACAGCCCAGTTGGGGGGACAAGACCTACCCTCCACGGAGAGTGTCTCAGGCTTGCTTGTCTCTTTGGAGACGCTGTTCTCAGCCTCGCAGGCGTAGTTCCCGGCATCCTGCTCTGACGTCACCGGGAAGAGGAAGGAGACGGCTCCACCATGGGGAGTCACGTGGTTCCGCATGGTGTCCCCACTGAGGTAGAACGAGGATCGGAGGGGAGGAGCTCCACAGCTCGGCTGGTGGGTCTCAAGGTGAGCAGAGGACAGGACGCAGGAACCGGGGCAGCACACAGCTGGAAGGGTCAGCGGGACCCCCCAGGCTCCTCCCTTAGGGACCCCTCCCCACATTCCCAGGGGGCCCCACTGCCCACCGCCCAGGCCCCTGGGGAGTGTCTTCCCGTCCTCCCCTTACCCCACACCCTGACTTCCAGCTGGGGACTCTGTTTCTGGACCCAGCCACCCTCAAGTGCTGCCTCGCACCAATAAAGCCCGGAGTCTCCCTCCTCGGCTACTGGGATGCAGAGTGATGCTAAGGAGGTAGTATCTAGAAGACTATAGATACATATACATATATAATATATATAAATATATAAGACTATTTATATATATACATAAAACAGCAAAAGAGTGAAAACAACTAAAATGTTTATTAACAAGGGACTGGTTAAATAATTACGGCCCAGGGCTTCCCTGGTGGCGCAGTGGTTGAGAATCTGCCTGCCAATGCAGGGGACACGGGTTCGAGCCCTGGTCTGGGAAGATCCCACATGCCGCGGAGCAACTAGGCCCGTGAGCCACAACTACTGAGCCTGCGCGTCTGGAGCCTGTGCTCCGCAACAAGAAAGGCCGCGATAGTGAGAGGCCCACGCATCGCGATGAAGAGTGGCCCCCTCTTGCCGCAACTAGAGAAAGCCCTCGCACAGAAACGAAGACCCAACACAGCCAAAAATTTAAAAAATAAAAAAATAAATAAATTTTAAAAAAACCAAAAAAACAGACCAGCATCCACGGGGCAGAAGGAGGGGCAGGGAGGAAACTAAACACAGATCACAAAATTAAAAAATAATAATAATAATAATAATAATTACGGCCCAGCCATATAATGAAATATAATGTAGCCATGAGAAAGAGGTATGTCCATAAATACCAAATGGAGTGAGCCCGAAGATAAAGTGTTAGTGAAAGAAAATTAAAAGCAACACGTGAACCCATGTGTACAGTGCACCTCCACTGTGTATAAAAAGGTATACACGTACATATTCACACATCTATAAGCTTGCATATGCATATAAGATTTTTAGCATATAGTGGGTAGACCGGGTAACTCGTGGGCTAGGTCTGGGAAAAAACAGTTTTCACAATGTGCTTCTTTGTTCTTTAAAAAATTTTCTAATGTTTTTACAGCATTCATATATTTTTTTAATTAAAAAACTAGATAAAACAAAAGATTCTAACCTTTATTTCCCGTTTTCCATCCTTTCCTAAACCCCTCCTACCTGAATTACCTGAGTAGGGATCCACTCCCTGCAGCAGAAGATCCTGAGGGGCTGAGTCTCTCATTGCACAAGGAGGATGATCAGGAGGAGGAAAGGAGAGACTCTGGAATCGAGAATCTGGGTGAGGGATTTCCCTGGTGCTCCAGGGGTTAAGAATCTGCCTTCCAATGCAGGGGATGCAAGTACAATCCCTGGTCGGGGAACTAAGATCCCACATGCCGCGGGGCAACTGAGCCCACGCACTCTGGAGCCCGCGCACCACAACTAGAGAGCCTGCACCCTGCAAGGACGATCCCCTAACAAAGATCCTGCGTGCCGCAACTAAGACCTGACACGGCCAAATAAATAAATACGAAAACAATTTTTTTTAAAAGGTAAACATTAAAAAAAAAAAAAGAATCTGGGTGACCGCAGCTTAGGCGGAGCAGGATGAGTAAGTGAGAAGACTGACAGCTGACCATAGGCTTGCATTCTTGTTGGTGGCAGAAGACAGGAGAGACACAAAGCAGGGTTGGGCCAGAGTCCTTGGAGTAACAGGTCGAGGTCCCAGGTCATGCTGGAAGACACATAAGGTGAGCAGATACAGTCTTCACTCAGAGACAAAAAGAAGGGATTTTTGCTGGCATCATGCTCTGTCTCTCCAGTTATGGGAAAGATTTGTTCTGTCCTGTATGCTGAGCTCACAGCAAAGCCAGTCACGCATCTTATAGCTCCTGCAGGCAAGGCTAGGACTTCAGTTGGTGGAGAGCCCTGGTGTGAATGGGAGAAAGTGGCTGAGAGAGAAAAGCAGAATGTGCCCAGACACAGATGTTCGTCACTGGGCACTGGGAAGGAGGGGGTGGGTTCAAGGCCATTTGCAGGAGGGAAGAGACCTTGAGACCTCCCATGCTTTCAGACCTGGCATGTGGCTCAGCACAGATGGGCACACAAGCTCCAGCTCAGCACCATGAAGCCAGCCTTACTGACTGATTTAGAGTCAGGGGCTGAAACAAACTCAGCGGAACGGTTGTCCCCTCAGACAGACATTTCTAGTCTGGGTGGTCAGAAGGGGACGTGAATACAGCCATACACACAGAAACAGCAAGGACATGAAACTAAGGACGCACCAAACTTTCCATCACAGGGCTCTGCAATGGAGAAAAGTGATGGGGGTTAGATTCAACAATAAGGACTTCCTGATGGAAAGAGAGATTCAACATGGGAATGGTGGATACAGGAGGATGAGTGAGTCCCCTTACTCCCTCTTCCTACACACATTTGGGAAGTGCCAGTCCCCACCGCTTCCCCACCCCCAACTGGTCATAGTTCCTGAGAAGCTTCATAGGAACATTTCCGCCCAGCATCTGGCCATCATGGCTTTAGGGTGTCCACGGAGCCAGCCCATGGCATACCTCTCCCCACTCCCCATCCTCCCTGCTTCAGGAGGAATGAGGAAAGGAAGCCAGATGGGACTTAAATGACAACTGCCTCATCCTCTAAGAAGCAGCAGACAGGACAAGACTTGGGGTGGGGACTTTAGAAAGGATAACTGACTTTGGTGTCAGTTATGAGGATAAACGTGGATCTTCATACAGGACACCAGATCTGATGATGTAGGTCTCAGCACGTGGAAAGGACTCTTCATCTCTTAGGAGCCTGGCTCCAACTTGAAGGAGGTAAATGGACGACTGTAGTCACCTGGATAACAGATGCTAGGATGGCATCCAAACAGACCAGGACCTAAGAAGGGAGGCAGATAAAGATGCCTAAACTATATCTTACAAGACAGATTCCTGGTACTTTTTTTGTTTGTTTCCCTTTTGCTTACCCTAGCCTTTAGTAAATACCTGTCTAAAGGTTTCAGCCCAGCTCAGCCGTGTGTTGAAGAGGAAGCAGAGCTCTCCAAAACCCAGCATGGTAGACACTGGGAGTGGTCACCAAGGAGAGCCCCCAAGAGAAGGTGAACCTCAAAAGCCAAAAGAACCTCAGATCTGTGGCCCAGTTGGTCCTCTCACCAGGAAATCCTTGTTCCAGGCCCAACTTCAGAGGTTCTGAGTTTTGTTACTATCACAGAAGGCAATATTTCCTTGTAAACTGAGCTGTAACTGGCTCTCTCCTCTCATGGGAAGGGGAGCTTCTCCCATTCCAAACCATCGTTTCCCAAGCTGACCCCAGAAAGTACTTCATATGACTGTGTGAAAATACAGATTGCTTTTCGTTTTGAAGGATAGAGGATTCACTTATGCTTATTTATCATGAGGCACTACATGAGCCTTGTACATCCTTAAATGCATCTCATCAATGCTGTTGGTATTGTTTCCTTTTAACTTCTATTTGATGGTGTTCAATTTTCCGAGTTTCTGTCTCACTTAGTGTGGCCATGAGTAGAAAACCTTGCAAAACTGGTGTGGGTAGGCAGAAGTTATAATATCGTTTACAAATCAGAAGGAGTAGAAGGCTACCTAGGTGGTAAAGTCTGAGTTGTTTTAGAGAAGCCCTTCTCAAGCACAACTCTCTTAGACGCTCCCCCTGCCACCCCCCCACCACCACACCCCCGCCACTGATTTATTTTTGGTTGTCACTACTTTCCCCCAAGTTCTTCTTTAATATGCAAATACTGCTGGGAAGATAAGAGGAAACTACAGCATATCTCTGCTTAAAAACTGTTCAAATATGTTTGTAAATGTTTAGGAAAAAAATGTAAATCTCCTTGGGTAAGCAGGATGAGATGAAGCTATGAGCTCATTTTGGTAAATGTGCGAGTTTAAGCATTTAAAGCTAAGAGGTTTAAATCAACCTAAGCTTCCAAGGCCAGGAGTTAAGCGTCAAAGTATGGTAGCCAAAAAAATATTTTATTGACTGGAAGAGACTCTCATGGGACTCTTTACTATGAATGATTTAGAGAAAATAACATAAGGCAATTTTTTTCTACTTCAATTTAACTCAACAAAGATCTATTTCATTCTACTATATGTAGGACACTGTGCTAGGTGAAACTGGGGACACAACATTGCATATAACTGTCCCCTTTCCCAGGCAGTCTACCATGCAGGACAAAATACATATGGAGACACAAAGCAAAGTGTCAGAGTACTGGGTGAGTTCAATGAAGGGAGATAGCCCACCCAGTTGCAGGGCTCAGCAGGCATGGAGAAGGGATTTAGAGGCAGCTATAAGTAAAATAAATTGTATGTGAAGGAACTGACATAAACAAAGGCACAGAGATGGGAAATCACAATATATTTTAGGAAATATCAGGTGGTCAGGTCTGGATGAATCATAAGGTAGGAATGGGAAGTTAGTGGAAAATGAAGATGGGAGAGAAGATTAGGACCTCTGAGCAAGACCAAGGCGAAGGAAGTTTAGAGCCGATTTACAATGAGTCTTCTGTTCTTTCCCATTTCTGCTTCTGAGAGCTCATCCTTAACCACCCACTAGAACCATGATTCCTAGGCACACTTCCAGGATGGGCTTCTGGGGCACAGACATCTCTCCACAATGAGCTGAGTCTTTGGTTCTGCTCTTAGAAAGACTAACCTTCTCATGTGGCTTAGTGTTCTTCCTTTGGCCACTCTTCCCAGCCTCTTCCCATTTGCCATATCCCTAACCTCTCCACCAGCCTTGGTACTGCTCATCCTCTTGGCCTTTCAGCCATGGCTACCTTTGTTCTCTCTTGAAAGTGACTAGTGATAGAGTGGTACCCAACCACATAACCCAAGTGCCAGGTCCTCCTCTGATGGGCAACAGAGTCTCCTGAGGATTAAGAGCTAATTGGAGATCTCAGGCCTATTTAATATGTGTACTTCTCACTCTCCAACTCTTCTCATGTCTTTCTCCAACACTGTCTGTGTCCACGTCTCCTGGACCCATCTGATTCTCCTTTTCCTCGTCAGATGTCAGAAGCAGGAATCACAGGAAGGAGGAGCAACACATACACCAAAGGACTAAGGCCTCTTAATGCATGAGAGGGTAACAGAGGTGGGATATTGCTTACCCTCTGTTATGTGCTAAATTGTGTCCACTCTCTCCACCATCCCATTCATAAGTTGAAGTCTTAACCCCTAGTACCTCAGAATGTGACTGTATTTGGAGATAGGATTTTTTTAAAGAGGTGATTAAAGTAAAATGAGGCTGTTAGGGTGGGCTCTAATCCAGTCTGACTGGTGTCCTAATAAGAAGAAAAGGTTAGAGCTCCAAGGCTGCTCATGCACAGAGGGGCAACCCTGTGAAGAGGCAGCATCAGAGTAGCCATGTGCAAGCCAAGGAGACAGGGCTCAGAGGAAACCAACTCTGCTGGAACCTTGATCTTGGACTTCCAGCCTCCAGAATTGTGAGAAAATAAATTTCTGTTGTTTAAGCCATGTAGTCTGTGGTATTTTGTTATGGCAGCCCTAACAAACTCATAGACCCTCCCAAGGCCATGTTGGAATGGATGGACTGGAGAGAAGTTTTTGATATTATCAGTGTCTACCAAATCCATGGCATCCTTCAGAAGAAATCACTTCTGTCTTGATATACCACCAAAATTCGCCATGCCTTGAGTTTTATGATCCTGATACCCTGGCCACAACTGACTGGACCAAGGATCAAGGACTGGCAAGACACGTGGGTTTATGGGAGAGCTCCTTATCATAGAGTGCTAAGTTTCCCAATTAGATTGTCTCTGGGGAGTTTTGAATACAAAACAGTAAAAGACCAGGGAAGGCAGAGATAATAGAAACAGAAGTAGGAGAAGAAAAGACAGAAGAGAGAGAGAAGCTGAGTAAGGAGAACAGCTATATCTAGAGCAGACATTGGCTTCTGAGGGGACAATCAGAGCTGCTGTCGAGTAATTCCCCCTCTTCTATGAGACCTGACTGTGAGACTGTTGAGACAGTTTCCTTACTTGTCCTTGTAGCCTTAAAATAAATCACTGTCACTCAAGCTCTTTAAGCCTGAGCCTCTCTTTTTCCATCAATCTGAAAGGACCTACCTACTACTATAGTGTGTTTGTTTGCTAGGGCTGCTGTAACAAAGTGCCACAAATTGAGTGGCTTATATAATCAGAACTTCTTGTCTCACACTTCTGGAGGCTGGAAGTCCAAGATCAAGGTGTCGGCAGGGTTGGTTCCTTCTGAGGGCTATGAGGGAAGGATCTATTCCAGGCCTCTCTCCTTGGCTTGTAGATGGCGTTCTTCTTCCTGTGTCTTCCCTTTGTACACGTCTGTGTCCAAATTTCCTTTTCTTCTAAGGATATCAGTCATGTTGTATTAGGACCCACCCTAATGACCTCATTTTAATGTAATTGCCTCTTAAAAGATTCTATCCCCAAATATGGTCACATTCTGAGATACTGGGGGTTAAGAGGTCAACATATGTATGGGGGTTGAGGGGTGTGTGCACAGTTCAGCTGGTAACAAGTAGGTTTTTTTTTTAATTAATTAATTTATTTATTTATTTATTTTTGGCTGCATTGAGTCTTCATTGCTGTGCGTGGGCTTTCTCTGGTTGTTGCGAGTGGGGGCTACTCTTCATTGAGGTGTGCGGGCTTCTCATTGTGGTGGCTTCTCTTGTTGCAGAGCACAGGCTCTAGGCACACGGGCTTCATTAGTTGTGGCACGTGGACTTCAGTAGTTGTGGCTCATGGGTTCTAGAGTGCAGGCTCAGTAGTTATGGCACACGGGCTTAGTTGCTCTGTGGCACGTGGGATCTTCCCGGACCAGGGCTCGAACCCATGTCCACTGCATTGGCAGGCGGATTCTTAACCACTGCGCTGCCACAGAAGCCTGACAAGTAGGTTTTTAATGTTTTAATTTTTTTAAACTTTTTTCCAGCTTTATTGAGATATAATTGACAAATAAAACTAATATATTAAAGTGTACAATGTGATGATTTGATATATTTATACATTGTGAAATGATTCCCACAATCAATTAACACATCTATCACCTCATAACTTTTTCTGTAAGAATGTTTAAGATCTAATTCTAGCAAACTTCAAGTATACAATACAGTTATTAGTTAATTTTTTTTAAAAAGTAAACTAATATCTTTCAGTAGTAAGTTCTGAGGATCTAGTGTACAGCATGGTGGCTATAGCTAATAACAAGTAGGTTTTTATCTAAAACCAAGGCATTTCCAGCAGGCCTCCTCCCAGCTAGTCAGCTTTCCTCCATTGACTTTCCCCCAAATAAGCAGCCATTCTGGGGTGATGGCCCTGCTCAGCAACCAAGCTGTCCCTGAGGCCTGATGTTAATGCTTTTCCAGAAAGGAATACTGATGTTCCTACCTACCTCCAACCCATAAGCTCAAACTAAATAAAGTATGATAGATCTGTGTATCCTGACATAAAAAGATCTCAAAGACAATTTTAAGTGAACAAACAAGTTGGAAAACAATCTGTTCAGCATAAGCACATTCACGCTTAAGAACAAACCTATATATTTTGTATATGTATATAAAATAATATAAGTGCACAGAGAATAAACCAGGCATTACGGAAATAGAGGAGAAGAGCATGAACATCTCAGTCAGGCTGTAATGGAAGGAGAAAGTTGAGGGGAGGTAACAAGCTTGAAAGAATTTTTTTAAATAATGGAGTAGCCCTGAGGACACTGGTAAACAGAAGGGAGAATGGGAAATGCTGAATAATTGATAGGACAGGACCCTCGAGTAGATGGAAAAGAATGGAATTAAAAGCAGAAGCTGATAAGCAGTGCAAAAGAGAAAGAAAAGAAAAACAGAAACTGGGCATGCAGAAAAGTCCTGAGGACAAAGAAAGAAAACTGGAAACATTCTGGTAAAATGTTTTGTCTTAGTGCTTAGTGCTTAGTCTCAGCACAATAAAAAGTGAGATAGCTCAGTGTTATGGGCTGAATTATGTCCCCCCAAAGCCATATGTTGAAGTCCTAACCCCCCAGTGCTTCAGAATGTGACTATATTTGAACATACGGTCTTTAAAGGAGGTGATTAAGTTGAAATGAGGTCATTAGGCTGGGCCCTAATCCAATGAGACTGGTGTTCTTATAAGAGGAGATGAGGACACAGACACACAAGGAGGAAAGACCATGTGAGGACACAGTGAGAAGGCAGCTATCCACAAGCCAAAGAGAGAGGCCTCTGAAGAAACCCACCCACCAACACCTTGATCTTGGACTTCTACCCTTCAGAACTTGAGAAAATACATTTCTGTTCTTTAAGCCCCCATGCTGTGGTATTTGTTATGGCAGCTCAAGTTGACTAATACATCTACCAAGGCTGTGGTGTGCTCAAGAAGAAGAGGAAGATTTCAAATGCCAACTGGAAAAGGAGAGGGGGCAGCAAGCACACACACAGGAGAGAACAGCCTAAGCCCTTCCAGGAAGCTGGCAGAAAAGAGCCTACCCAGACCAGGGGTGCTAAAGAGGTCAACCACTCTTTCACGTCTCTTTTCCATTCCCCCAAAACTGCCTTAATTCAGACTGGGCTGCCACAGTCATCTCTGTGCTGGGGAAAGTACACTCAGATCTGCTGCTAGGAGCCTGGTTGGCTGGTAGCCTCCAGCTGCTGCACCTCTGGGTGCATCAGGTGTTCACACTGCCCCACCCCCAGGCAGCTCCCAGCTAGTGATGAGCACAGCAGGATGCCAGACACAGGCCATTTGTGCCCGACGTGGGACATTGCTATTGGACACCCCACTGACCTGGCTGAGATTTTCTCAGAGCTGCACTGTGGTCTGAGGCTCCTCTTACTCAACCCGCTCCCCTTCCCCCCACCCCCTTTCACAGGTGTCACACCTGCATTATGCCTGATGGCTCTCCTCACCTATCCTGCTCCCTCTTCTTTATCCATCACTGGTGTGGTGTTTCCCCCAGTGACTCTCTTGCATGTCGACTTCTGTCTTGGTCTCTACTTCTCTTAAAGGATCTCACTGCCCCTGGTCTCCTTTCCCTCCATCCATCCTCCACACTGCTAGAGTCCTCCTTCTTTTCAAATTCAACTCTTGTCACACTCCCTGCTTTCATTCTTTCCAAGATGCCTGGTCACTTACAAGATAAAATTAAAAGACTTAAGTCTCTCCATATTCAGCCTGTGCTCGACTTTCCATTCTCATACCCTCCCACCCCAAATGCCCCTCCTGACAGCCATATGGAACTACCTGCACTTTTCTAAACTTCAGTGCCATTTCACATCAAGGCCTTTGGCCATATAATTCCTTTCTCCTGGAACATTCTTTTCCATTCCCAGCACACCACCACTACCACCACACAGACACACACAGACGCACACACACACACACACACCCCACCTAGTGATCTTTGTATTCCTATTAAGACCCACTTCAAACGTCCTGGACACAGCCGAGCAAAGGAAATCGTGCCTCTCCCTGTGCTATTTTTATACCCAACACTAATACCTCTTATGGCATTTATCAAACTGTCCTGCAGTTCCTTGTATCTTAGGGAAAACTTTAAGGTAGGAATAAAGTTATCTCTGTATCCTCAACACCAGCACAATACCTAACACACAGCAGGTACCAAACTTTGTGTAATGTTAAGTATATCTATGTGTGTACATACAGACACACACACCCAATATTAAATATAACACATGAAAGCAAATGTCTTGGTCAGTCATCAGCACTCTGGCCAGGCTCCTCTCTTATCGACTTACCCTCCCACCCAGGGTCTGCTTCCCTTTACCATCACAGGGTCTGTGATTCTTCATCTCTTGAATGGAGAGAGGTACATATGGGTGTTGGAGGAGCCATGGACTGAAGTATCACAATCACTGAATATGTGCTGGGAGTCAGAAATGGACAGGGAAAATTTCCCTTTCCCAGGGAAGGAGTCCTCAGGTTGCCAAGAAACGAGAGATCAGATCTTCCCAAGGAGAGATTTTTCTGGCCACTTTTTCTTTTTTGCATAAGTTCATTCAAGTCCGTTTCTATTACTTGAAAATAAAGGACATTAATGAATTCACTTGAAAGACATCGTTGGGAAGGTAATGACTTATTTGAGAGGTTGAGTTTGGGTGGAAAGTCAGTGTTGGCTAGTGGAGCAGGGTGGTGGATGCTGGCAGGGCAGGGGTAGGGTGGTGAGACTAGATGAGCTTTTAGGTCCCTTGTAAGAGGATAGAGGTGCCTCCTCTGGTTAGTGATTCTGGTCAGTCTCCTCTCTCTGCTCCCCCAAAATGAGAAGCAAAAGGCAGGAAGAAGGCTCCTCACAAGTCACCAGTTCCCTCAAGGAAGAGACACATGGAAGTCCCAGCAGGGTTATTCACAGCAGCAAGCGACCAGGACGCCAGGAGAAGCATGGCCACACTTGTCCCAGCAGCAACCAGTGCTTCAGATTTGATGAAGCAAAGGAGATGGTCTCTAGGAGCAGGGTGAGCTGACTACACAAACGGTGAGAAGAGGAAGTAGAAGAAGTGTGGTCTCAGTGCAGTGTCTTCCTTACATGATTATGAAAACAAAGTCCACTCCGTGTGGGCTGAACAGTGTTCCCCCAAGATGCCCACACCCTAATCCTAGAACCTGTGAGTGTTACATTACATGGCAAAAGAAACTTTGCAGATGTGATTAAATTAAGAATCTTGAGATGGGGAGGTTATCCTGGGATTACTGGGAGGGCCTGAGGTAATCACTAGGGTCCTTATGAAAGGGACTCAGTAGAAGTCAGCGTCAGAAGAAGGCCAGGTGATGATGGATGTAGAGGGAAGCAGATCAGAGACAGGAGATGGTAGATCACCAGCTTTTTAAAGATGCAGGAAGGGGGCCACAAACCAAGGGATACATCCGTATTCCTTAGTAGATAGCAACTACTTTGGAGTATCACTGTGAGGATTAAATGATTTAATACATGTGATAGTAGTTGTGCAATAAATGCCTGCTATTATAAATATCCTTGGATCTCTTAGAACTGCACTGCCCAATATGGTAGCCACAAGCCACATGTGCCAACTGAGCACACAAAATGCGGCTGGTCTGAACTGAGGTATGCCACAAGTGTAAAATATACCCAAATTTCAAAGACGTAGTACAAAAAAAAAAAAGAATGCAAAATAATTCAATAATTATGATATTGATTACAGGCTGAAATGATAATATTTTGGGTATAGTGGATACATAAAACATATTATCCAAATTAATTTCACCCGTTTCCCTTTCCCTGTATGTCACCTTTATATCAAAGTGGCTATTAGAAACTTTAAATTTCTGTGTGTGGTTCGCATTATGTTTCCACCAGACAGAGCGCTCTGAGTTTCTGAACTTTGCTGAATAGAACACACAAAGGCAAGCCCTGAGCATTCAGGGAAAGCAGTAGGACACACTGACTTCGTTACAAATGCCTCTGGCACTCATCTGCTTCCTCTTTTTTGTATCTTTATGATGCTGTCCAAGAGACATTCCTGGGAGCACCTTTAATTCTTGACTGCCAGGTCCAGCTAAACCAAGAGAGTAAGTTCAGTTAGCCTCAGACACAGTGTGGGTCCCTGCCCCAGGGCAGAAGGAGGTAGTTGTCACTTCCTCTTTGAGACATCCAGCGAGCTCAGAGCACCATCCTCCCACGTGGCTTAGCAGGAGCCTGTTCCCTCCGTACCATACACTATTTTTTAATCCTTGCCATCTGCTCCAAAATGTTCACCCAACAGTCTGCCCCCATTCTTGAAATTCCACAATTTGGGTGACTCTTTTGAATAGAAAATTTAACTCTGTCCAGAAACGGTGCATGGGTCTTACGACTGTTAAACCTCTGCAACCATCAGGGATTCAGCTTGCTTTCCTTTCTTCACCCTCACCCCAAGAGTGACCCTAGACCAGAAAAAGGCCTCCCAGCTTCCTTCTCCAATTGTCCCTAAAAACATACACACAGCTGGGACTTTCCTGGCGGCGCAGAGGATAAGACTCCGAGCTCACCATGCAGGGGACCTGGGTTTGATCCCTGGTCAGGGAACTAGATCCCACATGCATGCTGCACCTAAGAGTTCGCATGCCACAACTAAGGAGCCCGCGAGCCACAGCTAAGGAGCCCACATGCTGCAACTAAGACCCAGTGCAACCAAATTAATTAATTAATTACTTTTTTTAAAAAAAAAGACATACACACAGCTGACCCCCATTTTAAAGGCTCTACTGCCAATCATTACACTGATACTGACGGCAAAGGATGGCAAAAATAACAAAGCTTGGCAAGCTGCAAGGCCTCCAGAATCTTCCTCAAGTCCGACAGCTAGTCCCTGGATGATGGGGACTCAGGTGGACTCCATTCCCTGCCCTCATTCTTGAGGGTGGAGCTCACCACCCCATGCCTAAGGAGCACGTGGGCTCCTTTCCCCGAGAAGCCCCTTCCCCACTTTGTGGGCCTGAAGAGGCAGCAGGAGCAGACTCAGGGCCAAGTGGGCAGTTTGTACCTAAGAGGCCTTTAGACTGGGTGATGTGCACTTCACAGGCTCTCTGCCCATACCTCTGGATACTCTTCACAATCCTTATCAAACAGAATTACCAGAGGGACTTCCCTGGTGAGCCAGTGGTTAAGAATCCACCTTTCAATGCGGGGACACGAGTTCGAGCCCTGGTCCGGGAAGATCCCACATGCTGCGGAGCAACTAAGCCCATGCACCACAACTACTGAGCCTGCGCTCTAGAGCCCGGAAGCCACAACTACTGAAGCCCACGTGCCTAGAGTCTGTGCTCTGCAACAACACTGCCACAATGAGAAGCCCACACACCGCAACGAAGAGTAGCCTCCGCCGCAACTAGAGAAAGCCTGCGCACAGCAACAAAGACCCAATTCAGCCAAAAATAAATAAATAGAATAAATTAATTAAAGAAAAACAGATCCCACATGCCGTGGAGCAACTAAACCCATGCACCATAACTACTGAGCCCACGCTTTCTGGATCCCACATGCCACAACTAGCGAGCTCACGCGCTACAACTACTGAGCCCGCCCGCCGCAATGGAGAGCCTGTGCACTGCAACGAAAGATCCCACATGCCGCCATGAAGATCCGGGTGCCGCAACTAAGACCCTATGCAGCCTAATTAATTAATTAATTAAAAAAAATTACCGTATATCTAGCAATTCTACTTTGGGGTATATACCCAAAAGAATTGAAAGCAGGGCTCAGACAGATATTTGTTCACCCATGTTCAAAGCATGTGAATTGTGGCATTATTCACAATAGCCAAAAGGTAAAAGAAACCCAAAGGTTAAAGAAACCCACCAATGATGAATAGATAAGCAAAACGTGGTATTTACATACAATGAAATATTAGTCAATCTTAAAAAAGGAAGGATATTCTGACACCTGCCACAACATGAATGAACCTTGAGGACATTATGCTTAGTGAAAAAAGCCAGTTATAAAAGGACGACCATTGTATGATTCCATTTATATGGCTAGAGTAGTCAGTTTCTGAGACAGAAAGTAGATTACAGGTTTCCAGGGCACAAGCGAGGGTGTAATGGGTACTTCTTATTTAATGGGTACAGAGATTTAATTTGGGAAGATGAAAAAGTTCTGGAGATGGCTGCCAACAATGTGAATGCACTTAATGTCCCTGAACTGTATACTTAAAAATGATTAAATTCGTAAATTTTATGTTATAGATATTTTACCACAATCTAAAAACAATACCTCCAACTAAGAGAAAAAATAATCTGTATTTCTACAACATCTCTAACCAGAGCCAGATTATGATCAAATATGCCTCCAAATCTCCTCACCTTCCCTAGCAGAGGACCCTCTACCAGAGAAAACCCCCAGGCCCCTCTCAGCCCCTCCAGGCACTGTGCCCAAGGGTGGGCTTCACTTAGATGTTTCTCTGTCTCTTATTGGAACTTATGGGCTGCCTGAGAACACATATTCTCATGAATCCACAGGGGAAGCCTGAAGCTTGGGGCAGGAAGTTTGGGTCTGGGCATGTTTGCAAGCACATTTGGCTACATACCTGACAACACAGACTTTGTTAGTTATAAAGCTGATATTTTTATCTCCATCTTCTAACTGCTGATACTCTGACTTGGTTGGTTCAGAACTCAAGCAGGGAAGAGAGAGGTGTTACACATTGACTACCTAAAATCCCAGCACTGCCAGTATTAGACAGGAGGCCAAGGCCAGGATTTTCTACTGGACCTAGGTTTCAGCAGTCTTAGCTAGGGAAGGTATATGCTGGCTATCAAGCTATTGTGTGTAGGTTCCAAATCTACCCTTTCATATTTGTTTTGTGATGCTGAGTACCGTCCAAATTATGTTTCTCCTTTGCTGGCTTGCAGCTGTTAGGTTCTGCCAGGAGGGATGCTAGAGAGAGACTGGAAGGCAGGAGTAGGGAAGATGCTCTTCCTATTGGCTTGCACCTCCTGGCAGGTGGGCCCAGCAACGGCCCTTCACCCGAGCAGCAAGTCAACCTGGTACAGCTTCTTTCCACACTCCCAGGACAAGCCTCGTGACTCCACCTCAGAGGTACCAGCACGAGCCAGACAGCACCCTCTCCTCAGAGGTCTGAGCCAGCTCTGCTGCCTCCTTGAGAAACAGAGGTAGTCAAAGTGGGACTTTACTCTGAGGTTAAGGCTCAGCAGTGTGGGCCTCTCCTCCAAGGTCATAGGTCCTGGTAACACTGACCTCACCCCTCATCCCCCAGCCATAGAGGTAGATGCTTCCTGCACTTATTTTCTTTCTTACCTCACTATTCCTTTTTTAAAAATTTTTTTAGTCCTCTAGTAACTATTTGACCTATTTCCTACATTAAATATTTTCTGTTAGAATACCTAGCATGGCTGCTGTTTTCCTGACTGGGCCCTGATTATTTTGGGGGGTTAAGGTCTGTGGCAGGTAGACCCTTAGGGTGATCCTTATGACCCCTGTCCCCTGGTGTCCAGGTCCTGCATAATCCCCTCCCCTTGAGTGTGGGCAGGACCTGTGATTTGCTTCCAACCCATAGAACATGACAAAGTGAAGGAATTTTGCAGAGGTAATTAGGTCCTCAAACTGCTGACTTTGAGTAAATAAAAAGTGAGATCATCTGAGATGGGCCTGACCTAATCAGGTGAAAGCCCCTAAGAGAGGACTAGGCCTTCTCTGAGGTCAGAAAGACACTCCTTGCTGACTTGATAAAGTAAGAGCTGTCTTAAAGAGGCCCACATGGCAAAGAACTCAGAACAGGGCCCTCAGTCCTATGACCACAAGGTAATGAAATTTGCCAACAAGTGGAATGAGCTCAGAAGCAGATTGTCCCCCGGTTGAGCCTCCAGATGAAAACACAGCCCAGTTGAAACCTTGACTGCAATCTTGGGAGACCCTGAGCAGAAGACTCTGCTAAACCACTCCTGGACTCCTGACCCACAGAAACTGTGAGCTAATATATATGTGTGTGTTCTTAAGCTGCTCATGTGGCGATCTCTTATGTGGCCATAGAAAACTAATACCATGTCTTCAGATTTTGTATGCAGCAAATCAAACATAGTGTTAAAATTACCCATGAAAATCCTTTAGGAAAGCTGACACTCACAGCTAGATTCTTTTCTTCTACATTGGAATTTATGATACCAGTTGAAGTAGGTGGCTTTCATTTAGGGACCATGTGGTTCCAAAATATATGTGTTTTTTAAACATGAGAATCACACTCAGCACACTAAGATACTCACACAAGAAAACTGAGATTTATGAAAATGAAAGCCAATTTGTGTCTCCCTCTCACCCTCATTCTGTGGTACATATTCATTGAATTTGAAATAGCAGGTGGAAATTCTCTTACTAAGTAAAGTATTCTCTTGCTCAGTATATAGTTGGACTTATTTAACTTCAACGAGTATATAATGTAATTCTTCTTTATTTGAGTTTTTGTGTTTGCATTTTTAATTAATAAGACATTTGTGTTAAATTTTGGAGAAGCTTCTTTTATAATTTAAGACCCCTAGTTTAGCCAAGACTCTACTGAGTCTGCCAATAATCCATTAATAAGAGAAATGAAAACACTCTCTCAGGAGGTAGCTGCAGCAGAACAAGAAATACTTCTTTCGGTCCTCTGTGTAAGATGGCCACATAAGGACTGAGGACACCCTCTACCTCTACCCAGTCCAGAAATAATGATAGCGAAAAGTGAAAAACAGCACGTCTGTCACAAAAACAATCTGTATCTTGGAACTAGGCAAAAGAGATTTTTTAAAGTGTTCTTTCAGTGCAGTGCTGAGCTTGGTTTCTATTGATTAGGTTATTTTACAATACTTAAGAAGTTAACTTGTAGTTTTTGTCCACTAAAAAATGTGAATAACTGGGGCTTCCCTGGTGGCGCAGTGGTTGAGAATCTGCCTGCCAACGCAGGGGACACGGGTTCGAGCCCTGGTCTGGGAAGATCCCACATGCCGCAGAGCAGCTGGGCCCGTGAGCCACAATTACTGAGCCTGCGCATCTGGAGCCTGTGCTCCGCAACAAGAGAGGCTGCGATAGTGAGAGGCCCACGCACCGCGATGAACAGTGGCCCCCGCTTGCCGCAACTACAGAAAGCCCTCGCCCAGAAACGAAGACCCAACACAGCCATAAATAAATTAATTAATTTTTAAAAATGTGAATAATTTATTGTCAAATAGAACAGATAACCCCAAAGGTTACAGTTTATTGCCCTATAACACTTTAAAACATTTTGTGTCTAAATCTAACCCAGCAATCTTAACCTAACATTTCTTTATTAAATTGCCTATCTATACATCTGCATATTCAGTTTCTCAAATGCTCTTTGAACCAGTTTTGACGTCTTACTGGTTCCCACATTAATTCATGAGATAGTTGAATAAAATTTTTGACATGATTCATTTCATATATGCATGAGAGTTAGGTTTTTATCATTTTGAAAATTATGCTTTGACCGGGGTCCAAAGAAGAGTGCCAACCACACTCCAGAAACTTCAATGCATTTACACTAGTTGAAGTTCAGTGGGACTAGACTGAAGAAAAACTTCAGGGTGATTTTTCCCCTCTCTTTCCTGAAGAAGAGAACGTCCATCATCACCTAGTTCTGTAACAACAGAAGGGAAAATCTTGAGACACTCCCAGTTTGAGAGGCAAAGGCTGGAGACAAGGGCAGGCCCTGACACAGTCTGGAAAAGGGTCAGAGGGAATACTTCTGAGCTCTGTAGCACAGTAACTTCCTGAGAAGCCAGGCTTAAAAGCCCAGGCATGAACAGCTACTACAAACAAAAAGCAGCAGCAGCAATGAAGAGCCTTGTTCCAAAGCAACATGAATCCCGTCTGGTTTCCACGTAGCACCACCATCAACAAGGCTGTGTAGGGACTGGTCTGGGCCAATCCCTATAGTCAAAATAGCAAGTATTTTTAAAATATTAGCAAACACTTAAACTGAAAATAGATTTCCACCTTTGCCAAGCATGAGGTTTTTTTTCTCACACCAACCAAATCGCTGATTCTCTAATGCCAGCTGGGTGCCCCACGATTCAATTCTGATACTAAGTACACAGAGCCCATGCAGACTCCTCAGGTTTCAGGCCTCAGTCCCAGAAACACCAGCCTCAAGACTGGGGTCTGTCCAACTTGACTACAAAGTCAGGGGTTCCCACAACCCACCCCCATTCCCACCAGGTTCCATGATTGGCTAGAACAACTCACAGAACTCAGGAAAATTCTACATTTATTATTACAGTTTATTATGTTAAATTAATCAAACAAGGAGGCCATCAGACTGAGATGGCTCTATTGTCATGGCAGCCTATGTAAACAAACCAAAATCAAAGCCTGGAAATGCCTTCAGGTTATGAAATCAAAGCTTAAGGACAACCGATCACAAACAGCCAGTCAGGCTTTAAGCTACAGCCAAATAATTTCCTTTCTTTGGCACCTTCTCCAAGTCACTCCCTGAGCTTGTACAGGCGGAAAACCCCTGACCTCTTCCAGTTTGGCATTGCCCCATTCCAATGGATTTTTTGCTCAAACTCTTAAAAATTATAAAATGTTTCAGTTTATCTTTTATCTTTATAAAGCACACAAATGAACAGTCAGATGAAGGGATACGTAGGATGAGTCCAGAAGATTCCCGAGTACAGGAGCCTCTGTCCCCATGGATTTGGAATGTGCCACCTTCTGTGGTTGTATTTGCCGACTGGGCAGCTCCCTGAACCATGTCATTAAGGGTTTTTAATGGAGGTTTTATTATATAGGCATGATTGATTAATCACTGGCCATTGGTAATTAACTCAACTTTAACCCTTCTCCTCCCCCAGGAGGTTGGGTGGAAGAGGGTGAGAGGGGGCAGAGTGGGGCTGAAAGTTCCAAGTGTTTAATCCTGCCTTGTTCTTTCTGGCACCAACCCCATCCTGAAGCTATCTAGGGGCTGGCCGAGAGTCACATTATTAGCATGAACTTAGTTGAAAGGGGCTCCTTATGATTATGGGAAGATGCTCCTATCACCTCTATCACTTGGGAAATTCCATGGGTTTTAGGTCTCTGCCAGGAATCAGGGACAAAGATCAAATAGTTTTTTCTTATTATACCTCAATAAGGGATCCAGATAAATTCATCAGAAAGTCAAACAGATTAGTTGTGACACGATATATCTAAATAAGTTATATTTCCCTTTGAAGTGACAAAGATTCTTATATTTGATCCAACCATATATTGTCCACAAGAGGCACATCCAAAACAAAGTGACTCGGTATGTTTAAAAGTAAAAAGATGGGAAAAGACATATTTAGAAAAGGAAAATTATAGTCCTAAACTATTAAACAAAATAAAAAATAATTAATGAAAACCAAGATCTGCAATGAAGATATGCTTGTCATAAACCTTTAGTTTCTGAATAATAAGAGGAAAATGACTGAAAAACAATTGCTGTGGAGACTTTGTCAGTTCTTAACTGATCAAGTAAACAAACATAAAGATGTAGAACCTCTGACAAAACTCATTGCTGAGATACATTTAGCAAACATGAAAAAAATTAAAAAGAATACACTCTCTTTTTCAGTGTCTACGGAATATTTTAAAAAATGGATTGTGTGCCGGAGAGGGTGTGGAGAAAAGGGAACCCTCCTGCACTGTTTGTGGGAATGTAAATTGATACAGCCACTATGGAGAACAGTATGGAGGTTCCTTAAAAAACTAAAAATAGAACTACCATATGACCCAGCCATCCCACTACTGGGCATATACCCTGAGAAAACCATGATTCAAAAAGATACATGTACCACAATGTTCATTGCAGCACTATTTACAATAGTCAGGACATGGAAGCAACCTAAATGTCCATCAACAGATGAATGGATAAAGAAGATGTGGCACATATGTACAATGGAATATTACACAGCCATAAAAAGGAATGAAATTGAGTTATTTGTAATGAGGTGGATGGACCTAGTGTCTGTCATACAGAGTGAAGTAAGTCAGAAAGAGAAAAACAAATACCGTATGCTAATGCACATGTATGGAATCTAAAAAAAAAAACCAGAACTGATGAACCTAGTGGCAGGGCAGAAATAAAGATGCAAATGTAGAGAATGGACTTGAGGACACAGCAGGGGAAGGGGAAGCCGGGACGAAGTGAGAGAGTAGCATTGATATATATACACTATCAAATGTAAAATGGATGGCTAGTGGGAAGCTGCTGCAGAGCACAGGGAGATCAGCTCTATGCTTTGTGACGACCTAGAGGGGTGGGATAGGGAGGGTGGGAGGGAGGCTCAAGAGGGAAGGGATATGGGGATATATGTATACATATAGCTGATTCACTTTGTTGTACAGCAGAAACTAACACAACATTGTAAAGCAATTATACTCTAGTAAAGATATAAAAAAAAATGGGTGTGTATTAAACCAACAAAAAACTCTAACAAAATTCCAAACCCAGAAATTACACATGGCTGTATCTTTTACCACATACAATAAAACTAGAAATTGGAAAAATCTGTAACCAAAAAAATGTCTGACTACTTGGTATGAAAAAACTCTTCAAAATAATCCATGGATCAAAGAGGAAACCTAAACCACAATTTAAAGAACGCTTCAAAAATAATGATAATGACAATACCACATATTAACACCAAGAGGAGACAGCCAAATCTGTAATCAGAGGCTACTTCAAAGTAGCCAATAAAAATAGTAATTAACATTTGTTGAGCACTTACTATGTGACAGACACTGCACTAAGCACTTTTACATGTAGTTTCTCAATTATTCCTCATAACCAATCTGAAATGCTTTTATTAATATTATCAAATAAGAAAGTAAAAATATATGAAGTAAGCACATAATGCAAGAAGTTGAAAAGAAGAACATTAAAGTTTAAAAAACAGAAGAAATAGGGAATTCCCTGGCCCTCCAATGGTTAGGACTCCATGCTTTCACTGCCGAGGGCACAGGTTCAATCCCTGGTTGGGGAACTAAGATCCCATAAGCTGCATGGTGCAGCTAAAAATAAATAAATAAAAAATAAAATAAAATAAGATAAAAAAACAGAAGAAATAAATTAATAAAACCAAAAGATGAAATTAATTAGAAACCTATGAAAGAACAGAATTGATAAATAAGCCCCAGAGGGTGTACATAGCAGAAGCTGTTGTGCCTGTCCCAACGCCCAGGGCATCATCACTTTTGTGTCTTCCAAAGGAATTCCAGTGTCAGTATCTGCATCCCTTTGTATGACAGCTTTTTCTAAGACTGTGTGAGGCCTTTCTGCTTGTGCCCAAGACAGGCTTAAGTGCCAGGGAATGAACACGCTGACACTCACAACCTACCCCATTTCTACACACAGTAGCCCTCGACCACTAACTGTCAGGAGCTGTGTGTGTAAATACCTCCACGCCACCACGCCTCTGGTGGGAGCTCTCTGAGGCATGCCTTTACTCCCAAGTTCCCCAGGATCACGTTCCCGTCCCCACAGCAGTGGCTGGCTGAACGACTCATCCTTTATTGGCTGACTTCCTTCCCCTGGGTCACCTCCCCGCTCCCCTCTAGTGTTTTCTTGCATCAACCAAATAAACCAAATAAACTACTTGAACTCAAATCCTTCTCAAAGGGAAACCTAAACTGTACATTGAATAAATATCCAAAACAAACAAAGTCTTGTACCCATAGAGAGAGAAAAAATTACACCCAATTAAAAATGATATTTTATAGCCACAGATCAAAACTAAATATTATAACCACACATATAGAGACTAAATTTTTTAAAAAATCTATATAAAACTTCATGCCAACTTATTTGAAAATCTTAATGAAATGGTAAATTTATGGGAAAATAGAAATTATCAAAATTGACTCAAGAGAATGTAGAAGGTCTGAAAAGACTAACAAACATGGAACAAATTGGAAATCATTGCCAAAGAATCCATCCTCCAAATGTGGTAGGTCTAGGTGTAATCTTTTAACATGATAAAAAACATATATTTCAAACCAACAGCCAGTTGTTCATGCTAACAAAAAATACCTACAATATTAATAGTAGATGAAATAGATTTCAAGTCAAAAATCTGACTAAAATAGCACCAAAAAGAGAAAATTACAGACTAACTTGACTTATGAATATAGATGCAAAAATCCTGAATAAAATATTAGCCAATTAAATGCAGCAGTGTGTTAAAAGAATAATGTACTGTGATCAAGTAGGTTTATTTTTATAAGACTACAAGGATTAAAATTAGAATATCTATTAATATGTTATTACCCATAAGGAGAAAAATAAAAAGATTAACTCAATACAGTAAAAAATATCATTTTCTGATATTAAAAGAGAAAAACCTAAATAGACTGGAGATGAAAATATATTTATTTAATAGAAGAGGGAATATCCATTTCAAAGCACTAGGCAATATTGTTATTTAGAGGCAAAACTTTAGAGACTTTCCCAATAAAGTAAGGAGTAAGATAACGATAGTTGCTATTGTCATTGTTGTATGACTTTGTTGCAACTCTATGCAATAGGACAGAAAAAAGACATAAATGTATAGCTATCAGAAAGAGAGAAGCCTTTGTTGCAGTTCACATAGTTGCCTACCTGTAAAACCCAAGAATATTGTGAAAATAAAGACCACCCAAATGAAAACAAATTGGAGGCTATTTATTCAGAGCTTGGTATTCAGAGGGGAGTCAGTCACATTCACTTGGGTTTGGTGGAGCTCAAATACAAGCAGGAAAGCTTTACAGTGAAAAAAAAAGAAAAAAAATGGGAGAAGGGAGGTTTCAAGTATGATCAGATAGGAGGTTGTTGGCATGGGGACATTGAAGCCAGGCTAACTAGATTCATCCTATGTGATTGATTTGGGGAGCGTATTTGACTTTCTCTGGTTGGTCCTGAGCTGGAATTGTAGCCGAAATTCAGCCTCTGTACGCTGGTACCAAACTGAACCTTGGAGACAGAGTTTTGGTGAAGTAGAAAAGAATAGCTTTATTGTTTGCCAGGCAAAGGGGGTCACAGTGGGCTAACGCCCTCAAAACTGACCTGGAGGGGGTAGTGAGGAGCTTTATAGTAATGGTTCAGAGAGGAGAGCATGATCAGCTTGTGGACATTCTTCTGGTTAGTTGGTGGTGAGGTAATTGGGAGTCAGCATCATCAACCTTCTGGTTCCAACCGGTCTGGGGTCTACGTGCTAGTGGGCAGCAGACAGTTAACTTCTTCCAGCTGGTGGGGGTTTCAGTATCTGCAAAACAGCTCAAAGGTATTGTTATGTATCTCCCTTGAGGCAGAACCAGGACCCTGCCCCAAGGCTGAACGATTGTTTCTTGGCTGCTCCTCCCTTGTCTCTGCACCCCCTCCCTTCCCTGATTAGCAACTGTTTGAACCTGCCCTTTGAAACTCAGAGAAGGTCATGGAGGCTGAATGAAGCCTATTTCCTACAAAAAAGAAACAGGGACACAGAAAGGCTTTTGTGCCAAGGAGCCCCACAGGGTCCTGCTCAGTTACAGAATCAGGAGCAAAAATTTGGGGAAATGGCCACCATTGACCAAGTCCTGATTTTTCTGGTCTGACTGCTGCAGAGGGTCTGGTTTGACTTTCCAGGTTGGTTGCTACAAAGGTTATGTGTCAGAGTGTTATGGTCATCTATGGTCTGACCATTTTCCATTTGTATATATTTTTTCTTTTCTTTCCTTTTTTTTTTGGCTGCTTCGGGTCTTCGTTCCTGCACATGGGCTTTCTCTAGTTGCGGCGAGAGGGGGCTACTCCTCATTGTGGTGCGCAGGCTTCTCATTGCGGTGGCTTCTCTTGTTGTGGAGCACAGGAGCTAGGTACATGGGCTTCAGTAATTGCAGCACGTGGGCTCACTAGTTGTGGCAAACAGGCTCTAAGGCGTGCAGGCTTCAGGAGTTGTGGGGCACAGGCTTAGTTGCTCCATGGCATGTGGGATCTTCCCAGACCAGGAAGGTCCCTACATTGGCAGGCGGATTCTTAACCACTGCACCACTAGGGAAGTCCCCCCCTTGTATATTTAGTCTCTTAATATCAACCCAAAAATAAATGAAAACCAACCACAAAGTAAGATAATGAAGTATAGTTGTGACCTAGATTTCTGCAACCAGAATATCTTGAAGTCATCAGCCTTCTTGGATTACCTTTCTCTACAATTCAAAGAAAACAGTTGGGTCCTCCATCCCATGTAGAAAATCCAGGGTCCCTCTGAAACAGGAGGGAAGGGGGCAGGGCACAATCTTTATAAGAATGACATAGCCCAAGGACACAACATAACCTGATTACAACCAAATATGTCCAAGATGGTCCAAGTCGACTTCCACTAGAGCTTGAGCCTCAGTATGCACTCAGTGTAACATACCCACAGGCACCTTGGTAGTTCCAAGGCCGACCATCAAAGATCAAAAAGTCTGCAGTGACCCAATTCCCGGAAACCTCCGCCCCTACCCCAAAATAGCTGGAATACTCCTCCCACTCATTAGCCTGTGAAATTACTCACCCCTATAAAAACTGACAACCCTGTACCCTGGGGCCGCTCTGGCCTTCTGAGATGGCCCACACTGTCTGTGGAGTGTGCTCCTGTCTAAATAAACACACTTCTTACCTATCACTTTGCCTCTCACCGAATTCTTTCTGTGATGAGACAGCAAAAACCTGAGCTTCATTAAGTCCTGAGACCAGGTGTGTGATCTCAGTTAAAAGACCGTGGGTTCAGGCTTCCCTGGTGGTGCAGTGGTTAAGAATCTGCCTGCCAATGCAGGGGACATGGGTTTGAACCCTGGTCCGGGAAGATCCCACATGCTGCGGAGCAACTAAGCCCATGAGCCACAACTACTGAGCCCTCATGCCACAACTACTGAAGCCCACGTGCCTAGAGCCCATGCTCCACAACAAAAGAAGCCACCGCAATGGGAAGCCCGCGCACTGCAACGAAGAGTAGCCCCCACTCAACACAACCAGAGAAAAGCCTGCGCAGCAACGAAGACCCAACACAGCCAAAAATAAAATAAATAAAATAAAATAAATTAAAAAAAAAAAAGACTATGGGTTCAAGTCCCAATCTGGGTTTTAGATGGGTTTGAGTCCCAGCCCATGGGTTCAAGTCCCAATCTCTTAGTTACACGATTTCACTTCCAATTAAATAATATTCTCAGGGGACTTTGTATTTCTCCTGGTTACCTCTTGCTGTAACTCCTGGACTTCACCAGGTTCTTAGTCTTTGCTGTTAACTTGCCTCTCATAACAATTTAATTCTTCCATCATCTCTTAGCCCTACACTGGACACTGCCCCTATTCCTTCATTCAAAACACTGTTAATCCCAGCCTGTTATATACAGCAGACTTTTTATCAAAGCAACTGAGAAAATAAAGAGGTTTATTTATTGAAGAACAGTGTGGGTGACAATATTGAATATGTCATCATTGTCTTAAAAATGCATTTTCCATTCCTCAACATGGGGACGTTCCCACTGGTCTTATTCCCCCTTAGGTGCCTGGCTGCGTTCGTGTCTCCACCTCTTTCTCTCCAGTCCTTCTCCCAATCCCTCTCTAGACATTCCTCACACTCCTCTCACCTTTCTGTTCTTAACCCCTCAACCCCTCTCCCAGCCTCCCCACAGACACTTAAAATTCTTCTCACTTTATAATAATGTCATTCAGGCCTCCTTGAGTCTCCCCAAACCAAATGTCAGGCTGTGACTTTCTCAACCATAAATGCCCATGGAGGCATTTGTTTAAGACATACAACCATGGACCCCAGAGATGAGGTATGACATTCCCCAAGGAGGCAGTAGTAGCTGAGCTGCTTTTTCTTTTTTTAATCTGTTTTTTTCCTACTCTCTACACAATATAAATTTGCAAAAATCAGCTATATTTTAGAATAATAATTCATGGGGGTAAACTCCACTTGCAATATAAACAGTAAATAAAGATGCTCAATAATAAATATAAAAAGCATATGGGGCTTCTCTGGTGGCATAGTGGTTAAGAATCCGCCTGCCAGTGCAGGGGACATGGGTTCGAGCCCTGGTCCGGGAAGATCGCACATGCGCGGAGCAACTAAGCCCCTGCGCCACAACTACTGAGCCTGCGAGCCACAACTACTGAGCCCATGTGCCACAACTACTGAAGCCAGCAGACCTAGGGTCCATGCTCCGCAACAAAAGAAGCCACCTTAATGAGAGGCCTGGCACCGCAATGAAGAGTAGCCCCCACTCGCTGCAACTAAAAAGAAAGCCCGCGTGCAGCAACAAAGACCCAATGCAGCCAAAAATAAATAAATAAATAAATTTATTTTTTTTTAAAGTATATGAACTGATATAAGGAAAAATTATATTGAGGAATATAATAAAAGCTTTGAGAGAGACGTACCATATTCCTGGATGGTAAAATGCAGTATTTTGAAAATGTCAGTGATTTTATATTAACTTACAAATTTAATGCAATTTTAATCAAAATCCCAAATGAGTTTTTTGTTTGCAAACTGACTTATTTACCATAAAATGTATCAAGAAGAATAACGAGAATAATTAACAAAACATTTTGAGAGGTATATGTGTTGTCACATATTAAAATGTTACAGTGTTAAAATCTAATTTCATAGACTTGTTACATGAATATGCAGATACCAGTGGAATCTAATGAAAAGTCCCATCAGTTAGAATTAGGTTCAACTGCAGTGACCAATAAAAACAACATAACAATGATTTATACAAAATAGAAGTTTATTTTTCTCTCGTTTATTAGAAGTCTAAAGATAAGCAATCCACAGCTGACAGAAAATCATCAAGACCTCTTCAGACACCAAGACTTCTTCTATTTTACAATAATGCTCAACAAGTAACTTCTACTTATGGTCCAAAATGGCTGCCAGAGTGCTTGTCATCACATTTACATTACAGTTGTCAGAAAGCAGGAAAAGATCTAAAGAAGAGCATGGCCCTTTTCATTCAGGACATATCCTGAAATTTACAAACAAAATTCCCCTTATATATCAATGACCAGAACATAGCCACGTGACCATGCCTATCAGCAAAGGAGGCTGGGAAACATAGTTTTGATTTAGGGGAATCAGGTGTCCAGCTAAATTAGAAAGTTTTATTACTAAAGATGAAGGGGAGAAGGGATATTGGGGTGTCTCTGGCAGCAAAGCACAGACCAACATACACGTGAGCATTTAATATAATCTACTATAATGTAGAGGTGGCATTTACAATCAATAGAGAAAGGTGGATTATCTGATAAAGGGTGCTGAGATATTTGGCTAGCCTTTAGGAGAAAAGTTAAGCTAAAGCTCCACCTCATTCCTTATATCAAAATAAATTCCAAAAGGAATAAAGAATTGAACATTTTAAAAAATGAAATCATAAAAGGACTAGACAAAAACTCAAAATCGTGGGTTTTGAAACCTCTTTTAAACTATAACATCAAATGTAGAATCCATAAAGGAAAAGACAGACAAATCTGACTGCATGAAAATTTAAAGCATCTCTTGGTCCCAAAACACCATAGCTAAAAGTAAATGCAAGTGACAAATTAGGACAAAATGCCTGCAATATATTAACCAACAAAGAATTAATATCCTTATTTTATGAGGTTACAAAAATCAATAAGAAAAAGATGAACCCCCTATTAGGAAAAATAGGCAAAGGATAGAAACAGACGGTTCATAAAAGAAAAAAGCAGATGGGCAGAAAAGTGTTTAACCTCACAAGTAATGATCAAAAATTAAAATAAAAATGATTTTGTGCTCTTTTTAAACTATAAACTGTGAGAAAAAAAAAAAAGAAATAATGATAATACCCAGTTTGGGGAAAGACAGTTGGCTGTTTAAAGTAACATTGCTACCACTTTCGGGGAAGACAATTGATAATGCCCGTCAAATGTTCTGAAATACTTCTCTGACCCTTGTAAAATCCGCTTCTGGGATATAAAAGGTAATAATCAGTGATGTAGGCAACGCTGTAGGTACAAGGATGTTTATTACAGGGTTATGTATATAACCTAGGAGCAGGGTATCTCCCTAGACTCTTGGGGGATAAACTGTAGACATCTATTTTACTGCACTCCCGATTGTACCGTAATTATTGCGGACTTATTAAATGTTGTCTTGAGTCTTGCCATTCTTTCAACTGTGTCGATGAAAATTCTAGTATTTGAAAAGGTGCTATAAATATGAGGTTGAGTACCATGGTGATGTGGAAGAGTATTTAATGATATGCAGACATGCTGTTGAAGTTTTTTGCTAAACTAATAAAGCTGACTACAAAATTCTTCATGCACAGTATATTCTTGTTCTCCCTGATGTCTGCTCCTAGCCTCTGTTCCCAGCTCCTTTGCTCCCTTGCCACTCCACTTTACTCCATGCTTCATTTCAACCAGAGCAAACAAAACCCCGGGGTGTTGTTAATAGCATACTTTTACTGAAGGGTTGAGTCATGGAGTACAATTACGGCACAGGGCAGGAAACCACTTCACGTTTAATATCAGACATTCTCTGCCACAAGGAATTCCTCACTGGTTGTGCTTCTTCCCAGAATCTACCCTTTTCTATGCTTCCAGTGCTCCTCCCCAGTTGCCCTCCTCCCATCTCCCTCCAATCTCTTGAACTGCCAGCTCAAACTTTCCTCTTGTTCTCCTGTGGAGTAATTTATTACTCTCCCCTGGGAGCAGGGTTGAGACGTGTCCACCATTCACACATTATACAGACCATTAGGACTGCTTCTAAATTAAAATAAGTCTTTCTTGAGATGAACTCTATCATCCTCCTAAAGGCAGAAGCAGCTACAATCCTGTGAATGTATGTGTATAAATACATATCTCTTCTTCTAGACACATCATATTCACGTGTGCATATAGTTAGAAAGAAAGACTGAAAAAGTATACTCCAAAATGTTAACAATGGTTCATTCTGATTGTTGGAATTACAATTACAAGAGCATTTTCTTTTCATGTCGATATGTTTTTCCAAGTCTTCTGCAATGTATGTATATATTAATTTTATATTTATGAACCTTGTGTTTTTAAGTTATCAAATGTAGCAACAAAAATATCCTTCTGTTAAAAAATTTTACTTATCAAATGTAAATACCTTTCACTTTATCTTAGCTTCCTTTACCCCCAATGCTCACCAATACATTTAAGGGGAAAACAGATTTATAAATAGCTATCTTGGGCTTCCCTGGTGGCGCAGTGGTTGAGAATCCTCCTGCCAATGCAGGGGACATGGGTTCGAGCCCTGGTCCGGGAATCCCACATGCCACGGAGCAACTAAGCCCATGCACCACAACTACTGAGCCTGCACTCTAGAGCCCGCGAGCCACAACTACTGAGCCCGCGTGCCATAACTACTGAAGCCCACGCACCTAGAGCCCGTGCTCCGCAACAAGAGAAGCCACAGCAATGAGAAGCCTGCGCACCACAACAAAGAGTAGCCTCCACTCGCTGCAACTAGAGAAAGCCTGTGCGCAACAACAAAGACCCAACACAGCCAAAAATAAATAAATAAAATAAATTTATTTTTAAAATAAATAAATAGCTATCATTACAGTATAAAATATGTATTTCAAAGATGTGGACAGGCAAAGGTGAAATAAAAAGCAACCATGAACTAATGTGCAACACTGATCCTTAAGTTCAAAATGTGGATGAAGACTGTCCTGGATTTACACCATGTATTTCCTGGATTTATACCATGGGTTGCCTCTCAGCAGTGTTCAATCAGACTTGTAGACATTTGGCCAGATTCATGGCCCATGAATTTTAACCAGAGATAAAATTTGATAAAATCTATCAGTCTTGATGTTTAGTTTTTTAAAAATATTTATGTCAGCCATTTGTCTACATAAAGTACATAAGGAACAATAGACTGTTAGGCTGAGATCAAATATGTAGATGATGTCATATCTGGGGGAGGGCACAGTGAGTTGAATAGTGTCCCCAAAATTCATAGCAACCTGGAATCTCAAAGTGTGTCCTCAAAATGTGCAGGTGTAATTAATTAACTCCTCCATTTATTGTGAATTTAAAAGAAAATAAGTGTAAGACAAAAAGTGTAGTTAATTAGTAGGAGAGATTACACTAAGGTCCATAGATGCAGGAGGTTCTCATTGGGGTATCCTCATCATTAAAGCAGGGAGGGGATGTGAATATCATTGAGTTGGAAGAATTAGCACTTAAGCCTAGGTCTGGGTACTATTTAGCCCCAAACAATATGATATTTCCTTAAAGAAGGGAGCAAAAGTGTCCAACTCCACAGCCTTGGCAGCCCTGGTCGGCTGGATGAGAAGGGCTGAGGCCTCAGGGGTCAGGGTGGATGGGCAACTGAAGATCACAGACTCCCATCACAGAGGAAAAAGCCCAAGAACAGAGAGGAGTCTGGAGGGCATGTCGGTGATGGGAGAGGTGTGTGGATATTGGAACGGTCTAAGAAGCGAGCTCAGCAGCTTCAGGGTCCAGCTAGAACGTGATTAACGTGGCATGTACCAACTTGAAATACTAACCCAAGGGCACATGAATCTGGCCCACCTGTATCACCAGCTGCCTTGCCTGTCTGAAAAAAGATTGTGAATAACTCAGGGTCATACGCAGTTTTTATATTCAACACATTCTGCATGGAAAGTATTCAATTCATAAATGATGATAATGCAAAACCTTCCCACCTTCATCGGAGGCAGAAGCCAGTGGCCACAGGACCAGGAGGACTGGGTGCCCAACATTATTAATAACACTCAGCCTGGAAGAGATTTATACCAGGTTCCTAGATTCAGAGAATTTACTTGATTAAGATGGTTCCAATCAAGTCTCAATTAATTCCAGTTGATAATGTGGATTATTCCCTTTGTGGATCACGAACAGTTTTTTTTTCTTTTTTCGTTCTAGGCAGACTTTTCCCTATCATCCCAGCAGAACATTTGTGAAATGATGCCTCTGTTCAAGGAACCCAAAGTAATTTAATTAGTAACTAAAAAATACAATACAAGAGGTTTAAAAAAATCTGCTGGGAAAACAGATCTATCTGCTAAAAAGAAAAAATGGAAATAGAGTATAATAATGAGAAGTGATAATAATATTACTCTGTTTATAGCTTTTGATAGAGTAACTCTACTTTCAAAGCGTGCTTCTCGGTTTGGGTCTTCGAGTCTGTGTGACAGAGATGGGGTGGGGCTTATACTGTTTTCACTCTTTCCTGGCTTTGAATGTGGATTCATTCTCTTTCCGGTGAAGAAGCAGTGCTATTGCAGACACCGCCAATTACCCTCCAGTCTTTCTGGAGAATCTCCATTTAATAGGGAGAGTTGTGTGACTCCCTTTCAGGGACACTGGCTGTAAATTTCTCTGGCTTTGGGACTCTCCAGGACTAGGTAGGGTGAGTGAGACATCACCTTAGGTACTGCCAAATTTAAGGAACTGACAAAAAACTCAGAAGTCAAGATAAATAATATTTTAATGCAATATTTTTAAAAATCTTATATCAATGCCCCCCAACCCATTGTGAACCAAATATCAAATTTTGGAGACAGGATCAGTATTATTAATTTTCCCTTTGGGCTCCAGGCTCCAGTATGGCTCTATAGGACACTGCTCTGGTAGTCAGCAGCTGGACCCCAAAAGGAGCCTTCCCTCTCTGCCCCCACCCCAATCTAGGGAGTATTTTCTGAGGCCTGATCCCCCATAACATTTGGGGTGTCCAGTTCTCCATATAAATGTCCCAGCAGATGATTCTGGGCCTGATGGCGGCCCTGTGCTTATGTGCTATGACCCTGGTTTCTGGTCCCAATCAGGTACATACAATTTCTTTAGGCCCCTCTTCTGAGTTACAGTCATAAAGAGGCACCTGGAAAAGGATCATTGAACTTGGGGCTGCCTTGGAAAATCTACACTGCATGGTTTTACTTGGCAGTAGAGATTAAGCTTGAAATTTGGCCCCATGCCCACCTCTTTGACCCCTTTCCTTTAAATGACAGGAAGATAGAGGTGGAATGGAGATTCCTTTATGCCAGAAGAAGAGATAGATGGGATCTCCCTGGGAGAGTTGTGGCCTGGTCCTCTCCTCCAGGTTCCATAACACCCCAGTACCCAAATGCCAAGGACTCAGTGGGGAGGTCACACATGCTTCCATCCCAATCCTTGAGAGTTCGTAGCTGTGGATGGGCCTTTCTCCATCACTTTATCCCCAGCAAGTCCCTCGCACCTCCAGATCTGGTCCTGCTTGAGTCACCTGGACCCTTTGGCATAACAGACCCCCGAGTGTTGATCCTTGAGGACATGTGGGACCGTCATCAGTGATGTCAGAGATGTCCATGCTGATTGGATGAACAGGGAAAGCCACAGAGAAGAGGAGGGAGTCTTTCCCCTTCCCTTGCTTTCCTTTCTTTCCTGTGTTCACAGTCTTGAGGGGTGTTGCAGTGAGTCAGCAACAGAACTTGAATGGCCCATACCTTCTAGCAGAGCCAAATCCTGGGAAAATCAGTAGTGGACGTCCAACCAGGCCTACCACCCTATCCACCCCTACCCCAGTTTTCCTTTACCACCTTCTCCTTATATCCAGTAGAATTCGGGTAGCTTCTCCAAACCAGAAGAAAAGTTTGAGGTCAGCATCTTAGGATCTCACCACCAAATACATGTAGTGGCCCAGTGGGAGATGGAAGCTGTGTTCTTAGGACAATGCAGAGCCTGGCCCACACTACACTCTCCTTTGGTGATGAATGAATGTTTGGCCCTTGCAGCTCTAATCTGCTCTAAGTGAGGCCTAAAAATACCCAGGTGTACCCAGGAGAGGAAGTATTGAGACCCTAAGGAAGACCATGTATGGCCTGGGAGACGTCTCCACAACACAGCGGCGGAAACAGGCCTCCAGTCTCCCCTGCTCATCTATGGGAAATAACCACCACACATGGGTCAACCCTTGCCAATTTGTGAATTGGTTTCACAGCCATTAACACATTCGTTCCTCACAATAATCTGTGAGGTCATCAGTGGCAGAAACCAAAAGAGAAGAGAAACACAAGCTATTATTTATTGAACTGAACACTTGCTCTGTGCCAGACGCCACGGCTGGCACTGGGAACACAGGACAGGAGACCAAGTCCTAACCCCAGGCAGCTTTAGCCACTCCCCACCTCACCCTCATCCCCAGTCTATCACCAGGTCCTGGCACATTTGCCTCCTAAACACTGCTCAGATCCACCTGCTTCTCGTCGCTGCCACCACCCTGCTTCAGCTAGCAGTGACTCCGACAGGATAAGTGCTAACCCAGTCTCCCCATGGCCACCTTTGCTTGCCCATGTTGAATTTTCTACATTGCAGCCAGAGGACATCTATCACCATGCAAATCTGATCATATTATCTACTTGATTAGCATTTCAATAGCCTCCCAATGCTCTTGCAGTATGAACCAAAACTCTTATTATGACCTCCAGGCCCCACAAGGTCATCCCTTCTCCACCTATCCAGACAAGGCTCACGCCAGGCTCCCTTGGTCTTTTCCTTCTGGCCACATGGGTCTTCTATCAGATCCCCCAAAACACCATGCTCCCTCTTGACACAGGACCTTTACACAGGCTGTCTTCTCTGCCTGACATGCTCTCTCCTCCTCTTCAAACTCTCCTGCCCCACACACACACCTTATTTATGTGCCCTGTCCTACCCTTTAGATTATTGCCCTTCTGTCAAAGGAAGCTTTCCTGACCTCCCAGATTAGAGCAAGTGTGCAGTGATGGTAATTTTATGTGTCAATTTGGAGGGTGTTTTTGGATGAGATTAACATTTAAATTGGTGAACTCTAGGTAAAGCAGATTGCCCTCCATTATGTAGGTGAGCCTCATATAATCAGCTGAAGGCCTGAATAGAACAAAAAGACCAGCCTCCCCAAACCAGAGAGAATTCTCCAGGAGTCTGTCTTCAGACTTCACCCGTACACTGGCTCTCCACCTGCCAACATTGAGACTGGAACTGCACAATCGGCTCTCCTTGGTCTCTAGCCTTCCAGCCCATACTGCAGTTTTGGACTTGCCAGCCTCCATAATCCCATGAGCCAATTCCTGATAGTAAAGCTCTTTCTACATATATATTTAAATGTCTATATCTATATCTATACTACAATTCTAACACCACTTCCAATGTGTGTGGTTTTCTCCATACCACCAAGCAATTAATTCTGACATTATCTACTCAGAGACAGCATCAGATCCCATAAGTCAAGGGCTCAGTCCCGCAAGACTGCCCCCCGTGACACACACACACACACACATACACACTTCAGGCACCAACTGCAAGTCCAGATTGTCACCTGTGCTTCTGATCAACCAGCTATAGATCAGACGTTCCCACGACTCCTTCCTCAGGTTCAATTAATTTGCTAGAGTGCTTCACAGAACTCAAACATTTTACTTACTAGATTGCCAGTTTATCATAAAGGATATACCTCAGGAACAGCCTAAAGAGATGTGCAGGGCAAAGTATGAGGAAAGCATAGAAGCTCCATGCCCTCTCCAGGAATGGAGCACGACACTCTCCCCAAACCTCCGTGTGTTCACCAAGCTGGAAGTTCTCAGAACCCAGTACTTTTGGGGTTTTATGGAGGCTTCATTACATAGTCATGATTGATTAAATCATTGGCCATTGATTGAACTCAACCTCCCTCCCTTCTCCCCTCCCTGGAGGTCACGAGGTGGAACTGGAAGGCAACCAGGCCCCATCCATAGGTTACCTAGGGGCTTTGTCTCATTAACAAAAGACACCTTTATCTTTCTTATCACAGGAAACGCCAAGGGTTTTAGAGGCTGCGTGCCAGGTACAGGAATGAAGACCAAATATCAAGGGGCAGGGGGATAAATTAGGAGCTTGGGATTAACAGATACACACTACTATATACATATTTATTTTTATTTATTTATCTATTTGGCTGCACCGGGTCTTAGTTGCAGAACGCAGACCTTTGTTGCCAGGTGCGGGATCTTCGTTGCAGCATGCGGGATCTTTAGTTGTGGCATGCGAACTCTTAGTTGCGGCATGTGGGAGCCAGTTCCCTGATAAGGGATCGAACCTGGGCCCCCTGCAGTGGGAGCGTGAAGTCTTAGCCACTGGACCACCAGGGAAGTCCCATACTATATATAAAATAGACAAACAACAAGGTCCTACTATATAGCACAGGGAGCTATATTCATTATCTTGTAATAACCTATAATGGAAAAGGATCTTTCATATATGTGTTTTATATATATAACTGAATCACTTTGCTGTACACCAAAAACTAACACAATATTGTAAATCAACTATACTTCAATTAAAAAAGAGAATTAAAAAAATCACTTATATCTCTATCATTTATCTATTTATCATCCGTCTATCCGTCCTTTTGGTTCTGCTTCTCAGAGAACCCCAACTAACACAGAAACCTCCTAGGAGCTCTCATAGTGTAGTGTTTCTCTCCATCATAGCATGATTCTTCAGTTAACACAGACTCTAATTTCCATAACTGCACAGCTGGTGCCCACTTTCCCCTCACCTTTGCATCTCGAGTGCCTAACTCTGTTTTTGACTTACCAAGTTAGGCTCCTGGTAAATATGTATTTAATACCTAATGAATAAGAACAGAACTTTCACTCATGGAGCTTACAGTCTAGTAGGAAAAGACAGCAAATGAGACAATTTCAGTGCTTTATGACGAGCAGTTACTTTCAGCTCCAAATGCCATAACAGCTTGGAGGTGCAGCTCCTAACCCAAGCTATGGGGAAGGAATAAGTCGCAAAAGTCTCTCTGAAGGAGGTGACACTTGAGCTGTGCCTTAAAGGACAAATAAGGGTTAATCATGAGAAGTAGAGAAAGGAAATGTGCTAGGCAGGAGTAACAGCGCGTGCAAAGACTTCAGGCATAAGAGCCGTTATGGGAAACGGACAAGCCTGACACGGGACCTTTGGATGCAAGGCTAGTGTGCTTGTGTATTATCCCAAAGGTGAGGGGGCTGTTGAGGTAGGCGTGACATGCTTGCTTTGTACTTTAATCAGATCGCGTGGAAGATGGATTGCAGCCAGGGAGGGAATGGAGTCAGGGAGCTCTGCTGGAAGGCTTTGCCCTAACCCAGAGGAGAGGTTGTGACCACCAGGGTTGAGGTGGTGTTAGCGCTGATGCTGAGAAGGCCAATCTGAGCTAGAGGCAGAGCAGATGGGATTTGGGAACCCAGGGGAAACGGGGCAGGAGGAGAGAATGACTCCAATTTCTGGGCTGGGCAGCTCGGAAGTACAGAAGGGGCGAGTATGAGGTCATGGGTGGGGGAGGAGGAGGGAACTGAGGGGAGTTGGGAATAAGCTGTGTTTGAAATTTGAGTCACAGGGGAGGGAATTAACATTTGTTGAGCAGCTGCCATATCCCAGATCCTATGCTGGGTGCTTTTGGTTGATCGCCTCAGTTATTCTCTGTAACTGGCCATTTAAGAGTTTAGTGTGTGGTTTGGGAGCAAGGTCTCACTTTGATCTCACAACCACACATGGGTCGTATCTCCGTCTCACAGAAGGAAACCCGGAAATGTCAGGTTCCTTCCCCAAGGCCACAGAGCTGGGAAGTGGCAGAGCCAGGATTAGAACAGAGCCTCCATCTCCCAGGAGAGGGCTCATCCCCCATCCCAGGCTGCCAGCTGAACCCCACATTGCCAGTTCTGTAGTGGAGAAGGCCTGAGGCCTGCTCTTGGGAAAAACACAGGTACACGTGGGGTAACTCCCGTCTCTCCTTTCCTGTCTGCCCCATAGGGCCGGCCTCTCCCCGAATGAGCCACTCTTGCTTCCTTGCTGCCCGTGACCTCTGACTTCCCACCCTACCCCCAAGGCTGGATAAAGGCCAGCAGCGATATTCCTCGGAAGATCCCTGACAGCACATGACACACGCGGGCCTTAAAATGACCACACAGGATTGGAATCTTACTCTGTATTTGAAATCAGGAAAAAATCAGGGAAAGTCATCGCTTTGAGCTCAGCTCCAAGGAAAAGCTGTGGTGTTGGGAAGGAGGACATTTGTCCTGGCGGGGGGGCGTGGGAGGTGGGCAGCGTTGGGAATTGGCAATCAACTTCCCGGGCTTTTAGAGCTACGGCCAGGATATATAATTCCTTAATCTTCTCCTTAACAGCCCCTGGGAGTCAAATGCAAACCACCCAGTGACTCTGGCCCCAGACCCCCCAGCAGGGCCAGGAGGAGCAGCCCCTCACCATGACAACCCACCACACCAAGTAGGAAACAGGGGAACAGAAAGTGGTCTCTGAGCCTGGAACGGAAAGGGGAAGGAGAATGCATTCTGTGGAACATACAGAACACCCACAGGCCTCACATAACTCAACCGTGGGCACAGAAGCGAGGCGCCGGAGGCAGGGGCCTCAGGAATGATGAATGATGAATGGGAGCAGGCATGATGAATGGAGGCACCCTAGAGAATACTTCAGCACTGTCACAGAATGTGAGGGCCTTAAGGGTTCTATTTCTTGTCCAACTCCTTCATTGTGGAGAGGAGAAAAGCAATTCGTAGAAAAGTGAATAGATTTATCCAAGGCCACGCAGCTGAGAACAGAGGCAGGATCAGGCCCAGAACTACAGAGTCCAGGGTCCTAGTCCCTGAGAAGGATGGATCCCTTCCTCCCCACCTGTCGGCTGCTCTGGATCCTGAGCTCTTGGGCCTGCTTGTGCAGGATGCCCACCCCCATCAATCCCAGTGAGTCTGGAGTAGGGAAAACAACGACCCAGGGCTGACATTTACTACCATCCTCTGGAACCCTCCTGGGGGCCAGTGAAGTGCAGGCACCAGAGGGCCAGCCCTTCTTGGAAAAGGGGAGAAACAGGCACTGAGTGGCGATTAAGGTAATTAAAAGCTCTAACCAAATTCCATGCCACACGGAATAAAGGATGCGGGCGTGTGGGTTCCTGGCTGTTCAAGCCCCTCCCCCGCCACACCCCCAGCCTCTGACTCTGCAGCCTCAGTGACGAGGGTGTCCCTGCCCTTCCTGGGAGCTTGCACGCCTGAGTCCAGTCACTTTGGGGTCTGCTGTTCTCTTCCTCTCGCCCCCAGAACAGGCTGACGCCAGGCCCGCTGCCCTTCCCCAGGCCCTTGGTCCACTAGGATGGTACAGGGGGCTGCACTGAGAGTGGCTCTCCGACCACCGGTCCCACCAACCATCTCACCTTCCCAACCCCACCTGGGAGGTTGGCTATTTGCATTTTACTGGGGGAGGAACGGAAGCAATTTGAGGACCAGTTACGGTCCCAGAGCTTGTGAACCAGACTAAAGATTATGGGCATCAGAAAAGGGAGAGAAGGATGGATGTGTGCAGGAGGGGTCCGAGGTGACTGAGAGGCAGAGGGGGGCTTCTAGTCTACTCTCTTAGCTTATGTTTCCTGCTTGGCATTGCCTCCTAACAGGTTCCCCTGTCTCCGGCTCCCATGCCCTCACCTCTCCCGACTCGGTCTTTGTATAATTCAAATCTGACTGTGTCTCTACCTTGAGGAAATCTTGTAGTAACTCCCCCCCTGTTAGCAGGGGGAGCCTGGCTCTTGGGCAGAGCCTGAAGCCCTGCCTCTCTCCATGCTTATTTCTCCTCAGTCCCCATCTCAGCCTTACGCAGTGCTGGCAGGCCCCAGCACCCTGTGTTCTGTGGCATCGGGGCCACTCACGCCCTTCCCTGCCTCCTCACTTGGCTCGCTCCTGCTTGCCCTTCGGGACTCACCTTCCCAGCCAGGCCTGCCCTGCTCTGCCCTGCGCACACCTCACAACTCCTGCCACCCTGCTGGGCAGACTTCTAGTCCAGCAATTGTCACTGTGTGCCAATGGTCTGTTTGCTTTTTTTCCCCACCTTTGAGCTGCCTGAAGGCAGGGACCATATGTTACTCATCTGTGTACCCAGGCCTGGCTCCATAAAGGCTGAAAGATGAAACCATAAATGAACACAGAAATGAATGTGGTAGTAACAATTCCCCCTGCCTCCCACCAGAGCCAGCCTAGTGAACGGACCAAGGAGAGGCCAGAGGGTGAGAGCCGCCTTGGTGACCCCAGTGGTCAGATAACCATCACCGAGTCCTGGGATCCTGACATGATGGATGGACCTGTTCGTTCTCCACACCCCACGAGGCTCACAGTGTTTCCCGGGATGGGAGGGGCTGCTGGCGCCTGCCCAGCGCCACCTGGTGGGCAGAATCTCCACTGCATTCCCCACCCAGGAGCCCAGCAAGCCTCCCCCACTTCCACCCTGCTCCACTCCCCTCCCCTCCTGGGGGAACGCCCTCGAAGGCCCCAGCCCCGATTGGGCAGCCGAGAGGGTACAGGCGCCACCCCCAGGAGGCCAGGCAGTAGGGCCTGGAGTGTCAGAGCACAGTGTCACTGGCTGGAGAGGGAAGGCTGGAAGAAGAACCTCCCCTTCTTGCCCGCCTCAAGAGTTCCTCTGCGTCAACCAGCAAGGCTTGCAATTCACCCGGGGTGGGGGGGGGGGGGTGGTCTCCTGTATCCTCTGAGGTCCAGGTAGAGACACCTGCTTGGAAATCTCAGAGCTCCTCCAACGGTCACTGCCCGAGGAGGGAAAAGTCGATTCAAGCTACTGGTTTGTCTGAAGCACTGTTCTCCTCTCCGCACCGCCCCCCCCCCCGCCCCCCGCAGCCTGTATGAGAGGAAACGTCCAGTTCCCCACCCTGTGCCCACCAGTCCGGATGTGTGATGGCATACAGATTGCAAGGCGTTTTGGAGACCACAGCAAGGGGTAAAACGGTCCATTTATGAAGATTTGGGAGGCAGGTCAGAGGCTAGAAGCTCCTGGCTGTGAGGTCAGGAAGGTCTTTGTATGACCAATTTTGTCATTTAAAATAATTCGTAGACGCCCGCGCCACCTCCTTTACAGTCAGTCCGAGCCCACATGGGCTCAGACTTCTTCACCCGATGTCCATCTCAGGCCCCAGGCCAGTGTTTGCCTTCCGGGCAGGGATCCTCCTCGTCCAACTTTCTCCCTCTCCTCCCTCTCACCCAACAGTCAATTTAGGACTCTCAGAATTTGGAAGTATAACTCAGGGTTACATTATGACTTTCGTGGGCTCTAGGCAATTTGGTCTTTGTCGACCCCTTGTTCCATTAAAAAAATTTGTAAATTATATTTCACAACTGTCAGTATAAAAACAAATGTAATCCAGGCTGGATTCATTATTGTATATTCACTGTAAGTATATTTATTTTTATTTTGATTTCAAAAGAAATTAAATTCAAATCATGTTCATGAGTTCCCCGCCCCCCCCCCCCCCCAAATATCGTGGCCCCTAGACACTGTGATTCCCGTGCCTAGTGGTTAAATCGGGTCCCTCAGGACTGAAGCCCGAACTGCACAGGTCCGCAAACGGGCCTTTTCACCGGGGCGCCCACGCCTGCGCCCTCTGTCGGCAGCGGCCCCAGCGGACATCAGGGAAGCCCAAGTTGCTTTTTTTTAAGGGACCAGTGACCGTGATTCTAATGGCCTCTCTGCTTCTCCCTGAATACCATGGGCAACCTTCAAAGTAGCCAGAACATCATGAGTCTAATCATACCAGTCCTTGAACTGTTTGGTTCCATGATCCAGAGGTTTCTCTGACTCTGGATTATGGAGCACGTGGAGTTGCAATGGGATTCTATCATAATAAAATTGCATTTCCTTGAAAATTACTGTTTGAAATCTTAGGAATTCTGAGAAACAGAAGTTAAGTGTTAGTGTAAGGTGGATTTCCATAGGAAGGTAAAATGAAATTTACATTACATGTGAGGAACAGATCCACAACACTTTGAATTATTTTTTCAATTAATAATTATCAAAGCAAAGAATATCATAAGGCCACAGATCCATGAATTCCCATTTCATTAAAGCCTCCACTTGGCAGCTTACACAGCTATTCAGTGAATGTGAAAGTTCCCAACCAAAATACTGCCAAATCAGTTGAATCAAAGCATTAAATCTGTGGCTGAAAAGTTATGAAACCATTTATATTTATTTATTAAATGATGTTTTGACTGCATTAACAGAATCATTAGTTAAACACATCCTTTGTTTAAATCTGACAGACTTGTTCTGGATTACTTTTGTAAGCCGAACAAATAGAATAAAAATTAAATTTAAAAATAAACTGAACTATTTGGCATGTTAGATCATTAGGTGAAGAATTGTTTTGGTGACCACCTAGAGGGGTGGGATAGGGAGGGTGGGATATGCAAGAGGGAAGAGATATGGGAACATATGTATATGTAAAACTGATTCACTTTGTTATAAAGCAGAAACTAACACACCATTGTAAAGCAATTATACTCCCATAAAGATGTTAAAAAAAAAAAAAGAATTGTTTTGTATGTGTCATCAGTTTTATAAATTCACATGGTGACATATCAAGTTTCCCCAAGTAGGGAGGGATATACCTGTAAAAGATTAGAACCAGCATGTCCTGTTTTACATAAATAATTATATTGTGTTATGAAATTGTGAAACTTAGAGAACTACTCAGCCTCTTAAGTCCCAGTTCCCACATTTTTTAAATGAAAGCTTGGACTAGTCTGTAGTTTTCAAACGATTTTAGCTACAAAAACGTTTCTATCAAGTGAAATAATCATAGTTAATAATAACAGGTAATGTTTGTGTTTTCACTTTTCGTCCTCACGACACCGTATGACCAGTGTCCAATTTATATTGCAGTTGAAGAAACAGAGGCCAGAAGAGGTTAGCTAACATACTCAAGATCACACAGCTAACCACAGAGCTAGAATTCAAACCCAGTTCTCGCAACCACAAGTCTCATGCTCCTTAATCATTTGAAGCCCTCTCTGAGAAGCAAAGAGGGGGGCTTTGCTGACTGAAGAGCAAGTGGGGGCTCCCCAGAGCCCCACTAACTCTACTTCTCATCCTAGGAGTTCAGTTTAGGAAGTGCCTGTTTTTTTCCTTTAAAAAAAAAAAAATTTCAACTAAGAATTTTGCCTTTATATCTGGTCAAATAACTAAAAAAAATTTTCATCATGATTAAAACAGATTTTAAAATTCTCATAGCTCTCTTTGGTCATCCGGTCCCACGTTGTCCCCCCTCCCCCCAGCTCCCCCATCTGCCTTCTTCAATAGATTCAGGGATTCCCAGGAGTCTGCAGACCCACAATTAAGAAATTCAAGTAAAATTCAGGTGGAGACCATATACAGAATATATGGCATATAGTGACATCTACTGGTAAATTGTGGTATTGCATCCAACTTCCTCTTACAGGAAATGAGGATCCCACGGCTAAATTCTACCCAATTGCAGATGTAAATCAAAATAGGAGAAATTTCTGTCATACAGAGAAAGCAAGGGGGAGATTTCCCAGCACAGTTAAAAGTCCGAGTTATGGTCCTGACTTTGCAATCAATACGCTTGGTGCCTTAGCTCCAGGACCTCACCTTTAATCACCTGGGCTTTACCATTGTGCCTCCAAAGCACTAAGGGCACCCCAAGGGGCCATGTCAGAGAGGCAGAGCCAAGAGAGTGTGGCTCCTCTCCTCCTCCTAATCTAGGCACTTCTCTCTTTATCTCTTCATATGCTAATTTTTAAAATAATGTTCTGTTTTCAAAAAGAATTCCACATCTCTTTTCAAAAGTTTCTCAAAATTCTGTTTGTACTATAAAGACCTGGCCAACCTACGTCAGCATTTACTGTGCCTACCACATTTCAAGGTCCTGTACTAACTCTTTATGAGCTACAACATAGGAGTCCCAGCCCCCTTCTCTTAAAGACCTTACAGGGACTTCCCTGGTGGTGCAGTGGTTAAGAATCTGCCTGCCAATGCAGGGGGCACGGGTTCGATCCCTGGTCCAGGAAGATCCCACATGCCGTAGAGCACCTAAGCCCGTGCACCACAATTACTGAGCCTGTGCCCTGGAGCCCACGAGCCACAACTACTGAACCTGCATGCCACAACTACTGAAGCCCGTGGGCCTAGAGCCCATGCTCTGCAACAGGAGAAGTCCGCACACCGCAACGAAGAATAGCCCCCCCCTCGCGGCAACTAGAGAAAGCCCGCGGGCAGCAACGAAGACCCAGTGCAGTCAAAAATAAATAAATTAAATAATTAATTAATTTAAAAAGAACAAAGAACTTACAATACGATTGTGGAATAAAACAAGCACACCATCTGTTCCTTCCTTGACTAAGCATTTTTGTCAAACCGATTAGGATAGTTTTTCCATGTGATCATATCTCTGATTTTATAACACAAGTCAACGAGAGAGAGAATTCTTTTTATAGTCAATCTTGCTGGAAGGCAACTTTGCTATAAAACGAGTGTTTCAGGAGTCTCTTGGGAAGAAACCGTTATGGACTTGAGAGCCACTATCATTACTATGTAACAGTGTTCCTTCTCATGGGAAGTGTATCAGATTAGAGACTTGGCCAGTAGTGTCTGCTGTTCTTAAGCAAAGTACATAAGGCTCTGAGGTTCCCAACCCAGACAACAGGCTATATATCTACAAATTTCCCATTCAAAGTCCATCTTCATTTTGTAATCAAGTTGTTTGATTTTTAAACATTTCTATTAAAGAATAGGGAGCAATGTACGACTCAATGATCCAAATAAGGTAATAATAATATCATGAATTATTAGTGTTGATTAAGTACTCACTCTGGCCCAGAAATTGTTCTAAGAGCATTAACTTATTTTATCCTCACAAAATCCCTAAAAACTACATTTTATTCTTATCATCATTTTACAGAGGAGGAAACTGAGGCACAGAGTCATTAAATAACAAGGAAGTTACCATTGTCTGACACCACTGATCCAGACTTTCTGCCCTTGGGGAAGTTATAAAGGGAGTCAGACTAGCTCCATTCTCCCCCTTAGCCCACTACTTACTCTCAGAGGCCTTGCTGTGGGCCCCCTGCTGCACCCAGCTCTGGGCTCTGGTATTATTTGGACAGATGAAGAATCCCACCTTCTGCCCAGGGCCAGCAGTGGCATGGGCAGTGCCTGAATATTGCTTAACATTGTGTTCAATAAGGAAAAGGAAATTTAGAAAGAGAGAGTCAAGTTTTTGGACTGTCTCTATCTCTTAGCATCCTGTATAAGTCTATATTCGATAAGATTAGATTGATCAAATCTAATCCTCCTTTAGATTAGACAAAGAGGATTATCTAATCCTTTTCAAGTTGGGCCCCCTTGGATAACATTTTTTTTTTTTTTTAAGAAATTCACGTTCTTTTATTTATTTATTTATGACTGTGTTGAGTCTTCGTTTCTGTGCGAGGGCTTTCTCTAGTTGCGGCAAGTGGGGGCCACTCTTCATCACGGTGCGCGGGCCTCTCACCATCACGGCCTCTCTTGTTGTGGAGCACAGGCTCCAGACGCGCAGGCTCAGTAATTGTGGCTCACGGGCCCAGTTGCTCCGTGGCATGTGGGATCTTCCCAGACCAGGGCTCGAACCCGTGTCCCCTGCATTGGCAGGCAGATTCTCAACCACTGCGCCACCAGGGAAGCCCTGGATAACATTTAAGGCAAAAAGATGAGAGTTTCAAGACTCTAACGGGCATTAAAAAAAAGCAGAATTATTTTACTTTCCCCTTTTTCCTCTATCCAAGAAAATCCAAGTACTTGATATAATATGTATAGTTTCTAGATCTTGGTTGAAGATGAGATTTTCTTTTCAAGTATCTGAGAACTCTCTATAAGACCACCTTTCCTACTCTACCCTACCCTGGCCTTGCAAGGAAAAAGACCCCCAAACCACAGCCAAGCCCTGTGGGCACCGTAGGCTAACTCTCAAAGGGAAGTGTTCTCACCTTTTAATTATCTTCAACAGCAGGAATGATCAGCTGGAAACTCCCAACCATAACTCACTGACGTCGTAGACCAGCTGAATAGATAGGTCTGCTCTGATAGATACATTATGCGGCAAGCAAAGAACAAAGAAACCCATCATCACTATGTGTTTTCATCCCTTTTGTAATATGTATAATTTATCTTCTTTTGGAAAGGTGCATATAAATTTCAATGCAACTTGCTTAAGAATAATAAAGTCACAGTTCGTTACTCCCATTTGTTTCCCAGGAGAAAGGGGAAAACCTTAACTTCACGATGAGTATTAAGGGGACTTCAGGCCCAAAGGGGAGGCATCTCTGATATGTCACGTCCTTAAAACAATAAAAAAAAAAATCTATGTGATCCCAAGACAACCCCATCCTTCACACACTGACTAAGAAGCCTTAGGTGACATTGAACAAGGAGGCACATATCTCAGGATTTCAGGATTAGCGAGATGGATTCCCCTTAACAGCAAAAGAAAACACCAGGCACAGAATTTCTGGAAACAAAGAGTATTAAGGACATTGCCTAACAACCTCCCATCCAGTGTATTTTTCCCTTCCACAATATCCTTGGCATATGGTCTGCCCTCCTTTTTGTTGTCCAGAAACTGAGGAAAAGACTATCTAATTCAACATTAGAGACAAATGCTTATCTCCTGGGTGACTATAAATCCCAGGCAGCCTTCAGGCAGTAACCTGCTGAATAGGCTACAATATTCTCAAAGTGTGGACTGGAAAACAGAAGCTGCCTATCCATCTCTGTCCTCCGCGCCGGGCTCTGAGAGACCTCATAGATGCACAGCAGGCCCACTTTTCAATCTGAGAGTCAATGCAAGTGAAATAGGTAGTGTTTCCAGTCCAAAATGACAGTCTGAGTCAATAAATTTAACACTGTTCCTTCATAATTCCCAGATGAAGTGACTTCTGGGGCAGAAGAGGACAAACACTCAATGCCTCAGTGTGACATGGACCAGAGATGAGATGAGGATTTTGTGGAGGGTGGTACCAGATTCGAACCCCACAACCTCCTTGAGAAGAGGACAGATGCTGGAGTTCTCAAGGAGGGGCAAGTGGCCAAAAGTACGCCCAAAGCTTGTTCGCGGCACAGAAAGCATGAGAATGGAGCAGAGGTACTGATGAGGTCTGCTCTTGGTGCGGGCCACCATGCTGTTTGGAGAGATACAGCTGCCCTTTCAGCCTCAGCGGCCACAGAAGGAGCCCTTGAGTCAGAGGTGAGACTGGCTGCCCTTGGCCACCTCTCTCTTACCCTCACACACCATGAAATGTCTACGGTGATTAAAGTCAAGAAGATATAAACTTGTTTCCTTTGCTGAAGGGATGCATAATCTCTAACAGAACATCTATCCTTTCCTATATTGGACAAGCACAGACCTTCTTCTTTAAGGATGAGAACATGGAGGAAAATTACCAGATATAGAAATAAAGAGGCCACTATGAGGAGTGCCAGGCAAATTCAAAAAAATAAGGTTCATGAGGGTATAGTGTAAGCAAACCTTGAATGTCAAAGATAAAGAAAAAAGGCCTATAGCCATCCAGGTAGAAAGCAAAACCAACAGGCTATTTATACTGAAAAGCAGCAGGTTTCTGCTTTGGAACCTTAAATGCAAAAATGTCATTCGGTAGCTGAACAGATCATTCATTTGTGTAATGGAAGAAGATACTGCAGGGAAAATAAGTGCGCTTCAGCTATACCTTTAGCACAGAGGACTCATACTTATAATATGGGGCAAAAGGGGTTTCATAAAAATACAGTATGATTCTATATTCTATATTCAGAAGTAAAACTATAAACAAAAAAGTGAGATTACATTAACTCAAAATTCAGGATAATGGTTCCATTTGGGGAAGAACTAGAGGGATGCCATTGGAAGTTCTGAGGTGTTGGTGAAGTTCTATTGATATTCCTTAGGCCAGTGGTAGCTTCATGGGTGTCTGCTTTATTATTACCCTTTAAATTGTACAGATACATGTTGTATACTATTCTGTATATATAACATGTTTCAAATAAAAATTAGGAAAAAAAATACATCTAAAATAGAGAATAAAGAAAATGTATAAATGAAAAATTAACTTTTTTAAGATTTAAAGAATGTACCAGTTAATGCAATTTTTAAAAATTAAGCATGGGCAGAGGTAGGAATATTATATAAAGTATATTTTAAGAAAAAATCTGATAAAGCACCAAAAAAAGAAAGAGAGGAAGACTACAATGGATGAATCTCATCTGTGAAAACAGATGAAAAATTCCTAATAGGTTTTTTTAAAAATAGGAAATTAGACTAAGAGGTATATTATTAAGGCTTATCTAGTACTGTTAGGTACTGTTAGACTTTATAATAAAAATATGCACATGGTTTGACACTAGAAAATGTCTTATACTGAATTCAGAGAAAAGTCTCAGGATAATAACAGTAGATGCCAAAAAGTCATTCAATCAAATTCAACACATTTTACTTATATTAATAAAAAATCGAAACATCAGAGAACTATAAAAATATACATCTTTGAAGTAAAACACTAGAGGCATTCCTATTAAAATCCAATATAATATAAAGATGTCTGCTATTACGACCATTATTCAAAATTATTAGGAAGTTTTAGGCAAGTGTAATAAGGTAAGAAAAAAGAATAAAGAAGTATACATGTTGGAAAAGACAATTATAATTTTTTGCATGATGATATAATTATTTGAAAAATCAAGAAAATTAACGGAAAAATGATTAGTACTAATGAGAGAGTTCTTGTGTTGTGTTCAATTGCAAAATAAATGTACAAAACTTAATAGTAACGATCACAACCTCAAACGCCTTCAGGCAGACAATAAAAATGAATGACGCAGACTGGTGGGGACCTTCTGTGACTGTAGGAGACAACAGCTTCCCAGCTCCCAGTACATTTTTATCAAGAAAGAAAGTGACCACAGAGTCGCTAGATATTCTGATTTTTCAAGAGAATTTGGAAAATTATATCTTTGTATAAAATTTTCTGATTTTATATGTATATAACTAATTCAAAAATTACATGAACTAAATATATCCATAGGCTAGATATGACCATGGGCCTCCAGTGTGCAACTTTTGATCAGCATTTTCCTGTATAACGATTCTGCAAATATAATGGAGGGAAATGTGAAATGGGACAAAAACTGATTAACTGTTCAATAGCTCACCATTTGAAATAAATAAAACGAAATTTCTACTTCTTATATCACACCAAATAAAGTCCGGAGGGTAAAGATTTAAATGTAACATAAGAAACATAACAAGCTCTAGAAAAAATATAAAGCTGAATACTTATATAATCTTGGTGTGGGGAAGGCTTTCTAAAACTAACAATAAACAAAGAAATTATAAAAGGAAAAGTCTGACCTTGATTACATATACTTTTTAAATATTTCAGGTCTCAAAAACTAAAAAGCTGGTGGCAGACTAGGAAAAGTATTTAAAACACAAAGGATCAATATCTCTTATACAGAAAGACCGGTCTTACAAATCAGTAACAAGCACCGTCAGAAAATATCAAGCACAGGATGTGGAAAAGCAAGTTGCAAAATAAGAAATGCCAACAGCCGATGAATATATGGTAACATCCCATGTCACCAGTAATCAAAGAAATACAAATAAAACCAGTGACTCAATGCCATTTTCCCCTACTGACTTGCCAAAGATTTTTTAAAATTGTTTTTGAGGCCCAGTATTGACAAAGACATTTATTGTTGGTAGAGGTATTTTTGAATACAACTTATAGAAAAATCTGGCAATATGGGTCAGAATGCTTTAACTCAGCAAGTCCATTGCTGGAAGTTTAGTCTAAGGAACTAAGAATATATACAATAATTCAGGTGCAAGAATATCATTATTGATATAATAGCAGAACCCAAAAACAAACAAAAAACAGAACAATGCAAACACTAATTGAGAAATAGCTTAATTAGTACATTCATACTGGGAAATTCTTGGCAGTCAATTTAAGAAGTCCTGGAAGAATATTTATTATTATTGAAAGATATTCACAATACATTGCTTAGAGTTTTGTTTTTGGTTCTTTTTTTTGGGGGGGGATATGTCTTTTAAGTCTCCTTTATTTATTTATTTTTTAAAATTTTTACTGGAGTATGTTGTGTTAGTTTCTGCTGTACAGCAAAGTGAATCAGTTATGCATATACATAAAGCCACTCTTTTTTAGATTTCCTTGCTAAGGGTTTTTTAAATTTATTTTTAATTACATTTAAAACATAAAATTAAGTCTATTTTTATTTTAGATTAGTGTGACTCCAAACTACACAGTGTATGTACAGAGATCAGAAAGGATATATCTCAAGATATCAACAGTAGTACTAACAGAGGTTATCTCTGGATTGTGAGGTTATGATTATTGTATTCCAAATTTCCTTTTTTATTTTTTTATTTATTGTTTTTTATTTTATTATTTTATTTTTTTGGCTGTGTTGGGTCTTCATTGCTGTGCATGCGCTTTCTGTAGTTGTGTTGAGCAGGCTTCTCATTGCAGTGGCTTCTCTTGTTGCAGAGCACAAGCTCTAGGTGCGTGGGCTTCATTAGTTGTGGCATGTGGGCTCAGTAGTTGTGGTTCACGGGCTCTAGTAGCTCTGGTTTGCAGGCGCACGGGCTTAGTTGCTCTGCGGCACATGGGATCTTCCCGGACCAGGGCTCAAACCCGTGTCCCCTGCATTGGCAAGTGGATTCTTAACCACTGCACCACCAGGGAAGCCCCCAAACTTCCTTTTTTAACATTTTGTTTTTCTATAAAGAATATCTTGTTTTGATAACAAGGGGGAGAGCTTTATTTTTAATTAAAAAATAAGGAAACCTGGGGGTACCAGGTGGACTAATTGATTATTATAGTTACATAGCTATAAGTATTAGAAGGAGCTAGATAGAGTTCACATAGTTCAGTTTGCTCTGTGTGTGTGTGTAAATAGGTATACTGTATATAATCATCAAGCTCACCTTTCTACTTATGTTTTGCTTAGACTGCTTTTTTTTTAATAAATTTATTTATTTTATTTATTTATTTTTGGCTGCATTGGGTCTTCGTTGCTGCACGTGCTTTCTCTAGTTGTGGCAAGCGGGGGCTACTCTTCATTGCGGTGCGCAAGCTTCTTGTTGTGGTGGCTTCTCTTGTTGCAGAGCATGGGCTCTAGGCATGTGGGCTTCCATAGTTGTGGCATGTGGGCTCAGTAGTTGTGGCACATGGGCTCAGTATTTATGGCTCACGGGCTCTAGAGCACAGGCTCAGTAGTTGTGGCGCATGGGCTTAGTTGCTCCATGGCATGTGGGATCTTCCCGTGCCAGGGCTTGAACCCATGTCCCCTGCATTGGCAGGAGGATTCTAAACCACTGCACCACCAGGGAAGCCTTAGACTGCTTTTAAAATAAAGTCATTTGGCTTCCCTGGTGGCGCAGTGGTTGAGAATCCACTTGCCAATGCAGGGGACACGGGTTCGAGCCCTGGTCTGGGAAGATCCCACATGCCGCGGAACAACTAGGCCCGTGAGCCACAACTACTGAGCCTGCGCGTCTGGAGCCTGTGCTCCTCAACAAGAGAGGCCGCGATAGTGAGAGACCCGCGCACCGTGATGAAGAGTGGCCCCTGCTTGCCACAACTATAGAAAGCCCTCACACAGAAACGAAGACCCAACACAGCCAAAAATAAATAAATAAACAAATGTGGGGTTTTAATAAATAAATAAATAAATAAAATAAAGTCATTTGCTAAACGTTGGTAAAGAGAGCCTCCCCAGAAATGTGCAAAATGCCATAAGACAGCTTAGGCAGGATTTAATGTAACACTCTGAAAAATTAAAATTTATTGCAAATAATCCACAAAGTGGATTTTCTGCATGTGGTTTATTAGAGTTGCCTGTAAGAACCTGGTTTATCCACAGTAACTTAATGGACCTTAGACAAATATGTATAGGCCCAGAGAGAGATTTACTGGCAGACTTGGGCTTCCTGCCAGGCCTAGTTAACAGTGAATTCCTGCCAACCCTTCAAACACACATAAAGAATCCAGAAATATCTTGCCGATGATTTAGGCAAGGAAAAGTGTGGAGCTGTGAAGGGTCTGACATTTACTAGATAAATCTGTAGTGTATTCATAAACAATGCAAGTGTCCAAAATAAACTAAGTGGGACATGTAGAACGTACAAATTAAAAGCCTGCACTTTAAAAACAAAATGGCATTTCTCTGACCTCACCGACCACTCCCTGTCTCCATTGCCCGTTGCTGCCCAGCTAGACTTTCTAATGTGACAGTGCCCAGGGCTCGGTCTTAGGTACCTCCCAAGTGACCTCACCCTGCCCCTTGTTTTAAGTAAAGTCCGTAATCTGGTGGCTCCCAGATGTACATCCAGCGGCCCCCATGCTTCCCCACTAAGACATCCGACCCCTCAAACTTGACATGAGATTGATCGATTCCAAACTCCATCTTCCTCCCTAAATCTGCTCCTTCTCTCCGTCTTCACAGCTCAGTAAAGGGCATTACTGTCCTTTTAGTTGCTCAAGCCAAAAGCCTAGGATTTGATTTGGATTTCCCTTTTCTTCTCCCTGACATCAACATCAGTTCCATCAGCAAGTCCTGTCAATTCTCTCTCCAAAATATAAAAATACATGCTAAATCCACCCCCTTCTCACCCTCTCCAGTACTACCCCTTGATTCAAACCACCGTCACCTCTCATCTGGATTATTGCAATAACGTCCAAGTTGGTCTTTTTAGAATCCTTTCTCTATCACCAAACTGAATTTTTTAAATGTAATTTATACGTGTTTAAATCCCTCTAGTGGATTTCTATTGCACCTAGGAATAAAAAACCTGAACTGCCCACAAAGGCCTACAAGTTCTGCGAACGCCCTTCCTCTACTCCCCACTCCTTGCAAATTATTCTCTAGCTACAAGGGCCTTCTTTCTATTTCTGGGATTCCAAGTTCATCCTACCAGAGGGCCATTGCGCTGTTTGTTTCCTTTGCCTCAAAGTTCTCCCACCCAACTCCCACCCCATTCCCATTCATTAGTTTTTAAAACAGTAGGAAATTAAGAATATGCATTGAGGGCACATAGTGGTAACTGTCAAATAGAAGACCTGGGTACCTGTCTCCCATTATTTTCAAGGTATAACACCTACCCCAAACCAATACTGCTAAGGACTGCAGTCAGCAATAACTGAGAAAATACCTTGGCTCACGGTTTCCTCTTCTCTAGGACCAGTACCAACAGTTAGCTTCTCTCTTGGAAATTTAAAACCTGGACCCAGAGATCTGGAGACTGGAGGTCACTGGAGCTGGTCACCAGCTGTGGAAGTCCCCAAACTGCCCAGTTTCTTGTGTTCCCAGACTTTCTTGTTCAGCTCTATCTTTGGAGTTTATGAACTATCCAGTACTCTTCAAATAAGTCCCTTGGCTAACATTTGTTTCTGTAACTTACAGATGAATTTTGACTAAAATAATGAAGGACTCCATCTTAATTGCCTACTCTGCTTGCTAGAACTCAGCCTCACAGAATTCTTCTTTTACTGGTGACTATTGGCTAACCCAGGACATCCTTGGAACCCAAAATCAGCACTGATGTTGGCATACTTGGACAAGTTAATGTTCATCCTGTCCCCTCTGATACATACGTGCATACACACACACACACACACACACACACACACACACACACACACACACACACACACACACACACACGCTCCTGAATTCTCTCCAGGTCCTCTCATCATTCTTTGTCCGGCATCCTTGAGGATGCACTCTGCTCTGCCTTGATGTTTGCTCACAGCTCATCTCTCCACTGCCTGCTTGTACATGTACATGAAAGGGCCTCATGCACACACAGCAATAAATCTGAACTCTGAGAAGGAAACCTCTCTCTCTCCTAAGAGGAATTCACTTCCCTTGCCTTTTCTGGTTAATCTTCTTTCTATTTCCTTTTCCCCAGTAGTTATATTTTCATCACCAGGGCAGTGGGCTTCACTTTTTGGAGGTCAAGGACCCCTTTGATGAAGTCTACAGACATTTCCCACAAATAAATGCGCACCCCTCCCCTGCACACACACACACAATTTTGCGTACAACAAAAGTTACTGGATTCCTGATTGAGAACTTCACTAGGAATAGTACTTCTCTGACCTACCACAACCCCATACACATTCACACCACTAATTCCCACCCTTCTCTACCAATGACTCATCCACGCCTCTGCTGCCAGAGATATTGATAAATTAAACGTGGTTCCTCCCTTCTAGAGTTTATTCTGCTGTAGGAAAAAAAAACATGCAAAGCATCCTTAACAATTATAGGCAGTTAAACTCATGAGTCATCAGAAGCTTCCCCCTTTAGAACACTTCCCCAGGACAAACATTTTAAAATTTCCTAGATTACAGTTTATCTCACACAAGTTACATTTTAAACGCTTTCCTTCAATGGGGAGGCACTCTTGGACCCTGGCTGAGAGTAGAAACAGACACGTCTTATCAGCAGCACACTTATCAAGAATTTCTTAGATGGGTTATTTCCTGGGAAGATTATCACAGTAATTAATCTCATCCATTTTTTTGTTGTCAATTTCAGAAGGTGACATTTTTGACCTTATTCCCAGATTCTAGGGATATTGTCAGTTTGAAACCTGCAGCTTCTTATATAGTGACTCTACCTTCTAATTAGAAAAGAGGTCTAAAAACGTTGGAGTTTTCTGGGTTGCCTTCTCCAAGCTAAATTAGAGTCTGCTGAGGAGACGAAAAGTTGGAAAAGAGAAGAAAGATGGAAAGAAGAAAGGCTGGGTGAATGCAGTAGAGAAAGAACCATAAGATCGGAGGCAGGTCAGCGACTGGGCAGAAGAGTCTTTTTTTCTCATTAAAGCCAGTAGCTCACGATTGGCTTCAAGCCCCTAAGACATCTCTTCAGACCCGTTAGCCTCCTAGCAGATGCACTTACTTTGATTTCTTGCTTTTCAGTAGAGTCAACATGGTCTAGAGTGGGGTTTCTCAACCTCGGTTCTGCTGACATTTGGGGCCAGAAAAGTCTTTGTTGTCAGGACTGTCCTGTGCATTGTAAGATGTTTAGCAGCATCGCCGGCCTGTACCCAGTACAGTACCCAGTACATGCCCAGTACCCAGTAGATGCCAGTGACATCTCCCAGTTGTGGCCACCAAAAATGTCCCCAGAGTGGGGGGCAAAGTTGCCCCTGGCTCAGAATCACTCAATAGAGGACAGTTGCAGAGTCAGATTTAGGTTCCAACTCTAGCTCCCTCCCTTACAAGCCTATGACCTTAAAAAAAAAAAAAAACAACTATTTACTTGAGCCTGTTTTCTTGTCCACCAATAATACTTATATTAAAAAGTTGTTTTGAGAATGGAATGAAATGTGTGAAAACCCCACATTATTAAGTTCCCAACAGGTATTCAATAAGCATTTGTTTCCTCCCCATTCCAGCTTCATTTATTTAACAAATATTTATTGAGAATTTATGCTGTATACTAAGGATACAAGCACAAAACAATTCTTGCCCTCCACGAGGTAACCAGCTCTGAGAGAAGACAGATACGCAAACAACTATACTAGACCAAGTGCATTAATAAAGTTTACCAAATCTTACAACTCTGGCCCTATTTTTCTTTCTTTTCTTAATAGTTAATGTCTCTCCATAAGCTCACCTTGCATGCCTCCTGGTAGTGGAAGGGGCCTGTGAGTTGGGTCTTAAAAAATGAGTGGTAGTTCACCTGAAGAACAGGAGAAGCACACATGGCAGAGAGACAGCATGGGCAAAGGCTTAATAGTGCAGTGATTTCAGGAAACTATGTATTATCCAGCGGGCTAGAGTGAGGCTGAGGAGGAGAAATTGGCACAAGATAGAGGATGCTACAGAATTTAGACTTTTTCTCGCAGGTCACGCATGGAGTCCTCTAGGATGCTTTTATCAGGATGGTGACAAGATCAGTCTGCTTTGGAAAGCATGCTCTGGCAGCAGTGGGGAGGATAAATGAGAGGCGCAGTAAAGGGTGGGAGAGATGGGACGCACGAGGACCAGTCAGGAGCCAGATGAGAGATAATGAGGGCCTGAACTCTAGAATCGGCAATGACAATGGCGAGATGCCAGCAGGCTCCAGGTACATTACAAGGTAGAGCTGACAAAAATCAGTGACTGATTAGATGGGAAGGCAGGTAGCAAGTGAAGAAGAAGTAATACGAGGTGATTATAAGATTCTAGCTTAGAAAATTGGGTGGATACTGAGGGCATTTAGAAATGACAGGCACCCGGAAACTGCTCCCTTTCTTTTTCGCAGCTGCTGCCATTGACACTGGGCAAAGAAGCTCACTATCCCCAGCTCCCACTTGACAGATTCATGTACAACTCAATTCAACAAACCTAGGAAAGTATGTGGCACACCTAACAGCTTGATGACGTGGGTTACTCCTGTTCATCTTTGCTTGGTTCTGGGAAAGCCCGAGGAAAATAATATCAATGACTAAGAAATAATCACTATCCCTAGGGAACTCACAGTCTAGATGGCTCAGACACACAAATGGGAAATTACTGTGCAATGTTATCCGCTCTATATAATAGAGGTACTAAATCAGAGAACGTTTCATTAAGGTAATCATTAAACTGTACAGGAGGGACTTCCCTGGTGGTCCAGTGGTCAAGACTCCACACTCCCAATGCAGGGGGCCCAGGTTCGATCCCTGGTCAGGGAACTAGATACTGCATGATGCAACGAAGATCCCGCATGCGGCAACGAAGATCCCGCAAGCCGCAACTGAGAACCAGCGCAGCCAAATAAATAAATATCTAAAAAAAAAAAAAAAATAGCTGAATTAGGAGCTGGTAAAAGAGACAAGAGGATAAGAAGGACGTTTTAGCCAATGAAACGGCAGATGCAAAGGCATGAAGAGGTGATGTGATTTGGTATAACTGTAGGGTGGGGTGCGGTAGATGAAGCTGGAGATATAGACCAGGGCCCCATCAGGAAAGGTCTTGCGAGCTAAGCTAAAGATGATCAAAAGTATAATCAATCGCCTAGTGATTTAAGCAAGGGAGTTTCAAAGAAAGCCCCCAATATTTACTCAGTATTAAAGGAAAACAGGTAAGGTAACAAACATCTCAGTACGTAGTGTTAAAAGATAAACCGAAGCATATTAAAAATTTTAAGATTATTTGAGCAAAAATTGACTCGAACTGGGCAGCATCAAACCGGAAGTGGTTAGGAGTGTTCCACCGACAGGAGCTAGGGGAGAGACTTTTATAGGGAAGAGGTGGAAGCAAAGCAAAAATTATTTGATTGGCTATATAGCTGTTGCATTATTTGGAAAAGCCTACTTGGTTGTTTATGACTTGTTGTCCTTAGGTTTCGGTTTCTTAACCTTTGAGAGGTTAAGGCTTTTTTAACCTTTACAAGCTTAGGTTTTGGCTTGCTTATGCAGGCTGCTAAGGTATTGGAACCATCTGGGTCTAATGGCCTCCTTGTTTAATTAATTTAACACTCGTATGCACCATGTTGTGTGCTAGCTTTGTCAAATGCATGGATTAGTGAAGTGCTCCCAATTACTTTATGTATTTGCTCTAGCCATTGTCACACTGAATTATAATCACTCTCCATCTGTGTCCTCTATTAGACACTGTGAGTTCCTTGCAGTAAGGACTGTTGTCATAATCATCCTCATACCCCCAGCCTAGCTGAGTGTCTGGAACAAAATAAACCCTTAGGAAATGTTTACTAAATGAATGAATGAATGATCTGTTGGAAAACTTTTCCCCAAACTTCCTACCTTCTAGGGTCAATATCTAAATGACAAGGGTAGTACAGAGAATGGAGTAGTAAATTTTGCTCCAGAAGATATGGGTTCTGGTTCCATCTCACATACTAACTCTGACCTTGGGCAGAGTGCATACATTCTAAGCCTTAGGGCTCTCATCTGTAAAAATGGATTTAAGACAATCCTCACATCTCAAAGTAACATGTGAATGTACCTTGTAACACTGCTCAACTTAGTTGTTTATATATATTTCATCTTCCTTACAAATTAACATGTGCTCAAACGTCAGGAAAAACAGGTTGAGCTCAAAGTTATTCTATTACAGGCCAATAAAAATACTAATGTTAATTGTATTTCTCAACTAGCGTTCACGTTCTACTGGATACTGTGAATTAAGATTCCGGGTGCTCCTTGCTCACTCCAATCAATTATACTCCCCTTCCTGCTGTTCTTTAAACATGCCAAGCGCTTTCCTATCTCAGGGCCTTTGCACTGCCTTCCACTCAGTAAGGTATGCTCTTCCCCAGAGAGCTGCATGAATGTCATGTCTTCGTTCTGTCAGGTCTCTGCTCAAATGCCACCTCAAGATGCCGTCCCCAACTGCTTTATCTACAACAGCACCCACACCTCTCCTCACTGCCATCACTACTTCCTTAGCTTACCTTATTTTTCTTCATGGCAATCGTCACAATCACGTGTTTGCTTCTTCTTTGCCTCCCATGGAAATGTAAGCTCCATGAAGACAGAGTCTTTGCCTCACTCAGAGCTGCATTCACATTGCCCAGAACAATGTCTGCCACACAGAAGATACTCGGGACCTTTTGTTAAATGAATGACATTTGGTAAACAAATGAAGCCTTTCACTGTGAACGCCTGCATCATATGGAATTAAGGAGGACTTGCAAAATATAGAATTAGAATCAGAAGACCTACTCTTTTCTAAGTGTAGGCCTACAAGCTGTGTGGCCTTAGAAAGTCACTTGCTTCTAAACCTCGATTTTCTTATCTGTAAAATAGGAATAGTAATACCTTCTACTGCCCCATTTTACAAATCACAGGATTGTTGTGGAACTTAATGAGGTCTCATATGGAATTTTATTATATTAATGCTTCTGCCCTTACTGTCAACTCTTCAAGAGCGTGGACCTTGTCTTACTTGTCTATTATAGGACTTGGCATAGGCCTGGATTTATAAATAATCACCAAAAGAACAGAGAGCAAAGAAAGTTAAAAATTCCCTTTGTGAAATCACTGAGCTTCAAACATTCATGATCCAAATTATCTTTAAATAGTCACTATAAGTGTCATTTCATTTTATATAGCAGATATAACAATTAGCAAAGTGTCTGAGCAGCTAGAAATATTCCCATTTAGTCTGTTTTTTTTTTTTTTTTTAGGATAATGAATATGAATGCTGTTTTGACTAAATGAATGGTTCTCCTGCATCAGCGCTGAATAAATGCTTGTGCTATTCTGATGGCTCTGATCTAGGCAGAGGACACGTGCTTCCATCAACAGAGAACCAACCCTTGAATGACCCCTCAACACAATGGAGAAAAGAAGCGCTGTGTAACTTAGGGGCAAGAGCCAAACCTCCACTGCGTAGAGCCAGCCAATGTGTGACAGGAATGCACAAATACAAAATTGTCAAGCCAGAACTAGACATTTAAAAAACCTGTGCATACATTTTCACATATAACTACTATCTTCTCAGAGAACCAGATCAAAGTTTAGAATAAAGTTTATATTAACAGAAGGAATAAAAGTTTATATTAACAGGTAGTGAAAACAATTATTTAGAAGGAATAAAGTTTAGAAGGAAAAAAGTTTATATTGACAGGTAGTTAAGACAATTATTTAGTACAAATCCAGGTTCTTTTCCTAAATCCTAGTAAATTTGGGAGGAAAAGGCTTAAGCCTAAATTCCAAAATGAGCTCCTGCTTTAAAGGCTTGTAAACAGATATTAAAGCTGGGGAGGTGATAGGGAATGGCTTGTCCTGGGCCAGCATAAGCACTTTGGGTTTATTAACTCATTTAATTCTTACGAACAGTTCTATGAGGATTACATTATCATCCTCATTTCACAGATGGAAAACTATTTCATCTAGATAAAAGAATTTTGCCCAAGGTTACACGCTGGGATTTGAACCTAAACTATATGAATCTGTGTTCTCTTATGCTATACTATCAGTATAGGACATGAGTTTTAACTGTATGAATGCACACTGCAGAAGGTACATCGTACAGAAAGAGAAATTTAACAATAATCATTTGGAAATCATGTTCACATAACTTCCATAGCTTGATTTACAAATAGATGGGCTAACATGTGGTTCAGCAAATCAGCTTCTTAGACCAGGCTATGGAGGGAAAGGGCATTGCAAAGTCAGCAGTAACAAAGAAATTATACAATTTGGTGAGAGGGTTTGGATGTGGGAGGGGGTTATTAAAGGTCTGGAATTATTAAAGAGAAAAGTTTGGGGATGACAGAAACTTGCACAACTGCAAGAGAACTGCCCCTCAAGCAAATACCTAAAAGATTAAGGACAAATTGATTGGCAAGACATTTGTTAGAGTGATGGTGAGTTTCATTTATTTTGCCACAATCTTTATCTGTTGCAACTGGGCACTTTGGAAAAATCCAAAACCTAATATAGTGGAAAGAGTATGACATTTAGTAAGGCAAAATTTGCTTCAAATTCTAGCCCTGTCACTTATTTGTAAGCCATTTAATCTTTGAGCCTCTTTGTTCACCTATGAAATGGAAGTACAAGTATCAACTCTAAAGTGTTGCTGTGAAAACTAAATGAAACCATATGTGGTGGAATAGGTACCCCAACTCATACAGTCATGAAAAGCCAGAACTTATAATCAAGATTTAAAATCAGTTAATCACCTGTTGTTGGAGGAGAGGGGTAGGTATTAAGAATCTAAACGTGGGACTTCCCTGGTGGTGCAGTGGTTAAGAATCCACCTGCCAAAGCAGGGGACACGGGTTTGAGCCCTGGTCTGGGAAGATCCCACATGCCGCGGAGCAACTAAGCCTGTGTACCACAACTACTGAGCCTGCGCTCTAGAGCCCGTGAGTCACAACTACTGAGCCTACGTGCCACAGCTACTAAAGCCCGTGTGCCTAGAGCCCATGCTCCACAACAGAGAAGCCACAGCAATGAGAAGCCCATGCACCGCAACGAACACCGAAAGCAGCCAAAAATAAATAAATAAATAAATTTTTTTAAAAAAAGAATCTAAACATGGGGAGTTCCCTGGTGGCCTAGTGGTTAGGATTCCGGGCTTTCACTGTCACGGCCAGGGTTCAATCCTTGGCCAGGGAACTGAGATCCTGCAAGCTGTGCGGTGTAGACAAAAAAAGAATCTAAACATATATAATCTTTTATTTGGAAAACTTATTAGGGATGATTACCACCCTTTATTTTCTTAGGAGGGAGACAGAAAGATTTGCACAAAAAAATTGTTTGTTCAACTTTGATGGAAGGTAAATCCCTTTAGTTCTCACTTTGTTTTAAAGACCAGGGAAATATCCAAACTTCTTAATCATAGATTATTTATCATCTCTTTCTTTCATGGAATCTTTGAGATCCAAGAATGTCTATTCTTTAAAATTAAACACAAAATAACTGGAGAGATTTGAAAATGGACAGGATCTTAAAATTATATTAGATAACAATATACTAGTTTTGTACGAAAAGACTATTTTTAGGAGATGCACGCTGATGTATTTAGTGGTGAAGTTCAATGTTGTTGGCAACTTTGCATGGTTCAGAAAAAAATTATATATAAATAAATAAAAATTATATAAATAAAGCAAACATGGCAAAACGTTAATTGTTGAACTTAGATAGTAGGCATATGGGTAATGTTTAAAATTGTTCATAGTAAAGCATTGGGGGAAAAAAAAAAAAACAAGAGGTTGCATTTAGGGACTGTCCCATGTGAAATTTTCCATTTTTTCCGTTTCCACTCATTGCATACATGGTTGAAGTAAGGGTGGTTAGAACAGAAAACAGCTGGAGAAATAACAGTATATTCAGCCACAAGTCAACTAACTAAAAGGCAAGTCCTACAAAACTTTTGAAACAATGTTATGTCACTTACAGAGTCATTCAGCCAGATGATAAATCAGTAACTGAAACAACATGGTTTTAACAAAGAGATTAGCCTTTCCAATGGACCTAATCTAGGGACTTTATCTAGGGATATTTAGGGACCACATTTTGAAGACATTAAGGCAACTATAGAAGAAAATAAGTAATGCAGTCCCTCTGTTTAGAACACAGACCATCTTGAGAACCATGCTTCATATGCTAATAATTAATGCTTATCTGTAAGTGGGTATATTGATCTTAAGAGGTGGCATAAGAACAAAAAGAATCATATAGGAAATAAGCCAAAGTGCTATTCAATTTTAAAGTGTTATTACAGGATGAATAAAGAAACCAAAGGACTGCAAGTGAAAAGAAGACAAAAGAGATTTTACAAAACTGGAACACAAAAATAAATGAAAAAAGTTTTAAAACCCAAGAGACCAAATGAAATCATTTCTTGAGTTAATTTACTAAATGTCTCGCAGCATATAAGCCATAAAATACTCTCTGCATCTTTTAAGAAACGCCTGCAGTTCTTTGGTAGAGAATTTCTTGTAAGGCAGGATCTGCAGTTCCCTCCAAAGATCCCAACAGAACTCCACTGACTTCTAAGAACATTAAGGGAGTGATCTAAAACATGCAAAATGTTTAAAGTCTTATGATGCATTTACAATGTGAACATCCATGTGATAGAATATTATTCAGCAATTTCAATGTAAGGAAGAGTAAAGCACAACAAAGAATGTTAAAGTAAAAAAAAATAATAATAAGGAAATGAATAAGTAAGTACACTTGTGACTATTAAAAAATTAGTCAGGGGGCTTCCCTGGTGGCGCAGTGGTTAAGAATCCGCCTGCCAATGCAGGGGACACGGGTTCGAGCCACAAGTATGAAGCCCGCTGGCCTAGAGCCCGTGCCCCGCAACAAGAGAAGCCACCGCAATGAGAAGCCCGCTAGCCGCAACTAGAGAAAGTCCGCTCACAGCAACGAAGACCCAACACAGCCTAAATAAATAAATAGCAATAAATAAATAAATAGATAGATAGCAATTCCTATAAAAAAAAATTAGTCAGAGATACCAAAAAGACAATTATAATGAGATGTTGGAATTCTCTTTCTGTTTCCCTTTTCCCACTAGTTCTACCAGAAAAAAATTTTTTAAATTATCATTATAAAGGGATGAAAGGAAAAAAAAGGTACGAATGCCATGGCTGGAAGGCCACTAATGAACAATCATATACAAAGAGCCCTTAAGATAATATCTAATGTGGGATATGAAACACGATGTTATAAGGTCACCGTCCTCAACAATTAATTGTCTCTGCTATTTTCACCCTAACAGCAACCCATGCAAAACCACCCATTCATCCCTTCTTTCTAATGGTGGGTCGCAAAAGGTATCGATCTAAGAAGTGCTGCCAGTAACAGCATTCTTAATTATGACCTGCCAACAGACATCTTATTCTCAGAGGCTTTTTAGGCCTGAACTGACATGAAATATACTACTTCTCCGGAGGTTTTTGTTTTTCTTTTTAACTGTGAAAGAACAATGTTGTTAAATTACTCATCTTTTAATATCAAAATCATAAACTCAAACTCACTCATTGCTAATGCATTTTAGAGCGTTAGGGAGTCGCCACCTAGATAGGCTATTTTTAAAAAAATTTTTTTTTAGCTTGCTTGTTTGAAACTCACAAAGCATTTTTTCCTATTAATATTATAGTAATAAGGTAAATGGATCTGGCCACCAAAGCCTCATTTCCACAATCTCTCCCTCAATTTCCTGGTTTAAAAGACTAATGGCTATTAGGATGCTTCTTATGCTTTCCAGGAGCCTCCCATGCAGGCCTCCATGCCTATCATGGAATTTTCACAAGTAAGGTGTTTGTAAGCTGGGAAATGCCTTATTAACAATTTAATATTTTACCACCTAAAACCTACTAATCATTTTTACAACACTGATAACACTTGATTAACTTAAACTCTAAATGAAATATGTTTTTTAGCAATCAGCAAATTAAAAACAAAGGGGTAAAAGAGAGTTCTAAAATGTCCTTACAGTGTGTGACCTCAAACATATAAAGCAAGATGCTATTTTAAAATATGCTGAAAAGTTTAAAGATGGATGAATTTAAATTTAATCCTTTTTATAAAAAACCAAACAGCAGTCTATTACCACTGGGACTAAGCACTGAAAAACTAAGTTATAAAACAAATACATGAAACATGACTACAATTTAAATTCTTTGGATTCTTTATCTTCTAAGCCCCCACTTTTAATACAGAATTAACTTTCCCAACCTAAGCACAGCATCATTATTTAACACTTCATATCTAAAAGCTGTACTTTAGGAACATTTTATGAGTTTTCAGTTATCAAGAAAGCTTCAGAACGAAAAAGTGGGAGTTAAAAGATAAGACAGCTTCAGATAGTACCACAGTATAAATACTGGGACAAATACTGGCTTAGACTTTATGTTTTTTGACTTTATGTTTCCTCTATTTTCTACAAAAACCTTTTAGCATCTGATAATTTCATCAGCCCTTCTGTTTTCAAACTAGTAACCTTTACTTCCCACCATGTCCCAGATAAATGAGTCCTGAGATTTCCTAAAGGGTGGACCTCAGTTACTGAGTCCCCTTTATAAGGCAAACGTTCATTTAAATTTGTTGGAATAGGGCTTTATGCTCTAAACTGAAGTTTCACTAGAGTGCTTAGGATGTTCAAAAAAATTCTTTCCAAAGCTCTCTTTGGTCCATTCAGAACACTCAGAATGGAAGTTGCAGAAGAACTGGAGCATCTATCAGTCATATTTGGTTCTGTCTGTCAGGGGTTCCTCCTTGTAATGGGAAATGATTTGAATGAGGATGGAACAGTTGATAAGGAGGAAGAACAAACCAGCTAACCAGATAAACAGAAAGGTGTTCTTTCCTTGAAACTCAAGAACATAAGCAGGAGCCAGCCATAAGGCCTGCCCCATGAACCATAACATCAGGAGAACCACAGCTCTTCTCCAAGGCATTCTCACTAGTGGCATCACAAGGGGCAGGAGGCAGAGGTACCAAAGAAAGTACTGGGAGGTGCAGACTTTGTTAAATGTCACAAAAATAGAGGTATGAAGAAAACAACAAAAGGCAAGGTCTCTGTAATAAGCGAAAGACACTGCTGAAAGCAAGATGAATTGTGGCAGGAATGCGGCAATTCCCAGGGAAAAACTCCACTTGCTCTCTGCGGTCAAATACAGCATGTAGAAGTATGGAGAGAAGTTGTGACGGATATCCCGCCTGGTCAGGTGATACAGGTAGGTGTGCTCCAAAAACTCCCAACCATATTTGTAGTAAAAACCGAAGCTCAGGGCAAAAAACGTGAGTCCAGCAACCGCTACGAAGAGCAGCACAGCCCGATTACACAGCCTCTTCAGGAATTCACACAGACGAGCCTGGAAAGAATACCGGGATTGACGGAGGCCTTCGTCACTGTCGCGTTCCGGAAGCAAGTGGAGTGCTATGGGAAGGATATAGGTCACCGGATACATCTTCAAATGCACTGCGAAACCATAGAATACAGCGGCACACGCGACGAGCCTTTTTTCTATTAGGTACAGGGTCATAAGCACCAGGGAGGAGACGATTGAGTCCGCATTGCCTCGGCTGGACACCGCCATAGGTAGGGGGTTAAGAAGCCAAAAGACACAGTAACCGCAAGCCTGGTGGCGACCCAGCCCCTTAAGAAGCAGTAGCCGGTATAAGAGGAAGGCGGTGAGGAGGTCGAAGCTGACGAAGAGAAACTTTCCAAAGAGCTCATTGAGATAGATGTTGGGCGTGAGGAGCCACCCCAGCAGCGGAGTGTAACGGTACGTCGCCCTCAGGTAAGGGGAGCGCCCTTCCGTGACGAAACGCGCGGCGTCGGTGAAGACCTGGTAGTCGATGTCTGTATACCTCACGAGCAGGGTCCGGTCCTGGAAGAGCCCATAGAAAACCAGGGCCACTCGGGCAAGCAAGGCCACACCAAATACCCCGGCGGGGGGCACCCACAGATTCAGGAACCACTCTCCCCAGTGCCTGGTTGGGCTCATGACCTGACTGCACCACAGCAGCTCAGTCCCCAGCTCTAAACTGCCTTGGAAGGTCTAACCCTCGCTGCGGTTCCTTGGCCGGCACTACTCCTACCAGCTAGACTACCGACCGAAACAACTGTGGGAAGACAACTTCCGGCAGGAAGGCCCGCCCCCGTCCTGTTTCCGGTCGCACGCCAGGCGCTGGGTTCTCAGTGGCCCCAGCGGGAGAATTACTTTCCTTCTGGACAGGCTGTCTCGCGTCCTCTCCTCCTCTCGCGGGGGCGGGGTTTCCGGTCCGGCGACTTCAGTTTGCCCGGAAGGCCGGCGCTGGGAGGTATTTTTACAGAGCCGGGCGAGTGTTATTCGTGGGTGACCCCGTACTTTCCCCGCCTCAACTCCAGTTGATGGAGACTGACCCCTGAAGCGGAGCGAGCTTCGAGCTTCATCCCTCAGGCCTGGGCCGGTGACCCGAGAGTGAAAAAAAATAGGAGTGAAGGAAAAATAAACCTGTGATGGTTTCTCATGCTTTACCTCGCCAGCTCGTGGGTAATACCGAGGGGGGTTTGTGGGCTCCGGGGGGGGCCGAGCTAGGATGAATTGAAGGGGGCCCAGAGTGTGTGCGATATTTGGGACATACTTGTATTTTGAAATTATTAGTTGTTTATCTAAATTTGAATTTAACTGGGCATCCTGTATTTTATCCGGCAAACCTTGGTGGAGGGATGGGAAGGGAGGACAGGAAGCTTCGTAGGGTTCCTAAATTCTATCACGCCCTCATGCCTCAGCGTCGTTGCACTTGCTATTCTTTCTGTCAACGTTGCCTTCCCCTCAGCAGTCACTACTTAACCCTTCAGGCCTCGGCTCAAGTGTTAACTCCTAAAAGCATATCCTGGCTCTCAGCTCACTTTTTCATCATGCACTGCGATTTAGATGCCTTTCTGCTAACTGAGGGTAGACGAACAGAGGCCAAAGGGCTCTAAGCTCTAGAAAGTCACTCACACAGAAGCCCCTGCCCCTCTATGTAAATATAGAGTCCTGTCCATTGCCTGCCCTCCCATTGCTCCAAAATTCCCTTTTGGAATGACCATCCCTATAGTATAGCATTTGTCAGTGATAACTTTTTTGTTTCATTTTCCTAGTTTTCTGTCAGGACATTTTGAGTTCTTTGAGAGCAGAGATTATCTTGTTCTTTTCTGTACCTCAGTATATAACACATTACCAGACACGGTAGGCATTCTGTACAAGTTGAATTGACTTCTGAGGTTCCTCTTACCAGGATACCTCTGGAGTGGCATCTTTGGGTTGCTCCCAACTCCCAGTCCTTTCCTCCTTCAAATATCCTTTATCTATGTCAAGTTCTTCCCCCTTCACGCATCCCACTCCAACCTTACTCCCATGAATTTCTCACCAAGGACTCTAACCCATTAGCTCTTTCCCTTCTGGGCACTTATTGAACTTACAGTCTGCAATTCAGAATTTCATAATTTATTTTAGATTGTATTCATAACCCTTTCAATGAGATTGTAGGGTTTTTGAGGTTAGGGGTTATATCTTATCCTTAATTTTTTTTTAATTACTCATAATTTATTGCAGTCTTAGGCACATGGTACATGTTCAGTAACTGCTGACTTACTTGATTTTACAGATTGATCCTGCTTCCTTGGGGACGTCTTCTAAACTAGCATCTACTAGAGTAGGTGACTCCATCCAGTCTGAACATGCAGCTCCCAGGACTACCCTCCATTCATCCATCATACAATTTACATTTATCCTTTGTATGAACCAAGTTAATCTCACACATTCCATATTCATATTCTGATATCTCTTTGTCTTTATCTGTACCTTGGTATAAGTATATGCCTTATGCTGATAATTACCTTTAACCATTTTTTTTGCAGTACAGTAGCCATATATACAATGGCAGCACATCACCATTCAAATAATGATGATGATGATTTCTTTTTTTTTTAAACGCTATTCTCATATTTAGAAATCAAATCTTAAAGATTCATGAAAGCTATAGGTTTTTTTAAAAAATTTACTTTATTTATTTATTTATGGCTGTGTTGGGTCGTTGTTGCGCACAGGCTTTCGCCAGTTGCGGTGAGCGGGGGCTACTCTTCATTGTGGTGCGCGGGCTTCTCATTGCGGTGGCTTCTCTTGTTGCGGAGCAGGGGCTCTAGGCACGAGGGCTTCAGTAGTTGTGGCTCGTGGGCTCTAGAGCGCAGGCTCAGTAGTTGTGGCGCACGGGCTTAGTCGCTCCGTGGCATGTGGGATCTTCCTGGACCAGGGCTCGAACCCGTGTCCCCTGCGTTAGCAGGCGGATTCTTTTTTTTTTTTTTTTTTTAATAACCCAAGACTATTGGATATCCTCTTGGGTCTTGCTAAGATTTCATTGTACTTGCTTTTCTTTTCTTTTTTTTTAATTTTATTTATTTATTTGTTTGTTTATTTATTTATTTATTTATTTATTTATGGCTGTGTTGGATCTTCGTTTCTGTGCAAGGGCTTTCTCTAGTTGTGGCAAGCGGGGGCCACTCTTCGTCACGGTGCGCGGGCCTCTCACTATCGCGGCCTCTCTTGTTGCGGAGCACAGGCTCCAGACGCGCAGGCTCAGTAACTGTGGCTCACGGGCCCATTTGCTCCGCGGCATGTGGGATCCTCCCGGACCAGGGCTCGAACCCGTGTCCCCTGCATTGGCAGGCAGATTCTCAACCACTGCGCCACCAGGGAAGCCCAAGCAGGCGGATTCTTAACCACTGCACCACCAGGGAAGTCCATGATGATGATTTCTAATAGCCAGCTTTGTTGAGAACTCTTTTGCAGTTTGTCAGTCACTGTGCTAAATACTTACCATGTAAGGTAGATATTCCCACCTTCACGAATGAAGAAATCAAAGCTTACGGAGATTAAGTAATTTTCCTAAGTCATATAGTCAACTAGTGGCAGAGCTGGAACTCAAAAGCAGGTCTGTCTGGCCCAGAGTATTCTTAACTACTATGTGGCTAACCTGCAAATAAAATGTTGATGATGAATTCTAATTTCCCTCTCTGCCTCCTCTCATTGATCTCTTGTTTGAATCTTTCTGATATTTTGTCACTGTGATTCTATATATTTATTCTTTTCTTCTGCCAGTGATAGATAAGTGAGGGTTAGTCCCAGAAGGTAGAGGATATGGGAGGTAGATGTCAGAAGATTAATTAAGTGAGGGTTCCTCTGGTTGGGTTGGTTTAGGTAGTATGACAGAAAGGCCTCAGCTAATTTGTCCCTATAGAGCCTACCTAGTAAATAGGTGAGAGGCACCAAATTTGGGCAAATAAGGAAACAGTAAACAACTTATCAAAAGAAACGAAGCTTGGATCAAAGTGAGATGCAGACAGTGTTTGTGGGACTGAAGAGGGGACGGAGTCCAGTAAAATTAATTGGACGTGGTGTGCCAACTATTGGTACTATTTCTAGGCGAGACAGAAGTATCACAGGGTCTAAGGACCCCATATTGAGCTTTTTGCATTGGGCGTAGGGGTTCTGTTTTCTCACTTCTCCCTGAAAGGGCTGCATTTTTTCAAATGCTCAACTGTTCATTACCTCTTGAATTACTACTTACAGTCCTTCCTCATTCTCCCTTTCACTGTGTGTCTCTAGGTTTCCATTCTTTTAGAGCCAGTGGCTAGGGAAGGCACACACATGCATACCTCATCCCTAGCATCCTTAGCCAGGACCTTGGCCTTGGTCACTGTGCCATAATACGCTGTCATCACGTTTTTAGATCCATTCTCCATCTCTTCTGCCCTGTTCTGTGCAGCATCACGCAGTCTCCCTTGCCCTCTGGCTTCTCATTAGAATAAGCCAGTGGGAGGCACTAGCAGATCTTTGGCAGTGGCTGAGTTCCTCTACCTAAGGCCAAGGCTCCTGCTAAAGCTGTGGCCCTCTCCCTTCAGAAACTCTCACCAGGTTTCAATGATGGTCCCTTCAGATTTAATACCGGTAAAGGCTTCCTACTGTTGCAAGTCCCTGGGTGCTTCACCAGCCCTTGTTGGTTTATTGACCCTGCCCACACCTTTGTTAATACTCCCTTCATTAAGTCCTGTCCAGTTAGCCCTTTGAGTGTACCATCTGCTTTCTGCTGGCACTGTAATTCAATCACCTTCTTTTTTCTTTTTCTAGATCTTGCTTATATTTCCTGCTTTGTAATTTCTTTTGAATCTATCCCTAATTCTTTTTGTGCTCAGCATCCTGCACCTTAGTTCAGACTTCAACAACTCAATTTGGTAACAGTATTGACACCTGTACTCAACTAGGATCTGTGACAATTACCTTTCCCCTAAGGTTTTGCAAGTCTCTTAACTGGTTTAGTGTCTCCGGTCTCTCAATTCTACTGCCAGATTGTTATTCATAAACAGTACTATAATTAGATGCTTTCCTTTCTCAAACATCTTCAATAGCTCCCAAGCCTGTGGAAAAAAATAATAATTTAGACTGACATTTAATCCCTCCATGACCCTGCCTTTTCAACCTGTTCACCTAGGAAGCCCTCTATGCTAGGTTTTTTAAATTTAATTTTTATTTTATATTGGGGTATAGTTGATTTACAATGTTATGTTAGTTTCAGATGTACAGCAAAGTAGTTTAGTTATACATAGATCCATTCTTTTTCAGATTCTTGTCCCATATAAGTTATTACAGAATATTGAGAGAGTTCCCTGTGCTATACAGTAGGTCCTTGTTGATTATATTCTAATCTAATGGTTAGATGGTTAATCTCTTAAATATGCCTTTTGCTTTCTTACTGTGGTACTTTTGCCCATGCTGTCCCACCTACAGAGAATCCTATTTCTCATCACTTATTTGTATACTATTTGTCTCTCAGTGCTAGGCTCAAACCTGAACTCTGTGGACTCTTCCTAAATCTTAACTAGTAGTGGAAATGATCTCTCCCCCAAAACATTGGTATTTATTGTCTGTTCTATTTTTTTAAACAGTTAATTTTGTCATGCCTTATGAAATATGTTATCTAAATCTTTTATGGTTATTTAACCAATATACCACCTCCACTGCATACTAGCTGTGTGAACTGTAGGCAAATTCCTTCCCTCCCTCTTTTCTTCCCTTCCTTCCGTCTACATTTATTGAGCATCATACGTGCAGGTGCTGTGCTAAGTGCCCAGCTGTACTGGTGACCCAACACTGACAGGAATCCCGGTTACAGTTAACATGGCACTTAAACGCTAGTGAGCGAGGCAGACATTAGTCAAATAAATTCACAAGTAATATAAAATTGCATCTGTGACAAGTGTAAGGAAAGAGGGGCACATGATGCAATCACAGCTTTTAACAGGGTTTGGTCTAAGATGGGCATACTGAGAGTTAACTTGGGAGTTGGCAAGCAGTACGGAGAGTTCCCAGAAGGAATAGCAGGTATAAAGCCAAAAAAAACTGTACGTACCTTGCTGGCATGTATCATGTCCTCTGTTTCTTTGTCACTTGAATGGTACATTTCATGTAATAGGAACTCAGTTGATTTTTCTTGAATCCTGTGTCAAATGTGTTCTAACCAGGCCTCTTAGATTGATACCATCCCTTGCCTAGTACCTATCCCTGGGGAATGTTTTCCACAGAGATCTCACTGTTTAGAACATGTTGTTAATGGCATATCTGGCCCTAATGTATGCCACTTGTTATTTTATCTTATTTTCTTCACAAGTTGGCAAGTTTCTTCAAATGTTATGGGACTGTATATTTCATATATCTTATATATCTCTCATGTCTTATGACTCATCCCTAAAAAACAGTGTTTCCCAAATGTTGTAGATAAGTATTTACTGACGATGGTAAGAGACCCAATTTTCTCCCTCTGTCCTTCCATTTCTGGGGAACAAGAGTCAGTGACCATAGGGGTCTGTTACTTCAATTCAGGGCTGGATATTGATAGCCAGGCCTTTTTCAGGCTATTGATAGATAAGAATAGAAGAGAAACCCACTTCTTTGAGAACTGGGGCAGGAAATGCCCAGTGATTAAATGAATAGGCATATAGAGCCTTGAGGATATATAGGGAATGACCTGCACTGTAGTGTGGCAGGGAAGTTGGGTGCATGATCACTGGCTGAAAGGGACAGTGCCTGGGTTCCAAAGCAACTTGACTTTCCTGGATTAACCTGAGCCAATTTTCAGATGTCTAGGTCTTAACTTTTTTTGTAATCCTTTAAAAACTGAGTTTAACAGGTATTTGCTACAGGACCCTGAAGTTAATGAGGGGAGGTGTGGGAAAGGAGTTGGGAGAGTGGATGATAGCACCAAAGGGGAAAGGCCTGGCTGTGTGGTCAGAAGCTGTTCCAGCACAACTCAATTCCACCCTCCTTTCCCAAAGGTAGGTCAGTGAGTTCAGGCCTTAGTAACAGGATTAGTTTTGTTTTGTTTTTAATTTTTATTTATTTATTTATTTTTCTTTGGCTGTGTTGGATCTTCATTGCTGCGCGAGGGCCTTCTCTACTTGTGGCGAGCGGGGGCTACTGTTCATAGCGGTGCACGGGCTCCTCATTGTGGTGGCTTCTCTTGTTGTGGAGTGCGGGCTTCAGTAGTTGTGGCTCACGGGCTCTAGAGTGCAGGCTCAGTAGTTGTGGCGCACGGGCTTAGCTGCTCCTTGGCATGTGGGATCTTCCTAGACCAGGGATCGAACCCGTGTCCCCCGCATTGGCAGGCAGATTCTCAACCACTGCGCTACCAGGGAAGTCCCTAGGATTAGTTTTGATCTCTAAAAGAAGCTAGAGTGAAGAACAGAGATTCAGCCGTTTTATTTAGTAACTTGTTCTGAACAGACAAGAATAAAATAAACCAAAAAAACTCACATGTCTTTTTTCCTAGGTACATTTGACCTGGTTTAGTCTTTAATGCAATGAATGGAAAAAACATCCCTAGATATTTCTGCTTCAGTAGAGTTGGCCATTACTGAGCTGGAGCCCAGGCTAACTTTACAGCAAAGGTAGCGTGTTATTTTACAAATAAGCTAGGTTAACTAGCAAGGGTAAAGGACCAGGGTAGCAGCCTTGGGAGGGGGCGGTGTCCCTGGCTTGTAGCAATAGTATAACTGGCTTCCTTTCTCTTCTCAGGCCTCAGAGAGAAATCCCTGGATGGTCTTATTAGCTGACAGGTTGGGGTAGGAGGTTGGGCAGGTAATGAGGTGAAGCACAGAGCAGGGATTTCAGAAGCCTCTCCCCATCCCCTAGGGCAGCTGGTACCCCCACTCCTCATTTTCATACAGAGGTACAAAGCTAAAGCACCACGCCCTCCCCCATGCTCAGATGCCAGGATTGGGACTCTTCTAGCATAGAGGGCATTCTCTTTGGGCTGCTTGCAACCATACAGAAATCTGGTCCTCTGCCTTGGGAGTATCTTGGGCCCAACAGCCCTTTAGTCCTGGCATTTAGATTCTAGAATTGAGGCTTCCCTTTAGTGCCTCCCACACACTGAAGTGTTCAGCTTCTTGGTTGAATAGCCATCACCTCCCGGGGCTGGAGCTGCAGTTGCCCCACCGCTGTGGAGGAAGGGGAAATACAGTGTACCTTAAGAGAGGGAAACAGGATTTTTTCTTTTTAAGTGCTACAGTCACAGGACACTGCTAGGGATGGGAACACACAGCCTAAGTAGTAGATTCTCCTAGGTTTCCACAGATGGAGTGTCTCCCCTCCTCATGTTCCTCTTATCTCCCCTCTTCCTGGTCCTGTCAGCAGCACAGGGTTTGTCAGAAGCCTCACTGGACGCCTCTTTATTTCTGAAGAGCAGCTTCCACCCCTCCCTTTCCCGTCATCAAACCTGAGAGCCTTAGTCAGGTATCTCACTTCCATGTTGAAACCAAGATCACTGGCTATAAGTCTGGGAATCTGGGGAGTCCTACCCCCAAACCAGAGCAAGATATCTGCCCCCATGCTAAGCTCGCTGAATACTTTCTTTCTGTACATTCAGTATATTTGGTCCTATATACATATACATCTCTCTACATATATATATATTATCTGTTTCTCTTTCTTAGATAAACCTTTCATTTATATATCATAGCTTAATTCCCTGAGCCTCCACCTACCTCTTCCCTGCTAGCCCAAGTAACACTCAAGGGTTTCATTGACTTCACCAGATCCCACAGCACCACCCTTCCTCATCTTCATACCCTGAGTATCCTCCCCCATCAGTTGTGTTGCCCATCCTCTGAAATCTCCTCCCTGAAGATCTGTGCCCGGTGCTCTCCTGACATTCCAAGTCCATGGTTGGTGTGGTCAGGGATCCCATTTCTCATCAGACCTGGCTGCTTCTAAAGCTTGCCTGATAGCCTGAAAGATGATTTCAGCTCAGAGGAGAGGGGGGCTGTAGTCTAAAGAATCACTTAGGGTTGAGGGAGAGGGGCATTGCTCTCTGATGGGGCTTATGGGAGAATAAGCCAGGTTGTATTAAGAGGAGAGTATGATTTAAAGTGCAATTTAGAGGAAAGTGTGGAATCGTGCAGGAGAATCAAAAAGGTTAAGTCAGAAATGTTCTCTTCTCATTTTGTTATCCAAGAATCTGAGGATTCTGGAGGCTTGGAATAGACAGCAGGGGAATGGGAAGAGTGTTTCCCTCAGGAGGGAAGCAGCTCTGTGCAGAAGAAACTTGATGGTGGATAACTTGCTAATGGATAAGAAGATACACACGCATAAACACACACACACACACACACACACGTTGAAAGAAATCAAGTGAGTCTAACATTTGAATAAAGTTGAGAGCCCAGAAGCTGGCTCTTTGCCTTCTGTTCTCTGTCTCAGATTTTCAAGTTGTTCCGGTTCTTGTTTTCTTGAGAGCTAGGGAGTAATGGTGGGGTTTACAGTAAGTGGAGAATGAAGGGTCTTCATCTTCAAGACATAGTTAGTTGAGTTCAAGGAGAGATCAATATAAGAGGATCTTGTGCAGTTGTAGTAAATGGTGACCATGGGTCCAGCCTCCGAATTTTGTGGGTTTCTCTGTGAGGCTCTGCACACAGATGCATGTACTCATTCTGTATAAATGCGTAGCTTATAACAACTGGCTGGTCCACCTTAAATAAACGGCCACTTGCTTCATACAGGGACTCTGTGCCAAACCATTTGGGGTGGGGGAGAGTGTCCCTTGGTACCTAAATGAGAACAGGAAGCACTCGTGGGATTTGGAGCTTTAGAGAAAGTTCTGGTGCCCATACACCCTTTCTGACCCCATACCACAGTCCCCTTCAGGGAACAAGGAGTGGCCTGAGTCTGATCTCGTAAAGTATGCCTTTTAACTTGCCTGAAACTGGCTTCATAGCAGAAGAGAGGAGAGATGAGACTGATACTCATTTTATACTGTCTCAGGAATGGCTGAGGGAGACCATGGTTATTTGATCAGGAGGTATAATTTCCTTCCCTCCCAGCACTGCCTAACAAAATAGCTGGCACTTTTCCGAAGGGCACTGGGAGGGGTAACAGGGTGAATAGTATCTGCCAGCCACAGAGTTCTGCCTCTGCCCAAACCTTAACAAAGCATTGCCAATTCCCAGGAGCTCTATACAGCAGTCTGGAAATCGGAGAATGTACTCATCCCATTTGGTTGGTTTAACTTGCCTGGGGACTCTGTGCCCTGTGAGTCTACTTTTAGTGGTAAGAGAGGAAGGCCCTTGCATTTTCCAAAGTTGGGTTTAGGTGAGAGTGGGCTGGGCAGGAAAGAATCAGAGAAGCCAGGGACAGTGTAATCTGGAACACCATTTCCAGACCTTTCTATGGGGCCTGGGCGTTGGACTTTTTCCAGGGGAACATATTCGGGAAGGTCATTACTTTCATGGGACACAAGGAAACAGATCCCCCCAGGGCTGCCTGGAGGATAGGTTCAAGGTTTTAGACAATAGCTCTGCATTAGTCACCCCACAATGAAGAGTTCAGTATTCAGGTCAGGAGCAGGTGTGGTGGTTGTGCCTGTATGCTTTATATCTCCCGGGTCAACTCCAGTTCTCTGGGAGCAGAGGCATCTATGTGGGAACTGGGTATCCTAAGAAAGTGTCCACTTGAGAAACTAGAAAGAGGAGAACAATGGGGACCAAGGTCCTAGGTTATAGTCAGGAGTTGCCAACAGAAATTAACTACACCATGAAAAACCCTGGCTTCTTTCAACAGGTTTTGGTAGAGACTTCAGAATAAAATGATTCTGGATTCCTATATCTCTGAGGGCACAAACCCCAAAGGGACCATCCCAGAGAGAGTCTTGCCTTAGGGAGCTTGCTAGGTGGAAAGATAGGGAGGGGGCTCCAGCCTCAAAGCACCAAACTTTCTGGTGGTGGTGGTGAGAGGTGGGTGGGTGGGGGGAGCCTATCCATCCAACTGCATGGTCCTCCTAATGTGAGTCTCCAGGCATGGCTGAGGCCTTCTAAGCCACTTCAGCCTAATCTTCCCTCTCCTTCCCCCATCCTGGCTTAAGGCAGGTGTGCATCTTGGGGTGGAAGTGCGGTGAGGTGAAGGGAACAACGGGAGGAAGTCCAGTTGGCCTAGACTACCCACAGGCCTCTGGGTTAAAGAAGAGGGAGTGGAGAAGGGTGCTTCCGGGGCTCTCCAGTAAACCTGGGTAATATCCCTCACCCAGGGTGCCAAAAGAGGAAAAGAGACCAGAGGGATGGGCAGGTGGGGAACGAAGCCATCAGACATTGCTGATGCGCACACTAATGGCACTGCCCTCCTTCTCATCCTGCTCCCTTAATGACTCCTCCAACTTGAGCTTTTCAGGGTCTCTGTAGCGTACAGTGGTGTCACGGAGGCCACTCGGAGAGGCTACTTTCACAACTTGGTCAAAAAGGCTAAAGTCTGCTATGTATTTGCCACTGGCTGACAGCGAGATGGCGGGTGTGAACTCGTAGCCCCAAAGGATCTCCTCCGGCAGGTAGGAAGTGCGCACCTGGCAGGTGGCACTGGTGGATTCCACTGTCCCACTTAGGATCAGCACCAGCTCGAAGTCACCCTCACCACTGCGGAGGGGGAGGTCTTTCAAGGGACTGGTCTCATCCACCACATGGTAGAAGGTAAGGGGTAGGATGAGGAAGGGGCTGTCAGAAGCCGTGTCCACTTGGAAAGTCACATTGACCTGGTTGAGCCGGATGTTCTCGCCCTCCTTTGTCTGGTGGGTCTGAAGCAGTTTGCCTGTCACCTGGCAGCCAATGAGGAGGCTCTTACGCATGTTGGCGACTCGGATCATAAGACAGGGCTTTCCATTGTGTGCAGCTACAACCGCATGCTGGCTGAAACGGATGGTCTCCGCCCGCTTCTTGGGCCGGGCAATCTTTGCCAGGAAGGTACCCGTGATGAAGATTTCCAGGATGGTGGTGAGCACCAGCTGGGCAATAAGAAGCACGATGGCCAGTGGGCACTCCTCACTGATGTAGCGGAAGCCATAGCCAATGGTGGTCTGGGACTCAAGGGAGAAGAGGAAGGCCCCGGTGAGCGTGTGCACCTGTACCACACAGGGGGTATGGTTGGCTGAGGGTCCCAGCTCCAGCAGGTCCCCATGGGCCACAGCTACCAGATACCACACCACACCAAAGAGGAACCAGGTGCCTGCAAAGGTTGCAGAGAAGAGCAGAAGCTTGTAGCGCCACTGCATGTCAATGAAGGTTGTCCACAGGTCCTTGAGGTAGAGGAAGCGCTTGTCAGCAATGTGCTCCATTCTCACATTGCTGCGGCCATCTTTTGTCAGGACTCTCCTCCGTCGTATCCCTGGGCCCATTAGGGGCCGGCTTTCTGTCTGAGTGGTTTGGCTGTAATACACCTTGGCAACCGACGTCATCTGAAGAGAGCAAGACAGCATAATGAGCGGTATTGCAAAAATCCAGCAACTCCCAACCACCACCCAATGGGAAGGAAGAAGAAACATTCATTTTAGTGCCACTGATTTGTCCTCTTATTAGCAAATGTTTACTGAGAACTTGCTATATGCCAGGCACTGTAGTGCAAGATGCTGGAAGGTCAAAGATGAATCTGACAGCATCCTTGCTCGCCAAGAACTCATAGCATAGTGAGAAAGATTCATATTCAGTAAGCAAACAATTGCAGTACAGTCTGACATTTGTAATTCTTAGGAGAAGCAGAGAAGAAAGAGTTATAAGTTCACAGTTCCTTGAAGGTGGGAGTGAGACTAAAGAGGGCTCTACTGGTCTCCATTCACCACAAAACCAGTTCTGTGAAGATCTCTAATTCTGAAATAGGATCTCTCCCCACCCTCAAGAATGGCAGCAGCAAGAAAGACTATCCTGTTGAACTCCTTCCAAGCCAGTCCCCCTTAACACACACATGCCCTTAATTTCTCCATTCTCTCCCCTACCTCCACGTCCGTACTCACTGGTGATACAAAGATATTCGCCTGGCTCAGAAGATAGCAGAAACTACCCATTCTTCTACCCCTTAAGATGTTCTCTAAGCACCCAGCCCATTTCGCTATTATTATTATCATTGTTATTATCATTATTATTGTCATCATCTATTTGCATCTTCTGGGGAAATTAGGTCTGGGTTAGGGTCTGAAGTCTTGTTGGGAAAAGCACAGACAAAACTGAGCAAAAATAAACAAGTGATGGTGGGGGCTTCCCGGTGGCACAGTGGTTAAGAATCTGCCAATGCAGGGGACACGGGTTCGAGCCCTGGTCCGGGAAGATCCCACATTCCGCGGAGCAACTAAGCCCATGCACCACAACTACTGAGCCTGCGCTCTGGAGCCCGCAAGCCACAACTATTGAGCCCACGTGCCACAACTACTGAAGCCCGCGCGCCTAGAGCCTGTGCTCCGCAATGAGAAGCCACTGCAATAAGAAGCCCGCGCACCGCAGTGAAGAGTAGTCCTGCTCTCCGCAACTAGAAAAAGCCCGCGTGCAGCAACGAAGACCCAACACAGCCAAAAATAAATAAATAAATAAATAAATTTATTAAATAAATAAATAAACAAGCGATGGTGGAGGAAAAACATCAAACTGAAGCCTCCTGGCAGCACAGGAACATTTTCCCAAGGACTGGGAGAAATGCCAGGTTGTAGGTGGCAAAATTGTCTTGACTGAGTGAAGCAGAAGAGTTAAGAGTGTATATTAGTTTGTGGCTATTTCTGCACAAGTTCAAATTCAGGATTGCTATTTATTCTGATAGTAGAAAGTGGGACAAGGCTCTGAAATAGGAGACAACTCACTTAATACAAAGTGCCTGGCACCCCTGCCCAAGGAATAACTTGTACTTTTCCATCAGAGAAAGAATTGCAATCACTTGAGCCCTTGGACTCTGGATCTGATGGCCAGAACTTCTGGGAAGGAGCAGGTGACCTCTGGGGAATTTAGTTCTTCTTGGAGAACACAGAGTGGCTCATCACGTTCTCCATTCCGAGAAGTCTATACCACTGCATTTTATCATTCTCCTTCACACTGCCCCTTATCCTATATGCCCATGGCCTTACCCCTGGGAAACTCTAAATTATTTGGGTCCATTTACATATCCACCAAGCGGACACTAAATTGGAAATCACCAACACACAAGAATCCCAGAATATTCAGAGGCAACCTGGAGCCCATTTTACACCACCCACTTGGAACTTCCATACACATGAGACTCCTTGGCCAGAACTGGATGCCATCCACTTCCCAATATCCTTGGCTACTTTGGAGCAAGAGGGAGGCTTTGTAATTCTGAAGTTTGAAGAATTCTTATTTAGAGCCCAAGTAAAGCCCCATTCAGTACTCAATAGTAGTAATATTAATAAAAGAAACAACCACCACAAAGCTTGCATCTATGTACCATTCAAAGTTTACATGTTAGCGTGCCTTCTCATTTGACCTTCAAACTCGCGAAAAGATGTGAAACCTCTATAGGAGATTTTAAGGAACAGGGGAATCTAAAACAGATTCTGGAAAGTTGCTGGAAAGTTGTGGATAAGTGAGCATAATTTTAAATTTCAAAAAGAAAAATGAAGTACATTTCACAAACTACAAACAGATAAGGTATCAACCACAGGCAAGATTCTAGAATGGAACATTAAGATAGTGAATTCTTGGGCAGAGTGGGGGAAAGGTAGTTATCAGTAGGACCCAGCATGGGGTTACTAAGAACAAGTAGCATCACATCACACTAACTTAATTTCCTTCTATGACAAGGTTACTAAATTGGCAGATCCGAGAAATGCAACAGAGAAAGTGCATCTAAGCAAGATTTTGACAAGATCTCAAGTTATGTCCTTGGGGATACGACAGAGAAAAATGAACAGAATGCTTCTCTAATTAGGTGACTTAAAAATAAAAAATCAGTGTTACTGGTGAGTGGATCATGATAGCCTGGAATCAGTTTTCTAGCGATGTACCACAGAGCATTATCTTTGGCCTTGACCTAGTCGATGTTCTTAACACTAATTTTATTCAAAAATATAGAACACATGGCCATCAGTTATGCAGATGACACAGAGCTGGGACGGACTGCAAATGGAAGGTCTGAGGCAGAATTAGGATCCAAAAGGAGCCAGAGGAGTGGGCCAAATCGAGTAAAACGGATAAATGTTGGATTACATTTGGGTCCAAAAATTACCTGAGCAAGTTCTGCGTTGGAAAGACGTGATCTCATAAGCAGAACCACGAAAATGAAATTAGGCATTTTAGCAGAAAGTAATCCAGTGTGAGTTATCTACGTGTTTTGGTTGCCAAAAAAAGCAATGCAGTCTTAAGCTGCTTTAGTTGTATTAAAGTATCTAGAATAAAATAAGGATTCAGTTGATTCTGCCCTGTTGATCCCACATCTGCAGTATTGAGTCTCAAGGAACAATCAGGACATGAGAGGATTCAGAACCAAATCATATGAGACGTGTTTGAAGGAAACGGGGAAGTTTACTTGGGAGGAGAGACGATCTGAGGGTTATGAAGGCTATGTGAGAATATTTGGTTTGAAGGGCTGCCATGTGAACAAAGGTTTGGATTTGTTCTTTGAGCTCCAAGGGGAACAACCAGGACCAGTGAGTTCAAACCACCGAGAAAAAGATTCCAGACTGATATGAAGAACATTGTAACAAATGTAGAAAGAGCATCTCAAAAGGTAGAGAGTACCCTGCCCCCAGAGGTGTTCAAGGACAGGTTGGAGGAGTGCTTTGCAGAGATTCTAGAGAGGAGATTAAAGTTTTGGGTGGGAAGGTTAAAGATTGTCTTTAAGTTTCCAACTACATTCATAGAGGATCAAGATGCCTGCCTCCTCCCCATCTCTACCCCCCACCACCCGCCCTTCTACCATGACATCCAGAGATCCCACATCAAAGCCCTAGCTTTGTTTGTGCCGAGGAGAGACTCTGTATATCTGGGGAAATGGAAGCTCTTGGGGCCCAAGGAAAGTCTTGCTTATCATTCCCAAGATAATAGTCTATGATTATATATCATTTTACAGTTTATGAAACATGTAATTTGACCCCCACACCATGAGGTAAGTAGGAAAGGCATCATTAGAAACTAAGGTTCAGAGAGATTTGCTCCAAGTAGTTTTGGAACCAGAACCCAGGTCTTCTGGCTTCTGATCCAGAACTTTTAAATTGTAGCGACTGCTTCTGTGTATCCCAGGTTCATTCTCACAGTCTCATGTTTTCAGGAGGTGCCTCTGTGGTCCCCTGTATAGAGGATCACAGCTGAGACAGAGAAGACAGAGCCCGGAGCTTCCAGAGCCCAGCGTTAAGGCTACAGATTGGGGGCACTGGAGATTTTGGCCTCTGGCTAGACCTCTTCGTTGTGATTGCCCCCTCCAGCTGTGTGCCTGCTGTTGCCAGCCTTTGTATCTGCCTCCTCCAGCTATTCTCTGCTGCTCCCAGCTGCTGTGCCACCTCCCACAGCCAGGCAGCTTTGTTCTCCCCGGTAGTGAGAGTCAGCAGCAGATAAACAATCAGCCACACTCCACCCCCTGGGCCCCTGGGAAGGGAGCAGGCCAGAGTTCTGGAAATGGTTTGCTGGTGCCCCACCTGAAACACACATACTCTCTCCTCTAGAGGGTGCTGTTTCCCCCAAAACAGTCCCAGCCAGATACCAGGGACAGTAGCTGAAGAATTCTGAAAACAAAAGCAGCCTCTGAGTGGTCAAAAGAGACAGAAACAGACACAATCACCTTCTTTCTCCTCTAAAAACTAAACTAATGAGTCCCTAAAACAAAGGCCAGTCACACCTACAGTGACGTCCAGCACGTTGCCTCAGCAAATACCTCTCCCTCCTTCTGCTTCCTGCCTGCAGATTGACCTAGAGCTTTCTTTCTTTACCTGAGAGCTCGCGAGTCATTTGTTCTCCAGAATGAATGGATTTATCAGAGCCCTTCTTGAGTACAGGACTGCTCTGCAGTACAGATACTCCTCTTGTGACTAAAACTGATCCCTGGCTCCCCACTGCTCTGAGCATGGCATTCAAGGCCCTTCATGATTTGGTCTCTGCCTCCTTCTTGGCTTTGGTCTTGCCACTCTTCCACACGTATCCTAGACTCCAGCTCCACAAAGCACCTCGCTGTTCATCCCTTCTACCTTTGGACCCGCTTTTGCACTGGACCCGCTCCGTGCCCACCTGATGACCTCCAGCTTACCTTTCAAAACTCACTCAAGTGTTAGTTGCCCCTTTGGAAGCCTCCCTGACCCTCGAAGAAATAGCTCATCTTCTCTACCTCCCCGCCCCCAGCATGGGTTTTCTAAGCATGGTTTGTACACATTCCTATTTTCAAACATCATCGTGCTTTGCAATGGTTTGTTTACCATTGTTTGCCATCTGTGAGTTCTCAATTTAAGGCCACAGACTGTGAACGTCACCTGTTTCCCCAGTACCAAGTGCAGTTTGTTAAGAACGTCTGAGTAAAGAGATGACTGGAAGCCTGATTTAGAGAGACAGAGGCCTGAGTCAGAGCTGCAGCCTTGGTCTGCCTCACGGGCTCTGCTCATGTGCAGATGCTTGCAAATTCTTTTTTCTAAAGGTGGGAGAGAGCAAGCCCCAAGGCACTGCTCCCAGCTCCCTCTGGGTTCGCTGTCCCCTTTGCTGGAAGATGAAGGAGGAAAACAAGCCTTCTCTGGGAATAGCTGTGGGCATAGGGGCGGCCTCTGTCAAATTGAGTGACCAGAAAGGATGCTTCAGCCCCTCCGCGGGGCAGTGGTGGAGGGGGCAGGTTAGAGCCGTGCACCTTCTCCTGACCTGTCAGGCTGGGGTAGGGAGGGGTGGTGGGCAGGGAAGCAGCCCTGAGCAAAGAGCTTTATCTGTTCTTTCTGTGGCAAGAGCAACCTGAATGAAGAAGCTATGGGGCATGAATCCTAAATGCATCCACCTCCACGTGTGAATGAATCCTTTCTTCTCTACCTCTGCCTCTCTTTGGTTTCCTAAATAGTTCACGGTGCCATCATCCTTTGAAAATCTAGGGATTATCTCAAACTCCCCTCCTTCCTCTTCTCAATATTCATCGGATGCCACGAGCTGTGGATTTGTTACTTGTGTCTCTTCCCCTTCATTTCATTGTCTTACTTTAGGTCCTTCACACCTTTTGCCTGAATCATCAGCCTCCTACACATCTCCTGTCTCTATTCTTTCTCTCCCCAAATCCTTCCTACACTGCTACTGGATCACTCTTCCTCAGTTACACCTCTGATCACAAATCAGTGCACATGTATCCACCACTTCACAAAGCACTTTCACATTTTATTCTCATGGAATTCCTATAAGGTATTAAGGTTACAATCCTTATTTTATGAATGAAGAAACTGAAGCACCGAGAGACGATGTGACTTGGTAAATCGAGATCTTCGGCCTCCCAAACCTCCCTGCCTCCAAACTCCACTTGTCATTATACTGTAACTATCTCAGATCCTTCCCCAACTCAATCCCTTCTACCTTTGGGTTTAGGTTTGACAGATAATGTGTCTACTAGCTATCAAAGAGAAGCCGAACTCAGTCTGGCACAGTTGCATGGTCTGCTTCTACACCTCATTCCAGCCTTATTTCCTGCCTCATCTCTCCTATGGCGAACTTCAGACAAACCAACTGTCCCCTGCTCCCTGTCGTATACACCCATGCTTTCCTGCCTTCACGTGATTGTTCATGCTCGTCTCTTTTCCTGACCTCCCTTTCTCCTTGTCTCTACGTAGCCATGATATCTTTCAGAGCCCAGTTCAAATGACTCCTCTTCCATGAAGCCTTCTCTGATCCCCACAGCCTTAAGTAAGGCCTCTCTTTTCTGAATATATATATTATGTATATCTCCATCTATATCTCTTATGGCACATCTACTTGGTATAGCATGTGTCTTCTACTACAAAGAAGCTTATTAAAATAAGGATTCAGCCATAATATGTTTTGATTAGTCTGATATATGATTAACACAATGTATGACACATAGTAGGTGCTCAAGAAGTAGTTTATGAGTGAATAAATGAGCAGAAGGGGGCCCCCAAATCACTCCAGGTGTAGGGGCCAATCTAAGAGCACTGGGAACGGACTCCATCCTCCAGGAGGACTAAGGATGTGTGGAAGCTCTTGGCCTGGGTACAACAGATGGAACTTCACTCTGGCCCAGGGCCTCTCTCCCTTTGGGGCCTTCTCACTCCCCCCTTCTTGTTTGTGTCTTCTCTTGATTTTTCTTATGATGTTTTCTCTTTTTCCTTGTATCCACGGAAACCCCAATAACTAATTATAGACACTAATAGATATGCAAACAAACCAAATGTCCTCATCTGTAATGATGCTGCCCACCACACAGGAAGACCCACGCAGTCTCAGTTGTGTTTTCATGCATTTATACAATAAACATTTACAGGGTGCCAGGTTCCAAACAAGACACTTGAATTATGGAGGTGAATTAGGTGTGGATTCTGGCCTTGAGGACCTTACAATCTATTAAGGGAGACAACCACACAACAGGCAAGAAGTGATAAGTGCCATGGAATAGGGATCCATGAAGTGCTGAGGGACTTTGCAAAGGGAAAGGTGACATCTAGCTCAAGGGGGTGGGGCTGAGGAGGTAACGAACGTGTATTGATTGAGAACCTGTTAGGTGCTAGGCACTGGGCTAAGTTGTTGGGGATATTTTAATGTTGGCTCATATAATTCCTCAAACAACCCTGTAGGAATGTTATTATCCCCATTTATTATCCCCATTTATTACCAGGTTGTTATGAGTAAGTAACAACCAGGAGTTGAGTTTTTTCCTCCATACCTGACTGTCTCACTCAGGGGAGATTTTATAGAGGAAGGTGGCATTGGGACTGAGCCTGAAGGATAGGCAAGATTTGGACCCTTGGAGACTGGAGTTTGGGGGTGTCAAAGAGAAGGCACCTCCAGGGAAGGAAGCAGTACAAGCAAAAGGTATAGCATTGAGTAGATTCAGGGCCAGCAGGGGATAGGGGCCAATCATTTTGGTTGAAGTGTTGGGAGCACATGAAAGACTTAACAGGACAAATTGGGAAAACAATGATGGGCTCTGATCCCACAACACCCTCCTGCCTTGTGGCCACTAGAATGAAGGGTGAGAGCCACACGGCGTGGGTGTGGAGCCCCGTGCCTCCCACAGGGATCAGATGCAGGGACTTGGCCTCCTCTTCATGGTGCTCTAGCCGCACACCCTTTCACAGAGCCACTGGGTGAGTTTTCTCTTTTGACCATGGAGTACTTCTTCCTGATGTTTGGTTCAGGGAAATGGAAGAAGAGAGAAGGAGAGCAACTATCATTTACTGAATGCCTAGTTTAGACCAGCACTTCGCATTTCATCTTTGCAACAACTCTGGGGAACAGAGTTTTTATCTTCACAGTTACTTATGAAACTGGGGTTCAGAGAGCCCAGGCAATGCAACATATAAGTAGCAGCGCTGAGATTAGTACCTAGTTCTGGCTGCATTACAAAGTCCTTTCCACTATAGCTTCAGGTTAACACTATATACTGAATTTGCCTTGGATGAGCAAATTCCACACTCAACAAGCAGAGAAGATGGACACCTAGAGCATGATAGGGGTCTAGCAGGCACCAGCCAGGTGTGAAGAATTCACCAGCAATGACACCCAGGGTGCATCTGATGGCTGGCGGTGATACTCTTTTTTTATGATTGTTCCATCCCAGTGCTCCTCTCCTAGGTTTGCATGGCAGGTCTTTCTCCTCCCCATTTCCTTCTCTTGGGCTCTGCTCCCAACTCTCTTCTCATCTCTTCTATCATCTGCACTGCCCTGCTCGTATTTCATGCTGGCTGTTACCAAAATGTGTCTCCCTGATTCTATCCTCCTTTTCACTGTCCTCTTTGTCTTTTCACTCCCTGCACATCTGTCTGGATCATCCCTTCTTCCCCTAAGAGTTTCTTCAGCTTCCTAGAAATCTGATTTTGGAAGATGGTGATATGGAAGAATACTATGCTATCCAACAAATCACAGCTCTGACCTTCAAATTCTGCATCTCACTGTATCTCCACCCATAACCCAAAGCCTAGGTGCCCACATTAGTAGAGGCATTCTAAGCCCTACAACCTTCTATTCTCCCTGCTTCTTCCCTCCAGAAAAGAGCTTCTTGATTTAGGGGTTTGGAAACAGGATCAGAAAGGGAGGCAGTTTCTAGGAAGACAGGAGGAGTTCCCACTATAGCTATGAACTAATCCAATTATTTTAGGTTTGAAGGTACAGGAATACCTGAACCAGTCACTGCGGGGTATAGATAGAAGTAGAAAGTGGTAGTACCAGTTCATTCTCTGTCCCAGTAACTGCCCACCAAGCTCAAGTGCTACGTTTTGAGAGAGCCCTGCGCACAGAGGGGTTGTGAGCACGATCAACCTCCGGGCCTGAGGCTGGGCTGGTCTCTAAGCCCACACTCATCTTAGACAGCTGAGCTAGGCACGTGTCCAAGCCTAGCATCCTGGAGATAGAATGAGGGTATCAGGAACTAAGAGGCAGCGTTACCTGGTGGAAAGTGGGCTCGACTGGGAAGCAAGAGACTTAGGTGCCAGCCTCAACTCTGCCTCTGACTAAAAGTGACCTTGGGTAAGTGTCTAAACCTCTTCAGCCATTATATCTTTAATTGTGGGAAAAGGGCATTGGATTAGCTCCACAATTCTCAAACTAGTGTGCCAGGAGGTGCTCGGAACCAGGTGATTAAATTTAATGTATTTTCCTGAGCTATCAGTTTTACTCAAAGGTTTTGAGGGAAAATCTTATTTTAATATTAAACAAACGATGTATGATGGCATAGAATGAAAAATTTACATAATTTAAAAGACAAAACACATTTCAAGGATGTCCAGTGTGTGGGAGCTTATGGCCCATCCTTGTATCTTCTGGGGTAAAATTCCCTCTGCCCTTCACAACGTGTTTCTGGGTCAGTTTGGGAGGCTCTGTACTTGAGGGTTATCAAGGTCATTTCCTGCTTTAAAAGTCGACGTCCAGCCCGTGTCCCTCCCAATGCAGATGCGTCTCAGCCCTCCCACTGGCCTTGGTGGAGAAAGGAGACTGTTACTCAGCCTCCTCTCACCAACCATACTATCTCTGTTTTGGATACCAACTCCAACGTGAAGAGCGGCCTTGGAGGCCTCCAGGAAGAGATCAGCTGCACTGGGGACTGAAAAGAAGCATTTCTGGGCTTCCAAGTGTTCTTAATGAGAGAGGGGGGAAGAGAGGAGAAAGGAGAGGGTGTCAAGGAAGGCCTGGAAGAAAAGCACTGCGGGATTATGTAAGCCCTCAAGGTTGGGAGAAGAATGGAGTCGGGTTTGGGGTTCTTTTTAAACTTAATGTCTTTGTTCATTAATCTCCCTTCTGTCCTGCCCCAAAGAAAATAAACAAATAGAAACAGAGCCAGATGCACACAAATCTTGAGGTGGGGACAAAAAGGGCCGTGTGTGTGTCGGGGGCCTGCCTTGCCAGCTGAGTCACTGCTGCCTCTGCCTCTCACCCTCCAGTCTCCTTCCCCTTCCCTCCCATCCTCTAGCCTCGGCCTGACACAAGGCCCTGGCCCAAGGAAGAATAGGCTTTTCTTCCCTTGTGTCAACGTTTGGAAAGTTCTCATAGACTGATCAAAAGAAAGGATAAAAGCCTTCAAAGCGTTTCCTGGGAGCCTGTGACCTCCATTTGGCCCTTCTGACCCCCCTGTGTGTTTTCCGGTCAAGAGAGGGAAGAACACAGAGATGGGGCCATGTCAGATGTTCGCCTCTGTCCAGACACCACCCGCCCTGTCAGTGTGGGCTGATTGGGACCACTGCCCCTTCTTCCACCCCAATCCCCAGGCAGTGCCTTCTGTCCCCCGCGAGAAGGGAACAGTGTTCCTGCAGAGAACTGCCCAGAGTGGGGTTACCTCAGGGACCCCCCTTTCCCCAGCTGGAGAGGAAGGATGACTTCCTGGCACACGCAGCCCATGGGGACTGCCTCTTTGATGCACCTGCCTCCTCACCCTCCAGCCACCACCCCCGCCCCCAGCACGCTCCCCCTTTGAGTCACCACGGAGGCCACAGCGCCTGCTCCTACCCATCGTGTGAGGCTGCAGGGCTGCACATCCTGGTCCCGTCTGAGAAGCTTGGCACCGTGCAGAGTTCAGCTGAGGACAAAGGATGCACCACTGCCTCCTCAGCCCCAGCTCCAGCCATCCCAAGAGCCTGCAGGCCTGGCCCCACCTGGGTCCTCACCTCAGAGGAACATCTCAGAGATATTAACCCATCCCTCCTAACCTTGACCGAAGAGCCAGAAAAATCAGTCCAAGTGCTAAGACACAGCTGGAAGCAATGGCATTAGTACAAATAACTTCTGTTGTCATTGTTATTCTACTGTTATCAGTAAGACCTGCGACACTGAAAAGGTTCCCAAGGATACTGGGGGAGATTTCAGAGGGGCTGGGCTGGAGATGACCAAGGGGTCTGTTGAAGACCTCTTGTTCGTGTGTCAGCCTACTCTGACTGTTTAATCAGTCACCACCTGGCCTAGGCTCCTGGATTCTCCCTAGGGGAGAACCCAACTGACCCCCAAAGACACTGGTTGAGAGGATCACCCTAGTTGAGAGGTTAGAAGTATTCTTCCCGACAGAGCCCGCTAGGGAGAGTTCACCCCCATGCCCAGCTGGCTTAGTGGAGAGGGTGCTGGCAAGACTACAGATGGCTGGAGGGGAGCGGAGGAGATGAGACGGACTCCTGCAAACTTCAAGCCTCACCGATCCTCAGCCTGGTGCTGAAGATTATCTCCCCACCACCAGGGGGCAGGGCTCCCCAGCCCCACGGGACTGCCCTTGCCCTGGCGGTTTGCCTTCTCCTGCCTTCTCCTGCCCACCGACCCCAGCCCACCCCCTTTTACTGTTAGGTTGAACCATATGAAATCACCAGTTTTAAAGAATGGGTCCCATGTCAGCAATATCAAGTGGTCCAATTTACCAATATTTAGTAACAATAAAAATAACAGCATCAGCCTCCTTCAAACTACCAGGCTCTGCATCATATGAAGCACATTAGAAGCAATTCCGCTTGATCCGCACAGCCAGCTGGTGGCAGTTAGAGCCGCAAGAATCTCTCTCCAAGGTCACAGCTAACCTTCCAATCATCAAATCCAAGGGCGTTTTCTCAGTCCTCGACCCCAGCAGTCTCTCTGCGTCATGTGAGACTGATGGCCAGCCTGTCCGTTCTGGACACTCTCTCCTTTGGTTCTTATTGAGATGTGGTGGGGATCCCCTGATTCTGGAGACCTCGATTAGCTCTTTAGTGGCCCTGCCACTTCTAGGCCTTGGGATTTGGGGCAAATCACTTAAACTCTTTGAGTTTCCTTTTCCTTTACCTGCAAAAAAAGGGGCCTAATGATATCTACCTCACCAGGGTGTTGGGAGAATTAGATAAGTGCACAGATGTACCAAGAGCACTCGGTGGGGTCAGCACTAACACGGTGCAGAGTCTCATCATCACTCTCTGACGTGGTCCTCCAGGCTCTCTCCTCCCTGTCTCTTTACGTTTGGTCCATCTCTCTTGCTGTGGTCTCTCGCGGGCCCTGAATTGTTGGTGTTTCTCAGGGATCCCCCTTGGCATCTCTAACCACTCTGCTCTCCCTTCCTCGGCTGTTTCAACCGCTCCCACAGATTCCCCTCACCTCTGCCCTGTACAACCAACACTTAAAGGCTCCCTCTAACTGGAGAGTCTAGTTTTAACGTGTTCAGACTGATGTCCTCTCTACTCAGAAGGGAGTCTCTCCTGTGCTTCCCCTCTTGTTCCCAGCCTCACCGTCCATTCAGTGCCCAGGTTGGAAACTTTAGAGTCGCCCTCGGTTTCTCTCTTGTGCCTCATCCAGTGGGTCACTAGGTCTTATCAATTCTGCCTTTGTGGGCTTCTCTCCAACTCCTTTGAGGCTGCCCTAGTTCTCTTCCACCTGAAGTGCTGCAATGATCTCCTGTCTTCCCACCCCCAGCCTCGCCTCCCTCACCCCCACCCCCTCAGCTGCCACAGTGCCTTTCAACAACACAATTACATCCCATCGCTCTGGCTTTCAATCCTTCAGGGAGTTCCACAGCTTCTGTAGTAAAACCCAAACTTCTAGACATAGCATTCAGGACCCTTCACCATCTGATGCCACCCTGATTTCCACAGCCTCTCCTTTTGGTACTTTTCCCTATGGACCCCATCTTCTAGCCATATAGAATTGCCATTGGCTCTTCAAATGCAGTCTGCACCCTACTTGCACGGCCCCATGCTTTCACCAAGCAGGTCTCTCTGCCTAAAATGCCCTCATTACTCTCTCTACGTTCCTGGGACAGTTTGCCACATCATCAATATAGCGCTCCTCTGTCCTTGAGAGACGGTGAGCTCTTTGAAGGCAGAGACTACACCTCAGTTCTCTTTTCAAGCTGGTGCCTTTGAATTTAACCTAATTGATTAGTATAGAGGAAGGACTTCTTAGATATGAAATCCCTGGTCTGATTCCAGGCTAGGGATGCCAACGACACCGCGTCTGGGCCGTCATTTACCCCACCTCCTGCCCTTAACAGATATCACTAATTCATCACAGTACTTTTTTCCTCACTGAACCTCAGAATCTTTCTCAGCATGGTGATACAGAGAGCCATTTTCAATCCAATGCAGTTAGCCTTACAAATGAAACCTATTTGTTATCCTGGCAGGTCTGGGTCATAGCCAAAGGTCCCTATCTGTTCTTCTTTCCCACTATTTGCCATCCAGATCTGTGCCATCTACTTGCTATGGGAACTTCAGTCAATCTCTTCATCTCTCTAGGGCTCAGTTTCCTCACCTAAGGAGGCAATAAAACCTTCCATTGTTTGGTTGGGATTACAGGAGATAAAGTATGTGAAATCTGTAAGGCCTGTATGCAAATATAAGATATTATTATTAGCCTACTTTGCAGATGAAAGAAAAATATCTACCAAATTAGGGAAACTAAGGCTCAGAGAGGTAAAGTAACTTGCTGATGTTGATTTAATGGCAAAGCCGGACCCTCTGTCTCCAAGTCCCGCGGACCTTCACTCACGTTGCCTCTCCACACCCATGTGGGCTTGATGCTGCTCCAGCTACCTCCTGCCTTATTTGTCCTTTCTCCAGGGTAACAGTGATTCATGCGGTAGGACTTCCGACAGCCCTGGCATTGGAGGAGGCTTCCAGCCCACCTCCTTCATCCTACCTCCCTATAATTCCCAAGGTGAAGCTCCCTCCAAAACCCATTCAACCCGCCAAGAGGTAGGAAAGGTGTTTAGTGAGGGATGCCACAAAGAACTCAGTTCCTACATCATGCCCTTTGGCCCCTTGCCCTCCTGCTTCCCCTTGGTGGCTCCAGCCGGCTGGCAGGCTGCTCAAAGCCCAGGATGAGGGGTAAAGCATGGAGACGTTTGGGATCGCAACTCTGAAAAGAGAGGGCATTGGAGTTCAGTTAAGTTCCTTCTGCCGCTGAAATTGTTTCCCTCTCATAGGGGGCAAATGAAAGTACCAGGCTCTACTAAAATCTGTAAGGACTGCAAAGTGTGGCCAGGGGGAAGTCAGGCTTGGGACCAGAGAGAAACAGGAACTGAGTGTTCTCCTGGTGTGCAGCCTGCAGATGTGCAGGAAGTTGTCGAGAAAGGCGTGCAGACCTTTGTTATTGGCCAGGGGATGAGTGAGGCCTCGAAGGTACCCTCATCAACTGTACCTCAGGAAACAAGGCATTGATGTGCGGGTCCTCCAGACAGAGCAGGCACTGAAGGAGGATAATGCTTTGGTTACCCAAGGCATCAGGGTGGGAGGGGTCTTCCATTCCACCTGCTGATGGAGCCTTAAGAGAATAAATCACTAAGAAATGATTAAAAAAAAAATTTTTTTTTAATTTTTTAAAGAGCCCAGGATGGCCAGGCCCCAGAAGATAAGGTTTTTGGGGTGGAGGCCAGGGAACCACTGAGCTGTCACCAGATCTGCCACCAGAATCTGAGAAACCAGAGAGAGGCCAACCTGATGGGACCGGTTCCTTAGGGTCCTGGAACCAGTGGGGCTCCCCAGCTGAGAGAAGAGAGGGAGGCTGACCTACCTCCCGGCTGAAGCTCCCTTCTCTATACCTTTTCTCGTCTGTGATCTTAGAAGCTGTGTGGCCGTGATGAGGGAGGCCTTGGACCTAGTCGGTGGAGGGTCCGAGAGGCAATGTAGGCGGCGGGGAGGCAGGAGAGGTACCCCCAGTGTGGAAGCACCCTCAGGAGCAGTTGCCAGAGGGGGCGTTTTATCTGCCTTACTCCTTCCAGGAAGGATCACGCCCACGTTGTCAATCAGGAGAATCATTTCTGAACTGCTTCCTAGCCTGTGTTTTGTTCATCTTTGTGACCTCCTCAGTGCCTAGTATAGAGCTTTGTCTAAGTATTTCTTGGCTTAAAAGAGCCCATAGGATTGATATTGTACATTTCTTTTCCCTCCCTCAGGCTCCCTTTTTGGTGTGTGACCTGCTTCATCCTTGGGAAGTCCTTCCTCCGAGCTTCCCATTAAAGCGTCAACCTTCAGACAGCTGCGCCCACTGACTCGGTCTCTCCATCCGCCTTTACTCCAGGCTGAAGAGCTGTATTCTCTCTAGTTTCCCTCAGTTCTCACTCCACACTGCCCTCAGCCCACTGCCATCAATACTCTTGCATCTCTCTCTCATGAGGGGCCAGGTTGGGGAGGGCCCACAGTGGGTACGCAGTGCTTAGCACGGAGCCTCAATGCCAGAAATCCAGAGTCCTCTGCAGGAGGCAGATCCCTCTTTCATCATGGGAAAGGAGAGAGGCGGAAAACTCCAGACCTGGACCCCAAACGTGACCAAAGACAAGAGGACTGAGCTTGGGAGAAAGAAAAGTAGGAAAAGGAAGATGGAGGGGAAGTGGAGAGATCCCAACTCGCAAGCCCCTAGAATGACAGGTGGGACAGAGTATGTAATCAGCTGGCCTCTCCAGCATCAGCATTCTCGGCCCTCCACCCACCCCTCACACACAGCCTCTGCCCTCCAGCTACACTGAGCTTCTCCCAGTGCTTGAACGGGCCATGCTTTCTCTTACCAACAGTTTTCCGCAAACAATGGGGCCTCTTCCGTGAAGCACTCTTCCCTCCCCACTCCACTTGGTCGATCTCTATCCCTCCTTCAAGCCTCGGCTTAGCTGTCACTTTCTCTGAGAAGCCCTTCCAGACGCCCACAGCCCCAGTGTGAGTTGCTGCCCCTCTGTGTCCCCGCGTACTGCGGACTTCCCACCTCAGCCCTTGTGCTGGGTTTCCATGTACCGCGTCATCCTATCCTCCCTGGGAGGTGGGTAATGCCATTGCCTTCATGTGAATGTGTGGAAACCAGACTCAGAAAGGTTAGCTGACTTGTCCAGAAGGACCACTAGTAAGGAAGAGGTGACTGCAAGTTGAACCCAGGCCCACTTAAACTGCACTTTTCATCTGGCCACCATACCATCATGGCATGTCGGCGCTGGGAGGCCCCCATGGTCACCCTGTTCAACCCCTTCATTTCGCTGAAGAGGAAGCCAAGGTTTAGAAAAGTTGAGTAACTTTTCCACAATCACACAGCCGGCTCATAGCACCAGAATCAGAGCAATAACCCTGGCTTTCTTCCTCATCCCAAGCTCTCTCTTCCTACAAGATCTTTTCTTAACCCTGGGGTCCTGAAGGGCCAACCTAGGAGCATTATCCACTGAGCTCTTCCCCTCCAACCAAAGCCCCAGCCTAGGGGTGTCCAGTGTGCCCCTCGCATCAGCAGGCCTCAGGAATCTCCTTGCCCCACAGCAGCTGGCCCAGAAATATGACAACAAGAAGAGCTAGAAGAAACAGCAGGGGCTTCCCTGGTGGCGCAGTGGTTGAGAATCTGCCTGCTAATGCAGGGGACACGGGTTCGCGCCCTGGTCTGGGAGGATCCCACATGCCGCGGAGCAGCTGGGCCCGTGAGCCACAACTACTGAGCCTGCGCGTCTGGAGCCTGTGCTCCACAACAAGAGAGGCCGCGATAGTGAGAGGCCCGCGCACCGCGATGAAGAGTGGCCCCCGCTTGCCGCAACTAGAGAAAGCCCTCGCACAGAAACGAAGACCCAACATAGCAATCAATCAATCAATAAATAAACAAATCTTTAAAAAAAAAAAAAAGAAAAGAAACAGCAGATAGCGGGCCCATTGGGAAGGGGCAGATTCAATGATGTTCTCTGCTAGGGGTTGTGGAAATGATCAAGGGAGTTACCTGAGACAGCTGGAAGTCCATGGCCCACAGGGGCTCTAAGCCCCTTTGGAAATGTCTCCTAGGCCACCCAACCTCTGTTCAATAGGCGGCTAAGCTGGGCCTCTCTTTCTCATCAGGGGGAGTGAGTCCTCCACCTCCTTCCATCCTTCCCCTTTGCCTGGTAATCCCTTATACCCAGGAAATGCTTCCTGCTAAGTCAAAATTTGCTTGTTGCTGCCTAAGCAATTTGTTCTTATTTTTACCCTTGGTGGAGATGGAGACCCATAGGCACCCTGTGCTTCTGACGCATTTCAGGGAATTGAGCCACCTTCCCCGACAGGGGTCCTCGCCACTCCCTTTCCTTCTCAGGCTCCACGTTTGAAGAGCAACCTCTGACCCTCACACAGAGAAGCCTGGCGGTGGGGGCGGGGGGTCTACTGTCACCCTGGGAGGGAATCTCTCTGCCCTTCCCCAACTTTCCACTTATTCCTTATCCACATTCCTCCTTTGAGTAGAAGGATGGGGGCAGGGGTGGCACAACGACACTGACTAGATGCAGAACTAGATTCAGAGGTCGCTGTCTCACTGTCCCCCACCCGCCCAAGCCTGAGTGCAGCTGGAGGGACGGAAATTGTCCTTTGGCCAGGCCTCCTTCTCCAACAGGGGACATTTGGAAGGGCACTTGGAGACAGAAGAATACACCAGAGAATAAGGGCTGGGAGAGGAGTGTTCCTGCATGGAGGAAGACAGATGGATGGTGCAACTTCAGCAGAATCTGGCAGCCAGCCGGGGAGCATTCTAGGTGAGCAGTGGGGTTAAGGCATAGAAGGGTCCTGCAAGGGTCTTTGCAATTCTGATGTAAGGGAAGCATCATGGAGATCGGCATTCGATAACATTTGCAGATGAGCAAACCAACATCAGCTTAGTTCTCCATCTAATGGGGTTTCTGCAACTGTGACCCCATCAACCACCCCAGGTCCCAGCACACAATCGTGCAAGCAGCCCTCAAATCCTCGGGGTCCTGGTCCTGGTAAGCCCTCCATCTCTTCCCTTTTTAGGGTACCTGCTCCAGGCTTCCAGAAGATGCCCCAGACCAGAATAGTAGGAGAGGCACAGACATGCCCTATAGATCCTTATACAGACATAGGATACTAACAGGGAAGGTCAGAGCCAGGTGTCGTGAAGGACTTACAATCAACAGAGATCCCAAACTCCAAACTCTAGCCAAGAAGGCCATGGGGCTCCTCTCTCCAGTGATCCGTCAGCAATGGGAATGGGGCCCATGGGAATGTAGGAAATGGAAGGAGGTAGGCTCACCCTGCCTAGAGGCAGTCAAGGGTCAAGGTGAACTTTTGAGTTTCTTTCTGGACGCAGAATCCTGTTTAAGGTCCCTGTACCCATTGTTCTCCCTACTCCAACCCCAACATACCCCCACTCTTCCCAAAGAAGGTGGGCAAAAGATAATTCTGTGAAAATTCCACATGGGTTGGGTCATCTCAGTGAAGCCAAGAGGCAGATAGTGACCCCTGCCCCGCAAAAAAACAACCCAGGAAAACACCCAGCAGCAAGAGACTTCCATTCTAGAATGGAGTCCCAGTCTTGCCACCTGGATATGTCATGCACCTGTCAGAGCCCTACTATAAAACGGGGAAATGATAACGAGGCCATCTACCTCACAGGGTGGTGAGAGGCCGTGACCCTGAGTGCGCTGGGCAGGTGCAAGGGCTGGTGGCCCTGGGCCGGTGCTGGGGCAGGCTGGGGTTGGTCATTCCCGCATCACTCCATTCAGTGTGTTTGGCTCCGCTCTGGGGCGGGGGTCCTGGCTCACCAAACCTCTCTGTGGTCTGTGGGATGGGGGGGGGAGGGGGCGGGCGTGCTCACGGTTCAGCAGAGACCGTGTCCATGGTTAACGTATAAGCAGGTGAGGTCTGGAGCAGCGGGACATTCCCCGCCCCAGGGCCACATTCTTGAGGTCACAACAAGTGCAAACTTGTTATAACCTGTGTTGGAGCAGCAGGGGGCAGCGAGGGCACGGGGTGGGGGGTGGTCGGGGGCTGGGGCGCTGGTGCTGAGCCTCTCGAGGCTGGAGGCTGGCAGAAGGGGTGCAAAGGGGATGGAGGGCGGGTGTGCTGGTGCATATGCGAGTGGCCGGTGCGGGTCTGTGTGCCTGAGTCGGCCTGCTGGGTCCGGGCACATCCGCTCCGGCGTGCGTCCGGGAGCCGTGTGTGGGGCCGCATGCATGAGCGTGTGCCTGTGTGTCTCTGCATATATGAGCCTCGTGGTGGGAGGAGGAGGAGAGGCGGGAAGGCACGGGCCGCGGCGGCCGGGCATGTGGAACCGAGGAGTGGGCAGGCTGAGTGCCCCTTCCCCTTGGCCGGCCTCACGGAACCTGCATTCCAAGTCCATCCACAGACTGCCCCGCCCCCGCCCCCTGTAAGCCAGGGCCTCTCCCTGCCTTGGGCCCATTTCCCCAGCCTGCCCAGGGAGGGGTGGGGGTCGCCTCCTGCCCATCCCCCCTGGCTCTGGCCCCACTCCCCCAAGCTCGCTGGGCCCTCCGGACACTGGGGCGGGTTGGGGTGGGAGCGGGGGGAGGCTCTGAAAGCAGGTGACTGTTTGGGGGAACTCGGGGACAGAGCCCCCATTGTGCCCGCCCCGGAGGCGCCTCAATGGAGCTCTGGGGCACAAAGGGGCTTTGACAATGGGCAGGACATTAGTATGCAGAGCCAGCCCCTCGGCCCTCTCCCTGTCCCACAGCCCAGGGGCGGGGGTTGGGGGGCTGCTGGCCTCGCGGGTGGAGGCAGGGGGTGGGGCAGGGCTGAGACTGAAGAGATCTCAGCCCCCGGGGGCTCCCCTGGGGACACTGCCCAGGAGACAGGGGAGGGAGACTAGACCAGGGCCCCCAAACCTGCCACGAGCCAGAAAGGGCTTTCCAAATGGAAAAAACCAGGGGGACTGGGAGGGATGGGGGAGGAGGGGCTGTGGGAGGCCAGGCCCCTTCCTCCCAACTGGACTCTGGAAAGAAGCACGTGGGCAGTCTGAGCCCACCCACTTTTGGCCTCAGTTTTCCCATCTATTCTAGGGAACTGTGTGGGTGGCAGAGGAAAAACTGAGCAATAGACAGCAAGGTCTCAAACCTAAGCCCGCCTCGACTTGTCAGGCTCGGCGGCTGCTGGTGGCATCTGACCCTCCAGAATGCTTCTGCTCAGGGTGTGTGCTTGGGGTTTGGAGTATTTAGGCTTCTGACAAGGTGGTGCCTGCAGCCCAGCTCAGGGGGATTTGGCTGACAGGCCAAAGAGCCAGGGCTGGCTCCCCCCACCCCTGCCCCTGGTGTGTTTGTCTGTCTCCCCCATCTGCGTCATCCCCTTCCCCAGAGCTGTGGGGAGAGGCTTCTCCTCCTGGCCAGGGGACCCCCCACCCCCACTGGCACCCTTCCCAAGGTGCATGCACTGCCCTGGCAGCACAGCACAAAGGGCAGGGTCAGGAGCCACTGGGAAAGGGACCCAGAGCCTGGAGTGCTGGGAGACTGAGAGGAGGGGACGATCCAGGAAGGGGCCGCAGGCAGTGAGCAGGAAAGGGGCGCCCCAGGAGAAGCAGTGTTGCCCTATCACAGACTTCCTCTGCCCTGGGCCAGAAACCCTTAGGAGAGAGGGCTGGGGCCACTTTACAGAACTGCTCCCCACAAGGCAAGATGGAAAAACCTTCTGGGCTTAGGAATGTCTTCTCCTGGCTTGCTTTCTCCTTTTTCAGTTGCTATTGAGGTCAGGAAGTTCCCCCCTGCTACCTGCCCTCAACTCAAGGCTTCCTGCTCTACTGCTATTGGCCCTGGATGGAACACTTGGGATTGCTGGGAGAAAGGTAAGTTCTGCTCCCCTCCTCTCAGGACCTTGGGTTTTTTTCCCCCACTGAAAAAGTCTGGTGGGGAAAGTGTAGGGCTAAGAGTTAGAACTCCTGGGTTCAGGGCCCAACAACCCTGTTAAGTTTTCCTGGGACCTCACACAAGTCACTTTTCCTCTCTGGTTCAAGAAACCCACATCTGCAATTTGGGAAAGGTCACTTCTGCATCGCACTGCCTTCTGGGCCCGTGGGCAGTGGATTCAGGGGCAAGGCTCTGGTATTTAATGAGAGCTCATATTATTCAGCACTATGCTAGGCCCTTTTCTAGCGTTACAACATCTAATTCTCAACAATTCTAAAAAGTAGGCACTTTTAAAAAGCTCGATTTTATAGACGAGACAACTGAAGCACAGAGATGTTAATAATCTGCCCAAAGTCACACAGCTAGTGAGTGGTAGAACTGAGATTCAAGCTCAAGTAGGTAGTCTGTCTCCAGGACCCACATGATTAACCACTACCCCATACTGCCTCCCTAGTGAAAACATTCAAAAGACCATGGGCAGCTAAGCGAGATCAACCAGGATGTTCAAATCACGTGGGGCTTTTCCAAACTGTTTTCTGACGTTCCTCTGGACTAGTAATTCTCAAAGTCTCGTCCAGGGACCCTGGGGGCTCCTGAGACCCTTTCAGAGGCTCTATGAGGTCAAACCTATCTTCATAATAATACTAATATGTTATTTGCTTCTTTTCACTTTCATTCTCTCATGAGTGTTCAATGGAGTTTTCCAGAAGCTACATTGCAATATGATATTGTAACATATTGAATGCAGAAGCAGATATGAAACACGAACTGTCTTCTATTAAGCCAGATATTAAAAAGATTTGTGAAAATGTGAGACAATGCCACTTACTAAACTTTTGTTTGTCTGTTTTTAAACATAGCTGTTTTTTTGTTAAAAATATGTCATCTAAATTGACATGCAAAACGGGTTTATTGCTGTTATTTTTAAATGAGTTAATGCATATTTTAAGTTTCCTCTCATTTCTGACCTATCAATGTAATCCACATTAACAAAAGTTCTTTGCAGTCTTCAATAATTTTTAAGATGTGAAGGGGTCCTGAGACCAAAAAGTTTGAGAACCACTGCCCTAGACTCAGACATCCTCGCCCTTTCCTCTTGCCGTTGCCCATGTCTTTTTTACAGAGGGTCAACCAGGGAGATTTAGATGTGGGGAGAAGGTGTGTGCCCGGGTCTTGTGGTTGGGACTAGGATGGGGGTGGACCTGAGGATATAACTCTAAAAGGTCAGGCCTAACCCGACTTTAGAGCTATGCCCACGTGTCTCCCAGCTTGCAGGCTCCCACCCAGAGGTATGCTCCAGACAACGGGGCTGTCCCAGACTAGACTCTGGCCTCTGCCCCTTTCCCACTCCAGACGCCCACTGACAAGCCCAGCATCAGGCAGGAGCAGACCTCCCTGGCGTGGAGAGAAAGGTTCTGTGGATACCCATGTGAATTTTTGTGTTTGGGCCAGCAGCGCTTAATCTGCTGCTTATAATCTTAGGGTAAAACTGTCTCCACAGGATGGGGAGTTTAGTAGGAGAGGAGTTTCTCTGGAGGTTCCCTAGAGAGTTGGATAATAGAGTCTTACATACACCCTAGTCTAGGACACTCCTAAACCTCTGAAGTCAGGGTCCTCCCCCAGAATTAGCAACCAGAAAGGTTTCCTACCTAGTCAAGCTGGTCAGTAGGCAGTCTGTGCCCTGGGTGCAGAGGGGTCCAGGGAGGGAAGAGATGCCTTTGCTTCAGGGAGTCGACAGTCTGACAGGGGTGTAGGCCCCACCCTAGAGGAGCTCCTGTTATTGTAGGAGACAGGATGTCCCCTCCAACATTACCACTGCCCAGGTCATCCTGGGCAAATTCATAGACACGAAGGACAAGGAACAGGCAGGATGCTGAGGAGAAGGGGTACAAGATGACAGAGCAGATAGGGAAACAGAAGGATGGAGATTTGTAGGAGGGGCAGGACTTGGAGGGGTAGGCCTGTGTGAGGTCCCAGGGTGGAAGGGGTGTGGCTCAGGGATTGCCATGGGATATGCTCCCCCAGAACAAGGTCTGAATCGATGGGGGTCCCAAAAGATAGGGGAACTGGAGGGGATGGGAGAAAGGCTGATATAAAGTATCTTGAAGACTGTGATTGGGAGTTTTCACCTGAAAACCCACAGAGACGTCTGAGTAGCAAAGGGGCAAGATAAAACTGATGCTTCATGATGACAGTTCCAGTGATAATTCTGTGTGGAGTAAAGAGGGAATCAAGGAGAAAGAAAGGTGGAAGTTAGGAAGATCATTAAGGAGGCCGCTTTGGGCACCCAGGCTCACGGGATGAACAGGCTGATCAGGGGGCAGAGAAGAGGCAGACTCACACACCTGAAGGGAGTTGTGGGGGAAATGTGGGCAGGGAGGGAAGAGGCAGGGCCATGGAGGGACAGGGGCAAGATGTCGGGGTAGAGAGAAGCCGGCGTCTTTGGCTGGAAGACATAAGTCACCCAGACGGGGGAAGAGACTATTTTAGGGAAGCCCAGCAGCTCGGTTACATTTATCGAATCCGAGTTGCAGACAGCACACCTGCTTGGTGAAAACTCATGGAAAGAAGGGCCCAGGGGCGTGGAGACCCAGGCGACGCCCAGCTTGTTGGAATGAAGACAGGAAGCTCATGTTAAACGACTTGATAATTCTCCCACCTTCCCAAACTCTAGAAGGGCGGAGAGACAGAGACCTAGGACAGACCTCAGAAAAGCCACAGAGAAGGGCTGCAGCAGGCCCAGGAGCCAGGCAAGACGACGGAGTAGAAAGAGTCACAGAGGTGGGAGAACCATAACAGCCAACAACTGCACTTTTTATTTTTAACATGTTAAGCACCACTCCAAGCCCTTTACAAATATCGAGTCTTTTAATACACAACTATAATTAGCCCCATTGTAAGGATGAGGAGACATCTGTAGCTACTAAGCAGTGAAAGCAGGATTTTAAACCCAGGAAGTCTGACTCCAAGGCTGTGCTCTTAACCACTATGCCTCTGCCTCTCAGACAACAGAAAGGAGCCCTGAGACAGCACCGTGGGGTCGCACTTTCCCCCCAGAAGAGGCGTCTTGACAACTGTTGCAATAATCTGTGCGCTTCTCTGAGCTTCACAGCTCCCCCCTCACAAGCCTTAATGATGGGCTTTTTTGTTTGGGGGGGTGGGTTTGTTTTTATTTGGGTCCAGAAGGTGGTCTGCCTCTCTTTCCCAAACTCCATTTCAGATCTCTTTCCTTTTATGGACCTGCTTCCTGAAATCTAGCCTAGGTCCTTCAAGCTGCAGCCCCAATCCTTTCCCCAGGTCTTCTGCCATTGGAAGGGGAGCAGAATGGTCATATCCACTCCTTCTATGCTACACCTTTTTAGGGGCCTGAAGTGCTAATTCAGTCCTCTGAAGCCCATGTTTCTCCAGCCTCTTTCTCCAAGCCACGCAGTTCAGTTTTCACTTCTCTCCTGCATTCCAGAGCCAGCCCCTCCCTTCTCCCCACCACCTCAAATCCAGCTCCCAGCTGGCAGACACCCACGGGAGAGTTTTTCCCATAATCCTTTTCTCTGTGCCCTTTCAAGGTTCTGATGTGGGGAGGGGATGAAGAGGGGCCACTCAGATGCACTGCCTCCATGAAAATGGTGGCAACACGTATGTTAAACTTGGATGAAGGGAGAAAAGCATTGAACACAGCCTGTGGAAGAGACAGGGTGATGTGGTAAACTCAGAAAGCTCGATTCCCAAGAGCCGCCCCTGCCAGCCACCCTTCACTGGGTGCTAAAACACTTGGATTCCAGATCTCCCATCTCTCTAATCTTTCTGCAGTTTCATCTTAGCAGTATGCCTCGGACTCTCCCTTCTCTCTGCCCCTTCCAGGGCCTCACCACCATCCTGGACAGTTTGGCATTAACCCGGACAGTAGCACTGACCATTCAGGCAAGAGAAGAATCTAGGCTGGGGAGGGGAGGGAGACTGGAGGTTTTTTCCTTCCGTCCTAAGTAACCCTTGGCAGGAAAGTTGAGGGGCTCCATTGCCCAACATCTCTTTCCCTCCCCACTGATGCCAGGAGGTTTGGCCTATCTTCCATCTTGTGTGCAGAAACCAAGCATTTTGCTAAAAGATGCAGGGGGTCTTTTCTCCTTTGTAGAAGTGGGTCTTTCTGCATGACTCACCCCACGACCCCCCAGAGCCCTAAACCCCTTATTCCATTAATCTGGGCATGACCTCAGAGGACTTGATCTAAGCCCACCCAGATCCAAGTGTCCCAGCCTCTCTGGTCCCTAGGGAGGACCAGGGAAGGAGGCCCCTGGGTCTTCTGCCACGCCCTTCCCTTTTAGCCCAAGCCAACCAGGCTGGAGTTATAAACGAGCTCGTGCACAGAGGTGCAGGTGTGGGGATGGGGCGCCGTTCAGTGGGACACAGGGAGGAGGTGAGGGATGCCAGGAGTCGGACAACTAACCCTCCCACACAAACGTATGTGTCCACAGACCGCATGTAGGGCAGATGTTGGGCAGACAGATTTTTTTCCCTCAGGGTAGGGGGCAGCAGTGGGATTCTGCATTAGAACCACAGAAGGATTGGGACCATAACCCTGCCCCCGCCACCCCTCTCCACTCAGTGGAGTCATTGCCATTTGATATCCACTGAGACAAGTTGGCTGCTCAGCTCCGGGTGCGGGGCGGGGGGATGGCTCAGAAAACAGCAGCTCCTTTCAGGACCCAGGTTGGCAAGGGCTTTGGGAGGCTGGACTGGCCCAGATCACCCCCCAACACCCCCTCTCTCCCTCCCTCGCCACCACCACCAAAGGACTGGAGGGCGGGGAAGAGGAGTTGGCACTGCCTGGGCCATGCCTATTGCCTCTGCAGACCAGCCCTGGCCCCTCTCCCTGGCATGATGCCTTCCCTCCCCCTCCTCCCTCGTTTCCTCCTCCCTGAAGAAGTAGCTATAAGCCAGGACACTCGGTTGCTTCTACACTTGGTCCCCCGTACCCAGCCTATATCATGAGGAATTAACAAGCCCTGCACCCGATGGTGCCCACCGTCATGCCAGGAACATGTAACAGAACAAAAATCCTTGGAGATTAGGAACAGCTTTTCAAGATGAAACTGAATGGAATTCAGTGGTAGCTTCTGGTCCCTTCTCAGACTGGTTTCCTGATACCCACTCCAGGCCCTCGTCACGCCTAAACACGTGTCATTCCTCACAGAAGGGCATCAAGTCTCCCATCATCATCTCCCTCCCACCCAGAAATGCCTAAAGCAGTCCTGGTGGGGAAAAAAAATTCAAGAACCATGGCCAAGGCAGACGGGCCAGAAATCTTTAGCTAGAATGTGTATCGATAAGCAACAGAATCAGGCTTTAAGCCTAGGCCTCCTTTGGGGTCCAAATCTGTACTGGCTTCTTCACCACCCCCACTTCCCCATCTGCCTCACTCTGCCTGGGGCCCTTCATTAACAAGAATGAGATCTCAAGATACAAGAGGTCCTACTCCCACTTGTCCCCAGTTTTGTCCTTCCATGCATCCTGGGGCTCAACTCTTCTCCCTCCAATCAGGAAGTTCCAACCTGTCTCTTTCCTAACGCAGGTGCCCTTGGTTAGTTCCTGATGGGGAGAAGGGATGGGATGGGGAAGGGGCATCTCACCTGGAGGGTGGATGTTACGGAACCCAATCTGCCCTTCTTACTCTAGCAGAGGTGGCCCTGCTGCTCTCCTCCAGGTGATCTCAGTGTGAAACAGCTGTGGGGAGGGGAGGAGGGTTGTAATGGGGAGGGGTGTCTTGAAGTGGGAGGTAAGTTGGAATGAAGGGAAGAAACTGGGTGGGCAGGGGGTCCCAGTCACACCAGGCTACTACATCTCCCTAATCTGAGCTGTAGGTGTCTTCTTCCCCTGTGTGAACTAGTGATCAGTGGGTGTCACTGTGTGAATGTCACAGCATGGGGAGGGGGGAAAAGGGGCTGGGCATGGGAGTGGGAGTAACCTGATGATCCCGGGAAGAGGGGGCACTCTCTGGAGTGCCTGTGAGTGTGCATGGTTATATGTGGTGGTCACTGTATTTAGTTGGAGGGCTGTGATGCAACTGCAGGTCTGCCCAATAGGAAGGAGCATTAGGAAAGCCCCTTTCTTAGCTGAAAGTGCTGAGGTGACCAGTTTGGGAAAGTTTCCTTCTTGGTGAGCCCTTCCTAGAAGGCTCCGTTTGGGGCCGCCCAAGGTGGGAGGCTGGGGAATAGGACCGTACCACTGAGGCCAGTCAGGGTAGGGACCTAGGGGCTGGGGGCCCCGGTATCTCTGGAGAGTGAGGTGGACAGGACCCCGGCTGCAGCGGCAGCACTCCTTCATCAGGGCCAGGGTCTTACCTTGGGTCCAGGGTGGAGTGGCCCCTCGGATGGGCAGCGGGACAGACGGACAGACGGGGCGGGCAGGCGTGAGGAACGGAGCTGTGCGACGCGCAGGGCCAGGACTCTTAAACCCGGAGCTGGGATCAGATAAGGGCTGGTTCTGGGGCCGGGGCCGGGGTCGGGCCGGCCGGGGGCAGAGCTGGGCCGGGCCGGGCCGCCCCCTCCCTCCGCAGCGCAGAGCCAAACTTTGCGCGAACGGAGGGACCTGGAGGGGCCGGGCGGGCGGGGGCGGGGGGCTCCGGACAGGCCAATGGGAATGTGGAGCGCCAGGCCCGAGCTGCCGGGATTGGAGGGGCCTGGGCAGGGGGTGGGGCGTAGGGGCAACGAAGCGGAGCCCCAGACAGCTGGAGGAGCAGGACAGAGAGCAACACCCGAAGACAGAGACCCAGACAGACTCAGGGAGAAATAGATAGAGAGACGATAGGCGAAGCGATAGAAGCCGAGCTGGCAAGATGACAGGGGAAGAGAGAAGGAAGGAAAAGGAGGCTGTCGTGTCAGGGATGGGGAACGAGAGCGGGAGCAGGCGGGGGCGGACCTGGGGCCGAGTTAATGAGGTGGAAATGAATTCAGGACCGGCCCAGTGGCCCGACAAGCAGCGCCGAAGGGGCGGGCTCAGGGGACGACGGGGTTATATCCTTCAGCACCATTTCCATGCTGTTTGCCGTTTTCTAAGTGCTGGGTGAGGTCCTGGATGCGAAATGCGCAGACATCATTCCCACTTGCAGTGGCTTGGTCTGAGAGAGGGCAGAACATGCAGCCCGAGTGCCCAGGAGGCAGCAGAAAGGGAAAGATTACTCTACTTAGGGGGTCCTGCAGATGTGGGAGGACAGACGTGACATCCATCCGATAAGGCCCCTAAAGAATGCAGAGGATTCAGGTACGGGGAGACGGTGGGGAGGGCATTTAAGGCAGAGGTAACTGCATTCACAAAGTCCTGGGAGGACAGGAAAATACAAGTCTGCTTGGGAAACAGCAGCAAAGTGGTCCACTGGACCAGAATACGGAGTGGTGGTTCTCAACCTTTTCATCACGAAGGACTTCTTTCATTATCTGAATCCATGTTTTGAGAGGTTTTTATCCACAATCTCCCACTCTTGGCATGTATTAAGGAAGAAAACATTTATTTCCCCATTTTTGCTCATCATAGATATTTAACTACTAATCAGTAACCAGTATTATCATATTGAGTTGATATACATAGTGGGGGGGAAAAGAGGAACGGCGCTTGACATTTTAGTTCAGTTCAGCCTCTAAACGCCCTATGATGGGTAAATGTCCATTTCAAATAGCCCCCATGGCGGGGGTGGGGGGGGCACTGGGCTGAAGGTAAGCGTAGCATTTGTGGTGGGGGAAGACCTGGAGTAAATATAAAGCTATGCCCATTCATGGTCAGCTCTGAAGGCAATGGAGAGTAAATGAAGGTTTCTTGAGCAGAGGGGAGACAAAGGTAGAGCAGAATTTTAGGAACACTAATCTGCAGGTGAACACAGTGGTTTGACTCAAGAGGAAACAAGGCAGCAATCCTAGACTTCATTCTTCCTCACCCCATCTCCCTTATCTAATCAATGCATCTACTTTCTAAATCCCCTAAATCCCACTCCCTTCCTCTCTATCTCATCATCATGCTAGTGGTCCAGGACCCCATCACCTTTCACCAGGATTACTACAGCAGCCTTCTAACGCCTACCTCCAGTCTTTCTCTACTCTAATAATCTGTCAGATCATAAAATCCTTCATTTAAGAAGAAACACCAATCTCTCTGAAACACAAATCTGACTGTGTCACTTCCCGATTTAAGCTTTCAATACACTGCCCATTGTCCATAAGTAAAGTCCAAGTTCCTAACCATAGAACAGAAGGCCTCTTATGACCTGGACCTGGTGTCATTCTAGGCTCATCTTCTTCCACTGCCCCTACACACCCCAACCTACAGCTGTTTCCTCCTCCAATACCCAAGGTTCAGTCTTATGTTCTCTTTCCATGTCCTGCTCCTGGACCCTTCATCACTTACATGGCTCCAACTATCGTTCCTGAGTTATACCCAAATCTCTATCTTCAGCCTTGGGCTCTCTTTAGAGCATTACCTCCACAGTTCCAGCGGCTGGCAGGGGATTTCCACTCCAACTGGACAGGCCCCAAACTGAACTCATCCTCTTCCTCCTCAAGGCTGGGAGTCCTCATGACTTCCTTCCTTACTTCTGTATTCCTCCCAGTTAATCAGATTAAAAAGCTAAAAATGATCTTCACTCTTCACCCTTACCCTATGTTCCATCCATTGACATGTCAACAAAACCACCAAATTCTGTCAAGTCTCCCTTTGTTCTATCTCTCTAGGATATCCTTTTTCATTTCATGGCCACCATCAGGATCAAGAAGGTCACTAGCAGCCCAGGACCTTGACCCACCCTTCACCCTTCTCTCTAGTCTCAAAGGAAGAGGTAACCTGTATTCACAATGTCAGTCCCTGTGCCCTTGGATCAAAACCCCAAACTGGTGGCCCTTGCTTACAGGTCACAGTGCAAACTCCTCAGCTCGACATTTGGAGTACTCCTCTGAGAGACGAGGGAAGAAAGAATCACAGGGCAGGAACAGAAAGAGATACCTGGTGGTGAAGAAGTCTCTGCGGAAGTTCCTTCCAAATGGTTTTCACTTTTCTGTAGTTCAGAAAAGTCATTCACTGAAACTCAGGGTGGCCGTGGGACTGAGCAATTAGAAAGCATTTAGAAGTTCCAGAACAGCAGGTGTGCAGAGGTTGTGGAAAAAGACACAGATAGCTTGAATGGCACTGTAAGTTTCTAATTTTACAAGAGTGATTTAAGTTGAGTTTTTGTTCTTAAATTAAGTTTTAGAGCATATACACAGATATCCATCATGTATACATTCCTTTGTACATATCAAATGTCAGTTTTTAATTTCTAAGTCTTTTTTTTTTTTTTAATATTTATTTATTTATTTATTTTTGGCTGTGTTGGGTCTTCCTCTCTGTGCGAGGGCTTTCTCCAGCTGCGGCAAGCGGGGGCCACTCTTCATCGCGGTGCGCAGGCCTCTCACCATTGCGGCCTCTCCTATTGCGGAGCACAGGCTGCAGACGCGCAGGCTCAGTAGCTGTGGCTCACGGGCCCAGCTGCCCCGCGGCACGTGGGATCCTCCCAGACCAGGGCCCGAACCTGTGTCCCCTGCATTGGCAGGCAGATTCTCAACCACTGCGCCACCAGGGAAGCCCATTTCTAAGTCTTTTTACAAAAAAAAAGAAGTCCTAGAACAGTCACTAGGAGCCCAATAGGGAATCAATAATAAACGGCATAGGAAATTCATATTTGTGAGTGTTTACTATGCAAGATATACATATTACTTGAGATGGAGAAACTGTGGTTCAGAGAGTTTCAGCAGCTCGCCTATGGTAACATAGCTAGAAAGTGTTCGATTTGGAATTTGAATCCACGTACGTTGAACTCCAAAGCTTGTCTCGAGGTAATACTAGAGTGATTTTGCATGGTTGAAACATAAACTTGTCAATATGAGCACACATCGGTATGAAAAATTTGCCAGGGTTGCGACGTCCAGTGTTCCCACACAAAATGGCAGTTAGGGGAACCATCTTTTTTTAAGGACACCCCTCTGTTTCCTCACTTTAGCAAGTTCCGTCTTTCTTATTCTCAATTGCTCCTTTCTAACTCACTCCTCCCAAGTTTGGCCTCATCTCTTCTTTTACCTCATTCGTAATAGGGCAGGGGCTCCTTCAGAGCACAGAGGACCGTAGGGGTGAGTAACTTGTTTGGGAAGGAGAATCCACAAGTGGGCAGCAGTATGAGGGGCTTCTGCTGGGAAAAGCCAGTGCGGACGGAAGGGATGAGGGAAGCTTTGGGTCAGGAGGCATGAGGAGGCTCAGAATAGGCAACATTTCACAGTCAGAGGGATCGGCTGGAAATAGAGATACTGACAACGCCCACCACAGGATTCCAAGGGGCATTTTAGTGTTGGGCCCCACAAGGCTGAACAATTTCCATTAGTAGTAGGGCACCTAATAGCTGGATAACCCAGACCACAGAGGAGAAATCCAAGAGAGGGACTGAGCTACACCCACCCCACCAAGTCATGAATGGATCATTATTTAGGTATACCACCTCCTTTCAGTAAATGCGATTTACAAAAACTCACATTTATGAGACATAAGTTAGGGGATGCTTAATCACATTACCAAAGGGTTCTATCCAGAATTTCTTTAACTAGGTGGTTTCTCTAGTACCTTTCTAATTGGGTCCAATGGACAGAAATTCTATTAACACCCAATATACTGTGGTAGGAGGGAGGCAACAGGGAATAAAGAAACAACCAGGGACCAGGAGCCAGGAGGCCTGGGTCTTAGTTCTGTCTATCCTCTTGGGACCCATCCCTTACCTGTAAATTACTTGGGACCCATCCTTATCTGTAAAGTGCTTGGGATCCATCCCTTACCCGTAAAGTGAGGATTAATTCTGGACTACCTCTAAAGTCCATGACTTTTAAATCCTGGTCTACTTCCTCCAGTCCTATAAAGCAAGATAGACCTGTGTATGAGAAGGTTCTGATGCTCATGCTCTCCTGAACTCAGCCAGAAGACCAGCAAAGCCCTCAGCCTCAGGAGCCCAGTGGGGCTCCGTCTGTCCTGGATTTGTGCTCTGCTTCTCCCCATTTCACTCTGATATCCAGCCACATTTCACTCCTGCAAACCTATGCTCCCTCTGCTCTGAGTTTCCTAGGGCCGCATCTCCCTTGAATTTATAGAAATTGTTATAATCTATCTGATTGGCCTCCCTGCTCCACTAAGTTCATATCTCAGCCACCTCCTGTATTCCCCTTCATGCTTCCTCTCCCACTTCCAACCTTTTACCTAAGAAGTCTCATGATATTGCTCAAGGAAATCTTCCCAGATTGGTTGATCCCAAGGCTGCCACATACAGTTGTACAGTTTGTGCACTGCATAAAGGCACCCACTGAGGGGGCAAATTGAGGACTGAACCACGTTCAGTTTGCCATTCCTTGCATCATGGCTTGGAGCCGTGTCTGCTGGAGGGATTCCCCTTTTTATTTTTTTTTTTTACGTCAAAGTACCACTTGCTACATGCCATAAGGAGTGCATCTGCCCAGAGGGGGGTCCTTTTTTCTATTTTGTACCAAGGTTCTTTATAGACCAGCAATGTGGCCCCAGCTGTGCCCCTCCTGCCCTCAACATTCTCCAGTTCCAAACCCAATCTCCCATCGTCACAACTGTACTGACATATTTCATTGACTCCTTGTAAAGTTGCTTTCTTTACCTCATAATACCTGAAAGCTAGGATCCTGCTTATTTTTCTGTATCCTGGTACCTAAGAAAACTTTTTCTTTCCCTCACTCTGTTCAAGTTCAATGATAAACAGAGAATTGAGGTTAGATAACCAGGTAAAGTCCAGGACCTGCTGGATCCATAAAGCAGGGGAGGGGGTGGTGGTCTCCTTTGTCAGGAAGGCCATGCTCAAGGCAGCCTGCACTGAGGCAGGGGGCTGGCTGATACATCTTCCGGAGGACCCTGCCAGCCCTGTGATTTCCCCCTCCAGGAAATGGGGCCAGTTCTATGCAAATACGTTCTTGCCCAGGAGTTTGGTTTCTTCTCTCTGAGCTCCTGGCACAGTGGAACCAACGTGAGCAGCTGTTTGGCAGGACAGAGAAGGGCAGGCTAGCAGTCCCAAGGCTCAGGTGACAGGGCCAGGCCCAGGAGACGGGGATGTTGACTGGGGCTTTAACAGCCCTCCTGATGCCAATCTCAGGCTGAAAACTCGATATTTCCACTTGGAGCAAGAAACACAGGCGAGAGGGCTGGAAGAGGAGGGCAGTGTACCAGGAGTGCCCCCTGCAGGTCTCACTGGGTGGCACCAGAACAGAGGAAGGCGGCACAGGGTAAGTGGAGATTTCAGGAGATGCCTGGGATGAAGACGATGATGATGAGAAGAAAGAAGACCATAGCTAGCATCTACTGAGTACTTACAATGTGCCACCACTGCCTCATATAATCCTCATGACAATCCCCCAGAGATGGATAATACAGTTGTTCTCAGTTCTTAGATGAAGAAACTGGTCAGAGAGGTTAAGTAACTTGCTCAAAGTCACCCAGCTAATAGGGGACAGAGTTGGGACTTGAACACAGGACACTGCCTCCTGACACTATATTACTCAGCACCACCTTTTCCACCTTGCCAGGCCATTCCAGGGACTTCTAACCTGCTGGTATCCATTTCTACATCATCCTGCTTCTCTAGCTCACATCTTCCTGTTCCAACTTTAAGGCAGCTGGAGAACTGATCAATATCTTGGGTATAATAATGCTGATACTAGCAACACCTGGCATTCGTCTACCACTCTCTGCTTTTAATTATTTCCCTCGGGAAAATAAACATTGAAGTATTTCCATTTCTCCAATTTTTTTCCTGATTTTTATCAGTGTTCCTAAAGCTATTTCTACACAGTTCTGATCAGTTTATAAGAATACTTTGGGGAATTCCCTGGCGGTCCAGTGGTTAGGACTCCACACTTCCACTGCAGGGGGCACAGGTTTGATCGCTGGTTGGGGCACTGGGATCCTGCAAGATGTGTGGTGCTGAGGCCAAAAATAAAAAAGAATACTTTCATGTTCTGGTTTTTATGTAACCGTGTGCCTGCATGCACATTTACATATATGAACATAGTAACTGATTATATTGCTTTGCCACAAATATTGCATTACCAAGGGAGCAGAGCATGGGGGCATGACACAGGTGTGTGAGTGTGACTACTTCTCTGCCGATATCCAGCTCTGTGACATTTGGTAAATCACTTAACCTTTTTCAGTTTTAATTTTCTCATCTATAAATAGAGAAAATAATACCTGTCTCATAGGTATCCTCATAGGGTATCGCCCAGGGTTGTTGAATAAGGTGTGTGTCTAGCTCGGAGCTGATGCTCAATCAATTCTTAGTAGTAGTGTTAGTATTCTGTGCTTACGGATCTATCTCCCTCACTGGACCATGAGCTCCTGGTGGGCAGGGACTTATCCATTTCTGTAGTCAGCCCCACCTAGCACATTACCTGGCACGTGGGCTCCACAAAAATTTGTTGAATGAAGAGTTAGTAAGCCCTAAACTAGCCTTTTCTCTCTGTTGGACATTGGGGTTGTTTCTAGACCTTTTGCTGTTAAGAAACTACACCTCAAAGCCCTTCGATTTACATTGCCTCATTCGATCTGCACACCCTGGAAAGTAGGCAGAAAGGGCTATTTGCACATATCCACATCTTGTGAAAGATGGAGCGACTGTGGCTGAGGGAAGTGAAGTGATGCCTATGGGTCACAATCAGTGAAAAAGATTAGAACCTCTGACCCTACCTCCCTTCCTTGCGTGGATCTCTTTTCCCTCTAGCTACCTTCTTCTGGATAAGGGTGGCCTCTCCAAAAACGGAGACTGTGATGGTAGGCCTGACCCGAGAGCAGCACATGGACCCAGAAGCCCGGCTGGAGGTGAATCCCTAGGAAACCAAGTGCCTTATTCCCAAACACATCAAGGCCTGTATTTTCCCAGAGCAAGGAGCTTCTCAGGAAAGAGCCAGCATGCTAGCTTTTCCTTTTTTTTTTTTTTTCCTGAGTGGGTGAGGAGGCGAGCTCTGAGTTGTCCAGGAGGAGGAACTTTGGCTAAAAATAGCTATGGCGTATGGATCAGCCTCTAGTGGTACCCAGGACTGGGGAGGGGAGGGGGATGCTCTAGAGCTGTCGCCAGACTGGTTGCTGTGGAAACAGGAGAGGAGCAGGGGAGCCTGGGAAGTGCGGATGACACAGATAGCAAGTCCTAGTCAGAGCTGCCGCTACATTTAGGAGAAACAGCGGTGCCTGCGGCTCCCACCCTCCAAGGGGGCTGGGGTGGGGGGGAGGCGGTGTCAGGGGCATGGACGCTACCCCCCCAGGGGTCTCTGCTGCCGGCTACTCTCCTCTCCACACGCTGTGAGTTGAGTTCCAGGGGACTTGGGTTTGGGCCCCTATTTCCAAGGCAAGTGGGGGTTTGGGAAGAGCTGGTTCCTGAGGGAGTTTTCGCCAGATCCACTTCGAAAAAATAAACCCCCTTGCTGGCCAGCACTCTCTAGCCAGAGAAGGGGAGATCCAGGAAAATGCAGCACTGGGGTCTTCTGGAAAGGGGGCACAGCATGCACATGAAATAAGGAGGAATAGGCTGGAGGAACAGGACTCTTTGGAGGGAAGGTGTAGAAATCGAGTCTTTGCTCTTGAGATAGAGGCAACGATTTCACACCTTTCCTTACCCATTGAGAAAGTGCAGCCCGAAGACAGGAGATAAAACACAATCAAAGTGAGGCTCACCTAGATTCCCGGGGCAATGGCGGGTGAGAGAGTTCTGGGGGCCATCAGACTCTGGCGTTTCTTCCCCACACCTGGGCAGAGAAATCTGCCTCAGCAGGCAGATTGGGGGTCAGATTACCTAAGACCCTGAGAGAACATCTGAAAGCCCACCTTGGCAGAAGCTGGAATAAGTGGGCCCAGGTACTTCTCTGAATGACCTGTGATCTCTAAGCCAATCGAGGACATCGTGGGCTGCAGGAAGAGAAAAAGCAAGCTCATGGTTGGGGGAGGGGAAGACCCTAATCTGCCGTTGCATTGGGGTTCCTGGATCCTGTGTCCCCTGATTCCTCCTGGAAATGTAGGGGATGCCCTTAAGCTCCAAGCCATCTCATTCTGGTTTTTCCTCCTGCCCTCTACCCCAACACACACACACACACACACACACACACACACACACACACACACACACACACACACACACAGCCTCCAGAGGTCTGGCTGCAGAACGCCTCACTCCAGAACTTAAATTGGAGAGTGCTGGGTTTGGAGTTACATACCCAGGCAGTTTCTCCCCAGGACCTGGTCAAACGTCCAGGCCATCTGTGGTCCTTATGTCACACTCTTCCCCTCCATCACCCCACCTCAGCCAGCCCAGGTGTCCTTGGAGTGGGGAAAGAGGATGATTCCCAAGAAGAAGGGAAAGTTGAAAAGTCCTGAATTCTTAACCTTTCCTCATACGAGCCATACCTCCTAGGGGCCCCTGGGTGCCTAGGGAAGGGCTCTGGGTCTCTCTCTCTCTCAGGGCAGCCTGCAGCTCAGAGAGCTCCTCACGGGGAAGAACTTAAAGCAAAATCAGGTAGGCTTCCCTTGGAATGTGAGCTTTGCGGCATATGGAGGGGGGCTGTTTAAGGATAGTCAAGGGAGGTGAGAGGCTGGGGAGGGAGGGGCGAATTGAAGGGAGGAAGGAGGTAAAGGTGTGTGCTTCAATCACTTATCTGATTTAATGGCTCATGAAGAATAGGATACTAGAGGGCTACAAGCCTATATTGAACTTTGTGCTTCCTTTACCCCAGCTGTCCGTGTTGATCTCATATTCTCCCGTCCTCCTGCCCATTTGCAGGCTGTCTCCACTGTGGAAATAACCTAGGGGATATGAGGCGGACGCTACAGCCGCAATGATCATGGTCAGTCCTCAGGGAGGATTTCCAGCGGGAATTTCACAAGGTGGGAATGTTCAACCCTTGCCCACTGGAGATTTTTCACTCGTTTTCCACCACTTCCATTTCTCCTCTGTAAGCTTGTTGAGAGGGAGAAGATGTGGGAGGGGGCAGAGTAAGCGAGGTCCAAGGAGGGAGGAATGGGAAAGACTTTTTGTGTCAGTCTCCAGGTGAACTTCAAAAGAGCCTGGTGAGACAGCAGGTTGAATTGCAGGAGACAGGGATTAGGGGACTGCCTGATATTAGCCAGGGCGGAGTGGGGCGGGGGTGGCCTTCGGGCAGGGAGGGCTCTGCACAGGAGAGAAAGATTAAGCACCTGCCTCCAAGGAACCCACAGTCTAAGCGTTTCAGGGAACTCCCTCCTTGCCTGGGCCTCTCGCCTGGGGGTGGCCGTGAGGTGCTGCACAGCCCAGTCAGACCAGGGGGACCAAGACCTCTGGTACCCCGTTTCCTTGAAAATAGTCGTGCAGAGTGCGATCCAGTTCATACACACTATCCCATTTGATCTTCACGGTGTTGCGAGCTGGGGGTGGGGGCGGCTAGGGTTGTGTGTATTGTTCCCATTCCATGGATGCGGAAAGCTGAGGCTGAGACGGCAAGGGACTCGCTCTGGGCCACCCGGCCCCTGGGCGCAGGCCCGGATGTCTCGGCCTCTCCCGCGGCTCGGCTAATCTGGCCAACCTCTCAGCCCCTCCAGGCCCCGCGCCGCCGCCCGGGCCGTGACCTCCCCGCCGCGGCCACGGCCATGGCGCAGGAGAACACCGCCCTCTCGCCGGGGCCCGAGGAGCAGCCGCGGCGCCGCGGCCGCCAGCGCTACGTGGAGAAGGACGGCCGCTGCAACGTGCAGCAGGGCAACGTGCGCGAGACGTACCGCTACCTGACCGACCTGTTCACCACGCTCGTGGACCTGCAGTGGCGCCTGAGCCTGCTCTTCTTCGTGCTGGCCTACGCGCTCACCTGGCTCTTCTTCGGCGCCATCTGGTGGCTGATCGCCTACGGCCGCGGCGACCTGGAGCACCTGGAGGACACGGCGTGGACGCCGTGCGTCAACAACCTCAACGGCTTCGTGGCCGCCTTCCTCTTCTCCATCGAGACGGAGACCACCATCGGCTACGGGCACCGCGTCATCACCGACCAGTGCCCCGAGGGCATCGTGCTGCTGCTGCTACAGGCCATCCTGGGCTCCATGGTGAACGCCTTCATGGTGGGCTGCATGTTCGTCAAGATCTCGCAGCCCAACAAGCGCGCCGCCACGCTCGTCTTCTCCTCGCACGCCGTGGTGTCGCTGCGCGACGGGCGCCTCTGCCTCATGTTCCGCGTGGGCGACCTGCGCTCGTCGCACATAGTCGAGGCTTCCATCCGCGCCAAGCTCATCCGCTCGCGCCAGACGCTCGAGGGCGAGTTCATCCCGCTGCACCAGACCGACCTCAGCGTGGGCTTTGAAACGGGCGACGACCGCCTCTTCCTCGTCTCACCGCTCGTCATCAGCCACGAGATCGACGCCGCCAGCCCCTTCTGGGAGGCGTCGCGCCGCGCCCTCGAGAGGGACGACTTCGAGATCGTCGTCATCCTCGAGGGCATGGTGGAAGCCACGGGTGCGGGCGGGCCGAAGGAGAAGGAAGAGGAGGAAAAGCAGGACAGAGGAGGGGAGCGGGTGGGCGGGGAATTGGACCTAGAGGGGCCAGGGCGGAGGAAGCCAGGGGGGGGAGGGATGGAGAGGCTGGTGGAGGATGAGAGGCTGAGATGAGATGGGTTGGGAGGGGTGTATGAAAAGAGTGACCCCCCCCCCCCCACCCGAGAGCCGAGAGAAAGCTGGGAGGAATCCTCCGAAGTGGCCCTGGCCTGGGGCCCTGGGCCGAGAGGTCTGTCTCACTGGGAATAGGAGAGAGTAATGATAATAGACAACACCCAGTGCTTACTCTGTGCCCTGCACGGTTCCAAAGCACTTTACACCTCCTGGTTTATTTAATCTGAGCCCCATGAAGGTAATTTCTTGTTACTGTGCTCATTTTTCAGGGAGGAAATTGCCCCAGTGAAAGGTTAAGTTGTCCACAGTCATAGGCTAAAGAAGCGGCCACAACTGGATTGGACCCAGGCAATCTGGCTTCAGCATTTAGGGTGCAGAGTAGGAAGGGGGGGTTTAGGTTCCAGGTTTTTCTCAATACTGAGAGGTCCAGGCCCCTGGAATGTGGTGGTGCAGGTTTTCCATGGCCTGAGTTATTCCTAGGCTGGACCTTAGGGAGAGGTCGATAGCTGGGCTCACTTCTGCCTCAGTTTCCCCATCCATCAGAAAATTCAATTTCCACTGACAAAGGATAGATGATCTGCACATTTCAAGCCCCTTTCCAGAAGGAACTAGCAATGTACCTGTGATGTCAGAACCTCCAACTCAGGCCTATACAGTGAAAGGTTTGGGAGCAGGTAGGACAAGACCAGTGCAGGGGCAGCAAATAAGTCCTTTGGGACTTGAGATCTAGAAGTGGGAGAAGAAAACTGCAAGTGGGATAACCAAAGGCCCACCAAGGGGCCCTGCAGTTCCTGCCACTGTTGCCAGTATTGCCCTCTGCTGGCTTCTCCCAGACTGGTGCCATCAAACCCCTTTCCTGGCCCTTCATGCTGAGCCTCTACTTCATCGCTCTCTGCCTCAGTGTTCCCCACTCCTTCTCCCCACCCCCATACTCCCCTAACTCCTTCCCCTTCCCCCACTCACCCTGCTTCCTTTCCTCTCATTTCACCAGCTAGCACATTTTTGCTGGTACCTGAGAAGTCCCTGCCCAACCCTCTTCTCCCTTTGTACCTCCAGCCCTTCCCTTTCTTCCTTGCAGCCCCTCTCCCCAGTGTCCCTTTTGCCTCTTCTTCCCCTCCTTTACCGGACATTTCCTATGCCAGTTTTCACCAAAGGAACAAAGAATACCAATGTCACCAAGTTGGCTCAGGGCAGAGCTTTCAATGTTGAGAGCCAGTCTCTGGTTAGCTAATGTTCACTCTTCCATTCCCCCTTGTTCGGAGGTGGATATGAACTGAGGGGAATATGAGAGATCTCAGGGTAGAAGGAAAATCACTTGCCCCGGTGGGTGTGCCCACCCCACAGGGAAAACAGGACACAGGCCCACAGCAAGGAGGACAAGGGAGGGTGGGGTGGAGGAGATAGGGAGGGGAGCTTGTTGGATTTTTCTAGAGAGACAAAGCTGGAAAGGATGGTAATATTTTGGGTGAGAGAGTCAGTATCCAAAATGCTTCTGAAAAGCGAGTATAATGAGCCAAAATCCAACAAGATGACATTTAAAACGAATAAATATAAAGTTCTACATTTAGGCTTTAAAAAATCACTTATGTAAGCACAGCATGGAAGAGCTCTGGTGAAAAAAGAATTGGGGGTTTTAGTTGGCCACAGGCAATGTGATACAGCTTCCAAAAATGTTTATGTAATGTTATCTTGGGCCCTATTAGCTAAAACATCATGGCCAGAAGAGAGAGGTGGTGAGCCCTCTCTTATGCATGGATCAGGCCACAGCTGGAGTATTTATCACACTCAGAGTGCTTAAAAGATCCTCCTAGGCCATTCTGGTTTGCAGTCAAAAAGTAAAATTTTTGGAAGCCAGGTCACATCAGGAATGGTCGAGGGAGGCACGGATGTTCAGCCTGAAGGAGAGAAGACATGATGAAACCTGAGACTCCTGCTTTCAGATACTTGAAGGGGTGTCATACAGCAGGAGAATGAAAATAAGGGTGGCAGATTTTAGCTCTGTATAAAGAACAACCCAAATATTAGAGCCGTCACACAAAGGAGTGGGCTCCTTGTGAGGTGGTGAGCTCTCAATCCTGGGAGGTAATCAAGTGCAAGCTAGATGCCCATTATTGGGAATGCTCCAGTGGGGAGCCCTGTATGGAGAGGAAAATTGGGCTAGATGATCCCCAAGGTCAGTTTCAAGGTTACGTTTCTCTGATTGGCATCTCCAGTGGAGAGGAGGGGAGAATGTGGGCTGGAGGTTAAGAGAAGTTGGGGCAAATGGAGAGGAGGAGGGGGAGCTGGACAAGTACAAGAGTTGGGAAGGAAGAGAAAGTGGGCTGGACCAAATGGTGGGTGGGGGTCCGTGAGGCGGGCTCCAGGGAAGGGTTCTAGGAATAGGGTTGTGGAATGAGGCAGGGGAGGGAAGGCTGGGGCTGGGATCCCCCTTGACCCATGCCCTTACCCCCAGGAATGACATGCCAAGCTCGGAGCTCCTACCTGGTGGATGAGGTGCTGTGGGGTCACCGCTTCACGTCAGTGCTGACCCTGGAGGATGGCTTCTACGAGGTGGACTATGCCAGCTTCCACCAGACCTTTGAGGTGCCCACACCCTCATGCAGCGCCCGGGAGCTGGCCGAGGCCGCAGCCCGCCTTGACGCCCATCTCTACTGGTCCATCCCCAGCCGGCTGGACGAGAAGGTGGAGGAGGAGGGGTTGGGGGAGGGGGCGGGCGAAGAGGCTGGGGCTGACAAAGAGCAGAATGGCTGCCTGCCACCCGTGGAGAGTGAGTCCAAGGTGTGACCAGTTTCCTCCAGACCCCTGTGGCAGGGCCAGACACAGGTACCTGGGGAGCTGGTTATCGAAGGTGGAGGAGGGCGCAGGCAAGGTCCCTGGGAATGCACTAAAGCTGGAGAGCCTCCTCAGAATCTCAGGTCTGGGATCCAACATGGATGGGAGAGATCCTGATTTCAGGAGAATGGAGGGTGGGGAATGGGTAAACTTGTCAGCCTGTCTGTGTTTGACCTTCACTTCTGTTCATGCGTGGATGGATGGACAGAAGGATGTACCTGTGTGGGTTGGATGAGAAGGTGGAAGCAGAGAGAGACAGCCAGCCAGTGGATAGGTGAATGGGCCACCAGACCAACAGACAGGTGGTGTGCTCAGGGCTGCCGCTAACTCATAGAGTATCTTGGTGCAAATTCTAAAAAGGCGCCCTTTTCCTCCAGACTGACACTACCCCAAACTAGGGTGCATGGCTTGGGGAGCAGAGTGTGGGCTGGATTTTAGTCCCCACTCACCTCCTCAGCCAGCTTCCTTGAGTCTGGCGCACCTGTCTCACTGGACACAGTAGCCCAAGCTGACCCAGAGGTGAGAAAGCTGGACGGAGGCGGGCAGAGATGAGGAGGGTGCCCTCCCAGCTCCACCCCTGTCACTGTGACAGGCTGAGAGGGAGGGTGAAAGGCTGCAGGCGCGGCTCCGCAGGGTGTGAATGACCTTGTCCATGTGTGCAGGGAAACCGGCAATGGGGGAGATGCCAGAGCTGGGGCCCTGGGGCAGGGCCTAGGAAAGGCGAACCAGGGATGGCTATTTTCTGACAGTGAAGTGAGGTCTCGTAAGTACCACTGCAGGGGCAGGGAGGGATAGAGAGGTTCTGAGGAGGAAGAAGGGCCGGGGAGAGATGGAGAAACCTGAGTTCACTAGAGCTGGGACACGGGGCCCTCAGGAAAGCAGAATCAGCCTTAGGGCACAGTGAGAGGGAGTCATTCACGTGGTTCACTGGGTGCCCGTTGGGTCCAGAGCACTGACCCGGGCATGTGTGGGGAGGATAGTCAGAGACCCGATTCCTATTCTGGGAATACAGTACAAGTGGGAAAAACAGAGAAATATGCCTGTGGCAACTGTTTCAAACTGAGAACCTGGGCGATCTCTCCGAGCAGGGGGTGGAAGGGCTTGGTAATCAGAAAGCTAGGGATTGAGTCAGGCCTGGAGAGTGACCTGAGCCAGCAGTCATGAACTTGGGTGGGCATCAGGGTCCCCTGGAGGGCTTGGGAACACATATGGCTGAGCCCCTCTCCCAGAGTTTCTGACTTAATGGGTCTGGGGTAGAGACCAAAACTTTGCATTTCTAACAAGTCCCATGTCCTGCTGACGCTGCTGGAACAGGGGCCACACTCTGAGAAGCCCTTCCCTAAGCAGACTTGGGGGTCCCGTCAGGAGTTGGGCATCAAGCTGAGGAGTAGCTGAGCGTCCTTGGGGAGGAGACTGAAATATAATGGGTATGGAGAACTGTGGTGGGGGGAAAGGAGACCATGAAACCAAGGCTGAAGAGTCTGACTCTGGGCCTAGGGCCTCACCCGTCAGTGGAAATAGGGCTGTGACAAGCTAGAGATGGTGTTTGGGCAAGATGAATAGGCAAGACAGATAGGACAAAGCAGTCGGGAGGGCTTCAGGTGGTGGCAAGCTGGAGCAGGAAGGGCATCTGTGGCAAAGGATGGAATCCCACGTAGGACTTAAGAGGCAGGATTAAATGTGGGAGAAGATGTGAGAGAGAAGCGAGAGTCCAAATATCCGGATGTGACTGTGACCTGCTGTCTGCCCAGCTGGGGCAGGAGCCCCTGGAGAGGTGTTCCCATGCCACGTGCACCCCCTTCCTGGTGTCATCCTGGTCACCAGGGACACCCCCCACCCCAGGATTGTGAAGGGAGAGCAATGGCGAGTCGAGAAGGGGCAGAGGTAGGGGGACCTGCCTCTGGGAGAGACGTGTACACACAGGCAGGCGCACCCTCCCACCGCACGGGCCCAGCAGTGACCTCCAGCCCTTGGCCCTGGCTACACCCCATTCCTGTTCTTTAACAAAAGTCTGAGCCCCTTGCAGGGAAGCACCCCAGTGTGCTGCATTCCAGGCTGGGAAGCTGGGGTCCTGGGGGATGCCGTGCCTCCTGGAAGCAGGAAAGGGGGCTGCGGAGGGAGCCCATGCCAGCTTGGGTCCGCTCGGAGAGAACGTCTTTGCCTCAGGTCACAGGGTGACTTGGGTCACCATCACCCAAAGATGAGGTCCCTGAACCCTGGTGCTGGCTGTTCCCAAAGAACAAATGTTGGGGCATGGGATGAGCAGCAGTTCTGGTTTAATTTGCTGAAACATCTGGAGTCTGGATAGGAGGGGGCGGGCTCTGGGTGTCCACACTCACTCACGCGGTAGTTCACCCATTGCAAGTGAACCCACCGTAGAGGAACTGAGGCTGGATGGAAGGCACTGAGACCCCGCCACCCCTCTCCTTGCCACTCAGCGACCACTCAGGGCCCCACTGTGTGCAGTGCAAGGAGTCTGGGGACCTGGGTTCTAGTCCTGACACTGTCACGAATTAGTTCTATGACTCTGGGCAAGTCGCATCACTACTCTGGGCCTCAGTTTCCCTATCTGTAAAAACAACACTTGGTAAACTGGTAATGCTCAATAAATGTTTAAATAACTGAGTTGAAAGAGGTAGACTGCGTGCCTCTCGAGGTGCAGTGCAGCTAAGAATTCTAGGATCCGAGAATCCTTAGGCAGAGACAAATTCAGGGAGCCCCGGGGGCACGGGAGGACGGGTGAGGCAAGGGGGCATGCGGTGGGGGCGGGTGTATGCAGGGGCCCCTGTGACTGCTGGCGTCCCCGTCTGCCCAGGTGGCTGTGTTCTGGGCCTTCCATTCTGCTGCTGTCAGGCAGAATAATGAAGATCAGGAGGAGAAAGGCTGAAGCCCCAGGGCCTAGGGGGAGGAGTCAGGTCCAAGATTAGCCTGACCAAGAGAATGAGACTGCGGAATAGCGTGGGGACTCAGAAAAGGGCACCGGGCCCTGGAAGCCCCTGCCCTGCAACCTAGGAGAAGTCTAGGGGCAGAGCCCGTGCTCAACTGGAACTCATCCCCCTTTCTCTCTCCCCACCCCAAGGAGAAATCCCAAGCTCTGCACTGACAGCTCAGACAGCAGATGGGACCCAGGTTTCCCCTCCTGTGGTGTGTGGCACGGCCCACGGAGGCCAGATGGTGTTTGTGGGGGGAAGAGAGGCACGGGTCGTCCAGAAGAGGCTGTCAGCCCCCAGTAGCCCACCTGCCACGCGCCCCTGCCTCTTAGAGCCTCATAGCAGGGAAGACACAGCCAGCCCTGGATTTTATAAAACAAGTTTATTCACATTTTAGAAAAACTAATTCTAGGACAGGGAACGGCCTCCCTTTGGGCTATGTATGAGATCATGAACAGAAGGCCAGAGGGAGGAGCTTGGGAAGGAAGGAGTGGGGCATGGAGGCCGTGTCCCCCACTCTGGGTGGGAGTAGGTCAAATAAATTAAAGGAAGGGCAGGCAGAGGGAGAGGGTATTCAGACACCAGAGGCGGGCTTGCGGCTGGGTTGGAAGATAGTCACACCTGCAGGAACGGGAGAGCGCACGTGGAGGGGGCTAAGGAGAGTGTGACTTCCTCCTGGCCCTGGACCGCAGAGCTGAGAGGGGCTGAGAGGGGCTGCTCCTTCTCCAGCTGGGACCAGGGAGGGAGGTGCTCATCTCAGGACTAGGGAAGACGGGGCTGGGGCTGGGGCTGGGGGTCCTTGCCCCTCACCTGGGGTGTCAGGGATCACCGTTTCCGCAGCCTCTTCATGAAGCAGCAGGTGATGGAGCCCAGGACGGTGGCTCCGATGGCTAGGGCAACCCCTGCACCCACCAGCAGGGGCACAACCAGGGTGTCCAGGGCTGGGCGAGAGAGGAGGGCTGTGTTCAGCCTCGGGTGTCGCTGCCCTCCACCCACGTTCCCACCCGTGTGCCAGTACCTTCCCGGTCAGGCTGTCCACACCACCTCCTCCCGTTCACACACAGCTTTCCCCCGCCTGCTCCCCGCCCTCTCTGCGCTCAAGCCAGCCCCTACCCACCAGGACACCGGGACAGCCGGGCACTGAAGGGCTGAAAGCTGGACTTTCAGACTTTCCGTGCGAAGCGAAGAGGAAGAGAAAGAGGAACCAGAGGCACCACCAGCAGGAGGATCAGAGGCAAAAGGGAGAACAAGAGCATGGGGGTGAGGGGGGCTGGGGGGGGGCACCACTCACCATGCGTGTATGGGTAGACCGTGACAGGCCCCGAGCGGGCACTGCCCGCCTGGTACCAGCTGTAGTCAGCGTGCTGCACCCAGGCGCTGGGGGCACAGTGGTACACGCCTTCGTCCTCGGGCCCCAAGCCGTGGAGTCTCAGCCGATGGCTTCGGGGCCCCACCAGCTCCACGCTGATAGGGCCGCCTCCGGGCCGGACCCCCAGCTCTGCCACACCGTCCTGGCCCACGCCACCCACCAGCTGGGCAGGGGCAGAGCTCAGCTCCCCCTCCTCCGGCCGCTCCACCCACCAGCTGGCAGCCAGCCGCAGCCCGGGGGGGCCGCCCCGCACAGAGATGTTGCAGAGCAGGGAGGCCGTCTCCCCGCGGTACACTGTGCCTCCCACTAGCCAGGCCACAGCCTCCAGCACCACACCTGCAGAACAAAGGTCAGAAGGTGAAAGGTCAGGGGGCATGGGGTTAGGACTGCTGTCCAAGCCACACCCCAGAAACTCCGGGTGTTCCCACAATCTTAGGAGTGTGAGACTGAGACACGGAGGCAGCCGACGGAGAGGGAGAGAGGCACAGAAACAGAAGGGAAAGGTTCTGCAGACCCCGTATCCTGTCCAGGGCCAACCCGCCCCCTCTCACCTTCCTCACGCACGTGCACGGGGAGGGGCCGGGAGCGGGCACTGGCGGCTTCCCGAAGCCGGGCCCCAGATCCTCGGACATAGGCCTTGGCGAGGCAGCGGTAGGTGCCCGCATCCCCAGGCCGGGCAGCCTCCAGCCGTAGCCGGTAGGTTCTGGAAGCCACCTTCTCCATGGCAATGTGCCGGCCCTCGTAGCCAGGGCCCAGGCTGCCCACACCCTCCGTGTCCAGCTGGGCAACCAGGCGGCCAGGCCCAGGTGCCCCTGCAGGTGCCATCTCCCAGCCCACGGAGTACGCGGCATGACGGCCTGGTGGGGGCAGGGCCCCTGACACATTGCACAGCAGCTCCAAGGGCTCCCCTGGGCCGATCCGACGCTCACCAGGCCCCACTGTCACTGCCAGCTGGCTGGCTGAAACACAGGAGGGGAAGGGGTGTCAGGGAGGCAGGAGAGGGCACAGAGCGCCTGTCCTTCCTTGATAGCAGCAACTTCGAGGCCACCCTCTCCGCCACCGAGGGGCCTGGCTCTCACCCCTCAACCATGGCCCTCCCATCCCCACACCCAATTTCTGAGCAGAGAAAGCCCATCATGGGTACAGATGCTAACAGGAAGCGATACTAATGGGACTTCACTCTAGGGAAGGCGGGCTCCCTGGAGTCAGACGATGGCCATCTAGTGCCCATGGTGGCCATGGTGCCTCCTGAGATACCAAGGCTCCCAGCTGGCGCCGTGGGATGCACGGCACTCACACAGCGTCTGCACGTCCACGTGGGCCAGGACAGCCCTCTTCTCCGCGATCTGGGCCCAGCTGCCATCGGGATCCTGAATCCACTCAGCAGCAGTGCAGTGGTAGGTGCCCGCGTCGTCCGCCTGGGCACCCCCCACCACCATGCGGTAGCGCTCAGTCCCCTCCTTGCCCAGCCGCAGCTCCCCTGCCGCCAGCCGCTCAGCATAGGGAGCTCCGGCCTCCACGGCCAGGTCGGGCCGGAGTCCCACCACTTCCTGCAGAGTTGCTCGCCCCACTGGCGCCTCGGGCACAGCTCGCCCAAAGGACACGGCCAGGTGTGTGTGCTTCTGCGTGCTCGTCCGTGCCAGGCAGCCCAGTGCCAGCTCCTGCCCCTCGTGCACCGTCAGGCGAGGGGGTGAAGTCGGGGCCTGACGGCCCCGGGGCCCTGGGGGGGTAGCAGACACCTGCAGCATATCTGGAAGAACTGGAGAGAACAGCTGGAGTGAGGGAGGGCTGGGAGCTGTACAGTAACTAACCCTTGGTACTGTTTCCTACCTACAACCTATTTCCCTAAATAGACTGTGAGCTCCTAGAAGGCAGAGACTTCATGCTGTATTATTCCTTCTGTAACCCAATGGTGCCAAGCACAGTGCTGGGCACACAACAGGCACTCAGTACTTGTTGAATTTCATAGAACCAGCCCATCGCCTACTCACCCTTATGCGTGAGACTGACCCCTGTTTGAAATACTCAGAAGAGTGGCTCTCTCTTCCTTCTCAGAAGACAAAGAAACTTAAGAGAGCAAGACTGTCATGTGGTCTCACTCCTCCTACCCTGCCTCTATTTCCCCCGCCACCCCCGCTCCCCCAGATCTGGATCCTGGAATCTCCAGGAATGGAGTCTGTTCACTCTATCAGGCTCCCCTCCCCTATCAGGGAATGGAAAGGGGCTGGACAGCTTAAGGACACTTCTCCTCTCCCAGAAGTAGCTTGACAGAATAAGAGCAGTGGACTGGAATGAAGAGTTCTGGGTTAGAGTCTCAGGCCAGCCACTAACTTGTTGGGTAACTTCATGCAAGTCACTTAACTTCGTTGGGCCTCAGGTTCCTCTTAGGTCCCTGCTGGCCCTGACTTTCTGCCTTTTGGGAGGGCACAGCCCTGACCCCAACCCAGGGCCCAGTACCTCTCAGTTCCACTTTGCCGCTGTAGCTGCCCAGGTACTGGGCATCCGTGGAGGGTGTGTAGCACTCGTAAATGCCAGCATCCTGGGCCTGCAGGTGGGCAATCTTGAGCACCACGGCATCACCCTGCAGACGCTGTACCTGTACCTCACCAGCTGCCACTCGGGGCCCAAAGACAGCATAGGAGAATCGGGTATCCCTGGTACTGACAATGCCCAGGGCAGCCTCTGGGGCCTCAGGCCTGTACAGGAACCACTCGAAGTCCTGCTGGGCAGGGCCCTCGTAGCCAGTGACATTGCAGGAGATGGAGATGGCTGTGCCAGCCACGCGATACAGGGGCCCCTCAGGGACTAGCACCTCCCGGGCACAGCACCCGACTCCTATAGGGAAGGACAGGAGAAGTTAGGGATGCCTGGGTCCCTACTGCATCCCCCCCCCCCACCGGCCCCCACATCACTCTTGACCTCTGCTTGTGAAAGGAGAGGAAACCTGAGGAAAGTTGGTATACACTTGGGCCCTGTTCCGAGAACAGGCAAAGGATGCTGGGAGGTAAGACACCTGGGTCTCAAGGAGGTGCTGGTATAGAGCCAGGTTTGCATCAGAACCCAGAAACATCCCATTACTGGCAGGCCAGAAGCAGAGCACCTAAGGTCAGAAAGGAGTGTATCTGCTTCCTGATCTAACCATTCCTGATTCCGGCTGTGCCTTAGTTCCCCCTCCACTCCGTTTCCCCACGTTTATGCCTGTTGAGCCTTCTAGCTAAGGGATCCTGAGACCACATGTCCCCCTCCTTTGTTTGAAGGGAGCTGGCAAAATCTTGATCAGAAGGGCTGGTTCGCTCAGCTGTGTCACCTGGACCAGGGGACTCCAGACAATGGAGCCAGTGGGCCGAGCAGGACAGGGCACAGGCCCAGTCAGTTCTCACCACACAATCCCTCCCCACTCCAGCTGTGCCATGAGCTCACTGCTTCTCTGCCCCACAGGGCTGCCGAGGCAGCTGAGGCTCAGGGGGCAAGAGCCAGCCTCTGCCCTGGCCTCTGGGGGCAGAAGCTCCCCTCCCCCACCAGTGCCTGCCAATCTCCCGGGGCAGGCCCAGCTGACAAACAACCCTCACCCCACCCCCTCCAACTCCCTAACGGAAGCCTTCATTTGCATATGGTGTGCATTTATTTACATCCCGCTCCCTTTCAGTAGGGAGGCAATAACCCCCCAGCTGCCCCTTCCCATCTTTCTCAGAGAGGCCAAAATGCTTCTTCACCCCACCCTCACCCCTACCCTGCCCTCGCAGATACTCCTGGTGGCCTTGGAGGGCTCAGCTTCTTCCTTCTCTCCTTCCATCCTTCCACAGCCCCAGATCACAGAACCTCAGAACGTAAGAAGGGCTGGGTCAGCCCTCTGCCTCCATTTTACAGATGAGAAAGTTAAGGTACAAGAAGTATAATGTCTTGGCCAAGTTCCTGCTATCCTTGGCTAGCTTCCACACGCCCCTGCAGAGGGACAAAGCCAGAGAGGCAATGGGGAACTCCAAGGAGAGGCCTGAAGGCACTGACCTCACCAACCAGAATGTCACTCCCAGGGGCATAACCGTCACCTTTCTTCAGGGGCTGGAGGAAAACACCTAATCTGTAGTCAAACTGTCCTCCAGCTCCTCCAGAAGCACTACCCTTACCTTTCCCTTCTTCCTGTGGCTGAGTCACAGGGAAAACTTGCAGTTGCTCGGTTAGAGCACAGGCTGGGATCCGGAGGTCAGCTTCCAGCCCCATCCCCATCCCCATCCCCATCCCCAGCTGTACCGTTTGGACCATCCCCTTCCACTCCCAGGCCTCAGTTTCTACACTGGCAGAGAGCTAAGAGCTTCCACCCTGACAGTGAGTGAGCCTGTGTCTCAGAAGGGCTCTGCCCGAGGATGTTTCATAATCAGAGTGATGGCGGAGACAAGCGAGCTGACACCTTCCCTGGGCTCCGGGCAGACTCTGCTCAGGAGGGTCCCCTCCCATCTTCCTGGCTCCACAACTGCTGATGCTTGGAGATACCCATGGGAAAGTCACCCCCACCGCCTTGGGAAACCAGCTGCCGGGCAGCTCTCTCCCCAGCCAGGTCCCCTCCTCTGTGTCAGCGGAGAGGGAAAGGAGAGCAAAGAGACCTGCTTTGGAGTCAGATGGGAGTGGTTTCAAATCCAAGCCCCAACACTCACTAGATATGTTCTCTGGGGCAAGTGACTTCCTTTTCCTCATCTTCAAAATGAAAGTAAGCGCCTACACCCAGGGCGCTCAGATCTCAGCAAGCTTTTCTGTCTCTTTGCACCACATTTACCCTGGGCTCCTCTCTGCTCCACGCTGCCCACTGGGGAAAATGGGCCAACTACTAGGCTGCCAGGCCTCACAGCTCCTTCCTCTGTATATCCTCCTGCCTCCCACCCAGGGCCCCAAGGAGAGGACTCACTCTAGTCCCACAGGGCCCAGGGACCTATGCAGCACAGGGAGGCTCCTTGGCACTGCGATGGAGCTCTGGTCTAGAAACAGGCGGCTGGGGCTACGTCAGCCTCTGCCTTAACTATGGCAGCTCCAAATCCTGGCACCAAAGCCACCCCCTCACCACCCTGTGTTCTTATTTCAAGGGTTTCAGTCTCCTGAACATCTGTACAGGCAGTCTCACTGCCTCGATCCCATACTCCTCCCCAGACCATCCCTACAGGGAACCCTCCCATTCACGCCCAAAACATTTCCACTGTCACTGTCCTCATGCATCCATGCAGCGGTGGCCCAGAACATCCCACCATGAACACCCACCACAACAGATACAGGGTGCTTGGAGATCTCAGCATCAGTCTCCATGGAGCCTGGTTTCTCCTGAGGCAGGGAAGCTGGGACTAAGGGGGTGTGACAACCAGTGGGAGGCTACAGAGCCAAGTGCGGCTATCTGGGAGAGGGAAAGTGGGGGAAAGACGCAGCCCAGGATGGAGATGGAACTGCCTCCAACTTCAGATGATGAAGCGGGGTGGGGGGGGGGGGTGTGCAGTTAGGGGAGACGTACTTCAAAGACTGTGGGCAGAACCGGCCCCTGGGCCTCCAGCCAACTCGGGCAATTATAAAGATGGACAGACACTGCCCACGCAGGGCGAGCACCCAAGGCTGGGCCTGAAGCTGAGTGAGGCAGAGACGAGTCGCAGCATTTGGGCGCAGCGACCTCAGGACCCGAGTGTGCCGGCTGAGAAGTGGGGCCTGGCGGTTCCTAGGGGCGACACCTCGGTGGGTCCTCACTGTGCCCCAGCCCGGGGCCTAGAACTGGGGAGCCTTCACCGCTACCCCACCCCCCGCCCGCCCCAAGACTGGCTCGGAGCGCGGCCGCACAGAGCAGCTGGGCGCCAGGCCCGGGGAGGCTGGGGGAGCCCCTGACGGAGAAAGGGGTGCGAGGGGCTCCGAAATGCTGGGGAGGCGGGCAGGGCTGGTCACCAGGTGGCGGGCACCTGCCGGGCGGGGCTGGGAGCCGGAGCCGGGGGCCGGGCTTACCCAGGATTAACAGCAGCAGCGGCGGCGGCGGCTTGGGACCGAGGGCGCCCATCCTGCGCAGCCGGCTCTGCGAAGGCTCTGGGGGGCGGCGCGGGCTCTGGGTGGCCGGGGGTTCGGGGGGCGCATGCCCGGGTGGGGGGCACGAAGCGGAGCAGCGAGGCGTGGGTGCGCGGAGCGAAGCTGAGCGAAGCTGGAGCTGCCAAGTCACCGCCCTCTTCCCTCTGCCCTCTTCCCTCTGCCCTCCTCCCTCCTCCCTTCTCCCCTCCTCCTCTCCTCCTCCTACCGCTTTCCCTCCCGCCTTGGCAAGTCGGAAGACCATTCCCGCCCCGCCTTACCCGGGCCCCGCCCCCGCCCTGGGCTCCCGGCCCCGGCCCCGGCCCCACTCCGGTCCCCAACTCCGCCCTGACCCTTCCAGACCTTGACCCCGCTCAGGTCCCCGGGTGTGCCCCAACGGGGTGCTGGACCTCGGCCCCGGCTACCCCCGCCCCTGTTCCAGGCTCCACCCGGACTCCAGCCCTAGCCCCGCCCCCTCTTCGGTACCCGGCTCCGCCCCGACCCCCACCCAGGCCCGCCCCCCTCAGCCCTGTCTCCGCCCCGACCCCGGTCCGGGGGCGGGCTGCACCTGGTCTTGGCCAAATCCCCGGCAGCGCCTCAGAGTGCACAGGTGCCCTGCACCTTCCGGCTTTTACCTGAGAGTTGGGTGCAGGGGCCCTGGGGTCGGCGAGGTGACTGTGGCTTCTCACTTTGAATCCAGCCATTTGCTCTGGGCCTCTAGGCCTCGCCGCAAACCCTGCTGAAGTGGGAAAGGGCGGGATCTAGGAGTTAAGGAATGAGGAGGATCTGGTCTGAAGGGCGCTTCACGGCTCTGCAAGGTCACTGGAGACCTGTTTGCCACCCCCTTGGGGCAGAACCAGAAGAAGTGAGTTAGGAGGCTGGGCCTTTTTGATGCTGTCACTTCCTGGTTGGCGATCCTGGTCAACTTGCTTAACCTCCTCCAACCTGTTTTCTTGTTGTCAAATTGAGGTGGATGACATCCGTCCCAAAGGATTTTTTTTTTTTTTTGGAGAGATCTTTATCAGTCAAGCAAGAGAATCTACAGAGAAGTGATTACAGAAATTAAGTAATTTTGCTGGATATCAGACCAATATAAGAGCAAATTATTTCTATACGCTAGTAGTAATGTACAAAACATATTTGGGATCTTAGAAGTATAAAACACAGAATCTTTAGAATTACAAACTTTTCCAGGACAAGAGAAATATATTAAAAGCATATAAGGAGAATGGAAAACAGTTGGCTCTTTTGGGAAAATACCACCCCAAACCCAGCAATAAAGTTAAACCATTTGCCAACCTGCTCATTCAAAAAGAGGAGGGCGCCTGGTCATTGTTCCCCATTCTGTGTTCTGTATCCAACAAAGATTTGTCCACATACAACTACTGGCTACATTCCCCCAAACGGGCTAGAGCTGCCATCCAGAAAAGGTCAAACTGGGTAGAGGGTTGCTGTAAACTAGTATGGACACTAGGTCCAAAACCCTAAACAAAACAAATTTAGCAATTACTCTATTAAGGGGGTAGGGGGAACAGGGGTATGGGCAGTGGTAGGGTGCCCGGAAAAGGATGGCTTTTGAGAGAAAAGTGCTGGCGCTTAGATTTGAAGCGAATGGGAGGGGGGTAGAGCTGCTTAAGGGTGCCCTCCCTAGAGAAAATCTAAGGAGCAGTGTGGATCCCAAAGGATTTTTGTGACGTTAATTGAGATCATGTACAGAAGGTGCTTGGCACAGAATACACTAAATAGGAGATGGGGCCGGGGGATAAATTATTTAAACTCTTTGCTAAGAGGTTTAGTTCGGACCTAAGGAAAGGGTGAGCTTGGGTTTGGGTGAAGGAGTCTCTAGTTCCAGTGAGGAGAAGTGGACAACACTCTGCACTGAGAGGAGTGGGGCGTGCCCTGGAGGTTGGAGACAGGAAAAGGCATCTTTCCTAGGCACTCTGTTTCTTTCTCAACTATGGAGAATGTGGGGAGTGGGGAGGAGCTGGAAGGGTGGAGCCAGAACCAGGAAAAGGGACAGCCAGGTCTGCAAAGCTAAGGCTGTCAAAGTGGGCATCCGTAGGAGGTGACCCCAGAGCTCATCTAGCACCTTCATCCTCAAACTTCCATCAGTCCCCACTCATTCCCCCAACCCTCCCACTCACTCCTCACTCCCTTTTACAGAGGAGAAAATGGAGGCCCAGAGAGGGGAAGTGACACAGGCCAGACCAGACATTCCTTGACTTTGTCTTCCCAGAGCCTGGCACAGCGGCTAGATCAGAGGAGGTGCTCAGTTGAAGCCACCTTCAGGAACCCTGGAGAGACTGGAGAAATTCTGAGACAGAATGCTGGGGACAGTTGAGGGAATCAGAGGTCCAAATCTCCCCTCTCAATACTTCCACTTCTGGCCCAGGAACAGGGGAGCAGGGTGCCTTTTTCCTCCTACTTTGTCATATCCACAGCCTGATATCTCCAGATTCATTCCATCTAAATTCATCCACAGGCCAGATTGAGCTGTGTGAAAACGGAAATGTATAGGGAAGCTTTTGGAGGAAAGCCACTCTCCCTTTATTTGGGAGTGGAGTGAACATGATGCCTTCCTGATGCTCGAGAGATGCGAGATGTTGCCAGACATCATCATCATCATCATCATCATCATCATCATAGATGCAGTTTATGGGACGTGTTGATCTTAAAAATAACAAGGTCTTAAGCTAGCCAAAATGAGTTTATTCAGGAATAGCAGAGGAATTACAATTTGAGAGAAACAAACTGGTGAACCATAGGCATGTCGGAGGAGACAAAGGGAAGGTCAGCTTTCATTAGGTTTTAGGAGGAAACTGGACAGGGCTGTGGCAGTTTTCTTTTTCGTTAGCTGCAACTGGTGAGCAGCTTGTTGTTGCTGAGTCAGAAGGAAACCCTTCTTCCTGCTGTGATCTGTAAGCTGCAGTGAGTGATATGTGTGTGAGAGCCCTCTCTTCATGGCTTCCTGACTCCATTTTGATTTAGGTTTCCTTTGTTCATTTTCACATTTTTCCCCTTTTGATCAAACTCTTTCCTTGAAAGCATCGTGTTGAGTCAACATTCTGTTTGGTGCATAGTTTCTGCAGAGGTTGGGCAGGCAACAGGTGCAAAAATTTAAGATTATACAAAGCAAATTAAAAGTAATATGACTTTGTTTGTATGACGGCTTTAAATCATGATCCTAAAGTAGTCAACTGAACAAACAGCAAGTGCACTTGTTCCCTGATCTTGTATAATTGAGTTCCTACTTCTCCAGAGGCGTTTACCCACATGCAACAGGTGGTATATGCTAATGCCACCTTGTTCAAAATCAAGTCTACTGATTGTCTACAACTCCTTTAGCCAAGGAATCAAGTGATCATTGTTAGGCTGCAGAATCAGCTAGCTCTTCTAATGTTAGGGAGAGATTTATGTTCATATTCTCATTGGCACTTTGACCCAAGGGGGAAAGCCTCTCGCTATGGAGGCAAGCCCGGAGTCATGTATGCCCCAGGTAGTTCCCATTTAAGATGCTTACGAAGATTTAATGGGGAAGATCAGTGGGAAGCTTCAGATTTATTATAGATCTTAACAGGGATGGTTAAATATCCCAATAAACACTGGCCTCCCATTTACCAGCTGTCCAAACATTCATAGGCTCATTGAGAGTTTCATTTGCCACAGACAAGGCTGAAGCCAGGTGGTGCACATAAGACTTATTAACAGTGCCACTAACTGGAATTTACCAGTTGGTCCTTTAGAGCCAAGAGTCAATGATGTTTGGGGACTATTTAAAAAGAAACCATTCTGTTCTGTGGATTTTGTCCCTAAAGCCTGCAAAGAGAGGGGTTATTTCGTTACATCAAGCAGACTTAATACCAGAGGGTCACCACTGTCGTGGACATATTGAGGTTTCTGGTAACATATTCAACAGTCAGAAGGTTTCCCCCTTTGGCAATGGATTAGGAAATATGGGTAAGAGCATTGTCTTTCCAAGAAAGAGAGGGAGAAGATAAGGCAAGAAGTAACAGTAGGGAAAAGATATACAGGCCGGTCATCATGGGAAAGCTGTTTCCTTAAGCTACTGTATGCTTCAATTCTTGGAAATCTTTACTTTTAGGTCACCAGTTGGGGTGTAGGTCCAGTCAGGGTTTGGTGCTTTCTTTAGATGTGACACATGGATCCAAGAGCCTATTCCTTGGAGTTTCGTGGCACAAGGGTTGGTTAACAGTACCTGATAGTGACCTTTCCAATGGGGTTGAAGAGAGTCTTTCTGGAGACGTCTTTTCCAATAGACAACTCTCCAGTTTGTAAGGTATGGTGCTTAAGGTCTTCATGTCCTGGGAGCATGCCATGGAAAGATTGTTCTAATATATGGTTAAGTATAGTTTGTGGGTTCTGAAAGGAGTGGTCCTAAGGTTCAGAGGACCAATGGCAATGCTTTTGGCCAGGGTATTTGAAGGGTCTCTACAGATTTTTCCTGTTGGGTTTTGATGATGCCATTGGTACATTCGACTAGTCCTGGAGACTGGGCACGAGAACTGCAGTGAAAATGTTGTAGAACTGGCCATATGGCACAGACTTCTTGTCACACTTGACCAGTAAAGTGGGTTCCCCTATCACTATAAAGTTTGGAGGAGGTTCCCTCAGTTAGGAATGATCTTTTCCAATAGGTTCTTAGCCACGGAGGAGTCAGTAGCCTGTCTACATGGAAAAGCTTCAGTCCAGAAAGAAAACATGCAAATCGATGCCGAGACATATTTATGCCCGTGAGGTGGGGGAAGCTGTATGAAAACCATTTGCCAAGCCTCAGATGGTCCATCAGGCAATGTAAAGTGCCTAGAAGCAGTGAGGACAGATTTTTCTGGGTTGTATTTTAGGAATAAACATCATCCCTGGATCCAGCATCTTCCTATGCAATGCTGCATAATATTGGTCTGATATCATCTGCTGAGAATTCATGACTTGGGAAAGCAACGTTAAAGTCTGCACACTGGTGTTAAAATTCACGATATGCAACACTTCAAACAGTGTGTCAACCTGCTCCCTCACTTTGTCATCACCAGTCTGTTCACTCTTGTTCAAAGGGCACTAAGCATTTTTGATGCAATGGTTTTTTTCTCTTGACTTGTTGAAGTTTATCAGAGATCCCCACTATATGAATCATTTTAGTATCCTGAAGCAGAGGCTGTTTTTTTTTGTTTTTTTATTTTTTTTTAATTATTTATTTTTATTTATTTATTTAATTCCTGGCTGTGTTGGGTCTTCGTTTCTGTGCGAGGGCTTTCTCCAGTTGTGGCAAGCGGGGGCCACTCTTCATCGCGGTGCGCGGGCCTCTCACTATCGCAGCCTCTCTTGCTGCGGAGCACAGGCTCCAGATGCGCAGGCTCAGCAATTGTGGCTCACGGGCCCAGTCGCTCTGCGGCATGTGGGATCTTCCCAGACCAGGGCTCGAACCCATGTCCCCTGCATTGGCAGGTGGACTCTCAACCACTGCGCCACCAGGGAAGCCCCCAGGGGCTGTTCAATAGTAGCTCCAGTGGAAAGTCATTCCCAGCCTGGAGAAGGGTTGGGGAAAGCCCCTGTGATTCCTCGGAGTCCCATCACTGGGATGTGGAAGGACATTGGAAAGATTGGTTTGGTGATTGAAGACTCCTGAACCATTTAGTTTATAGCAGTCTTTTTTTCAGTGTCCTGACTTCTTACAGTAACAACAGGCCAGGGGGATTTTGCTTACAGGCCTCCATCTGCTGAAGCTAGAGATTAAGGATTTTAATGGTCTTTTTCTTAGTATAATCATCTAGGGTGCAGGCTAATTAGCTTGCCAAACTAAGTCTGCAATGGACATGGTTTCCCATTCTATTCTGGTTCTCTTAACCAAGAGAGAAAAGTCCTGGTTTAGCCCATTGATGAACACAGATTTGAAGCCTACCCAATTGGATTGGACATCCAGAGGGAGACCAGAAATCTCAAAAACATTTGGAGTTGACTGTAATAGTCGTGCACAAGTTCACTGGGTTTCTGAGTGTAAGCCTGAATCTTATTCCAGTTAACAGGTTTTTGGGATTTCCAGGTGAAGTCATTTAGCAACTGCCGAGCCTGATCCTATAAGTTCTAGAGATTTTTCAGGATTATCCCAATTAGCTGTTTTCATTCAATGTTGGGCTTGGCCTTTGCCAACAAGCATGTGAACTAGCTGGTATAAATCTGAGGAGCCTGACTGGTAAGTCTGGGTAGCTGTATTAAATGCCTCTGCAAAATCTACGAGGATCTTCAGTAGCTCTAGGAAAATCCTTGACTATGGCTTTTAGTTTGGCCTTAGTCTAGAGGACATAGGAAATTAGGGACTTAGCAATAGAATCCTCAGAGGGACTGATTTTAAAGGAGCAGGTTCTAAGAGGTTCGGATGAAGAGAAAGGAGGGAGAGGTTTGGAGAAAAAGGGAAATTCACTGGGAGGGTTGGAATGAGGATGTGGTGGGTACAAAGGAGGTGGAGTACGTGCGGTAGGGGAAGAGGATGAAGAGGCTTCCAATGCGTTTTAATCTTCTTGTCATGGTTTATTCACCTCTGTCAATTTAGAAAGGTTTTTTTGTAAAGCCTCAAGATGTCAACTGAAATAGGTACCCATTCAATTTGTTGTCTTTTAGAGTTGTGGTCCTCAACTTTAGTTCTGAGAGAAACAAATTTGGGGAGATTGAAGCTTCGCCATAATGGACATTGAAGCTCTAAATTATCTTTGGTTAGGTCAGTCCATGTCATTAAAAATGCAAATGAGGAGGGACCATAGTTTTTAAACACAGAATGGGGCCAGGGTCCCAAAGGAAGGGCCATCCTGAGAGTGTTTATGGGATCCCATAATGTTAACTTAGAAGTTCAGGAAAACAAACAAGTACTCACCAAAAGGACAATGCCTTCAGGAAAACAGATCCTGAATAAAGTCAGAGAACTCGACCAAAAAGAGGGAGCTCGAATCTGAGAGGAGGCTTGTGAACCGCAAAGAAGAAGACATCTCACAGGAGCGGAGGGCATGCAGTTCCAGGGGTTTCATCTCCTTCGGATCCCTTAATGGTTGTCATGAAATGTCACCCTTAAAGATGAAACAATATTTACAATAACCAGGACATGGAAGCAACCTAAGTGTCCATGGACAGATGAATGGATAAAAAAGATGTGGCACATATATACAATGGAGTATTACTCAGCCATAAAAAGAAACGAAATTGAGTTATTTGTAGTGAGGTGGATGGACCTAGAGTCTGTCATACAGAGTGAAGTAAGTCAGAAAGAGAAAAACAAATACCGTATGCTAACACATATATATGGAATCTAAAAAAAAAAAAAAATGGTTATGAAGAACAAAGGGGCAGGACAGGAATAAAGACGCAGACATAGAGAATGGACTTGAGGACATGGGGAGGGGGAAGGGTAAGCTAGGACGAAGTAAGAGAGTGGCATGGACATATGTACACTACCAAACGTAAAATAGATAGCTAGTGGGAAGCAGCCACGTAGCACAGGGAGATCAGCTCTGTGCTTTGTGACCACCTAGAGGGGTGGGATAGGGAGAGTGGGAGGGAGATGCAAGAGGGAGGAGTTATGGGGATATATGTATATGTATAGCTGATTCACTTTGTTATAAAGCAGAAACTAACACACCATTGCAAAGCAATTATACTCCAATAAAGATGTTAAAAAATAAAACAAAATAAAAATGAAACAACAAGGTCTTAAGCTAACCAAAATAAGTTTATCCGTGAATAGCACAGGAATTGCAATTCGGGACAAGCAAACTATGGTGAACCACAGGCAAGTCCAAGGAGGCAAAGGGAAGGCCAAGTTTTACTAGGTTTTAGGAAGAAATGGGAGGAGAGGAGGGCAGGCCGTGGCAGGGAATTTTTATTGGCTGCAAGTGATGGGCAGCTTGTTGCTGGGTCAAAAGGAAGGCTTCCTTCTTCCTGCTGGGATCTGTAAGCTGTGGTGAGCAATGAGTGCATGAGAGACCTCCCTTCATGGCTTCCTGACTCCATTTTGATTTAGGTTTCCTTTGTTCAATTTCACAGATGCCTGTACAATAAGGCCTTTTGGGACATTACTTCTAGTCTTTACAGCATATTGTGCCAGATGGTGTCATTTAACATATGAGAAACTTGAGGTTCAGAGGGGTTAAGCATTTTGCCCAAGGCCACACAGCTTTTAAGTGGCCAAGGTATGACGAGCTCAGGCCTATCTGTCCCCAAAACCCCAAATCTTCCCTCACCCCCCCCGTCTCTCTTCCCAAGCCTCTTCACCCTATAACCTTTTTATTGAACAAATACCGACTGGAAATAGATGACTAATGAGGACCTACTGTATAGCACAGGGAACGCTACTCAATACTCTGTAATGACCTATATGGGGAAATAATCTAAAAAAGAGTAGATATATGTATGTGTATAACTGATTCACTTTGCTGTGCAGCAGAAACTAACACAACATTTTAAATCAATTATACTTCAATAAAAATGTCTCCAAAAAATGGACATGCTGTGGAAGCACACACGCACATACAAAAATACCGATGGGGCCACACCGCATGCAGGGCACTGGAGATGCAGAGGTAAACAGGCAGAAATGTTTCCTTCAGGGAACATACAGTCGTGCCGGAGAGTTGTACCACAAGCAAGTAATAACCAACCCCCAGAATGAGTGTCATGAGAGGGACACTCAGGGAGCAGAGAACACCCTAGGGCTTGGGGCTGGGAGGGAGCCGAGGGCAGGCAGCCGTTGAGGGCTGGGCTGGCCTCTCCAGTGGGAATGAGGCCCTGGGAGACCCGCTCTTGCACGTGCCCCTCCCCAGGCTGTGAGTTCCAGAGGCTGCCAGCAGGGGGAGCCCATTGCCCAGGCCTGAGTAGCCCCTCAGATGCTTATGTAACTGGGAAAACTGGGGGAGGAGAGCAAACCCCAGGCAGAGGCGCGTCACACAGTAGCACACGCATGTACCTACAATAACACAGAGAAGCTTCATACAGAAAGACGTCACACCCCCAACAGAGCGATGCACAGACACACAGCACACCCACATGCTGCAGAGGAGGGATATATCATCGGGAATGGAGAGCTCTCCTGGACCCTCCCGATCTGGTCCATAAAAACTCCACCCAGGCTTACCCAGCACGGAGGCTGATGCCTGCGGTGGGGTGAGCAGAGAAAGGAGGAAGGCGGCCTTTCCATGAGTCTTGGGTCAGCCTCATCAGCCATAAGGGAGGGAGCCTGGGGTTGCAGAGATGTGAGTGAAGCGGGCGGTAGTGATCATGGGGGGCTGTTGTCACTATGCCATCACCAGCCAACTCGCCCTCCCTGTACCACCAGGGGTGGGCATACATCAGACACCAGGCCTATGTTTCCCAGGCTTATTTAACTCACTTCCCCTAAGATGAAATATATACAAGGCACTGAGGTGTCCTGAGTCCTTAAAGATAATAAGACCCACACTGTGCCCTAAAGGAGTGGATAATCTGGCTGAGATGTCATACTTTACAGTCACAACCGTGGAGACATTTTTCTCAGAGAGGCACATTCACAGATGGGGCTGTTGACATATTCTCACCTGTGCCAGGTGTGTAACATGATCTCATTTAATCCTCCCAGCACCTCGTGAGGTTAGTGCTATTATCACCCCTGTGGGGAGACTGAGGCTTACAGGAGTTTAGGAACGTGTCCAAAGTTAATGGATTAGTTACTGTCTAAACTCGGATTTGAACCTCGGGTTGTCTGAGTTTGAGGAGCCGGTGCTTCTTCTGTTAAATGGCTTCTTAAAGGCAAACATGGACCAGCACGTATGTGCAGACATACACCCGTCTGTGGATACGGACAGTGCCTTGGGGACAGAGTGACAAACACATCCAAGAAACGAGCACACGTACCCACCAGACATTAGACTTACAGAAGAGTCACAGACACACTCGTAGTCCTTGGCTTTCTTTCTCTTAAATGTGTCTAAATCCCAGTTTGGTGGGAGCTTAGGATCACACACAAGAATGTCCTGTGCTTTGTGTGTGTTTATGAAAGCCTTGACCCCTACTGCCCCGAAGAGCCATATTTTCCCACCCTCCCAAAAGGGAAAATTCTCTCTGCTGACTTGCTGAGAGCCTCAAGTAAACAGACAAGACAGAGACGGAGCAAAAAACCTACCTTTACCCTGACATCCAACTCATGCAGAGACACACTGAAACAGAGATGCAGACACAGGGACCTGGGTGCACCAAAAGAGAAACACTCACACCCAGACCCACTCACACAACCACAAAGCTACCTCCCACACCCACACACGTTCACACCAGACCCTCTCCCTCCTTCCTTCCTAGCCAGGCATCTGCACCCTCATGGGGGATCGTGTGTGTGTATGTGTGTGTATCTACTCCCTGAACCCTCCTCTAGCCCTGGCTGAGCCCACACTCCTTCCCCAGTTCTCGAACCCTATGCCAAGGGGGCGGCACAGCTGTTCAGGAGCAGGGAAACCACGGACTTCCCTGGCGGTACAGTGTTTAAGACTCCGAGCTTCCACTGCAGGGGGTGCAGGTTTGGTCCCTGGTCGGGAAACTAAGATCCCGCATGCTGCGTGGCATGGCCAAAAAAAGGAGAAGACAAAGAAGAAGAAGAAGAAAAAGAACAGAGAACCCACCATGCCATTGCTGGCCTAGCCCTGACTCCGGAGCAAGCCCTGCCATTTCTAAAGCCAGGATTAGTGCCAGCTGCCTCCCACTTTGGAAGGCCGTGGATGGATCCCTCTCCGCTGGAACCCCTTCATCCTCCCTCCCCTGACAAGTCCCTTGTTCCCCAGTCCCACAGGGCTGGGTGCCTGGGCCCCACTGCAGATGCTCCCGCATCTCTCTCCTCCATTCCCAGCCAGCTGAGAGGGAGCTGCCGGTGCAGACCTATGTCTGGAGGGTGGCACGGGGCTGAGGCAGCTCCCACTGTGTGACATCACTTCTTCCCCATCACAAGCAGCTGGGGTGGGGGAGTGGGACCGATCAAGGGCAGAAGATGGCAGCGGTATGGCTAGACAGAGGTTTGTAGGCTGCGTGTTGTAGATGAGCCTCCGGGGGCAGAAGGTGGTAAGTGCCTGCTGACTGCCTCTGAGTCAGTGAGCAGGAGACAGATTTGGAGAACAGGTCGTTCCCAAGTTTGCCCACACCCAGCTCTGAGCAAGGTGAGGAGGAGGCACCAGCGATTGCTAATACTTACTGAACACCTGCTGTGCGCCAGGCACTGCTCTGCACACCCTGCACACGTGCACTCACTCCCTCGGCCCGCTCCTCACAACAGCTACGAGGGCTGAGTCCTGTTGCCACCTGTTTTGCAGATGGGAGCAGGAGGCCTGGAGAGGGTATATCCCCTACCCAAGGCCACCAGGCTAGCAAACGGTAGCACCCGGATGCAAGTGCAAGCCGCTTGTCTCCTGAACTCGAGCTGCTAACATTCTTCTCCCTCCTGCTCCCCTCACCCTCACACACTTGCTCATATACGCACATGTGCACACACACACACACACACATATGCACGCACTCCTGGTGCCTATGCAACCTTTTGAAATAACAGTCTTTTCCCACGAGTGTATCTCCAGCTCCTGGCACATAATGGGTGTTTAATAAATATTTGTTCGATGAATGAATGCAGTGCTAAGGCTCAGGAAAAGAGGAATCAATAAAAGGAGCATGTGTGTGTGTGTGCGCGTGTGTGTGTGTGTGTGTGTGGTATGGAGGGTGGGGTGAGGGGAGAAATGGGCGAGAGGAATTTCACATGCGTGCACACACGCACACATACACAGCCCTCGAGCTGCCGATATCAAAGGCTCACTTCCACCTCTGGGGCCCCAGCTCTTCCAAGCACCCTGGGTGGGGAAAGAGGACTGAAAGCGGGGTTCACAGGGCTCCCTGAGATGGACGGGGGCCTTAACTCTCCCCTGCAATCAGGACAGAGGATGGGGGATATGAGGCAAGCTCTGGGAAGAGGGTACCGGAGCATGCAGCCCCTGCTTGTCACCATTCCCTGCCCCTGTGCTGCGTGCTCTCCAAGCCTCCCTTCCCGCAGCCCCGGCACCCCACTGTCCACACCTGGACTCTCCAGGAACCTGGCACCCCTTGGTTCTCCTGGCCAAAGAGTAGACAAATGCCCTTTTCCCTAGTCCAACTGAAACAAGGGTGGAATTTTTCCAAAGGCTCTCTGTTGGAAAAGAGAAGGGAAAACAAAGCCAGAAATAAAGACTACAAAAACAAAGAAACAGATAGGATGGTGAGGATGAAGGAGCTCACCCCGGGGGGGAGCGGGCCGGGGGTCCTGATGCTGACGTGCCCTCCCCTGCTCCCACAGCACCTGTCCTCAGCCCTTTGATGGCGTTTTCCACCCTGCATTGTTGTCCCAGGCCTGGTTTATATTTGCCTCTCCATCCTGGCTGCGAGCCGCTCAAGGCCACCGTTGGCTCTTCTTGGCTCTGCCCCCATGCCTAGCGCAGTGCCTGGCAAGGAGGAGAAGCGCCACAGATAAGTGCCAAGCAACTGAGGAAGCGAGGGAGCAAATGGGTGACGGAGAGAGAGGGAAGCTGGGTCCTTTCTCTCATGGCCAGATCGCCTCCACGGTGGGCGCTGTTGCCCCCTCTGGAGTTTGTCTGACACTCCACAGACAAACAGACCATCCACAGCTGACAGAAAGCTTCTCCTCCTATTTCGGAGCCCTAACCTTCCATCCCTCAGCAGACAACCCAGACTGGCTTCCTGGGCAGCCTGGGAAGGGCTAAGCTCTGTCCTCTGGGGAGAAAGTGTGCTGGAGACTGGACTCAGCTAAGGAAGAAACTGCAGTCCCAAGACCAGGACATGGGAAAGCAAGGGCAGAAAATATAGTAGCGACCATGCGCCGAGCATTTGAATTCTCAAAATAGCCCTATGAATTAGAGCTGATAAGGAAACTGAAGCTCAGAGAAGCTAAACTTTTGTCCAGTGAGTGGTAGATTTGGGTTTCTTATCCAGGCATTCTGACTCCACAGTAGTTCCTGACTATGTTGCCATGCAGCTTCTGCATAGGACAAACGGCAATCCCGAGGAGCCAGTGTCTGGGGGAACGACAAGGGTGCGGGTCCTGCGTGATGGGAATCCAGGTGGGCAGGACTGCCTGCTCCAGAGGGCACTGAGGCACCGAGCGCTGGTGCTGAGGATGCCAGCTTCTTAACTAGATGTCCCTGGGGGCAGGTGACTAGACAGAGCAGACCCCCACGTTGGGGGATGAAGCCGCTTAGCTTCAGGCGTTCAGGCATATGAAGTAAAACTTCTGTGCTCTCAACTTAGTCAAAAACTTTGGGGCTGAGATTCCAGAATCAGACAACATAGGTCTGGCTGAACTTGGTTCTACCAGCTGTGTTGCCTCCATCCTGTTACTGACTTCCTCTAGCCTTGGTTTCACCGTGTAGAATATGAGAATTAGTACAGTCTTGACCTTATGTTTTTTGAGGACTATTGTGAAGATAAAGTGAGAATGTAGGTATCACGGTGCCTGGCTATGATCAAAGCTAGGGCACATGGCGGAGCAGGACCTGCAGCAAGTAGAGGCGGGGAGATTCTTCTAAGTGAGCCGTGTCTGTCCCCTGGTTCCCACCCCCTCTGCTCTCTGTTTCCCACTGTCTTTTTCCCTCCACTTCCTGTATTCCTCTTGGAAGACGGTAACCTCCATGCCTGCTTCAGTTTCCATACACTCCTTAGCCCTTCACAATTTTATCTCCAAACTCCACCCTCTATGGAAATGGTTTTCTCAAAGGTCACACCAGTAACTTCTGAGTTCCCCCAAAAGTGAGCAGCTTTCATTTCCCCTTGGCCTCCTGTAGCATCTGAAGCTGTTAGTTCCTTGCCCCTTAAAACTTTTTCCTCTTTCGGTTTCCAGGCCTCCTACTTGGTCTAGTTCCCCCATCTCTCTGGCTTGTCAACTTCTCCATCTTTTGGATCCTCCTTCTCTACACCGGATGTTACCCAAGTTTCTGTCCAAGATAAGTTGGTGCTCCTGGTTCAGTGATCACCTCTGTGCAGGTGACTTCCACAGCCTGCCCTCTCTCCCAAGTTCCAGTCCCCAATTCACCACCCACTGAGCGCCTTCACCTGGAAACCCTGCCAGTAACACCTCAAACTGAATATGCCCCGGGGCAAATGTGCATCTTCTCTCCCACACAACCTCCTTTCTTCCATACCCTTATCTTAGTTAACTCTGCACCAGTATCCACCCCCATCTCCAGCTCCTTCCTCTCTCATCCTGACGTACAATCAATTGCCAAATCCTGAAATTCTACCTCCCAAAGTCCCTTTCTCTTCATTGTCATTGCCACTCTCTTGCTCCAGACCCTTATCACCTCTTTGCTAAATTTTTGCCGTAACCTCCTACCTGTCTCTCCCTTCCAGCCCAACACCTCGGTCCATGTACACACACCCCCCCGCAATCAGTGAACCTTGCGAGAGCATCGCTCCCCTGCTCAAAAATCTGAAGTGGCTCCATGTTGCTTATAACAATATTTTTCAAATTTGCTTGGCAGTAAAAATACAGATTCCCACTCTCCACTCCTGCCCTTATGGATCAGAATTTCTAAGAGATGTGCTTGCTCTCCTGTGTTTGCAATAAGCCCCCGAAGTGATTATTATCATCAGAGGCTTTTAGGAAACACTGGCGTTTTAGAATGGCACTTAGTCTGGTGTTCAAGGCCCCCCCCATGAAATGGCTCCCACACCCATTCCCAGTATCAGCTCCCTTGTTTCTTTGCACACTAGGTGCTTCAGTCTTCTGTGCCTGCGCCCATTGTGTTTCCTCTACCCGGAACATGCTCTTTCTGGTTCTCTGAGCCAGAACTGGATCCTACCTATCCATCAAGACCCAACTAGAATGCCACCTCCTCCCTGCAGGCCTCCTAATTCTTCCAGCTGAGAACCATCTCTTCCTTCTCCAAGCTCCCACCACCCTCTAAACACAACAGTGTGCAGCCAGCAGACGTACAATCAATTGCCAAATCCTGAACTGTACCTTTCCTTCCCTGTATCTTCTGGGACATTCCTCTCTCTCGCCATTGCAGCCTGGAGGATTCTGCCCGTGTGCTCCTGGGGATAGAGCAGCTCCTTCTCTGCATCCTTATAACCCAGAAGTTATATGTGCAGGTTCTAGAACCAAACTGCTTGGGTTTGAATCCCAGTTGCCTTACTTGGGTAAGCGTCTTGGGATCTTCATGTCTCAGTTTCCCCATCTATAAAAGAGTTGTTATGAGAATTAAATGAAGTAACTCATGGGAAGTGCTAAAGTGCTTAGCATGGTGCCTCATTAACTGTTAGCTCTGATGAGCTAGAGCTCTTAGACATGATTGGTTCCAACTCTGCTTGCACGTGGAATCATCTGGGAGCTTTTAAAAGTTACTGATGGCTGAGTCCCACCTCAGACCAGCTAAAACATAATCCCTGGGGTGAGGCCCAGGCGTGGGTTATTAGTATACAGCTAGAGGTGAGCTGTATACTACCCAGTACACCCCCTCACTCTACTGATGGGAGGTAAAGGACTTATTCAGGTTCACACGTCTAGTTCATGGTGGAGTGAGTCCTGTCTGGCAAGCTTCTGCTGTCCCTCTGGTCCAGCCCAGGGTGAAGTCTAGTGCTCCATGGCCCAGCCTTTGCTCCTGCATCTTTGGGATGGGAGAATCACCCAGGTGGGAAGCAGAGCCCAGGCCTACCCAATCTCACTTAGCATAAATGAAAGTAAAGAAGTGAGGGGAGCTAGAGGAAATGAGGCATCCCCGAGGGCTCAGAGCTGCCCTTGGGAAGACCAGGTCAAGGGACGGGGTAGAGGGATATGGTGACTAAAAGGCCATGAGATTCGGACAAAAGGACCATGAGGATGGGAACCTTATTTGCCTTGATTGTAACAGTCTCTCCAGTACCTTGCACGGAACCTGGCACACAGTAAGTGCTCCAGAAATACTGGGAGAAAGTCTTGAAGGATGCAGTGGACTGACTGTGAGCCCACATCATTGACTGAGTCATCCGTGGGGGCATTCGGGTTCCCCAAGGGACAAGGCTGAGAATATCCAGACAGGAGCACAAGAGTGAAAGGATCCTGGACTTGTAGAGAAACCAAGGCACAGTGGAAGCCGAGCTCCCCAAGGTCCCAAGGAGAGCTCGTTGTGTGGAGCAAGCTTTCGGCCCTGCTTGCCAGATGTTTGCAGGGCATCTTGTCCTAGCCGGGCATCTGGAACGCCAAAGGGGACAGGCAGACAAGCAGAGCTGTATCCTGGGCCAAGTGGAGGGGGCCTGGTTAGGGAAGAAGGAGGTAGAAAGGAGGAGGCTAGGGGGGAACCGGGCTGCCTCTTGATAGGGGGAGCAGGGAGGTGGGGAGCTCTGGGCCGGTGGCTGGGTCAGATCTCGGGCCAAAGCAAACCTGCCTCAGGGGGCTGGGGGCCACTCCCTCCCTGCCCAGATGGAATCAAAGGCAAACAGGAACCCTAGAGGGCCCAGCTGTGACCCCTGCCCCCAACACTCAGCGGGGCCCATTAACCCCATCTTCCCCATGATCCCTAACAGACTTTTCCCAGCCTGAAGAATCTCTGGAAACAGACCCATCTGTTGTTTGTGGATCAAATGCCAGCCAAGAAATGTCAAGTTTCTCCAACCTCACTCCCAGCCCTGCCCTTCTCCCCAAAAGACAGTCAGACCCTTCCCCTTCCCACACAGGCTCTCTGTAAGAAGCCAGGGTAGTCTTTGCCCAAACCCTGAGCCATTCCTTGCTTCTAGGCTAAGAGTTGAAGGGATCAGACCCATTTCTGGGGGTCACACTGATAAACAAAATAGGAGTGCCTGCCCCCTTATATCTCCTTTTGAACCCTGGTCTCCAACGGGTGGTTGGAGATAGAACCACAGGTACATCTTCCCGTTTACCTGAGCTGAGCCATGAGCTGAGGAGGAAGTAGCCTGGAATTTGGGGGTCATCAGAGTTGCAAAAGGACCTCAGAGATTTTCTAGCTCTGCTCCTCGTTATTCAGATGAAGAAGCAAAGCCAGAGTGGGGATGCCTCTTGCCCAAGGTCACATGAGTGGTCCCACTGAGACCAACCTCGCTGGCCTGTCTTGCAGACATGTGCCTTTTGCATTGGACCATGGTGTGGGCCGCAGGTAGGACAGTGGGAAGACGGGCACAGAGCAGCTCTGGGCCATCGTGCTCAAGGAGGAGGATTGACACGCTCCCCCTGGGCCACACCCCGGTCCTTTCCTTCTCCTCCCTCCGACTTCCACTGTGCGTCTAGGACACAAGTATGGAGCTATCCAAACCCAGAGAGCAGTAAAGGGGGCCAAAAGAGGTGGGCATGGAGCAGAGGCAGAGAGATGGAGGAAAATTCTTCTGGGCGCTCTTTTCTCTATTTTCTGAATTCTTTTTTTTTTTTTTTTTAATTTTAAGAGTTTATTTGAGCAAAAATCCATTCCAATCCACCAAATTGGAAGTGGTTAGGAGTGTTTTGCTAAAAGAAGCTAGGAGAAAGACTTACATAAAGAAGCTGTGGAAGAAGAGGAAGGAAATTACTTAATGACCATAGTTTAAAGCCTAGAATCGGTTGTCCTTAGCATTTTGATTTCAAGATCTTGAGCATTTACATGTTTGGGTTTGGATTTTGGTTTGCTTACATAGGCTGCCACCTCAATCTAATGGCCTCCTTGTTTAGTTACTTTAATATGACAAATTTAATGAAAAAATTAAATTCAATCAGGAAGCATAATTTTACATTGAATCAAAAGGAAGAAAGACACTTAGTTATTTTTGTTTCCTTGTTACAATCAAACATGTAACCCGGGACTTCCTTTTGCACTTTGGATCCTATCCTCACTCTGAAGGACTTAATTCCTGAATTTATCTCTGTCTCTTCTGAATTATCAGTTTCTTCTTCTCTACCAGATAATTACCATTGACATACAAACATAAGCCTTCATACCGGCCACAGGAAACCAAAGTACAACAAAACACCAACCTCTCATTTCTCTAGGCCAACCCCCCCCGAATTCTTTATAATGTGGTTTTAACAATAAAAAAGATAATAAGAAAAATCTGGAGGAAAAATTAAAGATGACAGAAACAAGGAGAGACAGAGGAAGAGGCTTTTAGAACACATTTTGTGTAGCTTGAAAAGAAAGACCAGAAAGAAAACAGGTGCAGATGTAAAGGGGGAGAGCAAGTGCGAGAGAAAATCCAACATGGTCCTTGTGGTCCAGTGGTGAAACTGAGGCAGCAGCAGGACCTGGACAGCCACTCTGCCCACCACACGGTCACTGCAACCTGCGGGAAGTACAGGGAGGAAGGGCTGGAGAGGAAGAGGCACCTTTCTGGGACACTTGTCATGGCCACTCCAGGCCTTTCCAGGCTCCCCGTCCATCCTACCACCTCAAGACGGCTTCCTCATGGAAGGAGAAGTTTTTCACTCACTCCCCCCAGAAGGCCCTGGGGGCCTGGCCGTGGTGGCAAGACCACAAGCCCTGAAGAAGAAGGGGAGAAGGGATTCAGAGGGAGTGACAGCGGGGAGAAGCGAGGCCTCCCAGAGCGGCCTGGCAGTGGGAAAGGAGGAAGAGGGAGAGCAGGGCTGGGGACCTGGGCCCAGATCGGGACCGGGGCAGAGAAGTGGGGTGAGGGGGCGGGCAGGGGGCCAGTGGGGTGGCAGTGCTAGAGCTCCCAGCGCTGCCTGCCCTCCCATTCTCCCTCCCTCGCTCTCTTTCATGATCTTGAAACAACCTTCAAGTCTGGGCTGGAGGCCCCAGGAGACCAGTCACTTAGGAAACAAAACTGTTTCTTGGAGACCTTGAAAGCCCATCTGCAGCTGAGCGGCGTCCCCACCCCCTCCCTGTGCACATACACATTCTCCCATGGCCTCTCACGTACACCCACCCGGCCCCACACGTCCTCCCCACCGGCCACACGTGCACACGCACGCACGCACCCACGCACACACACAGCGGGGTACTAACATGCACTGGTACACAAAGAACTGATTTTTACTACACTGACCACACATCCCCCCTCTGGAGTTACCTTGGTTCCTTCCCACGGTCTCTTCCCCACACACAGTCACGTCCCCCTCAGTCAATGACGAGCACACAGGTGCATGCGCGTGCACACACACACACGCAAGGATATGCCCTCCTCTGCCTCTCTCTGACACTCTCTTTGTCTCTCTCTGTCTCTGGCTCTCTCTGTCTCACACACACACACACACACACACACACACACACACACACATGCACACCTCCTTCCCAGATCCTCCCACACCAACCGAACACCTGATTCAGAGCCACCCACCCTGCCCTTTGCGGACCCCCTATCCGATCTATGACTTTCTCTCAAACCCACGCCCCAGCCCAGTCCCCCCGGCCTTCCCACCTCCTACTTTTAAGTCTTTCTCACTCTCTGCTTTGCTCTTCTTACCCCAAGGGCCTTGATCCAAGCTGGCACCACCGGCTGTGTTCAAAGGAAGCAGGAGCCCGACCAGGCCCCCCAGATCAAAGGACCAGGTGGTGTCTACACTGGCTGATGTCCTGGAGCCTGAGGTCCACGGTGGAGGAGAAGGAGGAGGAGGTAGACTCCCAGAGCCTCCACAATGTCCCGGGCAGGGAGGGTGGTCAGGGATGCAGGACACGGGTGAGGAATGGGCCCCAGGTGTCCTGTCCACCCTTTCCTTTGTCTGAGCCCTAGATGTGCATGCAGCAGTGCCCTTGGAGCTGCACACTAGCCCAAATGCGGGGCGAGGCCGGGGACCCCCCACTCGGGTGTGTGGGCAGAGGAAGGGCACAGTCCCTTCCAGTGTTGGGCCTGGCTACGGGGATCAGAGCCAGGGGCTTGGAAGGACTGGGCAGTAGTGGGAGGTGCCAGGGTGGGTGAGGGTAGGCAGTGAAAACTAGGAGAGCCCAGTGCCAGAAGTTCGCAGACCCTGAAGTTCCGGGGGCTGTGTTCGACCTCACCTTGTGTTCTGCAGAGGGCAAGGCAGAAGATAATCCAGATACTCCAACTTAGGACCCGAGGAACAGGTGCTTCCTACATCCCAAGTCATCTCTCATCCACCCCTTCCCCAGGGCAAGGCTGCCCTCTGTGTGGAGTGCCCCCCACACGTGGGTCACTCTTCCCCTGACTTCTTCAGGCAGTCTCTCCTGACGTCTAACCACCAGCCTTCTTGTTACATCTTCAGCTACTTCTCTCACTCTCCCCTCTACACACCTGGGCTTGAACTGGGATCTGTTTCCTCCTCGTTGTTACCTCCCACTGCCTGTTCCCCCCAGGTCCAAATTCAAGGTCAGTTGAGGGGTCCATGTGGAGAAGGTGTCTACCCCATTCCACCCACCCTTCCTGCTGCAACCCAGGAGGAGAAGGGTGTGACCTACCGGATCCCTGTAATGGAAAATCCCAACTGCAGGCCCGGAGGGGGCCAGTTATTTGGGGAGTTCAGAGCCTTGTGCCCTGAGAGTGGACTTGCTGAGGAGAGGTTGATAATCCCTCTGTGGGGAGTTCCCTCTGGGCTCAGAGAGGGACCAGCCCAGCCAGCAGACACCTCAGGCCTCTGGCCCAAGGGCCCCAAGCCCGCCCTCCTCTCCTCCTAACTTCCTTTCAAGCTTCCCAGCCAGGGCTCAGACCTGCCCCCTATTGGCTGGCTTCCCTCCACCAGGAGAACCCTGCCCTTTGAGTGGTCCCACGAGAAGGCCGGCGCAGGATCTTTTCTTCACTCTCTGCCCCTTCGGGCTCCCCGCTTCCTCCCTTTGCCCCGATTCTTTGGCTCTTTTAACAAACAAGCAGCAACACCACCTCTAGACCAGAGGGTCCTTTCCTGGCTATCTCCTCTACTGCTGTTTCTGGCTGATGTCAGGTTCCAGACCCCCATCCTGCCAGAGGTGAGGGCCCACCTCTCTCCCCAGGCACTTCCTCAGTTTCTCCCATGCTTCCCTGAAGAGCGGCCCCTTGTCTACTACCCTCCATCCTGCCAGCTGCAGACTTGCCTTCCCTTCCCCACCAGAAGAAGGAAGCTTGTAGCCCTCCTTTCTAGTTCACAGGTCTGGTACTTGTTAAGATATTGATCTCCATACATCTCTTAGAAGCTCTGAATTTGCCTCTTTTGGGGCTTCTCCCCACGCACCCACAAACCCCAGGCACAATTTCAACCTAGAGCTCCTCAACTAAGGGAGTGGCGTGTCCTGCCTGTAACAAAGGTGAACGAAACCCAGAGATATTATCTGGGAAGCCTGCTGGGCTGTCTCCTCTGTGCCCAGCCTGTCCCTCCGCCAGCCACCTCCCAGGCCCCAAGAGTCTTGATTCTCAAAGTTTGGAGAGGCTACATCTGGAGGGCTTGGGAGACCCTCTCCCCTCCATCTCCAAGCAGACTTCATGCTGCTCCTTGAGCTGCCTTTGACTCTCACCAGGGGCCCCCTCATACACAAGGGCTGGTCTGGGGTTCCACCACTACCTTTTCCTGGCTTCGGTATCCCCACCACCTCTACAGCTGGAAGGAACAGTCTCTGCTTCTTTCTCTGGGAGGTTGGATGTAGACTCAGGAGACCCAGATTCTGACTCTGTTTTATCAGCTCAAATTGTTCAATCTCCCTGGGCCTCAGTTTCCCCATCAGGAAAACAAGAAGAAGGGTCAGATCTCATGGCATCTGGCCTCCGGGATGCTGAGGGGACTGCACCCCCTCCGCCTGTCCCTAAGGGGCATGCTCCCAACCCGGCACGGCCTCTCCCTGCTCTCAGCAGCAGTGGCCCCAGGCCAGGGCTTGGAGGGTGAGGGGAGCCCAGGGGGAGCACTCAGCGGGACAAACGGACCTTCCACAGGCCAGTCGCTTAAGGGGCGGGAGGGGAGGAGTCCTCAGAGATCCAGTTTCAACAAACGTTTCTTTCCCGAGAAGGGGAAGGCGGGGGGGGGGGGGGGGGGGGGGGGAGGGGGAGAGGGACCTATTTAAAGCTCCCCTGTTGCTCACTGTCTCTGTCTGTCTGCCGGGGTCTCTGGCCACCCCAGGCTGGCGGTGTGAGCTTGGGATCCTCCTGGTGACCTCCCCCATCCAGGTCCCTCAGCCACTCTGCCCCAAGATGGGCCGTGGGGTGAGTATCCCCAAAGAGCAGGGGCCTCTCTGGGGGGAGCAGTAGGGCTCTCTGGACGGTGAGGGGGGCTGGAGGGAAAGGATGAGGTGGAGATGGGATACGGAGGGAGGAGCAGTGGGCTGGTTTGAACTTGGAACTGACAGTGTCCCAGCTACGACTGTGTGCACAGCCCCACAGCACAGACCCATAGCGCTCAGCCGCCCAAGCGCTGTCCTCTCCACCAGCAGCCCCAGCACTAGCCCCGCAGCCCACCACTCGCATCCCCTCCGGCCCTCCCTCCACCCCCTCCCTCATCTCTGTCCCTGCTCCTCCAGCCACATCCCCACAGTTCCTCCTCTCTCACCGCATCTCCCAGCCTCCCAGCTGAAGGGACATTTGGTACTGTTAATCCTCCCCGCCTTCGCCACCCTCTGAAAGTATCCATTCCTCTGGGAGTCCCAGCCTGAGAGGATGGGGGTCCAATCTGAGGTTGGAGAGGGGGGCAGGGGCCATCCCCTCCAGAGTCACCAAGCAGTTCCGGACACCAGCTCCGGGGCCCTGAGCTCCAGGGACAGCTGGGCGGAGGGTGCGGAGGAAGAGTGATGTGTCCCCAGCCCCCCGTCCAGCGCCCCCGGATGTCCCGGGCAGCATTGTCCTCTGGCTGCAAGCCATGTGCTTTGAGGACTTTCCCAGAGGCTGGTGAGAGCCGCCGGCACCCCCCTCAGTCCACCCCAGCCTGTGGCATTCTGCAGCACTGGGTATGCCAAGGGGAAGATTAACAACCGCCAGGGAAGGGGGGTGGGGGGCAGGGCCAGGGCTTTGAATTCTTTGAAATGAAATTTCCATATGGAGAAAAGTGACCCAATCCCTTTACATCCTGCGCCTGGCGGCTTTCCTTTTGTGGAATGCTGGCAGAAGAGAGCAGGGAGGGAAAGGGCCTGGGGAGCGATGGGAGGGTGCTGAGGAAAGAAGGCGCCTGTGGGGAGCTGTAGGGCTCTTTGGGCCCAGGGGGGTCAGGCAAGGACATGGTATCACACTGAGTTTAGCAGCTGAGAAAACTCGGAGCTTGGACACCAGGGTTCCTGAGCTAGGGTGGGAGCTATAAATAGAACTGGTGTGTGAGTATGTGTGTGTGTTTTTATGTGTTCTCCATAGGCTGCAGCTGATACAGACATTCATGGGTTAGCACCTGTGTTTGTGTCTCAGCAGACAAATTTGCAAACGTGCAGACCATCAAGCATGAGTGAGCATAGATGTCACGGTGTGAGGGCATGTGAGGTCTGTGAAGAGCTATGTCTGACGTGTGGGCTTCACAGAGGAAGAGCTCACAACCATGGGAAGATACCGTCTGGGGACCTTCAGCTGCACCTTGACATCTTTTGTTCCCCCAGGGAACGGGAGTCCCCAGCTGAGGCGCAGGACCTCTGACCTCTCCCCTCCTCCACCTTAGCACAGGGTGGACCCAGCTCAAGAGGTCCTGCTTGAGAAATGATTTGACCTTGACTTCTTCAGGGGTCTGTGCTTCTCCCCCAGCATCCCTGAACTCCCTTCCCATCTACTCCCAGTAGCGAGTCAGCGAGCAGGTCTGGTTCTGTCCAGACTGAGGCTGGGGAGAGTGGGGGGACTTAGGGAGGGAGCTTGGAGTTCACCCAGCCAGGAGACCCCTGAAGAGGGAAGGCACCCCCCATCCAAATCCCCCTTTTCCCTGCAGAGCAAGGGCTCACTGTCACCTCATCACCCTGTGACTGTGAAGGGCAGCATGGGAGTTGGGGGAAGGGACAACCCTGGTGGGAGGGAGCCCAGCCTGCTCCAGCTGCCACCGAAGGGCAGCGGTGGGGGGAGGGCTGGCTGATTTCCAGCTGCCCCGACTCTGTCCCAGCCCTGGGCTTTCTCAGAAAGAACTCTCTGTTCTCCTTCAGCACTCAAGGCCCAGAGAGGGGGACTTTGGACTTGTGGATGGGGGAGGGAGGAGGGGAGGGGAGTGGTCCTTGCTTCCTCTCTTTCTTGCCTGGGCAGCCCGCTGGCCCCGAATCTCCGCAGGCTCCTGGCTGCAGAGCCTGAGGTCCCTGCCAGGACAGGAGGTGGGACGGAGCAGTGTGTCCCCAGCTCTGTGCCTGCCTGCAGGAAAGCAGGATGGGCACTTAGGGAAAGGGGCTGCTGCTCAGAGCTTCCTTGCTTAGCCACCATCTGTACATGCCAGACGTACATATGTGGGCTGGGAAATTTTTTAAACCATGCCTTTGATTCTAATTTTCATGAACTTTACTTCATGCCTGTATGTACAGAAATTCTCTGGGCTCTGCTCCTTGGCCCCCAGGCACAGCCCCCTCCTCTGTGAATGCCCAGACCCTGTTCCTGCCCCAGGAGCTATGGAGGGTCACATTGAAGCTTATCCAACCCAATCTCTGGCCTCTTGTGTCTTCGCTGCTTTTCATCCATTTCTCAGTGCTGTCCCACCAAGGACAGAATCCAAAACATTAGATTTGTGAATCCAGGACGTTTCAATCCATTCAGTTAAATGAGCCCCCCTGAGTCACCTGGGGAAGCGAGAGGTAACACTACTCACAGCCCTTCCCCACTCCTACTGTTGGGCTGCTTCGGTCTCCCCAGGAAGATCAGCCTTCAGGAAGCCAAAAATAGCCTTGATTCATAGATGTTTCACGTGGAAACAAATGCAAGATTTACTGATCACCTTTGCTGAGAAGAGCACTTCCGAGCAACACAGCCTGCAAAGAGGCTAGATCATTCTAATGATCCTTCTAGATCTTTAGTGTCTGGGCGATAACGGTGTCCACCTCTCACTGCACCTCCCCCACCCCAGTTCCTGATTTCACTGGTCAGACTTCTGTATCTCCAGGTGCTAGATGCGTGATCTCTTGTGATCAGGGCAGCTGCCACATTCCTTGGATGGCTCCTCTTTGACGGTAAAAAAAGTATCATCCCCAAGCACAGTGGATTTTTAGGGCAGTGAAACTACTCTGTACACTGTAATAATGGATATATGTTATTATGCATTCATCCAAATCCACAGAAGGTGCAACACCAAGAATGAACCCTAATGTAAACTATGGACTTTGAGTGATAATGATGTGTCAACATAGGTTCATCCATTGTAACAAATGTACCGCTCTGGTGCCAGATGTTGATGGTGGGGAGGCCGTGCAGGGTGGGGTAGGAGGTATATGGGAGCCTGTCATTTTTGCTCAATTTTGCTGTGAACCTAAAACTGCTCTGAAAGAAAAAGTCTGTTTTTAAAAAATAAATTATCCTGCAAAAAAAAAAGGGCAAACACCTTGACTGGAGATCCCACCCAGGTGTTCCCTCTTTACAGAAAAAAAAAAAAGAATTTCATCATAGTATAGGAAAGCTCATTCTTGAAACCCTGGCATGGCCCTTAGTGTCCAGTGGAAAAGTGGAGGCACAGGACAGGAACTGAACAGTCCCTCTGTGACAAGGACACGACACCCTGAGGGAGGTGGGAGGAGAGGAGCCTGGGGAGGTAGAGGGGGTGGGAAGGCACTTGTCACGCCACCCCAGGCCTCCCCAGCTCCCTCCTGTCCTATCACCCAAGACCCCTTGGAAGGAGAAATTCCCCACCCTCTCCCCCGGAAGGCCCCTGTGAGGCCCTGGAAGCCTGGTGGCGGTGAGGAGACCACAGACCCGTAAGAGGAGGGGGAGATGGTAGCCTCACGAGGCTCCTGTTAAAATGTTCACCTGACTTCACTAAAGGACCCAGGAATGCCTGGACCTAAGAGTTCCATGTATTTTCAGTTTTAGATTTATCCTCAGAGACAATTTCTTTTTTTTTTTAAGTTAAGAACCTGATGCTCTTTTTTATTTATTTATTTATTTATTTATTTATTTATTTATTTATGGCTGTGTTGGGTCTTCGTTTCTGTGCGAGGGCTTTCTCCAGTTGTGGCAAGCGGGGGCCACTCTTCATCGCGGTGCACGGGCCTCTCACTATCGCGGCCTCTCTTATTGCGGAGCACAGGCTCCAGACGCGCAGGCTCAGTAACTGTGGCTCAAGGGCCTAGTTGCTCCGCGGCATGTGGGAACTTCCCAGAGCAGGGCTCGAACCCGTGTCCCCTGCATTGGCAGGCAGACTCTCAACCGCTGCGCCTCCAGGGAAGCCCCAAGAGAGGCAATTTCTTTTTTTTTTTTTTTAACATCTTTATTGGAGTATAATTGCTTTACAATGGTGTGTTAGTTTCTGCTGTATAACAAAGTGAATCAGCTATACATATACATATATCCCCATATCTCCTCCCTCTTGTGTCTCCCTCCCTCTCACCCTCCCTATCCCACCCCTCTAGGTGGTCACAAAGCTCCAGAGCTGATCTCCCTGTGCTATGCGGCTGCTTCCCACTAGCTATCAGTTTTACATTTGGTAGTGTATATAAGTCCAGGCCACTCTCTCACTTCGTCCCAGCTTACCCTTCCCCCTCGCCATGTCCTCAAGTCCATTCTCCACACTCAGAGACAATTTCTTATATTTTTAGACAGACAGGGCCCAGTCCCCTCCTCACCCAATTGTGCTCTGGGGCTTCAAATCCTGTGAATTGCCTCTTACCCAGTCGCAATTTTTTTTTTTCAGCTCTGAGGTCAACTTTTATTTCTTGGCTGACAGGACTTGCAGACACATGATCTTCCAGCACCTTTTATCCTGCCCAAGCAGCGGCAGCCTAGCCCCAAAAGTGCCGTGGCCAAAGGGGTTGGGGAGTCACTTCACATTCCAGGCTGGAGGCGAGGGGGGCTTGGGGGTACTCCCCCACAAACCTTTGCCAGCAAGAGGCCATGACTCACCCCAGCCCCAAATCCTGCGTTCTGGTGGGAGGCGGCAGCAGGATAGGGAGGGCTCCCAGGACGCTCTGCGTGCCCATTTCCTGGATGCACTGATCCTCTGACTACTGATTTCTCCGTCCGTGAGCCCTGCTCATCCCATTTCCACACTCCACCACCAGACCCTGTGGCTCCCCTCCTCCTCCAGGCACTTCCCTGCCCTGACCCCTGACTCCCCAAAGACTCTTAACTGCCCCCCCCATTCCTAACTGTCTTTACTCCTCTCTGAGTAAAGCAGCCATGGTGTTGGGACAAAGACATCCTACTGCTTCCTCAACGACCCCCCTACCCTGTCCAGTCCCTTCTACAGTTCTAAATAGTGTAGGATGGTTGTTTTTAAGGTTTTTGTTTACTTTGCTTTAAGAACAGGGTTCTTTCAACAAACAAAATCTTAGCATGAGGCCGACTGCTCAAAAGCTAAGAGTGGGCTCCTGAGTCCTGAGCCCCTCAGCCTTTCCCGAAGTTCAAATGTAGAGCCCTGGGGCTCTGCTAATAGTTTTCAAACTGAGGGCCTGGGGTCCCCGCCACCCTGCAACCCCCTTTCCTCCCCTGGGATGACCACTGACTTTGAATCCACTGGCCCCCCACTCCCAATGCCTGGGGTCCCAGGCTATCCAGTGGGAATAGAGGCTCCAGCCTCCATCCTCCCTGACTCCCCGGGCTCTCCCTTCCTCTTGCAGGCCGGCCGCGAGTACTCACCTGCAGCCACCACTGCGGAAAATGGGGGCGGCAAGAAAAAACAGAAAGAGAAGGAGCTGGATGAGCTGAAGAAGGAGGTGACCATGGTGAGCCCACAGCCAGCCCAGCCAGGCCATGGAAAAGGGCTCCCATGTTGGGAAAGCTGCCCCTCAGGGAAGCTCGTGCCCACCGCCCCCACGCTCCTTGCCTCACTGCTGTGCTCTCAGTGCCCGCAGATGCACTCTAGACACACGCACTCTGCCTCCTTCCCCAAAGCAACTTGCTTTCCCTTCTCCAGGACGACCACAAGCTGTCCTTGGATGAGCTGGGCCGCAAGTACCAAGTGGATCTGTCCAAGGTCAGTGAAGGGGCTTCTAGGGAGGGCACCAAAGAGGTGAGAGAACCACGCAGCCTCAGGGTAGGAGGGGCCTTAAAACTCAAATCCAACCGTCTTTACAGTTAAGGAAACCGAGGCCCAGAGACAAGGGACTAGTTGGTGGCAAGGCCGAAGCTAGAACACAGATCCCCTGCTTCCTGGTCTACAGCTCCGTTCCTGAGTGCCTGGAAGCCAGAATTCCTTAAAACCCAGGCCCTGGAGGGCCTCTGGGCAGGGCTGTATCCCAAGCAGCTTCAGTGACACACCTCCTCTCGTGGAACTGACATACATGCAATAGTGGGGGAACCCATGACTATTATCAGAGTAATGCGTTGGGTGCTGCTATGCATGTAGCACTGGGATAGATGCTTTACATACTTTCCTCTGATCCTTACAACAAGCCAGGTGTGGAGACCTGTTCATTAAAACAAGGAGACTCAGAGAGAGAGTAGCTTCCCACGTTCATATCAATAGGTAGTGGCACAGTCACATTGCCAAGCCCATCATTGTGAAAAGTAAAAAAATCATTCATCAGAAATGTAATGGGTGCATACCTACTCCTGTAGGCCTTCCTTGACTGCCTTTTTGAAAATTCTACACCCCCTTCCTTTACTTTACTTTTTTAAATAACACTTTTCACTCTCTGGCAGTAATGTCTATTTATAGTGTGTTACCTCACGAGATCATACGCTGTACAAGGCAGGAGCTTGTGGATCTTGTCCATCTCTGGATCCCCAGCACTGACCATATTGCCTGGCATGTAGTAGGCGCTCAATACACATTTATTAAATAAATGAGGGGACAGATAAAAAGAGAAGTAAGAAGTGGCCTCTGCATTCAAGGAGCTCAAAGTCTAGCAGCAGAAAGGAAGGCAAACAGAATTCCAGTGCCATACAGTGAGTACAGCTCTAGAATCATGCCTGGGATACAATGGGACCCAGAGAGGGGACATGTGAGCCAGCCTGGGGCTAGGGCAACAGGTCAGGCAAAGCTTTCTTGGGAAAGAGATGGATGGTGACCAAAGCTGTGTGACATTCATGGTCAATAATGTAGGACTCTTCTTGAATCCTTGGTGAAGGGGGGAATCTGAAGGCAGAGAGATGGGGTGGGGGGTGGAGATCAATTGAGATGTCTTTCCAGGGAGTCTTATCAAGGCTGCCTCCAGAGGAGATTATTGTGGCCCTAACCAAAATGTGTCTCAACCCAAGGCTGACCAGAGGTGGGGGGACCACAGCCAAAATCCTACTCAGCCTTCAAGTCCTCCAACACCCATTGCAAATGCCACCTCCTCCGTGTGGCCTCTCCTGATGGTCCCCTACCCCTTCCGACCAGGTGGGATTTTTCTCTCCACCTGGACATTATTCCGCTGCCAGGGAGCTGGTGGGAAGTGGTGAGGGGCCTGGCTGGTTCCAGATGCGAGCTCAGCTCCCACACCTCTCCTTGCCTCCCTCAGGGCCTCACCAACCAGCGGGCCCAGGACATTCTGGCTCGGGATGGACCCAATGCCCTCACCCCACCCCCGACCACCCCTGAGTGGGTCAAGTTCTGTCGCCAGCTTTTCGGGGGCTTCTCCATCCTGCTGTGGATTGGGGCCATCCTCTGCTTCCTGGCCTACGGCATCCAGGCTGCCATGGAGGATGAACCGTCCAATGACAATGTGAGCCAGCACGCCTGACCCCTGGACCAGCCCATGATTCTGTCCGCCAGCCCTGAATCTCCAGTACAGTGGGTGAGGGTCAGGGAGCAAGACCTTCCTGTACAGTCTGACAGCCCCTCTGCTCTTTAGGCTGAAATGGGATGAGACTTCTATACATATCTACAGACACTCCTCCTCCAACACAAACATACACAATCATTCACGATTGAGACAGCCACTCCCTGTTCCTTCACAGTTGAGTGGGCTTGTCTGCATCCCTGGGTCTTTACCCCCTAGAGAGATCCTAGTCCTGGGAACTCCCTATGATTTTCCCCACCCCCTCCGGTCTTAGGAGGTTGGGGATTAGGAGGTTGAAGGAGAGGTGGGAGAGAAGGACTTTCTTCCACAATTCTCTCTCCCAGATGCAGACAAAGGGGGGCATTGAATGCTCATCCTGAGTGGCAGCTGCCCCTCTAGGGTTGGGAAAAGAGCAGGTCCCTCAAAACCTTTCTCCTTACCAGCTGTATCTGGGCGTGGTGCTGGCAGCTGTGGTCATCGTCACTGGCTGCTTCTCCTACTACCAGGAGGCCAAGAGCTCCAAGATCATGGATTCCTTCAAGAACATGGTGCCTCAGGTAGATGGCGGAGCTGGGCTCCAGGCTGGGGCATAAGGTTTCTGGGAGACTCATCTCTTCACCTCCTTGGGCTCTGAGATGGAGGCTTAGGCAGAAAAGACCCTCCAGCTCTTCACGCCAGGACCTATTTTGTTGCTAAGGGTGCAAGGTCTGTCCCCCTTGGTGGGGTTGGAGGCGAGGTGGGACACCAGCAAAAGAGGAAGGTAGGGGTAGAGGTGAGCATCTCCTGAGATCCCCGGGGCCTCCCCACAGCAAGCCCTCGTGGTGCGGGAAGGAGAGAAGATGCAGATCAATGCGGAGGAGGTGGTGGTGGGAGACCTGGTGGAGGTGAAGGGTGGAGACCGAGTGCCTGCCGACCTCCGGATCATCTCTTCTCACGGCTGTAAGGTGAGGGGGCCAGGCCAGAGCCACTGGCTGAGTCCACAAAGTAAGCTGTATAAAGCTGAGAGGGGCCCGTTGGAAGGTTCAAGTTTGGGAGGCCCAGGTCCAGATGTCAACACCTGCCCCACACTGCCCAGCCACACCTTGTCTCACATATTACACGTATGCATCCTTGTATCTGTGTGTCATGAATGCTCTGCACCCCCGGTGTTTCTTTGATATCCACTTTATAGCAATCATGTATTGAGTATTATTATGTGTCAGATGCTTTATATACATTCACATAGGCTACCTAATTTAACTCTGCAAGAATGGTATAATCGTGCCGGGTGGTTGCATGTGTCCACACGAGTCATGCCATGCACAACCCTAGACGGTGCCATTTTCATCGACTACGGTGTTAATGGCACCCCCTGTAGTTGTGCAATTCAGAGATTCTACTTCCATTCTCCATTTTACAGATGAGTGAAGGGAAGCAATGTTGGTTAAATAACTTGCCCAAGGTCACAGAAGAAGCCAGTGAGAGCCCAGATTCCAAACCAGAGCAGGGACAATAGCTGAGTAATGCTATAAATATGTGATGAGGGCAAGTGTAATTCTGTCTTGGGTGTCATGGAGACTGAGTGTGGCTGGGGTCAGGACACAGCTGTACGTGCATGAATGCGTCTGCCCATCTGATGACTCCACACTGCCTTCCTCCTCAGGTGGATAACTCATCCCTAACAGGCGAGTCGGAGCCCCAGACCCGCTCCCCCGAGTTCACCCACGAGAACCCCCTGGAGACCCGCAATATCTGTTTCTTCTCTACCAACTGCGTGGAAGGTGAGAGGCTAGCCTGGTGGGGAGCCCCTGGTCCCAGCATCAGCTGAGGGAAGAGACTGCATCCTGAGCCTCCAGGCAGGACTGGGGGCTATGGCTGTACTTACTTGTCAAAAGCCCGGCTATAGAGGAGGGAATTGAAGGGGCAGAGAGCCCTGAGTGTTACAGAACTAGTCCCCTCCAGAGAGCAGGGAATTGGCTGGGGCGGCATGATTCCAGGGAAAAGTCACCTCCCCACAGAAAGAGCTCTGTTCTGTCCACCCCAGGACAGCGCAGATTCCCAAGCCTTCAGATATGGGCCAAGACCCGTACACACATACACAGACGCACACACGTGCATGTACACACACACGCACACGCCCCAAACCATCCTTGATTCCTAGAAGTCTCTGGTTTGACTGATGGCTTCCATCTCTCCTGGTTCTGGGACTAGTTGCTTCGTTCTCTGACCCTTGCTTTGACCAGGGCCCAGGCTGGGGAAGGGACAGGAAAGCTTTCAGTCCAGGTGAACATTCAGGCCTTCCTTCAGGCTGCATCCTGGCCTGCGCTTCACCAAAAGAAACTGTTGGTCATGCACAGGCTGCCTGGTGTGCCCCACCACTGCTCTGGGTTCTAGAGATGACCAAAGGCCAGGAAGAGCTCCCAGAGCTGCCGCCACTGAGTGGCCAGAGTCCAAGCACAACCGAAACCCTTGCCCTCTTTGGTTGTGCCAGTGAGCAGAGTTGGGCTGACTCAGAGAGGGAGGCCGGAGACAGAGCTGGTGGGAGGAAGAGACTGACTAGACCCTGGGCCTCAGAAAGTGGGTCAGAGGAGGCCTTGCACCCCCCTCCTCACACATACCTTTCCCTTCCCGTTTCTCACTTCTCTTCAGTGTGTATTCTGTTTCTCTGGGCTTTCCCCCTCCTTCAGCAAATTAGAATCATAGTGAAAATCATCACACATTGTTTCCTAAATTTTTAATGTACTGAGATTCTGAAATTTGCTCTACATTTCCCACAATTGACAAAAATGCCTAGTAAAACATGTCCATTGCTTACTCTGAACTGGCTTTGAAGAGAGGAGAGGAAATGAATGGAACTAACATTTGCTGAGTGCCTACTATGTGCCAGGCACTGCTCTAGGTGTATGACAGCACTGTCTCATTTCATTATTAAAACAATCCCTAGGTAGAAATTCAAAGATGGATGCAAACCTAGGTTTGGCTGGCTCCGATACATGCTCTTTCCACTCCAGCACACTTCCTCCCCTGAAGACCCCTGGAATGTCTACATAAGGGCTAGAGATTGCCTAGCTTCTTCTATAAAGATTCGTGCCTAGTGTTGAGAAAGAAAAACTTAAGACTACAGGGAAAATCCATAAGTGCTTTACTTTGTGTTTGTAATATATTTTTGGATGATAACAAGTATGAGATTGATCTTACTGAAATACCACAGGCAATACTTTTATTTCATTTACTGAATCTCCTCAGTTTGAACCTTGAGTTTATTTGCAAGGTTTCTCCCCAGGCCCAGGTATAAGAGAAAATAATTTGCTGTTGTATTGAGTCTGGGATTGGCCATCTATGCTGGGAGAGGAAGCCAAGGGAGGTACGATCTAATGACAGTGACCCACCAGGATTGGAGTCTTTGGCTTGTTTACTCTGTGATGGTTTTCCTCTCCCAGGAAGTAGGATGAGACTTCAGTTCCTGGGACCCCAAGGCACCCAACCTGGTGTCCCTTCCTGTGTTGTAGGCACTGCCAGGGGCATCGTGATTGCCACAGGTGACCGGACGGTGATGGGACGCATAGCCACTCTGGCCTCAGGCCTGGAGGTCGGGCGGACACCCATAGCCATGGAGATTGAGCATTTCATCCAGCTGATCACGGGGGTGGCTGTGTTCCTGGGGGTATCCTTCTTCGTGCTGTCCCTCATCCTGGGCTACAGCTGGCTGGAGGCAGTCATCTTCCTCATCGGCATCATCGTGGCCAATGTGCCTGAGGGGCTGCTGGCCACTGTCACTGTGAGTGGGTCAGGCCAAGGGGCCTCCAGGGGAGGGCTTTGCTACCCTGCCTCAAAAGCAAGAGAGGCTATGGCTTCTCTGCAATTTTTTTACTTCCAGCCCCTAAAATCACATATTTGATTCTCCTTTAATACATGGCTTAGAATGTGAGTCTGAAAAAGATCATTTAATACATGGCTCAGAGTTTGAGTCTGAAAGGTTTCAGGTTGGGCTGTGCCTTCGCTCTCAGTTTCTCTCCCAGAGCTTGTCCTGGTTGCCTTTCCTCACAACCCTTGTACTAGTCATCTCCCCACTGCCCTCTGGAGCTCATCCTGGCTCCTGTCAATGCTCTCCCATCAATGCTCTCTCCAAGGTCACCAGTGACTAACTAGCAAATCCAGTGACCTTTCCTCAGCTCCCGTCCTTAACTCTGCTGCTGAAATGGATACTGCTGTCCACCCTCCTAGCATTCTCTCCTTCACTGATGACTGTGACTCATCACTACCCTGATTCTCCTCTCCCCAGTCCCCTGCACTGTCTTCTCCTCCCCACCTCCACCGATCCTCAGTTCTCAGTGCTCTGCTTTCCTCCTGATGCCCCTGAGTAAGCTCATCTCCTCCCAGTTTCTGGTGCCTGTTCGGTGGTGATGACTCACACATACCTACACCCTGTTCTACTCTGGTCCTCTCTGGAGCTCTGGCCAAATATCTTCAACTCCTTACTGGACACTTCACCTAAATATACACTCATGATCTCAGCTCAACACGTCTAAAATGGAACACATTCATGACTTACACCTAGGTCTCTCTCAGTGTTCGTGGAGTAGGATCAAGGGAGGAGGGACAGAGCCATGGTCTGAGGTAAGGACATGGATATCTCCAGCTTCAGGCTGAGCCCTTTTTATTGCCCTCTCTCTCTACCAGGTGTGTCTGACCCTGACAGCCAAGCGCATGGCTCGGAAGAACTGCCTGGTGAAGAACCTGGAGGCGGTGGAGACGCTGGGCTCCACCTCCACCATCTGCTCCGACAAGACGGGCACCCTCACCCAGAACCGCATGACCGTCGCCCACATGTGGTTTGACAACCAGATCCATGAGGCTGACACCACAGAAGATCAGTCTGGTGATTGAGTGCTCTACCCAGAGTGGGTGGAGGGGACCGGAGGATGTTCAGGGCACTGGAGTGGCGGGACGGGTGGGGTGAGATAAGAGGTCTAAAGGAGAGCCAAGCTCCTGCTTCTCTCTCCTTTCCTCCCAGGGGCCACTTTCGACAAACGATCCCCCACGTGGACCGCCCTGTCCCGGATTGCTGGTCTCTGCAACCGTGCTGTCTTCAAGGCAGGGCAGGAGAACATCTCTGTGTCTAAGGTAGGGGGTTGGGAGATCGCCACAGCCTGCCCACTTTGCTGACGCCCAGCTTCCCCTCTTGCACCCTGTGGCTGCCTCGGGGATGTCAGTGCCCTCCCTCCTTGGTCCTCCACTGTGACACTGAATTCTCCTTGTTGGCAGCGGGACACAGCTGGTGATGCCTCCGAGTCAGCTCTGCTCAAGTGCATTGAGCTGTCCTGCGGCTCCGTGCGGAAGATGAGGGATAGAAACCCCAAGGTGGCGGAGATCCCTTTCAACTCAACCAATAAGTACCAGGTCTGGTTTGGGTGCCAGGTCAAGGGAAGAGGGAGAGATGGAAGTGAGGGGCACACAGAGTCAAAGGGGAATCAACAGCAGGAGAGAGAGCATCTGAGCACCCTTCCACCCCTGCCTCATCCCCCGGGGCAACGTGGGTGACCAGATGTCTGGTTGCAACGACCAACCCCACACCCAGCTCCCAAACCTTCATTCCTTTACTACAACCTGTCACCTTCTCAACTCTTCTTCCCAGGGCTCCACATCCTCTGGCTCCAGTCCCCCAACCCTTCCATCCCATTCAGTTGAACCATACGTCGGAAATTTCCTTAGGGTATCCCTCAGCCTGTGGGCATCTGTTAAATGCCAAGAATGCAGTCTCAGCTATGTCCTGTAAAAGTCATAGGGGTAAAGATCCCCTAAGGCCAGTGTGGTGATGGGGCGTGCTGATGACAAAGCCACCTCTCCCCTAGCACAGGGCCTGTCCTAACTGATAGGAGTAAATATTTGCTGAGTGAATGAATGTCCTATGGGAAGATGACTCTCAGGTTACAGGGTTAGGACTATGAGGTCCAAACACCCATCCACACACGGAGACTCTCCCTATGTTGACAATGGTTGATGGATCAGGGGTTATTTTATTAAGGGAGTTTTCCTTACCAGCCTCTGCTCTGTCCCAGGCACCGTGCTGGGCACTGGAGCTTCAAGACAAGTGTGGCCCCTCTGTAACTGCCTTTCCTCTTTCTCCAGCTGTCCATCCACGAGAGAGAAGACAGCCCCCAGAGCCACGTGCTGGTGATGAAGGGGGCCCCCGAGCGCATCCTGGACCGGTGCTCCTCCATCTTGGTGCAGGGCAAGGAGGTCCCTCTGGACAAGGAGATGCAAGACGCCTTCCAGAATGCCTACCTGGAGCTGGGAGGACTGGGGGAGCGAGTGCTAGGTGAGGGGTCAGAAGCAGGGAGCAGGGCTGAGAAAGGCTTCCCTGGGATGAGGGGCTCTGGGGGCAGCCCGGGAGCCACCTTGCTGCTCTCACTCCTCCCTTCTGTCCCCTTCAGGCTTCTGTCAACTGAATCTGCCCTCTGGAAAGTTTCCTCGGGGCTTCAAATTCGACACAGATGAGCTGAACTTTCCCACGGAGAAGCTCTGCTTCGTGGGGCTCATGTCCATGATTGACCCTCCACGGGCTGCCGTGCCGGATGCTGTGGGCAAGTGCCGGAGTGCAGGCATCAAGGTACCAACCTCACTTTGTCCCTCCTCTCAAACACCAAAAGTCCAGGGGCCGCAGAGGCTGCTGCCCTGGGGAGACCTGGGCCACTGGTGGCCTCCTTCCTGCTGACTGAGAGGAGAAGCCGTCCATCTGCAAGGAAAGGTCGGTCCCTGCCTTGGAGCTCTCACCCTTGTCCCTTTTGCTCAGAGTGACCAGTCTCCCACACCCATCCTCTCTCTCTGGGGCACGGCTCCTTCCATTCTGGTTTCAAGCCGATCAGTCAACCTTATCGTGGAGATCTGGTTGTCCTCCCCTTCCCAGCTACTGCCCAGTCTCTCTAGCCGTCTAGGATGAGATTAGTAGGCTCTCGCCTGCAGCCACTCACCTCCGCCCCATAACCCCGTAGACTAGCTCTGGCCCTCATTCCACTAAGCATACCTCTCCCACCTTCTCTTCTCCAACTGCAATTGCTTCTCAATGACCACTCCCTTCTCTGTATGACATTTGTGCTTCATTCAACAAATATTTATTGTTTACTGATCACTGTTCAAGGTGCTGGAGTTCAACAAACAAACAAAAATCCCTTCGATCTTGGTTACTTTCCTGTTTCCAAGATACAGCTCTTTACCACTCTTAACCTGTCCAGTTACCAATTCTGGTGCCATCGCTTGTTCCTCCTTTTTCAACTTCTCACCTACTTCCAAATCAGTTCAACTCAACCTGTCTACTGAGGGCCAGGGACTGCACCAGGCACTGGGGATACAAAAGACAAATGAGATGCAGTGCCTGGCCTCCGGAGCTCATGATCCCTCAGGAGAAACAAATGCCTTTAAATTAATCACAGAACAATTTTAACAGATAGGGTCTTTGAGCACCCGCTAAGGGTCAGATACTTTAATAATAAAACGAGCCCATTGTTTTGTGAGGTTTTATATGCATCAAGCACTATTCTAAGCACCAAACCTGTATGATCTCATTTGATTTTCACAACAACCCTACAAGTAGGCACTAGTATTTTCCCTTATCTACAGAGACGAAAACTGAGACGCAAAGTAACATGCCCAAGGCCACAGAGCTGATAAGTGGTAGAGCCAGGATTTGAACTGAGGTATCTGCTATTTTTTAACCATCACACTAGAGGGCTTACATGTATATATGCACATATATGTGATTTCTGAACCCTGCAACCACTCTAATGTCTCCAAGGTAGGCATCATTATCCCCATTTAAAAATAAAACAAGCTGAGACTCAGAGTGGGTAAGTAGCTTTCCCAAAATAAAACTGCTCGTAAAAGGGAGACTGGCTATAGGAAGCCAGGCCAGCTCATCCAGAAAGCCCGTGCTCCCCTTCTCGCCAGGCAGCCTGTTACCATGATCAGAACAGTCACCGAGGCCTGGGGAAAGCATGTCCAGGGAACGCAGAGCAGCAGGGAGCAGTTAAGTCCACCCCGCAGAACTGGACAATATTTTACAGAGGGCATGATATTTGATCTGGGCCCCGAAGGCTGAAGAGCCTTTTGTAAGGCAGGGAGGGAGCGGAAGGCGTGTCAATAGCAGGGAACAGTGTGTACCCAGCCGTGGTTGGACTGCACGGGGCATGTGCATGTGGCAGTGGGAGGTGGCCGAGGAGCGCCGGAGATGGAGACTGCAATCAGGGCCAGGGCCAGTTGGAAGGATTTTGCTTAAATGCCAGACTTGGGTTTTATCCTGAGAGCCACAGAGAGCCGCAGGTGTCACAGGGCAGAGCTAGCCCTTAGGAGGCTACCTGGATGGGGGAGGGGCTGGGTTTGGAGAAGAACTGGGGTTGGGGAGACAGCATAAGAGGCTATTGCAATAGCTCAGGCAAGATGATGACCCAAATGAGGGCAGCGACAAAAGGAGTGGAGTAGTTACTTTTGAGAGATGTTCTGAGAACTTGGTGACCAAACTCAAATGGGGAGGCGAGAAGATCCAGGAGATAAAGGGACTGAATGAATCGAATGGATAGTATCTCAGGTGGGGAGCAGAGGAGAAAGCTCGGTGGGGGTGGGGAGCAGAGATAAGGAGTTCACTTCGCCCTGAGATCGGGGGGTCTGTAAGATGCTCAGGGGGAGAGGTTTCAGGGAAAGTAGGAATATGGCTGAGAGCTCAAGAAAGGGGGCCAGGACAGGAGAGTTCAGTCTCGTTCCCATGTGAGTACAGATTAAAGACACGCTAGTATGCTTGAGTCTATTGCTCAGGAAAAGAGCAGGGGTGAAGAAAGGGGAGGGGAAGGAAACCCTGGGCCACACCAACAGGAAGGGCAAGTGGAGAAGGAGGAACCAGTGATGAGGGGGAAGGCGGTGACAGGTAACCCTTAGTGAGTGTCCACCTAAGGCCACTAACTCCTCAAGACGAACTGGAAGGAAAGACTCATCATCTCCATTCTGCTGAGACTCAGTGAAGGCACTTGGGGAAGGTCAGTGTTTCACCTTAGGTCTGCTAGGCGACACCAAAGCTGTTTCCTCGCTCAGGTGGGAAAGAACACGAAGAGGGATGGAGGGGAACTGGGAATGAAGGAGTCCATGGGAGCCAAGGGAGGACAGGGCTTCACGGAGGGGGTGGTAGACAGTGCCAAACCCCTCAGAGGGTTGAGTAGGATGAGGACTGCTAAGATGCTTTGTCTTTCAGCTGGGAGGCCCATGTGGCTTTTAGGGGTGGAAGAGAAGGCAGCGGGGCATGAAGAGGCTTCCTTCTCAGTATCTGTGGGATTTGTCCCACAAACCCCTACATGCAAATGGTCTCCTAAGCCAGCACTGACCTCCTGATGCTTGCAACATCCTCTTTACCAGCCTCTCAGATGCTGACCACCTCCCCCATCCAGCTCCATCCATTCTGCAACAGCAGCAATGAATGTCACGGATCAGGCAGGAATCACCTTCTTCCCACATTGGGAAGGGATGTCAGAGGCAGAGGAACAGGTGGTGGAAGGCAGCAGGGAGGGATGGGAGGGAATGTCTCCCTCCCATCCCTGCCCTGTCTGATTAGGATGTCGGCAGACATCACACTGGGCACTAAGAAAACCATGTCCGTCTGGTTCCCTGGGACCCGGAGCAAATCATGGGCCCCTTGCTAAGCCTTTGTTTCCTCATTGGTAAAATGAAGGAGCTGTTAGGGGTCCTTCCAGCTGTGACAACCTCATATCCTCATATCCCATGAAATTCAAACTCCTAAACAATCCTTGAGGCTGCTCTTCCAAGGGACCCTCATTAACTTGTTACTCTGTCAGAGAGGCTTTCCTCCAGTTAGGCAAACTATCTCTGATCTCCTGAACACAACTTGTCGTTGTCTCTCCCCCTCACCCGCTCTCTCTCTCTCTCTCTCTCTCTCTCACACACACACACACACACACACACACAGAGTTCCATTATTTTGGCTGGGATCTTCCAGTCCCACCATCTAGAGGTCTAGCTCTTCCGACTTTGGGAAAGGAATAAAAGGAGGAAAAAAAAAAAAACCTTAATGCTGCTTTCCTTTTCCCTTTTCTCCTTCCTGCCAGGTGATCATGGTGACCGGGGACCACCCTATCACAGCCAAGGCCATTGCCAAAGGTGTGGGTATCATATCAGAGGGCAACGAGACGGTGGAGGACATTGCAGCCCGGCTCAACATTCCTGTCAGCCAAGTCAACCCCAGGTGAGGCTCTGCAGGACCCCTCCCCCATCAACTCAGCCTCTCCCACAGGACGCTTGAGCATCCCCTGAGGGTATCTGGTCCTAACTGCCGGTGCCCTGGTCCCGAGTCTGTGGCCAGACTGTGCCACTGATTAGCTGTGTAACCTTGGACCTGTCACTTTACCTTCCCGAGCCTCCATTTTCTCCACTTCAAAATTAGGGTAGTATCCACGCTGCTGGTTGCTATAGGAGCGAGATGCGTATAAAGGAAGTAGCACCTGGCCCAGCACACTGTACTGACGACTGTGATGCTGCCGCGTGGTGAGGACTGAGCACCACTCCCTCAAAGAGAGAAATGGGACAGGCAGGTCGCTGAGTGTCAGGGAGAGGAAGACTGAAGCTGTTGGGGAAGCCCCGGCAGTGGCAAGGAGGGCTGGTGGGGTACCGGGGAATCAACCGGCTCTGCCTCTGCCTCCAGAGAAGCCAAGGCGTGTGTGGTGCACGGCTCTGACCTGAAGGACATGACGTCAGAGCAGCTGGACGAGATCCTCAAGAACCACACGGAGATTGTCTTTGCCCGGACGTCTCCTCAGCAGAAGCTCATCATCGTGGAGGGCTGTCAGAGGCAGGTGAGCAAGGGGGTAAGGGTCAAGGCCAGGGCCAGGGCCAGGCGCGTGCAGGGGCTGCACCCCCAGCCTGGCTGTACCTTCTCCCCAGGGAGCCATTGTGGCGGTGACAGGGGACGGGGTGAACGACTCCCCCGCGCTGAAGAAGGCGGACATCGGCATTGCCATGGGCATCGCTGGCTCTGACGTGTCTAAGCAGGCAGCCGACATGATCCTGCTGGACGACAACTTTGCCTCCATCGTCACGGGTGTGGAGGAGGGTGAGGGGGCTACACGGGCTGGGATGCCGTCCAGGATGTCTGAGCTGGAACATCTGCTTCCCTGCCTTTTACCCCAATTACAGACTCAACTCAGGATTTCAGGCACCCACCGCCTGCTTTAGCTTCCCTCTAACACAAAATCTCCCTTTGTTGGGTAGACGAGCGGCCATGCTTCAGGGGCTAGGGGTGGGGAGGGTCCCTCTGATCTCTCTGATGCCCTCAGAACCTCCCCACAGGCCGCCTGATCTTTGACAACCTGAAGAAATCCATCGCCTACACCCTGACCAGCAACATCCCCGAGATCACCCCCTTCCTGCTGTTCATCATCGCCAACATCCCCCTGCCTCTGGGCACTGTGACCATCCTCTGCATTGACTTGGGCACTGACATGGTGAGGTCATGGGTTGGAGGAGGGGACAGGCAAGGCAGTCATGGGGGCGCAGCGGGTAGGGGTGGGCCACAGATGGAAGGAAAGGTGCATCAGGGACAGCTGAGCAGGCTGTGAGGGTTGCAGAGAAAATGAGCACAAAGCCTGGAAGATGATAGGGTCTTGGGTCTCTTTTTTTCTTGGCTGCGCTGGGTCTTCGTTGCTGTGCACTGGCTTTCTCTAGTTGTGACGAGCGGGGGCTACTCTTCATTGCGGTGCACGGGCTTCTCATTGCAGTGGCTTCTCTTGTTGCGGAGTACAGGCTCTAGGCACGCGGGCTTCAGTAGTTGTGGCACGTGGGCTCAGTAGTTGTGGCACACGGGCTTAGTTGCTCCACGGCATATGGGATCTTCCCGGACCAAGGATCGAACCCGTGTCACCTGCATTGGCAGGTGGATTCTTAACCACTGCGCCACCAGGGATGTCCAGGGTCTTGGGTCTTTATAAGTGTTTGAATTGTGTCAAAGTTTCTTCACTGTTGATCATCCTCTGCTCCCACCCTCTCCCTTCAAATGCCGTCCTCTCCCCAACTGCCCCCTTGCACAGGTCCCTGCCATCTCCTTGGCCTATGAGGCAGCTGAGAGTGACATCATGAAGCGGCAGCCGAGAAACCCGCAGACAGACAAGCTGGTGAACGAGAGGCTAATCAGCATGGCCTATGGACAGATCGGTGCGGCCGGGCCCGGGGCTCAGGAGGGAACCCCAAGAAGATGCTTTTCCCAGCCTTTGGAGCGATGATCCCCCTGCAAAATTCCAGGATAGGGGCCAACTCCCCAAGGGTCAGGGATGTCCTTCTCTGGCCTGTAGGGGCTGGCCCCATCCTGTTACCTTCTATGACCCAGGCCCTGCCCTTTGTCCTTTGCCCACCACCCACAGGGATGATCCAGGCGCTGGGTGGCTTCTTCACCTACTTCGTGATCCTGGCAGAGAATGGTTTCCTGCCTTCACGGCTGCTGGGAATCCGCCTCGACTGGGACGACCGGTCCATGAACGACCTGGAGGACAGCTACGGACAGGAGTGGGTAAGTGGGGCTGTGTAAGTGCAGATGCGCACATATGAGAGGGTGGGGCTGAACGTCTGGCAGGAGCGGTCAGTCGTGGCCAGTGGGATTGGGGACTAAGGGTGGAGTAGGTGCCCAGGGTTTAACATCTGCCCTGGACCACGCGGCACCCTGTTCCTACCCTTTCCTCTCACACTCGCACCTCTCTCTGCCCGCCCTCCCCCAGACCTATGAGCAGCGGAAGGTGGTGGAGTTCACTTGCCACACGGCCTTCTTTGCCAGCATCGTGGTCGTGCAGTGGGCTGACCTCATCATCTGCAAGACCCGCCGCAACTCAGTCTTCCAGCAGGGCATGAAGTGAGCACCGCCCACTGGCACTGCCCACCAGGCAGAGCGCATTCAGGGCGCACTCACCCAGCCACTCCGGCTGGGGTCTCCGATTGTAGTTGCCCGGCTGTATATCCGTAGCCTTTTTGGAAATAGATGAGAGAAGAGGAAGGAGGGCTATGACTCTTTCTGATGAGTTTTAATTTGCTCCTAAAATCTCCTTCATTATGGTCTCCTTCCATCGTCCTTCCTTTTCATCTTCTCCCCATACCTCTTCTCTCCCTCCCTTCTTCCTTCCTCACTTCCTTCCTCTATCTTATACTCTATACTCACCCCACCCCTTGGCCCAGCCCTAAATACAGGGTCTCCTGTGCTCCCCTCCACTCGGCAGGTAGCTCTAGTTTCTAGCACTTGCCTTGTGGTGGTGATGTTGTCCTTGTGGGAGCTGTGAGCTGCTCAGGGTCAAGTTCTTATAGTGTGAGTTACACATGCCAGTCACTGCGCTAAGTGATTCACAGACATCGTCAAACCTCACAGTAGCTCTGTGAGGGAGGTATTATTTTCATTCTATGGATAAGAGACACCCGCAAAAAGTTAAATGGTGTGCCTGAGGTCACCCAGCTGGAAATAGCTCAGCCAGCTCTGTTTCTGAAGCCCAAGCTCGGGGCTACTACACTGGGTGGCTCACCTGTCACAGAGCCTGGCACCTGGGGGGTACCCAGTGATTCCTCTGCAGCTCCAACCTGGATGGTGGTCAGTGCCGAAGGTATCACTCCCATTATCTTTCTTTTCTTCTACTGCAAACAATGGGCACAATTCCCCACGTGAATTTTGTCACAATTTCTTAGTTTGAGAAAAAAAAAAATGCCAAAACTCTAGTGAAGTTAATAGCGTTTGAGATCCTAGGGAGAGGAAAGGGAAAAGTCTGTTAGATGAAGGAAGGAGATTCCACTGAGCTAAAAACACTAATGGGGACAAGGCAGTGAGAAGAGAATGAGGACCAGAGGGTCCAAGACACGGGGTGACTGACCATGCAGGGCATGGGTGACAGAGCAAGCAGGGGACATAACCAGCCCAGCTAAATCCTGCCCATCTGAGAGGCAAGTGGAAAAGAAACTAAACAAAAGTCAGACTGGGACAGGGAAGGAGTACTAATACCAACAAGTAACCTGGCCCGAGGCAGCCTTAGCACCTTATGCCCCACCCTGGGGTGTCTGGACCCTCAGGGGTCCTCAGAGATGCTCTGTGCATTATTCAAACAGCTTTATGGAAATTAAGCACTTCCTCTAAGAAGATTCCCAAGCTTACCAAAGTGTCATTATCAGGCAGAAGCCTAAGTATGAACTATAGCGATCACATACTAATGCACGATTCTCTTTGGAAGCCGTGTGTATTGCTAATTAATTTTTTAATTGGGAAAATATATTCATTCCTTTTATTTTGGCCTCACTGTGGAGCATGCGGGATCTTAGTTCCCCAACCAGGGATCGAACCCGTGCCCCCTGCCATGGAAGCACAGGGTCCCAACCACTGGACTGCCAGGGAATTCCCTATATTCATTACTTATTAACAAATGCAGCTGGAGAGACAAAAATCAATTAAAATGCGGCCTTTATAGAAGAAAAATAAGAGGTATCCTTAATGAGTGAAAAGTTTGGGAACCACTGGCTTAAGCCATGAAGAGGTGCAGTGCATGAGATTATAAAATACAGCTAAGAATGTTCCACGTTCAAGAGCTCTCCACGCATTATCTCCCACAATCTTCCCAGCAACCGTAGGATATAAAGGTACTATCTCCTCCAGAGAAGGAGCATGAGACTCAGAGACGTTAAGCAACATTGCTTACAACCAGAAGCTAGTAAGCGGCCCGGCTGGGACTAGACCCCGCCTGTCCGAGTCCAGACACTGTCCTCAGAGCCTTATTTTCTCCTGTTCTTCAGTTCTGATGTGGTGAATATATATTCAGCACTTTTTATCCAGTGAGCTTTCCCTTTCTGAGTACTTTACAAACATTCCCTTCTTTATTGAATATCTATGACCAACAACTACCTGGGGCTGTAGGAGACACTGAGAGGGTAGAAGACATAATTGGGTCCTGAAGTGAAGGAGCAAGCGTCTTGCTGGGGAGACGACACTTTCAAAGGCCACGTGCCTGGAGCAATAACAAGATTATAAGCTGCGTGAGGGCAGGTTCCCAGGTCTCCAGCAGGAAGCTTGCATTGACCACAGCATCTCCAGCACAGAGCGTATCACCCAACACATAGGAAACATTTATTTGATGAATGAAAGTATGTGTTATAGACAATCATCGGAGGTAAAATCAGTAAGCAGAAAAATTAAAGACAATCTTTCTTTGGTTACATTTAGCATGAGAAGAAGCATTTGAAGAAGGCATGGGAAGACGTCATTTATAGCCTTTCCCCAGCGTTTCTTCCCGCCTCTTTCCCTTCCACCACCAGGGGTCACCCTGGATCTCTGCCCCTCCTTGCCCTCCCCTCCAACGCTACCTAACCTCTTTTCTTTGCCTTTCCAGGAACAAGATTCTGATTTTTGGGCTCCTGGAGGAGACAGCACTGGCAGCCTTTCTGTCTTACTGCCCGGGCATGGGTGTGGCCCTGCGCATGTACCCGCTCAAGTGAGTGTCTCTTTAGAAGGGCCCCCTGCTAGGATCCAAGGTCTGGTCCCTTTGATGCAACCTCTGATGGTCCTGACACTCTCCACTGTTTCTTCAGGGTCACTTGGTGGTTCTGCGCCTTCCCCTACAGTCTCCTCATCTTCATCTATGATGAGGTCCGAAAGCTGATCCTGCGGCGATATCCAGGTGGTAAGCACCTCGGCGCTGCACCCCGACCCCAGCAAAGTGCAGCTCCCCACTGTGGCTACCTCCCCCTCCAGGGCTCCAAACCCGAACTCCATTCCTACTACGGATCCTTGCTCCTTTTCCTCAGTGCCTTCGGATCCTCGGGTCCGGGGTCCTAGGAGCCCTGACTCTGCTGAACCTCTCCCTCTCAGATTCCCGTCCCACCTAACACACAACTGGTCTCTGAGGCCCTCCGCCTTCCACCTGAAATCACAGAACATCAGAGCTAGAAGGGCCCTCCGAGGTCATTTAGTCCCACCTCCACATTTTACAGACAAAGAGAGGGGCAGAGGTGAATTTATTCGTTCAGGGTCAGAAAGCCGAAACAGCAGAACCGGCGCTACAACCCAGCCCTCCTAATTCCCAGTCATCAACCAAGTATTTTTTTTTTTCCCAACAAGCATTTTTGATCACTTACTGGAGGTCGAAAATGGATGGCCCACAAGCCAAATATGGTCCATGGATATTGTTTGGTTTGGCTGCCCTATCTTGCACAGGTGTTTTTTGTTTTTTGTTTTTCAATTGGCCTAATATCTAAAACTTAGGGGCTTTCACATAAAATCCAAGTTTCTGGCTTCTCTTGAAAAATCACAGGCGCTGTCGATCCCAGGGCCCCATTTCTGGACAGCAACAATGGACGGCTGCCCTTTAGAAACTCACTTGTTACCTGAACAGCCCCTGTTGCCATTTGTATTTTCACCCCCAACCAAACCACTCCGGGCCCACCGTCCCCTGTGCTAAATGCAAGTCTCTCCTTTCCCCTAATCCATGGCCTCATGGAGTCCCCTCCCCCACCCCTTCACCTTCCACAGCTGCTTTCCTCAGCCCCTTCCCCAGGCCTCAACCACCAAGCCCCTAGGACATTTATCTCTTGCCTCCTCTTAAGCTCACCCTGCAACCCCTGTGCCTAATCTCTCTAACAGGCTGGGTGGAGAAGGAGACATACTACTGAGCCCGTTGGAAAGAAGAACCAAGCATGGGAAAGACGGGGGGCCCTGAAGGTGTCGCAGGGATGGCGTTGGGGAGGGGTGGAAAACAGTGGGGTGGCATTTGGGGAGAAGACTTGGGGCGAGAGAATGAGGCAACTCAGCAGGCCGAGTTGCGGGGAGTGGGTAGTTCAGCTTGGGGTGATTGCCCCAGAGGCCTATGTAGGAGCAATCAGCTCAGACACTACATGTCAGGGGTCCCTCCCCAGATCCTGCTCCACTCCACTCCACGTGCTGTCTACCTTACCTGAGGAACCGAGGGGTACCCCAGCCCTCCCCGGTCCCTGTTCCTTCACCCCCACCTCCCACTAGAACAGATCAACACCGAAAGGCAGGGGTCTGTCTAGACCAGGAGGGGAACTGTCTCAGATCACCAGTGTCCCTTTATCTCTCCAACCTCACCCCACTTCCCACCTTCACCCCTCATTTGCTTCCTGCCTCTGTCCCCTGCTTCCCCCTCAGACCTGGAAATCACAAATGGTGCCTCCTGGTGAGTGCTAGGGCCTGAGGCCAGAAAGGGAAGCCAGCCGGTTGGAGAAGCTGGCCCGTCTCCCAGTCAAAGCCATTTAGGAAGCGCCAGAGCAGAGCTGGGCGGGCAGGTGGGAGAGTGGGGTGTGGCAGAGCAGGGGGACATGAAAGGAGAAAGAATGTCAATACAGGATGTCTGACATAGATCTCTGGGCTCCAGCTCTGTGACCTGCCCTTCAGAGCAGCGGTCCCCAACCTTTTTGGCACCAGGGGCTGGTTCCATGGAAGACAATTTTTCCACGGACGGGGAGGGGGTGGTGCAGGGGGATGGTTCAGGAGGTAATGCAAGCAATGGGGAGCAATGGGGAGCTGCAGATGAAGCTTTGGTCACTCACAACCACTCACCTCCTGCTATGTGGCCCAGTTCCTAACAGGCTGCGGATCTGTATCGGTCGGAGGCCCGGGTGTTGGGGACCCCTGCTTTAGAGCACCCCGCCAGTAGAACCAATTCCAATGTCACCAGAGTAGCAGCAGAGGCAGGACCAGGAGGCAATCTCAGGAGTTTCACTGAGATTCCCATGGAGCTTCACTGAGATTCCCATTCCCATGGTGTTCCCCACTGACCCTTGGTTTGTGGTCTGTTGGTCCCTGAGGCCTAGGTGTCACAGATGCTCCAGTTCTCTCCATCACGTGTGATTGGTAACACCCCGCCCTTTAGAATGCTAAGTCCTCAGAAGTTCCATGTGGTGCTGAGAGGGGGAGCTGCCAGCTCATTCCCTGCCCCTCCCCCCTCCTCCTTCACGCCCATCCGGATGAACCTGCGTCACTCTCAGGCACTGCCAAGCCAGCCCTGGAAAAGGAGGTCCCTGGCCATAAGCTGGAATTGGGGTAGAGAAGTTCCCAGAAACTTCCTCTCTTCCAGGGACATGAAGAATCAGCTTAGGTCATGGATGTGGTTAGAACCTCTGGACAGCAAGAGAGAGCGTTAGGAGACCTGCCTTTGACCTTCTTAGACAGCAGGGCTGTTCCTCCCAGACAAACGCCCTTCACGCTCGTGATCATTGTGCCCACTTTCCCTTGAGACAAGGAGTTGGTTTCAGGTTCCTAGAGGAAGATGCTTTTCCCTCCCTAACCCCCTCCCTACCTCCACTTTGCTCTGCAGACAGCTCTGCCCATTCTCTAAGCCTGGCTTAGAAGGCTTAGGGAATGTCCTGTAGAGAGAATCCTAGATGAACCAAGCAAGTGTGAGAGACACCTAAGGAAAATGGAAGACCTAAGGCAGAAAGGAAGGAAGCAAAAAGAAAAACATCAGGCCCATAAACAACCTCCCAAGGGCTATTACTTCATTACACTGGAATTTTACTTTATCAGAAGTACCTTGAAATAATGAGTCATTGCCTTGGGCTTGGAAAGCTAAATGGGAAACCATATTAATTTGGGCCTGATTAATTTGAGATTTATTGACCATGGACAAAAGTTTATCTTTGCACAATCAATAAAATGGCATTTGTTTAGTAAGTTAAGAGCATAAACAATATTGCTAGGGTGGCATATGTAGTCTCCTAAAACAATACTTTTGGGGCACTTTAGGAATATCCATTTAGAAATAGTGAATGCATGGGCTAATTGTCATCAGTTCTTATGTATTTGTTAAGAAACATCTACAAGACCTATACTTGGTGACCTTTTGTAAGACATTAGTTTGAGGCACTACGTATGTACTTGAAAATAATAAAGTTGCATTTCTTTATGAAAGAAGAAATCCCTTCCATAATTCAGATTTCTGTCCTTAATACTTGCCTCCCTCCCAAACTGTGGTATTGAAATGTGTGCTGTGGCAAGATTTGGCTTGCAGAGGAAGCAATAAAGAGAGGGCAGGAGATAAGGACAGGAGGGAAACAATCTAGGAACAGACGATGTCAGTGGAGCAAGAGAGAGGGGAAGAAATTAGGTTGCAAAACAACCTAGCCAAAAATAGAGTGGGACCTTCCTTCCTCACAGATGAACCCACCCCAAAAACCATAAAGGTTTTTCTAGGACAGGGAACAGCCCATGAATCTATGGGCCCAAACCCTCAGGGCCACTTCTGCTTTTTTCTGTGCCAGACCAAAATCAGGCCACTCTCAATATGAGCAGGTAGGGGAAGGAGATGGTGGGCTGAGGGGGCCCGGATAGCCAACACCAATTAACAGTCTATACTGTTCTGGGTGCTGTCTTTAGCGGGGGCTGGAGGGAAAAGTAGATGCAATCCTTGAAATTCATCTAAGTAGCAGACATCGAAAACCTTCACGGACAGGGTGTGATGGGCAGTAAGGAGGAATGCTTCTATGCTGGGGATGGAGGGGTGGCTGGGTGGTGTGCATTTCTCCCTAATAACTAGAGAAAGGAAGACACCAAACTTACAGTCCTGTGCCAGGATCTTGGAATACCAGTCAGGAGTCAGTTCTTGGCCCCTTTATTACAAGTCTAGCAGTGGTGGTGATGGTGATTGTAATAGGAGTTGTAGGAGAATTAACTGCAGCTCACTCTGTGCCATAACTACGTCAGAACTTTAGTTGTATAGTCTCATTTAATCCCACCTCAGGACCTTTATTCTTGATGGTCCCTCTACCAGGAACACTTTTCCCTAGTTAACTCACATGCCTGGCTTTCTCGCTTTACAGAGATCACTCCTTAAACATTACCTCCTCAGCAAGGCCCTCACAGACCTCACCAAATAAAATAACACTTCTGGCACCTCTTGCCCCATTCTCTTTGTTTCTAGTCATAAACACTAACTTCTGCAAATTTAGATAGATAGGTAAATATAGATAATATATTAAAATATATACATATAATTCATATGTATATAAATATATATATAGTTTTTTGCTTATAATTTATTTGCCTGACTCCTTCTCCAGAATAAGTTCCACGTACACAGGGATTTTTTTCTCTTCACCACCTTTATTTACCACCTAAAACGATGCCTGACATGTATTGGGCAATTAATAAATATTGGTTGGATGACTGAAAGAATCCTCTTAATCCAGTAAGAGGGAGACTATTATTATCTTTAATTTACAGATAAGAAAACTAGGGCTTGGAAAAGCAAAAGTATGCATTCAGTTTCAAAGATGGTAAGCATCAGAATCAGGATTCAAACCCAAGACCAGTCTGGCTACAGGGCAGCCTCTTCACCACCATGCCATACTTATCGGCAACTGTGGGAACAGAAAACCTGTGGGCATGGAGGGAGCCTGATTAGCACAATGGTTTAGTGAACTGGGGAGGCTGCAAGGGGAGCCAGGAATCTGTGGACAATGAACATTTGACCAGTAGGGGGTGGGCAGACCCAAGTGGTTAGAACCAGAGAAAGGGAGAGGGCGTGACCTTAAGGATGCGGTAGGGGATTAAGAGTCAACCATCTTAGAGGATCTTACTGAAAAGGTGAGAGGCGGCTTCCCTGGTGGCGCAGTGGTTGAGAATCTGCCTGCCAATGCAGGCGACACGGGTTTGAGCCCTGGTCTGGGAAGATCCCACATGTCGCGGAGCAGCTGGGCCCGTGAGCCACAGCTACTGAGCCTGCGCGTCTGGAGCCTGTGCTCCGCAACAAGAGAGGCCGCGGGAGTGAGAAGCCCGCGCACCGCGATGAAGAGTGGCCCCCGCTCTCCGCAACTAGAGAAAAGCCCTCGCACAGAAACGAAGACCCAACACAGCCAAAAATAAAATAAATAAATAAATAAAATAAATTTTAAAAAAAAGAAAAGGTGAGACAATCTTACTATGGGATATAGTGTTAGAGGTTAAGGCCAACCTCTGACCCAGGCAGACATGCTTTCCATGCCATTTCCTTTTTACCTACCTACAGAATAGGAAATATGATAATTCATCAGAGACAGGCAACAAGCTAAATATTCATAATGCTAAGAATGCAGGACGAAATAGAACAAATGATTAGATCAATATTCAAGGAAGACATTTAAAATAAAATGAGTCTTTCAAAGACATCCTCAGCTCCAGTGAATTCAGTGGAGAATTTTTTCCAAATACCTCAAAGAACATTCTTATATTATTTCAACTGTACTACAATGTAGAAGAAAATTTTGTATGGCCCAGCCTATTTAATGAGACAAATAGTTTTGATAAAATTTAATAAAATAAAAACAAATATATATATTTGTTTATATATACATTTGTTAATATATATATATAACTTTATTACCAAATAGTGAAATTCAAGAACAGTATATTATACAGAAAACTAACCATGAATATTCACTAGAAAAATGATTAAATAATCATTTCAAAAGATGTTAGAAGGTTATCAGTAAAATTTAACATTTATTCCTGATTAAAATGTTGGAGGAAAAAGCATATAGGAAACTGTAATCATGTTCAGAGAAACAAGGAAGGGATGCATAAGTCTAGAAACAATAATAACAACAACTATAACAAAAGCAATAGCAGCAACATTTGAAATCTTGGATAAGAAGTTTGTATTTATATGGTCTAAATAAAGAGACAAACTGGAAGAAATAAAAACATATTTTTTTGGTACACGACATGATTAAATACCTAAAAAACCGACGGAAGTCAACCAAAACAAAGCAACAGCAGCAACAACAACAAAAAAAGTCCTAGAAGTAATGAGTTCAAAGTTACAAGGTACAAGATATCGATTTTTTAAAAATCAAATGTATCCCTAAATATTAGAAAATACAGTACAAAGAGCTTTTATTTACAACAGAACCAGAACAAATTATACTCAAGATTTAGTGTGTGTGACATATGGTACTTATTAAAGAAGATTAAAAGCACAATGAGGGACTTCCCTGGTGGTCCAGTGGTTAAGATTCCACAGTCCCCATGCAGGGGGCCCGGGTTTGATCCCTGGTCAGGAAACTAGATCTCACAGGCCACAATTAAAGATCCCGTGTGCCGCAACGAAGATCCCACATGCCGCAACTAAAAATCCCACATGCCACAACTAAAAAAGATCCCGAGTGCTGCAACTAAGACCCAGCGCAGCTAAATAAATAAATAAAATAAAAATATTAGGAAAAAAAAAAAAAGCACAATGAGAGTACTAAAAAAAAAAATACAGGAATACATGGAGAGCTAAACTTAACTGCTGTTTGGGAAGACAGAATGTAGTAAAGATAAAAATAAGTTGCTATAAAGAGCCAATCCAGTATCAATTAAAAGCCTCATTGTATTTTTATAAAACATGACATGTTGATTGTGACATTCCGCAGCAAGTGTGATGACACAAGAATATCAGAGGTTTTTATAAGTGATTATGAAGCAAATGAGTAGATAACTGTGATGCTAGCATATTTACCCTAATAGGTTTTAAAACATAGCAGACCAAAATGATGGGTATCAAACCTTATAACATTAAGATAAAACCTGAAAATTCATCGTTCAACTTATTTTTAGGAACTATTTGTGGATGAACCACTCTGTGCTATTCTAAGGACTGGGTGTAAAGCCATGAATAAGCCAGAAAAGGTCCCCACTGTCATGGAGAAACAGACAACAAGTCAACAGATAAATGGGCAGGATAATTTCAGAGGGTAAAAAGTGCAGTGAAGCCCACAAGTGATGGATTGAGGGCTGCGTGTGAGAGTGGCTATTTTGGATTTAGCAATTAGAGAAGGCCTCTCTGAAGAGGTGGACTTTTGAGCTAAGAACTGTGGAACAGAACGGGGTTTCCAAAAATAATTTCACTTGATTTTATGTCAGTAAATTTGCCTTGAGGGATCTCTTATGTTCAAGGCTGGGCTAAATGCTGTTGTCACATAGATAATGCATAGATTAACTTAACAATTTTAACTTTAATCCTAACCTTGTTCTTAGGGATTTTATGATCTACATTAAACACCAAGGCTGGGAGAAAATATTTGTAATGTATATGACAAGGCATTGGAACCCCTTCAAACACATCAATAAGGAAAAGAAAACAATGGAAAATTGGGCAAATGATAAGAACAACAATTCAGAAAAAGGAAAATGAAGTCCAGAAAGCCAATAAATATAAGAAAAAAAATGCTACCTAGACAATAAAGAAATGCAAATTAAAACTGTAAGATACCAAATTTCACCAATTATAATAGTAAAAATGAAAACGGTCAAGGTCATCCAATATAATCAAAGGTGTGGGGAGTGGACATTTTTGCATCTTGTTGCTGAGATATGGATAAGAAAAGCTCTTTTGAAGAGCAATCTGGTAGAACATTTTAAGGTTTTAAACAAGAGGATCTTATGATTCAGCAACAGGAATCGATTCTACATAAACTGAAGCTCAAGTGCCGAAAAGTACTATATATAAGGATGCCACTGCAGCAGTGCTTTCAGTGGTTAAAAAAAAAAAAAAATGGAAAATATCCTGTAAATCCATCCGTAGTGAGAATAATTGAATAGACCGCCGTCAATACAGAATATGGCATACTTGTGGCCATTAAAAAGCAAATCTTTACATAAATGAAAGGGGAGCTGAATGATGCTGCAAAAGGTAAGACTCTACCTCCTTATAGATACTGTTGGTATAAATGTAGAAAAAAGACTGGAAGGATACCCAGCCAACAGCAGTAACATCAGTGGTGGGGGATCTGAGTCTGGGGGGAGAGAAAGTGGGACTTTCCATTTTTATTTGGTACACTTTTAATAGAGAAGAAAAATCTTATCCAATCTATTAAAGAAACAGACTATTATTTGTCCCAGCTGGGAAGGGAAAGTTTCTATTTCTGAATACTGAAGGAGGGTTACATCAGCACCAAGATGGATGTTTTCTGATCCAGTCATATTTTTTAAAAGCATGCCAAGACAAAATGCAATTAAATAAATACCCAAAAATAGAAAGGGAAAATGTATGTGACATGCATAACTGGAAAAAAATGTGTACATTATAGAAATATATAGCTGCTTCAGATCCTTTTTCAGAAGGAGGGAGAGTATAATTTACATGTAAAACATATAAAGTTAATACAGTCAAACCACTTACTGAGATGTCAAAGAAGGTGAATGGAAGAGAGAAATACGTCATACTAAAGTGAGGAAATTCAGGGTTATTACATGAAAAGCGTATTTTTACTCTCACTGAGAAGAGCTGCACATTAAGCTGCAAGTAAGACTTATAATACTTAATTCAAGCTATATATTGAGCCCATACTATATAAGTCAGACATCGTGTTTTACATGGAGCACCCCGCTTTAATCCTTACTTTTGCCGCCTTACAATGTAGATGGTATCCCCCTTTACCAATGAAGAAAGAGAGGCACAGAGAGGTTAGGTAACTTGCCCAAAGCCACACAGCCAGTAAGCAGAGGAGTCAGGACCCAAACCCAGGACAGATTCAAAAGTCCAAGATCTGACCTATTCTGCTATCTGATCTCCTACAACCAAAAGCTCAAAGTCAATGTCTGTGGGAAGGGCACCTCAGCAAAAGCACACACACACACAGACTGCCTGCTTTATTTTTTGAGTCAGCTATCTAGGGTACCTCTGAGTCTCAGAAGTCAGCAGGACCAGACTGGGACTTTGTTCTAGCCTTGCCGTCAGACTGCAGTTCTCTCTGTGGCAGAAACTTCTCCAATCATTCTCAAACCCAGAGACTGAGACTCGTGGATTCTCAGTTAGAACTTTCCTGAGGACTTTGTGACAACAGGTCTGGGTGTTGCCTCGGTGCTGGGAGGAGCTCCCAGCGTGCCCTGAAGCCCACTGCACTTCCCACCTGCTCAGGCCCCTGCAGCATTTTCATCACTTAGGCACATAGTACTCTCCACACTTCATTTCCTCGACTCCCTCTCTTCACCCCTCTCCTTCCTGTACCTCAGGCCCCAGGCTCCTCTCATCCCTCCGTGCCCTCCTTCCTGACACCTCCTCCTCCCCCATCTAGGGCTTCACCGCTGCCCGCCCACCCGCCCTCCTTCTCTCTCTCCTTCAGTCCTCCCCCCACCCCTCAGCCATTCTTCCTCTCACCCCTCTCCCCCTCCTTCCACCTGATTCCCTCACCCCCCTCACTCTCTTTGCTTTCTTCCCACCAGTTGATCTGGGGCAGCCATATCCAGGGAAAGCCATGGGGCTTGGAGGGAGAAAAGGGACCATGACACCTCATGAGCAGAATCCAAGCCCAAGACCTAAGGGTCCTAAAATGAGTAAAAGAAAGATGAAGAGGAAAAACAAGAGAGAGATGGAGGAGCTGAAGAAGGAAGTGGTCATGGTAAGAACACCCGAAATGGGTGCTGACAAACTGCCCTCCAGAAATCTCTCTCAACCCTCAGGCTTCTAACATCTCACCTTGAAAACTGATCACACAGGCCAGTGCCACCTCTCTTCCCCAAAATGTTTCCCCTAGAAATGATGCGTCACCCCCTGTCCCTCAATGACTCTACTGTCCCCTCAGGATGATCACAAATTAACCTTGGACGAGCTGAGCACCAAATATTCTGTGGACCTAACCAAGGTGAGTGAAGGAACTCCCTGAGGGAGGCAGAGGGTCTCCATTCCCGACCTTGAGGCTGCCAGGACAAAAGCAGGGCTAGAAATCTAACCCCTAAATTCAAGGTCAATGCTCTTACCCTTAACCTGCTCCCAGCCAAGGACACACACTCAGAAAAAGATGAAATGGTAACTACCCAAAGAGAGTTCAGGATCAGATGAGAGAATGGAGATGGGTTAGGGCGGCACTTCTCAAACCTCTGTCCTCGGGACCCATCAAGGACCCCAAAGAGCTTTTGCTTATGTGGATTACATGTACTTATATTTATCATATTAGAAATTAAAATTGAGAAAATTAAAAAGTATTTCCTAACTCATTTATAAACAACCATTATATATTAGTACAGATAATATTTTTACGACAAATAACTATGTTTTTCAAAACAAAAAAAAAATTAGTGGCATTTTACATTTTTGCAAATCTCTTTGATGTCTAGTTTTTTAATAGAAGACAGCTAGATTCTCATATATTTTCAGCATTAACTCTATTGTGCTATCATGTGCCCTGTAGCCTTGGGAAAATTCTACAGTATACTTAAGAGAATGAGAGTGAAAAAGACAAACAATTTAGTATTATTTTGAAAATTGTTTGACCTTGTGGACCCCACCTGAAAGGGTCTCAGGACCCCATGGGTCCGCAGACCACACTTTGAGAACTGCTGGTTCAACAGCAAAATCATTTATTACTGCTATTATCACTATTACTGCTGCTGCTGCTACTATAACCACTAATACAATGACCACAAATAAACTTAAATAAAAGCCCTCAAAGTTCCACTTAGCTCTAGAATTTCTTCATTGGAGGGGCTTGGGATGACCATCTGGTAACCAAGGAGGAGCATGGGAGACTGGTCCGGTTTTTATTAAAATTGCATGTTTTTCCGGGGGAGGTTGGGGAGTGACTGATGGGAATTAAGGAGCGTTTTGGTTTTTTTTTTTTTACTGTCCTCTGGTAGGTTCTACTCTCATTTTCACTAAGAGGAAAAAGCACACAAGCTTATGCACAAGGCTAGAGCGAGGATCTACACATTCATGTTGGATTTAGTTGGTATTTTTTTCCTATTTCTAAGTTAAAGAGTCAAAGTGTGGAGGTCCATATGTTATCAACATTATGTATCATATCTCATCATTCCATTAGCCTGGCACATTATATTATAAATCGTTTATATGTATCTCCTCATTAGAGCTGGAGCTCCATAAGGGTAGGGATCATTCTTACTCGCTTTGGTACCCTACCACAGTACCAGGCCCAAGATAGGTGTTCAAAAGATTTGTGAGTCAACCCATAAACTAAAAATTCTTCCTATGTAAGGAGACTAAATGAGATCCTTCTATAATGCAAATTTTAGAATCCCACTTATGTAGGAAGAACTTCCAGGATGACCTTCAGAGAACTTCACTGGTCTCTAGACTTTTCCTAGCGCAATAAATGGCAGAGCTGAGTTTTGAAGCCAGGTTTTCCTTTGTTACAGTTGCTTTTCTTTTCATGGTTCTCCATCCATTCCTATTTCTTTTCCACACAGGGCCATAGCCCTGAAGAGGCACAGGAAATCCTGGCTCGAGATGGACCCAATGCACTTAGCCCACCCACTACCACTCCAGGGTGGGTTAAGTTCTGTAAACAACTGTTTGGCGGCGTTTCCCTCCTACTGTGGACTGGTGCCAGTCTCTGCTTCGTGGCCTATGGCATCCAGTTATATTTCCATGAAGACCCTACCAAAGATAATGTAAGTCTGTTCAACTACTACTGCCAAGCCCAGTGTCTGCTTAGCCCTTGAAACTCTTCTGCTCAGCAACCTAGCACTCCTGAAGTCCTCTGACCCAAATCCCTATACTCCCAGGATTTTCTAAGGAAGCTTTGGTCCTTCCTGGTTTCCCTCTTATCTAGATAGCTCCTGATTCAGCTCCCTGAGATATAACGTTCCCCCCAGAAACTTGCTGTCCTTTGATTATCTTCCCAGCTGGTCATCAAAGCACTTTGCTGTCCATTCTCTTTCATAGAATTTTAATCTCTTCCTATCCTTCCTCTCCATCTCCCTCAATAGCCACACTCGACCCCATGAATAGCCTTCCTGGAGAGGAAGATATAGGCTTCCTCGGGCCTGGGATTTTGCTGGCCCCTCACTGTAGCTCCGGGTTCCTTCACAAGGAAGCCCAGAGAACCGGGCCTGTCTCAGACTCTTCTCAGCCCCTGTGCTCTCCCACCGAGTCCCATGGTTTCTTCCACCTGGAAAAACGGCTGTTACCCTTGCAAGCTGACTTTCTGAGGATGAAGAGGAAGAAAAGGACCTACTGATGAGCCCTTTGTTTCCCAACCCCCAGCTGTACCTCGGCATTGTACTAACCGTCGTGGTCATCATCACCGGCTGCTTCTCCTATTACCAGGAGGCCAAGAGCTCCAAGATCATGGAATCTTTTAAGACCATGGTACCTCAGGTAGGATTCATGTGGAAGGATAGAGTGGGAGGATGTGTAGAATGTAGCCAAATACATGATTTGTATGTCCCCTGAAGAATTATTTCCTACGGTGAGTGAACTGAGTGAGGCTGGTAATGAGAGTGACATTCACTTAGGTTTTACTCTATCAGGCCTTAAAAGTACCCTGAGAAAAACACAATAACATCCATGAAGTGGTCTGGTCTGGAATGCATGATCTGAATCTAATGAGCATAATCTGAAACCCCAAATCTTTTGGGATTCTATTCCAAAAGGGGTGGTGGGGGCCAAGGGAGGGTGGATTCTTCAAATGTGGATGGCCTTAAAGACAAAGAACAGCGATGGAAGTGATCCAGATTGAAGGAGGCTAAAGAGACATGAGAGCTAAATGTAATATCTGACCCTAGACCAAATCCTGTGCTGGAGCAGAAAATAATGCTGTAAAGGATATATTGGGTCAATTGACAAAACTGGAATGCAGACAGCAGGTGAAAATATTGTGTCAATGTGAAATTTACTGAATTTGATAACTGTATTATGGTTATTTAGTATCCTAATTCTTGGGAAATGCACATTGAAGTATGTGCAATAAAAGATCATGATGTGTGTAACTTGCCCTCAAATAGTTCAGGAAAAAAAGTATTTACATACACACATATATAGAGACAGGGAACAAATGACGAACCAAATGGGGTAAAATGCTAACAGATGAATCTGGGTACATGTTATATGGCTGTTCTTGGTACAATTTTTATTCTTGCAACTCTTTTGAAAGTTTAGATTTTTTTCAAATAAAACTTTTCTAAAGAACCTGGAAATAATATGACAGTAGAAGAGGGTTCCTAGGCACAGGGCTTGAAAACTTGGAAAGGGATAGGCTCCAAAGTTTCCCAATGACACGATCATGTTCTAGCATTATAGCCCAGGAGCTTCTTCTCCCTTTGGTGTCAACATATCTTAATTCCTTCCCTGGGTAGGAGTTCAGTGGGAAACGTTTTGGTAGAATGAAGTAGGAGTTTGGAGACTATCAGTTTTTGCTGCTAAACAAGCCACCCCGAAACATAGTGGCTCAAAACAATGAACATAGTATTTCTCACAATTCTGTGGCTGGGCTGTTCTTCTGATCTGGGCTGAACTTGGCTGGTGCTGGGTGGCCTTGGAAGACTTCATTCCATTGTCTGGGGCCTCAGCTGAGATGTCATGGACAGCTGGGGCCTCTCTCCTTATCATCTTTCTCCCTCCAGGAGGGTAGCTTGAGCACATTCAATATGGTGGCAGAGGGCAAGCCCCAGTGTGCAAGCACTTTCTATGCGCCTGCTTGCACTACATTTGCTAATGTCCTATGGGCCAAAGCAAGCCATACAGCCAAGCCCAAGTGTAGGAGTGGAAAGATAGACCTCATAGTTTAGTGAGAGGAGCATCAAAGGGCCCTGTAGACAGTGATGGTAAGAATTTGCAATCTACCCAAGAGACCTTTGAGAATGATGTGGTGACAGTGTAAGAAAGGAGAATCAGAGGGAAAGAGACCAGGAACTGGATGAGGGGAGCAAAAAGCTTTGGAAATGACCCTACACTATCTTCCCACAGCAAGCTCTGGTAATCCGAGGCGGAGAGAAGATTCAGATCCCTGTACAAGACCTGGTGGTAGGAGACCTGGTAGAAGTGAAGGGGGGAGACCGGATCCCTGCTGACATCTGGCTTATCTCTTCACAAGGATGTAAGGTGAGGGGATGTGAAACGCTATGGAAGGGGGCCAAGTATGGTCTTAGAGCACTGCAGTGACCTGGACTCAGTTCAAAAAAATATGATCTTATTGTTCAGAACCTTGAGAAGTCACAAGTGCAGATTTGAGGTTACAGTGGTGTGTAAGTTTATGCTTCTCTCTGCATGTCAATAATGATGATGCTGGTGCTTTTTTCCCATGACCTGTCCTCTCTCCCATCCCAGGTGGACAACTCATCCTTGACAGGAGAGTCAGAGCCCCAATCCCGCTCCTCTGATTTCACCAATGAGAACCCTCTGGAGACCCAAAATATCTGCTTCTTCTCCACCAACTGTGTGGAAGGTGAATATCGCATCATAAGTAACCTAGATTCAAAAGCAAAGATTGAAACAAAGATTTCCAGACCTTTCTATCTTCTAAAGGCAGAAGGGAAGGTAACAGCCAGTAAATAGTCTACGTTCTTCATCCCTCATGAGCTATACAAACTTTGATGAAAGGTCAAAGCCATCATTTCCACATTTGTACACTGATGATACTAAAAGTCACTACTCCATAGATTTTTATGTGGGTTAAAGGAGATAATACATAATAAAATGCTTAACGCAAGACATAACACACTGTAAGTGCCCTATAATTGTAGCTATTTTTATTCTATCTAGTGAATGGACTATGCTCTATGAGCTGAAAATAACACAGAAGGGAGGAAAATTATTCAGCTCTGCTAGGTCACTCTTCTCCTGAAGTAAGCCCTAACTTCTCACTGTCCCAAGAGAGGGTACTGGCATTGGAAATCTGAGTTAGCAGAGGTGCCACTCACACCTTTGGCTTTGTTCCTAGAATCTAGGGCATCCTTGAACTGGGAGGCAGCTCTGGCCAAAGTGGTACCAATGGGCTCAATATCATTATGTCAATCTCTCCTTCATCCTTTCTGCTTAAGAAGGCCTGCAAAACTCTCTGGAACACACATGAAAACCATCATTTATGCTTAAGAATAAATGTTTGGGTGTCTAAGAAATAGCTATTCTTTAATTGAATGCCTAGTATGTGTCAAGTGCCACAGAAATCTCTGATTCTAACAAGACTATACAACAGATATTATTCCTATTTTACACATGGAAGACCAAGGTTCAAAGAAATTAAATGCAGCACCCAAGAGCACAACTCAACAGAAAAAAGGGAGATCAAGGATTCTAATGTAGGTCTGTCTCCAAAGCCCATGCTCTTTCCACAGACCCTCCCCTGGAATAAAGCTTGCTAATGACCCCTCTAGTAATAAAATTATTTAATTTGGAAATAGCTTAAAGGAGTAGAGTACCATTAAGACTGAAGAAGAATCCAACTAGAAAATAAAATATATATTAAAAAAAATTTTTTTTAACTTGATTGAACAGAAAGATGCAAGTTAGCAAGCTTCCCCCAAAAACATGAGATTCCTATTATTAAATTTTAGGAAGAAATTTGCTCAGATTTGTCCTTCCAAAGTAGGCTTTTCATCAACAAATTATATGCTTCAAATAACAGGGAAAGTGGATGATGGAATTCCATCTAAGAAACAGCGATCTGACTAGAATAGAGAAGGCTTTAATAGGAGACTAGAGGGACCCAAGACGTGACCAAGAGGGTGGCGCTAGGTTGAAGGAGCTCTTGACTCTTAAACTGAGGAACCCCTGTGCAATCTGCGAACAGGTAGCGTCACTTTAACCTTTGTCCTAGGCCCTTGCCTCTCTGCTTTCATCACTGTGGCCCTTGACGGGGCTGCTGGTACAAACATCTCTCTTTGGGTTCTCATGCATCTTCACGGGGGGTAGGGGGGAGATGGTAAGCTATTTCTCTGGCATTATATAGAAGGCATAGGAAGAAGTCAGTCTAGCCTGGAATATGGGAGGCTTGGCCTTCTTAACCTTCCCCAAAGTTGACATCAACCTTCCCCCTCCCTAGACACATTGGGATTAGTTATTAAATCCTGTCTCTCCAAGCATGGGGAAACCATAGCAGAAGGAAGAAAAATGAAGAACTAGATTAAACCATGGCACAAAATGACTATAAGTGACACCATACCCTAACCACCCCTACCCCCTGACAAAATAAACCCTCTCAGCACCTCTCAATTATTGTAGGATCTTCCTGCTCACCTGCAGAGTGCCTTATACTGTGAGGCATTCCAGAACCACTCTTCACATAGCAGTGACCTCACTCGTCTGCTGTCGGTCGGAGCAGAACCTGCTCTCAGACTCATAATGCTGAAGGTGACCTTGAAAATGGACTAGCCGCTCCATGCTATGATGTTCGTGGGAGCTGCCAGATTAGAGCTACCTTGCAAGGCATATGTGTGATTTTCTAGCCATCCTTCTGGAGACCTTAAATTCATCTAAATGGAGAAAAGAAAGAAACAAATATTTGAGTGCCTACTATGTGCCCAACCCTGTTCTAGGCTCTTTTAAAAACATTTAATTCTCACAGCTTTGTAGATGCTTTTATCCCATTTTAAAGATGAGGAAACCTGAGTCTCAGAGAGTTTAAGTAACTTGCCCCAGGGTGAACAGCTAGTACATTGGAAGTTGAACTTCTAGCCCTGAGTCCTTCTGATTTGAAAATAAGTGCTATTTCTATAATATGTTGCTTTTCTGGGTGATTCTGACTGTAACTTTAATGGTAGGAATTTCAGCCATTATGGTAAAGCAGGTAGAATTATTTTGAGCAAAGAACCTTGTGGGGCCCCTCATTTCAAGCTACACGAGTGTCCTACATCCTGGGTGTGTCAAGTTCCCCTTCTGATTCAGGGGCCGTGTTATGGCCTGTGCCACCCAGCAGGGGGCAGACTGGCTCCAGCCAGCAAAACAGGGAAGAGGCTCGGTCAGAGCAGAGTTTCTCAACTTCGACACTACTGACAATTGTGCCGTGTTGTTCTTCGTGGTAGCAGGAGAGGAGGGCTGTCCTGGGAGTTGCAGGATGCCTGGCAGCACCCCTGCTCTCTGCCCACTAGGTGCCAGTAGCAACCTCAGTCGTGACAACCAAAAATGCCTCCAGACCTTGCCAGATGTCTCCTGGGGATGGGGGCGGCAAATTGAGTAGCCCTGCGTTAGAGGACGGGGAGATATTGGAACATAGGATTCTAGCAGAAGGGTAACCACTATTCCTGGGGCTCGAGAAGCTCTTCAGCTGCTGAGGACAAAATAAGAAACGTATAGGCAATGGAAGAGATTTAGATTAAGTGTAACAAAGACCTTCTTGACAGTGAAGGCAATTAGGCAATAAAATTGGGTATCTCTGGAGAACTGTGAAACATCTTCAGAGATTTTTCAGATGAGGAGACCTTCACTTGCATAAACGAAATGTAAAGACAGTAGAACATTATAACCTCTCAGAGGACCTTGAGTTTCCACCTTGTTTTTGACTGTTGACAGTTTTCTCTTTGTAGGAACCAAACCCAACAGCCTTTCCAATTCAGACTTCCCCCTTCATCCACAGGGACAGCCCGGGGCCTCGTGATTGCCACAGGGGACTCCACGGTGATGGGCTGAATTGCCTCGCTGACCTCCGGCCTGGCAGTGGGCCAGACCCCCATTGCTGCGGAGATCGAACACTTCATCCATCTGATCACAGCAGTGGCCGTCTTCCTCGGTGTCACTTTCTTTGGCCTCTCGCTTATCTTGGGCTACTCCTGGCTGGAGGCTGTTATTTTTCTTATTGGCATCAGTGTGGCCAACGTGCCTGAGGGGCTGCTGGCCACCGGCACTGTGAGTAGCTAGGGTGGAGTGTGGCCCCAGGGCAGACAAACAACCCCAAAGGAATGAAATCACTAGTACCTCTTTCGTGGCTGAAACTCTCCAGTGCAGAATACTCTGATGCGTATACAAGATGTCAAATCATTGAGCTCCCAAATTACACTGACTTCCTTCACCCCTATATTCTGGTGCCTTCTCTCTTTAATGAGAAAAGAAGTGAGTTACGATGCAGAAAGCATACATTATCAATCACCGGGAGTGAGTTCCAGTCCTGGGTGTACTGGCTGGAGAACCTGGCCAACTCACTGCACTCCGGGCCTCAATTTATTCATCGGTTCATAGAAGAAGATTAATTTAGGATTATAGAATCTTACTGGAAAGGACTTCCAAGCCCATGTAAATTCAACCTTTCAACCAATGCCAAATATCCTGTATAAAATCTGTAGGCGATGATGATGATTTCTAGTCATGGGAAGCCCACCCCTTTTTATCTGACCTCATTTCATTGTTGGATTGCTCTAGTTAGATTTCATTATGTTGGGCAGACATATGATTCCCTGTTTGGTCCCAGTTCTCCCATCTGAAGAAATACAAAATAAGTCAATTCTCTCTCTTCTACAAACCTACCCTTTAGATCTTTGACAGTAGCCATTATGTCCCCTCAAACTCTCCAGGGGAGAGGTCATATAATCCCTTTTCCCTTAGCCCTTCTTCCTGTGACACAATCTTCAGACCCCTTGTCTTGCGGATCACCTGTTTGGGGTATGCTCTCTTTTATCAATACCCTTCTTAAAATGGAAATGAGAATAATACCCAGGGTGTGGTTGGACTAGCACAAAAACATTAGTACTCATGATATTGTGTAAATAAATAATAACTCCATGATTAGAATTCTGTACATAACCGCAGCCTAAGAATTCATTCGTTTTTAAAATAACCTTGCCCCACACCTGACTTTCACTGGATTTATGGTCAACAAAAATCTTTTGGTTTAAGTGACTTCTCAAGTCATTTTCAGCGCTGCAACAGTCCTTCTCAGTTTCATCATTCTCTCCTCCCCATTCCTTTTTTAAACTACTGGTACAACCCTCCTCCACACAGAGCAACTTATGCCACAATCAAAGGTTAGCTCTCACCGAGGTCCCTGGAAAGACTGGACTTGAGAAAGAAGTGTGGCTTGAACTTGAGTGGAGAAGAGGCTGCAGAATAGAAAAGATGAAAGGATCGAGGGGGAGAGGAATATTCCAGGAGGAATAGGAGATCATTCTCTATGATACCCTGGTAAAGGAAAGCACTCTTTTTTTGAAACTCTGCCATAAAGTACAAACCGAAATCACTTTCCTAATTTCCTTTCCCATAGCCACAGATGGGGTTTCTAAAGACTAGGTGGTAACAAAAGGGAAATAAATATAAAAAATTAAAAGAGCAGTAAAAACGATCAGATTTCCAAAAACACAAAGTGCTGTGAGCAGCCGAGCTCTCCTCTCCGTGTCCCCTCTCCCCTGTTCACGGCCTTAGGTGTGTCTGACCCTGACAGCCAAGTGCATGGCTCGGAAGAACTGCCTGGTGAAGAACCTGGAGGCGGTGGAGACACTGGGCTCCACCTCCACCATCTGCTCCGACAAGACGGGCACCCTCACCCAGAACCGCATGACCGTCGCCCACCTGTGGTTCGACAGGACCATCTATGAGGCCGACACCAGCGAAGAACAGACTGGTGACTAGTGGCGTTGGCGGTCGGAGAGTGGAAGGATGTGGGGAATGTGATGAGTAGCTGAGAGGGCGTGGTGAGTCCAGACAGCAAGAAGGTAGCTGCAAAGTGAGAGGAGAGCAGGGGGGCGTGGAGGAGATGGAATGTTGTCTCTGAGTAGCATCTGGGCGCAGAAGGGGTGTGAATAAACTCCTGCTTTAAGCTCTCCTATCCCTGCTCACTGTTCTGTTCTCTCTCCCTAGGGAATTCATTTGCCAAGGGCTCTGATACCTGGTGCATCCTGGCCTGAATCGCTAGCCTCTGCAACCGGGCTGATTTTAAGGTTAATCAGGAGTACCTTCCCATAGCTAAGGTGTCAGGCCCAAGGGAGTAAAGGGTACCTCAGTGTCCAGGGTATAACCTGCCCTCTCCCCTCAATATCTCTTTTCTGGCCCTCGGTGATGCCCCCAGCACCCTTCCCCATTCTGTTCCTCTCCTTGACACCACCGGCAAGCCCAGGTGCCTTGCCTCTCGGGCTCATTATACCAACCCCATCCCTGCAGCGGGCAACAGCAGGGGATGCTTCTGAGTCAGCCCTCCTCAAGTTCATCGAGCAGTCTTACAGCTCTGTGAAGGAGATGAGAGAGAAAAGCCCCAAGGTGGCAGACATTCCCTTTAATTCTACCAACAAGTACCAGGTACAGAACCGACAAAGGTAGGAAAATAGCAGTGGGGGATGGGCTTGTCATCTGGGGAAACGGGAGCTTTGCCTTTGCCTTTATGTCTGAGCTATAGAACAGATACGGTGGATAATCAGCACCCCAGTTAGGAGGAAGGTTCACCTTAAGGGAAAGTGGCAAACAGGTAAATGCAGGCATAGATGATAAAGGAAGAGGCATTCAGTCGTAAGCAGACTTGAGGCTACGCCACTTGTGCAGAGAGCAAGTCATAAAGTGCTCTCTGAAATGTCCATAGGCAGCAAAGCCTGGCTGGGGAAAGTCACGTTAAAGGCTAGCTGGGGAAAGTCACGTTAGAGGCGTCTCTGTGGCAACTGTGAAATGTGCTGCTGCAGAATATGTTGGATTTGCCGGCCACTTCCCTGAGGCATCTTATCTCACTAGTCATCAAATATTTCTTTTCATTCCATGCCTGCAGTTCTAGCAGCTGCCGTCAGGTAGGCGGTCAGGGCTTTCCAGAGTGTTTGCGAAGCTGTTTTCCCAGGGCCATTTTGTCCATGATCCAGGGAGGACGGACAAGGGGAGGAGAAATGCTGAGGGAGGGACAGTGGTGGCCCTAACAGTAAAATCCATGTGAGGGACAAGAAACCCAGTACTTCCCTCCCATGTAAGAACCCTGGCACACTGAGGAAAGTGTGGAAAGGAGGGAACGGTGGCATCACCATGATGGGAGCTCTAGCAGCTAAGCTTTGACTCGTACGGGACAATCATGATTTACTTAGGGTAGTGGAATTCTCCAAATTCATGCACTACCGTAAAGGTCAGACAGCATGTGTGGGTAACAGAGAAGAAATTCAACTCCCAAAAGTCAGTTTTGGTTTTGTGTCTTTTTTTTTTTTTTTTAATTTTATTTATTTATTTATTTATAGCTGTGTTGGGTCTTCGTTTCTGTGCAAGGGCTTTCTCTAGTTGTGGCAAGTGGGGGCCACTCTTCATCGCGGTGCACGGGCCTCTCACTATCGTGGCCTCTCTTGTTGTGGAGCACAGGCTCCAGACGCGCAGGCTCAGCAATTGTGTCTCACGGGCCTAGTTGCTCCGCGGCACGTGGGATCTTCCCAGACCAGGGCTCGAACCCGTGTCCCCTGCATTGGCAGGCAGATTCTCAACCACTGCACCACCAGGGAAGCCTTGGTTTTGTGTCTTAAAAAACACATAATGGTGCTCACTTCAGCAGCACATACACTAAAACTAGAACAATACAGAGAAGATCAGCATGGCCCCCGCATGACAGGCAAATTCATGAGGCGGTCCATACTTTTATATTTGAAAGTTGCTTAAGAGAATAGATCTTAAAAGTTTTCGTCACAAGAAAAAACAATTTTTGTAACTAAAAAAAGCCATAATAACAAAAGCTATATAGATCTTTTTAAACCAAATTACCTATATTTTCACCCTGAATGCTGAACGAGTAAAAGTTAAAGAAACAGATTCATAGTTTTTTGTCTCATCTGACTTTTCGTCAGTGTAATAAGATAGGTCCCCTAGGCCCAAACTGCCAACTTATTTCCACTTTTTCCTGACGTTTAGTGACCTCACTAACCAGACAGGAATTTTGTGCTTGGCAGGGCCCAATTAAAGCCTTCGACTGGAAAGAATTAGGTACCTCTCCTTCCACAAGATTCAAAATAAAAGTAAAACATACCCATGATATTTGATGGGATGTTCAACAAAATAGCAACCTTTCCCCAAAATGACAACGTTAGTGCCTTTTCTGAGCTATTGAATATCAAGTTCAAACAGCAAAATCCTCCTCTGCACCAAATGTGCTCGGCCAGCCTGCAAGCTACCCAGCTCTGGCGGGGCTTGCTTAGGGGGCCAAGAAAACCCCTCTGCTTCCTTTTGCTCCGTACCCAAGAGCAACCTGCCTTAATCAGCTTGTTCTTGGGGCAGTCAGAGGCTCCAGTCTGCAAGGGACATCTTAGCCTGGCGGTAGTTTGCAAGGCCTGGTCTCTTTCCGTCTCTGAGATCAAAATGAAAGGAAGAAATTTCTCTGTTCTGATATTTCCAGATTTCTCCCATCTTTTTCACCTGTAATTTTCTATCAAGATGTGATGTTTCTGTGTCCAAATTACTAGCTTAAGCAGGTCTTGCTGTCATCTCTGATAATCTCCAATAAATAGTCAACAAATAGGTTTTAAGTGCTCAGAAAATTTTTTTTAATTTTTTTTACAGATTTCTGCTTACATGAGTTAATGTTTTCCCTCTTAACTGCTTAAGCATATTTTGAATATAACAGTTTTGGGAAAGTTTCCAAAGAAGCCGTTTTAACCACATTTTACACCCAGGTTTCCCACCCGGCTTCTCCTTGGGCCAGTACAATCTGGTCCCTTTGGTACCACAGGCTCAATTCCTCTCAATGTGCTGATTTTGTTACCCAACAGGCTACGTAGCAGGAATTTCCTGTCAATCATAAGAGGAAACCCAGAGACAGTTCCTTTTCCCAGATCAGAGATCACAGGAAAATGAAAAATGAAACTGATCTTATTTCTCTGTCCTCAAGTTGTCTCCTCAGGTTCCCTTCCTGACTACGCCCTCCCCTCCCCAGCTGAGCCACAGGGACCCCCAACTTGCACCGTCAAGCCCCTCTCAGGGGCCGTGCCGTGTTTCCAGGAGACAGGGGGCTAGAATGGCTAACCAATTTTTGCATTGTGCTTCACAGTTTTCGATATATTCTTTTTTTTTTTTCTTTTGGTTTTGAGACGTGTTCTGTTTATTGGTAAAAAAACAAATTCATAAACACAAAATAACAGTACATTCAACATATAAACAAAATTATTAAAGATGTGATTATACAAATTCTACTGGCAACACTTGGAAAACAGTTTATTCATCAGTCCCAAAAATGAACATAAAAATATAAGAGGCAACCACAGTTCAGTGTCAAACTAAACAAGTCAGAATGCCTAAAGGGTTTGGTAACTCAAAGTGAATAGATAACTTTATTCTTTTGGGAAAAAATAAAAGACAGTATTAATAAAAACAAAACAACAATCATAAATTTTAAGTGGACTTCATCACTAAATATGTGATGACAGAGTTAACAAAGAACTTAGAGCATAGGTTGGTTAAGAGAGTGTGTTCTAAAGTGAGTCTATTTGGGTTCTTTCCTTGACAGCCTCTACTTTCTAGCTGTGTGATTCTGATCACAGCTTAACCTTAGTTTTGTCATCTATAAAATAAAGAAATTGATAGTACTACTACAGGGTAGTAGCTGAGAGGATTAAATGACAATTCATGTAAAGCACTTGGAACAGTGGCTGGCACATAGTAAGTGCTCAATAAGTGTTGTTATTACTATTCGTCCTAATCCCATCCTTCAGGCTCAAACAACCATGGTAAAGAACTGTCAGTGTTTTTCAATATATCCTTTACAAATACTTTCTTTTATAAAAACCCAATGAAGTGGGCAACGCAGAACCTTTTACATTTTATCAAAGGAGCTAAGGTTTGGAGAGGTTAAGTGGACTGACCTGAGGTCATAAAGCTAAGAAAGCATTCCTGCTGGCCCTAGAGCACAGGTGTTTGACTCTAAGTTGTCTTTCCTGTCTACTCTGCTGTCTCTGTGGCCCCATGACTTCTGCTTCTAGCCACCCAGGTAGAGAGGAAGCAGGGATGGGAGAGTGCCTGGGCTGCCGTTAACTTCCAGTCTGGCTGAGAAGATAACAGATTCCTGTACAAATAATACCAGGCTGGGGGTTCCTGCAAGGGAGGAGGGGTGGGCTCAACCAAAGGTCAGATTTGGCTGGAGGGAGGGGGGCTGCGCTGGTTCAGGGGACAAAGGAAATGGAGGTATGACACAGCTTGCCTGTCGGCTTTACCCTCAAAAACCTTACCCTTGCTTTTTTGCCCCAACTCTCGCTCTCTCCTCCTGTTCCTCTCCTCTCCCTAGATGTCCATCCACCTTCGGGAGGACGGCTCCCAGACCCACGTACTGATGCTGAAGGGGGCGCCTGAGAGGATCTTGGAGTTTTGCTCTACTTACCTTCTGAAAGGGCAGGAGTACCCAATGGATGATGAAATGAAGGAAGCCTTCCAGAATGCCTACTTGGAACTGGGAGGTCTGGGGGAACACGTGCTAGGTGAGGGGGCTGTGGGAGAAGCCTTTGAAGAGTGGCATCAAAACAGTCATTATTTGTGGGGTGAAAAATCTAGGAGGTTGGGGCAAGCAGGATAGAGACATAGACAGTGGAATGACGACTGGTCGGTCCTTTCTTCTGTCTCTCTCCAGGGTTCTGCTTCTTGAATCTGCCGAACACTTACTCCAAGGGATTCAAGTTTAACACCGATGAAATCAATTTTCCCATGGATAACCTTTGTTTTGTGGGGCTCATCTCCATGATTGACCCTCCCCGAGCTGCAGTGCCTGATGCTGTGGGCAAGTGTCGGAGTGTCGGGATTAAGGTAAACACTGGAGCATCCCAGATGCCCCTCACTTGTCATAAACTGGATCAACAGTAGAAAACCTTGGACAGAGTAGGTTCTTCATTTAACTGAACTGATTTCTGCTTCCTGAGCTTGTGAGTTGCAGTCTCAAGAGAGAACTTAATAATAAGTGTCCTCTGTAGTTAGAATCCTGCCTTGCATTGAACATTAGAATCACCAGGGGACGAACACAACATTGTAGATCAACTATACCTCAATAAAATTAAAAAATAAAATGGGATCACCAGGGGAGCTTTAAAGATCTGATGCCTTGGCCATACTCCAGACCCATTCAATTAGAAACGCTCAGGGTGGGACCCAGGCATCTGTATTTTTTAAAACTTTCCTAGAGATTCTGATGTGCAGACAAATTTGAGAACCATCACCCTAGGACAATGCTTCTCAAACTAATGTGCATGTGAATCACCTGGGGGTTTTGTTGGAATGCAAATCCTAATTCAGTAGGACTAGGACACCCCAAGATTCTGCATTTGTAACACGCTCCCAGCTGATGCCATTGCTGCTGGTCTGCAGGCCACACTAGGAGTAGCAAAGTGGTAGAAGGTGTCATATAAATGTACTGCTGGATGGGTTGTAAAAAGGGTGAGGCCAAGAGGGCTGGGGGCCTGGAGCAGGCACTAGTGAGAATGAGAGATTGAGAGCTGGGGGCCCTCAACGGATCTGACTTCAGGGTGAGCAGCTGCCCTAACAGGTGTACGTCCAGGAGTAAAAGCTAGAAACCAAAACGAAGTGGTCCAAGAGTAAAACACAGCTGCAGAACAAACCCAGAGATGGGAATTCCTCTTTAATCAGAGTGGGCTTTGGACTTCATGGGGTAGCAGCAGTAAAATTCCTCTAATTCTGAGATGTTCTGTATCCCACATTTCAAATTCTAAGACTCCTATACATCTTCATAGATTAGGTATTGTCACCTTCCCTGCTCATACTTGATATTCTGGGAATATCTGGGAGGGCAGGTTGGAGGGGGTGGGGCTAGATGTATTTAAGGAGAACTGGATGCTGTCTGTTAGAGATGGCTTCATCTTGACCTTTGACTGTTGGCAGTTTGTCTCGGGGCAGCCTGGGCTACACTAAGTACAATGATTGGTCACTACAGTGGGAACCAAGAAATGGATATAGGAAATTATTCTGAGTGATTTCCCTAATTACTACAAGATGTTTGGGGTGGTACAGTTCTTTGCGGAGACAGCATTATTATAATACGTCTGCATAGGATAACACATATCTTGATACTCCTCCGTGGTTCTATAAGCTACCACGTCATACATACTGTGGGAGGTAAATGGAGAAGGGGTTCATTTGCATTTTCTCAGCTTTGAGGTGGGCTGCCAGCATGAGGAATAACATTGTGGTTATTATTGTGCATTGTGTTATTGCTGTGCACATAATAACACAGCCTAAAATTTATCTCATCTGGGAATTTATGGATCCCTTTAGCAAGAAGGAGAATTACAATTGTGCCTACTGTGGAGGGGAGGCCCAACCAGGAGACAAAGAGGTGATTTGAACCAGGTGGCCTGCCAGAGCAGGACACGGTCACTGCCTGAGGCAGAGTGAGCTGTGATAGGTAACGGGGGAGGAGGATTCCGGCTGGCCTGGAGCTGACACCTGAAGCAGGAGGCCTGGTGCTTTCTGGGCCAGTCCTTGTTCTGGGCACAGGTTTACATTTTAATTTCTTACTTCTTCTGGACCTGAAGCTGACAGAAATTTGGCAGACTTGGTGAGGAATTTTGAATCACCCCCTTTTCCCTCTAGGGAACTGTAAGACGTACACATGAGGCAATCCTTCAAGGAGGACAAAATGTAATGGTTATACAGGGGGTTGTCCCATAGGGGAGACCCTTCCAAGGTCAACTCCAACATGGTGTTGATGCCAAGCTGATGGATATGATGAGGCTGCTGAAAGAGGCTGGCAAAGTTTTTACAATTGACTGTGGGACTGGTATTTCTCAGAGCCACGTGTTCAGACCTTTTGGAATAAACTTAATTTTAAAAAACTATAATAGGACTTCCCTGGTGGCGCAGCAGTTAACAATCCGCCTGCCAATGCAGGGGACACGGGTTCAAGCCTTGGTCCGGGAAGATCCCACATGCCATGGAGCAACTAAACGCATGTGCCACATCTGCTGAGCCTGCACTCTAGAGCCTGCGTGCCACAACTACTGAGCCCACGCACTGCAACTACTGAAGCCCGTGCACCTAGAGCCCATGCTCTGCAACAAGAGAAGCCACCACAATAAGAAGCCCACGTACCACAACAAAGAGTAGTCCCTTAAACTTTACTCTTAAACTGTATTGCAAAATTGTCAATCTTTCCTCAAGTAATCTATAAATTTGATATGATTTCAATAAAATCTCCACAGGAAATTAAAAAAAAAAAAAACTAAAATAAGGGACTTCCTTGGCAGTCCAATGGTTAAGACCACCCTTCTAGTGCAGGGGGCGCGGGTTTGATCCCTGTTTGGGGAACTAAGAGCCCACATGCTGCCTGGAGTGGTCAAAAAAAAAAAAAAACTAAAACTAAAATAAAATGATGCCATCCTATTTGCCACTACCTGAGGCCCTTAGTAGGACGAAGATACTTGGCCCCTGCTATGAACGCAGCCCCCTCTAAGAACTGCAGCTGAGCCGTGAGGGCCTACAGAATGGTCACCAACACTGGAACGTTTCTCTCAGATGGGTCTGATCTGGGGGAAGAGAGTCCAAGGGAGCAAGAGGGCAGCTGGCAAGACTGCGTGGGAACACCAGAGGTACAGTCAGCACCGAGAAGTTGGAAATGAAATTCCTTTAGTACTTGACAAATTCCAGAAACTACTAGATGCTCTTTACTTCAAAGGGAGCCATTCTTTGTAGAACTGCGCTTCTATTGTATGTATGCATCTCAATGTTCTGTGAAATTGTGTCCTAGGAACTCACTCTTGGGGTGACTGACTTTGTTTTTATTTCTCCGGCCTGGCATGGAGGTGATACTTCCAGAAACTACTGTAGATCGGCCCATCTGAGCGGTCAAGCTGGGCTAGCTACCACACATGTCCTACAGGTCATTATTGGTGAACCAGTAGGAAACGTTCAGGGCACTGTAAGCCTGGAAAGGCATCACTGAGGGCTCAATCTGAACCACCTCTGGAGTCTTCTAATCTTCTGTGCAGTTCCCTCTAAGATCCTCACCAGTTACCTCGTGCCCCACAGACCGAGCTTGGTGAGGCCCCAGTGCCCCACAACCAAGCCAGGGCACTTGAAACCAGTGGTGTGGGTAACTGCTCACAGCACACCTTTCCTGAGTCTCTGGTAATCCCAGCTTAGTTAGCACTCCTTCCAGCAAGCCCGCTGTGCCAGTGTGGAATGAGGAGGGCTCATGGGAAAACTCCTTCAAGGCTTATTTCCACGCTCTGGAAGTAAGCAGACTGACCTTTCCAGGACCTCTGCTCTTAGTTCAGCCACAGTCAGATAGTTCCCTTCTCCCTCCCACCAGAGCCTGAGAATTATGTGCTTGGAGGGCACTTGGGAACCATGGGCAGTGGTTCCCAGGAAGCAATCCTTCCTTCATTCTGTAATTGCTTGTTGATGGATTACTATGTGCTAGGAATTACGCTAGGTCTGGAAACTTAACAAGGAATCATAGGCACAGCCCCACTCTCTCCAGCAGGGGAGAGAGACAGACAAGCCATCACACAGAGATGTGAGAAGGACTAAAAGAACAGAAGGCTAGAAGAGCACAGAGCACGAGCATCTGATCCTTGGGGAGGAAAGGGACAGGACTAGGGCTGGCCCCAGGTATCCAGAAAAGGGCTGGAACCCAGGGGCACGAGGAGGCAGTGGGAAGAAGAGAGGTAGACTGAGGACCGAAATGCACCTGGGCCTAGATGAAATTTTGCTAGGCAGATGGATTATTCCAGACGATCCTTTATTACCACTGTTCTGCAGGTAGGTGTTTCTGTCTTTGAGCTTAAAGAGGCAGAATAGCTTCTGGAGCAATTAAATGAAATTCTGAATACAGTAAATACACCCAAATCCCTGATTTATTCCTGGGAAAACTAGAGCTCAAATTGTCCTATGTTTTATGGTCCGATGGCCCTGACCCACTCCCATGGGTTGAAGCCACCGTAGCAAGATTTTTGATTGACAGCACAAGTTCTTGGGAATGAGCTACTTAAACCCCTGTGGAATGATAGCAGTGATCTGTTAGTTCTTAGAGAGAGAAGTGAAGGACCCGGGACCTCCCTGAAGATGATTCTGCTCCTTTTCCCTCCCCTTCCAACCCAGGTGATTATGGTAACAGGGGATCATCCCATTACAGCCAAGGCCATTGCCAAGGGTGTGGGCATCATCTCAGAAGGCACCGAGAGAGCAGAGGACATTGCTGCCCGGCTCAAGATCCCTGTCAGCCAGGTCAATGCCAGGTGAGATCACTGAAAGAACTCAGATCTGCCATTTTTTCCCTCCATCCTTAGCCTGCCCCACCCACTAACATTTTCGGAGGTTCTTTCTATAGGTAGGATGTGCAGAGTTTACTTACTGCAAAGTAAATCATAATAGGAAAATGACCAAGCAACTATGTCAGTGGGTTTTCTGATGAAGGTGGGACAAAGAAGGAGGTAGAGAAGAGGGAGGAGGAGGTGGGAGAGGAGGGAAGGAATGCAATGTGCCAATCTGGGGACAGTGCGTGGCTGGGGACAAGTGAGGAGATGGGGTTGAAAGGAGAAACAAGGTTATAGCAAAGATGGCTTAGAGGGCACCAGGACACCTGGTGAATTCTCAACACTCTGAACTAGCCTTTTGAAATTCCTCTCCCTCAGGGATGTCAAAGCCATTGTGGTGCATGGCTCAGAACTAAAAAATATGAACTCAGAGCAGCTTGATGAGATCCTCCAAAACCACACTGAGATCGTGTTTGCTCGGACCTCCCCCCAGCAGAAGCTCATCATTGTAGAGGGATGTCAGAGGCTGGTAAGGGAGACCAAGGAGGCTTGGAGAATCTGGAGGGAATCACGTGGCACAGCCCAGTCCCAAACCAAGCATAGGAATGTGTGGGCTGGGCTAGAGGAGGCTCCAGAGAGCATCCCATCATGAACCTCTGAGACAGGCATCCATCTGGGGGCTCCCTGTGAGTTTTGCTATCTCAGGAGGTGCAGGAGAAGAAAGGGCCAAGAGGCCTAAACCAAGCATGATTACATAAAGAAACAAGGGATGATGGAATCAAACTGATCTTTGGGATGGGTCCTGAATCTGACACAATAATTATTTCACTCCCTCTGTGCTTCACCCAGGGAGCCATTGTGGCAGTGACAGGGGACGGGGTGAACGACTCCCCCGCGCTGAAGAAGGCAGACATCGGCATTGCCGTGGGCATCGCTGGCTCTGATGTGTCTAAGCAGGCAGCCGACATGATCCTGCTGGACGACAACTTTGCCTCCATCGTCACAGGAATGGAGGAGGGTGAGGAAGCAGGGTGCCCAGGGTAGGGACTTGGCCCTCAGACTCAGGTGAGAGTCAGTATACATTATTCTCATTCCCTTTGCCCATCCTCCAACCTCCTGTACAGACTGGGAGAAATCACTGTAAGTCAAAATTTTGCAAATTAGATTCAGCTGGTACTTAGAACATCACTATCTGGAGCCCTTATGAGATAGGAGGAAAGTCCAGATTTTCTAGGGAGAGTGGGGCTCTAGTGCAACATAGCATTGTTTTTCTTCTCTCATGGGGATTCAAGTGGGTCTACAGTAAGTTTCAGGGTGTAGCTATACCGTGAGACTACTCTGTACTCCACAACCTCAGGAGGACTTTCTAGCAACCTGTGGTCTGAATGATGTTGACATATCAAGATCAGCTGGAGTCTGATCTATAAATTGATTGCATGAGCTAAATTAAGCCCCCTCTTTCCCAGAGACAATACCCATTGGCGTACAGGAGAACCCCAGAATTCTGCTTCCCAGGCTCCCTGATTTCTGATTTCTGCCTGGAGCTATGTTATTAAAATCTATGACAATCCACATAATAGTAATAGTTAACAATTTATTTAGACCTTGTATGATCCTCAGTATTGAGACCTTGTATGATCCTCAGTATTTTATATCCACTCAGTTCAATAAACTTTCTGAGTATCAACTATGTACCAGGCACTATTCTTGATGCTGGGGATACTACAATTGGGAATAAAAACACACATCCCTGCCCTTGTGTAACTTAATTTCCAGTGGAGACAGACAGACAATAAAGTAAACTGAACAGTATAATAAAAGAAGACAAGTGCAATGGAAAAAAATAAGTAAAGCAGGGAGTGGAGGGAGGGATGACAATATTAGAAAAGGTTGTCAGGGAAGGACTCAAGCCATCTTGCAAGGCAGGAGGAATGAAGGTGAGGGGTGCCCAAGATCACAAGCTAGTTATGGCAGAAAATAGAATTGGAACCCAAGCCCAGGCTCTTTCCACTTCAGACTTTATTTAAATTGAAGTATAGTTGATTTACAATGTTGTGTTGGTTTCTGGTGTATAACAAAGTGATTCAGATACAGATAGATAGATACATACATATATATGTATACACATATATATACATATATATTCTTTTTCATATTCTTTTCACATTATAGTATATTACAAGATATTGAATATAGTTTTCTCTGCTATACAGTAGGACCTTGTTGTTTTTCTATTTTACATACAGTAGTTTGTATCTGCTAATCCCAAACTCCTAATTTATCTCTTCCCTGCCTCCCCCTTTTCCCCTTTGGTAACCCTAAATTTGTTTTCTATGTCTGTGAGTCTGTTTCTGTTTTGTAAATAAGTTTATTTGTGTCATATTTTAGACTCCACATATAAGCAATACCATATGATATTTGTCTTTCTCTGTCTGACTTACTTCACTTAGTATGATAACCTCTAGGTCCATCCATGTTACTGTGAATCAGCCTTAATCTTCTAATGGCTTTTATATTGGCATTCTCAGACATCTCTAAGTATTAACAGGCCCCACCCTGCTTAATTTTCAGAGATCAGATGATAGTAGCCATGTTGAACCCAAGAACAAAGAGTATACAGATATGGCACGTTAATAAATCACGGCTTTAATTAATAGTCACACAATTTAGAAACAATACTGGGGCTGCCAAGGCCTGAGACCTTCGGACCCTTTCATGGACCTCGACACTGCTTTGTAGTGGTCTCTCTGTCCAGGAGCTTCTTTGTGGGAGATGTGAACTCTCTGTGCTCCTCACAGAAGGTTGACCATCCTTCCCAGGCCGCCTGATCTTTGACAACCTGAAGAAATCCATCGCCTACACCCTGACCAGAAACATCCCCGAGATCACCCCCTTCCTGCTCTTCATCATCCTCGGTATCCCCCTGCCTCTGGGCACCATAACCATCCTCTGCATTGACCTGGGCACTGACATGGTGAGGACTAAGCTGGGATCCAGCTCGTGGAACTCCTGTGAAACGGACTGAGGAGTAGGAAAAATCTATGTCCAGGGAGAGGGGCAGAGCTCGAGTTACTTCTGAGTTTCCTTCTGAACTGTGTGTTCCCTGTCACTTCCACCCTCCATCCTCCAGGTCCCTGCTATCTCCTTGGCTTATGAGTCAGCTGAAAGTGACCTCATGAAGAGGGCTTCACGGAATCCAAAGACTGATAAGCTGGTGAATGACCGTCTCACTGGCATGGTCTACGGACAGATTGGTGCGGCCAGAGGAATGAGGGGTGAAGGGAGCGGGGAGCGGCTGCACCGGCGTGGCCACTGGACCAATCTTGGTTTGGAAGTCAGGGAGATATTTTCTTAACAACAAACTGTGCTGGGCCCTGGGACACAAAAAAACATTGATCTCTGATCTGCCCTTGACTTAAGAGTCTAGTCAAAAAGGAGCAAAAACACATAAAATGACGGCAAGTTGTTCTCCAAGTGCCAAATGAGTATAGATAGGACATACTGCAGGAGTACAAAGCAAGAGGACTCACCAATCTTGAGGACAGTTGGAGAGGCCCTATGGAGGAAACAGGACTTAAACTTGGTGCTGGAAGATAGGGCTTAGACTAGTAAATGGATAGTCCAGTGTGGGGGACCAGAGGATACCTGATTGTTGAAGAGTGAATAAACCAGTTTGGTGGAGCACTTATTCCTGATAAAGAAGTAGTGGAAAATGAGGCTGTGGACACAGGCAGCATTTATAGCGGGGCCAGCCTTGAAAGACATTTGAGAGCCATTAGAGGTCTTTGTTCTTGAGTTGCTAGATACGATAGGGGTACAGGAAAGAGATGGGGACAGAGGAGACAATCCAAATATCTAGAGATGGAAACACATAGAAAAAAAGCACAGATTTAGGAGCCATACCTATGTTTGAATCCCAATTTCAAGACCTGTATGATCCTGGACAATGACTGAGTCTTTTTCGTGCTTCAGTTTTCCCACTTACGAAATGTAAATGATAGTGCAGAATTGTTGTAAGAATCAATGTCCACTGGTACCTACACAGTGCACAGATCTGTGGTCAGTAGGTAAACATTAACGTCAGCCATAGCCGTGGTCCAGGCATGAGGGGGTGGAGGTTTTGACCAAGGGAGAGGCAAGGGGCAGATGGGAGAGATGCGAGGGGAGGAGAGGACTTGATGAGTGTCCTGGTGTCAGAGAGAATGGACAGGGAGGAGCCCAGCACTCACTCAGTAGGGAGAGGGAATAAATCCCATCTAAGGTCCTTTCCAGTTTTAAGCTTATATGATTTAAAGATGACTCTAGATTACAGCTTAGAAAGAAATGTCAGAGTTTGGAGGCAAGTCCTATAGAGATGGTGGGATCAGATCATTAATGGCATGACTCTTCAGCAATACAGCTCAGACACACATCAACCCTGCTAGAAGCAAGCCCCAGGCACCACCCCTTCCATGATCTGCCTTTTGAGATCCTTCTCTGAATCAGGATCCCCTGACCTGTGACTCTATCACTCACAGGGATGATCCAGGCTCTGGCAGGATTCTTCACCTACTTTGTGATCTTGGCTGAGAATGGTTTTAAACCTACTGATCTGCTGGGCATCCGCATCAGCTGGGAAAATCAATACCTCAATGACCTGGAGGACAGCTATGGACAACAGTGGGTGAGTAAAAGGTAGGGTAGTAGATTGTGACCAGTAAGAGTGAAGAAGTAATGAGGAAGAGTGAGTTTAGCAAGTTTTTGCAGAGTAGGAGAATGGAGGCACCAGGCAGACAGAGATGATCATCATCTCCAGTCCTACAGGAGCTTTCTAACATTTGTCCTCAATCTCCAATCACATCAGCAAATATTCTTCTCTTTGTTTACGATGACTTCATTTCTGTTAATTCCTACTGTCTGTTGTCTGTCCTTATCTTCCTGGGTCTTTTTGGCTTCCTTGGACCTGGAAGTCTACTTTGTCAATCAACTTTTTGGGGCTGATTTCTGGTTTTCCAGGTTCTAATCATCATTGTCCCAGAAATGAGTGCTGGGTCCACTTTCTCCTGTTATGCTCTTTTTCCAAGGGTAGTCAAAGAGTATGACTTTAAATCTGAAAATGTATTTTCTTTGTATATCTCTTCCTTGTTCTTCTAAACTTTTTAAACTTAGAGGATGCGTCTCTGTATTAGTCATTCCTAACACCCAAAATGAATAAGGTCCAAACCAAAGCCCTCCAACCAACAATATTTGTTTAAGAATTTTAGTGAATATGCTTGTTTGCATCTGTGAACACTCCCATCTCAATTTCTAAGACAGTGGGAGATGTGACGCCAATTTTTGCTAGAATCATAGGACCATAGAGTTCACACAGTCTACAAAGGTCATTATGGTCTACTGGAAAGATTTAGTGACTTGCTTAAAGTCCCACAATGAATCTCTATAACAGTTGGACTAGAAATCTGGACTGATTCCTGCCTGGCACTTTCCCACTTCACCATGATGTCTCCAAACCAAGCTAACTGCAGGTCTCTCAAAAGTATGTTAAAATCGGGGCTGTTGGAACATTGGCCCTCATACACAGTAGGCTTCCACTGTCTGAGCCTCATGAGGCCAACAGATGTCAATGTTCCCAGCTACCAACACTGCTCCAGGGTCCAAAGATGCCCAGAGTCTTCATTGCTATGTACCTTGTCAACATCTCCTCAGTCCTCAGATCAAGCCCCTTGTTAGTTTTATATCTTGATACCATCTCCCTGCTACCAAGATGAAGCTTGACACATGTTTATTTACAATAAATTAAAGATAATTAACTTGAATTAACCTCAAATTACATCAACAACGTCTTGAGATATTGCAAAACGAGTTGAGAACAATTGCCCTGCGGAATAAATGCCATAAAGGCAAGGTCTCTGCCTCTTCCACTGCTGTAATCTTCAGATAATCGAATATAGAGCTGCCCACCCAGGGAGTACCCTACATACTGCTAGATAGCTCCTTATCTTCTAAATACCTCTAGCAGTAATTCCATTGATCACCATTCTTTCATTCATTCATTCAGCAAGTATTTGTTAAGCATCTTCTATGCACCAGGTACTGTTTTGTCCCTGGAATATAGTAGTGAACAAAAATGGCCAAGTTACTGCTCTCATGGAGCTTATATTCTAGTTAGGGGCACAGAGTGGGAGGGGAGAAAGATAATAGCCAAATATATAACATATTGGGTCCATGGATTTTAAGTCCAAGTCCAAGAAGTGTTGGAATTGGGATACTAGTGTGGGTGAGATGGAAAGATAAAGACAGTGATCAGAGAGAAAAGAGGTGCTTGAAATTAAAATCACAGAAAAATTGTGGCTATTGGAAAAGACAATGTCTGGAGTTTAACCATGGAAGTAAGCAGCCGGGTGGGGAGTAGAGGATACAGTTGGAGGAGAAGATCAAGACTGTGAGACCATGGTATGGGAAGGATCATCAACATGTATATTTAAATCTCCAAAACCGAGGACAAAGTAGTTAGAGTGATGGTGAGTCAGGAGCTAAAATTTTCAAGTGATATTGGGAGTGGCTCAGTTTTGGTAGCTGGCTGCAGGGGATAGTGGTGGTATGATCTGATGCACAGAAATGTGCTGACAGGTCTCATTCTAAATTCAATGCTTGGCTCATCGATTTCCAGCCTTTGTTTTCTAATTGTTTAGGGCTCTATATTTCCCTCCAAGTACAACATTGACCACATCCCATGAGGTTCTGTCTGTACTATCTCATTATTGTTTAGTCCTACATATTTTCAAATTCTTTATTTGATCTACAAGTTATTTATAAACATGCTGTTTTATTTTTTTTTAAATGGGCTTTTTCTCCAGTCTAATTTAGACACTCCTCTCCTGTGTTTCCATAGCCCTCTGTGATCTCCCTCTCGTAACCTACCTACTGTGCTGACATAGCATATTTATCTTCCCCACCGGACTCTAAGTTCCTCCTGTGTAAAATGTGAATGAAAGAATGAACACATGGATGAGTGAATGCCTCCCATCTGGTACCACTCTTCGGGTATCCCTTTCCCCTCTGCATGCAGATTCCCCTCTGGCCCCATCTTCCTTACCTATTTCCTCTGACCCTGTTTTCCACTTGAAGTCCACCTTCTTTTCTTACACCACCCTTCTTCTTAGTAAATATTTATTGAGCCATAGTACCTGCCACTCACTGAACGAAGCATGGGGAGAGGAGACACGGAGATAAATAAGACAAGGTGCTTGCCCTTGAGGGGCTCTCAGTCAGGGAAGGCAAACATATAAACAACTCACAATTACAACATGGAAAGTGCTAAGACAGAGATACATGTGAAGGGCTGCAGGAATCTAAATAGGGGACCTATCTCAGCCTTGGGGTCCGGGGAGGCAGGAGAAGGAAGAAGCCTTTGAGGCATATTTGAATCCCTCCTGACACTGACGGCTCCCCTCTGCCCACCCTCCCCCAGACCTACGAGCAGCGCAAGGTGTTGGAGTTCACATGCCAAACGGCCTTCTTTGTCAGCATCGTGGTTGTGCAGTGGGCTGACCTCATTATCTGCAAGACCCGCAGAAACTCTGTCTTCCAGCAGGGCATGACGTGAGCACCGCCCACCGGCCCCAACACTCTCCCAAACTGCACCCCTAACTCTCCCTCCCGACCTCCAACACACCCTTAAACATTTCCTCTCAGAAACAAGATCCTAATATTTGGGATCCTGGAGGAGACGTTCCTGGCTGCTTTTCTGTCCTACACTCCAGGCATGGACGTGGCCCTGCGAATGTGCCCACTCAAGTGAGTAAGGGGAGGGTTGCAAGGCGGGGCGTCTCTGGGCACAGGGAGAGCACATGGGAGGAGGCGTGTTTGAGCGGGGAAGTCAAGAGGGGAGCAGGCCCCACTCAGTGATGTAGAGAGAACCGCCTGTGCTCCCACAAGCGCATCTTATCCAGGGAGGAATTAGGGAATGTACCAAGTGATCGCAATCCACTAGACACGCAAACTTAGCAGATTTGCCAGTGCTTAACAGAGTGGTACCTTTTCTTTGATAATGTGTGGTATAGCTGTCCCAGGCTACACATTGCTTGGAGCTGGTATAATCATAAAACAGCCTAATCTATGCATGGCTAAAACTGCTGTACTTCTGCAAATCCGTTTTAATGTGCATATAGGTGGGTGGGCATACTGAAATTCTTATTGTCTGCTACCTTGTTTGGTTCAAGTCCCAAGTTTTTGTTTCTTTGTTTTTTACATTAGTATATGCTTGTGAAACTTTTCCATTTAACATTTTTATAAAGAAAAAAGCAAAACTCCCCTTTCATTCCCACCCCTCCCCCACCCTGCATTGGTAACCTCTATTAATAATTTAGTGTGTGGTCTTCCAACTGATTTTCTATGTGTTTACACACTTTGCTCACCTTTCTGTCCCTTGCAGTGTTTTACACAATGCTTTGTATTCTGTAGCTTCTCAATTAATGTTTAATAAAAGACATTGGTACTGCCCTTAGATACCGACAATTCCAGGTTGGAATTTTGGCTGTACTGTATATTATTCTATGACCTTGGACAAGCTGGTAACCTCTCTGAGCCTCAGCTTCACCTGCAAAGTCTCGATAACACACACCTGGCAGATTGTTCTGATAATTACAGGTAGAAATGCATATAATACATGAAGCATGGCATTTGGGTCCTGGTGGGCACTTTGTTAATAGTAGCTCAGTTGTTGCTGCTATTAATGTCAACATGTAAATGATAGCAAACGTGGTTGAGCATTAACTGTGCTCCCAAGCACTCTTGTACATACCTTGACCATAAAACTCATCACCTAATACTGTGATTATTTATTTTGTGTGTTTATCTAACCTCTTTTCCCTGATTGCTTGAGCTTCTCGAGATCAAAGACCATCATGTCATCATTTTTATTGCCCCAGGACCTAGCACATACACAGAGTAGACATGATAACTGTTGTTGAATGAATGCATGACTGTATGTCTATAACTGTTTATATTGGTTGAGGGGTGTGTGTGTGTGTGTGTAATGAACCATGGCCTAGGCCTGCCCTGTCCAATATGGTAGCCACCATCCTTATACAACTATTGAGCTCTTGAAATATGGCTAGTGAGACTGAGAAATTGAATTTATAATTTTAGTTAACTGAATGTTAAAAACTAAACCAGTGTCAAATATTTTTCAATTAAATACAACTTTATTGTTTTGGTTAGACTACATTTTCCTTTAACCACTGAAAATTTAGTGTCTGACTTGAGATACGCTGTCAGTGTAAAATGCTCACTGGATTTCGAGGACTCGGGATAAAAAGAAGAATGTAAAATAACTCATTAATTATGTTTATATTGATTACATGTTGAAACAATAATATTTTGGATATTTGGGGCTAAATAAAATATTAAAATTAATTGCACTTGTTTCTTTTTACTTATTTTCATGTGGCTACTAGAAAATATTAACTATCACATGTGGCTCACAGTATATTTCTATCGGACAATGCTGCTCTAAGCCATCTCTCTATCATCCAAGGGACAAATGTGGTCCTGATTCAACCCCTCCCCAGAGTCCATCTTCCTGGTCTACAGAAGAGATTCAGGAAGAAAAAGATTTCCCCATCTTTGCAATATGGAAGAGTGTATATATTCCCTGGCAAGATATACCCCACATCTAGTCTCAGACCCATCCTGCTTGGAGTTTGTGGGTGCAAGGTCTAGAGAACCCAGAAAGCAAAGGAAGTCTCCCTCAGCGACTCCACAAAAGCTGGTAGACAATCTCTGTGAACACCGCATGTACCTCTAATATGGCATTTATCCCTTTCTGTTCTCACTGGCTTTTTATGCTCCTGTCTTGGGCCCCTCCGCCCTCACTCCCCAGGCTCTGACCTCCTCAAAGGTAGGGATCAACCTCCCACACAACAAACGAAACACTCGATTCCCGGGCGCTGTTCTTTGCACCTGCCTTTCACTGGCCCCTCTATCTCCTCTCCCGCTGACCAGCTTTTGCTCTCTTCAGGATAACCTGGTGGCTCTGTGCCACTCCTTACAGCGTCCTCATCTTTGTCTATGATGAAATCAGAAAACTCATCATCCGTCGTCATCCTGGCGGTGAGGGTCCCCTGCACCCCGGCCTGAGAGTTCGCCAGCCTCCTGACCAGCTCCCCTATTCCGCCTGGCTCCTCCAGGCCCACTGCCCTTCTCCCCAGCTCACTGCCCAGCCTGTGCTGTGCCTGGACTCTGGTCCTTGACCCCAGCACGCTGCTCCTTCCAATCCTCAGGGCCCTGCCTTCCACCCTCAAGCCTCCCACCTTGTCCGGGCTCACCCTTCTGTTTTTCTCCCCTTGATGCCTTCCCCAGTTCACTCTGGTCTCTTCTCTTCCACAGGCTGGCTGGAGAAGGAGACCTACTACTAAACTCAACAGAGGAAGATCTTCACATGACATCAGGGTGTCCTGAGCGCCAGGTGGGGGAGGGTTGGGGTAATGAGTTTGGGAAAACATCTGAGAGTGCACATTAGTTGGGGCAGGGAGATGCCAGGAGGAAGAACCTTGGATGAGAGAGACAGGTGATCCTAGGGCTGGGTTGAGGGCACCATGGATAGATGTGGTGGGTTAAGGGGAGCCCTGCCTGCATCTGACTGGAGCCCAGCAGGGGGCTCAGTAGCCAGTCAAGAGAGTAAATGTTTGCAACAGCCCTTAGCTCCTGGATGTGTCGCATCTGATTTTTGGAGAATGGGGATGACTGTGACGCTCTCTCCCTAGATCTTCACGGGAGCCAGGCAGGGGAAGTCTTTCAGGGACCAGAGTCGAGGCTGGGAAGGGATCAGAATCAAGCATCCTTGCCCCTTGAGGGCTAGCCCCTCAAAGTCACTCTCCAACGCAGCAGAGAGCAAGGACAGGACAAGTCCTGGGACCAGAGAAACAGAGGAGGTGAGAGAGGAGCAGGGGAGCCACACCTTACAGAGGGGCCACAGCGCCCACTCAGTTCCTCAGATCAACTTACAGACTCATAGGCTTTTCGTGCTAGACCTTATTTCATCATGAAGAACCTGAGGTCCAGAGAGGTTAAATGACTTGGAAGGGGCCACATGGTGAGTGGTGAAAGTCGGGCCGCTGCCCCGCCTCTGAGGAAGGGATTGGTGTTCCCGTAGCCCCAGTCATTAGGGCATCTTGACCCCATCCCAGCCCTCAGCTGTTTTCTCTGGTGTAACCTTGAAACAGAGGCTGGAACAACGCTGAATGGATCCCTGTAGCCTTTACTCTAGGCAAAGCACCCGCCCCCTCATGCCCCAGCTCCACGCAGGGGATGGATGATCCCCAAAGCCTGGCCTCCGAGCCTGGGCCCAGCACTTGCTGCGTCTCCCGCAGGTGAGGAGTCCCCGGGAGCCTTTCTCTCCTGCCCACCCTTGGCGGCAGCTCTTCCTTCCTCTTCACCCACTCGCTGGCTTTTGCTCTGTGAGCTGGTCCACTTTACCCTGTAGATCGGTTCACTCTCAGGCTTCTTTTAGAGGAGAGGGCTGGCTGTGCCGAACAGCATACAGAGAGAGAGAAATGCTGAGAAAAGCTGGTGGAAATCGTAGACTGTCACCAAAAACAAAGCACGTGTGTTAAGTGACTGCACATTCTGTCTGGCGGTAGACAAAGGCCTTACTCACACCATCCATTAATCCATACAACAAATACATTCTTACCACCCTGCCCGGTTTTATAGATGAGGAAACCAAGGTCTGTCTGACTGCAGAACTTGTGCCCTCAACCACTTTTCAGGCTAGTCTTACGATGAAGGCTGGGCCAAAAATATACAAATGCAAAAGAAAAAAATATAGGATAGTGATAGAGGAAGGGCCGTGGGCGAGTCTGGAGGATGACAGGCCATGAACTAGCAAAGGGAAGGCTGTCGTAAGGTACACCAGCCACTGTCCCCCTACATCGGGCCCTCCTAGACGTCTCTCTCCCACCTGCTCCCCTCCCTCCTCCAACACAAGGTCTCCTAGGGACAGGGCTATATCAGTCTGGGGTCCTTCCCTGATGCTGACAGGGCTGAACCAACCCTGGAAGACGGAGGGGCCAGGGTGTGTGTGAGTGAGGTGGGGAGGGGGAGAATGGTGGGGCCAGCTCCTCAAGTTTCAGTAGCAGGAGCTTTGGGTGTCTGGTGGGTTAAAAATACAGAGGCCCCAACTTAGGGTCATTTGATATCGGTGGCTGAGCCTGAAGGCAGGGGCCTAGAGGGAAGGATTTGAATAGAAAGTATAGAGCAAAGTATGGGAGAGGAGGACAGGGAGGAGGGGAGGGGTGCAGCTGCTGGAAAGGATCCGGGTGGCTCTGGAGAGCCAGGGCCAAGGAGAGGGAGCAGGATGGGATGAAACAGCCCGGTAGCTGCAGAAGAGGAGAGGGAATGGAGCAGGCCTGGGTCACCATTTCGTTCCATCTCACACCCTGGGGGTACGAAAGGTCAGATTCAGGATGGAACGAGTCTAAGGTCCCAATGTCTCTGTCCCAGTGTTCCCCCCTCCTCCAGAGTGCAGCAGAAGGAGTAACTAGGGCTGGACGTCATCTAGGTCATATATGTCTGGGTGGGTCCACCTGTCTATCCTGCTGTCTTTGCTCTGGTCATGGGGCTGTGGGCATGTTGGTCGCTCTCTTGAGATGGGTTCTGAGGTCTCTCCAGCTCCAGCATGCCCTGCCTAGCTACCTCTGGCCTCTCCTGTGCCAATGACAGCTGTCTCTCTTGGACCCACTCCTGCCACGTTCTTGAGATTTTCCCTGGCCTTCCTTGCTTAGCCGTTTAAGGTCTGCCCTGTGGGAGTGCGGAAAGGTCATTCCTCTAACATAACTTCATGGTGCAAAACACCCGCTGTGCCTCCAGCATCGGAGACACCTCAGGGTGGGCATGGGGGCTTCTGACTTTGATCTAGCCTCTCTCTGGTCTCCCTCGTGCCTCAGCTTACCTGTGCATGAGCCCTGGAGGGCCGCGAAGAGGGTCCTTGAAGGTACCCAGAGCTGAGCCCATCCACTCCGCCCTCAGCCCCAAGCTGGGATCCAGGAAGTTAGAGCCCCTCCGCACCAGCTCTGCTTTGGCTCTCAGTGCACAGAATTAAGCAGCATCCTTGGTTCAGGGCACAGGGCCCCACCTCTTCATGTTTCCCAATGTTAATTTTTTCCCCTACCGTTGATACCTGATCCTTTTTGTCTTGTCAAAGACGTAGGAATGAATAGTCACAATGCGCTCTCCTTGGAATCATTCAGCCAGGGGAATCCTCCTTCCCACTGTGCCCTAGAAAACCAGTCCAGTAGGATCAGAGTAGAGAGTACAAGCAGGAGGCAGCAGCCGAACGACTTTGTCCTTCTCCTCTCGGGTCTGTGGGCAGAGAAGCCCCAGATCCGCATCTCCAAGGATGGATGTGGGCCAGCACTTCACGCCCCACGCCCCGTCCTTCCTCTGCATACTCCAGTTAGGAGTGTTGAGTGAAGCAAAGGAAACTGGCTGGAGCTGAGCCAGGGCGCCAGTCCTGGACTCGGCTCCATCTTTTATTCAGAGAATGACCTCATCCTTGGTCTTGGTTCTTTAAAGGGAAGTGCAGGGGGTCTCTTTCCTGCAGCCTGGATTGCATTTGTACTCCCCCCGACTTCCTCCACAGGATCAAAGAAACAGACTTGACCTAGAGGAGAGTCCCAGGTTTTAGGACTTAGAGGCAATACCACATTTGCCCCCCTTTTTACAAATGGACTACAAATTTAACCTCTGACCCAGAATACCTCCTCCTCTGCAGCCCCATTTCCCTCTGTCTGAGTACCCTTGCCCTCCCTCAACTCTCCCTAATTACCCCCAAGCCTCCCCTCCCCCAGACCCAGCTTCATTTACCTCCGACTCATCTGGTCTTATTTTTAGCTCCAGCTTTTTCCTTTCTTAATATGGCGATGAGCTCCTAGGCCGGTGTGGGGACAGGGGCCGAGGAGCCCTGGACATTGGGGGGGAGGGGGAGGGGGAGGCTCTGGGAGCCTGGGTGAGAGGTGTTGGAGGTAGGAGGATCCCGGCCCTCACGGGGCCATCCTGGCCTCAGAAGGTTATCCATCTCTCCTGCCAATCCTGGAGACATATTTAGACAGGACCAGGTGGGGGCCAAGGGGTGTCAACCTCAAGGGCAGCTCCGGTTCCCTCCCCGCCCCCTGCTCCTATTCCTCCTCCTGACCCTTTTTCTCTTGGCTCTGTCGGCAGTTTCTCCAGGACCTAGCAGTGTCCTCTGTCCACTGCTCTGGGCCGTTCCCCACCCCACCCCCACCGTGAGCCCCTAACTCAGGATTTGGGACCCAGGGGCCCCTCCCTACCCCAGCTAACCTCTTCTGGACCAGGAGAGCCGACCCAGATCCCACTACCTCCATGAGTGCTGCAGACAGGATGGGGGCCAGAGCTGTGCCCGGCCTGCGGCTGGCACTGCTGTTACTGCTGGTGCTAGGGACACCCAAGTCAGGGGTGCAGGGGGAGGACGGGCTGGACTTCCCCGAGTATGATGGTGTGGACCGTGTGGTCAATGTCAACGCAAAGAACTACAAGAATGTGTTCAAGAAGTACGAGGTGCTGGCACTGCTCTACCACGAACACCCCGAGGACGACAAGGCCTCACAAAGACAGTTTGAGATGGAGGAGCTGATCCTGGAGGTGAGTGGCGGGGTCTGCAGGCCTGCAGAACAGCCCAGTCCGTCTCTGCACCCCCCTATCCTACAGCTCCATGTAGATCTTTAAGAGTGGGATCTGGGCGTGAGGGGCAGGGCAGCAGGACCCTGTCTCGACCAACAGGACCAACAGGACCCAAGTGGCATATGACCTTAGCCAGAAGAGAAACAGAGATTCAGGAACCCCCAAAGTACCACCGTAGTCAGGCAATTTTAGGAGGGAGGGGGTGCTGCAGGGGGAATCTCTCCTCCATGCTAGAGGAGGGTGGTAGTACTAGGTTTGGCTAGGACTGGGGTGACCTTGGAAGGGGGGCAAAAAAGGAAAAGAGAGGTTCTTCATGGGAAGGTGAAGAACTGCAGTACACCCCCAAATCTACTTTCCTAACCAAAACGTACCCTCTCTCCATACACTTTAGGGACTGCACCCCAAGGAGATCCAAACTGAGTATAAATTTAAATGTTATTGACATTTTACTTGCATGTCATCGATTTAATGGCTAAAGGTTTAATAGAGCCCACCGTGCCTCCCACTGGCCTCTCAGTCCCCTCCCCCTGCCATCTGCCCCTATTGGATCAAGCTGGGCACCCCAATTGGAAAATTCTTGTGTTTGGAGGAGGCTTCACCATGCCTTCCCCAACTTGTCTTTGTGGGAAGATTCTCCTCACCCCCAAGCTGACCTCGGGCGCAAAAGAGAGAGAGAGACTATTGTTACAAGAAAAAAGCCCATGTTTGGAGATGACTGGAAAATGTGGTCACACAGCCCTCCAGGAGCCGGGATGTGTTGGAGTCTCCTTGTCCAAGCTGCTGCAGCCCCTCCTCTAGTATGGCAGGACAGAGAGGCCCCAGCTTGCCCAGAGCTTGGAGTATTTCAGGGCAAGACACCAGGACTGTAGGCTCTCATTTCTGTGTGCCCCTGCCGGGTGCTGGAACCCGCCGCCTGATTAATGAGCTGAGTATTTTTATCCTGAGTGCTCAGCATCTCTGGCCATCCACCTGTCCCAACCTCCTGAGAATCCGAGCGCCCCGAGCTTGTGTTAGGTGGGGTAAAGCTGCAAACCATGCCCAAGGCAGAGTGCATCAGGGTTGAGAGCCCTGCTGGGAGACCCATGAGGACAGGGACCTAGGGTGTGACTCTCCACAGCCTAAGGACAGCTTGAAGTAGAGAGTGAAAGGGAAAGTCCCACCCCATTGAGGAAGACCGGGCCTATTTCATCTCTAATCTCTTTGTCAGTCTCTCTGCCTCTGAGGGTGACCAGTGGTGGCCACGGTGACCTCTACTCTCAGCTCTCCGGCTCTCCCTGCTCCTCAGCAACATGAACAGAGGCCCACGCCCCCCACCCTCTTGCCCTCCAAAATTCTCCCCATTGGGACTCACTCAGAAGAACCCCAGGGATGTGTAACATCACCCCCATACTGAGCGTGGTCTTTGATCAGTATGGAGTACAGGGCTCAGCTCCGAAGGAGGAAAGAGCCTCAGTCATCCTGAAGCTAGACCCCTCAGCATCCCTAAGGAACCTGGAAGTACATGCACAGTGCCTTAAAGTTCAACATAATAAGCACATTGTAAATGAGCAATAGGTGTTCAGGAATTAAAATTGGACCACAGACCAAAAGGGTGGAGGGGGCGTGGCAGGGAAAGTGGAGATATCCTGCATCCTAGCAGAGTGTCAAGGTTAACTCATATTCCCTGCATCCCAAATGACCCAGCTCGAAAGCATGAGATCGGGAATAGTGGTTACTAAGAATTCCAGAGGCTGATTTTAACCCTAACTCTCCCTTCAGTTAGCAGCCCAAGTCCTAGAAGACAAGGGTGTTGGCTTCGGGATGGTGGACTCTGAGAAGGACACGGTTGTAGCCAAGAAACTAGGTAAGGGAGGGGTGGGAGGAGCAGGGAGGGGAAGGTGACCGGTGAGAAAATACTGAAATTTGGAGGGTTATGGTTGGGGGTTCCAGCCTCTCCTTTATTCCTTATAGAGACCCATGCTCAAATCCCAGAAAGAGGTGAAGGTGGCCTTCTTTATACCTACCTAAAAAACGGGGCTAGGTTCTGGAGGAAAGGGGGAATCAGGGAACACAAGTGGGGCTGGAGAGACCTCTGCAAACTCCTCTTCCAACCCCTCCCCCCCCAGAGCCGGGGGCTGGGTGTTACAGCATCAGCCACCAGGGGGCAGCACAGGCCTGAGACTGGACTCCGGATGTGGATGGGGGAGGGGTGGCCAGTAATGAAGTCATCTGGTCAGTAATAGCTGAAGGTTAAAGGGCTGGACTGGGAATCAGCAACTAGAGTCCTCAGAGGAGGTAACAGGAAGATCTGTCTCTGGTTATGGCAGGCAGAGAAAGGGGGAAGACATCTTGCTAGGACCTATATCTCCCTGTGTCCTCCCCTAGCATCCCCATCTGACCCCAGCTTCCCCCTGGAGAGCCCCTGGGGCCAGACTAGCCGCCTAGGCTAAATCCAGGGGCACAGACACCAGGGATGTAGGGGCTGAGAGGCAGTGGAGGTGAGCAGGGCCAGGGCCAGGGGAGGTGAAGGATGTGGGGTCTAGTGGGATTATGAAATGGGCTGCAACCCTGGATTTGGACCCTTGGACCTGTGGGAAGGTTGCAATCATGGCACACCTCTGGCTCACTCCCTAGGACTAACTGAAGAGGACAGCATTTACGTATTCAAGGAAGATGAAGTCATTGAGTATGATGGCGAGTTCTCTGCTGACACCCTGGTGGAGTTTCTGCTTGATGTGAGGACTCCGCTGGACCTAGTGGCCTTGCTTTAAGACCTCACGCCCTTCCGACCAACTGCAGCCTCACACACACACACACACACACACACACACACGCACACGCACACACACACACACACACACACACACACACAGGCAACAGAGAGCCCTTTCCTCCCCGTTTCCCAGCCCTCTTTTCCCTGATCCCTCTCCTTGCCTTTACCACTGAGTTCAGAAACTCACTCTCTTCCTTCAATGTCCTTGCTCTTCCAGGTCCTAGAGGACCCCGTGGAATTTATTGAGGGTGAACGAGAGCTGCAGGCATTTGAGAATATCGAAGATGAGAACAAACTCATTGGCTACTTCAAGAGCAAAGACTCAGAGCGTGGGTAACCCTCAGACTCCACTGTCCCCTCCGCTGGTCCCCCACTTCCCCTGTCCTCCTACCTCCCCACTTCACCCACTGGCTCAGCATCCCTACCTCTTCACTCCTCTTGCCATGGTGGGTCCATCGACTGCTCTGATCTCCCTGCACTCTGCGGGTTTCACAGACAGGCACCAAGGCATTCCCCTTCCCCCCAGCCCACCACTGTATGTAACCACTCTCAGAGGACTAGAGGGGGTGAGTCTCAGAATGAACCCCACCTGCCAAAGAAGAATTGGAGAGAGACAGAGGGGGGATGGTTCCCTGGCAGACCCTGGTTCCCCCAGAGACTGACTCTGCATTCCCCCCTCAGATTACAAAGCCTACGAGGACGCAGCGGAGGAGTTTCATCCCTACATCCCCTTCTTCGCCACCTTCGACAGCAAGGTTCTCCTCCCTGCTGCTGCATTGGGTCTCCCTCACTCCCCTCAGCTGCCCTCCAGCCCCCTCTCCCAGAATCGATGGGGGACCTCCTCCCTCCCTACACACCAGTAGTCCCCAACCCCACCCCACCTCGGGCCTCCCCCACCCCACAGATTTTTAAATTATCTAACCCACCCCTCTCTCATCTTCAACCAAAGCCCAGAGAAGTTAAGACACGTGTCCAGTGTCACAGAGGCAGTGACGAGGGCCCAGGTTGTCTCACTCCCTGCCTGACATCTGCTCCCCCATAATACTTCTTCTCACCATGACCCCGTGTCCCCTGCCCCACTCCCCCATCCCCTTCCCCAAAAGGTGGCAAAGAAGCTGACCCTGAAGCTGAACGAGATCGATTTCTACGAGGCCTTCATGGAAGAGCCTGTGACCATCCCGGACAAGCCCAATAGCGAAGAGGAGATTGTCAGCTTCGTGGAGGAGCACAGGAGGTGGGGGGCAGGGGCAACCCTCTGGGCAGGGTAGGCGCCTCCCCAGGCTAGAACACATGTCTGCGAGATGGGCTAGGGGAATCTCAGCCAACCAGGAGGCTGGTCTCTCCTAGAGATGAACACACTTCTGGTATCAGTTCTTATTGATATACTGACCATTTTGCACAATATTTTGCACCCCAGCACTTAGCCCAGAGCCTGGAGCACACATAGAATGTGCTCCATCAATGTGTACGGTTCATTGTGATGTGGACTGAGACCAGTGTTGAGTGCCTGTGGTCTGCCAGGAACTCCGAGGTGCTATCTCTCTTATTATATTTAATCCTTTTAACAGCCTCAGTTAAAAAGAGTCCACGAGTAGTGTCAGAACTGGATTCTAATCCAGATCTGGCCTGTCTTCTTTCTCATACATTACCTACACCAGTGGTTCTCAACAGGGGTGGAGGGAGTGGCGACGTAGGGGGAGGATTTTGTCTTCCGGCGGATATTTGGCAATGGCTGGAGACATTTTTGGTTGGAGAGAGAGCTACTGGTATTTAGTGGGTAGAGGCCAGGGGTGCTGCTAAATATCCTACAGTGCACAGGACAGCCCTCCCACAATGAAGAATTATCTGGCCCCAAATGTCAGTAGTGCTGAGGTTGAGAAACCCTGCCCTATGCTCACACATAATTCTCTTCCTTCACAGTACTCTACAACTGGAAATACCCATTCATCAGTGTAAACACTACTTCTCTCACTCTCTCCCGCTAGATTATGGTCCGCTTCATCAGGGCAGGAATATGTTTGCCTTGTCCAACTCTGTCTACACAGCACCTAGCACAGCGCTTAGATCATCTCCAACGCTCAGTGTTATTGAATGAATGAGTGAATGAAAGAATGAATGAATGAACACCCAGATGTCCAGTTCTTTCTCCCGAAAGTCTCTCTTCCAGTCCCCTTGCCCACGCTCCTCTCTCCTACCTGCTTTAACCATGCAATTATCTGGGCCTGGTGCCCAGAGCTTAGACTTTGCCAGATGGCTTTGTTCAGGGCTGCAAGCTGTCTATGCCCTAGGCATGACCCTGTGGCAGCCTCTGCTATGGGGACCCTCTGAAGCCACGGGTGTCCCTCTTGCCCACTGAGTAGTGACTTTCTTTCTCTTCTAGATCAACCCTGAGGAAACTGAAGCCTGAGAGTATGTATGAGACCTGGGTGAGTGCCCTGGATGGGGCCCAGGCCCTTGCAGGAGCATGGGAAAACTCAAGTCCCAGAAACACCCAACCCTGCTGCTCCTCATGTCTTGCTTATAGGAAAGACAGTGCACCAGCAAAGGTGGAGGGTTTCTGTTGTGAAGAACGTGTCAGGAGTTGGGGGACACACATAACTTGATGACGATGACAAGGGAGGAGCTCTAAGCTCTGGGGCTGAAGGGTTTGCCAGCGGAGGTGTGGGGACCCTGGAGTGAAGGGGGCAGTGTACTTGGAAGAGGGTCGCCACCACAAGAATACACCTGCTCCAGAAGCTGGATTTCCACAGAAGTTAGGTCCAAGGAAGATCTAGGGCCTGTTCTGGGCTCTCTAACTTCAGTGAGTATAGCTAAGGTCTCCCCTCCCTGCCCCCCACAGGAGGACGATCTGGATGGAATCCATATTGTGGCCTTTGCAGAGGAAGCTGATCCTGGTGAGGGAGGAATACTGGATTGGATTTGGGGCAGGGGCGGGGGCACTGGTGAGAGAGGGAGATGGGGTATTTATCAGAGCATAGGCCTTTTTATTTATTTATTTATTTATTTGGTTGTGCTGGGTCCTAGTTGTGGCAGGCGGGCTCCTTAGTTGCAGCACATGGGCTCCTTAGCTGTGGTATGCGAACTCTTAGTTGTGGCATGCACGTGGGACCCAGTTCCCCGACCAGGGATCGAACCCGGGCCCCCTGCATTGGGAGCGTGGAGTCTTAACCACTGCGCCACTAGGGAAGTCCCCAGAGCATAGGCTTTTAACACATAAGATGGGTTTTTTTAGAGCACAGTTTACAAGCAGCCTGGGGCTAGACATGCGGAGTTGTGGGAGGCGGGAAAAGAGAGCTGGACTCCTGTTTCCTCTGTGCCCCACCGTGCATTTATCACCTGTGTTCCCTCCAAGATGGCTATGAGTTCTTAGAGATTCTCAAGTCTGTGGCCCAAGATAACACTGAAAACCCTGACCTGAGCATCATCTGGATTGACCCTGATGACTTCCCCCTGGTAAGAGATATCACTCAGGCACTGCTATCCGAGGCAGGGCACATCCCAGTGGGGAGCCTGTTTCAGAGCTCCTATCCCCATCTCCTAGTGAAGGAGCCTGTCGCATGCCCAGGGGCACTGAGCGCATCCTGAGAAAGGGGACACAGGATGATGGGAAGTGTGGGAACAACAGGATTCCCAGAGCAGAGGCTGAGCAGATAGCTCATGTGCCCAGGGCTGGCTCCTTCTAGAGAAATCCAGAGTTTGGGGGAGCAGAAGGGCACATTAACCCTGCATGTGGGTGTCCACAATCACAGAATCAAAGCACAGAGATTCCATGTCTCAGGGCACGGCTCTGTTCCCAGCTGAATCCCCAACACCTAACACTCTTCGTTGAAAGAGGAACTAGATGAACAAACAGAAATGTGAGGACCATTGGCAATTACAGAGTATAACTACCTTAGTTTAGAGATATAGAAACTGAGGTCCAGGGAGAAGTGATTGCCCAAAGTCACAAGGCCAATCAGTAGCAGATCCAGGATCAGAATAAGGTTTCCTATCAAGTTTTCCTCGGAAAGGAGGGACCAATGTCCCCAGCTGACCCTCTTGATAACTTTCCTTTTGGGATATCTACTCTTTAACTGCTTAGTTCTACCCATTCCCTTCAGGCACTATAGCTGGACCTATCCACCAATCTACCGTGGGTTCAGTGTCCTTCCTCTACCCCTGGCTGACCCGCACACTCACACTCACCCTGCTGGACTCAGGTGTTCCTAGCCTCCATTAAGTTGCTATTTGTGGTCTCTCCACAGCTGGTTCCATACTGGGAGAAGACGTTTAACATCGACCTGTCAGCCCCACAAATAGGAGTCGTCAATGTTACTGATGTGAGTTTCCTTCCCTCATCCCCGTTTGACCCCCAGCTCTCCTTCCCAACATAGCTAGTCCTCCTCTGCTCTGCTAACTAGGAATTGAGCCCTCCCCAGAGGAATTAGACATGCCCCGTCTAATGGCTGGAAAGAGGGAGAGATTCCTGCCCTGAACACACCCCTGCCTCTACCTGTTGGAACTGGCTGCTCGTCCTTCAAAGCCCAGTTCAAATCCTCTCTTCTCCATGAAGTCTTTCCAGATCTCCCATTTGGAATTGTTCCCTCCTTGGCACTCCCAGAGCCCATTTGGCATTGAGAACATGACTTTTATATGGCTATTTATGTATCATGTCTGTCTCTTCCAGTAGACTTTGAGCTTTTTGAGGGCAGAAATCTTCTCATTCACACACAGATAGATGCTTCAAAAATATTTGTTGAGTTGAATTGAATAAGTCACAGCCTGCTTTCATATAATTCTCAGTCTAACTGAGGAGGTAGGTATTCCGTTAACTACCGGGCCAAATTTGATAAACTCTATAATAGAGATACAAATAAAACACCAGGAAGGCACAGAAATCAAAGTGACTTCTGCTTGAGAATCAGAGAGGGTTTAAAAGGAGTAGAGTTTAAAGTGGAGAGTGTTGTAAATCAACTATACCTCAATTTTAAAATATAAAAAATTAATTAAATCTAAACAATTAAAAACATTAAGACACCCTGGAGACGGTACCGTGTGTAAGAGCTCTACAAGTGAAAATTATATGAGTCATTTCCAAACTGATGGAAAAGTTAGTGCAAAAGGTCAAAAAGTAGGAAAATGAATATCAGATTTGGGAAAAGGCAAGTCGTTTCTGATGGCTTGAGAGTCTAGAGATCTCTGAGGATGGTGCTAGAAAAGCAGGTATTGGAAAGTCTTGAATGCTAAAGAGTTGCTGACTTTATTCTCCAGGCCATGAAGAGCCACCAGTGGTTTTGCATTAAGGGCATGATAGAGAGGTCTGTTTTAGGAAGCTCAGCATGGCAAGAGCTTGTAAGAAAGACTGAAGGGAGAAGGTCTATTTGCTGATCCAGCAATTCTTTCTACTCCCACTGTCACTATTCCAACCTAGACCCCCACCTGGACAGTTTTCCTGCCCACTGACAGATGAAGAGAAGGGACAGAGGATGTACAGAGTCCAGTGAGTGGGAGGATAGGTCTAAAGACCTGAATCGGGCTTAGTTCTGATCCCTCGTCTGTGCCGTGTCCTAGGCGGACAGCATATGGATGGACATGGATGATGAAGAGGACCTGCCTTCTGCTGAGGAGCTGGAGGACTGGCTGGAGGATGTGCTGGAGGGCGAGATCAACACAGAGGATGATGATGACGATGATGACGATGACTAGTTGCCGTGGCAGCCATCTCCTAGCCCCACCTGCTCTCCTCCTGCTCCCTCCTCCTTCCCTGTCCTTCCCTGAGCTCCTCCAGGGACACTAGGTCATTCTCTGACATGGGGCCCATTGGGGTCTATATGCTGGGTGCTGAGATTCAAGGAGCTACTTTTCCCTACACACCAGCCCAGCTATCTCATCTGACTTCTGTTTCCTGTCCCACCATGCCCCTGTATCGATTATTTGTTTCTTCCATCACTCCCTACATGCTTTCTTGTGACTTCCCTCTTGCCGTATCTATGGGCCTCCATCTCTCTTCTGCTCCCTCCACCTGAGCACACTCTTCCCCCACTCTCTCAAGTCCTCTACCCTTCTGACTGTCCTATCCCTGGCCAGGGGGACGGGAGGGTACTGTGTTTGGGTCTATATCTTAGCAATCCCTTGTTAATGTACTTGGGTCAAATGAGAGACCTCAATAAAGGATCTGGGGCAACAGGAGCAAGTGTCTGCTGATGAGGTCTCACCCCTATGGCAGGAGGGAGGCAGCCAGAGGATGGGGGATTGAAGGGGTGGGTACCTCGTTAGGGGACTGTGATAGCAGGGGGGTGGGGCTCCTCCCTCCAGGCAGTTATCCCAGAGAAGCTTGGATTATTTATCTGCTGCAAGTCAAAAAGGCTTTTCTGAACACATGGTGTTTGTCCAGCACCACTGTCAGGCTTTGGGAGAACAGAGAGTGCTGGGCCTGTCCCTGCTCTCGAGCTGATTAGCCTCACTGGGAAGTCAAGACAAGCACACTAAAGAACTGAAGAAAAATACAAAGCAATATGTAATTAAGTGATTATGTGCTGCTTGATAGCACCCTCCCTTGCAGCTCTTATTTGAATGGCAAGACTGAGCCCAAAAAACACTTCCTCGGTGCGGCCTTCCCAGAGGTGGCCCCTCCTGCAGCTCCCTCCTCTGGGCTCCCACTGCACTCTCTCTGTCCACCTCTATTCTAGTACTAGCTCTTCATTTACATGTCTGTCTTCCCCACCAGACTGTGAGCCCCTTGAAGGCAGGACCCCAGGCTTTTTCTCTGTGTCCACAGGGCTTGGCACACCAAAAGTAGTCCCTAATAAATGTTTGTTAAAAGAAGGAACAAATGAATAGAATGGCCTCAGAAGAGAGAGATGAGAGTGGGCTTTGATGGCTTCATAAAGGAAGTGAGCATTTTCTAGGCCTTAAATGAATAGTGGGATTTGATTAGGGCAAAGGAATTGGGGAGGAGACATTTCAAGTGGTGAAAACATCAAAAGCACTGCCAGAATGCGTGTGCCATGTTAGGGCACAGAGGAGACCAAAGAGACAAGAAGAGAGGTTCAAGTGGTGGCCACGAGGTTGGGTGGGCATCCGGGGCTAGGTCGCAGAGGTGTTTGGATTTAGTCCTGTGAGCTGGGGAGGAAGGGCAACGTGTAATCTGGCGGTGATGAGCAGGATGGATAGAGGGAAGGAAGCTGATGGAGATACCAGAGGCAGGGAGGCCAACTCTTATCAGACAGTTATAATAATCTGGTGGAGGTGGGAGAACACGGATCAGAGTGGTGGTCATGGGAATGCAGAGGAGACGCTGAGTTTTGTTCAAAGGGCATCCCCCAGACCTGAGCCTGCTGGTGATCTTGGCAGGAAGGACCCACATTCTCTCCAGCACAGGCCCAGGCTGGGGTAAGTGTAAAGGAGTCAGGAGTAGGGGGGGAGGAACCAAACAACTGAACAAGCCCATAACTAACAGATGTTACAGCTTTCATGGATTGGGTGTAAACGTGTTGCTGGATAACTTAGAGGATCTCTGAGTATGGAAGAATGAGACCTGAGGTGAGAGAAGTTTTCACCCTCCACAGACAAATCCAGGAAGTCTTCCTGGAATTGGTGGCAGGAATATAGAGTAGAAACCACATATTCATCCAACTTGCACCCATTTAATAAATGTTTAATACATAGTATGGGCACTGGGCCAATACAAAAATATTATGGAACTTACTGTCTAGCGTAGGTCAGTGGAAGGCCCCAGACTAAATAATAGCTCCCATGTTTTAACCAGCCATCTGTGCCAGTCACTGGAGACTTACAATTTCTAAAACTCAGACGAACACTGTGAGATAGGCATCAGTGTCCCCATCTTGCCCTTAATAAGGCTCAGAGGCATAACCTGCCTAAGAAAGGAGCAGAGTCAGCATGAAGCCCAAATCCCCTGTACCTGAAAGACCTGGACCTTTCACTGACTGTAGATAAGTCATTCAGCTTCTCTGAGTCTCAAAGATGGGTCAACAAAATGGGTTTTGGCCCTACAACTCAGAACAAATGAGATATATGCAAAGGCAAATTATGAGGGTGTGTTGCTATCAAAGGGGCAGTGACATGGCACACTGGGGGGGGGGGAAGAGGATGGCGAAAGCAAAGAGAAGGGCTGTGAAATCCAAAGCAGCAGCAGCCTGAGCCTCTTCTAGCGGCAGTGTAGACTCAAGAAAGGAGGGGCCCACCTGAGGCTTCCTGAGGGGTCTCTGCCAGGCTGGAACTGAAGTGAAGCAGGGGCGTTCCTGGAGGTGGCACAGACACTGATGGGGTTCAGACCTCGTCCCCGGGCCAGGCTCTGCCAGAGTTGAGGAGAGACCTCTTAGGCTGGAGATGAAAACAGATCATCTTCTTCCTTCCCTCTTTCAGTCTGGCTGAGAATCTGGGGGAGGAAAGTCCCTGGGGTAGAAGGGAAGTGAGAGCTGCCATGCTGGGCCTGGGCAGAGGGGCAGAGCTAGGAGACAGAGCTGAGTGTGGCTCTGCAAGTTGTCTATAATTTGCATGCTGAGCTCACTGCTGCTCTTTTTCTCCCCAGAAATAAAATTACATCATGGTGGGGGGAAGGCGGGAGGGTGGTATATTTGGGAAAGGTGAGAGGAACACAAGGGGCCAGATGGCATCATCCTGGAGAGAGAAGATCTGTGGCTCCAGGGCAGGCGAAAAAGGCCCCCATTTTGCTTCTTGCCCCTACTCCTCCCTCCCCCCCCCTCCAAGGTGGATAAGTCTGAGCAGTCATTTACTACGGCTCCCTTGACCCATAAGGGGAAAAGGTTTTTACAAATACTGAGTCAAGCACCTATGAGGATCCAGAGGCCAAAGGACTTCCAAACCCTTAAACCCTAATTTACTCTTTGCCTCCCAGGGTCCCAGCCACTGTGGTCACCGAAGGGTCGTAAGGGGAGGAGTGTGTCCCTTTGGGAGGAACTAAATCTGAGAATTGGGGTTCGCTGTTTAGGGGAGGAGGCGGCGTCGCTACTCCAGCCCTCCCGCACTTCTGCCCCCGTCCCAGGAGTCTTCCAGAACCCCAGCCCCCTGCTGCCTCCCCTCCCCCTCTCCCACCGCTCCCCGCCCCCCGCCCCTCCCCGGCTCTGACATCACAGGCCAGCCGGGTGGGGTGAGGCGGCGCTGGGCTCGGGCTCTGGCTCCGCGGGCGGAAGAGGCGGCGGCGGCAGCAGAAGCGGCGGCGGCGGCGGCGGCGGCGGGAGCCGAGGAGGAGGTTCCGGACGCTGCTCAGGAACCGGGGACGCCGGAGTGCCCGCTCCCCGAGCGCTCAGCCCCGGAGGCGGTGAGAGGGCCGAGAGGGGACGTGTCGCGGGCAGAGGCAGATTTGGGGGTCTGGGCTTGGAGGGGCGTCGATCCGGGACGCCTGGGGACAGATGCGGAGCGTGGGGGCCCCGGAGGGGTCCGCTCCGTGTCAGGGCCCACGGGCTCCGTCTCTGTCGGTGCGCTCCGAGCGCGGTGTGTGCTGGAGGCGGCGTGGCTCCGGCCGCCCGTTCCACTCTGACCAGCAGTTTGGGAGTCGGACCGGGGCCTGGGGATTAGGATGGAGCCTGCTTCCCGCCCAGCCGGCTCGGCCGGGCCAGCTCCCGCCCCTCCCTCCCGTTCTCTGGCTTCGGACTCGCCTCGGCTGGCGGTCTCCCGGCCCAGCCCTGCCTCAGTTCCGCCGGCAGCCGCCCCTGCTCCGAGGGCTCAAACCTGGCGGCTGGCACCACGTGCCCTCACCCAGTCCTCTGCACCTGGGGTAGAGGTGGGATTGTCGAAGGCTTGTCCAGAGGGAAGGAGTCGGGAGCTGGGGGGTGTACAGGAGAGAAGTAGCTAACGTAAAGCCCCTAATTAATTTCATATAATCTGTGTCAAAACTGACAGGGACACACACACCTACAAGAGACACGCCCGCACACACGGTGACACACACCCATGTGACTCTTACACACATCGACTGCACACAGCAAATCACAAAGGGCCCTGCACTACACATCCAAGCCCCCACCTCACTCCCACTGTCTCCCATGTGCAAGTCTCCTGATAGAATATCAGTCTAACAGGACAGCTGAGTGGGGGCCACCGTCCCCAAGTCCACCCTGATTTCCTGGGCATCTTCTCCCAGCCCTGGGCTTCAGATCGCCCCTCTTTAAAACAGTGAGAAAACATGGTAGAAAATCCTGGTCTCAATCCAGGACAG